>NC_092875.1:357483232-359983232 GCF_028372415.1 Notamacropus eugenii | reverse complement strand
TGAGCTACTTCAGTACATCTTCATTTTCATATAAATAAAAGAGCTATGTGGGAAGTAGTTGCAATTATTTAGAACTGAAAATTAGGAAGTAACATTAGCTGAAGTACAATTTAAAAATTGACTAAAAAGGAAACAGGGCACTAAAAATGTCATTACAAAAAATAAATGGCACATTAAAACTAAATTAATTGCATGTCACTTAAAAAGGAACAAACTGCTAAATTAAAATCTTAATGAACAATTCATTGTTTGAAAGAGACATTTTTTAAATGCTAATAGAACACAAAAGGAACAGCTGTCAAAATTTTAAGAACCTCCTCCCTGTGGAGAAAAATCGGCCCTCCTTTTTGCCCTCTATGTATGATCTTGGGATGTACAAAAGATTCCAAAGATCAGAAGGCATTTCCATTATGAGACATTAAACAGCCCTAGATGTTTCTGTGAACTGTATCATAAATCAGGGTGAACTCTAATTCAAAAGACCCATCATCAAACTGAATATTAATTCTATAGATATAGCAATTAAATAATGGACTGTAACTGACTAATATGAATTATTTTATACTTACGTCATGCCATTCAATGAAGATGTCAAAGAACTGTCATATTAATCATTTTACAAAGTGACCGTTGTTATCTTTAGCTCCTCCTCTATCCACTGTTGAATCCAGAACCCAGCTCCCTGACTACCCTGAGAAGAAAAGGCTGGCCAGCATAAGAGATGCCACTGTCCTGATGCACAACTGTTAACTGCAGAGATAAGAGACCTCCAACTCACTCCTGCTGAATACCTCTGTGTGCCTACAGAGGGTGCATGGTCAGTGGCAAGAAAAGAGGAAGGGTCTATTGCCCCTTCCCATAGCTAGTTACTATGGAGTAGATTTAGAAGGTGCTTCTCTTGGTAATCATTTAGCCAGAATCCTAGCTAGACTGTTAGTAGAGTGATTCTGTAGAGCCAGGAGGGACTGGGACGACTGGTGCTAAAATAAAAAACTCAGCTCACATTTATATAATGCAATTACAGTGACAAAACACTTTATTTCATTTGACCCTTAGAACAACTCTGAGGTTGGCAGTGGAAGCGCCACATGTTTCAAATGAGGAAACTGAGGCTCAGAGAACTTAACTGACTTGTCAAAGGTTACACACCTTGTAAGCAGATGAGTCAAGGTTTTCTTACTCCAATTCATACAAAAAAAGTAAAGCTCAGAGAGGTGCCAACATTTTACTTTTCTAGTACATCTGCATTTTTCAGGTGAGGAAACTGAGGCCCAGAGAAATAAAGTGATTTAGCCCAAAACACACAGTTAGTAGATAATGGAGCCATCACCTATACCAGGTCTTATGACCCTGAATCTACTGGACTTATACCAGCAACTTTCCACCATCAGTACAGGAAAAAGGGTAGGAATGTATATGTAATCCTCTGACTACGTCTTATTTTTCTCCCTTTCAAAGTTGCTCTAGATGTCCATTTTAATCTGATTTCACCTGCATAAAAACGTTGGGGGAGAAGGAAAATGGAGAAAAAAAGTTTGTTCATTGGTTTATCTTCCTTCATAAGTAGTCATCCCTCTACTGTCCGTCCCACTCAAGATGGACTTTGTAGTGCAATGAAAAATGGGGACCAAGCCAATACTGCCTCCTGTTGAAGTCAATCATAAAGAGAGACTCTGGCTTATACTCCATTTGTGTACAAGAATATGAATCAAGATGTGCTCTAAGCCCTTTGATCCCAACTGGAGTGACATTTTTCCTGAGTGAGCACATACACGATTCCCTAATTTATATCTCCATTAGCTATGTCAAAGCTGACTTGAAGTTAAAATTAAGAAAAAAACTAAAATCTTGGCAACTGGTCGCATTACCTCCTAGCAAATAGAGGGAGAATGGAAGCAGGGTTAGATTTTATATTCTTGGTCTCAAAGATCACTGAAGACAGCAACTGCAGCTATGAAATTAAAAGACACTTGCTCCTTAGAGGAAAAACCACAGCAAATCTGGAAAGCATGATAAGAAGCAGAGACACCATCTTGCCCACAAAAGTCTGTATAGTCAAAGCTATGGTTTTTCAGTAGCATTGTATGGCTGTGAGAGATGGACTATAAGGAAAGCTGAGTGCTATAGAATGAAGGCTTTTGAATTATGGAGCTGGAGAAGACTTTTGGGAGTCCCCTGGACAGCAAAGAGATCAAAGCAGTCAATACTTAAAGAAATTAATTCAGGCTATTCACTGGAAGGTGAAATGCCAAAGCTGAACCTTAAATACTATGGACACATAATAAGAAGATGAGACTCTTTGGAAAAGCCTCTGACACTGAGAAAGATTGAAGGCAAAAGGAAAAGGAGACAGCAGAGAAGGAGATGGAGAGATAGTGTCATGAATACAATGAACATGTACAGACTTCCAGAGATAGTGGAGGCTCTTAGAAGGGCCTGGCATGCAATGGTCGCCCAGAGTCGGACAGACTGAATAACTAAACAACTACTACGTTATAAGCTCATCAAGGGCTGCTTCAAAAAGTACTCCCAGAATTTAGCAAAGTGGCTGATACAAAGGAGGTGCTTAATAAATGCACTGACTGAGCTTTAGAATTCTCTCCAGAAAGCTGATCAGCAACTTTTAGCTCTTTAATAAATGTTGACCGTGTTTGTGGTTGACTGAAAAGAGAAATGGATTTGGAGTCAGAAGACATGGGTACTATGAGACTGGACAATCTGCTTAACTTCCCTGGGGTTTAGTTTGCTCATCTATAAAACGAGGGCATTTCAGCTAGATGATCTCAGAAGTCCTTTCTAGCTTTAATTCTTCTGATCCTAAGACTCTTATCCAGAAGAGTCAGTGAGGGTGTGACCTCCGGGGGGCACGGAATAGGATAAAGAAAAAAGGAGATGACAAGTCAGAAGATTCACTAACCAGCTGAGTGACAAGCCACTTTTCTCTTGGAGATTCAGTTTCCTCATTGTGGAAAATAACAGAAGAGAGCCTGATAACTGTAAAGGCCCATTTTGACTCCAATATTCTATGAGCTCTTTGAAAGTATGACTAGATATCTTTTTGAACCACCTAGAAATCTGTTAGCAGAACTGCTGGCATCTAGGCTACTGCCCTTCAACCTTGTCAGTGGCAACATGTAAAAGGGCTTGGTCTTGTCATCAACTGCTTGAGACTGAATGAATTCTAAAACAGCATCCATAGTCACTGCTTCGTAACACAGTCTTACCCTTGTAGACCTCACCCCTGTACTCCAGGTTCCCTTGCGGCTTTCAATGAAAGCTAGACCCAGAATTTCCCTGAATAAGAAGTGATCTTTGGAGAAAACATCTACACTTCACTGAAACCTGACTTTACTGCATGTTATATTTCCACTGCAATTCTTTGTTGTGTGCTCGTTAGGCAAATCCAACATGCAAGCTGTACTGTGTACATAAACAAAAGGAAATAAGGGTATGAAACAGAAAGAAATCTGGGTTTTCATCAGGGAGTCTAATTCGGCTTCAGGAAAGGAAGTAGTCTGGATTATTTGATGGCAGGATAGTGACTAGGCCCTGTTCATCATTACAATTCTTCACTCACCCACATCTACATCAACTTTATGAAGTAGGATGCACACAAATATTCAAAGATGTTTTTCCTTTGTTTTCCCCAAATGTCACAACAATTCCACTTTACTCGATGTATGCCATTTAGTTTTGATACTAAGCCCCAAAGCTTCTTCTTAAAAAGGAAAAACAAGTATCACCACTGAGTTATGTTTTTATGTAGATAAAATCATGCTCTGAATACAGCTTCTCAGGGCAACTTATTTAAACCAACCTGTCACTTTGGGAATATTAATATTCTAGCAAATTAATAAGGTTTCACATCCCTTGAGATTATAATCAGCACAGCTGGCAGTGCTGATGCGTTTGTCCTTAGTAGCCACAGTAACAGAGTTCCAATAAATCAGAATTTCAGAACCCGAGAGAAAGAAAATACTTTATTGAACTATAATTTTTTATTATTAAATTCCAAGGTTTCTGAAATTTCTAATATCTCTTTGTTCTGCTTGATCAGAGCAGATAAAAGTAGTTATTGATGTGTGGCTCTGTTATATACTCTATGAAGATGTTAGTAGTTTGGGAGGAAGGGCAATCTGATAAACAATGCATCATTTGTTTAAAAAAGAGGGGGGAGAAACACTGTTCCTGTTAAATACAATGAATTGGGGCTATAAAAATTCAGTTCGGAAAGGAATGTAGCCATGGATGAGTTGGAGGGCAAAATATATTTCCACCTTAACTTTCAATATGGAGGTACTCCTTGTGTCTTTCAATTCTTTAATTACGCTCTCACAATGATCATATTTTCTTGGTCAAAGTTATATAGAAGGTGCCATATCTCACAAGTACAAATACAGCAGTTTTAAGTCTTAAGGAATAAAATGTTATTAACAACAAAAAACCTCTCCCAGGACTGGACATTATCATCAATTTCCTTTTCTTAACACAGAAGTCTGGCATAGTATATAGAGCCAGCTTTGAAGCCATGAAGATTTGGACGCTAGGCATATCTCTGACACAAACTAGTTACGTGAACTTAGGCAAGATACTTAACATCTTAGTAACTCTAGGTGCTGGTCCGCACTAGTAAGGGGAGGAAAAGGAACAGGCATTATAAATAATAATAATTATATGCCTACATATCTATTTATGCACACACATATATAATCTATGTGGCAGGGACTGTGCTGAATACATTTTTTCTTTTACAAATATCATCTTGAGATAAGATAAATAGGAGTTTATTCATACAGGAATTCTCCATTCTAGCAAAAGGACAGGTATAGTCCTTATCCTTATTTAATACTGAAGATAAATAAAGCAGACTCAAACTGAAGCAGTGAGGCTATACCTATACCATACCTAGAATAGGGCTATCCTTTTTTTGGTTGTTAGGAGAATACAGAACAAGATGGGGGATTAATACAGAAAAGTCAGGGAGAGATGCTTTACTACCTTTACTGATGAGATCAACTCTATTGCCACTAATCAGAAAAGCAGTTAATACTACATCAAAGTGATCTGATAACCACAGATAAAACCAGACATAAAATAAACACAGCACAATATTCCAGACTAATTATTTTGCCCCAAAAGAGGGAGAAAGCCAAAATTTAAGCTCATCTCCTATACACTTTCAATGAATTCATTTTTTAAAACTCGTATCTCACGGATGGTAAACTCAGATGCCAAGATACCTGAAATACCTACTGATGGAGCATGGCAGATAATGTATCTGGAGCTAAAGCATGGGTCCTCTTTCTATCAGCAATATGCTAAAAAGCATTAGAAGCAACTGATTTAAAAAAAAAAAAAAGGTACAGATTCAGATTCAGTTCTACCTGGATCCTGCAGTTAGGAAGACCTGTATTCAAATTCTACCTCAGGCACTAGCTGCAATCTTGAACAAGTCACTTAATCTCCTTTTGCTTCAAGTTTCCTCACCTATACAATGCAGATAATAATAGCATGTACCTTCTAGGGTTATTGTGAGGATCAAATGAGATATTTGTAAACATTCTGCAAGCCTTAAAGAGCTATTCTTATTTCAAAGATCCATCATTTCATCAGATACTTATGACAACCTTCCTTGTGCTGTGTGTGTGTGTGTGTGTGTTGTGGTTTGTCCTTAATTTCTGAAGAGGACAATGACATCAGAGAGATGATGACATGACGTGTAAAGACAGTCTTCAGAGAACTTTAAACATTCATCACCAGGAGCTCAACATTTTGGTTGCTTAGCAACTTAGCAAGGCTGGTCCTCAGAGAACACATACAGCTAATCATCAGGCGAGCACACAAAGATTTAGAATCAGAAGGGACTTCCCTCAGAGGTCATCGAATCTCACACCTTCATTTTGCAGATGAAGGAGTTCAAACCATGGAAGATCAAAGCCTTTCCATCTTTTTAGGACCAGGAAGAGAACTTGAGAACCCAGGGGTCATCCCACGGTAGACTTAAACATTGGAGTGTGTTCGTCCTTCATTGCCAAAGAAGACCATGCCATCAGAGAAATAGTGACATGACTTGCACTTGACTTTGTTTTGAGTGAGGCAGGGCTGTGCAGGTCACCAGCCTCACTTCTCCTCCAGAGCCATCTGAATCCAGTGACCAGATATTTACCAGGATGACTGGAGATGGCCCAGGATGAGGCAGTTGGGGTTAAGTGACTTGCCCAAGGTCACACAGCTAGTGAGTGTCAAATGTCTGAGGTGAGATTTGAACTCAGGTCCTCCTGACTCCCACATTGGTGCTCTATCCACTGCACCACCTAGCTGCCCCCCTTAAGTGGTGGAGTAGGACTTTAGTAAAGGAAATGATTTAACCTACTACCTATGCCCCTGACAGACATGATATGGAGCAGAATGAGATGTACATTTTTGAATATGGACAGTGTATGATCTGGGAATGTGGGATATGTGTGCACTAATCAATGCTTATTTGGCATGACAGAAAGGTTATATACGGGATGCAGGAGAGGTAGTAACAGTGCTACCAACGAGGAAAAAAAAGAGGGTCACTGAAACATTTTTTTTTTAATGTACAGAAATTAACAGAAGAAAGTTCTGAGGGAGACACAGATAAGCAGGTGTGGCAGCAGGAGGGGTGGGATTTGGTTGTTTGGAGTTGTTTTTCAGACTCAGGCTAGATTGTGAGCACCTGAGGGTTCAGTCCCCTTTCAGCCCTGATGGTTCATAGCTGTGCTGAGTCATGTGGGTTATATGCCTGCTGACTCTGAGCCAATCAGAAGCCGAGTCTTCGTTTTATATACTGGGAGATTAGTATTTTCCCTTGGGGGTTCACTTATGGGAAGGATCTTATGATTACCTGGTCAAGGCTCTGAAGGGTCATGTGTTCAGATCCCCTGATTGCTCAGATGTAAACGCTCTCTCGATCTAGGGATGTAAGTAAGTTGTATAGCAACATTGCTCTGATTCAGGTAGTTAAGAACCTTGTCTGTTGGGCTTTATCTCTCTGCTTATATTTTTCTGTATGTTGAACTGATTAAAGTGATTGCTGACCCCTCAAAAGTTGGCCTTTCCTTTACTAAATGCAGATTTAAGAACCTGTGATAGTAGGCCCCACTGTGTATGTTTGGGTGCTTACTGATACAGCAAGTCAACTTTGAAACCAAGGTATTAAATGTATTATATACTTTTAAAAAATCAAGCTGTGCAAATTCGATTCACAGTTTCATATACAGTGGGTATTTTTTTTTTTTACTGTTCTTTGTAAATGATTGCTAATGTTTGGCATTTGTCAAGTTCAGAATATCAAAATCAAATTTTTAAAATGAGTAATAATTTTTTTTTAAAATCTACCTTAATTGAACCAAATTTTTAATTGGGAATGAAAATTCTTCAGCAATAGCAACTCGTAATAGCTATTCTTCTAATACAGGGAAGGCTTGATCAGCACTAGCAGAGGAAGCTCACTTCACTTCTGCATTATTTCTAAGAATGGAAGTGTCCTCTATCCCTGTGGCTTCTCCCTCTATTTCCTCCTGGCACCTCATATTAACGAGGGGGCCCAGGTAATCTGTCTTCATTGGTCTCCAGGCTACACTGCTAACTCCATGGGACTTCCTCTGCCACCCTCCTCACGGAGGCACCCGCCGTTCCAGCTTCTTTCCAGCTCCCTTTTATGTGGGGTCTCCCATTCTACTGTAATGACCCTGAGGGCAGGGATGGTATCTCTTTGTTTGTATTTATATTCCCAGCTCCAGGAACACAGCAAGTGCTTACAGACTTAACCTGGAAATCTAGAACCCTTCAAGTATTCTATTGTCATTTCATCCCAACCGAGAAATCACTGATTGCCTCCAGACCCTCACCTTGGATACAAGTAGCTTTGTGGTTAACAGGATCAGGGCACAGACTCCTGAGGAAGGGGCATCCAAGGTCCATGGCAGATAGGAAATATGGAATGGGACTAACTTTGGGATATTTTCTGCAATTTTTAATAGCTTTTTCTTTTGTTTTATCTGGATCGGGATGGCAATAAACCTCACAAAGTGTTCTCCAAGTCTATGATATTTGGAAACACAGGGCTTTGTTAACACACTAATTGTACATTAAACACCTCAATATCTATGAATAAAAGCCACAGACCCTGTAGAGATTGCATAAGATGAAAACCTACCAAAGTAGAGATTACCACATACCTGCCAACATTAAAGCTCGGATGCATTCAATTCGACCTTGCATGGCAGCTTTCATTAGAGCTGTGTACCCAAATATATTCCTTCTTTCAAGATCAAGACCAGGAAAATAGTTCAGCAAGTAGTTGGTGATAATTATGTGCCCTGAAAAAGAAAGTTGTACAGACATATATGGGTGTATATATAAATATTTTTATCTAGACTGGCTATTTGAATCACTAATATAGAAATCCTCCCACCTTTCACCTGGCAACGTCTCTGTAATTTCATCAAGAAAGTTGCCTGGGGCACTTAGAAATTAAGTGATTGACCCGGGATCACAAAGCTATAGTATGTGTCAGAGGGAGGCCTGGAACTCAACACTTTCTGACCAAAGGCAGCGGTCTATCCAATATACCAAAGAAGCATGAACGTGAGAATGGGGAGGAGGGGAGGGAAGGTAAGGAACAGGAAGCAGAGGTAGTCACTTCGTAAAGTATAAAGCTAAATACTGGTAATAAGTTATCTCCTCATCCACTGAAATCAAGGATTTCTTTTTTTGACACAATATAAATTTCACAATTTAAGAGTTTTTTTCATTTTATACTTTGAGTTACCAGTAATTATTTTCCATGTAAACACTGCGTAGGGTCAAGAAAGGATAATAAGAAAATAAGAGAAAAGGCAAAGAAAGCAGAATGCTACCAGATTTTTCTTATTTTTACCACCTTTGATTCTTTCTCAGTTTACGATCCCTAGCTGCATTCTGATAACATGGGGCTGTCCTACTGATCTCTAGCAAACAGATAACCTGAAATCTATCATTAAGAACTAGGGGGAGCAAGTGACAGAGCTCCAGGTGCCTCTTGAAATTGCCACGGTAGTGAATCTCCTGACTGCAGACCTTTGGCATGATCCAGGAATTCGTCTCTGATGCCCTCAACAGCATGAAACATGGATAACAAATAGACACAGAAGTACAAACAAGCTGAAGGACAGTTTCCAAATCATTCTCACCCTCAAAAAAGAAAAAGCTTTCACCACTGCAATAAGATCTGACTAATATATGCCAGAGGTTCCTATCAACACACAAGGCATCATACCATACTGTAACAAGAAACATCAGATTCAAGAATGAAGCAGATTCTTTTTACTCTCTCTACCACTAGCTTTCCTGGTTAGAGCCCCATTTCCTAACAGTTTTCATTACGTTCATCAATTCCATAGGCAGCTGGGTGTGCGGCGGCTAAAGCACTGGACTTGGAAACAGGAAGTCACTTACCTGCTATCTGGCTCAGTTTCCTCATCTACAACATCTACCTTTGTAGGGTTGGTAGCAAACAGAAAATGCTATATAAATACTACTGCTACTGTTTATTATTGCTGCTTTAGCATCATTTTTATCCAGCCACAGTCTAAGGGAACAGAACTGAAGAAAAAAAACCAAAGGACTAGAAATTCTGCTGGCTCGCTCATAAGAATTCCTTATTAAATGGTTTGGCAAAATGGCACCAAACAAAACTACTGAGCCCCTCCCTCGCCCCAGTAAAGTCTTCTGAGTGACCACTTATTCCCAGTTCCCTCCTGTATTCATAATGCATTTTTGCTTATTGTTAATATAATTTTGCTTCTTAAAGAGAAGATCTTCCCCATCCATTAATGGGCCTGCCCGTTAAGGGGAGTTTGATCAGGGGAGGTCCATACCTTTTGTTAATTTTCTAATAAGTCACTGGTTCTCAAGGGTTGTGATGCCCTCTGTCTCTAAAAAATGTATAAATACTCTGAGGTGAGGTTTTACTTTGGGGCTGACTGATTGGAAGCATTTGTTTAGCCAGATGAGACTCTAGGCAGCTGCTAAGGAGCCCCCCAGCCTTGAAAACCCAGATGTTGGTGCTTCTCTCTCTGGTAACTACGTATGTATGTAATGATCAGACAGCTGAATCTATCTGTTGATCTGTGATGTATGTATTGCTTATGTCAGGCAGCTGGAAGCCCTGTCTGTTGATCTGTATTTCTCTGTATTTTCTCTGAAGTTCAAGGTGCTGATTTTTTTCCCTACACTAAGTGTGCTCGATTAAAGTGACTGTTGACCCCTCAAAAGTGCTTTCCTTTCAGAAAAGCAGATCTAAGAACCTGTGATAGCAGGCCCTCCTGTGTACATCAGGGTGTTTGCTTTTACACCTCCAGCTCTAGGTTGCCATGAAGTTATCCTAGTATATCAGAATCTCTGTTCTTGCCTTGGTCAGGAACAGGCTTTACCTGGGGCAGGTTATTACCTCTTCCCAGTTATAATCAACACCTATGGACCTAAGGTCACCAACATTCAGCATGCAGCATGAGAAGTGGGCATGCTTGCTTTGCCTATTTATAGCCACTAATAATCAGGGCAGACTGGTGATTTTCTTTATTTAAGACTAACAGCAGAGTCGTGATGAGTGATGTGGATAAACTAGGAGCTGGTCTAAAAACAAAACAAGAGTAGAGCTGTGATTGGTCAAAAGAAACCATGGCTGTTTATCATTGACATGTTCACCTCATCTACCAGCCTTCCTGCAGACAGTAATAAATGAAATATGTGCAGCTCACCAAGTGATGTGTTACCTAAAATTATCACATCATCGCAGGGCTAACAGTCCAAAAACAAATTAATATGAGGTTATAGCCATGTGATTCACAGATCAAGACAAATATCTATTTCCTTTCTGATTCATTTACATCACTCTAATTCTCCCCTACTCCCCTTTGCTTGGCATTTATTTAGAGAAGGTGTGAAAGCTGGTATGATAATGCAAGCTGTCAGGCAGCTGCAACAGCTTAATTGTGGCAGACTATAAAAGAATGCTCTTTGATCTCATTCTGTAGTCCAGTTGAATGCTTTGTGGTGTGTGTGTCAGTTAAATTTGAGTAGGAACGTAAGTGAAGCAGATTGCAATTCGTTCAGAGTCATTTTTTTCCTATCTGAAATAGCGTATCCATTGCAATTTTCAGCAGGAGGTGTTTTGCACTGACCATGTCCTAAACACTTTGAAGAAGAGAGAAGAGAAAAAATTGAAAATCCACAAAGCAAACTGCCTGTTATATGCAGTAGGCAGTGTTCAAATTAGACTTTCTCTCTATCTTATGCTTCATTCAGGAGAATGGCCAGGCAACCAATGAGTCCTGATTATGGGTTTGGCTTCTCAATGGTCCATGAAATTACTCAATGCTCCATGACATGTTCTGCCCACATCAACGGGTGCCTCTTCTTGTTCAGCTGATCTTGTTTCAGTCAAGTCAAGGATAAGCCAATAGCCACTTCTCTCCTGTGCATCTGGGAAGGTATAAGTGTTAAATTTTCTCCTTAAAAATAATGACAAATGATCCATTTTTCCCTTTTTTCTTTTTATAACCTACAAAAATATTGCCCTCTTTATACACCGGAACTTTGAAATAAGACTATTTACTATAAAGTGGAAGACAGTGTAATACAAATTCATTTTCACTCTCATCCAGGGGGGTTCGGTTACTGAAATTCCCCAAACACCTTGTATACACAATCTCACTCATAAGGTACATTCATGTCACAGACCCTAAGGATAGTTATACAATGAGACTCCAGAGTATGAGAAGCCCAGATGAGACATGGTGGCAATGAAGCTTCAACAGGACATCTTAAGTCAGAGATGGACTCATATCAGTTTAGTACTCCGAAAGACTAGCCTGGACTAACTGAAGATATCTTCAAGCAATACTTAGCTTTGGAAAAGGAGTGAAACTGCTCACTCAAGGAAGGAAGCAGAGTTCCTATGGCCTGGAATTCCTTTTTTATTTTATTTTTTAAATTAAATCCATGTTTTTGTTACTTAAAACTTAAGGTAAAATGTTATTAAGTCACACAACCTATAAATATATCATCTGTAAGGAAAAAAAAATGAGCCTACCCTGCATTAAATATTCAAATGACAGTAATATTTAGGCTGTCTAGTCATATTCAGTTCAACCAACACTTATTAAATTAAATGTCTCCTATGTGTTTGGTGCCCTGCTCAGTGCAGGGGATCCAAAAGCAAAAAGAAAACAGTCTTTACCTTTAAGGGTTTTATATTCTGTAGGGGATGTGATATAACAACATGTATTCACAGATACCCCCTAAGATATTTTTACTACTGGAATTTCTGAAATAAACTAAGTTGTATTTAACTCAGTTTAGTTTTCCAATTCAACTGCCACTTGCTAAAGAACTACTGTGTACTGAGAACTATGCTATGCCTGGGTAGGATTCAAAGTTTAGTTAAGAAACTGTCTCCTGCCCTCATGAAATTTGTTTCAGCTACCAGGAAGGATATGACTGAAGCACAAGTTACCAATTCTTATAAAATCATGTAAGGGTTAGGCAAAGTCCTAAATGGATTTGAGAGTTGCTCTTCAAGATTTGGTCTTTTTCCCCCCCTTCTATTCACTATTATCAGATAAACAGATACTAATGAAAGGCTTTAAGCTTGGGCTTACCAGGCAACAAAAAGTCCCCAGGGACTTAGCCAGGCCAATGTGTCTATGAAAGGGTGTACCCTCAACTAAAGGAAAGGGATTGGATTTGTGATTTCAGTGGTAGAAAGACCTCCCAGATGTGGCAGCTCCCTTTACTGATATAGGTCCTAAAAGGTTAAATGCCTTCCTTAGGGTCACATAACCTGGATGGGCCAGAGATGGGATTTGAACTCAGGTATTCTTGTCTCCAAGCCCAATGCTCTATCCATGCTGCCTCATGCGTATCCACGTCTGTGTGTCTTTGTATATACTGGGTACATGTGTAAAACATTAAAGTTCTTGGTAGACTGAAAAACATTAAACAAATGGAATTAACTTATTACAGCTATTGCCTTATGTCTTATCATAATGTTACCCATTTTACCATTACTACAAGGGGACTACTTAGTCATACTTTCTACTGCTATCGTTTTCTGTAGAGCAGAGACCATTCTGTGGAATGCAACACATTTTGCAAGCTGAACTCTGCCCATAGAGCATTCCATGTTAAAAACAACTTTATGCTTATACTTTCCCCATCAGAAAAATGCCTATGAAATGCCAGATGGTGACTACTTAATTAAGGAGGCTTTTGCTAAGAGTTGCTTCCTTGCCACTTTCTCATCTTACGGGGATATTAGTGGGGCTATTCACTGTCATGACCGGAATATTCAAATGTCATTAATGACAAGGAAGATTACATGAGCTTTCTTAAACATCATTTCACATTAAACATCATTTAAAGCCCTAAGATCATTTTTACATGTCCTGCTATTCTCTAACCATATTCTTCTAAAATTATTAACCGTTTTCCTTATTTCTATTTTGCACACTAAACAGCTTTTACCTGTTGTTTGCTCCAATGTTAGCTCATGATCATATAGATCACTTAGATTATTCCTCACTACAGCAAAGTGAACATCAAAAATTAATGTACAGTCCTCCTTTTCTTCCTCATCCTACCTAATATTTATATATACTGCTTACTCTGTGCCAGGCACTGTCCTAAATACTTTACAATTATTATCTCATATGATCTTTACCACAACCCTGGGAGGCAAGTGCTTATTATTACTATCCCCATTTTACAGATGAGGAAACTGAGGCCAAATGAAGTGAAGTGACTTCTCCAAGGCACACAGCCAGTAAGCATCTGAGGCAGGATTTGAACTGAGGTCTTCCTCACTCCAACACCAATACTCTATCCACCACCGTGACATCTAACTGCTTCTATTATCATATAGCCTCTGTTTGAAAACAATTGAAAGACAATGTCAAATCAACAAGTATCTATTAGACATTTACAATGTTCCAGGCACTGTGCTAAGCACTGGAAATATAAATATAAGCAGAAAGAAAGACAGTCCCTACCTTGGAGGTGCTTACATTTCTAGGGAAGACAACACATTAAGGGAAGCTGAAAAAGTCTAGGAAAGGAAGAGATGATGGTACCAGGCGGTAGAGAACGCCTGGTAGAAAGTCAAGAGCATAGCCTAGAGAGGAATGAAGATAAGGTTGGTTTAAAATAGAGGTTCTGGGAGGACACATCCAATCAGAGGGAGAGCCTGCATGGCATGGAAGGTACTTCCAGTGAGTTAAGTTCAGGGGTGGGGTGAGCATCCCCGAAGAAGAGTTTTCTGTGTTACAGTAGAAAAAGTCTGGAGAGATACAAGAGTACATCCTAAAGAGGAATGAAGACCATGCAGTATGACAAAGTCAGGTGACTAAAGCCAAGGGAAAAAATCTGAAAGAAGTCACAACTGAGTCCAACCAATACTGAATGGGAAAGCACCTGAATGGAGGAGGAACTAAGAACCAAAGGCAAACAGGTTGGAGCAGTCAGATCCTCACAAGATGGCTTACAGTTCTGCTGTGACCTGAACCTCCTAGAGAAAGGCTAAGTGAGGCTTTTCTTTTTTGGGGGGAGGGGGGAATGGGGAAGTGAGGGAGGCATCATGCCTTCACCTTCATAGATGCTCCTAAAGACACTGGACTACCTGGCTGAGTTCTTACATTCTCTGCCTTAGCAACACCAAGTCATGTTGTCCAGTCTGAATCTATTAACTTATTTCATTTTAAAGACTAATTAAGTACCAAGGAAATGTAATATATTTAACTAGGTACATGGGGGGGAAGTGAGGGTGGTATGGAGAGTGAGAGAGACAGAGGCAAAAATAAAGCTAATTTTTAAAGTTAGCTTAACATATGCTAAGGTATAGTCTAATGAAATCTAAGAAAGAAAATGTTTATATATAAAATATAGTCTAATAAAGAAAATATTTCACAAGTTGTGTCTGATTCTACTCATTATTTTTCAAGAGGAAGCTAAATAGCACAAGAGACAGACTGCACAGGACCTACAGTCTAGAAGACCTGAGTCAAAGTCCAGCCTCAGACACCTACTAGCTGTGTGACCTTGGACAATTCCCCTAACTTCTTCTGTCTGCTATTAATTTCTTCATCTGTAAAAAAGAGATAATAAGTGCATTTAACTCCTAGGGTGTTCATGAAGATAAAATGAAATATTTATACAGCATTTTGCAAACTTATTTTCCATAATTGGTAATGATATTACATTGGCATTCCATACACATTCAGAAGGCTATCCAATAAAAATATTTAAGTCCCAGCTACTTGTAATGTACTATGCTAGGTGACAGGTAGGTAAATCAACTTACCATCTCTGATTTCCCAGACTAAAACATCTTTCTCAGTCCCCTAGTTCACTCTGGTATAGTTTTCCTCCATTAGAATATAAGCCTCTCTAGAAGAGGGACAATCCCTCTTTTCCCATTTGTATACCCAGAACTGCCCACAGCGGTAGGCTCACCTTAAGCACTTAATAAAGGCTTGCTTGGTTGAATTAATAATGTATGTCATACTATTTTTATAATACAATTATTGATGTAATCATGCCAAGATGTACGTGCTTTTGAGTAAATACCTTTTAATGTTTTTCCTTACTTGAAGAGAATACAGATTGATCATATAAACTGATATATATATATATGTATATATAAGCTTACGGTTTCAAAAATACATACATCACTATCATCAGTCTAGGGCTATCATAAGAATATAGCAGGTTCTAAAAATCAGTACTCTGAGTCTGGGTGCTTAATTTGTAGTTCTCCAAATTAAGCCAGTAGAGGGAACTGTAGCCTTTATTAATGAAACAACTCCAGTGCAAGGGAGAAGTACATAATCCACTGGTAAAAAGGACAAAAGAGAATATGAAAGAACAGTTTTAACAGAGAATTTTATAGCCATAGTAGCAAATGAGAAAACAATAGACTTAAGGGGATTTGGGGGGTAGCAATCCTGTAAATGATGATCGGGTCCGCACTGAGAGGCAGAGGGCCATCTGGTAGCTCTTAACTCTAGACAACACTATGTGGATGTAGTCCATGAAAGCTAGAGCCAGTACGGAAAATAAAGGCAAGGTCAGGGAATCTGACAAGATCTGCTTGCACAACTCCAAATAATCTTCACTGTCATTTCTTACTCAAAGAAAAAAGGTAGAACACAGACAATAATGAACAGGGAAAGATAGCACATCACAGAACTGAGAAGCTACTCTAAATGAAAAACACAACAGCAGTATTCAGAGGACGTGATGTTTAAGCATGGGCAACGCTAAACAACCCCCAAAAGTTCCAGATTTTCTGTCATTTATATGACAGTGTTTCATGTTGATTAAGCAGATGGATTCAGATACTACATCCCTCCACTGTTTTCAGGAGAATCCACTTTATCTATTAAAAACAATTATAGTTACTTACAATTTCCTGCTATTGAAACATTATTTCTCAGTGTCCAACAGCAAGTCAGCACCCTGGGTCTTTACCTTTCATTTTATAACTTTTCCATTGTGAGGATTCTCATTTTCAAAATATAAATCTAATTTTTTTCACTTATCAAACATTTTTTTCTCCCTTCCACTTGCCCCCAACACTTAAAAAAAAAATACAGAACATTTGTGTCATCTAACTATAGTTAAGCAATATAAATTGCCACACTGAGCCTACATCCAAAAATACATTTCTTATTCTGCATATTAGTACCCAATCTCTCTTTTAAGAGGTGGACAACGTTCTACTTTATCAGTCCTCTGGAATCATGGTAGATTATTTTGTAAGAGTTGCTAAATCTCACAGAATTATCCTTATTACAGTATTGATGTCATAGTAAAAATTTTTTCTCCTCATCCTGCTAATTTTACTCTACAGTATTTCCTAGAAATCTTCCCAAGTTTTTCTGAAACCATCTTGTCATTCATTTCTTATAGCATGATAGTATTCCATCACATCCATATACTTGGTGTAACCATTTCAAATGATGAGCAAGTACTTCCTTAGTTTTCCATTCTTTACCACTATTAAAAAGAGCTACTATAAATGTTTTTGTATATATAGGAAGGACCTTTTCTTTTTTCTTTGACCTTTTTGGAGGTATAGACTTAGAAGTGTTATCACTTTATCAAAAGACATGCACACTTTGTTAACTTTTGGGAGAAACAATGATCTATGCTTATCACCTACACATAAGTTTTCTAAAAGTTCCAAATGTGTCTCCAAGAACCTTAACTTTATAGTTCTGAGAAGATCACTGAGAATTTCTGATAGTTTTCTGCCTTGTTCTGTCCCAAAAAGTTTTTGGTCACTTTAAAACTGTTTCAGCGAAGCTCTTTCAACTACATTCAAAAAGTCTTCAAAAGGTTCAATTTTATCATTTCCTTTATGTGAAGATCCACA
The DNA here is from genome assembly GCF_028372415.1 of Notamacropus eugenii. Lineage (NCBI taxonomy): Eukaryota > Metazoa > Chordata > Mammalia > Diprotodontia > Macropodidae > Notamacropus > Notamacropus eugenii. The sequence continues at coordinate 359,965,789 of NC_092875.1, read as the reverse complement.
AATAGCTAGTCTTTGATTTCAGCTTTACTAACTACAGAAAACTTATTTTTCAAATAAAAAAACTCATACCATTACTTTAATTACATTTTTTCATTAAACAAAGTTTAATATGCAACAGTAGTAAATCTTTCAGAATTAACTTTTTTTTTCTTAAACCACTTCTTTCTTCTGAGACCAATGTTGTTTACAGTCACGGTTTCAAAAAATCTCTGCTGCCCTATTCGTAAATGTAGCAACAGTATTTGCTAGATCCAAATCACAATCCTAGTATTACAATGACCAATTACTTTCAGATCCCTACAGATATACCTATCATACTTGATATTTCTCAAGAGCATTTCACATTTTGAACATGTTTTGGTATCTTTGTGTAGGAGATTCCATACTTTTCTTTCAGTAGATAAACTTGGCTTGATTTTTAGATGAAAAAAAAAGGCCATTTACTTCTGCTGAATTTGTATATAAGACCTAGTACTTTTCTGGGCTCCTTATCAGGCTGAGCCTCATTTTGGCTCTCTGTATTATCTATCAGGTTCATCTTCTTCATTTAAATTCAATGTGTGTGATTGCTGGGGACAAGTAGTTCTTCACTGGGTGAAATAGGTTTTATAGCTGATGGCAGATTTGGATATTGTGAAGCTATCCCAATTCATTAAGCAAAAACAGGAACCTATTGAAAGATCTTTTCATTCTCTCCCTATCAGAGGAATCACAAATGGGTTTGTAATGAGATCCATGCATCCAGCCAGATAGCAGTCCTAGTACAAACAATTTAGTACATGTGAGGGGCTCAAGCTCTGTCCTGATCATGAATTATTCAGCCAAGATAGAGTTTATATGCTTTCTTATCTCTTTTAGAGTAAAGGTGATATGTGAGATTTACAAGTGAGCTCAACACGTACATACACAGCAAAAACTTTTTGGATGATTGACATGCTTGTGAGGCATACTTAAAATTTAAGCAAAGAATGCCAACAAAGTAAAAAGCACTTGAGAAAACAGGATCAGAAACCTTAGTATTCCCAAGGTTTGTCAGACTCCTGGTACAAAACTAATAGAACATATTGAGTTCCACTGCATGACTGAGCACATGTGAATATGTCCCAGACTGTCCTGCCACACAGCGAATAAAACTTGGGCTTTGCATAGCATGAAAAAAAAAGACTAGTGAATCTTCCCTATTCTTTCAATACTTCCTACCTCCCCAAACCATATGTTACTACTTCAAAGTGCATTATTTCCATAAAAATTTATGTCATTCAAAGAATACATAAGAGTCCTCTTTTATTTTTATTAATTCACCATCAAAAATACATATAAAACACCAAGGCACTTTCATAGGTCAAAATGTATGTTGAACAGTATGAACACTTGATAACTACATAACAGTAGTATACTGGGATAAAGCACTCATTAATCATTGTCTGTAGTTCTGTTTATATGATACAGAGCTAGCAGGGATCTTAAAGATAATCCAAGTCAAACTACATCACTTCAAAGGAAGAAAGAAAAATCTAGGAGAAGTTAAGGTCACAGAGGTAGACTGCTGATTTGGACCCAGTGTTATGACTCACAATCCTAAGCCTCTGCTGACAAGACAGTTCCAGTTTCAACAAACCAATATCAAAAAGAAGAGAATACCAAGCCAATACAAGCATTTTTAAATAATTTCTGAGCTCACCTTGATTAAAACATCAGAAAATTATGGATGGCCCCAGATCTTTCAAGAACAAAATGAGACAAAAAGAAATAGGACCTTCTATAGATCCTTAATTTTCTTTGTAAAGTACAGTGTTCACATAAGTATAAAGGTATCTGTAAGGAAGATCAAAATGTTTTTTAACTGGAAATAGTTATATACTAACAAAATGGTAAGCAAGGTGGAATCCCTTTCCAGTGACATCAAGCAAAGCTTATGAAGCAGCTATTAATAATAAAATGGCAAGTATAGCTAATACATATATGTGTATTGTGTATATGGATACATATATACACATGTCTCATATACACACACAATGATTTAAGATAAAAAAGTCATAAATAAAAAATCAATCATTTCATTTACTAGCCTTATAAATCATTAAAATGGGTTATTTATTTTCTTAAAGTATTCCTAGCAGAGAAGTCATCATTGCAAAGAAAACAATAGAGAAATTATGCCTTTAAAAATAGCTCACCCTTTTGAAAAAACTTATAATTAATCATTAAGTATAGATCCTCTTAGCTAACAAGTAGATACTAAAGGTAGGGAGATTATTTGCTAATTATAAACCCCTATAATTACCTACACTGTAATGAAACTGTAATTAAATACCCATATTTGCATAATAAGTTGCTAGCAGTTGTGGAAAATTTAATTTTCTACAAAGTCCTTAATTTTACTATTTTATGTATGCCATAAAATAATGGTGATTAAAAAAATAAGAAATAGAAACTTAGCTGAAAACTTAGCATTTCATTCTACCCCTAACCTTTCTGATTAATAAAGGAAGCATACCATAAACACATAGCAGAAGGTCCTTAGAATCTTAGCATTCATTTACAAAAAGGGAACAAACTGATTATCCTATTTATTATATATACTATTATTAGCAATAATAAAATCACAAAAGGCAATATGGACTAATGGAAATAGCACTTGTTTTGAGTTGGAAGGAAAAAAGCATTTTTAAGCACAGCGTGTCAGGCAGCATGCCCTAATTAATATAAGTCTCTGTCACTCACTACCATGTGAACTGGGGTAAGCTGACTGACATCTCTCTCTGAGTCCCTTTCTCATCTTAGATAAGGAGATGCCAGTGAATCAGTTAGTCAAAAAGCATTTATTAAGTGACTAATAAAAGTCTAGGCTCTGTACTAAGTGCTGGGAATCTGTGCTCTCAAAGAGTTCACAGTCTAATGGTAAAGACAACATGCAAACTACACATACACAAGCTATACAAGAAGAAATCAGAGATAATAGACAGAGCAAAGGTGCTATTGTTAAGGGGGATCAATATAAGCTTCTTGAAGAGGTTGGGAATTTAGATGAGACTTAAAGAAGGCCAGAGAAGTTAGGAGGCTGAGCTGAGGATGGAAAATGTTCTAGATATGGTCAGACAGTCAATGAAAATGCCTGGAATCTGGAGATGAAGTAGCCTCTTCAAGAAAGAGCAAGTTGGTAAGTGTCACTGGATCACACAGTGAGGGTTAGGATGGGGAAAGGGGTTGGAAAAGAAAGGTGTAAGAAAACTAGAAAGGTAGGGAGGGCCAGGAAGGGCTTTGGACACCAAAGAGTACTTTGTAAATTACACAGCACTTGTAAGTTATTCTGTCTTGGCAGGACAACAATAGGAATGTCAACAAGCATTCAGTGAGCTCCTGCTCAGGGAAAGCACAATAAGAGGAGCGACTGGAACAAAGAAAAACTAGGAAATACAGTCCCTGCCATGAGGGAAATGAAAACAAACATGTATGAAGTAATGTGCGAAGTCACTGTCATGTCAACAAGATCAAGTGAGGTCTCACAAGTAAAATGCAACGGATGATTGATGATGATGGTGAAATAAAAATATGAGTATACTTAGTACTTAAGTGTCCAGATCACACTGTAAAAACAAGTAAACAAACCCAAAGGTGGCCCAAAAGGTCAAAACCGTCTATTGTCTTCTCTCTCACCTTCATGTTCCAATTGTGACCTTTCAAAGTGCATATTAAAGATAAAGGTACAATTCTTTGAATGACGCTATAAGTAAAATACAGAAATCTTGACAGGTTCATAAACCTCTTCTTCCATTCTATTTTGTGTATGGTTATGGGTAGATTTTTTAGTATTAAAGTTCAGAATTTTAAAAATGTATTTAAAAAATAAATTACAAGAAGAGAGGCAATATGGTGAGTACTGAGAATATCAGCCTTTAAGTAAGGAGTGTTATATTTTCATCTGTTTTGGAATTAACTAGCTATGTGGTTTTTAGACAAATTACACACACGCGCACGCACATGCACACACGTACACAGGTACACGCACACACACAAACTGTTGGAGCATATTTATTTCCAAGGTTCCTGCTATACCTAAAATTCTGTGACTCCATGGAGAGGATGTAGCTAGAGGAGAGGTAGAACGGAAAGAGAAGTGCAGTGGGCATCAGAGAACTGGGCTTCAGACAGCTTTGCCACTTATGACCTTGGTCAAGCCAATTCACCACTCTGGGCCTCAGTTTCTTCACATGGCTTCTACACTCTAAGTCTATGATCCTGAGGAAGTATTAAATGAACTATTTTTCAAATAATTCTCTGCAGAAGTCCTACTTTGAGACTTCATCATGGCACAGAAGTGATCCTGGGTTCACAAAGGCTATGTCAGCAAAGAGCAAGTTATGGAGGGTCTTAGCCAGGGTTTTAATTCAACTTTGAGAGTAGACGTTGTTTCATTCTTTGCATTTGTATCTCCAGATCCTGAGAAATAGTGTTCTATGAATGCACAGAGTTCCCCAATATCAACGAAATCAAAGGTCTGGTCCAGAAATAGAAATGAGAAAAGACACAAAACCAAAACCAAAATACCCCTGACCTTGACAAATTTACATTACTGGGATACAAAATATACAAGGAAATCGGTAAGTTAAAAAAAAAAAATGTTCAAAGGGCTTGGGGGGGGAAAGCATGCAAATGTAACAAGATCTGTAAGAACCTCCCCACCTTGAGTGGTCTAGGAAAGAAAGAGATCACTCTTCCTGCTCCGAGTCCCCAGCCCCCTTGCGTGCACATTTCCACATAATTTTTCCTTTAGATAAACACAATGTTTTAGTCCACCTCCTCAAAGCACCCTGTCTATCTGTATCAATTTTTCATACACTATTCAAATTTTATCCTTGTTTTCCCAGCACCTAATGTCTCACATAGAACAGATGTTTACGAAATGTTTAATTTAACTGAACTGGTTGTACGCTTAATAAAATCATAGAAGCCTAGAGATGGAACTCATGAAATAAAGAGATAATGTGATAAGTAAAAGAAAAGTCTATGTCAAGTTCCTGGGGCAAGTAATTTAACTTTCTGAGTCTATTTTCCCACACTTAAATTAAGGGAGATACATGGTTTTAAAGCTTCCTTTTGGTCATGACATTATTTCAGGATTGTCTGTAGTGCATCCCTCATACCAAGCAAACAGAATTTAAAACTAAATAGTCAATGTTAATTAACCTGAGTTCCATGAGACTTCTAAGGTTGGAAATTCTATATTTAGTAGTTTTGGTGTCTAATCACTTGTACTGCCTGGGTTCCTTCTGATGCCTAACCTATGGGTGTGCTCCTGTAGCTTATGTGGTTTCATTTGGTTTCGTTCTCCATGAAAATGGAGAGAAATTGGCCAGCAGCATCTTTCACATCAACAAATAACTAATGAGGACCCACTATATGGAAATATTTGTATCCCCAGGACCAAGCATAGTGCCTTGTATATACTAAAGCATGTAATTTAAATGTTTGTTATTAAATGATGTGTTATATCTTCGGGTAGGCCTTTTGTAGCATATATATCTAAACTAAAGACCAAATTCTAGACATCACTCTCAGCGATGACTCTGATTAGGCTCTTAATAAAAAAATTACACAGACTTAACAAATAAGCTTATGCTTCACATAAGATATCCAGGCTTAGTAAACACTTTTTTGTGCCCACTGTTCAAATCAAGACAAAAGTCTAAAAGAAAAAGCCTTTAAAGAAGTGTGAATACAAGTAGTTTGTGTGGGGTTGGAAAAATATGGAAAGCCTTGACTTGTGAAGGAAGACATTATCTACCCTCAGAGAAATAGAGGGCAAATGAGTCTAAGCACCATCTTACACAGATGCATATGAATATGTCTATATGAGTATCATTATAGATATCTGAGGATATGTATCTATATATATATCTTTGTGTGAATATGCGTGTGTATCTTTGTATGTGTGTGTGTGTGTGTGTGTGTGTGTGTGTGTGTGTGTGTATATCAACATATCTGGGCTTAATTGTAGCCTTCTTGCTGGAAGGAGGAAGAAAGTGGAGAAAAAGAGCAAAGTAAGATGTGTACATCAGAGAAAAAAGAAAACTTGAAAGGAAGCAAAGATTAGTATTTATTATGTAGATTTTCTTGAAACAGAAATCTATCGCAAGTATTCTGAATCCTCTCTTATGTTCTGCTATGCATATGGCAATGCTTTTATTTTCTTTTCCTTTTTGGTATTTAAATTTAAAAGAAAAAAAAAGAAACAGTTTGTGAATTATCTAACCATTCCTTACTGAGGACATTAGTTTTGTGAATTCATTCTTTAGTATACCATAGACAGGATATCTATAAAGATCCCTTCACTAACCATAAGGGCTGCCCAAACTTGAGAAGGGTCTGAGTCATAAAGATGACTATAAGGAAACAATTAGCTTCTAGAAAGGAAGTTCTTCACTTTTTCATGTGTTGTGGGGGTCTGGTGAAGTCACTGGGGCCTTTCTCAGAATACTATTTTTAAAATCATAAAATGCATAGGAATGCAAAGGAAATAAAATATATTGAAATAATTATCAAAATATATATATATTTTAACTTCGCAGACACTAGGTAAAGAACCACTGCTCTAGAATAAGCTTGGCCCTGAAGAATAGATAAAAGATTATCTGCCTTTGCAGGTGTGAAACACTGCAGATGACAGCTTTTTTCAGTCCTTTTTGAATAATTCTTTGTTATAAGAAATACAGGTGATACAAAAAACTATTTTTTAAAATATTTTTTTCCTTAAAAATTGTTTTTTTCCTGAAAAGACCATAATCAGCTAAGCCTGGTGAGCCATATAGCTTTAATGTCCGTTACTGGGGAGGCTAAGTCTGGTAAATTTCTTTAATTCAGAAGTTGTGAGATGCAGAGGGCTAATAGGGTGACCCAAGGGAAGGGCCACTAGGTTGTATAAGAAAGGGTGAACTGGTCTGGGTTGGAATCAGGGCAGGTCAAAGTTCCTTCTCCAGATGAGAGTAAAATTAGGCCTGTGAGTAGCCTCTATATTTCCAGCCTGGGTGAGGTAAGAAAACATAATCTTAAAAAAAAAAAAAAAAAGACCAGAATCCATGGAGGTTACAGAAGATTTGAGACATTGAAGGATCCTGGGTAAATGAGACTTGTCTTCTCTCCAAGGGATCAGACCCTATCCTAAAAGGTTCATCCCTTTCAAGCCAAGAGGGTTCTACCCAGGAGCAAGGCAAACCAGACTTGAGCTTCCAGGAACAATAACTGACAGAATGCTATGATGGGTAGAGAGGTAGCCTCAAAGTCTCAAGACCTGGGTTCAGGTTCTGCCTCTGATATATACTGGCTATGTGACCCTCAGCAGGGTCAGTTAAACTTTCAGTTGTCTTGGCAGCTCCTTAAGTCTATAAATTACCTACTCATGGAGTTTCCTCATGTGAGAGTTTCCTATATCAGTGAAATTACAAGCCCAATCTCAATCCTAACCCCAGATAACACTCATTCAATTTAATATTTTGATGCTTATGTACAGAAGGTGGTGGTGAGTATAAGGCACTATCAATTATTAACTTCCTATTAGTGTAAAAAACACTAACACTATTCTTGCAGAAATTAAGAAAGGAAATTTCTCTTCATACTGTGGTGTTAAAAAGGGAAAAAAAACAAAGCCAATACATCAGAGACTCTTGGCAACCCCATGAACACTCTCATACCAATACTGTCCATGGGGTTTTCCCGGTAAGGTTAGAATAGAATGCTACAATGCTTTGTCATTTCCTTCTCTGGTGGATTATGTCAAACAGAGGTTAAGTAACTTGCCCAAGGTCACACAGATTGTGAGTGTTTGAGGCCAGATGTCTCAGAGAGAATACAAATAGTAACTGTTTTCAGTCCAGCCCAGAAACTCTGAGGGTCTTCCCCTCCCAGACTGATTCTTTTAGGAAGGCACACTAGGCCATCTTTTGTCTCAATTCTAACCTAGCCTTTCATCACTGAATGGGTGTTGCCTCAGACAAACGGACACCTAAGAAAGACCTTAGCTTAAAAAGGCCAAGGTCTCCAACTGCATCCTGGGCCAGTCATCTTGATTTGTCTTGCCACTGGACTCTGGTGACTGAGAAAGAGTGAGGCTGATGACTGCACAGCTCTGCCTCACTTAAATCCAATTCACCTGCAAATCAAGACATCACTCTCCCCATGTCACTGGTTCTACTGGAGAAGAAATTACAAACAACAGTTTGAGGCCGGATGTAAACTCAGATTTTCCTGACTCCAGGCCCTGTGCCCTATCCAATGAGCCACCTAGCACTGCTTACATAATATTGTTAGAAGTACTCAAAGTGGTATAGATATCGACTCCTAGCTATTTAGGGACCCTTCTTTGCCTCTTTTCTTCCTCTTGCTATACATCTTTTGGACATTTCAACACCTACATGTCACGTGAGGAAGTCAGGGAAAAAGAAAAGAAAACAGAAAAAGGCCAGTCCATTTTCATATCTTAATGTCTTTTATAAAAGCTTTGTCAAAGAGAGGTGAAGGAAAATATGGGAAAGGGAGTTGAAACTGACTCAATTTGATCCCCCTAATTACCTTATAATTCTTTACACAAGCTTTCCTTTTTTACTTCAATTAACTGAGAACTGGGTGGAACAGTATTTAATATTTACTGAACACCTTTCCCCTCTCTCCCAAAATAGTCTAGGCATTTGGAAGGATAAAAACATAGCTCAATGAACGTACTTCCTAATTCAGTTCTAAGAAGTCCACAAATTCTACATCTCCTATTTCTATAGGCACCTGAATATTCAACACAACTGCAGGAGCAAGAAGCACAAAAGTATGGGGGTTCTCCATATGCAACTGAATACAGCATGAATTTTTTACTTTTTATTCATTCAACACATTTTTATTGAGCTCCCACTAGGTACAAGTCACCGTGGGGATAAAACAATGATTAAATATTCACGACTTCAAATTATTTAGCTCACAGAATTATTTGGTTTTTCCCAAGTTAAAAAAAAAAAAAGGCAAGGTGGTCTTGGCTTTGTCCTTGGGGGACTTTTGTTCCAATTACAAAACCAATACACAACACGACTGAAGAATTCGGAACAATGTTCCTAGAAAAGTAGAGGGTATTTATGTGTCTAACACAATCCACTGGCAGGTCCCCTGCAGAGAGCTTGTGCAGAATTTGTCCATGGGCTACCCAATTCCACCAGTTTCTGTAGGTCTCTAACTCCCCAAAGCATTAAACATTTACTAGGCTAAATAATTTATAGAATACATGCAAGACTATTTAGATAAAACATCTAGAAAAGGAAGCAGTGATTACAAAGAACCAGCATGGTTTTATCAAAAACAAATTATGACACACTAAACTCATTTTCTTTTTTTGACAGGATTACTAAACCAGGAAATAAGGAGCGTGCTGAGAAAAGAGCTTTCCTAGATTTTGGCTATGCTTTTGATAAAGCATTACCACACTTTCCTTGTGGAGAAAATGTAGAGATTTTAATTCAACTATAAGATTCAGAACTGGTCAGCGGGTCAGACTAGCAGAATAGCTGTGAACAGTACATATCAATATGACTGGCAGAAGGCCTCCACCAGAAAACCTCAGGGATCCGCATTTAGCTCTGGGCAGGGTAACATTCTTTATCAATGACAATTAAATACATAGATAGCATGCTCATCAAATCTGGATAAGGCACAGTGACTTGAGACATACGGATGCTCTCAATTACAGGAATTTCCTAGAGGGGCGGGGAACCTGCAGCCTCTTGGCCACAAGTAACCCCGAGGCTTCCCTACCCCGACCCTGTCCTAATTCCTCAATTACCAGGATCTATTCTCTCCACATCAGCCCAACACAGATGGTCACACCCTCCTTGACTTTCTCTGAAGTCACAAGTTCTCCACTTCCAAGTTCAACTCTAAAATGTTTAAATCTGATCAAAATTTTTCATTGTTCCATCTTTCCCTGTGCCTAATGAACCCTACCCTTGTTCTTTATTCTCAATGAGATCTCCTTCCCTGCACTCCCCATTTCTTCCCCAGGTCATCACTCTAGCACTAACTACACTTTCTGCCCTTCAGTATCTTGACCTCGTGGTGAATCAGTTTAACTCTTTCCCATTTTCTACACTCAAATAAATGCCCATGTCAGATGGATTGCCTTGCCAAATCCCAACTGCAGATTATTTCTACTATATGCTTTCTTTACTCGTATTAATTTGCTGCTGAATGGAGTCAGAGAAAACAAAACAAAAATTAACTATAAATGATTGGGTCTGCTACAAATTTACGTTTCATAAGGAACTGCACCCTCACTGCAGCAAGGCAATTTTTTAACACAGCCCTAACTGATTCACTATACCATTTACCACAGCTGCTATTATAATACTTTCTATCGCTTTCTCAAGCCTCCCCACAGTAACACCTCTTCTCAGGCTTCTTCCCAGCCAAATAAAATTCAGCCTCCATTCTCCCTTCTGCCAAACCTCACAGAACCCTATCTCCTCCTTCCCCTCATCACTTTGATCCCATCCTGTGTCCAACAGATTGTCCCTAGTTTCATCCCCACTCTCTAATAATCTTTAATCTTTGCTTTTCTAATGGTTTCTCTGTTGCGTACAAACACACATCATCTCCCATCCTTAAAAAAGAAATCCTTACTTCATTCTACCTTCCCCACTACTGTCCTCTATCTCTCCTAACTTTGAGAAAGCTAGTTTCACTCAGTTGCTCCACTTTCCTCTGTACGCACTCTCTCTCTCTCTCCCCTCCCCCCCATTTTCCAATCCTCTGCAATGTAGTTTTTGATCTCCTCATTCAATTTCATCTGCTCTCTCCAAAATTACCAATGCTCCCTTCATTTCCCTTTTTTAATCCTCCACACTCGAGCTCTCTCTGAAGCATCTGACCCTGCTGATCACCTTCCCCTCCTAGATACTGTCTTCTGGTTCTCCCCCCTACAACTCCCTCATCCAGGCCATGCCAACTTAGTGGAGGTGTCCTGAGGCCTCTTCTCTTTTCCCTCTATGCTACCCTTACTTGGTTGTCTCATGACCTCCATGGGTTCAATTACGTCAGTGCAGATGATTCCCTGATCTATAGACCCAGTCTCAGTCTCTCTCCTGAGCTCCAGTCTCATATTATTACTTCCTTTTGAGCACCTTACCCGGATCCTCAGGGGTTATCCCAAACTCAACATATTCAAAACACAATCCACTGTTTCCTCACTAAAATCTTCCATTCTCAACCTTTCCACTTACTATTGCAGGCACCCTGCTCCCAGTCTTCACTCCTGACTCTCATATACACCACATCCCATTTGCTTTCAAATCTGGTCATTTCTACCTTCATATCATTTCTCATTCATGCCCCCTTCACTCCACTCACAAAGCCACCACTCTGCTACATAGGTCCTCATCACCTCTTGCCTGACTATTCTAACAGACTTTTAACACATCCTCACTCTGCTACATAGGTCCTCATCACCTCTTGCCTGACTATTCTAACAGACTTTTAACACATCCTCCTTCCTTAAATCTCTTCCCCCTTCAATACATAAATCTACTTAGCTGTTAAAGTAAATTTTCTAAAGCACATCTGAACATTTCACCTCTCCTCTCCAATCACTGAGCTGAAGTGGGTCTCTATTATCTTCATCTCTAGGGCCAAATGTAAAAACTTCTGTTTGGCATTTAAAGCCCTTCTCAACCTGGCCCCTTCCCAGATTTCCAGTCTTCTTACATTTTGCTTCCCAAAATTACATAAAAATTACATGAAGAGCATGAATCTTCTGAGTCTACTCCTGAAATTTCACTGACAGTCAGCAGTATTCCTAGAAAAAGGCTCTAGATGATATATGTATATATAGCCTGTTCACTAGTTCACAAGATAGCTAAAAAACAGAATCAGTGAGGTTAAATATTTTAAAAAAAATAAACAAATCAGAGTAAAAATAACTTCTTTATAATGACTACTGTCCACTTTTGCATCATTTAAAAGTTAAATGAAAAACAATCTGCTGCCAATTAAAATAAGGCCAAAAATGAGCTATATTATCACTTTCCTCAAACCATTTAACCAGCAGCCACTAAAAAACAGTTGAAACACAGGGCAGTCACAGCTGATTCAGCACTGAGGACAGAGTATAATCACAATGAACTTGACAGCCAGAGAACAAACCTAGGGGTGCACATCAACCTCAAGAAAGTTATTCTTCCTTTTGCAGTTTAAAAAAGAAACACAGGGGCTGCAAATGATTTTGAAAACTTAGTCCATCATCAGTTCTGCAGTAGTAGCATGTGACCCAAAGAGTGTTGAGTGTAAGAGATGCAGAGAAATGACCAGTCTGTAACAGATCACGTTTTTGGACCATGATTTTGTTGTGGAGCTGTAAATTTCCAGCTTCCTGTGAGGGTTTCTATGGTTGTCTGTGCAGTTTGTCTTGACCAAATGCCCAAAGGTTAGCTCCCATGTCTTCCTTGGGAAGACTGGCATCTAGGGGTGCCATGGAACTTATAAATTGCTAAGATGTAGCTTAGGGCAGCTATGTGGCACAGTGAATAGAGTGCCAGGTCTGGAGTCAGGAAGATCAGAGTTCAAATCCAGCCTCAGACACTTCGTAGCTGTGTGACCCTGGGCAAGTCACTTAACCTGTTTGCCTCAGTTTCTCATCTGTAAAATGAGCTGGAGAAAGAAATGGCAGACCACTCCAGTAAGAGTCAGGCACAATTGAACAATAAAAGATCACCCATCACATGGACCAGACTGTTTAGACTGAGAAATAAATAAGTCTTTCCAATCAGTCAGGCAGGCAGTCAACTAGCATTTATTGAGCATTTGCTATATGCCAGATACTGTTCTGAGCACTGGAAATACAAAAACAAAAACCAACCTCTCATAGTTTAATGGGGGACCCACTATGCAAAGAACATCTATAAACAAGCTATATTCAAGATAAATTGGGAGTAGTCTCAGAGGGAAGGCACTAAGATTAAGACTGAGAAAGACTTCTTGCAGAAAATGAGACTTTAGCTAAGACTTGAAGAAAGCCAGAGAAATCAGGAGGAGATGAGAAGGGAGAATGTTCCAAGCACGGGGGATAGCCAGTGAAAATACTCAGAACTGAGAGCTGTAATGCGATATTCAAGGAAGAGCAGGAAGGACAGTGTCACAGGGTTGCAAAATAGGGAAGTGGAATCTGGGATTTCTGATCTTTATTCTCTCATATTCTGCCACTCTCTCAGGCTGCAATTACTTGGTTAATTTTCTTTTGGTCTGTTTTAGCTATTTGTATGGTCTAGTTTCTCTTCCTTCATTGATGCCTTTGCTAGACTTCTAGTATCCCCAAGGTCAGGGTGGTCTAGTAACTGTCCTAAAGCCATTTAAGTGGTAGAAGGTTCCCTAGAACAGAGGCATCAGACTCCCAGCAAAACTCCAGAGGGTAGGAAACCAGATTAAAATGGGAATGGAAAAAGTTTAATAAAAATACAATATAATAAAGTATTAATTGGTGGTTTTCTAAGTCAATATATGGCCTGCAGGGATCATTTTCTAACTGAGTTTCACATCACTGCTCTAGAAAATCTCTAAAAGTCTACACAAGGGTGGGATAAGGTAATAGGGATCTCTACCAGCATCCCAGGTATGTGGGTTGGGCTAGTTCTTTTCCTTAAAAAGTTAAAAAGTTATTTTTGAGATTTATTTAACCAGGGAACCAAAGGCTGCTAACCTCACTCCTTGGTCTCTAAGAGAATATCCAAAAGAGCGCAAATTTCTCTTTGATGTTTGTCCTGGGCAAAAGCTCAGAGCAAGGGGAGCTGTGCGCACTTGAATCATGGTGTCCTTGTTAAATGTCCTTCTCTTGCCTTGGCTAAGTAATCTTTCTTGTAAACTGTTCAGTGGACTAGGAGTGCCTCATTTTATTCCAATCTCAAACTGAAAATGTTAGGGCTTTGGTCAGCCCCGACCTGCAGTATAGACATAAAAAGCAATGACTGATGTTTCCTACATAAGCTACAAACTGACTCTGAAGGCAATCCTAAACAGATTTTTCAAGTGTTTTAAGTATTTTGAGCACACAGCAAAAAGTCTGAACTTAATGAGTGAAAGCCTTAGCTACAGCAGAAGATTAAATAGCTGAACTAGGAATAAAATAGCTCAAAGGTTTACAAAGTGCTTTACATGAATTAGTCATATGTTGGCCTGGGTCCTCCCTATGTTGCCAAGGCAGAAAGTCCAGCAGACACTTGAGCCCAGCCTTACTCCTGATCAACAGGGAAGCTTTGACTCATTCTGTGTCCAGTCTGGGATGGTTCACTCCTCTTAGGCAGCCTGGCCCCTGCCTATACAATATCCTAAGGGCCCACCATATTGGTGCCAGACTTAGTACAAAAGACACCTTATTGGCTCCAGAATAGCTATATCCAGAGCTTCCAATTTCAAGTGATCAATCACCCTCAGTCTCCCCTAGTAGCATGGATTACAAGCACACACTACAAGGTGCAGCAGCTCTACATTCATTATTGTCTCTGAACCTTGGGAAAATTCTGCGAAATAGTATTACTCTTCCCATTTTACAGGTGAGGAAACCAGGATCACGGTCCCAAAACTAGTGTTAAGCGATGGGATCTGAAGCAAAGCCTTCCCATTTTAAAGTCCAGCACTGTCTCCACTATGCCACAGTATCCAGATTTTACAGCTAGATATTATCCATAATAGTGAAATAAAAAGCAAAGCCTTACCTGCCTGTGCAGCTGTAATGAGTGCTGTATTCCCCTCGTTGTCCTGCCAGTTTACATCAACATGAGGGCACTCTGCTAAGGCTACTACAATATCCACAAAACCTTGGTAGCAGGCAATAATAAGGCCAGTCTATAAATAAAAAGACAGAATTGGGTCAAAGGTGGCAGATTCTCAATAGTTTTTTATTAACATTATAGTCTCTCTCCCCATTAACTGTACCTCCAAATGCTACAGAGAAGTCACAGTGATACAGAAATCAGTAACAAACATGCTGAAGACAGTCTCAGTACATATAAAACTTGCAGATTAGGAAAGATCACCACAGAGACACAGAAAATGAAATATATGTAAAAGTCATCTAGAAAATACAGCAGCCACAGCAAGGTTCCCAACAAGTCTTATTCAACTGGATAATTAAATTTCTGGAAAATGATTTTAAAAAAAAGAGGAAAAGCCTATTGTAGGCAGCCTCATGACTCCTGAAAAGATGAGGTGAGTAGATTTTTCTCTAACATTAAATAGGTAAAATGCCAGACAAGTTTGCTTGCAGAACTTTCAAACTTCTGAGTGCTAGAAGGAGCCAGCAGATGCCAGCAATCATTCCCACTAATATTTCCAACAACAAAAAAAAAAAGTGAAGCCACTACGCTTGAAATACTGACAGGGAGCAAGCAATATGCCCATCTCTTTATGGAAAAATTTCTCAGCCACCATGATCTCCCAACTTCTCACTCTAATAAGTATCTATTTCTCTGTCAATAATTCTCCTTTGTATCTCTGCCCAATACAGCAAGCCTTTGGTTAAGCCATAAGTAATTTAAGTAAGCTAAGTAGAAAAACTTCAAATAAATTAAGTTGAATAACTCTTAACCACAAAAATGCTGGGGACATGCAATATATAGACAAGCATATTCTGTCAGGGAAAAGTGTTTTAGTCAAAATGAATTTGGTTTGGAACTAATAGTTCCTTAGGCCTATTCAGTTGGATTCTAGGAGACAGTAAATATTAAACAGAAATTAAAAAAAAAATACTGTTTGCTCAAGTCCGTTAAAGAAATCTCTAACAGCTCCCAAATACCTGGAGGATAAAATAGAAAATACACATTTGGCATGTATAGCCCTTTACTGTCTCTCTCCATTCTACCTTCCCAGGCTTATTAACTTTTTACCATCTCCCTTTACATACACTACATTCTAACCAAACCTATTCTTCCTTGTATATGCATTCCGTCTTACTCCTCTTCCATGCCTATGCATGGGTCCCTCAGTGCTAGGATGCACCCTTCCCACCCCACCCCCTGCTCTCTAGATCCTTTCAAAGTTCAGCCCAAGTTCCACCACCTCAGGTAAAGGATTTTGCCTTGGATTTCTCCCAAAGTCTGTATTTACATATCTGTTAGAATGTAAGCTTCTTGAGATAGAGATGGAAAGGATGGCTCTGCCTCCTTTGCTAGATCTTCCTCCAGATCACACCCAGTAACTGTAGGTGTCCCTCAGGTTTCTATCCTGGGGTCTCCTCTCCTCTCCCGCTACACTACTTTAATTTCATCAGCTCCCATAGATGTAATTACCATCCCAATGTGGATGATTTCAGATCTACCTATCCTGTCCCCAAATTTCTGCTGACCTCCAATCTTGCATCTCCAACTGCCTTTCAGACATTTAGGACCAGATGTCCAGTAGAGATCTTAAATTCCATTGGTCCAAAATGGAACTCAATAGCCTTCTCCCTAAATTCTCTCTCTACCTCCTACCATCTCTATTACTGGAGAGGACAATTTCATTCTCCCAGTTCCTTAGGTTCACAAGCAGGGAGTCATCTGGAACTCCACATTCTTATCCCCTTTATCTAGTGCGTTGCCAATGCCTGCCAATTTCGCAAATGCCTCCCCTCCCCCCAGCCACTTTCACCACTCTAAATGCTGGTCCTTATCACCTCATGCCTGCTGGTGAGTCTGCCTGCCTAAGTCTCTCCTCACTTGGATCCATCCTCCATTCAGCCACTAAACTGATTTTCCTAAAGTGCAAGTCCAATCATATTATTCCCCCTACTCAATAAATTCAAGCGGCTCCTTATGGCCTCCAGTATCAGATATGATATGTTCTATTTAGCATTTAAAGCCCTTCATATCCTAGGCCCCTCCAACCTATGCAATTTTCTTAGACCTTCCTCCCTCTACCACATACTGTTTAATCCAACGACACTGGCCTTCTGGCTGTTCCACTCTGTCTCTCAGCTCCCAGCACTTCTGCTGTTTCCTATATTGGAAACCTATATAGTCATATAGAAAACCCTCCCCTCCTCTGCTCTGTCTATTGACCTCTCCGGCTTCCTTTACGTCCCACCTCAAATTCCATCTTTTAAAAGAAGTTTTCCCCAAGTCTTTAATTCCAGTACCTTCTCCCTGTTAATCATTTCCTATTTATCTTGCATACAGTTTGCTTTGTACCTATTTTTTTTGCAACCAATCTCCCCCATTAGATTGTAAGACTCTTTGGGGGCAGGGACTTTTTTTTTTAAGTATACCTAGCACTTAGTAGAGTGCCTGGCACATAGCAGTCACTTAATAAACGTCTAATGATTGGTTTTTTAAGGATGCTTTTCCTCCTCTAGCACAGGACTTGACAAATAAGTATTTAACAACTCAATCAATAATTAATCAAAAAGGATTTATCAAGTATCCACTACATGCAGCGCTTTGCTTTGTACCACGGATACAAATACAACGTATGAAGGATGTATGTGTCCATGAAGGATGAAACAACTGTTACCTGTTACCTGTGTACCTATAATCTAATGAGGGAGACAAAAAGGGCACATAATACAGAACAAAGACAACGAGTTACTGGAAAAAGACAGGAAGGTGGCTGGACAAATGCAAAGACTCTGGAATACTCCTTAACCAAATGCGAAAGTGAAACTAAGTCTACACCTGCTAAAGTGATGAGTCCCACGAAGTGCACCAAAATCAAAAGGAACAAGGTTATTTTTAGGCAGCTAGCTGTTATGATCCTTCTTCAACAGGAAATCTGTGGAAAGTTGTAGTTTCATGTGCTTTCTTGACTCAACAGAATAAATACAGCCATTTCCATAAATTATTAATCAGAAGCCAGAGCCATAAATAAAAACTGAAATTAAGGTTTTATGAGACCAGCTATGTCTTTTATTTATTAAACCACATTCAGGACCTAACAGTATCAAACCCAGGAAAAAAACAATAGATAAGAGGAATGAATGGTGAACTTTCCTTGCCAAAGAAGTGGAATATGGGTAGAGTCTAAGCAAGGGATTGAGGAGTCATGGCTGTCAATCAATAAAACCTACCACATAGGATGTCAGAGGGGCTTGTGATCTACAGCTGTTCCTTACTTTGCTCTAAGTGCCTCATGTGACAAGCATGAGACTATTCTGAGTAGGGAGGTCAGGGTAGATGACCAGATCACATCCCCCCTGGCTTAATGGTTTTCTTTGTTGTCAAGCAAGCATATATTGAGCGCCTACTAATTTAATTGCTAGGTGCTGCTTAGGCTCTGGAGAAATACAGAAGAAAAAAAGGAAGAAAAAGAAAAAAAAGACCATCCTGCTCTCAAACAGCTTACATTCCATCAGGGGAAACAACACATGCACATAAGTAAATCCAAAGTGATTTCAGTAGGGTACTAATAGTGGAAAGAATGTGGAGAGGCCAATCCAATCATAGATTTAAAGTTGTATGTGTGTTCCTCCTTCATTGCTGAAGAAGACCATGCTATCAGAGAAATGATGACACAACTTGTACTTGTACTGAGTGAGGGAGGGCTGTGCAGGTCACCAGCCTTACTTCTCCTCCAGAGCCATCTCAATCTAGTGACCAGATATTCATCAGGATGACTGGAGATGACCCAGAATGAGGTCACATGGCTAGTGAGTGTCAAGTGTCTGAGGTAAGATTTAAACTCAGGTCCTCCTGAATCCTGCACTGATGCTCTATCCACTGCATCACCTAACTGCCCCTAGATTTAAAGTTAGAAGGGTCCTCAGACGACATCTAGGTCAACTCCTTCATTTGACAAATGAAGAAACTAAACACCAGGGAAGTTAACTGACGCAAGCTATAAATCCAGGTCCTCTGGCTCCAGAGTCAGTTGTCTTTCCATTACACCACCATACTGCCTCCCAAATAATACCTTTGTTAAGCAACAATATAGGGCTGATTAGAACATAGATTCTCTATAGCTGCTGCTTCAGGTGGGCATGTGAATTCACAAATACCTTTCCTGAAATATACATATATACGTGTGTGTGTATGTATCTATGTATACACATGTATATATACATACATACAGATATATGTTATACAACATGTTTTATATATGTGTGTGTGTATATATATACATATATACATATAATTTGTTGTTCAATTGTTTGAGTCATGCCCTACTCTTCAAGACCCCATTGAGGATTTTCTTGGCAAAGATACTGAAGTAATTTGTCATTTCCTTCTCTAGTTCATTTTGCAGATGAGGAAACTGAGGCAAACAGGGCTAAGTGACTTGCCCAGAGTCCCACACCTAGTGTCTTGAGGCCATATTTGAACTCAGCAAGATAAGTCTTCCTTAAAGACCTCTATAATTGGTATCATAACACTGGTGATGGCTCAGGATGCAGTGGATGACCTTGGCATCTTTGGGGTCTAACTAAGCTCTAAGCGCTGCACATCGCCTGCTTCATCTGCCTTCATGGCCATTGGAACAAACTGTTCTTAACAGCCCATTCCACCAGATGAAGTCTTCACATGCTTGGGGTAGGTACCCCCCCTAACTCACCAATAGGTTTGAGAACCCTTGGTTATCCTCAACCTGGTTTGGCCCATCTGCCGAAACGGTTTACCGAGGTGTGGCTGGGGTACATGCTGCAGCTTCTTGGACCCACAAATGAGAGTGAAATGGAACAGATGGACACCGAAGGTGGAAAGAGCCCCGAAATGGGTTCGGCAGCCATCACACTAAAGGTACTGGTCCTCCCTGAACACATCCTATACCCCAACCAATTTGTATCATATATATATTTTAAAATTATTAATTGTTTATTATTTGAATTAAATTAATTTTATTACTGATTTTTAAAATTAATTTTAATTATTTTTAATAATTACCAAAATTATTAATAACAGAAGAGTCAGTAGTAACTGATTTGAAAGTGTAAGGATCCTCTATAGTGATATCTATAGATATGCCTTAAGGACAGAATAGCAATCTAAATTCTGGAATACAGCCCTGAACTTAGGAAAAAAAAAAAAACAGAAAAAGACCTCTAACCACTAATACAGTGCCACAAAGCTAATTCTTAAAAAAATGTGGTTATCTGGTTTCTCAGATCACAATGGGATAGAAACAGTAACCTGGTGCCTGGCAGAAGTGGGCATTGTGACACAAAAGGGAGGGAGGGAGGGAGGGAGGAAGGAAGGGAGGGAGGGAGGAAGGAAGGAAGGAAGGAAGGAAGGAAGGAAGGAAGGAAGGAAGGAAGGAAGGAAGGAAGGAAGGAAGGAAGGGGCAAAGGAAGAGAATGAGAGAGAGAATGCAAGAAGAGAGAAAAAAACTCTAAAAAAGCAGATCTAAATTAATCTTGATACTGAATCATGAAAATAAAAGAAAATCGTGTTTCTTATGCTCTACTTAAGAAGGCAAGAACATGTAATAATACATGTTAGAATTTCTGGGATAAATGGTTAGAGGAAAAATGTGTACTGATGACCTGAAACCTATAACCATGCTGACTGACTCAGCAGCTCTGTTTGGTTTTGACTGCTAGGAATATCACAGCTCCTGGTTCCAGGTATCCCCTGGTAGCCTGCCCCTCTTCCTTCCCCACTTTCAGCTTCTTGTGTGTTGTCTTCCCTCATGAGATTATAAGCTCCTTGAAGGCAAACTGTCTTTTGTTTTATTTGAATGTTCACTACTTTCACAGTGCTTGACACACAGTGGGTGCTTAATAAATGTTTGCTGAACCGAATGAAAATGAAAACTTTATTTATCTGAAATATCTACCGGTATAGAACATTTCAATTCCTGCTAAGGAAATAGCATGGAAGGTTTTTTTCACACACAAAAACGAAATGCTAATGCTACCACAGTGGCATTTTGGAATTCCAACTCTGTGAAATGGCATGTTACTTTCCAAATACATACTGCCAAAAATAAAATGTATACCATGAGCCACAGAGGTATCTAAATGGCACCATATCACTTAAATGCAATACGTATTCCTATGGATTAAACACAATTCCTACATCTCCGTAACTCAAATTTTCTTAATTTTCATTCCAACAGTGAAAACCTCAACCTGACTGACACTAGAAGTTAAAGGCCATGGTATCAAAACCTCTGCTGGTGCTCAGGGCTAAAGAGGCTGCCAACTTCTGGCTTAAGAACCTAACTCTAGATGCATTCTAGTAGGATCCAGCCCCAATTAATGCTGTAATTCCTGAAAGAATGATGTTGTATCCTGGTCTAGTCAGATTACATCTGGAGTTCTTTGGTCAGTTCTGTCAGGCTTTAGTAAAGACACTAAAAAGCTGAAGCAATAACAAAGGGGGTGGGATCAAAACCATCCCATAAGGAGACAGATTGAGATGAAACAGAAACACCCATAGTGGAGAACTGCCTCCCAATAGGTTTTTATAAATTCACAACTACGAGATGGGGAGAAAATCTGGAACTCAAAATTTTGTGGAAATGAATGTTGAAAACTAAAAATAATAAATAACCATTAAAAAATCACAACCACGACTGATAGGCAATAGATCTTTTTTAATATGTATTTCCTTGTAAACTGGTTGGCATTAATAAAAATACTTTATTCACCTACCCAGCAAAACTGAGTATAATGCTTCAGGGGAAAAAATGGTCTTTCAATGAAATAGAGGATTTTCAAGCATTCTTGATGAAAAGACCAGAGCTGAAAAGAAAATTTGACTTTCAAACACAAGAATGAAGAGAACCATGAAAAGGTGAACAGCAAAGAGAAATCATAAGGGACTTACTAAAGTTGAACTGTTTACATTCCTACATGGAAAGACAATATTTGTAACTCTTGAAACATTTCAGCATCTGGGTACTGGGTGGGAGTACACACACACACATGCACACACACACACACATACATAGAGACAGAGTGCACAGAGTGAATTGAAGAGGATGGGATCATATCTTAAAAAAAAAATGAAATCAAGCAGTGAGAGAGAAATATATGGGGAGGAGAAAGGGAGAAATTGAATGGGGCAAATTATCTCTCATAAAAGAGGCAAGCAAAAGACTCATTAGTGGAGGGATAAAGAGGGGAGGTAAGAGAAAAACATGAAGTCTACTCTCATCACATTCCACTAAAGGAAAGAATAAAATGCACACTCATTTTGGTAGGAAAACCTATCTCACAATACAGGAAAGTGGGGGACAAGGGGACAAGCAGGGTGGGGGGGATGATAGAAGGGAGGGCATGGGGAGGAGAATGCAATTCAAGGTCGACACTCATGGGGAGGGATAGGATCAAAAGAGAATAGAAGTAATGGGGGACAGGATAGGATGGAGGGAAATATAGTTAGTCCTATACAACACAACTATTATGGAAGTCATTTGCAAAACTACACAGATTTGGCCTATATTGAATTGCTTGCCTTCCAAAGGGAAGGGGTGGAGAGGGAAGGAGGTAAAGAAGTAGGAACTCAAAGTGTTAGGATCAACTGTAATGTTCTTACCACTAGGAAATAAGAAATACAGGTAAAGGGGTAAAGAAAGCTATCTGGCCCTACAGGACAAAAGAGAAGACGGAGACAAGGGCAGAGAGGGATGATAGAAGAGGGAGCAGATTGGTCACAGGGGCAATTAGAAAGCTTGGGTTTGGGGGGGGGGAGGGGATAAAAGGGGAGAAAATTTGTAACCCAAAATTTTGTGAAAATGAATGTTAAAAGTTAAATAAAAAAATTAAAAAAATAATAAAAAAAATAAAAATACTTTATGCTTTATTGGGTATGTTATATGTTGTTTGGGCTTCCTTTAAGAAGGTACATAATAGCTTCCATTTTGATTAACTCTGAATTTGGACACATTAGGAGTTCCATGAAGAAAGGTTTGTTTAATGTGCATACCCTTTGACCCAGCAATATCGCTACTAAGACTGTATCCCCAAGAGATCATAAAAATGGGAAAGAGTCCCACATGTACAAAAATATTTATAGCAGCACTCTATGTAGTTGCCAAAAACTGGAAGTCAAGGGGATGCCCATCAATTGGGGAATGGCTGAATAAAGTATGGTATATGAAGTTAATGGAATACTATTGCGCCATAAGAAATGATGAACAAGAAGACTTCAGAGAGGCCTGGAAAGACTTATATGATCTGATGCTGAGTGAAAGAAGCAGAACCAGGAGAACTTTGTGCATAGCAACAACCACAGTGTGTGAGAGTTTTTTCTGGTAGACTTGGAATTTTGCAATAACGCAAGAACTTATTAAAAAAAAAAAATCCCAATGGTGGTTTTCTAAGGCAAAATGCCTTTCACACTCAGAGAAAGAAATATGGAAGTCTTTCACAGAATGTAGTAGATCATGTTTGTGTGTGTGTGTGTGTTTTTGTGTATCAAGTTTTGATTTGTTATATGATTTGTTCCATTTATTTTAGTTCGACTACATAGCATGACTGTAGTGAAAACGTACTCAATAGGAAAGTATATGTAGAATCTACACAGAATTGTATGCTGTCATGGGGAGGGAGGAGGGTAGTGGGGGGGTAGGCATGGGGGGGGATAAAATCTTAATTTTATGGCAGTGATTGTAAAACATTAAAAAATAATAATAATAAAATTAAATTAAAAAAAGAAAAAAGGTTTGTTTTAATGTATAGTTGGGAGTAAATTCACTCTGATAATTCTTCTGATCATTGATCTGTTAGCAATTTAAAACTGTATATTGAAGAACTGAAGACTTTTCTAAAAAGCTGTTCAATTACACACCATTTCCAAAGGTGCACCGCAAGGGTTTTTGTTTTTAGTTTTACTGAACTCAAAATAGATGAATACATATCTATATATACATACATGTGTATGTTTACATACATAGGTACATATGCATATGCATTTCCATATGTGTATCTGTGTGTGCCCATCAACTTTTTCCTCAAATGATCCCGGCTTCCCTTGGCATTCACATCTTTTAACAAAATGGTGGGAGGGGAGTTGGGGAAAAAACAGAACCAACTTTCTGGCTTCTGCTTTGTCCTTTGTCCATTGCTCTGGTTGATTCCTATTCTCAAGACTGTCCAAAACAATATGGTATGACATAGGCTCATGTTTTAAATGTTAAACTGATTAAATCCATGTATTTGTATTTTTGTTTCTGACCTGGCCAAGGTGCTATGGAAAATTAAAACAGCACAAAATTAGAAAAAAATAAAGCTAATTTAAAAACAGGAAGAAAGAAGATAGATTGAACAAAAAATTATCTGGAAAAAGAATTACAAAGTGCTGCTAGCAGCCTTTAACTTTCTGAAGTACTGTATTATAGAAGAGGATTTAGAATTATTTTGCCTGGAACAATGAATGTCATTTATAGAAAGAGTTCAATATGAGTAAATACTTTCTAAGAATTACAGCTGATCAGAAATGAATAGGCTACTTCAGGACATATTGATTTCCCCATTTTTGGAAGTACTCAATTAGAAGATCAAGGCTAAAAGGGACAGCAAACATGCTGGATTACAGAATCATTGTCTGGAAAGGCCTTAATAGTCTAAAGAATAGTGATGAATCCGATAGTGGTTTTTTGTTCGTCTTTTTGGGGGGTTATTTTTGGTAAATCAACTTCACATGTACAAGATTAAGGAGGTAAAGATCTGTAGCACTTCATGTGAAAAAACTGTGGGTTTTTGAACAGACTGAAAGTTCAATACAATTTGGTATAATGCCCTAGTAGCCCAGAAAAGCTTATACCATCTTAAGTTGAATTAAGACTGGTCAAGAAAGACAGAAACGATGATTTATATGCCTTAAGTTTTTCATATTTGTGAGCTGGTAAGCCTAAACTAGACTCCAGGATGAGAGATGTTTCCCAGTCACTTGAGATTCATTTAAACTTAGTATCACTGATTAGGTCAGAGGCAAAGAATACAAAATTCTTCAGGTCAAAAATCCCAAGGGAATGATTTGCTTTTGAGCTTCAAGCATCTCTAAGGCATCAAAAAAAAAAAATCTATGGTGTTCATAAAAGAGATACCAGATCATTTTTTTAGAACTAGAACCACAGTGAAGCAATTTATTTATTCATTTATAAGCAGCATTTAATTATACTAGATGGCTGAAAAAACACTCTTGAGATTTTTACAAGGTCTGATTTCTTCAAGACAAATTGTAAAGGGCACCAACCTTCTACAAACGTGCAATTTCTAACAGTACATCTGATAGAATAAGCACATACATGTACACTTGTCTGTGAATGGAATTTTACTTTTTATTTATCTGCTCACACAAAAGGTTCTGAAGTCATCCCCTGGCCATCTCTTAGTTTTTCATCTAACATATCAGATAAGAGGAAGAAAAGCCTTCATTGCCAAGTAAGGCTATATAAAGTCATTTCTCTAGTGAGAGTAGCTAGAGGAAAAAGGTAAATAGTGATTACACAAATTTATCCTCATGTCACACTCTCCTCCCCAAGAATTAATACATAACAACCATGTAATACAATACTAACATTAATATATGATATAATATGCAATAAGGCACATGTTGATGCTGAATAAAAACATAAGTGAGACTAAGCACACAGATCAAGAGATATAAATGGTCTTGTGTTTTATTAAATTAATAAACTAGGAAATAATAAGAAAGCAAAATATAAAAACAATTCCTCCACGGAACAACTCAAAGCAAATAAAATATAGATGCAGTCAAAGTCTGGGTTCAAGGGAAAAGTGCCACGTTATATCTTTGAATACTTCCCCTAGGAAATGTAGATTTATTCCTATTAAAATATTGATGCTGCATGACACACTGTGATTGTTGTTATTCATGGTTTGCCAGAAAGTGATTTACCTTTATATGCAACTTCAAATTTTTTCTGCATCTCAAATGGAATATTATAATAATATTTATTACTTTAAAGGCAAATCACTTTCTTCTGTCATAATTTCATAATGAAAAGCAATAGGGCAAGATTTGGAGAGATTCGGATTATAAAGACATAGCACAGAAGAGCTGAAAGGGATCCTGGAAACTGTTAGTCCAAGTCTGTCATCGTTTTGTTTTGTCTTTATTTTAAAGTTTGTTCATGTGTTTTATTTTATAAACATTACCAAATTTCTGTGTGCTTTCCTGTAACAAAGGAAAATAATGAAGCAAAAAAAGACAGCGGCCTATTCCCAAAGTGCATATACATCTCCTTGCACTCCTCAACCTCTCTATTAAAAAAAAATTTCTTTTTAATTAACAGAAATCTATTTTCTCTCCATTCCCCAACTCATAGAAAAAGGGAAAAATCAAACACTAAACCCAAATTCCTTTGAACAAACATGCATAATCGAGCAAAACAAATTCCTTTCCTAGCTGTATTTTGTGCCCTCCATGCCCAGCACCCACCCACTGCCTCTGTCAGGAGATGGGCAGCACGCTCCATGGCTCCTCTGGTCATCGTGGCGATCACAGCTTTGACAGCATTCCAAGTGTTTGCCTTTACAATGCTGTTTGTCACTGTATAAATGGCTCTCCTGCCTCGGCTCACTTCATTCTTCATCAATCTTTAAAATTCATCAAAATGATTCATTTTTAGATTGATATTACAGTATAAATTGATTTGATTCTGCTCCTTTCACTTTGCACCAGTCCATGGAAGTCTTTCCATGTCTCTCTTTTCTTACAGCACCATAGCACTCCACTACATTTATGTACCACAATTTAGTAAGCTGTTCTTCAATGATGATTACTCCTCCCATGTCCAATTTTTTGTCACCACAAAAAAGCGATCATAATTATTTTTATACACATGGGACCTTTTCCTATCCCTTTGCTCTCTTTGGGGTGTGTATCTAGTAACGGTACAGCTGGATCGAAGGACACATTTGGTAACTTCTCATGTACAATTTCAAATGGTTTTCCAAAATGACTATTCACTGCTCCACCAACGGTGTTATTAATGCGCCCTTTCCTCCACAGCCCCCTCTAACACCTATTTTCCTTTTTGGTCACATTTGCCAATATGATGAGTATAAGGCAGACCCTCAGAAGTGCTTTATTTGCATTTCTCTAATTAATAGTGACTTGAACCATTTTTTCACATAGCCATTGACAGTGTTAAAAAGTACCTGTTCATATCTTATGACCATTTACCAACTGGGGAGTGGGGTTCTTATTCTTATAAATTTGAATATTTTCCTTATATATCTTGGAAATGATACTTTTATCAGAGAAAGTTGCTACAAAGATTATTTTTTCCAGTTAATTGTTTCCCTTTTAATCTTGTCGTTTTTCTGAGGAGAAACCTGAGGCCCAGAAAAATGAAGCAACTTGCCTAAATTTAAACATACAGCAAAAGAAACAGGGCTGGAAACAAACTCATCACCCTTTACAAAATTCTTCCAAAATTCATTCTATAGTCATTTTACAGGCCAATCTACAGCCAATTTTTCAAAATAATGTAATACCAAAGTGCCCTACTAGTGCTTTCACTTTTTTCCTCCTTCTCTAGAAAGAATGTAGAGCTACCCCAGACATTCTAACTCAGTGGTCAAGATAGCTTGAATCTGAATTCCTCAGAATGGGAGGTAGGTGACTGGCCTTTGTGTATAAAGGCCAAATGCTTATCCCCAGTAGTGATTTCTCATTCAACAGCTTTGAGGGTGGGAAATACAGGGTGTCCCAAAGGTCCTGGTGTCGTTTTAAGCTCTTAAAAGCATTCCAGATGATGTGTGAGCATGTCAGACACAGGTTATGGGGATGGGTACTGTGTGTCACGGATGAGAAGGTAGGATTGTACCAAGGAAAAATTTGGGAGGACCAATGACAAGAAGAGGATATGGTGTGAAGAGATAATGGATAAAGGGATGAAGAGATGTGGGCCAAGAAAGAAAGAGAGCAGGATCCCAACTACAGAGTCAAGTATTCACAGGTACATTTCAGGCAGATAATATAATCTATAGTATGAAGCGAATGAGTAAAAATAAGCGAGAGTTAAAGGGAAATGGTAATGGAACTTCAGGAATGAGGTGAGTAGATAAAGGACCAGAAGAGAAAAGTTTAATGCTCAGTCTACAAATTAGTGCTTCAGCTGTCAGTGGGAATCCCAACAAATCCCCACTCCTCATCAGTCTTCACTAGACTCATGGAGTCTCTGACTGTGGGTGTGTGCTCCAAGGTTCTGTTCTGGGCATTATTTTCTTTCTACACTCCCATGTTTAACTGTCATCTTAGTTAAGATGACTCCCAAATTTACCCAAGTCTACTTTCTGAAACATCAGTCCTATCACCTGTTGGTGTTTCCTTTTGAATATTTGTAACTAGTAAGTCTATAGGCATCTTAAACTCAACATATTAGAAATCCAAACCGTTATTTTCCCCATTTCCAACCTTAACTTCCCTATTTCTGTCAAGGGTATCACCATACTTCTAGTCACGCTGGTTGGCAATATCTGTGTTATGAGAGACTCCGCACTCCTCTTCACCCCACATACTCAATCAGTAGCTAAGTTTTCTCAATTCTATCCCCACACAAGCTCTAATCTACCCCCTTTCTGCTTACTCATATGGCTACTACCCTAGTTTACTTAGGCTTGCATAAGCTCTTTGGCAAGAACCTTCTGAATGGTCTCTCTGCCTCAAATCTCCCCCCTCACCAATCCACCCTCTATTCAGTCACTAAAGTGGTCACTCCAAAGCACAAGGCTGACCACCACACCCCTGCCCAAGAAGTTCTAGTGGCTCCAATCAAGTCACAACTCCTACTTTTGGTATTTTAAGCCCGTCAGAATTTGACTCAGGCTTACTACCACTGACACGGTCCTTATCCCAGCCACACTGGTTCCTCACCTCCACAGTTGTGTACAGATTGCTCCCCACACCTGAAATGCCGACCTTCCTCAGCTCTGTCTCTCACAATTCAGAGTTTCCTTCGAACCTTACCCTAAATGTTACCTCTTAACAAGAGTCCTTTCCTGATCCTCTTCAGCTTCCCTTCCCTACCCCTGGAACCAATGCCAAAGGACAAACTAATCCTAAAGAAAATGGAGAATTGAGTTTTAAGCACAGAAGATCCTGAGCTGTTCATGACTGTCGGTTACTGCAAATCCTACTGGGACAGGTGAGCTGGGGAAAAGAAAAACTGATCTCTATCAGTTTCCCCTTCCTCATCCAATTTTCCTTTATTTATAGTCTGTGGTCCAAAAGGAGGATATAAACATCTCCTTCCCTTATTCTTTTCCTTGAGTCTGTGGGGTCAGCAATCCCACTGCAGATTCTACAGATGTCTGGAAGTAAACTTCTCTGTGAAAGAGTGATGATTCTATTTCCTTTGTGACCACAATATGTTAACACCAAATCTATGGAGACAGGGAGGAAGCGGGTAAACTGAAAGAGCAGAGCCCAGGTGGAACAGGGGCCCGTAAGCTACAGAACACTGACGTTATGTTTTAACATTGAGTAATATCTCACTTCATCCTCAGTCTCCTCAACTGTAAAACAGGGATAATAACAGCACCTACCTAGAAGGAGATATTTGTAACACATTTAGCACAGTGCCAGGCACACAGTAAGCACTATATAAAAATGTTAGCTACTGTTATCATCCTCTAGACTAGAGTAATTCCAGAACCAGCCAACAAAAGTTAAACCAAATCACTTAGTACAGCTGAAATCCTAAATTTGCAGAGAAACGGAGGATAGTAATCAGGGGGTCCTCAGGCTAAGTATCCTCTGGTTTTCAAAAGGGATACTGCAACATCATAAAAATGCTATCTCATGCATGTGACAAAAAAACAAAAGAAAACAAAAAAATCCCACCAACTGATGAGGCCCACGAGGTTGATCATGCAAACAGATTACTACTTCCTGAGCCATTCAGATATTACATTCCCTTACTGGATAAATTAATTTAGTGGCACAGTGTTTTCCTATAAACTTAAGGATGGCAGAACTCACACAAAGAGATCTGGACACTGCTTGAATTAACATTACACAGATATAAAAAAAAAAAGCCTACAGGCATCATTTGAGGTAATTCTCTCTATATATTATTTTGAGGTGCCAAGGCCCTGCCTGGCTTGGCCTCCAAAACTGCTCTGACTTTTATACCTATTAGTATTACATTTTTTCAGAGACTATTCTTCCTGATATTTAGGTTTTCTTGACTTTGGTAGAGTCCACCCTGACATGCACCACCTTAGAGGGTACCATCTCTTATCAGCTCCCAAACTTTAGGATGGTATATTATCTATGTCTATATGTACTTATGAATACGAAAATAAGTAGCCATAAATGAACCAAGCATTTGAAAGTTAAATGACAGTGAGAATATTCTTCCATCCCTTTCTATTCAACATTGAGGGACCAGTCTTTATGAGTTATTAGTATAATTTTGCCTTTTAGTGAAAGTGGTACTATCACAAATGTCCTCACAGAATCCCAGAGTTGGAAGAGATCTGAGAATTCATCTAGTCTAAGCTGTGGATTCACAGAAATGTCCTCAACAACATCTACGAGAAGCGGTTGTCTAGCCTTTTCACACATCAGAGATGGGAAGTTTACTACCTTTTAAAACAACCTATTTCACTTTTCAATAACTTTAGCTACTAGAAGTTTTTTCCTTACAGTAAGCTGAAATACACCATTCCCTTCCTTACCGCCCCTCCCCCCACCACCATTCTTAACCTCTGAGGATAAGGAGAAAATTGAAATCCTTTTCCATAACAGTTCTTCAAATAAGTGAAAAAATAAGATTTCTTCCCTAAATTTCAGTCCTAAAGATGAAAATGTAGAGATTAAAAGTCACATCTTCCTTCTTTTCCCTCTCACTATTCTAAACTGACTGACTTCTATCAAAATCCAAAATACCCCAACATGCAAATGATCTATCCTTTTATTTGGGACAAGAAGATGAAACCTGGAACTTTGAACCAATCTACAGAAAATTAGAAAGGTTTTGAACAAGCAAAACCAATGAAGAGAGACTAATGATCACTCCCTGCAAGGTCCTATTCTATTCTAAGTCATTCACAACTACTGCCTAACGGCTGCCTTAGGATCTCTTTGAAAATTTCCATAAAACCCCTATTTTCTAAATTTACAGTCATCCATACTGAATTAGAACCCATATTAAACTCCCCCCAATCTACTGAGTTCCCTTCACTCCTTTCATGAACAAATTGGTAAGGCAAAAAACCCACAACTTTTTGTCCTGATTCATTCAATTATATGAGTGACTTGGGTGGGTACTCACAGAGAGACCAAGCCTTTTTCAGGAAAACCGAACTTAACTTGTTTTCTTCAAGTATTTGAACTCCTTTTGAAAAACTATTACTTTATTTTCAACATTGTATTCTTGATCTGAATTATTTAAATGCATTATTTATATTTTAAATGCTTAATAATGGACTATCTTACCAATCATCATACTACCCCTTACAACCAACCCATCACAGATACTCTGCAATCCAGTGACAATGGCTTTCCTGCTGCTCCTTGTACAAGATACTCCACCATCCAATTATGGGCATTTTTGCTGGCCACCCCTCATGCCTGGAATATCTTCTCTCTTCATCTCTGCTTCTTGGATCCCTAGGCTTCAAGTCTCAGTTAAATCCCATCTTCTGAGACTATCTCCAGTTTATCTTGAATATATCTTATCTGGACAGTCATTTGCATGCTGTCTTTCACATTAAAACATAAGTTCCTTAAGGGCAGAAACTGTTTGGTTTTTCGTATCCCCAATTTTTAGACCAATGCTGAGCACACAGAAAGGGCTTAATTCAACTGGCTGTTGATCAGTGAGTCAGAAGGTTTAACACTGGTGATTGCCCCCTTCCTCCTAGATGTTTTCTCAAATGACTTCATGAGCCTGTTCTCTCCTGGTTTTCCTATACTACCAGTCTGACCATTCATTACTCTTCAGGTTCCTTTGCTGAATGATCATCCATGCCTTGCTCTTCTCAATGTGTGGGTCACTAAAATTCTGTCTTATGCACTCTTCTCCCTTTATACTCTTTCTCACTGATCTCATTAGATTGCATGGGTTTGTCATTTCTCAACAGATGACTCTCAACTCTGTAGAGAGGGTGGCAAAAACCAGTGCAGCTTTAAACTATTAAATCTGAACAGCTCTCTATACAGGGAACCCCATAATCTCTTTCTAGTACATCATCAACTGCTTGTAGGCAGTTTTCTCTGGATTCCTTGGAAACAAATTCAGCATGTCTAAAACAGAATTCATTACTTTTATCCAAACTTTCCTATTTCTGTTGAGAGTACCCCAGTTCTTCTGTTCACTGAGGTTTATAACATCAGAGTTATGTTTGATCTTTACTATTCTTCAACCTACCACACCAACTCCTAAAATCTGCCTATTTCTCTGTGAATAATGCTCCTTTGTACCTCCAGAACAAAGGATAACAAGTGATTAATAAATACTAGCTACTCCACAACAAACATGATGAATACAGAGAAGCAGAGAAAATTATAAGAATTGATTCAAAGTGAAATAAGAGATATGAAACTTTTTACAAAGGTGGGGGGGTGTAAAAGTGTGGAATACTGTATATAAAATAAGATTTCTTAAATTTGTGGATGAGTTTTTCTTTTCCTCCTTTGCTTTTTTTCCTCTTAAAATATTTCTTCTAAGGGATGACTTTCTGGAAAAGTAGAAGGAAGAAGGGGAAAGAGAGAAGGATATAGGAAAAAATGTAAGCGATATCAAAAGACACCAAAACAAATCTATTTTTAAATAGACTTGCTGAATTGAGTCTATAAAGGATGACTGCCTTTCTTCCTACCCTCATTTCCAGAGAGAGAATAATATTAAAGTGGTTAAGAAAAACCTCATAAAAAATAAAACTCAATCTGTCCCTTTTGCTAATAAAACATATTCCCTCTAGTATATTCAAGGGCTTTTATGTATTCAGATTTTTCAATGACTCAATGATTATATTTTCAGTTCATTCCCCAGGAAAATAATTCATGGATGGAAGAACATTTCAAGTTTAAACATGTTCAACCTTTCCTTCATTTAATTTTATCCCATTACCCATAGTCATCAACTTGAGATGGCATAAAATGAAAAATAATTAATAACATTTCCCAGAGCCATAGCAAAATCTGACAGTCAGGCAGCTGGTGTGGGGGAGTTAGGAAAGATAAGAAAAAGTAAATGGCTTAGAGGACAGAGGATTTAAGATGTCAGTACCAAAAACTGAAAACTAGAACCTCACTGTTAATATCATCTGTAAGTATTCTACAGAATAGTTATTTAAGGCATTTGGGAGACATCCTCAGATTACAACATTATCAATGCTAAAAATGGAGCAAGAAGAAAGATCTTCATCTGTTTCTCCTATCTAGTCAAATAAGTGTGAATTATAAGGAATCCCAGAGCCAAAACGAAAACGGCATCCAGGGCAAAGCACAGCAAGAACCTGATGTAATCATTTTGATTACCTGAAACTGGACAGCTTTTAGACAGACAGAATTAATGCATCTAGGATAAGAAAGGAAGTGTAATCAAATGGGAAAAAAAAAAGCCCACATCAAATTTCTTTGATAAGGGTTTGGTATCCAAGATATATAGACAATTAACAGTGATATATATAATACCAAAAGCCATTCCCCAACAGAGAAGTGGCCAAAAGAAGTGAACAGTTCTCAAATGAAACGCAATCTATTAACAAATATATGTCCTCCCTATATATAGTTCATTCAAAACAACAAGAAAGTCTATACCATTCTTCAGATTGTATATTTGAAATGAATACCTAATGTAAAAAAATTTTCATAACAAACTAGTATATTTTCTTCAAACTTTCTGATCATTATTGGCTCATTTTTGCTGCATTAAATTAGACCAAGGAAATGAATCTTTTTTAGAAAACCTAAGCACTAAAAAGAAGTATTGGATTACATAACAAACTGAGAGCTTCTTTCATGTCTAAGTTTGTTCTGATAAACAAGAGAGATTAACATGCCCTGAGACAAGGTAGAAGTAAGAAGAATATTCATTGTACGGTTTCTTTCAGGATTTTAAAATCCAAACCTATTATTTGGCTAAAGAAAAACTGACGATATTCCATTAGAAAATAAACTGAATGCACTATCCTTTGACCCAGGAATATTGCTTCTAGGGCTGTATTCCAAAGAGATCATAAAAATGGGGAAAGGACCCACATATACAAAAAATTTTTAGTAGCTCTTTTTGTGATGGCCAAGAACTGGAAATCAAGGGAATGTTCATCAATTGGGGAACAGCTAAACATACTGGTATGTGGATATAATGGAATACTGTTGTGCTATAAGAAATGATGACCAGGTGGACTTCAGAAAAACCTGGAAAGACTTACATAAACGATGCTGGGTAAAATGAGCAGAATTTGGAGAACATTATACACAGTAACAGCCACAGTGTGCAAGGACTGTTTCTGACAGACTTAGTCCTTCACAGCAATGCAAGGACCTAAAACATTCCCAAAGGACTCTTGAGGCTAGAAGACATCCACATCCAGAGAAAGAACAATGAAATTGGAATGCAGAAGGAAAAAGACTATTTTCTCTTGTGTTATGCTTTGTTGAGGTTTGGTTTTTCTCATGGTTCCTCCCATTCGTTTTAATTCTTCTATGCAACATGACTAACGTGAAAATGTGTTTAGTAAGAACATATATGTAGAACCCATATAAGATTGCATGTCATCTTGGGGAGGGAGGAGAGAAAGAGGGAGAGAAAATTTAAGACTTATGGAAGTGATTGTTTAAAACTGAAAACAAATTAAATTTAAAAAAATAAAAAATAAGCTGAATGCACAATACATGTCAGTATGTATCTTATCTTTGTTATTAGGTTCAGTAAAGAAAAAAAGTATCTTTGAACAAAATATGTAACTAGCAGCTGGGTAAACAAACAGGAGTAGGCAAAACATTTCTTATTGGCCTGTTTCTTATAACTGAGAATTCTCCCCCTAAAAATCATATAGACTGTGTAAATATGAAACATTCTTTCAGCTATGCTGAATGAACTGTCCAGTCAATTCAACCAAATAAATAATCTACTGGAAAATTTTTAAACCATTGTTTATTCTGCGAAATGGACTGATTATATGAATGTGATCATTATTTTTAAAAGCAAAAACACTGTTACAATCTTTTTGTATCAACTTTTTAAAAAATTAAAGTGTGAACTTGTACCACTACATTACATAGCACCAACTGGAGTAAAACTATTTAAAATGTTTTTATATTTTTTCCATTTATATAGATGAGCAAATTCCACAAATAAACTTTTAAGACTGTTTCTCAAACTTTTTGGTCTCAGGACACCTTTACCTTCTTAAAAATTAGTTTATATAGTATACCTATCAATATTTATAATACTAGAAATTAAAACTGATATTTTAAAATATCTATTAATTCAAAATAACAATCCCACTACATATTAACATAAATAACCTTTTTAATTAAAAATAATCATTCCCCAAAACAAAAGAGTAATGTTATTTCAAATATCTCTTTAATGTCTAATGTAACAGAGGAGAGCTGGATTTTTTTTTATCTGCTTCTACAATCAACCAATCTTTCCTAGTTCATTTTCCCACCCAGTTGAACTCCACTGGACTCCTCCATAATGCTTCCAAGGCCTTCTCCCCATGCTCCCAAGAGCTTCACTATCAGGAACCTAATCATCCTGCAAGATCACACCAGCTTTGGTACTCACACCTCCCAAGGAATCTCTTCATCTCTCATGGGAGGACAGAGCCTAGAACTCCTCCCAAGAACCTCTATTTAAGGAGGGTTTCCAGGACAGTCATCTTTACATTCTCAATCAGCTGCAACTAGTCTGAACTTTATCATCTTCCTTCCCCCACCCTTTTCAGCTTCCTTTTGTATTATTTTCCACTACTAGACTGAAAGCTCCTTGAAGGCAGGAAGTGTCTTTCTTTTTCAATATGACCTTAACTTAAAAGGGTCATGGTCTTCCACTGCATCCTGGGCCATCTCCAGTCATCCTGATGTAAAGCTTACCACTGAAGCCATTAAGCAAGTGCAGTGAAGAAAAAGCTTTCTCCAGGTTACTCTAGGTCATTTTTCCCGACTGGTTCAGGACGGTTTCAGGCGTGGACCTTCTTATCAAAAATTCTGTGACTTTCTGAAGGCCACTATCTGTCTCCTGATGGGTTAAGTCCATCTGCAGTCTGCTGGCTTTCTTATTATCTGACTTATTCTCAATGACTTCATCAACTAATAACTTCTGTGGAAACTTAACTTTTTGCTGTCTCTCATAATAATCATAAAGTGACCAGGCAGCTCCAGTAGTTAGCAGACAGACTTAATGTCAGTAAGAGCACAGCAGAATAAATAGGAAGCTGGATCTGGAAGTCAGGAAGATTTATTAATGTTTGAGTCTTGCCTCAAATACTGCAATGAAATCACCTAATTGGAGACTCAGTTACCGTAGATGTCAAAGGAGATTAACAAGAATTCCAATTCCACAGGGTTGTTTTGAGGGACAGGTAAGACTGTGTATATAAAACACTTTGCAAACATTAAAAAACTATAAATGTAAGTTATTATTATTCCCACCAGATAACTATGAAAAATTAATGTGAAACAGCTGTATTACTCAAACAACTGCAAAGAACCTGCCCAACTATATGCCAATGAAACTGACAGTCTAAATGAAATGGATGAGTATTTGCAAAAACAAATTGCCCAGATTCACAGAATATGAAATAGAATACTAAAATAATTCTATCTTAGGAAAAGAAATTGAATAAGCCATAAGTGACCTCCCTTACAAAAAATCTTCAGGACCAGCTGGATTTACAAGCAAATTCTACCAAACATTTAAAAAAAAAATTATTCCAATACTACAATAAACTGAAAAAATAGGTAAAGGAGTCCTATCAAATTCCTTTTATGACACAAATATGATCCTGATGCCTAAAATAGGGAGAGCCAAGGCAAAGAAAGAAAATTATGGACTAACTTCCCTACTAAATATTAATGCAAAAATTTAAAGTAAAATATTATTAAGATTACAATAATATACCACAAATATCATAACTATGACCAAAATGGATTTATACTAGGAATGTAGGGCTGGTTCAATATTGGGAAAGCTATGCACATAACTGATCATATCAATAACAAAAACAGAAAAAAATTGGAATTATTTCAATAGATGCTCTTGACAAAATATATACATAAAGCACAGGAATAAATGGTGCATTCTTTAAAATAACAGTATCTAAAACCAAGAGGAAGTATTATCTCTTAAAGGGTAAATTAGAAGCTTTTCCAATACGATCAAGGGTGAAGCAAGGACGGCCATTATCACCATTATTATTCAATACTGTACTAGAAATGCTAACTATAGCAATGAAAAAAGAAAAAGAAATTGAAGGAATAAGTAGAGGCAATAAGGAAACAAAATTACCCTTTCTGCAGATGCTATGATGGCTTAGAGAACCCTAGAGAATCAACTAAAAAAATACTAGTTGAAACAATTAAAAAGTTTCAGCAAAGTTGCAGGATATAAAGTAAGTCCACACAAATCAGCAAGAAACACATACACACACACACACACATAGAAACTCAGTAAAACCCAGAAAAAAAATTTTCATTTAAAATAACTACACACAGGATGAATAGAATTACAAAACATTTCACACAAGGACCGATCTAAATAATTGGAGAAATATTAATTTCTCATGGGTAGGCAGAGCCAATATAATAAAAATGACAATACTGCCTAAGTTAATTATTTTACTCAGTACCACATCAATCAAACTTCCAAAGAATTACTTTATAGAATTAGAAAAAAATAACAAAATTCATTTGAGGAACAAAAGGTCAAGAAAGCAGGGGCATCAATTTTTTTAAATAGGAAGGAGTATCAATGTAACATCAAACTACACTACAGAGCTGTACTCATTAAAACAATTTGGTACTGGATAAGAAATAGAGTAGTTGATCAATGGAACAGATTAAATACACAATATACTGAAACAAATGAACACAGTAACCTAGTTTTTGATTAATCCAGAGAGCCCAACTACTGGGGCAAGAACTGACTATCTGACAAAAACTGATGGGAAAACTAGAAAGTAGTCTGGTAAAAACTGGGCATAGACTAGCATCTCACCATATACCAAGATGAGTTCAAAATAGGCACATGATTCAGGTATAAAGGGTAGTATAAGCAAATTAGTGGAAGAAATTACCTTTCAGATTTATAGATGGGGAAAAGTTCATGACCAAACATGATATAGAGATGTTCACAGAACATAAAATGGCTAATTTTGATTACAGAAAATTAAAAAGGTTTTGTACAAACCACCAAAATGGACTTGATCATATATGCATCAAAAATGTCTGCCTAAAAAATATTCTATTCATATATATGTGCATGCATATCTGGAAAAAAAATCTTTCGGGCATGACCCAATACATTGGGTCATGCCCAAACACTTTGACCAAATTTAGAAAATATACAGCATAAACTCCATGAAAGGCAGGTATAGGGGAATGTTACAAGCAGCTATAATAATAACTCATTTTTTAAAGTGCTTCCTTCACAACTTGGTGAAGTAGGGGGTACAAGTACTATTACCCTCATTTAAAGATGGGTAAAACACAGCACAGAAAAATCAAGTAATTTGCTTATGGTCACACAATTTACAAGTTAAATATCAGTGTCAGGATATAAGTACACATGTTGATTTCAACTCACCTAAATCATATGATTTCTCTTATCATAGAAACATCAACATTTAGGTAGCCATAGATGAGCTGGGCCACGGCGCCCACCTCTTTCTTAACTGCCCATCCTCTGGGAAGAGTAACCAGGAAATAACCTGAGCACACTACATACGGCTTTAAGAGTTATGTTTGTCCTAATCTCTAATTGGCCTTGACTCAATTTACAATAGCCTCCTCTCTATCCTCCTAGCTTTGGACCAACAATCACTTCTTTCACTTCCAGAGCTGTCTTACCTCACCCCCTCAAGAGCACTGATAACCACAAGGAACTTCAGGGTCATGCTAAGGGAGACATCCCTAACAATGGTATCACTGTTCTGAGGGATCAACATAACTTAAAAGTCACTGGGAACCAAGCGTAGTTTGTTGGCAATGTCTTTTTCTCCCTACCTTTTTGTAGTAACATAGAACATGAGCAATGGAGGAAAGGCTAAGACTAGGAGATAGGGTCTGAATCATAAAGAAACAGTGATGGCCCTGCACAGCATATGCTTCTATGAAAAAAAAAAAAGGCAGTGAAGTCACCACAACTATTACTCAAAATCAAAATGTAAAAATAAGGGGAGGGTATAACAGAGAGTTGAGGGGTGATCAAATCACTGAAGCTAACCTACAAACAAATCTCAAGTTTAGCTCAGAAAATGGTGACACTGAAGACTTTTCATCTGTCACTTGGTCTAATTTAATTTGAACTAGTCAGTTACTATTTCCTCCCACAATCCCAAGGAACCAAATGTGCCCTTGTATTCCCTGCTCCCTGAATTAATTATTCCAAAGTGCTTGGTTGGAACAATATCAATGAGTAGGAATGTGAATAACCTGGCACTAATGAATTAGAACAGGTATCCTAACAGTACTAATTTTCACATACCTCTCCTTGAGTGAAAGAATCTCTGATAATATGAAAAATAAGCAAAAGAAAATGAAGACAAAGGGAGTAAATAAAAAATCAATGTCAAATAACTAAAATGCTACTGAAATATTTCCATTATTTCATTTAAGTTGTTCAATGTCAAAAAGTTTACATCACTAAGATAATTTGCATAAATTGACAAAAGCTGTGGTTCTACTGCAATTAATTTTCTTTTGATTTTAAAAACTACCTTTGACTGGGACTAATCCATTAGCTACTTAACATATGTTGAAAGTATCTTCACATTAATAAAAATAATGACACATTATTAGCTCATCAAAGAATCTTTACTAGGGCTGACAAATGTCAGGGTATTTACTAAAGGTATACATAATGGTTTCATTTTACATAACTTGGGTAGAAAGTTTCTTCATACGGAAAACTTGCATAATAACAGATCTCCTTTCCAAATTAAATTTCAGCAGATACTAAAATGAATGGTTTATATTCACTGGGGTTCTATACTACATCCCAAATGTAAAGTTTCTTTTTACCTTCTACAAGGTCTAGAGAGAAAACAGATTTAAGGTAATACATAGATAATTAATACGCCATAGATTAACAGAGCCAGAAGTGACCTCTAGCTCAGTAGTTCTTAAGAGTTTGTTCTAGGACTCTTGAGAGTACCCAAGATCCTTTCAGGAGGCCTTTCAGGTCAAAATTACTTTCATAGTAATGCTAAGATGTTTTAATTCCTTAACATGGTAAATACTGATAGACATAAGCCACATTAAAAAAAGTTCTTTTTAATTTTAAGAGAGCAAAGAAGTCCTGAGACCAGAAAGTTTGAGAATCAATGATATAGTCCAACTCCCTATTGAGAGTGCAGAGCTCTAGTGAGGCAGGGTGGTTTTCACAAAATGAAATGTTATACACAAGTGATAAGCAGTAGAGTTGGAAGTCAAAGCTTCCATGAAACCTCACTGGTTTGGTCCTAAAACAAACAAATAAAAAAATTAGTGCACTTTCTATGGCCATGTTTATCTGCCTGCTTGAACACAAAGATGACATTTTGATACTTCAATGTAGCCACTGGCTAATTAACATGAGTCTTTTTTTTCTAACAGCTCCTGCCTCATGTCTTATTCTGTGAGGTGAGGACCCTTTGTTAGATCTTTAAACATTAAGCATGGAACTCAAGCTGCCTTTATGCCACCTTTCACTCACACACCTTGGCTGAATTACCTAATTCCTGATGATAATCACCCTAATAGTTCATACATCAACTTTACAGCTACAAAACTATTTTTTTCTCTACTATTCACAGAGAAAACAAGGAAAATCTATTAGTAGAGGATCTTTCTAAATTTAAAAGGTTAAACAATCTTCTCCCGGAAGTAAAAACTCAAAAGGATACCACAATTCCATTGCTGCTTTGAAATACAGCAAGCAAAGAATTCTAAGAAGCACTGAGCTGAACAGGAGCAGCTATTGTGCTAAAAGGTCAAGAAAGCATTTGAGAAATGTCTCAAAAAGTAAATTTGTTGCAAAGAGTCCACCATTTTGTATCAAAACGTCTATCAGCTAAAAGTGGCTCAAACCTCATGGAAAAAAACGAAGTTTTCCCAACTTGTTCACCAAACAACAAAGAGAGGAACATGGACAGCAGTGAAAGGTTCAAAATAAGAACCACTACATTCACCTAAATCACTTGGAATGAAAGGAAAACTATCATTCACTGAAAAACCAGTTTGGGGCTTTATGTGAATTTTATATTGCATTCAAGTGAACTTGAACCAATATCAGGAAAGCATTAGACCTGAGTTTAGGGGAACTATATCCACACAGTATTTTCATAATGTATTATATTCAGGGACAAATGAGCAGTTGTGGGCTGTAGCCAATACTGATCCCTTCTTTTCTTTTCACATGGGAATTGTTCCTTACCTCAAAATGGATCAAAGAAATGCTGGACAACCTAGCAATTAGTACAGCTGATGTTTGAAAAGCACAAGTTGAATGTTAACACAGAACTGCCCATCCAAACTATAGCATGCACAAAAAAATCTGGGAAGGGAGTGAAAGGCAGGAGGTAGTACAGACTTAGCATATATCCAGGATACTTTACACATTTCTGAATCTTGAACAACAGCTTTTTTTTGTAAGATCTGTAATATCACTAATTGTGGAGTACTCCTTGAAAGACAAGTATAAACAAAAAATGCTTTGCAGCTTGAGGAAGACAACATGAAAATAACTCCATATCAACAAGACACCTGATAAATTGGAGATAATAGAGAGATGGATGCTATTGGGGCAACTAGGTGGGGCAGTGGCTAGGGCACTGGACCTGGATTCATAATGATTTGAGCTCAGATCTGGCTTTAGACACTAGCAAAGTGACCCTGGGCAAGTCACTTAAACTCTGTTTGTCTCAAGTTTTCTCATCTGTAAAATAAGCTGAAAAAAGAAATGGCAAATTGCTCTAGTATCTTTGCCAAGAAAACTTCAAATAGGGTCACAAAGAGTCAGACATGAGTAAAATGACTCAATAATTAACTAGCTTTAAGGAGGATAAGGAAAGGTTTCTCACAGAAGATGGGAATCAGTCAACTTACACACTTAATATCTATGAAAGAGCATCATAATGTCACACTGTTTTGACTCTAGGATGAATACACTGGGGCAACAATGGGATATCTATCTCCTTTAAAAACACAACATAAATGTCATTATGGCTATCAAGTGAAGAGGGAGACCTAGGGTTGGCCAAGGTCAGCCCCACACACTCCTGAAGGTCTTTCTTTCTCTCTGCTAAGTACATAAATCCCAATTTATGGATGTCCAAGAAGTAAGGTCAGGTTCCAGGGATCCACATGGACCTCCAACCACTCTAGCAGATTCTAGAGAAGCTTGCTGCTTAAGATCCAGAAGCCCTGGGACTTTTCAAGCTCCACTTAGATCAGGATAGAAACACTTCAAGGGAAGGAAGTTGCTTCAAAAGAGGATGTGAAATTTAACTTCCTTCCTACCACTGTCTTCATTCCAACCCATGCAATGTCTATTGAAAAACTTTGGGGTCTCTGAAATTGGGTTCAGTAAGGGGCAAGCTTTCTTCAAAGTCACCAGGCAAAGACTAATTTTTTCAGCCCCATACTGGTCCAAACTTATATTCCTGAAAGCAGTAGGTGGTACAATGGATAGAGCACTGGACTTGGAGTCAAAAAGACTTTAGTTCAAACTCACCCTCAAACACCATTAGCTATGTGACCCTGTGGGCAAGTCACTAACTTCTGTCTCCCTTGTTTCTTCATCTGTAAAATAGTGGTAATGACAGAACCCATCTCCCCAGGGTGTTGTGAAGATACTGTAAGATAATACTTTTTAAATGCTTTACAAACCTTAAAGCCATGTATAAATGCTAGCTATCATCATTTTTTAATGACCACCCTGAAAACTCTCACATGTGGGTGAATATCTAAGATAATTCTTCCTTAGGCAGTAGCAACAGGCTTAGATGCATTTTAACACTTAGGAAGTCACAAAACCGTGATTATTTCATCGACTTCTCTATTTGATCTTTGCCTCCAAAGGCTGAAAACTACTTCTTCACTTCGAGTGGTCCCTCAAGGCTGCAGAGCAAACTTTTTAATTCAGTTCTGACTGATTCCTTATCATAATCCCTACAGTGGCAGTTCCAAACCTTTCCTTCTCTCCCCAAAACACCCCAAATCTCCCTCATAACACAAATGTCCTCAGTCCATTTTACTTATAACTTTCTATCATGAGCTCCTAATTTTCCCATTTTTTATACCTCAAAACTTCTACGTGCCTCTGCCTCTCCTTGTTCCCCTGTTCTAATCTGAGGATGAAGTAGCCTTCCCCGCCATGGCTAAATCTTGTTTTTGCTCTTAATCCCAACCCCTCCTGTCTCAGAATTACACCATCAACAATCAATAAACAACAAACATATATTAAGAACTTATTATGTGCGAAACATCACGCAACATTTCTTTATCATTTCCCTTCATCTTCCATGCTTCTCTTACTACTGGCTCTCCTTCTTAACTGCCTACAAAAGTAATGGAGGTCCTAGTGGTTTAAAAATATCCCATCCCTTGACTATGACCCCCAATTTACTGATGATCCTCTAGAAAAAATAATCTACTCTGGGTTTTCCCAACTAATTCACTTTTCATTCCACTATATGGCTTCTATCTTTTCTTTCTCTTTCCAGATTCCTTCAAGTCATCTGTTGATTCATCATTTTCCTCTCATTCTCCAAATAAATAAACAAATAAATGAATGAAATAAAATTACCTCCCCGCCTAGGATCTTACCTTGTCTTCCTTTTTTCTTCCCTTTAAGTTCTCCCAAGAGGTTGATCTACCCAGCTGAAAATTATTTCTCCCTCCTCAAATTTTTCTGCAATATTTTTGCCTGCATTCTCATTGGTCGCTTATCATAGCATACTCTTTGCTATAATTTTGCACATGTAGATTTTCTTCCAGTGTTACTGCCCTAACAACAGGAATTATGTCATTTTTCATCTTTATATCTCAAGTATGAACACAGAGTGCCTTGCACAAATCAGGTAAGTGTTTGTTGAATAATATATTTTAATAGAGTTTTTATCTATAGAAATTTCCTGATGTCCTTGTA
The DNA here is from genome assembly GCF_028372415.1 of Notamacropus eugenii. Taxonomy (NCBI): domain Eukaryota; kingdom Metazoa; phylum Chordata; class Mammalia; order Diprotodontia; family Macropodidae; genus Notamacropus; species Notamacropus eugenii. Next base: position 359,921,578 of record NC_092875.1, on the reverse strand, counting down.
AGTCCTTTTAAAATGTTTACTGGTAAACATAACTGCTGTTCTGTTTCAGCACCTCACAGATCAAAATAAATACTAAATAACTAAGACCATATAGTCACCAGTGATTAGGTTTCCTCCATTACATAAACCAAAAACAAACAAACCCATCAACAAAAAACCCCCAACCTGAATGGTTTGATGATTTTAATGCTATGAAGTACTGTAGCCCAAGAAAGTCAAAGTGAAGCACACATACACACCAAAGGAAAATAAACACAGACCTCCCTAAGGCTTAATTTACCCATATCCTATCCTCCCTTGCAACTGCTCTCAGCCCATTTGGTGGTGAATGATAGCTCCAAGTAGTCCACTAATTCAATCTTGAAAAGCCTCATAAAACCAGATAGTAGGAAGAAGAACCAGGATTCAAACTCAAATCCTGATTTTAAGCATACATTTTGCATTTGAACAACATGGCCAGCCCATCAGAGTGGCGCTCTCTGAAGCAGAGTTTGAATGCTTGGCAGTTTAGTTCGAGCAAGGACCTCAGTGTCTGGTGCCTTATCCTGCCAGGTGCTTATCATAATCTTCCTAAGACAGTTCAAATGGAAACTATACAGTTTCCTGGCATGGTGCTGATAAATGGCCATGTTTCACAGGCATACAACGATAAGGTCAACACAATGACTCTATAGACCTTCAGTTTGGTAGTCAGTCTAATACCTCTTCTCTCCCAAACTTTTCTTCAGAGCCTCCCAAACACTGAGTTAGCTCTGGCAATGTGTGCATCAACCTCATTGTCAATGTGTACATCCCTGGAAAGTACACTACCAAGGTAAGTGAACTTATCCACAGCATTCAAAACTTCTCCATTTGTTGTAACCGATGGTTCCACATATGGATGGTGTGCTGGTGGCTGATGGAGCACCTGTGTTTTCTTGGTGTTAATTATTTGGCCAAAATTCACACAGGCAGCAGAGAACTGATCCACACTTTGTTGCATCTCAGCCTCAGAGGCTGCAGTGAGTGCACAATCATCTACAGATAGAAAATCATGAACCAACACTCCCTCCACTTTGGTCTTGGCTTGTAGACTTTTCAAATTGAAGAACTTACCATCAGTGCAGTAGGTGACCATGATGCTATGTTCATCCTCATTGAAAGCATTTGTCAACATGGCTGAAAACATCATGCTAAAAAGCATGGGAGCAAGCACACAGCCCTGTTTCACTCCATTGGTGACTGGGAAGGCACGGGAGCATTGTCCATTATCCAGAACCCAGGCAAACATGCTATCATTAAACTGATGTACAATGCTGATAAACTTCCATAAGCCCTCACTATTAAGAGTGTCAAAAGCCTTGGTCAGATCTACAAATATTGTGTACAGACCTCTGCTCTGCTCCTGGCATTTCTCCTGGAGTTGTCAGGCAGCAAACACCATGTCAACTGCTCCTCAGCCCTTTCTGAAACTGCCTCTCAGGTATATAACAATCTTCCAGGTGAAGGATCAGCCTATTAAGGAGAATTCTGGCAAGAAAACTGCCAGCAATGACTAAGAGAGAGAACCCCTCCTGCGTTTGTCACAAGACAATCTATTCCCTTTTCCTTTATTGAGATGGACGATGGAGACATCCTTGAACTCCAGTGGGATAACCTCCTCTTGCCATATAACCTGGAATATGTCAGTCAGCTTTTGGTCCCCCTATCTTGTAAATCTCAGCTGGAATAGAATCAGCACCAGGTGCTTTGCCACATGAAAGGAGCCTAATGGCCCTCAAATTCTCCTCTTTAGTTGGAAGTTCAGCTAAGGAAGGACTGACTTCAACCTGAGGTAAACAGTCAATGGCCTCAGCATTGATTGATGATGGTCTGTTGAGAACACTACGGAAGTGCCCAGCCCATCTCTCTAGAATCATGTCCTTATCACTAATCAATGTGACTCCATCAGCACTGAGTAGCTGTGATGCACCATAGGTTTTTGGTCCATAAATAACTTTCAGGGAATCATAAAAATGCTTTGGATTGTTACTATCAGCATAAAACTGAATTTCATCTGCCTTCTTACTGAGCCAGGAATCCTGCATCTCTCTAAGCTCTGTTTGCACTTTGCTTTTAATGGAATTAAATGCTGCCTTCTTAGAGGTGGATGAACTATCCTGCTGGTAAATCCTGTAGAGTTCTCATTTTTCATTTAGCAGCTTCTGAATTTCTCCATCATTTTCATCAAACCAATCTTGGTGTTTGTGAGTGTTCTGACCTAGATGAGCAAATGCAGTGCTGTACATCAAATCTCTGAAAGCTGCCCACTCCTTTTCTGCTCCACTGTTGCCAACTGTGTGTTGGCTCAACTTTCCCTCCAAGTTAGCAACAAACTGTTCATCCTCAGAGAAGAGCTCTAACTTGTTGACATTAATTCTTCTGGTAGTCATTTTGCCTTGGGGGCAGCACTTTTGATGAATGCGAATATTTAGCTTGGAAAGGATAAGTCTATGATCAGTCCAGCACTCTGTACCACACATGGCCTTTGTCACATCTTGTCTGTCTCTTCTTCTTACAATCACATAGTCTTTTAAATGCCAATGTTTGCTTCGAGGGTGCATCCATGAAGTTTTATTGCATTCAGGTAAATGGAAAACAGTGTTAGCGATGAGAAGGTCACGTGATGCACAAGTCTTCAGCAGTAAATGGCCATTGCTGTTGTTGTTTCCAACTCCATTCCTCCCTAGGACTCCCTGCCAAGTCTGGTAATCTGAGCCTACTCTAGCATTAAAGTCACTCAGAATTATAAGCTTGTCCTCTTTTGGCACATTGATGATAAGGGTCTCTAGGTCTTTATACAATTTTTCTTTGACTACCTAGTTGACAGGACTATGGAAAAGAAAACAGTCAGGAGGCAAACATGATGATAAGTGACAGTATTCCAAGCATGAGAGACAGCCATAGAAAATGCCCAGGGGCAAGATATGGAGTGTTTTGTTCCTGGAACAGCAGGAAAGTCATTGTCACTGGATAGAAGAGAGGCAGAGAATAAGGTATGAGGAGACTGGAAAGGTAAAGGGATGTGTGGGAAGGGTAGGTTATGAAGCTTTACGTGCTAGGTTATGTGCTACGCACTAAAGATACAAAGAGACAAAAGACAGCCCCCCAGCCCTCAACTCAAGCTCACAACCTAATTGAGATAAATGTAAACAAATGTAGGCTTAATAGGAAATAACAGAGAAGAGGCACTAGGATTGAGAAGGGCTGGGAAAGCTTCCTGTAAAAGATGGAATTTTAGTTGTGAATTAAAGGAAGTACAGGAAGTCAGCAGAGTTGAGGAAGGAGAGCAATACTCCCCCCCAAAAAAAGTTTCATTACTGTTTTAATATTACAAACATTTACAGTCTTTTATTACTATTGTCTTTTTACTTATTCTTTTGAATTTTTGAGTAGCATAAGTGAGAGCCTTTTTCCTGGGTCTGACCACTCCCTGCATGAATTGACCAGCAAAGCCTCCAAAGCTGAGAATAAGATCAACCAACCAGGAGCCAACGCAACAAGAGGCTGAAACACACCAGTCACTGCACTACATATTGCCTATCATCATCATCATATACAAGTATGTAACCATAAAATAGGTTCTAATTTTTTTCCTTCATATACCTTTTATAGAACTATCACTTGTTCATTATTATCACGTCTTTTTATTTTTTCACTTAAGGAATTTATATTTTAATGACAGAAAACAAGTACATAGATGAGAATATACAGAATAGAGCAAGAATAAATACAAATTAAAAACAAGGTACTTAAATGTAAGACTGTTTGACAGAGTGAGGACATTCATTCCTTGCTTGTCTATCATTCCTTCTGGAAGAGGACCATGATAGCAGGAAAGTGACATCATGACTTGCAAATGAACTGGATTTAAGGCAGGGAGGGAGGACTGTGCAAAGTCACCAGCCTCATTCTCTCCTCTAGAGTCATCTGGGCTCAGTGGCCAGATACAGATTATACATATACACATACGTAAATATATCTCTACGTATATACATACATACACACACACACACACACACACATACATATATATGAGACAGGATATGTTATAGGATTCAGGTCTTTTTTTTTAACTTGATTTTTAGTGGAAAGTCTTCTATAATAGATGTTATATTTGGTTTTCCCTTTTTTAAAAATATCATTTTACTTCTGCCAACAGGGCTTCAGACACTTACTAGCTGTGTGACCCTGGGCAAGTCTCTTAAGCCTACTGGCCTCAGTACCTCATCTGTAAAATGAGCTGCGAAGGAAATGGCAAACCACTCCTCTATTTTTATCAAGAAAATCCCAATTGGGGTCACAGAGTCAGAAAGAACTGAAAAACAGCAAGATAACTAAGAAACCAGAAAAAGTAGGAAAGAAATCTCCCCAGCAAATCTCTCCATTAATGGTCTCAATTACAGGATATATTCAGGAATAGAGTCAACTTTTTTAAAAATTTAATTAATTTGTTTTCAGTTTTCAATAATCATTTCCATAAGTTTTAAATTTTCTTCCCCCTCACTTCCCCTTCCCTCCCTGAGATGGCATGCAATCTTACATGGGTTCTACAAATACATTCTTATTAGTCACATTTTCACATTAGACATGTTGCACAGAAGAATTAAAATGAATGGGGAAAACCGTGAGAAAAACCAAACCAAATCAAAACATAACACAAGAGAAAAGAGTCTGCTTCATTCTGTGTTTTGATTCCATAGTTTTTTCTCTGGATGTGGAAGGCATTTTGCCTCAAAAGTCCTTTGGGAATGTTTTAGGTTCTTGCCTTGCTGCGAAGGGCTAAGTCTATCAGAAATAGTCCTCACACACTGTGTATGATGTTCTCCTGGGTCTGCTCATTTCATTCAGCATCAGTTCATAGAAGTCTTTTCAGGTTTTTCTCAAGTCCACCTGTTCATCATTTCTTATAGCACAATAGTATTCCATTCTTATACCACAACTTGTTCAGTCATTCCCCAATTGATGGGCATTCCCTTGATTTCCAGTTCTTGGCCACCACAAAATGAGCTGCTATTAATATTTTTGTATATGTGGGACCTTTTCTCATTTTTATGATGTCTTGGGGATACAGTCCTAGAAGCGATATTGCTGGGTCAAAAGGTATGCACATTTTGGTAGCCCTTTGGGCATAGTTCCAAATTGCTCTCCAGAATGGTTGGATCAACTCACAGCTCCACCACCAATGAATAAGTGTTCCAACTCTCCCACATCTTCTCCCACATTTATCATCTTCCTGTTTTGTCATGTTAGTCAATCTGATAGGTGTGATGTGGTACCTCAGAGTTGTTTTGATTTGCATCTCTCTACAGTGATTTAGAACATTTTTTCATGTGACTATAGATAGCTTTAATTTCTTCCTCTGAAAACTGCCTGTTCATATCCTTTGACCATTTATCAATTGGTGAATGACTTATATTCTTATAAATTTGATTCAGTTCTCTATATATTTTAGAAATGAGACCTTTATTAAAGACACTAGTTGTAAAAATTCTTTCCCAGTTTTCTGCTTCCCTCCTAATCTTGGTTGCATTTGGTTTTGTTTGTGTAAAAACTTTTCAATTTATTGTAATCAAAATTATCCATTTTACACCTCATAATGTTCTCTATCTCTTGTTTGGTCATAAATTTCTCCATTCTTCATAAATCTGACAAACACACTCTCCCTTGCTTAATTTGTTTATAGTATCAATCTTTATACCTAGATCATGTACCCATTTGGATTTTATTCTGGTGTACAGTGTCAGGCACTGGTCTATGCCCAGTCACACTATTATCCAATTTTCCCAGCAGTTTTTCTCAAACAGTGAGTTCTTAGCCCAGAAGCTGGGGTCTTTGGCTTTATCAAACAGTAGATTGCAATATTCATTGACTACTCTATCTTGAGTCCCTAACCCATTCCACTGATCTAGCCCTCTATCAGATACAATTTGAGATCTGGTAGGGCTAGGCCACTTTCCCTAGCATTTCTTTTCGTTAATTCACTTGATATTCTGGATCTTTTGTTCTTCCAAATGAATTGTGATATTATTTTTTATAGCTCTAGAAAATAATTTTCTGGTAGTCTGATTGGTAAGGCACTGAATAAGTAAACTAGTTTAGGTAGAATTGTCATTTTTACTATTTTAACTTTGCCTACCCATGAGCAAGTGATTTTTTCCAATTACTTAGATCTCACTTCATTTGTGTAAAAAGTGTTTTGTAATTGTGTTCATGTAGTCCCTGGGTTTGTTTTGGCAGGTAGACTCCAAAATATTTTATAGTGTAACTTCAAATAGTATTTCTTTTTTTATCTCTTGCTGTTAGGCTCTGTTAGTAATATATAGAAATGCAGATGATTTATGTGGGTTTATTTTGTATCCTGCCACTTTGCCAAAGCTGTTTATTATTTCAAGTACTTTTCTATTTGATTCTCTAAGTATATCATCATATTGTCTGCAAAAAGTGGTAACTTAGTTTCTTCTTTGCCCACTCTAATTCTATTTCTTTTTCTTCTTTTATTGCTAAAGCTAACATTTCTAGGATCATATTGAATAACAGTGGTGATAATGGACATCCTTGTTTCAGTCCTGATCTTACTGGAAATGCATCCAGCTTGTCCCCATTGCATATAATGCTTGTTGATGGTTTTAGGTAGATATTACTTATTATTTTAAGGAAGGCTGCATTTATTCCTATGTTCTCCAGTATTTTCAATAGGAATGAGTGATGTATTTTGTCAAAAGCTTTTTCTGCATCTCCTGAGATAATGATATGGTTTCTGTTAGTTTTGTTGCTGAAAGGATCAATAACGCTGATGGTTTTCCTAATACTGAACCAGTCCTGCATTCCTGGTATAAATCCTACCTGATCATAATGTAATATTCTTGTGATAAGTTGCTATCATCTTTTGCTAATAACTTATTTAAAATTTTTGCATCCATATTCATTAGGGAAATTTGTCTTTGATTTTCTTTCTGTTTTGGTTCTTCCTTCTTAGGTATCAGAAAATAGATTCAATTTTGTAAGACTAAATAAGAGCCATTCCCCAAAAGATAAATGGACATGAACAGGCAGTTTTCAAATAAAGAAATCCAAGCTATTAACAATCAAAATTACTAAAAATGAGAGAAATGCAAATTAAAGCACCCATCAAATTGGCAAAGATGATGAAAGATAAAAGTGACAAATGTTGGAGAAGCTTGAAAAATAGACTCATTACTCCACCACAGATGTAACTATTAACTGGCCCTGCCATTCTGGAAAGCAATTTGGAACTATACCCAAAAAGTCACTTAATTGTATATAACTTTTGACCCTACACCAGTACTGGTTATACCCCCCAAAAGATAAGAGAAAGAAGGAAAGGACCTATATGTACAAAAATGTTTACAGCGGTTCTTTTAGTAGTATCCAAAAAAACTGGAAACTAAGGAGGTAATACTTCTATTGGGGAATGGCTAAACAAATGACCATATGTGACAAAATGGACAATTTCAGAAAAAATGCAAAGATTTCTATGAACTGCTGCAGAGCAAAGTTAGCAGAACCAGTACAACAACTTATACAAAATATTACAAATGAAAATTTTTTGAAAAACTTTAGAACTCTGATCAATGAAGTGGAAAAAAAAAAACATTCATTACCTGCCAAGAAGTGACAAATTTCAAACAGAGAGACATACATTTTCAGATATGGCCAATGTGAGGATTTGTTTTGCTAGGTTATATATATTTATAATAAAGGTTTTTGTTTCCTTGAAAAAAACTGTTCAACTGAGAAAAGGAGGTAGTTGGAGAGACCTCATAAATTTTAAAAATCTTTTAATAAGAAAAACCTCAGTAGGAAGGCATGTAAGAACCTGGAACAGGGTGACTAAGGATAGCTCGTTATTTCTGTAACTGGCTTTAAGCCTAGGGTAAATTTGATGTGTTTAGTGAAGGGGTGGTCCTGGCTGTGAGACAGGAAGAAAGGTAAAATATCTCTAGTCCCCAGTGGTCTCAGAATCTCTCTCCATGGTGCTAACTTAAATAAGTATTCATTAGTTTAGCACTGGAGGTGGGCAAAGAAGGCAGTGGAAGAAAAACATTCCACAGCCCATTAACCTACTTTTCAACTTCATTAAAATATTCTCCTTGACTCATAGCTAGAATTTGTCTTCTGAGAATGGAACTGGATGCTAAGTTTTAGTCTCTCTTTGGGAACAGCACTATTTCCAAAGGACAAAAGCTACAAAAGATGTAGGGAGCATCAAGGCAAAGTCCAAATGATTCTATTTTATGAAAGTGGGACAGATTGTCAGTTACATAGCAAGGGCTGGGAGGACATTGTAGAAAGAGAGGGCAGGGTCTGGGAAGCAAAGAGGAGAGAGGCAGGACTGAGAGGACTCTGGGCAGAGAAGGACATAGGCTGGAGGGGCACTACAGAGAGGCAGGGCAAGAAAGCTCCCCGAATAGAGGGACAGTGGCTATACGGACCTCTGGGGGACAGAGAAATGGATTGTGGGAACAGGGAGAGAGGAATTGGGCTAGAGGAGACACTGAAGGAAGGAGAGGGCACGGAACTTGTGGAAGGATAGGAGACTACCTAGGTGAAGCATCAAAGGTAGAGGGGGAATTCCAGGCAAAAATGTGTGATCTCTCTTCTGTTCGACAGCATTAAAGAGCTCCATACTGCCCACAAGAATCCTTCAAGACACAGTTTCCATTCTCATTAAATTTTTTTTAACTGCAACGTTGACCTCCTGTTCCAACAGACCTAACCTTATGCTAAAAGGTTAAAATGTTAAAAGCCATCTCCATGATTTCTCATACTCCTTTCTTGCCCCTCTTCTCCTTCAAGGAGGATGTCAGAGACTTGAAGAGGATCTTCAAAAACATCTAACATAAATGAGTTAGTTACAGCTAAGTAAACCTTCCTGACCTTGAACTTTCTGCATTACAAAGGGCTGACCTGTCCTTCTTTTTTATTTTGCATGCCCATTCTGGTACTCCTCTATTGTACATGCTAAGTAACAGTTTGGTGATGAAGTGAACACTAGTCCTAGGAGGAGAGTAATTATCCCTATTACACTGAAGAGATACAGATCTAGAGAGAAAAGGAACTCTCCCAGGTCATACAGTAAAAAGCATTCACAGACTTGAATTTTAGTTGGATAATGATGTCAATGGAATAATTGTTCATTTGAAAAAAAAAATTATTACAAATTTAATCAACACAAACATTTGAATAGACAGGAATAAAACAGAGGATTCCACTTGAAATTATGAACTTCTGTCATGTAGTTTTTTTTTTAAATTTCTATTAAGTTAAACAATATGGTAATAAAAATCATCTTGGTTGTGAACTCTTCTAGAAAATAAGAAAAAAAGCACTGCCAAAGGTTAAAAAATCTTGGGCAAGAAACTGAAACCATTAGGGACAAAGGTAATGTTCGGTTCCATTTTTAAATTTTTTATTTAAATTTGGTTTTTAAAATTTTTCATTTTGTTTCATTTTTTTTAAAATCACCATTGCCAAGGCAAGGGCTTCAGAAGAGAAAGAAAGACTTGAGAAATAAATAACAAGTTATAAAAATATCTAAAAACAGTATATGTAGACCATAGTTCATAAGACAGAATGTCACCAAAGGCTAGTAAGAATATATTTATTTGCCTGGTATATTACAAATCTAACCAAAATAGCCTAAAACAAAAAATGAAGGAGACAGGGAAAGCTGCCTACGTACACATAAGTATATGTACATAGTATGTACATAAAAATGTGTGCGTGTACACACACACACGCATGCATGCGCACGCCATCTCTGAGGTCACTTTAAAGTCTGAGATTTTGTGATTCTCCCCACACCCCAAATTCCTCGTCTGTAAAATGGGCCTAACAATATTACTGCACAGGACTGTTGTGATGAGAACACTCTGAAAATGATGAAGTGTTCTATAAATGCAAGTTACTATCAAGTATAACTACCCCACACTTTAGGAAAGCGGACTTCAGAAAATTTTTTTAAATGATAGGTATGATCTTAGAGTCTAAGATTCTAGAAGAGAAGAAAGATTCAGGAAATTCTCCAAATAAAATTCTTTCAACAGAAATCTTCTGAGAACACAAAATTCTTTTATTTTTAATAATATTTTACTTTTTCTGAATTACACATAAAAACAATTAACGTTCATAACTTGAAATTTTGAGCTCCAAATTCTCTCCCTCCTTCCCTCCCCTCTCCCCTCCCGGAGATGGTGAACAATTTGATATAGTTTATACATGTACAACCATGCAAAACACATTTCCACATTAGTCATGTTGTGAGGACACAAAATTCTCCCAACACAAATGTCTTTCTCATTAATTCCAATGATTATAAAAAACATCAAATAAAAAACAGAGCACAGGGCACAGGGCCAAGGAAGAATAAAAACAAATATAACTCTCCTGGTGTCAGGAAGTTTAAGCCTCAGAATGAGCTCAGACTCGCAGAAACTACTAAGTACAATGAAAATGGTTTATAAGGATACGTTTGCTGAAAGCAAGCAAAGATAGCGTACAGTCCTGCTACCTGAGGGATATGTTAACAGAAAAAAATAACCACTCCAGGCCTATTTTGTTCCATACTCTATTGGAGTGAACATTCTTCAAACTGGAAAGGGTTAAACAAATTTGAATGGATGAAGTTTTTGGCCTTCTTAAAAATCCATAAGTTTTTGCAAGATGCTCCTATCTTTTGTAGAATCTTCCAAACCCCATTCTTACCTTCCCCATGTGAATCACTAGTCAACTCCAAGCACAACACAACTAGGAAAAGAGACAGAATTTGGCAAAACTCAGCTGTGCTAAGTCTGAGAGTGACCTCACCAAAGGATTATAGCTAATCCCCATCCCTCTTCCTGCCATAGCACAAAGTCCCTGGCATGTAAGGTTCTCATGATAAATTCCTCATTATATCCTACCCTAGGATGCCCTCCCCACCCCCATCCCCAAAGTAGCTGAATTTAGGCCTTTGACACGTTACAATAAAGAGCTGCTGCTTTTCATGTTACTTGTCTATTTCAGCCTTTTGTGAAAAATCCTCTAAGCCCCAAAATTTGCTGTAATTAACAGGGACAAAATTCTAGAACAGATTCTTGAAAATAGCAAATAATAATGATGACAGCTACCATTTATATAGCACTTAACTATGTGCTAAGTGGTTACAAATACTGTCTCATTTAATCTTCATGACAACCCTGAGAGGTAGGTGCCATTATTATCCCCCCTTTCTACAAATAGGAATAGTGAGGCAAATATCGGTTAAGTGACCTGCCCAGGGTCACACAGTTAGTAAGCATCTGGGTCAGACTTGGACTTTGCTCTTCTTGACTCCAGGTCTGGCACGTTATCCACCACTCAGCTGCTTCAAAGACAAAAGCATAAAATGTGACTGTTAAGAGAAGTCTTTCCAAAGCCATCTTATTTCCTTTTCAGAAAGGATTATCAGAAGGGAGATCATGAAAATGTTACACAAGGTATATGTGTTTCAGCAAGACTGAATCAAGTCTCATATCTTTGGGGATAAGAAGAAAGATGTGTTCTCAACGACAGTTCAGTTAGGTAGCTTCATGGTGTTTGAATGATCATACTCAATACTGATTTATGTCAACCCGGAATGAGTTGCCTTATGGCTCTGGGATCAAAAAGGTATTTGAAAGAATGGACCAATAGAATGAATCTAAAATATGACATTAAAAGAGTCTCACATTTCATTTTTTTCTTAAAAAAAGCTCATTTGAGGCAAGGACAATATCTTGTTTTATCTTAGTACTTTTAGTACTCAGTACTTCAAACACCTATCATGGTGTTTCATATGTAGTAGCTGCTTATTTTCTTTAAACAAAAGTGAATTAAAATGAATTATACAGGTACAGGTTAGAGAAAAACAAAGCTTAATGTAAATTTACACAAAAAAGGAGTTTTGTTGACCCTAGCTAGAGAAGTCAATAGTTTGAAACTGCTGCTAAAAAAAAAAAAAGTTATTGCAATTTGGCAGAATTAACTGAAATTCAAACTACTCCTCTCATCTCTGTTCCACATAATTCCCCTCAGTGCTTCTGTCCCAGCCACACAGCTGTTCTCCAAACTGGACATTCAATCTCCTACCCACACACTCTCATACAAGCCAGTTGCTATTCCTGGAATGTAACCTTTCCTTATCTCACCCTCTCAGTATCTTTCTTAGCCTTAAAACTTAGCTCAGGTGCCACCTCCTACTTCCTTCCTGATCCCCTCCAGGAAGGGCTCACTCTCCTCTCAAATAACCACTTAACTACTTCTCTATAAAAATATTCAACTTCCCTATTAGAATGTAATCTCCTTCAGGGCAGGCACTGCTAATTTTGTTTTACATCTCCAGCACCCAGGGCCTTGCATTATTTCTAGTACCTAGTAATAATTACTTTAATAATTAGTAATAAGTGAATAATTAGTATGTCATAAATGTTTGTTTGCTGTTACAATAATAACGAGCAGTCAGACAGTGAAGCGGGAAGAGTACAAGACCTGGAGTCAGAAAGCTGTTGTTTAGCTGTTTCAGTTGTACCTAACTCTTTGGGACTCCATTTTGGGTTTTCTTGGCAAAGCTTCTAGAATGGTTTGCCATTTCCTTCTCCAACTCCTTCTACAGATGAGGAACTAAGACAAAATGGCTAAATGGCTCGTCCGGGGTCACGGAGCTATTAAGTGTCTGAGGCCAGATCTGAACTCAGAAGATGAGTCTTCCTGAAATGAGTGTGACAATAGCACTACCCCCCAGGGTAACTGTGACTATCAAGTAAGATTTTATATTAATGTATATAGAGAGAGAGCTCTGCACATTTTAAAGCACTGTGTAAATACTAACTTCTTATTCTTGGGGCAGCTAGGTGGCACAGCGGATGGAGTGCCAGACCTAGAGTGAGGAAGCCTCAGCTTCCTGAGTTTACTAGCTCTGTGACCCTGGGCAAGTCACTTAACCGTGTTTGCCTCAGTTTCCCCATCTGTAAAATGAATCGGAGAAGGAAATGGCAAACTAGTTCAGTATCTCTGGCAAGAAAACCCCAAATGGGTCATGAAGAATTGGACACGACTGAAAAATGACTAAAACAGCATTATTATGACTATTTTTCCACATGACTAAGCACTACCAAAAGCGTATCTGTGGTACAGTGTTCAAACTGGGGACTACATGTTTAAAAAGAGTGATAAACTAGAGCACGTAAAGTCAACTACAGCTCAGCAAGTCTGAAAACTATGTGAAATTCAATTCAAAAATCCCTTATGAAACTCCTCTGTTACAGAGTACTACGCTAGGTAATAGGATAGACACAAGACTTAGCTAATACATTGTGACTGACTCCATGAAATTTTAACTGCATACACAATATTACATAAGTGTATCAGTAAAGTGTAAGAACCTATGTTACCTTTGTACCAGTGATAATGATGGGGTTCAGGCTCTAGGAGACTCCTTAAGCTTCCCTTGAATCTTCCCACTTCATCTGGCCTTTCTTACTCAAATCTAATCTTTCTGTTTGTTCAGGCAGTTTCAGGAAGCCCATGGGCTTTTCGTTATCACTGTGCCCAGGTCTCTGTTATACTCCCCACCCTTGATCCCACCAAAACCCCATTCCCTAGGCTGCTGACCACTCCCATCAAGATCCCCCTAGAGTCTATCTGTACTCACCCCAGGGTATCGATCATTCCCATACCATCAAGACCATCCCTGGGACCCCAGACTACCTGGCGATACCTGCTTCTAGCCCAGGCCTTCCATTATCTGATAATCCCCTGATTGTCTCCAGCTGTTTCCAACCCTTGACCCTAGTCTCCCTGAGGTCCTCCTCGGACTTCTCCTCAAGACCCTCCCTAAACCCCTCCTCCCATCATCCTAGATTACCAGACCACCCCCAGATCCCTCCTACAGTCTTTTCTGTATTGAAGTTCCATCTTGCCTCCACAAAGGCACTCAGATTCAATCCAGCTCAGACTCTGTCTAGGTGAGATTCTATATGGCTCACTTGTGAATACAAGTGTTATAAATGCTTAGGCTCCTTAAGAGCCAACCCAATGTGATGAATCTTTAATAAACTTTGTTTTTCTTTGGCTTTAAGAAGGCTTGAGTCAAATTCATTCCAGCAGGACCCAGACCTGGTATTTTGGGGTTCCCAGCACCCCTGAACCTCATCAATACCAATATGAGGAATATACTCTCAAGAGACCAAAGACAGGGAAGAGATCCATAGGTAAATATTTATAGCAGCATATTTTGTACAGTAAAGAATTCGAAACAGAGTGGATACTCATCAAATAGGGAATGACTGATCAAATTACAGTACATGATTATAACAGAACATTACTACACCATAAAAAATATTTTAAAAATGGGAAGATATATTTATGAAATAAATCAGAACCCGGAGAATAATTTATATGTTGACCACCATCATATAAAGGAAAACAATTTGTGAAAGATTTAAAATCTATGAATGCAATGACCACTCATGACTGAACAAGACTGACAGTATAACACTGTTTCCCATCTCATGGCAGAAAGGCTAGAGGTGCAAAATGAGAAATATATTTTAGACATGGCCAACGGATGAATCTGTGTGACTAGATTTTTATTTAGCAGGGTTTCTATGTTGGGTATGGGAGGATAGAAAAACTGGGGCAGGAGAGATAGTAATCAAAAAAGTATCAATAAAGCACTTTAAAAACATACACAGAAGAGCTGAAAGAAATTAGAGACACAGAGATAGGCAGGCCACTTTTGTTACCATAGTGTTGCACTGACTTATACAAATATATGTATTTACAATGTATATTTATACATATATATACTATATATACAATATATACATATTTATACACACACACACACATATACACATTTCAAAACAACCTCCAAATTTCATGAGAATTTAGCTTCATCGGCAATCCTCTTTTTCTGTTCCCTGCATACTAAAATGCTTTTAAAATTCACTCTAAAATGTGAAAGAAAATATCCAAAAAAATGTGAAACCTAGTATTATGTGATATCTGAAGGAAAAAGTCATCAACAGACAGGAAGGGGCATTTGAGGCTGACTTTATAGACTGCTAGGGACAGGCAAAAATGGGGAATACACTATAATCCAGAAACAGTATGAATGAAGGCACAGATGCTGGAAGCCAATATTAATCTTCAAGGAACAGAGAGTAGACAATTTGATTTTAAACACAGAAAAGATGTTAGAGAGAGTAATATGAGAAGGCTGTAAAGTTAGGGTGGTACCAGACTGTGAAGGGTCTAAATACCAGTAATGGGAGTTTGAACTTTACTCAGCAGGTAACAGGAATCTAATCTTGAGCAGAGGAGCGAAATAACCAGGTCTGAACATAAACAAGAGTCTGCGGTCAGCAGCATTCAGTTCAATTTAACAAGCATCTATAAGGCAACACTCCGTTCCTGACACAATGCTAGATGCAAAGATAAAACTAAAATGTTCTCCCCACCCCTTCCCCAAGGAGCTTACATTCTTAGGGAAGAACACTACCTTATACACAAAAAAGTCGATTCAAAAGGTCAACAAAGTCATCTCAGGGACAAGGGAACATTAATAAAGGGAGGAGGAGGAAGTCAGGAAATACTTTATGTAGGAAGTATCTGACCTATACATTCCAAGTTAAAGATTTAAAGAGGTGGAAGTGAAGAAGATGTTTGAGCATCAGGAACATAGCACAAAGACGTGAAGGCAAGAGACAGAATTTCATATACAGGGGAAAGGCAGGTCAGCTTGACCGTAAAGTAGAGTACACGAAGGCAAAAAATATTTAATAAGGCCAAAACCAAGGGGTTCTTAACCTAAAGTGTATGAATTTATTTAATATTTTAATAACTTGTATATCAGTATGGGTAGTTTCCTTGTAATCCTATTTTACATCTATAAAAACAGTTTTGAAAAG
Source organism: Notamacropus eugenii (assembly GCF_028372415.1). NCBI lineage: Eukaryota > Metazoa > Chordata > Mammalia > Diprotodontia > Macropodidae > Notamacropus > Notamacropus eugenii. The sequence goes on along the minus strand of NC_092875.1, from coordinate 359,905,628 downwards.
AGATCTACAGACTTCACCAGATTGTCAAAGATGTCCATGACAATCATGACTGGCAAAGACTGATAATTTAACATAATCAGTTATCTAGAAAGGGTCTTAAATATCAACAGAGGAATCAGTGTTTTATTTCAGAAGAGGGAGACAATGAAGATTCTAGAAAAGTGGAATGACAGTCAGATCTTTGTTGTCTTGAATATCAAATTGGTATCTATTTGAAATACAGAGACTAAAGTCAAGGAGATCAATTCAGAAGCTATTGTAACAATCTCTGGATGGGAAGTGATGGTGGCTTAAGTGATGGTAGCAATAGGACGACATATCTGAGTCAGGAAAAATAAGGAAAATTTACAAGCCTTAGCAACTGACTATATATGTGTATAAAAAGACTAGAAAAGAGAATAGACACAGAAAGATGTTAGGAATTGTTTGGGATATTGAAATATTAAGGAGGATAGTAATGAGGTGATATACAAGGGTGGAAGCCATGGGAATAAAATAGAGTATAAATGAGAGATATTGTGGAAGTAGAATGAATAAGGTTTAGTAACTCATCGTATAAGAAAGACCCTTACTCAAATTAAAGTCAGAGGCTTCTCAAGGTAGAAGGCAAAAAGGAATTTATTACAATCTCATGAGAAGGAGCACTTCCCCTGAGACCATGGGTGGTGTCAGCAAGGGAATGCACCTCAACAGAGCAGAGTACAGCATTACCTAGTCCCTAACGCGGAAGCCCACTAGCTTCTCTTCCCATTGGCTGGGAATTCAGGCATATAGTCTAAGCACGAGAATCTACCCTAGAGACAGAACACAAAAAGGATCATTGCTCACCAATGAGAGTTTTTGTTACCAAAAACGGAACTTAAGGGAAGAATGCTGATGTGGCTGGCACAAAGGGTGATGCCAGGTGCCTGGTGTGGTACACCAGGTCATGTCACCAGAACTTTGGTGGTTTTCCTCCATCCTGGAACATTTTATTTGCCTAAGGGGGATAGTTATTTTAGCTTTGGCAGGAAGGGTGGGGGTTTGGGGGAATTCATGCATGAGGGGTCTTCACTTAACCTGATTTCACTCAGTAAGAAAAGGACCCCTCCCCCATAACTTCAAGATTTCAAACAATGAAAAACTACGCCATTAACAGAAATAATTAAGACACAAGGGGAAGAAGCAGATCTAGCTGGGAAAAGACTGTCTGGGTTTTGGTTATATCTGAGAGGCTGATGGAAAACTCAGGTAAAGATTACTTCTAGGCAGTTTGAGACAGAGATCTAGACTATAAAAGGAAACACTATCTGGAGATATGGATTTGGATCAAATGCACCATATCTGCATCGAGGAGGCAGCTGAAGCTGTGGGAATGAATGAGCCGGCAAAGAGGCAAAGTGGAAAGAAAACAGCGGAGAACCCAGAGAAGAACTTTAGGGAGCGGTGAAGTCCCAAGTCTCAGGAAGAGGACAATAAGACAGTGTGAGAAACAAAAATAACAGTTATTAGCCCCAAATAAAAAATATGAGAACCACTTTCTGCTTTGAAGAAATCAGGGTGGATGGACATGGAATATTGTATATGACAATGGGTTCAAAGAGCTAATGTGTTAATCAACCCTACTGAATGTTTTTCTTCCTCTTTACAGAAAAAAATCTTTATTGAAAAGAACAGCCTTCTGAGGAGGACATTTAGGCTATGTAAAAACAAAATATGTAACTAAAAATATTTTGTTTTCTAAAGAAAAGTAAAAGTTAGAGAAGTGAAAGGAGAAACAGGTGAGTGTAATTACTCTGAAGCCAAGGGAATATATATATGTATATATATATATATATATATATATATATATATATATATATATATATATATATATATATATATATATATATAATACAAACATACACAAACATACACACGTCACAGGAGGGGGTGGTAAATATATTCAAAAGTCACAAAGCATTCAAGAGCTTTTATGTCTGAAAGGACAGTTTCAGTAGAATGATGGAAAGATGGAATAAAAGAGTTAGGAGTGAAGAAATAGAGATATCTGGGATAATCTAGTGTTTTGAGAATTTTAGCTATGAAGGGGAAGGGATAGAAGGGAAAGCAGCCAGAGGTAGTTAAAAGAATCAAAGGAGAAGGCATAGCCAAAATCTCAGAATACCAGGAAGCAGCACAGTGAGCTCCTTTTACACCCAAAAAAACTCCTTCAAAAAGACCCAGAAAAAGCCCCAGACAACTAACGATAAAACACGCCATTCTTCTCCTGATAGACAAGTGAAGGACTTGGAGTAAAGAATGAGGCAATTTTGTTGTTGTTTGGGTTTTTTTTGGGGGGGGGGGGGGGGAACATGGCTAATGTAGACATTTGTTTTGCTTTACTATACATGTTTATAACAGATGTTTTGTTTCTATTTGGTTCTCAAATGGGCAGGGATGGGGTTGGGAGGGAGGCTAAGTGGAAGGTAAAAAGGGTAGATTTTTGCTGATAATTTTTTTTAAATAGAAGAAAAATATCAAAAGAAGACTTCTTCTGATTGTAGTCAGACAGAGAGGAACCAATGTTGAGGAGGTTTAAAGATGTAGGAGTAAGTCCTGGAGGAGGCCGAAGGGAATGGGCTCAAGGACACAAATGAAGGGGTTAATCTCTCTTAGTAAAGAGTATGGATATCTCCTCAATGATGAGAAGGAGCTGAAGGAATTCACCAGAGATGGTCTCAACCTTCTTAACAAAACAGGAGGTCAAGCCATCTTGTTTTAACTGTGAGTGTGGAGTTGGTAATAGAGTTGGGAAATTAAAGAAAGGAGGCAAAGTTTATTACAATCTCTACAGAGTACAAAAAATATCAGGAAATGAACAAGAGTATTTCATGAGGAACAGCTGCATAGCTTGGGATGTTTATGCTGGAAAAGAGAAATCTCAAGAGGCAAGGAGACTTCATCTGGATTAGATTTATTCTATGTATCAGCAGAGCATAGAACTAGGACCCCTAAGTCTGAGTTCAAAGTATGAAGTACCAAGAGACAGAACATTCTAACACGTCAAAACAATCCAAAATTAGAATGAGCTGCCTTGTGAGACTGTATGTTTCTCATAAGTGCAAGACTATGAAAACTGTTACTGTGGGAGTATACCTGCCTGACACAGGTTGGCTTAGACTAGATGATTTCTAGGTCCTTTCCCATTTCAATAAAAACCATAATTAATACATATAGTAAAGTGCTTTAATATATTATCTCATTTGATAAAGACAAGGTAGAGCAATGGATAGAATGCTGGGCCTAGATTCAGAAATTTATCTGTCTAACCTTGGGCAAGTCAGTTCACATCTACTTGCCTCACTTTCCTCAACTGTAAAATGAAAATAACAACATCTACCTCACAGGGCTGTTGTGAGGATCAAATGAGATAATGCTAAGTGAAGCGCTTAGCATGGTGCCTAACACTTCACAGATACTATATAAGCATTCACTTCCATTCCCTTTCCAACAGGAGTAAAATGTTTTGACAACAACCCACTGAGGTGGGTGCTATTATGAGCACGACTTTACAGATACGGAAATTAAGGTTTGGGGAACTTAGGGGATTTGCCCCCTGGCCAAATGGCTACTAAGTATCTAATGAAACATTTAAACAGAAGTTTTAATGATTCCAAATCCAATACTCTATCTGTTAACAGATAATAGAACCCTTGGCCTTTGGCCTCCCCAAAGTTTCTGAGCTTCGGTGACCCAAAGGGTTGAACCTACAACAGTCATTTTTTGCTTCCACCTTAAGGGGCTACAAGAAAAGTTCCTAAAATACTCAAGGTATATAACTCACGTGCCGAGTTCCACAAACGTAGCCTTAGAAGAGATGGCATTAAAGCTCGAAATGGGGAGAAGGGGGAGACACTAGGAAAGGCATGCTGGAAGAAATGGAACTTGATTTAAAGGAAGCTAAGGATTCTAAGAGCTGGAAACGGGATGAAAGTACCCCAGGAATGGTAAACAGGTAGTGCAAAGGCCTGGAGCCAGAGGTAGAACGTAGTTAACAAGAAACAGGAAGTGGATCCATGTGCGTGGATCATAAAATTTGTAGAGTACAAGATTGGAAAGGCAGGAAAGGGTCAGGTTGCAAAGAACTTTAAAAAAGGAATCACCTAATTCAACTCCCTCACTTTTCAGATAAGGAAACTATAATCCACTGAGGTTGACTTGCCCAAGATTTCAACAGCTAAACAGTGATAGAGCTCAATTTCTCATCTGCAAGAGAAAATAAATAACTTATATTGCAAATTCGTATCTGTAATATTTCTTACTCTAATAACCGCAAGCAAAGCTTAAAGAATTTCAATAAATCTATTAACAACATTTATCAAATCTCTTGACTAGGAATTTATTTTATTCTTTCTTAAATATTCTCATTTATTAATGATTTCAATTTTCATGCATGCAATAAGACTTGTTCATATACAGAAACTAGCCCATATGAAAACTGACTAGCAGGACCAGGGCAAATGCAGCTTGATTTGAGGCTTTAAAAAGTGAGGAAGTATTTTTACTTTAAAATGAAGGAGTTAAAGACAAGTTATACAAATAATATAACCAATTTATTTCTAAGTATCTTAAAAGTATAATTTCAGAAATCTAACTTTTCTGTTTATACTAGTTCATTTAATTAAGAAGGTACAACTGTGCCTTGATTTAAGCAGACCCTATATATTAAAATGCAGATTTACAAAAAATGATAAATGAAGGAAACTTTTGTTTGTATCACCAAGGCACTGACAGTGACTATGAGTATGCTGGCATAGTTCTGAATCCAAAGTATAACAGACTCTCCATATAGAAGGCAAAAGAAAAAAATTTATTCAGACACCAGAAAGCCAAATACATTATAGTAACCAAGAAGTCAATACACATTAGCACTGCAGGGGACAGAGCCATTCCCAAGCCCTCCTCCCTTAAATAAATCAGACAAGCTCTCCCACTCACTCCAGCTGCTGCCCCAGCTGCCTGCTCCTCTGTCCTTCCCAGCTCTGACTAGTTTAACCAACCTCCTCTCAGCTCTGCTCCAGCTCCACCCCTTCCTATTCCACCCATTCAGCAAGCTCCTCCTACTACCAGTTTTATGTGACTCAAACTCATGTGACTTGGGATTCCATGTGCCTTATGCAGGTCAAATAAGATGGCCCAGTATGCAATGGGAGACCTTGGCCCTTTGAAGCTAAGGTCTTTTCATGTTCTCACTTTGAGTGAGGCAATGCCCATTCAGTGAGTAAGGCCTCTTTAAGAAGTGACTCAAGGGAAGGCACTTAAATTAAAAAAAAAAATCAAACTGTGAGGGGAAGACCTCAGGGTTGCTGGCCAAAAGAGAAACAGTTGCTATTTAAATTCACTCTGAGCCAGGACACAGCAAAAAATTAACCCTTAAGTGGTGCTTGGGCAAGGACCTGTTCTATTGTTGTCCAATCAAAAAGATCCAGAGTGAATTGGGTTTAAGGCTTGATCTTCCAGAAAGAAATCTAGCCAGTAAACCCCAAGTTAATTAGGTAGGTTTTGGCCATCAAAATTTATCTTCCTTTGGGCAAAGCACCCTCAGGTAAAGGGACTGGACAGAAGGGGAGGTGAGTGAATTGGGTTAAGTCTAATGGTCAAAAAGGGAGCAAACTGATTTTTAAAAACCAGCCTTCAGTCATCAGAGGATTTTGTCTGATGGCTTCTGCAAAATACTTTTTAGTTTTTACAAAAAAAGACAGACTAAGATAAACAGGTGGTACCCAAGGCCTTTAACTTCAACTCTGTGTGCAAAAAGGATTGCCCAGTAGCTATCATACCAGTCTGTTCAGAGCATGTCTAGACTTTTTGCATATTTTCCTATGTCCATTTGAAAAATAAACTGAAAATTCAGCCAGATTCATTTCTGACATGTGTCACTAAAGAGAATCAGGCAAATAACTTTAACCAAATCTTTGTATAGATTGACTATTCAGGCATGAACTGCTACCTGGACCACTTCCTGACTGCAAATACTATTTTACAATTATTAATCCTAGCACACTCCAGGAGAAAAAAGTTGTCTGACAATTCAGAGTTTCACTGCAGTTTTTCAAGTGGCCCTCCATGTTTCTAGTCTCCTGCAGGGAAACATGGTGAATTTCCTATTGCTCTCAGTGGCCCAGATGTACTCTTCCTCCCAGATGTACCATAAAGGTACAAAGATTTGAATCTGCTCAGTATCTGGTGAACCAAACTCCAGGCTGGCACAGCATTAAGCTGCTCTTTTTCTAGTTCTTTGTGGTTAAGATCCTTTTGGGAGGTTGGTATAACTTCCCATTCAAAAGTAATAATAAATGAATGAAAAAGTATTTGCTAACACTGCGTCAAGCACTATGCGCTAATTGCTGGGGTTACAAATAGGAAAGGACAAACAGTTCCTCCTCTCAAGGATCTGGCGTTCTAACTTATACTGGGAGAGAGAGCACAAGGTACGGGCATTTTGTTTTGTGAAGTCATGGGGACAGGACCATGAGGGGAGCTGCAGGGGAGTCCACTAACATGTGCTTTCCAAAAGCAATGGTAGATCTGAGTTTGAGTATGGTTCCAGCACTAAAGTAGGGGTAGGGAGTAGAGGGACTCATTGACCCTCACAAAAACTGTAAACTAAAAGTCTATTTCAGTACCTACCTTCCCCAATTCCAAAGCTGACATCTTCTCCCCCGATACCCTGGACCTTCCCTCAATGGCATTCTATGAAACAGAACCTTTACTAGTTATAGGTCTCCTACAAATCTCTGTCCCATTTCTTGCCTTCCCTTTTCTGAACTCTCTCATGAGGTGCCATGACTTGCTCAAAATAACAAATCAGAACCAATATGAGGCCTTGCATCTTCTGTTTCAGAAAACTGGATATTTATTAATAACTAAAAGTCAACCAGAAGAATGCTTCCCCAGGACTACTAAACAAGATAAAAAGCTTCAGTGCTTAAGGGCCTTCTTAAGATTTATCTAGTTACATGATTAATGCGGTTGATTCAGTTCCTGGAACGTCCTAAGTTTCTAACTAAAAAAAAAGTCACAGAACCAGTGCCAATGAAAACTACAGGTTCCCAATACCAATCACAAAGTCTCAGGTGTTTTGTCATGGGCCTTCTTGTTTTAAAGGACTGAAACCAAGTGATCTGATTCTTCAAAAAGACAAGGTAAAATGCCAGAAAACAGATACAATATAAGAAATACTGAGATATATGTTCAAATAGAACAGACATACACTCAAATAACTGAAAAAAAAATTGAAAAAATCAAACAAAAGCCCCTTCCTTTCTAATACTGACTGTTCCCATTGTGTAGCTATGAATCAGTCCAAACACTATGGATAACAAGAAAAAGGGCTAACCTGTTTATATCCTTTGACTCAGCATTTTCATGACTTGGTTTATGTCAATGACGTCAAAGGCAGAAACAAAGTTCCAGGGTGTATCACAGCAGCACTTTTCAAAGTAGAGTATAGCCCTGGGAAAGGGGCTACATGGTAGAGAGATAGTCTTGGTGTCAGGAATGTCTGAGTACAAGTCTTGCCCCTGGCACATACTAGCAGTCATCATCAAGTCACTCAACCTCTCAGTGCCCATTGGTAACTCTCTAACAAGACTAAAAGTTTCAAAGGAAGAATGTGTGTGTGTGTGTGCGCGCGTGTGTGTGTGTGTGTGTGTGTGTTTGACAGAGAGGGAAAGAGACTGAAATTCTCATACCAAAGAAATCACAGGCCCACTCAATAAAGCAATCAAAACAAATGAGTGAGAAACGGCTGTATAAATGTAATGGAATAATATTGTGCAGTAAGAAATGATGATTGTGAGGAATTAAAGAAACATGAGAAGATTTGCATGACGATGCAAAATGAAAATAGAACCAAAAGAACACACACAATGACTGCAATGAGATCAATGAAAAAGACTGAAGATTCTGAAACTGAACTCCAAATAACTGAGAAATCAATAATGTCCCAATAAACACACATAATGAAGCATAGCTCCTTCCTATAAATACATGACAGTAGAGTAGCAGAGACACTGTGAGATGGTCACTGCATCTGTTGTTTTCTATTTTGGGAGAGTTACACATATGAAAACATATAGCACACACACCTTGATTGTATAAAATAATTAAGAAATAAAATTACAACAGTCTCAATCTAGAATCGTCACTCTAACTTGAATCAAAGACCTAATGAGTCTTCATTTAGTCAAAGACACTCTGATGAAAGGATGCCTGAAATTAGGATTATTAGAATTTACCTTGTTCAAAGTGACCAAACTAAGACTGGAAATAAATTTATTTAATCTTTGCTCACCTTTAACCAGACTGGCTTCTGGAAGATATTTTTCCAAGGGTACCCCTGCCTATAATACTACGTTGTTCTATTTAAGAAAATCAAATACCTAAAATTTAAACCCTGTATTTTTAATTTACTTTGCTTTGGAATTGTATCTTTTCTTATTAAAATAACTAGGAATTGCCTGAATGAAAACATTCTGATTAGCACAGGGAATTCTCCCTCTTCAAACCTCTCTCCAAGCAGAAATGTTTCCATATTAATAAATGTCTCTAACAGACTGGATAAACAAGTTATGGTTTTTCTTCCATACAAAAGAGGGGTCAACTTGGAGAAGAGGACAGTATATCCAGAAATAATACTACTTTGAAAATAAAAGGTAACAATTAAACTTTTTAAAACTGGAAAGGTAAAAAATAAAAAGTAACAATTAAACTTTTTAAAAGGAAACTGCTTATTAAATGTTTCAAATGAATACTTAGTACAGAAAATAAACTCACCTCAATGTCTCTTTTGAACAGAGTGATATAATAATACTTATTAGAGCTCAAGGAGAACCATTAACTCAGAATAAATTCAGATAATCAGTCTTTAATGCTGTCAATTCCTAAAACATCTTTGAGCAGTATCTGATTCTTCCTGGCAAGTATAAAACATAGAAAGTTAAGGATTTTATTGGGTAACTTGTTCTATCAACCCCTACCTAAAATTTAGACAGTGAAAGCTTCTACTGGAAAACCCAATCCTGACATTATTTTACCCACAGATGAAATGAGATTGTTTCCCTTCCCCTCCCTCATCCACAGTAGGGTCAATACTATGTTTCTCCTTTTTTAATTTTTTCACTATCTTTCTTTTGCTTTGCTTATCTCAGTGTCAAAATCAAATAGCAATGAGGACCACTAATTCATACATAACCTATGGGATGCATATTGACAGTTTTAAAATGTTATCTATGTAACCTACCTTTTTATTCTATTTTTAATTTATTTTGTTAAACACTTCCCAATTACATTTGAATCTGGTCAGGGTGATGTACAGGAGTGTTGCCCATCAGTGTGTTTGACACTTCTGTCATAGATTATGATATTCTTAATATAACTTAAGTTTTTAATCTTCCCTTTATCATAACTCAGAGGAAAAAACACCAAATTTGAAATCAGAAATGAGTTTCAGGCTCTGATACTACTTATGTGACTTGACTTGAGAACGTCACTTCTCTCTGGGCCTGTTTCTTCATTTATAAAATTTGAGTTGTATAAAATAATCTCTAAGGTCCCTCTGACTCCAAAGCCTCCAATCCTTTTGTGATCCTGTTCCCTTACAACTTCTACTCACCCTATATTCCCCACCCACCCACCCAACCAAGACATCTAGCTCCATAAACCTGTTCTCTTACTCTCTGAAGCCAGGTTAAAGGTCTAAAAAACTATATGCCAGAGAAAAGTACTAGAATGTTGGGTCAGAGATCTAGACTTGACAAAGGCACCTTTATTTTTTTAATCTCCTCTTCTTGAGGACTGAAATAAAATATGACTTGTGTAAAGACATATTTCCCTTCCGTGTTTCTCTGTCTCTTTGAAACCGCCAATAATTCTCTACATCTTTTTTTGCCCAGTGCTCTCATTTCATTGGGCAGCTAGGTAGTACAAGAGTGCCTGACCTGGAGTCAGGAAAACTCTTCTTCCTGAGTTCAAATCTTGCCACAGACACTCACTAGCTGTGTGACTCTGGGCAAATCACTTAACCTTATTTGCCTCAGTTTCCTCAACTGTAAAATGAGCTGGAGAAAAAAATGGCAAAGCACCAGTATCTTTGCTAATAAAACCCCAAATGGGGTCACGGAGTCAGACAAGACTGAAATGACTGAACAACAACAAATGACTTCATAGACGCAGAAAACTCCTGTTGAGAAATTTCCCTAATACAATCACTCTTCTGCAACTTTTTGGGGCATTGATAAGTTAAGCGACCTGCCCACATTCACACAGCCAGTATAGGTCAGAAGCTAGATTTAGACCTAGATCTTGGTTATTCTGAGGCCAGCCTTTATCCGGTATGACACAATGTTTCTATACACACAATCTGAGCACGTATACTTGAATGCCCCAACTAAAAAACTACAAATCTACAGGTCAGTCTTTCCTCTTTTAGCCCAGTTTGAGGACCTCAGCAATCTCACTACTCTGCTAAATGAGAAGTGTCTGGGGGAGGCTCAAGTCCTCTGAGTCACCAGGTCGAAATAAGGCCTGCTAAGACTTGGACAGACTCAGGTGTCTCAACCCCAATCTATTCCAGTATGAATCAGCACCCGTCTCTAAACCTTCATCTACATAATGGTTCGGATCCCCGGTGCTCACCCCAAAGCCTAGTGGGACTTTCCTTAGAAAAAAACATTCTATAAAAGCCCACCCAATGTTACTAATTCTGATGGTGCCTTCCAGCAAGTCCTCAGCAGACTGTATTGGTACACAATAAGGCTGGCTTGCTTTATTTCTCTGCTACCCTGTGTTCATTCTTCTGGTGCTCTGTGCCTCCTTTGGAATCCCAAACTTGCATTAAGACAGCCAGTCACTGTCATCATGACTCCTTTTACTTTCATTTTGCTTGAATTCCCAAAGAGTAACCACCCATGGTGAGCACATCCAGTACTTCCCAAGCTCCCATACTTAAGGGACTTTGAAAATGCTCCTCTTCACACTAACATTAGTTAAGTAGGTTTTGGAGTACACAACTCCTTAGCGTAACTATGAAGCTACCCATTCATGAGGTTATATATCAAAGTATCAACAGAAAAGTAAGACCCCGGATTCAAAATGAAGTTTTTTACATACTCAAGAATATGTTAATGCACATAAAAAGAAAATTAGTAACATATTAAGGTACTGCACTTACAAAAAAGAAACCTTAAGGGTATGTGCTAGTATTCAAGAAATTACAGATATCCAGAAAAAGAAGGATTAAGCTGGTTTTTTCTGTGTTGCCCCAAAGAGCAGAACTAGGGACAAAGGCTGGGCTTCAAAGAAAAGCTAATCAGGCTTGTAATTAAGCGGGGGGGGGGGGGGGGGGGGGGGGGGAACAAAGGAGCAGACTAAAAGTGGAATGTGCTGTTTCTGGGAGTTTGGAGAAGAACTTGGGAAGCCTGAAGCAAGCAGTGTCAAACTCAAATCGAAATTTCTGGGTGGTACTGTTGACTGAGAAAACCACAAATTATCAATGTTGCTCAGATTCTTATTTATTTGGTTTAACGTTTCCCAATTACATTTTAATCTGGCTCATGCCCCACTTCAGAGTTTTGCATATCTCTACAGCTACAATCTGTATTAGAATACTTTGAAAAGGTTGACTAAGTGCTACAGCCAGGCAGCTAGCTCTGAAGTCTCTTCCAGCTCTTAAGATTTTGTCAGTTACAGTAACAGGAACATTATAAGTGCAACAATAAAAGACCTAAGTGATTTTACCTTTACTAAGGCACTTTTTTCCCTCTAAGAGTGAATCCCATCAGATTTTTAGGCTAAGAAAATGGGAGAAAAGTAGTTTGTATTTTGCACTATACACTAAATAGTAATACCAAGATATGTTAATACATATGAGATATACATATATACATAGATATGTATGTAATTTTACAAAAGAGTCTCCAGGTCCTCTGAAAAAGAAACTGGGGTACAAGGGTTATTTAATTCATTCATTATAATAAAGTAAAACCTTCAAGAGACATAGACCCTGCCATGAAATAAACATATTTCAGTTCAGTCATTTTCTTCATAGTCATTACATTTAAAATGCAAATATAATTCATTGTCCCAGGCTATAATCTGTTTAAACAAATTCTAAAAGCCGGATATCATTATAGCAGATCTCACTAATAACTTAGGAGTTTAAAGATTTGTAAAGGTTGGCTCTATTTATAATGCAAGGTTATTATAATCACTTTTGAGTGAATTTTTTTAGTTATTTTTGTTTTGTTATTTTGGGCATTGAACTCCTTCAGCAACTCATCAGTCATAGAGAGCTGAGTAAGTCACTGAAAGATTAAGTGATTTGTACATGATCACATTCAGTACCTATCAAAGGCAGGATTTGAAAATGGGTCTTCCTGACTACAAGTCCTCTACCCACTATGGTGCAATCTAATATTATATAGGCAGGAATGGATTATTAACTATAACCCTGATATATACTGAAATACTTTTAAAAGGTTAACTAATGTGGCATATGATTGTGATGGAATACTATTGTGCTATAAGAAACGACAAGCAGGATTATTTCGGACTTAACACGAACTGACGCAAAGAGAAGTAAGAACCAAAACACTGCACACAGCAAAAGCTATATCATATGATTATCAACTGTGAACGACTTAGCTAATCTCAGCAATTCAACGACCCAAGACTGATATAAAGACATCCAAAGGATTCATGATGAAAAATGCTATCCACCTGATGAAGTCTGAATGAAGATGAAAGAATATGATTTTTCATTTTTCAGTTTTTTGGTAGGCTTTTTTTTTTGGAGGGCGCGGTATATGTTTTCTTTTACAACATGACTAATATGGAAATGTGTTTTGCATGATTGCACATGTATAATTTAAACAGAATTACTTACAATCTCAGGGAGGAGAGGGAAAGAATTTGGATCTCAACATTTTATCTGTTGGTTTAGTTTTTAACATTCACTTACATAAGATTTTGAGCATCTGGTATAGGCCATACATGTACAATCACATTAGACATATTTCCATATCATTCATGTTGTAAAGAAGAAACAGAACCAAAGGAGAAAGCCATGAGAAAGACGAAAAAAAAAGAAAAGAGTCTGCTTCAATCTGCATTCAAACTCCATGCTTCTTTCTCCGCATGTGGACAGCATTTTCCATCATGAGTCTTTTGGAATTGTCTTAGATCCTTGCAGTGCTGAGAAGAGCTAAAACTATCAAAGTGGTCACCACACAACATTACTGTTACTGTGTACAATGTTCTCCTGGTTCTGCTCACTCCACTCAGAATCAGTTCATTTAAATCTTTCCAGGTTTTTCTGAAATCCACCTGCTCATCATCTCTTATGGAACAATACTATACAATCACATTGCATCCTGGGCCATCTCCACTGGCTCCAGATGGCCCAGGAGAAGAAAGTGAGGTTGGTGACCTTGCACAGCTCTCCCTCGCTCAAATCAAAGTCAACTGCAAGTCATGTCATCATTTCTCTGATGTCATGGTCCTCTTCAAGAACGAAGGACAAACACAACAGCAACGACATTCACATACCACAACTTTTTCAGCCATTCCTCAATTGATGGGCATTCCCTCAATTTCCAGTGCTTGCCCACCACAAAAAGAGCTGCTATAAATATTTTTGTACATGTAGGACCCTTTCCCATTGTTATGTTCTCTTTGGATTTCTCCCAGGAAAGACAGGAAGCTGGCTCCATAGGCCATCTGAGTAAATGCCAGCACAGGGACACAGGTCCTGGTCATCATCATAATCGGGGATGAGACCACAAAAGGAACCAATTCGGTCAAAGCAAAGTAGAGGGTTGGCTTTGGGGTGTCAGGCAGGTACGTGAGAGTGAGTGGTGGCCTCATGGGGACTACAGGGACCTTCCTCAAGCAACAGGAAAACATGTGATAGTCCTTACCCCCATCCTCAGATGCTAGACTAGACATGGGATACCAAGGTCTCAGAAAGAAAGTTGGGACACAAGGGGTGCCTGCCTTCTGCCTCCCAGAAACCCATGCCACATATGAAGAAGTCTCATGTACCTGGGAAGGTGCCCAACAGCAGGACTGGAGGAGGTGGAGCATGGTGGTGGCAGGTGCCAGTGAGCAGGATGAGCCCCCAGGGAGGATTCTTAAAATCTCACCCACCCAAATGATGTTCTAATAAACCTTGTCTTTGGTTGAAAGAAGGCTTGGGTCAAATTCATTCAAGACAGGCCTGCACCACTGTTCCAGGATCTTGGCACCTCTAGGCCCCAACAGTAGTAGTGGTAGTGGTAGCAGCAGCAGTAATAATGTCATAATATCAGTTAAAAATGATATGTTAAATCCAGAGGTTTTTTAAAATTTATATTTACATGCAAGAGTTAGTAGTTAAAAGAATTGGAATAAGGAGTTTCCTTTTCTTCCCTAAGATACAGAATCCTCATTGTTCTCTCCCTTACTTCTCTATACCCCTTTTCATGTCTCCTTTAGTAGCTCTTCATCCTGCTCTTACTCCTTAAATGTGGGTGTCTGGCTTTACCTTCACATTACCTATCAATCTCTCCTTTGAGATTCATTCTCATTGCTTCATTTGTAATTTTTAGGCAGTTTATTACCAAAATCTAGGAGACTGGTATTTTGAACTAGAGTAATGAAACTGGAGGGTGCCCACCACACCTCTGAACTCCATCTGTAAAACAGCTTCTAGAATTAGATTAGATAAGTGGCTTAGTAAATAACTGGACAGAATAATTAGATAAAGTAGAAAACTCTTAGATAACAGACTTTGTTGGTAATTCTCAGTTCCCTCTAAATGAGGTCTGAGATCATGCTTCTTACCCAAACCTGTTTTATGGCACATGGCCCCTTCAATTAGACAAAAATAAAGGAAAAAAAATCAAGCTGAGAAGGGAAGACCCTCAGGGTTGTTGTTCCAAAGACAAAACAGTTACCAATCTAAGCCTTAAAGAGGCCTATTCACTGAATAGAAGTTACCTCACTCTAAGTGAGTACCTGAAAAGACCTTAGCCTAAAAGAATCAAGGTCTCCCACTGCATCCTGGGTCATCTCCAATCATCCTGATGAATATCTGGTCACTAGATCCAGATGGCTCTGGAGGAGAAGTGAGGCTGGTGACCTTGCACAGTCCTCCCTCACTCAAATCAAAGTCAACCCCAAGTCATGTCATCATTTCCCTGATGTCATGGTCCTCTTTGAAAACTTAGGACAGACACAAAAACAGACCTAGTAGTGGTATTACTAGGTCAAAGGATATGCACAGTTTTACAGCTCTTTGGGCATAAGAACTCAACATTTTAAAAAATAAATGCTAATTGTTTTTACATGTAATTGAGGAAAAACAAAACATTATATGAAAAACAAAAAAAGGTTAACTAAATGCTCCAATTAGGCTGGTAGGTGGCACAACTGAGAGAGCACTGGACCTGGAGTCAGAAAGATCT
Organism: Notamacropus eugenii; assembly: GCF_028372415.1. Lineage (NCBI taxonomy): Eukaryota > Metazoa > Chordata > Mammalia > Diprotodontia > Macropodidae > Notamacropus > Notamacropus eugenii. The sequence continues at coordinate 359,890,161 of NC_092875.1, read as the reverse complement.
CAGTTCAGATTCTGCCTCAGATACTAACTAGACAAGTCATTTACCGTTTGCCTCAGTTTCCTCAACTGTAAAATGGGGATCATACTAGCACCTACCTCCCAGGGGTGCTGTAAGGATCAAATGAGAAATCTGTAAAGTATTTTACAAATCTTTAAATTAAATGCTACCTAGCTATAATTATTATTACAGCTGACCTTTTAATCTGTCCTGCCTAAAGAAAAAACACAGCTATGGTTTAGCAGTTTGTCTTCAAAGACAAACTGAAAACAGACAAATTAGTAAATCATTATATGGCAGTGCACATTTGCCAAACAGATTGGTAAATCATTATGTAGCAGAGCATAAGGAATGCTGAAGTGGGGTAAGGGGAGCCAGATGGCTGAGTCAAACCTCAGGTCATAATCTTTTTCTGAAAATACAAATTTTTTTCCCTCATCTTTAAAATGGGAATAATAAACGAGTATTAGTAAATGACATTTTTGTAAAATGATTCCCAAACTTACTGTGATCCTAGAGTTATAGATGTAGAACTAGAGGAAACTTCAAAGTTGATCTAATCCAGAGGATCTTAACCTGGGTTCCATGAACTTGTTTTCTGAAATATTTTTTATATTTGTATATCAATATTACTCATTTCCTTTATAATCTAATTTATTTTATGCATTTAAAAATATTATTGTGTAATAGGGTCTGTAGGCTTTTACAGACTGACAAGGGAGCCTATGACCCCCTTGGTAGCTAGAGTGGATAGGACTGGGTTTAGAGTCAGGAAGACCTAAGGTCAGTTCCACTCTTGGACTCTCAATTGCTGGGTGACCCGAAGCAGCTCTTTTAACCCATCTGCTTCCTTTTCCTCAACTGTAAAATGAGAACAGTAATAGCAACTACCTTGAAGGGATGTTCTGAGGATAAAATATCTGTCAAGCTACCTGACACCAAGAAGGAACTGTTTTCCCCTTCCTAGTCTCTTCCATTTCTGATATATATAAACCCCATCGTTTCATGAGGAAAGAGATGAGTCCCAGAGAAATTAAGTGCCTTATTTGTCCAAAGTCACGTAAACAGTAAGTATATCATAGGCATGATCTGAACCCAGGTCCTCTGATGCCTAAGCCAATACTCTTTCCACTGTGTATACTGTGGGTGACATAAATATCATAATCTGAAATTTACAATTAAGGAAAAAGAGGCAAAGTGATGCTGAGTCATTCACACAGCCTATACTGCTTACAGCCAGAATTTGAAGAAAACATTTTGTGAAGCTCAAAGCCTTTGGGGGACTCTGGGCTCTGAAACTGACCCCTACTTGTCCCTGGTGTGTTCCGGTTTGGGAAGAGGTCATAGAAATAGGGCAGACTGAAGAAGCCTGGAGAATACTGCAATGTGTCAACTTTAAAAATGAAAACAAAAAATTTTCCCCCAAAATTTACTTTAGAATTACAGATAACAAAGACATTGTAGAAATTCTAAAATCATGATTAGAAATCATGGACCGCTACATAAAACTTTCAGAAGCTCTGATAGAGTAGAAATAACTCTGTATTTGGAGTTTGGCCTTAGGCTTAAAATGTCAGCTTTACTACTCACTTACCAGGGTGATCTTGGGTAAATCACTTTATTAGCCTTTTGGAACTTCACTGTCTTCATCTATAAAATAAAGAGTTGTACTAGACCAGGGTTTCTTAAACTTTTATGTGTCATGGGTCCTTATGGTGATCAGGTAAAGACTACAGCCCCCTTCTTGGAAAAATGGTTTTAAATGCATAAAACAAAATGGAATAAATTACAACAGAAGTTAATTGCATTAAAATATACTTATCAAAATATTAAAATAAAAAACAAGTTCATGGACACCAGATTAAGAACTCCTGTACCAGATAACCCCTAAAGTCCTTCCAGCTTTAAATTCCACTGGTGGTTTCAGTTTTATTTTTGTGTGTACTTATACAAGACTCCTAGGAAACTTGCCAGGATGCAGGGAAATCTTCATTTTTTATCAAGGCAAATGAGGATAACTTGCTTCTTACTAAAATCTTGCTGTGGAAATATTATTTAAAAATTCTTTCAGTAAAATTAAAAATATTTACAATAATATTTCCTTTGAAGCCCTTTTCAAAATTCTTAGACAAAAGTTTTTTCTTAGGAAAATGGATTAAGGGTAGTACTTTTAAGACAAAATAATTCTTGTCTCGGTTCACATCACAGCCTCAACAACCAAGAGAACTAATTAGTTCTAGGACTCATCATCCTCCATAGAAAGAAAGTTAAGTTATAGATGGAAGAGGATGGGATAATAACTTGGTTTCTCTACACCTAGGTTACACAATAATTCCGGAAGGTTAACACAAACTATATATTTACATATTGTGATCTTTTCCTTCTTCAAGAGAACTTCAACATCCCTAATAAATGTTACCTGAAATCATCGTGAGACACAGAATCATGTTGGAAGACATGAGTGGACATCCATCTCTCTCCAAGCTAGAAATGGCTTGGATATAGCTTAATAATTAAAGATGGTTCTGACATATCTGTGCCTAAAACATATTAGTATTAATATTTTCTTCAACATTGCTTTTTTTCTCTTTTTCAATTTGTCCAAAAAGAAAAATCATAAATATTTTAAAAGGAAAAATTTTCCTCATATTTTAAAAGCTTTTAAAGTTAAAATAAATTACAAGGTTAAAATGAAAAAACTCTGGAAAATCAACATTGTTTACTGAACCCCCAACAGGGAGCTTACCACTCACTTGGGCTCTGATAGCCCAATTATATGCTTCTCTCCACACCCACGTTATCTTTTTATAGGAAAGCTTCTACTAACTAACATTTCATAGCCCTTATGTTCTACTGGGGGAAGGGCCCTCCATTATCTAAAAACCCATCAGAACTTAAATCTAGAGCACTCAACAGAGCCTATGGGAAATTCAGTACCAGGGTCATAGACTGAAAGCTAGAAATGACCTTGGAAACAGATTCAACCCCACCTTATTTTACAGAGGAGGAAACTGGAGCTGAGCAGAGCCACACAACTGGCCAATGTCTAAGGCTGGATTTGAACAGCTGCTCTAAGAGGATGCCGTAAACCAGATTCAAAGCCACAACCCTACAGTTTTTCTTCAACCTTCCAACTGATTATCTCACATTTTCACTGTAGCCTGTTTTAAGCAGCTTCTGTTTTCATTCATCTGGCCTTGTTCTCATTGTGATCTAGGGCTCAGTTCTCTATCTCATCCCCTTTTCTAACCACATGAATTTGGCAACACAACCAAAACATACTCCTTAAACAAACCCTTTCCACTCATTTGACACCATCCCTAATATTTTACAATCTAAAAATACCCACTAATATAAGCTTACAAAAGCAACAGAGACATAAGTAAGAGAAGTAAAGAAGGTTAAAAAAGGAATTTCAGCCATTATTTAGTCAACTTCTGTAGAGCACTTATTCTGTAACGATGGACAGTTAACAAAGCAAAAACCTGAAGCCAGGAGCACAGAAACAAAAGAACAGTTGATTTGTGTTAGGAAAGTATTGCTCATTATACTGAATCTTTCGGTATAGAATGAAAACATTTTCTCATGAAGTATTAAAAAAAATTCTACACTCAGCCATAGCTACTAAACTAATCACTATGATGGAACAGAACCCAAGACATACATACACCCACGGTGCACAGGTCAAATAAAAACTCTTCAGCTTAGTTTTTAGAGGCCTTGAAAACTTGGTGCAACCTATCTTTATAGCCTCATTGTGTATCAGCCTCCCTCAGGCACTCTCTGATACAACCAGATCAGCCTTCTCTCTGGCTGCCCTCCATGCTTTAACGGATTCCCTCTCCCTGATCCTCTCAAATACAACAGCCAACCAATTTCATACTCCCTTTATATTCAGTTACTTTACATTTATTTTTAATCGTTTTATTCTTAGTATTCATTCTTTATGGACTTCACATATTTTCTTGCTGTCTCCTCAAAAGAATATTAAACTCTTATGAGTAGGGATTGTTTCATTTCCTTGCATTTGTATCCCCACAGAGCCTAGCACAGAGCAGTTACTTAATAAATGCTTGTTAACTGACAGAATTTTTCTTAGACAATATGATAAAATAAAGGACCTTTGAAAACATTTGCTTGAGTGACTAGAAATTAAATTTCATCAAAATTTTAAAGGTAATGCAACATGAATTTAAAATAATTAGGTCTAGGGGGGGCGGAGCCAAGATGGCGGAGTAGAAAGACGCACATACACATAGCTCCAAACCCACAACCCACAGAACAGCTAGAGCGACCAACTCACGGTGAATTCTGCACCCAGAGGGCACGGAATATTGGAGCGAGGGAGATTTCTGTTCCGGAGAGATCTGCAAACCTCTCGCGGGGGTTCCTTCGCGCTGCGGACTGGGCGCCGGGACTGGGAGCAGAGGGCGGCCCTGCAGCGGCCGCGACACCGCGAGGAAAAGATCCAAGCAGGCTACGGGGATGGGATCTCCAGCGGCTACGCGGGTCCCTCCACCCACAGAGGGACCTGCAAACCTCTCGCAAAAGGTCCGTCCAAACGCGGAGCCCAGCCCAGACCTGCGGCGGCCGCGGCTCCGAGAGGTACAGATCCGAGCAGGCTTCAGGGACGGGATCTCCAGCGGCAGCACAAGCCCCTCCACCCACAGGTGACGGGGGTCGGTGAGAGAGTCTCTTTGGCGGGTCGAGAGGGGAGTGGGGTGCCCCCATGGCTCGGGCCCCCCCCGGGAGACAGAAGCTGAGAGGTGGCTGCAGACAGGGGCTCCCCAAGCAGGCGGCAGCCTGGATCCATTGTGGAAGGTCTGTACATAAACCCCCTGAGGGACTGAGCCTGAGAGGCGGCCCGGCCCTGACCTGACCACCTGAACTTAATTCTCACACTGAATAGAAGCCCTGCCCCCGCCAAAAGCCCTAAGGCTGGAAGCAGCATTTGAATCCCAGTTCCCAAACACTGGCTGGGAGGACCAGGAGGCGAGGTGGGTGTGAGGAGAATATTCAGAGGTCAAGTCACTGGCTGGGGAGAATGCCCAGAAAAGGGAAAAGAAATAAAACTATTGATGGCTACTTTCTTGGAGAACAGACATTTCCTCCCTTCCTTTCTGATGAGGAAGAACAATGCTTACCATCAGACAAAGACACAGAAATCAAGGATTCTGTGTCCCAGCCCACCCAATGGGCTCAGGCCATGGAAGAGCTCAAAAAAGAATTTTGAAAATCAAGTTAGAGAGGTGGAGGAAAAACTGGGAAGAGAAATGAGAGGGATGAAAGAGAAGCATGAAAAGCAGATCAGCTCCCTGCTAAAGGAGAACCAAAAAAATGTTGAAGAAATTAACACCTTGAAAACTAGCCTAACTCAATTGGCAAAAGAGGTTCAAAAAGCGAATGAGGAGAAGAATGCTTTCAAAAGCAGAATTAATCAAATGGAAAAGGAGATTCAAAAGCTCACTGAAGAAAATAATTCTTTCAAAACTAGAATGGCACAGATGGACGCTAAGGACTTTATAAGAAAGACAGGTATCACAGAACATAGCGAGAAGACTGGAAAAATGGAAGATAATGTGAAATATCTTATTGGAAAAACAACTGACCTGGAAAATAGATTCAGGAGAGACAATGTAAAAATTCTGGGACTACCTGAAAACCATGATCAAAAGAAGAGCCTAGACATCATCTTCCATGAAATTATCAAGGAAAACTGCCCTGAGATTCTAGAACCACAGGGCAAAATAAATATTCAAGGAATCCACAGAACACCGCATGAAAGAGATCCAAAAAGAGAAACTCCTAGGAACATTGTGGCCAAATTCCAGAATTCCCAGGTGAAAGAGAAAATATTGCAAGCAGCTAGAAAGAAACAATTCAAGTATTGTAGAAATACAATCAGGATAACACAAGATCTAGCAGCCTCTACATTAAGGGATCGAAGGGAATGGAATAGGATATTCCAGAAGTCAAAGGAACTAGGACTAAAACCAAGAATCACCTACCCAGCAAAACTGAGTATAATACTTCAGGAGAAAAAATGGTCTTTCAATGAAATGGAGGATTTTCAGGTTTTCTTGATGAAAAGACCAGAGCTGAAAAGAAAATTTGACTTTCAAACACAAGAATGAAGAGAAGCATGAAAAGGTAAACAGCAAAGAGAAGTCATAAGGGACTTACTTAAGTTGAACTGTTTACATTCCTACATGGAAAGACAATATTTGTAACTCTTGAAACATTTCAGTATCTGGGTACTGGGTGGGAGTACACACACACACATGCACACACACACACATACATAGAGACAGAGTGCACAGAGTGAATTGAAGAGGATGGGATCATATCTTAAAAAAAAAAATTGAAATCAAGCAGTGAGAGAGAAATATTGGGAGGAGAAAGGGAGAAATTGAATGGGGCAAATTATCTCTCATAAAGGAGGCAAGCAAAAGACTTATTAGTGGAGGGATAAAGAGGGGAGGCGAGAGAAAATCATGAGGGGTCTACTCTCATCACATTCCACTAAAGGAAAGAACAAAATGCACACTCATTTTGATAGGAAAACCTATCTCACAATACAGGAGAGTGGGGGAGAAGGGCACAAGCAGGGTGGGAGGGAGGATAGAGGGGAGGGCATGGGGAGGAGAATGCAATCCGAGGTCGACACTCATGGGGAGGGGAAAGGATCATAAGAGAATAGAAGTAATGGGGGACAGGATAGGAGGGAGGGAAATATAGTTAGTCCTATACAACACAACTAGTATGGAAATCATTTGCAAAACTACACAGATTTGGCCTATATTGAATTGCTTGTCCTCCAAAGGGAAGGGGTGGAGAGGGAGGGAGCTAAAGAAGTTGGAACTCAAAGTGTTAGGATCAACTGTAATGTTCTTACCACTAGGAAATAAGAAATACAGGTTAAGGGGTAAAGAAAGCTATCTGGCCCTACAGGGCAAAAGAGAAGACGGAGACAAGGGCAGAGAGGGATGATAGAAGAGAGAGCACATTTGTCACAGGGGCAATTAGAATGCTTGGGTTTGGGGGGCGGAGGGGATAAAAGGGGAGAAAATTTGTAACCCAAAACTTTGTGAAAATAAATGTTAAAAGTTAAATAAAAAAAAAAAAGAGTGCCATGTCAAATAGAGTTGGAACCAGAATATGGACAGTATAGCCCTCTATTAAATAAAATATTTTAAAAACAAAAAAACAAAAAAAAAAACAAAAAAAAAATAATAATTAGGTCTAAACAGTTCAAACTCTAAACTTGACATTCACATAACTGTTCCACACCAATAAAAATAGTAATTACACACCCTGAGATTTTGGTGTTTTCCCAGGAGCAATTTCTCTATTGCCTTGACTGGAGAGGCACTCCAGGCAATAACATAAGTGCAAAGAGACAACAAATAGAGGTGGAAGGATAACAACATGTTTTAATGTCACTGAGTTGGGGCGGGGGGAAACTCTATAATTCTAAAACATATCATCAAAGCACACTCTAGAATTAACTGGAAAACCATAGAAAGAATATTTGTATTTTACATCCTAAATTATGCAGTCCTTTTATAGTCATTTATATTTTAAAAGGAAAATTATATACCATACCACTCTCAATAGTCTACCACTCAGAAGAGTGATGGAAAGAAGACAGTCTTTAAACAAAACAAAGCAGACATTTATTTACCCTTTCCAAGTCAAACATTAAACAGCTCAAGGAAGAACAACTGAGATTCAATTTCATAAATGAAATGAATGGAGTTATATGAACCAACGAGCATCCTAAGAATAATATTCTCAAAAAACCTATTTTTTCGGAGGGATCATAAATTCTTTTTCCAGAGAAAACTGGTTACTGGAAAAAGGGCAAGGAAAGTTTCTTAGGGATCTTGCACCTATGTTACAGGTTTTACTACCTCTGGGACTCAAAACATTTTAAGTTTCCCCTATTTTCAGATCACGTTATTTTGAACTTCATAGTATGTTCCTCAGTTATATTATTGAACAACAACTGGTCTAGTCAATTGCCTTGAGAGACCATTTATTTCCTGTTCTGAGATTAATTTTATCATCTGTAGAAGCTAATATCCCCAGTAGTATGCCTGGGAGGATACTGCAGTTGCCAGTGTGCTGTATCTAAAGTCAGATTTCAATCCCACTGAGGATATTTATTCATTGTGTGATCATGAACAAATCACTTAATCTGTTGGAACCTTGGTTTCTTCATCTGTAAAGTAAATCCTTACTTGTATTACCTATCTCATAGGGATGTGATGAAGAAAGTGCTTCGCATTTCTTATAAATAAATGTGAATTATTATTTAAGATACCTTCTATAGCCAAAATAATTTTTAAGAAAATTTGGTGCTGGTCACTCAGATTTTAAGTAAAAAATAATCCCCTATTGGAATACTGCTGAATCTTATTATTACCAAAGAAAACCTGAGGCTTGAAATATCTGATCAAAGTAGCCACCTATCAGTAAATGATTTTTAATTTCATGTTTTACTACCAAAAAAAGGAAAACTAAAAATTCATCATACAGAATCAAAGAAAAAAAAGAACATGAGACTTGCAAGGGACCTCAGAAACTATCTAGTCTACATCTGAACAAAGATCCACTCTACAAAGTACACAAGTGATGATGAAATGGTCACTGGAAAACCTTCAGAAACAGGAAACAATCACCCCGCCTAGGCAGCCCTCTCTTCCATTTGGGGAAAAACTCAAAAACTATTGAAAAGTTCTGCTCATGGTTACTAAGCTCTGCCCTCTGGGACCAAATCTAATCTCTGCTGCCTCAAAGGAAGGGAGAAAGCTAACTTATTTTTTTCTCTCTCCTTTTCCAATTCTCATCTTGTCCAGGATAAACACCCTTAAGTCTTTTAGCTGATATCAACTTTTTTCCTAAAAATGTAGTGCTCAGAACTGAACGGAGTATTTTAGATGTTGTCTGACTATGGGAGAATAAAGTTGAACTCTGTAGAATATTTTAACCAAATCATATGCTAACTACTACCTACATATCTTTACTTCAATTATTCCCTCTACTTAAAATGCTATGTATCTATACTTGGAGGAAGCTCTTGGGTATACAACGAGCACTGGATTTGGACTTTAATCCAAATTCTGCTACTTACTAGTTGGGTTACCAATGAAACATTTAAAAAATCTTCAGAAGAGAGCTAAAATAAATTCCTGAGGGGACTTAGAATAAGGCTGGTACTGTGTTAAGTTTAACTTTTACTTTAAAAAAAAGTCATCATTTCACAAAATACAGTTTTTTTTCTCCCATTCTTCATATATGGATATGTTCATTTTGGTGATATTTTCAATTTCTTAACAAAAAAATTTTTTTTAAAAGAATGTACTTATTTGATCATAAGGATTTGATAATAAAAAGGAGAGAAAGAGAAAACTGCCTACATGTATACAGCAATCAGGATACTATTTAATAAATAGCTATAATGAAGGAAGAATAACAACTCAAACACCAAAAGCTCACAGGATACAAAATCCAAGGAAGGCATCAGAACCAAAACTAATGGCTTCAAAGTGACCAAACTTTAGGCAACCTGACTCCTCCTAGTACAGGGCTTCTTACTTTTTTTGTGTTATGGACCTGCTTGTCAGTCCACAAGTGAAGCCTATATAGATCCTTTATCAAAATAATGGCTTCTTGTTTACATTCTTAAACTAAGGAAATGCTGAGTTTCAGTTGGAGATGAGTGAAAATAAATGTTAACTTTTTTCCCCATTTAAGTTCTAAGACTCCCTGAAAAGTCTACTCCCCAAAACTCCATAGTTCCCTAAAAAGGGACAGAAATCTTACTGTCACAGAATGTAAGGTTCCTTGAAAGCAGGGACTCTCTCACTTTTGTTTACACATCCATAGCACAGTGGCAGAAACATAGTAAGCACTTCATAAATGCTTGCTGCTAGACTGAAGACCTAGTGGTCCTAATGCAAGCAAACACATCTGACTTAAAAGTCAAAGACTTGGCAGAATGAAACAAATACAAACGCAATCTGTAAAAGTATAACTTGGTCCAAAGAAACAGAATAGGTAAAAGGGGATGAATTGCAGGAGGGGGTAGAACTGTATCTTAAAAATGAATGAATGAGAGGAGGAGCCAAGATGGCGGAGTAGAAAGATACACATATGCTAGCTCCTAACCCACAGCCCATAAAATACCTGTAAAGAAGAACTCCCAACAAATTCTGGAGCAGTGGGAGCAGTGGAGCAGAGAAGTGGAGGAGATTTCTGTTCCAGAGAGACCTGAAAAACTGACCCGAAAGGTCTGTCAAGCCCCAGACCCGGAGCAGAGCCCAGCCCTGCCTTGGCCCCTCGGCACCAAGAGGAACAGATCTGAACAGGCTCCAGGGACAGAATGCGGCACAGGTCCTTCCACCCACAGGTGCCAAAGGTCGGTGAGAGGGTCTTTTTGGGTGTCCGAGAGGGGAGCAGGGTGTCCCCATAACTCAGGCCCCCTAGGGAGGCAGCAGCAGAGGCGGCAGTAGACAGGGACTCCTCAAGCAGGTAGGAGCCAAGATCCATTGTTGAAGGTCTCCAAGTAAACCCCCTGAGGGAACTGAGCCCTGTGTGACGGCCCTGCCCCCACCTGAGCACCTGAACTTAAATCTCAACTGAATAGCAGCCCCACCCCTGCCAAAAGCCCTGAGGCTGGGGAGCAGCATTTGAATCTCAGACCCCAAGTGCTGGCTGGGTGGATCTGGAGGCCAGGTGGGTGTGATGAGGAAGCTCAGAAGTCAAGTCACTGGCTGGGAAAATGCCCAGAAAAGGGAAAAAAAATAAGACCATAGAAGGTTACTTTCTTGGTGAACAGATCTCTCCTCCCTTCCTTTCAGATGAGGAAGAACAATGCTTACCATCTGGGAAAGACATAAACGTCAAGGCTTCTGTACCCCAAACAGACAAAATAAATATTCAATGGGCTCAGGCCATGGAAGAGCTCAAAAAGGATTTTGAAAATCAAGTTAGAGAGGTGGAGGAAAAACTGGGAAGAGAAATGAGAGAGATGCAAGAAAAGCATGAAAAGCAGGTCAACACCTTGCTAAAGAAGACCCCAAAAAATGCTGAAGAAAATAACACCTTGAAAAATAGGCTAACTCAATTGGCAAAAGAGGTTCAAAAAGCCAATGAGGAGAAGAATGCTTTCAAAAGCAGAATTAGTCAAATGGAAAAGGAGGTTCAAAAGCTCACTGAAGAAAATAGTTCTTTCAAAATTAGAATGGAACAGATGGAGGCTAATGACTTTATGAGAAACCAAGAAATCACAAAACAAAACCAAAAGAATGAAAAAATGGAAGATAACGTGAAATATCTCACTGGAACAACAACTGACCTGGACAACAGATCCAGGAGAGACAATTTAAAAATTATGGGACTATCTGAGAGCCATGATCAAAAAAATAGCCTAGATATCATCTTTCATGAAATTATCAAGGAAAACTGCCCTGAGATTCTAGAACCAGAGGGCAAAATAAGTATTCAAGGAATCCACCAATCACCACCTGAAAGAGATCCAAAAAGAGAAACTCCTAGGAACATTGTGGCCAAATTCCAGAGTTCCCAGGTCAAGGAGAAAATATTGCAAGCAGCTAGAAAGAAACAATGCAAGTATTGTGGGAATACAATCAGGATAACACAAGACCTAGCAGCTTCTACATTAAGGGATCAAAGGGCATGGAATAGGATATTCCAGAAGTCAAAGGAACTAGGACTAAAACCAAGAATCACCTACCCAGCAAAACTGAGTATAATACTTCAGGGGAAAAATTGGTCTTTCAATGAAATCAAGGACTTTCAAGCATTCTTGATGAAAAGACCAGAGCTGAAAAGAAAATTTGACTTTCAAACACAAGAATGAAGAGAAGCATGAAAAGGTAAACAGCAAAGAGAAGTCATAAGGGACTTACAACAGTTGAACTGTTTACATTCCTACATGGAAAGACAATATTTGTAACTCTTGAAACTTTTCAGTATCTGGGTACTGGGTGGGATTACACACACACACACACACACACACACACACACACACACACACACACACACACACACACACACACACACACACACACACACACACACACACACACACACACACACACACACACACACACCACAGAGGGAATTGAATAGGATGGGATCATATCTTAAAAAATGAAATTAAGTGGTGAGAGAGAAATATATTGGAAGGAGAAAGGGAGAAATAGAATGGGACAAATTATCTCTCATAAAAAAGGCAAGAAAAAGACTTTTTAGTGGAGGGAAAAAGAGGGGAGGTGAGAGAAAAACATGAAGTTTACTCTCATCACATTCCACTAAAGGAAGGAATAAAATGCACACTCATTTTGGTATGAAAACCTATCTTACAATACAGGAAAGTGGGGGAGAAGGGGATAAGCAGGGTGGGGGGGATGATGGAAGGGAGGGCAATGGGAGGAGGGAGCAATTTGAAGTCAACACTCTTGGGGAGGGACAGGATCAAAAGAGAGGATAGAAGCAATGGGGGGCAGGATAGGATGGAGGGAAATATAGTTAGTCTTACACAACACGACTATTATGGAAGTCATTTGCAAAACTACACAGATATGGCCTATATTGAATTGCTTGCTTTCCCAAAGGGAATGGGTGGGGAGGGAGGGATGAAGAGAAGCTGGAACTCAAAAGTTTTAGGAACAACTGTCAAGTACCGTTCTTGCTACTAGGAAATAAGAAATACAGGTAAAGGGGTATAGAAAGTTATCTGGCCCTACAGAACAAAAGAGAAGATGGGGACAAGGGAAGGGAGGGATGACAGAAGAGAGGGCAGATTGGTGATAGGGGCAATTAGAAATGCTCAGTGTTTTGGGGTGGGGGGAGGGGACAAATGGGGAGAAAATTTGGAACCCAAAATTTTGTGAAAAAATTGTTAAAAGTTAAATAAATAAATAAATTTTAAAAAAAAGAATTCAACATGAAGAAAAGACTATTCTGAAAGGACTAATCAAGGAATTGGATGCTTGAGTAAAATTTACAGGAGCCTTAAGAAGTTCTCTCTTAAGAATTTTGTGGGGGTTTTTTTAAACAGAGAAAGCTGAGAACAGTGCACCCTAGATTTTGAGAGGGTAGGTACAATGAAAGAGAAATAGATGGAAAACTCCTCCAGATGAACTTCTAAAGATAGAGGGAAACAATTCCAATGAAAAAGGGAGACAGACTTTATCAGAACAATAAGGATGAACAGAAAACTCATCACCTAACTTAGATTTTATTTTTTAAAGATAATGTACGGAAAGTGGCAAGGGCAAGTAACAAAGGAGGAATATCCTGTAAAAAAAAATGGCACAGTCCTATAAAAATAAGGAATGTGAAGGCTCAGAATGAGCTGAGGCTTGTCAAAGAAAGCTAAGAGCAACAAAAAAGTAGGTTGGAGAGAGAACTCTATTGGGGGAAAAAGGAGAATCAAATCAGGTAGACAACTATTACTTCCAGTGGGTAAAACAATAAAAATTGACAACAGAGAGAACGAAAAATTGTCGATTCTCATTTTGCTGTCATTTACTCTGCCAAGAATGACCTTTACAGTGGAAATGACAAGAAAAAAAATGGGGAAAAAAAACACACAGAAAACAAGGAGTTGATACCCAAGATAAGAAAGTAAATAGCAAGAAAGCAGTTAGCTGCCTTTGGTAAATTCAATTCACTTAGATCAAATGAACTATATCCCAAGATGCTAAAGAAACTGATGAATATGATTCCTGAGTCTCCTTCCATAAAACTGAAAGATTGTGAAGATCAAGATGCCACAGAACTAGGGAAAGGCACACTTTGAAAAAGAAAAGAGGAAAAGCAGATTCTGAAAGCTATAGGCTAGTGAACTTGAACTCGTTTCCTAGAAAAATGTAGAACACATCATTAAAGGGAGATTAGTTTTTTTAAAAACCTAACGGTAATTACAAAGAAGTAGCATGGTTTCATGTTAAAATGAATGCTCCTTGGGGAACAGGGATTCAGATACTGTGTTTTTACCCTCAACCTGTAGCAATGAAAACCCATAAAAATATTTATTGAATGAGTGATCACATACAACCCTCTCAGATGGGGCCCTTGCCTCATCTTTATATAGATATTGGGTTATTTACCAGGGGCAGCTAGGTGGTGCAGTGGATGGAGTACCAGTGCAGGAGTCAGAAGGACCTGGGTTCAAATCTCAGCTCAGACACTTGACACTCACTAGCTGTGTGACTTTAGGCAAGTCACTTAACCCCAACTGTCTCATCCTGGGTCATCTTCAGTCATCCTGATGAATATATGGTCACTGGATTCAGATGGCTCTGGAGGAGAAGTGAGGCTAGTGACCTGCATAGCCCTCCCTCACTCAAAATAAAGTCAAGTACAAGTCACGTCTTCATTTCTCTGATGGCATGGTCTTCTTCAGCAATGAAGGACAAACACATATGGGTTTTAAGTTATTCACCAAGAACTCTCTCTTCTTTAATCTACATTATCAAAACCCTTTAACCTCATTTCCCACTCTCTTCTCCTTTAATCCAATATCAGAGAGGTGGACATTCTCCTTGTCAACCTTTCTATTTATAGCCTTGATCCCATCTCATCTAACTCTTCTCGAAAACTGCCCCCAATCATGCCCCTCTAGCTTTCATTTTCAATCTACTGCCTCCTCAGTGCCCTGAAAACATACCTAGTTCTCCCCCATGCTTAAAAAACCCCCACTTAACTGTAGCATTCTCTTCCAAAGCTGTCATTCACTGCTTCCTCTCTCAGCACGCATTTCTGAACCACTTGAAATCTGGCCTCTCACTTCACTTAAATCAAACTGTTGGGTCCAAAACCACCAACTGCCAAATCCAATAATGTCTTCTGAAGCCTCAGCCTTTTTCCACCTTTCTGCAGGTAGACAGGCAAGTAGCAAGCTTTTATTAAGTGCTTACAATGTGCTAAGTGCTGGGGAAACTAATATTAGCAAGAAGAAAGACAATCTTTGCCTTATTCTAATAGAAGACAGTACAAAAAGGATATGAAAAAGGGGATAGGATAAGGGCCCAAATTCTTAGAAAAGGGGGAGAGCAGGGTAGCGTGCCCAAGTCCTAAGAATCAGAAGAACAGCCAGAAAGGGAATGAAGAGAATTGAGCTAGGTCTTTCCCCCATATGTAGGCCCCAGAAAGAATTCATCAACGGGAGAAGGGCACTGGTACAGAGAGGGATATTGTTAAGATGAGAAGCCCTATTGACCACTCTTTCTCTCTATCATCTTTTCCAAAATATTCTCATTCCTTCAAACTTTTGGTTCTTTTTCTGTCTGACTACTCCTCAGTGTCATCTGCTGAATTCACAATCTAACCCTTAACTATGTATATATTCCAAGGGTCCTTCTTGGACCACCTTCTCTTCTTGTATGATCTATGATCATCTCCACTATGGTAGCTCCCTTCTCCCATGGATGAGTTTAGAACTTCTTTTCTGGAGAAGGACTCGGACCAGCCATCCTCCATTCTCAAGATCTCACTCACCACCATGACTCAGCTGCCTTCTTCCTTGACCTCTCCTACTAGTGAGCTCCCAGCTTCTCTGAACTGTACCCCTCTGCCTGTCTGCCCCTCATCATTTTTGCAGCTTCTGTTTAAGTGTGGTCTTTCCTCTTGACACCGTAAGTTCCTTGAGGGCAAGAGCTGTCTTTCTTCTTGGTTATAATATGAATATCCTTGGAACCTTACACAATGCCTGGCTCATGTTAAGAGATTAATAAATGCTTGTTGACCCTGATAATGGAGTATAATTACCATCTCTACACAAATGACTCCCAGAGTTATCTATGTATCCAGGTGTAGTCTCTTATGAGCTTCAGTCCTGAATTATCAACAGCCTACTGGATGTTTCCTAACAATTGCAAACTCCATATGTCTAAATTTAATTTAATACCCCTACAGCCCCCACAAAAAAATCTCAATCTTCTTCCTAATGTCCCTTTTTCTATTCAGGATATCACATGCATCCAGTCACCAAGTTTCAAAACCATGAAATCACTCTTTGCTCCTCACTTTCTCCCCAGTCATAACTGTTCAGAAGCCCTGTTGCTGATTTTACTTACTCAACACTTCCTGCTTCCACTCCATTCTCTCTACTCAATTAGTTACCCTAGTTCAGGTCTAATCTTCCCATGTGGGCGATTGTAATAGGTTCCCAACCGCTCTCTCTGCCTCAATTATGTCCCCTACACAGGCCTTACAAAATGGTGCTCCTAAATCATAGCTCTGACTACATCACTCCTTTCTTCAATAAGCTTACATGGCTCCCCTTTACCTCAAGGATAATATACAAATCCCTCTGTTTGGCATTTAAACCCCATCACAATCTGGTTGCAATATACTATGTAGTGCTTTCTACAGTTTATAGTTCAGTCACACGGGCCTCTGGCTGTCCCTCACATATAACGTTCATTCCCCCCTCATACCCCTTACATACATACACATACATACACACACACACACACACACACACACACCCTTCACTTCTTAGGATACCTAGATTCCTTCAAACTAAGCTTAACTGTCACTTCACATAAGAGAACAATCCTGACACCCCACAACTGCTAGTATCTTCTCCCCAAAATTATCTTATATTCATTTTGCCTATGCATGGGTGTATTATACGTATATGTGTACATACGTACAAAATACAAGGTCCTTATAAGTATGCACTGTTTCATTTTTACCTCTGTATCCCCACTACCCAATATAAAATTTTGGAACATAATAGGTGCTTTATAAAAATGTTTGTTGCCAGCCTAGCCTTATTTCCTTTTTCTTAATTTAAAGAAAATGCTACAGATGTAGTTGACAGAATGTCTTTTACTATTATTTAGAGGAAAGATGAAGCTATGTACTAGTTGCTAATTATAATTAAATGGATGTGGAACTGCTTTAATGACTACACTCAAAGAAGAGTCATTAATAATTCAATGTCAAGCAAACAGGTCTCTGTGCTTAGCCCTGTGCAATTTAATTTTTATAATGAATTTACAATTGACAAAGGAACTAGTAAGGACAGTGAACACACTACACTGGTAAAAAGTTGTTGACAAGGTACAGAATTGGTTGAATCTACTGAGACACAATTCAACAGAAATAATTTGTCTTAAACTTGGATTCAAAATAAAAACCTCAACTTTACACACATATGATAGAGGATGGGCATATACTGAAACAACAGTTTGTCTGAAACAAGATGTCATGGGTTTGATTGAAATCAAGCACAAAATGAGCCAGCATTATGCTGCGGCAGCCAAAAAACTAATGTGACTTTGGGCTACACTGATAAGCACAGCTTACAAAAATAAGGTAGTAAATAGTGCCCCGGTACTGTGTCCTGGTCAGTCCCTATCTGGCTGGAGCATCCCATTCATTTTTGAGCACCACACTTAAGAAGGATACCAAAAAGCCATTGAGGGTTCAAAGGACAGAAACTAGAATGATGAAAGGCCTTTTGTGTCTTTTCATATGAGGATCAGCTGATGGAATGAGGGAATTTAGCTAAATAAGGCCCATAGGGAATAAGATAGCTATTGGTGACTGCTTCTCATTTCAGGAAAGCCCCAGCCACAGTGCTTTAATAGCTTCCCTGCCTTTCCACACTAGCAGCCACCACCCACACCTATAACTTTCCCTAACAAAGAACTCCTCCAGGATCACTCAACTAGAGTGACAAAGTTTCCTCCTTTAGACTGTGAACTCATTGAAAATCTTAGTTTTTGCAGATGGAAGTTGCAAAGAGGAAAATTTAGGCTTAATATCAGGAACAAAAACCAAATAGAGAGATGAAGAAATGAAATTGTATGTATTGTAAGGTGGTAAGTTCATATGATCAGAGATTTAAAGGTGGAAAGGACCTCAAAGGCTATTTAAGCCAACCTCTTCCTTTTAGAGATGAGGATACTGAGGCACAGAGAGGGTAAGATTTGCCTGGGATCACATAGCTAGTTAACTGTCAAAGGCAGGATTTGAACTCAGTCTTCCTCACTCCCAGACCAGCAGCTTTGGAAAGATCTTCAACCAGAAGCTGGATGACCACTTATATATCCTTGCAGAGGTGGCTAACTAGGTGGCTCAATGGATAGAATGCTGGGACTAAAGTCAGGAAGAACTCAATTCAAATCCAGCCTCAGACACTTACTAACTGGGTGACCCTGGGCAAGTCATTCAACCTGTTTGTCTTAATCCACTGGAGACAGAAATGGCAAACCCCTTCAGTACCTCTGTGGTCCATAGGGTCATGAAGGGCTGGACATGACCAAACAATATGCCTTAAGTATGGGTGGGAGCAGAAAACCACTGAGGTTACTTCCAACTGTAAAATTCTGTGATTTTATGTTTTTAAGTGTAGAAACAAGGTAAATGTTTGTAGGAAAGTATAAATTTATAAAGGAGAGTCATTTTCTTGAATAAATCTCAGGAAAATCTCACCTCACAAGCTCAGGCTATATAAACAAGACACTAAGTACCACCTGCATGGGGTATCTAAAGTGGAGGAGTAACTATGGGTCAAAAATCAACCTCTCAGATACGAAAATCGAAGAACAGAAGTAATGAGGTGCTCACTGGAGAGATTTCCCTTCTCTAAAATGAGGACAAATCTCATATAAGACTCAATATTATAAGGATTACTTCTTATGACAATAATTATAAAGCAGTTTACCAATTACAGGTGATAATAAAATACGGGAGTTAAAATAATCCCTAAGAGACCTAATGTGATTCTATTACCTAATAAGCACCAACTTACCTCTCTTGAAGAACAGGAAGCCATCCATAACTATCAAGCCTGTCTGATCTTTCTTCTCTCAACTCTTATTACATTTATAATCCATGCAACATAATTAAGCACTTAATTTTATATATTGCCTTTTATTGTTCAATAATTATTTCACTTTAGTATTTTCTCCCCCAAATGGATTATTAAGGGCCCGAAACCATTCTTAACTCTCTCCTATCCTATATAGTGGCTATCACAGGTACCTCACAGCACCCCAGTAAAAATTCAGACTGATTGAACGATTGAGAAAGAGTATTCTACTTGCGTTACTGCAAAACCAGATGGTTATGGAAGCAATTCAAACAAACAGTTTAAGGAAAGAAGGAAAAGTGCCTTGATTACAAAGCTCAGAAACGAGGAGAGCTGAATGTGGAAATTTTTATCCCAGACTGGAGAATTTATCGGTCTATGTGAGGGCCTTGAAAAGGGGGAAAAGGATTGAAAATTTCTGAGGAAATAAATGCTCTGCATACAGAAGTAAATATGAGAGTGCTGGACTAGGTAAGCTCGGCTATGAAATACTGCTTCAGTTGCAGAATAAATTAATGGTACTGGCCTTTGCAAAACACTTTGAACTAAGTGAAGTCTCTTACATACCCCACACTTGTTTTAACTGTTTCTGTTTTACAGAGGAGGTAACTGAAGCTCTATGAGATTAAGGAGCTTGCAAACAGTTATCAGACACCTAATTAGCAGGCTCATCCCCATCTCTCACCTAGCTCTAAGTCCTCCTTCCTCTCTAAGGATACTTTGTATTTATTTATATGTTCTATCCCTATTACAATGTAAGCTCCTTGACAGGAAGATTTGTTTTCTTTTTTCCTTTGTATCCCTAGTCTTTAGCAAGAGACCCGGCACATTACTAAGCACATAAATGTTGCTGACTGATTTATTTCCACTTTACTCCTCTGCCTCTACACCTGGAGCTTAAATGAATTTTGAGCAGTTCTTTAGGTGCCACTGGTGTCCCAACTGCAGGAGTGGTTGGTAGGGGAAGGGTTGGATAGGAACTATGCTTCCTAAGGCTCTGGTAATGAAACGCAGGTTTAATTTTAGGAGGGGGCCCTGGGAAACTGCTGGCTGTGAAATAAGTAGGTCTGAGATGCGGCTGAGTGCTTGAGGGACCAAGGTTTTCGAACCTGGTGGAAGCAAGTGTGCAAGGAACTTATAAACTGGGTTAGGATGTGCCAGGGCAAACCGTGCTAAAAATGGCCATTCTCTGCAGCCCTCGAGAAAAGGATGAGCAGAGAACGTGTTTGGGGGCCCAGGGAGGCAGCAAAGCGCAGCGGGGTCGGCTTGGGAAAAGGGAGAAGCCCCGGCTGGAGGCCGGCCGGCGGGGAGAAGTTTGGAGCGGGGTGAAGCTGCTGGGACTGGCTGGAGGCGGGCGAAGGAGGGCGAGGGCAGAGGCGAGGAGAGCGGTGGGTGAGAGGAGGGGAGCGTGGAGGGGGCTCGGCGCTGGGCACACACACGCGGATACACACACGGATCCCCACGGCCACCCGCTCCCCTCGCGCTCACCCGGCGGTTACGGTCCGTCTCCTGCACCTCCTCGGCCCCGGGCCCCCGGCGGATGAGCGCTCTCAGCAGCCCCACGTTGTTGGTGCTGGCCGCGCGGAGGAAGGACACCGCCTCCGGGACGTCCTCCTCGGCCCCGCCGCCCTCCGCCTCCGAGCCGCACCAGGACTCGGGGTCGCTCGGCTCCAGCCAGTCGTCCTCCCCGACGGACGGGTAGAAGGAGTCGTCCGAGGCAATGCTGCGAGTGTCGGCCAGGACGGAGAAGTCCTCGTATTCCTCGTAGTCTCCTTCCGCCTCGTCCTCCTTCTCCTCTCCGACTCTCAGGGCCGGGAAGGACTCCTCCTCCGCGACGCATCCCGGGCTGGCCGGCTGTTCGCCGTGGCCGCGGCCGCCGCCGCCGCCTCCTTCCCGGCAGTCCCCCGACAGCAACCCCATGCTGGCGCCCCGCCCCGCTCAGCCTCGGGCGGCGTGGGCCGGGTGCGAGGGAGCCCGCGAGGCGGGGAGAGAGCCGGGGTAGAGCAGCCCCCTCCCGGGCGAGGCGCGCCGCGGGGGCTCCGGGCCTGGGGCGCTCTCCGCACGAATCGGGCGCCCCACGGGCACTCCCTGAGGCTCCGGACCCGGGCGGGCGGGCGGGCGTCCGGGGAGCGTGTTGTCCTCCTTCACTCCCCGCTCTCCCCCACCCCCGAAGTATACATTTTAAAATAGAGCAGATTCTCCTGCTAGCCTCCGCCTCGCCGGAAACCAAAGACTATCTCTTTTCACTTGGCCAAGAAAAGTAGCGAGCGGCGGGGCTCGGGAGGAGCGGCCGGGGGTTTCCAGGCGCCCCGAGCGCGTGCCGGGGCAGCCCCGCGTGGAGCGCAGGCCACGGGAATTCACGCTGGGCGACTCACCGAGCTGCGCGTTCTGCGCGGAGGGCTGGCTTGGCCGCTCTTTCCCCTCCTCCCGGCCTAGAAATCCCCGGGGATTAACTTCTCCGACTAAAGGGAGGTGTGGCCCAGAAGGGAGCCCCTGTCTGAAGTTGAAAAAGAAACAGGTGGGGCTCCCCCCGCCGGGGCTGGGGTTAGTGTCCGCCCCACCCACTGCAGGCTGCGAGCGCGCGGAGACAGCGCCTGGTCTGGGAGGATGCGGCTCGGGTGCCCGCTCCACCTTGGGCGCCCGCTCCACCTTGGGCGCCCGCTCCAGCTTGGGCGCTGTGGGAGTCCGCGGGCGAGTTTCCAGCGGGGAGAAGGAAAGCAGAAGTCTCTGCGTTCTTTGCGGTGATCCTAAGTCTAAAGGGGGCACACCCCCTCGCACATCTAAAGTTAAGCAAAAAGCAGCTTGACTTTCCTGTGTCAAGCGTCTGGTCCCCTCAGGTCCTGCCTCTGCCTCAATACAATTATCCCTGGGACCGTTTGGGAAAAAAAGTCTCCGTAGGTACTTTCTTTCACCTAATCAGATACTCTGAGTCCATTCTCTCTCCACCCCTGGGATCCCGGAGCCATGACAACAGCCCGTATCTCCCAGGATGAACTCACTCACCTTCTGTCCTCTTCCTCTTTAAGATCATGTAATCATTAAAAGTACATGAAGAAAAAAGGAGGATGGGAATAGGGAGCGGAAAATACCGCGGATCAGCCTTGAATAGTCCACGCTAAATCCCTGTTACTCTTCTAGATGGGAATTGAGCGTGCTCGTAGGTAAACAAGCTCTCTTCAAATTATTAACCCTTTGGGGCCGCCTTGTGTGTAAGGTTCGAGCAACCCTACAAGATGGAAAGCAACAGAGTCAGAAGATGAACAAAATCAAATTCAGGGCAGTTCTTAGAGGAAGGAGGAAGGGAAAGGAAAAAGAGAGCCAACAGATGTGTACTCTAGGCTTTTGTCCAGTGGTGGCAACGGTGCCAAGAAATGCCCCTCCTCCCCTTGTGTTCAAAGATGAGAAGGGAGTAGTAGTAACCTAGTTGGGAAAAGGAGCATGAAGAAATGGACAGCGGAAAGAATACAGCCCTTCAGAAACAGATTATAGGGGAAAGGGACTGAAAGTAACTTAAAGGTGTGTGTGGGTGTGGATGTGGGTGTGGATGTGGGTATGTGGGCCTGTTAGTCCTTCATTGCTGAAGAAGACCATGCCATCAGAGAAATGAGGACATGATTTGCACTTGACTTTGTTTTGAGTGAGGGAGGGCTGTGCACATCGCCAGCCTCACTTCTCCTCCAGAGCCATCTGAATCCAATGACCAGATATTCATCAGGGTGACTGGAGGTGACCCAGGATGAGGCAGTTGGGGTTAAGTGACTTGCCCAAGGTCACACAGCTAGTGAGTGTCAAGTGTCTAAGGTGAGATTTTGAACTCGGGTCCTCCTGAGTTCTGCACTGGTGCGCTTTATCCACTGCACCACCTAGCTGCCCCTACTTCAAGGTACAATATTAGATTGTGGGCCAGAAGAGAAGACTGTTGAGGAAATCATTTTTTTTTTCCGGTGAGTTTTCTACTGCAAAGATCTGGGTGAGGACAGAGTGGAGAGACTACAAGCTAATCTCAGCCTCCCCAAGGGGAAAAAAACGGCTCATAAATTTAGAATTGGAAGGAACTTCAAAATGCAAGGTGCAGCCCCCTCCTTTTATAAACAAGAAAATTAAGGCCTGGAGAGATTAAGTAAATGACCCCAAATCTATGCATAAATGAAAGAAATATTGAATAGTAAAAAAGTATTTATTAACCTCTTATTAGGTTCCAAGTGTTAAAAAGCTACAGATACAAATAAAAAAGGAAAGTTAGTCTCTGACCCCAAAGAGTTTACATTCTACTGAGACAGGTTTGTTGGAATGTTGCCTTGCAAAAGTGTTTGACAGGTTTCTGGAATGGTGAGTGGATCTATTGGGAAAGTAGATTGCTGCACTTTTCCCAAGACTATTTATTGACTGTTGAGCCATAATCATATGGCTCCAGAACCAGAAGAATCAGGGTGAGGAAAGGCAAAAAGAAAGACAGAGATTGAGGGGAAGAGGTAGTAAAGTAAAGTATGACTGCAGGCATGCCTAGATATAAAGGATCACATCAGATACCAGTCAGAGCCATGAAGCCCTAGGGCAGGAGTTCTAGAGCTAAACAGAGCAGGTTCTCCCATACATGATCTCATAGCCAGAAATTTACTAAGTCTAGCACATTTGCCAATGTCATTCAAAACTGCCCTAATGTACATAATCATCAAGAACTTACTGGGAAAAAAAAGCATTTATTAGGATCTTTCTATGTGCCAGGCATTGGGGTATTTAGTAAGAATATGAAGACAAAAGAGAAACAATCCCAGTCCTGAAGACCTTACATTTTAGCAAGAGCATTTTACATGTTCCTGGATAAGGGACAGACAGACCAAGAGAGCACTTATTAAGGTCTTACTTAAGGACCAGGGCTATAAATCAAGCAAACAAGACCTTAAGGAGCTTAGTTTCTAATTGGAGAAGACAACAAAGGGGTGGGGGTGGTGTGCCAGAGTGATATGGGGTATAAATGTCAGAGACATGGCATGGAGGCCTGGTTCTAGGCAAAATGAAGTTAGGTCACTCTTCAGAGCTCAGTCACAGGAGCAGAGTCCCTTGCCACATGGTGTGGAGGTGGCACATACAAAAGACATGAAAAGTAGGTACAATGTCCTTGGGAATGGAAGATGGTACAAGACCAGGAAAGGTCCAATGCAGAAAGTGTCACTTGAGCTGAATCTTGAAGAAAACTAGGGACTCTAAAAAGCATAATAAGGGGAGGGAGGGAGAGAGAATGAGAGACAGAGAAAATATTTAAGGCACAGAGATCGGATGTGGAAAATCAAGATGGGGGCTGCTAGGTGGCATAGTAGATAGAGCATCAGTCCTGGAATCAGGAGACCCTGAATTCAAATCCAGCCTCTGACACTTGATAGTTATGTGACCCTGGGCAAGTCATTTAAGCCCAGTTGCCTCCAGAAAAGAAAGCAGAATGGCTAGATTGCAGATTCCATGGAGAAGAGTAATATGGAATAAGGGTGGAAAGATTAGATGAGGACAGAGTATGAAAAACTTTAAATGCCCAATGAAAGAGTTTGTAATGGATACTAGACATAATAGGGAGCTACTGAAGCTTGTTGAGATCAGAGGATAATATGGTCACTTGGGCAAATCATTTTCTTAACTATGTGGAGGATAGATTGAAGCAGGGAGGGATTTGAGGCATGGAGACTATATAAGGCTATTGCTTCAGTTCAGGACATAGGTAATGAGAACCTGAACTAGGGTGATGGCTGAGTGCAAAAAATGAGAGGAGTGTGAGAGATATTGTGAAGATGTAAACAACTGGTAATTGACTCATTAGATATGTGGGATGAGTGAGATTAAGGAGATGAGGATTACTCTGAGGTTGCCAGCCTGGGTGACTGGAAGGATGGCGCTGCCCTTGGCAGAGAAAGAGAACACACTTCTGCCATAAACTAAGAAAGGATATTTTCCTGGGCAGGCAACTCTCTTCTACTTGCTGACCTTTTGTTCTAATTTTTGATATTTGCTCCTAAGGTTCTACAGCTCTTTATCTTCAACAGATTCTTTAGGGTCCGAATTTTCTGAAGAGATCAATTAGAAAATGCTTCTTGGTACCCTGCTCTTTCACAATATGAAATTTAGTGTTTTCCATTCAGTAAATAAAATGACTATATATACTATTTAAATCACAGCCTTTGACAGGGAATATTTTAAGCAAAAATTAGAATTGAACTCAGTACTCCAAGTATGATGAAGAAAGTGTTAGGAGAGAGTCAGAATCAAGGATAAGGAAAGGAAATAGAAAACTGCAGGTGGGGTGGGGTAATCTGATCATCTTCTCTGGGTGACCCGTGTCAGCTTAGTATGTTTACATCAGGGACACATGCTAAAAGGGATTTATTTACTTAGGAACATGCAGCTGTCAGGTTAAGGTAGAGCTAGGTTTTCTCCTGGCCACAGATAAAATTGTACATGACAAATAATTTAAATTTTAAGAACACCTTCAGTTCCTATTTGTTAAACTGCTTGTCTTTGTTAACTTGTTTACTTGCCTACTTGACTAGTCTTTAGAAGATGAATATAGCAAGAACCCAGAAAGTTGCCCTGAAAGCTTCTGGGTTAGTTACCAGGACCTGAAGTCTATAGGAGAATTAATGTTTAGCAGGTATGTAGCAGGCATATGTGGGTGAATATCTATTTCTCTATATACCCTGTAGAGATATATATAGATATGCACATACACATATACATGGACTAGTGTACATATATATATATATAATATATATATGATATATACATAATATATATATGCCATATACCATATATATAAATACATAGATACGTATATACGTATATGTATAGATACATAGATACATATATATGTATATGTATACACACACACACACACACACACACACACACACACACACACACCTGCTAGACATTAATCCTCTTGACTTCAGGTCCTGGTAATTAAACCAGAAGCTTTCAATGCAACTTTCTGGGTTCTTACTATATTCTATATGTGTGTAACATATCACACACATATATGCTGGTATGTTGTAATGGCAAGGAAAATAGGATCTTTTGCTATTTTGGTTTTAGTATGATCAAGTATCTGATTGAATCTTGCCTTTATTGATCAAGATTTACTAGGAATAAAGTACAGAAACAAGAGTTTCTTTAACTAGAAAGTGGGGGGGGCGGAGCCAAGATGGCGGAGTAGAAAGACGCACATACACATAGCTCCGAACCCACAACCCATAGAACATCTACAAAGAAGTAACTCACGGCGAATTCTGCACCCAGAGGCCACAGAACATTGGAGCGAGGGAGATTTCTGTTCCGGAGAGACCTGCAAACCTCTCGCAAAAGGTCCTTCCCGCCGCGGACTGGGCGCCGGGACTGAGAGCTGAGTACAGCCCTGCCGCGGCAGCGGCACCAAGAGGAAAAGATCCAAGCGGGCTTCAGGGACAGGATCTCCAGCGGCCACGCGGGTCCCTCTACCCACAGGTGACAAGGGTCGGTGAGAGGGTCTCTTTGGCGGGTTGAGAGGGGAGTGGGGTGCCCCCAGAACTCAGGCCCCCTCAGGAGGCAACAGCGGAGGCAGGAGCAGACTGGGGCTCCCCAAGCAGGCAGGAGCCTGGATCCATTGTTGAAGGTCTCTGCATAAACCCCCTGAGGGAAATGAGCCCGTGAGACGGCCCTGCCCCGACCTGAGCACCTGAACTTAATCTCACACTGAATAGCAGCCCTGCCCCCGCCCAAAGGACTGAGGCTGGGAAGCAGCATTTGATTCTCAGACCCCAAGCGCAGGCTGGGAGGATCTGGAGGCAAGGTGGGTGTGAGGAGAATATTCAGAGCTCAAGTCACTGGCTGGGAAAATGCCCAGAAAAGGGAAAAAAACCAAGACTATTGAGGGTTACTTTCTTGGTGAGCAGGTTTCTCCTCCCCTCCCTTCTGATGACGAAGAGTGGTGCTCACCATCAGGGGAAGACACGGAAGTCAGTGCTTCTACATCCCAGCCCACTCAATGGGATAACTTCTGGGAAAAGGTCTTAAAGAGACCAAACAATTTTCAAAATCATGATAGAGAGGTGGAGGAAAAACTGGGAAGAGTAATAAAAGACTTGCAAGCAAAGTATGAACAACAAATCAGCACCCTGCTAAAGGAGACCCAAAAAAATGCGGAAGAAAATAACACCCTGAAAAATAGGCTAACTCAATTGGCAAAGGAGGTTCAAGAAGCCAAGGAGGAGAAGAATGCTTTTAAAAGCAGAATTAGCCAAATGGAAAAGGAGATTCAAAAGCTCACTAAAGAAAATAATTCTTTCAAAATTAGAATGGAACAGATAGAGGCTAATGACTTTATGAGAAACCAAGAAATTACAAAACTAAACCAAAAGAATGAAAAAATGGAAGATAATGTGAAATATCTCATTGGAAAAACAACTGACCTGGAGAATAAATCCAGGAGAGACAATTTAAAAATTATGGGACTACCTGAAAGCCAGGATCAAAAAAAGAGCCTAGACATCATCTTTCACGAAATTATCAAGGAAAACTGTCCTGAGATTCTAGAACCAGAGGGCAAAATAAGTATTCAGGGAACCCACAGATCACCGCCTGAAAGAGATCCAAAAAGAGAAACTCCTAGGAACATTGTGGCCAAATTCCAGAGTTCCCAGATCAAGGAGAAAATATTGCAAGCAGCTAGGAAGAAACAATTCAAGTATTGTGGAAATATAATCAGGATAACACAAGATCTATCAGCTTCCACATTAAGGGATCGAAAGGTGTGGAATAGGATATTCCAGAAGTCAAAGGAACTAGGACTAAAACCAAGAATCACCTACCCAGCAAAACTGAATATAATACTTCAGGGGAAAAATTGGTCTTTCAATGAAATAGAGGACTTTCAAGCATTCTTGATGAAAAGACTAGAGCTGAAAAGAAAATTTGACTTTCAAACACAAGAATGAAGAGAAGCATGAAAAAGTAAATAGCACAGAGAAGTCATAAGGGACTTTACAAAAGTTGAACTGTTTACATTCCTACATGGAAAGACAATATTTGTAACTCTTGAAACTATTCAGCATCTGGGTATAGGGTGGGATAACACACACACACATGCACACGCACACGCACACATACATAGAGACAGAGTGCACAGAGTGAACTGAAGAGGAGGGGATCATATCTTAAAAAAAAAATGAAATCAAGCAGTGAGAGAGAAATACATTGGGAGGAGAAAGGGAGAAATGGAATGGGGCAAATTATCGCTCATAAAAGAGGCAAGCAAAAGACTTTTTAGTGGAGGGAAAAAGAGGGGAGGTGAGAGAAAAACATGAAGATTCCTCTCATCACATTCCACTAAAGGAAGGAATAAAATGCACAGTCATTTTGGTATGAAAACCTATCTTACAATACAGGAAAGTGGGGGATAAGGGGATAAGCAGGGTGGGGGGGATGATAGAAGGGAGGGCACGGGGAGGAGGGAGCAATTTGAGGTCAACACTCATGGGGAGGGACAGGATCAAAAGAGAGAACAGAAGTAATGGGAGACAGGATAGGATGGAGGGAAATATAATTAGTTCTTACACAACACTACTATTATGGAAGTCATTTGCAAAACTACACAGATCTGGCCTATATTGAATTGCTTGCCTCCCAAAGGGAAGGGGTGGGGAGGGAGGGAGGGCAGATTGGCAGACAGGGGCAATTAGAACGCTCGGTGTTTTGGGGTGGGGGGAGGGGACAAAAGGGGAGAAAATGTGGAACCCAAAATCTTGTGAAAATGAATGTTAAAAGTTAAATAAATTAATTTTAAAAAATGTGTGTGTACTTGAATTACTAATTATTTTAATGTGATTAAAGATCTTTCCCACCCATTGATGGGCCTGCCCATTGTGGGAACCTTGATTAAGGGAACTGTTTTGTAGGAGGGTGCCAAATACCTTTTGTTATTCCTATTGAGACACTGGGTCAAAGGGTTGTGCTGCCCTCTGGTTCTAAAAAAGGTGTAAATATTCTGAATTGAGGTTTTACTTTGGGCCTTAATTTTTGGTAAGAAAGTTTGAGTGCCAAATGAGGACTCTGGGAAGCCCCGCCCCCCCTTCCCTCTCTGGTAACTGTGATCACGTAGTTGGAGTACAACTGTCTGTTGAATTCAGGCAGAGGAAGCCATGTCTGTTGATCTTCAATTTCTCTGTATTTTCTTTGATGTTCAGCATGCTAACTCCCAGAACTAACTGAATGATATATGTACTTGGTTCACGGAATGATACATGTGCTTGATTAAAGTGATTGTTAACCCTTCAAAAGTTGCCTTTCCTTTTATGAATGCAGATCTAAGAACCTGTGATAGCAAGCCCTTCTGTGTATGTTGTGGTACTTACTGCTATATATGTGTATATAGATAAATAGATACATATACATATATGCCTGTTATATACCTGCTAAGACTTCCTAGCCCATGTGTGAATGTGTATATGTGTATACCAAGACATATAGATTATATAGATACACACACATAAATACTTGCTTGTTCAGCTATATTTATACACTGATTATGAGTAACATAAGTTTTATTAATTTCTAAAGCACTGTTCTCTCTGATACTGAATTATGATTTTCAGTTTCTCTTCAATAAGAACTTTGAAATGAAATACAAATAGATCCCACTCATTTAATTTTGTATTCTACTTTTCAATGCCATTTCTGACACTAATAACTTTTTTACATCTAAATTCATAAAAAATAGAGGAAAGCACCCAGACAAAAGTATTCTGTTTTTAATTATATTTCTTTAAATGGTAAAAATTATATAAACTTTCAAATATCAGATTAAAAAATTCCAAAGGCCAAATATATGAAGTATCCTTTTTGAGAAGAGAATCCCAACATAGTATTCTAGCATAGTGGAAAGCATACTAGCTTTGGAATCAGAGGACTTTGGATTCAAATCTTACCTCTTAACATTGTTGTTTTTGTTATTTACCCTCAGTTTCCATATTCTGGTCTGGGCCTGACTGAAGTTAGTCACTTGGTGTTTCAAGTTTGATATTTGATACATTTAACAGTTAACAAAAAAGATATTAGTCTTAGCAGGAGAAGGATATTCAGCAAAAAAAGACACCGAGAACACCATAGGCAGGTACTCTACCAATGCAAATAACACTTTCCTCCTCTGTTACTTATGGCCTAAGAAAGTTGACTAGGGTACTGAGAAGTTAATTGACTTGTACAGGGGCACACAGCCGTTATGGGTCAAAGTGGGACTTGAACCCACCTCAGGATCTTCTAAAAGACTATGAAAAACATAGGCAGGTATGCAAGGTCCCCATAGCCAGTCTGGGTCAGAGACATGACTTGGACTCAAATCTTCCTCAGTTGGAAACCAACTCTTTGGGTGCCATGCCAAGATCTTTCTTCATATATTCTTTTAAATTCCATTTTCTCATCCAAGAACCTATATTATTCACAATTTACATAGAAGAATGGCAGGCTTCCTTTAGAAACTGATTAGAGCTCATCCTCTTTTGATCCACCAATGGTATAACCATCCTTTGTCTGAACCCTCAATACTTCATGGGTATATTTCCTCTATTCAGAAATCAGCCCAAATACACCTTCTCATCTTGTGTAATTCTTATCTATATTCTCCTATAGATGTCCCATTAAACAAATAGTAATAATAGCTAGCATTTAGGTAACACCTACTATGTGCCAGGTAATATAAGAGCTTTTCACAAATATTATCTCCTTTGATCCTTGCAGTAACTCTGAGAGGTAGGTATTATTATTATCTTCATTTTATATTTGAGGAAACTGAGGCAAAGAGAACTTAAGGCACTTTCCCAAGGTCATACAGCTAGGAAATGTCTGAAGTTAGATTTTAACTCAGATGTTCCTCATTACAAGTTCAGCTATAAATTTTAATCTAATAACTTTTACAGGGCCTTTTACCTACAATAAAATCTCTGCAAGGGATGCTGCAGTCCTTTTATAATTCAATTATTGAAAGGAAAACATAAAGATTAATCAGAAATATAGTAATAGTGCATTGCTTTCTTTTTTAATTACAGCAACCTTTTGTTTTTGTTTATGTCAGCCAACAAGTATTAGTTAAGCACTTACTCTGTGCTGTTTGAAACGATTGGATACAAAGAAAGAGAGAAGTATTGTCCCTACCCTCCATGAGCTTACCTTCTTCTGACAGGGAAGACAGTAAATAAGTACATATGAGATAGAGAGAGAGTAGGTGAAAGGTAATCTCATAGGAAAGGCACAAGCAGCAGTGGGAACTAATGTAGACTTCCTATAGAAAGTCAAAGATTTGAACTAAGTGAAAGCCAGGAGGTAAAAGTGAGAAGAGAGAGCATTTTAGATGTAGAGTATAACCAGTGGGAAGGTGTGGACTTAGGAGATGGATTGTCATATGAGAGGAACAGCAAGTAGCCAATCATTCCAGACAAGGTAAGATTATATATCCTCAAAGTTATTTTTTCCTTTCAGTTGCTTTTTCGGTCATCTTTACATAACTTTTTTATGTCTTTTTTTCTCTTTCATATTGCTTTGAATCTCTTTGAATGACCTCTGATCATTAAAAAATCACTGAAATTTTTCATTTAAGTTTCCTTTACATAAAGATTTCTTGTTAAAATATTTTGCTATACAGCTGGATTAAAAAAATAGGAATTTAAGACTTGCTGCAAATAGTGTGCATTTTGAAAAATGCAGTCATCATGTTGCAAACAAAAATGGTTGATGAATTATGAGAGCTTAGGTGACCCAAATTTTATATACCGCCTAAAAAGCACTCTATAATTTTATTTGGGAGATGGGGTAGAGTAAATGGCTAAATCTCAGTCCTTCTCCCCTTATTAGTAAATTCTCATAATTTTTAGAAAGTGGGATTTTAGGAACACAGAAATCAAGCACTTTCATTTTTAAATTAAGTTAGAATCTGTCAATATAATATCTACCAAAATGAGTTAATGCAGTAAATATTGTTGAATTGAATTTAGAATATTAACAACTAACATTTACATAGAAATTTAGGATTTACAAAGAGCTCTTCTCACAATGACCTATAATTTCATTAGTAACTGTAATATTATCCTCATTTCTTCAGAATGAGATAAGGGTCATCAAGGTGATTAATTTACCCAGAGTCACAGAACTATTAATTAACAAAGCTAGAATTCAAACCCAGTTATTCTGATTAACCTACATTCATTCAGGGACAGTTAGCAACGTCTGAAAATCACAAGATTCACCGGAATAGACTGATTGAGCTCAACTCATGCTTCCTTAAAATGAGAGGGCAGGAATTCAAATGTTTAGAAAGTGTTCCATAGAGACAATCATGAGTTTTCTATTTTAAAAGATTGTTTTGTGGGAAATAGTATATTTGCCTGAGATTATTAAGACCTATGAGGCAGCTGGGTGGCTCAGTAGGTGGAGCACTAGGTCTAGAGTCAAGAAAACCTGAGTTCCAATCTGGCCTCACACACTTGACTACCTATGTGACACCGGACAAGTTACTTAACCTCTGTTTGCTATAATCCACAGGAGAAGGAAAGGGCAAGCCACTCCCATATCTGCCAAGAAACCTCCATGGACAGTGTTGGTGTGCTGTGGTCCATGGGCTCTTGAAGAGTCGGACACAACTGAACAGCAACAATTAAGATCTATAACATTTTTACAAAGCCAAATATTACCCTTTTTGGCATATATATGGGGAGGGGAATGAGTTCAATGAAGGAAAATTATAAAATTATTAGTGTATTCATGTATTGACTTCACCTTCTATCCAACCACTCCTTAATCTCTCTTTTATGAGTTGTCTTCCTGCCTTGGATGTAAGCTCCTTGAGGGCAGGTAGTTTATCCCCAGTGCTTGTGTGTGTGTGTGTGTGTGTGTGTGTGTGTGTGTGTGTGTGTGTGTTCATCCTTCACTGCCGAAGAAGACCATGCCACCAGAGAAATGATGACATCACTTGCACTTGACTTTGTTTTTGAGTGAGGGAGGGCTGTGCTTACAACAGTAACTGACACATGGTAAGTGCTTAATAAATGGCTGTTGCTGCCTGGCATTTGAGCTCACCACCTTTAAACTCACCACCATGATGCTTACTCAAACCTTCATCCATAGCTCCTCCCTCAGCTTCCTTTCCCCTCTGTTTGGAGGGCTGGAGGGCAGAGAACCAAACTCCACAAAACTTTCCCTTATAAAGGGCAGAAACTGGATTTTCAGATTACTCCACTTTGCATTTGCTTACCATCTGGTTTCAGCTCCATAGAATTAGATGCCCCATGATGTCCTGTATCCCCCTCACCCACTCTTTCCTGCCTCCTTTTCTGTTCTGTTTCACCCCTTTTAGATCATAAGTTTGTTGAGAGCTGGGACTGTGTTTTTATTAATTATATCACTACCACTTAGCACAGTGCTTGTCATTATTAAGTAGGCACTTAATAAATGTTTGTTGGATTGGTTTGGATCTGGGCATTAGAATATTGGACTGGTGTATACTGGGATACTCTGCTAGTAGAGACAGCTCAGGGATGGCATCACCTGCCCCCCAAGCCACTCAGAGTTGTATGTTAGCTGTATAACATATATGCGGACCATCAGGAAGTTATCATTGCCTAATTGGTGACCATGAAGCTTGTAAATATGTATTATTGGGTTTTCTCCCCTAAATTAATTCCATTTAAATAAACCTCTTGCTACTTTTTTATGATTCCTAGTGGCAGGGCTACATGGGTTTTTCAATTTAAAATTTTTTTCCTCTAATTTTTCTTCCTACACTATTTCTAATATTCCATGATCATCTAGCTTCCACTTTCTTCCTAGAGGTTCCCCTCCTGTAAGAAATAATTTGGGGATGAACATCCCTCCTAGCTTATATTTTGTGTTTTTCTGATTAATTCACATTTTCTGTCCCGTAAGAGTTGGGCCATCAACCAGTCAGGATAAGAAGCAGGGGCTCAAAAGGCAAGTGTTTCTCTCATCCGATGAAATTAAAATGAATTTTTAATGTATCTTTTGCTTTTACATCACCTATATTTCCCATTATGTCCATCCCTCTCACCTCTGCCTCCCAGATAACTGTCTCTTATAACAAAGAATTTTAAGGATAAAGGGGAAAACACAGTGAGGCAAAACTAACCAACTCATCAGAAAAGGTCTGACGTCATACTTAGTGTTCCATACTCAACAGTGCCCTATCTTTGCCAAGAAAGGGGGAGAGGGAGCTGCTTCCTTATCTCTTCTTTGTTACTGAAGTTGATCATTGACACTCACTAGCTGTGTGACCTTGGGCAAGTCACTTAACCCCAATTTCCTCATCCTGGGTCATCTCCAGTCATCCTGATGAATATCTGGTCACTGGATTCAGATGGTTCTGGAGAAGATGTGAGGCTGGTGACCTGCACAGCCCTCCCTCACTCAAAACAAAGTCAAATGGAAGTCATGTCATCATTTCTCTGATGGCGTGGTCTTCTTCAGCAGCAAAGGACAAACACATCACCACTGATCATTTTAATTTCATAGCACTTAGTACCCATTTACACTCTCTTGATCTTTGTGTATACAGAGCCAAATCAAAGTCAATAAACATATATTAAGTAGTGACTGTACCAGGCATTGTGCCAAGAACACTAATATAAGCAGAAAGAAAGATAATTCCTACTCTCAAGAACCTTCCATTCTAATGGGGTTAGATACTACATAAAAGGAAGCTGAAAAGATGTTGGGAGGAAGGGAGGGAAGGGAATATCCCAGAGACAGTCTGTAGTGTCCAGAGTAGACCCTGGAGAGGAAGGACAACATAGCTGCCCTGAGCTATTTCCTTAAAGTGGAGGTTTGGAGAAGAATCAGCCAGTCTGAGAAAGGAGCTCAGGATCAGAAAATGCTTCTAGTGCAAAGAATCCAGGAGGGTGGAGTGAACTTCCAGGGTGAAGTTCTTGTTTTGTGTCCTTTGTTCTTGAAGAAGACCACGACTTTAGGGAGGTGATGCCATGACAAGCAAGGGAATTGGATCTGAGGGAGGGAGGGCTGAGCAAAGTCACCAGCCTCACTTTCTCCTCCAGACCATCTGGGTTCAGAGGCAACAGTTTGATTAGGCTAGGAAAGAAATGAGGCAGAGAATGGCCTTTTTTACCTAGTCAAAAAAAGTTATCAATCTGGAAGGAGACCCTCAGGGTTTCTGGCCAAAACAGACATAATTGCTATCTACATTCACCCTGAGCCAATTGAGACCGAAAGAAAAACCAAGTGAGGCTTAGCCTGCAACCTGCTGTTGGTCAGGAGGAGAAAGTGAGGCTGGTGACCTTGCACAGCCCTCCCTCAGTCAAACAAAGTGAAGTGCAAGTCATGTCATCATTTCTCTGGTGTCATGGTCCTCTTTGAAAATAAAGGATGAACACAACCCATGAGTAGACCAGGCTGCCTAAATGGGGACCCAGCTAGCTGAGTAACTCAGCTCATCCTCTCTCTCAGCCTAGCCCTCTTCCTTTCCTTCTCCTCTCAAAAAGAAGGTAAAATTTGATGGCCAGAAGCTGCCCAGTTAACTTGGGATACATTAGCTAGATTCCTTTCCTTTCCTTTTCCCTTTCCTTTCCTTTCCCTTTCCATTTCCATTTCCTTTCCCTTTCCCTTCCCTTCCCTTCCCTTCCATTTCCTTCCTTCTTTCTTGTCTCCCCTAAAACCGTAGACCCCATGCACTCTGAAGCCCATGGATTGAATGAGGAAGGGTCCCTGCCCAACCTGCACTCAATGGCTGTTATTGGGCCCTCCTGGCTTAGAGTAAATGTCAGTAGTAATGTGTGTGTTCATCCTTCGTGCTGAAGGAGACCATGCCATCAGAGAAATAATGACATGACTTGCACTTGACTTTGTTTTTGAGTGAGGGAGGGCTATGCAGGTCACCAGCCTCACTTCTCCAGAGCCATCTAAATCCAGTGACGAGATATTCATCAGGATGACTGGAGATGACCCAGGATGAGGCAACTAGGGTTAAGTGACTTGCCCAAGGTCACATAGCTAGTGAGTGTCAAGATTCTGAGGTGAGATTTGAACTCAGGTCCTCCTGACTCCTGCAATGGTGCTCAATCCACTGCACCACCTAGCTGCCCCGTCAGTAGTAATAGTTCCTATTCAGAACAATAACCCTGAGGCTCCTTCTTCTCCGAGAGTGATTTAACTATTTTTTTTTCTTTTCTATTAAAGGAGCCATCCTCCTGACTACTTTTTAAAGAGGCCTATTCACTGAATGGGCATTACCTCACTTTAAATGAGTGCCTGAAAAAGCACCTTAGCCTAAAGGTCAAGGTCTCCCACTGCATCCTGGGTTGTCTCTAGTCATCCTGATGAATATCTGGTCACTGGACCCAGATGGCTCTGGAGGAGAAGTGAGGCTGGTGACCTGCACAGCCCTCCCTCACTCAAAACAAAGGCAAGTGCAAGTCATGTCATCATTTCTGTGATGTCATGGTCCTTTTTGAAAATGAAGGATGAACACAACAGCAACAATTGTTGGTCAATCAATGAGAACCAGAGTGATTTGAGTTTAAAGTTTGTTTCTTAAGGAAAAAAAATCTAGCTCACAAACTCCAAGATGCCTTTCAAGGTTTCAGAGACCAAAATTTAGACTCGTTTTGGCAGAGCACCCACAGAGGTTCTGTGGTGTGATCAGTAAAAATACAGAGAGAGGAGTGGAGCATGGACAGGAATGAATTACAAGGTAGTTTGGAAAAGAGGACACCAGCATTTGGGAGGAACAGGAAAGGTTCCATGCAGACAATGGTGCTTGAGCTTTGTCTTAAAGGAAGAAAGGGGTGCTATAAAGTTGAGATAAGCAGGAAATGCATTATAGACTGGCCAGTACAAAGGCCCAGAAAAAAGAATGGAATGTCTTAAGTGAGAAAAACTATAACTGGGCTGTATCACAGAGGATGGGAAGGGGAGTAATGTCCCATTAGACTAGAATGAAAAAGTTCTTCCCTAAATATTTTAGCGTGTATGAGATTTTCCTTTCTATCTTTGACCTCTTTGCAGTATATACTCAGCAATGGAATCTCTGGGTCAACTGGTATGGAAGTCTTAGTCACTTTAGTTAGCATAATTCTAAATTGCCTTCCAGAATGATTAGACCAACTTTCACAACCACTCCAACTGTGTTTACTCCCACCTTTTGTCCTCTTTGCTAATCTGTCATGTATGAAATGAAAACTGAGGGTTGTTTTGATTTGCATTTTTCTTAACATTAGTAATCTGGTGAATTCTTTCGTATGGTTGTTAATAATTGTCAATTCTTTTAAGAACTGTTCATATCCTTTGGCCACTTAAAATGATTTTTTAAGAAATTAGAGTGAATTTAAAATGTTTTGAGAATTTCACGACACTCTTTGAGATAATGAAGGCATTCTGGAGGTGAGGGCACAAAGAACCACTGAGAAAACTGATGTTTAGGGAGCTTTAGTCACTCCCCCAGGATCACTTATCTAGCATCCTTCTGTGATAGAGCTGAACATTTTTGGCAGGTCTTCTGACTCCAGGTTTCCTGAATATTCTCCCCATTGTACCAGACGATTTTTCTTAGATATTAGGTGACATTTATATAGCACTTTATGTTCTACAAAGCAATTTATTTCCACCATTTGGTTTCAGCCTCATTGAGCAAGAATTTAGGTTGGGGAAAGATGGTCTTTATCCCAGCATACTATAATTTTAGGGAAAGGGAGGGTGGTAGGGTATGCTGTACAGCTTAAATGAGTTCCTCCCAGCTTCAGCCCATATGGTTCTACCACCACTCTGGTCCTGGGATGCATGTCCCCTTCTCCTTCCTAGCTGCTAACTTCCTCTGCACTAAGAAGTACTATATAATCCTGGAGAAGCAGTGCAACAGAGGTGATGATCTCTATTTTATAAATGAAGAATCTGAAACTCAATGAGCTTGCCCAAAGTCATACAGATAATTAATGGGAAAGGCAGGACTCAACACCAGGTATCCTAACTCTATGCCCAAGACAACGTATGATAATTCTTTGTCCTTGGAATCATAGACTGTTCATGCTTTTTACTATTCCTGCCTTTATTACCTGCTAAATGAGCCTGCCCTTTCCATTGTTCTTTGTTTGGAAGATAACTTTCAGTTTGAGCTTACATTTAACACAAGCTTGGCATATTCCTACCATCATTCCTGTAAAACTGCCAACCTCAGTGATGCATTAAAAGAAGTTAATGGTATTATCCATGCAAGAAAAATGGGTGCTACAACCTTTGCCCCTGTGTCATTTTTGAAGCATTCCTTATTTTGAGTATTTGCCTCTCACTATGTCCAATATTTGGATCTAGCCAAATTCAAAGTGTGTCAGAAAAGGAACTGGATGTGTCCCAGGGATTAGTAATGCAATCTGAAGCCTTCCTTAAGTTTAGGATTTCAGCCTGGACCCAGAATAAGAACTCATATTTCCATGGTACTTTCAGATTTATAAATAACTGTCCTCCAAAAGCCCTTAGAGAAGGTAGTACAAGGTTTATCAATTCAATAAGCAATTATTAAGCACTTAATATATACAAGGCACTATACTAAGTGCTAGGGATACAAGGACAAAAAACAAAAGTCTTACCTTCAAAGAGCTTTCATTTTGCACGTAAGCAAAATTTAGACTCAGAATAGTTAAGTAGTTCACCCAAATAGCCCTCAAGGCATGAACTGAAACCCTTGTATCCTGATTACAAATCCAATTCATTTGCAGTATCTGTCACTGTTCATAATGAAAGCCATGTAGTTTATATGACAAATCTCAATATGACTGTGTAAACAGCTGCTTAAGTAATGATGTATCTTATTTTAGGTCATAGATTTGTTCCTGAAAAGCCATATATAGATGGAAATTTTGAAAATATTATAATATTGTCCTATCAACTAATATTATAATTTTAGAGATACTTTATCCCTATTTCTAGTGGAAAGAATAGATGTTAGATTTAGAACTATAAGGGACCTTAGAGGTCAAATCCAACCCCCTCATTTTACAGGTAAGGAAACTAAGGCACAAAAAAGTTAAGTGTTTTTGCCTAGGATCACATAACTGATAAGTATCTGAGGAATTTGAATTCAGGCTTTCTTGACTTCAAATATAGTACTCTATCCCACTAAACCACCTAGCTACCTCAAACAAAATGGAAAAATATGGGTCCTCTAATGAAGTCATTGAAGTCTCCAGTCTCATATGGGAAGTCTTTCCTTTTAAAAAGGATCAGACTCTTGGAATTCACTGAAGTATATACTTCCAAACTGCTAAATCTAATGGTCTTTTCCCCTCAATCTTCAATCTTCTCGATCTGTCTGCAGCTTTTGACACCACTGACCTCTTCCTTTTTCTGGAGGCTTTCTTCTCCCTTATCTTTATCTTAGTTCTCCTCCTACCTGTCTTACTACTGCTTCTCAGATTCCTTTACAAATTCTTCATGTCAATTTATGAAGGAAGAAGTTAACTACTCTCAAATAAATAGAGGACAAATAAGTATAGTATGGTCTTATATAGATGCATATGAATGTATGTGTATATATGAGTTATGACTAAATATCTAAATATGTGTATGTATAAGTAAGTATATGCATATGTGGTATATGTATGAATATATATCTTTGGGTATATATGTATGCATGTATATACGTATACATATATGTAAATATATTTGCATTTAACTGTAGTAGAGAGAGGGAGGAGGAAGGGGAAAAAAGAACAAAGTAAAAAGTGCACAGCAGAGAACAAAAGAAAACTTACAAGGAAGCAAAGAAAAAAGTGGATAGCTCTCAACATAATGCATAGTATTTATTATATAGGCTTTCTTGGAATGGAAAATTATTGCTATATATTTTGAATCCTCTCTCACATTCTGTTATACACATGGCAATGCTATTTTTTCTTGTCTTATTTTGTCTTATTTTAGTTTTAGTATTTAAGTTTGTTTCTTTTTTCTTTCCTTATTGTGTATTTAAATTTAAAATAAAAAAATTACAAAAAAATCCTAAAGTTCTTCATCTCACAACAGTGCCCTAACAACTGTGGGTGTCCCCCAGAGTTCTGTCCATGTACCTCTTCTTTCTATATACACTTTCCATGATCTTATCAGTTCCCATATATTCAAATATCATCTCTCCCCAGATGAAATGAATTAACATGTACAGCCCTAAATATCTCTCCTGGAATTCCAGTTCTATATTTCGTACTGCTTAATGAACCTCATCACCTACAATATAGTGGAGAGGACACTGAACTTAGACTCTGAAAGACCAAAGTTCAAATCCCACTTCAGAAATGTACACCTGTATAACTTTGGGATGATTCACTTAACCTTTTCTTGCTTCAGCTTCCTCATCAATAGAATGAAAGTGTTGGATTAGACAGCCCCTAATGTCCCTCGTAGCTCTAAATTTATGGTCCTATTTCATTGCACTGGCATCTCAAACTCAGTACATCTAAAACAGAACTGATTATCTTTCTCCTAACCCAATCATCTCCAAACTTTCCTGTTTCTATTGAGAGTACCATCATTCTCACAGTCACACAGATTTATAACCTGCCATATTTGATTCTGCCCTCCCCATACTCTACCCTTATAGCTAGTCAGTTGATAAATCTTATTGACCCTACTTTTACATCTCTACAGTATCTCCTTGTTTGCATCCATGCATCCAACATCTTACTTCAGACTCATTAATTTTCATAGCACCTCCTAATGAGTCTCCCTGCTCCCAACCTCTCCCCTCTCCAATTTTTCTTCCACACAGAACTTCCAAAATATTCTTCATAAGGCACAAATGTGACCATACATACTCCTTTGCTCAAAACCCTTTGATCACTACTTCTATCTCTAAAACAAAATATAAATCCATCAAAAGTGGCAATTAGGACACTCTACAACCTGCTTCAAACCTATCCCTCCAGACTTGTTTCACCTTCTTCCCATTTGAATTTTCTGTGTTCCAGTTAAACTGGACTTCCAGCTAATTCCTGAACTCAACATTCTATCTCCTTCCACACCATATTTTTTAAAGTAGGGAAGGAAATTTAGAATTCTTATCTTTCTTCAAATGCTTCAGCTCAGATGCCACCTCCTCTGTGGAGTTTCCCTTGATTGCTTTTACCTTGTTTTTACATATCTGAGTCTCAGTCACATTGGAGGGACCCCTACTGCACACTTAAAGATGTTGACCTAGGGAGACCAGAGGCACAAGGGATGGGGCTGCAGAGTTGGAAAGCGTATCCACATAGCAGGACCACACAATCCCCTTGAGTAGTATTGTCAAGTACTGTCCTTACCTAGGTTCTGTCTTCACTAAGAATGGTCTCCTTTCCTCTCCTCTCCCCTTTATTCCCCCACCTTCTTGTCCTGTTCCCTTACCTGAGGGTATTCTGCCTAGAGAAAGGTAAATTTTGATGGCCAAAAGCTATCTAGTTAACTTGGGGTTTACTGAATAAATTTCTTTCTCAAAGACCAAGCCTTAAATCCAATTCACTCTGAATCTCACTGATTGGACAATAGGTCCTTGCCCACGCAATATTTAAGGCTTAATTTTTGGGACCTCCAGGCTCCAAGTAAATGTAAATAGTAACTGTTTCTCTTTTGGCCAGTAACCCTCCCAGTTTGAGTTATTTTTATTATGCCTTGCCTTGACTCACTTCTTAAAGAGGCCTACTCACTGAATGAGTGTTACCTCACTCAAAGTAAGAACCTAAAAAGACCTTAGCTTCAAAGGGCCAAGGTTCCCAAAGCATCCTGGGCCATCTGCAGTTGTCATGATCAAATATCTGACCACTGGCTCTGGAGGAGAAAGTGAGGCTGGTGACTTTGCACAGCCCTTCCCCCCTCAAATCAAAGTCAATCGCAAGTTATGTCATCATCTCCCTGATGTCATGGCCCTTTTCAAGACAAAGGGCAAAACATATACACAAGTCCTTTATTTAAAAAAAGAAAAAAAGGGTCAAAGTTCCTAGGAAAGTCCTACCTCATAGGGTCATCAAGTTGAAATGATCACAAGAACTCCCTAGTTCAACATCTTATGTAAGAGATGTATCAATTACTAAATATAAGTTTCTTGAGGGCAGAAATTATTTCACTTTTATCTTTGTATCACCAAGATAATTTTTTTAATGGAATGAAATGGAATTTATTTATTCTCTAGGTTTCTTGCTGTACAGCTGTTCTGTGAGACTTTTATTTGACTCTTTCTGCTTATGTGTTCAGATCCTTTGACTGTATAGAATAAAAGTTTTAAAAATCTAGTGAGAAGAGGTAGAGCATTAATGTGATGCGATTTCTTCTGTATATTAAATGCATTTTGTAGCAGAAGAGGAAAAGAAATGCAGGAACTGAGATTCTGAATGTTAATAGTTTCCCATCATGTTGGATGAATTTCATATTACAGATTGCTGCTATGCTCATACCGCTGGTGATACCAAGTAATGAAACTTGAGAGCTCACCAAATACAGAAGGGGCTTTGAAAGGCCAATTCCTTCAGAAAGAAAAGGAGCTAGAGTTATTTTGAAAAGAAGCTACAAAGTTCCTGACTTTTGTGCCAACAACAGATCTTTCAAATCTGCATTTGGTGCACTTCTGGATTAATTTTTAAATCACTCTCCCAACCTAGCATAAATTGGATAAAGAAAGAAATGTTTGTCAAAACCTAAACCTTTGGCTTGGTGACTCCCATAGTTTGGTTTATACCACCATGTCCTTAGCTCTTGGCTCATTTCACTGACCCTGAGATTCTCCTGATTCTGCTTCTAATCAAAATATGTGTGTATTTTCTTTGAGGGGGAGTTATGAAAGAAGAGTCAAAAAATTTCAGAGGGATGGGGTGGGCTGCAATTACTTGGTCTAACCAGGTCTGGCAGTAAGTCACTGGAGAATGCTGACTGGGGGTAGGAGGAGAGATAAAGAAGCAGTGTG
Organism: Notamacropus eugenii; assembly: GCF_028372415.1. Taxonomy (NCBI): domain Eukaryota; kingdom Metazoa; phylum Chordata; class Mammalia; order Diprotodontia; family Macropodidae; genus Notamacropus; species Notamacropus eugenii. The sequence goes on along the minus strand of NC_092875.1, from coordinate 359,847,358 downwards.
CTAAGCTGACTCTACCCCACTTCTCCCCCATTCCTAGGTGGTCTGAAATGAAGGAAAGAGAGATGGAAGATGAAGTACAATGTGATTTAACTTCCTTCTTCTCCTTCTCCTTTTCCTCCCCCTCCCATTTCCCTTCTCTCCTCCTTCCCTTCTCCCTTATCACCTCGACTTTCCTTCTCCCCTCCTCCTTATTGTTTTCTTGGGGCTACTCTGTCTGTCACAGCTGTTCTCCAAGTTGTGGAGGTGGCTCCCTGAGTCCAGCTGGACAATGATTCCCTCTCACATACCTGGTTATGCTTATGTCAGGTCTAAACTGATGAAACAGCTAAAGTTATCCTTTGACCTTTCTTCTCTCTTACTTCTTGCCACAGATCTTTCCTCTGCCAACCATTTACATGACTCCCTCCCCTTAAATTTTCCTCTTAGACAGTGTTAAGGCTTTAGTCCTCTTAAAAAAAAGCATTTGACTCCAGAGAAATGAAGTTAATAACGGTAGGGTGATTGATTGTAGGTCTGATATTTCAAGTCAGGGATTCTCTGAGATCATCTTGGAAAGGTAGCTTCTACTCTGCTGCTTATAAGATGAGATTTGCCTGGGAATGGAATTGGAGACGTATCCCACCCATAAAAACCCTCATCCTCTAGATGAGGATTTTGTAACTCTGTAGCAATAGACACAGGAGATAAAGTATATCAATTTATATGGTATTTTAGAAAGAGTCCTAGATTTGAAATCAGAGAGGTTGGATTAAAATCCTTACTCATACACACTGAGTGACCTTGGGAAGGTGATTTTATTTATCTAAGCCTCAGTTTACTCACCTGTAAAATGTGGGGATTGGTCCCTTCCAGTTCTAAATCTATGGTGCTAACCAAGGGTCCTAAGCGTAGCTATCTGCATGTTTCCTCTAGCCATCATATCCTAGTTGGGAAAAGGGACTTTCCTGGATTTAGGAATCTCAGAAAGTAATACCTTTGTGTGGCAAGGTAAGCTGGGGGAGAAAGACAGTGTTAGAACTGTGTGCAACTTGGAGAGAACTAGGACCTGCTCAAGACTAGAGAAACAGGGCAGATAATGATCAACTAGAGTTCCAACTTATTCATTAACCTAGAGAAACTTGGTGCTCACCTTAGAAGGGGAAGTGGTAAAAGGTTATGTTCACAGCTTGATTCTTGCAGAAGAGCTCACCAATTCACCCTTGACTTATCTACTCTTTCTAAATACAAATGTCTACATTAACTGTATCAATTCCTTTACCTCATTGGCTACAGTGCAATTTAAAGTTATACAAATTAAATGGGATATTGATTCACTATCTGAGAGACACTTACAAGCTGTAACCTTAGGCAATTCACTTAATCTCTGTTTGCCTCAGTTTCCTCATTGATAAAAATGAGATAATAACAGCACTTACCTCCCAGGGTTGTCGTTAATATCAAACTGAGATAATAATTGTACAGTGTTTAACATGGTACCTGGCACATAGTAAGCATCATATAAATGTTAGTTATCTCATAATTATTAATATGGTTTGTTTCCATTTTTATAAGCATAACAGTATTGATCCACTCTCATAACTCACCAGAAAACATAGCTATTTTATTCAAAGGTTGGAGGGAGTGAAGTTGGCAAATCTCGCTGTCAGAATGATAGGTTGGGATTTTATACCTAATATTTTCAATGACAAAAAGTTCCTTCAAAAGTTCCATGAACTCAAATTTGCCTTTCTATTCTTTGCTCTCTTAATCTGGCACTGTCATTACTAAAAGAACCAAATATACGAATAAACTTCTCAATATGCCTGTTTTAATTACAGATTACCTCCTCCCCTTACTCCCACACCATAGTGACTCATGCCCGTATTCACAGCACTGGCATCTGTCTCAAAAGTCACCCCTCACCAATCTGCACCAATGTTTTAGTGCCATGGAGACTCAGATAAAATCCCTTCTTTGAAACTTCTTACTCCTGCCTAAAAAGATTCAAAATTGAAGCCCTCCTTTATTTGTCTGTGAGGCTAAATCAATCAACAGATATTTGTTAGAGGTGACTATAAAGTGTTGTGAAGGGTTACAAAAAAAAAAAAGAAATATGGTCTCTCAACTCAAGAAACTTCTAACTTAGTTGGGACAGTACACCCACAGAAAATACCCAAAAGGGTAGCTAACAATCTAAGGCATGGACAGTCAGAACTATGGAAATTCAGAGACTTGATAGGTAGGAGAAAGGTGGGTGATCAGGGAAAGCTTCACAAAGGAGCTGGAATTTGATGTGAGCCTTGAATGATGGGTAGGATTTAGATAGAGGAAAGGAGATCAATAAGTATTCCAGTTGTAGAGAATGGCAAGGCAAAGTCACATAGGTAGCATAAGATATGTCCTAGGGACAGAGACCTTTTCAGTGCTTATAGGATTCAGGTTAGGATGAGTAAAAAGAAGGGTACTGTTGTTCAGTTGAGCCTGACTCTTTGTGATCCTGTGGCCCATAATGTCTGTGGGGTTTTCTTGGCAGATACTGAAATGATTTGACATTTCTTTCTTTAGTGGATAAGGCAGAGGTTAAGTGATTTGCCCAGGTTCACATTAGTAAGTGTTTGAGGCTGGATTTGAATCCAAGCCCAGTGAGCCATCTAGCTATCTCACTAGAAGAGTACATAATTCACCAATTTTAATTCAATTCAGCCTAGACCTACACTACAAAGAGATAAAAGAAAGAGGGAAAAGATCCATATATACAAAACTATGGCATTTCTAAGGGAGTACCCATCAATAAATGGAATAAATTATGCTGTGGATATATAATGGAATATCATTGTGTCTTGAGAAATGATGAATGGAATAGTGTCTGACAAACCTGAGAAGCTTTGTGGGAAGCTGTGCAGAGTGAAGAAAGAGAACAATGTATACAATAAGAACAATATTGTAAATAAAAGGGGAATAAAAGGAAAGATAATCATTCTAATCAATGTAACAACCAAGCATGATCCCAGAGGGCTGATAATGAAGAATACTCTCTCCCTCCTGACAGAGATGATGAACTCAAGATGCAAAATGAAACACAAATATTTAGACATGGCCAATGCAGAACTATTGTTTTGACTGAGACCCAGATGGCTCCAGAGGTGAAAGTGAGGCTGGTGACTTTGCACCTCCCTCACTTAAATCCAGTTCACTTGCATGTCACAGCATCATCTTCCTGAGGTCATGGTCCTCTTCAAAAACTAAGGATGAACAGCAGCATTGTTTTGGTTAGTTAGGCATACTTGCCACATGGGTATCTTTTTCCCCCTTTTAATGGGGGGAGGCTAGTGATAGAATAACTAAATAATTAAAAAACATTTTTTTAAAATAAGAAAAGAGGGTCTTTGGAGTAATCTTTAAAATGCACAGAAGAGAACAGAAGGAGGGTCAGTACACAATACAACTTTTAAAGTAACATGTTCAATTTATTATATCTTTTAAAAGAGCAAGCTATACAGCATATATATTTGTAGTACCATGTACAATTCTCTTTTTTATTCTACTTTCTATATGAAAATGCTCATCTTATTTTGTTTTTATTAAGTTCAGAATAAAACATTTTTAAAATACCAATTCAACAGATATTTACTGGGCACCCAATGTGTGTCCAGCTATCTCTAGTGGACAAAACAACTCCTTGGAGGCCTTTTTAACAGCTTCCACCTATATGATGTAGATACATTCCAAGGTCCTCCCTCTGCCTACTACTAATCTCCTACAGTTTCCACTTTGGAAAACTCAACAAACTGTAATGATTTCAACTATCATTTCTAAGAGCTTGACTCCTGTATCTACATATAACTGTAGCACAGAGGTTCTAGTTTGCCCTGAACACCCCATATGTCCCATTAGGCATATAAGAGCCTCAAAATTTAGTAAGCAAAGCATTTAATTAAACCACAAAGCAATGTAAATAAATAAGGAAGTGAATCAAATACATTCTCTGCTTACACAGCCATCAAGAATCATCTAACCTCATTTCCTCAATTCTTCTAACTTCCCTGCATAGCAAGAGGGTGTAAGGCTTATGCTTTAGAGCTCATACTTCAAGGAGTAGATTTGTAGCTTTTCTAAATCTTTCTTAGGGCAAGCTGAAAAACAGCTGAGAGCTCTGACTTCAATTCCGTGATACCTGGGTCCAGGATGCTGAGGTTGATGTCATCACATGTCATCTCTTCTCTACCACTGCTCTTCGTCCTCTCTAGCTTATCTCCCCCTTGTGGATATTGCAGCCCCATTTTTAAAAGCTTCCCTGCCTCACCCATATATCTCATCTGATGTCACCACACGATTGATTCATATATAGCGTTCTGGGAAACATAGTCTAGAGAACCCCCCCCTCCTCAAATAAGTGAAGCTGACTTGGTCCCAAGCACTATGGGGGAAAATATCCATGGATCTCTAATCTATATTTGTCTGCATTCCAATATCTCTGCTAAATTCAGTACCAAATCCCCAAATGCCTACTAGACATCTTGGATGTCACCTCAAACATGATTTAAATGTCACTTTTTCCATAAAGTGGTTCCTATGAACTTCCCCACTTCTATTAGCAGAAGGTTCTTTTACCCAGACTTTGAACAATAAGATCACCTTTGATTCTTTTCTCTTTCTCTTCTCCTTCCCCGCCCCCCCCCCATATGCAATCAGTTACCCAGTGTCCATTTTTCCTACATCATGTCTCTTACCTCTGTCTCTTATATTCCTCTCCATCACTCTAACCCCATCACTCCACCACCTCATGTTTGGACTACTGCAGTAATCTCTTAACTAGTATCCCAGCCTCTAGTCTTTCTTTACTTTCTCCACTTTGATACACATACATCCTACATATACTCTGCTTCCAGATTTTTTATTTCAGTACTTCAAGGATCCATAATTTCACTGTTGTGAGTACCCCCCAAAACAGATCACAACTCCTCCATGCCTTGCTAGATGGTTTTCATGGGTTTCCATAGCCAGAAGGTATCTGGCAATCAACTCTATGGTAATAAGCCTTTCTGCATTTAGTTAGGCTGGCCCTTTGACCACAGACACAGGCTACTCCTTAAGACCTCCTAGAGCTCGGACTATGCTGATATAAATTTGGAGAAACCTGGGAAAACTCCACACTGAAATTAGGAATAGGACTTTAGTAGAAGCTTCCAGATTAATCTTTAAATGCAATATCACACATCATCTCACCATACAAAAACTTTACTTCCTCCACATTGCCTGTAAGATAAAGTCCTAATTCCTTAGCTTTTCCAGGTTCTCTACAATGAGATTTGTGTTTACTTTTCCTATCTCAGCTTCCACTACTCCCCTACAATATCCGTTCTACTATATTCCAACCTCATAGGTCCATTCATTGCCTCCCAAGCATACCATTCACATTCATGTCACCTCTTCATTGCTCACAATGTTTTCCATACCTGGGATGATTCCCTCTAACTAGAACACCCTTCTGCTTCCTTCTGAAGTCTCTCCAGACAAACTTCCATTACATGTCATCATTATTTTTCCAGAAGCAATCTCCCTAGCCTCGTCCCCATGGGGAATTACATTGGTGGCACTCTGCCTATGCTCATAGGGAGTAAACTTATTGACTAGTCCTGTTTCAAATGTGTTAGGTTGTTGCTCAGTTGTTTCAGTAGTGTCTGACTCTTCATGACCCCATTTGGGGTTTTTCTTGGTCCAGATACTGGAGTGGTTTGATATTTCCTTCTCCATATTATTTTATAGATGACTAGCTGAGGCAAACAGGGTTAAGTGACTTGCCCAAGGTCACACTATAGTAGGTGTCTAAGGCCAGATTCAAACTCAGGAAAATGAGTTTTCCTGACTCTAGACCCAACACTCTATTCAGTGTGCCACCTACCTGCCCCATATTTTGGGTAAGCAAAACCAAACAGGTTATCAGTATGATTAGTGCTCATCATATATAATTTCCTGCTGTTCTGCTTGTTACATTCAAATATTAAAATCCATCAGTGGGGAATCCCATTGACAGTTCGTTCCTCTCACTGTATGGCATTGCCCTAATAAGGATATTTTACAAGTATAGCACGAATAATGTCAACAATGGATAAAGATCAATGTTTTAAAGGACCAACTGAGTGTTTCCATGGCTTCCAGGAGAACTGTAAGAGCTCAGCTTCACAGCATTCAGGAGAAACCATTACCCTAGCAGTCAATCCTTTGTGTAGCGTAGAGGACCTGGCTTTGCAGCACAGTCAGTCCAAAACACTGTGTTTCCAAACATAGATAAAGTGGGGCCTGGCACCATTGTACAGGAATTCCAGTGGCGGACTATCTGTGAAACTGTAGGCCTGAACTGGAAGTCATACAACTTTACAGACAGCTGCTGGTGCAACGGATAGCGCGCTGGACCTGGAGTCAGGAAGATAGGAATTCAGAGCCACTTAACCTCTGTTTGCTTCAGTTTCCTCAACTATAAAATAGGGGAAATAATAAGCCTAATGCTCAGGGTTGTTGTAAGGACCAAATGAGACACTATTTGTCAAAACACTTAGCACACTGCTTGGCATATATTATGTGCAATATAAATACGCGTTTCCTTCCCTTACAAAGCCTCATAAGGAGTATCCTGTTTGGAAAAGTATTCAGTATATTTGAAAACATTTCTAGAGTAAAGACCACCTTGGAACTTGCTCTTATTTATAATGTTCTTTTGCAAGGAAAGAGTCCAAGATGACCTATGGAGAATGTTTAATATAGAAACTGCCAATCTGGAAAACCCACTGAGGAATAAATTAAATAATTTTGCCTAAGCCAGAATGGATCTTATTTTTATATCTAAAATCACACCTGGAGAGCTGGGCTGTTAACAGTGAGATTAAAAGAAGGAAAAAGACTTTTGGATTAGTTTCCTGTTCTAGGGAAATTATGTATAGGACTGTTCCAAGTGAAGAAAGGCAGTTAGCAGAGAGAAGAGTTAGAAGAGTATTGCAGTAGCCTAGGTGTGAGGTGTTGATAGAATTCTAGAGACAGATACAAGATATTACAAAGGAAGATAATTGACTGTATATGAGTTTTCCCCTAAGGAAAGGGAGAGAAGGTATTTCTAGTACCCCTAGCCAGAGAGAAGACTGTCACGTTTGGAAGACACTTACTCAGGATGGTCAAAAAGAGAATAGGGAACTAAAAGTAATGTTTCTGTCAGGATGAACCAGAACATCACTGAAACTATGGAATTTTTCCTTTGGTTATTTATTCCCCTGTAAACAAGGTTGTGCTGGAGCCAGCTCTAACTGGCTTTAAAGAGTCAATTGTTAAATTTTCAATTCAAGTATTTATACCTCAAAATAGAAAAATGCTACCAGTCAGGGCTTGATTTATCATTTTGTTGATATGTGATATCTAGACTTAAGAAAGCAATGGAGAAAATATTAAAGATTAAACTTAAATGTTAAAGATTAAACTTAAAAGGGTATCATGGATCATTTTTTCTTCAGAGAGCCAGTTGTTACACATTTAGCCACCTATACAGTTATATTTGTTCATCTATAAAATGAAGTGACTGGACTATGGGATCTCTAAGATTATTCCCAATCTAACTTTCTTTTTTTCCCATTTAATAGTATTTTATTTTTTTCCAATTAATGATGACAGGTCTAACTATGAAGGCAGCACCAATGAGCTTTGCTAGTAGAAGAAAAAGTGGGGATGCATGTACTCATGATACCACACCATCTCCTCTCTGTTTCCTAGTTTTGTCATTCTCAGGTGGCCATGGGGTGAAGACAAACAAAGCTTCTTTAATTAGCCCCTTACTTCACCCTAAAATTATATACAGGTCTTCTCAGACTTTTTATTAAGAAGGAGTTACTGCTACATGCTACACAGTAGTATATAGAGAAATATAACTATGGGTGGGGATGTTGGGGTAAATGTGTAACAATTGGCTCTCTGAAGAAAAGATGTTTGCATGATACTCTTCTAAGTTTAATCTTTTTATTAGCATTTTCTCCTCTGCTTTCTTGAGACTAGATAGCAACAAAATGGTCAATCAAGCCCTGACTGGTAGCATTTTTCTATTTTGAGGTATAAATACTTGAATTAAAAATGAATAAATTGATTCCTATGCTTAAACTAAGGTCTGCTAATCCCTATTCCAATGCCCTTCCACTACACCATATATTCTTTGTTCTAGAATGGATAATTAAGTGGGTTATTAAGAAGGAAAATAATGTTCACATTTGTAAACTTATCTACTTCATTATAAAATGAAGAAGTAACTGGTCACAGGCATGAAGAGTTCCATCCATCAATGTAAATGTCAAGCATCTATGACTTAGCAGATGTCATAGGGAGTTTCTTGGGGAACACAGAGGCAAAGTGATTGTCTAGAGTGACAGAGCTAATAAGTATCAAAGATCAAATTTGAACTTTCTGCCTCCACAAAGTCCCCAAAATCCAGCATTCTCTCCAGTAGGCCACACTACCTCTATCGACAAACAAACAAATGAAACAAAACCCACCCAGCCAATTTCGTGTTGGATTTTTAGAGAGCTGGCAGGCAGGGGCAGACAATTCTGACTTTTATAGCTAGAGAGATTGCCGAAACTAAAGCCAAATGCCCATCCCTATGGAGCAGTTAGTATAGATATAGCATAGTGGTATAGATATGTGTGTGTATACACTGTGTGCATGTGTGTATAATCTGTATGTATATACACTATGTGTGTGTTTATATGTATATCTGACTGGCAGAGTTCTAAGTCTCCATAATCTCTGCACAGAGATTAGTGTTTAGGGAAAAGTCAATGGACCCAGAGTCTGAATTTAAGTACAATTAATAGCAAGTAGGAAGTGTTTGTGAATGTGGGAAGGGGAAATTTGTGTCAGACATTAGCAAATTGTATCACTCTCAAAGAAAGACGACCAGGATGATGAGAGGTCTAGAAATTATGTCATATAAGAAACAAAGAGGAAATGAGGAATGTTAAAATTGGAGAAGACTCACCATGGGGATATGATTGCTATCGTCAGATGTTAAAAGGCTTTAATGTGGAAGAGAGAATAGACTTGTTCTTTGTTGACCTAAAATATAGAATTAGTCTTCTTTACAACATGACTAATGTAAAAATTTTTTTACTATGAATGTATATGTAGAGCCTATATAAGATTGAATGTTGTCTTGGGGAGGGAGGAGGGGAGGGAAGGAGAGAAAATTTAAAACTCAAAATCTTATGGAAATGAATGTTGAAAACTAAAAATAAATAAATTAATTAAAATTTTAAAAAAGTAAAATATAGAATTAGGACCAGCAGATGGAATTTACAGGGGAATGAATTTTAGCCCCACATAAGGAAGAAGCCTTTAAACGCTCAACCTATGTATCGATGGTGTTAGCTGTCTCCAAAAACAATGAGGTCCCCATCTCTGAAAACATATTCAGAACCTGACTAACAGGGATATAGACAGAAACATGCTGTTAAATGTTTAATAATCTGCTCTCCAGAAAAAAAAATGTATGCATGATACACTTTTAAGAGTTTAATCTGCATTATTAACATTTTCTCCAGCACTTTCTTATGTCTAGATAATCAATAAAACAGTAAATCAAGCTCTGATTCATAGCATTTGCTGATTTCCAAGGTTTGAGTGCTCACAATGGAAATTTAACCATAAGCTCTCTCAAGCTGGTTCTAGCTGGCTCCATCATACCCCTGGATGTAGAGGAGATCACTACATTAGGTAAGAGGTTAAAGCAGGTGATTTCTAAGATCACTTTTACCTGTAAAATTCTGTGACCTGGTAATAGCTGGTTGATTGGTTGGTTGTTGTCCTTGGTTCTCGAAGAGGACCAAAATGACATCATTATGCTAGAATCAAGCTTCAATGTATCTGACTGTGACTGATCAGAACAAGATGAGGTCGGAATGCTCTACCACAGGTCAGGCACAAATTGTCCAAGTGAACATTTGGGGAAGGTGTTGTAAATTTGTGTATCTTGTGTTTTCTTTGAGCTGTCTCAATTCTGCTTTGCTCATAGAGCACAGCACCTTCTCTGATGTGGGTCTGCCATGCTGAGCGGTCCTGTACCAGTGTCTCCCATGTCACACAATCAATCCCAAAGTTCTTGAGAGTGTCCTTGTGTCGCTTCATTTGACCACCATGTGATCACTTCCCCTGTGTGAGTTCTTCATAACAAAGTCTATTGGCAAGCATTTTGCAATTGAACAACGTGGCCAGCCTATTGTAGTTGAGTTCTCTGCAGCAGAGTCTGAATGCTTGGCAGTTTAGTTCTAGTAAGGACCTCAGTGTCTGGTACCTTATCCTGCCAGGTGATCCTCAGAATCTTCCTAAGACAGTTCAAATGGAAGCGATTCAGTTAACCTTTTTAGCCTTGTAATAGCAATCCAGTTTCAAGGCCCTCCCTGTTTCTCCTGTGATTTCACTGAGGAAGTTCATGCTACTAATGCAGGTCAGCACCTTCTCTGTAACTTAGATGCTTGTATCACTGAGACATTAAGGTACTTGACCAGGATTGCATGACCACTATCTGCCAGGCAGGAACTAAAGTCATGTCTTCTTGGCATCAAGGCCTTCTCTCTATCTTCTGTACTATGCTACATTAATCATTTTCTCTGTCCACAGTGCTTTACTTCCTTCTCTCCATCAAACAATTTCCTATCCATATTTTGCTCTCTTTTGGAAATGCATTTCTTCTATTAAGCCTTCTCAGACAGATTCTACCTTGTTTCCCTTTTCATTCCTCTTAACACCTTCTCTTCCGGCATATACCTCTATATTCTATGCATGTGTATGAAAGATTGTCATGTAGAAGGTAGAGGAGAGTCTCTAATTGTTCCAGAAGGGGGCCAATGGGTAGCAGTTACACAGGGCTAGATGTTGGTTTTATACCCACACATATGAAGGAGTGGGACAGGAAAAGTCATTCAATATAGTTATGTGTTTATCTGTTATGGGACAGAATATCTCTCCCAACAGAATGTAAACTCTTTGAGGGTAGGGGCAATTTCACTTATGTCTATGTCTCCCTAATACAGTGTTGGGCATGTGCTTAATAAATTCTTACTGACTGACAGTTGAGGAACCCCAAAATACTTAAGAATGCATATGACAGATACATTTATAAGTATCTAGGAGTTACTTGAAGACAAATCTTCTTTAACATCGTATTTGCATAATAATAGCTGACAATCATGTCTCTAAAATTTGCAAAGTACTTTTCCTACATTATGTCATTAATCCTCACAACAACCTAGTGAGACTGATCCTAAGAGTATTACTATTTTCATTTTACTGATGGAGAAACTGAGGTAGTGATTTCTCTGTGGTCATATAACTAGTGAAAAGTAGGATTTGAATACAGATTTAATGATTTTAAATTGACTTGTCTGTGGTTACATAACTAGTGAGAAATAGGATTTGAGCACAGATCTTATTGATTTAAAGGCCAGCAGTATTTCCACAGAATCTCTCTGGTCTACCACATAGCCTCACAACATCAAATTATATTTCTCTGTAATTCTTAACACACCTCTCTGCACAGAGAGGGTGCCCAGGACAAAGACAGAAAGCATAATGATTGTTTGCTTATTTATCAAAGTAATAATTCTAGGTCAGGGGACAACTCAGTCCTTGCCTGCCATTTTAATAGTATGACAGTTTATCAATTGAATTCTCATAGAAGAAAATCTCTACAGATCAGGGATAGCTGATGTTAGAGAATTCCAAACAGATGTCTCTCCTTCCCTCCCAGTTACTTTTATTCATACTCTTCTATATTAATGCACCTCCTCATAATCCCTCTCCACCCCCATCTCCTTAACAGAGATCCTCCTTGTTAATCAGAATGGGAAGAAAATGGCCAAAGACAGACTCCAATTAGCTTTCTGCATGGAGTGACCCTGCGTAGTTACAATCATTATCAAAAATTATCAACCACTAGAGGTCAAAAGACAAGGATTTAAATTCCAAATTGAGACGACATTAATGAGGATTACTTTTTTCCTCGTTATCTATAGAAAGATATTAACAAGCCTTAAAATCCTTTGCAATGTGTGATATTGGCTTCTTACATATAGCCAGAAACTACTGAAAAAAAATCATCTGAAAAAACCAAATTATTAATATGCACATCTACAAATCACATTAAGTGGAGTTATTTTCAAAAAACTGTCCTATATATTTTAGTAGAAAAAAAAATCAAGTGTGATTCCAAGGGCAATTCTTAAGTAATACCTACAGCTAAACCCAGTGGAAAGAACACAACAGAAGAATAAATAATAACATTTATTAATGTAGGATATAATTGGGTTGCCTTTTTTTTTTTTAACATCTGTGCTTCTTCCTTAGCAATCACTAGTTTCATTTCCCTGCCAGAAATTCCACATGTGAGTAGGAGGCGTGGGGAGTTTCTATTTGTTCCTTTTCTACCTTGCACAGAATGTTCTCCTACCAAGAAATTCATGCCTTAGAATCAGCGCTTCATTGTGGGCGTGGAGACTAAGACAGTATCTACCCACCAGCCTTGCTCTTGGCAAAGTCTTATAGAAGCCCCATCCCCCACCTTGGTATCTGCACCGACAGTAGCCTCTAAGGTTACAAAAATGCCTTTGAATATACTCTCCCATTTGAGCTTCTCAACAATCCTATAAGGAACATAGTGTATTGTTATTCCCATTTCATGGAGGAAAGTCAGGGAGGTACCCAGTGTCACACAAGGTGTAAAAGATGAGGTCAGAGCTTGGCCTCTGAATTTTGACCTCAAATCTAGTACCCTTACCCTTATTCCACACTATTTTAAGATTGATCCTGCTAAATCATACTTTGGTCATTTCATCTCCTACTAGAAACCATTGAGAGTCTCATTATTTTCTAAAGTCTAAATTCCTCAGTCTGGCATTCAGGAACCTTTACCATTGTAGTTCTAGCCTACATTTTTAGCATTATGTCCTGCAATTCCCTCATGGAGAACTGAATTTAGCAAAATCCTACTCGTTTAAATGCCACTTCCTAAATGAAGTATTTTCAAGTTGCTCCTAGCTAGTAGTGTACCAACTGAAAGTGATTTCTTCCCACTCTGACTTCCTCGTCATGTGGCCCCTATCTGGTAGTTATCAGACTACATAGGCTATTAAAGTAGTTATTTGTGTATTTATCTTTCTTCCTAGATGTTAGGTATGTACTTATCTTTCCTACTAGAGCTCTGTAAACAAAGACCTGATCTCATCTCTTTGCATTCCCTACTCCAAAAATTATTATTGAAGAAAAAATGATAACTGCATATAAAACATGTTTCTTGGGGAGTTTGCAATCCAGCTGGAGAGACAAAACTGAAGCCAAGCATGAGAGTACATAATCAAGTTATATGTAAAGTATGGTAAACTATAAGTACTGTAGGAGAAAGGAAAGATCAGTGTGGGTTCAAGTATTCAGAAAAAGACTTAATGACGGGGATGAGATGTGAGCTGGTTTCTAAGTAATGAATAGTAATAGATAAACTGGCAATAGAGTAGAGAGTAGAGCTAGACTGGGATCATAAATAAAAGCATGGTGGCCAGAATAAGTACATTTTATTTAGGAGACAATGGAAACATCTCCCTTGGAATAGGGGGTAGGTGTTGAACTGTATGTTGCCTTGGGTGAAATATAGGAAGATACGGTTGGTTTTGAGTAACAGCACCAAATTAGGCAAGGTCCTGAAATTCAGTTCAGTGCATCCAGCAGTTACTAAATATGCAAGATATTGTACTGGGGTCTGGAGAAATGATGACAAAGTGAAACAGTCTTTGTTCTCAGAGTGTCTACGTTCCATATTGCAGGAAAATCATATACACGGGTAGCATGAGGAAGTGGACAGAGTACTGGACTTGTAGTCAAGAGGATCTGGGTATAAATTACTTAACCTGGGTGTGACCCTGAGCAAATCACTTTATCTCTCTGAGTCTAAATCTCCTCATCTGTACAACTAGGGGTTGGGCTCGATGACCTCTAAGGTTCTTTACTATCCTAAATCTATGATCCCATATGTATACTTGCACCATCTCCCTTGTAGAATTGTTGTATATATGAGGTCAAAAATATAGAGGCCCTTTGGTAGCCTACTGAAAGGTAAACTAATTGATGGAAGACTATGAGCTGTATATCTGAAGCATACATGAAAAAACCAGAAAAATAGATGGATGATTTGAATATGCAATTTTTTAAAACTAGGAAAAAATCCATAATAAGCACAAAGAGATTAAAGGTATATTATGATGTTAAAGAGACAAAATTATCCCTATTTGATTTAATTTAATAGTATTTTATGTTTTCCAATTACATGTAAAGATAATTTTCAACATTCATTTTTTGAAATATTTTGAGTTCCAAATTTTTCTCCTTGCCTTCCTCTCCTCTTCCCTCCCCAATATGGCAAGCAATCTGATATAGGTTATTCATGTTCAATCATGTAAAACACATTTCCACATTAGTCGTATTGTGAAAGAAGAAACAGAACAAAAGGAAAAAACCCCCAAAAGTGAACATAGTCTGCTTAGATACACATTCAGACTCCATTAGTTCTTTTTCTGGATGTGGATAGCATTTTCTATCATGAGTCTTTTGGAATTGTCTTGGTTATTGTATCACTAAGAGGAGCCAGTCGATCATCACACAATGTTACTGTTAATGTGTACAATGTTCTCTTGGTTCTGCACACTTCACTCAGCATCACTACATGTCAGTCTTTCCAGGTTTTCTGAAATCCACCTGCTCATCATTTCTTATATCACAATAATATCCCATTACATTCATACGCCACAACTTGTTTAGCCATTCCCCAATTGATGGGCATCCCTTCAATTTCCAGTTCTTTGCTACCACAAAAAGAACTGCTACAAATATGTTTGTACATGTAGGTGCTTTTACCTTTTTTTAATGACATCCCTATTTGAAAAGAAATGCCATTCAAAATAACCTTAAGATGCATAAAATAACTGGAAAGTAATTTTTCAAGACCCAATCAAGAGAGACAATTTTAAAATACTCTTTAAAGAAATATTGAATGACAAATAATTGGAACGATCTATAGTGCTCATTTACAGACTTAGTGTTATACTAATCAAACCCTCAAAGATATAATGGTGTAGAGGTAGACAAGATATTAACAAAATTAAGTTATAGTGATAGGTCTGAAATCTCAAGGAAAATAATGAAAAGCAGCAGAAATGAAAGAAGACTAACACTTTCAGATTTTAAATTTTATTATGAAGCAGCTGTCATCAGAATTACTTGGCACTATTTTTTTAAAGTATATCAGTGAAAAAGACTAGATAGGCAGAAATCAGAAATAATTGAGTATTTGATAAACCTGATGACATAAACTACATGGGGAAGTACTTCCTCTTGGAAAGAACTGTTGGAAAAACTGGAAGCCACTTTGACAAATTTAAGTTTAGAACATCTTGCACCATAAACCACGATAAGTTCAAAATGAATATATGACCAGAATATAAAAAAATCATACTATAATTTTCAAAAATGAGATTAGGTACCTTCAGATTATATCTAGGGAGAAATTGGAACATGAAAGATCACAGAAGATAAAACATATAATTTTGATTCTGGGAAATTTAAAAGTTATTGCATGAATAAAACCTATGTAGCTAGGATAAAGAAGGGTCTTTGTATTAAATATCTCTGAGAAGGGTTTGATATCCAAGCTCTATAAGAAACCAGCATAAATATATAAAACAAAGTCACATTTCCTCAATGGATAAGGGATCAAAGGATATGAACAAACATTTTTCAAAAGAATAACTGCAAACTATTGACAACCATATGAAAGATTACAGAAGCGTCATGGAACAGTGACTGAAGACCTGACTTTGGAGTCAGGAAGACTTGAATTCAAGTCTTACCTCTTATATATATGCTGAGTATATAACCCTGGGTCAGTCACTTAACTTCTCTGTGCCCCAAGCAGACTCTGAAACTAGTTTCAGAATAAATTACCAGCTGCATTGACACATAGATATTTTGTGAGACACCTTTGTTGTTGTTCAATGGTGCTTCAGCTGTATCCAACTCTTTGTGACTCTATCTGAGGTTTTCTTGGCAAAGATACTGGAATAATTTGCCATTTCCTTCTCTGGCTCATTTTATAGATGAGGAAACTGAGGCAAACAGAACTAAGGGACTTGCCCAGGGTCACACAGCTACTAAGTCTATAAGACCATATTTGAACCTGACTTCAGGCCTGGCATTCTACCTATTGTCACCTAACTGCACCCAATCCAGGAATTTAGACTGGGGTAAGAATGCAATGAGGCGTTCAAAGACCATAGAATTGGCTAATAAAAAACCCAAGTTTACTGATAACCATAGATTAAAAGAATGTGATTTGTAAAGTTAAAAAAGATACTGACCTATAAAATACTACTGCCCTTTCCATCAATAATCATCACAACTACCATGTTAGATTAAAGGAAAATATTTCCCTCTAGGCAGTAGGAACTTTACTAAAACCCTAAACTACTCCCCTTAGGTTAGTTTTATGTATTAGGTAATGAGGAAACCAAAAATCCTAGCCTTCTTAAGATCAACTTACATAAAACTGGCACTGTTACCATAAGGGGGTTTCCTCACTGGGAATTCCCTCTTCTGGAGAAATCACAAGTCCAGACCAAGAACAAAACAAACGAAATCCCTTGAAAAACCAAGATAGTTCCTAGAAGTGCATGGAATATGAAACAAAATGATTAGCAATGTTACCTTGGTAAAGAGACCATAGGGTGTGAATCATTGGGTTTTACAAATTTAAAACTTGAGCAGGTTACATTCAGTTTTACTGAGGTGAGGCTGTGGAATATTGCCATTATAAACAAAGAAAGGAGATCATTGTAACTGAAGAAAGCCATTTCAGTTTTGAAATGATGGGTTTTTTGGAACAACATTGCAAGGTAGAGAAGTTTTACCCCCAGGTTCTCAAGTTTTCACACAAATGTATAACTTTATAATATACAGTGAAAATAAACTTTAAACTGTTATACTATATACTATAAACCTTAAAGGGGTATATGTATGAATTATTATTCCTATTTTTCCACTGAAGTCCAGTGCCAATGCCTCTTCATGTTGGAACAATGAGCACATGTTCTCAGACTCCACTAAGCCCTAGGAGTGGACCAGTGATAGCCTACATGTCAGTTGTTTGAGGATAGGTCTACCCAAGTTCAGTAATGACTCATTAACTGAAAGCTGGCTACCAGGTAACATTTTTTTTTTTTTTAACCTCAGAGGCTCACAAAGCATGGAGAACTGCCTGAAGTATAGCATAATCAGAAAGTAGAGCTCATCAGTGATGGGAGGGGAAGCAGGAAAGAGGCTCATGAGCTTATTTCTGATTGGATAAAGCCACAGATCTAAACATCTCCTGATAATGAGTCAGACTTGCCCCACAGAAAGAGGTAGACCTGAGAGATAGAAGGAAAATGACCTTCTGAGAACCGCAGAAAACACAGCAGTTCCTCAGAACTTGTACCCATAAGAGTATGGGCAAGCCACCTGGCTAATCATGATATTCAGAACTGAGATCCTTTTTATTAATCAGGATAAATGACAAATTCTTTAGCCTGGCATTAAAGGCCCCCTACGATCTGATTCCAACCTATTTTTCCAGCCTTATTGTATGCTACTCCCCTTTGCACATTCTACATTGTAGCCAAACTGGATTACTAGCTGTTTTCTGAAGTTGCTTTCCATCTCCTGCATCCTTAAATTCGCAGAAGTCCTTCCAGCTTGGAATGCACGCCCTCTTCTTCTCTGTCAGAATCCTTGTTTTCCTTCAAGGCTCACTTCAGGTACTGATTTCTTCAGGAAACCTTCTAGAATCCACCCAGTTCTTAGTGCTTTCTCCTTCCTCAAATTACCTTATATTAACCTATGTACATGTTTTACCTACAGTAAAATGTAAGCTACTTGAGGCGACTATTTTTTGTCTTTTTATTTATTACAACTCAGTGTCTTAGTCGTAATGTTTGTTAAATTGTATTTAATTGAAGCGTTGCACACTCTACAAGGCAGGTAGGTGACAGTGAAAAGAGTACAGGATCAGGAGTCAGGAAGATCTGAATTCAAATACTAGCTATGTGTCTCTAGGCAAGTCACTTAATTCTGTTTGCCTCAGTTTCCTCATCTGTAAAATGATCTGGAAAGGAAATAGTAAACCATTCTAGTATCTTTGCCAAGAAAACCTCAGATGGGGTCACAGAGTCAATAATAACTAAAATGACTGGACAATGACAACATATATGATTCCCTAGAACAGCTTGCTTCAATCTTAGTACCTTCCAAGTTCTCGTGTTGAATTATGTCCTTTGTGACTTCCCTTGGAAAGTTTTCTTGGAAACTACCAGTATAAACTATTTAGCATATTATTTCTCTACCAGTTTCAGGGTCATGTGATATGTTCCAGTACTACAGTTTTAACTGTTGCTAGAGGCAAAGGGATAGGATAGTTGCCCTTTTCCTTTTCTGCTAAAGGGCATCTCTTTGCTCTGGGCTCATGTACAAAGTAGACCAGGTTAAATCCTAGGATTATAGGATCATAGATTAAGAGCTAAAAGAGACCTAGAAGCCAATTCCTTCATTTTATAGATGAGGAAACTCAGACAAAGAGAAGTGAAATGATTTGGTCCAGGTTACACAGCTGGCAAGTATCAGGGGCAGAATTTAAACCCGAGTCTTCTTAATTCCAATTGCACTAAGTCTGACTTCCTAAGAGAAAGGTCAGTCTCCATTTCCTTTCACTCTTTGGCTTGTTACATCCCCACTCTAGCACAGGGGGAAATACATAAAGTTTAAGAATGACTTATATCTAGGACCTCCCCAAAGGATGAGAGGTAATAGAAAGGTATTCACTGTATAATATAAATCATATATAAGACAGCTATTTGTTTCCTCTACGCAAAAAAACCTATAAGCCCACCATTACAGAAAAACTTTAAAGTAACTCATAACTTTTGTCATACTTCTCCAAGAGGTTGAGACTTAAAACCATTGCAACATAAAACACTTGGCAAGACTGTTGAATAGGTTTTGCATTTCACCTCAGCTCTGCAAAATGTCCAAACAATCACATCTAGGTCCATGTGTTTTATCAAACCCAGACAGGGACAGAGCTCTTTCCACTCTCTGTGATATCCTGTCCAATGCAGTAATCCTCCCTACCATCAGTTAATTCTGACCAATGAATTCAGGATCTCTGGAACTCTTGAACTCACAAAGTTGCTCTTAAGCCTGGACAGGTCCATCTCAAAATTGGTGCTCATTCCCTCACTTGTGTTCAGGAAGGAACATAAAGTAGAAAAGACAGCCAGAGGCCCAGGCTCAACCTCATCTAGTTGAAACTCTAATTCTGTTCCAGCTGCCAAGTAGGAAGTCACCATGCTGCTAGGGTGAGAAGGCAGGTGGCCTTTCTCTTCACCCCTTAGGAGCATTCACTGTTTGCCAGATAGAGCACTGAAGGAAGCAGAAAGGACCAACGCTGAAATGGACTAACTTCCTAAATTACTGAGTTACCTGCCTCAAACAAACTAGCATTTAGCATCATCCTTAACTACAAAATTACAAACCCTCTTTCTGGTTTTTTTGCACTCCTGTTTGCTTTTGGGTTCCTGATAGAGCATTGGGTTATCTTGCCTTGTCTAACCAGGGCACCATGACAGTTCCCAGGTAGCTCCAAAACATGCCTTTCCATCTTCAGTTCCCCATCTGTGTTGTCTTCTCCTATTTGAATGTAAGTTCCCCAAAGACAGGAACTATCATGCTTGCTTGTATTTATATCCCAGGTACTTAGCAAAATACCTGGCACATAGAAATCACTTACTAAATTATTTTTAATTAACTGACTGATTAATTTGGAATAATAGGAGCACAGAACATGATTGGATTTGCCCTTCCTGGTGGATTATGAAGAGATTTCTTTTGGCCATGGCTTACTCATTTCCAATGGGAAATGATAAAAAGTCCCCAACTGTCTGCTAAAGTGAGAGAGCTTTTGCAGATCACTGGATTACAAAGGGAGCTCCTGCTCTCTTTGCATCTCTTGTCCTTTCTGTTTGTGAAGTCTGTGACCTTTTTCTACATAAACTCTAAGAGTTGGGGGAGGGAAGAAATGATTGCCCCTTCTTCTACCTGGTTTCCATGTAGCAATGGCAACATGGCTGCTTCTCCTTGCTTTGTGTTTGTTCTTTATTGATCTTAGGTAGATGATCCATTGTAGAGGTGTTCAGGGCTGTCTGGGATCTTTCTTCTTCACGTAGTCCAGAACCTTAACTGAGGTGGGGGGACCAGGGCTTTGTCCTAGGGAACTGAAAGTTAGGTATCACTTAAACTCCAAAACCACTAAATTTAGCACCTGGTTGGCATGAACAATTAGTTAAATTAGGAAGCTACCAGATGGCAGCTTTCTCACCCAGGTGAGTTCCTTTATGGCCCAACCATTCCCCACTGTGAGAGAAAGTGTCCTAGGTCTCTGACCCACAATTGATTTTGTCTTAAAAAGTTAATTTGAAGGGAAATTTTTTTCCACTTTTCCTAGGTATCTGAAATTACTCTGGCATAGCTTGAGAATCCACAGTTCATTTCCAAGCTGTAATGAGTCACTGGAGAAGGACTTGTGTGGAAAGCGAGTGTTCAGGAATAAAAACATTGTTTTAAAATTTTAGAGCTAAAAGGTCCCTAGACCAAATCCCATTGTTTCACAGATGAAGAAACTAGAGTGAGGTCAAGGGACTCCTGCAAGTTCACACAGCTCCTCAGGATAGCTCCAGGTCTTGTGCACAGAGATCTGTGGAAGGAACTTGACCAGAGGCCCAGCCTGAATTTGCAGCTTTTCTGATGCATGAAGAGCAGGAAGCCTGGGTGCTTATCTGCCCAGAGCTCATTGTTTGGAGGGAGGAGGCCCTGGGCAGCTGCTGGAAAGTAGCCACATGGTTGGACAAGAGATCTCCCTGGGTGGAATGTTGGGTGGAACACAGCTAGACCTGTGTCCTCGGTCCTTTGGCTGGGTGATTCCTTAGCTACCATCCCTACACACCCTTGCCCATACAGGACACTCTCTCCCTATCCTAATCAATCAACAAGAATTTCTTAATTACTGTTGTGATAGGCACCAGCGCTACAAAAGTGAGACAAGCCCTTGCCCTCGATATTCTACTGGGGAGATACGCTATATTCACAGAGAAGTAAATACAGGATATATACAAAGTGTATACACAATGATTTGAGGGGTTCATTGACACATAACGGATTCTGGAAAGACTTTAAGCTGAGCCCTGAAAAAACAGGAGCTTCCAAGAAGCAGAGGTGAGGAGGGAGAATAAACATGCATGTGGTGAACAGGAAACAGCAAACAATCCCATTTATCTGGAACTTCAAGTACATGATGGGGAGTAATATGTAATCAGCCTGGAAATAAAGGCTGGAGTCAAACAGAGGTCTGTATAGTTCCCATGAGAAAGAAATGAATTTTAAAAGCCTGCTCAACCTTAGGGCTGGTACCTCTGAAGGATTGGGAGTATCTTTCACTAATACTTTGATCTAGAATCCCACATTCCAGTATCTCTCCCCACCCTCCACCCAGAGCAGTGTCAGTGGCCAGTGACTAGCACCCTTCTTCCATTTAACCAGTTAAAATTGACACATCTCTATATAATAACTTATAGGGTAGACTCCATGGTTATAACCAAGCAACACATGGCAGATATTTATAACCATTCAGAATCACAAAGTCATGTAACAACAAGTCCCTGGACTTTGAGCAGAGAATCACTGAAGTTAACCTTTCTCTGAAACTGGACAGCCATCCCTCAGTTCAGCCATGCCAGGAGCCAGTAGGATCCTTTTTCTCCCTCTCTACCCCTACCCCCAACTCCACCCCTTAATATGTTGTGTTCCTTTCCATCTAGGATAACTGATGTTGTTGGGAAACTTTTTTAGATTTCCAAGTCACAGCCCTAAAGGGACTTTCCTCCAGGGAATAGATGCCATTGTCTTTAGGGCAAGGAGAGGAAGTATTGGTCACCCAATGCATTTCCCAGATAGTTGAAGGAATGTGCGGCAGTAAACAGTGAGCTCACACGTTCTTAGTCATGTGATGCCTAATAGTAACATTTGCCTTATTTTCTCCTAATCTGGGTACCTTAGAACTTCACAACAGTGAAATTGCACAGAGTAAAGTTGTATAAACACCCAGAGATGCTAGAACCTTCTAATCTATCACCATTTGATCCCCAATGTACTTGAACTTATATTGTAAGCCTTCAAAATAAGGAGGGAATCTGGTCAATTAAATAATAAAAGCACTTCCTCTTGAGATGCTTCAAGAATTCCACATCATAGAAGGAATCTCCCCAAACCTTTAGGAGGGATTGAGGACAGGTACAAAGGACTGGAAGAGACATTTGACTGTTTTGGTATCAAAGGCTGGTTGAGATGTGGCTAAACTTCTTAAACTTCTTGATCAGTTCTGGGTTCCCAGGAACTGATCATTCAGGGTAGTTGCAAGTCATCTGCCTTGACCATTAAAAATGACAATGTTTCCTCATTTCACTACCTTGATCTTTTCTTTAAGATCTTAACCTGAAAGGGCCAGGGTCTCACATTGCATCCTAGGCCATCTCCAGTCATCCTGATGAATATAAGGCCACTGGGCCCAGATGACTCAGGAGAAGAAAATGAGGTTGGTGACCTTGCACAGCCCTCCCTCACTCAAATCAAAGTCAACTGCAAGTCATGTCATCATCTTGATGTCATGGTCTTCTTCAAGAATGAAGGGCAAACACAACACAAGTCATCTGCACTCTGAGGGATTGTGAGGAGACTGGAATAGGGGTGATTCTTACATCTCCTTGTCTTTCCTTTTCTACCACATCTTCTTACCTTCCCTACTGTATTCCTAGCTTCCACTCTTACTACTCAGAGAAATGCCTGGCTCAGATGTGCTCCACCTGTGGCTTTGATTTCTGTGAATCTGCATGAGAAACCAGACACCAAAGAAGTCTCAGTCAACATTTTTCTGCCCAAAGACTAGTCAGGGGTTTCGGATGATCTATCTGATCTTTAGGAAGCCTGCACTTGTGCAAAAAGCCATGGCTTCTTGGGGTCCTTTGATTGTCTCAGTGAAATTGAGAAATGAATAGTGGATGACATGGATTCTTTTCTGGACCCTGAGACTTTCAGGGCAGAGATAGACAAGTTCATGGAGGAATATAAGAAGATAGCTTCAGATGATGCCAATGAGGAAGGCAAGGTAAAGGTGACTTGCAAAGGATGGTACCCAGGTTCCTTCAGTCAGAGGCCCCAGCCAGCAAGGGCTGGAGAACGAAAAATGGAAGAAAGCCTGGAAGAAGTTGCAAAACTTCTCTGATGCTTGGCAGTTCTGAGAGGTCAAGATGGAGCACTTGGCAGGAGAAGTTTCAGGACAAACAGAATTGCTCTGATGTGGGCTCAATACAAATCTGGCCCAGAATGAGTTAGGGCAGCCAATGTGCACTGAGGAAAGAGGGACCATTGGCCATTTCCCTTCATCTACTGGACCAGGAAGGAAGCAGGCCAGCACAGAGAGAGAAGAGAGAATATCAAGTACTCAGTACCTGGCTCTGACCAGGTCCCTTTGCAGTGCTTAGGGACTCCAGCTTTCTGGGGTCTCCCCATCTCCTTTGCTGCATGTGACCAGCTATGCACTCCTGCCTCTGTCTGGGCACAGTACAAAGTAGTTGGGAGGGAGGGTGGGAGACAGTGGTCATTTTCCTTAGGATGTAAATAAAGGATAGATAGCCTTACTGCCACTTTTTGGAGGACCTTAGGTTAAAGAAAAACACCAGATCCCATTCCCCACCTAAAGCCTGTTGAGTAATAACCAAATCTGATTGTGAGGGGTCTGGTCTATCCACTTATAATAAAAGCAGATCTCTCTCCATTTAAACCCAGCCCAGTACCTCAGTTCCCTCCATGAGCTGTATTAAGTTGATTTTCCCAATCAGAAGGACTTTCCTAAATTGGGTGAAAACCATTGTCTACTTTCCCTTGCTTGTCTTTCTCAGAGTGATGCCTCCAGACAAAATGTGTTATTTCTTTAAAGTTATCTGTTGGACATTTGCGTTTATGGTATCAATCAGTCAAATAGTATTTATTAAACTTCTCTGTGCCAGATTCTGTGTTAATCACTGGGTACATAAAAATAAGGCAAAAACCAGACTCTGTTCTTGAGGACCTTGCAGTCTATTGGGACAAACAACATGCAGACAACTATGTACAAATAAAATATGTACAGGATAAATGGGAAATAATCAACAGAGGGGAAGGCACTAGCATTAAGAGGAATTCGGAACAGAAGCCAGGGAAGCTAGGAAGCTGGTGAGTGTGCTCAGCCTCACTCCTCCAGAGCAAAGCTGGCTACATATCCTCCGAAAGGTTCTAAGGGTGCGCACTACAGGATTGGGGCATTTTCTTGAATGTTTTAAGCATCAGTTACAGGGCATTCCTCTCCCACTGTAAGCTACCAGTGACTAGCACCCTAATTCCATTTGGCCAATGAACAGTGATTACCTTTTACAAAGGAGTATTTACTTTACAGACACAGAAAGAACAGAAGTATAAATATTCCCTCCCAGTACTTGGGGGCACACTCTTCACTATACCACATAAGTCCCAGAGGAAAATGGGCTAAGATTTAATGCAGTGTCTATATAGCATCGGTCCCACCAAGTTTCTTTCCAACTATGGCATTGCTGCAGATGGGTCCTTGTCTCATCTACTCCTGGGCTCTGTCCCCAAAGTCATTCCTTGATCTTTGGGGCATCATTGCTGGCTGGACCATATGGCTGCAAAATAGGGAATGTGCTCTACTCTCAGACCCCCAGCTCCAATTTCCTTCACTTAAAATGAAAGAACATATACCAAGGGAAAGAACTGAGACCCATAGTCTTGGGTCAGATGGGAAGGGCTCATGACCTCTTTTTCTCACAGTATTGTCTCTCTTCTCTCACCAGAATGGCAGGAAGAAGTCAAACCAACATGAGGTCAAGATTCTGGTCAACTCGTGATTTTTGAATACACCCCTGATTCAAATAGAGCCATATACTCTGGACAAGTCACTTAACTTCTGTTTGTATCAGCTTCCTTATCTGTAAAATGGGAATAGTAATAGCATTGACATCACAGATTTGTTGTGAAGGTTAAATGAAGTATTTGTAAAGTGTTCAACATAGTGCCTGCATAATTAATGATTGTTTCCATGCTTTTGTTTAGTCAGTCAAAAAGGCCTCTTTTCATCATGTGCTTAGCAAACCAGAACCAGTTACAGAATGTTCAAGTATTCTCAAAAATCCCTGTGGGTGTTGCAAGTAGTTAAACATTCAGAGCATGCTTATAAAGACCAAACTCCGGCTAATCCCCCAGAGATGGTATGTTTTTAAATTGTTTTAAAGACAATTTAATAAGGACACATCTGAATGAAAGGACTGTATTTCTCTTGAAGAGCTGAGCCTCAAGGATGAACCTGAAGTTCTTGGAACTTCAATTCCAATGAAACCATGTGTCTATGGAGCAGGAAGATGACATGGAAAGGGTAATGGGGACTCATAGACACAAATCAATTAGGACAACACTTGGTGCACAATACTTTACTAGTTGTATGACCTTGGGAAAGTTATTTAACCTCTATCTCAGTTTCCTCAACTGTAAAATGGGGATAATAATTGCAGCTATCTCCCAGGGTTGTTGTGAAGATCAAATGAGATAATATTTGTAAAAGTACTTAGCGCAGTATCTGGCACATAGTAGGTACTATATAATATTGTTATTATTATTGGTACTGTAACCCTTCATGGTCATTAGTGTTTATTTATAATATCTGGAATCAGAGTTTTAGTTTTCCTTTCATACACACTAGATACCGGGAGAGAAGGTTGTACCACTATCTTTGTGTTTATTTAAGCATAATTTATCTTTTCTCAAGAATAGAGGGAGATAAAACAAATGGGTCCCCAGTCAGTATTTTATGGAAACAGAATTAATTTAGTTAAGATATAAATTTAACATCTCTCAATGTATCTTAAAAAGGTTCCTAACTGATTCTCTTCCATAGTAACCCAGAAAGCAACATGGAAATTTCCTTAAGCATTATTTCAAAGAAACTCTGACTTTCCCAATGATTTGATTCCAAAGAGGGGAGGGGGGACAATTTTTCCTGCCCCATTTGTAACGGAGCATGTAGATCATGATATCCCTGGTTGAGTTTCGTGGCCAGAGTCAGTCATATGGCAACTTCCAATATCCATGAGTTTTATTGAAGTCAAATATTCTTTCAGTTACAGAACAATGGTTAGTCTCTTTTCAGTGGTCACTGGTTTAATCTGTCACCTTCATTCTATGATAAGTAAGACCTCTTTATGTCCCCCGCTCTTTGGTAAGTTTTTCTTCCATCTCTTGGTGCTAATTGAAAACTTGAGATTCTCTTGTTAATACTACCGCTCTTGGAACCAAATCCAATAGAAGCTGGTCCTTCTATTTCCTTGACTCCCAAAGGTTCAGGAAGATTCAGCAAATACTTTATTTCCCACTGCCACTTCAAGATCACCACCATCACTTGATAATTCCTCCTCTTTACAGAGTTATGTCACCTATTTATAGCATGCTCAATCCATTCAAAGAGCTTCAATTTGTCAGCTTCTAGGTCATTTTCCCACCTTTTTCAGGGACTTCAGCTCTCACTTAGTTTTCTCCTCTACTCTGTCATCCTTGTTGACTTCCTCCTTCACTCCTATCCATATCCTGCTGGGAGCTAGAAGAAGTTAAAAAACTGTGCTGAGTAGTTTCTCCACAAATTTTATGTTTCTTGATCTCAATTAGGCACTCACTTTTGCAAGGCAATTCTACTCCCCCCTAATTGAGTCTCCATCCCACTCACCACAGTAACTGTTCAGAATTATTCTACTTCTCCTCAGATCTCCTTCCTTCTTCCTTCTCAACTGAGGATTTCAACTAATATTTCCCTGAAAACACGGGGGCCATTCTCAGAGAGTTCCCTCTTCTCTCCTTTTCAATTTCACATTCCTCTGACATCATGTCCCACTATCACCTCCTACACTCCTGTCTTTGATGATAAAGTAGCCTTCTCCTTGGCAAGGCCAATCCCTCTACCTGCACCCCTGATGCTGTCCCTTCCATCTTCACCAATGAATTGCCCCCACAATCATTCTCACTGTCCCTCTGGTGTTCATTGTCTCCCTCTTTACTTGATCCTTCCCCACTGTCTACAAACATACCCTTGTCTCCTTTATCCTTAAAAAACAAAAGCAAACAAACTTGAGATTACCTTTCCAGCTAGCAATCATTCTGTCTCCCCCACATCTCACCCCCACCCCTGCCTTGATCTTTCTCAGCTAAATTCCTTGAAAAAGCTATCTATATTCAGTGCCTCCACTTCCTCTCCTCTCTTTCTCATATAAACCCACTACAATCTGGCTTCCAACTTCATCACTGAGCTGAAACTGCTTTCCCCAAAGTTACCAATGATCTTTTTTCTTTTTTCTATTTCAATGTTTTTTATTCTAACATTAATGCGTACCAATTAAAACGAGTGCTTTTATGTAGACAGAACAAAAAAAGAGGATTGTATTGTGAATATCTATTATATAGATAGATAGATAGATAGCTTGTTTTTCTTTTTTAAGCATGTAATAAATTAAACATGTAACTTTTAAAGCTGTCCCACTTGTCTATGATTCCTTCTGGCCTTCCTTCTGTTCTCTTCTGTGCGTTAAAAAAAGTTTCAATGATTTTCTTTTGTATTTCTTAGTTTGGGGGGGGTCATCCCTAACCCCAGCCCATCTCTTGCTTCTAACTCCTTTCCTGATAGGGTTATGGGACCTGGACTCCTAAAAGGAAAAGACTACGGCTTTACAAATAACCCAGTTTCTGAATTTTCCCATACATTCCAGCAGCCCAGACCACTGACCCACCCCTGACTACTACATCACCTAATTAGTTTACTTGACATTCCTTTCAAGGTTGCACTTGATGCCAGCCCAGACTACTTGCACATATGTACTACTCCTCAATTCCGCCTAGACCTCACTTGGCATTCCTTTCACTGCTGTACTTGGCCCACCACAGACTACTTTCACTCCTTAGTCCCACCCTGATCCTTTCACTCTCCCTTTTATAGATAAGCATCTCTTACCCCCATTAAGTTGCAGGTTCCCTAGGAATCTCGCCTTATTGACATTACAATAAACCTTGTCACTTGACTGGAAGATTTTAGTGCATGTATTAATCACAGGGGGACTCTGCCCCATACCCTGACATTTCAGTGTTCCCAGCAATCCCAAATCTCATCACTACCATTTGAAAAAAAGATAAAGGAGAAATAAAACCTTCTCTCAACTAATAAGGGGAATTAATTACTAAATCTTAGGGCCTTTTCTAGGTCTTCATACTTCTTGCTCTCTCTGAAGCTTTTAAAATTGTCTTCCTTCTCCTCATATGTTCTCTCGTCTGCTGGCTTTCATGACACTTCTCCCCTAGTTCTCCTCATACCTGTTTGACTGTTCCTTCTCAGGCTCCTTTGCTGTATCTTCATCCGTGTCATGCCTGGTAACTGTAGGTGTCCCACATGGTTCTGTTCTGGGACTTCTCTTTTCTATGCTGTCTCTTAGCTCACTAGCTTCCAGGGGTTCGTTATCAGTTCTATATATCTTAGTCCCAGGTCTATGTATCTAGCCCGTAGTCTCTCTCCTGTAATATATATTTGAAACTGGATATGCCATAGGCACCTTTAAATCAATACGTCCAAAACAGAACTAATTCTCTTCTCCACCCAAACCTTCCCCTTTGCCCAGCTTCCTATTAGTGTTGGCATCAGGATGGCCAAGTTTAAATATCTATATGACCTTGGGCAAGTCATTTAACCTATACCTGCCCCAGTTTCCTCAACTCTGAAATGGGGATGATACCATCACCTACTTCTCAGATAATATTTGTAAAACTCTAAGTGTAGTGCCTGGAACGTAGTAGGCACTTAATAAATGCTTGATTAAATTCACGATAAGATAATTTCCCCAATAAGATGGATAACAGCATCGTTACCTTATAATTACGGGTGGATAGGTGGCACAGTGGATAAGACCACCTAGGCCTGGAGTCAGGAAGACTTATTTTCCTGCGTTCAAATCTGGCCTCAGACACTTATTTAGCTGTGTGACCCTGGGAAAGTCACTCTACTCTATTTGCCTCAGTTTCCTCATCTGTAAAATGAGCTAGAGAAGGAAATGGCAAACCACTCTAGTATCTTTGTTAAGAAAACTCCAAATAAGGTCACAAAGAGTCAGACACAACAGAAAATGGCTAAACAACAACAACAAAAATCCTATTATTTATACTCCTTCAAATCTAGAAAATTTATATATCAAATATAACTTCCTTGGAATCCCTTTTTTCATATTATTTTGAAAACTTTTATTTGAAAAGAACTGTTATTTATTTGATATTATTTCCTTCTATACACATAATCTTGTCTGTCACTTTCAGTTCATCTTATACATTTACAGGTTGTATTCTTCCAGTAGAAAGTAAAATCCTTGACAACAGAGACTTTCCTTTTTGTTCTCTTAGTATCCCTAGTTTCCAGAACAGTGCCTAATATGTAATAGGTGCTCAATGAACACTTATTGGGTTGGACTGACTTATTGAATAAAATTATTATTTCTCTCTCATATTAATAGGCAATTATTAAAATTGGGAAGACCCAAGCTTTTTTCCCCTGTCCTATTTCCTCATCCAGTCTCTTGAGAACAGAGTTGTAGAGGATAGGATTAACATTCTCCTCATTCTGAGTATTGCTACTCCACTCAAATGATCAGACTCCGAATCTAAGGTGAAACTCCTGGCCCATTGTCTTCTGCTCACACTTGGTTGGGGTTATATAGATTGCTTGTTTAGATTGGGTGTGGGGGTAATTTAGAGGCAAATGACTTAATCAAGTTTCATTAGAATAGGTCCATCCTCTTACTGTAACATTTATTCTCTCATTGCTTGTTAACCAGTCAGAGTTATTGCCATCCTCTGGATCACCCACTTTTCCAAGGCCATATATGCCTTGAGCTTGACACCATGAGGGTCTCTGACATTTGAAAGTGCCCCTAACCTCTTTTACTAGAATGCTAGCATTGGTGATTTTTTATTGGGGTGTGGCCGCTGTGCATGCTGCAGCTTCTTGGAGCCACAGGTGAGAGTTAGGCAGAACAGGTGGACACCAAAGGTGGAAAGAGCCCTGAAAAGGACTCGGCAGTCATCATACTAAAGGTACTGGTCCTCCCTGAACACAGCCTGCATGATTTTCTGTTTGCAGATGATTGTGCACTCAATGCAGCCTCTGAAGCTGAGATACAACAAAGTATGGATCATTTCTCTGTTGCCTGTGCTAATTTTGGCCTAATAATTAACACCAAAAAAACACAGGCGCTCCATCAGCCACCACCACACCATCCATATGTGGAACCATTGGTTACAACAAATGGAGAAGTTTTGAATGCTGTGGATAAGTTCACTTACCTTGGTAGTGTACTTTCCAGGGATGTGCACATTGACAGTGAGGTTGATGCATGCATTGCCAGAGCTAGCTCAGTGTTTGGGAGACTCCAAAGAAAAGTTTGGGAGAGAAGAGGTATTAGACTGACTACCAAAATGAAGGTCTACAGAGCCGTTGTGCTGACCTCATTGTTATATGCTTGTGAAACACGGACACTCTACCAGTGCCATACCAGGAAACTGAATCGCTTCCATTTGAACTGTCTTAGGAAGATTCTGAGGATCACCTGGCATGATAAGGTACCAGACACTGAAGTCCTTGCTTGAGTTGAACTGCAAGTATTCAAACTCTGCTTTAGAGAGCGCAACTCCAATGGGTTGGCCATGTTGTTTGAATGCAAAATGTATGCTTGCCAAAAAGACTATTTTATGGAGAACTTGCATGGGGCAGGTGATCACATGGTGGCCAGAAGAAACAATACAAAGACACTGTCAAGGTCTCTCTCAAGAACTTTGGATTTGACTGTGCAACATGGGAGACACTGGCATAGGACCGCTCAGCATGGCGTGCCCACACCAGAAAGGGTGCTGTGTTCTTTGAGCAAAGCAGAATTGAGACAGTACAAAGTAAACGCAGAATATGCAAATTTGGAGTACCCACCCCAAATATTCAAATGGACTATCTGTGCCCAACCTGTGATAGAGCATTCCAAGCACATGTTGGTCTGATCAGCCATAGTCAGACACACTGAAATCTCATTTTACAATGGTGATGTCATTTTGGTCCTCTTTGAGAACCAAGGACAACAACCAACCAACCAGCATTATTAATAAGATAACTAATTGCCCAGAAATTGATGTCTCTCAGACTTTTTAAATACCTCATGACCTAAGGGAAATATCAAGTTATTGTGTCACTGCATTGTCCAAACCACTCCCATTGTAGGTCTATAAATAAAATTGTCAGGTTTGGGCCAATTATCCTGTTGCTGGCTGCCCTAGCCGATAGTAGAGCTTTCTTTGCTGCTCCAGTAGATATTATAGTACAGATGTCTGCACCTCACAAAATCATAAGGCCATCTCCAAGCCTGGACATAGCCCTTTTGAGGTTGCTGCTGAGTAGATACCTACTCAAAACACAAGAAAGGGAAAGAAAGTGGGGGTGGGGGGTGGGGAACATGGAGGGGTTTCCAGGCACTAGCCAGCTCAGGTGAGTCCCCCTGCACTGTCTATATGGGACATGTGGGTGTTACCATTATGCCTGACTAGGGGAATGGACTAGTTGGGTATAACCCCCTTAGTGACAAATCACACATTTCCTGAAAGCCCTGCCAAGAATCCACACGTTCACCTGGAACCAGATCTGGCAACTTGGAACATGCCCTATGGTGGGAGGAATGGCCCCAGCTAAATATATAAATAAACTGAACAGAATTGATTTCAAGGTCCATTTCTCCTTTAACTACCTACCCTTGAGTTACTTATAAGTTACTTATTTTGGCTTCTTCTTCCTTTCAATTAGGATAATACTTGTGACCACTTCACAGAACTATAGTGAGAATCAAACAAGATAATACATGTGCAAGTGCTTTACTAACTGTAAATTCAAATTTGACAGGAAAAAAATGAAAGTTCTTTTTGATGTTTAAGTTTAGCCTTTAGAGGCTATGGCTGTTGCAAAACACCATAAATTTCCTGACAAGGTCTTTAACAAGAAAGGATCCTATTTCTTGGTAATTTTCTCCAACATTGATTCCAAGTTCAGGGTAATGAATGACTGAGGTGTGGGTGGCAGGGATGGCTTATGCTTAGAAACAAAGATTGGGAATGAATAAAACCAGTTCCAACATTGACTGAATGTTTAATCCAAGTGAATTATTTAGCCTGAATTTCTGCACATCTAGAGTTTGCATTGGAGATTACGAAGATTTTAGCTAGCCAGGAGTAGTGGCATGGGCCTATAATCTGGGCTCCTGGAGAAGGTGAACCTGGTGGTTCTGATGGGGTGGTGGCCCAAGATAAGGTCTTTGTTCCTTACCCCAAAAGAATTTGGGTTTCATTTGTCTACTGATGCTGGAAAACCCTACCTTGAACTCTCTTTGAATCTTCCCACTTGATCTGGTGTTTGCCTGAGACATCTCACTTGGCACCACCCTAGATTTCCCACCCTTTTCCTCATCTCAACCTCATTCTCCCTTGCCCAAGTGGTCCAGGTCCCTGGCATTCCGGTCCTTTTATTACCTCACAGTCACCCCAGCCTATTGTCCATTTCCATCAAGCTCTTTCCTAGATCTCTCCTACAATCACCTCAGACTACTTGGCCACTCCTAGATCCTTCCCACAGTCTTTCTGTATAAGATCCATCTTGTTTCTGTGAAAGTTCCCAGATTCAATCCAGCCCACTTGTCACCAATGCTTATATTCCTTAAGAGTCTAGCCAATGCTGAGATTCCTTGAGTCTGACCAATATGGTGGATTATAAATAACCCTTGTTTTCCTTTGGCTGAAAGAAGGCTTGGGTCAAATTCACTCAGGAAGTACCCATTTATCACTATTTCAGGGTCCCAGCACCCCTAAACCTCACAGTTTGCTTGAACACTTGTCTTGAACTAAAATAGGATTAAAGCCAGTTACACTGAGTCAGGCACCAATATGATAACTTCAAGAGTAGGGAATGGAAAAAGTATGGGGGTTGGAAAAAGAGTAGGTCAAAGTTCTAATAATGTTCAGTTAGATAGCCAGCCAGTCAAGAAGCATTTATTAAGTGCTTAATATATGCAAGGCATTCTGCTAAGCTCTGCAGATGCAAAGGAATACAAGCACTGGGATCAGGTTGTGAATGTCCACAGCACTTCCTAACTAACATAACTTGAGAACCCAGGGGTCATCCCACGGTAGATTTAAACACTGGAGTGTGTTCGTCCTTCATTGCCAAAAAAGACCATGCCATCAGAGAAATAGTGACATGACTTGCACTTGACTTTGTTTTGAATGAGGGAGGGCTGTGCAGGTTACCAGTCTCACTTCTCTTCCAAAATCATCTGAATCCAGTGACCAGATATTCATCAGGATGACTGGAGATGACCCAGGATGAGGCAGTTGGGGTTAAGTGACTTGCCCAAGGTCACACAGCTAGTGAGTGTCAAGTATCTGAGGTGAGATTTGAACTCAGGTCCTCCTGACTTCTGCACTGGTGCTCTATCCACTGCACTACCTAGCTGCCCCGAGGGATCCATGGTATATCCCCTTGGAGAATATAAACTTCTTGAGGAAAAACTTCTATCTATGTATCCCCAAGTACAATGCTTGGAACATAGTAAGTACTTAGTAAATACCTATTGAATTGCATTGACCTAAGTGTTGTTCTCCAAAGTAGATACCTGGGGAGATTATATACATATTCTAGTGCCATGGTTGTTTTAATCATTCATGGAAACTGTCAGACATGGTCCCAAACCATGTCCAACCCTGGCAGACAAATCATAAATCAATGACTTTGAGGACTTAGGGAAAGTCATATCCATTTTGGCTCCAGCTAACATCATCTTCCTACTCCTATTCCAATTTGATTCTTTCAACCAGCTAAGATATTTATAAAAGTCCTTTTGTAGTGATTTCTTTGGTGATACAGTGGATAAAGTATTGGGTTTAAAATCAGCAAGTCCTGAGTTCCAACCTGGGCTCAGATACCTACTATCAAGGCCTCTCACTTAAATTTTGTCTCAGTTTCCTCAATTGTAAAATGGGCATAATGGTAGTGCCTACCTCATGGGGTTGTTGTGAGCTTCAAATAAGATAATATTTACAAAGTGCATATTGCTTTGCACAAAGTAGGTGCTTAATAAATGCTTTTTTTTTCCTTCGGAATTCCTAGCTCAAGGAAGACAAAATTAGTTCTTTAATTAAGCCAAACCCCTTCAGGAAACAAATTTCTTTGAGACCAAGACAAACTGTTATACTATTAGAAAACTCATAAACCTCCTTTTAAAGAAAGCAGTGAGGAGGAATAATAATTCACATTTATGCAGCACTTTAAGGTTAGGGTTAATACTTTTCTTACAAAAATCTGGTAAGGAATTTGGTGCATTATATTCCTATTTCTACATATGAGAAAACTGAGAGAGGAAGTGATTTGCCCAGGCTCACATAGTTGGTAAATATTGGAGTCAGATCTTGAACTCAGGTCTTTTGACTCCAAGAACAGTTATCTTAACCAAGTATGATGTAGTAAGTTATAGCAGCCTGCACTTTGCTTCTGGCCCACTGCCACATGATCGATTGCATTTCACATTCATGTTCCTACCCTGAATACCTAAGATTCACCTGGGCTTATTCTAGCCAAATTTCACTCATTCCAAGAAAGTGTCTTATTTGGAATTATCTGCAGACCCACAGCATATAAGTCATGTAAGTAATCAATCTCATTATTTTGTAATACTTTACATATTATTGAACTCAATCACCTACTTCATTCCTTAAAATTGGTTATGAGATACTTTTGGCTGCTTCCAAAAAGAACATTTACTCTCAGAAAATGAAGTTTTGCTATCACTGAGGGGATTCAAAAGTCACAGGCTTTAAAATCAATCCCACTTGAGAAATTTCAAAAACATCTGGAGCAGAGACAATGTAAGGAGATCCCCAGGGTCCTGGCCAAAGGCAGCTGAAAAGTGGCAAGTATTCATTTTAAAGACATAGATTCTGACCAGGGATATAGGCAATGACCCTGTCTTCTATCCTTAGCCCTCAGGTGAACCAAAACTCCACACAACTCCTGAAATGGGTTTTACAGATTCAGACTCAGAATCAGGAATTTTATAGCAATTAAAATAAATATTGTAGCTCCCATATCATTCTAACTCCATATCATCATAGTTTGAGACTACAGACCTCAAGTCAACACCAGTAAAAATATAATCAAAAGTACAGATGTAAACTAAGTTTCAACTAGCTTTTAAAAATTTAAATTTTTAAATTCTGAATTTAATCACTCCTTAAAAAAGAACTTTTCTATATGCAAAGTAGAACACAAAAAGATTATATATGAAATTATGAATCTTTTTTCATGCCACTTGTTTTTACAAAAAGTATGTAATAAATTCAGCATATTACTTTCAAAAATGTCGTATCTGGACTTCTGAGCTTCCTTCTGTTTTTCTCTATGTACTTTAAAAAATATTTTAATAGTCCTCCTCTTTTTTCTTTTCATCTTTTTTTCTTCGACATTCCTCCAATCACCCTTCCCTTCAATTAAAAAAAAATAACTCCTGGTAACAAATAAGCACAGTCAAACAAAATAAATCCACGCTATGACTGTGTCCAAAAAATACATTTTCCTTCAAACTTTTCTTCGTTCCTCTCACTTCAATATGGATTAATTCCTAGTTCACAGGTTTATTTCCAATCTTTCTTTTTTATCATTTATTATAGAATAATAATATTTTAATATATTCATATACTTCAGTTCTTTCAGCTATTCCCCAATGATGAGCACATCGATAAATTTTCTTTTCAGCTCACCTTTAGGATCATGAAGTTTGCTTTGCTAGTGACAATTAACTGACTAGTATTATTTTCCTTCTTACACCCACCTCCCATTCCCAACCTGTTTTCTTGTTAAGTTTGCTCTATTTCTATGCATAATTGAGTATATAAGTGGTATGTGTTTCCATATTTCTTTGTCTGGTTCAAATAAGAATGAAGTTCTCCTGATATCTGCTCTCCCTCCTTTTTCCTTCACTTTTGCATATTCTCATGTACCTTTATTATGAGAAATAGTAGAATTTACACTCTTCCTCCGTTCTACAATATTGTTTTCCTTTTATTTCTCTTATGGCTCACTGCACCCTTCTCACCACCCAACTCCAGTACTTTGTTTTTTGTTATTTAACTCCTCCCATACCCTTTTAAAAACATTAAGTTTCTGAAGGGATGTTTGTTTCTTCTTCCTGTATTAGAATGTTAGCACTTCATCATCTTATAACCTTTTTCAGTTGTTTAATTAAATTTACTTTTCTAGGTTGTACTTGCCTCTTGTGTTTGTAATTCAAAACTACTATTCAGTTCTAGTCTTTTCATCAAAAATATTTGAAAGACCTCAATTCCATTAAAAGGTGCATTATTTCCCCTGGTAATACTGAAGTCAGATTTGCAGGTTGAGTTATTCTTGATTGTAGGCTTATATCTGTTGCCTTTTTGAATATTATATTCTAAGATCTCCTATCATTTATACTTGAAACTGCCAGGTCTGGTACTGGATTTTTGTGATCCTGCATGCGGTCCCTTGTTGTTTGAACACTTTCTTTCTGGATACTTGGAATATTTTTCTTTGATATAGCACATCCGGATTTAGGCTATGATGTTCCTGAGACTGGGGGTTTCTTTTAGGAGGTGATCAGTGGATTCTTTCCATTTTCACTTAGTCCTCTGGTTCTAATAGATTTGGGCAGTTTTCATTTATGATTTCTTGAAATATAGAGTCCCAACTTTTTTAAAAATTATGATTTTTCGAGGAGTCTGATGATTCTTAAATGATCACTTTTTCACCTGTTTTCCAGGTCATTTGTTCTTGATAGTAGACACATTTTCTTCTATTTTTTCTTTTGATTTTGTTTTATGTCTTGTGTCATAGAATCATTGATCCCCACTTGGTCTATTTTAGCTTTCAAGGGAGGTCATTTGCTGAGTAAGGATTACCAGTTTCTCATTTAAGCTGTTAATTCTTTCCTCCAGAGATCTTATTTAATCATTTATCACTTGCTTACTTTCTTCTAGGTATTCTTGGAGTCCATTTTTCCCCCTTTGAGTCTCTGCCTATGATTGTTAAGAAGTTATGTCTTCTTCTAGGTTGGCTTTTTGAGTATCTTTGGATCTATTATTCTTTGTAGTGGTCTACATTATCCTTCCAGTCTTAGTTCCTGAATTATGGCTTTGTGCTGGAGTCAGTCTCTACCTTGAGCTATGCTTTTTTGTGGGGAGTTTGGGTCACCAGCTTAGACTGACTACGACCACCTCCCAGATTAAGACCTTTCTGGATCTTTGAGGTTCAGAGTGCTGGATCTCCAGGGCCTTCTATGGTACTCAGGACAGAGTGCTAAAGACCCCAGAGTCTATGGTCTTGCAATGCCCTAGGCCAGAGGTGGGGAACCTGTGACCTCCTAGGTCCTCAGGTGTGGCCTTTTGACTGAATTCAAACTTCACAGAAAAATTTGTTCCCCTCCCTTGCTCTAGGCTAAGGACTACCACAGCAGCAGGTACACTGTACTGGTGGTGGCCATGGTTTCCAAGGTTTCAACTATGGTTTTTCACTACTCTGGAGACTTTTTGGGAGATCCCTTTCCTCTTGATGCTTCTGGATATAGAGTCTTGCAAATTATGCGTATCTCTGGCTGGTGTCTGTTGTGCTGGCTGTCTACTGAGTTGCCCACCTGAATGTGGGCACTGACTCGTTAGGTAGGCCCACTATCCTGTTTTGTATGCATGCTTTTGGCTGACATTTTATGCAGGTTTGGGATGGGAAGAAGTCACCATATTTGCTTGTTAGATTTCTTGATCATTGTTCAATA
Organism: Notamacropus eugenii; assembly: GCF_028372415.1. Classification (NCBI taxonomy): domain Eukaryota; kingdom Metazoa; phylum Chordata; class Mammalia; order Diprotodontia; family Macropodidae; genus Notamacropus; species Notamacropus eugenii. Next base: position 359,809,220 of record NC_092875.1, on the reverse strand, counting down.
TTGTACTATTTTTAGGTTTTAGCTGGAGAGGGGACATAGAAGCTGGGAAGCCTGCCTCTCTGACCAGGAAGCCATCTTGTCTCACAGTGGTGTTGGGTTAGCTTCTTAAGCTTGTTCTTCTCAATGTGATGAATCATAACGCTCAACTATGCACTAAAAGAATGACAACTAGCCCTTGTTTTCTAGCCACTGACTTCAGTCCATAGTAACATAGAGCACAGATGGCCCTGAAGAAACTAAATAACTCATGCTCAGCAGATGGTCCTGGAGAGAAGTTTAATGATCAGTGGATACTCCCGTATAGATGATGAGGAAACGAGACACTATGACCAGCATATATAACATGTCTAGAGGAAAACAGAGACATGACACCCAGTATAGCAGCACAATGACATCTCCAGGGGACAGGTCTGCTTGATCATAAGTATAACTTGCCCTAGCCCTGGCCAGGTATTTCTCTTCCTGTATGGACTCCATGTATGTGACCTTTCCCTAAAGACTCCTTGCCTATGCCTCTTCACTTAAGGACCTTCTCCACATGTGTTTCCTCTCTCTCTCTCTCTCTCTCTCTCTCTCTCTCTCTCTCTCTCTCTCACTCTGTCTCTCTGTCTCTCTGTCTCTCTCTCTGTCTCTCTGTCTGTCTCTCTCTGTCTCTCTCTCTGTCTCTGTCTCTCTCTGTCTCTGTCTCTCCCTCCCTCTCTGTCTCTCTCACACACACATTAATGGCTGCTGACACATCTAAGATAGGTTTTCTGAGGAACTAGATCTGAAAAGGACACCAGACACCAGAGGACACACAACCACATCATCATAATAAGTGTATGAAGCTACCCAAGGTCAGATTTCAAGTAAGCACTATTCATTTTGATGTAATAAATATCAAATAAGATCATACATGAAATATTTTACAACCCCTAAAGCAGTATGTAATACAGATGCTATTATTAATTTTATTATTGTGTAATTATTGTTATTTTATTATTATTTGCAGTTACAGTATATTTAAAGGTCAGCTATACAAATACATTATGCATTTTACTTGGCTAGAAAGGATAGTCGTGTGCTTGCACAGCATACCTGTTTTCATGCAACCACAGAAAACAGAAGTCATCCCTGCCTCAGTATCCCCCAGCAGCCTCCTCCTTTATAAACATCTCAATACAAAACACAAATAAACACAGAAGGAAAATGTATTCTTGACAGGCAAGCTGTGTGCTCAAAGACTGTCACTGTTGGAAAATGAGGAAATAAACTACTTAACTCTACAAGTCATTTGGGCTGGATCCGATTATCCATCTGTTAATGCAGTGCTGCCCACAAGTGTTGCCAGTGACGGATTAAGGTCAAAGAAGCCATCACTCCTGGGGAGATGCCCAGGCTGTCTCTCACAGGCTATTGTTGTCAGACAACACTTTTTTTCCTTCTTGAAAACATCACTTATTGTTATTATATACCTTTGTACTAGGGATATTTTTAGTAATGAGAGGTAGCTTGTCTCATCAGCAGAGATGATGGAGAAATTTAAATATATATAAAATATATTTTAAATATATTAAATATATTTTCATTGCATAAAAATATAATTACAATAATGAAGGTTAATTAATAATAGATGATTGGGAAAATGCATCAGATTTTGGATACTGATCAATGGAATTTATGTCATTTCTCAAAAACCTATATGTTATAAGATAAAAGAGAGAGGGGACTCAAATGAGGTTTAAATCCAGTCACAAAAAAGAAGAAATGGGTTTTCCCCTAATATTACTTGGCTCCTTGACTTATTCCTTCTCCCATTTCTAAAGCTATGAAAATACATTGTCCTCATATGCATGTTTTTGCAAATCACAGCTGTATCAGAGAGTAAGAATTTACATTGGAAAAATTCTAATTATATGCATCTAACTCTCCATGCCTTATTCATTACTGTCTTGGGTATTTCTAGGGTAAAAGTTGTTAAAATGCAGTCCATTGTGGCAGAGTGCAAGAATAGGAAGTAGAAGGTCTTTTACGCAGGAAACCACTTGGTCATCCTCTTTGTTAAAGGCTGATAGTATAAAAAGCTTTACATGTTCCATATGAGATAACTGTTAAGTAGCATTTTCATCAAAGTAATTTTAAGGTCGTTAAATCTTTGATAACTATACCCCTGAGGACAGTGTTTTATATGCCTGGATACCATTTATGCTGTGGATCATACATTCAGCACTCAACAGATGTTAAATTAAGCCTAGTTGTGATGGAATTGTTATGTGCCAAAGAATAAAAGTGCAATTCAATTCAACATTTATTAAGTGACTAATATGTATAAGGCACTATGTTAAGGGTTGCTTGTCCTCAAGAAACATACATTCTATGGGAAGTGAAGTGAGATAAAGGAAGTAATATAATCCACTCAGCAAGTAAAAATGAAGAGAAAAATTGTCCTGGGGAAATTCAATCACTTATTCAGACTTCAAAATGTGCAGAGGAATCTAAGCTTCTTTTTATTTTTAAAATATTGTTCAATGTATTTTTATGAGAAATTTCCTTAACTTTACATCTCAAATTTCAAATAATTTTCAAGAATATATTTTTCCTTATGACCTTTTGAACTTTTCAGCATTTTAAAAAATATTTATTTATTTTGAATTTACAACATTCAGTTCCACAAGCTTTTGAGTTCCCCTCTCTTCCCTCCTGTTGACCCCCTCCCCTTGATGGCATGCAGTCCAATATAGTCTCTTTCTTTCTCCAGGGATAGGTAGTGATTGTGGCTGCCAAGGCTAAAAGGTCTAGAACAGCCAGGGCCAGAGGCCGCAGTACCTGCTTTCTTAGGGTCTCAAGTTAAGACTGTTTTTTACATTTTAAAATACAGTTTCATTGTATTTAAAAACATAAAAAACCTTTCTTAACTGGAAACCATACAGAAACAAGCAACAGGTCAGATTTGGTCCTTTTGAAGTGGTTTGCCGACCCCCTGGTCTAGAAGGCAGGCAAACTCTGAACATGGAGGGGAAATCCCATATGGTTGTTCTTGCAGTCTCAGACTTGCCGTCATGGGACAGAGATGTCTGAGCTGCCATGGAATATGAATGAGAGTCCAATTAAGGTCCTTTCCCTAGCATGAGAGACATTTAACTCCAAGGACCAGCAAATTGTGAAATAACGGAATTTAGCATTTCAGCCCCTTGCTCCATTCTCCTTGGAATGTTCCCCGCTCACTTGCCCAAGGTGTCACATTGCACTAAGGACTCAGTGTCTATCTCTCAGTGAAATGTTCCTTTGACATTCTGCCTATCATCTTGTCCAGTGATTCTGATTGGCTAATCTCTGGTCAAGGAAGAGGCTGGAGATCCACTGGCAGGTAATCTACTTTTATTAGATAACCCACCGGTAACGGAAGTGGTGAAAATTTCAAGGCAGGTCAAGGAGGGAAAGTGAGTGGGGAGGAAGGACTCTTTGCTGTGTTACTAAAGAACTCCAGACATTTTGCTTCCTTCCTCTCTGTTGACTGCTGCCTCTTTCCAGTGGGGCAACAGTTTCTATCTGACAGAATAAACAATACTGAAAGAACTCAATCGCTGCCCTCCAGTAACTTTATCCATTCTGCGTCCAAATTGTTTAAATGCTAGAATTAAGGATTTTTACTGCTGATCGATAGGATGTGGTTGCTAGACCCACAATCAAATTAAATAGAATTAATAGAATAGAATAGAATTAAATAGAATCTAGATTCTGTGCCCCAGTGTGGTAGGGGCCAAACTAAAGTAAAGGCTCTTGAAGGAAGAGGGGAAAACTATTAATAACGATATGAAGATTTCTATGCATCAATGCTAATAAAAGAAATGCAAATCAAAACATCGCTGTAGCTTCACCTCATACTTGGCAAAGTAGCAGATGACAAAAAATGGAAATAGTCAATTTTAGAGGAGCTGTGGAAAGACAGGAATAAGTTCAACCCTTCAGGAAATCAATTTGGAATTATGCTAATAAGGTGATTAAAATGACCATGTCTTTGACCCAGAGATTTACAGCTAGGCTTGTATGCCAGGGATACATAGATAGAAAAGAAAAGACATATATGCATGAGGAGATTCCTCCTCACTTGTTTGTTTGTTTGGGCTTTTTTGACAAGGCAATAGTGGATAAGTGACTTGCCCAGGGTCACACAGCTAAAAAGGTCAAGTGTCTGAGGCCAAATTTGAACTCAGGTTCTTCTGACTCCAGGGTCAGTGCTCTATCCAAACTACTACCCAGCTGCCCCTTCCCCCTCACATGTTAACAGGTATTTAAAACCATGTAGCATACATGTATAAGTTAAATTAACTCAGGTCTTCTTGAAGATGCCAACAGTTCTAGCTATGATGCCAAGTGAAAAAGATTCCTCTGCTACATAGTTACCTGGAACCAGTTATAGAAAGTCTCTGGATGTTCCACCATCTTTCCAAGACAGTTCCCTTGCATATCATCATAATTCTCCCTGAAGCAATCTCCCTAGAGTCCTCCATGTGGAAAAGTTGCATTACCCAAACAAATCTATGGGATATACTCCCATTACACTTGTAATAAGACTACTGAGGTAGCTAGCCCCATGTGCAGCAATGAATAGGGGAATGGGATAAAGGTAAGGAGAGGAACCCAAGAATGTCCTCTTTAAAGATCAGAGAGACACTTCTCTCTCAAAAGTCTCTCTAGTCTAGGGGAACATGACTCACTTCAGATTATAAATCTCTCTTTTCTTCTATACTTCCAGTTTATCACTTTGAACTGCCTTAGAAAAAGGTCTCAGGTAACAACATCAAGTTTAGGAGTTCCTGAGAAGAGCCAATTCCTTGGTCCACACCTCCCCTCTTATTCCTTACATGCCCATAATCCAGTGAGCACTGGATGAATCTACTTCATTATTTTGGACTCTTCTAATTTCTGGCATACACAAGACAACACCCTGACAAAGATTAGCGGCCACTAATACATTTTATGTAACACTAAAATTAATAACTGCAAAGGCATGGACAGGGAAAGGAGTATAGGGAGTACATGTGGGTGTAATACACTGAGGAGGCATTGCCAGCTGCTGCAGAAACCACAGCTTTCCAGCGTTAACTCTTTCTACTCACAGAGAAGTAAAGCATGAATTCTGGAAGTGTTGCAATGAACCACGTCTGCCTGCTCTCCAACTCACAGTCTTTAAAGGCAGTAAGGGTCATGACATGTAACCTAGTCTGTTAAACTCAAGGTTGTTTCAGTAACTCCCCACCAAATCACCTATAGCATGGTCAAATGGGATGGTTCCAATGTGCTATCAACAAACTCTTTCAGAGTGTTGGAAGGGGAGAGCAGTGAAACATAAACCTGATTCTGCCAAGAACCAGGATGCAGGTGACCCAACCTTTTACCTCAGAGTCACAATCAACAAGCATTTATTCATCACCTACTATGTGACAGGCACTCTAAATGTTGGGGGTACAAAGGCAAAAAAAAAAAGCAGTCTGTCCTCAAGGAACTCAGAACCTAACGAGGGAGACAACACGCAAACATCTATGTATAAATAAAACAGATAAGATAAACTGGAGCCAATGTACAGAGGATAGACATTAGCACTAAGAGAGATTCCAGAGAAGGAGGATTTTAGCTGGGACTTAAAGCATCATCTCAGTCCCAAATCTGTTGCTATGGGATTCTTTCCTCACTGGTAAAAATCAATGCCCTGTGCCTGTCTAAAGGGGCAGGATGGAGTTGGCCAAAAAAAAAAAAAAAGGGAGAGAGAACCAGTCCCTTTAAGATTTTAGACCTGCTTCAAGTCTCTTCAGACTCAGGTTCTGTAGCTGACTCAAGTGTTTCTGGTCTTCAGCTTCGAGAGAGAAGATGGATGATGTCAACCTCACTTCAAACTGGTGAAGGAAAAGACTGGGAGGAAGGTAACTTGTGAGGAGAGAAATCTTCATTGTCCCTGTTCCCAGCTTACTATATACTAAGCAGAGGTTCCCAAACTTATTTGACCTACAACCCCCTTTTCTTTTTTTTTTTATTTTTTTTAAATTTTTTTATTTTTTATTTTTTTATTTTTTAATGTTTAACAATCACTGCCATACAATTGAGATTTTATCCCCCCTCCACCTACCCCCCACTACCCCCCTCCCTCCCCACGACTGCATACAATTCTGTATAGATTCTACATATACTTTCCTATTGAGTATATTTTCACTACAGTCATGCTATGTAGTCAGACTAAAATAAATGAAAGAAATCGTATAACAAATCAGAACATGATACACAAACACATACACATACACAAACATGATCTGCTACATTTTGTGAGTGACTTCCATATTTCTTTCTCTGAGTGTGGAAGGCATTTTGCCTTGAGAACCACCTTTGGGATTTTTTTTTTTTATAAGAAGTTTTTGCGTTATTACAAAAATCCAAGTCTACCAGAAAAAACTCTCACACACTGTGGTCGTTGCTGTGCACAAAGTTCTCCTGGTTCTGCTCCTTTCACTCAGCATCAGGTCATATAAGTCCTTCCAGGCCTCTCTGAAGTCTTCTTGTTCATCATTTCTTATGGCACAATAGTACTCCATTACATTCATATACCATAATTTATTCAGCCATTCCCCAATTGATGGACATCCCCTTGACTTCCAGTTTTTGGCAACTACATAGAGTGCTGCTATAAATATTTTTGTACATGTGGGACCCTTTCCCATTTTTATGATCTCTTGGGGATATAGTCCTAGTGGCAATATTGCTGGGTCAAAGGGTATGCACATTTTTGTAGCCCTTTGGGCATAGTTCCAAATTGCTCTCCAGAATGGTTGGATGCGCTCGCAGCTCCACCAACAATGAATTAGTGTTCCAACTCTCCCACATCCTCTCCAGCATTTATCATTTTCTTGTTCTGTCATGTTTGCCAATCTTATAGGTGTGATGTGGTACCTCAGAGTTGTTTTGATTTGCATCTCTCTAATCAATAGTGATTTAGAGCATTTTTTCATATGATTATAGATAGCTTTAATTTCTTCCTCTGAAAATTGCCTGTTCATATCCTTTGACCATTTATCAATTGGAGAATGACTTGTATGATTACACATTTGGGTCAGTTCTCTATATATTCTAGAAATGAGGCCTTTATCCCCGAGCTTAGCTGTAAAAATTCTTTCCCAATTTACTACATCCCTCTGGATTTTGGTTGCATTGGGTTTGGTTGTGCAAAAACTTCTCAGCTTAATGTAATCAAAGTTATCCATTTTGCATTTCATAATGCATTCTATCTCTCCTTTAGTAAAGAATTCTTCCCTTCTCCATAGATCTGATAAATACACTATTCCTTGCTTCTCCAGTTTATTCATGGTATCAATCTTTATACCTAAATCATGTACCCATTTGGACTTTATTCTTGTGTACGGTGTCAGGTATGGGTCTATGCCTAATTTCCGCCACACTGTTATCCAGTTTTCCCAGCAATTTTTGTCAAACAATGAGTTCTTATCCCAGAAGCTGGGGTCCTTGGGTTTATCAAACAGAAGGTTACAACCCCCTTTCCAAAAAAAATTATTCAGAACCCTCCTGGAAATCTAGTTTCTTTAACTCTTGGCAGATTTTTTAAAAAATTTGTGTCATTTCAAACTACTACCATTCCCCCCTGCTCCCCAATCATTTCAGCACCCCTTAGGGGACAGTATTGCCCACTTTGGGAACCTATGCCAGACTTTGGAGAATTTCCCCTTGAGAAAGATCTGAGACTTTCTCCCTTAGTTGACGTGAGTTACAAGACTCCCAATGGGAGAGCTCCTTTACTTCATATTGTCTAGTACATATTCTCCTATATATACTTTCTCTGTTATCTGCTTGCCATCATTTTGGATAAATAGATTCTCTGCTACTTGTTGTGGATGTATGTTATAGAACTAATATTTGGTAAGAAGGGAGTTAAGTCTTGGATATAAAGCTTGGGGTCCTGTTTCCCCCCATTAACGTAATAGAAATCAAAATTTAGATTGAACCTGAAAACCACATCCCCTAAACTAATAATATTTAAGGGAACAGATAGATATAATTATAGTTCAGTACCCCCTCTCTCTGAGGAGAGCAGAGAAGCTAAATTTCTGACCCCAATGTCTTGTTTCTTCTTCAAGCAGGAATTAAAGTGTCCCTTGTGGAAAGGGAAGCGGAGAAGAGAGTAGAGATGTCTATTCTGTCTCCCTTTGAGTCACACTACAGCATTTCTATGCTTACATGTGTGGGATAGCCTCGTTGGAGACAGAGAAAGTCAAAAGAGAGAAATGAGGAGGAAAAGAATTCTAGACGTAGGGCACAACCAAGATAAATGCCCAGAATTGGGAAATGGAAAATTTTGTTCCAGGAACACCAAGGAAAACAGTGTAACTGAATCCCATGGTATGAGAGGGGAGAGAGGTAAATACAGCATAAGAAACCTGCAAAGGTAGGGGGCCAGATTAGGAAAGGCTTTGAATGCCAAACAGGATTTTACACTTCATCCTGGAGGTGATAGGGAGTCAGTGAAGTTTATTGAATGACCTTGGATGAATTGGTGAATGAATTGAATGAATTGGTGGGAGAATGAACTTGTCACATCTGCCCAAATCAGAAAAATAATTTTAACAGCAGATAATATGAAGTGGCAGAGACTTGAATCAAGAAAACACACCAGTAGGATAAAAAATAGTTCAAGCATGAGGGATTGCTCATAGATGGTACCAGTAGTGGAGGAAAGAATGGGGTGTGTATGAAAGATGTTACGAAGATCGTAGGACTTGACAATTGAGTGAATGTGGGGAGAGTGAGAGAGAATGAGGAATCAAGAATGACACCTAGATTTTGAGTCTGGGTAACTAGGAAGATGGTGGTACTCTCAGCGGTGATAGGGAAGTTAGAAAGTTGGGGGAAAGATAATGGCTTCAGTTTTGGACATATTGAGACATATTTGAACATATTAAAATTTCTATGGGACATCCAGTTCAAGATGTTTATTAGCTATTTGAAGATTTGAGGTGAAACGTTTAAAGAGAGGTTAAGGATAGATAGGTAGGTCAGAAAATCATCACCATTGAGATGATAATGGAATCTATAGGACCTGATGAGAGCAGCAAAGAAAACAGTACAGAAGAAGAAGAGAAGAGGGCTCAGGATAGGATGCTCGTAGTTAGTGGATCTGGCTGAAGATCTAGTAAATACAACTGAGAAGGAGCAGTCAGGTTGGTAGGAAGAGAATAACAAGAGGATTATATCAATGATAAAAGGGTAATTGACTATCAAGGGTTCCAAGGAGGTTGTGTGTGTTCGTCCTTTGTTGCTGAAGAAGACCATGCCAACAGAGAAATAATGACATGACTTGCACTTGACTTTGTTGTGAGTGAGGGAAGGCGGTGCAGGTCACTAGACTCACATCTCCTCCAGAGCCATCTGAATCTAGTGACCAGATATTCATCAGGATGACTAGAGATGACTCAAGATGAGGCAACTGGGATTAAGTGATTTACCCAAGGAGATGACTCAAGATGAGACAATTGGGATTAAGTGACTTACCCAAGGTCACACAGCTAGTGAGTGTCAAGTGTCTGAGGTGAGATTTGAATTCAGGTCCTCCTGACTCCTGCACTGGTGCTCTATCCACTGCACCACCTAACTGCCCCTCCAAGGAGGTTAAAAAAAAAGACAATGAGGATTGAGAAAAGACCATTAGATTTGGCAACTAAGAGATCAATGATAACTTTGAAGAGAACAGTTTCAGTTGAATGAGGTCAGAAGTCAGACCACAGAGAGTTAAACGGTGAGGAAAAAAAGGAAGTGGAGACAAAAACATAGATAACTTTTTTTTTTTTTTTTTTAGAAACTTTAACCACAAAAGGAAGGCAAGATATTGGACAAGATCTAATGAGGAGAGATGAATCAAATGAGAGATTTTTGAGATGGAGGAAAGACATTGTAGTGAGTGCTGTAGGCAGTACAAAAGAAATCTCCTTCTTTCTTTGACTTCTGGAGTTTTTCTCTCAAAATTTCCTTGTTCTATTAGTATAACTAGCATCTCTAGCACTATATCAAATAGTAATGGTGATTATAGGCATCCTTGCTTTGTCCCTAATCTTATTGGAAAGGACTCTATCCCATTATGTATAATATGGTTCTTGTTTTCACAAATATACTATTTATAGTATATTAAAGGAGGATCCATTTATTCCCATCTTTCTTTTATAGTGGTTTTTATTTTTTTTTTATAGAACTGGATGTTGTATTTTTGTCAAAAGTTTTTTCTGCATCTATTAATATAATCATATGATTTTTATTGTCATTAATCTGCTCAATTATGTTCCTTGCTTTTCTAATAATTGAACCAACCTTGAATTCCTGGTATAAATCCAAGTTAGTCATAGTACATAATCTCTATTATATCTCTCAGAATTCTCTATGAACATTTTTCAAAGACTTCACACATAGACCTTTCTTAGGAGTCCTTTTTCCAAAATCCCTGTTTCTTGTGAATTCTAGAATTATCATGTCACAAGACGTGGCTACATATCCATAGCAGCACTTTTTATGGTAGTAAATAAACTTAAAGTCAGTGTCCATCATTTGGGGAATAGCTAATAAAATTATGGTACAGGAATATAATAGAATGTTAAGACATGGTAAGAAATTAGTTAATATGAAGAATTCAGAGAAACATGGAAAAACATGAACATACACATTCATGTAAGCTCTCAATAGTGAAGTAGAATCAGGAAGATAATATGTACAATAATTTCTTACGTAATTAAAATAAGCAATCAGCCTCAGAGAAGAGTTAAGAAAAAGACTCTAGCTTCCCTTTCTGCAGAGGTAGGGGACTATGGGTATAACATGTCACAGCTGATGTATGTCCTTTGGTTTTGGGTAACTATTTTTCTTTCTATTAAAATACTTTGTTACAAGGACTGACTTGCTGGGTAGGAGAGTGGGGATCATATTCAGTCGATGTTAAATTAAGAAAAAAGATAGCAATAAACATTTTCCATTGGTCCCTAGTTCCAAGCGATCATTTGCAAGGTTATTTTCTACAGCATTAGATTTTGTAAATTGCATTGACCTAAGGACAGGTAACATTTTTTTTCTGAGATTTTAAAATGATCATTTCTTCCTTTGACATTATATTCCTTGAATGTTATCCATATGTAATTGTAGGAGGAAAGTTGGAGTTGCAAACTCCATATTAGGATGGCAATTTGCTTTTACAAATGAGAATCAGAATCTATTCCTGATTATGGAAATATGAAATAGCCTTAAATCCAGAACATTTTAATTTTTAAATGTCCCTAAAACTCCAACTGGACAACCTAATATTTTCAAATTTGGTATGAAACCCATGTATGAAAAGCTTGAAAGAATTTCCTCCTTATGGCTAAGTAATAAAGTCCTGAAAAAGGAAACACATGGCAAAAATGCTGATGTAATCACGACTATCTCTATGTACACAGCATATGGATGAGATTGCAGAAATGTTGATTCATCTTTAAGAAAATGCCTGGTAATATCTTTTTATAGTGAAGGATTTTGCTTATTTAGTTCCTGTTTCCTAGCTCTGCAGTCAGTGGCCCAAGGGATTGTCAAAGAGTATAGGCTTGAAGTAATGGATGAAAATGCTATGTCACTGAGTACTGTTGCTCATTCAGTTATGTCTGATTCTTCATGACCCCATGGACCATACTGTCCATAGGATTTTCTTGGCAAAGATACCAGTATATTTTCACCATTTCCTTCTTCAGTGAATTAAGGCAAACAGGTTAAGTGACTTATCCAGGGTCACATAGTAAGTAAGTATCTGAGGCCTAACTTAAACTAGGTCTTCCTGACTCCAGGAACACAGCTCCACTGAGTCACCCAGCTACCTCCTATGCCTCTGATACTCACATATTATTGTAATGTGGTGACCAGTGGCATTTTGAAACTATTGTCTTAACAACATCAAGTGCTCTGCTTTAGAAAGTGAATTAGAAGGAGCCCTTGAAGGAGTCCACAAACACTTAAATGTTAAGAATTATGGAACTCATAATAATAGATTTAGAACTGGGTGTTACCACAGGGGTCATCTAATCCAATCCCTTCATTTTTACAGCTGAAGAAATAAAGGCTTTAAGTAACAGAGCCAGGTTTAGAACCCAAGTCCTTCTCACTCCAAATACAGCACTTTTTTGACCATAAGCCACTGCCTCTCTTGCACATATTTTTCTATACCTGTCTTTCCTCCTACTGCCACCCTGTAAGCCCCCACACTAATCCCTTAGTCCATATCTATAATCCTCTATCACCAGAACCCTGCTGTTGTCCGGGAGCTCAGGTGGGTCAGCTAAAACCTGACTCTTCTATGGAAATACCTTTTGCATAACCATACTTATATATAGGTATAGGTATAGTCTATACCAAATTGCTTGGCTTCTCAGTGAGGGGGATGGAGATGGAGGGAAAGAATTTGACACTTAAAATTTAAAAACAAATGTTAAAATTATTTTTACATATAATTGGGGAAAATAAAATACTAAATAATTTAAAATCTGACTCTTCTAAAATTGAAGGTCAAGGCATTCATGGACCTCGGAATGTAGTTTTCCCCAAAACATTTTTAAATATGTACAATGATTAGATTTATTTTTAATCAGTATTTTCATAGTGATATTGCACGGATGTGATTATTGAGTAAATACCACCATCTCTGAAGAATTAAAGTTGAGAGCCATCCAAAAGTCCAAAGGAAGAAATGTGGTTGGTGTGATGAGGTTGTAAAACATGATTGAAGAACTGGAAAGGAGAAATCACAGAAGACCTCAGAAGAGAAAAGTACCTAGAAAAAGAGGTGAGGTGGTGGCGTGGATGGAGAATGAGGCGTGATAATGCTACACTGAGTCATCTGAGTTCAAATACAGGTTCTGCCACTTAAATATGGGGAAGTCCTCTCTAGGAGTCAGGCTCCTCTTCTGGAAAGTGATGGAGTTGAAAGAGATATCTAAAATTTTTTCCAGCTTTAGATGAATGTACCTATTTGAATCACTCTACTCTGGACATTTTGGGGTACCAGTTCCCCCACACGCACACATACCTTAGGCTCCAGGGGGTCCTCTCCCATTGAAAATCTATACCTTATCATTCCCATCTCTCCCTCTCCTTTTGCCTCTTTTTCCTTTTTTTGCTTGTCTCTTTTAGAAATCTCTTAGGCAATCAGGAGTCACATCTTTCAGCCCGTATGCAGCTTCACAAGACTGTCCAGCACACCACCAATCTTGCTGGGAGTGCAGCAACATTTGTACCTAGGGAACTATAGAAACACAATAATATGTATTGGCTAGAGATCAACATAGTATTGACTGCTGGGTTTCTCTTTGATTCTCTGGATGCAACAAATGCTCAGATGAGCTCCAGGGCTTACATTTTTAAAGCTCTGAAAGGATGTGGCCAGTTTTCAGCCCAGCCATTCACTTGCCTCTTGTGACTTACCAGGTATTTAAACTTTGTTACTACAACATCTTGTAACAAGCTGGAGGGCATGGGCAGGATCCTTTTCCCCCTGTACAGGTCTGGAGAATAGCTAGCCATTACAGAGGCACAAAGAAAGGAGATGAAATTCAATGTGTGAGGAACAGAAAGGACACTTTGACTGGATTATGTGTTCTAGGAAGGGGATCAATGTATAATGAGGCTGGAAACATAGGAGTGTACCATGTTATGAAGAGATTTGGTGGTGGTTTTTGTCCTTCATTCTCAAAGAGGACCAAAATGACATCACCATGATAAAGTGAAGTTTCAATATGTATAACTGTGGTTGATCAGACCAATACGAGTTAGTATGAACATCTGGGATGGTTACTCCAAATTTGCACATCCTACATTTCCTTTGTGCTGTTTCAATTCTTCTTTGCTCATAGAGCACAGCACCTTTTCTGATATGGGCAGGCCATGCTGAGCGGTCAAATCCAAAAATTCTTGAGAGAGATCTTGAGAGTATTCTTGTATCACTTCTTCTGACCACCATGTGATTGCCTGCCCCATGAGAGTTCTCCATAAAATAGTCTTTTTGGCAAGAGTACATTTTGCATTTGAACAACGTGGCCAGCCCATAGGAGTTGTGCTCTCTGAAGCAGAGTTTGAATACTTGGTAGTTTAGTTCAAGCAAGGACTTCAGTGTCTGGTACCTTATCCTGCCAGGTGATCTTCAGAATCTTCCTAAGACAGTTCAGATGGAAGTGATCCTGGCATGGTACTGGTAGACTGTCCATGTTTCACAGGCACACAACAATGAAATCAGCACAAAGGCTCTGTAGACCTTCAGTTTGGTAGTCAGTCTAATACCTCTTCTCTCCCAAACTTAGATGGCCACCTGGAAGATGAAGAGATTTAAAAGCTAAATAGAAGAGTTTATATTTTATCCCAAACGCAATAGGAAGCCACTAGATTTAATTGACTAGGAAAGTGACACGATCAGATCTGTCTTTAAAGAAAATCATTTTGGCAGCTGTGTGGAAGACGGATTGGAAAGAGGAGATACTTGAGGCATTGAAACCAGTTAGGAGGTCTTTGCAATGGTGTAGGTGAGAGGGAACAAGCACTTAAACTAAGATGATGGCTGTGAGACAAGAGCACAGGAGGTGAGTGATGTTACTTAGGCAGAAACGGCAAGATGTGGCCATTAAAAATGAATGCTATCTCAACTGACTTTCCTGTACAACCTCATCTAGATGAGAGGCTGCAGCTGTGTGTAGACTAAGCAGCTGAAAGATAAATAGTCAATCAACCATCCAGTAATTTTATGTATGACATGTCACGCAGACTGACTCATTTTTTTTTTCCACTGAGCTGTTAGGTATTTTTAGCATCATATAGATATCCCCGAACTAAGTCAGTGGGGACACTGAGTCTCTGGTGGCATCTAATTTTAAAATTTTCCACCTAAAACATTTATTCCAGTGTGTTCCCCACACACTCCATGTTTATTCGTACTTTCATGCTTTTGCTCACCCTGTCACTACTGCCTGGAATGTCCCCCTCTTTGCCCAAGCAGATCCTACTGCTCCGTTTCTTTATCTGTAAAATGAGGAGGCTGAAGTAGAGGACCCTTCAAACTCTAACTTTTATGACCTTGCGAGCCTTCAAGGTTCAGTTCAGGTACCACCTCCTCCCAAAGTGCTATCATCTCCCTGACAACCTCAGGCAGTGCTATTCTCTGCCTCCTCTGAATTCCTCCAGCACTTGTAGTCTGTAGCATCTGGTGCTAAGCTCTCTTGCTGGAGGCTCAGCCTAAAGCCAGCACACTCATTTTAGTTTCAGTTTGGGGATGAAAGGAGACACTTACAAGTCACTGAATGTTTAACAAAATATTTCCTTTATCCCAACATAACAAGGATAGAGTGGCATTAGTTTCAGCTTTAGTAGATATGGCCTCCGTCCCCTCCTCACAGGGATGTCTAATAAGCAGATCATCAGAGTATGACTATTCAAGTGGTCTTAGGCACCCATTAAATCTGAAACTGCATATGACTGGAACTTATGCCTTCAGATGATGCGGAAACTGTGTCAGGGAAGCTGGGGTCAATCAGGTCAAGCAGGGTGAGTGAAAAGGAGGGAAAAACCTTTAAATAAAACCTACTATATGATAGGCACTGTACTGAGCACTTTTCTTGTCTTCCTTCCTTCCCTCCTTCTTACCTCACTCCCTTGTTTCACTCAGAGCTGCTATTTGGATGCCACACCTGTTGATCACATGGTGGTCAGCAGAATCAATACAAGGGCACTCTCAAGGTCTCTCCCAAAAGCTTTGGATTTGATTGTGCGACATGGGAGACACTGATGCAGGACCACTCAGCATGGTGTGCCCACATCAGAAAGGGTGCTGTGCTCTATGAGCAAAGCAGAATTGAGACAGCACAAAGGAAATGTAGGATGCGCAAATTTGCAGTATCCACCCCAAATGTTCACACAGACTATGTGTGCCCAATCTGTGGTAGAACATTCTGAGCTCGTATTGGTCTGATCAGCCACCACTGGACACATTGAAACTTGAGTTTATCATGGACAAGGACAACAACCACTACCCCTCACTCCCTCCATATCTCCCCTTTTCCTTTCTTTCTTCCATTCTTTCTTCTTTTCTTTATTTCTTCCTTAACAAATATCTCATTGCTTTTGTTTCCTTCCATGCTTCCTTCTCTTCTTCCTTTCTCCATGCTTTCCTTCCTTCCTTCCTTCCTTCCTTCCTTCCTTCCTTCCTTCCTTCCTTCCTTCCTTCCTTCCTTCCTTTCCTTTCTTCTTTGACAAATATTATCTCATTTGATGCTGACAACAGGGCTGTGAGGATAACTTTGTCTTCTTTTAGGTAAAACCTCTCCATGTTGTAGATGGAATAAAAGAAGGTGCATTGGGGAAATTCTGGTCCTATCACATGTGTTTTCTGGTTATTTCATAGAAGTTTAATGTTCCCAAGAAGACTGTAAATTCCTCAAGGGCTGGGAGTTTGTCTTATTTCTTTGTATATCTCATAGCATCTAGAGCAAAGAGGGACACCTACTTCTCAACTTGAGACAGCTTATCCTTAGTTGCTTTCCATCAAATCAAATCAAGTCAAATAGACAAGCACTTATTATGTATCTCCTATGTGTCAAGTGCTGGTCTAAACCTAGGAGATATATGAAAAAAAACTAACAAGCAAACAGACAAAATCAGTCTGCTCTGAAGGAGTTCACAGTCTGATGGGGGAGATAAGCAGGTAAATATGTACAAACAAGATATATATTCAGGATAAATTAGGTGTGATTTCAGTGGGAAAACACCAAGATTAGGGAGGACTGGGGAGGGTTTCTTGGAAAGAATGGCAGTAAGCCTGTTGTCTAAAGGTCAGTCAGTTATTTATGCTGGTAGAGAGAGGGAAACTAGGGAAGATGTGCTCAGTGACAGAGAATGATATTACCATCCTTCTGGGTCCCTAGCAGCTCTTGAATTCACAGTTTGCTCTTAAAATCACTTTCTCTTCTTGTCTTTAGTTCAGAGGTTGTGCCTTCCTTTCCTATGCAGACTCCTATGTTATCTGAACTCCAGAAGTGTATCTGTCACAGGCACTCCAAGTCCTAGAGATGACTCTTGAGGAGAGTTTGGAAGCATCAGCTAATATGGGGACTTGCTTAGTAAGCATCGCCACCTGGATGAAGCACATGGTCCCTGGGCTCCAGAGTCTGCCTGACTCCTGGGGAAGTTCCAGGTGTCAATTTTAGTCCATGAAGCCTTTGCAGGATTTAGTTTCTGACTATTTTCAAGTCTAACTTTTTTACCTTTTTTGACCTTGACAACTGATAGTAAGTGGCAAATGGAGGGAAGGAAAGAAGAAGGACCTTGTATGCTAAAAAATCCAGAGATGACAATGTGACCAACAGATTGTAAGGGTTCCTGGAGGGGGTTTTGAGGGGGATGAGTTCTAGGGAAACCTGTTTGCCTTGCTGGCCTATTTGAATATGAACAGGAGACTTCCAAGACAAGGTAGAATTGCTGGGACTGTCCCTGACAGTGGTTGTTTTTATTGTAATCATTCAGGATTCTTACATTGATTCTGGAGGAAGTGTTGAGGGTTGGATCAGCAAGAGGTCTCAGTACCGTAGAAATACAGGGAACCAAATAAATTGCACACATAAACTGATCCTCAGCATTACAGTATAGAGACAGATTCTCTTACACAAATTCCTCAGCAGAAGGAGATTTTTAAAGCTTTAAAAAATATTCTTCATGGCAAGCACTTTTTATATCTTGCTATGCAGACACGACTGTGGGCTAGGGGAAACCCTTAAAGACAGCCCTGCAAATAAGCACTCTCTCACAGGCCCAGAGTTTGAAAGAAATAATGAAAATTGAATTTGTTCCTCCCCCTCCACCCCATAATCAAAGGAATGGCAGTTGTTTTCTAGGCTAATGAGGTGTGTTGTGATGGAATATTTCAGTTTAAAAAATTAATTGTCTTCTCTCCCCATTTACATGCTCATACTGCATTTTATTTTCTTTTAAAAAAATTGTAGTTATATACATTCTTTTTGTTTTGATATTTGTCACAGTTATTTCTTGATATACTCTGCCTAATATGACCAAACTGACCCTCTCTCTCCCACACTTTGCAGCAAAGAAAAAGAGTTAAGCAAAAACAATTGATGTAGGAACTGGATGGGAGAATGTATACTGTGTGTGTGTGTGTGTGTCTGTCTGTCTGTCTGTCTGTCTGTATGTATGCATGTATGTAGTTTCCTGCCTCTCTACTAGTTAAGTGGAACAAGTTCTATTTCATTATCTGCTCTGGTACCATCACTGGTTTTTTTTTTCAGTTTCTCAAACTTCCCCTTCTTTTTAGTGTTCCTTTCATTATACTATTGTAATAGAGTGTTCTTTTTTCAGAGGTGTGGAAGAGCTGTCTAGGGTTCTGAAGCTCTGGGCTCCTGAAATGGGCTGGGAAGTTTATTTATTGTGTGTGTATAGGGGTCTGCCTGTATGTGTGTGTATGATATATGTGTGTATACATATATGTGAATATGTTTATCTTGTGTGGGTGTATGTGTGTACGTGTATATGTGTGTTATATATGCGTGCATGAATGTGTCCAGGTTTTAGCTAATCATGAACTTTGGAAAGGTCCTTAGCCAACACAACAAAGTGATTTTCTGGCCCAGAAACCTTTATTGCTATGACACTGATAAGAATAAAAGAATTGTAGCAGTTGTTGGTGACTTAGTAACCATTTTTTCTGCTTTGTTCTCTTATTTGAAAGGATCCTGATTGTCTACTTAAAGATCACATCTGAAAACCTACCCAAGAATTGCCTCCCTCCCACCATCCCCATTCCAAAGGCAGACCCAAAAGAGAAGTTAGCAGATTTCAGAAAACAAGCTTGTCATAGTTGGCACTTTCTATTTGAACAGAAGTTTCTCTATTCTCTGACATTTCTTTAAAGCCTGTTTATGTTCATTCATTTATCCAGTCAATAATTATTTTTACTGAGTACTTATCAACTAGACAGACACAAAGGAAGGTAGCAGATAGATAGAATCTTATGCTTAGCACTAAGAGGATTGTAAAGATGAATGAGTGATGGTTCTTGTCTCTAACTGTAAAATCACCAAGTTATAGGCAATACTGCATTATATCCCCCCTCCATTTTTGTAAGGCATATAAGATTAAGGATAGTTTGTGTTTTGGTGAAGGGTCAAGTGGGAAATGATAATTCTCTTTTTTTTTAAATTAAATTTATTTATTTAACTTTTAACATTCATTTTCACAAAATTTTGGGTTACAAATTTTCTCCCCTTTTATCCCCTCCCCCCCAAACACCAAGCATTCTAATTACCCCTATGACCAATCTGCTCTCTCTTCTATCATCCCTCTCTGCCCTTGTCTCCGTCTTCTCTTTTGTCCTGTAGGGCCAGATAGCTTTCTATACCCCTTTACCTGTATTTCTTATTTCCTAGTGGCAAGAACATTGCTCGACAGTTGATCTTAACACTTTGAGTTCCAACTTCTTTACCTCCCTCCCTCTCTACCCCTTCCCTTTGGAAGGCAAGCAATTCAATATAGGCCAAATCTGTGTAGTTTTGCAAATGACTTCCACAATAGTTGTGTTGTATAGGACTAACTATATTACCCTCCATCCTATCCTGTCCCCCATTACTTCTATTCTCTTTTGATCCTATCCCTCCCCATGAGTGTTGACCTCGAATTGCCTCTCCTCCCCATGCCCTCCCTTCTATCATCCCCCCCACCCTGCTTGTCCCCTTATCCCCCACTTTCCTGTATTGTGAGATAGGTTTTCCTACCAAAATGAGTGTGCATTTTATTCTTTCCTTTAGTGGAATGTGATGGGAGTAGACTTCATGTTTTTCTCTCACCTCCCCTCATTATCCCTCCACTAATGAGTCTTTTGCTTGCCTCTTTTATGAGAGATAATTTGCCCCATTCAATTTCTCCCTTTCTCCTCCCAATATATTTCTCTCACTGCTTGATTTCATTTTTTTTTTTAAGATATGATCCCATCCTCTTCAATTCACTCTGTGCACTCTGTCTCTATGTATGTGTGTGTGTGTGCATGTGTGTTTGTGTACTCCCACCGAGTACCCAGATGCTGAAATGTTTCAAGAGTTACAAATATTTTCTTTCCATGTAGGAATGTAAACAGTTCAGCTTTAGTAAGTCCCTTATGACTTCTCTTTGCTGTTCACCTTTTCATGGTTCTCTTCATTCTTGTGTATGAAAGTCAAATTTTCTTTTCAGCTCTGGTCTTTTCATCAAGAATGCTTGAAAATCCTCTATTTCATTGAAAGATCAATTTTTCCCCTGAAGTATTATACTCAGTTTTGCTGGGTAGGTGATTCTTGGTTTTAGTCCTAGTTCCTTTGACTTCTGGAATATCCTATTCCATGCCCTTCGATCCCTTAATGTAGAGGCTGCTAGATCTTGTGTTCTCCTGATTGTATTTCCACAATACTTGAATTGTTTCTTTCTAGTTGCTTGCAATATTTTCTCCTTGACCTGGGAACTCTGGAATTTGGCCACAATGTTCCTAGGAGTTTCTCTTTTTGGATCTCTTTCATGCGGTGTTCTGTGGATTCCTTGAATATTTATTTTGCCCTCTGGTTCTAGAATCTCAGGGCAGTTTTCCTTGATAATTTCATGAAAGATGATGTCTAGGCTCTTCTTTTGATCATGGCTTTCAGGTAGTCCCATAATTTTTAAATTGTCTCTCCTGGATCTATTTTCCAGGTCTGTTGTTTTTCCAATGAGATATTTCACATTATCTTCCATTTTTCCATTCTTTTGGCTTTGTATTGTGATATCTTGCTTTCTCACAAAGTCCTTAGCCTCCATCTGTGCCATTCTAGTTTTGAAAGAACTATTTTCTTCAGTGAGCTTTTGAATCTCCTTTTCAATTTGGCTGATTCTGCTTTTGAAAGCATTCTTCTCCTCATTGGCTTCTTGAACCTCTTTTGCCAATTGAGTTAGGCTAGTTTTCAAGGTTTTAATTTCTTCAACATTTTTGTGGGTCTCCTTTAGGAGGGAGCTGATCTGCTTTTCATGCTTTTCTTTCATCTCTCTCATTTCTCTTCCCAGTTTTTCCTCCACCTCTCTAACTTGATTTTCAAAATTCTTTTTGAGCTCTTCCATGGCCTGAGCCCATTGGGTGGGCTGGGACACAGAAGCCTTGATTTCTGTGTCTTTGCCTGATGGTAAGCATTGTTCTTCCTCATCAGAAAGGAAGGGAGGAAATGCCTGTTCTCCAAGAAAGTAGCCTTCTATAGTCTTATTTCTTTTCCCTTTTCTGGGCATTTTCCCAGCCAGTGACTTGACCTCTGAATATTCTCCTCACACCCACCTCACCTCCTGATCCTCCCAGCCAGCGTTTGGGGTCTGAGATTCAAATGCTGCTTCCAGCCTTAGGGCTTTTGGCGGGGGCAGGGCTGCTATTCAGTATGAGATTATGTTCAGGTGCTGAGGTTGGGGCAGGGCCGCCTCCCAGGCTCAGTTCCCTCAGGGGGTTTATGCACAGACCTTCCACAATGGATCCAGGCTGCCTCCTGCTTGGGGAGCCCCAGTCTGCAGCCGCCTCTCAGCTTCTACCTCCCGGGGGGGCCTGAATTATGGGGGCACCCCACTCCCCTCTCGACCAGCCAAAGAGACTCTCTCACCAACCCCCATCACCTGTAGGTGGAGGGACTTGTGCGGCCGCTGGAGATCCCGTCCCTGAAGCCTGCTCGGATCTGTTTCTCTCGGTGCCGCGGCCACGGCCGCAGCAGGTCTGGGCTGGGCTCCGCGTCTGCTGCATGACGGACCTTTTGGTAGAGGTTTGCAGGTCCCTCTGTGGGTGGAGGGACCCGCGTGGCCGCTGGAGATCCCGTCCCTGAAGCCTGCTCGGATCTTTTCCTCTCTGTGCCACGGCTGCGGCAGGGCTGCACTCAGCTCCCAGTCCCGGTGCCCAGTCCGCAGTGCGAAGGACCCCCCGTGAGAGGTTTGCAGGTCTCTCCGGAACAGAAATCTCCCTTGCTCCAATATTCCGTGGCCTCTGGGTGCAGAATTCGCCGTGAGTTACTCCCCTGTAGCCGTTCTATGGGTTGTGGGTTCGGAGCAATGTGTATGTGCGTCTTTCTACTCCGCCATCTTGGCTCCGCCCCCGATAATTTTCTAATAAAATTTTTCAATCTACATTTAAAGATACTTCACTATAAACTTGCTATAATACTTCTTGCTGTAGAAATAAATAGAATTCCATTTAAGGTGAGTCTGTTTGGAATGTCATCCAAGAATATTTCATCAGTAAGGCTGCACAGGGACAGCATCATGATCTGGACTCCTGAGAACAGAAGGAAAGTGGAGCTCCTGTGTCCCTTGCATTAGAGCTTGATAGAAAAAGAGTCTTCTAATAAATGACCAAGAGAGGAAGTCTATGTTATTTTCCTCTATTTAAATGCTATTTAATAAAATTTAAAAGGCAGTACTCTTAGTGTATCAAAAACTAAAGAAAGTTATTCCATTTGAGTCACTAACAGCTGGGCAATAGAAATAAAGGTATTATCAATTGACTTATTTTAATTTGAATTAGTCATCTTTTTTTTTTTTAAAGACTTCCTTTACAAGAAACCTTGGAATTTGTTTTACATTTTTTATTATTTTTAGTTGTTATTTCTTGAGAGCACTCAACATGCTAGGAGCTATTCAGAACCATCTTCTAAACCACTGTACTGGGACACTATTGCCCTACTTGAGTTGGCTTTCCCATGATAAAACTTGTGTTTGAGATTTAATGTGTTGGCTGGTACTGTATCATTAAGCTAATTATTCTGACTCATCAAGCTGACAGTCAATGTAGACATATTAAAGTAATTTTAAAAATAGAAAATTATGTTTGAAATAAACAAGATAAAAAGGCCAAAATATGCAGTTTTAAGTAAATTGTCTTTGTTTTAAATGATAAACGGTCAAGGCCAGCTTTGGGCCAAATTGGGAACTAGGTAATCTTTTTATCATCCTCTCACTTTCCTTTTGGAACTTCCTACTTTCCTATGCCCATTCTGTGCCCCTTTTCTCCACCCCTTTTCTCTTTTCCCATAAATCAAAAATCTTACTCTTCACTGAAGCTAATTATAGCTAGAAGTAGGAGAACTGCAATATATTATCTCTTAAGATAGTCTCCCAGTGGTATTTTCATTTGTAAGAAAAGATCCCAGAATGAATCTCTCATTGGTGACATCACAGGTAGTCCAACAAGGTGAAGTGAACAATTTAATGGATGAGGGAGTTGTTTTATTTTGTTTTGGAGAGATGTGTTCTCCCATAGAGCTCATATAACTGTTTACTTCACTTATAAGTGAAGCTAGCCATATAAAAAGGCAGTAGTAATTAGTGTAAGTTACACTAACTTGTGTCCCACTTTTACTTCATATTCTATGGTAAATAGACAAAGCTTATTATATTATTATTATTTTGGTATTATGTACTTAAAATATTACAGTGGGGGAAAATCATAGCCTTTCTGGTGACTTCTTTGTGGAATTGCTTAATCATTTATAAGATGTTTGGCTTCTGTTCACTATACAGTTCTGTTCTAGGGATACCTTAAGTACCTGTACAGATCCCTGATATATGACTTAGCAGGTACCCTAAGCCAGCATGGGTTCATTAACAAGAAGTCATACTTTAATAGCCTCATTTTTTTTTTAAACAAAGTTACTGGATGAATAGATTATGGGAATGCTATAGATATAGTACGTTTAGATTTCAGCAAAACATTTGTAAACCAAAGGCTTAAGGTGCTGGGATGCATTCTCTAACTAAGTGGCTGTAGCTCTGGGCTCAGACCAACCAGGTTCAGTCCTCCAGGAGTGTGGCATATAGAGGCTAATTCTTTTTTTTTTTCATTGTATTTAGCTCATTAGGGATTAGATTGATCTACTTTCTGGCCTATGAATAGAAGTTACATGGAATCAGATTTCAGCTCAATATAAGAAAAAACTTGCTTATAATTAGAGGGGCCCCAAAATGGGAGGAATTCCTCAGTAGTATTCTCTGACTGTGAAGGTGTTTAGGTACAGAGTAAATTGCTACTTGCCAGAGGCTTCAGGTAGGGAGCTGGACTAAGAATCTCAGATAGTTTGTTCCAATGCTGGTGGTCCAAGTTGTCAGTCTGCTCCTATCTCTCTGTATAGTTCTTACTAAGTCTTTCACTCACTCCTGGACCGCTCTGTATACTCCCCAATTAGGGGAAGGGGAGGAATTCCCCATGACAACACACTTTTAAGTGTCATCTGCGTTATTAATATTCTCTTCATCACTTTCTCAAGTGTAGATAATCATCAGAAGAATAAATCAAGCCCTGGTTTGCTAATATCCAAGGTATAAATGCTCACAGTTGAAATTTAATAATTGATTCTCTTTAAGCAGATTGGAGCTGGCTACAGTACATGACTCCTGTATCTGTTTCATTACCTATGAATTGGAGGTAACTATAACAATCAATAATTTTCCATGACAGAAAGGATCATTTGATGGATTGGACACAGTCCAGGGATTCCATATTGTTTGGCACAGGGCAGTATCTATATCTGTTTAATTGGCTTGTGAACACCTGTAATATATCACTTCCTTCAGACTGAATGATGCAGCAGAGCACAGAGAGGTCCTGGTGCTTGCATCAATGTGCTCATAGTCCCCTCCCCTGTCAGAATTAGGTGGGGGTAGGAAACTCACCTAAAGCAGCTAGAGAGATGATCGCTCAGGGCATAGAGTGCTGGGTCTGGAGTCAGGAAGATCTGAGTTCAAATGTGATTTCAGATATTTACTAGCTGTGTGACTCTGGGCAAGTCACTTAACACAGTCACAAACAGAGGTTTCTTTTAATTTCCTTGCCTGGAGAAGGAAATGGCAAACCACTGCAGTATCTTTGCAAAGAAAACCCTATGAACAGTATGGTCCTTGGGATCACAAAGAGTTAGATAGAAGTGAACAACTAGCAGCAACTAGGAAACTCACCTCAGCAATAAATGGGCAGAGGATGTAGATTGCATACCATAAATTGATACTTCATTGACATTTCTGGTAGCATGCCTACAGATCTCTTTGCCTGGAAACTGGCTCAATTCCTAGCTTCTCATTCCCAACTCAATCCTTTAAATTGATAGCCTATGAAGTCCTGGTTTCTGGCTGGCCAGGGCACTGGTTTATACTTACATTTCAGAGTCCATCTATCTCCAGGAGGAGACTTCTCCTTGTTCCCACTGATAATTATTGGCACATGTCAGTCTGTTTCAGAAGACCTGAGCCCAGTGCATAAGAATATCTTGAAGTATTATTGATTATACAAAAAACCCATAGTATTGACCCAAACAATCAAAGAACTATGAATTCTGAACATGAGAAATGTCTAATACTTTCCTTTTGGGAAAAACTTCCTCAATAAAAGTTAATAAGATGGCTTTCTGGCACCATTGACTGATACATATTGTCAGACTGGTAATATGTTTTAAGGCATTTAAAACTCTTCACAATCTGGCTCCAGTCTGTTTCCAGGATGATTATACATCACTTCCCCTCACGCACTCTATGTCCCAGCCAAATTGGTCTACTTACCATTTCCAATCCATATCTAACATCCCACCCCCCATCTCTGTGCCTTTTCAAGGGCTATCTTCCTTTCTCGAGTCTCAGGGAACCCCAAGCACCCTTTGAGTCAACTCAAGAGCCACGGTTTACAGACCTTTTCCAGTTCCCTAAGTTGTCAGTCACCCATCACCCAAATTATTTTCTATTTATTTGATGTATATTTTGTGTTTACTTACTAAAAACATATTGTTTGTCCCTTTCTCCCTCCTTGAAGGCAGCTAAAGGGTGTAGTTTTATAGATTACCAGATTTGAAGTAAAAAAGACCTGAGTTCTAATCCCACACCAGACACTTACTAGCTGTGTTACCCTGGGTAACTTACTACACCTCTCTCAGCTTCAATTTCCTCAGTTGTAAAGTGGAAATAATAATACCACTGACTGCACAGGGTTCTTGAGTTGATAATTATAAAGAGCTGTGCAAATCTTAAAGCACTATGTAAAGGCTGGCAGGTTATTTTTGCCTTTGTATCACTAGTATCTAACGCAGTGCCTGGTATATCATAGATACTTCATAAATGCAAATCGAGTTGTCTTGAATTAAGGCTGGACTGAAGGAGAAGGAAGAGAAGGAAAACCTAGTAAACAGTCCCTATCCTGACTAGTCTGCCTATTTGGTGCAGATTCTAGTGCACTTAAGTGTTACGGGCTAGAGACAGTATCAGGGCTGTGGTTGTGCTACCATGTGGAATGTTCACAAGGATCAAGAGTAGAAGCATGGCCAGGACAAGGAGCTGGTGATGTGGTACAGCATGGTATTTATGACAAGTTGGATCAACACACAAGAACTTGAGCCAAAAGAAGTCAAACCGAGCAACTTTTAGCATAAGCCAAGTAGTCAAGAAGGCCAAGAATAAACCAAGGAAGCATAGAGATTCCTGACAGCTAAGAAGCTGTCTGATCTACTCAAAGTATGTTCTGACAGCGTGAGTCAGCAGAGTCCTCTTCATAGGCCTCTCTATACTCTGCACTGCCTAGATGAGCCAAGTAAAACATCCCCCCCAAGGTGGATGGGGCTAGCTGGCACGGGGTGAGATGAGCTATAATTTGGTCATCTGATCGATTTAGGGCTTTATGCTATGACTGGTTTATTATCCACAGCAGGGGAACAGGAGTATAATGCCACCTGTTTCACTGAGCTATTCAGAGCTGATTGTTAAATTTTTAGGGTGAGCATTTACATCTCAGAAATCAGCAAGCTATATAAATCAGGGCTTCATTTATTTTTTGTTGATCATCCAAATTTGACAATGATGGAGAAAATGTTAAGAATGTAGATTATACCTAAAACTGTGTCATGGGTACATTTTTCTCCAGAAAGCCAATTGTTAGACATTTACTAGTATACCCCAGAATACAAGTGTAGGAACATATCTTCATTTGAGACACCGCATTGCAGACTTATGATTTTCACATTATAATGTTTTATTTTGACATGCTAAAGTTGACTGTGGTACAGGAGAAGAAATTCTGAGTTTGGAGGCAGATCTTATATATTTGTAATATACAAATATTTGTACATATTTTAATATACTTTATATACTGTACATGCTGTCTCTCCCAATAGAATGTATTTCGTTAAAGGCAGAGACTGTTTCATTTTTTTCTTTGTACCCACAGGACCTAGCACAGTGCCTGGAAAATAGTAGGTACTTAATAAATACTAATTTGTGGATTGATTGCTTGATTGATGTGGAACAAGATGACCTCTAAAGTCCCTTCCAGCTCTAAATTTATGATTCGGTGATCCTATGAATTCTGGCTCTGTCACTCATTATCTGTGTGAACTAGAACAAGTCCCTCAGCCTTTCTAGGCCTCAGTTTCCTTGTCAGTAAAATGATGAGTTTAGACCAGATGACTTTCCCAAATCCTTTCCAAATCTAAATCTATCATCTGCTGATATTCATGGAAGTGGCAGTTGAAGTCATAGGAACAGATATCTTGAATTATGGCTCAGGAGTATAAATTTTGCTGACTTCTGCTACCAGAAACTATACAAACACCTTCATATTCAGTTAGCCCCATATGTCACCTGACTTTGGATGAGCTTGATCAAGCCTTGGTATTTGACACCAAATTTGTAATATGGCACATACACCATCTGCCAGGCACCCCAATGAACATTCTGTCTCTAGCTCCTGTCAAAAATAATCCCTAAGAAGATATAGTACAGTTCTATGTGTTCAGGAATCTGTATATCAGAAGAGACTACAGGCAAAGTGTTGCTCAGTTGTTTCAGTTGTATCCTACTCTTAATGACCCATTTAGGGTTTTCTTGGCAAGATTACTGCAGTGGCTTGTCATTTCCTGATCTAGCTCATTTTTACAGATGAGGAAACTGAGGCAAATGGGATTAAGCAATGTGCCCTGGGTCACACAGCTAGGAAGTGTCTGAGACCAGATTTGAACTCAGGTGTTCCTAACTTCAGACCTGGCACTCTAGCCACCTCTCCACCTAGCTACCTTAGGCAAAGTGTAGGTGTCCCCATTAAGTATCCTGGCCAAGAAACATCCTCTATCAACTAAGTGGTAAGTGTAGATCCATTTCTTGGCACAAACATGAACTTTGAATGAAAGCCTAGTAGACCAACATTTCTGAAAAAGCTGTAGAATCTCAGATTTGTATGGGATCTCAGAGATACCCCCTAGTACCTATATCTGAACAAGAATCCTTTGCACAACCTACCCAACAAATAGTTCGTCATTCAGCCTTTACTGAATAGTTCCCAGTAAGGTCAAAGTCATTGCTTCCCAAGGGAGGCCATTCTACTTTGGAACAGCATTGAGTATAAGGGAAGTTTTCCTTATGTCAAACCTAAATCTTCTCCCCAGTGATCATAGTTCTGGCTTTGGGGTCAGAAAAAACAAGTCTCACCTCTCTTCTCCATGGCAGCTCTGCTTGTTCAGCCAGACTAGCACTGCTGACTATAAACCCATCTGTTCTTAAAAGAGAAGAGAAAATGGCAGAAGCAGCACAGTGTGAGAAAAATGGCAATGATGTCAAAGGATCTGGATTTGAATTTTGACTGCTGTTTTGTAGCTGTGTGACCTTGGGCCTGTCATTTTCCCTCACTAATCCTTAGTTTCCTTATCTGTAAAAGTGAATTCACTGGAATAAATGGTCTCAAAGACCTAGTCTAGCTCTGAATCCAATAAGCTTTCCCTGTGTGGGCATACAGCAGTCTTACCTACATTCATATGTACCAGATCTCTGTTACAGTAGGTTTTCCTTCACTGCCTTTCTTTGTTACAAGTGAGGTTCTGTTGGGTGGGTGACAAAGGCAGTTTGTCAACAAATGACTAGTAATTTTTTTTAAAGATAGAAATAAAATTTTAAGATTTAGAAATTTAAAAACCCTAAAATTATGGGCAGGACCCTATAAAGTATCTATCTACTACCCACCCCATTCCCCAAATTATTTCTCATAATCGACTTTGTTCCAAAACAAAATCATGAGCCTAAATTCTCTGTCACATGTTCAAGCATTTCATAGACAAAAAAAGAGGAGAATTTGAGTAGGGCATGAGAGGGAGTGTGTAAGTATCTGCTTTTTGAAGTAATACAGCCATGGCTGAGCAGTTGCTAATAAACATATTGCCTTTAGGAGCCACCAAATCATTCCCAGAATATAACAATATGCACTACAAATTGATGAGCAGAATGTTCAAAAGGCAAGAGCAAGTAGTTACCCTCCCTAATCATTGGGAGATGAGGCAGGAAAGGGAAAAAATACCCTGAAAATAAAAACAATACTATTAAATTCTTGAATTTCTAATTGTATGTGTATGTGTGTGTGTTTACTATTTCATTTAAAGTCTTTTCCAGTTATGAGATAAGAGAACAGCCAAGTGTGGGGAGTCTTACAAGAGTCTTAATTTTCCCCGGAGAGGTTTTCACAGGAGGAAAATCATATGTTAAAGGAAAAAAAAAATAAAGGAGAGGAGCCAGGGAAGGGAAATAGAGAACTAGAAAGTCTCACAAAATCAAGCTCCTTCTGCACCTTCTGAAAGAAACCTTTCATCATCATCTCCTTAATCTAGTGCCTTCCCTGCTTTGATTATCTCTAATTTATCCTGCAGTGTTTTATTGTTGTTAGTAGTGTTTCAGTAGTGTCTGACTCTTCATGAGCATATTTGGGGTTTTCTTGGCAAAGATATTAAAGTGATTTGCCATTTCCTCTTCCAGCTCATTTTATAGATGAAGAAACTGAGGCAAATGGACTTAAGTGACTTGCCCAGGGTCACACAGCTAGCAAACATCTGAGGCCACATTTGAACTCATGAAAGTGAGTCTTCCTGACTCCAGGCCCAACACTTCACCCACTGCACCACCTAGCTGCTCCTATTCTGCAATGTATCTTTGTATATAGTGGCTTGCATGTTGTCTCACCCATTACATTGTGAACAACTTGAGAGCAAGGATTGTCTTTTGCCTTTCTTTGTATTCCCAGCACTTAGTTAACATAGTACTCAAGAGTTTATTGAAAATAACACAGGTACTTAGGATTCTCCTTTTCCTATTTGAGTAAGCAGGAAAAATTAAGTGGTCTAACCAAAAGAATATTTCCATTGATGGGAGAAATATTACCTGGAAAGAGTGAAAGAGATAGAGACTAGAGAAAGCCTGGAGGTAACCAGGGAGAGTAGAAATGTTGATAAAAAAGGACAAAGGAGAGAAAAATGAAGAGTCAGAACCAGAAGATAAATTTTTGTCCTCATCTTATAGTAGGGAAATGACATCAAAAAATTGAAGGACTATAGAAATCATAGTTTTCCTATAAGAAAATAGGACTATAGAAAACTCTGACCTGACTTGAGGAATTGGTGTATGGCTTGGACATACTATGGAACGGTGAAGCTGGTAGGTAGAAACTGGAAAGGGAAACATCATCTGTTCCCACTTACAAGCACAATGGAACAATGGACTTACATCTCTAGGAATAAAGGTTGCTTATTCAAGAAATTCAATTTCCCTCTTTCCCCTTTAAGAAGACTTTATTCTGAGGAAATAGAGAATCTCTTTACATGACATGAAAAAAAATCTGCACCCAAACTCAGAAAAGGGCTGTTGAATGACTGACAATGGGGGAGCTAAATGCTATCTCAGCCATTTTCTTCTATGCCCAGGGGGTTTGGGATTGAAAGATCACCACAAATACACCAGCGCTGAAAATCCTTATCTGTAAAAAGAGTAGGATGATCCATGAATTTCCTTCCAGCTCTGTGATTTTATAATGGAAATCAGAAGTTGGCTCATACCAATGTACAGAACCATGAATGTGTTCTTTAGTTGCGTGATGGTTGAGAAATTCTATGGATTATCCCACAGTTTGGCTAAGAGGGTCCACAATGAGCAGCCATGGATTTCAACTGCTGACCAGCAGAGGTGAGTTTCATCCTCACCCCAGGACAAAGGCAGCCAGATACATTTCTCATCATAGAGTATTCATCTGATTCCTGTTGCACAGTTTACAATGCCTGGGATGACAAATCATTTATACCCCTGTATTAGGCTCATTCAGCTATTTTCAATTACTTACGTGAAAGAAGACAAACTTATTACTCTTTCAAAGTTATTATTAATTGCCTGATAATGGAGTTTCTGATTACCATCTTCCATCTATCTGTGATATCCGGTATCCATCCTTTTAGCAGTGAGGTCTTTTTCTTTGTTTTTTCACTTTGCAATTCCATAAAAGATATTGCCCTTCTTTTCCTGGACACTGAGAATGCTCCCTAATGCCACATGCCATTTTCAGCCTATGTGTACCATGAAACATTCTATCACTGGCATCTCTTTACATTCTGGTCTTTTCCTTTCCCAGAAAAATCTAAGTCAGATTTTTTTTTCTTTCCCCAAATGGGCCACATTAATATGCTTTTAAAAAAAATCAACCAGCCTGTTCTTGCTCTGTTATCTCCTGTTTTTCTAGCTTTTCTCAATATCTTTGATCTTGGAGAATGAATAAATAACAAAATTTGCAATTCAGCACAGAAATTATGTCTTTGCAGAGGAAAGGCACAGGGATAGAATCAAATTTGGTGACTGGTCCCTCTATGGCTATAGTGGACCCCATAGTGGTCTTGCAACATATTGGTGTGGGATGGACTCTAAGGCAAGTAGAAGTAAAGGGGTACAAGGAGGAAGTACTTGGGTATCAGTGCCCTGGAGCAAAGGCCTGGCCCCCTGGTGCTAGTCATAGGTCTAGAACTTGGTATGTGCTTGCTATGGGAGGCAGGAAAGCACAAGTTCTGGAACTTCTAAAGGCAGAGCACACTGTATGGAAGCAAATGACCTAGATCAAATTCTAGCTCTGGTACTTACTAGCGTATGAACTTACACATGTTATTTTGTCTCTTCGGGGCTCAGTTTCTCACATGTAACATGAAAGAATTAAGCTCGAAGCTCTCTATTGTCCCTTCTAGTCCAAATCAATCAGTCCGGAGTGTCAGGACATAAACCAATTTCCAAGGCACTATGTTGTCTGTTTCAAAATTGAAGAGCCATGTGACTCACAAAGAACACTGTTTATAATATCATCCTGCAGGGGTGGGAGTAGAGGACAAAAATGGGAGTAAAATGGAATCAGAATTGGGAAAGGATATATGTTAATTCATTATCAGAATGCTTTACATGTGACTTGAGTACCCGATAGGCTTAAATACAAACTCAAGTTTGGCATATGCAATCTTTATAAGCTGGCCTATTCTATCTTTCAAGCCTTCTTATACATTAGCCACCTCTGCATGCTTTGCCATACTGCTCTACTTGCCGCTATGCACACACAACACTCTATCTCCCATCTCTTTGCCTTTGTACCAGTTGTGCCCCATGCCTGGAATGCCCTCCCTCCTCACGTCTACCTTTATCAATATCTAGCTTTTTTCAAACTCAGCTTCAGCACCTCATACTGGTGCTTAAAGCCATGAGGTCTTTCACAGTCTCAGCTGCCAAAATTACCTTGTGTCTTCTTCCTATGGGTTTTGTACGTACCTGTGTATGAATTTTGTTTATGCCTATATGTGTCCATGTTGTCTTCCCTATTAGAACCACAGCTCCCTGGAATAGAAGCTGCTGTACTTACATCTTAGCACAGTGCTGGGCACATGGTGGCACTTAATAAAACCTGCTGGTTTGATTAGAGAAGCAGGCATAAAGTTAGATAACATTCTTCCCAGAAGATTCTGTAACTTCTAAAGGCATATGAGTATTTTGAAATGAATTTCTGCAGAGCTCATCAGAATTTTAATGGGCTGGGATAAAAGATCCCCCACAGTTTAGATCCACAGAAGAGTATACTGAGGTTGAAGTAACTTAGCTGAGATCAACACACACAGGACCCTTTATATAGCACATTTGAAAGTAGTTTTCTTTTCTTCCATAGAAATGAAAAAAATGCTCTCTTTTCAAGTATTTGCCTGAACCAACCCCCCTTTCCCCCTGTCTCATCCCAATCTGTGCTATTGCTTTTCTCTAGCTTCTGAGGAACGTTATGAAATGCTTTCAAGTCCACCATTGTCATAACTTCAAAATAAGATGTTACAAATGTCCACTCTGTGGTGCTTTTCCTTTCTGGTTCCTTTTGAGGATATGTTGCTTAAAGATTTATGTAGTAGATAGCTGCCCTCCACCCATGCTCTACCAAAGGATAGAGATCTGCCATTGGACATTGTGGGACAAAGGGGTGTCCTCACTCAACCAAACTGTTGTTATACCTGGACTCTGAGTCGATTCTGCTTTGGGGGAATAGTATATGAAATTTTAAATCATTTTACATACACAGAAAAAGAGGTTGCTGGGAGATCTGTGCCTTGCTTTCTATTTCTAATTTTGGGTTTCCTTTTCCTTTCTTTAGCTATTTCTAGAGAGGCTGGAACTCTTCCATGGCTGTTTCTTCTATTGGGAGCAGAATCTTTATTGAGAGTTTTTACTGGGACCATTCAGCAGCTGCAACATGAAAGTAGCAATTGCTGCTGTCTGAGCAAAACCCAAACCTGAAACTTCACCAGTCTCTCCTAAGGGAACCTCTTCTTTCCAATTCTTTTTCTTTTCATGGAGGTATCTCCAACCTGTTTGCTATTCAAGCCCCACTAAAACTCCATGCTGGGGTAGGGTCAAAGATGCTGCTCTTGTACCAGGTAATAAAAAGTTTTATTAGTTGTTCAAGATGTTGTTAACCTATGTCATCTTTCCTTGGTTGCAGAAACAGAAGGACCTGAGGACACACAGAAATGCCAAACTAATACACAGGTCTCTAAATTTGGGTCTGAAAGGCATGTTAAAGGTCAAATGATACCGTAATTTAAAAATAAGGAAAGAAAAAATGTTAAAGGTCAAGTAACTGGCCAAAGGGAACACATGTAACTAGAAGCAGTATTTGAAGTCAGGTATGGTAGACTCTAAATCCAGCACTCTTCCTTTTGTTTCAAACACACTCAGTATCGTATTGTGAACTCAGAATGCGTGTACACATAGAAACAATGTTATGTATACATAATGGTTAATTCTGTTATGAGGCCAACAAATGAAAACCAATTCAATCTACAATATGTCTAAAATTTGAGGCAACGTGATGTAGTGGACACAGCTGGATCGCAGAGTCAAGGAGGCTTAGATTTAAGTGCTGTGTCAGACAAATATTGGTTAAGTAACCCTGGGCTGGTCGCTTAACCTTTCTTATTTTTCCCTTCAGAAAACTTCAATTTTATTTTATTTTCAATTCTGAATTCTGTCTCCCTCCTCCTTTCCCCTTCCCTACCCAAAGCAAGAAACACAAAACCTATTACTAATATGTATAGTCATGTAAAACAAATTTCTGTATCAGGAAGAGAAGGGAGAAAAGGGGAAGGCAGAGGGGGAGAAAGGAGGACAGGAGAGGAGAGGAGAAGGGGAGAGAGGAAGAGAGAAGAGAAGAGGGGAGGAAAGAAGGGAAAGAGAGGAAAAGAAGAGAAAGAGGTGGGGAGAGTGGAGGGAGAGGGGGAGGAGGCAAGGGGAAAAGAGAGGGGAAAAGAGCAAAGAAAAGAAAAGAAAAGAAAAGAAAAAAAGGAAAGAAAAGTAAAAAGAAGAGAGTTTCAATCTGCCCTCGAATCCATCATCTCTCTATTTCATGTTCCACTAATTTACTTTTGATATCATTCTTTTTTTAAAAAAATTATTTATTTAATTTTTAACATTCATTTTCACATTTTAGGTTCCAAATTTTCTCCCCATTTGTCCCCTCCCTCCACCCCAAAACACTGAGCATTCTAATTGCCCCTATCACCAATCTGCCCTCTCTTCTATCATCCCTCCCTTCCCTTGTCCCCATCTTCTCTTTTGTCCTGTAGGGGCAGATAACTTTCTATAGCCCATTATGTGTATTTCTTATTGCCTAGTAGCAAGAACAGTACTTGACACTTGTTCCTAAAACTTTGAGTTCCAACTTCTCTTCATCTCTCCCTCCCCACCCATTCTCTTTGGGAAAGCAAGCAATTCAATATAGGCCATATCTGTGTAGTTTTGCAAATGACTTCCATAATAGTCATGTTGTGTAAGACTAACTATATTTCCCTCTATCCTATCCTGCCCCCCATTGCTTCTATCCTCTCTTTTGATCCTGTTCTTCCCCAAGAGTGTTGACTTCAAATTGCTCCCTCCTCCCATTGCCCTCCCTTCCATCCTCCCCCCCACCCTGCTTAGCCCCTTCTCCCCCACTTTCCTGTATTGTTAAGATAGGTTTTCATACCAAAATGAGTGTGCATTTTATTCCTTCCTTTAGTGGAATGTGATGAGAGTAAACTTCATGTTTTTTTCTCACTTCCCCTCTTTTTCCCTCCACTAAAAAGTCTTTTTCTTGCCTCTTTTATGAGAGATAATTTGCTCCATTCCATTTCTCCCTTTCTCCTCCCAATATATTTCTCTCTCACTGCTTGATTTCATTTTTTTAAGATATGATCCCATCCTATTCAATTCACTCTGTGCTCTCTGTCTGTGTGTGTGTGTGTGTGTATGTGTGTGTGTAATCCCACCCACTACCCAGATACTGAAAAGTTTCAAGAGTTACAAATATTGACTTTCCATGTAGGAATGTAAACAGTTCAACTTTAGTAAGTCCCTTATGACTTCTCTTTACTGTTTACCTTTTCATGTTTCTCTTCATTCTTGTGTTTGAAAGTCAAATTTTCTTTTCAGCTCTGGTCTTTTCATCAAGAATGCTTGAAAGTCCTTGATTTCATTGAAATACCATTTTTTCCCCTGAAGTATTATACTCAGTTTTGCTGGGTAGGTGATTCTTGGTTTTAGTCCTAGTTCCTTTAACTTCTGGAATATCATATTCCACACCCTTCTATCCCTTAATGTAGAAGCTGCTAGGTCTTGTGTTATCCTGATTGTATTCCCACAATACTTGAATTGTTTCTTTCTAGCTGCTTGCAATATTTTCTCCTTGACCTGGGAACTCTGGAATTTGGCCACAATGTTCCTAGGAGTTTCTCTTTTTGGATCTCTTTCATGCGGTGTTCTGTGGATTCCTTGAATACTTACTTTGCCCTCTGGTTCTAGAATCTCAGGGCAGTTTTCCTTGATAATTTCATGAAAGATGATGGCTAGGCTCTTTTTTTGATCATGGCTTTCAGGTAGTCCCATAATTTTTAAGTTGTCTCTCCTGGATCTGTTTTCCAGGTCAGTTGTTTTTCCAATGAGAGATTTCACATTATCTTCCATTTTTTCATTCTTTTGGTTTTGTTTTGTGATTTCTTGGTTTCTCATAAAGTCATTAGCCTCCATCTGTTCCATTCTAATTTGGAAAGAACTATTTTCTTCAGTGAGCTTTTGAACCTCCTTTTCCATTTGACTAATTCTGCTTTTGAAAGCATTCTTCTCCTCATTGGCTTTTTGAACCTCTTTTGCCAATTGAGTTAGCCTATTTTTTTTTATATAATTAAATTTATTTATTTAACTTTTAACACTCATTTTCACAAAATTTTGGGTTACAAATTTTCTCCCCTTTTATCCCCTCCCCCCCCAAACACCAAGCATTCTAATTACCCCTATGACCAATCTGCTCTCTCTTCTATCATCCCTCTCTGCCCTTGTCTCTGTCTTCTCTTTTGTCCTGTAGGGCCAGATAGCTTTCTATACCCCTTTACCTGTATTTCTTATTTCCTAGTGGCAAGAACATTACAGTTGATCCTAACACTTTGAGTTCCAACTTCTTTACCTCCCTCCCTCTCCACCCCTTCCCTTTGGAAGGCAAGCAATTCAATATAGGCCAAATCTGTGTAGTTTTGCAAATGACTTCCATAATAGTTGTGTTGTATAGGACTAACTATATTTCCCTCCATCCTATCCTGTCCCCCATTACTTCTATTCTCTTTTGATCCTATCCCTCCCTATGAGTGTCGACCTTGAATTGCACTCTCCTCCCATGCCCTCCCTTCTATCGTCCCCCCCACCCTGCTTGTCCCCTTATCCCCCACTTTCCTGTATTGTGAGATAGGTTTTCCTACCAAAATGAGTGTGCATTTTATTCTTTCCTTTGGTGGAATGTGATGAGAGTAGACTTCATGTTTTTTTCTCACCTCCCCTCTTTATCCCTCCACTAATGAGTCTTTTGCTTGCCTCTTTTATGAGAGATAATTTGCTCCATTCAATTTCTCCCTTTCTCCTCCCAATATATTTCTCTCTCACTGCTTGATTTCATTTTTTTTTTAAGATATGATCCCATCCTCTTCAATTCACTCTGTGCACTCTGTCTCTATGTGTGTGTGCATGTGTGTGTGTGTAATCCCACCCAGTACCCAGATATTGAAATGTTTCAAGAGTTACAAATATTGTCTTTCCATGTAGGAATGTAAACAATTCAACTTTAGTAAGTCCCTTATGACTTCTCTTTGCTGTTCACCTTTTCATGGTTCTCTTCATTCTTGTGTTTGGAAGTCAAATTTTCTTTTCAGCTCTGGTCTTTTCATCAAGAATGCTTGAAAATCCTCTATTTCATTGAAAGACCAATTTTTCCCCTGAAGTATTATACTCAGTTTTGCTGGGTAGGTGATTCTTGGTTTTAGTCCTAGTTCCTTTGACTTCTGGAATATCCTATTCCATGCCCTTCGATCCCTTAATGTAGAAGCTGCTAGATCTTGTGTTATCCTGATTGTATTTCCACAATACTTGAATTGTTTCTTTCTAGCTGCTTGCAATATTTTCTCTTTCACCTGGGAGTTCTGGAATTTGGCCACAATGTTCCTAGGAGTTTCTCTTTTTGGATCTCTTTCATGCGGTGTTCTGTGGATTCCTTGAATATTTATTTTGCCCTCTGGTCTTGCAAGAGGTTTGCAGGTCCCTCTGTGGGTGGAGGGACCCGCGTGGCCGCTGGAGATCCTGTCCCTGAAGCCTGCTCAGATCTTTTCCTCTCTGTGCCGTGGCCGCGGCAGGGCTGCACTCAGCTCCCAGTCCTGGCACCCAGTCCGCAGCACGAAGGACCCCCCGCGAGAGGTTTGCAGGTCTCTCCGGAACAGAAATCTCCCTTGCTCCAATGTTCCGTGGCCTCTGGGTGCAAAATTCACCGTGAGTTACTTCACTGTAGCCGTTCTATGGGTTGTGGGTTCAGAGCTATGTGTATGTGCGTCTTTCTACTCCGCCATCTTGGCTCCGCCCCCCGAGTTAGCCTATTTTTTAAGATGTTATTTTCTTCAGCATTTTTTGGGTCACCTTTAGAAAGGTGTTGACCTGCTTTTCATGCTTTTCTTGCATCTCTCTCATTTCTCTTCCCAGTTTTTCCTCCACCTCTCTAACTTGATTTTCAAAATCCTTTTTGAGCTCTTCCATGGCCTAAGCCCATTGAATATTTTATTTTGTCTGTTTGGGATACAGAAACCTTGACTTCTATGTCTTTCCCTGATGGTAAGCATTGTTCTTCCTCATCAGAAAGGATGGGAGGAGATATCTGTTCACCAAGAAAGTAACCTTCTATGGTCTTATTTTTTTTCCCCCTTTTCTGGGCATTTTCCCAGCCAGTGACTTGACTTCTGAGTTTCCTCTCCACACCCACCTGGCCTCCAGATCCTCCCAGCCAGTGCTTGGGGTCTGAGATTCAAATGCTACTTCCCAGCCTAAGGGCTTTTGGCAGGGGCAAGGCTGCTATTCAGTGTGAGATTAAGTTCAGGTGCTCAGGTGGGGGCAGGGCCATCACACAGGGCTCAGTTCCTTCAGGGGGTTTATGCAGAGACCTTCAACAATGGATCTGAGCTCCTGCCTGCTTTGGGAGCCTCTGTCTGCAGCTGCCTCCTGAGGGGGCCTGAGTTATGGGGACACCCCGCTCCCCTCCCAGCCAGCCAAAAAGACCCTCTCACTGACCTTTGGCACCTGTGGGTGGAGGGACCTGCACAGCTGCTGGACATTCTGTTCCTGAAGCCTGCTCAGGTCTGCTCCACTCGGTGCTGCGCGGGCAAGGCAGTGCTGGGCTCTGCTCCGGGTCCAGCGTGACGGACCTTTCATGTCAGTTTTTTAGGTCTCTCTGGAACAGAAATCTCCTCCACACTGTTGTTCTGTGGCTTCTGCTGCTCCAGAATTTGTTGGGAGTTCTTCTTTACACATATTTTATGGGCTGTGGGTTAGGAGCTAGCATATGTGTGTCTTTCTACTCCACCATCTTGACTCTTCCCCCCAAGGTAATATCATTCTTTATGTCTAAATAATATACCCGTTTTGAGGCTATCTTGGTGTACTATGTGAGATGTCAGTCTGTACCTAGTTTTTGTCTTTTACTTTCCAGTTTTCCCAATAGTTTTTGTTAAATAATGAGTTCTTGCACCATTAGCTGGGATCTTTGAGTTTATCAAACACTAATGTGTTTACTGTGTTCTTTTCTTCTGGATATCATGTACATAATCTCTTCTATTATTCAACCTCACTATTTCTTACCTAGTACCAAATAGTTTCAACTCTTAGAACTTAGTAGCATAATTTAAGGTCTGGTACTGTTAGGGACATTTCCTTTGCATCTTTTAAAATTGATTCCCTAGATATTCTTGACCCCAAACCTAAAATAGATGTAATACCTAAGCCCTGCATAGAGTATATCTCAGAGGAATATGTGTTCATGTCATGGTTGTTGTTCATTTTTCAGTCACATCCAACTCTTCATGACCCAATTTGGAGTTTTCTTGGCAAGGACACTAGAGTGGTTTGCCATTTCCTTCTCCCGTTCATTTTACAGATAAGTAAACTGAGGCAAATAGGATTAAGTGACTTGCCCACACAACTACTAAGTATCTGATTCTGAATTTGAACTTGGGTCTTTCTGACTCTAGGCCCAGTACTATCCACTGAGCTACCTAGCTGCCCTTACGTGACTGACAGAAGGAACCAAACTGGAACATGGAGAAGTTTGAATAGGAAAATGGCAACTTACTTATAGGGAGCTATAGTCCTTTCTTTTTCCAGTTGTGAATTCATATACCATAGAGGGAAATACCCTCTGATCTGACTGGTACCACAAGGACAGAGACAAGAATTAAATGTACACACCCAATAGTGTTGAAGACTATAAATCAGGGGCTTGGCCACATGAGAGCAAAACAATACTAGACACCACTCTACCTACATATCTTGTGCTGTTTTGGAGAGAGAGCAATAGCAGTGACGCTTCAAGTTCCTTTAACACAACAAAGGACATTGACATAGTGTCAATTTTGTTTTCCTGAGCAAAAACACTGGATAATTATCCTTCCTGACCTCTCCTAGGATGTGAGGGTTGTAGGAGGGAACTGAATACCCAGTTCAGTTTAGATATGAATAAAATAAAAAATGAATGACAATTTCCTGGAGACAGATTCTTCTGGGTAATTAATCATTGATTTACTATTAGTCTGGTAAATAATCAATAAATTAATGTCAGTATTTCAGAAATCAGACCTTGCATAGAGGTTGTTCAATGTTTAAATGCCTTTGGAAAGGAGAGTGTCCTTGAGGGTAAAAATCAACTTTGATTGGGTAACAATTAATAAGCAAATCAATATTATAATGAAAGATGGACTTTTTCTAATGAGGGCTGGGGGACATGATTTTGATCATGTCAGCACTTTCCCAGATCATTCCTCCTCCAGCAAGCTGTACAAAAGAATCTATTTTCCACTTAGTCCTACCTGAGTAGAACAATGGTGGGGTTACACAGTAAGAATTCCAACTAGATAAGAGGGTCTAGGTGGATAAAATTTTGGGCAAGGTCAGAAATGTCCTTGAGGGGCTGGGTTTTGAGTAAGGAAGGAAAAAGAGGATCTTTTGGTCCTGTATATAAAATTGGTTATTAATATAGTAAGAAAATAATCTTTTTTTAATCCAAGCTTCTTCCATGTCTGTTTCTGAAGGGGTTGATGCAGGGTTTGAAGAATGAGTACATGCTGGGCAACGTGCTTTCTGTGTACAATGATGTTAAATTATTTTGAATCATATCTACAATTATGATAAAAATATATTATAATTGTGTCTTAGATGTAATGAGAGACTGGCCATTGAACCCAGCCCTTGTGAGTGTGCTCAGAATATTATTGATGCAGTTCTCTACACAGCAGAGCCCAGAGAATGTGCTTCTCAGAGACTCTTGATGAAGGTAATGGAAATGTCTTGGAGGGCCTTTAGAACACAGTAGAAATTCTGTTCTGGTCTTCTTATCACATGGGAAGGAGAAATCTTTTTGATTAAATATTGATACATTCAAAAGGCACTAGCTGAGCAGAGAGAGCGTTGGCCTCTCCTCTCTCATTTTGATTTCTCTTTGTCTGAGTTCTTCCTGCTAAATATTGTAAAAGACAATGTTAGGAAGGGAGAGATCTTGGATCCTCTCCCCATCCAAGATCACATGGCCTCATGAAAACAGGCCTCGGTTCTTTGGTTTAGTTTTTATTCTTTTATTTTAGGCAAAGGAAGTTAGAAGCTAGAAATTTGTGAGTTTCAGAAGCTCAGAAGAAGCACTGTGAGATGGGTCTTTAGAGTAGTAATAATGGTGGGTTTCCATGTACAAAAATATTTATAGCAACTCTTTTTGTGGTGGCCAAGAATTGAAAATTGAAGTGATGCCCAACAGTTGGGGAATGGCTGAACAAGTTATAGTATATGAATGCAATGGAATACTATTGTGCTGTAAGAAATGATGAGCAGGCAGACTTCAGAAAAACCTGGAAAGACTTATATGAACTGATTCTGAGTGAAGTGAGCAGAACCAGGAGAATATTGTGCTCAGTAACAGCCAAATTGTGTGATGACCAACTGGATAGACTCAACTCTTCTCAGCACTGCAAGGATCTAAGACTATTCCAAAAGGTTCATGATGAACAATATCCACATCCAGAAAAAGAACTATAGAGTCTGAAGGCAAATTGAAGCATACTATTTGCTCTATCTCTTTTTTTTTGTTTATTCCTTCTCCTATTGGTTCTAATTCTTCTTTACAACATGACTAATATGAAAATATGTTTAATATGAATGCATATGTAGAGCCTATTTCAGATTGTACACTGTCTTGGGGAGGGGGGAAGGAAGGAGAAGGAAATTGAGAACTAAAAATCTTATGTAAGTGAATGTTGAAAAGTAAAGATAAATTAATTTTCAAAAGAAAAGAAAAAAATAATGGCAGGGTTCAAATCTTATGTAAGAAACATGTCTGTGGGGGTATGTGTTGCTCTTGTGGGCTATATGTATGTATGAATGGGTCTGTTAAGGTGTGTTTCACAGGAAGGCATGAATCACCTTTCTCCAAGGAAGATGGATTCCTGCCAGGAGGGAAGCAAGAGATTGGAGCCATTAGGTGGCCATGCTTCTCTCTTCAGAGAGCAGGGCTAGGAGAAATAATTTTCAAGATTTTCAAGCTGCATTCTTGGATATTATCCCTTTAACAGGGAGTGCCCCAAACTATCTACTGTATAAAACAGCACCAATTGTTAGTTGTACACAAAGACCGTGATGTGTAGTAAATAGCAAATAAAACCATTTATCCAGTCTGATGGCAAACCGATATCAGAGAAGTTATGTAGATATACAGACTATACAGAATGAATGAGCTCTTCCAGAGGGAGAGAGAGAGAGAGAGAGAGAGAGAGAGAGAGAGAGAGAGAGAGAGAGAGAGAGAGAGAGAGAGAGAGAATATATCCAATTTCACTCAAAGGAAAATCCCTTAAAACCTTTAGTGTGGTAAATTGGAAATGGAGCTGGCCAAGGTGCCAGCTCCACTACATGTTGGCTTCTTTCTAGAATCTTCAGAGATTCTGAAGAGAACCTGCAACATGCATGCCCATTTGGAAGCTAAAACTGGGAGATCTCCTCTCCCAAGTTCTTGCCAACTCTGCCCTTCACACAAGTAACAGAGCATCAAGTAATCATTCTCTTCCATTGAGGAGTGTCATGCATTCCTCTCCTTGCAAAAATCAGCAGGTGCAAGTTTGAAACCTGTAACTATACAGCAGAAAGACAAACAGCTGTGTAGTCAAACAACAAAGGTGATTTCCCCTGGCATCCCAGCTACAGTGCCATTGAAATAAAAACAAAACAAACACACACAACAATATATGCAATAGACATGACATTAATCAGAGAATCACTTGGGAGGGTACTATAGTAACCTATTAACAGTGGCAGTTGAGAAGTCACTTAGTCATTCTCTGAGGTTCAGTTTCTTCATCTATTAACTGCGAATAACAAAACCACCTACCTCCCAGAACTATTCTGAGGATCAAATAAGATAATGCATATAAATTGTCTTGTAAGCTTCCAAGGGGTATGTAAACATTAGCTATAATAATTATTTTGCTTTCCCTTCAGTACTGACAGTCTTGTCAGACTTGTGCTGGACCAGATCACAGCTAAGCTGATCTGAGAGCCCTGGAACTGTCCAGGGTGGGAGGAGGGGAAGGCTTCCAGGGAGCAGCTGGCCAAGGGGTGGGGAAAGCCTGGGATCCCTGGCAACATAAGGTTATCCAAGGTGAATTCCATTAATCCTCCTGAGTTGAACATTCAAAAAGTAAGGGACAGATGTTGGTTTTGGCCGTGAGTTATCAAAAGCCCTTATGATAAGCCTGCTTACTTTAACTTCCTTTCTATGACACCTTATTCCTTTCTGTTGTCCTGAGTTTTTCTCTCTCTTGAGGATGGCCCAGTCTCCTCTTTAAGATCAGACTGGGAAGCTCTTTCTTTCTACCCTTCCCCAAAGCAGAACAGAACTAGAAAATTAAAACAGTCCTCCATGAAAAGAGCCTACTTATGACTACTTAAGGTGAGATTAGGATGAGCTGAGTGGCTGGTGGCAAGCACACTTTGG
The DNA here is from genome assembly GCF_028372415.1 of Notamacropus eugenii. NCBI lineage: Eukaryota > Metazoa > Chordata > Mammalia > Diprotodontia > Macropodidae > Notamacropus > Notamacropus eugenii. Next base: position 359,765,299 of record NC_092875.1, on the reverse strand, counting down.
GAGCCCAAGTCTGTGCGGGTGATTGCCTTATTGTCTTTCTGCATTTTGGGTGGAGAGGTTTTCCAGAACTACTCTGAGCCAGGTATCTATGTCTGTGCCAAGTGTGGTTACGAGCTCTTTTCCAGTCACTCAAATTATTAACATTCCTCTCCATGGCCAACCTTCACTGAAACAATACATATTGATGTGTCCAGAGTTTGGTTGGCCACAAGCCTTAAAGGGGTCCTATGGCAAATGTGACAACAGCCTGGGGCATGAGTTTATCAGTGATGGACCAAAGAAAGGCCCGTCTTGCTTCTGAATATTTAGTAGCATGCTGACGTTCATTCTTCAAGACAATAAAACTTCAGCTCCAAAGGAAAAGTAAATGGCTATGGATACATTGCAAAGGCCAATTTACTTTGTAGTCGTTGGAATTGGAGTTCATCATAGTTCAGACTGGTGAAGCGAGAGGACGCTGAAGAAACAACAAAGGCCTTGAAATCAGAAGATTCTAGCTGAAGAGCTGGAGGGAACCTCTGAGGCCATGTTGTCCAACCCCTTCCTTACAGCTGAGACAAGGGAAGGCCAGAGAAATCAACCAAACTGAAAAAAGACAGACAAGGGATGATAGAGAGGTGATTTAAACCCAGATGCTCTGAGTTCAAATCCAGCACATTTTCCAAGGTTCTAGGCTGCTTCTCCTCATTTCTTTTAGGTAAGTTCTTTCTAGAAAAAGGCCATTATTTAGGGAATGGGCAGAATAAGTAAAAACTCAATGATGAGCAACCACCTACTACATCAAGTTGTAGAGAGCTGAATTAGAATTCTGTTGTTTTTGTTTTGTTTTGCTTTTTAGTAAGAGTTTAAATTCCAAATACATAAAACTTAGATTTTCCTAAACTTTTCACCAGAAGGAGATAGAATTCTTCGTATGTTGGTCATTTGTTTCCAGTTTAATCTCATCATATTTTTTATCAGCATGCCCTCTCCCCTCCTGAGGTTCCAAATGATGATCTTCTGAATTCTATGTGGTCTAGTTTTGAAAAAGAACTTGATTGACTTTAAGTCGCATGAAGCAGATTTCCACAAATCTTTAGTAAAGAATTCAAATCCTGAAAATTTTATCCTGTTGTTTCGGTTGGGGGGTCACAGTGTGAATTACCATGGTTAAACCCTTGTAGGATGGCCATGGTAATGAAGGTTAGTGACCAGGCCAGAACACAGGACAGTGTTTTTTTAAATCTTGCTTTGCATATGGTAGATTTTAAAGATGGGTTTTAAAATACTTCACTGCAACTTGTGTTTCTTGGGCTTATGAAACACAGTTAGTCAATTACCTCTGAATATGTGGAAAGGGCTACTTCCTTTACTGTATTTAAGCATTTTGTCCTTCTGATTTTTTGCTTGGTACCACCCTCATTTTAATGATCAATTTTCATTTCTGTGGCAGATAGGGCAAAAGCCTCGTGGATTATTTTTTTGTCTTGTCAATTCCTGTAGCTGAACTGAAGAGAAGGCCCTTCATAGTTTACAATTCCCAAGACATATTGTGTTTCTTGTGAGTGTTAGTGACCCAAGAATGCCAAATTCCTCCTTTACTGATAAGAATAGCAATTCGGTTCTATGACTATAATTTGAACAGTAGGTGCTGATTTCCATTGGGAGGAGTTTCAGTTGACTAACAAGCATTTTTTAAGTATCTAGTTTGTATCATGCACCCTGCGAAAGATTAGGTATGAAAAGAAAGGAATAAAAGAAAACCAGTCTCTGTTCTCAAGGATCCAATAGTCTAATGACAAGGGGGAGGAGGGAGAACATGTCCACAACTACATACAGACATAGGCCTCTATATATAGATCTTCCCTCTAGACTACCTCTCACTTATTCTGTATACATCTGTGACCCATTTTGGCCTTTACCTTTGATGAAACGTGTGGAACCCTTCTCAGAGTGAGGTTTCTAAAAACACAGAATAAAACACATAGGATTACAAAAGAAGCCCTTTATAGTGAAATACAGTTGTCAAAATAAAAAAGGTGCCAGGTCCCAGATTAAGAACCCTTATTTTAAAGAGTTGACTGAGGAACTGATAGGATAAGTGATTTTCCCAGGTTCATATAACCAGTATGTACCTCATTATTTTCAGAGATATTTCAATCACAGCTCATTCAAAGCTTCTTATTATTCAATTACTTTGATAATATTAGTGCATAGCGGATGATTATACACAAATTTGTTGTCAGAGCACCTGAACTCAAATGTTAGCTTTCCTACTTACTGCCTGTGCAAATCCCTTCTCTCTGGGGTTCGGTTTCCTTGTCTATAAAATAAGAAAATTGAACTTTCTAACCCTAAGGTTGCTTTTGTCTGTAAATCTAAGATGTTAGGTATTTGGAGAGCTTGCTATTTCAAAGACTTGTGTAGTGATTCTGTATACCAAGCAAAGAATCAATAATCACCCTCCGCTCCCTCATGATTTACCTTTCTGAATATTTTATTTAATTGCCTCTCATCCATTAATTGCCTGCTACATGTCAAGCACTGTGCTAAGTGCTAAGGTTACAAAGAAAGACAAAAAATAGTCTCTCTTCTCAAGCAGCTTATGGTCTATTGGGGGAGACAACATGAAAAAAACTACATATAAACAAGATAAAGACAGGATAAATTGAGGAAATCTCTGAGGGAAGGCAATAAGATTAAGGAGTATGAGGAAAGTCTCTTGTAAAAACAGGATTTCAGCTGAGAATTGAAGGAAGCTTAAAATCATGTCTCAATCTTTCCTTCAATAATTCAATTCAATAAGTGGATAAACATTTATCGAGAGTCCCACTATGTGCTAGATACTCTCCTAGGTACTAGGGTTACAAAGACAAAAAAAAAATTAGACAGTATGCTTATTGTTATGTTCTACTATGGAATACAACACATACACAAATAAATGAATTCAAAATGATTTTAGAAAGGAAAGAGTACTAACAATTGGGATATCCAGAAATGTCTCTGTAGTAGGTAGCATCTGGCTGCGACCATGAAGGAAGACAGGAATTCTACGAGAGAGACGTGAGCAGGAAATCAGACCACTTTGCCACAAAGTTTAGGATAGCAATAAACTTTGGCTTTTTCAATTTTGTCATATTTCATCTACAAATCAAAAGGAAAAGGGGAAGAGGAAGTAGCTTTCTCAAATACCAAGAACAGATATTATAATTTACCACCAACGACAGATAGTGCTGGCACAAAAGCCAGCTTTACCACAAGACCGCAATGAGCAGTGTTATGACAGAAGATTGAAATGCTCAAATACTCCCAGATGAAGGAGTGGGAAGGACTGAAGTCTTTCCCAGAATTTCTGCCCCTCAGCCGAATTCCTTTGCAACGAGGAGTTTGGGAAGGCAGGAGCAATTCCTGGATACCTTCCAGTTTAAGAATGCCCGAGTCCTTTTAGGACTTAAAGGTGCTTAAGGTCCTGGAGAACAGGGGAAAGAAATTTAGCAACTTTACCTTTCCCAACCTTAGTTTCCTCATCCAGAAAATGAGGGAACTGGACTACACAAAACAACCTCTAAGACCCCTTTACTCACTAAATCATTTGAAACTTTTGTTCTGAATTCTGGAGAGTCAGGCTAAGCCTTTTAAGATAAAATCTCAATTTTATGCTTAGAGATTGACAGGATTTCAAGAAACCAAGGGACTACATATTGGTTTTGGAATTCTGACTTCTTCATTCTTTCACTGGTTTCCAGTTGACCACCAGCCTGGTCACCTTCCTTTATGCTCACTCTAGCTTGTTAATCCCCCTCATAAAATGGGATGACTAGAAATGATACAATACTCCAGATAATTTCTGTCCCATCCTCATTAGTTATCTGCCTCACCTTGACACCAGAAATTACATTGCATTTACTTACCTGTGTACATATTGTTCCTCACCATCCAAAAAAGTGTACACTCCTGTGGGGCAGGGACTACTTTTAATTTTGTCTTTTTGTTCTTAGCAACTAGAATAGAATCTGGGACACAGTAGATGCTTAATAAATGTTTGTTGAATCCAATTATCTAACATATCTGGCACTAATTAACAGCCTGCTGACTTTGATTGCCAGTTGAATTCTATACCTTTCCTCTGCTAATTCTCTGAACTCACTGCTTTCATTGTCTTCTCACACTGGAATATCTCTCCACTCCTGTGGTCTCTTTTTCTCTCTCTTGAATTTTTCTCCTGGAACCTTCATTTTTAGAGAAAACACCAAGCCAGTCATTCTTCCTTCCTCTCCTGACTCTACTGGGCAGCTAGGTGGTACAGTGGATAGAGCACCAGTACAAGAGTCAGGAGGACCTAAGTTCAAATCTCACCTCAGACACTTGACAGTCACTAGCTGTGTGACTTTGGGCAAGTCACTTAACTCTGATTGCCTCATCCTGGGTCATCTCCAGTCATCCTGATGATTCAGATGGCTCTGGAGAGGAAGTGACCTGCACAGCTGGTGACCTGCACAGCCTTCCCTCACTCAAAGTCAAGTGCAAGAGATGTCATCATTTCTCTGATGGCATGGTTGTCTTTGGCAATGAAGGATGAACACATACCTGACTACAGCCTTCCCTCACTCAAAACAAAGTCAAGTGCAAGGGATGTCATCATTTCTCTGATGGCATGGTTGTCTTTGGCAACGAAGGATGAACACATACCTGACTACAGCCTTCCCTCACGCAAAACAAAGTCAAGTGCAAGAGATGTCATCATTTCTCTGATGGCATGGTTGTCTTTGGCAACGAAGGATGAACACATACCTGACTACAGCCTTCCCTCACTCAAAACAAAGTCAAGTGCAAGAGATGTCATCATTTCTCTGATGGCATGGTTGTCTTTGGCAATGAAGGATGAACACATACCTGACTCTACTTCACTATGCCCCCACTCAAGTATCTTCCCCTTCCCTTTTTCAACTCTCTTTTGGGGTGTAGGGTGTGTTCAGGGAGGACCAGTACCTTTGGTGTGATGGCTGCCAAGCCCTTTTGGGGGCTCTTTCCATCTTTGGTGTTTACCTATTCCACCTAACTCTCACCTGTGGCTCCAAGAAGCTGCAGCATGCACAGCAACCACACCACAGTAAACTGTTTCAGCAGATGGGCCAAACCAGGTTGAGAGTAACCAAGGGCTCTCAAACCCATTGGTGAGTTAGGGGAGTGTCTACCCCAAGCATGTGAAGACTTCATCTGGAGGAACGGGCAGATGAGAACAATTTGTTCCAGCGGCCATGAAGGCAGATGAAGCAGGTGATGTGGAGCACTTAGAGCTTGGTTAGACCCCGAAGATGCCAAGGTCATCCACTGCAGCCTGAGCCATTGCCAGCCGTCTTGACTGTGTCCTGCCACTGGACTATGATGACTCTGGAGGAGAGAGTGAGGCTGATGACTTTGTGCAACTCTGCCTCCCTTAAATCCAATTTACGCACGAATCAAAAGATATCACCCATAATATCTGCAAAGATGATTCCACTCACCATAAGCACATGGAACATGTGCACATTAGACCTGTTGACCTGAAAAAACTGCTCTTGTTGCAAGAGAACTCAACAGGTATCACATCCAAATAACAGACCTGAGTGAAACAAAGTTAGCAAATGAAGGCCAGCTTACTGAAGTTGGAGCTGGATACACCTTTTTCTGGAGTAGGCACAGTGAAGGGGAGTGCTTTGAAGCTGGCATGGGTTTTGCAATCAACTCTCTTTTATGTGATGCCTTCCTCTATTAGAATAGAAGCTACTTGAGGTCAAGGCCTGGCCTTTTTTGCTTATGTTTGCATCCAGTTGTTTGCACAATGTCTGGAGTTTTGTGTTTTTTTTTTTAAGTTAAAATTGCAGATTTCTTTTCTGCATTTATTTCCCATAATATTAACTGGTGATTAGGTTCTGGCAATTTTTTTGAATTGAGTCTATTCAAGCTAGAAAGACCTCTGTGAAGTGGGAGACTGACCTGTTTGTGACCAATGTAACTTTTCATTTGGAAGCTGATTTTTAATATGAAAGAAGCAAATGTCTTACACCAAAGGTTAAATGTAGGTAAAAGATATAACCACATTAATACCCTCAACCTTAGCTTTCATCCCCTTAAAAAAATGTTTGCTATTATGTATGGAGCAAAGCTCTTTCTATGTCAGTTACAAGATTTATGTGAACATTATCACAAGGTCTGGCTCTTTCTTCCAGCATATCTTTCTCCTTGGGCTGCAGGTTGTATTCAGATAGCATTCTAACCTCAGAAATTCTTACAAGATAGTAGGAGGTCAACGGCTTTCCAGATATTTACTGAATACTGATTGAGATGGATGATAACTGAGTCATTTTTTAATTTAATATCCTCATAGGAAAGGGAGACCCAGAGGAGTGAAATGACTTTCCCAACATCAGAAAGAGAATGGCAAAATAGTCATTCATTCATTCATGCCCTGAAAATGTTAATAGATTCAACAAGTTTCTTTAAAAAGAAAATTCCTTAATCCTAGGAGGGGGGTCAGATAGTAGGAGAAATCAACAAAAAGAGAGGATGTGAATTGGCTGGCCAGTGGTGGTCCCCAAGTTGAAGGCAGAATGGCTTTGTAAATTTCCTAGAGATCTGCTTTTATTGAGTTATGAGAATTTAATTACAGTGTGGGGGGAAAAGGCTCCTGAAAACTATTCTTTTCTAATGCTAGTGTGTTTTCCTGATGGTCCTCCTGAGAAGAGGCAGGCAGGCAGGAACAGGAGGGACAACAGGCAAAAAGGACTGCAAGTGTAAAGTCTTAGGAAAAAGGATGGCAAGTCTCTGATGGGTGGAATAGGAAATTTGCTGTATGATTTCAAGAAGACCTCTCACTCTTGCTCAAAAAAACTCACTCCCCCACTTGACAAATCCTATAACAGGGAATTAAACCTCTCCCACCATAATTTGGGAAAAATGAATTATAAATCTCTTCTGAGAAAAGAAACATATAACTTAAATTTACAGAGTTATAAGTTTAATGGGTGAATAGCTGATCGTTTTCTGAGAGGAAATTTTGGTAATGACAAAATTGAAGGCAGATAGGAGGTGTTAATGGGGATGAGGGAAGAGAATTCCACAGATTTGGGAGAAGGGCAAAAAAATAAAATCCTAGACTTAATAGGTTTTATTTATCCCATAGTTTTGGTAGGGCTAGTTCTCTTTATTTGCACCAAACTGATCTGCCTTTGGAAGAGTTAGGCTGATTCAGAATTAAGACTCTACAATAGCTTATATTGTTTATTCAAGGTCCTCTTAAAGGATCACAGATTTTGATCTTGAAGCAAGCTCAGGGGTCATCTGATCCAGTGATATTCTTGAGCCATCTTGAACCAAGAAGCCAACCGCTAAATTTTCATTTTGAGAATTTACACCTCAAAAATCAGAAACATTAAAATCAGGGCTATCTTGATTGCTTTCTTGATTGTCCAGACTTAAGAAAGTGTCAGAGAAAATTTTAAAAACTAAGATTAAACTTAAATTGTGGCATTTGTACTTTTTTTTTTAGAGTCCAGTTGTTAAATATTTACTAGTATACCATTGACTTCTTTTGCAGACAAGGTAACCAAGAGCCATTTTCAAAAGGTTATTAAGAGCAACAGATTTAGAGTCATAGGCTTTTTGGGATGGAAAGCCACTTGAATGATTTTTTTAACTTAATTCCCTCCTTATAAAGGGAGGATGAGATGGATAGAGTGACTTGCCTAACATATAAAAGATAACGGCCAAATATTAATTTACTTGTTCAGGAGAGAGTAGATAGCAGTGGAAAGAACATCTGACTTTCAGTCAGGAGTTGGAATTCTATACTGCATTCTGCCCCTGGAACTGCACAACTGTGAAACAACCGCTCTGAACATCCTTGTCTTCATCTATAAAATAATGATACCAGTAATATTGACTTCACAGGGATGCTTTGAGACTCAAATGAGAGGAGGTATGTAAGTGTCTTGTAAGTCTGGCATTAGGGGATGAGGGATGTGATACAAAAGGAAAATGCAATTCTTGGCCTTAAGGTATTTAAAATACAACAGAGGGGAGAAAAGACACATATGTGGATAAAAATGTCTAGCACCTTATGACAATTTGTTATCTCAACTCTTATTTCTTTTTAAAAAATTTTTTTTTAAATGTATTCTTGGGGGGAGGAGCCAAGATGGCAGAGTAGAAAGATACACATATGCTAGCTCTGAATCCACAGCCGATAAAATATCTGTAAAGAAGAACTCCCAACAAATTCTGGAGCAGCAGAAGCCACAGAACAATGGAGTGGAGGAGATTTCTGTTCCAGAGAGCCCTGAAAAACGGACACCAAAGGTCCATTGCTCACTGGACCCAGAGTGGAGCCCAGCTCTGCCTTGGCCAAGCAGCACCGAGTGGAGCAGACCTCAGCAGGCTTCAGGGACAGAATCTCCAGCAGCCTCGCAGGTCCCTCCACCCACAGGTGCCAAAGGTCAGTGAGAGGGTCTTTTTGGCTGGCCAAGAGGGGAGCATGTGTCTCCATGGTGTCTCCGTGGCTCAGGCCCCCTCGGGAGGCAGCAGCATAGGCAGCAGTGGACAGGGGCTCCCCCAAGAAGGCAGGAGCTTGGATCCATTGTTGAAGGTCTCTAAGTAAACCCCATGAGGGAACTGAGCCCTGTGTGGCAGGCCTGCCCCCACCTGAGCACCTAAACTTAATCTCACACTGAATAGCAGCTCTGCCCCCACCCAAAGCCCTGAGGCTGGGAAGCAGCATTTGAATCTCAGACCCCAAGCACTAGCTGCGTGGATCTGGAGGCCAGGTGGGTGTGGAGAGGACACTCAGAAGTCAAGTCACTGGCTGGGAAAATGCCCAGAAAAGGGAAAAAAATAAGACCATAGAAGGTTACTTTCTTGGTGAACAGATATCTCCTCCCATCCTTTCTGATGAGGAAGAACAAAGCTTACCATCAGGGAAAGACACAGAAGTCAAGGCTTCTGTATCCCAAACATCCAGAATAAATATTCAATGGGCTCAGGCCATGGAAGAGCTCAAAAAGAATTTTGAAAATCAAGTTAGAGAGGTGGAGGAAAAACTGGGAAGAGAAATGAGAGAGATGCAAGAAAAGCATGAAAAGCAGGTCAACACCTTGCTAAAGGAGACCCAAAAAAATGCTGAAGAAAATAACTCCTTGAAAAATAGGCTAACTCAATTGGCAAAAGAGGCTCAAAAAGCCAATGGGGAGAAGAACACTTTAAAAAGCAGAATTAGCCAAATGGAAAAGGAGGTTCAAAAGCTCACTGAAGAAAATAGTTCTTTCCAAATTAGAATGGAACAGATGGAGGCTAACGACTTTATGAGAAACCAAGAAATCACAAAAGAAAACCAAAAGAATGAAAAAATGGAAGATAATGTGAAATATCTCATTGGAAAAACAACTGACCTGGAAAACAGATCCAGGAGAGACAGTTTAAAAATTATGGGACTACCTGAAAGCCATGATCAAAAAAAGAGCCTAGACATCATCTTTCATGAAATTATCAAGGAAAACTGCCCTGAGATTCTAGAACCAGAGGGCAAGATAAGTATTCAAGGAATCCACTGATCACCTCCTGAAAGAGATCCAAAAAGAGAAACTCCTAGGAACATTGTGGTCAAATTCCAGAGTTCCCAGGTCAAGGAGAAAATATTGCAAGCAGCTAGAAAGAAACAATTCAAGTATTGTGGAAATACAATCAGGATAACACAAGATCTAGCAGCTTCTACATTAAGGGATCGAAGGGCATGGAATATCATATTCCAGAAGTCAAAGGAACTAGGACTAAAACCAAGAATCACCTATCCAGCAAAACTGAGTATAATACTTCAGGGGAAAAAATAGTCTTTCAATGAAATCAAGGACTTTCAAGCATTCTTGATGAAAAGACCAGAGCTGAAAGAAAATTTGACTTTCAAACACAAGAATGAAGAGAAGCATGAAAAGGTAAACAGCAAAGAGGAGTCATAAGGAACTTACTAAAGTTGAACTGTTTACATTCCTACATGGAAAGACAATATTTGTAACTCTTGAAACTTTTCAATATCTGGGTAGTAGGTGGGATTACACACACACACACACACACACACACACACACACACACACATACACACACACGCACATGCACACACACACAGAGACAAAGAGCACAGAATGAATTGAATAGTATGGGATCATATCTTAAAAAAATGAAATTAAGGGGTGAGAGAGAAATATTTTGGTAGAAGAAAGGGAGAAATGGAATGGGACAAATTATCTCATAAAAGAGGCAAGTAAAAGACTTTTCAGTGGAGGGAAAAAGAGGGGAGGTGAGAGAAAAAACGTGAAGCTTACTCTCATCCTCTTCCACTAAAGGAAGGAATAAAATGCACACTCATTTTGGTATGAAAACCTATCTTGCAGTACAGGAAAGTGGGATAGAAGGGGATAAGCAGGGTGGGGGGGATGATGGAAGGGAGGGCAATGGGAGGAGGGAGCAATTTGAAGTCAACACTTGGGGAGGGACAGGATCAAAAGAGAGAATAGAAGCAATGGGGGGCAGGATAGGATAGAGGGAAATATAGTCAGTCTTATACAACACAACTATTATGGAAGTCATTTGCAAAACTACCCAGATATGGCCTATATTGAATTGCTTGCCTTCCTAAAGGGAATGGGTGGGGAGGGAGGGATGAAGAGAAGTTGGAACTCAAAGTTTTAGGAACAACTGTTGAGTGCTGTTCTTGCTACTAGGAAACAAGAAATACAGGTAAAGGGGTGTAGAAAGTTATCTGGCCCTACAGGACAAAAGAGAAGATGGAGACAAGGGCAAAGAAGGATGATAGAAGAGAGAGCAGATTGGTGATAGGGGCAATTAGAATGCTCAGTGTTTTGGGGTGGGGGGAGGGGACAAAAGGGGAGAAAATTTGGAACTCAAAATTTTGTGAAAATGAATGTTAAAAGTTAGATAAATAAATTTAAAAAATAAAATAAAATAAAATAAAATAAATGTATTCTTACCATTCTTTAAAAAAAAAATTCTGCATGTCCAATTCTCTCCCTCTCTCTATCTCCTCCCCTACCCATTGAGTAGGCAACTAATATGATACCACTATATATGCAAAATTATGCAAAATATATTTCCATATTAGCCATTCAGTCCTTATTTCCTCAGCTACATAAAAGATACTTAATTTGCTAACAATTACATTAGGAGAAGGGATATGAACTATGTCTCCCATTCTGTTCAAGTGGCTACATCAAAAACAAACAACAAGTGGTGTAAGAAGAGCAGAAGTCACCACAGGGGATGGATGTGAGAACAATAGGGTAGAGGCAAGCTGTGTTTTTTTCTCTCTGGACTGAATTTAAAAAATCTGCCAGCTAGAGGCAGACAAGTTTTTCACATCAAGAACCACAACGGAAAGGGGCTGCCCGGGAAATATGGTATTATTTCCAACAGAAGAGGCCAGACCAGAGCCTAAGCAAAGGTGATTTCAAAAAGACCCTTGTCTCTTGTGTTTAAAAAAGTTGAGGGGACCGAAAAAAAACCACGTAAAATATACATGGATTCTGCCATCATGACTCAAAGTAAAACAATTGTCTGTTCTTGCTTCTGGTACAAAATTAGCTAGTTATGCTACTGATACTTACTTGAATCCAACTTCAGGAATTAAAGTAAAGATTTCCATCAAGTCTGTTCATACATGAGTGGGACAAGCTCCCACATCCTGGAAAGATGGAAAGGGTTAACTGAAAGCTACTCCTCTTAACTCAAATCCACAAAACAGGAAGAGATGGGATCATTAAAATAGAAATTCCTTGCCAATAAAGATTGTTTCATTCTTTGTACATATATACTTAATAAATGTTTGTTGATAAATTGATCATAGATTTAATTAGAAATGGTGTAATCCAGGGGTGGGGAGCCTGTGGCCTGGAAGTCACATATGGCCTTCTAGGTCCTTGGGTATGGCCTTTTGACTGAGTCCAAGTTTTACAGAACAAATCCTTTTTATTAAGGGGATTTGTTCTATGAAGTTTGAATTCAGTCCAAGGTCCACACTTGAGGATCTCGAGGGCCACATGTGGCCTTGCAGTTGAAGGCTCCCCACCCCTGGAATCCAACCCCCTGCTTTTACAAAGGCCCAGAGAAGGTGGGCTCCCACCCAGCCTTGTCAGGGCTCCCACATAGAATGAGTATCAAAAGTAAGATTTGCATCCAGGCACTCTGACTTCAAATCTAATTTCCTTCCCACTATACCAGGTCATCTCCTAAGGAAATTGATAATAAACTATGATTAATGTCACATAACTGATTTTTAAACAAACTCAGAATTTATGCAATCAACTCAGCATTGTTCCTTCAAAGTAGTAATCTTGAGGAGTTTGGTTGGTTTGGTGTAAAGGCTACTCAATTTAGAATCAAGGTATACAAGCCCTGGACATAACTATGTGCTATGTGACCTTGACCAAGTCATTCATCTTCTTTGACTTTCCATTTCCTGTCTGTAAAACAGGGTTACCTCATTGGGTAGTTGTGAATTTCACATAAGATATTGTATATAAAATGCTAAAAATGCTTTGTAAAACCTACATAAGTGTCAGTTATTATTGGAGTTATGTCAAGGATGCTTTTATTGCCTACAACATTTTTAGAATTCTAGGTATAACAGCAAATTATTGGGCTAACTATGTTAATTAACTCCATAGTTAGTTTGAACTTTGCTTTTCTGCTTAAGTATCTGTTTACCAGGAATTAGCTTCTCTTGGCTCTTAAAGCCCCATCCCAGAGAAGAAGCAGATCATATTCCTCCCTCATGTCACAGGTGGTACCTAGTCCTTTTGTTATCCTTGAGATGCCTTTCACAAGAATATCCTGGGAGATATCAAGGAATATTGCCAGTAGTTTTTTTGTCCTACCCTCTTGAAGTATAAAAAATCTTTTGGCCATTAGAGGGAATTTGAGTCACTCAGCTAGCTCCCACTGCTTCTTGATTGTTGATTTATGGTGTCTTCCATGTCCCTGGTAATGAGTAATCAGACCTAAGGGGATGCATTAGTATTTGAGATGCTCATTCAGCATCTTCTGTGACGGGAATCTACTAGTTCAAAGTGGTACTGCTTGCTGCCTATATTTGAGTGTCCTTTCAGAAAACTTGGATTCACTTTGTAACTTTCATCTAAGTCACTTCCTACACACTGCAATTCAAATGGTAGCTCTGATTGAATGGTCTGTCCTGCTAACAAAAACTGGTACCAGAAGTGGGGCTTGAGAACTGAACTCATTAGCCTGTAAGCAGGTAGGGATAATGGGGAATATGTAGTATGATGAGAAGGGTGATGATGATGGGAAAAATATTCTCTCAATCCAGAGGTAGAAAATTATAGGAACTGATGTGTGGTGGCTCAGCAATTGACTGGGCTGTGACCAATCACTTCATGGGAATTGGAGTATGTTTCCACTGATGAGAACAGATTGTGAAGGGTAATAGTGGCTGTCTTAGGATGGTATGAACTTGCAGCATTTACTTTTTTTAATGGCATTTAATTCCCTTAAGAAAAATTTATACATGAAAAAAAGGGATGTGAGAAACTATTTTAAATCAAAGCAAATGTTCCATGGTCAAGGGAGGAAAGTAAAGAGGGAAACCCAAGTTAGAGGAGGGAAAATTACATTGAGTAGATGGAAAAGAAAAAGGTAACGTTCCTTCTCACTTCTGCTTATATAGTGAGGGGTAGGGAAGGTGGTTTGTAAAGCCATACTAAAGAAGTGAGCACATCAGCATTTAAACATTTCAGTTTCATGATGAATATGAAGAATTCAAGAATATATGGGGAGACATATGACCTGATGCAGAATGAAGTAAACCTCACAAGGAAAGCATCATTCTTGGCTGCAATATGGAAAAATCAGTAAAACAAAACTGAATACTATGTAATGATAATGATCAAGCTTGGTCCAAGAAGAGTGTTTGTTAAGAGAATGTACTTCCCTGCTTTCAAGGAAAACATGGTGCATTCTGGGTATGGAATATTGCATATGCTGTCAAACATTATTGCTATTTACGTGGGCTTATGAGTCAGACTGATCCTCTGAGTCAAGTGCTTTCTTTCTTGAGTAACACCTTATAAAGGGATCACTATAAGGACACCATCTTTTTACACATTTAAAACTTCATCATCTCCACTGATTGATTGACCGATTAGGATGGGAGAAGAACCTTACCCTTACATAAGAGTTCAGCAGAATCATTTTCTGGGTCTGGCCGGCTAAATTCATGATTTCTTGCTTCCAAATTTGTTTCACTAAAAGGACAAAATTTGTAGTTCAAGATCAGAACCTCCTTATTTCCAGGGTATCAAGGGATGCTGAGTTCCTGATATTTAAACTTTTTCTAGTTATTTGTATTTCTATTCTCTTTGGTTGAATTATTTTGACAAGTACACCTTTTACAAAATATATATTCAATGAGTTGTGATTAGAATGGAAATATAGTAAGATAAAAATATACTTCCTCATAGGAAAAGGGAAATTTTACTTCAATATAGTAAGAGTATAATTAGAAGGAGTCAGAAAATACAGAGAAAATGATCCACGGAATTAAAGGCATTTGTGGAGGGATTGCCCTGAGCAAAGAAGACCATCTTATCCTCTGAAGCTGGAGCAAAAATGAAGAGAGCCTTTAAAAGAGTCAAGAAGGTTTAGAACAGCCTCTGAGAGCAATGTGATGGGAAGTTCATTCGAGAGGAATGAAGGGAGTGCTGTGCAGTAACGAGGGCCAAGCTGAACTTGGATATCATAGAACAGTGCTTGCAATTTAGATCAACAAACATCACTGGATCCCCACCATGTGTAACGCACTGTGCTGGTCCCCAACAGATACAAAAATACAGGCAACTGCAGCATGGTGTCAGGGACAGCGAATTTGGAGCCAGAACACCTGTGCTTACATGCCTGTCTCAGCTGTCACTGACAGTGTGATTTTTGCTGGGACATTTCTGTAAGCCTCAGTTTCCTAATCAGAAAAGCTACAACAATATTGTCTGTAGTACCTACCTCACAGGATTATTTTAAGGACTGAGATCATGTGAAACGTTTTCTATTTCTTGAAAGCTATATCCCTATCAATTGCATCCTTATTGTTATTTTGCTCATACTTTTTTTTTTTTTTGCATTCCCTTTCTTTACTTAAAGAAATACATTTAGACCCAAGACAACTTACGGCTTCCCAGGTGATTGTAACAACTGGCTCTGAGTCAAGGTGGGCTCCAGCAGTGGGGGAAGTTACTGACCACAGGAGTATCCCCCACATCCCCCACAAGCATTTATTAAGCACTTACTGTGTATTGAACTTGTCCATGAAAGGACTGAACACACACACTCACTAAGACCCAGAGTATCAGATATGCAGATATATTTTTATGTCCTTATTTTGTACATACCTATAAGTTTATATATTGCCTCCCATTATATGACTAATCTTCTTAGGGCAAAGAATTTCATATTTATGTCCCCGCTTCCCAGAGCCTAGACACATTTGTTGTTATTGTTCAGTTATTTTCAGTCAAGTCCAACTCTTGCTGCCTGTATTTGGAGTTTTCTTGGCAAAGATACTGAAGTGGTTTGCCATTTCCTTCTCCAGTTTATTTTACATGTGAGGAAACTGAGGCAAACAGGGTTAAGTGACTTGACAAGGGTCACACAACTAGTCAGTGTCTGATGCTGGATTTGAACTCAGGTCTTCCTGACTTCAGGCCCAGGGAGCTCCATCCATTTTGCCACTTATCTCTCACACAGTAGGCACTTAATAAATGCTTATTTGTTGATTGATTGACTGACTGATTATAACATCTTCTAACCTTCCAGAATAACTGAGGTACCTATCGAATATTTTGCTGAAATCTAGGTAAACTCTAGCTAAAACATTCCTGTGACCTTACAGTGTAGTAATCACATCAAAAGAGAAAATAAGCTTAGTTTAGTTTGACCTGTGCTTGATAAAGTCACATTGACTCTTATGATAGCAACTTCCTTTTTGAAATGTTCAATAATCATCTATTTAATAACACAATGTAGAATTCTGTCAGGAGTCAAAGTCAAATTCACGGGCCTATAGTTTGAAGAATCCATTCTGAGGGGGCAGAGCCAAGATGGCAGAGTAGAAAGACGCATATACTCTAGCTCTTCCCCTGCAGCCCATAAAATACCTGTAAAGAATGACTCTCAACAAATTCTAGAGCAGCAGAAGGCACAGAACAACAGAGTGGAGATTTCCAGCCCAGAGTGACCTGGAAGGCTGACAGGAAAGATCTGTCACACCAGATGCAGAGGAGAGTGCAGCCCAGCCTTGGTCATGAAGCACCGGAGGAGCAGGACTGGAGCAAGCCTCAGGGGCAGAATCCCCAGCAGTAGCAATGGTTCTCAGATCCTTCAACCCACAAGTGCCAAAGGTCAGTGAGAGGGCTTTTTCAACTAGAAGGGAGCAAGATGCTTCCCTAGCCCTGGCCCCAGGTGGTGAGGAGACAGCAGCAGCAGCAATGGGCAGCAGCTGCCATGGCCAAGGCAGGCAGCAGCCAACATCCATTGTTGGAGCCCTCAGCTTAAAGCCCCCTGGGGATGAATGAGCAGCTGATCTGAATTTCAGCCCTGAGCATGGTCCTGGGGTAAGGAGGAATGCTGGCCTGGTGGAGCTGGAAGCCTTTGAGGAGTAAACTCCTGTCTTTTGATTGTGCCACCATGGAGGAACTGAGATCTTACAGGTCCCCAGAGTGTACCCTACTCTTGAGAAAGGACCCAAAAGTCAAGTAGCTGGTTGGAAAAATGCCCAAAAAAGGGGAAAAAATAAGACTATAGAAGGCTACTTTCTTGGTTCTTCCATACTTTCAGATGAGGAAGAACAATGGTTACCATCAGGAGAAGACATAAAAGTCAAGGCTTCTGCATCCCAAACATCCAAAATAAATATGTAATGGTCCCAGGCCATGGAAGAGCTCAAAAAGGATTTTCAAAATCAAGTAAGAGAGATGGAGAAAAAATTGGGAAGAGTAATGAAAGCAATGCAAGAAAATCACGAAAAGCGAGTCAACAGCTCATAAAGGAGAGGAAATGCTGAGGAAAATAACACCTTTAAAAAGAGGCTAACTCAAAAGGCAAAAGAGGTCCAAAAAGCCAATGAGGAGAAGAATGCTTTAAAAAGCAGAATTAGCCAAATGGAAAAGGAGGTTCAAAAGCTCACTGAAGAAAATAGTTCTTTCAAAATTAGAATGGAACAGATGGAAGTTAATGACCAAGAAAGCAGCTAGAAAGAAACAAGTCAAGTACTATAGAAATGTAATCAAGATAACACAAGATCCAGCATCTTCTACATTAAAGGATCAAAGGACGTGGAATATGATATTCCAGAAGTCAAAGGAACTAGGATTAAAACCAAGAATCACCTACCCAACAAAACTGAGTATAATACTTCAGAGGAAAAATTTGTCATTCAATGAAATAGAGGACTTTCAAACATTCTTAATAAAAAGACCAGAGCTGAAAAGAAAATTTGACTTTCAAACACAAGAATCAAGAGAAGCATGAAAAGGTACACAGGAAGGAGAAATCATAAGGGACTTACTAAAGCTGAACTGTTTATATTCCTGCATAGAAAGATAATATTTGTAACTCTTGAAACTTTTCTCAGTATCTGAGTAGTTGATGGGATTATACACACAGATACACACATGCACACACACACACACACACACATGGAGAGAGAGAGAGAGAGAGAGAGAGAGAGAGAGAGAGAGAGAGAGAGAGAGCACAGGGTGAGTTGAATAGGATGGAATCATATCTAAAAAAATAAAATTAAAGGGTAGAGAGGGATATATTTAGAGGAGAAAGAGAGAAATGGAATGGGGTAAATTATCTCCCATAAAAAAGGCAAGGAAAAGCTTTTTCAATGGAGGGGAAAGGGGGCAAGGTGAGAGGGAAAAAGTGAAACTTACTCCCATCACATTTGGCTCAAGGAAGGAATAACATGCACACTCAATTTGATATGAAAACCTATCTTACACTACAGGAAATAGGAGAGAAGGGGATAAGCAGGATGGGGGGGGATGATGGAAGGGAGGGCAAATGGGAAGAAGGAGCAATTAGAAGTAAACACTCTTGGGGAGGGACAAGGTCTAAAGAGAGAATAGAAGAAATGGGGGGCAGGATAAGATGGAGGGAGTTATAGTCTTACGTAACATGATTATTATGGAAGTCATTTGCAAAGCTACACATGTATAGCCTATATTGAATTGCTTGCCTTCTCAGTGGGGATGGCTGGGGAGGGAGGAAGGAAGAGAAGTTGAAACTCAAAGTTTTAGGAACAAATGTTGAGAATTGTTTTTGCATACAACTGAGAAATAAGAAATATAGGTAATGGGGTATAGAAATTTATCTTGTCCTATAGGACAAAAAGAGAAGATGGGGATAAGGGAAGGGAGGGGTGTTAGAAGGGAGGGCAGATTGGATGAATGCAGAATGCAAGGCATTTTGGTGTGGGGGAGGGGAGAGATGGGGAGAAAATTGGAACTCAAAATTTTGTGGAAATGAATGTTGAAAACTAAAATTAATTAATTAATTGATTGATTTTAAAAAATGAATAAGAATCCATTCTGATCCCTACCATGAAAAGTAGGACAATTTTTTCTCTTCTCTAGTAACGAAGGACCTCTCCAATATGGCACAATCTTTTAAATGTCCCTAACAGTTCTCAGCAACAACTTTCAGTCCTTTCAGTATCTGAAGAAGCAGATTATCTGAGACTAATGACTTGCATTACTTTCTCTTACAAAAACTTCTTCTGGGCTTCACTTCCTTATTTGTTCTGGATTCTCCAATTCAAAGGGGATTCCCTTTAGCAGGAAAAGCAGAAGGGAAAAAGAATGGAACAGTTCTGCCTTCCTGCTGTTAATAGCTAGCCATTGTACTCCTCTCTGGAGCCGCAATGCCTTTATTTCCTCTACCTTCCACATTGCTCCAATACAGCTTAAAGATAAAAACTGGTTTTGTTGTCCTTGTTGTATTCACAAGGATTAGCTCATTTTCAACTTTTGGATTCCAGACCCTGTTCTATCAGGACTATAGTGCTCTTTATATTCATTCATGCCTTTTGTTTGTTTGTTTGTTTGTTTTTCTTTCTTCTTTTTTTAATGTTTATTTATTTTTAGCTTTCAACATTCATTTCCACAAAATTTTGAGTTACAATTTTTCTCCCCATCTCTCCCCTCCCCCCACCCCATAACACTGTGCTTTCTGATTATCCCTTCCCTCAATGTGCCCTCCTTTCTTTCACACCACACCCTTTCCTTATCCCCATCTTCTCTCTTTTCTTGTAGGGCAAGATAGATTTCTATATCCTATTACCTGTATTTCTTATTTCCCAGTTATATGCTAACAGTTCTCAACATTCATTTCTAATATTTTGAATTCCAACTTCTCTCCCTTCCTCCCTCCCCACCCATCCCTGCTGAGATGGCAAGCAATTCAATACAGACTATATATGTGTCATTTTGCAAAAGACTTCCATAATAGTCATGTTGTGTAAGACTAACTATATTTTCCTCATCCTACCCTGTCCTCCATTTATTCTATTCTCTCATTTGATCTTGTCCCTTCCCAAAAGTGTTTACATCTAATTACTCCCTTCTCCCATTTGCCCTCCCTTCTATCATTCCCCTCATCCCACTTGTCTCCTTCTCCCCTACTTTCCTGTAGTGTAAGATAGATTTTCATACCAAATATAATGAGCATGTTATTCCCTCCTTAACCCATATGTGAAGAGAGTAAGCTTCACTTTTCCCTCTCACCTCCTCCCTTTTCTCCTCCATTGAAGATTTTTCTTATCTCTTTTATGAGTGGTAATTTGCTCCATTCCATTTCTCCCTTTCTCCTCCCAATATATTCCTCTCTCACACCTTAATTTTATTTTTCATAGATATCATCCCTTCTGATTCAACTCAGCCTGTGCTCTGTCTATATGTGTGTGTGTGTATGTGTGTGTGTGTGTGTGTGTGTGTATGACCCTCCACCTACCCAAATACTGAGACAAGTCTTAAGAGTCACAAATATTATCTTTCCATATAGGAATGTAAACAGTTCAACTTTAGAAAGTCCTTTCTGGTTTCTCTTTCCTGTTTACCTTTTCATGCTTCTCTTGATCCTTGTGTTTGAAAGTCAGATTTTCTCTTCAGTTCTGGTCTGTTCATCATGAATGCTTAAAAGTCCTCTATTTCACTGAATGACCATTTATTCCCTTGAAGTATTATACCCAGTTTTGCTGGGTAGATGATTCTTGGGTTTGATCTTTGTTCCTTTGATTTCTGGAATATCTTATTCCAAGCCCTTGGATCCCTTAATGTAGAAGCTGCCAAATCCTGTGTTGTTCTGATTGTATTTCCACAGTTCTCAAATTGTTTCTTTCTAGCTGCTTACAATATTTTCTCCTTGACCAGGGAACTCTAAAATTTGGCTACAATATTCCTAGGAGTTTCTCTTTTCAGGTCTTTCTCAGGAGGTGATCAGTGGATTCTTTCAATATTTATTTTGCCCTCTGGTTATAGACTATGAGGGCAGTTTTCCTTTATAATTTCGTGAAAGATGATATCTAGGCTCTTTTTCTGATCATGACTTTCAGGTAGTCCCACAATTTTTAAATTGTCTCCCTGGATCTGTTTTCCAGGTCAATTGTTTTTCCAATGAGATATTTCACATTATCTTCTATTTTTTCATTCTTTTAGTTTTGTTTGGTAATTTCTTGGTTTCTCATAAAGTCATTAGCCTCCATCTGTTCCATTCTAATTTGGAAAGAACTATTTTCTTCAGTGGGCTTTTGAACCTCCTTTTCCATTTGGCTAATTCAGCTTTTTAAGGGATTCTTCTCACTGACTTTTTGGACCTCTTTTTCCAATTGAGTTAGCCTATTTTTAAAGGTGTTATTTTCTTCAGCATTTTTTTGGGGTGTCCTTTAGCAAGCTCTTGACTTGCTTTTCAAGCTCTTCCATGGCCTGAGACCACTGCATATTTATTCTGGAGGTACTGGATGCAGAAGCCTTGACTTCCTCTGACAGTATGCATTGTTCTTCCTCATCTGAAAGAATGGAATGAAATACCTGTTCACCAAGAAAGTACCTTCTATAGTCTTATTTTTTTCCCCTTTTTTGGGCATTTTTCCCAGCCAGTTTCTTGACTTCTGAATCCTTTATCAAGAAGAGGGTCATAGTGCTCCTCCTCACCCCAGGACCGTGCTCAGGGCTGAGATTTAGATCAGCTGCTCAATTCCTTCTGGGGCTTTAGGTGGAATGTTTCATAAATGGAAGCTGCAGCTGCCACCACCACTGCTGCAGCCCTGCTGCTGCCACTACTACCACAGCTGCCATCTGGGGCTGGTGCTGGATGGGAACCCTGCTCCCCTCTCGCCCAGTTGGGAAAGCCCTCTTGTGGGTTGAGTGATCTGAGATCCTCTGCTACTACTAGAGATTCTGCCCTGGAGGCCTGTTCTGGTCCTATTCCTTCTGGTGCTGGTGCCAGTGCCACATGGCCAAGGCTAGACTCCCCTCTGCTCCACGTCCCATGAGATAGACCTTTCCTGTTGGCCTTCCAGGTTACCTTTGCCTGGAAATCTCTTTTACTCTGTTGTTCTGTGGCTTCTGCTGCTCTAGAATTTGTTGAGTCATTTTTTACAGGTGTGCTATGGGCTGTGGGGGAAGAGGTAGTGTATGTGTGGCTTTCTACGCCACCATCTTGGCTCCGCCCCCTATATTTATTCTTGGTTACCTGCCTTTGCTTAGATTTTCATCGTGTGTGTGTGTGTGTGTTGTGTAAACACACACACATAAACATATATACATTATTGTTATTAAAAAGAACTAAGCTTACTGACAAACTTCTGTAGACATTTTGACATGTCTTAGTTACCTATTTAAGCAAACTTACATATATAGTATTTAAATTTTCAAAAACAAAATATGTCTTTATAAATTCTAAGTTTGAGGTGAATTATCCATGCAACCACATTAGTCTCTTCAGACTGGTTCATTTTTTCTTTCTTATCAGAATTGTTTCTCTTTATGTCTTCAGAATTTAATTCTGAAGAATTTCCATTCTTCTTGGACTGTCCTAACCTATAGAATTTTAGTCCCTTGGATGGTACCATTTATTCCTTTGAACCCTGTAAGAACTGCTTGCCCCAAATCTAGGGGAATAGAGTCAAACTATGCCCAGCCTATCTGATAGGTATAAAGTGATATCTCAAAGTTGTTTTCAATTGCATTTCTCTAATCAGTAATGATTTAGAGCATTTTTTCATATGACTATTTATAGTTCTGAATTTTTCTTTTGCTATTCATGAGATCAATTATGTTAATAATTTTCCTTATAATGAACTAGCCTTGCATTCCTGCTATGAATCCTATTTGCTTACAATGTATGCTCTTTGTGACACAGTGTCGTAGTCCCTTAGGAAGCATTTTATTCAGGATGTTTGCATCAATATTCATTAGTTGAGTTGGTCTATGATTTTCTTTCTTTGCTTTTGCTTTTCTTGGTTTAGGTATTAGCATCATATTTGTTTCAGAAAGGGAGTTTGGAAGGACTCCTTCTTTGCTTAGTACCCTAAACTATTTAATATTGAAATTAATTGACATTTAAATATTTGATAAAATTCACTTGTGAATTCATCTGGTCCTGATGCTTTTTTCTTAGGAAGCTCACTTACAGTCTGTTCAATTTCTTTTTCTAAAATAGGTTAATTTAAATTTTCTATTTCTTCTTCTGCTGACATGGGTAGTTTATATTTTTGTAAGTATTCTTCCATTTCACTCAAATTGTTAAATTTATTGGCATATAATAGACAAAATGACTCCTAATAACTACTTTAATATCATCTTCATTAGTCATGTATTCACCATTTTTATTTTTGATACTAGTGATTTCATTTTCTTTTCTCCTTTAAAAAAAAATCACATTAAGCAATGGTTTATTTATTTTATTGTTTTTTCATAAACAATTCCTAGTTTCATTTATTAATTTGATGGTTTTCTTACATTCAATTTTGTTATTCTCACTTTTAATTTTCAGGATTTCCAATTTAGTGTTTAATTGGAGATTTTTAATTTGTTCTTTTTCTAGCTTTTTAAATTGTGTACTCAATTCATAAATATGCTCTTTCTCTATTTTATTAATGTAAGCATTTAGAGTTATAAATTTTCCTCCAGTTATTGCTTTTACTGCATCTCATAAGTTTTAATATGTTGTCTCACTATTGTCATTCTCTTTAGTAAAATTATTTATTGTTTCTATGACTTGTACTTTAATCCACTCAATCTTAAGATTAGATTATTTAGTCTCCTACTTATTAATTATTGGCTTATCTACAATTCTATTCATCTCCTTAACTTCTTTCTGATTTATTTATTTTTTGATTAAATTTATCTGGTTCTGAGAGGGGAAGGTTGAAATCCCCTACTATTCTAGTTTTACTACTTATTTCCACTTGTAATTCACTTACGTTTTCCTTTTAAAATTTAGATGCTACATTATTTGGTACATATATGTTTAGTATTGCCATTACTTCATTGTCTATGGTATCTTTTAATATAATTTATATTTATATAATATAATTATATAATATAACAATATAGTTTTTCTGCTTTTCTCTTTTAATTAAATCTATATTAGCTTTAACTTTGTCTGAGATAATGGTTGCTACCCCTGCTTTTTTATATCAGCTGAAGCATAAAAATTTCTGCTCCAGCCCTTTATTTTTATTCTATGTATGTCTTTCATTTTAAAACGTTTTATTATAAACAACATATTGTTGGATTCTTGTTTTTGATGCATTCTGCTATCCATTTCCATTTTTTGGGTGAATTCATCCCGATCCCATTCAAAGTAACAATTCTTCCATTGACATTTCTTTTGCATGAGATGATTTGCTCCATTTTACCTTTCTCTACCCAATTTTATGTTTTTGGATCACCATCATAGTTGGCTCACACTGAAGTCTTCTATATAAGTACACTCTTTTGCACTACCTAGTAATGATAATATTCTTGAGTTATACATATTATTTTCCCATATAAGAAGTAAGTAATTTAACCTTATTAAATGTGTTATAATTAGTCTTTCATGTTTATTTTCTTATGTTTCTCCCGATTCTCGCATGTCAAATTTTCTGTTCAGTTCTGGTCTTTTCCTCAAGTATACTTGTTCTTACTCTCAACTACCTTATATTTCATCGAGAGAGAGAGAGAGAGAGAGAGAGAGAGAGAGAGAGAGAGAGAGAGCACAAAGGATAAACAGTGAGGAAAAATATGTGTTCGTCCTTCGCTGCCGAAGAAGACCATGCCATCAGAAAAAGGATGACATGACTTGCGTTTGACTTTGTTTTGAGTGAAGGAGGGCTGTGCAGGTCACCAGCCTCACTTCTCCTCCAGAGCCTTCTGAATCCTCAGGATGACTGGAGATGACCCAGGATGCACTGGGAGACTTTGGCCCCTTTAGACCAAGGTCTTTGCAGGTACTTACTTAGGGTGAGGCAACACCCATTCATTGAATAGGACTGGTTAAGCAGCAGCCAGGACATGGTCCCTTTAATGAGGCCAAGAAAAGAAAGACTTCAGGCTGGGAGGGAAACTGCAACAATTACTATTGATAATC
Organism: Notamacropus eugenii; assembly: GCF_028372415.1. NCBI lineage: Eukaryota > Metazoa > Chordata > Mammalia > Diprotodontia > Macropodidae > Notamacropus > Notamacropus eugenii. Next base: position 359,740,636 of record NC_092875.1, on the reverse strand, counting down.
ACTCTAAAGCTAGGAGGGTCGAGAAGAGCCCTTAGGCAGGGCTCCATTGATATCCCTGCTTCAGAGGGCAGTAGGTTTAAGGTTTTGAGAGAAGAGAGGAGAGAAGAGGGGAGGGGAGGGGAAGGGAAGGAAAGGGAGGGGAGGGGAGGAGAGGAACTAGCCAGTAAAACCCAGTCAACTGGGCATCTTTTGGCCATCCAAATTTACCTTCCTGAGGGGGGCAGAGCCAAGATGGCGGAGTAGAAAGACGCACATACACATAGCTCCAAACCCACAACCCGTAGAACAGCTACAGGGAAGTAACTCACGGCGAATTCGGCACCCAGAGGCCACGGAATATTGGAGCGAGGGAGATTTCTGTTCCGGAGAGACCTGCAAACCTCTCGAGGGGGGTCCTTTATGCTGCGGACTGGGCGCCGGGACTGAGAGCTGAGTGCAGCCCTGCCGCGGCCGCGGCACCAAGAGGAAAGATCCGAGCAGGCTTCAGGGATAGGATCTCCAGCGGCCACGCGGGTCCCTCCACCCACAGAGGGACCTGCAAACCTCTCGCAAAAGGTCCTTCGTGCTGCAGACGCAGAGCCCAGCCCAGACCTGCCGCGGCTGCGGCACCGAGAGATACAGATCCGAGCAGGCTTCAGGGACGTAATCTCCAGTGGCCGCACAAGTCCCTCCACCCACAGGTGACGGGGGTCGGTGAGAGAGTCTCTTTGGCGGGTTGAGAGGGGAGTGGGGTGCCCCCATAACTCAGGCCCCCCCCCCGGGAGGTAGAAGCTGAGAGGCGGCTGCAGACAGGGGCTCCCCAAGCGGGCAGGAGCCTGGATCCATTGTGGAAGGTCTGTGCATAAACCCCCTGAGGGAACTGAGCCTGAGAGGAGGCCCTGCCCTGACCTGAGCACCTGAACTTAATCTCACACTGAATAGTAGCCCTGCCCCCGACAAAAGCCCTAAGGCTGGAAGCAGCATTTGAATCTCAGACCCCAAACTTTGGCTGGGAGGATCAGGAGGTGAGGTGGGTGTGAGGAGAATATTCAGAGGTCAAATCACTGGCTGGGAAAATGCCCAGAAAAGGGAAAAGAAATAAGACTATAGAAGGCTACTTTCTTGGTAAACAGGCATTTCCTCCCTTCCTTTCTGATGAGGAAGAACAATGCTTACCATCAGGCAAAGACTCAGAAATCAAGGCTTCTGTGTCCCAGCCCACCCAATGGGCTCAGGCCATGGAAGAGCTCAAAAAGAATTTTGAAAATCAAGTTAGAGAGGTAGAAGAAAAGCTGGGAAGAGAAATGAGAGACATGAAGTCAAAGCATGAACAGCAGATCAGCTCCCTGCTAAAGGAGACCCAAAAAAATGTTGAAGAAATTAACACCTTGAAAACTAGCCTAACTCAATTGGCAAAAGAGGTTCAAGAAGCCAATGAGGAGAAGAATGCTTTCAAAAGCAGAATTAGCCAAATTGAAAAGGAGATTCAAAAGCTCACTGAAGAAAATAGTTCTTTCAAAATTAGAATGGCACAGATGGAGGCTAATGACTTTATGAGAAACCAAGAAATCACAAAACAAAACCAAAAGAATGAAAAAATGGAAGATAATGTGAAATATCTCATTGGAAAAACAACAGACCTGGAAAATAGATCCAGGAGAAACAATTTAAAAATTATGGGACTACCTGAAAGCCATGATCAAAAGAAGAGCCTAGACATCATCTTTCATGAAATTATCAAGGAAAACTGCCCTGAGATTCTAGAACCAGAGGGCAAAATAAATATTCAAGGAATCCACAGAACACCGCCTGAAAGAGATCCAAAAAGAGAAACTCCTAGGAACATTGTGGCCAAATTCCAGAGCTCCCAAGTCAAGGAGAAAATATTGCAAGCAGCTAGAAAGAAACAATTCAAGTATTGTGGAAATACAATCAAGATAACACAAGATCTAGCAGCTTCTACATTAAGGGATCAAAGGGCATGGAATATCATATTCCAGAAGTCAAAGGAACTAGGACTAAAACCAAGAATCACCTACCCAGCAAAACTGAGTATAATACTTCAGGGGAAAAATTGGTCTTTCAATGAAATAGAGGATTTTCAAGTATTCTTGATGAAAAGACCAGAGCTGAAAAGAAAATTTGACTTTCAAACACAAGAATGAAGAGAACCATGAAAAGGTGAACAGCAAAGAGAAGTCATAAGGGACTTACTAAAGCTGAACTGTTTACATTCCTACTGGAAAGACAATATTTGTAACTCTTGAACCATTTCAGTATCTGGGTACTGGGTGGGATTACACACAAATTTACCTTCCTTTGGAGAGAAGGAAGGGGAGGGAAGGCAGACAGAAGAGGAGTAGCTGAGTTACCCAGCTAGCTGAGTCCCCATTCACAGGGGGGACTGTGCCTACTCACAGGATTGTGTTTGTCCTTCATTGCTGAAGAAGACCATGCCATCAGAGAAATGATGACTTAACTTGAGTACATACGTAGAGTAAAAATGAAGGATTGGAGAAGAATTTATTATGCTTTGCTGATGTAAAAAAAAGCAGGGATCTAATTTAGATGCTGTAGAATTTGGTGCATATATGTTTAGCATTGCTATTACTTCATTATCTACAGTACCTTTTAATATAATGTAGTGTTTTTGCTTATCTCTTTTAATTAAATCTAAGTCTTTTAATTCATTAATTAACAATTTTTTCACTCACAGGATCATACTTGGCTTTGCTGGGTAGGTTATTTTTGGTTGCAAACTAAGCTCCTTTGCTTTTTGGAACATCATATTCCATGCCCTTTGGTCTTTTCATGTAGAAGCTGCCAAATCTTGCATTATCTTGACTGTATCTCCACAATATTTAAGTTATTTCTTTCTGGTTGCTTGCAATATTTTCTCCTTGACCTGAAAGTTTTGAAACTTAGCTATAATGTTCCTGTAAACATTTCGTGATCTCTTTCAGGTGGTGAGCAATGGATTTTCCTCAATTTCTATTTTACTCTCTACTTCTAAAACATCAAGGCAATTTTCTTGAACTAAAGTGTCTACACTCTTTTTTTTAAAAATTATAACTTAAAAAAAATCATGACAAAAAATGGTAGTCCAACCATTCTTATATTAGCTCTTCTCAATCTGTTTTCTAGATCAGTTGATTTTCTGAGATATATCACATTCTCTACTACTTTTCATTTTTTGATTTTTTTCTTATTATTTCTTGATGTATTATGAATTCATTTTTTCCCCTTCCCTGATTCTAATTTTCAAAGAGTTATTTTCTTACATAAATTCTTGAATTCTTTTTCCACGTGGTTTTTCTCTTTATTCTTTCCTTGATTTTCTTGTATTACTCATTTCTTTTCCCAATTTTCCCTCACCCTTTCTTATTTGGTTTTATAAGTCTTTTTTTAAGCTCTTCAAAGAATGCTTTGAGGGCTTGTGACCATTTTACATTTTTCTTTGATGCTTTATACATAGCTATTTTGACTCTATTGTCTCCTTCTGAGATTGAACTCTGATCTTCTCCATCACCATAATAGTTATCTATGGTTGGATTCTTTCTCTGAATATTTGCTCATGTTTTTTAATGGCCTATTTTTTGAACTGCTAATTTTATTTTGGGGTTGGGCTCTGCTCCTGGGGTGTGGGGGATAATGGCTCAGGCTTCATATTTTCCAGTGTTCTATGATCCATCACCAGGTGTGGCCACTGCTCCTCAGACTCATACTTTGGTTTATGAATGACTTCAAATACTCCTTTCTGCTTCTGAGCCACAACAAGGACCCCCAGTACCACTGGCACCACAATGGCTGGGTCAGCTTGCCCCTCTGCCTGGGAATTTAAACCAGGTACTCTGTTCTCCTGGGCCTGACCACAACCAGTAGGGCCCCTACCCTTCTGCTACCTAGTGTTCTCCTGCTTGTCTGATGCCACAGCCTGGGACTGCATCTCTGGCCTGGGCTTCTGTATGTCCAGCACTATCAGAGACCCCCCCCACCTCCCCAGTTTTCCCAGTTGCACAACTCCCATACCCTACCTTTGGGGCAAAGTTTCTGTAAACTGAGGCTGCCTTTGACACAGCTACCCCTCAGGGCCTGTTGTTTGTTGACTTGGCAGTTATCTACACTTCCCTCTGGTCAGAACAGCCCTGTAACGTCAGATCTTTCCTAACATCCTCCTAAGTTTTCTTAGATAGGATAACAGTTTTAACCCAACTTTAAATTATTTTGTGACATGCTAAAATTCACTTTGAAGCATTATTTTAAGTTATTTGGAGAGGAATTTAGGAGAGCGAGGTAATTTCCTGTCTTATTCTACCATCTTCCCACAATTTCCTTTTATGCTTATTTTTCTTATAGCTTTGTATTAATTTTGATCTTTCTCCTAACAAGTCAGTAGACAGATAGTTGATTTGGGAATGACACCCACATCAGAAATGATTTGTTTCCTATCTTTTAAAATAAAATCTAGGTCATTTTGGTGACATTACTCGGTGCTTGCCATGTCTAGAATCTTTGGATTGTTTTATTGAGGAGGACATTTATGACAGATAATTAGGAGATTTCTATATCAGTTTACAAATCTTTGTCCTTTCACATTCCTTACGTTCCTTATTTTCCAACACATTTTTTTGGCAGCCTGAATGATGCCCATATTTGCATTAAAGACACAAAATATTAAAATATATGTTGACTAAATGTGGAAGTTCTGATTGAGTTCTTCATAGAATTTCTTTGTCTCTTCTTCCTCTGCAAGAGATATTGGTGCATAGGCTACAACTATTTTTATGGTGGTCTTGTTGTAAATACTTATCATTAGTGCCATAGTAGGACATGAGCAAATATTTCACAAAATGATATTTCTTACTATGCAAGATAAAACCAACTCTACCAATTTCTTTGTTTGCCTCTTCTAAGATAACCTGTGAGTCATCCTTCCATCAAGCTTCAATTTTGTTTGGTTGTTTCTCAATGATGTATATGAAGTTAAATTAGCTTCCTTGTGTTAAGTTGTCTTGTTCTTCTTGCTTGCTACCTAAACTCTGTGCATTTGTGCAGACAATGACACCTGGTTTAATGACTGCTTTTTTTCTGGGATTTTGTCTTCTATGAGGTTCTGGATATCTCAAAAGCTATTTTTCTTCCAACATTATAATTGCTCTCTATGATATCTAGCCTATGCTTTATAGAGAGGCAGTTTTCTCCATTTACTCAGTTCTTTCATTTTAAAATTCTATTATGGATATATTTATAAGATACTGGGAAAATATATTCTTACCATCCTTTATCAGGTACACTCCACTGCAGTCAAGATCCTGGCATTCCCATGTTTTAATTCATGGTCTGGACAGCCAAATCCATTCCAAATATCATCTTCTTAGCCACTTATTCATATCTCAGATCAGCTTTTGCCTTTTTCAATCTTCACCTTCATTGGGCAATACTGATTTAAAAAAATACCATCCACCTCTAGTACCCCCATGATCTTCAGTTTTTTTGCTCAAGACTTTGTAATCTAGATTCTTTCTGGCAGCATCATTTGTGTCTATGTGATGCATCAGAAGTTGACAATAGTCATACATTCTGACAAATGTTGAGAGGTTTGCTGTCATGTCTTAGACATGTGCTTCTAGAAGACAACTGGATTTTTGTCTCTACTGTGTTGTTACCATTCCAACACAGAGCTGTCTCTGCACTGTTGAGCAAGGAGTCACTGACCACACAACTCTTATCTTCTCTCTCTGAAGCCTACCAGATGATTTCTTACATAAAGCCTGTTCCAAAGCCATGGTGTGAAGGTGATCCAGGGATCTTGAAGATGATGCCAACTGAATGGAAGCTTAGGCAGTTTCTACAATGCTGGAAAATTATGAAATATGGTCTTTGATACAAACTGAGCCTACTTTGTAAGGAGCAGGCCTGCTAAGTGCAGAAAGGCTCATCGTCATTAGGCTGGCAAATTGATGATGAATTTCTTGGCCTTGGCAGCCCATGAAATGCAGAAAAAGAAAGTAGCCCTCAGAGCTGTAAGGCCACCTTCCATTTCTGCAAGGACAATGCCAGAGTGGCAAAAATGAGGCAGAAGATACTGAGAATTGATTTTTAGAATTACTAAAACCTTGAACTTGACCACTGGTACTGTAATTGTGGAATCCCTCTTCGGTGACTAAGGAATACATATACTGTTAGAGGAACTGAGTCATATCAATCTTGACATTATCATAATAAACAAAACCACAAGAAAGAAGGAGGTTTCAGGTAAGCAGAAGAATGGTTGACAGGTACTCCCTAAAGAGGCAAGAAAAAGAGGTCAAAATGGTTATTATCATATTTCCCAACTATAAGAAGAAAAATTTTGTGAAATATTTGGTCACCTCATATTTCAGTCGTCCATAAAATCATTCGTGAAAAGATTACCATGAGAATACCATTGTTCTATAAGAACTAAGGCCATCTTCAGTGAAGATTTTACATGAACTGATGCTGAAGTGAGCAGAACCAGGAGAATATTGTATACAGCAACAGCAACATTGTGCAAGGATCAGCTTTGATAGACTTCGCTCTTCTCAACAATACAATGATCTAAGACAATTTCCAAGAGACTCATGATGGAAAATGCTATGCACATCCAGAAAAAGACCTATAGTGTCTGAATACAGATCAAAGCATACTAATTGTTTTTTCTCATGGTTTTTCACTTTTGCTCTGATTCTTCTTTCACAACACCACTAACATGGAAATATGTTTAATATGATTGTACATGTATAGCCTATATCAGATTGCATGTTGTCTTGGGAAGGGGAGAGGGAAGGGGAAAAAATTTGGAACTCAAAATCTTATAAAAGTAAATGCTGAAAACTAAAAATGAGTAAAATATTTTTTTAATTAAAAAGAAAAAAAAAGATCACCATGAATGTGATTACAGTTTATGAGCTCAGTGTTTGGGAGGTTCTGAAGGAAAGTGTGGGAGAGAAGAGGTTATTAGGCTGACAAACTGAAAGTCTACAGAGCTGTTGTGTTGATCTCATTGTTGTATGCCTGTGAAACCAGGACAGTATGCCAGTACTAAGCCAGGAAACAGAATCACTTCCATTTGAATTGTCTTAGGAAGATTCTGAAGATCACCCAGCAAGATAAGGTACAAGACACTGAGGTCTTTTCTTGAACTGAGCTGCCAAGCACTCAAACTATTACAGAGTGCTCAACTCTGAGGGGCTGGTCACATTGTTTGAATGCTAAATGTATATTTGACTAAAAGATTATTTTACAGAGAACTTACACAAGGCAAGCACTCACACAGAGGTCAGAAGAAGTAATTCAAAGACACTTCCAAGGTCTCTCTGAAGAACTCTGGAATTGTTGTGAGACACTGGCACAGGATCACTGCATCAAAGAAGATGCTATGCTCCATGAGCAAAGGAGAATTTCCTTAGTTCAAAAGAAATGTGAGATGTACAAATTTAAAGACATCTTCATTCCAAATTTTGATACAGATGGTTTGTGCCCAACCTATGGTAGAGCCTTCTGAGATCATATTGGTCTGATCAGCCATAGTTGGACATACTATACCTTGATTCCAACATAGTGTTGTCATTGAAGAGCATGAAGATATGACTCTACAAATGAAATTGACGTATACTTTGATACTCTGATTTTAAAACAAAGATAGAAATAGGTAAGTGTATTGAAAAATATATCAGAAGCATCACTAGGAAGAAGAACAGAAAGAGGCCAAAGACTTGTAGGTTATACAAAAGCTCCACATCTTTACATCATGAACACTGTTCTTCAAGAAAAACAAAATTGATAGGTGATGGACACAAATTATATCACAAAATGTAATTGATTATATTTTTAATGGGCATGAAAAAACTCATTATTGCTGTCGAAGGCATCCCTGAATCAGTACAATACAGACTACTGACTCACCAAAGCAAAGATTAGGATTAATAAAAAACCTAGAAAAATACTAATGAGAAAAAGATTTGATATTTGATTAAAACAACTCAGTCTTGAATGATTCAAATAAGTAATTGATACTGAAAAAAGAATAATGGACATCAGAAACCATATCAATTCCAGTGATAATAATTTTATAAAAATCCTTTACTGATGTAAAGTAATTGCTACAAGAAGTCCAAAGAGCAGAAACTTGACTTACTTGCCAAACAGAATGATACAGTGACCAAAGGCAATTCTGATTTAGAATATAAAATCACTTGCAAAACTTACAAAGAAGGATGATGAGTAATTATGAACAATATTGTTTCATAAAGCATGAAGAACCAGTGAAAGATAAATCCAGCTTGAAGAAAATTTGACAAAAGATTCAACTAAGCAAAGTCATTGTAGGGCATTTAAGGGTGAAAATGGAAGAAAGATTACAAACAAAAGAAAAATGGAAAATATCTGAAAGATTTTTTTTCACTATTGAAAACAGTGAAGCCATTGCACTTGGACTCCAACATCATAGGCCATGATCTGTTTATCAAGGAAAGAGAAATACCACCAAAGAGAACAGAGACATGAACAGCCAGACTGAAATACGTATATTTCGAGTTGAAAGAGACACTGTCATGAGCTTATTGAGAAACTGATTCATAAAGTACCTGAGGAGAGAAAAACAGCAAAGATTTGGGGGAAAAATCTTGAATCTTATTAATATTTTTTAAAAGGCATTTGAGAAAAATCAACAACCATCAATTTATATGCCTCCTTTCCTAGCTGTGCAAAATATTTATGGGACTCATCCACACACAAATCAAGACTCTTGATGAAGACATTGGGAGGGTATAAGTTGTATTCTGCTATGGGCTTCATTTTTGAATGAATCATTTTCATAAACACTTTAAATCACTTTCATAATTGAAAGATGTAGAGAACACAAGACCACACTGTAATTATTTATTGTTTGTTGAGTATGAAAAAAGGTTTTTGATTTGGTAGAGCAAAACACTCCCTTACAGGCTTGATACCCCTTAAAAAACAGAATATAAGAAATAACTCTGTTCAATGACTTGATCAAAAACATCAGGTGATTCTTTATGGAGAAAATATAGTCTAGAGTCTAAGTTGAACAGAGATTCCCGGTAGATGGTTCAGTTCAGTTGTTTTTCAGTCATGACTAATTCTTTGTGACCCCATTTGGAATTCCTTTGGCAAAAATACTGAAGTAGTTTGCCATTTCCTTCTTCAGTTCATTTTACAGATGAAGAAACCAAGGCAAACAGGGTTAAGTGACTTGTCCAAGGTCACACAGCTAATAAGTGTCTGAGGCCAGATTTGAACTCAGGAAGATGAGTCTTTCTGACTCCAGTCCTGGCACTCTGTCCACTGTGCCACCTAGCTCCCCATCCCCATAGATACAAAAGTCCTCCATATAGTCCTGTTTTTGTTGACATGGTGTTGGTTGCTTCAAGACTTGGAACATTACAAAACTTTTTAGAAGAGATCTATAACAACTCAAAATAACTTTCCATACAGGAAAGACAAAGTGAAAAAAGAATATCTATTGCCCATATTATAAGATGCACTTGAATGGACACCTAAGAGACTTACTCATCAGTATTTATGTGTATGTATGAGGCAGCTACATGGCACAAAAGAGTGCTGGGCCTGGAGTTGGGAAGACTTTTCTTCCTGAGCTTAAACCTGGCCTCAGACATGTACCAGCTGTGTGACCCTGGGCAAGTCCTTTAACCTTGTCTGACTCGCTTTCCACATTTGTAAAATGAGCTACAGAAGAAAATGGCAGACCACTCTAGTATCTCTGCCAAGAAAACCCCAAATAGGATCATAGAGTCAGATGTTACTGCAACAGCAGAACCATAGCAACAACTACATGTGAGATAGTACAAATGGGCAAATAGTTGGCCCAATATTTGAAGAGGATGAAGAGAACAGATCATGCCTTCAGGACATTGGAAAGCTCCTTTATTGACTCCAAAGACCTCATGGGAACAAAAGCCTATCTCTTGAATACCAACCTTCTGCCAGCATTGCTGTATGTCTGAAACATGAAACATGGTCTCTGGAGAGTTGAAAATGACTGTCACAAGAGAGCAATGGAGGAACACATGGTGAGGTGGAGCAGGGTAGGACATGTGACCAACATGAAACAGAGTAAAAGATATCATCAGGGAATTTTATGATTGGAAGAAGAGATAGACTAGAGTGGTTACATGTGGAGAACAAAGAATGACAGATGAATAGTTAGAGTATCCTTAGGATGTCTGAAGAAATCAAAGAAGGACTCTAGCTTATTGGATGGATTCCTGGTGGAGAACTTATTGGTAAACATGAACAAGAATGACACAGGATAGGTAGACATGAGTGGATTGTCTTCTGCATTGTTGGAGAATCAATGATGAGATCACAAATCCACTTAAATATCACTTTCTCACCCAGCAGGCAGCCTCAGAAAAGAAGGAAAGGAAATATTGAAGCAGCATTTACACTGTCCATGAGCTTCCAAATCCCTGGAAAGCCAGGGTACCTGTCTAGTTAAGGTAGTCTATTACTTGAACAACCAACCTCTTTACTTATTTCAGCCTATCAGAAGACTACATGGCAAGAATGAATGAATGAAGGGACAGGCAAGGAAAGAATTTGAAGAATGAAAAAAGATTCAGTCAGCATTCTTGTTTGCCTCCTCAAACCAAGATGAGAAGAAATTGGAAGACAAAAAATATTGAGCCAAGAAAAAGAGGTGCCAGAAAGTTTCTTCTTGGTAGAGATTATCTAGGGAAAGAAACTTTCGCTAAAGCACAAATTCTTCTCCGCAGAGTTGAAGAGATATCTAATGACTTTCAAGCTTAATTTTATAGATGTGGACTTGGGAAAGATAGCTGGAAGCTTCATATTGGAACATTAAATATTGGGTATATTTGTATGAAGAATTTCCAGTATGCTCTGGCAAATATTGCCCATAAAATCATAGATTTAAAGTTGGAAGGGACCTTACAGGTTGTCTGAGTAATTTCATTTTGTATCAACATTTTAGGTTTGAGTAATTTTGAGTCAGAGTTAAATTGCTTTGACTATAAATCTAATTGTATTTACTATTTGGGAATGAATCTGGGTGGGGACAATTACCATCCAAGGCAGAACTGATTTTTGTTATGGATAGTAAGCGGCACTCCTTTGCAGTGACTGCATTGTAAGATACTGATTACATACTCAATGATGCTTTTTCAAAGGCAAACAATATGAACCACCAAAACAGGGGGTTGTGTGCAAGGGGTATTTTTATCTACATGGGTAATTTGGACAAGCATTCAAATGGACTAAGGCTACTTGATTGAAAGTAATAGTTTTTTTTGTTTGTTTTATGTTCTAAATTTTTATTATTTTATACTGGTGGCTTGTTTATAAGTTTTTTGCTATTATGTTTCTGAAAATACTACAGAATATAATGGTTGGGAAAGGATTTTATTGGATTAACGGTATCTGGAATGGGATACATATTTAACATGAGAGGTAGAATTCTCTCCAATATCTTCTAAGATCTGAGTATTATGATTGATTAAATAATTAGAACAATATTACAGGCTTTAAATAACTGCCTTGAACTGACATAGATAATGAAGTAGCTATAATTTTATTCTGTTACCATAGTGGAAGAGTCTGGTATTTGGCTAATGACAATATAGTGAGACAAGACTGAGGACTGCCCTGTTTGTACAAAGACAGCAGATGTCCAACAAAGTACCACCAGAGATGGGGGTAAAAGAAGGCAACAATGGCATGAGCAACCTTGGTAAGGAATAAAAATGTCTTACTGGGTTAGGGAGGTTGTAATGTCTTTCACATGAGAGGCCTGGAATCTGCATGGCAAAATTCCCTAGTATGCTTATCGGTATTGGAGTTGTTTGTGTACCACAGAAAAAAGGCCAAAGTACCACAGGAATTCCACTTGCTTTGCTGGGATCTGGAGGAAGCTCTGTACTAAGTAGTTCCATGAACAGCCTGAATGTTAGGACAGATGCTACTTCCCCTGGGTGTGATAAATGTAGAAAAGATAGGCAGCAGTTGTTCTCCTGATTGAGGCAAGCATGGGGACCAAAAACTGCAGCTGGGTGTTTTCCAGAGAGAAACAGTGAGCAGACTGCATGATGGGAACCAGGTTTGAATAGCTGTAATGAGTGGCATTCCCCCTCCAAGATACACAGACGTGGGTGTGCCCCCAGAGATGAGGAAAGAATGACCCCTGGCACAGGGAGAGGTTAAGAAGTTTGACACTTAAGTAATAACCCTTTTGGTCAGTGTCTTCTGACCAGGAAGATAATCTACCTTTATTCCCTCCTTCTGTCTTGAGACTGGATTCCTTCCCCAGGGACTGGGATTCACATTCGTATTTTCCACCCAGAGTGTGAGAAAGACTGAGTAAATTAACACCCACAGATTCTTCTCTGAGGAGGAGACCTATTAGAGGCCCTCTTCTTTCTGGATGGCATCATCCTGATCTTTAGGCAGTAGAGGGGTGGAAATTAAAGGTCACAACCCATCCAACTGGCCCACAGTGATTGTACTTAGATACCATAACAACTTTGAATTCCTTCTCCTGGAAGGAATCTGCCCCAGGATGTTCCAAAGATAACAATTCTCTCAGTGTCTCTAGCATATTTTCTATGCTTTCGTTTTGGATATCTTTAGGAGTTTCTTGATAAAAATGGTTTTATGTTTATTTATGGGTGTGGGTTGTTTCTACAAGAAACTATGCAAAGACTTTATACCGTGGTAAGCTCAAAAGGTCATATCATAAGAAAAATATAGAAGAGAACAAGAGCAGAAATTTAGAGACACATGGGAATATTTGTATGAGCTGATACAATGGAGAAGAGGAGTCAGACCTTCCTGGGACTTTCCAGGTCTTCCACATCCTGAGCTCCTGTCCTCTGAGGGAAGGTGGCAAGGGGCTGATTTCCATCTCTTTCCATCCCACTTTCTGCTGCCAGCCTTATCTCCCAACAATGATATGGAGGACCCTTGGTGTCCCATCCTCAGATTCTGTTCTCAGGGCTGCTGTTTACACAAGGAGAGAGTACTATAAACTCATTGCAATGTCATTAAAGTCCAGCAAAGACCAAGGCACCAGTTTTAAATTGTGTGCTTACGAATGTATGTGTGTCAGGTGAACTTTATGAATGCTAGGAGAAAATGTAAATTAAACTCTTCCATTGACTTTCCTTGTATTCCACCTATGATGGATGGATTTTCTGAGTATTCTAGCCTCTTAGCAGTGTTAGTTGTGGTTCAGTTGTTTCAGTTGTGTCTGGCTCTTCATGTCCTTTTTTGGGGTTTTCTTGGCAAAGACACTGGAGTGGTTTTGCCATTTCCTTCTCCAGCTCATTTTACAGTTGAGGAACTGAGGCAAACAGGGGTAAGTGACTTGCCCAGGGTCACACAGTAAGTGTCTGAGGCCAGATTTGAACTCAGGAAGATGAGTCTTCCTGACTCTGGGTCTGGCACTCTCTCCACTGCAGCACCTAGAGGTTTTTATTAGCCTGCTAGTTGAGTTCTGATACTCTGTGCCTCAGAAGGCAGATAGACTTTTTTATTTCTTTTTACAAAGGCCTAAGTAAATCAAGATTTCTAATTCTTTATTTTATTTTTCTATTACTGAGCATTTATTTTCTCTGTCTTGCAATTCTCCTGATTTAAAGAAAGAAAACCTTTGGAACAAATATTCCTAGTTGAGTAAAACAAATTCTCACTGTTCATGATCAAAAAATCTATGCATGTCTCAGTCTTTATCCTGAATTCCTCATTCTTTGTCTGGAGGTGGGTGACATAGATCATCATCAATCTTTGGAGTCATGACTACTTACATTGATCAGAGATTTTAAGCACAGTCTCCACTTCTTAAGACCTTTAAAAGTTATGTGGCTAACACCAGGGACTCTTGACATGCTGCCTCGGGTCTACTTCCAGGTCCATGATTCTCAATGGGGGGAGTGTCTTCTTTTGTAATCCATAGCTCGTGAGCCTGCATTTCCACTGATAATCCCTGATCAAGTCAGAGTAAATCACAACGTAGTAAAGGCAGCATAGTTAAGCCAAGGACATTTACTGAGAGTAAAATGCAAAGTAAATCACAAAGAGTTCAAGTCAGCAAGAACACTCTCAGCACCCATTTCCCAAAGTTGATTCTTCCCTCCTGGTCTCCTGGTTTCATTCCTGTTCAGTCACTTTGGGCTTAGCCTATTACCTCCCACAATACATGTCAAGTCACTTAATGACAGGATGTTAAGTCAACTTCTAGAGAAGCAGTGTTGAACATGAGCTGAACTTGTAGGCTGCTAACTGGTACAGTGGATAGAGTACATTTAGAGTCAGTCAGTTCAAATCCTGCCCCCGACACTAGCTGTGTGACCCTGGGAAAGTCACCTAACTTCAGCCTCAGTTTTCTCATCTGTAAAATGGGAATAGCTCCTACCTTACAGGGTTGTTTTGAGGATCAAGTGAGTTATATCTGTAAAGAGCTTTGCAAACTTTAAGATGCTATATAATTATTATTAATAAATTAGAACATGATTTATACTATACATAATATATTATTATATATTATATTTTATCATTATTATTTATTTATAATATTATTTATTGTTATTGTAAGGCATGTTGTGCAGGCTGGGACACTCATTGCAGGATGTCAGTAGGGACACATAGAAAATGCAACAGAAAACATAGTCACTTCCAGGTGCAGCTACCTGACAGTCAGGATGTGATGGCTAGGTCTTGGCTGCTATTTCTTCCCCAGTCCTCTTTCTGGTTCTGTCATCCAGCCTGGAGCCCTCTTCTCACACTTCACTGTGGGATTCTCATCCTCTTTTCAAACCAGATGCCCTGCAAATTATTGAGTGCTACGCAGGTTTCCGTCAGATTTAGTTCCCAAAGGGACCGTGGGGCTGATACTCCCACCTCACACATCAGTGAGCCGCTTCAGTCCCCTAAAAGTATTCACAATAAGGCCCTCCTACATCAGGAAGGATGTGCTGTCTCACTGTTGAGTCAAGGGTTTGGCATCAACATTTCAAAGGATGAGAAACACTCGAACGCTGCCTTCCTGGCATCGAAAAAAGTAGAATTTTTGCTAGTTTTCAACATAGCTCCCTGGTTTTGGTTTGGGGTTTTTGTTTGTTTGTGTGTTTGGGGTGTTCAGTGCTGGGTAGACCACTCATTCATGTGGGTTTTCTTTACCTTTGCAACCTTTTATTCCTACATGTATTCAACAAATGTCTTTCCTGATTTCCCTTAATTCTAGTGCCTTCCCTCTGTTGATTATTTCCATTTTATCCTGTATAGAGCTCCTCTGTAAATAGTTGTTTGCATGATGTCTTCCCCATTAGATGGTGAACTCCTTTGCAGCAGGACCTGTCTCTTGCCTTTCTCTGTGTTGTACAGACCTTTGTTATCTACACAACTCTTAGCACAATACCTTCCACATTTGTTGTTGTTCATTCGTTTTAGTAGTGTCCAACTCTTCATGACTCCATTTTAGGTTTTCTTGGCAAAGATAATGGGGTGATTTGCCATTTCCTATTTCCTTCTCCAGCTGATTTTACAGATGAGGAAACTGAGGCAAACAGGGTTAAGTGACTTGCCCAGGGTCACACAGCTAAAGTATCTGAGGCTGGATTTGAACTCAGTAGGTGTTCAATAAATGTTTGCCTGACTGACTGTCAAGCACTGTGTGGGGCTTTAGGGAAGATACAACAAAGTCCCACTGTCCTGAAGCTTGTAGCTAAAAGGGGGATAAGATGCTAATACTTAACTGTACGATACTGCATTAGAGCTGTCAAACAAAGTGTAGATTATATGAAGAATCAGGATTCTAGGCCCGGTAGATACTAAGCCTATTTTATTATTGTGCTTCTAGAGAGCTTGACATCCCTGCAAAAGGGAAATCACATCTCTCAAAAGGTTGTTCACATCAGAAACTTCTGTTGACCCAGTTTGAAAAAAGGATGGGAATCTTATAGTAAGGCAGGACACAGCTGGAGTCATAGAAGAAATGAGAAGAAATGGCATCTGGGACAGGCCATATTCGCCCACGTGCTGTGCTGGGGGGCAACAGTGCAATCTATTCCACTCAATGGGCCCCAATTGCTGACACCCTGCTATCAGTGTTGTGCTGAGAAACCCAGCCAGTGTACCTCATGCTGTTGCTGTCAGCACCTACCTAACACCCTGCCCTGAGAGACCTGACGTATGCTGTTATGATCATGCTTTGGAGGATGATCAGGTTTAGTCTAGAACATATAATAACAGCCAAGACCAACACTCCCTAGGACACACTGGAGGGACATGGTCCTTCTGGGAAAGTACAGCGATCCAAATGACTTTTCTTTTGCCTTGCTGTAAGAAGAGAGCCACTAATCAGTTTGAATTTCCATGTGATGAAATTAGTGGGTGGATCTCTTTGGAGGAAACTAGGGAAACCACCCTATAGAACGTAAGCCTGTTCCCTGGTACGTGAGTGATTGGGTGTCAGAGACCTGGATGGCCTCCTGATGACTTCCTGACTAAGAATCAGCTGCTCCTTTTTGTGGTCTAAAAAAGCAAATTGGTTGCTCTATCTAGCTCTCTCAGACTTCCTTTCCACCTTCAAAACTGGCACTGGAGTGCAGCAGCACAGACTGGCTTGTTTGGGGAGGAGGGCAAGTTTGTGCCCATGCTCTTCTTTCACATGAACCCATGAATCTCTATTATATACAGTTTTCTTTTTTCAATTAATTTTTTTCAACTTACAAGTATTTGTTTCCTTTCCTTCTCCCTTCTCCTCCACTATGAAAATAAAAGAAAAACAAAACCTGTCTAACAAATATGTACTGTCAAGCAAAGCAAATTCCTTAACTGGCCACATCCAAAAATGTGTCTCATTATGCACATACTTTCAAAGCTGTCCTGTTTGTCTATGATTCCTTCTGGCCTCACTTCTGTTCTCTTTTGTGCATTTGAAGAAAACATTTCAATGACCTTTTCTTTTTGGACAACCCTGAACAGATCATTAAGTTATGAAATAATGAAATGGGGGCAGGCATGCCTGGTTCTTTGGGTACTCTCCGGGAAAGACCTCAACGACAGCAGAAAACAGGGCTATAATCACACTTTAGTAAGGCACAGAGAGTGTTGGGACAACATCACAAACAGTACTGGGCAGGGAAGGGGCAGGCGGGGAGTAGGGGCGTGGGGGGGAGTGGGTGAGGGGACCAGAATAAGATACAATCTTAACACAAACCCTTATCTCTAACTACTTGCTTCCTTTCCCTTGCCCTCCTCCTCTAAACAAAACAAAAAGAAAATCTTTTTTTAAAAATTTAATATGTGTAACATTTTGCCAAGAAAACTCCAAATGGGGTCACAAAGAGCCACATGCAACTGAAAACAACTGAACAGCACCACCTAATTCTAGTTATCAAGAGAATAAAAAATAAACTATTAGATTATCAAATGATACTTATCTGACCACCCAGGACTATATGACACAATAACACTTTAAAATTTTACTGAGGGCCTTACATGTATAATCTGATCTTTATAATAACACATTTAGGCATATACTATTTTCTCCATTTCATAGATAAGGAAACTGCAAGAACTTAAAGGGTTTGACCAGGTCCTATTTAAGTGTCAGACACAGGATTTGAACTCAGATCTTTCTGACACTATAGGCCAAACACTACTCACTGCACTATACCTCCTCAAACAAACAGGAATTTGGAAGCAGATTCTCACTCATTCAATTGCTGTTCTATGGTCCCCAAATAACATGTTTACTCTTTACAAGGCAAAGTACAGTTACTCTTAAATCTCCCTCATCTTTTTTTTCATTGTACAATATCTTGAAGGCAATTCAAATATGACAACATACTTTGCCTTTCACCGTTTTATTTGAAACACTTACTATTTGACATTAAACATGATTTATCTGTATAAGGTTACTTACATAAGTATTTACTAACATCAGAGTAAAATGAAAGCAAAATGTTCTCGGTAACATGGATAAATCAAGAATAGGTAAATGTGGTTTGAGATTGAGTCTTCCCATCTCTCCCAGGTTGGAGGAGATTATGGATGACCTCATGGAGAAGGTGGCATTGAATCGAGCCTTAGAGGATGGGGAGAATTACAAAAAATAGAGACTAGAAGGTGAAGTGTATTCCCAGCATAGAGAACCCCAGAAGCAAAGACAAGGGCACAGGAAAATCAATCATATATTCAGGGCACAGCAAGGAATTTAGCTTGGCCAGAGTGGAGTGTATATAAAGGGA
The DNA here is from genome assembly GCF_028372415.1 of Notamacropus eugenii. Lineage (NCBI taxonomy): Eukaryota > Metazoa > Chordata > Mammalia > Diprotodontia > Macropodidae > Notamacropus > Notamacropus eugenii. Next base: position 359,722,385 of record NC_092875.1, on the reverse strand, counting down.
TATATTATGAGGAAAGGGTGTTGAGGTAAATAAGAGCCAGATGACAGATGACAGAAGGCCTTGAATGCTAAGCTTTGGTGATTCAGCTTTATTCAATATGCAGTGTGGATCAGAGACACATGATCAGAATTTTATATCAGGAAAATTAATCTAGCAATGGTGTGTGGGATGAATTGTGAAGAATCATAAAATTGTTAGAGTTGAAGGGAACCTTAGAGATTACCCAGTCCAAACCCCTCATTTTACATTCAACAAGTATTTACAAAATATCTAGCATATGCTGGGTGCTGAACCAGTCTCTGACCTCAAAAAGCTTACATTCTATTGAGGAAAAAATAGAAAATAAAGAAATATACGAATATACAAAAAATTTTGAAATAAAGAAAAGAAGTATAAAGCAGAAACAACAGAGACATAAAATAATACTGGGCATCTCAGGCTTATCCCAGTAGGCTTCTTGTAGGAAGTAGCACCTGAGTTTTAGAGGAAACCAAATATTCTATGAGGCAACAGTGAGGAGGGAATGCATTCTCTGCATAACAGACAACCTATTCACAGAGACAGGAGATGGAATGTGGTGTACAGGGAATAGCAAGTAAGTAAACTGGAGTATGATGTATTATGAGTTTAAAAAGCGATGTATAAAAAGCCCAGAAAATTTGTCTGGAGCCAGATTAGGAAGGGCCTTAAAAGTCAAGTGGAAGAATTTCTATTTTATCCTAAGTTCAAGAGGGAACGAATGGAGTTTCTCGAATAGAGGAGTGACATTGCCAGATGTGTGGTTATTTTTTTTAATCATTCAGTAAGTATTTATTAAGCATCTACTATAATAAATACACTTGAGAAAGGTTCTCTCTCCATTTCTCTCACCCCTCCCCACGTTCTGGACTCTCCTGTGCCTAGCATATTCTATACTAGAAATCCCCAGCCTTTCCCATCACTCTTTGCCTGTGACTTCATGGAACCCAACCTACAGAAACACTGCCCATCATTCCAAGACACCTGGTCCTCTTCTGCATCAGTGAGACCCTATTGTATGGGAAAGGGCCATACAGGACTGCAATAGACTGGAGAGGAGGAGGAAGAGCCCAGAGAACCTGGACACCAGGCCAGGAAGATGCTTTCTGTATCATTTATTTCTTTTTTTTGTATTTATTTATTTACTTTTAGGTTTCAACGTTCATTTCCACAAAATTTTGAGTTCCAATTTTTCTCCCCATCTCTCCCCTCCCCCCACTCCATAATACCTTGCACTCTGAATACCCCTTCCCTCAATGTACCCTCCCTTCTATCACACCCCACCTTTTCCTTATTCCCATCTTCTCTCTTTTCTTGTAGGGCAAGATAAATTTCAATACCCCATTACCTGTATTTATTATTTCCCAGTTATATACAATAATAATTCTCAACATTCGTTTCCAATACTTTGAATTTCAACTTCTAACCTTCCCTCCCTCCCTACCCATCCCCACTGAAAAGGCAAGCAATTCAACACAGGCTATACATGCGTCATTTTGCAAAAGACTTCCATAATAGTCATGTTGTGTAATACTGACTACATTGCTCTCTATCCTACCCTATCCCCCCTTTTTAAAAATTCTCCCATTTGATCTTGTGCCTTCCCAGAAGTGTTTACTTCTAATTACTCCCTTCTCCTATTTGCCCTCCCTTCTATCCTTCTCCTCACCCCACCTGTTCCCTCTTCCCCTATTTTCCTGTAATGCAAGATAGATTTTCATACCAAATTTAGTGAGCATATTATTCCCTCCTTAAGCCTTATGTGAAGAGAGTAAGCTTCACTTTTCCCCTCTCACCTTCTCCCTTTTCTCTTCCATTGAACAAGACTTTTCTTATCTCTTTTATGAGTTATAGCCTGCCCCATTCCATTTCTCCTTTTCTCCTCCCAGTATTTTCCTCCCTCATCCCTTAATGTTTATTTGATTTTTTAATGGATATCATCTCTTCTGATTCAACACAATCTGTACTCTCTGTCTATGTGTGTGTGTGTGTACGTGTGTGTGTGTGTGTGTGTGTGTGTGTGTGTGTGTAATCCCTCCACCTACCCAAATACTGAGAAAAGTCTCAAGAGTCACAAATATTATCTTTCCATGTGGGAATGTAAACAGTTCAACTTTAGAAAGCCCTTTATGATTTCTCTTTGCTGTTTACCTTTTCATGCTTCTCTTGATTCTTATGTTTGAAAGTCAAATTTTCTCTTCAGTTCTGGTCTTTTCATCAAGAATGCTTGAAAGTCCTCTATATCATTGAAAGACCATTTATTCCCTTGAAGTATTATACTCAGTTTTGCTGGGTAGGTGATTCTTGGTTTTAATCCCAGATCCTTTGACTTCTGGAATATCCTATTCCAAACCCTTGGATCCCTTAATGTAGAAGCTGCTAGATCTTGTGTTATCCTGATTGTATTTCCACAGTACTTGAATTATTATTTATTTCTAGCTGCTTACAATATTTTCTGCTTGACCTGGGAACTCTGAAATTTGGCCACAATATTCCTAGGAGTTTCTCTTTTTGAATCTCTTTCAGGAGGTGATCAGTGGATTCTTTCAATATTTATTTTGCCCTCTGGTTCTAGAATATCAGGACAGCTTTCCTTGATAATTTCATGAAAGATAATGTCTAGGCTCTTTTTTTTGATCATGTCTTCCAGGTAGTCCCATAATTTTTAAATTGTCTCTCCTGGATCTATTTTCTAGGTCAGTTGTTTTTCCAGTGAGATATTTCACATTATCTTCTATCTTTTCAATATTTTGGTTTTGTTTTTTAACTTCTTGGTTTACCTCATAGTCATTAGCTTCCCTGAACTCCAGTCTCTCTTCTAAAGAACTATTTTGCTCAGTGGGTTTTTGAAACTTCTTTTCCATTTGGCTAATTCTGCTTTTTAAAGCCTCCTTATCCTCATTGGCTTTTTGGACCTCTTTTTCCAATTGAATTAGCTTCTTTTTAAAGGTGTTATTTTCCTCAGCATTTTTTTTTTGGTTCTCCTTTAGCAGGCTGCTGACATGCTTTTCAAGCTTTTCTATGGCCTGAGCCTATTTCATATTCATTTTGGAGGTACTGGAGGCAGAGGCCTTGACTTACTCTGACAGTATGCCTTGTTTTTCCTCATCCGAAAGGATGGAAGGAGACACCTGTTCACCAAGAAAGTAACCTGCAATGATCTTATTTTTTTTCCTTTTTGGGGGCATTTTCCCAGCCAGTTACTTAACTTCTGAATCCTTTGTCAAGAGGAGGGTCCCAGTGTCCCTCCTCTCCCCAGTACCATGTTCAAGGCTGAGATTCAGATGAGCTGCTCAACTCCCCCAGGGGCTTTGGGTGGCAGTGGGGCCACCACCGAGGGCTGAGGTTCAGATCAGCTGCTCCCTACTACCAGAGGATTTAAGCTGAGTTGCCTGGACAACGGACCCAGGTTGCTTCCATGTAGCCTCCGGGTACCTGTTGCTGCTGCTGCCTCTGCCACCTGGGGCCAGTGCTATGCGAACCCTGTTCCCCTCTTGCCCAGCTGGGAAAGCCCTCCCACACTGATCATTGGAGGTTTCTTTGTTGTTTGTGGGTTGAGGGATCTGGGACCCTCCCTGCTGGGAACTCTGCCCTGGAGGTCTGTTCAGGTCCTGTTCCTCCCAGTGCTGCATGGCCAGGGCTGGGCTCTGCTCCACTCAGAGTTCCATGAGATAGACCTTTGCTGTCAGCCTTTCAGGTCACCTTTGGCTGGAAACCTCTTTCGCTCTGTTGTTCTGTGGCTTCTGCTGCTCTAGAATTTGTTGAGAGTCATTTTTTACAGGTATTTTGTGGGCTGTGGGGGAAGTGCTAGAGTATATGCATCTTTCTACTTTGCCATTTTGGCTCTGCCTCTCCAGGTGTGTGCTTATTTGGCACCTGTATGGAGCATGAATTGGAGAATGAAGAGATTGAACACAGGGAGACCAATTAGGAGACTATTTCAATGGTCCATGCAAAATACAAGTCCCTGTCCTAGGAGATGATGGGACGTATGTTATAGAGGAAGAACTCATAAGACTTGGTGACTGATTCATTGTAAGAGTAAGAAAGCGAGAGAAGTCTAACTCCAAGACTGAAAACATGGGTAACTAGAAAGATGTTGATGCCCTCAACAAAATGAGGGGATTTGGGAAGAATTTTGAGGAAAAGAAAATGAGCTGTGTTTTGGGTGTGTTGAGTTTGAGATGCTTACAGGCCATTCAGCTGGAGATTTCCAATGGGTACTTGACATTGTCAAAGTGGAGTTCCAGAGAAAGTTTGGGAATAGATATATAGATCTGGAAGTTATGTGCACAGAGAAGGGGAACTTCTGAGTTTAATGTGAGAGCATAGAGAAGAGAAGAAAGTCCAGGACAGAGCCTGGGAAGTACCCTCAACTACAGAAAGTAGGACCTAGATGATGATTGAGCAAAGGAGACAGAGGAGCAGCAGCCAGACAGGTAGGAGGAGAACCAACAGGATCCCAGAAAGTTGGGAGAGAGACTCTTCAATAAATGTTGAATGTCTTAGAAAGGTCAAGAAACACAAGGACTGAGAAGACCTTGTCCATTGCTGGTAACTTTGAGGAAAGCCGTTTCAAATGAGTGATGATGTATTAAACTAGATTGCAAAGGAGGAAGCTGAGGTCTAGAGGGGTTGTCATTGCTTAATTTCACACGAGTTGTGGAAAGCACATCTGGGACACAGTAACCACTTAACAAACACTTATTGACTGACCAACTGACTCAAAAGTCAATGTTCTTTCCACTAGCCCACTTCTGCCTAATGAAGCTCGAGGTTATTGTAGAGATCTGGGCAAATGGTGCCTTCCTCCCTCCTCTGCTTTTCTCTCACCCAGCAGTTACCATCCTGCCAGGCCCTTTGGCAGCAATACTAGTCAACTTGAACCTCTGCCCATGAATTTCAACTGTTGAATGGACTACAGGCTGTCTGACCCACAACTGTACTAGGTATTTATATAAGCAGCCTTCATTGAAGCATATAAAAGCAATCGATGGCACAAAGGCTTCTGTGTGGACAAAAATTCCTATTGCCTGGTCTCCATAATTACTCATTACTATAGGTCAGTGTTTTCTTTCTCTCTCATTCTTCCCTTTGGTCCTACAATATCACTGTCCTTTCCTTCCTCCTCTTGCCTTTCCTGCTCTCCTCCTTATGTCTCAAGCCTGCCACTGATATTGCTTGGCCCAGCTAGTAGAACTGAAGGTTTTAAGAGGTTGCTGACTTACCTCTAAATATGCCAATATGATCTCATTTGTTTCCACTACCTTTCTCCCAGATGGAAACTGTTTGCTCATAACTATGGTTATATATGGAAACAAAAAGGACTGGCCTCCCTGAGCTCACTATCTCCTTAATTCCACCTGTCACTATCATTAGGTGGGGGAGGATTTCTATGGGATGTTCCTTCTATCAACTGCTGAAGTAAGTGGCACCTCCTTGTAAGTTAAAATTAAGTTAAACTGAGGCACAAAGTTCCGAGTATGGACATGTAAAGTGAAAGGTTACTGATAAATAGGTGCTCAGCTTCCTTAGCAAAGGTAAGACCCTAAATGAAGGGTACAGCTCTTTTATGGTTTTGAGGGGTATAGAACAAAGAAAAAGGCTTCGTAGGCAAGGAACAAATGATGACTGATTAAAAGAACTCAACATCATGAAAGGCAAAATCAATATGATTGGTTACAGAGCCAAGATGTGGGGTTGGACATTGGGAATGAGGGGCGAGCAACAATTCCCTCCTTTCCTCCTGTGACTAGGAAATGTTCATCATTTGAGTGCACCTGCAAGGTTAGAGATAGTGGCCCAGACTTCTTGACACAAGAATAAGACAGTGGTTAACAACAGAACTGGATTTTTAAGCTTAACATCATGGGTGAATTCTGAACTAAGTTCAGAGACAAAGATCCATGACTTAGGCAGTTAACAGAGCAAAATCAATTAAGTACAAGTAGAAGCAATTAAAAATGATACAGAATAAATCTTATTATTTCATCCTCCAAGAGGTGTAGAAGACTTACAAAATAACTGACAACAGATATGGAAAGTATCACACTGCACAGTCAATAGAGCACTGAGCTTGAAGTCAGGAAAATTCAATGACACCCCAGATACTAGCTGTATAGCCCTGAGTAAATCATTTAATCTCTACCTCAGTTTTATTGTTGTCCAGTTGTTTCAGTCATGTCCAACTCTTTATGACCCCATTTGGGGTTTTCTTGGCAAAGATACTAGAGTGGTTTGACGTTTGCATCTAGAGATCATTTTATAAATAAGGAATGAGACAAAAAGGGTTAAGTGACTTATCCAGTGGCCCACAGCTAATCTGAGGCTGGATTTGAATTCAGGAAGATGAGACTTCCTAACTCTAGGCCCTGCACTTTATCCACTGTGTCACCTAGCTTCCCATTTTGTTTCAGTTTGCTCAATCAAATGATGAAGTTGGACTAGATGACCCCTGAAGCCCCTTCCAGCCCAAGATTTATGATCCTAGTAAATAGACTCTGGTGCCAAAGGAACTTGTGTTCCTACAGAAAAGGGTTGGATCAGTTGGCTTCTGAGCTGCCATCCAGTTCTAAGTCTATGATCTGATGATTCTAACAAAAACTCATACAATAGCAACAAAATCACACAGATAGGAAGGAAGCTAGGACATCTTAGAGAAAACTGGACAATATTGTTGTAGATGTTCATCCTTCATTCTCGAAAAGGACCAAAGACTTCACGTGTCTTGACTTGTGCCTGAGTTGAATCCGAGTGAGGCCAAACAATGCAGTCTCCAGCCTTGCTCTCGCCTCTAGTCATTGGAGTCTGGGCAACACAAAGGTCAAGACAACTGGCGATGGCTGGGCAATAAATGGTGGTTATGAAACAGTGCAATGAGAATGAGTACAGAGAAGAGACCATTTGAGGATGGCAAGTGCAGCATGACTATGGCATCCATTCTTTGAGGGCCTGGGTCTTTCTCTCTGTGGTGAAGGGTAGGGTCTGCAGATGTCTGTGTTAGTCTAGAGCTCACACACTAGAGTATGTTTATGTATAAGGATTGGAAGAGCAAACAATGACAGAGGTTCTTGGTAGCTCCAGAATCACAGATGCTCAGAGCTGGAAGAGGTCTCCATGACCACTTAATAGTCCAACAAACACTTATACAAGAACCTTCTCTATGCACAGCCAACAAGCCTTTGCTGGAAGACCTCCACCACCTCCCAAGGCAACTCATTCTAACTTTATATTGTTCTTAATGTGGGAGCCATGAATTAGTTTGGTTTTTTAAAATATTTTCATAACTCTACTTAAATATAATTTAAGTTTCCCTTATAAACCTATTTATTTAAAACCATCATTCTGAGAAGGGGTCCATAAGCTGCCAAAGGGATCCATAACACAAAAATGATGAAGAAACCTTGTCCTAATTGTTAGGAGGTTTTTCCTTTCATCAAGCTTAAACATTCCTGTTTGTAATGGCTACCATTGCTCCTGGTTCTGCCTACTGGCTCCAAAGAGAATGGATCTAATCCCTCTTCTTTTGGGCAGCCTTTCAAATGTTGAAGACAGCTAATTTCCTCCTAAGGCTTCTCTTCTCCAGCCTCAACATGCCCATTTTTTTTCAGTTGATCCTCAAATGAGATAACATGTGTAACGTAACTTGCAAACTGAAAAGCATTATACAATTTTAGGTTGTTCTCATCATCACCATCACCGTCTTTCCTGATGGAGTTCAGATAATATCTAGCATTTACATACCATTTTAAATTTTGCAAAGCATTGTACATATATTATCTCATTTGATCCTCACAATATTCCTCTCTGTTATATAATATTTTTGTAATGTAATATAATTATATATTATATAACATTGTAACATATACAATAATACTATATTATATATTATATAATAGAGCTATTATTATCCCACTTTACACATGACAAAACTGAGGCCAAGAGTGGTTAAGTGATTTGCCCAGGGTCACACAACTAAGTCAGGGTCTTAGGCAGGATTTCAATTCCAATCCAACCCACCAAACATTTATTAAACACCTACTATGTTCCCAGCACTGTGCTAAGCACTGGCAATACAATTAATAAAAAGAAAGTCTCTACTCTTAAGAATTTAGAATCTAAGCAACACACAGAAAGAGGAAGGAAAGTTGAGGGGAAGGAGAGAAGTGGAGGAGCCACAGATGCAAAGTGGAGTCATTTAAGTCCAGTTTCTGCCCTGGGAAGAGTTTGTTATTCAGTCCTCGGGTCAGAGGTGAAGAAGGTGGTGTCAATAAGGCCTGAATTAGCAGCATGGCGGTGAGTATAGAAGGAATGAGTACATCCTGGGAGGGACATCTTATTCTGTTAAGTTGAAAGGAGGCAGGGCAGTAGATACCAAGTGAAGTCAATGAACTCAGGACTTTCGGACTCCAATTCCGTATTCCATCTGCAGCCCTACCTAACTGCCAATAGATGCAGAATTCACACATAAGTTACTATTCTTTTTACAAGTTAGTGTATTCTCATTATCACACAGGTTGATAGAATAATTATATTATATATACATATATAATTATAATAATTATTGTAATTCTTTTTATAACGAAATAAAAAGGTTAGAAAGTAAGCTCATCACTTGTGGGCTCATTGAAAGAAAGCCTTTTTGGTGCAAGTCTAGAGTAGGCAGAACAGCAGAGATTATATATGTGTATATCTGTGTGTATACACATCTGTATATGCACACACATATATATGCACATATATACATATATGTAATACATATGTAATATCTCATCGTGTTTCCATATGGTTTTGCTTTCTTCTTTCTTGGTCTCTATATTTTGAAAGCTTTTCATTCCATGTGATTTGGGGACTCTAGGTGTTTGTATCTATTACAATATTGTTCTTAAATTTTTATTAACATGACATTTGGCCAATTACAGACAACAGTTTTATCTGTGATAATGTTCTGGTTCCAACACAATTTGCTCAGATCTCAAGAGTATTTTGGGATATGTATTTGTAGTTTGGGGATTTTTCATTTGTTAGCTTATGAAGGACAGTAAGTTTCTGGTTCATAATTGTGGACACCAGATGTGTCTTTCTAGGTGGTAGATTTCTGCAGCCTGCTCTGATGTATTGTAGCACAGTTTCTAGCATTTCCTTGCATAATGTGCATTAATCATTACTTCTGGGCTTCTTAAGGATAACCTTTCTGTAATTTCTGGAGGCAGCAACTTGACCTTTCATTTAAGCCACAAACTTCCTTGTCCCTAAAGGAAGCTATAGGACTCAGTTTTTAGTTTGACACTTTTTTGTTGACTTTTTTCTGGTTGAGTTCTTTAGGCTGTTGCTGGTGGAAGGTTTTTTGATTCCATTTTTCAGCCTTAACTATTTCAAAGGCTCTGTCTAGGACTAAACCCCTTACTTACACTTATATACATATATACATACATATATATATACATACATACATATGTACATATGCATATATATATGGCAAATCCAGTGGCACATAGCTATTGTCAGATTTTGATATTATTTGGTAACATGCTGTGTGTTTGTCCCAGAAGTATTTCAATGAGTTTGTAAGTTACCTATTTTCTAAGAGTATTTATTAATCTTCTTCCTCCTTTTTGACAAGACAAGTGGTATAAAGAATATGGAACACTGAGTCCCAGGGCTCGAATTCAAACCCTATCTTTGATACTTAGTACCTATGTCACTTTGGGCAAGTCACAACCTCTCTGGGCCTCCATTTCCTCATCTGTAAAATGAGCTTGAACCAAGCAAATGTTCTCTATGGTCCCTTACAATTCTCAATCTACTATTCATCTTTCTATAGCTGTCTTGGGGTGAAGAGCCTTACATTTCATTAATATTATACACGTTTTTGTTAGAATCATGGACCTGCAAGGGATCTTGGAAGGTATTGAGTCCAATTCCTTTTTTATTACAAACAAGGAAATAGAAGTACAAAGAGCTGAAGTGAGTTGCCTAGGGTCACACAGCTAGTAAGTGCATGAGGTAGAATTGGACCAGATGAGGAAACTGAAGCCCAGAGAGGTTATGTGAGTTGCCCAAAGTCACACAGCAAGTATGAGGCAGAATTTGGGTTCAGATCTTCCTGACTCCAAGCCCAGTGACCTAACTGACACTATGTGACACTTTCCAAATCTGTTGTCATCCTCGTTACTATCCCCAAAGTTGTTCATCGTGTCCTCTTTCTTTTTTATGGTATTCCAGTGCAAACTGTTCTATAGCCTGATGCACAGGAGATCAACTGACAGCCTTTTGTAACTGAATAAGAGCATTGGGATTTTTTGTTGCTTGCTACTATTATAATCATTATTATCAATATTGTACTTCCTCCCACATTTTCAGTGGAGTTCAGATAGAAATGATCAAGAGACAAGTGGCTATGCAAACTACTGCTTTTTCTAACTGAATGAAAGTATTGGCATGTATGCTCATCTTCTGCAAGCCTCTGTAGCCTCCATGAAAGCACCTCAGGGACAACTTCTGCAGCAGACAGAACAATGGGGTGGCATGTACTTCTCACTCTGTTACCACACGGCTTTGATTTCTTCTGCTCAATCTCGATGCTCTTTGTTTTGAAGGCTTATTATCATTGCTATGTGACAAGCTCTCTAGTCCTTTCACTGTCCCGGCTGCTTCCTCTGGACCCTCTTTAGGCTAGCATTGTTATTCTTGAGCTGTCATGCCCCCAAATGAGCACAAGATTCCAGCCATGGTCTGACCAGGGCAAAGTACTGTGACTCTATATGAACTGGACCAGAAGGTGCCCAGAGGTGGCACCAGGTGTTTGTAGTTCTGAGAGTGTGTTTGAAGCAATGGGAATGTTGAAGGACATGCTGCGTTGCTGCTTAAGACATCATCCACTGAGTTAATCTTCCCATTGGCATTGAGGGTGCAGGACACCCATCTGAGCTCCTTGTTCTAAATGTGTCTGCAGGAAGGATCACAGGCTTCAAGAGCTTCTGATTGCTTCTAAATACTTCTCTTAAACATTTTAAAATACTCATTCTCTTGTTTGTAATTTTTTTTGTATGATTCCTGTATTTTCACCAGACAGACGCAGTAAATTCTAAAAATGAATAGCCAGCATACTGATTGTAATGGATTTATCTTAGAGCACTAGTAACTTTCATCCAGCAGAGGCCAGGGACATTCATCTTTAGTATTGATTGGGAGGGATGTGCACACCATTTTCTCTTCATTAAATTTTCATTTCTATAGGATAATCCTGGAACAGAGATCCTAAAACAAGGAGCCAGGATCAAGGAAAGTCCTTAGACTGAGCTGGACTCAATCCCTGGGTAAGTGCCAAAGATCCAGCTTTGACAAGATAATAGAAATTGCTTGAGTCCCTAGAGAATTGCCTGTTCAGACTGTATATTTCTGTTACCCTGTTCCTAAGTCAATTGCTTTATAGTACTTCAATTCAGTACACATTTATTAAGTGCCTATTATATGCCAGGTACTATGCTAGGTTCTGGGGACTAAAGGACACTGGTTTGTTGTGAATCAGATGAGATGTATACATAAAGTGCATTGCAAACCTTAACACATTCTACAAATGTTAGCTATTGTTATGTTTTTATGTGCCTTCCTTGGATATCTGGTATCTTTTGACAGAATTTGGCAATAAGGCAATAAGGAGGTCAGCATTCTAGTGAAGGATGACTCCAGCTCATTCTGAAGTCTGCAGAGAAATAACCAGGGCAGGAGTACTAGCCAAATGGGAGCTGGCAGGTTTGTCATTCTGGACCTGCAGATCTTTCCAGATAACTGATAGTGGCTGAGTGCCGTAACAGTCTCCTGGAATTCCAACCAGAAGCAAACACACTGGTGTGTTCCTTAGACCTAAACCCAAGTCAGGAACTTGCAAAAAAAAGGGTAGGAAGATAGTGGTCAGATTTTGACCTCGATCAGACCACTTTGGGAACACTGAAAGTTTACAGATCCCCAGCCCAAGCTAAACCTTGAATATCACAAAACTCAACACTCTAGTAAAGGTCAATTTTGTGAAGGCCTTTCAAATAAAGCCTTGCTTCTACTTCTGACAAGTTGCTTATTCTAAGAGTTCATCCAACTCATCCTAAGGGCATGTGTTGAAAGTCCAGGTCTAATACCAGCTCCCTCTACCCTCATCTCATTCTATTTCTTCAATAAGCATTTTTATTGTCAAAATCTTCAATGAGCTGCTCTAGGAAAAATGGCTATCATTGAGTCTAGTGAGACTCCTTGGGTTCAAAATGCTAGAGGCTTTCTGGAAACTGAAAGGAGGAGAACAGGCCACCTTCCCTAGAATTAGCAGGTCAAATGTATTTCATGAGAGATCCATCAGTTGATTTTTGCTGCTTTTGCAGTGACTAATTTGGGCCAGAAACAAAACAAAACAAATACAGAGCACCGTCATCAGCAGTAATTCAAAAGGCCATCCCACAGGTTGGAAGGGACATTCACTGAACCATTTCTCCCCTTCTAGAGCCTGGTTAGATTTAAGGACCAAATTGGGACCCTTAGAAGAAGACAGTTATTAATAGGATCCTAGATCTGTCCTGGACTCTGGGAGATTTTTCAAAGGAGCCTGGGATTGGAACCAGACTAATCACCCTCACAGTGTCTTCCAATATCAATCTTAATCCAGGCCATACCAATAACACTTGGTAATTTTGAATACCTGTTAAACAGTAAGTGCTCAACAATGTCTGCTGACTGATTGAATGATTGTTGGCTATTATTGTATCCCCAAGGGGGGCAGTGGTGGGAGGAGGGAAGGAAAGCACATGACAGAAAGTCACATATGCCTCTCTGTCTCTTTATTCTTTTATTTCCTCCCTCAAAAGCTCAGACAATACACCCTATGTTTCACACCTCCCATGTTCAGACATGGGCTCCTTTCTCCAGTCCCCTTAAAAACTGGTGACATTTCCCAGGTTATTTTGCTGCAGAATCACACAGTGTATTCAACAAGAGAGGACAACAGGGAGCAGTCTTTCCTTCACTGCTGCTGCCATGAAATATTCACAAGAAAAAGAAATCCAGACAATTGTATCCCTGAAGACCCAGTGGGTCTTTCCTGGAGAGACAGGCTCTTTAGGTCTTTGTTAACTTTGCTCTTACTTCTCTCTGAGTTTCTATGGAGGCTTGGAAGAGAAGTCCACCTCCTTCAATAATGTTCTATTTCAGATTTTTAAAAAGAACAGTGTGGGAGTTAATTCTTGAAGAGACTGGGCATTTTTAGTTCTGTCAAGCTAACTTGACCAAGGGGTAATTAGAAACTATGCTGAAAATTCGGGAAACCTGAGTTAACGCCTACTCTGCTCCTTAAAAGAAAAAAATGCAGAGTTTATATGGAATATTGTTAGCATTTGGGATCCCAAACTCAAGGCTTTCCTGTCATTGTTTCACTCTAAGCCCTCACTGATGTCCTTCGTCTGTGCAGATCTGTTTCTTTGTATGTGTCATGTGAATGATAGTAATAATTCCTTAAATTATACTCTGGTGGTTCAGTAGCACTAAATTGTAGATGTATATGCAGTAGCCACGAGGAATAGTCCTACTCCATCTGTAAACACTATTAAGTAATAACTACTTCCATAAAAATAGTGATAATAGCAATGGAAAAGATGCTAATAACAAGAGTATATGGTAGCTTTTCTTTAGGAAAGATGGAGTGAAAGAGTGGTGCAAAGAATGTTGGAAAGAGAGATGGCTGGATCACAGGACTTAAGCCTGGAATCCTGCCACTGCCACTTACTACCTAGACAACTCTGTTTCCTCCTCTGAAAAATGAGGGGGTTGGTCTAGGTGACCTCCAAGGTCCTTTTCCAGTTCTAGATCTGTGATCCTATGAAAAAGTCTTATGCAGTGCATGTCATTCATCTTCCTTATATCTTTGGAAATACCATTTTTTTACTATTGTTTTTATTATATATATATATATATATATATAGAGAGAGAGAGAGAGAGAGAGAGAGAGAGAGAGAGAGAGAGAGAGAGAGATAGATAGATAGATAGATAGAATTAAGAATTAGTTTAAAAGTATTGTCATCATGTAACCCAAAGTACTGACAATTTCCTTCTACTCTTTTCTCGTCTTCATTGCCAGGGGTGAAAAGAAAAACCTATTATCATTTTGCATTTTTAACTCTTGAAGGCCTCCAAGGCATTAGGTAAGACATCTGCAGAGAATTTGTGGGTGAATATGGTTCAAGGAAAAGGAAGAGGGAGGGGCTGTGACCTACAGTGGTGGAGAAAGTTAAAACATTTGGGATCCTGGCCAGGGTAAAGTGCACCTAACAGCATCTCTAAAAATATATTTATATGGAGTCTTGCAAATCCAACCAAAAGAGTTTTAAACTAGAAAGGGAAGGGGAAGGAAAAGGCAGTCTGTATATATCCACCAGACCAGATAGCATAGAGGATATATACAAATTTAGGGAAAAAAATCATTAGAAAGGCCAAGAAATTTATAGGAACATAAAACCCAAAAAATTGGCCTGCAAGAGAAAAAAAAAAAAAAGCATGGTTCCAGACATCTGTACACAAATGCATACGCAAGGAGATATTGATCAAGCTCTCTCACAAGTGTTTTATTGATAGTGTCAGAAGCTGGGACTGACCTCTGATGATTGGCTGACTGAAGCTCATGAGCCCGGCTCTCTTCAGAACAAATGCTCTTCACCAGGTTATATAAAAATCAATCTGTGAACCAGCTCCATGTGCTTTCTCTCCCTTGGATTCTAAACTAGGATGCAGCAGAGACAGAGGCATGGATGGGGCAGAGACTTCTCTTTCAGTCCCCAAGCCCAATCAAACCACTATAATCAGAATACACAACAGGTCACCGGGACAGGAAAGAGCATTCAGGAAGTAGATAATAAGCTGGGCATAGATCCATGATACATGGTAGAGGTGGTGTTGTTTATTCAGTCATTTCACTCATATCTGTCGTTTTCTTGGCAAAGATACTGGAGTAGTTTGCCATTTCCTTCTTCAGCTCATGAGGCAAACCAGGTTAAGTGCCTTACTTAGGGTCACACAGCTAGTGTCTGAAACTGTATTTGAACTCATATTTTCCTGACTCCAAGCCTAGTGTTCTATCCACTGTGCCACATAGCTGTCCCGTAATAGTGATAAAAGACCTCAGGCATCCAAAATGTTAGAGCTATCACTCTGCCCCAAAGGAAAGCAGGATATAATTTGTTGTCTTGCTTTAATGATGATTTTGTCACCCCAAAAGTAGAGAAACCAATGAGGGAAATTTTCTCTTTTGTATCAGCTCCTTACCAACAAGGAGGAAGTTGGGGTGAAAATGATGGAAATCTTGGGTTCTAGATATATATTCTTCATGCATTTTTCGTTATACTGCTTGGCCACTGGGCTCTCCAACAAAAAGGCCAAGGTCTCCCACTGCACTCTGGGCCATCTCCAGTCTTCCTGATATATATATCAGGCCGCTGAACCCAGATGGCTCAGGAGGAGAAGTGAGGCTGGTCACCTGCACAGCCCTCCCTCACTCAAAACAAAGTCAGTTGCAAGTCATGTCATCATCTCCCTGATGCCATGGTCCCCTTTGAGAATGAGGGACAAACCGCATCCACAACAACTATTATGGATGATGATGGTGATGATAAGTAATCTTTGTATGTAACTTCAAGGTTTGCAAAGCATTTTACATATGTTATCTCATTTTATCCTCACAACGAGGGTGATGCTATCATCCCCATTTTAAAGTTGAAGAACCTGAGGCAGACACAGGTCAAGTGACTTGTCCAGGGTCACACACACTTGTCCAGTAAATGAATGAGGCAGGATTTGATTTATTATTTATCTTTCTGATCACTCATTCTTAGTCTTTACCTCCTCCTATGTGTGGCTTCTAGACTAGGCCCCCTTTTCTTCCTCTCATTTCTCTCAAGAACCTCATTAGTTCCCATGGATTCAGTTATCACCTCTAAACTGATGACAGTCAAATATATGTAACCATTCCTTACATCTGTTCTCAGTTCTAGTCCCCATTACCAACTGTTTGCTGGACCTTTCCACCCAGATGTACCCAAGAGACATAAATTCAACATATTCAAAATAGGACTCTTTATGTTCCCTCCAAAATCTGCCCTCATTCATAATTTCAACATTTCTACTGAGGCCACCAGTATCCTTTAAGTAACCTTGGTTTATAAATTCAGGGTATCTTCGACTCTTCTGTTTCATTTTCATGCTATGGCCAATAAATTGCTGCATCCCATCAAATGTAACTCCACAATAGCTCTGACATTTGTCCCCTTCTCTCCACTCACTGGGCCACCCCCTAATCCTGGCTCTGCTCATCACTCACCTAAAGTTTTGCAATAGCCTTCTAACTGGCTTCACTGCTTCTAGCCTCCCTTCTCTCCAAATCAATTTCCTCACAGGTGAAAAATTTCTTCCACAACATAAGTCTGACCAGGACACTCCCTTGCTCAAGAAGCTTCCATACCTCTCTGTTGTCCCAGGATAATATGTAAATTCATTTTAGCATTTAAAGTCCTCTATAATCTAGCTCCATCTTCTCTTTCTAGGTTTGTTGAATACTACTTCCTGTCACACACTCTACCTTCGCTCAAAACTAGACCAATCCATTTCCCAAACTTAGTACTTTAATTCTCTCCTTTGTATGTGTGTGTGTGTGTTTGTCCTTCATTGCCAAAGAAGACCATGCCATCAGAGAAATAATGACATGACTTGCACTTGACTTTGTTTTGAGTGAGGGAGGGCTGTGCAGGTCACCAGCCTCACCAATTGGGGTTAAATGACTTGCCTAAGGTCACGCAGCTAGTGAGTGTCAAGTGTCTGAGGTGAGATTTGAACTCAGGTCCTCCTGACTCCTGCACTGGTGCTCTATCCACTGCACCACCTAGCTGCCCCTGTATGTATGCACAGTCTACTCCCTAAGCCTGGAATGTGTCCTTCCTTTCCTCAACAGCTTAAAATCCCTGGCTTTCTTCAAGGCCAGACTCTTTCACCATCTCCTGTAGGAAGATGTTTCTGATTTCCTTAATTATCAGTCCTCTTTCCTCAAATTACTGAGTCTACCTCTGTTTGCATGTTTTGCACGGTAGAACGTAATCTCCTTGAAAACAACACCCTCTGTTTTGTGGATTTCCTCAGCACCTAAGCAAAGACCTTGCCTATAATAAGTGTTTAATCACCACTCATTGGGTTGGATAGATTAGGCTTCACTGTTGTTGGTTGTCTTTGTTGGTCCTTTGAAGGCATCAGCTTCATTCTCTCCTCCAGTCACTGAGTCCGCAGGTAAGACAAGAGTTGAGATGACTGGCCTTCCCTGTGAGGCTGAGAGCATGGGAGCCTTCCTCATTTCCTAAGGAAGCTGTGATTAAAAGACCCTGTGATGTGACCAAATCAATGCCAAGACATATGGAGAGAACAGGATTGAACCAGTCAGCAAATCATCACACCCTTTCTTTTCTTGGCCTGTTGCTCCATGTTGGTAAGGCTGCTTTGGGAGGGCAGATAAGTGGACCTATACCCTCCAGGATGGGAAGGGTGAGAAGAATATTGAAAAAAATATGAACACTAATACTGTCCTATATGTTTTAAGGCTCAAGTCTTGTAACAACAATTTTATTTACTTTAACATTAATCTATATCCGAGCATTTGAAACTGAAGACAAAGATGTTCAAACTAGCATAGTCCTCTATCTCCTTCAATATGACTGTCTGCTCAAAAATGATCACAGGTGACATTTACAGGAATCTTAACAAGGAAAAAGATTATAATACATAAAATTTAATTTGTGTTAATTTTCCAAAATAGTTGAGGAACAACTTCACTTCCCTCTGGGACCTCTCCCCTCCCTTCTGGAGTAAACAAAAAGGTTTCCTCCCTGTCAATAAACATCAATATCCTTTCTTAATGGAGAAGCGTGGGTCATAGTGTCAATCTAACTCTAGATGAGTAGGCAAAGAAGGGATTGACCTTAGAGGAATCAATAACCCAAACTCATCCGGAGTAGAAACGGCAATGATGTAAAAACAAGATGAATTACTTTTGTTAAAAAAAAAGTTGGGTACCGTCCTTAATCCATTTCTCCTGCTAAAGCTTTTTTGTTCTTAATCACTTACCTTCCCAAGAATTTTGGAAAGGATTTTGGAGGAAACTATTTCTTTTACTAAAATGGTTTTTAATATAATTTCATAAGAGATAGTTTGAATAAACCAGTGATGAGAGCACTTAGAATTTAATTTGAATTTCTTGTTATTTTCCTTGCACTATATTTTGTGTCTTTTTGCATTATTATAATATTATATGATTAATTATGGTTAGATCTTAGGAAGATTCAGTAGAAAATGGGCTTTTGTAGACAGTGGTTTTGGAGAGAGGTCCCACACAAGTTCTAGTAGGCTCGATGGGACAGTGGAATACAACAGAGATGTGGGTTGGGTCAGATTGTTTCTAATGTCCCTTCCAAGACTGAGATTTTGTGGTTCTGTGCAATCACTATGTCTTCGAGTCCAAGATAAGAAAAAACACCACCAGAAATCAAGTAATATTGCTAGGAAAAAGCAAGAAAGAGACAGAGACAGAGACAGAGACAAACAGAGACAGACAGACAGACTGACTTGTTTACGTAGGTCAATACTCCGTGATACTGAGATAGTAGCCA
Source organism: Notamacropus eugenii (assembly GCF_028372415.1). Classification (NCBI taxonomy): domain Eukaryota; kingdom Metazoa; phylum Chordata; class Mammalia; order Diprotodontia; family Macropodidae; genus Notamacropus; species Notamacropus eugenii. Next base: position 359,703,690 of record NC_092875.1, on the reverse strand, counting down.
CCAGGAGGAAACGACAGGATAGGTGGCAGGTGAAAACTTCCTAACAACTGGCCCCAAACCCCAAAGTAGTCTCTGCAAACAGCTACACAAATAGCTACACACATTTATATGCAACACCTATACACACACGGAGGGTCAGTTCACTTTCACGTTTTAATTGATCTGTCCCAGGAAAACCCTCTCTACTCTTCATTCACAATATTGCAGGGACCCAGAATTTGAAGCTGCTGCTGCTGCTGGCTCTCAAAAAGTAGCACTTTAATTCTGCAACTAGGACTGCTTGGAACCATAAGATAAAGCTAGAAGGAAGAGGACTTCCTTGTTGGTGTCATCCAACTTTTCTTGGACTGGTTTTCTTTAGAGGAGAAAGAGATATACAAATGACACCTATTTTCGATAGTGCATGGTGGTGCTATGTGGTGTATCTGTGTTTATGTTCCCTTGTATTGTCTGTATTCTTGCAGAAATCTCATCTGCTGGACCATAATGTTAAGCTCTCTTGGGCAAAAAAGAACATGGGAAGTTTCCTCCATGGGGAATCCGCATCATAAGTTTAGTGACAGCAACATAATGCTGTTTGAGCCCTAGTGTCTTCTCCTGGCTATCCCTGTGCCAGAGGTAAAAAAAAGACCCTGATAGTCAAAGATCATGGGATCCCAACACCTGATCCACAGTCTTCTCCCTCAAAATGTGGTTTTAGAATTTAACTCAGGTTCTAATATCGAAGAGATCAGAAGTGTCTAATGTTCCCTGCACCAGAAACTGCCAGTCATCAGACTGAGATAGGGAACTCAAAGGCCATTTATTTGGCTTAAACCTGGAAGGAATGCTGTGCCAGGGACTACTCAACTCAATAATCCCTGCCCTTTCATGCCGTTCTGTAGTTCTTCCTGTTGTTGATCTGTGAATCTGTAGCTGGACCTCAATTTAGCTTAAAAGCTCTATCAAAAATTGTCTGCTGACTTGTGAATGAAGTCTCCTGGCCTAGGTAGACAAGTTTCTCTCTCTCTTTCCCATCCCACCTGTCACTCTCTTCCCTGCCCCCCCTTCTCTCTTTCTCTCTCACTTTTTCTCTCTCTCACTCTTTCTCTCTCTCTCTCTCTTTCTCTCTCTTTCTGTCTCTCTCTCTCTCTCTCTTGGACTCCATGACTAAGAAATTTCTACCTATTCTGGTACTGCTGACGTGCTTGTAACCCTCTCCTCATAGAACCCAGGAAGCCAAACTCTTCTATGGAAGAGAGACAGCCACAACTCTCCTTCCCACCAATATCACAACCCAACTTCTAGAAAGGGACAGGAGAAATAGGACAATATTACCTAAATTGTTCAACTGACTTTAAAAAGTGGGTCTGACCAATGATGTTTTTCTCAATAACATTGTTACTACTTTATAAACATATCCTGCCATGAGGTTTGTCTGAGCACCCATTTATAGCATTTAACACCATGGCTATGAAATCAAGTGTTCTCAGGGATGCTGTTTAATCTAATGTGGAAGGTTGTGTTCTTGTTGTGTGTTTTACTTTTTACTCATGCTCTTTTCTTTTTTTATATCCTTGTGACTTTCCAATGACTTCACACTCCCATAACACTCCTCAATAACAAATAAATACAGTTAAACAAAACAAATGAAAACATCTGAGGTTGAAGTCTTTCATTGTCCTTTTCTCTTTATGTTATTTTGACCATCACAAAGATATATCTTCCCACATATATGCACAAAATTAGTGGGAAGAATAGATACACACACACAGGGGAATACCAAAGGAATAGTTTTAACCAGGGTCCACTCATGGAAGGGCAACTCATGAATGAGAAGCTTCAGGGTCGTAGATGTTTTCTGGTGATGTCCAGCTTCTGCCAAAATGCCTCTTCCTGGTCTCTTACATCACTGTCCCATACTGCTAAGACAGACACTGCCCTGCTACATGCCCTGCCTCTGTTGGACAGTGCTGAACAGTGGGAGATGGGGCTAATACATGGCTAGATGGGTAGATGAGCGAGAAGAGTATTAAGCAGGGGGTGAGAACAGTTAATTCTTTTGGTATAGTCTTGCAAAAAGTACAAGAATAATACTAAAAAGAAGCAGTATGGCATAGAAGACAGAGAGCTGTTCTTAGAGTTAGGAAGACCTGGCTCCAAGTCCCATCTCTGACATATACTGTCTGTGTGACCCTGGACAAGTCATATAATTTCTCAGTGCCCTAAGGAATTCTTTAAGACTTTAAGTTAGAGAGAAGATACAACCCACATTGGGAAAGGAAGCTTCCTCAACTGAGAGTTCCCTATACCAATGAAATCACAATTCTAGCCCTCAGCCCTAAGGGTGTAATGGCAAATGGGGGTTGAGGGAGGGGGAGAATGAACATATATGTATATATATATATATATATATATATAATATATATATACATATGTGTGTGTGTATATGTGTATATAGGTATGTGTACATGTATGTATGTATATACACACACAGATATACACATGTACACAAGGATACAATTTTAAGTTTAATTTGCATTAACATTTTTCCATCACTTTAATCTACTCAATCAACAAAACAAATCAATTACTAATTTATATTTGCCAATTTCTTTTTTAAATTTCTTTTTTTATTTGCCAATTTCTGAATTGTAAATTCAGTAAATTGCTTACTCTGAAAATTTAACAATCAGCTCCCCCCAGTATAAGCTGACTCTAGCCCACCTCTGTCCTTGTACTCACAAAGGGAGTTTGTGAAACAAAGCTAAAAATGTTGGAAAGTTATGCCTTCCCAGGGTAGTTTGGGTGTAGGTAGGTTGGGGGAGCAGGAGATTCTTGACCCCACAATTCTTACTACAACAGGATCGTATATTTAGGATTGGACCTTAGTATCAACTGGTCTAACTCCTTCATATTACACAGGAGGAAACTGAGGCATAGAAGCCCAAGATACAACAATGAGCTGCTAGGGTGGGATTCAATCAGATCGTTAGCCACAAATGTCCTACCTTCCAGGTGAGACAATACAATGCAGATGGCTTTAATTGGCACTGACTTAGACAAAGTACAGTACAAAGAACAGGCCTTGTGAAGGTAGGCAGGACTCCAACCTTTAGAGGACAGAGCACATCATGCCGTTTCACCCATCCCAGTTCAGTGGTTAAAAAAAACGTGCTTCTTTTTCAGAAAGATAGAAAATAACCTTGTGGGTTGAGCAACAGGACAGTTTTTTTTATGGTGCTCTTGAATCAGTTTGACAGAAAAAGGCAGCGAACCTTTCAGAGCTTTAGCCAGTCAACAAAATATTTTTCAGGTAGAGGAAAAAAGTATAGGTCTTCAACTTTGTTTACTCCCATTTAACTTCTTGGGCCAGAAAGGGGATTCTTTTCACCTCAGAACTGAAAAACAGCCTCCATAAACTCCTGCTTCTTACTCGTTTTACAGCAGAAACCCACTAGATTAGGGCTGAGAGTAGGTCTTGGGCAGAGCTTGTCTTTGGGAGCCATCTGGTTGCCTTTTCAATTCCTCCTTAGCCCTTATGAGGGTACCTGCAGCACTTTGTCCAGCCTGCTCTCCTTATATTCCTCTCAACCAGCAGTCAACTAATGCCTCCAAAAGTTTAGCTGGAAACTCCCCTCCCAAAGGTATGTGCATTTCAGTGAGAAATTCTTAAAGTCTGAAAAGTCTTTTAAATCCAGAGGAATGAATCTCTGATGAGAAAATTTCAGGCTAGCAGCAAAGATACATAAAGGCCCGTTGTGCATTCCAGATCACATCCTGGAGGGAACTAGCTGTCTAGCATGTCAAATCATAAGGCTGATAGGGTGCCCATACCCATTCCATTCCAAAGTTCAAACCTATGTGCACGATATGTGATTAGATTCCTGAAGGTGTGTGTTCACTTGGGAATTTTATAAACTGAAGTTTATTTGAAATTCACTCAAAGAATCCTGCTCCGAAGAAATCCACAATAAATCCTGTTGTAAAGTGAATAGACTCATCGTTCAGAGTTCAAATCTGTGCCCAGACACTCACTAGCTGTGTGACCCTGAGCAAGTCATTTACGTTATTTGCCTCAGTTTCCACATCCATAAAATAAGCTGGAGAAAGAAATGGCAAACTCTTCCAGTATCTTTGCTCAAAAAAACCTCAAATGGGGCCATGACAGAGTCGAACATGACTGAAAATGACTGAACAACAAAATAATTGCATTTGCAGATTCAACTGTTCATGTCCGGGATTTACTTGAAGCAAGGCACACCTATTATCTATTGTATTCTTCAAACTTTTCTTAGAATTTTAGAAAAACAGCATTAACTTCTTCTGCAATAAAAAGCAAGAACAAATACTACATATTGAAAATTGATAGCTGAAAGGACTTATTCTTCAGCCAATCTAAGGCATAGGTTATGTTTAAAAGAATCTTACCAGGAATTTTCAACCCAACTAATTAAAACACACATAGGACTATGTCCCAATTAGTATGTATAATAAATCCCCTGAAGTGGTATCATTTTAAAAATTTGTATGGTATATTTTCATTGAATTAGGACAAATTATCATATGTTACATAATTATAACTTCAAATGGTATGACTTAGGATACACGCAATCACTTATGAACAGCATTGGTCCGAGCTTAATCTTTGCCATTCTGTCTTCCAATTTTCATCAAATAGGGAGCTCTTTGATAAGAAATTTATGTTTTCCATTTTCTTGAACATTGGGTTATGAGTTGCACTATTTACGATTCTTACTTGTCTAGTCTGTTCCATTGATTCACCTCGTTTTGTGACCCATACCAGATGGCTTTGATGGCTGCTGTTAGACAGTATAGTTTGCGGTCTGAAAGTGTGTTGCCTAGACATTCCTATTTGGTCACACTTTTATTATTTTCCTCAATTTTTCTTTTCTGTTTTCAGATGGTTTTGTCTTACCCTCAAGCTTACTGTTTCAATTCATTCAGTTCTCTCTCGGTCAATAATTATAATATCTCCAAAGATTTCTTCAGCAATGACTACCCTGAGTTTAAACCGGGAGTTTGGAGATCACTGATCAACAGCCCTAGTGTAACAGCAAAGGGTTTGGTAGTGATGGGCCAAAGGAGACCAGGAAGTGAGTTAGGTAGGTTAGCGTGTGGCAAACATTGAAAGCTAAATAACCCAGGGATGAGTCAACACAGAAAAGGTAAAGCTAAGGTAAGAGTCCAGATGCCTACCAGTGGCTCCCTATTACCTCCAGGATCAAATATCAAATCAAATCTAACCTTCTCTTTGGCTTTTAAACCCTTCACAACCTGGCCCCTACATTTCCAGTCTTATACATTATTCCCTCTACACCGTCCACATTCCCCGGATGCTGGCCTCAATACTGTTCTTCAAACAAGATGCTCCATCTTCTGACTCCTAGGCTTTTTCTGGTGCTTCCCCTATGTCTGCAGCTCTCTCCCCTCTCTCTCCTTCCTAACTTCCTTTAGCCTTTCCCAGTCTTCCTTGATCTTAGTGCCTTCCCTGAGATGATCTCCAATTTCTCCTGTATATCTTATTTTATGTGGTTGTTTGCATGTTGTCTCCAGAGGTTGTGAGCTCCTTCAGAGCAAGACCTGCTTTTTGACTTTCTTTGTAATCTGCAATGTTTAGCATAAAAAGCGCTTAATCTTCTTGATTTGACTTGACATGGAAGAAACAGGAAAGATGGGGAGTCTGAGTAGTGAGACTAGGGCCAATGCCCCCAAATGTGAGAGCAGTCCTGAGATTAATATGTCTATTTTCTATGAGTTACCTCATCAGGCAGGTTCACTGGACACAGAGTAAGACTGTTTGCCAAAAGGAGGGAATCAGGAGCTGGCACTGAGCCAGTCTTGCTCATTCCTCGACACCTTTGCTGGTGTTTGCTGACTGACCTTGCTGAGCTGTGTCCCCCAAAATGGCCCAAACCAGCCTCGCTATTCCTGAAAAACATCCTGCTTTGGTGTTCCACTTGTTCCTGGGAAAGATTGTCCATTCCTTTTCCCAACATCTCCCTAAACTGCCCCTCTGTGGTTTTCAAGCATGGATTTCCCCTGCCTTTCCTGGGCTGTAGGTTCCTTTATACTTTGCGTTGGGGTGTCTCAGCATTAGTGACTGATTTTCTTCCTAACAAAACTTTCTTGCTTTCAACTCAGCTTGGACTCCTTTTCATTTTCAGGGATGGGCTTTGTCCAGTTGACACAAGGCCAGACTGGGCATGAGGGCACAGGGAGGAGTGTAGATCAAGCACAGAGGGAAGAATTGGAATTCACTACAGTCTAGGTAAGTGGAGATCCATATAGGCACTAGAGATGGGGAGATCAGACTGGGGCAGGCATAGAGTGACAGCAGGTCGGGCCCCAGATAAATATTCTAAACAAGAGAAGTTGGCCACTGAAAGATTAAGTAACAGGTATTAGAGTGTGGACACAAGAATCAGCAGTAAGATAGACCTTAATCCTAAGTGAACTTCTCGCAAGGCAAGGGATTTTTGTGTGCTACCTGAGTGGGGCCAGGACTAGGAACATCTGATGCAAGAGTGATTTCAACTCTGTAGAAAAGGGCATGTCAGCACATCTAACGAGTTGTTCAGGAATAGGGAATCTAAACTGACAGTTTAGTAACTGAGGAAATTTCTGATCAAATAAAGTAATTCTGTTCCATTAAATGGTTTAAAGTTGCTTAATGTTTTCTTCAATGTACTAAAGAAATTTTATTCTGATAATTTGTATACATATCCTAGTAAAGGCCTTCCCTCTATCAATGACTATCAGAAGCGACTGTTTTTTTGAAAAGTGGTCTGGGATATTGAGAAGCCTAGTGATCTGTTCAAGGTCACATCAACCAGTATTTGTCAGAGGCAAAGGACATGAACCAAGGTCCTTCTGACTCTGAGGCTGGCTCTCTACCATGCCATTGCAGAGGGGAAGTGGGCAGAAGATTTATAAATGTGATAACAGCAAAGGCTCCCAAGGAAGGAAACAAGCATCTATTAAACGCTGTGCCAAAAACTAGGAATAGCAATATATAGTTTTAAAATCCAAAAGGTCAAGAACAGATCAAGTTCTCTTTGGTCTGGAGGTGTGAGAACATTTACTGAGTAGTATAAATCTCTAAGATCAGGATAGGGAGCTAAGGCAAAATCTGCCTAGAGTTCTAAATGCACACTTCCATCTGTGCCTTGCCCATAAATCTTATGTTTCTTTCAATATTATTGCCTCAAGTGTACTCTAGGCTAAATGTAAAGAGAAAATATTTTTCAGAGACTATAATTCTCTGAAATGTTTAAAGGATAAATTACTATATGTGCACATGTACACTTACGTGCACAAATACATGTATGTTTATACCTACATGAGCATACATGTGCATATGCAGATACATATATGTGTGTGTACACGTGTGCATATATATATTTATATACACACATATATAAACTCCCATTATGTACTCAGTCTATTTTCATTGCAACAATCCATCCTGAGAAGGGTACTCTCTAGCTGAGAGGATCAGGACACTTTCATGGAGGAAATGATGCTCAAGCTGTCTTGCAGAAGGGGAACTTATCAATAGGTAGAGGTGGAAGTGGAACCTGTTCCAAGCATAGGGATCAGAGTGGGCAGAATCATATATGTGGGGAAAGCAGGATGAAATGAGAGCATGAGAAGCAGTAAAGTTTGGCTGGAGTATGAAGCAAATGAGAGGGAGTATTGGGACTCACAAACGGAAAAGCAGGTTGGAGCCAGATTGCAGAGTTCCGCGAATGTTAATGCAAGGAGTTATGATTTTATTTAGTACGTAATACAGACCATTGGAGTTCTGATGGTCTTTTGTGCAGGAGAATGGCCAGATTTGTGCATTGGGATGATTACTAGGGTAGTTATGGGTGTATTAAAGAAGGGAGAAATAATAGTTTAGATAAGATGGAATGATGGCTAGAGCTCAAGTGGTGGCAGCCTGGGTGGCAAGTAAAGACACTGAGGACATAATTTGGAGGGTGGGTCAACAGAACTTCATAATAACTTGGTTGTGGAGGAGGTGGACATAGGAGGAGAGGGAAAAGAGGAAGGTGAGGGAGAAAGTGCCAAGAAAGAGTCTGCACCTCTGTGACTGGGAGGATAATGGTACCATTAGCAAAAATGAGAAAATTAGAAGGAAGGAGAGGTATCTGAGGGAAGCTGATGAACTTTAGTTTTGGACATAATGAATTTGAGGTGTTTTGTTACAATTGGAAAAGTAGATTGGAGCCAAATTGCAGAGTTCCATAAATGTTAAGGCAAAGAGTTATTATTTTATTCTGTAGGCAATACAGACCATTGGAGCTTGTGTGTGTGTGTGCGCGCGCGTGCACAGAATAGCATAGTTTTCTGAAATTACAGAAAAAGATCTTTAGTACCTGTATATCCTTCCCCCTTTGAAGTTAATATTATCATCTGATATGTCAGCAGTGTAACCATCAAGTCTGCTGAGGTCTAGAACAGAGGAAATCTAATCACTTAATTGATTGATCACTTGTTAAGGTCAAGATCATTCACACTAACCTCAATATTTTTATTAAAGTATTCTAGTAAGATAGGAACAACATTTTGAATCCCTGTGGATAGATTAGTCTATCTACAAAGGTAAGGCAAAATATTTTACCCAAATTAAGTTACAAAATCTTCATTTGGACTTCAAACACTTTTTCAAGGATTGAATTTTTGTTAGTATTGCTGAAAATTTAGATCCAAATAACATTGAAATTGGCTTATAAAGAACTCATATTCAGAGATAGAACTGTGGTTGTGCTGTATACATGGAGCATGATATACAATCATGGTATCTCAACACAAGGCTCATTTTGACAGAATGAACTTTTAGAAGAGTTGTTATTGTTTAGTTGTTTCAGTTATATCTGACTCTTCATGACCCTAATAGGGGTTTTCTTGGCAAAACTACTGGAGTAGTTTGCCATTTCCTTCTCCAGCTCATTTTATAGATGAGGAAACTGAGGCACATAGGGTTAAGTGTATTGTCCAGGGTCACCTTTAGTAGCTACTAAAGGTCTGAGGTCAGATTTGAACTAACAAAGACTAGAAGTGTATCAAATATTTATTATAGGTTGACCAACCTCATTCCCGTATTTAATTTTATTATCTCAAATTCTAGAATAATCCAACTAGTATGATTGGATATTTTCCAATTAAATAAGTTGCAACCTTTTCCTCATTAATGATCACCACCATTACCACCACAATTTATTAAATATTATTTAGTCAATAAACTAGAGAAATCTCCTTTCTCAAACATAATAACATATCTCTCCATACAGTTAATCCTTTAATATCCTATTATTAAATAAATATTAAAATTATGGAATGTATAATTAACAAATGAAATCAATAATAAAAAAGAATAGTTACAATATTTTAACTGAAATATCACAAACTTAAATCTTCACTAAAATGATAGATGGTATTACTTGAGAAAACACAGTCCCCCACTATTGTTTATCTCAAGACACCAAATAAATTATCTTCTCAAAAATCCTCTTCATAAGATAACAGTGAAATAGTTTCATCAAAGATTTCTCCATCTCTTTTCTCTGTCTTCTCCAGCTTCCCTCTACAGTCATGATAATTAAACAGTCTCTTCACTAGGCTCTCAAATGCTACTTATATTTCTTCACATTATAAGTTAGCACTCCTAAGAAGAAATAAGTTTCTCCTCAGTTTACCTGTCTTTTCCTAAAACTCTTTATAGATCTTCAAAGTTCAAAGATTAAATTCACACACACCCTCTCTGACTACATAGGGAGAAGCACCTCAAAGCCAGATATTTCCATCTGTACTGTTAATGTATTTTGCTTAATTTGAAGATCTTTCCTATCTATTAGTAGGCCAGTGTGACCTGCTTAACTCACATGGAAGCCTAAGTCACAAGTGGTAGGAGGAGCTTGCTGAACAAGTGGAACAGAAAGGATGGAGCAGAGCTGGAAGAAAGTTGGTCATGCTAGTCAGAGCTGGGAAGGACACAGGCAGGCACAACTACTCTTGTGTTTGCTTGTGAGAAGGCCCCAGAAGGCCGGGAAAGGCTTGGGAATGGCATTGTCTCCTACATTGTCCCCTATATATTGACTTCATGGTTACTATAATGAATTTGACTTTCTGGTTCTGGGATTGGGTTTTGTTTTCCTTCTGCCTTCTCTATGGAAAGTCTATTATACTTTGTGATTCAGAACTACGCCAGCATATTTATAGTCGCTATCAGTGCTATGAATATTGCTTTGGCAATACACTGTCAGTCCAAACCACCATCTTGACCTTTTTTCCCTCAGCGTTCCATTTAGTTCTTAAAAATAAAATGACAGTTGTTGGTGGAGCTGTGAGCTGATCCAACCATTCTGGAGAGCAATTTGGAACTATGCCCAAAGGGCTATAAAAAGGTGCATACCCTTTGACCTAGCAATACCGTTCTAGGGTTGTCTCCCAAAGAGATCATAAAAATGGGAAAAGGTCTCACTTATACAAAAATATTTACAGCAGCTCTTTTTGTGGTGGCCAAGAACTGGAAATCGAGGAGATGCCCATCAATTGGGGAATGGCTGGACAAGCTGTGGTATATGAATGCAATGGAGTACTATTATGCTATATGAGTCAACGAACAGGTGGACTTCAGAAAAACCTGGACAGACTTGTATGAACTGAGGCTGAGTACAGTGAGCAGAACCAGGAGAACATTATACATAGTAACAGCCACAGTGTGTGAGTCCGTCCTCCACAGTCATGCAAGGACCTAAAACATGTTCAAAGGATTCATTATGCAAATGCCATCCACATCCAGAGAAAGAACTATGGAGTCAGAACACAGAATGAAGCAGACTTTTTTCTCTTTTGTCATGTTTTGCTTTGTTTTATTTTTCTCATAGTTTCTCCCATTTGTTTTAATTCTTCTATGCAACATGACTAATGTGAAAATGTGTTTAATAAGAATATATATAAGAACATATAAGATTGCATGTGGTCTGGGAGAGGGAAGGGAAGGATATTTAAAACTTACAGAAGTGATTGTTGAAAATTGAAAACAAATTTGGAGGAAAAAAAAATAAAATGAAATAGCTTCTATGCAGAAGTTAGTTTGAAAGGTGTTATGAAAGTATTTTGTCATTGAAGAGCTCAGAGCAAAGTTATTTCCCCTGAATTGAATATTTTAAGTAATCAGTTTTCAGGAGCAACAAGAATCCTCTATTACTTGGACTTTCCTAAGGTTCTGGGATCTCATCAGTTTTAATATTCCACTCATCAGTGTAGATTGCAATTCATTCTGCACACTTTTCATCCATTCTCATATCCTACCATATGTTTACCACAGGAATAGGGGGGATGGGGAGGGGTCCACACGACATGGCATGGGACTTCCTTGTATTCTCTTAACATCTCAAGAATACTGGTAAAACACAGGGGTTTGCTGAATGGCCAACCTACCTTTTTATATCATATATCTCCTTGATGGTATCCATTATGCCACTTGTAGATTTCTTTATTTGTAATGAGTTCCAGATTGTTTAATCACTATGTCCTCTTTAATCCCATTTGTCGAATCTTTGACTTCAAAGTCTTTCCTATAGTCTTGTGTTCCACCAGAAAAATATTGATGTTAAAATGGTGGGCTTTTGTTCAAAGAGAAAAATCTAGGGAGGCTTATGAAAACTTTGTAACTTCCCAAAGGCAATTCAGCTTGTTTTCTTCTCCCTATTCAATGCCAAACCCAGGCAACTGTCCATTTGCTGTATCCATCTATGTGTTCTTGGGTAGTCATTCTAGTAGTGCCTGACTCTTTATAATCCCACTTGGGGTTTTCTTGGCAAATCTACTGGAAGGGTTTGCCATTTCCTTCTCCAGCTCATTTTACAGATGAGGAGACTGAGGTAAATAAGTTAAGTGATTTGGCCAGGGTCACAGAGCTGGTTTCTGAAGCCAGATTTGAACTCAGGAAGATGAGTCTTCATAACTTCAAGCAAGGTACTCTAACCATCGTGCCACCTAGTTGCTTTATGTGTATATATGTGTGTGTGTGTGTGTGTGTATGTGTATATATACACATATATACATGTATATATAAATGTGTGTGTATATACACACACACACACATATGTGTGTATATAAACCAATATATATGCATCTATGTGTATATAGATGTGTGATGTTACATTCTGTCCACTAAATTGCATTATCCTAGCTGAATAATAGGCCTTGTTCTTCCACTAGACTTTTCCTTTATGGATAGAGAAATGAAATTCTTTTGAGTACTCATGCATCTCATTTAGAAAGGACCACAACGTTCCAAGGCTTAAGGTAATTAGCACAACGTCACCTGCAAAGAAGAATATCTAGAGGGCCTTACCATCTATGCAGAATCCTTTTTTGGCCTTTATAATCTGTGCTGGATCTCCTTCAGCATAGAATATAAATACCAAGGGAGCATATATATCCCTGTTTTACATCTTGCTCATTATTAATAGAGGTCATCTGTGATTAAATATCTAGAAGAATCTTATATGATTTGAGTATGCTCATTGGAAACATTTTGTTGGAGAAAAGCCTTTAAGTAGAACTTTTCTCCGCCAAATGATGTGCTTTTGAGTCAATATACAAAAAGCAGAATGGGTTCTTGTCTCTACATCTGCAGGCCAGTTGTGTGAGAGTAAAGATGTGGTCACTGTGGTACATCACTGGTGAAAGTCTGCCTGTTTGTTCCCCTCTAACACTGTCATCAAGGATGCCCTCAATACAAGTATAAACCATAGAAGTGGGAAATAGTCATTATTGCTGTTCTGTGAGAGATTTTTTCCCGTATCTTTGATATCTTCTCCTCCTTCAGAAACCTTGAGATTCGATCCCTCAATAGCCTCACAATTAACTGTGTCACTAAAAGCACAGCTCTCCTTCTACATATATTTGATCTAAGCCAGAAGCCCATTTCCACATCTGTTTTCTCCAGTGCCATTTTCACTTCCTCAGGAAGCATACCTGGGATTGTGGTGTTAAGAGGCCACAAGTAGTAGGTCCATTGAATATATAAAAACCTTTTCAGATCTTTTATCATCTTTAATCTGTTGGTTGTGGAGAGGGAAGGAAAAGCAGAAGCAGATGAAGATCCCAAGGAGGAAGTAAAAATAAGATGAATTAGGTAAAGGAGGAAATGGAATAAAAAAATTCAAGGAGAAGGAAAATGTAGCTGCTGTGTGATTAATGTAAGGTAAGAAGGTAGGAGAGAAGAGAAAGGGAGATGAGTCACAGCTGCCAGGCTGTTAAGAGGTGCTGATAGGGCTGTCAAGGTGTTAACTTACAATCACTCACAAGTGGTGTGAAAGACAGGGATCTTACTTCAATAAATACACAGGTAATATAATGCACTGATTTGTGGAAAAGATCAGAGGGAGAAAAGGAGGATGACAGCATGAACAGTTACATGCTAGGCTGGAAAAAAAGAAGACAGAGACCAGGCTAGGGCCAGCCCTGTCTCTGTTTCCCAGGGGGTGCGGATGGCAGGGTTCCCAGGTCAGAGAACTACTTAGGAGGTTGAGGCAGCCTTGCAGCCCATCTTCAGAAATTCACCTTCCAACAAAGGGGAATAGGGTGAGAAAGTGAGTGATGGAGGGATAAGAAAAAAAGCTGAAATATTAAATATTTTAAGAGAAAAGGCCTCAATAAACAGAAGGTGAAAAGGCCTGAAGAACACCTCTCTGCGCTCTAGGTTATCAGGAACAATGCAGCATTCCTTAAAAAAAAAATCAGAATGACTTCAATGAGAAAAGATAAGTATTAAATGTTGAAACAAGTATTTTCTCCATCAAGGACCATAGAACCACCACACTTGGACTCTAACATCACACTTCCAGATGGGCTTAAAATGGTACTGAAAAGAACACAAGAAAAGCAGCCAGATTAGATCAAAAGTGTATCCAGACAAGATCTGTGCTGGAGATCACGCAATTGTGAGGGTTTTGAGGGACTGCTCTCTGAGGCATCTGAAAGATGGAAACAATTCTGGATATTACTAATATGGAAAAAAGACCATCAAAAGAACATCAGTAATTACTGCTCTACATGTCTACTCTCCCAGCTATGCAAAAGCTTTACATGTTTCACAGACAAGTTGGGCCAATGTCTGTGGAAAAGCCACACATTCCTCTCACAGTATGTCCCCTGAGGGGAGGAGACAAAGTGGGAGGCCCTGCATCTTCCACCCACCCCAGAGCATTCTCACCTCCTGGTGACAGCCCAATATCCCAGCTGGGATATGGAGAACCTCCAGGGGCAGAAGAGCAACCTTCCCCTTGACTCCTGATTTCTGCTGCACTCATCCTTTGAGGAAAGGTGAAGAGAAAAGTGCCAATCACCACCCTTTGAAGGAAAGAGTAGTAGTGAAGGCGGGCCTCCCATCTCATGTTGCACTCACTTGTCTCCACAGTCTCCTTTACCCTCTACTCAGTGATCAACTTTCTTACAACATCCCATCCCATAAGTCATCATGGAAACCCTGTTTTCCACCCACTACCTCCTAATTATTCTCATACCTTTCAACTCTCCAACCCCAAAGTTTCAACCAAATACTACTCAGTCCTTCTACTGTGTCCTCTGGAATTCCCTTTATCCTAAATCTTTTTCTTCCTCATTCTTTCCATCTACTAGCTATTCCTGAAGCTTGGCTCTCCCCCAGTGGCACAGCCTTCCTGGCCGTCCTTTTCAGACATCATTTCCAGCACTGGCAGCACCTTCAATCATTCACCTTGGCTCACTGGCCAAGGCAGGGGAGTTGGAACACTTCTTGTTCCTGTCACTTCCAGGTATTCTCCCACCTTTATCATTCAGTTACATCTCCTCCTTTGAGGTTCATGTTAGTCATCTCCACCACGCAATCAAAATCCTGGTTAACTAACTTCCAGGTCACTCCCCTCTTCCTTCCTCAGTGAGTTTAGTACAACTCACAATTTTTCTCTCTTCCCCAACTCCTGCCCTGATAATAGGAGACTTCAACATACATATTGACTCTCTCCCTCAAACACCCTAAACACTCAGTTCTTCAGCCTACATACTTCCCACCTCAGCCACACACAAAGATAGTCATACCCTTTATCTTGCCATCACACATAAATGTACCACCCTCCACATTTAAGAATTCTAAAATCCCCTTATCCAACCATAATCTATTGGCTTTTCACCTCTCCTTCTTCTCACAATACTCTACCCTTTGCCTGCAATGTCTCCAATGCCTCGACCCCTCAGTTCTCTCCCAGGATATCTCCTCTGCACTAGCCACTCTCCTCTTCTCTCCATCTTGACCCTTCAGTGAACCAGTTCAACCCTCCACTGTCCTCTCTTGAATCTCTAACTCTCATATCATATCACTGATTTGGCTCTGCCAATCATCAGCTTTGGATCACTCCTACCATCTGTCACCTTTGGTCCTACACACCAGCTACTGAAGGAAGGTAGAGTAAATCACAGACCCATTCTGCCTGGGCCCCCGCCCTTGTGAGGCAATACCTCTCTTATGCACTTTCGCACTCTCCACAGTGGCTCTACTCAAACCTCCCTTTGTTTCCCATCCCAAATCCTCTCAAGAGCTCCCTTTTCTGCTTCCTATCACTATCTCTCCTCCTTCACCTCTGTCTGACAAGAAGGAGTAGCCTTACTCCCTACCTAGGCTAAACCCTCCTCTACCATTGCTTCCCTTCTCTGTCATCTGCACCCCATCCCTTATTTCCAATCTTTCCCTGTCGATTCATCACTGCCTACAAACATGCCTATGTCTCCCTTATTATGAAAAAACTCTCACTTGATCCCCCCTATGTCTGCTAATTATCTTCCTATATCTCTTCTGTGGCTAAACTCCTTGAAAAGGCTATATCTATGATGGGTGCCTCCACTCGTTCTTTTTATTAACCTCTTGTAATCTGGCTTCTGACCTCAATTCCACGGAAACTGTGCTTTCCAAAGTTATCTTTTAGTTGCCAAATCCAATGACCCTTTCTCAATCCTCATTCTTTTGACCTCTCTGCAGTCTTTGACAAAATTACTTTCTCTTCCTTGATAGTCTCTTCTTTCCAGTTTTTGGGAACACCACTGCCTCCTGTTTCTTCTCCTATCTGACCACACCTCAATCTCCTTTGCTGGATCCTCCTCCAAATCACACCCCCTAACCTTAGGTGTCCCGCGGGGTTCTGTCTTGGCCCCTCTCTGCAATATTTCACTTAGTGATCTCATCAGCTCTCAGGAATCTAATTACCATCTCTATGTTAATGATTCTCAAATCTACCTTTCCTCCCCTAATCACTCTGCCTTTCAGATGTTTTGAACTAAATGTCCAAAAAACATCTTAAACTCAACATGTACAATACAGAACTCATCATGTCGTCCCCACCACCACCTCAAGCCCTACTCTTCTCTTCTCTTCACAGTTACTGTAGAGGGTAACACAATCCTCCTAGCACCCTTAGGCTTGCAACCTTGGAGTAATTCTCAACTCCTATCTTAATCAATATTCACTGTCACCAAAGCCCACCAATTTTACCTTTGTAACACCTCTCATATATGGTGTCTTCTCTCCTCTGACACTGTCCCATCCTGGTACAATCCCTCATTACCTTACACCTAGATTGTTGCAATAGTCTGCTGGCAGATTTACCTGCCCCAAGTCTCTCCTCACTCCATTATATCCTCCATTTAGCCACTAAAGTGATTTTCTTCAAGTGCAGGTGTGACTATATCACTCCCTTTCTCAATTAACTCACTGGCTCCCTATCACCTCCACAATCAAATATAAAATTCTCTTCCTGGCATTCAATGCCCTTAATAACCTAAGTCTTGTCTACTTTTCCCAATCTTTTATACCATACTCCCAGCAAAACATTTCTTTGATCAATGACACTGGATCCATCTCTCAGTTCTAGGCATTTTCTCCATCTGTCTTCCATCCCTGGGATGCTCTCTCTCCTCTTCTCCACCTACAGCCTTTCCTGACTTCAAGTCCCAAATAAAATTCCATCTCCTACAGGAAGACTTTCCTAATCCCTTTTAATTATAGTACCTTCCCTCACTTTCTTTTTATCCGATTTACAGAGCTTGTTTGCATATGTTTGTCTCTTACATTGGATTGTGAGCTTCTTCAGGGCAAAGACTGTCTTTCGCCTCTTTCTGTATCCCCAGCACTTAACACAGTGCATGGCATACACAGAAGGTGCTTAATGGCCTGATCATAAGGTGAGCTCAAAAGATGGCAGAGACAGAGCTCCACTGGTACCCCTGCGGTATTAAGGGAATATGAGGAGGAAAGCTGTCACCACAGGGGTTCAACTCGCTTTGTTGAACTTAGGGGAGGATGCGGACAAGAATTGCACAGACAAGCATGGGATTATGACTAATGTTTTTGGAACAAAGATATATCATTAAATATGATAAATTTTACACAAGTCTTTCATTTTGAATTTTTTAGGCCTTTCTGGATTAAACTAGATTATTTGAAAATTCATTCTGAGATTCTTTTGTATTTTATTGGGGAATTTAGTCTTTCTGTATTATAATTCTATTTAATTCAACAAACCATATTAAGTACCTACTATATGTGTAAGTCATCAATACACAAAGACATAAATGAAATAGTTTCTTCAAGAAGCTTATAGTTTAGCATACTATGGGGTAAAATGTACAAAAGTATGATAGAGATTATGAGGAAAACACTTTATTCATTTTGTTTAAATCTAGCTTTGTGTGGTGAAATATTGTTGAATACAGGATGTGCAGGAAGTGTTATAACAGCTCATGTTGACCTCAGTGACCCTCCACGGAAGCCAAAGACTTCTGCAAGGAATTCTTGGACCCCACCTAATCTTGTGTTGGAGCATTGCCCTAAGCTTCTTCTTTGGCCAAATTTTTATTTCATGTTTAGACTTACCTGTGGATGTACCTCTCAAACAACCTATGTCTTATCTGGAAACTACCTGTGTGCAGGCCACTAAGGTGATTAAGATATCCTGATACCTTTGCTTAAACTCTACAAAACATAAAACTTAAGACACATCTTTTTCTGGCTCTCCCCTCTGCCAAAAAACTTAATAAAATTCTTTCTAAAAACTTTCTTAAGTTTTGAGATTTGTTCCCAACTAACAAAGGGAAATAAGAGGTAAAAAGCATTAACAGTGGGGAATCAGATTCATGAAGGATATGGCATCTGAGATGAACCTTAAAGACAAGGATTCTGAGATGCAGAGATGAGGAGAGAACTTAGGCTAGGCTTTGGTGACAGCTTATGTGAATTTATGGAGGAACGATATTAAGCATCAAATTTGGAGAAGAGCTTGTATTCCAGTTTCACTGGAAGATAGAGTTCATATGACAGGAAGGAAAACAAATCAAGACTGGAAATGGATGTGAGAGCCAGTTTTCTGAAGTTCTCACATGTCCTATTGGTAATCAAGAAGGTTTTTGAAAAGGGGAACGACATGGTCAGACCTATGTCTGACTTGTGATTTCACTGATGTAGGAAATTCCATTGCCATTGCAATTAAGACACCTCTCTTCTGCAATTTGGACAGCAGCCTAAACTTAAGCACTGAGAAGTTAAGGAAATTTATCCAGGGTTACACATACAATGCATGTCAGGGCCAAGGTCTCCCTGCCTCTGAGGGTCAGTTCTCTTCTTGCTTTGTCCTACCTGTACACCCTTTCTCCATAGTTCTATTTTTTTAAAAAGGTATTGTATATATTTTCCATTGTTGTGACACTATACCTGGAGAAACAAATACATTTGACCAGTCCTTGTTAGGTTTACTCCTTTTCTAGCTAGAAGAACTTTGTTCCTATATTTTAAGGTGCAGCCTCAAAGTCTCAGGTAACATTTTCCTAGCCAGTGGTTAAACTTCCTAAATCTGCCATTTTCTTCTGGACCAGTATCCATTATTTGGCAACAGAAATAAAAATGATTGTGAGCTCCTCAAGGGCAGGTGCTATCTTTGCCTTTCTTTGTATCCCCTGCCCTTAGCACAGTGCTTGGCACAAAGTAAGAACTTAATGCTTTGCTCATTTATTGCATTTCCATGGCTGGTTGATTTTATGACCCATCTTTTGTGTCATTTATATTCTTGTTGTAATGGTAACAATTCCTGTTATTCCTTGCCAAAATATTGGGATTTCCATATTGTTTTAATCCTTCATGGGAACAGTGGCACAGACTATTTTAAATCAGAGCTGTGCTAGAAAACTATTAACCTATGGTTTGCCTAAGGAAAGAAGGCCTGGAAATTCTGGGTTTTTTTTTTCCCTTGCCCATTGTCTTTTTGGAATAAAATTTCTGTCTTCGTGTGTGCATGCAGGTATGTGTGTGTGTGTGTGTGTATTCATGTTAATATACTTTTAAACTGGACTTGGGTGAAATCTCAACTTTTATCTCCTCATCCCTATGTGTTGGTTTAACAAGATAGAAAAATGAAAACTGTAATTCCTATTGGAAGATAAGGATTTTGAAGGTGTGTTTTAATACAAGATTTTCCTTATAGTCACATGTTTTATTTTAACCACTTTTTTTTAAATTGGACTCACAATTACATTAGTGTAAGGAGCTCCTAGAAGAGGAACATTCTCTGTATCTTAAGATGCCTAGCTGTTTAAGGCATGGAGAATTAAATGACTTGTCAAAGGTGACACATTTCCTTAAAAAAGAAATCACGTGCACATACTATGTTGGTTAATGCAAAGCTGTATTTTGTGCTAAGTTTTTATAAAGCACTATTTGATTCTTAAAAGCATTCTCTGTTCTGAACTAGTGCCATATGTTTTCTGAGAAATTTTCCCAATTTTGCTTCTTAAATTGGACGAAATTTCCTCTTGTCTTCTATGAAGAAATCTGAAACTCCTATCATGCCATTTTTCCTAGAAACTCTAAGAAAAATAAGTAAAGACACATTCATTAGTACTTTATTGTAGCAGTGAAAATTTTTTAAAAATGTATTGTAATATATAACAACTAATATAAATCTTATACAAGTAAATTTAATTATGGTAATTTACTCAGTACCCTCTTTTCTTTTCAGCAACATGTTGTGTTCATATTTTCATGGCAGAAAAAATAGACATTTCTTTTGAGGTCAAAATATTAATATTTTTTCTTTTCAAATTCAGATTTTACAGTGAGCATGAAGTGACTACATAAAGTTATACTGTTATTCATATTAAGGTGTTTTACTGAGTCTTAAAGGATTATCTTAAGGCTAATAAAACATATATTAAATAACTGTCTTTTGATCCACTTTTTTTACTAGGGTGTTTAATTTTTTGCCAGTTGAAATCTACTGAACCAATATAACTAACTTGCAGTGTCAATATAAACTGTTTTTCGATGTTTATTTTTCTGACATAAGACCTTAACATAAAATTTTAAAATCATAATTAGCTGTTTATTAATGCTTTTAAGATTAAAAACTGAACTATATTTAGTTCATGGCCACAAGTGAAAAGGAAGTACAACCGTGCAAAAGATTATAAGATATCTAAGTCAGGAGAGATGTCAGAGGATATGTTGGCTAATCCGTTCCCAAATAAGAATTCCCTCTATCTCGCTCCTGACAAGTAACATCTGGGTATGTGGCTGAAGACCTCCAGTGCAAGGATGACTAGTACAGCTCCTAGGTGCAACCCAACCTACTTCTTGATAATTCTTATTACTAGAGAAGTTTTCCCTTATATTAAACCTAAATTTGCTTCTTTACAACTGCCACCCACCAGTTCCCATAGGTTCAATTATGTTCTATATACAGAAATCCCCAAATTAGTACTTGCTTTACAACATACTACAGTAGATAAAGTCAAGAAGATCTAGGTTCAGACTAGACATTCAGTAGCTATGTGACCACCCACTCTAGGCACCTTTTTCCTAACACTCTACAATTCCACAACAGTTGTCTTACTCTCACACTCAGCTTCCTTGCTCCCTCCCCTCCACTCTTTTCCCTCCCCTATTTGCCAGCCAAACGCAGACCTTAACTTTTATACTGGCTACATCTCTCTACCCTTCCCCAACTTGATCCTGTGATAAATCAGTCCAACTCTATATTCTTTTCTCTTGAGTACTTTGTTCTTTTATCCTCTTCAAACATTACATCCTACTAAACCGCAACCTTGGGACCCCCACTATTCACTGGTTTTATTCCTACTCATATGTTGTTGAATGAAACTAAAGAAAAATCTTGAAACTGTGCTGACTGGATCCTCTACAAATTTCTGTTACAAAATCTTAACTGGGTCCTCACTGCAACAAGGCAATCCTTTTATAGCTTCCTAATCAGTTCACTATCCCACTTACCACAGAGAATTTTCCAAACCTTTTCATTCCTCTTCAAACTACTATATAACTTCCTCTCCTTCCCACTCTCTCAGCTGAGAACCTCACCTCATATTTCATTAAAAAAAATAGGGGGCAGAGCCAAGATGGTGGAGTATAAAGACACATATACTCTAGCGCTTCCCCCACAGCCCACAAAATACCTGTAAAAAATGACTCTCAACAAATTCTAGAGCAGCAGAAGCCACAGAACAACAGAGTGAAAGAGGTTTCCAGCCAAAGGCAACCTGGAAGGCCTACAGGAAAGGTCTATCTCATGGGACACTGAGTAGAGCAGAGCCTAGCCCTGGTTACATGGCACTGGGAGGAACAGGAACTGAACAGACCTCCAGGGCAGAGTTCCCTGCAGGGAGGGTCCCAGATCCCTCAACCCACAAGTGACAAAGAAAGCTCCAAAGGTCAGTGTGGGAGGGCTTTCCAAGTTGGGTGAGAGGGGAACGGCTTCCTCCAGCAACAGCCCCAGGCAGCAGCAGCAGCAGGCTGCAGGCAGCTACAGCAGCCAGGAAGCAACCTGGGACCATTGTCCAGGCAGCTCAGCTTAAAGACTCTGATGTTAGGGAGCAGTGATCTAAACCTCAGCCCTGAGTGATGGCCCCGCCTCCACTCAAAGTCCCTGGGGGAGTTGAGCAGCTGATATGAATCTCAGCCTTGAACATGGTACTGGAGAGAGGAGGGGCAATAGAACCCTCCTCTTGACAAAGAATTCAGAAGTCAAGTAACTGGCTGGGAAAATGCCCAAAAAAGGGAAAAAAAAAAAGACCATGGAAGGCTACTTTCTTGGTGAACAAGTATCTCCTCCCATCCTTTCAGATGAAGAAGAACAAGGCATACTGTCACAGGAAGTCAAGGCCATTGCCTCCTGTGCCTCCAAAGTGAATGTAAAATGGGCTCAGGCAAATAGAAGAGCTTGAAAAGCAAGTTAGCAGCTTGCTAAAGGAAAACCAAAAAAAATGCTGAGGAAAATAGCACCTTTAAAAAGAGGTTAACTCAATTGGAAAAAGAGGTCCAAAAAGCCAATGAGGATAAGGAGGCTTTAAAAAGCAGAATTAGCCAAATGGAGGAGAAGTTTCAAAAGCTCACTGAACAAAATAGTTCTTTAAAAGAGAGAATTGAGTTCAGGGAAGCTAATGATTATGAGATAAACCCAGGAGTTAAAAAACAAAACCAAAAGTTTGAAAAGATAGAAGATAATGTGAAACATCTCATTGGAAAAACAACTGAGTTGGAAAACAGATCCAGGAGAGACAATTTAAAAATTATGAGACTACTTGAAAGCTATGATCAAAAAAAGAGCCTAGACATCATCTTTCATGAAATTATCAAGGAAAACTGCCCTGATATTCTAGAACCAGAGGGCAAAATAAATATTGAAAGAATCCACCAATCACCTCCTGAAAGAGATCCAAAAAGAGAAATTCCTAGGAATGTTGTGGCTAAATTTCAGAGTTCCCAGGTCAAGGAGAAAATTCTGCAAGCAGCGAGAAAGAAACAATTTGAGTATTGTGGAAATACAATCAGGATAACACAGGATCTTGCAGCTTCAACATCAAGGGATCCAAGGGTTTGGAATAGGATATTCCAGAATTCAAAGGAACTGGGATTAAAACCAAGAATCACCTACCCAGCAAAACTGAGCATAATACTTCAAAGGAATAAATGGTCATTCAATGATATACAGGGGTTTCAAGCATTCATGATGAAAAGATCAGAACTGAAGAGAAAATTTGATTTTCAAATGCAAGAATCAAGAGAAGCATGAAAAGGTAAACAGGAAAGAGAATTATAAATGACTTTCTAAAGCTGAACTGTTTATATTCCTACATGGAAAGACAACTCTTGAGACTTTTCTCAGTATTTACACACACACACACACACACACACACACACAAACGCACACACACACACATACACACTCATATACAGACAGAGAGTACAGGTTGAGTTGAATCAGTGGAGATGATATCCATAAAAAAAATAAAACAAAAATTAAGGGGTGAAGGAGGAAAATACTGGGAGGAGAAAGGGAGAAAAAGAATAAGGCAGGCAATAACTCATAAAAGAGATAAGAAAAATCTTGTTCAATGGAAGAGAAAAGGAAGAAGGGGAGAGGGGAAAAGTGAAGTTTACTCTCTCCACATATGGCTTAAGGAGGGAATAACATGCTCACTAAATTTGGTATGAAAATCTATCTTACACTACAGGAAAGCAGGGGAAGAGGCAACAAGTGGGGTAAGGTGAATGATCGAAGGGAGGGCAAATAGGAGAAGGGAGTAAACAGAAATAAACACTTTTGGGAAGGGACAAGGTCAAATGAGGGAATAAAAAAATAAGGGGGAATAGGGCAGGATAGAGGGCAATATAGTTAGTATTACACAACATGATTATTATGGAAGTCCTTTGCAAAATGACACATATTTAGTCTGTATTGAATTGCTTGCCTTCTCAGTGGGGATGGGTAGGAAGGTAGGGAGGGAGAGAAGTTGGAATTCAAAGTATTAGAAATGAATGTTGAGAATTATTATTGCATATAACTGAGAAATAAGAAACAAAGGTAATGGGCTATAGAAGTTTATCTTGCCCTACAAGAAAAGAGAGAAGATGGGGATAAGGGAAGGGTGGGATGTGATAGAAGGGAGGGTACACTGAGGGAAGGAGTAATCAGAATGCAAGGTATTAGGGGTTGGGGGGAGGGGAGAGATGGGGAGAAATATTGGACATGTTACAAAGTGATATAAAAGCAATTAGTATTAAAACAATTGACAATTAATTACTGAGACTAAATCAGAGACATCTTTAGTTTGAGGAAAAGAATTTTAGTCTAAGTTTCCTAGAGGCAGATAACCTAGGGTAAAATTTGGCATTGATGAAAAAGTTAAGGCTTTAAGGGTAAATTTAATTTTATGATTGTTATTTAATCAGGAACTAGAACATGTATAGAGAGCCATGTAAGCCACTTAAGACTTGCCTCAAAAGATGTTCCTTAGCCAATGTGAAATTATAGTCATATCTGAAACCTGGTTATTGGAACTTGCTATTTTAAAATTCTATGGGACTATTAAGTGACTGCTCTTCTGAGTCTAACTCCAGGTATGGATAGCAAGAAAGACGGTCTGAACCTCCAATCCATGAAGCCAGTAAGCCTGTGAGATGCTGCTATGAACAGCAAAAGGTGATCTCATGGGAAGGGTAGGAGAGTGGCTGTTCAGCCTGGGTTGAGGTAGGATTCTCCTGACTCAATTTCCCCACTGACACCTGGCAGACTTTAAGACTGACTGAATGCAAGTGAACAATCTACTCCTGCCTGGAACTGACATAAAGTTGGGGAGATACTGCTTTCCTGCAATGTCCCTACTCTTAGTGGCAATTTCCTATAGTCAAAAGGTTTGTAAGCTTCATACCAGATCTATTATAGATTGTGGGTAGGGGAACATCCGAGGTTAAGTCTAAAATTAAGGTATTAGGCTTAGGACTTTAGACCAACAACAATAAGTTTAATTCTTAGTAGCAGTGTGGAGACAATTAGATCAAGGGCTTGTGAAGTTAGCATACACAGTTATTATTTGTGTCTCAGTTAATGTTAAAAAAAAAATTCGTTTGTGGTCTATATTGTAAATGCTTTAAAAGAAGTATCACCTGACCAAAAGTTGGAATTGTTTTATGTGATATGAATTATGTTAAAAATGAAAAATAAAATAAAAATTAAAAAAAAAAAGGAAAACAGTTGCTGCTCTCCCTTCCTGCCTAATCCTCTCACCTCATACCACTGAGGCAGATGCCTTCTGCTACTATCTCCTCATTGAACCCATCCCACATGAAGAGGTGGGCCTTCTCATTAAGACAAACTCTTCTAGATGTACATGTAATCTCAATCCATTCAGTCTTCTCCAGCAGACTGCCCTCTTTATCTACTCTCTCAGTAATCTTTTCCCTAACTACTACTGGTTGTTTCCCTACAAGCACACCTATGTCCCTCCCACTATCCTCAAAAAATCCTCATTTGATCTGTACATTTCTACTAGCAATTATCCTATCTCTCTCCCTCCCTCCCCCCTTTTTTTGCAACTAAACTCCATGAAAAGGTCATGTACAACAGGTGCCTGACTCCACTTCTCTTCTCACTCTTTTAAAATGCTGAACTCTGGATTCCCTCATCATTCAGCCAAAACTGTTCTCTCCAAAGTTACCAATGATTTTTTGCTTGTCAAATCTAATGGACTTTTAAAAATCCTCATCTTTCTTGACCTCTCTTGCAGCCTCTGATACTGACAACCACTCTCTTTCCCTTGATCCTCTATCCTCTCTAGGTTTTCATGGCACTGCTCTCTCCTGGTTCTCCTGTCCCATCTTCTCTATCTTCCCTTGTCTTCCATTTCCCATCTCTGTTCTCCTTTGCCAAATATTAATCCATGTCATGGCTGCTAAACCATGAGTGTCCCTCAAAACTGTCCTGGGCCCTATTCTCTATATATACCATTTTATTTGATCTCATTAGCTCCCATAGATTCAAGAATGATCTCTATGTTGATGATTCTCTAATCTACTTCTCTGATCCTAAGCCTCCTGCTAACTATCTCAGGTCTCACATCTCTAACTGCTCTTAGGCACCTCAATCCAGATGTCTACTAGGTATCTTAAACTCAATATGTCCAAAACTCTTTTTCCCCCAAGCTCTTCTTTCTTCCAAACATCCCTATTACTATTCAAAGGTATCCTATATATTCCCAGTCACCCAGGTTTGCAAACTGAAAATCATCCTTGTCTCATAACGTGCTTCTTTACCTCCCCTCCCCCATTATCCAAGCCAAACCCTGCTTTTTCCTCCTCCATAACATCTCTCATATATGTCCCTTTCTTGCCTCTGACACTGCCACCCCCGGGACAGACATTCATCCATTCACTGCAATAGCCTTTGGCTGATTTCCTTGCCTCGAGTCTCCCTCTCACCACTATAATCTCCTCTAGTCAGCTATCAAACTGATGATCTTCCTTAAGGATAGATGGAACCATGTCATTCTCCTATTCAATAAAGTCTAGTGACTTACTTTTAGAATTAAATATAAAATTCTCTTTTTTTTTTTTTTAAAACACTTCATACCCTATTTCCTTCCTACTTTTACAGTTTTCTCATACCTTAACTCTTCCTCCTCTACATGCTCTACCGCCCTGTGACACTGGCCCCTCCTTGCTGCTCCTCACATACAATCCTCTAATCTAAGGACTGAGCATTTTCACTCGTGGCCCACCCTTCCTCCCCAATGTCTAAGACTCACTTCTCTCTTCATCTCCACCTTCTGGCTTCCCTGACTCCCTCAAAAGTCCCAGCTCAAGTCCTACCATCTGCAAGACAACTTTCCTAATTCTTCACCTTGATGTTGTCTTTCTGTTATCTCAAATTTATTTATCCTTCCTGTCTATATCTTGTTTGTACATAATTGACTGAGTGTTGTCTCCCCCATGAAACTATGAGCTCCTTGAGGGCACTACTATGTGCTTGGCATACAGTAGGAGCTTAATAAATGTTATGT
This sequence comes from Notamacropus eugenii, assembly GCF_028372415.1. NCBI lineage: Eukaryota > Metazoa > Chordata > Mammalia > Diprotodontia > Macropodidae > Notamacropus > Notamacropus eugenii. The sequence goes on along the minus strand of NC_092875.1, from coordinate 359,676,801 downwards.
GCCTGGCATATATTAGGTGCTTAATAAATGTTTGTTGACTGATTGATTGACCTTGAAGGCAAGTCACCTCATCTCTCTGGGCCTGTTTCATCATCTGTAAAATAAGGGAATTAGACTCAGAAGCCCTTTAAAGTTTCTTTTTTCTGTCTCTTAAACCTATGATCATATGATAGCGATCTGGCCCTCGTTTCTTTCCTCATCTGTAATCCTGCCATCACCAACTATCTTTTGGACATTTCAAACCAGATGTTCTACAAACATGTCAAATTTTTCCACCAAATGCAGCTTTCTGAACTTCTCTATTTCTGTTGAGGGTAACACTTCTATGTCATCTTCGACTCTCCCTTGTCTCATACCTAACCAGTTAATTGCCAGATTTGATCAACTCTACCTCCAGAACATCACTCACATTTATCCCCTTCCCCCCATTCCCACAATCATTACCCTAGTCCAGACCCTCATCTCCTCTCACCATGACATCCTAATTGGAGTCCTTGGCCTTGCCCTTCTCCCCTCTCCTCTCCGATCTCCTCCACTCAGTCACCAAAAGGATATTCCTGACCATGTCACTCCACTGCATTTAAAGCCCTTTACAACTTGACTCCAGCTTACCTTTTCCAATCTTATACACATCCTTTCTCATTTCACGCACACTACAGGCCATTTGGCTTTTTTCTCCTGTTCCTCAATCAGTCAACAAACATTTTTTTAGCACCTGCACTGCTCTACATGCTGGAGATACAAAGATGAAAAAAATCAGTCTCTGATTCTCAAAAAACTTATTTTCTATTGAGATTTCCTCAGACAATCTATTCCTTCTTCCATTTCTGTGCCCTCACTCAGGATAACTCTCACCTCACACCTAGAATGCCTTCTCTCCCCACCTCTGCCTCCTTAGAATCCCTTGTTTCCTTCCAAACTCAGTTCACATGCCTATGTGAAGCCTTTCCTGATGCCTAGCTCCTAAACACTTTCCTCTACCCAAACTATTTTATTTTGTATATACTTATATACGCACATGTTGTCTCATGTGAAACATGTAAATTTCTTCAAAACAAAAACTGATTTATTTTTGTCTTTATATCCTCATCTTTATATAGCCTGGTATATAATAGGTGTTTTAACACATCCTTACTGAGCTACTGCTCCTGAGAACGTTCAATCCCTCTACTTTCAGATACCTGAAAACTGCTATCATATCTCCCCCTGCACCCCCCAAAGAAATCTTCTCCAGGTTTGACATCCACAGTAATTTCCATCAAGTTTCACGTGGCATGAACTGGAGAACTTCCACCCTCCTGATGGCCTTCCTCGTGATACTCAATAGCCTATCAATGTCCTTCCTAAAACTGCCCAGAACTGAACATAAGAATCTATTATATGGCATGAGTAGGACAGCATGGATATACAATGTGACTCTACTAAAATTCCTTATTCCTGAATGTCCTGCCTCTTAGCACGACCTAAGACTTGTTAGCTTGCTTGGCTGACATCTCACATTGCTGATTCATGGCCACTAGATTGCCCAGGTAGTTTTCAGACAAACTCCTCGATAGCTATGCTTCCTTCATCTTGGCCTTGTGAAGTTGCCTTTTTGAGTAATGAGTTGAAACAACGCATTTCATCTTACTAGAAATTCAGTTCAATGTCCAAAGCTGTCAAGATCTTTTGAAATCCTGACTGTCATCCAGTGTGATCTATCAGCATGGTCTAGGGGACAAGAGATCTAAGCTAAGTGCCAGGGTGAGCTTTGTCTCAGACACTTCAAGCTGAGTAACACCAGGTAATTCATATAACATTTCTGAGCCTCAATTCCTCAACTTTGTAAGATGTGGGTAATAGTAATACCTATACCTCCCTTTCAAAGAGTTACTGTGAAGCTCAAATGAGATAATGTCTATAAGGCCCGCTGTAAACTTTTAAGCCCTACCTAATGTGAGTTGGTATTGTGGTTATGATCTACCATATGATCTCTCCATGATCTGCTTCTCCAAGGTTGACATCATCTACACATTTGACAAACATGCCATCTAGGTCTGCATCTATGTCCATATAATTGTATTGTTGCATAGCTATCTCTCAACTTTGTCCATGGGCTGGGGAACATGGCAGACCCTATGAAATGTTTTGTTAAAATCTAAATAAATAAAACCTTTAGCATTCCCCAATCTGCCACATTATTACACTACCCAAAAAAGGGCCTGTGGTTAATCTATCACAAGCTATCCTGGCTGAAGCCACGGTGACTCAAAGATTGCTGTTTTCCCTTTCAAGCACTAACCATCATTTTAATAAAATATTCTAGAATGTTCTAGGAATAAATGGCAAGTTTAGTAGACCTGTAGTTTGCAGGGGGAAATTTTCTTCTCTTTGGGGGAAATTCTGACCTTTGTCCATCTCTGATAATACTTTTCCATTCCTCTATATTCTGAAAGAACTAAGCATCTTCCAGTTCTTTCAGTAACCTAGGAAGTGGTTTGTCTGGGCTTGGTGATATGAGCTCCTCAGGGATGGCTAGGTGTTCTCTTATTGTACTCTTACTCATCCTGGGCATCTATATTAAACCATTTTATTTTATCCTTTGCTGTCCAAAGATAGTTTTTATTGGCTGAGAAAACAGAAATAAATTGAATTGAGCAACACTGTCTTCTTACTGTTATATAGTGTCCTCTTAATAAATAAATGTTTGTTGGTTTATTAAATGGGTTATCATTTCATCCACCCCTAGCCCTGGCACAACAAAACTATCATTTTTTTGATCCACTTCTTTTCCCAAACACAACCAAACTTTCCAGGTTGTCCTCAGTTTTCCTCACCAGCTTCCAAGCTCATTTTACAGTTCAGCCCTATCACAGCTCTCATAGACTATGCCCTGCTTTTCTATCCCTCCCTAGAGGAACACACATATATTATATAGTAAAAGGCTGAACATATCCACAGCCGTTAATAAATTCATGAACTAATTAATTAGTTCTCTTTAAATTTCTCTTGTGAAGGATAGGGATTTATTACCTTAAGTAATGTCCTATGCCTTGATTACAATAGTTAGCAGTGATTTGGCCTGTGCTACCATTTCCTTAAACTATTTTACATTTGTACGTCATAGGGGATGAGCCAGTCGGAGTCCCCTCAATCAGTCCTCCCATTACATTACTTAAAATAATGCTTTCTAGTTTTAAAAAAGAATATATAGTGTCCCAAAAGTCTTAAGCTTTAAGCTATTAAACTTTAAAACCGCACTAAAACCTTTGGGATGTCCTATATGTTAGTACCATTTTGTAAATGCTGCACTGAAACATAAGGAGGTTACATAGCTAGCAGTAAACTACAGTACCAGGGACAGAACTGTAGAACTGAGATTTTCCAACTCCTCATCCGTTGTCCTACTCTCTCAAATTTAAGGCTTATAAAATTTGAATATGCATACATACATATGCACACACATACACACACACACATACACACACACACTAATGACTATAATATAAAGGTAGGAGTAAATTCAAATGAGGTAGCAAGGTGGGGCAGTGGATAGCGGCACTGAACTGGAGTCATAAATACTTATCTTCCTGGATTCAAATCTGGCCTCGGACACTTAATGTCTGAACCCAGAGCAAGTCACTTAACCCTGTTTGCCTCAGTCCCTTATCTGTAAAATGAGCTGGAAAAGGAAATGGCAAATCACTCCAGTATCTTTGCCAAGAAAACCCTAAATGGGGTCATAAAGGGTCAGACACAACTGAATCGACTAAACAGCAAATTCAGATAAGGGTTTGGCACTAGCAGAAGGACAAACATGATCCAAATAAATTTATTCATTGCTAATGCTATATACAGATATGCCTGTGTATATATTATGTATATTAAAATATATACATATAATTTACATATACATAATGATGTAGCTCATTCATGATAAACTTTTATTTCAAATTCTTTTTAACATAATTACATCATATACTTCCATAAATCCTTTTCTAGAATGATCATTCTGTTACTGCGAACCTCTATTATAATCCATCTCTATTATTATTTCCTATTTGCTCCCTGTTATAGCTCCCCAGAAGGAGGAAAGGAATGTCCTTTAAAAATGAAAACAATTATTTGCTCTGCCCTGGGGAAAATGCAAACAAACAAAGCAACAAAATACAAGCCCAGCAAGCTCTAAAAAGAAGAAAACACCGAGCTGCTTAGGTTTTGCTTTAGTCTGAGAAGTTTTATGGATCATTTCCACCACTAAAACTGTTTTTTCAACTTCATCCTGACTTCTGGTGCCTTGTTCATTTCCTGTACGTTCCCTCTGTCTTTCACAATTTAGCTTCATATTTGACCTTGATATCCATCCTCAACCCTATAATTTGCCAGTTTCAGAATCTACCTTTCAAGAAAGACGCTTATCTCTAACACAATCCATTATCCACAACCTACTAATCCTCAATATTGGTTTTATTTATTGTGTTATAGTCTCAGCTGTTCACTTCTGTTTACTAAACCTTCACTTCTACTTACAATCATACTCTTCTCTTTACTCCTTTTACATTTTAAGAGTCTGCTATTTGTTGACTGCGTGATCCTGGGCAGGTCATTTAACGTTTCTGACCCTTGGAGTATTTGATTTGTGCTATCAACCTCCCAAGGCCACAGAAATCTCAGATTTAGAGATAGGGGTCCAAATCCCAATTCATCCTCTTTCCCCTCCAAAGCTTACTTTCTGATTAACCTATTTGTAATTGAGTGGCAGCACTTAGTCATTCAAGATCCAGGGTAGTAGAGTGGAATGCACTACCCTTGGGAGTGAGGAAGTCCTGGGCTCAGTTTCTGTCTCTGACACATGGCTACGTGACCCCAGCATGGTCCAAGCAACTCTTTAAGGTTTCAGAGCTGCACAGAAGTTGCTGGTCTGCATTACTCCTTGACTGTTCGTTCACCTTTCATTCACTTACATATTCAATCAGTTACTCAGCCCTGTTGATTCTACACTTTCTCATTATTTCTTCGCATCCAACCCCTTGTTCTCTGTTTCCACTGCCATTTTTATTTCTTTGGAATATACTGATTTGTAAAACATCAGACAAATCTATTATTTGGATGAAAGTAATTAAATATACTCCAAAGCTAAATATAAATAATTTGAAACCATCATTTGAAATTATCTGTGGTACTTAATTACATTGGTTCAGAAAATCAGGAATAAATTGTATATAAAAATTACACCAACCAACCACTCTGGGGAATAATTTGGAACCATGCCCAAAGGGCTATAAAACTGTGCATACCCTTTGACCCAGCAATATCACTACAAAAAGATCAAAGGAAAAGGATCTGTATTAGAAAAATATTTATAACAGCTATTTTTGTGGTAGCAACAAATTGGACATCGAGGGGATGCTCATCATTTGGAGGATGGCTGAATAAGTTGTGGCATATGATTATGATGGAGTACTACTGTGCTATGGGAAATTATGAGGGGGTGGTGTCAGAAAAACATGACAAGAATTATGTGAACTGATGCAAAATGAAGTGAGAAGAACTGGGAGATCTTTGTGCACAGTAACAGCAATGTCGTATTGATCAACTGTGAAAGACTTGAACACTTTTTTCAAGGACTTATGATAAAAATAATGCTATTCGCCTCCAGAGAGAGAACTGATAAACTCTGAGTGCAAATGGAAACAATTTTCTCATGTCTGAGATATAGCTAATAAGAAAACATATCTTGTATGATTTCCCATCTATGATTGATATGACTGTGGCTGCCTTCTCTGTAGGTAGGAGAAGGGCAGGTGAGAACTGGGGACTCGATTTAAAAAGAAAAGAATGTTAAATAATAATAATGATGATAAAACAAATTACATCAAGGATATAATTTATGTTTAAACACAAATGATACCAACCACTGCCAGTTTACTTTAGGCAGCTGAAAATTGTGCCTGTTCATGTGCTTAGGCAGCTGACGTAAAGAAGGAATTCAAGAATAACTCAAAGGACCAAGCTGTGTCAATTGGTATGGTGCATTTTTTTTTTAGTGACAATGCAAAGAAACTATAAGATGAAAATTATTTCAGACTGAAATTAGAATAAAGTGTTTGCATTACTTGATGTGCCTCACCTTTCTTGTGTAGAGTATTATAATAGGTAACATATACCTCCTTTTTGAGACTAAAAAGTTATTTGTGTAGCTAACCAGGTAAGAACACCAAAAAAAAAAGTTAGCATGGAATCTGCTTTGTGAAACTATTTAATTTGGAGAAATAATTTAACTTCTATGATTTTCATGCATTTAGCTGAACTACTTTACTTTTGCTTTCACACTGCACATTTTTCTTCATTTTTTTACAGTTTTCTCTGTCTACAAATAGCTTCCCTCACTCTTTCTGCCTATTGAATTCCATCTGAAAGAGTTAGTTTTTGAGAAACATGATAGTCAAAGCACCTCACGCTCAAAAAGCATATAATTACACTATGTAAATGAAGAAGCACAATCAACTTATTGAAGCAAGAATTGGAACCGTCATCATACAAATGACTTCATACTTATCTAGCATTTCCCCCCAGGCACTTAGAATGTGGAATAAGAGTATACTTTTCTGGCTATCTACAATGCCACATGTCCTAATTTTTCATCCCAGAAATCTAAATCTCTTTGATGTGTTTCATTATCAAAAAGTTCTAGTTATCTTTCTAAATATATTTTTACATCACATCATAGTTAAAATTATTTGAAGGATTGAATATCAGAACTAATGTAAATTTATTAAAAATTATATTTAATTGGGAGATAAAATTTCTTCTTCCAGTGACTAAAATGAATTGAACAGAATACTGGCAACTACAGTACACTGAACAGATCAAGGAGATGAGATCTTCAAAAATATTTTGTTTGATGTTCCAAGCCAGGGGTAGGGAACCTGTGGCTTATCAAGGTCACATGTTGCCCTCTAGATGCTCAAGTAAGGCTCTTTGACTGGATCCAAACTTTTGTTCTGTAAAGTTTGGATTTAGTCAAGGACCCAGAGGGTTACATATGGCCTCAAGGCTGCAGTTTCCCCAACCCTGTTCTATGCACACAGACCAATCACAAAATTGTTTTTTTAACTTTTATCATTCTCATTAGTAGTGTGTAAACAAATTATAAGATTATTTAGCTGAAATTTAATGGAAATGTATGTTTTCCATAGTAGATTCCCACATTCATTAACATAAAAAGAGTGTCAGATTCAGTTAATACTTACACTGTTTCTTCAAGATTACTGAGAAAAAGGTTAGTATCACTCTCGGTTCTATCTCGATCTAAGCTTGAAAGATAACTGAAGATAAAAGAGAAAGTCTCAAAGGGGATGCGAGCAGGTCCCCCTTCAGGATCTTCTGTAAGGATTTCACAAGCATGCTTCATTGCACTTTGTAATGTCTGGAAACAATACCAACAAAGAGAAAAAAAGTTAAATTTACTATGCAGATTCCTATCTTTATCAGTAATTACAACAAATGGGCAAAAAACATTTTACTGAAATTCTGTCAATGAACTAGAAAAAAGGGAAAGGTCAAAACAGCATATAATTGAGCTAAAAACATCTTTTCGTGAACTACTGAAAACTTACAAGATCATGAAGATGAAGAGAAAATGTAATGGGATACCACCTGTAAACAAAACCACCCTTATAAGACCAACTTCTGTCACGCTAAAATTGCAGATTCCAGTTGGTATCAAGCTTTAAACTGTTTAACATGGTAGTCCTAGTCTGTAAACACAGTTAACAAACTGAGATTTCTTGCATGTGTCCTAAATAAACTTCAGGTCTTTGGGGGAGTTCATAATTTATTTTTACTTTTCTGATATTTTGTGACTTTACTACCCAGTTTAAGTGCTTATTTAGGAGTATCACAGAGTCTAGCTTTGGAGAGTTCACCACTTTTTGAAGCTCCCCCTCCTTCAATTTTATTTTTGTAACATTCATTAAAAGGATAGGAGCTGGTTTTGCATATAACTCATATTTGTGCTAGAGATCAAGAAAGAATAGCTTCCTACTTTCTACCACCTGCCTGAGTGCTGAAATTGACACTGTGACAATTTCTATCATACAGAAACAATACAAACAAAGGTGACATAATGTAATCACTGACCAGTAATTACGTCATACTATGATTTCCCATCCAGGAAAAATAATGACACTGGCTTTTGTGTGTTTTCTCACAGATGCTGAACTAATGTAGTGAAAGTGTATACAAATTATGCAAGTCCTTTACATAAATTCAAAGTTGTAACTGGAAAGATTCCCCACTCTCTATTTCCTATCCCCCCAAAAGAAATGAGATTTTCTGAAAGAACTTTCAGTGGTGATCAAATAAAGCTTCTGCTAGAAGGATGTTTCTCAGTTCCAACCTATGCAAAACAAGGAATGGGGTGTTTTTTAAAAAATTAACTGTAAAAAGTTGTGAATTAAATGAAAAAAATAAATGAACTTGATATTATTAGTAAAACTGACCTTGAAAATACAATGGAGTTTTTGTCAGACCTTCTGGAACATCTAAAAGGCTAAAGCAGCTCCTCCTTAAATTTTCTGTTTTTCCACCTCTGCTATTTTTTATATTCTTTCCTGTCTTAAATACCTACCCTCCCCCCTTCTCTCTGCCTGTTGGAATTGTATCAAATCTTTTCAAGAACTGATTTCATTTAAAATGCTTTTTCCACAAAGTCTTCCCTGACCTACTCTGGCAAATCAAAAATCATCTCTATTCCTTTATCTTGACATAATAATAACAACAAAAACAATAAGATATTATATAATTGTTAGCTTTTCTTACATTCCAGGTACTGTGCTAGGCACTTTACAAATATAGACAGTTTTTACTTCACTTAAGTGGACTGTTCTATAGACCTCTACATAAAGTAATTTTTATGTAATGCTTCATTTAGCCTATGTAACACAAAAGCATACACAAAATATCTTCATGTAAGTCATAAAATGTACTTAAATGCAGACATATTAAATACTATTATCATAATAAACAGAATTATGAAATGCACAGTAATTGTAAAGTGAAAAGGGGTGTGTTGTGCACTATGTCGTCCTTTCCTCATCCACACTGTTGATCACTCTCTCCTCCATGATACTCTTTTCTCTCCAGGTTTTCAGGACACCACTCTCTTCTGGTTCTCCTCCCTATCTGTCTGACTGCTCCTTCTCTGTCTCCTTTGCTGCATCCTCCTTCCAAATCACACCCTCCTCCTGTAGGTGTCCCACAGGGTTTTGTCCCGTCCTGTTCTCTTCTCTTTATTTGATGATTTCATCAGCTCCCACGGATTTAATTCCATCTCTAAGCTGATGATTCTCAAAGCTACCTTTCCTACCCCAGTTTCCCTGCTGACCTCCAATCTCATATTTCCAACTGCTTTTTAGACATCTCAAACTAGATGTTCTTAAACAAATGTCTAAAATGGAACTTATTGGTTTGTTCCCTTCCAAACCCTCCTCTCCTACCACCTTCCCTCTTACTATAGAGGGCAATACTATCCTCTCAATCCTTAAGACTTGCAACCTAGGATTCCCTACTACCTCTTAAATCCCCCTCTACCCCATTATCTGAGCCATTGCCAAGGCCTAACGATTTCACCTTTCAACATTTCTCATGTACACCCCCTTCTCTCCTCTGACACAGTCACCATTCTAGTGTAAGTCCTCATCATCTCATGGCTAGATTATTGTAAAAGCTTGCTGGTGGGTCTACCTGACTCAAATCTCTCTCCACTCCAATCCATCCTCTGTTGGGCCATTAAAGTGATTTTCCTAAAGTCCAGATCCTTTTATGTCTCATACACACACAGACATACCTCAAACTTCAGTGGCTCCTTATTGTCTCCAAGAGCAAATACAAAATGCTGTTTGGCCTTTAAACCTACCCTGCTCTCCCTTCCTACCTTTCCTACCTTTCCAATCTTCTTACATCTTATTCTTCAACATGTATTCTTCCATCCAGTGACACTGGTCTCCTGACTATTCCAAGTAAAATTCTACTTTCTACAGGAAGCCTTCCCCAACACCTTTTAATTCCAGTGCTTTTCCTCTTTTTATTACATCCTATTTATCTTACATGTACTTTGCTTTGCATGTATTTGTCATGTCATGTCATGTCATCTCCCTCCATTAGATTGTAAGCTCCTTGAGGGGCTGTCTTTTGTCTTTTTTTTATCTCCAGTGGTCAGCACAGTGCCTGGCATGTAATAGTCACTTAATTGATTGAGAACTAGTACAATTAGGAAAACATGTCCAGCACATAGTTAGAAATTCAAGCAGAAAGATTAGTTCTGGATATACAAGTTAACAGTCCAAATTAAACTGTAATTAACAGGAAAGCATATTTTCCTAAAAATTCTGTAATCTTTATGTAATTTATACGGAATCAGTTCTAAGATTTATAAGTGTTGTAATGGTGAATTTCCACATAGTAATATCCAATTTAATAAGGGTAACCATGATAACCCTTCACATTTATATAGTACTCGAAAGTTTGCAACAAAATACTTCACTGATTAGCATCATCACTAGCATTTCTAGGGTATTTTAGGGTTTTGCAAAAAGTTTTACAAAGATTATCTCACTTTATCCTCACAATAATCATAGGAGGTGGGTGCTATTACTATCACCAGTTTACAGATGAAGTAACTGAGGTAGACAAAAAATAATTGACTTGTTTTTCCATAGTTACATATGTAGTAAATGCCTGAGGCTGGATTTGAACTCAATTTTTCCTGACTTCATATATTCACATCTCTTTTGACCTTTCCAACAACCTTTTTGCACAGCTATTATTATCCCTATTTTACAGATAAGAAGAGTTAAGTCACAAAGAAATGAAGTGATTTACACAGTGAATTACACAGATAGTAATCATCTTAGACAGGATTTGAACCCACAACTTCCTATTATACTCTTACCTGAGAAACTAGGCTGCCTCCTTTCTGTTGAGAATGAATGAAACAGAACATATTGTCCTAGATCTCAAGGAGCTGACAATATAGGTAAGGACATACAATATTCAATATACATGTTTATTTCAATTACTTCAACAAGGATCTGTGATTTTGTCACTTGGGTCCTATCTTTTGTTGAATATATTGCCCCTCTATAAACTTAGTGGAAGTTGTCTGAAGGAATTTTCCAAGGCCAAAATAATTCATCATTGCATAGAAAACTGATAATGAATCTCTTCAAAGTTTCATTTGACTGGATATTTGGACAATGGATCCAGACTTGGTATCAAACTAGCCCGGCATCTGTGGATAGTGGCATTGCTTTGATTTTCTATCATGTTGGTAGTGGGGTGCAAAGAGGGAAAGAGAGAGCTAGTAGAGAAGCATATCATTCTACTTCTAAGAGTGATTATTAAAGGAAGAATCCTGTTCTTGATGCTGATAATCACTTTGAAAATAAAGTATATTGGGGAAAAGTGTCAAAATATAAGGTTCTATCTAAAAGTTGCTCATTGTTTCTTTCAAGGTTTCATCTGTTGTCAGGAAAGAAAGACCTAGGATGGATAATGATGTGGAAAGCCAACTACCCCACTTTATGGAACTTGGATTTATAAATCTCCTTGGGTTTACAAAGGCCTGGTTTTCCAAAGCCTATTCTACTGCCATCTAGTGTCTAGATAAACTGGTAAAAGATTTGGCAAAAAAGTGTCTATATTAGGTTAAAGAGAATATTCTTGATCTCAAAGTCAGTTTGTGGCTAAGAACTCAGCTGGCATGAGGTATGGTAGATCCTAAAAAAAGCTGACCTGGGTGAGGACAGTATGAAGGTGAAAGAGGGAAGGAATGGGACAGATAATTTCTATTGTATCCCTAAGGATTATTCTACCCCTCACTTAGAGATCTCCTCTCATAGTACAGTTTCCAATAACTGGTGCCAATAATGAGGTATTTCAGGTGAGAAGCTATTAAAAATGATGATTTTCCACCCAGAATCTACAAGGTTGAAAATCCCATATACTGAAGTCAAAGTTAGTTGTTAGAATGACAAATCAGTTTGAAAGTGTCTGAAAAAACTGAATGATATTCATAGGAACAAGTTTGCTATAATCCAGGAAATCTAAGGAAGGCATAGACTTTTAACGATTCAGTTTATACATTATGCCACATAGATAAGAGTAAGTAACAACATGTCAGGTCATCATTTCAAAGCTGCACAATGAAAACACTAGAAAAATTATGAACTCACCAAAAACCCTGAACCAAAATGCAGCATTAAAATGCGTCTCCCTTTAATAGCAGTTAAGTTTCTTTAACCTGAGATACTGTGTCAGATATAAAGAGATACACATCTATGCCTATTACACTTCAAGAATTCATAGAACTAAAAATCTAAGCACAGAGGTTTCCTCAATTACCTGCCAGGGCTTTGAGAAAACTCAACTCTATTAAAATCAATAGAAGTTGGATTATCCTATTCTTAGAGGGACTAACATAAGATTTGGTGGGGGGGAGAGCAGGAAGAAGGGTGACAGCTTAGCATGGTATCTGAAACTACAGCTGAAGAGCAGCCAATTCACTTATGTGAAAAATTAAAAAGGGAGGAACATGCCCCATTAAAAAAAACCTACTCTATTTCTTGTCATCTCTACGTCATTTTCATGAAGAAATAGTATCCTTTGAAATACTTGCTTTCCTGTTATATACCCAATATGAATACTTGAAATAATGGATTCCAGTTGAACCCTTTGCTCTACCCTTGAGAGGGACACTGTGGGACTGCATAACAATGTACCGGCATAATTCATGCCTAAAGCATTCAAACTTTACTACAGGGAGCACATCTCCTCTGGGATGGCCACATTGTTCGAATGCAGAAACATCTACTTGCCAAAAAGACTATTTTGTGGAGTACTCACACAGGGCAAGCACTGACATGATGGTCAGAAGTAGTAATATGAGGACACTCTCAAGGTCTCAAGAAATTTGGAATCGATTGTGTGATGTGGGAGACATTGGCAAAAGGCTTACCCAGCATGGAATGCCCACATCAGAAAGATGCTGTGTTCTATGAGCAAAAACAGAATTGAAGTAGCTCAAAAGAAATGATGCACAAATTTAGAGAATGCACCCCAAATGTTCAGATGGACTATTTGTGCCTGATCTGTGGTAGAGCATTCTGAGCTCATATTGGTCTCACCAGCTGCAGTCAGACACCTGTAACTTGACTCTAGCATAGTGATGTCATTTTGGTCCCCTTCAAGAAAGAAGGACAATGACCAATCCACACGGAGGGTTGGTAAATGTGAGGAGGATCTCATTCCCCAGTCTACATAATGGGAGTTGTATCTCATTCCATGGCTAAGCTTTCCGTCTGGCTCTGCTTGCTTTCCATGAAAACCCTCAAAGGAAACATGGGGCAGGGGATTGGCAGGGGAGCTTATTCTTACAATAACCTATGCAGTAGTTCATGCCTTTACACACTCATGTATAAGAAAGTACTCTATCAGTTCTTCAGTCAAAGTTTACTGCATGTCTAGTCACCACATAAGCACAAGATTGCATAATCACATGGGATAGTGCTCACCATTCTCTAGTCTAGGGGTACGATCTAAACAGCCTGTTTTTGTACTGCCAGCAAGCCAAGAAGAGTTTTTTACATATTGAAAGTTTTATCATATTTAAAAAAATGTAAAATTCATTCCCAGATCAGGGCATAGTGAAACAGACAAATGTCCTCAGCCAGGAGATGGCATAACTAGCATCATTACTAGTTCAAAGTAGAGAGTGAACTCAGTGAATATTTGAAGAGTTTAAAGCCCTATCCCCAAACAAGGTGAATTTCACATGGCTCCTAGGTACATAGTATATACCCAGACTTGTGGGCAGTGAGGTAGGAACCATACAAATTTGTAAATAAATAGATAAATCATTTAAATATATCTTCTAGCAACATATCACAGAATTTCAGAGTTGGAAGGGACTTCAGTGGTCATCTAGTCCAACCCAAAATTGAAAGAAAATTCCTAGAACAGCACACCCCAAATGAGTGCTGTGATCCCCTATACCAGGAAGCCCAGTCTATTCAACTTTTGTATTTGAAAACAGCTAATATGCCTCCCCCAGTTCCTTCAGCTGTTAAATCCTTTTATGGCCCAGAATTGGCCCTTGTTCCATTCTAGAAGATATTCTTTGGATGACCTTCAACTTATCATTGACTTCCTAAACTATGGTGTCCAAATCACCACACAATATTCTGGATGTGATCTAATTAGAGCAGAGTACAAAAGGAATGTTACCACTTAATTTCTGAAAGTGAGGCTTCATTTCTCAATATAGCCCAAGAACATGGCAGCTTTCTGGCTTTTCTTACTTGGTTTGGGGTCCGTTAGAATGATCCTCATCTTTTTAAACCCAGCTACCACTCTCCTCATCTCTTCTTGTGAAGTTGATTTTGGGCACTTGAATGTATTTAACTTTGTATTTATCCCTAACTAAATTTCATCTAATTAGAATAAAGACAAATAATTGGGGGAAAGAGATAAGGAAAAATATATCCCATTATTCAAAAGTAATAATGTTACCAAAATAGTGTTACTGATACCATACAAAGTTTTGGTTTAAGGTTTGCAAGGACTTTAAAGTTTCTCTTTCTAGATGATATCTGGTGAGATGCCTCCTCAATGGCATAATCATCTTAACACATTTGAGCAAAGGGAATACCCTCTCCTTCTCTCCCTTAACTCAATGAGCTTATTTGCCAGGTAGGCATTGAAAGTACATTATTAACCAATTGATTAAGAGCATGTAGCTTTATCCATGACAAAATGTCGCCATCTAGTGTTAAAACATTTAACTGGGTGAATAGTTTTCAAAATAGATTCACAAAGCATTTTGTTTTTAATTTAGTTTTCGATTTTCAAAAATAGTAAGATATGCATTTAAAGTATGAAATTTCTTACTTTTAAATCACTAAAAATTAAATTTAAAATTTCATAACTGTTTGTGTGTGTGTCTGTGTGTGTAGACAATTCTTGTTCCGGCAAGAATTGAATTCACCTTCTTGTCCATGTTCTTCCATATAATATTTAGTGAGATGCCTCGATGGCATATTCTGATCTTCTCCCTCCTGTATATGCAAATGATATGAACTTGTAACATGGACATACTAAGAATTTAAGTTACCACAAGCTTCTTGGGGTATTTTGTTATACCACCATGTCCACGTTCACAGTACAAAGCCCTAGCCAGAAATAACTGTGCCAAGGTCAAAAAAAATTTTTTTTTAATTACACATCCTTTGGTTTTCTCCTGACGAATCATAGTTACGGTTTCCCTTTTGGAATTTCATAGATACCTAACTTATATATATGAACAGATTATCTCTTCTTAATATTACCCCTCATCAAGCATCATCCTTCACTTAACTACACTACCATCTCCAATATATCTCCTGCCATCTTCTGCCACTTGAACTTCCACTTTGCAAAGGGCTTTTAAATCCTCCCTCCAATAAACTTCATTTGATCACGTTGCCCTCCAGTCTTCTTACACTTTACTCCCTCCTGCCACATACTCTGATTCAGTGACAATGGCCTCCCCTGGATGTTCCACCAAGACAAATCTCAGCTTCTGGCTACCTCCAGGCCCACAACTCTTTCCCCTCCTCATCTCTGCTTCCCAGCTTTCCCTAGCTTCCTTCAAACCTCAGTTAAATTCCATGTTCTACAGGAAGACATTTCTCAGCCTCTCTTAATTGCAGTGCTTTCCCTCTCATTTACTTCCTATTTATCCTTCATATAGTTTATTTAGACACGTTTGTTTTTTGTCTCCGTTAGATTACAAGCTGCTTGAGGGCAGAGAATGTCTTCTTTTTCTTTTTGTACCCCCAGTGCTTAATAAATGTTTACTAACTAATATTTTTACACAGTAACTGCAAAATATTTTAAAATCACTTATTGTAGTATATTTGATTACGCTATTTAAGTATTATTTTATGCTTCCTTTACAAATGAGGAAGACATGAAAAACAGATTATGTAACACATGAAATGATCTATAAGGACTTTACTCCTAATTAATGGTACACATAGCACTGGAAACCAAATCTTTCTATATAACAGTAATACAGAGCTTTTTTTTTTTTAACTTACCGACATTTTTCCGGTACTTAATATCGTGATTTTTAGAAGATACATTTAATTAATGTCACTGAATTTAAAAGGATTGTGCCATACACTTCAATATTTAAAATTCAGTGATTTCATAGATACTCCCTTCCCCCAATGGAGATCACAAATCTATTACATCTAAGAGCTGATATGATCAAAAACTGTATTGCCCTGGGCCCAGTCTGTTAATGAGGTCCTCCAAGCTTAGTTAGGTTTGTCCTTGAAGATATATATACACTACTAGACTCATATTTGAAGGGTCAAGCACAGCCTTTGAACAAGCCAGGTCATTGCCAGGCTACACAATGAGGCACATCAGAGTAGGGCTTTAGCGTGGTGGAAATAGAACTATAAACTGAATAGGTCTGGAACAAAATTACCAAAATGGTCACAGTGCTTCTCAGTTTCACTTATTCAAAGTCATAAATTAATTTTTAGAGATGTTTTTTATTTCAGAGATGCTTAGAGGCAGCCAGGTGCCCCAGCGGATTGAAGACCAGGAAGACCTAAGTTCAAATCCAGCCTCACTTAGCAGCTGTGTGGCCCTGGACAGGTCACTTAGCCTCTGTTTTCTTCAGTTTCCTCAACTGTAGAATGAGGATAATAAAGCACTTAACTCCTAGGGTTATTGTAAGCATTTAGCATGATGTCTGACACATAAGAGGCACTATATAAATGCTTATTTCCTCTTCTTCCCTCCCTTTTAGTTGTCTTATACAAAGTTACTAATATTCTTTCCGTAGATACCTACCCCACCCAATGTACTGCAGCCAAGTGAAAAAAATTTCATCCATTCTACTGTGTCTTCAACAGGATCCATTTTGAGAATGAATTTGAGTGTTTCTATCGGCAAGCATAGAATTTTCCATTTTTCCTCAAGTTCTTGTAAATCCACAATATGTTTATGAGCAAGCTTTAAGAAATATAAATGAAAAGGTAAAATCATGTAGAATAGGATAGAAAACAGTTTTTAACAAAAGTAATTGTTGGCATTCTAAATTTCAAGTACTTTAGGAAAACTGAATTCTGTTTCATGTGTGAAAAAATCAAAAGAAAGTCATAATAACTTATGTCTTTAAGATGAGACTTAAAAGTAGAAGGGACACTGAAGATGATTTAATTCAACCTCCCCTTCATTGCAGGGAGGGAAAGGAAGCCATGAGAGATGAAGTAGTTTTCCCAAAATCACACAAAGAAATCTTATTCCCACATTCTTCTCTTGGAAAAGCTTTATTTCTCAAAAGCAAAATACTTCAAAAGATGTGAGGAGTTAAGAGTAACACATCCTGAAGTTTCAGATACAAAGGCCAATTAATAATTACGGAAGCTTTGTTTCACTCTGTGTTCAGATTTCTACGGAAAGATCCTTTCTAAATTGAAATGGGGACTTCAGGTGGAGAAGTTCACTGTTTGTCAGATAGTCTTTATGCCTATGAAGTAACTATTTTCTAGAGACCTAGAGAACCTCCAAAAAACAGACTGAGGATGATATGCCAAAACTGCCAACGTAGTGGTCCTAAAGGTGATGGTATTTTTCCTGATTAGATGGATGGAAAAAAAAAACATTTATAAAACAGATGTTATTTTAGAGGTCCACCCCCAAGATTGGGTTTGGTCTGTGTAAAACTCAGATAGCTTGGCAAGGTACTGTGCCACATGAATTACATACAACCTTACTCTAATCTATGAGGTGTTAAAATTATTTTCCCTTCCTGGAAGAAAAATTGGAAGAGATCTCTGCAAGAACACCTCTGACAAAAATAAAGATCAGAACATTTCAACTTTAGAGAATAAAGTACTGAACAATTTCTTTTTAAATATGCTACATTTTTTTTCAACATTGGAAACGGTTCAAAAGTTTAATAAATAATTTAGAAGATGAATTGTAACTTTGTTCATTGTTCGTAGAAAAACCACTAACAATAAAAAAGAGAGTATTTGATACAAGAACTAATGACAATATAAGATTAGGTGATAATGAATAATCCTACTTAGGGAAACCTAACAATGAATCACGTAAGCTTGAAGCACAGGAGGTAGTTATATATAATTATATGTGCTTCCTCTTCAAATAAACTTCTAAAATTTGTTGGATGTGAAAATAGAATTTATTAATGTCTCTGAGTGGTGTCAACCCCTTATAGTAAATTTAGGTAGGTTTGATTTCAAGCACTAGAGAATTAAACCATCACAACAGTATTGGAACTATAGTACAGATGCTATACCATTATATGTGGGGGAAGGGGGACTAATCAGTTGTTGGTTGGGTAGAACACAGGTTCTTTGTACCTGCTTGTGTAAAACTTTAAGGAGTCCTCTTGTCAATCCTGTATCATTTTTTTG
The DNA here is from genome assembly GCF_028372415.1 of Notamacropus eugenii. NCBI lineage: Eukaryota > Metazoa > Chordata > Mammalia > Diprotodontia > Macropodidae > Notamacropus > Notamacropus eugenii. The sequence continues at coordinate 359,658,322 of NC_092875.1, read as the reverse complement.
GGTAGCCACTGGCAGTTCAACTCTCTCCTTCACAGGAAGGGGATCCCCTCTTGACAAAGCTGAAAAATACCTAATAATCAAAGAAAGATCTTAGATCAATATTTATAATATATATGAGTTAGTTTCTTAAAAGAATTTAGTGAGTGGTTCTAAAAAGGTAAGAAATGAATGAGCACAATGAAGTAAAGTTACTAAAGAACTAACTAACACTTTTCATCTAGGCTCCAGAATCAATCTAAAACATTGGTGTTAAACTAAAACAGAAACAGGAGCCTCTACGCTGTATGTAACAGTTCCTACAGACCACATATTGACAGTTAAAAAAATGCAATATTATGTTTCTTTGAATTTTTATTTATTTCATTAAATATTTTCCAATGACAGTTTAATCTGCTTCAGGCTGTACTCAGGATTGTTGTGGGCCTCATATAGCCCACAGGACATCTGTTTGACATTTCTCATCTAAAGCAGTGATTCTTAAATTATGGGTCAAAAATATGGGAGCAGGAAGTCATGAAACATTTGGCAACAGTTTCTGAATGTGCAAGGACCAAAAATTAATTCAAAATCATATATTATTTCTGACAGTGCTTGCCGTTTTGCATTGTACAACTTCACTGCAGTCTGGGTTCTGAACACACATCATGCACATTTTTTCACCAAGCATGCCCTCAGGCCACGAATCCCCAACACACTCCAGAAAAGGTTTCTGGAATGCAAAACGTTTAAGAAGCCCTGATCTAAAGCATCAAATCTAGTTAGTCTAAGCTCTTGAGTAGCTTTCTCCCCTTTTCCTCCTTTCTTCAAGTTTTTTTCTTAACTAATATATTAATGGCAGGTTTCCCACTTTTATCATTTTCATTTCATAGTAGCCCCAAATCAAGCAGAGGTTTCCTGTTAATGAAGTAGCGATAATCAGGCCAGATGCTAACTGCCTGGGTCTTGCTGTGCTAAGGTATTTTAATTTACCTGCCCTTTCCTCATTCCCCAGCGATAACAACACTGCTACATTTCCCATCAACCCCCTTCATTTTTCATTTCTAAGACCAACAAGGAGTCAGAAGTTTGAAATTTTTCTCAGTGAACTCAAAGAATGAACACAAACTCAGCCAGCTGGGAAACTGGATTGTCAGTTCCCCTCTGAGGAAAAGGATGAGTAGGTTAAAGAGAAGTGATGGTAACACTGACTACTACTGAGTGTTTACAGGCAGGATATGGCTTCTTTGCTGCCCTTTGGTACAGACTGTAGCAAATGTAGCTGATTTCTTGAATCTAATTCATTTCAGCACTCTACTCATTGGACTGAAGTATCTTGAAAAGAGACTTAAACGTACTCATGTATGAAATAACATTATCTTGCTCCATGGCCCAGGCAAAAAAACCTCATGGAGTTCAGGTAATAGACTCATGATCATAGAGAATTCTACTTTTTCTCCTATCAGCTCTTGTGACCATTGAATCTTCATAATATGAGAAGCAGTAGGAGGAATTAAAACACTTGCATTTTTACATAGGAGTAAAACTATTTAACCAAGGTTATCTAGGTAAATGGCAGGGCAAGGTTATTACCTTAGGTCTTCCGACTCCAACAGAAGGAATGGAAAAGATTAATATTGGTAAATAAGTAGGATTTATTAAGAATTTGTGGTCAAGATTTTTTTTTAATTATCTTATAGCCTGAAAAATTCTGTTTACAAAGAAAATTTAAATGTGTGCCTAATTTTGTACCATGATGTTTTTATTTATGCTTTACGGATTTCACCCTACATAACTTGTGAAATCCATCACCAAGGACATCTGCAATTCCAGCAGTTTTACACTTATTTTTATACTCAGATAGTATCCTACATAATTTATCAGTGAAGACATAAAAAACCATCTTTGATTACACTTCATCAACCAAAGCTTCAACAGTATTTTGAGATATGTGTGTCCTTCAGTCAACCATGCCTCACAATGACATTACCTAGAACAACAGACTCCAAGGTGATGTAATATTCATCATATGTATGTAAACATACATACATACATGTATATACACAGAGCTTTATTTTTCCAGCCATGGATAGGAATTTTACACAACTTTCACTAAAAAATTAATTTTAGTGGAAGAGGACAAAACTAGAAAAGCCAAAGCTGTATAATTTTAATGAAAAATAAATATGAATTTAATGAAAAATAAAAATATAAAATAAAATGAAGCGGAAACTAGCTTTTCTGGGAAGTTACTTTTAAATAGGATAGGCTGATGGAGAGGAATTAAAATTGCTTTGATTCTCCATCATCTAAGATGCTCTTACGGAAGAACATGATGCTGGAAGCTTCTAAGATGCTCTTATGGAAGAACCTGATGCTAGAAGCTTCTGCCTAGAAGTGACCATACAGTAATCATACTGTTTTAAGTTCACCCTAATATAATATATATTCTAACCATAATAAGGTGAAATAGTTCACCTCAAATCTAAAACGGGGCTTAAAAGAAGTTAGTCATTATCTTTATTAATATTTTACTATATACATGTATACATATTTTAATCTGACATCTAACATCTCTCTCTTTGGGCTCTTCTCCAATCACACCCCATGACACATAAAACCCGACAAAACGGAGCAGGCGTTTGTGCAGACCAGTTCCAGGCACGGTGTTAAACATCTCCGGTCCCTCAAAAGTGTGAGCAGTTACAACAACCCTACTCTTTTTCGATATAACCATTTCTAAAAAGAAGAGGGTGACCACAGGACCTCTTAACCCACGTTAAGGAGGCAGCCCGGGCGGCGGCGGGGCGCTTCAGGTGCCCGCGCAGGGGAGGGCTCACTTACCCTGCGGACCACTGCAGCACGTCGGTGGGCTGGGTTCTGATGGCAGCCTTGGTGAACTGTTTCAGGATATCTGGGAGCTCGGGGGGTATGTGAATCTGCTGGGCGCAGAACATAGTGTCTGGAAGAGGCATGATTCTCCGGCGGTTTAGCAACCCAAGCTTGAAAAGGGAAACACAGTCAAATAAAAGAACGCGTCCTGGGGCTCTATCTAGGAAAGAGGCCCGGGCTCTGAGAGGAGCGAGCATCCTGCTTAGCGGTGGGATTTGTCTATCCCGGGGTCCTGGGCGGGGGGGGACAGGCAGGAAGCAGGGATCCCCAAAGGCAGGGCAGGGAGGCCAGAGAGATCAGCACTTTTCTTGCAGTGGCAGGACCAGGAGCCGGGAAGGCTCACCTTCCCGAGTTCAAATCCGTCCTCCGCCAGCTCCTAGAGGGGTGACCCTGGACAAGTCACTTCCCTCTGTGAGCCGAGCTGGAGAAGGACAGGACAAGCCACTCCAGGACCTTTGCCCAGAAAACCCCAAATGGGGTCACGAAGAGCCGGAACAGGACCGCCCCCAAGCTCTCGGCCCGGGAAGGCCGGCCCCGGGGGGCCCCCTGGCCCCGGGGGCTCCCCCTAACCCTGGGCTCCAGAGCTCGGGGAAGCCGCCCCCGCCTCCGCCTCCGCCGCCTCCTCCTCCCGGGAGTGGGGAGGTCGGGACGCCCCGGCAGGGACACCTGTCAGGCCGAGGACAGGGCTCAGCTTCGGGGGAGCTGAAAACATGGGCGGCTTCTTGAAGGGGGCCCGGGGACGCTGGGGGAGCTCTTACCGGCTCCTCCGGATCCACTGGAATGAGGACCAACGGCGGACCCTCGAGACTACCCCGCCAAGCCCGCCGCCGTCACGGAGGAGGCACGATTGTTTCGCGCCGTATCCAGGCAACGGGGACGCGCTCGGAGCGCTTCCTGTCCCCTCCCCCCGCGCCCCGCCGCGCAAGCGCACAGGCGGGCCAGAGCTGGGCGGGGGAGGGAGCCAGCCGAGATGGAGAAGGCGGAGTCTACGCCTGCCCCTAACCGGCGGGGTATCCGCCCGTCCAGTTACCCCGAACTCCGCTCGGGGCGGGCAGGGTTGGGGGCTTGCCTCCGGCCGGTTACAGGCCGTGTGACCCTGGACAAGTCGTTCAGCTTCTCAGCGCCTCCCCTCCCCCCCAACCAAGACCGTGCGTCCCAGAGCCGCCGAGGGGGAGCCTCGGTAGAGAGGGCTCCTCTGGGAGCTCCGTAGCTGTAACCCAGGCCCAGGTCCGGTCCGGTCCAAACTAAGAACTTGGAAAGGAACCCAAGCGAGAACGATCCCTGTCAGGGAGCTGGCACAGAAAGCCCACTTAGCTTATTGTACCACCGCTTGTACCCCAGCTTCTGTCCCAGCGGTATGCAAAGCATGTGCGAGCGAACCCCCAGAATAACTTTCTCTGAAGTTCAAGGACTTTGGGGATGGGGGTGTCCGTATTCCGAGCCACAAGGGACAGGGAAAGACACTTAGTAGGCTCCCAATAAATGTTACTCACGTGAATGAATGACTGGTCCTTATGTGATACAGAACTGGCTTTATTAATAGGGCAAGCTAGGCGTGTTTTCAAATAGCTTTTTCTGTGGTCACTTAAGAGAAGCCATCCGCTTCAACCGAATGGAACGCTCCCGACACTTAATGCTTACCCTCCGCTTACTGATGCTTAAAAGAGGAGCATTTGACATTGAAAGTGCTGGTGTGAAATTGGAAGCTAAGAATGGTCAGGCTCCCGGTGATCGCTGAGCGTCCGCTCTGCGCTGACTCTGGTGACGCAAATACAGAAAGAATGGCATCACCAGGAGCTGACGATCTGGCAGGGAAAACCACCCGGACGCGTGGAAGTTTGCACACGATAACGTCTGCGGAACAAGTACAAAAAACATACCAGACAGGCAAGGCACTAGCAGCTGATGGGACCAAGAAAGGCTTCAGGTAGAAAATAGCTGAAAGGAGGTGCTCTAGGAAGGAAGGGTGGCAGAGAAGGGTTCTCCAAGGGACTACCAGTGCACAAGTGTTAAATGCATGAAACAGAATAGTGTGCGGCTGGACCACAGAGTGAAGAAAGGGGAATGATGGATGATGAATTTGGAAAGACAGGTTAGGGACTAGTTTAGGAAGGGCTTTAGAAACAAGTACGTGTTCTAGAGGTAATGCTGGAATATTGTAGCTTGTTGAGCAGAGGAGTGGCCTGGCTGAAAAATAATTTTGGAAGCTGTGTGGAGATTGGATTGGAGAGGGGAAGACTTGACTCAGGGAAAACAATTAGGAATTCATTAGGATGATGAGGTTTTTTTTATGTGGTAGCCTTAAAAGTGTGTGGTGTGTGTGTGTGTGTGTGTGTGTGTGTGTGTGTGTGTGTGTGTGTGCAGGTACTTACTATATGGGTGTATGGGAAAGCTCTGGTTTAGGATAACCTAGAGATTCAATAAGATTCATTGCTGCTTGCAATTTTTTCCTCAAATTTCAAAGGCAGGAGGTGGGAGCATATTTTCCATGAGTAGACACTCCAGGATTTCCAAGGCAGATCATATGTCAAGAGAAACTATGGTTTTAGTGATACTTTGCAAAAAGAACAGACCATGTATCCTGAGTTTTATTTTGTAAAATACTGTAGTTGAAAACATAAGGGAAAATGATGTTAATTCAGTTGGCTGACCAGCTGGCTATAATATTGTGGAATTATTGGTCCTACTTTAACCTATACTTCAAGTTAGATTATATAGTGTAGAAGCAAAAGTCCAGATTGAAGGGTAAGAGGAAAATGGGGTGGAAGTCCAAGTAGCCTGATGATTGACCTTAGAGGTCACATGAATAGAAATATGGAATTCCAGACCATTAGGGTTACACCTATCTAAAGTCTTCAGAGAAGTTACCTTAAAGGACTTTAAATCTGCACCACTTGACTATGAACACATTTCCACTGTCTGAATCCTTCATGATACAGAATTTTCCATCTTTTAATGGCAAAATTTATCCTACTGAACTAAATTCACTTAGTTACATGCCATGGATCTTCTTGATATTCTGGACTGATTTTTTTTTCTTTGTGGATGAATATATAATATTTTATTTTATTTTTTTGATTGAGAACAAATTTAAGCAAAAAAATTGGTCTTTGACCCAGGATGGAGTGCAATTAACAAAAGTAAAAATATATATTTTCCTGGAGTCTTGAAAATCTAGAAAGCTTTAAACTTAAAAAAGAGAGAACTGCTCACATTTGCCTGTCAAACCAGATACCATAGAGAATACTAGTTTCCAAATTGGAAGAAAATCATTAATAAGAAAACAAAATCCGATAAGAACACCAACAATAAAACTCATAGCCTCATGTTTGGAGATGCGTAGAGTAAAAATAAAAATTTGGGTGGACCAGAGACCCTAACATAAGGAACTAAATTAGACTTTTTAGGTAAGAAAACTGAGGGGAATAGGACAGCAAGGTGGTTGATTGTGGGAATTAAGTCAAAAACACTGACTCCACCTTGTGATTCATCCAGCTCGGATCCTTTTCTATTCAGGTATGGATCTAGTCCAAATTCTGTCTTGTAAGAAAAGTTAAATTGTGGAAAATGGGAGAGAATCTTGTCATATGGTTTGAACCTAACCCCTGTATGGCTGGAAAACTGGACCACCTCTACCTGCTGTTTAGAGACCCTTAATTAACCAAGGCCCCAGGTTATGCCGATAAAAACCTAGCCAGACCCAAAGATCGATGCAAGTTTTCTCACAATTATACATCTTGAGCAACCCATATATTTTATCTGAAAACTGGCCCTGTATTGATCAGTTATCATTTCCATGTTCTTTGATTATTCACAGACACTTGGGGTAACAGGAAGACCTTTTCTGATTTCATGGAATTGTACTTTTGCTTTTCCCCTTCCAACTTGTAAAAGTCCCCAATCTTTCATCCGATTAGAAATCAGATTACCTAATGTATTTTAATTAATTGGTCTTATTTTTAATACATAAAAGAAGCCTGTCTCCCCTTCTGTTTGGGGTCGAGGCATAAACTGATATGTTACCAGTTTGTTAGGCAATTGCCATGCATTGTTTAATAAACTGATATGGTATCAAGATCAAACCTTTGCGTCTTCAGGCATTTCAAGAGCATTCCTGTTTGTTTGTTTGTTTGTTTTTTTGATGGGAAAGGATTCATGGTGGGGATATGGCTAAGTCAGTATGAACCCTGCAGTGATCTTTATCTATTTGAGTTTGACACCAGCATCAAGCGCCTGGCACTATGCTAAGTGCTGGGGAAACATGATTTAGGTTGAAGAAAATACGTCCACATAAAACTATGTACAAGAATTGGATTTGTGTGTGTACGTGAAAGGTTAAGGTATTAACAGTGGGATTGGGTTAAGATTCCTGTAGGTGGAATTCAGCTGAACTCTGAAGGAAATTATGAATTCTATGAGATGGAGGTGAGGAGTGCATTCCTTTAGGTATAGGGGAAACCCTGTAAAATGTATGGTGACAGGACTTACAACGTATCATGCAGAAACCCACAAGGTCAACTTGGCAGGAATGTTTTGGTGCATGAAAGAAAAGGGCTCACAATTAGCCTAGAATGGACAACTAAGAGTCGAACCATTAAAAACTGAGGTAAAAGGGAGCCACTAGAAGTTGAGTGGGGAAGTGTTATCAAACCAATGTTGTAGAAATACTAATTTGGCAATTGTGTGGAGGATGGATTGGAAAGTAAAGCTGAGAGACCAATTAAAAGTTAGTATTAAGTAGAGAAATGTGACACTAAGTTGGTGTTATGTAAGTGGAAAGTAATGACAGATATGAAAGACCTGGAGGTAAAATGTGGCAAGTGATTTGACATGAGAAACGAATATTAGGAAAGAGTCAAATATGACTCCAAGGTTAACTCAGGGGACTATAAGGACTGTGGTGTCTTTGTCAGAAATAGAAGTCAGTTTGGAGAGCAAAAACAATGGGTTGTTTTACACAGGTTGAAATTGAGATAGCTATGGGACAGACAGTTGGAGAAATGCAATAGTTGGTGTTGTGGGACTAGAGTTCAGAAGAGAGAAAAGATCTAGGAGTCAATGGCAAGACAGGAGCTGTTAAGATAACCAAAAAAGTAGAGAAGCTAGGATAGGATCCTAGGGTACATTCATGCGAAGGGGTAAGATAACTGATGATCGCTATAGGTGTAGCCAGTCAGGTCAAAGAAGAGGGCAATGACCTGAAAAACCAAAGAAAACAGAGCACCTAAGAGGGAGTGGCCAACACTACCAATAATGGAGTTTGGGAAGGACAGGACTGAGAAAAGGTCCTAATTTTGACAAATAATATATTAGTAAAAGGGCAGCTAGGTGGCACAGTAGACTGCCAGGCCTGAAGTCACAAAGACCTGAGCTCAAATCTGGCCTCTGACACTTAACTAGCTGCGTGACCTTGGGCAAGTCACTTACCACTACTCACCTCAGTTTCCTCATCTGTAAAAGAGCTGGAGAAGGAAATGGCAAATCACTTCAATATATTTGCCAAGAAAACCACAAATGGGGTCATGAAGAGTGGGAACACAATTGAAACAACTGAACAACACTAGTAACCTTAGAGAGGGCAATTTCTGTTTGCTAATGGTACCAGAAGCCAGACTGCAAAGGTTTGAAAAATTAGCAGATGAAGAAATGAATGCAATGTTTACACAGCTTTTTCTAGGAGATCCTCTGATGGGGAGAGATGGAGGTAATTAAGCTAGATGACAGTACTTCAGTTGTTTTGGAATTAGTAGAATGACTAATCCCAAAGAACATCTACTGAGTCATCAACTTTGCATGTAGGTTTTTAGGTCTCTAATGGAAAGGATCTGTCCTTTGCTGTTTTAACAGTTTAAATCAACTTTTTAATGAAGGTATAACACAAAGCATAACTGTCAAATTTTCAAATGTCAGTCTTGTACAGTTAGGTTCCTATGGGATGAATATAACAGTATAATTTAATATGGGATGAATATAATAGTGGATTTAATAAATTTTATCTCTGAGTTTCAAAAAATCACCTTACCAGGTTGATGAGGAAGGCATGGCTGAAGGAGTTCCAGTGAACTACAAACTCACTATAAATCAACAATGTGACAAAGGAGACAACAAAACAAACCAGTTCATAGGCTGCACTGAGGCACAATTCACAGAGCAGAGTAGTTCATGACTGTGCTACAACTAAAGTACCATGTCCTATTCTGAAGGCCACATTTTAGGAAGGGCAGTGACAAGCTGGAATGCAGTCAGAGGAGTCACAAGAATAGTGATGGAAATAGAGGCTATGTCATGTAAACAAAGGTTGAACTACAGATGTTTAGCTTGGAGGGGGAAAAAATACAATAGTTATGAAGTATTTTCAAAAGGCTCTTATGTTTCAAACTGACCAGATTTGCCCTGTATTAACTCCAAAGGGAAGAACCAGAAACAATAAATGAGTGAAAGTCTAAGCTTATAGGCCTAGAGCTGTAAAGAAGCCTTTTCAAGTAATCTAGTCCAATCCCCTTATTTTGTAAACAAGGAAACTTGAGATTCAGAGCGTCCAAGTGATTTGGCCAAGGTCCCAAAGGTAGTAAGCAGCATAAACTAAATTCCTATTTAGGTCTCACGGGTCCAAGTTTAGTGTTCTTTCCAGTATCCACGCAGGGGAGTAGACTTCAATTTGATGTAAGGAAATGCATCACAACAATTAGAGCTATCCAGATATGGGATGGGCTCCTTTGGGAATAAGTTGGGGTTTCTACTCATTAAAGGTCTTTAAGTAGAGCTTACTTCAGGATGTTTTGGAGGCAGTTTTCCCTCAAGTATGGGTTGAACTAGACAATTTCACTTTATTGAAACTTCTCCTAATCTAATTCTCATTTTCTGTATGAAATTACAAACCTATACCAAGATTATCCTCTACAGTAATGGTATCAAACTCATATAGATAGGAAGGCCACTAAACTGCACATAAGGATCCCTGTGGGCTGTACATTGACTTAGAAAACCAGAAAATAATAGTTTTATTGTACTTTTATTTAAACATTACCCAATTACATTTTAACTTGGTTCAATGCACTTCAGAGAGCTGTCTGCAGCGTTCGACACATCTGCTCCAATACATACCTAAACAGGTGACTATCCTACTTTTGGTTAAAGATTTCCATGGCGGAAACCCACTACCACCCCCAAGACAACCCATGCCATTTTTGTGTAAATTGTTGGGATGTTTTGCCTCTTTATAATTTCTACCCATTGTTTTAAGTTTTGATCCTTGGGGCCAAATGGAACCCATCTTCTGTACAATAGCCTTCAAAGGCTTCAAATACAAGACTTTAGTTTCCCTTAAGCCTTCAGGTTCTTATCCTTCCTAATATGGCACAAACTAGAGACCCTTCACTTTCCTAGCTGCCATCCTCTATCCATTTTCCAGCTTATCAATGTTCTTCCTAAAATGCAGCAAACCAGAACATATCCCATCTCTCTCCCTTTTTAAATGCTAAAAGCTCCTGAGAGGGAACATGTAATAGTTATCTCTGTGTTTTCCCATACATAGCATATTATACACAAAGTGTACAACCTAATAAACATGTTGACTAACAGCTGGTATTTGTGAAGTGCTTTATATAAATTAAATCCCTAGATCTTCACACAAACCTGTAAGGTTGGCAGGGCAAGTATTATTAATCCTATTTAAAGATGAGGAAACCAAGGTTTGGAAAGACAAAAGAACTTGCCCAAAGTCACCTAGTCAGCAAGTAGCAAAGCTGGGATTCAAAAGATCTTCTGACAGATTATGTGCTCTTTAAACAAACTACCTCACAATAATGAAGAATTACAAGAGTCTGCTGGTAGGGCAGCTAGGTGGCACAGTGCATACAGTGCCAGCTCTGGAGTCAGGAAGACTCATCTGCCTAAATTCAAATCTGTTTCAGACACTTACTAGTTATGCGACTCTGGGCAAGTCACTTGACTGTTTGCCTCAGTTTCCTTATCTGTAAAATGAGCTGGAGAAGGAAATGGCAAACTACTTCAGTATCTTTTCCAAGAATACCCCAAATGGAGTTACAAAAAGTAAGACGCAACTGAAAACAACTGAAGGACTACTATGTTTGCTTGAGATTAGCTTTGATAGCTGCTGTCATCTCCATCTGTGAAGAATTGTAAATAAAATCTGATTTCTGCAATAGCAGATGCTTTATTATTTTTTTTTTTTGTCAAAGGTCTTCCTTAACATTCCACTCTTCGCATTTTTATTGATGGTGGTTCTGTGAATGGAAATAGTTTACATTCATGACAAATAAAAAGTGAAAGGCACATATAAAAAGTACACAGGAATAAATGGTACACTTTTCTAATTATCACGATATTAAAAATACAGAATATTACAAAGTGAAATATGAAGGAAGGATGCCCCTATGGACAGTCAAAAAAAGGTATGGGCTCACAGTCGCTTATAAAATAAAAGATTAAATAAACTAGGATAAAATAATTTAACCAAAAGTTTGAAAGAATTTATATTAGTCATGCTTTTTGATAATACTTTTCTTGTTTATCTACAGTTTTCATGATAAATGGAAGCAGTAATTCAACAGATACTTTCTACTTTTCATTATGAAAAATCTTTTAAACATATCTAAGTTTAATACTATAAAACTGACCTTTGCAAATAAATTTAAAATGTAGCATTCTTAAGATATGAGAAAACTAAAAACTTTACTTTTTACGTGTCAATGTCACCAAATACATTTATCAGTGGTTTTTTTGCAAACATTTTGTTGACGAAGAAATTTTTTTTGACTCTTCATTTCAACCCAAATGCAAAAGTCATATTTTTAAATTGGCTGCTTTTCTGGGTGTGAGAAAAGTACATATTATAAAAATCAAATCATTTGAGGAAAAATCAGCCTCAACTATTTCAATAAGAGAGTGGAAAAAAAAACACAAGACAATAATCATTACATTATTTAAGAGATGTATTAAACTTTAAAATAAAAATTATTTTACATTTACATCCAGACTTAAGGTGTCCAATGACATTTGTTTTCACTTAATCCCCACTGATTCTCCATATATGTAATAGGAAAAATCATCTAAAGAAAACATTTTGAGGTTTTTGGATCCTAGCTATAATCAGCAAACTTCACATTAGCACTTTTTGAAAGTAATAATCTCAGATTGACATTTAAAAAAAAAAAACAGTGCTTGATGATTTTAAAATGAAATTCATAATTTACTGACAATGAACAACTATGCATTTGACATAAACAATGGCCTCTGATGACATTAATGAGTTATTCACCCTAATATTTAATTTTTTTAATTTGTTAAAAAAACCCACTAAAATAAACAAGACAAAAAAACCTTATTCTCCTAACAAATTTTAATATTCCTCAAAGACTGGGGTTTCAGACTGCGTAAAATTTATGAGATTGCACTACTGGGGGAAAAAGCTATATGAAGCACTGAAACAACAGAGATTTAAAATATTTACAAGACTGTTAAAGAAAAATCTTGATGCCAACAAACTATTGTTGGCAAATCCTGTCTTTGTAAAAAATATCCTTTTGAAATTACAATGTTAAAGGAATACTGACAGTCAAATCAAAAATAATTTGTGGTAAAAACAATCAAAATTTTACATTTAATGATCATAATATATGTATAAGTGAATCAGAGGGAAAATTATTTTGGCCTTTTTTCATGTTATGTTTTACCTGAAATTTTCCAACCAAGTATATGAAGCAGTACATAATTCTGTAGAGTATCAATTATTAATGTCTTGGAAAATTGCCCAGACCTTTTGTGCTAAACAAATACATATATTATTAAACTTTTGTATAAAGGAATTTAAATTCTTGTTAACACTAAATTAAACATTAAAGAATTTGGGTAAATATAATAATCGAATTTCACTTTTCTCCTAAAAAGCAATTTCTTATTTAACATGACAGATTTTATCAAGTATTTAGAAAAAAGAAATTCAAAATTTTATTAGACAAAAGGACTGAGCAGAGCTTTAGCTTGAACATTCCTTATCGCAGTACAAGAAACCTGCATACACACAGAGATGTACTACAAAGTGCGAAATGCTGTAATACTACACCCCACATGAGGCTTCTTCCACCTCTATTGTCTATAATAAAAATTTAAATGAAAACACTACGGGGCGACTGAGAATGACTGCAAATAAATGAAACTATCAGAAACTGTTGCATTTGACTTGGTGGCTTGTGTTTGGCTGTAGTTTTACATTAAAAAAAATGGAGATTTTAGTTTATGTATTTTAATACTATATGGATTTTTTCTGTAGTTTACAAAGATCATTCTTCTATGACCATTTGTGACTCACCAAACAAAGTTAATTCTGCCTTTCTTTAAAAAGGGCAGACTCGTTGATCATTTCATACAATATAGTGACTACCATTTAAAATATTCGGTCCATCTGCCCATCAGCTCTCCCTGTAAATTTTCTAATTTCCAGCTTTGGTTATAAGGAAAACTAACTTTTTAAGTGAGATACCCTAGCAAGGTCCTAATGTAACACAGTTTGTATTTCTTTTGAAAAAACCAGCTCAGTTGGCTTCCTCCTAGACAAAATTTAGTTGGTTAATGGGAATCAATGTATTCACTCACATATAAAGCTTTTGATATTTGGGGAGATGATTGCTTGAAAAGTAGGAAAAATACATTCTCTAATTCCCACCCAGTCATTTGCTAGCTCACAGTGCTAGATTTTTCCAAATAATCTTCTCCATTATATTTTACCTAAGCAAATAAGCCACGTCTACAATTCGCAAAAACATCACAAAAATGTAGTAACTTCAGTAAAGTTACAGTACTGTATTGTTTATGATGTGATGTTGTATGACTTTTGGCCACTGCTGCCAACAAATGCGAATGAGTAAAGGAAACAACAAAAAGTCTTGATTTGGTGTTTTTGTTTTTTGGTTAAGTGTAGACATGCCCTTAACAAGCACAAAAACCTGACTTTCAATGCTGATCTCTAGGGTTATTAAAGTTATCAAAATTAAAAATAGATTCCTTACCTACAGCAAGATACTGTACAATATTACAAACACAGACACATGAAAAAAAATCAGGCAGTAGAAAACGTACAACAGCTTTGGTGTTCTACAAAACAACTTTCAAAAAGGTTGATAGTGAAGCACACAGTTCATGTTTTCTTACCACAGACATTTCACTGACGATTTGTATTTGTTTCTTTTCATGTTCTTGGTAAGGCCTCTCTACCCAAGAAAGTCAGAATGCATCAATTTAATAAGAACTATTAGGAACATCATAAAATGAGCTCCAAATTCACTGAAAAGTCTTGCCTCTTTGTGCCATCGCTTTGTGGCACTTTTCTTGACAACAGAACAGCAGGTCCAAAATAAAGTGACAACTACATTTAATAAATTAATATACATTTTTGTTTAAAGATGTACAATGCACATTCTGTTTAATCCAAGGTTTTAGGGTGTCAGGATACTTTCTATTTACACATATACAGATCTCAAACAGCAATGAAAAATGAAGAAGATGCAGATAGAGGAGCAGGTCTTCAACTGCTATCTAAATGCTAAGAATATGAATTTTTAAAAAGTTAAAGTAAAAACATTGCTGTAAAGATCATTGGGAAAAATATTATCCAGAGATAGAAGAGTCCACAAAAAAGGACACATAAAGGCAAAAGGAAGGTCAAGGTATTTAAGACAACTATTTTATTCTTGTGAAGACGGTGGAGATGGTGTTGACGTGCCTTGTTTACCTGACTTTCGCTCATAGTTCACTAGTCGTTGTCCCACAAGATATCTAAATTTGAAAAGAGAAGAATTAGTATTAGGAAAAATTTATGTATCCTTACATTTTAACAGATACAATCAAACAGCATATCTAGGCTTAAACCACTTTACATATAGAATCAATGTATTTTACTATTTGGAAAATACAGAATAGGGATCAGAAACAAATGAGCATCAATTCTAATTGGTCTGAATTTCAGCAATAACCATCCCAGGAATTTAGGAGATACTTAGGCTAGAAGGAGTTATAGAGAACAGGAACGGAACAAAGGAAGAGGAAAAAAAGAGAAGATAAGATGGAAATTAAAGGAAGAAGCAGATGAGAAGACCTAAGTGATAAATGTAAGATCTTAATTGCCTTAACAAGTCAGATTTACATAATGTTTTTTAAGGCTCATATAATGGCTTCCTCAAAGCACTGTGGGAAAAAGGCAATAATTATTAATAATATATATTATAAAATAATAATTAACAACCCCATTTTATATACAAGGAAACTGAGGCTCAGAGATCTTAACTGATTTAAACAAATTCACCTCTCACATCCTTGCTAGTTGTATGACCACTGGTAAATTATTTAACACCTTACAGGTTTAATTTCCTTATTTGTGAAATGGGTATAATTCAACCTATGCGCATTGTGCTAAGCACTAGAAATACCAAAGACAAAAATGAAAACAACTCCTGTCCTCAAGGTTACTGTATATGAACAAACAGAAAAATGAATGCAAAGTAATGTAAAAGTGGAATGAATGCTAATATAATACCTGTACTACACATTGTTATGAGAAGTGTACTTTGCAAACCCTAAAAAGCTATACAATGCTAGCTGTTCACTTATTTTTATTTTCTATGCCAATTGGTCCAAACCGCCCCCCCCCCATAACTATATACCCACAGGCTACACTTCCAGCAGATGACCTACCTTCCTTTTTTTCATTTAAATTTTTTTGAGTTACAATTTAAATTCTGAACTGTCTCCTTCCCCCACCACTGCTGCATCCAGCACTAAAGGAAGCTACCATTTAACACAGATTTATAAATAGTGTATAAGACTGTAACATATCTATTTCTATTTATCAATTCTTTCTCTGGAGATGGAGAGATCCTTCATAGATGATTTGATCCTGTAAACTAGCCCTATCCTAGCAGATAATCTTTTTTCCCTTAGCTTTAGAAATACCACACCCCTCCTGATTTTCCTTAATCTAGAAACTTATTTCTAGGTTCATCTACTTAAGGGCTAACGCATTAAATATCTGTGTTCCCTAAGGGTCTATCCTTAGTCCTCTTCTCTTCCCATCCTAGCTAACTTTGGCAGTCTCATTCAGTGTGGCTTCAAGTGTCAGATTTATGCAGATGATTCCTAAATCTTTTCTTAGTCTTTACCTCTCTTTTAAGATCCAAGTTCATATCTCCAGCTACCTACAGGATAATTTTTCTTCAATATCCCAGATTCTTCAAATTAGACATGTCCAAACAGGAGTTCACTATCCTTCCCCAAACCTACTTTCACTTTCTTTCTGTAACCACTACTCATCATTTCTCATGTCTGTCACCTTAATGTTATATTTTAATCTTTCTACTTCTTAACATCTCACAACTAGTTACCAAAAACTGTCAATTCCACCTCTGTACTATCTCTAGAATCTTTCCCCTCCTTTCGAGCTTCGTGGAATGAGAACCCAGTATAGGCTCTCTTTACCACCTGCCTAGACTACTTCAATAGTCGCCTTATACAGCTCTGTAATATCCACTTCCAACATTTTCAATCCATCCATGACCCAACTACCAGATAATTTCTTGTGCAAATTTCAGTAGTGGCCCATTGGCTATTCAGTAAAGTTCAAACTCCTGTCAACATTTGAAGACCCTTTAGTCTAGCTAAACTGAACTACTTCTTAGTCCCTTGAACATTTAACTTTTGCGGCCCTTGTTCAGGTTGTTGGTCCTTCTGTGTAGAAGTACCACCTTCCCCATTTTGCCTGTTTAATTTTTCTAACCATCCTCTAAAGTCTAATTAAAATACTACCTCCTCCAGGGAGTTATCCATAATCCTCTCACAAGCAATGTACCTTAACCTTAGAATTTCTCACAGCACTTTGCTATTTGAATCTCTACCTGTGGTAGTATGCCTATTTGTGTTGGTATCTTAACTCCTCTATAAGACTGTTAGTTCCTTGAGGATATACACAGAGTCTTCTCTGGAAAAACTGCTGAGTAATGATGTTATATTGTATTTCTCCTATGAACACAACATAACCATTAGTTTTTATTGTTCCTTTTAAACCTCAAGTTTAACTTTAGGTCAAACTTGACATACAAGTCCAGACCATGATTTTGATGGCATTATTTTTTTGTGTCTTTAAGATATAGGAGGAAGTACTTAAGGCTGTCACCTAAGGTAGGAAGTACATTAATTTATAGTAATCCACAATTGCCTTTAATCACCAAAAATGACCCCTCTTCACATGAAAGGGTAAAGGAAGAGTTTATTTTGTGGATTGTTGGAGTAATCTTGATTCTAAACATTTGCCAGACAGAAAATTCAATTAGTTTTGTACCCTTTGATTGTTGAGCACACATGTAATTTCATTACTGGAGGAATTCTTTCTAGCTGATAGAAAGTAAAAACATAAAGCCATGATTTATCACACTGAGTTGTTTTCAGTTTCTCACTCTTTCTACAACAAAACTTTCCAAATTTCTTTCCCATGTTCTTGTAATAGCACAACATCCATTACCACTCTGCAGTAATCTTCCCAACCACTATTATGAATAATTACAATAACAGTCCTGCTATTTGGTGTGTTTGTACTTTTTTTTTTTTTTACCACTACTATGTAGTATTCTAATACAGAAATTAAAGACTTCAGAGAGACCTAAACTCAATGGTCCAGATGAGCCAAAAATGTAATGCTAGAAGAGCCTATTTATATGTCTTTTTTACTCTGTCCAGTTAATCTTGATTTTAGTAACACAAATTAAGAACTATGAAAAAATTAAGAAGAAAAACTGGAAAACTCACTTGTCATTTTTAATATGTTCATAAAGGCGCTTGAACTGTCGAACCTGGAAGGACAGGATACCCATCAAAACCACCACCATTAGTAAAAAAGGATAAATTCGACGCTGTACCAAATTTTGCATTTCAGCAGTAACACCTGTAAAATAAATAAAACAAACCCTCAGTAAACGTAATAAGGGATACGAATGCTTCTATGTAGTCAAAAATTTAAAGTAAAATCAAATTTCCCTATGGTGAGGCAGTACTATGTAGGAAAAAAACTCAATGGATTCAAGAGTTTAATTCTAGTCCTCCAATAACAACTAGCTGTGTGACCCACTAAGCAAATAATTAAATCGACATTTCTCAGATGCAGTTTCCTCACCTAGGAACTGAAGCACTTAGACTGGATCTTTAGACTGTAATCTCCAATTACAAAATTCCCTATCAATGAACTCCCTAGGAAAAAATCTCCAGGGCCAGACAGATTCACAAGTGAATTCTATCAAACATTTAAAGAACAGTTAAATCCAATACTACATAGACTATTTGGGAAAATTGGGGAAGGAGTCCTCCCAAATTCTTTTTATGATACAAATATGGTTTTGACACCTAAACCAGGAAGAGCCAAAACAGAGAAAGAAAATTATAGACTAATTTATCTAATGAATATAGATGCAAAATTTTAAATAACATTTTAGCAAAAAGCAACTTATCACGAGAATAATACATTATGATCAGGTAGGATTCATACCAGGAATGCAAGATTGGTTCAGTATTAGGAAAACTACTAGCATTATTGATCAAATCAACAACAAAGGTAACAGAAACCACATGATTATCTCAACAGATGCAGAAAAAGCTTCTGACAAAATAAAACACTCATTTCTATTAAAAACAATGGAGAGCATAGGAATACATGGAACTTTCCATAAAATAATAAGCAGTATCTAACTAAAACCTTTAGCAAGCATTACATGCAATGGAGATAAGCTAGATGCATTTCCAATAAGATCAGGGGTGAAACAAGGATGTCCATTATCACCACTATTATTCAATATGGTACTAGAAATGTTAGCTGTAGCAATTAGAGAAGGTAAAGAAATTAGAATAGGCAAAGAAGAAACTAAGTTATCACTCTTTGCAGATGATATGATGATATACTTAGAGAATCCCAGAGATTCAAGTAAAAAAACTACTTGAAGTAATACACAACTTTGGCAAAGTTGCAGATTACAAAATAAACCCACACAAATCCTCTGCATTTCTACATATTAGTAATAAAGCTCAACAGCAAGAGATAGAAAGAGAAATCCCATTTAAAGCTAGGGTAGACACTATAAAATATTTGGGAGTTTACCTGCCAAAACAAACCCAGGGACTATATGAACACAATTACAAGACACTTTTTGCACAAATAAAGTCAGATCTAAGTAAGTGGCAAAACATCAGTTGCTCATGGGTAGGCCGAGCCAATGTAATAAAAATGATAATTCTACCTAAATTAATTTACTTATTTAGTGCCATACCAATCAAACTATCAGATAATTATTTTCTAGAGCTGGAAAAAATAATATCCAAATTCATCTGGAAGAACAAAAGGTCCAGAATATCAAGGGGACTAACGAAAAGAAATTCTGGGGAAGGTGGCCTAGCTCTTCCAGATCTCAAATTGTATTATAAAGCAGCAACTATCAAAACCACTTGGTACTGCCTAAGAAACAGAAGGGTAGACAAGTGGAACAGGCTACATACTCAAGACACAGTAGGCAATGAATATTGCAATCTACTGTTTGATAAACCTAAGGACCCCGGCTTCTGGGATAAGAACTCACTGTTCCACAAAAACTGCTGGGAAACCTGGATAACAGTATGGCAGAAACTAGGCACAGACCCATGCCTGACACCATACACAAGAATAAAGTCCAAATGGGTACACAATCTAGGTATAAAGATTGATACTATGGACAAATTGGTGGAGCAAGGAATAGTGTATTTATAAGATTTATGGAGAAGGGAAGAATTTTTGACTAAGGAAGAGATAGAAAGCATTATGAAGTGCAAAATGGATAATTTTGATTACATTAAACTGAAAAGGTTTTGCACAACCAAATCCAATGCAACCAAAATCGGGAGGGATATAGTAAATTGGGAAAGAATTTTTACAGCTAAGCTCAGGGATAAAGGCCTCATCTCTAGAATATATAGAGAACTGAGTCAAACGTACAAAAATACAAGTCATTCCCCAATTCATAAATGGTCAAAGGATATGAACAGGCAATTTTCAGAGAAAGAAATTAAAGATATCTATAGTCATATGAAAAAGTGCTCTAAATCACTTTTGATTAGAGAGATGCAAATCAAAACAGCTCTGAGGTACCACATCACACCTATCAGATTGGCAAACATGACAGAACAGGAAGACGATAAATGTTAGAGAGAATGTGGGAGAGTTGGGACACAATACACTGTTGGTGTAGCTGTGAGCTGATCCAACCATTCTGGAGAGCAATTTGGAACTATGCCAAAGGGCTACAAAAATGTGCATACTTTTTGACACAGCAATAGCACTTCTAGAACTGTAACCCCAAGGGATCATAAAAACGGGAAAGGGTCCCACATGTACAAAAATATTTATAGCAACACTCTTTGTGGTGGCCCCAAACTGGAAATCAAGGGGATGCCCATCAATTGGGGAATGGCTGAATAAATTATGGTATATGAATGTAATGGAATGGGGGGGAGAGGGAGGGAGAGGGAGAGGGAAAAGGATAGAGATAGAGAGAGAGAGAGAGAACTTTCTTTTTGAAAGTTCTTTCTAGTTAAATGGGAGAGAATCTTAACCTTTCTTCCCTTTCAGTTTATGCTGAACTATACTCTTTTACTTAAATATATATTAAGTAATAATAAGGTGATAAAACCAGCCTTAGTTATATGGATAGCATAGTGAAGGACCCTGTTTCTTAACTCCAGTGGCAAAATAAACTTTTAATGAACTGATATGCAATGTACAATTTAAAATTCTTCTGTTATTAAAATGACATTAAAGAAATAGGATGACACTGCTACAAATGAACACTTTAATTTTTCCTATTTCTCCCAAGGACAGAGAAAAGTCAGCAAAGTGCACATATTTTAAATTATGAACGTATATGATTACAGAAATTTTTGTCACAATTACAAAGTGGAAAAGTCATGTAATCTACTTTGAAAAAAGAGTGTATTTCAATAATAATATTTTTACAGGGATACGGTGAAGAACACTGTCTTTAACAAATGTTTTTAATGTCACTATTTTCATAATAACCAAACCAAACAAAGCTGAAATACTGAGGGAAAAAATTGGTCAGCTGTCTAACACGCAAATGATAACTTTTTCCTACAGAACTAAGTGCCTCCTGAAATCCTGTATGAAAAAGGCTAAATTATTATAGCAATAAGAATCATAAACTGACAGTTTAAAAGATCCAACATGCTGAAAATCAAAATTTGCATTAGGTAAGGTAATAACTATATCCAAGTTTCAAGAGTTTCTTCCTCTGGCTGTAGGTAATCTGACAAAATTATAATTTGAAATAATTTTCTGGTGAAAAGATGAGTATCCACAATTTGAAAAATGATCCCAAAAGATACCTAGAATATAACAAAATATTAATAAAACTTCTCTTGAAGCACTGAAATATGAAGAATAAACAGTAACAAGAATTTTACTCACCTAGTAAAGGTACAATACCAGATGCTATAATGTAAGGTACACAAAGAGAAAGCAACAGTACAGATATCACTGGTGCTGCTAGTTTTCGAATGATATAATGAAGATCAATATTACGGATGCCATTTGCATAAACCTAAAGCAATGAAAAAGCAGAGTAAGAGCAGGTAAATAAGAAAAAAAAACCTTCAGGCTAGAAAGACACCAACTAATCTGAAGTCCTACCTACCTATTTATTTCACCAAATCAAAATAACCAAAATTTGTTTTTTCCTTAAAAGGTTAGGCAAGTGACAGAAAACAGACATAAGAACTACTCAGTGGTTGACAGAACATTGCTCTGGGAGTATGCTTTGCACCCTGAGGGGCAGTATCACTCTGAGGATAGAGCAAGTCGTTGAACCTTGTAAAGTGTAGTTTTCTCATCTATAAAAGATACTGTCTAGCTCTTAATTTATGATCCTATGAATACATACACTTTTTCAACAATGTTGACTACATGTATTCTATACCCGGGAGGATTCATCTTGGAGGAAAAAGCAGGTTTTTTGGTTCTGTTCTATATCCTCTACTAAACAGGCAACACAGAAATATGCTCCCAAGGACAAAAAAATCTCTCCAACAAATGTGAGCAGTTAAGGAATTCTTTTGGCTTAACATGTTCCTCTTTGGAAATATAACTCTACCAAGACTAGAGTAGCCCATTTACATCACAATGCCTTTCTTTCAGTCAGATCAACATACACCAGTTAACATGATTATAATGAATGAGCTAGTTGAAAAAGAGGAAAAGATGATTTTGGAGCATGAATCTCTGAAGTGAAAGAAAACAAGCAAGGGTGGAATGCTATATAGGATTTTAGATAACAGACAGTAGAATACGTGGTAAGAAAGAAGGATAGAAAAATTTTGTCTCTATCGTCATTTTTCTTACATTCTTCTGGTTGAGAACGCAGCACAATCTGAGATGTCATATAAAGCTAAAACCTAGATGATTAAATATGTTTAACCAGCACTTCCAAACAAACATGCAACCACAAACTACCACATGACTTTACATTTTCGAAAATTCCATCGACTTCAGCAAAAGATGAAATCATTACTTAAGAACAGAAGATAAATCTGCACATCAAGCAAAATGAACAGACACTATGTACATGAGGATGGTCTCCGGTACTTATCTTACAACCTACTGGTTTTATATATTTAGTTATTCAAATACAGGGTTTGCCAAAAGCTGAAGTACACTGGTATTTCTAAAGAACAGTAATATTTCATTTATTTGTAGTCAGGGAATGAGATAGTTTATACTAGTGAATTTTCCAAGTTAACAAATTTAGTGCTTAAAGTACCAAAAGATTTATCCATTAAAGCACATAATCAGTTTGGATGAAAAATCTTCCTTAAGATAACTTATACTTCCCTGTCTTAAACAGAGCAGGATGATAGTTTTAAGTTGTTGTGATGACTCAGGACTATTGCTGTGAAAATCAGTTATTAGATTGTTGCCTCTGATGTCTCAGGGAATAAAGAAAGGAGTTAGGATTTTCTGCCTCTAATCAAAAAAGTTCCAGGATACTTAGATGGCCTTCTGTATCTATTTTCAAATATTTCCTATCACTTCATTTGCAGTCATTTGTTACTTCTGAATGCTTTCAGGGTTCATGTATCAAAAGCATAGACTTTCTGAAAAATCTTGATTATCTGATTTCTCAAACAAAATCAAACTAACCTAATAGCCAAACTTATCAGAAGCAAAGTAAGACTAAATGGGCTCTGAGTGAAAGCCTACCAACAAAGCAAGAGAATATTAGATCATAAAGTGACAAAACAGATTAGTAGCACAAAAGCTTTTTTTAAACTTTTCCTATTTTTTACTTTATTCCTGGCAGTTAAGATAACAGACAAATAAATGACAATTAAGTGAAGTACTATTACAGGAAACAAAGTTTCAATGCTGTTCAAGAGACAATTTTTCTTACCTGTTCAATTACTGTTTTTAACCACCACTGAGGTCCCATCAATGTTATGGCTGCAATTATTTTGGCATGGAGAACTCCAAGGGCCCAGTCCTAGGGTATAAAGATATTTAACTATTCTATTTTAGTAATGAGATGAGCTTATTAACAGTATACGAACCTAACAACTTCTTCAGTCAATATGTAAGAAGTTATACATTTCCTTTTAAAAATGTTGGCCAAGGGAAAAAAAAAGACCATTAATAAATAATTCTATAGCACTAGTCTATGGCAACACACTGGCAAACCTGTACTAGAAAACAAACCTTGCTTTTTCCAAAAGCTAAATCCTAATGCCACTGTAGGGATAAATTTCAAACATGTCTTTCAACAATCAACATGTAGATTTTCCTAAAGAGAATTTTAAATCAAAGGAGTTAAGTGACTGAGGCATAATTATCTAGTAATTTCAGCAAAGAATCACATAATTTCTATACAACCTTACCAGAAACTTCAGATGCATGCTTTATTCTTTCTCCTTGTTTACACAAATGTATTTTATTTTAACTTGAAAAGAAATCCACAGCAGCAGAAAAGCACTCCTCAACAGAAACATCAGTAAGGATATACTTGGGGTTTCACCAAATTTCTCAATTACCATCACATCTAACCTGGTTTGAGCTTTAGCTACATTCCCTAAGTGTACTCAAGGGGAAGTGAGGGGAAAGGAGTGGAGGGGAGTGAAGGGGAAAAGAGGAGGAGAGAGGGTAGGTGAAGGAAGAAGAAAATGCAGTACACTAATAGGGCTTTATCAGCCAACACATATGGCCCAGAAAGTACTCTGGCTAAACGTGCTAAACTCTCTCCATGAACCTTTCCATAAAATCTTCTGAGACATCTCTGCAAACTTTTAATTTGAGCCTTCACCTCAGAGTAAGGACCAATGTCCTAAAACATTGATCTTTCCCTGAAAATGGACAAACTAATCTGGTTTATAAATTACGGGACTTGCTCCAAGATCCGAAGTAAAAATTTGTTGAGTTTCTAAATAGTTACTTCTTAGAGATAAGCAAAGATCACAGTCCTCATAGCATTCTACTTCAATTATAGTCCCTGTACTTCTACTGACCCAGAGACATGAGAGCCATAATCTATCTAAAGAAATCACAGTTTATGGGGCAGCTAGGTGGCTCAGTGAATAGAGCACCAGCTCTGGCATCAAGAGGACCTGAGTTCAACTCCAGTCTCAGACATCTGACACTTTCCAGCTGTGTGATCTTGGCAAGTGTCTTAACCCCAACTGCCTTGCCTCTCCACTCCAAAAAAAAAAAAAGAAAAAGAAATCATAGTTTAGGTCCACAGACAGGTAAGCTCTTCAGGTACTGAGGGAATGTAAGCTCCTTGAGAGAGGAGGTTGTTTCATTCATTGTATTTGCATTCTTAGTGCCTAGCACATAACAGATACTTAATAATTATTTAATGATGGATTGAAAAAGGAAAGGTGGATCAGTCAGCTGCCTCCACTCAATATCCTAGCTGCCTTTACAAAGAATCACAAAATATTATTTAAGCTGGAAAAGATTGTGGAATCATTTAACTTCTCCATTTTAAAAAGGAGAAAATGGAAGCCTAGTCAGTTCCAGTGAAATGCTCAGAATCATACAGAGAAGAAGGGCAAAATGAGAACTAGGCATCTTTCCAATTACTTTTACTAAGTTAGGTAACACATGTAAAGCACTACACAAATGCCAGTCACTGTTATTGTTGGCCTGGATACGTGATTTCACTGGCATAGGAAATTCCTAGTTGAGGGATCTTCCTCTGTCAGTGCAGACTGGCATTGCTCTTCATTTTATATTTTTAGTATCTGAGAGATGCCTGTGGGTACTTAAAGGTGAAGGGGCACTGGCTGTGTCACAAATGATACTTGAGACCAGATCTTGCAGCATCCAAGGCCAGCTCTCTAACTACTGTGTTATGACCACCTCTAGTTATCTCTAGCTATACAGAAAGATATCTAGAGATTAATGCTTTTAGGGTTTTTTGGGAAAACTTGAAATTCTATCTATTTTTAACCTCACAATTTTAGGAATGGCTTCAAACCAGGTGTGGAAACATGAAATTACTGTTATGATTTCTAATGAACCTATACTTATTCACTTAATCAAAAAACATTTATGAAGTAACTGTGTCTGTCAGGCACATTCAGGCATGAGTGATACAAAGACAAAAAAATCTCTACCCTCACTGAGTCTACATTCTGTTGGGGAGATAATATGTATACTTATAAGTATATGCAAAATATAGATAAAATAAATGTGAGGTTGGTTTCCTGGGAAGGCGTTAGGAGGGACCAGGAAAGACATGGAGGAAGCAGCATTTCCGTTAGGTTTTAAAGGAATCGAAACATTCTAAGAAATGGGGTAAGAGGGGAGAGCGTTCCAGGGATTAAGGACAATCTTTACAAAGGCTAGATGCTGCGTCATGTATGGAAAAATCTATTTACCAGGACCAGAGAATATGGGAAGAATGTGGGCAGAAGACTAGAAAGAGGTTGGAGCTTGGTTGTGAAAAGTTTTAAATGTTATACAAAAGGATTTATATTTGCTCTTATGGGCATGAAAGAAACACTAAAGCTTCCTCAGTAGTGAAGCAACATGATCAGATTTGTGTTTGGCAGTTTTGTGGAGAACATGTACCTCTCATAACCTTAATGTCTTGTTTTCTCAGTATGTTACCTTAAACAAGACATTATGGTAATGAGAAGTACATATTATAGTTACTCAAGATGCATGAACTCTGAGGAAAAAAACTCAAACTTTCTTTTGGCTAATTCAAAATTAACATTTATTCATTTCTCTCTGAATGTTCGTAAACGTTATACTTAAAAATATGCTTACGAAAACAAATATTAATTATGCCTATCTCATCTTGCTGTAGGAATCAACACTATGTGACCAAAAAACTCAATGGCACTATTATAAAATACTGACTTACTTTTATGGCTCTGCTTCCTAAGATTGTAAGGATATCTGACAGATTCTTCAAAAGTAAAGAAATCAATCTAAATGAGGACCTGAATATTTCCAAATTAGTAGGACAAAAGCACCTGAAAGAGACAAGAACTGACCTGCCATGGGTAAAACAAAGGTGTCTGGTCCAATGGAACCCTCAGTGGTGCAACAATCACCAGTTCAAATAAAAGTCCAAGTAGAAGTGGCACAACACCAGCTAGGAGTACTGCTACTATCAAAGTCTTCATTATCTAATTAGAGAGAAAATGTCATGAGAGGTGACATGCTTTGGACATCTGTTTACAAGAACTTTTAATATTATCTTTTTTTAGGAGAGAAAAAACTTATTGTTGGTAGCTAGTAGAAAAAAAATGTCTGAATATAGTCCAATTCCCCCCTACAAATAAGATGTAGCCCCAAATGAGGTATCTTTGAAAGCAAAAATATATAAACAGGTACTCAAAAATAATCATACAGCATTAATATATTGAAAGATAATATTTTTTGTAAAACTTTTTCCTTATATGTTTTTCCAATTAAATTTTATTCTTTTTTTATCTTCATTATTCTAAATACTTCAACAAATGTGATAAAGATGTTCTCTCCTGCCTAACTCTCCTACTATATACATGACATACTGCTCTCAATTTTTAAACAAGTAAGAGGGAAAGTGCGGTCAATACAATAACTCACATCACCCTAAGCACCTTCTGGGATATACAGGGCAATCAAAATTTCATGAACATGTCAATATAAAATTTTGGGGAAAGAGGTCCTTTTCCAACTTTTATGATGGCAAGCCATAATAGCATAAAATATCATAGCCAAGAAATGAAGAAAACTAGAAATTTGTTTTTATCATATATAGTAACAAGGCTGGCATAGAGAATGTGGTCATTGGTTCAGTATATGTACATATCTTCTGTTGTTCCAAGCAGAAGATACATTAGAAAAGAAATAATAAAAACTATGATGATATATGGCTTTATTAAGTACATTAATAAGTAGCTCTCCCAATTTAGCAATCAAAATTTTGCCCCTCCCAGCCACTCCCTGTACAGTGAAATATAACTTCTTTCTCAAGCTCTCTAGTAGGCAAAGACAGTATTGAGTCTTAGATTCAAAGTCAACATTAAAGATAACCAAACATAGAATTATAAACTCAAAATGAAGCATAACAATTTTAGGTAAGTGAATAAGCTTAAGAAAGAAGTAGCCTATAAATTATAAAACATATCAGCTATAACTCATCATAAAGTGATCTGATAACTATAATGGTCAGAGATTAATACTCACTACAATAATGTACTACACACACACACACACACACACACACACACACACACACACACACACACACACACACACACACACACACACACACACACACACACACACAGCCTAATGTTGATCTTTCATATTTATAAGCATGAAGCTCTTAAAATTCAGAACAAGCATGAACCAGTAAATCACCAAATACTCCAGTTACCCTAGAACATTCTTGACTTAGCATTATGGCTGTAAAGAATAGGTATCCAGTTCATGAATGCTTAAAACCAAAGGAATAAAACAATATTCTTAATCTTAAAACAATTATAAAAAACTTCAAAGTTTAATTACTTGAAAGTATTGCCCTTTGTAATGAATAGCAAACTACTGTGACCTATTAAATTTTACTTTTATTAGAAGATTTTTAAAGTTCCACCTTAACAAGTAATCCTTAAAAATAAAAAAAAAAATACAAAAAAAATTTAAGTTATGGCACTGCTAATAGCATAATCTCATACAATAATAATCTAAGGCAAGAAATTGAAAACTATATGACTTCTTCTCTCAAGGCCAAAGGGTAATGCACATTACTTTTGTCTCTCTCAAGACACTATTCTCCAACAGAATCTTTTTTTTTTTTTAAATACACTGACTTTGATGCTGAATAAACCTATAATGGAAGGGAAGGGTAAAAGTAATAGTTAAAGAAATGTACCCACCTATTAAAATGATAAACCTTTCTTTGAAAACTTACCATAAGGGACCACTCTTTAACCTTTTGAAAGATCACTCTGCGTCCCTGTGGCATCCATGCAACTAGAACTGTCACTGCCCTGATGGTTAACCAGCAGACATAAAGACCACAGGCAGCTGTGTATAGTTCATGGATTTTGGCAGTCCCCGTCCAAAATGACATTAACCACCGGCCAGTAAATACTGAAAATAGAAAGGCTGATAAATGAGACATATGGCTAAGTAAAGAGAATTGTTATCTTTACGCTGACATTAATAACATAAATCAGCTATTCTCATTATATTAACTTGTCATGACTCTCGTAAACTTTAGACAGTGTGTCAATTTCTTTCATTTAAAAAACTTTTCTTAAGAACCACAAAATGTTAGTAGAAAGGAATTAAGAAATTAACTAAGCTAATTTCTTCATTTTACCTATAAGAAACTAAGGTACAGTGGGGGCCAAGCGAGTTTATGATTGATTAAAATTGCTCCAAAATATTCTCGATGGAGAAAAAATTTGGAATAAGTTCCCACTCTTTCATATGCATGCTAATGTACTCTCTTTAATTTTAGGTCAAAATACTATTGAAGGCTTTTTTTCCCAGTAATTGAAAGAATTATGTTAATAGGCTAAATGTAGTATTTTGAAGATTCTAACAAAAGAGATTAATTCTTTATTAATCTTAATTCTAAAAAATTAAGAGTTAGCTTCTTAGAATCATCTCATTTGTCAACCAGCAAAGCTAATTTTATTTTAATGAAGAATATATGTGATACACACTTCGACAAAGTAATCATATTAAGTCACAGCAAAGTCCTGTCTCAAGAATTATTGTTACAGAGGTCACAATAGTTTCTTGAAAACTATCCAAGTAGAATATGAATTCTGATATGCTTTTCCATGATGGAGTGGTTTAAAGTATGGTCTTGGTGCGGTGGCAGCTAGGTGGCACAGTGGATAAGGCACTAGGTCTGGAGGCAGGCAAGGTTGCATGACATCCTTGACCACTGTTAGGCAGCACATGAATAGGAAAGAGAGGTAAATGACAGGGGTAACACAGGAATGGGATATGACAGGGCATGACTGGTGATAAGACAAGGAACAAGAGATTCTAGAATACAGGTGAAGTGTTTAAGTGTTTATAGGTTCAATACTGTGAAAGGAAAGGATATCAGAGCAGAAGTGATGAACTAGGCAAACAAGTAAAACTGGTCACATGGAGGACACAGAACAAAGAGCAGCTGGCTAATGTAGTGAATAGAATGTCAGTCCTGGAGTGAGGAAGACACAAGTTCAAACCTAGTCTCAGACACATACTAGCTGTATGACCCTGAGTAAATTGTATAACCTCCACTTGCTTCAGGTTCCTTAGCTTCAAAATGGACATAATGTAACAGTACCTATTTTCCAAGACTGTTATGAAAATCAAATGAGATAATAACTGTAAAGTGCTTAGAATAGGGTCTTGTACATAGGAAGCGCTATGTAAATGGCAGCTGCTGTTGTTCATAGAGCAAAGAACTTGAAGTCAGGAGACTGAAGTTCAAACCCCAAATCCCCATCTATAGGTTAGTTACTCAACATCTATAAGGCTGTTTCTTTGTCTACAAAATGGACTACCCGAAAGAATATGGTCCCTCTTATCACTGCCCTAAGGGGATGATAATAAACTATCATAATGAAGATCTGTTCCTGATAAATTCCTGTCCACAGATCTTCAACTTCTAGCTAGTTAGAAAAGAGATTGCAAAATTTAGTCTGCAACTGGCTGAAACAAAATATTTCATTATTTGCAAATAACCAGACACTGACTAGTGGAATGTAAACTGTTCCAAGAACATAATGATCACTATTAATGATATGTAATTAATCACAGATATCACTATGTAATGATGCTTCACGTTTGACTGCAATTTTAAAATATCCTTTCCATAAAAAAAATATGGTTGATATGAACTAGTACTTTGATTTTTTCACAATGGACAACAAATTCTTTCCTTGACCAAATCTTCCAATTCCTTCTGATATATACATCAAGTAACCCAAATTGGGAAATCCTAAACAGATAGATTAAAAGTTTCAATTAACTGAAATATAGGATACACAGTTCTCCCCAAATCTGGCTAATGTAAAACTTCAGTATAGCAAGCACAGCATAATATCTGTAATTTTTTTCCTTTCAAAGAGATCTCACTTTAAGTGAACAATCTCTATTTGAATGAATACGTTATAAACACCATTTAAAAATTATATTTGATGAACACAAATTTAAACATTTCCTTTTAAAATAATGGAATTAAGGAAAATTTTAGCTAAAGATTAAAATAAAAAATATACCTGGTAAAGTAAGGCAGATGAGACTGGCAATCAGTAAGGTTATACACATGAAGACAATCAACAGAAATATCTGCGATACAAAACATATAGTATAAACATCTTAAGATACAACAAACATTAAATGACTATTTGCAATTTTGTTTTATTTTCAAGCTAACTCCACATAAAAGGAAAAAAATATTTTATGAAAATATGAATTACAACTCAAACCAAACAAATTTCCATAGGCTCCTATTTTTATCTTACTTTAGCTAAAACTGGAAACCCTAGTATTTAACCTTATGTTAGTAAAGTCTGCAATAAGCTATCCTTATGAAAAAGGAAAAATATTAACTTTACATTCTTGAAATGCCATCAACCCAAGTGTTTTCATAATCTACTTATAGGAGGAATACTTAATCAGGGGTCCAAGGATAGATTTCAAGGAGTCCATGCATACTTACATGGGAAAAAGCTATTTTCACTAACTTGTAATGAAAATATTGCTTTTCCTTCAACTATTTAAAAATATTATGATGAAAAAGGGTCCATGGATCCATAGATTATACCAGACTGGCAAAGGGGTCCATGACACACAAAAAAGTTCCTATAACCCCTGAATTATAGAGCCATTTCTTTTTTAAAAAAATTATATACACATCATAATTGAAATTACTTTTTGAAATTAGAAATAAAGTGCAAATAAAATACACTCTACATATGAGTATATATGATAAACATACAACTATATATTAGCAGTTATTCTATGAAAAAATGTTAGTCAACAGTATGAACCCAAAGTATGGGATGATATTGCTTTTAAATAAATGCAATATAGCCTAATTTTAAATGAGTTTATTATACAATCCTAAGGGTGATAATCCTTGATAAGTAATGTTCTACTTAACAGCTAATCAGGATCTCTTATAGAAGCCCAGTTTTGTTTTAAAAAATGTCAAGATTTTTGGCCATTGATTTCTATAGTAATAAAGCTATGACAACTTTTAACTGAGTGATTAATATATAACGTAACAAAAATTAAAGATTCAGTTTTTTAAATAGAATTTAGAAGGCTCTGAAATTTATACATTTTTCATTACATAGTAAAATTCTACCACAATCCATCTAACAGTGAGAATTATTTGAAAATTTCTTAACATACTTCACTCATTCTTTACAAACATGACATATGGCAGGGATAACAGCCATACTATTTAGCGCGGGCTGGCAATTATAAGAGCACGATTTCTTAACATAAATCTCCCAGGGGTGAAGAACCTAGGACCTCGAGGTTACACGCGGCCCTCTCGGTCTTCAATAGTGGCCCTTTCACTGAAAACAAATTTCAAAAAACAAATCCCCTTAATAAAAGGATTTGTTCTGTAAAACTGGGACTCAACCTAGAGGTTGTGCCAGAGGACCTAGAAAGCCACAGGACTTCCCCAGGTTCCCCTCCCTGTACACAAATCTAAATAATACAAGATGTTGAAAAAGGATTTACTGTACCTACCCTGAGTGGAAATTTTAAAGGCCTACGGTAAGGCTGAAAGCCCACAGGTCCTCCTTGCTGCAGGATGGCTTGGTGGGCTGCATGAAGACCTTCCCCCACCACCGGGATGGCATTGTTATTACGAGCATGCTGGTTGTTGTTAGCTTGTGGATTTGCACTGTTTTCACTCTCTTCTTGATCCCCAAGTAAGTAAGAATGAAGATCCCTATGTCAAAAAGGCCCATAATAGAGTAAAACTCTCTTTAAATCAAAATATAAATCAAGTTAAGGGGAAAGAATATAGAATCAAATCATACTTGTGTTGATCTAATTTGTTTCCTTCATTATACATGAGGAATCTGAAGCCCAAGGACTGTGAATATACCCAAGTTCACCCATCTGGCAAGTGGCAGAGCCAAGACTGTACCAGAAGTCTACTGATTCAGTCTAGTACTCTTTCCATGCTACCACAAATGGATAAAGGTTAATAAATCCCTCAATGATCTGCTTCTAATGCAAAAGATAACATGGTAGATATTTTCTACACAGGTAGATCTTGCATGTGGCTGCTAGGTTAAGATTTCATCAGTAAATATACTCTTTAATCATCACAAGCTCTCTATACTGTGAATGAGGAAAAGGAATCATTTGGCAATTAACCTTCTAAGCTTTCTACACCTGGCTGGGATTATGCTGACTGACAAAGAATCCACCAGAAGTTCTGTGCATTAATCCTCTACAGCTTGAGTCTTCAGGCACAGACTTTGAGTGAACCCAGTTGGTTGAGTGAATAAGTAACAGAGGTAGGATCAAATCTGATCCTCCTTCTGCTTTATCAAACTGCTCCATGACATTTCTTAAATTTAAAATTAAGCTTTTTTTTTTAAGGGGAATGTTAAAGAGTGGAATGTTAGTAGATATATATTGCCTTAATCTATTCTAAATCTCTCAAAAATCATTAACTATCCTGAGTTGTATTAGTGGTATAAATTAGGCCTGCTGTGATTCAAGTCTCTCGATCATGAAAAAGAAATTAGCAATCTAAAATTACATGAAACGGATAAAACGTTGTTTTTTTCTAATCTCAAGAGAGCCATCATTCCCCAATTGACAAATGCTCAAATGATATGAACTGGCAGTTTTCAGAGGAAAAAATTAAAAGCTATCTTTGGTCATATGAAAAAATGCTCTAAATCACTACTGATTAGAGAGGCAAAGCAAAACAATTCTGAGGTACCACATCACACCTATTAGATTGGCTAATATGACAAAACAGGAAAATGATAAATGTGGGAGAAGATGTGGGAGAGTTGGAATACTAATTCATTGTTGTGAGCTGATCTAACCATTCTGGAGAGCAATTTGGAACTATGCCCACGGGGCTATAAAAATGTGCATACCTTTTGATCCAGCAATACTGCTTCAAGGGTTGTATCCCAAAAAGATCATAAAAATGGGAAAAGGTCCCACATGTACAAAAATATTTATAGTAGCTCTTTTTGTGGTGGCTAAGAACTGGAAATTGAAGGGATGACCATCAACTGGTGAATGGTTGAACAAGTTGTGGTATATGAATGCAATGGAATACCACTGTGCTATAAGAAATGATGAAAAGGAGGACTTCAGAAAAACCTGGAAAAACTTATGTGAACTGATGCTGAATGAAGTGAGCAGAACCAGGAAAACATTATACACAGTAAGAGACACAATGTGTGAGGACTGTTTCTGATAGACTTAGCCCTTCACAGCAATGCAAGGGCCTAAAACATTTCCAAAGGACTCGATGCAAAATGCCATTCAAATCTAGAGAAAGAACTAGAGAGATGGAACACAGAATGAAGCAGACTATTTTCTTCTCTGTCATGTTTTGTTTTGTTTTTTCTCATGGTTTCTCTCATTTGTTTTAATTCTTCCATGCAACATGACTAATGTGGAAATATGTTTAATAAGAATGTATGTGTAGAGCCCACATAAGATTGCATATAAGATCTTGGGGAGGGAGCGGGAGAAAATTTAAAATTTATGAAAGTGACTGCTGAAAACGGGAAACAAATTAATTATCAAAAAGAGAAAGACAGCCAGAATCCAATAGTCTGTATATTATTTTTATTCTATACCCACAGATGCTACCTATTACTAGTCATGTCATCTGGTTTAGTAAGTCAAAAAACCACAGGATTTCTAGAAGGATGGCATCTTACAGATGATCCGATTCAACATCCTCATTTTAAAGATGAACTGAGGTCAAAACTAAACGATTTGCCCAGCCCAAGGACACATGGGTTAATAAATGGCAGAGAAGGGATTTGGACCCAAGTTTTTGATTCCAAATCCAGTTCTCATTCTACTTTACCACACCGGGCCAATTAAAATTGAAACTTCTGACTTTCATTTCAAGCTATAATAGGAAACTAGATTTGAGAGGCAATATCTTTTCTGAAATAATCTTTACCACAAAAATTTAGCTTAAAGTATGTAAAACAGAAATACACATATCATGTCAAGGCCTAAGAAATACTTACAAAACTGAAAAGCACTACAACTAAGAATAGTTATTTAAAATGAACAATATCTCCCAGCAGGATATATGCCAAGATATAACTTCCAAATCATGGTAAGTAAGACTGAAGCACAAGAAGAATTTTTGACTAAAATAATGAAAGCAAATACTTGGGCAACTCTTCTAAGTATATTTATATTAACAACAGTCCTCAAGACCACAGTTTTGCCTACATAAGGTAAAGAATACCAATGAAGGGAAACAAGGTTAAATTAGTATAAATGATATAATTAAGATGTTGGTTGTTTACACTTACAGCAAATATCCGGCAGTCACAGTCCATGCTCGGACAAGACCCTTCAGCCATTGTCGAGTGTGTCCTTGTTCAAGTAAAGCTGGCAATACCACCTGTAGCAGGAGCAGCTCAAGAGACAGTTCACTCACTGGGGCATCACTATAATGATAAAAAGGACCAAAAATAAGCTGATAAACTATAACATGTATTTATATTTAAGGTGATCTCTACTGTGATATAACACAGAACCTTTGCTAAGTGACAGATTCTTATTTCTATCAAAGAATCCTTTGCAGTAATATGAGTGTTAGAAATGCATGGTTTTGCTAATCTGTCCTTCTTGTTGAATTTTTTCATATGACCAAAGATAGCTTTAGAACTATACCTTAACAAATCTGTATTAAATTTTTTTAAGGGAAAGACAATGTTCTAAATTTATGAAAATTCTAAATATAACAGAAGGATCAAACGCAATTATATTACTAGTGTCATGTGTTGGTTTAGTTCTACTGTATGGCTTTTTATTTTTTCTTCACTTTTTTACTTTTTGTTAGAAGGGATGACTCAATGGGTAAAGAAAGGGAGAAAGATACAACTGGAAAGGTGGTAAACAAAAGGTGGTAATAAAACAAGTAATATTAAAATACTTGTTTTTAAATTTTCAACGTGCTTAATTTTCTATAAGCAACAAAACAGTAACAAAATCTAGCTCAATGCTTATAAAATATTATGGTCATGGGAGGGAAGAACGTTTTTATTGGGATTATTTAGAAATGTATTTCTAATGGATGTACTTCCCTCAGGAATATAATTTTTTTAGAAGTTCTAAAATAATACCATTTGCAAAATGGCATTATCAGGAAATAATGTACTATTTTTATATACAAAATTGAAGTCATGTAGCATGCTGAACAATTTAATATTAAATAAATGGTATGGTAACAAATGGTAAATGCGATGAATATGGTACATTAATGTTTATCAGTTCTAATATTTTCCAAAACTTAGTTAACCTCATGAACTTACCTTTCCCTCACCAACTCCCACAAGAAATAAAGCATAGAATCAGAATACAAAATCCACATTAGTGAAGAAGGAAATTTCAAGGACAGAAACCTTACCTGTATAGCATGACATTATATGGAAGAAAATTGGGCAACAGATTCTTAATAATACGTATAGGGAGCCACAGCATAAGAAGAACAATGGAACCAAAGACAATCTGCAACAAGTAAAATGACATTAAACTATAACAACAGTAAATGGTTTATCCAAGACAGGTCAAACCTTTAAGTTTTAAAAAAATGCCATGATTAGTTTTCCAAACATATGTCAGCTTGATCTTGGAGAGACAGCTATGGGTAGTATGCATAATTGTACTCTTGGAGTCAGGAAGAACTGGGTTCCAGTCCTGCCTCTGACAAACAATAACTGTGTAACTAGGGACAAAACACTTCTCAGTATTTTAGGGAAGCTCTTCAAGACTCTTAAGTGACAGATGAATTACCAATCTACATCAGTAGGAAGACATCTGCACACCAGGAACACCAAATAACTAATAATAAAGATAATAATCTCACCTCTAAAACTTGCTGTATCACCTGTGGTCAAGTGAATCTGTTTTATTATCTACAAAATGTAAATATTAATATTGATATTCAGTCATTTGTTAGTTGTGTCCAAGCCTTTGTGACCCCACATTTGGGGTTTTCTTGGCAGGGATATAGACGTGGTTTGCCATTTCCTTCTTCAGGTCATTTTACAGATGAGGAAACTGAGGCAAACAGACTGAAGTGACTTGCCCAGGGTCATACAGCTAGTAAGAATCCGAGGCCAGATTTGAACTCTGGAAGATGAGTCTTCTTGACTCCAGTCTGGCACTCCATCCATGCAGGCATCTAGCTGCATGTATGTGTGCTTTTGTCTTGTGTGTTTGTGTGTGTGTGTGCCCATGTGCACGCGCACATAGCATAGTCGATAAAGAGCCAACCTTGGAATCAGGAATATTTGGATTCAAGTTCTACCTCTAATAAATTGGCTACAGGGGCAAGTAAAAGTTGCATAACCTCTCAGTATTGCTCTGAATTGGAAGAGGAAGTTTTCTCACTGAGAATTTGCCATAATAAACAAATCATAAGCCCAGGTCAAAAATACCTGTGGTACCTACCTCACAAAGATAATGGGCAATTGAAATGACATGATGTTAAGTATAATGCTTTGCGTACTTTAAAACACTAGGTAAATTTCAATAACTAATTCTGCAATTATATTAAAGAGATCACTATGGTTTATCAAAGGTAATAATTTTATTTCAAACAGAGAACAATAAATAAAAATAAATTATGTTCTGCTGTTCTAAGCAAAAAAAAAAAAAAGG
The DNA here is from genome assembly GCF_028372415.1 of Notamacropus eugenii. Lineage (NCBI taxonomy): Eukaryota > Metazoa > Chordata > Mammalia > Diprotodontia > Macropodidae > Notamacropus > Notamacropus eugenii. The sequence goes on along the minus strand of NC_092875.1, from coordinate 359,620,998 downwards.
CCTCTGTGATATAACTGAAACAGTACAAAAAGAGTATAATAAATATTTGACAAGGTACATAGTGTAACATACTTTATTTTAAGGACTAAATAAAAATGTTTCATTACCACTGACAAAATAAATCTTCGGAGATGTCTATAAATGGGCAAGTGAATCATTTCCTGTACTGGATTAAAATCTGGATCATTCAAATTCCTTAGAAACCATAAGACACCAGGCCTCAGCACCTACAAAAAAAAATTAAAATTTGTAAAAATGTACTGACCAAATTCTCCAGATATAGCCTGGTCCCAATTAATTGAATAATTAATTCTCCAAAGTGGTTGCATTATTTGAATTAATACTGTGTCTGATTAAATTGACTGAACTCAAATCAATGACATTTTACATAATTACAACTTCAAATAATATGAATTTGAATATATGAAACCACTTGAGGAAAACAAGTTATCTACAATAATCAAGACCTAGTTGTATACACGTAAGACAAAATAAAACAGAAAAACAGTAAAAAAAAAAAAAAAAAAAGCTCTTACTATCACTTTGGCAATGAGTGAATTAAAGATTTATTCAGTCCTTACTATGTATGTGCTAGGCATTGTGCTGGGGGTTCATATACAAAAAGTGGGACAATCACTACCTTTTGCCTTTTTCCTTTCTCAAGAATGAAGAATATATACCCTTTTAGTTGTGAGAAATGTGACAATGATAGTACCAACAAAATTGTTCCTATATGAAGGAAAGGAGAAAAAAATGAGTTCATGCTAACAGGCTATATATAAAAAACATCCTGAATCTTATTTAATGTGTCGTCATAGATTAATATATAGTCAGTCAATAAGCACACAATAAATAAATACCTTGTGCCAAGCAATGTACTAAGCACTGAGATAGTAGGAAAGGTAAAAAGACAGTTCTTGACTCAAGGAGATGGCTATGTTCTGGCAATATCCAAGAATGTTAGCAAAATCCAACCTTCCACTGAACTTATAAATGCTTTGGAGGATAAAAATAAATGCAAAAAGTAGAAGAAACTTGATACATTTTTCTTTAAACTTTTAACATGACTTTAAGAAGGGCGTTAATGAATGACCCTCCACCAAAACATACAATTTGAATTGTCAGAATTAAGAACTCAATTTTGTTTAAGTTTACTCAAAATAAAAACATATGTAAAATTATGGAAATAAGGCTTACTATTTCCACTTCATGATCTAGTGCTCAAAAGGTCTGCAATCTTCCCCCAAGTTTTGGAAGTTCATTTCATTTCCTTGATATGATACATCTATCTTCCCTCGATGTCAGTTTTTGAAAGAAGCTCTCTAGTGGACTACCTGCAGCAGCTTCAGTGTGCTATACACAAGAAACTCAGAAGAATCAGGCCTATGATGGAATTCTTTGCAGTTATTTAGGATGCAAATCCAATGCAAACTACTAGAGCTTGGTATCAATCAGCAAACCCTTTCAGTCTGAAAAGACGCACATTGCCTAAAATAACTGTCAATGACTATAATATCACCATCTGCTGGTATTTTCTGTACAGGAAGTAGTGTCTATCTAAATTTACCACAGTCAGCATGTAAAAAGTTTATTGTACTTTTTTCACTTATAAACTGCTGGGTTACTTAGTTTTGGAAAACAGCCAAAGTCTCATTTCTCACGTTTAACAATAGGAGAAAAGGCAGTCCTCTCGTCAATTCCTCTTTGTTTTCAAATTTTATTTACTGAACAAAAGCACCACATTTATCTTGAGTTCAACCAAGCAGTAGCTATGTTAAAATTCATTAGAGATCACTGGTTTACCACATCTGGGATATGACTCTATAGTGATTCAAGATTATATTATTTACACTAAAGTTTTCTGACTTCAAAATAAATTCAAATGTAGAAAAGGCACAAAAGTAATACAAAGTTGCTACAGTTGTCTGTGTCCTTTTGTTCAAACTATTCAGTGGTTGTTCTTTTGTTGCAATCAAGAAACTTAATTTCTCCCAAGTCATAAACAGGGTCATTTTTTTAAAGTTGCCTGATGTAATCTACCTTTGCTGTCACCGTTACTGTCTGTATCTCTTTCTGTACTCTCTCTTCATTATATCATTCCAGAAGAGTTCTGGGGTTGACAAATATTTACTTACCCTATATCATCAGGCATTTTTGAGTACAGATCACTATCTATCTTGGCAAACACTACTCGATCTTATTTAAATAGTATTCCTTAATGACAATGAAGCCTTCCTCAAAAACTGAAAGTAACATCTGGCTTAAATTAACTAAAGCAACATCTATATTTCTTAAAATTTCTTCTATTTTTCTACTACAAGGACTTGTTCTTTGAATTGTTATGGAAATAAAGAGCCAAGTTTACAACAGCAGTAGGGGGCATCAGTGGTTGGGTAAGGGTAAGAAGACAGCAGCTTTCATTGTAGCAAAAAGGTCTCGAGCAAGGAGCAGAGGGAATGGCCAAGCTCTACAAAGCTACATCTGCTCCTTTGTTGACTACCATAGCTCTCATGAGTTTATATTACAACAGGGAAGAGACAACACATGATGAGAGGAGTACTGGTCATGGAAGGAAATTCTGGTCTGAGAATCGGCAAGGATGGTGAAATAATTGATCAAAGGAAAACCAGAGGATATGCCCTTTCTTGAAATGATAGCAGTATTGATTAGAAATTGGGCGGGAGAGCGAATATCCTGGTTTTTAAAACAAGCTTAACTACTATTTATGGCAAAATCTTAGAACACATTTTCAGCTAAAAAATAGGATTAAAAAAAAAAAGAAACCCCAAAAAGTCCTTCTGGGAAGACAAAGGATTTCCAAAGCTCAAATATCTCCAAGAAAAGCACACTCTATTAAGCTATAATTTTCAAACTAGGGTGTTTTAAAATGTCTATTGTTGGTAAACACAAGGGAAAATGGTTATCTCTAAACAAAAAAGACAAATTAATTGGCAACATCTAGTAGATAAATCACAGTGACAGTTGATAGTACTTGCTCATAAACATTAGCATTACCACAGAGAGAAGCTATTTGATATTGGATAAGTTTTACTATTTTGGCACCTTAATTATATTATCTTAAAAATATAATTTTATGGTGTTACTTTAGTGGCTCAACAGAAAGCATTACCAACAGCAGAGCTGGTATGATAGAAATACTGAACTAAGTCAGATCCAGGTCTGGATTTTAGTTCTGGTTCTGTCATTAGTGTCAAAGTGTAGAATGATCTGTTTTGGAGGATATTAACAAGTTCTTTGTAGAATTCTCTACCACATCATCCTCAGTCACTGATATTGTTGCATAAGCAGCGATTACTTTCATTAGTACTGCAATACATGAAAACCAAATAGTTCATGAAATGTTTCTTGTTGCCTTTGAAAACGTTTATTCTACTACCTTTTTTCTTTATCTCTCTAAGAAATATCTGTGAGATGTCTATCATTTTAGCTGAAAATTCCTTCTTTCTTGGGTTTCATTTAGAGCAACAAATGTCAAGACTGATATGATTCAGATGCTCTTGAAAAATGTGTACTTGGTCAATACACAAGGATCTCACATTACTAAACTGAACTCTTACCTCTTAGATGAACTCTAAGGTCCCTCATAACGGTTAAATTAAGCCAAATTCACATATCTTATCATCATTTTGTAAATACAAAAAAAAATGTGGTTATTACTAACATACAGAAAAACATCCATAATCCTTTTAGGGCAACGTAACAAGGGTTCATGGCAATTTACATGATGAATTTACAATTCAGTAACTGTTTTTCTTAGAACTTACCTCTCTCAGTAAAAGAATGAAAGAAGCAAAGTAGAAGACATAGACCATTCCCACTAGCCAGTGCAGAAACATGGTGGTACCTGGAGCAGACTGAAAGCTCAACTCTCGATCTTTCAAAGTAGCATCAAACATTTCCTGAACCAAAACAGAAAACATACATACATTTAAAAAGTGCAAACAAGTTTTTCTATAGTTTAAATTTGCCCAATTTACACATCTCACTTTTTAACAAATGAATAAAACGTGTATATATATGAAAAACACATTTTAGACCAGAAATTTCATTTTATGATGTCTCAGTGTCACATTTATATTTTGCTTCAGACTGAGAAATTGCTCTGGAGACACATAAAACAAAATTTAAGATGGCTCTAAATATAAAGAAAATGTAATGTTTTTCCAAAGAAAAACTAAAAATTATGGGCTGGTAAAATATTCACATGCTTGGCAGTGTATATGCTACCATCTAAAGATAACACATAAAAAAAAACCATTAGTAAATGAAAGAATGCTTTGTTATAGTTCTATGACAGAAAATGCTGATTCAACAACTGAAGATCTTATTTTCTGATTATAGTTATACCACTACGTTAAAATATCTCCAAGGAAAGGGAATAAGTATTCATATAGCATGTGCCAGAGGCTGTGCTAAGTACTTCTTTAAATATCTCATTTGATCCTCACAACAACCCTAGGAAGTCAGTGCTATTATTATCCCCATTTTACAACTAAGGAAACTGAGGCAAACAGAGGTTAAGCGACTTGCCCAGGGTCATATAGCTAATAAGTGTCTGAGATCAGATGTGAATTCAAGTCTTCCACTGTGTCACTAGCTGCTTCAAAGTACATAATAATCATTACTATGCTTACTTTATTTACTAAAATCCTGCTCTAATGTCTCAGGAGATGACCCTGGCTACTTGAAGACTGTAAGCTGTGGCATATTCTATCAAGCTATAAAAGACAGAATATTATCCAAGAATATTATCCAATATTATCCAGAATATTATTCAATATTATCCAAGAATCTACAGAATTAAGTTTAGAAATATTCAATAGCCAAAGGCTGCCCCCTTGGGTGATTAATTTACTTTGGCCATACAACTCAGTTAGCAATTGTAAAACTGTCTACTAAGTAACAGAAAAATAAAGATCTACAGCAATAATTAAATGGACTATAAGTATTTGAAAAAGCTGACAGCTTTTCTACCCATAAATACAAGTATAGTGATATAATATAAAGACCAACGGGTTTAGAGTTAAGAGAATATGGGTTTGAAATCCAGTTGTATCACTTACAAGATGTGTGACATTGGACAACTCATATATCTGCGCCTCAGTTCACTTATTTATAAAATTATGGGAGTAGTCTGGACTTGGTGATCTTTAAACTAGAAATAGCATAGCATAATGCATAAAGAGCCAGAGCCAGGAAGACTTAGGTTCAAGAGCTGCCTTTGATACACATGGAGGCATGAATAAGAGGCTGAATAATCACCAGTCAGCACTGATCAAGGACATTTCTTCAAAAGAATTTCCTAATACAACTGAAAGCATAGGTAGATTTCAAAAAAATCTTGTCTTTTACAGATTGACATTCAGATGGAAATTATTTTAGCTAAAGTTAGCACAGAATCCTAATTTACAAATTTCTCATCTTGTTTTTTATTGTCTATGATCTATATAATTTCTTGACATCAGAAAAAAAATTAGCACTAAAACAACCAATACAGATTGTTTACTATTCTCTATTTGCTATTAAAAAGACAAGAATGCTGCATATTAAAATATAGTACTAGAAAAAATTCCTGTTACAATTTTATATAACCCAAAGATTATAGACATAAACCTGAGTTTTCAAAGACTCCTTAGTTACACTTATTTTCAGGAGAAAAAAAATAATCATCTAATTGATAAACATTGATTTTAAAGAGACTTTTCTTCAAACCTTTCCAAGAGAAACTTTATAACTGAAGTCTTAAGTTCACAGATTATACTGAAAAAAAAAATATTAATACTTACCAGAGAACATATATCTAGCCACCAGCCACAAATGAGAGGGAACACTCCAATTTCTACCACCACTAACAGAGAGACCTTAAGTAAAAACAAATTTCATCAATAGTGAGATAAATACAGAACAGATGAATATTTTCAATAGTTTAAATTAAATAAAATATAAATTACCTTAACAACAATATAGCAGACCCCTAGTAAGCGACGAGATCGTTGAAATTTCACAAGAGCTGCCAAACCCTACATCATCTGGTCAAGGAAATAACTCAATACAATATCAGAACAAAGCACTTGGACAATATGCAATTTATTTTTTTAGTATCAATGTAGTATTTCATTTTTCCCCAGTTACATGTAAAAACAATTTTTAACATTTGTTTTTAAAACTTTGAGTTCAAAATTCTTTCTCCCTTCACACCCTCCTCCTCCACTGAGAAGGCAAGCAATTCCATATACGTTACATATGTGCAGTCATGCAACACATATCTGTAAGACAAAGTAATTTGTGGATCACTAATTCTGATGTTAAGTTAAAAATGATCTAACTATAAATTCAATAATACTAGCATAGTCTAAAGAAGATGTTGTAGAGTTTCCATTCCTTGAGATTTTGAAGGCATAAAGGTACAATCATGTGTCAGTAGTTTAATTCACTTGCTTAAAAGCAAGACATACCAGAAGTTCTTTTAACATCTACCTCTACAACTTGTTGTGATCCATATAAAGGATACCAGTGAAACCTGCAGCTGCAAAAAAGTCAAAGTAAATCCCTCCAGATTTATACTGTTATTAACTTGTAACTGGGAAGAGAGCTAAAATTAAGAGGATAAAAGTCCCAGTTACAAACTTTTGTTTATCAATGTCAAATATTGTTTTGGAATACCCAAAAATATAATTTAACTTTTGGTACTCTAAACTTTCTATTAATTTGCAATCTCCTGGAGGGAAGGGACTGGTTTTTATTTTATCTGTGTCCTAAACATCTACATGGTGAGGTACATTAGAAAATAGCCACTTAATGAGTTGTCATTACAATAATTATATGAAAACATAAAGTAGATGCAACCAAAGGGAAAGATGGCTCACAAGGTCTCTTTGGAAAGACAAATAAAATAGGTGGTGGATTTGGTTTTATTATTCCTATAAAGGCAAAAAGGAACAATTTCTTGGGATATTAGAGTCATGACAGCTTGCTGTACTTATGATAAGCATAAGCAAAAGGACTATCCCAAGCATAATTGTGATATTACAGAGCAACGGTTTTTGGCAATGAAAAATTGGACCAAGTCAATAGAATTTCACTTCAGCAAACCTGTACATAGGGGAAGAACAATACGCTGACAAATGTACAAGGAAATAGCCCTCAGAATTAAGAAATGAAGCTATTCTCTAAAGGATAAATGGTCAAAGGACACAAAACTGTATGAAAAAGAGATACTCCAAATCTCTAAAAATTACAAATTAAAGTAACTTTGAGCTTCCACTTCACAGTCATAAGATTGGCAAAGTTGACAAAAAGGAGAATGACAATGTAGGAGAGCTGCAGGACAACAACATTAATGCACAGCTGATGGAACTGTGAATTACTCTAGTTGTTTTGGAAAGTAGTTTGGCACTACGTCCATATATATGTATCCTTTGATTTAGTTATACCAAGTCTATACCCCAAACAGATCAAAGAAAGAGGAAAAGGACCCATATATAGAAAAATATGTATAGCAGCAATTACAGTGGTAACAAAGAAGTGCAAACTAAGAGGTTGCCCATCAACTGACAAATGACTGAACTATGGTATATTAATACAACGGAATTTTATTGTGTCATAAGAAATGACAAAAGAGACAGTTTCAGAAAAAAGTAGGAAGACTTTTATGAGTTGATGCAGAAGTGAGAAGAGAATAGCATACAAGAACACCATACAGACCAGCAACTTTGAAAGACTTAAGAAGTGAGATCAATGCAATGATAACCATAATCCAAGAAAATTAAAGAAGTATGCTACCCCACCTCCTGAGAGAGAGGTAAGAGACTAAAGATGCAAAATGAGACGTACATTTTTGAACATGGACAAAATGGGAATTTGTTTTACTTAGCTATGTATATTAGTTATAAGGTATTTGTTTTGTTTTCAGTAAAGAAAGGTGAGAGGGAAAGAAAACAAATGCTTGATAATTAAAAAAAATAAATTTTAAAGGATTAAGGGCTGGAGGATTGTGGAGTATTCAGAAGTGCCTCCCCTGTATAGATAAATAATTTCTTCAAGAGTTAGAAAATGCTGTACATGACAAGAACTAAACACTGCAAAACATAAAACTGCATCTGAAGAAGGAAGTCACTGGTTACCTATGTAGGAGTCATTTTCAAACTGTATGTATACATACTATCAAATACTCAAATAATAGGAGCAAAACAGAAGGAAAAAGGTTGCAGAATCAGAGACTTTTAAAACTGAAAGGAACTTCAAGATGCCACATAAACCTACCTGTACTTGAACAATAATCTCTACCATATCCCTAATAAGAAATCAGTTGGTCTTTGCTGGAAGACCTCCTGTGAAAGGAAACCAATTCCCAGAGTAGCTAATTCTTTTTTTCTTTGAAAAGTTTGATTGCTAGAAGTTTTCCTTATGCCAAATCAAAGTTGTTTCTTTTCAACTTTCACTTACTGATGCTAGTCCTATGCTGTAGGGCAGGTGGAGTGGGCCTAATCCTTGTACAGAACAACTTTTCAAATACTTTTTGACAGCTCTCATGTCTTCCATTTATAACAGGTTTTCAAAGAGCATAATTTGGAAGCCCTTCACTAACTTTGCCAATGAGGAAAACAGTCTCTAAAAAGTTTAAATGACTTGCCCATGATGTATGTATGTCCATGTATGCCACTGAGCGGGCATATAAACCCAGTTCTCCTGACTACCAGTCCTTTGCATTATGCCACACAGTTACTAAGAGATAAGAAAATAACCTGAGCTGCCAAACCCTGACCTCTCACACACATGTGTGTGTGTGTGTGTGTGTGTGTGTGTGAGTGTGTGTATGTGCACGAATTACTGAGCAATAGTGAAATACCAATTTTATCATGAGATTCAACTGAGTTCAAAGACTGCTATACACCAGACACTATACCAGGCGACAGGGATACAAAGACAAAAGCAAACAGTCCCTGACCTCAAAGAGCTTGTCTTCTAGTTGTGGGAATCAAAATCAACACAGTAAATTAATACATTATCCAACATGATGCCTGAAGGGAGGGCACTAGCCATTAGATGGATAGGCTTCTCGTAGGTTGTTTTCTCAACAGAAATTTCAAAGAGGCCATAGATTCTAGGGGTGTATTTCAAAGACCTAGGGAGTAGCCTAAAAACAGACATGGAGAGGGGAGATGAAATGTCACATACAGCAATAAGTAAACAGGCCAATCTGGCTGGACCATAGAATATATGAAGAGTACAGAAACACTGTAACATAAGATGGAGTCAGACTGGAGTGAGATTTAAAAGTCAAACAGGAGATTTTCTGGTTTGGCCCAAGAACCACTGGAGCTTCTCCAACAGGGATATGTAAAGATAAATGTGTCAAGTAACCAGAGGTACCTACATCATTTTGTCCAAGGATACATGACAAATTATCAGTGATATTGCTAAAAGTACGTAGCCAACTATTGTCGTGATTAGGCCTTCAAAATGAGATGCTTGGACCTAGAAAAAAAAAATAACAGTTCAAGATGTTGGAACCTAAACTTTCAAGGGACATATTTTGGTATGAGGCCTTCTGTTTTCATTTAGATACTCTATTAATTTGTATAAACCAGACCCATTCCTCCTGCTGTCAAACATGCTATTAATTCAAATCAGTGCAAAAATTTAAAAATCTGACATACATACATTTATTTACATTTCAGTGCTTGTGTATTTAAAACAGGAAAACTAAGAAAATTTGTTTTGGTTGATCTTCCAATTCAAAGGACACTGTATTCATTTACCTAAGAACAGGGTAAAATAATAAATTCCTATATATCTAACTTTTGCTTTGGGAATACAACACAGGAAGGTTTCTCTTCACCTTTTTCAGAGTAATTCTAAATTCTTATACATGACGGCCTTTTCATGGCATCTATTCATAATAGCAGCAGACACTGAGGATATAATTATTTATTATTCAGGACCACAAATACCCATCAAAGACATGCTTCCTCATCTTGGATAGTCCCCATAACCTACATCTCAGGATAATTATTTTAAATTTCCTCTTCCTTGTCATTTTTATTTCTAAATTGGCGTTAATTTAATGCTAAGGGCTGAAGAGTTACTCTTTTTCCTTGCTAAAACTGTCATAAGTATGTTGATGGAAGGAACTGAAAAATGGGTCTTTTGGAAAAACAATACACTTGACTACGATAATAAAGGGAAAAGAAAAAAGATAAGGGTAGCAGATTAGAGAGCACCACTGGTTATCTCCATAATTAGAATACAAAGCCATTAAAGAAAGCTTTTCAATGAAGTCTCAGCATACTTAGATATGCCACAACATACTAGCCAGGAAAAAGTATGTTAGGTACTAGTATCTCTACACTGCTATTCCAGATATCTCCTTTCCACCTTCATTATTGTAGCTGTCATTTGGGGACAGAATTTCAGTAGAGAGGCAATGGTGATACAAAAGATAACAACAGTGTAATATAAATATAAAGGATCAATTACACTGAGTAACCATTCTCAAAGCATAAAGTAATTGGGAGGTACAACATGCCATAAAAAAGATACACTGTATTACACAAGATTTGTCTTAACGTGGCAAGAACCTAAAAGTAATGAAAGTAAATATCTTTGAATATTTCTAATCCTTCATACTTACATATTCCTCAAATCCCAAGCCAACAACAGAAAAATGACCAATGTGGTAAGGGCAAAATGCTAAAGGGAAAAAAATAAAATAAAACATGAAAACTTCAACATAACATGCTTTTCTAGAAGAGTCTACACCTTATCATCATAAACAACATGGGATAAAACCACAAGAACTAGTATGTGGGAAAGCTACTCATTCTCAAGTCTCTAAATACACATGACCAATATTACCTATATTACTGGGCATTTTACCATCTATGTACACCATAGTCATTGTCAATTGGACTGACTTTAGAAAAACAGGAGCTACTCAGGAAGTTTAAAGTTACCATTTGGAGAAAGGAAAAAGTACTACTGTGGTGGTAGTTAAAAAAAAACAAACCACATAGTTAAGCACAACAGACTCCAAAGAAGAAGTTTACAAATGTCCCTCTTTTCCATTTTTTGCAGATATGAAAGAATAAGGGTGGATATGTAAATAACACTGCACAACGTGGAACTTCACTAATGTTCTAATTCTTATTTATGTCTGCAGAATCTAGCCTATACTAGGCACTAAAAAATGCTTGACTAAATAATAAACATGGCTTATTTAAAGCACTCGCTGCAACAGATTCTAATATTAATCAATTCAAATGAAAGGATAACAGACAACTATTTGCTACTATTTACTTTTAGAAGTCAATGGGGAAAAATGCTTAAAAGTACGATAAAAATTTGGCATTATTTTGTCTAACTCTATAAAATATGCCCCTGGTAGTTTGAATAGTATAGTATTAAATCTATAAACTAATTCAGATAGTACTGTCATTTCTAAATGACTCTACTAAGCTCACACAGAGAGAGAATCAAATCCAGGTTTTCCAATGACAAATCTGGGGCCCTTTTCACTATTTCACACTGCCACCCAAAAATATCAGTGAATTTAACTACCATTTTATAACAACTTTTACCTAGGAAAATGTGGTTACCAATTCATGTTCAAATAGCTATCCCACTGCTAAGAAATCATAAAGAGAAATCCCAAACTATTCCATCCTCTCCTTTTCCCCTCAAAAACTCTGCTGGGCAGTAGGAATGGAAGCTCTTCTAACTCGAGACACTGGCCAAGGCTCCTGGAGCAAAGTCTCTGAACAGAAAAGCAGAGATTGGGTAGGGCTCTAAGAGCTGGAGAAAAGGATTTCAACTACAGAAATAAGTCAGGGGTGGTAGGACCAGAGTGCCTCTGGAAACAAGGAGTGAAAGCTAATAATAGCAGGATAGGTCAAATTCTGGCACTGGGTACATAGACAGGAAGGTAAGGAGGTCATGATCATCTCTAGCAGTTAGGTGATATAATAGGTCAGCTACAGGTGAAGAATGGAAGGGCAGAATTAGTCCAAGGAAGCAAAAGGGAGTAGAAATGAAAGGTGAGAAAAATGGTGGGCTCATACATTGAAAGGCCAACACTGGGACAAAAGAAGAGTTATTTCCATCAGAAGGAAAAGTGAAATGGGTTGGTGGACGTCTGATGAGCTTGCTAGAGGATCAGAGTGAGACAAGAGTAATGGTGCAAATCTGCTACAACCGTGGCAGGAGTCAGCTCTAGCAGTGAGGAGGATAAGTAAATAAGAGGAGAGTTTAAGCAGTCAAAGTAATAAGTCTCCAAATACGACAGTTATTTATATGAGACATTTCTACACCAAGTGTTTCTAAGTCAAAAACTACCAGTTTAAAAGAAACAAACCAAAGGATCCAAAACTAACCTAAAACATTGCTCCCTAACAAAGAGGTGTATCTGAAAAATACCCAGCATTTATCTAGTACAGCACCTTAAAAGAACTGACAGCTAATCAATGTTTGTTGAATACTTACCAAAGACAAGAATAAATAATGTATTCAGAGACACCACCCAAAAAACATGTTCCTTTAAAAAAAGAAACATAAAAATAAAGTCAAAGAACAAAATTATATAACAGTATAACCAGATTTTGCTTAGTTTATATTATAAATTTAAGTAACACAAAATGTTACATAGATGTAACTTATAATTAGAAAAAAAATTAATTCTTAAATTATCAAATTTAAAGTCTTAAATACATGAAGTATGAGTATTTTCTAACTAAAAACATTACTTCACTTACAGAAAGTCTTCAAAAGAAAAACTAAAAAAAAAGGAATATTTCCTTAATATGATGTTTGATATCATCAAAAGATTTGTAATAATTTTTAAAACAATCTAATACAACTCATCTCATTAAATTAGTAACCAAATAAAGAAGAGAATTTTGAAAACTATATGCAGTTTTAAGCAACCTAAACTGTTCTATTTCAGATAAAAAGATAATGCTATTATATCTATATTGTGAAAAGTATTGTTTTTCTAACAATCAAACTGTTTTTGTTTTTAAACTAATAAACATAACCTAATTTTACCCATAACCAAGTAACCAGATTGTGAGGACTGGCTAGGCTGATGTGATACTGTGGCGACATTAGTTACCCTCTATACAAAGCAAACTGGTTTGTGATTTAACCACAGCTTCATGATCACCATGCTCTACCTAACCGAATAAACCAGCCCAAATGAAATTAACATTAAAAAAGACACTAGAAAAGCATCTTTTGCCATTTATCTTTTCCATCTTCCCCAACAGACTGGCCCTCCAATCATCCCTACTCTATTGCTAATCTTCATTCTCATCTGATCAACCAATTCCTTCCTGCAAACAAGCCCAAGTCTCCCCCATGTTTCATAACCCTCACTAGATCCTAACATCCTTTCAAGTTATCATCCTGTATGTCACCTTTGTCTACCCTTGCCTGCCTCCATTTCCTCTCCTCTCACTTACTTCTCGACCCCATGCAGTCTGACTTATGACTTCAATTGAAATGGCTCTGCCCAAAGTTACCAATGATCTTTGAATTGTCAAACTTAATAGCTTTTTCTTTGTCTCCATCTTTCTGACCCCTTCGTAGCACTGGCCACTGCTTATGACTCTCTGAGTTTTCATGATGCTGCACTCTCTTGATTCTCTTAACTGTTTGACACAGGGTACTCCAAGGTTGTCTTGAAAATTCTTTCTACACACTCTTTCAACTAGTGAACACATCAGCTCCCATGGGCTTAATAATTATCCCTATGCACAGTAACTCCCAGATCTACATATCCTGCTCTAGTCTCTCTCCTAAGCTGTAAATACCACATCATCAATCTACCGTACATTTCACACTAAATGCATGAAAGGTATCTCTTAACTCAATAGGTCAAAAACAGCACATTTTTTCTTTTGAAAAATTCCCAAAGCACCTATCTATGAAATCTCCCTGTCACTACCAAGGGTACCAGAGTCCTTCCCGTAATCTACATATGCAACTTTGGTGTCACTGTTGATCCCTCACTGTCTCTCAGTTCACATATCCAACTGCTTGCCAAATTTTGCTGTTTCTGCCTCCAGTACCACTTCCTTATCTGTCCCCTTCTCTTAACTCAGACAGCTACCACTTCAGTACAAGCCATCACTTCTCCCTTGGACTACTGCAAGAATCTTCTAATTGGCTTCCATGAGTCATTCATCTCTCCACTCCAAAGTCATTTTCCTAAAACACGTATCTTGTCAAATTTTTCTAGTCGATAAACTCCAGTGGTTCCTTCTTTCCTCTACGATCAAATATAAATTTCTCTACTAGCAGTCAGAGCTCTTCATAATCTGACACAACTTACTTTTCCAGTCTTATCATACAAGCTGCTATGATGCAGCAAAATTGGCCTTCTTACTGTTTTTCATACATGATATTCGGAGGCCCAACCCTATGTCTTGGTACTGGCTACCTCTCATACCTGAAATGAAGTCTTTTATCAAGAATCACTAGTTACCTTAAAAAGTAAAATCATGCACCACCTTCTACAGGAGGCCTTTCCAAAACTTCTAGTTTCCTCCACAAATTATTTCTGTTATCTATTTTGTACACCCCTCTCTCTGCTTCTCATGATGGAAGATAAGGCATTTGAGAGCAACAACAATTTCATTCCAGCCTTTTCATCCCCAGTTACCAGCACAGTGCCTTAAACACAGCTGACACTTAATAAATGCTTGCTGGCTGAATAAAACAACACTAACAATCTGAGCATACTACTCTGGGCCATGCCCTTTAGCTGTGATTACCTGGAGATTGAATCTCCACTATTTATAACCCCAGAGGAAAAAAAATGGTATTTTTAGCCCTGGAGAGCCTGAGGGCAGGGTCAGGGATCCCGGATAGAGCAGAGTATAGCCAACCTGATAGATGTGCCTCACACCTGGCAAGCAATCTAGGAATAAAGAATATCCCCTGGATATAAAGAAATTAGATTTGGAGTTCAATGGAAAGAAGAAAGTAGGTTACAGCATTAAAATTTTGTCCTTTACATACTCAGGGTTGCTTTGGTTTCATCATTTTTTTTCTTGACTATTACAATATAGAGTTACAAAAAAAAAAAATCACTGGATTCTTAGATGTTTGTACTGCACCCTTTATTTATCCTTATATTAATAATCATTTATGTTCCAATCCTTTTTAAAATTATTCATGTCATCATACTTTCTTACTAGACTGAAAATCTCACAGGGAAGGAGTCTATGTCTTATCTTTATATTTTCCCCAGCACTGAACACAAAGTTCTATATACAGTAAAGTCTTAAATAAATATTTTAAAATTTTACTCAAAATCACAAGTATTAATTTTTTTCCACAAAATGCATTTTCTTCCAGGAGTCATTCAATAATACAATAAAGTGGTAATACAATAAAGTGGTAATATAGTAAAGTGGTAATAAAGAGGTCTTATAATCTAAAGCATAAAATTACCCTGTTTAACAATCCTCCCCCCTAATTCTTTTTCAGAGGCAAGGAGTTCATGAGTGTGGAACACTGAACAACATCAGATTTGGGGGATATATAACTAGTTGTCCTCAACTTTTTCTTCCCTTCTTTAAAAAAAATTCTTTGCTATAAGGGATAATTCTCTGGCAGGAGGAAGAGATATACAGGGAAAACTAGGCAATACAAAAACAAAAGATACCAATAAAAATCTCTTTTAAAGTGACACTGCTGTAAATCTTAAGATACTCAAATTACTGAAACAATGATTAAAAAAGTAAATCACAATTCTATTCTTAAACAGGGTGAATTTACTTACTAGGAAAACTAGTGACCCATCAAGTCCGAGCATCTAAGGAAAGAAAATAATTAGAAAAGACTACTGATAGATTCGATTTTCTATCTAAAAAAACCTCCTTTCCCTTTATGCATTTTTGCCTACCAATGAAGTACAAAGGTTTCACATGTTAGAACATTTCCATGCATGTATGTTTCACTGAGAATTACATATTTTCCTATTTCCCTAAAAGAAAAATCTGAATAAACTTAATATCTTGGTCAGTATAGGCATGTTTGAAGCTATCTTTCTTCTTACACATGAATTTGTCATTTTACATTTTAAGTGTATTAGTAATTAAAATCAAACTGTTCCTAAAACGTAGAATATTTTGTAATACAAGTTTAAAACAAAGCCCTCAAAATGCAGTATTTTTGACTGAAAAAGCCATTGATTTACTCTTCAAGATATACTTTTCAATACTTTAGCATATTAGGACAGTTTGCGTCACTTATGAAGATGGCTGATAAAAGACTTTACTACCACAATATTCACCTAAAATAAAACTGTGACATTATACTATAACTACTTTTTCTATTTTCTAAAAATGTCTGTTGAATCACCAACTTATCTAAATAGAGATAACTTACTAAACATCGTTTTAGTAAATATATCTAAATATCCCTAAGCTGTGCAATGAACTTTAGTTAATATTTTGGCTACTCTGAGAATGAGAGTCTGCAACTCCTAGTACTTGATAAAAAGGGCTCTTACTCACTCTCTCCCATGTTAATTCTTCTGCAGCTCGATCCCACTCTAAAGCATTCCAGTTCATGTCATCTGAAATAATAATTATAGTTTAGAGATGCCTGAGGAATACAAATATTAATAGGAACTGTCCCTGAAATGAGTACCTTACAGAACTTATATAAAAATACTAAACCTAATATTATTATTGAGAGGGAAGTAAAAAAAGCAATTCATTAGCCCTATTACTAGCATAGTACCTGGAAGGTACTTTAATTCTTTCAAATCACACCTACACATTTTTGAAACACTAGGAAAAAGAAATTTAATAAATTAGCTCAAGCTTTAATAACATTTTACAAAATTTCATCCAGCTGCCATTCATTCTTTCCTTTAAGATACATATGGATGTATACATATATAGGACAGGATTCATATTTATAGTATAGTACATTTATAGTATGTATAATTTGTATATACATACAA
Organism: Notamacropus eugenii; assembly: GCF_028372415.1. Lineage (NCBI taxonomy): Eukaryota > Metazoa > Chordata > Mammalia > Diprotodontia > Macropodidae > Notamacropus > Notamacropus eugenii. Next base: position 359,604,002 of record NC_092875.1, on the reverse strand, counting down.
ACACAAGAACATTAAGGTTAAAATCTGCTGAAGATTTATGAATATTAAAAATAGGTAGAAAGCAGTAATTTAGATTAAAATTAAATTAGAAGTGTCATTATTCTAAAATGCTGTCTACATCAGCTATTACCTTGTGCCCCATTATTAGCATCTGCTGCATCTTCAACTACAGCATCCTCTTCATCCTCATTGTCTTCCTCTTCTTCATCAGCTTGTTCTTCCTGAATTTCAGGGTTTTCCCCTACTACTGCATCTTCAGCTGGTGGGTTAGCAGGCTGATCAATTGCAACATTTTCAGCACCATTTCCTACACCTGGAGCCTAAAATGATGAGATATTCCAGATATGTGGATAAATTTTCTTAGTTCTGCTATGCTTTGATTAATTTCTAAGAAAGTAATTACTTCATCTGATACCAAATATATGAACTTACATTTATTATTCTGAATTATAGTACAACTTCTATAAAGTTCACACATTTTAAACAACTGAATACACAAATAGAAGTCAGTTTGTGTAGTCAGTTAATATGTAACATTTCATAAATAGTGAAGTTCATATACCTAGATACATTGCATTACTCTGTTTTGAAATTCCTCTTGGTTAAGTACTCTCTCCTGCTTTCATTGGGAAGCAGCAACAGTTACTATTGATAATCACTCTAAAGCTAGCAGGCCTTAGGCAGAAGCCCTTTGGAGTCCCAGTTTCAGAATGCAGTAGGTTTTAGGACAGGGCAGGACAGGAAAGAAAAGGGGCCAGTAAAACCCAAGTCAACTGGGCATCTTTTGGCCATTCAAATTTACCTTTCTTTGGAGAGGAGAAGGAAGGGGAGGGGAAGGCAGACAGGAGAGAAGGAGTTGAGTTCTCCAGCTAGTTGAGTCCCCATTCAGCCAGCTGTGTCTACTCACAGGATTGTGTTTGTCCAGGCCTCCTAGCTTTAGAGTGATTATCAATAGTAACTCTTGCTGCTTCCTACCCAGCCTGATGTCTTTCTTTTTCTTGACCTCATTAAAGGGGCCATGCCCTGGCTACCTCTTAAACAGGCCTATTCAATGAATGGGTGTTACCTCACCCTATGTGAGTACCTGCAAAGACTTTGGCCTAAAGGGCCCAAGGTCTCCCAGTGCATCCTGGGTCACCTCCAGTCATCCTGAGGAATAACAGGTCAATGGATTCAGATGGCTCTGGAGGAGAAGTGAGGCTGGTGACCTGCACAGCCCTCCCTCACTCAAAATAAAGTCAAGTGCAAGTCATGTCAGCATTTTTCTGATGGCATGGTCTTCTTCGGCAACGAAGGATGAACTTAATCCTGCTTTCACTGACTGCCGCACCCGCCCCCCCCCCCCCCCCCCCCCGTAAACTTTCCAATGGCCTCATTGGGTCAACTAACAATATAATAATCCTCCCTAACCAGCTAACAGATCCTCAAGTACCTGTGTTATCACTACGCAAACACACAAGGGACTGGGACACCAAAAGTATTCCACACACAAAGTGACAATAACAGATAAAAGTCTGGCTCATTGTTTTTTGCCTAATAATTTATAAAATGAAATCTCCCCTGGTTCTGCTAAATGCTCAAAACAGTTACACAGCCAGCACAATTACCAAATAAAGTTGAACATCATGCATTTTCTAATGCATGAACTTTAAAATATTCATCAAGCCCACCTATTTCTTCAGACCTTAAATATCTGATCCTATGTCTACTGATGACACTCAGGTAAAGAGTGAAAAAAAAATATATTCCTACAGGTAATCACACAAAAGCTGAAGCATAAATCCTAACTCATTTGACTGTAACACTGCTCATAGTTTTGACTGTATATGCATTTTGCAACTGAAAAAACCAAGGTGAGGCAAAGAAATTAAATTATTTTGTTACATTCATAAGGCAAGTCAAAAATAAATCTGAGACCAGGACATAGCTTTTGTGTTTTCAAGTAAGAGTTACTAAACATCATCACAGGCAAGCAGAAAGAAAAATTAATTTAATCTATCCCTCTAGCTGAAGCCACACTATCACAACACTGTCCTAAATTTGCACATTGCTTATATCAACAACATGTGTTATTATTTTACAAGTATGCCTGTGAGAAAAGACCAAGAGAGAAGACTTATTCAAACCATGAAGAAGTAGAAGTAATTCCATAACAATTAAAATCGAAACAAATATCTTGCCTCGTTCTGTTGTCCAGCAGCATTGAGGGGTTGAGCGTGATTTTGTTCCAACCACTGTGGTGCTCCACCATGGACTATTTGTTCTCTCAACCATACAAGGCTGATGAATGCACAAAGAGTGCACGTCACCACAAAACAACCCTGCAAACAATCTGCCAATAAATTTTCCCTATAAAAAAAAAGTTACATAATTATTTCTACAGTAACAAAAGTAATTTAAAATGAGTTCATCTACATTTCTAGTAAACTATCAACTATCCAGAAAATTAGACTATACAAAATGATTTGTTTGTTGAAGGTTCGGGTTAGTTGCATATTAGGGAATAATGGAAAAATATGACATGTTGCATTCATTATATTTATATGGCTTTATCTATTCTCTGTATTTTTGGATATTTCAACAGGTCTATGGTCCAGACACTTAACGTGTAGTCCCAAGTCTATAGGGTATGATTTATTTCCTAGGGAAATATCACTTAGAGTGGATCATAATTCTAGGAGAGTGTTTGCCTAAGGTATATGAGATACTTGGGACTTATGTGAGCCGGGGGCAAGCTTCCCTGCTACCGAATGAACACCAGAGGTTTGCCTTTTCTGGACTTCAACAACCATAGAAATAAATACAAAGGAAACAAATCAACCAAAGGTCTGAGTAGGGCAGGATCCAACTTTTCCATTATTTTTACTTTACTTATTTCATAATATTTTGTCTACTTCTACTTCTTTATTGCTTTATCTTCTAAGATGCCCTTTATTTACACTTCTTTTAGGGATTCATGACAAAACTTCCATATTTTTCCTCCTGAGAGGATTTTAACATTCTTACTTCCATGAATTTTAAAGTTCATTCCCTCTTCAATTTCCACTTCATATATATTGAGAAACAGACACAGAAATTAAATTTTAAAAAGATAATATTGTCTATTAGAGGTAATTATGAACTTAAGAATCAGAAAGATCCAAGTTTAAATCCTGTTTCCTATACTTGCTAGTTCATGATCATGAGCAAGTCACAAAACTTATCAGCTTCCTCATTCATAAAAAGATGCTATTATCTATAGTGCTACTTCACAAAGCTCAAATGAGATATGCAAAACACTTTCTAAACCTCAAATGCATATGTCAGGTTTTTAAAAAAATTTATATCAAACATGTATATTTAAGAAACAAATTTCCCAGGCCAAATTCATTTTACAAAGTTAATGAGTTAGTGTTGCTAAAATATTGATTTTTCACATTGTAGAAATTAGATTTTAAAGTTCTAAATGCAGTGAGCAGTTTTTAGCAATTTTAAAAAGTATGGTTTCAATAAAAGAGGCAGGCAAAAGACTTTTTAGTGGAGGGAAAAAGAGGGGAGGTGAGAGAAAAACATGAAGTTCACTCTCATCACATTTGACTAAAGGAAGGAATAAAATGCACACTCATTTTGGTATGAAAACCTATCTTATAATAAAGGAAAATGGGGGAGAAGGGGATAAGCAGGGTGGGGGGGATGATGGAAGGGAGGGCAATGGGAGGAGGGAGCAATTTGAAGACAACACTCTTGGGGAGGGACAGGATCAAAAGAGAGAATAGAAGCAATGGGGGGCAGGATAGGATGGAGGGAAATATAGTTAGTCTTACATAACATGACTATTATGGAAGTCATTTGCAAAACTACACAGATATGGCCTATATTGAATTGCTTGCCTTCCCAAAGGGAATGGGAAAAGAGGGAGGGATGAAGAGAAGCTGGAACTCAAAGATTTAGGAACAACTGTCAAATTCTGTTCTTGCTACTAGGAAATAAGAAATACAGGTAAAGGGATGTAGAAAGTTATCTGGCCCTACAGGACAAAAGAGAAGATGGGGACAAGGGAAGGAAGGGATGATAGAAGAGAGGGCAGATTGGTGATAGGGGCAATTAGAATGCTCGGTGTTTTGAGGTGGGGGGAGGGAACAAATGGGGAGAAAATTTGGAACCCAAAATTTTGTGAAAATGAATGTTAAAAGTTAAATAAATAAATTTAAAATTTAAAAAAAGTATGGTTCCAGATGCAAAGGGACTAGAAAACTCTAAGTTAGTCTAAGAAGAAGAAAGCTGTACAAGTCTACTAAAAATGTGAAATACTATGCCTTTCCTATCTTTTCTTTTTTGAGTTAATTGCATGGGAATATGTGCTTTTAGAGGCTCTTTCAATGCATTATGATAGATCTTTTGATCTTTTCCTTATTTACATATGGAGCAGTAGAACAAGTTAAGAAAGGCCAAGTGCAAGAAACAAGTAAATCTGAAATGGACAAAACTGTATGAAAGTTTTTAATGGGGTTAACAATTTATATTGCTTCTAAGTCTATTAACAGAGAACCAAGTGCTCTCTCTTCTATTTTTAGAAAGTTACAAAATGCTTTACACATTAGAATTAAGAAGCACCGAGACAACTAGGTGAAATGTTATCAGAGATTATATCTTAAATGTCATTCATAAAATAGACAAATGTCATATACTTGAACTCAAAGGTAACTGCTGTTTTGCTGTGGTTCTTCAGTATTTTTGTTTGTAAAGGTGTTAATGAAGTCAATGTGACTCACTGAGCAAAGTAATGATCTCATTCAAAACAAATCTTAAGTTATACAATCAATCTTTAAATATGTAGCTTGAAATGGAATATCTTGTCTATACAACATATTCCTAAAATTACAAATCTAATTTAGAAATCCTTCTGAAGAGTATGACAGTTATGCTTTCAAAGATAATAAATAGAGTTACAAAAACTATGCTTTCCCATAGGGTAAGAGAGAAACCTTAAATTTTAACATGAACATAGGAAGAAAAATAAACCATAAAAATGAATCATTTGAATCAAGCATTTTTTCCATATTACATTGGTTTACACTTACGTTGACAGCATATCTAATGGCAGTGTCAATAGTGAGCTCACAGAGCCAGTAAACAAGCACTTGTAGATACGGCCTGTACAGAAATAAACAAAGTACTATATAAGCGACAACTTTTAGACAGAATTTACAATGCTTATATTTGTAATTACTGAGCACACATTAACTTACATTCTCTATGAAGACATCAAAACCTGAGATTGGATCAAAATACAAATACCACTAAATTTACTTTAAAATACAATCTGTCCCTTAAATAACAAGTAAATCAGAATTGCTTACCTTTAATTACCTGAATTTACTTAAATTCAAGCAAATCAGATAAAACACTCAAAGAATTTCTTATCCAAATCTAACCTCACACCCTAGAATTTCCTACTACATATCTTGTGCAAGTCATCCATACTACAGAATTAGTAAGTTAAATCTTTCAAGGAACATCTGCATTTCACTAGGGCAGAATATAAGAGTATTTTTGTTATTTTTGGAGAGAAGGGAAGGGCAGCGGGAAGAGGAGGCTTTCCTGTTCAACTTGTTTATTTGGGGCCACTATCCCATCCACTTTAGCGGTCATTCATATTCCAGATTTCATCTTATAAGCAAATTTTAAAAACAAGATGGAAAAGAAAATTAAATCCTAGGGGGCGTGACATTAGCTTCCCAAAAATCCAAAATTTGAGGATAATTACAATATGACTGAAGGACTGAAGAGCTTAAGATCATCATTTGCCTAGCATCTGAGTTCTGAATTTAGTCTTTGGATTCTTTTCTAAATAATAATAATTATTCATCATATTTTGTTCATTTTTCTTTCCTAGATTCTCTTTGGGAAAAGTCTACCTAGATTAAAGTGCCAAAAATTAATTCCCAATACAACATTTTTAAGCTAAATTTTTTATGTTTAAGAACATTATAATATTATATACTCATTAAAGGATATCACATGAAATAACAAGATGCAATGGTATCTATTATTACACAATATTTAAGAAATCCAACACTGAAAGTAGTACTTACATGCTGTAAGAGGTACAACCCCCAACCATGCAAAGGCCACAAGTGTATAGTGAAACCAGTAACGTATTGCTGTGCCAATACTTGTAACCAGTCCAGCAAAAATATCTTGGATTGGTAGCCTTGAAGGCATATCTGGGGAATAAACTGAAAGAAAAAAATAGAACTCAACAAAACTTACAGTTAAAAATGGCTCGTTATATTAAAAGCTGAGCTAAAAGAACATTATATATAAGTAAAACAATGTAAATACCATTAACATTGAATGGCCACAAAACTCTAATAAAAAAGTCAATGTTAGTACCATATGATCATTATTTTAAAAAAACAACAACAACAGATCCAGTCCTTTTCGTTAAGAGCTAATAAGCTTTTTGGGAAATGTACTTTGCAGGGAGGATTGAGTGTCTGGTATGAAATATATATTGTATCAAAACGAAATGCAACAATAAATGTTTTAATTATTTATATCATATATGTAAAATAGATATGTATATCATAATTTTTATGACAAGATACTCTTTTAATAAGACATTTCAGTAAACAGCTGTAACAAATGAAATCAAGATAATAATGCATTTATCCCAAAGCACATTATCTCAAAGAAGGAAAAGTAATGTATTCAACCAATATCTAAGCAGAAATCCCCTCTATAGTAGTTCAGACAAGTGATAATCCAGAATTGATTGGTAAACATCCAATATTCAGGAACTCCATATCTTAAAAAAATATAATGAGCCTTCTCTTAACAACTTATTTACTAAAATTTAGGAACAGGAAGATTAACTTTATATTGAGCCAAAATTACCCTCTCTACAACTTCTACCCTCTGCCACTAGCTCTGATTTTTAGTGTCAAGTACAGATGAAAGACAACCCTTTAAACACTTAGACACTCAACATGTCATCTCTTCTCAAGGTTAAATATATTAAATTCTTTCAATCAATCTTCATACAGTATAGTTTGGAGTCCTTTCAACATGCTATATGCCCTCCTCTATTACACATTAGTTTGTCAACGTCCTTCCTAAAATGTGATGGTTAGACCTAGATACAAAACTCCAGATTTGGCCTAACCTGGGACAACAACAGTATCAAACACCTCATTTACTTGGCATGTAACTGGAAAGAAAACTGTTACTATCATACAAAAAATACTATAGACTGCCTGTAGAGAGAAAGAAATAGATCACAAGATTATGGCAAGGAGATATATAAAAGATAGTAGTTAAGAGGAACTTCAACTATCTAGAATTCTGTTTGAATATTCTCTTGTAAAAGTAGAGCAATTATCAATTTCTGGGTCCAGTTTAATGATATCATCCTTTCAAAGATGGGGAAATCATTGAAGGGAGGTTCCAATTCTGGTCCAGATTCTCATCAGAATGGAAGAAGTAGATGTTAAAACAGAATTGATTGGAATCTTGGGGGAAGGAAGAAGACTTCATCTTAGAATATGTGGTTGAAAATAAATTGGGAACAATCAGATATGTAACCCAGGAAGAACATATTTCAAAGGATTCAGAAAAAGGAAAGGATCAAGCATACCCCAGGAGAAGAACTAAGAAATGTATTTTCCTCCCCACTTGGCAGAGGTGGGGGACTATGTGCATGGAATGTCACACATAGTCAGACTACCTGATGTGCTAGATGGCTTTGCTGAATGGTTTATAGAGCACATAAAAAAGTAATATTTTGTAATACAAATGATGGTGAAAAAACATACCAAAAAAATTAGTCTTTTTTTTAAAGAAGAAAACAATCACATGGCTTAAAATTCTACGTGTGAAATCAAACCAGGAAGAATGAGAATAAAGAAAGAAATTCTAAAAAAATGAGAAAAATTCCATGAGGAAGGGGAAAGATGCCCACAGGAAACAACGTGGGTGCATCAAACACTTACTAATCAACTCAGATTTTAAATTCATATGCATAAAAGATAATTAAAGTATAGCATGACCCTACAGAAGTCTAAGGAATGCAAAAGCTCCTAATAAGCCGGATTTAGTGATAAAAAAAATTCTAAGAAAAATAAAATGGAATAAAGGAGGTATCTGATTTTTAACCCTGTGGAAGAACAGAAGAAGAAACAAAGAAAGGAGAAGAATGCTATTTGGAATGATGGGGAAGGTAATAAATAGCTAAGATAAGGTAAAACAATTAAATCTTCATTTCCTTCTGCCTTCTGGGAAATACCAGAAAGGATAAAATAAAAATTCTTAATAGAGAATGAAACCTAAGATAAGCAATGATATAGTGAGACAGCAATTGGTTAATTCAAATTCAATTCCCCAGAAGAACATCATTATTAAAATTAAATGTGACAGAGACTTCTGGGTCACATGAGCAACATGATGATGGTGGACTAGATAGACATTTTCTCCCATGACTGCTCAAACTTCTCCAAAAAGAAATTATATGCCAAAGATAAAGCAATTTCAGCTGTCTCCATAGTTTAGGACACCCAGAATCCAAAAGAAGGATAACAAAAACAGTAACTGAATGCTCACCCTGAGTTCACTCAGTATCTCTCCATTTTCTCTCATGCCATTGGTAGCAAGGTGACACTTGCAGACCCAAAGACATCATCAAACCCCCCCCCCCATTACCCTTCCCTTATTTCACTGCCATCATTAACAGTGAATTTTTGCTAGAACATACGCTATTCAACATTTTCTGTCAACAATCAAGGAATAGACAATATACTTTTCCAATCTGCAGATAACACAGTTAAACGTAAGTATGTGAGCTAAGAATAGCTAACATGCAAGAAGACAAAATCAAGATTCAAAATAATCTTTAAACTTATATTGTTGGGCTAAATCAAATAAGATAAAATTTAATAGGATGAATGCAAAGTCAAGTTAAAAAAATTATATACTTCAGAAGAATATGTGGAAAAGGTATGACTAAATCCCAGGTTCTCTGAAAAAAATTTTGGGTTTAAATTATAAACTCAGCAGTGCAATGTGATATGGCAGTCAAAAAAGGTAACAAGATCTTAGGCTACATTAACACAAGTACAGTAGCCAAAATTAGGGAAGTGATAATCCCACTGTATTTTGCCTTGGTCAGACAACATCTGAGGTGTTAGTTACCTTCAATATCACCTTTTAGGAAGGTCAATGATAAGCTGGAATGATCTACAGCAACCAGGTTTACGAATCGCCTCAAGATCATGCCACATGAAGATCAGTTAAAGTAAATACAAATATTTGTTCTGGAGAGGATATCCTGGTCATGTATAGATTGTACTAGATATCCTTAAAGGCACCTTACAAATTTGAGATTTGTAGATAACTGGAGGCTAAAGAAAGCAACATTCTAACAAAAAATTAATCATGTACACACGACAAGTTTCATAAAAAATGAAGCTCAGTAGTTTAGGTTTTAATTTGCTATAAGGCCAATAAGGCTATTAATTTTTTAAGTTGCGTATGATAACTTTTCAGTCCTAAGCAATTATTAATAAAATTGACCTTAGTGATGCTGATCACTGGATTTCAGAGACAGAAGGGCTATGAAAAATTATATAATCCAAACAACTTATTAAGAAGGTGAGAAGACTGAGTCCTAAAGTACATTGATAAGTGGCAGAGCCAGAAGTCAAATCCAGTTCATCTCTCTTAGGTATATGGATTTCTATAGATGGTAACATAATGACACTTTGTCAAAGAAATGAGAAGCTTCTTTCAACAATAATTCTTTTTTTTTCCCAGTGGAAAAAACACAAGATCAATACTCATTTCTACCACATATACTTTAGTGACTTGAAGTACTCAAAAAAGTTTAACCCTTGCGAAGTTTATGTCCCTGAAAAAAACATACACACACACACATATAAATTGGATGTTCCTATTTCATTACAATTACTTAAAAAGTGATACTATTGCGGGGGTGGGAGGGAATGGGGGAGGGATTAGTTCCTCCACACCTTCCTTTCAATGGATCAGGAACTTATTCCTGTTTAATGAAGTGGTATCAAAATTTTATTCAATACTGAAGTAGAATTTAAATGCTTTGAGGGCAAGCAAGTATTACATTATTGCCTTTGTACATTAAGCTCTTAGTATAGTGCCTTAAACTTGGCAGGCACTAAATGTCTGTTGAATTTAATTCAGTATTCTAGATCTTTAACTAAATGCATAACAGATTTTGTAATGCAATACATCACACATGTGATGTTTTTTAAAACAAACTAGGTAATAAGAAATAGAAGCTCAGAATACTTTTTATGCCAGAAATCAAAGAGGAATGAAATATGAAAGGACAAAAATTTAAATATTACTTTTAAATTTCAAATTGAAAGTTGCAAAGATATAATACACAAAAAGGCAGTAAAAGTTGTTAATACTACAAACTTACTTGGTGTGAAAGCAAATCTGTGTTTGCATAGTTCACAGTATTCTTTTCTGCTGTGTTTCAACCACTGAACTAAGCTGAAATTAGAAAGACATAATATTTATAAATCAAATAATAATGCAGTTTATTTTTATATACAATACATTTTTAAAGTTTAGATTTATAGTAACTATAATTTTCAATTTTCAGAAAAAGCTTTCCCCATCTTTAAAACACTGCATTTAATTTTGACATTTTGTATAACTACCTTACATTTTGCATAACTATACAACGATACCAGAGTAGTAAATAAAACCTTTGGGGTAAGAGTTACAGGGAGAGGAAAAGTATTTTCCTCTTCAGGATAGTCATAAAGGGGGGGAAGGGGAGCATGGGACTGCAGGAGGGCCCTAAGGCAAAGAGGACTGTCACAGCGAAGAAGCACAAATTCCCACCTCCTCAAATGAATATGTCCAAGTTTCCAATGAAAGATCTATCGGTACCTTCAGTGATAATGCCACAAAGAAAAATTCATTGGAATGAAAACCAAAAAATGGTTACGAAGAAACATACCTATTTTTTAAGAAGCTTAAAGACAATTTATACAGTTGGTTATGTATTAATCAACAAGCATTTATTAAGAGCCTGATATGTGCCAGGTGTTAAAGATAATATAAAAATGAGACAGCTCCTGTCCTGAAGAGCTAATATTTTACCGAAGAGGACAGAGAATGTTCATAAATAAGAAAATACAAAATAAATACACACAACTTGGGAATAAGGAAAGGCTTCTGCATGTAGAAGGTGGCACTTGATCTGAGCTTTGAAGGGAGCTGGAAGTTCTAAGAGTTAAGAAGGAAGAATGCTCCAGACATGCGGGTCAGCATGAAAGGAACAGAGGCAAAAGATGAAATGTTATACAGGGAGAACAGCAAGTAGAGACCAGAGTGGTTTAAGGACAAAGTGCATAAGGATAAGTAATATGTAATTACTTTCAAGTAACCAAAACTATTTCAAACAAAAAGATAACAACAATCTGGCCTCAGAAAAACCTCAATGGACTAATCATACTGAATTAGATGCCCTCAAATGTTTCATCTGGCTCTATAATGTTCAGAATCTCTGATTATTACTTTGTTCGCCAACAACTATCTTTTGTTTAACTAAAGGTCCTGTTCCTTTATGACACTTATTTATTTGAAGTAGTTATTTTCAATTTCTCCAATTAACATGAGGAATCCTGAGTAAGTGTAATTTCCATTATACCAGTTTCCTCTACATTACCTAGTATCTAATTCTAATAATATTAATTCAATACTCATTATAGATTTGTAAAATTCAAAGTATGTATCTGTTTTCTTGTTCAGACCTGTGATCCGTGTACTTGGAAAAACTGTGAAATTCTTACTTAAAGCCTCACTCAAAAAGGTGTTGCCCAACTAGAGAAGATACAAAACAGGACAGCTAAGAAACTGGAGGACATGCTATATGAGAAAAGAACAAACAATTAGGACTTTTTAGTCTGCAAAAACTGAAAGGGAGATGAGTCAAGTTTTTAAATTCTAAAGTTTTCTGACAGAACAAATACTGCCAAGTTCATCAAACACTAGAAAACAGACAATACCTCATATAGTTTCCTAACGAACAATATTTCAAAATAATATCAAATAATCAAAGTCTGCTACTCCACTGTGGAGAAACTATTGTAAATGGTGGCTGTCCTCTCTCGTCACAAGTCCCCTGACCAAGGGGACACTGGGAGAGTGGCTTTTGAAGCCAATCAGAAAACTGTTGCTGGCCCAGTCCAGGGGAAGTCAGCACTACAAGGAAATGAAGGGCACAGCTCCTACTCAAAACAATGTTCCCTGCACTCACTTCTCCCTCTATACTGCTGTTCTGGCCAACAAAGGTTTTGCAGAACCAATGACCAATACCAGTCAAGATATGTCCACAGTAGATATAGGAAACACTCTGAAATTTGAAAGAGTCTAGTATATATAAAAATTCAAGAAACATTTACTTTGCACTATTTATTTTGCACCAAATTATTTTGTAGGGCACAGTGCTAAGTAAAGAGCTAAATAAGACACTGTCTTTATCTTCAAAAAGCTTTTCATTTCTTATTGGTGCACATAAACTACTTTACCCAGCAGGTAGTCAACACATGGAATTCCTTACCTCCAACAGATAGTAAAAGCTGAAAATATAAATTCAAGAAGTATTTAGATAAATACATGGATGATATATCCATAAAATTTTATTAGGGAAGTTAGCAATTTGGGAGCATAACACTAATCTTTTAGATGTTTTTCATAAAATATTCATATTTTCCCCAAATATCATATAATATCATTGTTAGAATTACAACACTGGGAAGAAAGCATCATTGTTAGGTTCCCTCCTTAGGAAATCTTCAGTCAGAGGCTGGATATTCACTTATCAGGAGTGTCATAGTCTGTCAGGATTCCTTTCACACATGGATTAGACTGAATGGTCCCTAATGTCTCTTCTAACTCAAACTTTGCGATTTTTTAACTAATTTTGTCTACTTTTAATGGCATTTATGATATCAAATGATGTATCTAGTTGTTCTCACTGACCCTATGTTTATATCCCTAGTTGCTAGCAGAGACATTGCCCAGAGTATAGCTACTTACTAGCTACTGAGTAAGCAACTATTGAATTAACTGTTATCTCATAAGAAATGAACTGACATTATTGAATCTTGCTTAATAGTCCTTTTCATGAAGCTTAAAATGAGGAAGCAAATATGACTCCCCTCCATACTCCTTCCCATCTGTAAAGTCAAGCTGTATGTATCCTGTCATGTCCAAAATGTTATCCACTTTGTGAAACCAGTCTTACTGAAGTGACCTTGTTCATGTCCTTGCCCTTAGTCTGCGTGCTATGACAGAATATCTAAATTCAGACATTGTGGAAAGGTTTGAAAATAACAGATATCTGACCTCTCTAAGAATGTAATGCTTTCTCTTCCTATTCCCTGAGATTATATATGTGTGTGTATGTATGTATATACATGTATACATACACATATGATACTTTAAATTCATTCATTCTTTCTCATAAAGAAACCTGTTTTGCCAATTGGCTAACTGCTTAAAATAAACTCTGAAAAAATATCTTAGCTAAAAGACAATATAAATAAAGTGGTTTTAAGTCCATGATGCTAATTATTTTTAGTCCACATTCTCTTCTCCCTACGAAAATCTGGGGTTCTTAAGTAGCTACATCTTTTCTTTAATCTCAACAGATAATAATATATTAAGAATAAAGGGGTTTCTACAATTAAACAACAAATTAATTATACCAGCAACAAAAATGAGTTTTGAAATTTAATTTCTGAAAAGTCTACTCACCATTCTTGATGGATAAATTTAATACTGCCAGTACATACACACGGATGATACAGCGGTTTCTCAGGTGTTCCTTCTGATCGACACACCCTACATATGTCTGTTAATCAAGAATAAAAACTAATTTATTTTTGGCTTGATCATCTTTATAAAAAGAAATAAATCTAGGAATGTTATAATGTAGCACATTAGGAAAGGCATTAGGCTATAAAACAGTAATAGGCTGGCATGTATACGAAAAATTTTTGAAATCAAATTGATACTAAAATATTTATTCCTTAATGAAAATCTGACTAATTCATGAGAACAAAATAACTAGATTCAACAATTTCAAGTAGGTAAGGTCAGAAATTACCTTCTGTTTATATATCTACTATCCAATAGTATATTTACAAAATGCTGCATAGAGTATTAAAAAAAGCAAACGAGAACAGTGTCAATGGATAAACACAAGCAAAGGTTATTCGATGACCTATCTAGTACAACAGCAGTAGCTACAGGATTTGTCATATTATACACAAAAGGGTAACAAAAGAATCTCATTTTCTGACACCAGCCTCTCTAAAATCACAGAAAACTAATTTTAAAAAATCATAGCTTATCCTTATATGAAATAGTGACTTCTACAAAGAGATAATATCTCTAATCTTTAGCAACTTGTTGAATGAGCAAAGATATATTATTTTTCCAACTATACATTAAACAAACTTTATGCATATTAATTGGCAACATGAGACCTCTTTGGGTCAAAATGTTTCTTTTCTCTTACAATCTAATAAAGAAGATTTAATAATGGTTAAAAGTCAGTTATCCAAATTGGAGAGTTGGGAAGGGAGCAAAATCCTACTTGACTTTTTAAAAAGCCTTTCTACATTGAAATTTCTAAAAATATTTAAATGCATCTTTCCTTTTTAATGTCTTGAAATGCTATAACTGTATTTTCATTCAATCTGTATATGTTAAAAATATCATTTATAAAAAGGGACATTCTTTAATTTAAAAGTTTTTTAATTTCTACATTCCTCTTCCAGAAAAATGTAATAAGCTTTCCAAAATAAAACTATAATGATCTGAGATTTCATTAAATTGGAAATCTGGTTCAACTGACTAATCTGAGTATTCTCGCCTATAAAATAAAGGATTTGGACTAGGTAACCTCTGAGGATGCTGCCAGTCCTATGTCTAGTATCAATAAATTACTCAGCTGATGAATATTTATTAAGCACCTATTATATGCTAGGTACTAAAAATACAATTCAAAGAATTAAACAATCCCTTTTGGAGAATTCTAGGACCCTACATAGGTATGTTTTCCACGCAATTCAATTTAGCAAACAGTTACTAAGCACCAACAGGCTGAGGCTCCAAAAGAAGTAAGGTTTAAGACATACAAACACATACCTAGGACATGTTTTGGAACATAAATGAGCATAAGGCCAACAGATTGGCACAGGAGACTTGAAGGAGTGATCATTTCTAAATAGAGGAATCTAGAAAGATTAGATCTTGAAGATTTCAACAATCAATTAACAAGTATTTACTAAATAAGTATTAAGTGTCAAACACTTTGCTAGGTACTGGGGAATAAAATGACAAAAATGCTGTGCTCCATAACTGTACACAAAAAGAAATCTTTAGCAAAAATTATAGAAATTATCTTAAATTTAAAAATTAACGATTTCATCTGGGACATGGGGAACAATTTCTCAACCAATTCACACAGTTAAAAGAGCATTAAAAAGTTTGTTTAATGCATTCAAGGATCAAGTGCTTACTATTTGAATGTCAAGGAACTTAATTAAGCATAAAATGAGCCTCTGACTTGCATCATCATCACCACCACAAAAAATTTTTACACTTAAAAGTGGAATGTTTTAACAAGTAGTTAAACCTATTCTAGAATACCACTAATAATGGGAATCCCTGACTTTCAAAGACACATCTCACTTCTGGATCTCATTATTAGGAACTTTTTCTTTATATTGAGTGAAAAATCTAATTTTCTTTAACTTCCAAACACTGGTCCTCATTATAATGCTCTAGAGTCAAAATATTTATAGCAAAGAATTGGAAATAAAATAGATGCCTATCAGTTGGGAAGTGGCTAGAAACTTTCAAAAACTTTTTAACATTAATTTTTTAAAATTTTAAGTTACAAATTCTCTTCCTCCTGCCTTCCCCAACCTCCTCATTGAGAAGGCAAATATAACGTAAGTTATACATGTACAATTATGTAAAACATTTCTGTACTGGTCATGTTGTGAGAGAAAACAAACAAAATAATAATACAGTAAAAAAAATATGCTTCAATCTGCATTCAGATTCCATCAGTTTTTTCTCTGGAGATGGATAACCTTTTTTTATCCTAAATCTTTCAGAAATGTCTTGGATCATTTTATTGCTGAAAATGGCTAAGTCATTCAAGGTTGATCACAGTACAATATTGCTGTTACTGTGTACAATGTTTTCCTGGTTCTGCACATTCCCATCCTGCTCATCATTTCTTATGGTACAACAGTGTTCCATCACCATCACATGCCACACCTTGTTAGGCCATTCCCCAATTTCTGATTCTTTGCCACCACAAAAAAGAACGGTTATAAATATTTTTATACATATGGGTGCTTTCCCTTTTTCAAAAAATCTCTCTGGGATACAGATCTACTAGTGGTATTGCTGGGTCAAAGGGTATGCAGTTTTATAGCCCTTTGGGAATAGTTCCTGAATGTTCTCCAGAACAGTTGAATTAGTTCACATCTATACCAATAGTGCACTAGTGTCTTGATTTTCCCACATTTCCTCCAACATTCATTGTTCTCTTTTTAATCAAGTCAGTAAGTGTGAGGTAGTACCTCAGGGTTTTGCATTTGCATTTCTCTAATCAATAGTGAATTAGAACATTTTTTTCATATGACTATAGGTAGCTTTGATTTCTTCTGACAATTGCCTATTCATATCCTTTGGCCATTTATCAGCTGAGGAATGACTCATATTCTAATAAATTTGACTTAAATTCTCTGTATGCTTGAGAAACGAAGCCTTTATCACAAAAACTTGCTGCAAAAATTTCCCCCCAGTTTTCTGCTTTCCTTCTAATTTTGGCTGCATTGGTTTTGTTTGCACAAAACCTTGTTAATTTAATGTAATCAAAATTATCCATTTTACATATTCCCATTCAATTTTCTCCACATTTAACTTTTCTAAAATTCTATTCATTTCCTTAACTACTTTTCTTCTTTATTTTTTGGTTAGATTTATCTGGTTCTTAGAAAGTAGTAAAGCTGAGGTCCCCCAGTGGTATAGTTTTATTGTCTACTGCCTCCTGTAACTTATTTAACTTTTGGGTACTATAACATTTGGTGCATATATATATTGAGTACTTGTCTCACACAATTGTCTATGATACTTTTTAGCAAAAAATTATTTCCCTGCTTATTTAATTAGATTTAATTTCACTTTTTTTGTTTGAAATCATGATTGCCACCTGTTTTGTTTTGTTTTTTTACTTCAACTGTGGTATAATAGATTCTTCTCCATTCCCTTATCTTTATTCTCTGTGTGAATCTCTGCTTCATGTATGGTTGTTATAAATGACATATTGTAGGGTTCTGGTTTTTAAACCACTTGGCTATCCACTACCATTTCATGGGTAAGTTTATCACATTCACAGTTATGATTACTAACTATGCTGTGTATTTCCCTTCATCCTATATGTCCCATTTATCCTCTTCTCTCTCTCTCTGACCCTTCTCAAAAGTGTTCTGCTTCTGACCAGTGCCTCCCCTAATTCTCCCTCCCTTCTATCAGTCCCCCTCTTTTCTTATGACCTTCCCCTCCTATTTTACTGTAGGATAAGCTAGATTTCTATACCCAACTAAATGTGTACGTTATGCCCTCTTTGAGTCAATTCTGATAAGAGTAAGGTTTAAAGTATTGCCCACCACCTCCCCATCTTTCCCTCCACTGTAAAAGATTCATGCCTATTTTATGTGTGATAATTTATCCCATTCTACCTCTTCCTCCCCTCCTTTCCCAGTGCATCCCTCTTTCTCACTTCTTCCCTTTATTTTTTTTGGATATCATCTCATCATAGTGAACTCCACCTATGCTTTATACTTCTAAATGCCCAAGTAATGAGAAAGTTCTTAGGAGTTACAAGTATCATCTTTGCAATGGAGAAATGTAAACAGTTAAACCTTCTTGAATTCCTTATTATTTCTCTTTCCTGTTTCCTTTTTTATGCTTTTCTTGAGTCGTGTATTTGAAAGTCAAATTTTCTATACAGCTCTACTCTTTTCATCAGGAATGAAAGTCCTCTATTTCATTAAATATCCATTTTTCCCCCTGAAGGATTATACTCAGTTCTGCTAGGCAGGTGAATTTTGGTTATAATCCTAGCTTTTTTATCCACCAAAATTTCATAATCCAAGATCCTTTAATGTGGAAACTGTTAAATCTTGTCTGATCCTGACTGTGGCTCCAGGATATTTGAATTGCTTCTTTCCAGCTTCTTTGCAAAATATTCTCTCCTTGAGCTAGGAACTCTGGAATCTGGCTATAACATTCTTGGGAGTTTTCAACTGGGAATCTCAGGAGGTAATCTTTGGCTTCTTTCCATTTTATTTTCCCCTCTAGTTCTAGGATATCAGGGCAGTTTTCCTTGATAATTTCTTGAAATATGATGCCGAGGCTCTCTTTTTTTGATCATGGTTTCCAGGTAATCCAATAATTCTTAAGTTATCTGTCCTTGATCTATTTTCCAGGTCAATTGATTTTCCAATGAGATGTTTCACTTTTTCTTCTACTTTTTTCATTCTTTTGTTTGTTTTGTTTTCTTTATGTCTCAATTACGTGTTTCTACTCACCCAATTCTAATTTTTAAGGAATTATAGAGCGCTTTTGTTACCACCTTTTCCATTTGGCTAACTCTGCTTTTTAAGAAGTTCTGCAATCGGCTGGAGAAGAAAGGATCGAAAAGTATCACTCATGCGTTTAGAGGGGTTTAAGCCTTGGCAAGAAAGACAACTATCTTCATTATATGAGACAAGGGTGAAGGAGAAGATAGTAGCAGAGGCATCCAGGTGATATAAGATGAAGATGAGGGGGGAAAAAAGAGCTCTCAGCAAATAGCCTCAATTTTTTTCAGTAAAAA
Organism: Notamacropus eugenii; assembly: GCF_028372415.1. Taxonomy (NCBI): domain Eukaryota; kingdom Metazoa; phylum Chordata; class Mammalia; order Diprotodontia; family Macropodidae; genus Notamacropus; species Notamacropus eugenii. The sequence goes on along the minus strand of NC_092875.1, from coordinate 359,585,065 downwards.
ATGAGGCAACATTCTTAGCTCAGAGGGTGGGTGTTCCAACTGGGCTACTTCTAGCATCATGAAAATCAGATGCAATAAAAAGGGCCTTTGAAAATCCCTATCATAGAAAAGTCAGCTATTATTACTACTACTCCATGCTTTTCCTCCTATTGTCATACTCCAACCCCTTCACCAACATCCCAAAAATTATTTTTCTCTACTATTTTTCACTTAAATGTTATTTCTGGTTCAAATGCCAACTCACAAAACTTAGACTCTCAGAGGTGCTGGGAACTTTAGAGGTCATCTAGTCCAACCAATAAATGAAGACATACTCTTTACACTATTTCTGAAAAACTGTCATCAAGCATTCACTTGAAGCCTTCCGAAGCTACTACCTCTGAAGAAAGCCTATTTCACTGTTGGACTGCTCAAACTACTAGGAAACCAAAACGTACCTCTCAGCAACTTCTACCCATTGGTTCTAGTTATGCTCTCTGGGTCTTGTCTTGCAGATATTCCTAGCTTACAATGACTGCTTTCTCCTCTTAACTTCTGTAATAATTATTTTCTAAACCTCTTACACGACAATTATGCTATGCCATCTTATATTGTTTTATAACTGTTTATGTGGCCTGTATCTCTCCAGCTACAATAAAAACTATGTATTCCCAGAACCTAACACAGTACATACTAGGTAATTAATAAATGTGTATAGGTATATGGATTAAAAACAATGGTGACAAGTAACTGCTATCAATAACCAAATAACAGCTATCAGTTTTCATTTCAGTCTTTAAGTAAAAGGTGATAACTGACTGGCAAAAAAAAAGACTCAAAAATTAGAGTGGGTTTTTTTTTTTAGTTTCAAAGAAAATTTTCATTAGCAATCATGAGAAATACTTACACTACTACTGCTATTTTCATTGTTGAAAAATTATTAATTCCCTTCCATTGTTAGTTGGATTAATTCCAACATCATTTTAGCAAACATCTAACCTGGAATATGAATTACATTCTAGTGACTGCTTCTGATTAGTCCAATTCAATCATCATTCATTAAGTATCAATTATGTCCAAGGTGCTAGGGAATAAAAAGACCAAATCAAATACAATTCATAACTTCAAGGAGCTTATGTTATGCTGGTAGGATGCATGGTAACATAAGATGATACATGGTAATTTGACAAGATAAAAAAATGGGATCCGGAAAGGCATCCCATAGTAACCAGCCTTTAAGGAAGCCAGGGAGCCTAAGAGGCAGAAGTGAGAACTTTACTTTTGGCTTCCCAACACAGTGGATATAATCAAACTTACCAAAAGATCACCTTGAGCAATGATTCATCCAAATATGGATTCTGTGATTTAATAACATTAAATGTCTTAAATGTTAAGTAATAACAGTACCTTTGCAATAATATATATTTGCAGTATCTTGCAAAATGTAAAACAATTCAAGAATGAACTACCAGAATGTTTACAAGAACTAAAGGAAAGGAGGATAAAGGATAAAGATCACCAAGTCCATTTTTGAATTCTACTTCCTCCTTCCTAGTAGCGCTGCAACTTCCCAGTTAAGTTCTTACTCTGCTATTTTCAGAGTTCAGGGAGAAAATAGTATAAAATTCAAGAAAAAGAAAGTGAAATCATAGGAATAGGGGCTTTCATTGTGCAATTAGATGAAAATCAAACAAATACTAAAATCCAACATGGAAAAACAATCAGTACATTATTAAATAATTTTATAATTTCTGTTGTAATATATTTATTGGATTAAGACAGACCCTATGTAACTTACTCATATGAAAATATTGACAGAGGGTGAGTCTCAACTGGGAAATCTAAGACCATGGGGAAATTCAAAGATATCATTTACTAACAAGTAATAATGACTGAATTATGCTGACTTCATTAAGTAAATGAAAATGTTTACAACAGTGTAAACAGGATCCTAATGAATATGCTAATTTTAATCCCCCCCATTGCTAGTTTTTAGGTATAAAATAAGCAGTAAAACACTAATCTTGGGGAATAAATCATGACCATGTTCTAAGTGCATTTCTAAAAAAACTGGAATTGGCTACTTGAAGTAAGAATTTCAGTCTAGGGGAAGGAAAGCTCAGGTGTGAATCCTACACTATTCAAGAAATTAGCCTTTACAAAAAAACAAAAACACTAAAACCTCAGATCACATTCACTGGTCCAAATATGTGATTTCCTCATTATGGAAAATCTCCAGTGATGCAGATCATAACTCCTCAGTAAGTTAGAGTTGCTTGGAGTAGTGAGAAGTGACTTGACCAAAGTCATATTCCTATCATGTGTCAGAGGCAGTACTTGAATCCAGTTCTTCCTGACTCCAAGAGCAACCAGCCCTTTTTACTAGGATGCCACTCACAAGTCCAGACTAAATCACATAAAAGGTAATAATCTGGCAAAACAAATAAACTAAATATGACAGTGTAGAGAGCTGTCACAACAGAAGTTCTCCTAGGATGAAAAAAATCATCTATCTTTTCCATATTCTGGTAATAAAAAAAAATAAAATGTTATAGCATATACTACACTTAGTCTATGGGTCTACATTACTTGATATTTTTGAACTATTTTTTTTTAAAAAAAGAAAAAATCCTTCCTCTCTTCTATCCTACCTTTTCCACCCTCAAATGAGAATGCAAGAAAAACAAAACTCCTGTTACAAACATGTATAGTAAAAACAAAATAAACATGTGCATTGGCAATGTCTAAAAGAAAGAAAACACATAAATACATGGATGTGTACATAATATGTCTCATTCTGCACTCTGAATCCTTCACCTCTATATTAGGTGGTAGGTTTCATCATTGGTCCTCAAATAACAGCTATCAGTTTTCATTTCAGTCTTTAAGTAAAAGGTGATAATTTACTAGCAAAACAAAGACTCAAAAACTAGAGTGGGGTTTTAATTTTTGTTTTAAGGAAAATTTTCATTAGCAATCATGAAAAATACTTATACTACTACTACTTTCATTGTTGAAAAATTACTAATTCACTTCCATTTTTAGTTGGATTATTTCCAACACCACTTTAGTGGAATCACCTAACCTGGAATATGAATTACATTCTAGTGACTGCTTCTGATTAGTCCAATTTCATCATCATTCATTAAGTATCAAATTTAGACCTGCTTAGTAATATTAATATGGCTAAGCAGCTAATTAGCTCAGTGGATGGAGAACTGTTCCTGGAGTCAGGAAGACCTGAGTTCAAATCTAGCCTTAGGCACTTACTAGCTGTGTGACCCTGGGCAAGTCACTTAATCTCTGCCTTAATCTACTGGAGAAGGAAATGGTAAATCACTCCAGTGTCTTTGTTCCAAGAAAACTCTAGGGACAGTATTGGTGTGATATGGCCCACAGGATCATGAAGAGTTGTACATGACTAAATGATTGAACAGCAAGTAATGTGGCTAGTTGTGTTGCCACATAGTCATATCATAATCAGGATCACACTTTGAGAACCACTCTCCTAAAGTAACCATGCCACTAACTGATACCTCCGTTCAATAAACTGGCAGCTACATATTACTCCAAGGATCAAATACAAAATTCTTTTTGGCATTTAAGGCCCTGGTCAACCTGGCTCCAAGTTGCCTTTCCATTTATGATGTCCATATACTAATCCAACAAAATGAGCATTCTTATTGTTTTTCATATATGTACCATTCCATTTCCAGTCTCCATGTCCTTTGCACACAGTCATCCACTCCTGAAATTCATTCCCTCCTATCTTTTGGCCTATTAGCATCCCTAGTTTTCCACAAATCTTAGTTCAAACACCTTTTACTTATTATAGGAAGTTTTTCTGGATTCCCCCAGCTACTACTGGCTCCCCACGATTACTCTGCATTTACTTTGCATATATTTTGTACATAATTATACATATACATGTTACTTCCTTTCACTGAATGTGAGTTTCTTAAGGCCAAGTCCTGTTTGTTTTCTTCTATATCATTCCAATATGTAGCACAGTAGCAAGTCAACAAGTATTTATTAAGATATATACACAGATATAAGACCTATTTATATATCTATATGCTTGGTAACAAAAAGAAACACAGTCCCTGCCTGCAAAGAGCTTTACATTTTAAGTGAAAAAGATATGGAGTATGGCACACATATATTTGTTGCTCAACTGTCTGAAAGCAATATAAAGGCTAAGATGTATGAGAGAGAACAAAGATGAAAGAGGAAATGTCTCTAAACCTTGGTAAGAAGCATACCCTTAAAAAAGAATGAGGGTAATGATGTAAGTATACCAACATAATTACTCGAGTAGTTCCTTCCCCTAAAATGTGATTTACCTTTCTTTGAGGAATCTTAATGCAATCTGGTAAGCATCTAAATTACATCCAACTAAATACAGATTTTGAATAATATTTCTAATGTACTTTCAGGAAAGTCTAACTACATACAGAACATCTAGCATTATGCTTTAGGTGGACTGGGTCTTCAATAAATGTTTGATGAATAAATTAACAAATGAAAGAAATACAACAATTCAAAGTAAAATTATATAGGATTCTATACTGGTTTCTTCCCCACTCTCTAAAAGCAGAATAGGATACAGATGCTGAGTATAAGCAGCAGATAAACAGAACCACAAATTTTGAGAGAAAGGGGACCTCAGAGGTTATCAATTTGAACTCTGTCTCTTAACTGAAAAATCTAAAGGCCTTTTGTTTCATCCTTCTTGACCTCTCAGCAACCTTTGACACTATCTGTCACGCTCCTGTCCTTGATATTTTCTTCTCTCTAGGTTTTCAAATCTCTCCCCACTGATCTAACCTAGTTCTCCTGTTCGTCCCTCCTCAGTCTCCTCTGCTGGATCTCCACCAGGTCACACCTGCTAACAACGGGAGCCCCACAACTCTCTGACATGGGTCTTCTCCCTCTGTACTATTTCACTTAATGATTTCATCAGTTCCCATGGATTCAATTATCATTTATCTCCGTGCAGATAATTCTCAGATATATTTTTCCAGGCCTAATGTCTCTTCTGACCTCTAGTCTCACATCTCCATCAAGCTTTTAGACATCTTGTCCTTTATGTCTGATGGACAGCTTAAACTCAACATGTTCACAGGTGAACTCACATTTCTCCCCCTCCCTAAATTCTTCCCCCTTCTTCCCAAATTCCTTATTATTGTCAATGATACCATCATCCTCCCAGTAACCTAGGCTCAAAACCCAGGTGTCATCCTCGATTTCTCATTTTCACCTTACATGTCCAATCAATGTTCAAGACTTGTTGTTTTCACCTTTGTAATGTCTCTCAAATATAGCCCCATCTCTTCTCTCAACCTGCTAATATCCTGGTGCAGACCTTCATCACTTCATGCCTGGACTGTTGCAATAACTTGTTGGTCTTCCTGCCTCAAATCTCTCCCCACTTTAATCCATCCTCCACTCAGCTGTCAAACTGACTTTCCTAAAGCACAGGTTCCTAATTCAATAAATTTCAGTAGTTGCCTAACACCACCAGGATCAAATATGAAATCTTCCATTTGGCATTCAAAGCTCTTCACATCCTGGCCCCCTACCCTGCCAGTCTTCTAATATCTCAATCTCCTCCAGGCACTCTTCAATTCAGTGACGCTGGCCTCCCCTGCTGATCCTTGAACAAGACACTTCATCTCTAGACTCCAAATGTTTCCACTGACTATCTCTCATGAATGGAATACTCTGCCCCATCTCAACCCCCACCCCACCAGCACTCCCTACCTCTCCATTTCCACCTCCTAGCTTCCCTGGCTCCCTTGAAGTCTCATCTAAATTCCTCCCTTCTACAAGAAGCCTTTCTTTATTTCCCTTAATGCTAGTGGCTCCTGAGATTACTCCTAATTTATTCTGCTTTAGCCTTTCTTTGTGACCTCAGTGCTTAGCACATAGTAGGTACTTAATAAATTCTAGGTAACTAATGGATTGACTCCAAATCTGTCACCTTTTCCACTACACCACAATGCAGATGCTTTTTTTTGAACATCTCATCAATATGGCAAAAATGTTTACTTCACAATTTTGCTACAGTAAATAACTAAATAAGAATAAATACAAAACTGCTTCACCAAACAGGACTATTTAAACACAAATAACAATATTTTTAATGCAAATATAGCAACCCATTGCTTTAACTGTCAACCAAAACAAACCAGTTTAACTAGAGTTGAGAAGTAGCAATACAGTGAAATTAATTTTGTCCCTTGGGTAGTTGCCTAGGCTTTGTTGTAAATGCAATTGTCTTCAAGTTGCATCATTCATAAAAGTTAAACTTGTACTAGAAAAGCAGTTCTGTACCTAGAATACTTTGCTCTCAGGGTTTATTTCAGGATAAAACGTGGTGTAAGTGCTTTGAAAAACCTAAAGTGTTATATACAATTATTTATTATGACTCAACCTTCACATCTTTCCACTAATAGTTACTATCGTACTTGAGGCCTTATCAGGCCCAGATTACCTCAAAAGCTTTCTAATTAACAAAAAATTTTTTTAAAGTTTTCATTGTTCTACTTCCCCACTCCAATCTATCCACCAATTGTCAAAGAGATTTTTCTAAAGTGAAGATCCGATCATGTCATCCATCACCTATTCAATAAACTCCAGTGGCTCTTCATTATCTTCAGGACCAAACAGAAAGCTTGGCTTGATACTGGTCCCTTCCTACCATTCCAGGCTCCTTACACTTAACTCCCCTCCATATACTATGCACCAACATTACTGGCCTTGTGCTGCTCCTCACACCTGTCACTCCATTTCCTACCTCCATGCCATTACATGGGCTGTGTTCCACACCTAGAACGCTCTCTTTCCACACCTCCTCCTCCTGACTTCCTTCAAGACTCACCTCAAATCCCACCTTTTGAAAGAATCCTTTCCTGGTTCATTAACATTGCCACCACATCCAGCTACTATCTAGTGCCTTTCCCATTATGATTACCTTCCATCTACCCTGTATACATATATTTCATATGTACCTAGATATTTTACAGGGTATCTCTCCTATTAGAACATGGGCTCCTTAAGGGCAGAGTACACTTTTACTTTCCCTGATATTACCAGGGCTTACTTAGCACAGTGACTAACAAATCACAAACATGTCAGTTTGCTAACTGACCAGGTGAAAGCATGGTATAAGTGACAAAAAAAGTCAGCCTCATCCAAAAGACCTGGATTCAAGTCTCACACATATTAGATCAAATGTGAGACCCTGGGCAAATAACAACTTGTCGATGCCTCCAGACACCTCTCTAAGACTATAATGAAACTATATGAAAACTATAATGAAACACAGTATATAGTGGGTAGTCCTAGACTTGGAATCAGGAAGGCATGGGTTCAATTCTCACCTCAGACAGTGTGTGCCTCTTGGCAAGTCACTTAATCTTTCTGGGTGTCAGTTTTCTCAAAAGTAAAATAAAAAGCTTGAAATCAGAGACCTTAAAAATCCCTTCCAGATCTAGATCTATGATGTAAAGATCCTATTACATTTTAAGTGAAGAAGGGTTGCTAATCTGCCTTAGTAGCAGGAGGGCCTCCAAAGAGAGTTCCCTGTAGTTACTTTAGAGAGCTGGGAGGGAGGGTGGAAGGCAAGGGAGGATTAAAATTCATCTAGAAGAACAAAGAGGCAAGATTCTAATGGGAAATAATGGAAAAAAAAGTAGGAAGGAAGGGGTCCTAAGCAGGATAAGATCCCAAACTACACTACAAAGCAGTAATCATCCAAACAAGAGAGGTCCATTAGTAGAATGGATAAGTTATATAACATATGGAAAAAAACAAAACTGCTAGCTTAGTGTTTGATTAACCCAAAGACTTAACTACTGGGATAAGGGCTACTATAGTAAAGAAAAACTGGAAAGTAATCTAGTAGATATTAAACTAGGCTCAGATCTTATACTATATATTACAGTAACCTCTAACTAGACTCACACTTTAGAAATAAAAAGTCATTTTATAAACAAATGAGAAACACAAGAAGGAAAATTCCTTTCAGAATTATGGCTAGGGGAAGAGCCTGGGATTAAACAGAGGATCACAAAAGATAAAATGGACAATTTTGGTTACAAAAAAATGAATGCAATTAAAATTATAAAGGAAACTGTTAAACGAGAAAAAAATCTTGCAGCAAGTTTGTCTGATAAAAGTCTGACAGCCAAAATCTATAAGGAACTGACTTAAATATTCCCCAATAGATATGGCCAAAGTATATGAAAAGAGTTCTCATAGGAATAAAGAACATCAGCCAAATCTGAAAAGTGCTCCAAATCACTATTATTATTGCCTTTCGTACTCGAAAAGGACCAAATGACATCACAATGTCAGGGTCAGTGTATAATGTATGTCCAACTGTGGCTAAACAGACCAACTTGAGCTCAGAAGGCTCTACCACAGGTTGGGCAGAAATAATCTACGTGAATATTTGGGATGGAGATGTCTTTAAATTTTTGCATCTCACATCTCTTTTGAGCTACTACAATTCTGCCTAGCTCACAGAGCACAGCATCTTCTTTGATGTGAGCATCTCATGCTGGATGGTCCTGTGCTAGTCTCTCCTAATACTCACAATCAATATCAAAGTTCCTCAGAGAGACCTTGAGAATGTCTTTGTATCACTTCTTCTGACCTTTGCTTGTGTGAGACCCTTGCTTTGTTGTGAGTTCTCCATAAAACATTCTCTTCCACAAACATATGTTAGGCATTCAAACAATATAGTCAGTTCAGTTGCACTCCCTACAGTAGAGTTGGAATATTTGGCACTTCAGCTTGAGAAAGGACCTAACCTTGCCAGGTGATCTTCAAAATTTTCCTAAGGCAATTCAAAGAGAAGTAGTTCCATTTCCTGACATGGTACTGGTATATTGTTCAGGTTTCATAGCATACAACAATGAGATCAGCACAATGGCTCTGCAGACTTTTAGTTTGGTAGGCAGCCTAATATCTCTTCTCTTAGACACTTTCTTTCAGAGTTTCCCAAATGCTGAACTAACTCCAGCAATGCATGCATCAACCTCATCATCTATGTGTACATCCCGGGAAAGCATACTGCCAAGGTAAGTGAACTTACCCATAGCACTCAAAATTTCAACCATTTGCTGTAACTGATGGTTTCCTGTATAGATGGTACAATGGTGGCTGGTACCGATTCATTCCAGGAGAGATCTACAAGTCAGGGGGTCCACTGTTCATACAAAAGCTGACAGAAATCTTCCAGCATGATGTTTTCAGCTATATCAGATGCCTTCAATGAGGATGAAAATGGCTTCAAGGTCAGCTACCACAATGACAGTAAATTACTTAACTTGAAAAGGCTACAAGCCAAGACTCAAAGTCACTAATAAATAAAGAAATGAAAATTAAAAGAACTCTGAAGTAACACTTCATACTCCTCAGGACGGCAAAGATAAACCCCAAAAAAGGAAAATTACAATTGGTGGAAAGGCTGTGGAAAGACAGTCATTTTTAGCGTCACTGAATTGATCCAGCTATTCTGGAAAACAATTTGGAACTATACAAAAAGTTTCCAAACTGTGGCTATACCCCCTTTGACTCCCTGATAAAACTACCACACCTATACCCAAACAGATCAAAGTGTTTGCTTCTGATTATCCCTTTCCTCAATTTGAGGATCAAAGAGAGAGAAAAACTACTTATAAAAAATATTTGTAGTTATTCTTTTTGTTATAGAAAAGAACTGAAAACAAAAGAGGTAATCATCAATTGGGGAATAAAGACTGAATAAATTATGGTATACAAAGATAATGTACTATTACTGTACCACACTGTTTGAATGCCCAGGAAATGAGGAAAAGCAGCTTCAAAGAAACCTGGTAAGAAATATATGATGATGCAGAATGAAGTGAACAGAACCAGGAGAACAATTTATACAGTAACAAGTAACAATACTATTAAAAAAAAAAAAACAACAGCTTTCAAAGACTTAAGAACTAAGATTAATGTAATAACCAACCATGACTTCAGACAGTAGATGATGAAGCATGCTATTCTCCTCCTGAAATAAGGATAATGAATGTAATAAACATTTTTAGATGTGGCAAATGTGTAGATTTGTTTTGTATAATTAAGGTAACCAGAAAAAACCCTTTATTCCACAATACTATAATAACATCTATCAAGAAAAGCTTAAAACAAGGAGACAAATACTCAAGGATGATCAATATTATTATGAAGGCTATGCTTTGCAGATTACAAATGGAGTAGAAGTGGTAAGGTCCCTCCAGATGCTTTTAGAGGGGTAACATGATGTTGATTTAATCAGTCCCCAAAACATTATTTCATACAAAGTTTCCTCACTGATATCAAAAGAGATAATAACTGATAATGGAAAAACCAAATGTATGAAAAATAACTATTTATTAGAGTGTAACATGAAAGTGGATAAACAGACCATTGAGTCTGCTATATTGAGTTAGCCAATCAATATATTTGTCTTATTCCAAGACTCATGATGGAAAATGCTATCCACATCCAGAGAAAGAACTATGGAGTCTGAATACAGATAGAAGCATCCTATTTTCTTTTTTTCTTTCTCACAATTTTTCCCTTTTCTTCTTATTCTTCCACAACATGACTAATGTGAAAATATGTTTAATATGATTGTACATGTATAGCCTATATCAGATTGCTTGCAGTCTTGGGAAGGGGTAAAGGGAAAGGAAAATAAAATTTGGAACTCAAAATCTTATTAATTTTGAACACTATCTTTACATGCAAATTGAAAAAATAAAGTACTATTAAGTGGAAAATGTATATACATATGTATATACATAATATATATAAATATATATTTGTCTTAGACAAGCAATACAAATAATGAGCTGTGGCTCATGAATAAAAAAGAGAAAAAGAAATTTTATTTGAATAATGTGCAGTGTTTACAGTGATCACAAACCACACCCTGCATAAAAATTCATCATTTTAATATCAATTTTCTTCTGGTGATGCTATATGGCCTTGAAACACGGGAACACCACATCGCCCAAGCATCAATATTCCTAGTGACACAAATATTGAAGCAATACATGGTGAGCATAAGTAGGCTACAACATATTACCAAAAGTGACATTTATAAACATTATAAAAGATGTTTGAGCTATTTAATTCCTTAAATAAAGGTGTCAACCTGAATTTTAATGAAAACAGTCAATATAACAAAAATAGAGGTGTTTGAATCTGGGCAAGTAAATTACAGCCCGGGTGCCACATAGCAAGTGCTGGGGTATCCAGGGAGAGGGCTGGGAACAGGGTTTATATATAGTACTAAGGCAGAGAGAATGGCTGAGCTGCTGATGGGAGGGGTTAGATATCTCACAGTTTCATCAGATAAGTTGTTTTGCATAACAAGCAAAAATCAATAAATATTAAAGATAGAGAATACTGGGAGGAGAGAGTTTGGGAGGTTTACAAAATAATCAGAGGCCAGGAGTGACAAAGTCTGGTCAGCAGTAGGCTATTCATTGGCCTGGGAATGGAGACCAGGGCAGTTTCAGTCAGTGGTTGACTGCGTTTGTCAGGTTTGGACTTCATGGCTCCATTCTAAAATCAGAGATAGGTGGCAAAAATGTTGTTGTTGTTGTCTGTCCTTTGTTCTCAAAGGACATGACATTAGGATGGTGATGCCATGACTTGCAAATGAATTAGATTCAAGTGAGGGAGAGCTGTGCAAAGACACTAGTCTCACTTTTTCCTTCAGAGTCATCTGGGCCCAGCGGCAAGACACGGATCAGGATGAGAAAAGATGGCCTCCAGGTGGCAAAGATGAAATAAGAGAATCAAGGCTGATAAGATCTTACAAAATAATGCAGTTATTTCAATAACAAGCTTCCTAGGGCATAGTAGAAAAATAAGTAAGAAGTCCCAAAGTAGTGTAGTCAGGTGAGAAATGAGATAATAAGTTCTCCCTCCTGAAGAGTTTTTGAAAAGAAGCTGGAAAAATACTTATTAGTTATGAAAATGTGTCTAATAGAAATGTATGTGTAAAGCCATATCATATTGCATATCTTGGGGAGAGGAGGGTGAAGGAGGGAGCGAAAATTTAAAACTTTTGGAAGTGAATGTTGAAAACTAAAAATAAATCTTTAAAAGGGGAAAAATAAAAATACTTCTTAGTTATGTTATAGCAGTGATTCCTTTAGGATGTGGGTGATATTGATGGGATTATGGAATTTAAGTGCTGGACCTCTAAAAGGAAAAGACTGTGTCTTTGAAAGCAACCCAGCCCCTGTCTCCCATACGTTTCTACCTAGATATTCAATAATCCTTTATATGCCCTTACACAGTGGCTGTCTAACTTTTCCTTTCATTGTCAGCATCCAGACCACTCTAGGCTATTTATCACTCCTTAATTCCATCCAGATCTTCTCACTGTCTTTTCTTGCATATAAATACCAATCTTACTCCCCTTAAATTGCTCAGATTCACTTAGAATATTTCTACTGGCCTCACAATATTACAGATTTACAGGGAATCTTGCCAGCCTATCTGGTGTCATAATAAAATCTTGCTACTTTGACTGAAAGAAGAGTTGAGTGGTGAAATTCTTTTGAGGCAGACCCTCTATACCCTTGTATTTTGGGGTTCCCAGCACCCGAAACTGCAACAATACTAGAGGGTCATCAAGGTCCCTTGCAACTCTCAAATTCTGTGATTCAAATAGTTCACTCATAGGAAAGTATTTCAGATTCTCACTCAAAATCTACTCTTAAATTAGGAACAATTTTATTAAGTATAGTCATCTGGGTTTATTTAAACTTATATGATAGATATAGAAAGAAAGGCAAAAACACCTTCCAGCCTCAAAGAGCCCACATTTTAATCAGGGACATAAAATGCAAGTCAGTATGTGCATATAAATTATATATAACATGAATGAAGGTAATTTGACGGAAGGAGCTTGTTACTACATTCTCATTTCCCACTCCCACTCACAGAGAATGCTAAAGCCAGGCACCCTGGAAAAGCTGTAAGAGTAAAAAGCTATAAAAAGCAGGAAAAAAAAGCCTGTGATCTATAGCCTATAGCACAGAAGCAAACAGCTCCACACCATTCAATAGCTCCTGATACCATCACTGTTATAAAGCAACACAATAAAATAAATGATATTCATAGTGAATTCTATGTCATCAAAAAGTCAACTCACTTCAGTGAAAATAGGGAAATGTAAATTAAAATTCAGAAAGATACCCATTCAAAAGGATTCAACTAAAGAAAGTTGTAGCACTTAGGGAGTTTCAATTATGTAGCAAATTCATTCATAAAGAATAACTTATATTCCAAAGATGTGGTATAAACAAATCATTAATGTATTCTCCATACATTCATATAAGCATTTTAGTCTATTAAATTCCCTTCTCCCATGCTTCAATGGATCTGGGATCTCATTCACAGGGTTACTCTCTCCAAAGGTCCAGATTCTAACTCCTCCATGGTTTCTCATTCTGTATTATTCTTAAATATCCAAGGTGTTTTTCAGGGGTGGAAGTTAAATGGTCAGTTGAAGGCTGTTCCAGGTAGGTTATTCTACCCATATCCTACACACAGATGACCTCACCCCAACCAACCCCTACACACATAATGCATTAGGAATCTTTAGAACCCTTAATATTTCACAGATGGATTGTCAACTAGTTATCTCTCATTCTAATTCAATAGCCAGTCCAACTCCTCTTCTAGTCATATAGCTCTCCCTGAGGAAATCCTTCTTGCTGTTTCTCAAACAATTAAACAGTAACATGAAAGAAAAGCATATAATGCAGCCTACTTATGCCTACCATATGCCTTTGGGTGATGCTTAACTTTAGTTCTTAAGATATTAGTATTCCTCAACTCACAGATAAATAGTCTCACCAGAAACATATTTTTTCTCCCAGGCAGAAGCTTGGGGTAATTACAAGCACTGTACAATTTCACAAAGGCAAACTAGTCCACTATCCTCCTATCCTGGGCCCAGGTCACTGTCTATTGCAGTGTTTGTCCAAGACATGTTTACTGATGGCCCTGAAATAGGCTGTCCATCATCCAAATGCATGTCATAGTCTGGAAAGTAGGCATTTTTCATCCACTTAATTTTTTCCTGTACAAATATGCCGAATTCTGGAATGCACCATTCTAAGGCTTGGTACAATCATCTCAGTTTCTTCTAGGACTTCACCATCTACAAGAAATCCTTTCAATAGTCAGACTCTACAGTGGACATCCCCTTTGACAGTAGTAAAGGCTTTTAATGAATATATGTATTCTTGTTTTAAGCCTCATTTTATGTTAATAGGAGAATCAAATAAAATTATCTCTATTATTACATCTTTCAAAGAATATTTTGCTCATGGGAGAAAGTCAAGGTTTTGCTGTATTGAATCAAGTGCTTTTTTTATAAGCAGCAAATAAACACAGGAGGTTCTTGTATTGTCTTTTAGTACATTGTGTTCTCCCAAAGAAGTAATCTACTACAGAATATAATTTATAAAAGTCTCCTATTTTCTTTTCAAGCCATGATTCATCAAGGACTACTTCAAGGAGTGTATAGATTACTTCCATTCCCATTTCCTTTCCTCCTTCCTTTCAAACACAACATAGGAAATATCTAAATTTATCTAGAAGAATCATGAACTGTTAATACAATTTTCACATCTGAAAAACATTCATATACTTCAGCATACATTTTATGTTTAATAAATGCAAATGTCAAGAAAATATTTTGCTGGTATTCAAAGAGTGCCAAAAAACTATGCCCCTAAATTACTCAACTATCTACTAATATTTGAATCAAAAATAATACTACTAGGCCTAGGTCCCCCAAAGGTATCAAAAAGATAAAAAAATATTTATAGTAGCCTTTTATATTAGTGGCAAAGAATTAGATACTAAAGGGGTACCCATCAGTCAGGTAATGGATGAACAAATTATAAGAATGGAACATAGAAACCTGGGAAGGCTTATATAAGCTGATAGAGTTAAGTGAACTGAACTAGAAAACCAATGTATACAATAGCAAAAAACATTGTGAAGATAAACAACTTTGAAGGATTTAAGAATTCTGATCAATGCACTGACCAACTGTGATTTCAGGGGACTCAAGATGTTGAGTAAATATGTACATACAAAACACCTGTTACCAAAACAAGACGCTTAAAGGTTAACTTTTACCTATCACCAGGTTTAAATCTGACATAAAAGTATTCTATCAGAGGCAAAAGTAAAGCCATCCATTTAATATCAATGCATACTTACATTGTAGCAGTCAGTAGGTATGGAATATACTCAAATATTACAGAACTGCTTTTAGAAAAGCACATATAGTACCATATATAAAAGATTTGTTTGCCTAATAAATTGGAAGTATCTCAGTGCATTTTAGGCTCAGTTTTCTCATCTCTAAAATTAGGAAATTAGATGATCTCTAAAGAAGATCCAAATTCTAAAGTTCTATTAACCTGGTATTACATGAGTTTACTTAGAGAATGCCAGTGCTTTGATACTTTGACAAGATCACATAGCACTCCGTTCTATAGTATGACTTGCAACCCACCAATATCTTATTATGAGCAATTCTTGTCCATGTCCTTCCATTTGTCCAGTGCTGAGGCCTTCCTCTAAAGATCTTACCAGTACAGGTTATTGATCTATATTATTGAGAGAAATGGTTATTAATAACTAATGATTTGGGGAGATTCAGAGTTTCTCCCTTTTCTCTATCCTCATTTCAAGACCTTAGTCTCTGAATCCAAAATACAGAACAAATCCCCTTAATAAAAGGATTTGTTCTGTAAAATCTGAACTAGGTCAAAAGGCCACACCCAAGGGCCTCCATGCCACAGGCACCCCAACCCTGCTCAAGTCTATGGTGAATTCCCTTCAATCAACCTTGGGTGGAGGAAGACCCTTTTGTCTAAGTTACAGTCTCTCTGTCCAAGGGTGACACGATGTCACTCTTAGTCCCTCACTGGTTAACAATTAATGAGAGAATAATAATTGCAATATCAGAGTTGATGGCATCCTTTGAACACTCATCTTCCAAAAGGGCATAAAACCTGAGAGCTCTCCATGGTTATCTTTACTCCAAGAGAGAGACAGCCAAATGACCATCCTTTTATCAAAATACTGGCATTATTAATAAAATGATTAAATTTTATGACTCTCTCTTAAAGACCATATTATGCACTCCCTCACCACCTGGTGATCAATCTACTTTCTTTTTTGGTCATCTCTCTCTCTCTCTCTGAGGACAGACTAAATGACAGAGGTGTACAGAACATAAAGAGTCAGGAATCACTAGATTCAAATTCTGCCTCTGATACTTAGTATCTATCTAAGTGAGCAAATCAATTAACTTTTCATAATACAAGTTTCCTCATCTCTAAAATGTGGATACTAAAATTGTGATATATCTCATATGGCTAATATGAGACTCAAATGAGATAATATATATGGACAAGTTTTGCAAACCTTAAGGCACTATATAAACGTCAATCATTCTTATCACTATATCTTTTATAGTATTTCTTGTGCACAATTATTTGGGGGTGATATATTTCAGCTTATTTTCATTTACTATGAGCCTCTACACTGACCTTTCCATAACCTACAATTTCAATTCACCAAAAATTGGAGTATTTTATGATTCCATGTCCTACAGCATCACCAGAAGTTTAAAAGTTATCAAATGAAATTCAACTATTTACTATCCATACTATGTCACTGAAATATAAGGTCTACTCAGTTTATTTTACTGATTAAAAACAAACATGTTTTAAATTGCACCTGAAATGAATCCTGTTATTTGTGTAAACATTTTTGCCCTGGGCTAAATGCCTTCTAAAAAAATAGACATTTGGCACTGGGTTATTTTGACTTTACACCAAGAAACCTAGATGACAGAAGGTTACTGTCTTTAGATGAATGTCATTCCACAGTGGGCCAGAAAAAAGTCCTGGAAGGGAGAAATGGCCAAGGAATGATGGGACCTTCCTGGTGATGACTGTGGGGGGAAATGAATATCCCATTCATTCCTCAACCTATTTTGATGTTGTTCTTTTATTCTGAAGGATGAGGTTGCATTTATCATTGCAAAGTTTTTGCTTTCTCTAATTTTCTGCTAATAGGAAAAAAAGGAGAAGATAATAAAACTCTACTGATTTTGAGACAAAAAAGAAAAGAAAAGATGAAGTCTGATACTTCTTACCCAGTTGGAAAGGCATCAAAGTAAACCAGCCTACTTCAGAGAGACTCAATAACCTCAAGATTGGCCACTGTAGGTGATGAAATTTTTTTTTGGTCACAACTGATTTCACAAGTCTAAGATACAGACAGAATTCCATCTTCATCTATGAGAGTACTCACTCATACTGATGAAATAACATATTTTGGTGTACTACTCCAAAATTAAATGCCTCAACAGAAATGTGATGTGATACATTATAAGAATTAGGCATAACAAAGCTGTTAGCTGGTATAATCAAAGAATGGGATGCTCTGGCTAATTAAAATATTATGAGTAAAGAAACTATCATGAATCATAGAATCTTAGTGCCTGAATGAACCTAAGAGATATTTTGGAACTACCCCTACTTTCCAGATGAGAAAACCAAGGTCCAGATCACTGGAGTATCTCTGCCAAGTTCTAGTCTCCTGACTCTGTGAGACTTATTTTCTACCATGCATGCTGCCTGCAAATTCTCAAAGGAATAGAATACAATAAAATATCTTAACCCAAAAAAGAATATTGAAAATAATGTAATATTTCTTTGCTGCTCAAGAAAGGACTTCAAAATTCCACAGGGCTGAAGGCTCGCTACTGTGAATTAGCAGAGATCTGGGTTCCAGTTATGACAACTACCATTTCCTAGACATGGCATTAGGCAGTTTACTTAACCTTTCTTGAGTCTCTTGTATGTACTCATCTGTAAAATGAGGAACTGGACAAGATCTCTAAGGTCCAGTCTAGTACTAACATTGTGTGAATCTCTTAGATACTGAAAAAGTTCTGGCTAAAAGACTACTGCATTCACCAGAATAAAAGAGAAAATTCAGTCTTTCTGAATTTTCACATTAGAAGTTGAATTCAAAAACAGCTACTTCAGAGACCTGGATTTCAAATATTACTGACAAAGAGATGGATGGCCATTCTGACTTTGATCTCCTGTACTAGGTTTTCCATAGGAATCTTCTTCTTCTGCAATATGGCATTTCAAGAATATATTAAGGATACTGGGGAGAAGAGGAAGGCAGCCCATTACTGATGACATAAAGACTTCTCAAAAATGAAATAATTTGTCAATATTACCTAACACAGAGAACAATCATTTCAGTTTTAACTGTTTAATGTATAAGAATGATCTGTGAAACCTCGAAAGATAACTTGGGGTTTATGGGCTAGATTTATTTTTTTAAGGACCATGCCTTAAACTCAAATCACTCCGGTTCTCATTTATTAGTCAACAATAGGTCCCAGGCCTAGCCCCACTAGCTCACTGTTTGGGCCCTGATCTGCTCAGAGTGAATTTAAATACCAATTGTTTCAGTTCTGGCCAGAAACATCAAGGGTCTTCCCCTCACAGGTTGATACTTTTTTTTGACTAGGTGAAAGAGGCCATTCACTGCCTCATTTCTTACCTAACCTTAATCACTGTATGGACAAACTGAGACCTTGTAAAGACCTTAGTTTAACAAGTCCAAGGTCTCCCACTTCATACAGGGCCATCTCCAGTAGTCCTGATCTATATCTTGCCACTGGGTCTAGATGGCTCAGGAGGGGAAAGTGAGGCTGATGTGAAGCACAGTCCTCCCTCAATTAAATCCAATTCACTTGCATGTCATGGCATCACCTGCCCGATGTCATAGTCCTCTTTGAGAAGGAAGGGCAAATAACATAAGAATACTTCAAAAAATTTCAAAAATGAATTCTATACCAGTAAATCCATTAAACTAAAAACCAGAAACTCAGACTTCTTTAATTGTTCATTTTAACCTAATTATAACAGTTATGACTTTAAACTACCCAGTTCATCACATGCCACTGAATTGTAGAATACTTATTGCATCATACATAAATCCAAAAATGTTTAGACAAATTGGAAGCTATAGCAACTCTCTGAAGTAGCTCAGAATATGGAAATAAATTAATGACATTTATATAGCACTTTCTTTACAATATCCCAGTGAGTAAGGCACAGTAAGAATTAAATCCCCATCCAAGAGATGAAAAAACAGAATTGGTTAGGTAACTTCTTCATGGTACACAATTAACAGTAATGGAATCAAGGTCTTCTCAATCCAAGACCCTAACTCTGACTAAAGGCTCTCTTCTCACTTATACCATGAGTTCCTTTCACAATTGCCTCAGTAATTTCCTATGTTATTTAGCTTATAAATGCATTACTAAGTGATAGGGGAGGGGGGGATTTTTCTGAAGCAATACACTTAATTTACTACGTATGGCCAACTTATTAACTTTAAGCATATCACCATGTAAGCCTTCACATATACATCAAGCTCCACAGCTGGTCAGCACAAGAATTTAACTACACTGAAAATACATTTATGTTTGAAACTGCAACTTTCCTACCCATAACCTTTTATGTTTTTTCAATCTTTCTTTTCCGATTTAATATACAAACTTTCGATCACAAGCTGGAAAGGGACTTGGTTTTGTAATCAAGGCCAGCGCACTCCATTCAGGTGACAGAGGCGGTATTATTTGCTTTCCTCCATAACTTTCCAAGTCAACAAAGAAATGTATCGACATTTTTCAAGGGGAAAGGGGTTAACAGGCAAAAAGCAAACAGGCAAATTTCCAGAGAAAAGGGGAAAAAAAGGAAATCTCACACACACTGGGCCACAACGAAATAGCCCATCACTTAATTTGAGAGCAGATGGGTGCATTTTGCAAGCTGAAATCCCCTTCCCTTGCTCCGGCACCCCGGGGTGAGGGGGGGGAGAGGGGGCTCCGGGCTTCTAATGCTAAGGGAGGGGAGGGAGGAGAAGAAAAGGCGAGAGAGAAGAGTCCGGTTTCTACTGGCCACCATGGCAAGCAAAAGAGCATCTGGAGAAAGGGGGGAGACGTGAGCTGGAGAAGCCCTACGGGAAAGACCTTTTACCCCAACACACACACACCCACACACACACACACACACCCGAAAGACCTTTTGCCCCAACACACACACACACACAGACACACACACACCCACACACCCACACACACACACACGCGAAAGACCTTTTACCCCAACACACACACACACACACACACACACACACACGCGAAAGACCTTTTGCCCCAACACACACCACACACACACACACACACACACACACACACACACACACACACACACACACACGCCCCCCCCCCCCTTTCCTGGGGAAGGTGGGGCGAGAGAAGCGAATCCCCTTGGGTCCAGCTGGCCGGCCACCTCGCCCCAAGACGGGCGGCCCCACCGTCAGGTCAGCCCGCGCTGAGCGGCTCCAGCCCCGCTCCCTCTCTCTGTGGAAGGAGCCCCCGTCCGGGCTGGACCCTCCCCCCCCCACACAGCCATCCACCTTCTCCCAATTCACAGCATCCTACCCGCGAGCCCGGGCGCGCGCCCCTCGCGGGTAGTAGAGGGAAGGGGGACGAGGTCCCCGCAGCCCCGGCCCCCGGCCTCCCCCGCCGGTCTGGCCGGGGGAGGAGGCGCCTCCGGGAGGCCCCAGGGTTCCCAGGTCACCCGCTCCGGTGCAGAGGGAACTGACCCCTCGCCCACCATTCCCCCCTCCAAGGAAGCCCAAGGGACTGCGGCGGGAGACCCGGGGACAGCAGGGGCCGAGAGGGATTGTCGCAGCCCGGGGGCGGGGAGACGAGGGGGGGAGCGAGGGTGCGGGTGTCACGGGGGCGGACGGGGAGGAGGCGACAGCGCGTTACCTTCTTCGGCGGTGTCCATCTTGTCTGGGGGGGCGGCGGTGACGCAGCCGCGGATGCTCCCGAGACTGGAGCCTTCCGGGCGGAGGCGGGGGGAAGTGAAGGAGGAGGGAAGGGGTAGGGCGAGGGAGGGGAGAGCGAGGTGGAGGCGTGCGAGAAGGGTAGAGAGGCCGGGGAAAGAGGTGGAGAGAGAGAGAGTGAGAGAGGGAGGAAGAAAGTGAGAAGGTAAAGGGGGGGGTGGGGGATGTGGAGGGGGGAGTAGGCCCAGGCGTACAGTGGAGACCGGAAGGAACTTGAGCGCCATCGACTACGGGACTGGCGTCACGTCCGGCTGAGGCTCCTGCCCTCCGAATTCGGACGGGGGAGGGGGGCGCGAAGGAGGGCTGAAAGTGACGAGGCTGTCAGTTTCCTCCCTTCGGAGAGGCGGGGAAGGTGCATTACTCTAGTGACCGTGAAGCGTGAGCTTGCGGGGCAGAACCATCTGTGCGGAGGAGTTATTTTCAAACGTGCACTATCCTTTTCGTTTGGAATGACTATTGTAACACGGGAAAGAGTCCATGGCTGGGGGAAAGGGATGTTGGAGGAGGAGGGTCTCGTTGGAAAATTACAAAATTGGGAAAAAAAAGTGCATCAATGTAACATTTAAAAATACACAAAAGGAAAAAAAGTTCAGAAATGGACAAGAAGGGCAATTTTCTCACGAACTTGACACATTTAATAACCTTTTTTTAAAAACAGTAAGTTCACGGTTTTTATATACAATCCTCTTTTTATTCTTTGTTGAAACGTGTCGATGACAACAATTCGCAATACAAAAGTTTTTTTAAAAAAAAGAAAAGAAAAACTGAATAAACTGAATTGGCTGAACTTGAAACTAATGTAGCGAAGAGTGGAAGTAGATCGACGAACTTGTCACCCAGAGAGGCTGATAAGCTTAGAGTGGCCACTTAGAGTGGGAGTGTGCCGGGGCGGGGAGCAGGATCCCGCTAGGCTTGCCTGACCTTCGCGAAAGCTTGTTATTTAACCCAGGGAAGCCAGGTTAACGCGGAAGACTTTAAGAAGATGAAATGAAGGATTCTGAAAAGTAGATTTTCCTACATTTCAGATGTAGGAAAGCTGATACCTTACCCAGCCCTGCTTAAAACTTGCACCAAATTTAAAAAAATAAAATACCGCCTTTGTAGAAATCACTTGAATAGAAATATATTCTGGTAGTTGCATCTTATTGCAATCACAGGAAGTCTTTGAAATTCAAAAGTCAATGTTAATAAAATTCTAGAACAGGATGACATTGCTTAACTCTCTAAAACTGGGTGAAAGAGCCTGTACTTTACTTCGAATTCCTAAAGTCCTTCATACTTGGTTAACATTTGTTAAAGCATATTGACTTTTACATTTGCAATGAGCAATGGTTTTGACTTTTGAGTTAGAGGAGTTAGGTTCATATACTGACTGAAAATTACTGCCCCTGTAATTCTTGGGCACCTCATCTGTAAAATGATTATGGTGGATTATTCTGTCTTGAGGACCCATCAGCTCCTGATATATAATTCTAAATAAGCAGACCAGGACAGTACTAGAGTTAATGTAGGATCATTAATAAATATTTCTGTAAATATTAAAAACAATTAGAAATATGCTTTTTTTACTAAAACTTGCTACATCAGTCAAAAATATTTCTAAATTTAGCATGTGTTGCTAAGAGTACTGTATTTGTTTTGCATAGATCCAAAAACAGAGACAAGCACAACTTTTAAAGTAATAAATTTTTTTTTCTAACCTCAACAGTTAGTTATTAGGATTAAAGTAAGAAATTTTTTGTTGTCGTTAAACATCATCTTTATTTTGCTTCTGAAATTATACAGAAATGCCTGAGCTGAGAGGGCTGAACAATAGTTTGAAAAAATAGTTGTCAATAGAACACCTAGAAAGCAGTGGGCAGTGCTCTGCTACAGGAAAAGGCATTCTTTCTACTCCTAGCTCTGTTGTCCAGTTGTGTCCAAATGTTTGTGCCATACATAGCATGTCTAGCCTTTCTATCCTCCACTATCTCCCCAACTCTGTCCAAGTTTGTATTTGTTGTTCCCATGACACCATCTATCCAGCTTATCTTCTGCCATCCTCTTTTCCTTTTGCCTTCAATCTTTCCCAACGAAAAGTCACTGAATCATGTCTTCTCCTTATGGGGCCAAAGTACTTAAACTTCAGCTTCACTCTTCCAGTGAATAGGGTCAAGATTAGTTGGTTGTTTGTTGTCCCTAGTTCTCGAAGAGGACCAAAATGACATCACCATGATAAAGTGAAGTTTCAATGTGTATGACAGTGGCTGATCAGACCAATATGATCTCGGAATGCTCTACCACAGGTTGGGCACAGATAGTCCATGTGAACATTTAGGGTGGATACTCCAAATTTGCGCATCCTATGTCTCCTTTGTGCTGTTTCAATTCTGCTTTGCTCATAGAAAACAGCACCTTTTCTGATGTGGGCACGCCATGATGAGCGGTCCTGTGCCAGTGTCTCCCATGCCCCACAATCAAATCCAAAGTTCTTGAAAGAAACCTTGAGAGTGTCCTTGTATCACTTTTTCTGACCATCATGTGATTGCCTGCCCCATGTGAGTTCTCCATAAAATAGTCTTTTGGGCAAGTGTGCATTTTGCATTCAAACAACGTGGCCAACCCATGGGAGTTGCACTCTCTGAAGCATAGTTTGGGTGTTCGTCCTTCGTTGTCGAAGAAGACCATACCATCAGAGAAATGATGACATGACTTGCACTTGACTTTGTTTTGAGTGAGGGAGGGCTGTGCAGGTCTCCAGCCTTACTTCTCCAGAGCCATCTGAATCCAGAGACCTAATATTCCTCAGGATGACTGGAGATGACCCAGGATGCACAGGGAGAAAGGGCCCAAGGTCTTTGCAGGTCCTCCTCTCCTGTCTGCCTTCCCCTCCCCTTCCCTCCACTCCCCCCCTCCCCTCTCCTGTCCTCTCCTCTCCCCAAACCTTAAACCTACTGCACTCTGAAACTGGGACTCCCTTGGGGCCCTGTCTGAGGGCTCCACTGGACCCTCCTAACTAGACTGTGATTATCCATAGTAATTGTTGCTGTTTCCCGCAGCCTGAAGTCTTTCTTTTTCTTGACCTCATTAAAGGGGCCATGCCCTGGCTACTTCTTAAACAGGCCTATTCAATGAATGGGCGTTGGCTCACCCTAAGTGAGTGAAGCATAGTTTAGATTTTAACAAAAGGGTAAACTGAGACAAATCTCAGGCAAGATAATAATTATTAGCAAAGGCATGCTGCCTGTCAATAAGTAGGTCCATGGCTTACCTCCCATTAATGCCAAAAACCCTGCGAAGAGGACAGTTCCCCTTACACAGGGTTTGGGAGAGTACAGAAAAAAGAATAGGGCAGGGTAGATGACCTCCTGAAATTAAGGGCAATGAGACTGGTTTACAGAGCTGAGACATAGGGAACAAAGTGATTAGTCTGAAGTTTGGTAATGGGGGCTAGCAACAACCCTCCCCTTCCCCCTTGTTGTCTAATGAGACTAAGAAGTGCCAAGGAGGGCAGGTTTGACATGGTGGCTCAGACTTTGGGACAGCAAACCAGATATCCTTGAAGAAGAGCGTGGTGGAATAAAGGTATCAGACCCAAACTCCCTTGTTTTCTCACACATTCTCCAAAGTCAGTTGAATTCCTTGAGGCAGGAGAGCTAGATTTTTAAACTTAACCCATTACAGAGCAACTAAACCAAGTTCAGAGACAAAAAAGCGTGACTTAAGCAATTACAGGGCAAAATCAATTATTTCTAAATAGGATCAATAAGAAAATGACACAGGATCAATTTTAATCTTCTCAATAGCCTGAATTAATTTCTTTAAGTATTGACTCATTTGATCTCATCGTCCAAGGGACTCTCCAGTCTTATCTAGCACAATGATTCAAAAGCATCTATTCAGCACTGCTCAGCTTTCCTTATAGTCCAGCTCACAGCTATCCATTGCTACTTGAAAAACCATAACTTTCTCTACGTGGACCTTTGTCGGCAAGGTGATATCTGCAACCTTGGGCAAATCACTTAACCTCTTTGAATCTCAATGGTTCTTTCAAGTACAACATTTCATGGTGATGAGCATACTGTTGTCTAGAAATAATTGGTAGTAGCGAAATAATATTGAATTTGGAGACTGAGGACCTTAATTCAAATAAATGCTCTCTCCCTATCTTTGTGACCTTGTTCAAGTTATTTACTTCTCTGGAACCATTTCCTCTGTCAGTAGTTCAGACTAAAGAAGCTGATGATCACAAAAGCCTGAAGAAAGTTTATATTTATTATCTTACTTGGTACCAAAAAAAAAAAACTTTGTTAGAAGTTTTAAGAAAGAAAGCAACTTTATGGATGAGGCTCCTAGACACAGGAAGTGTGATGCGGAGGAAAGCACTATGTCTTCAATCAGAAAACCTAGGTTCGTACCTGGGCTCTGCCCTATAGATCGCTTGCTATGACTGCCACATTCTACAGCAATTTCTAAGATGTTAAAAGAAAAGACATCTTCCATCAGCATCAGCCTTGAACATTTAAAAATCAGTGATTAATAGAATTATGATCTGTGTGAAAAAAAGAACCGTTTGACCATTTTGATTATGAATTTGAAATTTGGTGACTTGATGGTTTTCAAGCTTGAACCCCCTTTGTTGATTTTTTTATATTCTGCATAATTTTATCTTATTAAGCTTATAGATAGGATTCCTTAAATAAGCATTTATTGGACATCTACTATGTACAAGGCACTGACCCAGCCTCTGGGAAAAGATTTTAATTTATTTATACAGTATTTATACAGTATCATTTAGAAATAATTCAAATAGATATACATTCTGCAAACTGTATCTAAAAGCTAATATATTTTTTAAGGCCACACAAATTCAGAATGAAGTATTTTTTTAAATTCAGAAAAAGAATTTTTAAGAAAATTTATTTACATAAGATTTCAGAATTCAGAGTTCTTAAAGCAGTATTACTGAGGCTTTGTTTTTTCCATCACAAGTTTAACATTTCAGGTGAGCTCTCACTTTCAAAGCATAGCTACATGACAATTCTACCAAAATCTGTTCTAACATTATGTCATAGTTTTTTTTTTAATTGCTTCATTATATTGTGCTACACAAAATGATGAGCAGGATGCTCTCAAAAACCTGGAAAGACTTTCATGAACTGATGCAGAATGAAATGTGCAGAACTAGGAGAACATTGTGAACAGTAAGAGCAATATTGAAAGATGATCAGCCTTGAATAATTTAGCTATTCTTAGCAATACAAAGATCCAAGACAGTTCTGAAGGATTTATGATTTAAAAAATGATATCCACATTCAGAGAAAGAACTAATGGAGTCTGAATGTAGATTGAAACATATTTTTTAACCTTATTTTTCTTGCTTTTTTTTTTGTCTATGTTTTGTTTCAAACTATGACCAATATGGAAATATGTTTTGCATGACTACTCATGTAAAATAAATAGCTTCAGTATTTGCATGAATGAATTTTGATTTATTTAATTATTTGAGTCATGTTTCCTTAAATTGATTTTAACTGTCTTCTTTGTTTACTGATTATATCACATATTGAAATTATAATCAAAGTCAAGTCAAAAAGCATTTATTAAGCACCTACTATGTGCTAAGCACTGTGTTAAGCCCTGGGGACACCAAGAAAAGCAAAAAACAGTCCCAACTCAAGGAGTTCATAGTCTATTTGGGACAAGATAGGATAAATTGGACATAATCACAGAGGGAAAGCACTACTATTAAGGGGGGATTGAGAAAGGCTTCTTGTAGAAAGAATTTTATTTGAAACTTGAACGAAACCAGGAAGCAGCAATGAAGAAGGAAAGAATTCCAGTCTCCATGGGAGACTGAAAAAATAATCCCGTTTGACACAAGAAAACAAAACCTTTAATAAATAATTAGTTAAAAGTATTAAACATAATATAAAGTGAATTTCTTTACTTGAGCTCCTCTAATATATTCCTTAACTCTTGCCATTTAAAACAGTCTACAAACTGGAATCACAAAATCCAGGCATTTCTCTCATAAGAGAGTTAGTCCTTCAGGCCAGGACTCAGAGCAGAGTCCATTAACTTTTAATTTACATGTAATACCCCAACACAAGTTTTCATGTTCTAGGACCTCCCTACATACAGAGTTTAGAATTATTCTTCCCTGAAATGTAGGCCAGATAAATGAGCTGCTAAAATGTTGACTGTTCATGTAGACATGTTGCTAAAGACACTATGCAAAAATTAATCCAAGAATTCAGACATCCCTGATTATTATGGAATTATGGCATTCAAGGTGATTAATAGAAAACATTAATTAAAAGCTCATTTAGGATGTTCAGCCAAGATCAATAACTCTTGAATGACTAAGTTGATAGTCCAGTATTGAATATAATATTATTCTTTGGATAAGTTATTTGTCTATTATCCCATCTGGCCATCTCCTCCCCTCCTTATAAGTCACTTCAGTTTGAATCAACTCTGGGCCTATAAATTCTGATCAATACAGATCCAAAGCTATGATACAATCTGAGCTGTTCACATTCCAGAACCTGGGAGATAAAACAGTTTCAAGACCAATCTGGGTGTTTTCTTTACAGAGACAAACCTCTACTAGAAGAGTCTTTAAGCAGGGCTATATGAACATATAAAATTTGAACATACATATTGTGTACATATAGAATTGTGAACATACATATATGTATCTCATATATACATATGATATATATGTATTTGCATATACCTACTTTGTGGAGGTAGGGAAGGAAATAGGTCAGAAAATCAAGCCAATAATGATAGGACATTGAAATTTCAAAAAGAATGGGAGTCCTTGTTCTAGAAGATCATAAATATAGGTGTATGTATATATCTCTATATATGTATATACACATGCACATATATCTGTGCATGAATATGTTTTTAATTAAGTGAATTACAAATTTATTTTGAGAAATTCTAATAAATGTTCCAATATCCATAAAGATAATTAGAGGCACTCTAGATTATGACACAAAACTGGGGTTAAGAATCATTGCACTAAAAGAACCCCTCCAGCTGAGAAAGCTATTTTGATTTCTCTCCAGGTCTCTGCCCTCTCATCTACACTTCCCTCTTTGGTCTGAGGTTTGAGCTCAGAGCATGGAAATAGCTGTGGGCAACCTGTTTGACCTCAGTTGCTCCCTGCCCTGGATCTAGTTCACCATTCTTCAGACTTCAGGCAACTGTTCCTTCTACTCTCTCCCTAGTGCTGCCTCAGACAAACGGAGACCTGGGAAAGACCTTAATTTGGAAAGGCCAAGGTTACCCACTACATCTAGACCATTGCCAATCAGTCATCATGACTTTTGTCTTGCCACTGAATTCTGATGACTCTGGAGTTAAGAGTGAGGCTGACAGCTTTGCCCAGCTCTGCCCCACTTGTGTCCAAGTCAAGACATCATTCTCATGACGTCATTTGGTCCTCTTCAAGAAGGAAGGATGAACAGCAGGTACCCAATGACTCAGTATGATACTTTGAATTGTGATATCTTTCTATCAGCTAAACTTCCTGGCATTATATTATTCTCATCTTAACTAACTTCATGTTTTTTCTCTGTTGGTTTCCATAGTATTCTGTATAATGTGTAATTGGTACCTGTGAAATCTTTCTTACAGTTAGAAATCTGCTTTGAAATCCTTTATTCTACTACTTCATGAATGGCTTTGCTCAGCAATAAGTTAGCCTTTTCCTGGAGGTGATTAATCAGTTTTTATTGAGCCCTTAAGTTAATCAAAGTACAAGCATGCCTTTCCTCCAACAACTAGGCATTGACAGCAATGAGAACAGCTTCTTAGCCAGGTTGCTGGAAAAGCATTTTTATGTGTATTCAGGAATTATGGATCCCGAGAGCCCCAAACACTCCCTCCTGTATGGGCTCATTGAAACCAACCAATGGCAGGGAAGGTGTTGAGACCTGTGGTTAGTTTGTTTTGTTTAATAAGTTGGTGGCTTTTAGCCAGGCTGGCACAATATGTGAACACGGTGCGGTGGGTTGGTGTATTTTTATAGCTTGTATGTTTGATCTTCCTCTAAGCTGTATAAACGATTTTGTTTTTGTGGAATTAGCAGGGAGGGAGAGGAGGAAGAGAAGGACAACGACAATGAGATTCAAGTGATATGAATAGGTTAGAAGATCTGTAAATTCATTGTTTGATATAACCTGGACCAACAGCAGCTTAATCTAATTCTGATCCAGGGTGAGATTTATCATTAAAGTGCTACCCAGACAGGTAGAGTTAGACTAGAACTAAGGATTGAAATTAAGCATTTGATTTATAATATTTATAAATAATATCTATACATAATATTTATAAATAATAAAAATCAGAAGCCCCTCCTTACAGGGGCATTTGACTTCGCTCATTATCTCTATTCATTTCTAGCTTTTTCCCTGATACTGCAATCAGCTTACTATTTCATATACCATATGTTCAAATACTTATCATCATGACCAGAACCTGACCCATTATAATGCACATAAGACATAATAAGTGTTTGTTAAATAAATGTCATAATACTACAAAGAACCTATGATCTCATTAATTCATATATTCCTTCTAACATTGGAATCAATCAATAATCATTTGTTAAGCATTCCTTATATGACAGGCAATGTGTCAGGTCAACACAACTTTATTAACTTCTACCCGTTTGTCCCTGGAACCTTGCTAAGCCCTTTAAATGCAAAGAAAGGCCTTCAGGAAGCTTGTAATGTAGTGAGGGAGACGACATAAACAGAACTATGTGCAGATAAGATATAGACATAATAGACTAGAGATCATTTCAGAGGAAAGGCACCCACATTAAAGAGAATTAGGAAAAGGTTAGAGAAGTTGAGATTCTGGCTGAGACTTGAAGAAAGCCAAGGAAAACCAGGAAGTACAAATGAGAAGGCAGAGAATTCAGGCATGGTGGGACAGTAAGTGAAAATGTGTGGAGTTGGTTAATGGAGTATCTTGGCTGGGGAACAGAAAGGAGGCCAATGTCACTGGACGATAGAATACATGGAAGGGAGCAAGGTATAAAATGACTGGAAGGACAGAAGTGAACTGAGTTATGAAGGGCTCTCTTTAAAAACCAGAGGATTTTATATTTAATCCTTGAAAGCAATAGGGAACCACTAGACTTTATTGAATGGAAGGGTGACATGGTTAGATCTGCTCATTTGCTACTTGAATAGTGGGGAGAAACTTGAGAAAAGGAGACCAACCACAAGGCTATTGCAAAAGTACAAACATGAAGTGAGGCCCTGTCCCAGGGTGGTGACATTGTCAGGAGAGAAGGAAGCCTAAACCAGATATGTTCTAAAGGTAGAATCAATAGAACTTGGCTATGGGGAGAGACTGGATATGGGGAGAGAGTGAGAAGTATAACAGCTTTCAAGCCTGAGTGTCTGGAATATGGTGGTATGCTCAACAGTAATAAGGAAGTTAGGAAGAGGGGAGGATTTGGGAAGGAAAATAATGAGTTCATTTTGGGGCATAATGAGTTTAAGATATCTGGGACATATCCAGTTCAAGATGTCCAAAAGTTAGATGGAGATACAACATTGAAGGTCAGGAAAGAGTTAAAGATAGATAATGAGATCTGAGAATCATCTGCATAGAGATGATAATTTAATCCATGGGAGCCAAGGTAAATAGTATAGAGGGAGGCAGTATAGTGTGGAGAAGAGCATTCAGAACAGTGCCTTGGGGATGTTAATGGTTAGTGGTAGGGAGCTGGATGAAGATCAAACAAAGGAGCCCAAGGAGCAATGAGAGAGGTAGGAGGAAAACCAGGACAGAGCAATGTCATTAAAAACCTAGAGAGGAGAAAATATCAAGGAGAAGAGAATGATTGACTAGGAGAAAAGCTACAGAGAAGTCAAGAAGGATGATGATTGAGAAAAGGCCATTAAATTTGGCAATTAAGAGATTATTGGTAAATGAGGAGAGTTTAGCTGAATGAAGAAGTGGGAAGCCAACCTTCAAAGAGATAAGAAGAGTGAGAAAAGCAAGTGGATTGTAGACAGCCTTCTAGCCACCAAAGGGAGTAAAGGGATAGAATGTAGTCAGCAGGGATGGACAGATCAAGGCAGGAGTTTCTGAGGATGGAAGAGATATAGGCATGTTTGTAAGTAATGGGGAAACAGTCAGGGTACAGGGAGAGACTGAAGATTAGTGAGAAAAGGGATGACCAAGGATGATCTGCTGGAGAAGATGGGATGAAATACAATCATGTGCATGTAGAAGAGTTTGCCTTAACAAGAAAGCCTGCCTTTTTGTGTTAAACAAGGGTATTTGAAGTGAAATGAAGAGAAGAAGAAAAGAAAGAGCTCTTGGTGACACGTTAATTTGTCAAGTTAATCTTTCATTTTTTGAGTGAAATATGAGGCAAGGTTCTCAGCTATGAGGGTGGGAAGTAGGGAGCCATGGTAGATTTGAAAAAGGATGAAAAGATATGAAAAATCTTCAGTGGTGATAGTGAATCACCACTGAATTTGATGTGAGTAAAGAATTGATTAGACAGGTATAAAAGGATTGCCTTGCTACAGTGAGGGCCCAGTTGAGATCATATAACATAAATTTGTAATGACCCTATTTTTCCTAGGATTTTCTTTTTTCTTTTGGGTTTTTTCAGTAATATACAGAAATATTGATGATTTATTAGAAGACATATAATTGTTAAGTGAGGCATGCTCATGTTAATTTTCAGTTTTGTAGTAAATAAGTAAACTAAACAGTCTGGTAAATGCAAGATCAAGCTTGAACAGCTTTTTAATCAACTTCATTGCCTGCCCTTATAGTGAGTGCAGGGAACCAGATCAAAGGACTTCAGGGGACACCAAAGCATAACCAATATTGTTTTTGTGTTCTTTGACACTGGTGTATTTATTATTTCATGAGGTAAAATGATAGGCTATAGTGAGGAAGGGCTCCATGACATCACCAATTATTAACTTATAACTAGTATTGTGACTCCTCTGTGTTAAAGATGTACTGTAGATTGGAGGGACTCTAATTTTGTGTCTGTATGTACATACACATGTGTATATATGTATCAAATATAATTGATTTCCTTTATAATCATATATATATTATTTTATGCATTTAAAACCATTTCTCTGAAAAGGACTCATGGACTGCACCAGAGTGCCACAGGAGTTAATGACATTTTTTTAATAAGTCCCCTACTCTAATCGTCTTTGTAATTGGATCATTCCACAGTACTTAACCATTTTAAACCATGTATTTGCAGAGTGAATACAAAAAAAAAGACAGATAATCATGTTGTGTTTTTTAAGAGATCATAACATCTTTTTTTTTCCTTTAATCATTCCAGGGCTAACTATGAAAGGTAATGAGTCCCCTAATATAAGAAGTCTTTAAATAGAGGCAGGATGACCAGGTGACAAGGATTCATAGAATGGATTCTTCCAGATATAACTTTGGACTAGATGGCTTCCAAAATCTCTTCTAAGTCTGAAATTCTTTGATTTCATTTTTTTTGTGTGTGAAGTTTTACACTGGCCAGCATCAGCAGAAACATCTCTCTGTCTCTCTTTCTGTCTGTCTGTCTGTCTCTCTCTTTCTTTTTGGACTATTTTTGGCCTTTAGTTTTGTTTGTTAGTGACAGGGCTCACCAGGAATATGGGCCAAGCACAATACCCCTACCATAGTTTCATTCATTCACTTTTGCTGTAGTTTCCCTCCTAGCCTGATTGATGTCTTTCGTTTTCTTGGCCTCATTAAAGGGGCCATGCCCTGACTACTCCTTAAACAGGCCTATTCAGTGAATGGGTGTTACCTCACCCTAAGTGAGTACCTGCAAAGACCTTGGCCTATAGGGCCCAAGGCCTCCCATTACATCCTTGGTCATCTCTAGTCATCCTGATGAATATCTGGTCACTGGATTCAGATGACAATGGAGGAGAAGTGAGGCTGGTGGCCTGAACAACCCTCCCTCACTCAAAACAAAGTCAAGTGCAAGTCATGTCATCATTTCTCTGATGGCATGGTCTTCTTCAGCAACGAAGAACAAACACAATGGAATTATCACAAGATGTTAAAGGAGAGTTACAAGAAATTTCTAACACAAAGTCAGATAGCTATTTTGGACCAAGGACTCCAAATGAAGACATACCTAGGCATTCAAAAGAACTTAATCTTTTTTAAAAATTCAATTTATTTTATTTTCTCTACTAGGAGATTCATTATCTCTTCTCAGAAACCAAAAATGACCATTGCAATTAATGAGTGGCTGCCTTTTGGTACAGTTTTCTTTATATTATTGTAGTTATCATATGTATTTTCCTAGTTCTACTTTCTTCACTTTTTATCATTCCATACAATTCTTCAATTTAAATAATTGGAGTATGAATTATTCATGATTGAGCAGTGCCAATATAATAAAAATGACTTTATTACTTAATTCAATTTACTGATTTAGTGGCATATCAACCAAACTCCCAAGGGTACTTTATAGAACTATACAAAATAATAATAAAAAAAATTCCCCTGGAGAAACAAAAGATGAAAAATTTCAAAGGAAAGGCAAGAGGCAGGCTGAAGGTCAGCACTCTCTTAATTCAGGTTTGATTTTGGGAGGAACTGAACACTTAACAGAAAGGAAGTTTCTTTTGCCTTAGTATGACAAGGATATGCAACAAGGATATGCAACAAGGATATGGTAGCACTTACTTTCCATTCTTATATACTTGGCCTACCATGACTCTTTATGGAAATAAGTCTGGTTAGCAGCTGGGTGGGACAGCATATGGTAACTTAGATGGTCTTAGGAGCCCATCAGTTCTGAAAGACCCAGACTTCATACGTCTGAGACTTTTTAATGCCCTTAGGTGACCAGAAAGCTGAATCGAGGAAGCCAGGATCAATCAGATCTCGGGGAAACCTTTGTCTCCTTTTGGGGAAAGTAAATTCCTATTGTTCAAGGAAAAGAGAAAGGAGAGTTGAAGCAGGAGTGCACTGGTAAGTATTTAACCACTAGCTCTCCTGGTGAAAAAAATATACACACAATACAATTTTAAGTTTACCCTGAATTATTAAAATTTTCTGTATCACTTTCTTAACTCTAAACAATCAACAAAAATGTCAAATTAAGCCATGATTTGTACTGTTTGCCAATTTCTAAAGTGTAAATGTTCACCCTGAAAATTTAACAATCAACTTTTAGTAACTAGTAGAAATTAATTCCAGAATATCAAGGAGCCTAACACATTGTGTGTAAAGGCTGGTCTTATCATAGGAAAAACTGGGGGATAAAAGCAGGAATGTAAGAGGCCTAGCATGACTAGTTCTAAAAGTATCCCATAAAGCAATAATCGTCTAAACTAATTCATGCTGGTTAAATAACAGAAATGTTGATCAGTGAAACAGACTAGATAAATAGGTCTCAAAATCAGTCAAATTGCTACTCTGTTCAACACTGCTCAACACATTGAGCTACTAAGTGCTCAATAAATCCAAGGAACACTAGTTTCTAGGGTAAGAACTACATATTTAACAAATATTGCTGGCAAAACTGGAAATCAGGCTGAGAGAAATTAGATTTAAACCAATATCTTTTCAACATTTTAATTATTTTAAAATTTTGAGTTCTAAATTCTGTCCTTCCTTCCTATCTCCATCTACACTCACTGAGAAAGCATGAAATATATCAATTATACATGTGAAATCATGTGAAACATATTCCATATTAACCATATTTTCAAAAAAAGCAAGAAAAATAAAGTGAGAAAATTATACTTTAGTCTGCACTCAGAGTTCAACAGTTCTCTCTCTGGAGGTGGATAACATTTTTTCATCATGATTCCTCTGCAATTGTCTTATATCATTGTATTGATCAGAGTAGCCAAGACTTTCACAATTGATCATCATAATGTAGTTACTGTGCACAATGATCTCCCAGTTCTCACATCACTTTGCATAAGTTCATATAGTTCTTGCCATGTTTTTCTGAAACTGCCATCTTTGTCATTTCTTTTTTCCCTAGTCATTTCTTATAGCACAATAGTACTCCATCACAATCATATGCTACAACTTGTTCAGCCATTTCCTAATTAATGAGTATCCCCTTAATTTCTAATTCTTTGCCACTACAAAAAGAGCTGCTATATAAATCGTTTTGTGCATATAAGTCCTTTCCTTTGGTCTCTTTGGGATATAGATCTAGTAGTGGTATTGCTGGGTCAAAGGGTATGCACAGTTTTATAGCCCTTTGGTCATAGTTCTAAACTGATCTCCAGAAAAGTTAGGTTAGTTTGCTACTTCACCAGAAGTTCATTAATGTACCTATTTTTCCCTCCCTCTAACATCTGTCATTTCTGGTATATATGTAAGGCAGTACTTCAGAACTGTTTAACTTGCATTTTTCTAATATGACCAGAGATAACTTTGATTTCTTCTTTTTCTGAAAACTGCCCATTTATATCCCTTCACCATTTATCAGTTGGGAGGTGGATCTTATTTTTATAAATTTGACTCAGTTTTATTCTCAGTATATATTTGAGAAATTAGGTCTTTATTGGAGAAACTTGCTATAAATCTTTTAATTACTTTTTATTGTCTATAGTACCTTTTAGCATAATGTAGTTTCTCTGATTATTTCTTTTAATTGGATCTATTTTTGCTTTTGTCTGAGATCATGATTGCTACCCCTGCCATTTTTACTTCAGCAGAAACATATTAGATTCTACTCCACTCCTTTATTTTAATTCTGTGTGTCTTTCTGTTTCAAATGTGTCTCTTTTAAACAATATATATTGGATTCTGGTTTCTAATCCATTCTGCAATCTGCTTTCACTTTATTGGGTGAGCTCATCCCATTCACATTCATAGTTATGATTACTGTATATTTCATTCCGTTCTATTTCCTTCTGTTTCTCTCTCTCCCTCTCTCTCTCTCTCTCTCTCTCTCTCTCTCTCTCTGTCTCTCTTTTTCTCTGTCTCTCTGTTTCTGTCTCTCTGTCTCTGTCTCTGTCTCTGTCTCTGTCTCTCTCTCTCTCTCTCTCACCTGTCCCTCCTCACAGTTCACCTTTATCATCTCAATTTGTATATAAAATAAGAGATACTTAAGAAATATCTGCATCAGAAGTTATTGATTATATTCCCATTTTCTTTTCTCTTTTCTTTTTTTAAATTAAATTATTTTATTTGTTTTCAATGTTCTACAATCAATTCTGTATATCTTAGATTTTTCCCCTCCTTCCCTCTCCTTCCCCCCTCCCTCCCTGAGATGGCATACAATTTTATATAGGTTCTACACATACATTCCTATTAAATATATTTTTACCTTAGTCATGTTGCATAGAAGAATTAAAACGAGTGGGAGAAATCCTAACACCAAGCAAAACAAAACATAATACAAAAGAAAGTGGTCTGCTTCATTCTGCAATGGAATTCCATAATTCTCTTTCTAGATATGGAAGGCAATTTGCCTCAAGAGTCCATTGGGAATTTTTTAAGTCCTTGCATTGCAATGAAGTACTAAGTCTACCAGAAAAATTCCTCTCACACTGTGGTTGTTGCTATGCACAAAGTTCTCCTGGTTCTGCTCCTTTCACTCAGCATCAGTTCATATAAGTCTTTCCAGGCCTCTCTGAAGTCTTCCTGTTCATCATTTCTTATAGCACAATAGTATTCCATTACATGCATATATCACAGTTTATTCAGCCATTTGCCAATTGAAGGACATCTTCTCAATTTCCATTTCTTGGTCCCCACAAAAAGAACTGCTATAAATATTTTTGTACATGTGGGTCTCAGTTCTAATTTTTAAGATGCTATTTTCTCCAGTGAATTTTTTTTAGTCTTCTTTTCCATTTGGCTAATTCTGATGCTTAAGGTGTTATTTTATTCAGTATTTTTTGTGCCTCTTTTATCAAGCTGTCAGTTCTCTTTTCATAATTTTCTTGTTCCACTCTCATTTCTTTCCCCATTTTTTTGGTCTATCACTCTTATCCCTTTAACTTTTTAAGTTTTTCAAGAATTATTATTGAGTTTGGGTCCAATTAAAATTTTTTTTTGAGGCTTTTTTGGTAGCTATTTTGCCATTGTTGTCATTGTCTGAATTTGTCTTGGTCTTCCCTCTCCCTGTAGCCTTTTATGGCCAAATTCTTTCATTTGCTTGTTTGTTCATTTTCCCAGCCTATTTCTTAACTTTTAACTGGGGGGTGGCATGGGGAGGTGGGGAGGCACTGTCCCAAGCTTCAGGCTTTTTCATGCTGCTGTTTTCAGAGCTAGTTCTGGGGGGACCTGCAAGTTTCTGGTGTTTCTAAGATGGTATGACCCTGGGAGAGATATGGTTACTGCTCTCCTGGTCCACACTCTGGTCTTTACTTTGAAAGGGCCCTCATCTCCTGCAGTTACAAATACTAATGCTCCTCTTTGCTTTGGCACTGTGACCAGGGTCCCTGCTTCCTTGTGACTGACCACCAGGGTTATTCTCCATCCTGGAACTGCAAGAACTGCTTATGGGCAATAGACTTGCCAATCAGTGCTAGCTGTACCCAGTGCCAGCAAAGGAACTATAATCTCTTTCTGAGCAGTTATCTGATTCCCTTACAGTCTCTGAGCTGAGATATACTGAAACTGCTGCTATTACTGTGGCTGCTGTGGCTGCTATTGCTGCCACCACATTTGTGGGTTCTAGACGGACTTCTCCTGCTGGTTTTTTAGGTCAAGAAGAAGTCTCACCCTGATCTTTTGTTGGATCTGCCACTCCAAAAATTGATTTGAGGAATTATTTTAGAGTTTTTTTAAGAGGAGAATGTTGACTGCCCCTAATCTGCTATCTTAACTCCATCTTAAACCTTTATCTTATACCATAACCCATAGAAAAATCAAAATGAATATATGACCTCAGTGTTAAAGATCACACTATTAAAAAAATCAGAAGAGATCCTGATCAAGTACCTTTTCTAGATATTGCTACAGAGAAAATGCTTAACCAAACAAGGGATAAAGTCAATTACAAAAGAAAGTTAGATGATTTGAAATTTAAAAACTTTTGTGAGAACAAAATCAATATAAAGAGGATAAGAAGGAAGTTGTTGGATGGGGGGGAATCTCCACATCAGATTTCTGATAAGAGTTTGATATCTAAGATACATAGGCTACCAGAACAAATATATAGGAGTAAGAGCCATTTCCTAATGGATAAATGATGAAAGGCAATAGTTCCCCCCAAAAAGTGCTAGTAGATCTTCATGTTGGCCACTGAGAATATGCTAAAAGGGGGAGGGAGATGATTAACATTGCCATCAACTTGACCATACTTGAGGTAAGGAGCAGTTTCTTTACTCCTCTGTAAATTTTCCTTAGTTTTATTATCCTATTCTCTCCTTCTACTCCTCCCTTAAAGAAAGGTATAAGATTTACCTCATTTGTTTGTTCTAATGATGAATGTTTTTATTACTATATTCCCTTCCTTGATATTTATGTTGCTTCATGTTTTTATTGCTTACTTAAATACTATGCATTGGATTCATGTGTAAGGTTTTAAAGCAGAAAGAGAATATATTGGAAAGGGTGGGGCTCTGGCAGTGTGTTACACGATAGCTTATCTCAAAACATCCGCGGTAAGCCTGAGAGAAGCAAGGAATGCTACATATGCCTCTCCAGCAATGGTTTCAGTTTAAAATTTGTTCCTAAACAAGTTTTAGGAAGATCTCCTTTACTTTTCGTTTCCTGGAAAATTCACACATATTCAGCAATGTAAGAATCCACTTTCAGTAAGTCCTCCCCTTCTGTGAACTTGTCTGCTCCAAACGGATTTCATAAATAGTGTTTAGGTCCGTGCTCTCTAGCAAGTAACAAAGAAATAGCTTAAGTTAAAAGTTATTGTTATGATTTAAAAAAACCATTTTATTTTAAATTTGTAACTCATACAAAACAGGAAGTTATTTGTCACTGGAAAGATCTGTCAGCAGAAAGAATAGGCAACTTTTATATGTTAAGTTTTGTTTGAGGTATGCTCTTTGTTCTACAGAACTCATCGGCTTTTAATGAACTTCTTCTCCCAGTTCTTAAGTGTTTATGATAGACTTTGTATCTTGTGGCTAACCAAAGGCTATTTCATTAGATAACCAAGCAAAAACAATTTATATACAAGCAACTTACTGGGTGATGATAAAACTACAATCGATCATTTGCAGGCATTTGTAGGTGGGAGAAGTTCCAGGAAGCATTCTACCGTTTATATTATTTCAAAGAAGCACTCACCTGATGTACAATATATAAAAAAAGAAAATGTCTACTTTTGGGGGTTAGATTATTTTAAATGTTCTCTTTAAATGTGTATCTGTGCATGCATGTATCTTTTTTTAAACTAAATATGTTGCAAAGTGAGGCAGGAAGGGTATGTAAGGGGACGTCCATGTTTGCCTCTACTTGTTCTTAGGATCATCAACTTCGAACTGGAAGGACACTAAAGGTCCATCTAGTCCAACCTCTTATTTTACAGATAAAGAAACTGAGGCCCAGAGACTCAAGTCACTTATCCAAGGCCATAAAGTAAATGGTATAGCTAGGAATTGAACTCAGGTCATTTACCTCTAAGTCACAGGTGACCATAGAGTGTGGGTCAGATGTGCTAGGATATTCTAGAGCAGGCCTGCACAACATGTGGTCCATGGGCCATTTGCAACCCACCAAAGAAAGAATTTTGGGGGCCCTGGAAAAAATGTAGGGTTGCCAGTGCACAACAGTTCTTGTTTGTCACATGACCTGCAGCAACCAACCATCATCAGTCTTTAGCCTAACCTATCTATGGCTGAAGACATTTAGCCTATTTTAATTTTGGACCCTACCTATTGCCACATTGTGCAGATCTGCTCTAGAGTGAGTATTACCATCTGCCCTTCCTTTTCCCTTTAGGAGAAGGGAAGTTGCATCACCAAGCAAGTTGATGCACTCTGGGCATTGTGTAGGCCCAAGTTACAAGAGGCAAAAGTCACTTTGGCCAAATCAATAAAAAACAAGGGTTGCATTTGTTCAAGTAATCTTTACAAAAAATGGGAAAGCCTCAAAGAGGCAAAATTGTCTTCTGAAGTAGTCTGTAAACTTTCAAAGGTCAGAGAGCATGATTTATTCTGTTTTGTATCTACTTTGCTATAGAACATGTTGAGCAAATAATACAAGCTCGGTTAATGATGCTAAATTACAGGTTTCATTTATATAGTATTTTATGGTTGTATGAATGACCTACATTGATCCTCATAACAACCCTGTGAAGTAATAAAACTATAACTATTTTGTAGATAAGAAAACTGAGACTCAGGCATGATAAATGACTTGCTTGTCATCACAGGACAAGAAACCAGAGCTCCAGTGCTGGTCTTCTGATTCCCAGGTCAATGCTTTCCCCATTATACCATCCTGCATCTGATCAAGAGTTAACTAATTGGAATGAGTTTTTCTCTTTTAGACTATCATTTCCTGAAATGATAGTGTCAGATACAATAACAGGGAATAATTAAGAACATAATAACCATGCACATAAATAACCACAGATTTTAAGTTCTTAAGATATAGATTGATTTCATGTTTTGATTATAACCTTTTCCTCAATGCAACTGCTATCCAAAAAGCACTCATTTTTCTTTTCACTAAATAGTGCAATCAGATAGTTGGTCATCAGCGTTTACTGCTGCATGCATGGCACCCCCACAGATCTCAGAAAGGAGAAATTAAGTGACAGCTTCATCCTTTAAATTGTGACACCTTTCATCACCCCAACCTAATTCTTTTTTAATGCAAAAATGTTTAAATTTATTCATGGCATACAGTTGGACACAACTGGACTTTCTAAGTAGGGAGAACTTATTAGACACTGAATCCAAACTTAAGAAATTTTCTGTCTTTGGCAAGTTCTGTTAACAACCAGAAAACTAAATGATAATTCTCTCAATCATATACCATTTATTCCTCTTTTTTTTTGTTGCACAATTCACACTTTTTCATAAACCTCTAAATCTCTTTATTGCTAATTTATAAATGTAAGCAGAAACAAGTTTTAAGTGGAAATATTAATACTAAAAAATAACTATTAAAATGAAGATATTGAGGACCTCAGCACATTGTTTTCTGAATATGATTTTCCAGAAGTGATGGTTATAGTTTATTTATGAGAACTGATACCACACAGAACTATAATACACTTGAGAATGTAATAACTCAGATTTATTATGAAAGCTTCATAGAATAAAAGAATCCAGGAGTCAGATTCTAGTCTAACTGTACTTGTATAGGAATTCCCTCTATCTTAACCCCTAAGCGTCATGTGTGCAGTATCTCCTGAAGATCTCCAGTAAGTGGGGATGCACATTACCTCCTGATGCAATCCATTCCATGTGTGGATAGTAGAATATTAAAAAGAAAAAAAATTAATCCTTTCCCCTTCAAAGAACTTAAATCTGCTTCTGCAATTTTCATTGCTCAGAATTCTTCCTTCTGGGACCAACCAGACAAAACTAATTCAGCATGTTTGTAAAGCAGTCCTTTGAAGAAAATAACTTCAACCTTCAGCAGTTTTAATTTATAATTATCTTGCCCTCTAGTGGCTTAATATGGAGAGAAATGAAAGGGACGATACCAAATTGCTTTCTCATCCCCATCCCTAAGATTCTGTTGCTCATTTAATTGTATATGATTTATAGGTGTTTAAGTTTCTAATATTAGTATGTGAAGCTTTTCACTAACATGAAAGGAGGCATGAATTCATTAATTTATTCAATAAGCATTTATTAGGTAGGCATCCCTATCTGATTATTACTCATTATTTCTCCTGCCCTCAGTGACTAGACTCCTTGAGAAGGTCTTTGCCAGGCCTAGAGGCCTGAGGGCTACCCGAGTCTTACCTTACCTATCGTAGGTCTTCGGCTGGCCAAACCGGATAAACGTATGAGAGAAGAGACTTTCCGGAGTCGAACAAGGGTTAGGCTTTATTCAGGGTCCTGGTTACATGTGCAGGGGGAACTCTTCCTTAGGAGAGAGAGAGAAATCTCCCAAGGAGGCAAAGATCTTACAGTAAGAGAATGAAAGCAGAAGTGGAAGTGGGGAGAGAGGGGGGAGGGAAGAGCGAAGAGAGAAGGAAGAGGGGCCTTCTGTCCTGTAAGGGCCCCTCAGCGCTAAAAGCGCCTTCAGGCTTTCCTGACCCTAATTAAGCTCTCCGGCCACGTAGTTTGCACCTGAATACCGTGCCTGTTAGATAACAATAGGTGTGCCCAGATCCGGGCCAGTCTCGAGGGCGGGGATGCCTCTCCCATCACGTTCTCATGGGAAGAGGCAGAAATACACGAGATAGCTCAGTCTCACTCCTCGATTCCCTGCTGTTTCCTGGGGGGCCTCATGAGAACTCTAAGATTTAGAAGTTCCCACCTTTACCCGCCCGAGACTGTCCACATGGAATTGAGCTTCCACCCCCAACAGGTCTTCTACAAGAAGTGCTTCCATTTACTTTATTCTCACACTTTTTAACTCTCTACCATCTTGCTTCTGATCTCCATCACTCAGGAACAACTGCTTTTTCCAAAATTACTAATGAT
This sequence comes from Notamacropus eugenii, assembly GCF_028372415.1. Classification (NCBI taxonomy): domain Eukaryota; kingdom Metazoa; phylum Chordata; class Mammalia; order Diprotodontia; family Macropodidae; genus Notamacropus; species Notamacropus eugenii. Next base: position 359,542,499 of record NC_092875.1, on the reverse strand, counting down.
CTCTTATTTGCCAAATTTAACGACCTTTTCTCTATCTTTGTTATTGATTCTTCTTGACCTCTCTATAGACTTTGACATCATTCATCACTCTTTTTGATAATCTCTTCTTTCTAGATTTTTCATGACCCTATCCTCTCTTTGTTTTCTTCCTACACTTTGGACCACTCTTTCTCAGTCTCCTTTGAGGGATCTTTATCCACTCACTTGTGGGTAGATCATAGGGCTCCATCTTGAGCCCTCTTCTCTCTATGCTATTTCATTTGGTGGTCTCATCAAATCCCACAGACTCAATTATCATCTTTAGGCTGATGATTCTTAAATCTACTTAACTAACCTTAACCTCTTTGTTGATCTCCAAATTTGCATCTACTTCTTGGACATCTCAAAGTGTCCCATATCTCTATGTCCCATAGACATCTTTTTTTTTTTCTTAGAGTCTTCTGTGTATTTGTTGTTTAACAGCAGAATGCCCAACACAGATCATCATAACTGCCAAATAGTCAGCTGTGCAAAATAGTATATTTAGTGCTTAAGTACAAATGGGAGACATGATTTTTTAAAATAAATACTTAAACACAAATTTATGGTCCTACAAAAGAGCACTTAAACTAGATGGTCTAAGTTGATCTGCCTCCTTGGACCCACAGAAGCTGTTATTTTCCCAAAAACCATATAATCAATATACTGAATCATCATCAGTTCCACTGTGTGAATAATGGATCACAATAAATGAGTCCCTTTTTCTAAGAGCTTTTTCTGGTTCCCCTACAAAACATGATCTGGCCTGGATAAAAAGACAACAGGAATTTCTTGAAGGTCAATGGTCCAAAATGCTAAGTATGGTTAAGTATTCTACATGATCTATATTCACTGGTTTCTTAGTTAGGATGTACTTAGATTACTTTCTTCAATTCATCATACAGGACAAGCACGAAAGCTCCACCCATGCCTCTAAGAACATTGGACCAGCCACCCTTGAAGAAAGCTTTGCCACCCTCATCTTTAGCAATCTTCTTCCAGCAGTCAATTGTCCCAGTGTACATGATATCAGCTCCTTTGGGCCCAGACTGCATCATCATTCGCCTCCTTACTGTATCAAAGGGATAAGAGACCACACCTGCTACAGCAGTCACTGTTTGTGCAATCATCCAGCTTATCACAATATGAGTGTTCTTGGGATCTGGGAGCGTACCTTTTGCTGTATCATAGATGCCAAAGTAAGCTGCTCTATAGATAATGATACCCTGCACTGAGACATTGAAACCTTGATACAAGCCACGGATTCCATCAGACTTGCTGACTTTCACAAGGCATTCTCCCAGGCCTTTGAATTCCCTCTCAGTGCCAGACTTCCCAACATCAGCTGCCAAGCGGGTTCTCGCAAAATCCAAGGGGTAGACAAAGCAGAGAGAAGTGGCTCCAGCTGCACCACCAGAGGCAAGATTGCCAGCAAAATACCTCCAAAACTGTGTGTGCTTGTCCACTCCTCCCAAAAACACCTGCTTATACTTATCCTTAAAGGCAAAGTTAAGGGTCTGGGTGGGGAAATATCTGAGGACATTTGCTAAGTTACCCCGCCAGAAGGAAAGCACCCCTTGTTCCTTAGGAATTCGGACTATACAATCCACAATGCCTTTGTACTGCTTATCTGCAGCAGTTTGTTTACTTGCATGCTGCACCTGCAGTAGCCCCTTGACTCTCTCGATGGGGGCCACCTCCGTCTTGGAGATAGCAGCGGCGATGCCACCGGCCAGGAAGTCCTTGGCAAAGGAGATGGCCTACTCCATCATGGTTACCGAGGGGGAAGGTGTCGGAGTTGGAGAAAGAAAGCCTGGTGAGAGAGGGCCGAAGGCTGGGGAAGTCGCTGCCGCCTGCACACAGCCCCTTGCTACAGCTCGGACCGAAAGGCGCCATAGACATCTTAAACTCAATATGCTTAAGCTGAGTTTTTTATCTTTCCCCCACAAAACGCTCTTTCCTTCCAAACTTTTCTATTACAATGTGGGCAACAAGGAAGTTCTATTTCCACAATTTTGGGTGAGCAGGGTTGTGACCTAGCATAGTCAGGTAGAGGTCAGAAACTTGTGCCAAGCCTTGATGAGCTGTTTGAGGGAAAGCCTATCAGAGAGGAGAACATGAAGTCACATGGCAATGGACTATTTCATGGGAGATTCAAAATTCAGAACAGTATAAGAAGCTTCCATTATTCTGAATGTGTTATAGTCTTCCTATAGCCTTACTGGAAACCACCCATTCATTCAAGGGAATGAATGTAGAAAGCACTCCCTCCTCTGACCTCTATTTTCATAAATATACCTTGATACCCTTTTGTGTGTCAAGTTCTCTATGTATTTGAGAAAGGATTCTGGGAAGATGGTAGAATAAGTCAGAAAATTCCACACACTCAAGATTTTCTCCCACAAAAAAGTTAAAATAGCACTTTAGGGCAAACAAAGTGTGGGTGGAGATAAATGAGAATAGGGGCACAGCAAGGGTCTTCCTGGGACAATTCAAGAAGATCAGAAGAAAAATCTCAGGATGATTTGGTCCCTGTGAAAAGTAAACACCTCCAGGTTAGGGTCCTCTTTAACAAGTGGCAAGCCCTGGGGTTAGGTGGTTTGAGAGGCTGCCTCCTCCCAGCCACTGGAACTTTTCCCCCCAGGATAATGAGGGGAGTTGGACATGGAGCCCTGGAAGATCAAGGGAACGTCTGCTGCAAAGGAATGCCAGAGCTAGGTTTGCTAGGAAGAGCAGCAGGGTGAGAAGGAACCAGCACAAGCCCCATGAGTGCAGAAGTAGTGGAGCAGAAAGCCTTTGTCTGTGGGCACTTACAGCAGCTTGGACATTTGATTTTGGTTCTAGGCTAGAGGGGAGAACTGAAAATTTGGGGCAAGAGGCACCATTTCCCATACCCCAGGACTAGAGGTGATTACAAAAATTAAGCTATTACCAGAAAAAAATGTACAGGCAAAGAAGAAAAAATCCAACCATAGAAAGATATTAAGGGAATGGAGATGATAGGATTCATCTTCAGAGGAGGATATTGAAGTAAAGAAACCCCCAAAGAGTAATATCAAACGGTCACCTGCCCAAAAAGAATTTATAGAAGATCTTTAAAAAGACTAAAAATCAAATGACAGAGATGGAGAAAAAACTAAAAAAGGAATAAGAATAATCCAAGAAAAACAAGAAGGTTATGAAAGGAAAGTCAACCAAGTGGGTGTCCTTTGACTGAATCCAAACTTTGAAGTTTGAAGACCTAGAGGACCACATGTAGGTGGAGACCTCAGGTTCCCTACCCCATGAGTCTTTTTGGAGAACAATCTATATTGTAAATTACCTGCAGACATGATTCACATCTATCTGTTCACTTTTTGATCTTTATAGCTCTCCTTCTAGACCAACCTTCCTCTCTTCTAGCAGATGTTGCTATCTGGCAAGAGATTTAGGGTGCAAAGTGGTGGAAAAAATGTAAGTAAATCACTTGATCTTTTTCTCCTTTACACTGTAGTAATGTGAGAGGGCAGATTCTTTTTATACCACAACTTTCTGCTTCCAATAGATGGCCCAGGAGATATGCCCTTCCCTTGGTCTACACCTCTAATCCACTACTTGCTTGAAAACTAGAAGTTCCTTGAGATTCCTGAGTTCTAAGCTAGTCAGTAAACATTTATTAAGTACCTATGCTATGCCAGGCACTTTGCTAAGCACAGGGATATAAAGAAAGCAAAAGAGAAAAAGAGGTAAAGAAGAGGGGTGGAGCCAAGATGGCGGAGTAGAAGCAGAGACCTGCTACAGCTCTCCCCCCAAACCCCTCAAAAATCTGTAAAAAATGACTCTAAACAAATTCTAGAGTAGCAGAAGCTACAAAACGATAGACTGAAGCAGATTTCCAGTCCAAGACAATCTGGAAAGTTGATGGGAAGGATTTATTGCACCAGGCTGGGAGCAGAGCACAGCTTGGCCACTGAGTGGGAGCATGCCTTAGAGGACTGAGTCACTGGCAGCTGCTGTGGATCTCAGACTTCTCAACCCACAAATGCTAAAGACAGCTTCAAAGGTCAGTGGGAGGGGTCTCTCACCTGGCTGAGAGGGGAGCTTGTGATCTGACCCCAGCTCCAGTCCCAGCCCCAGGGTGACTGCAGTCACTGCTGAAGTGGAGTTTGCTTCTGGAGCCCTCCACTTAACAAAGCTTAAAAGTCAGGTAATTGACTGAGAAAATAAGCAAATTAGGGGAAAAGAAACAGACTATAGATTCTTTCTTTCTTGGCAAAGGGGTTTTTCTTATGTCATTGGTAACAAGGAAGATCAAAATATACAGCCAGAAGAAGACAACAAAACCAAAGCCTCCAAGAAAAATATGAATTGATCTCAGGCCATGGAAGAGCTCAAAAAGGATTTTGAAAATCAAGTAAGAGAAGTAGAGAAAAAATTGGGAAGAGAAATGAGAGTGATGCAAGAAAATCATGAAAAACGAATAAACAGCTTGCTAAAGGAAACCCTCCAAAAATGCTGAAGGAAATAACACCTTTAAAATTAGACTAACCAAAATGGCAAAAGAGGTCCAAAAAGTCAATAAGGAGAAGAATGCCTTAAAAAGCAGAATAAGTCAAATGGAAAAAAGAGGTTCAAAAGCTCATGGAAGAAAATAATTCTTTAAAAATTAGAATGGATCAAATGGAAACTAATGACTATATTAGAAATCAAGAAATTATAAAACAAAACCAAAAGAATGAACAAATAGAAGACAATGTGAAGTATCTCATTGGAAAAACAACTGACCTGGAATATAAGTTCAGGAGACATAATTTAAAAATTATTGGATTACCTAAAAGCCATGATCAAAAAAAGATCCTAGATATCATCTTTCAAGAAATTATCAAGGTAAAAGCTCAAAACTATGAAACCAGCTGCAACCTACCACATAGAGATTGCCCTTATAATGTGTTATCGGTCCATTTTTCCTGGAGTAGTTTAAACTGAAACAGTTACCCTGTTTAGGAGATTTTGTAGTTAATTTTAATTTTAGCTATTGTTTGGGACAGATGGACTGTCTGTGTAGATAGGAAGTATAGTTTTTTTCCATAACACAGAATTTATTTTGTATTAAAAATACCACTTACTTGTTTTTATAACATTTGTATACATGTGTTATTTGATATTAATGCTAAAATGTAAAATTCAGGAATTAAAATGTGACTCTGTAATTTCATTAAAAAAGAAATTAACAAGGAAAACTGCCCTGAAATTCTCCAGAGGGTAAAATAGAAATGGAAAGAATCCATTGATCACCTCCTGAAAGAGATCCCCAAAGGAAAACTCCTAGGAATGTTGTAGCCAAATTCCAGAGTTCCCAGGTCAAGGAAAAAATATCACAAACAGCCAGAAAGAAACAATTCCAGTATTGTGAAAACACAATCAGGATAACACAGGATGTAACAGCTTCTACACTAAGGAATTAGAGGGCTTGGAATATGATATTCCAGAGGTCAAGGGAGATAGGATTAAAACCAAGAATTGCCTACCCAACAAAATTCAGTATAATACTTCAGGGGGGAAAATGGAACTTTGATGAAATAGAGGACTTCCAAGCATTTCTGTTGAAAAGATCAGAGCTGAATAGAAAATTTGACTTTCAAATACAACAATCAAGAGAAGCATGAAAAGTCATGTCCAACTCTTCATGACCCCATTTAGGGTTTTCTTGGCAAAGAAAGTGAAATGATTTACCATTTCCTCTTCCAGCTCATTTTACAGATGGGGAAACTGAGGCAAACAGGGTTAATTGACTTGCTCAGAATCACATTGTTTGTTACTAATGTCTGAGGTCAGATTTGAACTCAGGAGGATGTCTTCTTAACTGTAGGCTTGGTCCTCTATCCATTTCACCCCCTATCTGCTCCCCTAACAGAACTATCTAAAAGAAAATGAACTTCACTAGAAGTCTTCAAGCAAAAGCTGAATGATGACTTGTTCTAGAGGTCATTCTTGCTGAAGTATGTGATGAAATTGACGACTGTGGCTGTGGATAGAATTTCCAAGGTAGAAGGGTAGAAAGTCCAAAGACTCAGCGTTGAGGTTGTTAGAGTAATACAAGCTGCAGAGGGTCTTTAAAAAGCTGTAAGACACATAATGACTAAACCAGACTAATGTCATATCAGAGAAGCAGAAGGGCAAAGAAAGACAGTTTCTATTTATTTATTTATTTATGTAACTTTTAACATTCATTTTCACAAAATTTTGGGTTCCAAATTTTCTCCCCTTTTGTCCCCTCCCCCCACCCCAAAACACTGAGCATTCTAGTTGCCCCTATGACCAATCTGCTCTTTCTTCTATCATCCCTCTCTGCCCTTGTCTCCATCTTCTCTTTTGTCTTGTAGGGCCAAATAATTTTCTATACCCCTTTACCTGTATTTCTTATTTCCTAGTGGCAAGAACAGTATTTGACAGTTGTTCCTAAAACTTTGAGTTCCAATTTCTTTACCTCCCTCCCTCCCTCCCTCCCCACCCCTTCCCTTTGGAAGGCAAGCAATTCAGTATAGGTCAAATCTGTGTAGTTTTGCAAATGACTTCCATAATGGTCATGTTGTATCTGACTAACTATATTTCCCTCCATCCTATCCTGCCCCCCATTACTTCTATTCTCTCTTTTGATCCTGTCCCTCCCCATGAGTGTTGACCTCAAATTGCTCCCTCCTCCTCATGCCCTCCCTTCCATCATCCCCCCCCACCCTGTTTATCCCCCACTTTCCTGTATTGTAAGATAGGTTTTCATACCAAAATGAGTGTGCATTTTATACCTTCCTTTAGTGGAATGTGATGAGAGTAAACTTTATGTTTTTCTCTCCCCTCCCCTCTTTATCCCTCCACTAATAAGTCTTTTGCTTGCCTCTTTTATGAGAGATAATTTGCCCCATTCCATTTCTCCCTTTCTCCTCCCAATATATTTCTCTCTCACTGCTTGATTTCATTTTTTTTTAAGATATGATCCCATCCTATTCAATTCACTCTGGGCACTTTATCCCTATGTGTGTGTGTGTGTATAATCCCACCCAGTACCCAGATACCGAATAGTTTCAAGAGTTACAAATATTGTCTTTCCATGTAGGAATGTAAACAGTTCAACTTTTATAAGTCCCTTATGACTTCTCTTTGCTGTTTACCTTTTCATGCTTCTCTTCATTCTTGTGTTTGAAAGTCAAATTTTCTTTTCAGCTCTGGTCTTTTCATCAAGAATGCTTGAAAGACCACTATTTCATTGAAAGACCTATTTTTCCCCTGAAGTATTATAGTCAGTTTTGCTGGGTAGGTGATTCTTGGTTTTAGTCCTAGTTCCTTTGACTTCTGGAATATCTTATTCCATACCCTTTGATCCCTTAATGTAGAAGCTGCTAGGTCTTGTGTTATCCTGATTGTATTCCCACAATACTTGAATTGTTTCTTTCTAGATGCTTGCAATATTTTCTCCTTGACCTGGGAACTCTGGAATTTGGCCACAATGTTCCTAGGAGTTTCTCTTTTTGGATCTCTTTCAGGCAGTGTTCTGTGGATTCCTTGAAGACTTAGTTTGCCTTCTGGTTCTAGAATTTCAGGGCAGTTTTCCTTGATAATTTGATGAAAGATGATGTCTAGGCTCTTCTTTTGATCATGGCTTTCAGGTAGGCCCATAATTTTTAAATTGTCTCTCCTGGATCTATTTTCCAGGTCAGTTGTTTTTCCAATGAGATATTTCACATTATCTTCCATTTTTTCATTCTTTTGGTTTTGTTTTGTGATTTCTTGGTTTCTCATAAAGTCATTAGCCTCCATCTGCTCCATTGTAATTTTGAAAGAACTATTTTCTTCAGTGAGTTTTTGAACCTCCTTTTCCATTTGACTAATTCTGCTTTTGAAAGCATTCTTCTCCTCATTGGCTTTTTGAACCTCTTTTGCCAATTGAGTTAGCCTATTTTTCAAGGTGTTATTTTCTTCAGCATTTTTTTGGGTCTCCTTTAGCAGGGTGTTTACTTATTTTTCATGCTTTGCTTGCATGTCTCTCATTTCTCTTCCCAGTTTTTCCTCCACCTCTCTAACTTGGTTTTCAAAATCCTTTTTGAGCTCTTCCATGGCCTGAGTCCATTGAATGGGCTGGGATACAGAAACCTTGACTTCTGTGTCTTTCCCTGATGGTAAGCCTTGTTCTTCCTCATCAGAAAGGAAGGGAGGAAATACCTGTTCACCAAGAAAGTAACCTTCTACAGTCTTATTTTTTTTTCTCCCTTTTCTGGGCATTTTCCCAGCCAGTGACTTGACTTCTGAGTATTCTCTTCACACCCACTTCGCCTCCAGATCCTCCCAGCCAGTGCTTGGGGTCTGAGATTCAGATGCTGCTTCCCAGCCTCAGGGCTTTGGGCAGGGGCAGGGCTGCTATTCAGTGTGAGATTAAGTTCAGGTGCTCAGGTTGGGGCAGGGCCTCCTCACGGGGCTCAGTTCCCTCAGGGGGTTTATGCAGAGACCTTCAACAATGGATCTTGGCTCCTGCCTGCTTGGGGAGCCCAGGTCTGTTACCGCCTCCACTGCTGCCTCCCAAGGGGGCCTGAGTTATGGGGGCACCCCACTCCCCTCTTGACCCGCCAAAGAGACCCTCTCACCAACCCTTGTCACCTGTGGGTGGAGGGACCTGCATGGCTGCTGGAGATTCTGTCCCCGAAGCCTGCTCGGATCCGCTACTCTAGGCGCCATGTGGCCAATGCAGGGCTAGGCTCCAGGTCCGCAGCGCGAAGGACCTTTTGCGAGAGGTTTTCAGGTCCCTCTGGAACAGAAATCTCATCCTCTCCATTGTTCTGTGGCTTCTGCTTCTCCAGAATTTTTTGGTAATTCTTTTTTACAGATATTTTATGGGCTGTGGGTTCAGAGCTAGTGTATGTCTATCTTTCTACTCCGCCATCTTGGCTCTGCCCCGAAAGACAGTTTCTAAATGGAAAAAAGAGAGATCATCAATGAGCACTGAAAAGAAAAAAATCAAAGCACTAAATTTGACAAAGAGAAGATTTGTTGTTATCTGGAGGCATGCTGTGACTCTCAAAATTTCAACAAAGCAGTATTAATTTTAATTCATTTAAAAAAATGGAGATACCCATTGTACACTATTTTCTCAAGGATTTTAGTCACAGAAAAGAGGGGAGATATGAGACAATAGTTAGTAGTGATAGATGGTTCAAATAAGGGTTTTTTTGAGAATGGGAAGACATGGGCGTGTTTGTAGGCAATAGGGATGGGAGGAGGGAACAGCATTTTTTAAGAACTTACTTTCTGCTAGGCACTTCACAAATATCTCATTTCATCTTCAAAACAATCCTGAGAGATAAATGCTATCATCATTCCCATTTTACAGTTGAGGAAACTGAGGCTGATGGCAGTGAATTATCTCACTCAAGGTCATAGCTAATAAGTATCTAAGGTTGTATTTGAACTCATCTTCCTGATGCTAGCCCTAGCACTCTATCTATTGTGCCATCCAGCTGCCCCAGTGAAGAAATAACCAGTAGATAAAGAGAAATTGGGGGCAGCTAAGTGGCATATTGGATAGAATGCCAAGCCTGAAGTCAGGAAGTCTCATTTTCCTGAGTTCAAATCTAGCTTCAGACACTTACTAGGTGTGTGACTCTGGGCAAGTCATTTAACTCTGTTTGCCTCAGTTCCTTATCTGTAAAATGAACTGGAGAAGGAAATGGCAAACTACTGTAGTACCTTTGCTAAGAAATCCACAATGGGATCACAAAGAGTCAGATGTGACAGAAGCAAAAATGACTGAACAAAAAAAGTGAGAAGTTGAAGATAAGTGAGAGAGTGGGGATAATAGAGGGTGCAATCCTGTGGAGAATATCAGATGGAATGGAGTCACTTATGCATGCACAGGGATTTGCCTTGACAAGCAGAAGAATCACCGCATTATGTAAGACAGGGATGAAGGAGGATATAGTGGCAGAAGGCATCTGGGTAATATAAGATAAGAAGAAGGGAAAAAGAGGGAGCTCTTAGCAAATAGCCTCAATTTTTTTTTTTCAGTAAAATAAGGAAATGTTTTCAGCTGAGGGAGTGGGGGAATGGATTAGAAGTTTCAAGGAGGTGTGAAAAAGTTTGTAAATGCTTCTGTGTGAGCAGCTTTGTGAGTTAAGTATGGATATATAATGGGATTGCCTTGCAGCACTGAGGGCCCAGTTGAGATTATGTCAAATAAATTATTTTTAGTGAATGCAGCACTATTTCATTATTTTTTCCAGCTTCATTCAGAAGCACGTGTGGGAATGGAGGCAATAGATAGTGGGACTGATCCAATTGGAGGCTTTTTGGAACAAGATTAACAATATGACAAAGGATGAGGGACACAAGAGAAGAGTACAGTCTAGAATTGAACTGGTTTACCAAGGGGTCAAGATGGGAAAGGGAGGAGAATGTCATTAATGTAGAGGTGGTGTCCTGAGAAAGAACTGAGGAGTCAAGGGTTTGGAAGTTAGGATATTGCAAAACAGCAAGATTTGGTATTAGTATGTAGAGGGAGAGTTGGAAATTCAATAGATTGCGATTAAATAGAGATTATGGACTTGGAAGTAAGGGCAAGATCAAGCACATGATAAGAACATGATCATCTTTGTGTATGACTGAGGCAGGGTGGAAAAGTAGATCATATAACATGAGTAAATTGAGGAACTAGGAGGTTAGGATGCTAGAGGCAGTATCAGGATGCATATTGAAGTCCTCTACTATGGGGGCCAGAGTTGAAAAGGAAAGACTGTGAGCCAGGAACAAACTGACTTAGTCTAGTGGGTGCAATGCCCTAAGATTCAAATAGAATATCTGTTTTATTTAATATCTCATAAAAATTATCAATAAACATCATCACAAACTTCTCTGTCATTTTTATCTTGAAGCCTCCAAGCCAAGATTAAATCTTCACTATTTTCAGACCCCTGTCATGTCTTAGATTTATATATCCCAGTCATTAATATGCTTTTTCCCTTCCCCCCCCACCCCCCTACAATTAATACACAGATTTGCATCTCAAAGCAATAGTGATTGATCATAATTTTATGTCTGATCAGTACATATTCAAAGATGCAAATTAATTCAAAAGTTATCAACAGAGTTTAAAACAATAGAGAAACTCTGGATTAAATATTTGTCATCTGCAGATGAAGGTAGGGCTAGAGATCAGGGAAACTTATAGGGCTCCTTGGGATACCTGCTGACAGTTTTAGGTGGAGTTCCAAAGAACCTGTTTTGGAGGTTGGGGCCTAAAGAAGAGCCCTTTATTAAATACAATCTCTCTTAAGCCACAATAGCAATAATTCTTTGTCAAGTGATCAGATAATGATTGTCAGGATTCTTCATGGAGTTGAGTAATGTCTTTAGACTCCCCTAACCTGTCCAGTTTCTATGATTTAGCTGCTGTGTCATCCTATGTAAGCACTATCACTTCTATGGGTTTGATCTGCCTCTTAAGGCTGAGGAAGAGTAAATGATTACAAAGCATTTTGAAAAGTCAAGTAAATAATTAAGCCTGTATGTTGAAAGAATAAGTCAGTTTCTCAGAGTAACCGTTTTTAGTTTCCTAGAGAAAGTTGGTGTAGCCCAGAGCTTCCCAGTGCCAAAATGAGTTCATAGTAAAGCATTTCTACTTAGTTACAACCTCAAAGTATAATTTTATTATATCGAAGATCTGAGATGTGAAATAGAGGACTACCTTTCAGTAACAGCGGTTCCTCACACATATCTCCTTTTTCTTTTCATTGGCCATCCCCCATGCCCAGAATGCCTTCCATTCTCACTTCTGCCTCCTGGCTTCCCTGTTTTTTTTCTAACAATCAGCTTAACCCTTCTGCAAGAGGCCCTTCCAACTGAATATCCACACCCCCTTTTATTTACCTCTCTCCCTCACCCCACTTCTGTGCCAGGGAGGGGGAGAGGGAACCTTCCCTCAGACATTCCATTTACACAGTATATATCTTATATGTACAATTTGAGGCATATTGTTTCTCCCATTGGAAAGTAAACTTCTTACAGGTAGCATCTGTATTTTTGCCTTTCTTTGTATCCCCAGGATTTGAAGTAGGTGTTTAATAATGTTTGTGGATTGACTTTCAGAAATTGTACCAAAAGACCAAAGGTCAACTTCAGCTGAACTGATAAAATTGAGTAAAGGCAAAGGTCAGGTGAAATCTTCTAGTTCTGCTAAAAAAAAGGGGGGGGAAAAAGGAAAAAGAAAACAAAAATACCTAGTACGTTTTAATCTCAAAGTGAGATGGGGAAGGTGTACTATTGAACCTGTTCTCTAAACAAACTCTGGGAAAGAATTTTTTATCAGAAATGAAACCAGACAGAGATAGGGTTAGGTACATTCCCCAAACAATCTAGGGAGGAGAAATTTCAGTGTGTGTTCATCCTTCATCACCAAAGAAGACCATGCCATCAGAGAAATGATGACATGACTTGCTCTTGACTTTGTTTTGAGTGAGGGAGGGCTGTGCAGGTCACCAGCCTCACTTCTCCTCCAGAGCCATCTGGATCCAGTGACCAGATATTCATCAGGATGACTGCAGATGACCCCAGATGAGGCAATTGGGGTTAAGTGACTTGCCCAAGGGCACACAACTAGTGAGTGTCAAGTGTCTGAGGTGAGATTTGAACTCAGGTCTTCCTGACTCCTGCACTGGTGCTCTATCCACTGCACCACCTAGGTGCCCCTAAAATGAGACTTCCTGACTTCAGACTTGGCATTCCATCCACCGTGCCACTTAACTGCAGTGGGCAGAGGAAATTTACTGAAAGAGGAAGCTGATTTCCTGATTGATCATCAACAAGCAGAGACTTTAAGGGAGACCTGAAGAAGTAAGCTGAGGGAATCATTGAGGCGTGTCTTTTGGTACAAGAGACAGGATAATATCTAAAAAACCTGTGGGAAAGGGCTCCGTGACCGAGGCCATGCTGGTGATCCCTCAGGCACCGCTGGCGGGCGGTCCCAGCCTGGTCAGTCTGTCCCCGGCTGACGCTGCTCCGGGTCCGTTCGCAGAGGATTTCGTGTATCACACCAAGTCTGAGTGTTACTTCACCCACAGCACGGAGCGGGTGCGGTACGTGCAAAGAGTCCTGCACAATGGAGAGGAGAATGTCCGCTTGGACAGCGACGTGGGGCAGTTCGTGGCGGAGACGGAGCTGGGGCGGCCAAGTGCTGAGTACTGGAACGGTCCGAAGGATATCCTGGAGGAAAAGCGAGCCGTTGTGGACACGGTGTGCAGACACAACTACGAGGTATACAAGCCCTTCACGTTGGACAGGAGAGTCCAGCCCAGAGTGACCATCTCCCCCTCCAAGACAGACGCCCTGCAGCACCTGCTGCTCTGCTCTGTCACTGGCTTCCATCCAAGCAAGATCAAGGTCACCTGGTTCAAGAATGGGCAGGAGGAGACAACTGGGGTCGTGTCCAGGGGTGTGATACAACATGGTGACTGGACCTACCAGACACTGGTCATGTTGGAAATGACTTCCCAGAGCAGAGATGTCTACACCTGCAGTGTGGAGCATGCCAGCCTACAGAGCCCCATCAGTGTGGAATGGAGGGCACAGTCTGAATCTGCCCAGAGCAAACTGCTGAGTGGAATTGGAGGCTTTGTCCTGGGGCTTATCTTCCTCAGTGTAGGACTAATCATCCACCTGAAGAACAAGAAAGGACTCGCTGGGCCTCAGCCTACAGGCCTGCTGAGGTGAACCTTAGGATTCCGTCCTTCAAAGAGAGAGCCTCCCATCCCTGCTCTGTTCAGGGTCCCCAGGCATCCAGCAGGAAGGAGCAATTCAGTCCTAGTCCTGGAGCCAACATTATCCTGTACCTGGGGGCCATTTGCCATCCCCCTTCTCCCAAAAGACCCTGTAGTTTCCACCTTCTGTTCTAGGTGTTTCTACACTCTCTTAGTATAGGGCCTCAGGGAGAAGGAAGTCTGCTTCTGCTGTCCTCATACAGACTCCCTCTTACTTATACTGCTATCTTTTCTGCACTTACTGTATTTTTTTCTCTGTATTTGTCCTTAATAAATACGGTGTCATCTGCAAAAAACCCCCCAAAAAACCTGTGGGGATGAGAATCAGAGTTCTGTCATCATTACTCAGCAATCTTCAAGAGGATGAGTAAAATGCCTTTAATTAGCTTTTACTTACTAACTAGTTGCTGAGTAACATATGTCTGCTATACAGAGGCTTGTATCACTGTAATTATAAGATTTAAGTTTGAATTGATGCGAAACTTGAAATACCACTTTCCAAAGTTGGTTCATTTTGGCACAGGATTTCTAGTACTAATATGAATTTGTCTATAAAGAGGTGAGAATGGGATGATTATAGCTACCCTATCAGTGTTTTGGTTCTTTAACTGGAAGTTGATATGTTTAGGGTTTTCTGAATCTGACAATTTAGCATTAAGAATAGGGTGCATTCAACCAAACCCAATGCAACCAAAATTGGGAGGGATGTAGTAAATTGGGAAAGAATTTTTACAGCTAAGCTCAGGGATAAAGGCCTCATTTCTAGAATATATAGAGAACTGACTCAAATGTATAATCATACAAGTCATTCCCCAATTGATAAATGGTCAAAGGATATGAACAGGCAATTTTCAGAGGAAGAAATTAAAGATATCTATAATCATATGAAAAAATGCTCTAAATCACTGTTGATTAGAGAGATGCAAATCAAAACAACTATGAGGTACCACATCACACCTATAAGATTGGCAAACATGACAGAACAAGAAAATGATAAATGCTGGAGAGGATGTGGGAGAGTTGGAACACTAATTCATTGTTGGTGGAGCTGCGAGGGCATCCAACCATTCTGGAGAGCAATTTGGAACTATGCCCAAAGGGCTACAAAAATGCGCATACCCTTTGACCCAGCAATATCGCTACTAGGACTGTATCCCCAAGAGATCATAAAAATGGGAAAGGGTCCTACATGTACAAAAATATTTATAGCAGCACTCTTTGTAGTTGCCAAAAACTGGAAGTCAAGGGGATGTCCATCAATTGGGGAATGGCTGAATAAATTATGGTATATGAATGTAATGGAGTACTATTGTGCCATAAGAAATGATGAACAAGAAGACTTCAGAGAGGCCTGGAAGGACTTATATGACCTGATGCTGAGTGAAAGGAGCAGAACCAGGAGAACTTTGTGCACAGCAACGACCACAGTGTGCGAGAGTTTTTTCTGGTAGACTTGGAATTTTGTAATAACGCAAGAACTTCTTAAAAAAAAAAAAAATCCCAATGGTGGTTCTCTAAGGCAAAATGCCTTCCACACTCAGACAAAGAAATATGGAAGTCATTCGCAAAATGTAGCAGATCATGTTTGTGTATGTGTATGTTTTTGTGTATCATGTTTTGATTTGTTATATGATTTCTTCCATTTATTTTAGTCCGACTACATAGCATGACTATAGTGAAAATGTACTCAATAGGAAAGTATATGTAGAACCTATACAGAACTGTATGCAGTCGTGGGGAGGGAGGGGGGTACTGGGGGGGAGGTGGGGGGGAGTTTTAAAATCTCAACTGTATGGCAGTGATCGTTAAACATTAAAAATAATTAAAATAAAAAAATAAAAATAAAAAAGAATAGGGTGCATTTCAGGCAGAAGTAAGATTTCCTCTTTATGATACCTAGATTAAATTTTAGAATTCTAGCCCATCTGGGTGGAGCCAAGTAAGAAAAGTAGTGATAAGGTGGTAAAAGGAAATGAGATTGTGAAAGAGACAGGCAGAGCTTTAGGACCTTTCATCTCTTTAAAGTGTTGACCTGAAAACTTGTTGAAGAAAAGGCAACATGGCTAAATGCATACATTTTATGATTTAATTAATTAATTGATCAATTCCCCATAAAGAAAACAGTTACACAATGCATTATGGAGCCAGAAATGTTCTGGCTACCCAGTGCAGAAATCTTCTGGATTATATACATTTTGCCATGAGAAAGGAACTCTCCTAATTGAGCAAATCATAAATTCAGTAAGACAGGACAATTAACAAAGTAATGTTGGTCAGGCCTTGGGATTCCAAGCTGGGTAAACATATGTCTCGGAAATCCCACCACTAGTAAGTGGCAGGCTTCCTGCCCTAAACAGATAACTGACATAGGAAAGGGTAAACAAATATCAATAGAAATTACGACCTAAGATGTCTGTGTTTTCTTTACCATTAACATGCCATAACATAGTGTATGTCTACAAATATTAAGATATGGAAAACGTCCCATTATTCAAGATAGTGTCTTAGGTTAAAGGTCTCTTAAGGAATGTAGAGTCAGCCTTGGCTGGCTTTGTTGACATAGGAGAGGCATTCTCTGAGTTTGCTTCAGAGAGAACAAAGAGATTATTCCAAAATTTTATATTAAACATTATCAAAAGATAAATGAACTATATCCAGATTTACTTGAAATGGCATCCAGTTTGAAAACAACAATAATACTAGTTTCAATAAGTACGAAATTTCCTCCGTTAAATATGGGTCTCACAGCTGAAAGACTTCAAAGAAAGGGACTGCTAGGCATCTGTTTTAGGAACTTGGAACTCTGTTGAAAGTGGTGTGGTACAGGAAAAAGAACACTGGGCCAGGGTCTCAGTTCTTGTATTAACTAGCTATGGGACTTTAGAAAATTCACTTAACCTTTGTACCTAAATAACCAAAATGAGATAGGTGGTACAGATGATCTGTAAGGTCCTTTCAAATTCTAAGATTCTTTGAGTCTAAATAATAGAAGCAGGCCTAGTCTTCTACATAGTAAACTGGCAAAGTAAAAATTTTAGGTTAATGAGGGAGGTATTTTTGAAAGACAAGCATTTCATCTAAGCTTAAATCAAACCAGGAAGGCAGCTTCCTACTCCATCTACATCTTCAGTGGTTTCAGTCGTGTCCAATTCTTTGTGACTTCATTTGGGGTTTTCTTGGCAAAGACACTAGAGCAGTTTGCTATTTCCTTCTTCAGCTCATTTTACAGATGAGGAAATAGAAGCAAACAGCGTTAAGTGACTTGCTCAGTCACAGAGCTAGAAAATACTTAAGGCCAAGTTTGAACTCAGGAAGATGAGTCTTCCTGACTCCAGGACCAGCACTCTATCCACTGTACCACTTTGCAGCCCAGAGTAGATGGATACAAAGTCAATTAAGGCTAAGGGCCAAACTTCATTATTAGGAATATTATGAATTTTCCTCACTTGTGGTTCAGAGCCGTTGTATTCCTTTTTCTTTATATAAGTTTCCTAAAGCAGCAGAGGAAATCACATGGACCTGAGGAGCCATTGTATTGTTCCAGGCTTAGAATAAGCTAAAATTTGTAATGATGTTGTATCTGAAAGAATAAAAAAGCATTTTTCTAGTACTCACTGTGTGCTAAGTATTCTGCTCAGCACTGGGGATACAAATACAAGAAAACAAGATAATTAGTTCTGGGTCTTAAGAAGTTTATATTTGAATAGGGGAACAAGGCACTTAATAAGAAAGGGAGTAGGTACAAGGTCAGTCACATGGCTTGGAGATTGGAGGGAAGCATCAGGGTGTATTTGAATCTGTCAGATAAAGTGACAGCTCCCCAATAGGAGCCTAGCCCTATAGGTGGGGCCTTCACTTCATATGTGAACAGTGAAGGTTGGAAAGTGCTGAATCATTATTTATTTATATTACTCGTTTTCCTGTTAATTACTTGTTTAAATAGTTCATGAGTAAAATTGTTTCAACTGCATGAAGTATCTTTCTCATGTTATTCTTTTTACCAATTCTTGTCTTAGCTCTGAGTCAATGGTCTGACCGTATGCAGAGAGCTGATTCAGAGTAACTTCCACTTGTTTTCAGAAGCATTGGACATGGAATCAGGATGACCTAAATTCAAGTCTGGCCTTAGGTTCTTACTTGCTGTATGATCCTGGACAAGCACTTCAGTTTTCTCATCTGTAAAATTGAGATAACAGCACCTAACCCCATGAAACTATAAGCTTAACTGAAAAAAAAAACCTTTTTTATCTATTCATTAAACTTGCCTCCTTACTTGTTATTTGTATGAAAGTAACATTTCAGAGGTTCATAGATTTAGAATTGGAAGGAACCTTAGTCTAATCCCTTTAGATGAGGAAACTGAATACCAGAGAAGCAAAAGGACTGGTCTCAGGTCACAAAGGTAGTAAGTTGCAGACAAGGAATTCAAACTTAAATCCAAAGCCCTTTCTAATGTGCCAAGCTGCCATCTTAAACTTTACTTTTAAAACAGAGACTCCTTGAAAATATTTTTTCTCAAGTTTGTTAAACCTTTCCTTGTAGCATTTCTATGTTGTTCATATTACTGAATTTCAGAGCTAATTCAGTACTTTTACATAACAAATATGGAAACTGAGACCCAAAGAGCATCTGTGATTGACCACAGAACCCAGATCTCCTGATGTCCAAGTTTTATACCACCTCTAGACAGTTTATTAAACAATGTAAAATTTTTCCCAGTCCCTGGTTATATTTTATGCATTTAAAATTAATAGAACCCAAACCAGGGAAGTTTTTATTCTTATTTTGTATCAAATCAAATGCACCTGATGGTATTTTGGTTACATGACCATAGAGATTACTGTTCGCTGCTTGATTAAACCTTTCGTTCCCTCTTCATACTTTTCCTTCCTACTTTGTTGGACTTAGATAACCTGAGAAGAAACGCTGAGATTTGCAACAGACACATTTGATTTCTATTTGTGACAAGCACTTTCCTTTACGATCTCTCTCTTCCTTTCCCCCTTATTCATGTGCATGCAACATCTTCCGTATTTGTGAAATCAGCTAAATAGAAATCAGGGTATGCTGTGGCAAGCAGTGAAAGAAACCTCCCTGTCTTTTCTCAAATTCACTTCCAGCTCAGCCAGCTGAGGTCCCTCCCTCTTGCTTCTATTTGTCCATGACCTTTATCCCTTTTTATATAATCAGCAAGTCCCTCCCCTCTCAAACTCTTGTCACAGAATATTAAAGACCGTGCAGTTCAGGGATTGCTTTCTGACTCTGCAGGGTGATTAAAGCAATTCTGCAGTAGTTAAGGAAGAAAGTAAAAGCTGGTGATTTCTGATCTACTCTCGAGAATCTAGCAGAAGAAACTAAGGTATGTGCATGTGTGTACCCACGGGGAGAAGAGTAACAGGGCCGCAGAGCTTTGCTGTTATTCAGGTGGATGTTATAAACACTGAGATATGATCTATCAAAGCTTTATTTAACGTGATCCTAGAACCATACTAGCTTCCTTCTCCTAGTGGAGGATGGGACCATGGCTACTGAATGTTGTGGATGCTGCCCTGTGGGGTTGCTGGTGGTGTTGATTAGTTTGGCTGAATTATTTTCTTTGTTATAAGACAAGGGTCTTTACGGGTCAGTTGGGGAGGGTGCATAATAGGAAATGACTGTGATGTAATAAATAAAAGGCATCATAACTCTTAACAATATAATGGCAAAACATTCAAACAAAAAAACATAACCCCAAAACAAAAACAAACCAGGATTATTTCTGTAGAACTGGAGACTGTGTGACATGAAGCAATTGGAGATTAGGCCATTTCTGAATATTTTTGTTAGAAAAAATTGCATAATTATAATAGATAAGTAGACTTTACATATCTACATTTGCACATTTTGTTTTAGGGTTGCTTGCTCATTATCACCGTGTCGAGGCAAATGAAAATCATACAATATAACATACATTTATTATCCACTCTTATCAGCTGTGCAAAGCACTATACCAGGCACTAGATCATATGACTAATTTATTTCATAAGTGTTCTGTAAGGAGGCATATGTGTAAAACTCTAATATTGTCCAAAATGAACTTTCAAGTCCCCCGATGACCTAAAGTTATAAAATTAGGTAGCACTGAGCATAAGTTTACAAACCTATATACTATGGCCTTTTCAATATAACATATTTCTAATTAAGTTATGGATTACTATTTCAAATGCACAGCCAGAAAGCTTTTTGGGAAAAAAACCATTTTTTTCCTTGTCAGTGACCTTATAGTATATAATTAAAACACTGTTGCTTTTAAGAAAATTGAAAAGTTAAATGTAGGAATTTATCTTTTAAATAAGAGCAGGAGATGGAATGGAGTATGGCTATTAAAATATTTTTCATAGGCATACACCAGAAGGATCATCATACCAAAACCTTTTATCTTTCTCCTTCCATATTTATCTCCATCTATCACAGCTGATACATTACAGATGTGCACAGAGGAATAGTCTGCTTTTGTATAAAGGAGCAGGAATGTGCATAGCTTTGCTGTCATTCATGTGTGTTACACACATGTATATAAGCATAACACATATGTGCAGGATCCCAGCCCTGCTTGAGAGTGTATTATTAAATGCTAACCAGTTTTGATTTGTAGCTTGCTTAACTTCCAGGATCTGTTATATTTATTGTAGTTTCACTCAAGTTTTTACTTCCATAGCCTGACATAACCATTCCCAATGGCTAATGAAGCTCAACCTTGCCCATGTGACCTTGGTCATAAGATCGAATATGGAGGTCTGGGATGTGAAGTACAAATTGAGCACATCAAGGCTTACGTTAGCCAGCCACCATCTAACACAGGCAAAGCTGTGATTGTTGTGCAAGATATTTTTGGCTGGCAGTTGCCCAACACCAGATATATGGTTGACATGATTGCAGCCAATGGATATGTGTAAGTATGAAATACAAAATGCTGCTGTTCTTGAACGTTTGTCTCAGTTTTTCCTAGTACAGTTTTGAAAGGTTAAAAACTTCCAGGAAGATATTATTCTTATAAAAAATTATTAAATTATTTTCTATATTTTGTTTTTTTCTAGTTACATGTAAAAACACATTTTAACATTCACTTTAAAAAATTTGAGTTCCAAATTTTCTCCCTCCCTCCACAACCCCCTTGAGAAAGTAAGCAATTTTATATAGATTATACAAATTTATGTAGATTATACATGTGCAGTCTTACAAAACATATTTCCATCTAATAATCTTATGTGTGCCTATGTTGTATTGTCCCTTCACACTGACCCTATTATAGAGTAGGAGACTATTTGCTCCTACAAAGGAGGGACTATGTCATTTTTATTTTTGCATCTCTAATGCCTAGCACACAGTTTGACTTGATTTATTGAGTGAATCCAGTCATGCAAAATTAAAACAAACTTGCTTACTTGCGTGGGATTAGAATTATTCTGTGCGGCTCTAACAAAGAAAGTTAGGACTAATGGGTAGAAGTTGCAGGGAAGCAGATTTTATCTCAGAGTAAAGGAGCATCTAAACATCCAAACTGCCAAAAAAAGAGATTGAACCACTTCATGAACTAGCAAGTTTACTAACATTGGAATCATTCAAATACAGGCTAGAGTAGGACAGTTTCAGAAAAAAACCTGAGGAGATTCATATGAACTGATTCAAAGTGAACTGAGCAGAACCAGGAGAACGTTGTACACGGTAACAACAATATTGTATGATGATCAACTCTGAATGACTTAGCTATTCTCAGCAATACAGTGATCCAAAACAGTTCCAAAGAACTTAATGATGAAAAATGCTATCCACCTCCAGAGAAAGAATTGATGGAGTCTGAATGCAGATCAAAGCATACTTTTTTATTTTCTTTATGTTCCTTCCTTCTTCCTTTTTCTTCCTTTCTTTCTTTTCCTTCCTTTCATTCTTTTTTTGTCTGTATTCTCTTTTGCAACATGGCTAATATAGAAATGTTTTACATGACTGTACATGTATAATCTAGATCAAAGTGCTTGCCTTCTCAAGGAGGGGGAAAGACAGGAAGGAAAGGTGGGAATTTGGAACTCAAAAATTATTTTTTAAAAATGTAAAAAATTGTTTTTACATGTAATTGAGAAAAAAATGAAATAAAAAATTCTTTAAAAAAAACTCCAACAACACAGCTTAGTTGACCTTTGTCCTTATGAGTCTCCATCTTGTGTAGAAGAAGTTCTGTTATCAGGAGGTTAAACTAGATCAGGGCTAAATGCATAAAATAAAACAAATACACAGTTATTTATTTTTTTTAGGTTCATAGATCATAGATTAAGAACCTATTATACTAGATATTCTCTAAGGTCCTTCCTGACTCTAAAATGTGATTTTTTTTTGTCCTGTATGAGTCTGTTGTAAGCTTTAAACTAAAGAAATTATATCTTCAGAAAAATGTAGATATTAATTTGACCCCTGAGTTGGAGTGAAACTGCTTTTTTTCCTTCCCTAGTTGCCATTTAAAAGAAAAGAAAAAGTGATCCTTAAGTTAAAGATTTATTTTCTTGTCCTTTGAGCAATAAAGAGAAAGTGACTGGTCTGAAGACAGTTTGCCTTTTAATAATCTACCTTGGCAAATATCTACTTGGCAAGATAGTGAGCAAACATTACATAGAATAAAGGTACATGGAGTATATTCAGTAAAGAAAATTTCATGGTCTTCCAGTTAGTATGACTTGTCTGCCCCAGAGAGTTCCTTTAATTAATAAGCATGCTGAGTCAGTAATAAGACCAGGAGATGCCCAGACCTGCTGGGGTGGGCAGTTCCTAAAGGGGCCAGTAGAGCCTCCCCATCTTTTTTTTCTCAGACCTGATGTATGATTTCTTTAGTAGAGGGAATTCTATTGGCACTACCTTTGTAGGTTGGCACCTTTTCTGCAACTTATTATCTTAGAGAGTTGCCTGGGCCCCTGGGATTTGTACAGGATCACAAAGTCAGCATGTGTCCAAGGAAGAGCTTGAATGAAGGTCTTCCACAATGTCTCATATATTACTTAGTAATATTTTGTAATGTATTTAAAATAATTTTTTGGATAGACTTATGTAATATTGTCTGCTACAAGCTGTGTCTTTGTTATTGCAGAATCAGATTTTCTGACCTGGAAACAGTGTGTTATTTTGCTGGGAAAAATTTTATCCTCATGTCCACTTAGTTTTCTTTCTACCAAAAATTCTGCCTTAGAAGAGGTGTGGGGTATGGGAGGGTGCATTGTCTCGTATAGACTTCACGCTTCTTGTCACTCTTCTTGTCTTGTATAGACTACCTACAAATTAAGAATTATGAGCATGTTGAGTAATAGGCTGGAATACTGAAGGTGAATTAACTTTTCTACTTACAGAGCAATCTGCCCAGACTTCTTTGTAGGGAAAGAGCCTTGGCACCCATCTAATGACTTCTCTACCTTGAATGAATGGCTGAAATCAAGAAATCCTAGAAATACTGATAAGTATGTGAACATTTTATTCCCTAAGTAGTATGGTTTGGGAAGGTAGGCTTTTTCATTTTTTTGTATCTTTAGTACCTAGCACATAGTAGACACTTAGTTTTTAAGTTGAATTGAATGGACTTGTTGAATGAACCCATTCATGCCAGAGGGAACATTAACATGGAGCGCCTGATCAGGAGAGGAGAAGCTGCAGTGCACTCAAGGCTTGCAGGGCTGAGCTGCTGCCTACAAAGTCCTGGGATTATTTAATAGCATATTGTTAGGGCTGCTGTAAATAGCTGGGAAGTTGACAGACAAGCCTGGAGTAGTGAGAGAAGAAACATAACCAGAGACCTAGCACTTTTTGTTGAGATATGACCAAGTTCTGACATGTTCTGAAATGCCCAAGGAAGCCTGGAGAGAGGTTTGATGGAAAAAACCTGGAAAGGGTGAGAGAAGGCACTGAGTCCTGGAAAGCCTGACTGAGTTAAAAAAAATGATGAATCATAGAGTTTGAAGAGAATGATGTATTGATTCGGTAAGTGTATGTAAGAGAGGGAGGGAATGAACAGTGAGGGTCAGTGCTGAGCTCCAACCCTGTACTGAGCCTTGGCCTGGGAGACGCCACACATGGGGGCACATGGTGATTTGTTTCCTAGTGCCGCCCACCTTCACCTGCTGAGAGTACAATGGCAAAGGGACATAAATCAGATTTTGTCTCTTACAACTTATCTGAATTATGAGCCCCTTCTAATTGTGTTTCAAGATGGTTGCTTATAGGGAAGCGGGAAGACACAAATATAAGGAAGAGACGTATATTCCATGACACATCACAGTGTAGAGATCAGTTTGGGTTCTTCAAAGTTAAATCAGCAGCAATGACAGGAAGGCTTCAAGCAGCCACAAACTGCAGGCTATCCATCAGAGAAGGCCAGTCTAAGTATATTTGCAGAGTCTCAACATCAGAAGGCAGACCCCAGCCAATGGCAAATTTTTTTTTTAGCTAGTTATGAAATTGTTTAATATCAGCATCAGTGGAATACTTGGACTGATAAAATCAGTTTCTGAGAGTTTGATATGCAAAGAGGAAAAAAAAGCATAGTTTGTTAACTAGGAGAAAGGGCACTCACAACTCCTGCTTCATTGTCACAGATAGCCATAGTTTCTCTTCGTATAAGAGATGAAAAAAAGAGGCCTTGTGTTCAGTGCCTCTAATATTAGGTATTTCTGTCCTCAGGTTATATTGTCCATTTTTGTCCCCTTTGAAGCTCTTATTACTTATTACTGGTCCCTACACATTCTTACAGTGTAATATTCATAACTCACCTAGGTCTGATAAACTCTAAATTCATATGGTCTACTTTTTCTAAGGATGGATGAAAGACAACAGACATGGAAGAGGAAAGACTTTTGTTTTGCTTTAAAATAGGCTCAATTTACCTCCTGTCAGCTCACTTTTGGTCAGATGGTAAATATTTATTAAACACCTACTATGTGTTAGCACTGTGCTAAGTACTTGAGAATACAAAGAAAGACAAAACAGTCTCTGTCCTCAAGAAACTCATAATCTAATGGGGAAGGTAGCGCATAAAAAGAAGCAGAAAACAGGGAGGGGAAGAAGGAAAGGGAGGCACCTGACCTAAAGTAGGATGAAGATCAGAGGGGTGCAGCTGGGCGGACCCTAATTTGACCCTCTGTTTAAAACAGAGAATCTGAAAAGAGCTCTTCAATGTTTACCCTCCATCCTGTCCAATCAGAGGGAGGGAGGGGACCCAGAGAAAGGAGATATTGATGAGATGTCAGTTTCAGGGTTGAGGTGATCTTAGGCTGATGAATTTCTGGAGCCCATGATGAAGCCTAGGGGTATAGCCAGATTGACCACTGCAATGCTGCAATGTAGGAATATTTCTTACTTAGGAAAGGCTAACCAGGTTAGGGATACCCCACTCTCTCCTACTAGTATGACCTCAGGGTCTTTCTTCTTTTCTTAATCTTATATCTAGCCTATCATCCATGCTGGTGGTCAACTTGACCATCAAGGGCTACTTCTTGACAAAATCACTGACCTTCCTCTGCCCTCAAAACCCTGCCTCCTATTCTAATCAGTGGGAAGGGTATTATGCTCCCCAACCCTTCTGAGAGTACGTAAGTGATGCCTCTGCCTCAGACTGAGGTTATTTTAACCAGTTTTCTATCACTCCCACGGAGCCCCTGTCTAAAGGTCCATTCCCACCCTCCAACTCCACTTCTATTACTATGTACTTATATACTTGGAAAATTAAACAGTAATCGTAGGAGCATGGAACTGAGGCCTAGGAATTTGTGCATTGACTCCATATGCTTTACACCTGAGACTTAACTTGATACTTACAGAGACTGAATACAAGAAACAACATTGTGAGAAACCACAATACTAAGGCAAAGTAAAAAAAAGATTTTGTTTTGGAACTTTAGGAAATTTATTGCCTTCGAAGTGAAAACAATGCCAATTTGTTCCCTTTGTGAAACCAAATTATGTTCTTCATAATAATTATAAGGGGCAGTTTTATGGATATACCCATGTCAAAGGAAATGACAACTATAAATATTGAAAGAAGATTAGATATAATGAAACCTAGTGCTGGCAACCTCTAACATTTCTGAATGTCCTTCAATGTTCCTTTCCTAGTCTCCACAGAAACTTCCATCGACTTCCTTATTCTCCTTTAATTAAACCTGCCTTTCCTTAAAACCATCAGTGTTCATGGTTTTAGTTTACTAATTTTTTCCCACTTTGCTTAATTGCTAATAATTAAGTCTGTCAGGAAGTTGTGGTATTTATGTTAAAACAGTATTTTATAATGTTGCATATGTTTAAATACATTTTATATTGTTTAAAGGAAAACAGTATAGATTCCTATTTTTTTCCCTTGAAAACATACAGTATCTCAGCTATCTTACTTTGTAGGAATCATGATATAATCAGGGTGCTTTATACTTTTTTTGAACCATTATTTACAGTTTCTACATACATTCTTATGTTTGATTCTCTATAACATCTCCATGGAAGTGTCATCCAATGAGCTGGAAGCCTTCCTCTTGTTTTATTTTCTTGAGAGTGCCACCAGACTGCCCTGGCATTCCAACTGCTGTTTCTCATCTCCTGCCCACCTCCTTCCTAGCTATGTTTGTCTTTGATTGCATCTTTTAGCAATTCCTCACATACAAGACATTGTTAATAGTCCCCAAGAGCTTGAACGTTTCCCTCAGGAATCTTTCCATTGCCCTTTGGTTTATTTGTAATTTTAATTCTTCTACACTTGTGTGTTCCTTGATTGAAAACCATGTAGCAACTAAGGAAATATTGATATTAAGGAGAGATGGGACTTCACAGTGCAGAACACTTAATCCCTGAGAAATTTTCCAAATGTAAATGAGCCTGATTGCCTTGCTCTGTTTGTTTCTGATCCCAGGTTACTATCCAACAACAATGCTTAACCAAAACTTCTACTTGTGAACTGATTTTACTGGCTACACATATAGCTGATGTTTGCAATCTAGTCCATTTAGAGTTTCCATGCATTTGTTTTTCCAATATGGATAGATCCACTTTTTCAAGTTATGTGGATTTAACAGGGGAGGTATCAAGGGGATGAGCCAAGATGGCCAACTGGTAGGAACCAGTATAGCTGAATTCCCCTCCATAAATTCCTATAAGAATATCTAGAAAATGCATCAGACCAAATCCTGACAGAGAAACCTAGAAAGCCACAATGAATCATCTCTCCAGTATAGCTTGGCATAGGGAGGCAAGCAGTGAGGTCTCTGTGCACTGGGGTTGGGATTGGGCCAGGAGAGCACCAGAGCCCAGAAGGAGCCTGAGCACAAGTGCAAATGGAGATTGTGGACACCTACCAGGGCACCCCACTGCAACTGGGACTTGTTCCCACTGGCAGTTTTGTCACCTATGGATGTTACAGATTTGAATATAAAGGTGGAGTTGCTGAAAAAGGAGGCCCTGGCTGGGGTACAGAGGAAGGAGGAAGTCAGCACAACAAAAAAGTTAGAGAAAATCATCCCGCATAGGGACAAAGGAGGAGGGGAATCTAGAGGGAGGGTAGATTAAAGGAGGAATTAATCCTAAGGGGAAAAAACCCTAAGAATTCACAAATTTGAGGTGGCAAAGAATGGGATTCTGAAGGGATCCCATAAATGAGGAATGAATAAGCAAATTATGGCATGTAAACAGAAGTACTGTTGTATTGGTCTCTTATCAACACAGTTCTTTTGATCAATAATGATTCTGGAGTACTAATGATGAAACATGCTAATCCCTCCTGACACAGAGGTGAAAGACGCAAGAGTGTAAAATAAGACAAATAATTTTTTAGAAATGGCCAATGTAGAAATTTTTTAAAAACTGACTATAAACCTTTTTAATGGGTTTTACTTTTCTTGTGTTCTCAATTGGGGGTAGGGGAAGGGTAGGGAACAGGAAGGTGAGAAGATACATTTTGGCTGATTAAAACAAAATATTTTAAAAGAAAATAGATGAGGTATCTTGTGCTGTTATGGGGCTTGATAAAGTTAAAGTGACATCATTTGTAAATAGGAACATTTGTAGAACTTCACCTTAAATGATTATTTTCCAAAATGATGGGATGCTTGGTTGCATCATGTACTTGGGCCCCAATTCTAAAATCATATTTCTCTCTAAAAATCACATTTCTCTCTAGCCCCAAAATACTATCTCAGGCAGTTTCTCCCCAGCCTAAGGACACAGGCTGTCCTGGCAACAACCATTATCTCTCTTCCGGCTGTAGTAGTCAGCTGTACCTATAGAATTTATCACTTAGAGCCAGCTGCATACTGACTGAACTGGCTGTGTACTGGGTCATAATGACATTTACTACTCACTGACCAATCGTGTATCCTAGACTTGGACATACCTATACTTCCTTACATTGATCTTGTCTAACAAGACATTAACGAGAGAAGTCTGGTTTTTCCTGATCAGCCCTGACCGTTATTTGACTTAGTGATGTTTCAGGCCTAAAGCCACACCTCCAGGTAGCACCCCCTTGGGCTGTTTCCTGATGAATTTTGGGTAAAATATGTGCTCGGTAGATACCAAAAGTGCATGTTCCTTTAAGAACTGACCACTCCTTATCCACTCCCTAATCCCACCCCAAAACACCTAGTTAGCATATTTGGCACAAGTGATACTACAGAATATCCTATATAAACTTTCCCTGTACCCCTTTAAGGTTGCAGGTTCCCTAAGAACTCTTGCCTGCTGAAAAGTGTAATAAATCTTTACCTTGACTTCAACAATGCTTGAATTCATGAATTCTTCTCCAGATGACCTGCCCCTGGCACCCTGGTCTTTGTGAGGGTCTCACACCCCCTTTCCAGCCCTCATCAACAATATGCTGGCAAATCTCCATTTTTCTCAAGCAGGTCCATTTCACATTAGATCTTGTCATCTCCAAGGTTCCAACTCTAAAATTACTTGATTTTGTAATTCTACTTTTATACAACTTGATTTTTTGTTGTATTTAAGACTCTTCGTAGTTTGGAAGCAAGACTTCTTATTCACAAGAAAGATTTACTATAGATTGAGGCTCCTTCCTTTAATTTTGGGTATTTTTCTTTTGTTTGTGTCTTATACAGAACATCTTTGACACTATCAAACACCCTTTGTGATTACATCTCTCCCCATTTAACACCTCAGGAATGGTTCCATTTTCTCCCTGCAGCATTATATTCACTTTTGCTAGATATGTAATTTGTGGCTGTAAGCACAAATCCTTTGCTGTCTGGAATATTTTTTTGAAATTCTCAGTTCCTTTACAGTTGCTAAATTACGTGTGATCCTGACTGAAGATCCTTAGTACTCGAATTGTTTCTTCCTGGCTTCCTACAATGTTTTTTCTTTGACCTGGAAGCTCTAGATTTTGCCTATAATATTTCTAGGAGTTTTCTTCTGGGGGCTTCTTTCAGGAGATGAACACTGGATTTTCTCTATTTTCACTTGACCCTTTGTCTCTAAGAGAGTCGGGCAGTTTTCTTTTAAGATTTCTTGAAATAGGATTCTGGACTATATTCTTGGTCATGGTGTTTGATAGTCCAGTGATTCTTAAATTTGTCCACTTTGATCTGTTTCCCATGTCAGTTGTTTTTGCTATGAGATGTTTTACATTTTCTTCTATTTTTTCAGCCTTTTAATTTTTATTTTAATAATTCTTATGTCCCATGAAGACATTAGCTTCTAATTTGGTATTTGGTTCTTTCTAATTTACAGGGAGTTTATACCTCTTGTGCTGTGCTATTAATCCCTTTCTAATTCTTCCACAGCTTCTATTTTTTCCCAACTTTTTCTTTAAGCACTCTCATTTCATATATAAAAATATTAAAAAAAATTTTTTAAAAACTCCTGCTTCACCTCTTATGTCCAAACTGTATTTTTTTCCTCTGAGGCATTAGAGTTATTCCCTTCTTCTGAGTTTGTGTTGTGTGTCCCTGAAACCATAATGTCATTATAGTGGGGCTCTTTTTTGTTTGCCAGTTCTCCCAGACTGGACTTCAGACTTGATGTTAGACCTGTGCTCTGAACTTTCAGTGCTCCAAAAGTGGTCTGATTCTGGACAAAGTCTAATTGCCATCCTGGTTTGAGTTCTTTAAGTTCCAGATTTGGGTTGGAGTCTGAGCAGGAATACACTCCTGCTGGATTCTGCCCCTATTAGCCAACTAGGAAATTCTGCTGGTTCAGTGAGAGAACCACAGGCTCCACTGTGATCTCGGATACCTAACCTGGTTATTCTTCTATCAGCTGAACTAGATGCTGGAACTGTGGTTCCTTTCTGCTCCCTGGGGGATGGAGCCAAACTTGTACTGCTTGCTGATGAACTTCCTCATTTCTTGCTTACAGTACAGGGTCTCTCTACCTGGGAATGCTCTTGTCTCCTTTTTCCCTTTCCCCTCCACCCCTTTCCAGGTCACTTTCTCAGTCCACCCTGGACCTATGGCTCAGAACTAGGTATTGGGTGATAAAGTTACCAGTTGCCACCTGTCTCTGTTGCAGTGTT
This sequence comes from Notamacropus eugenii, assembly GCF_028372415.1. Taxonomy (NCBI): domain Eukaryota; kingdom Metazoa; phylum Chordata; class Mammalia; order Diprotodontia; family Macropodidae; genus Notamacropus; species Notamacropus eugenii. Next base: position 359,512,187 of record NC_092875.1, on the reverse strand, counting down.
CTGATGTAGTCATCTCTAGTATGGGCCTGGGACCTCCTTTTGCCCTGGTGCACAGCCTCTCCCTGGGCACAGGAGTATACCACATGCCTTTGTGTTCTTGCCCTGACCCTAGACCTCTCTGTCTGTCCTTTATGCCAACCTGGGCTGCTCAAAGAACTCACTGACTTTTTCTGCATTCCCTCTTCAAGATTTGGTCTGGTATATTTCTGTTACTCTACCATCTTGGTTCCACCTCTAAATGCTTTCTTAAAATCAGTTAAGTACAACAGAATCTTATGTTCTTTATACGCTTCTGTCAGTTGTGTGACTGTAAAGATGTGATCTTCTGTAAAAAGTCTTGTATTGGTTGGCATGGTGTCACATATCTGTGATCCCTGTTCCTGGTAAAGTTGGTAGAGTTCAGGAGTTCTGAGCTACGCCTGTCAGGTGTCTTCAGTTATTTGACCCCAAAATGGTGAGGTCCCCTGGTATGTGTGTGTAGGAGTGGGGCACCAGACTACCTAAACAGGGGCAAAGCTATCCAGGTTGGAAATGGAATAGGTCAAAGCTTCCATGCCAGTAAATAGTGGGATTGGGCTTGTGACTGGCTGCTGTACTTCCAGCCTGAGTGAGATGGAAACCCAGTTAAAAAAAGAAAGTCACCTATGAATGGCTACTTCTTTCCATTTTCATCAAGTATGCCTTCAGTACTGGCACAGAGGTCTTGTGATGAACTTAACCTTATGCACCAAAATCTGCTGTTGAGGAAGGAATGCTAGATGATCTATGAAGAGCTAGATGGGGGGGGAGTCTTCTAAATTTTCAATTTATATTTTGATACTTGATAAATCCAGTGGGAAAGTAGACAGTGATCTATTGAGAAATATGATTCCTGATAAAAGAATGAAAAATGCCAAAGGCTTGTAGATTACCAAGAGGCCTTCTGTTTCTTCAAAAATAAGAAATAGTTTCTCCAAAAAGAATTGGAAGGTAGTAGATGGGGTAAGCATTGAATGACAATAAAAAATGAAATAAGTTTTATCTTAATAGACCAAAAATAATTGGTTATTGATATGGATATTATTTTAGGGTATGTTGTCTTTGTGCAGTTAGATCAGCTATTAAGAATAAAAGTCAAATAAACCCTAAATTAGAAGAATAAAGATGAGAGGCTATATGTGTGGTTCCGTGGTCTTCAAACTAATCTGTTTAAACAAGCTATTGATTCTAGAAAAAAAGAGAAAATGCATAAAAGTGGAGACATCAATTCCAACAGAGCTGAAAGATTACTATATTTGCATTGTGGTTGGATGTAGAGACCATTTATGAGGTCTGGTTGAACATTGGGATATGTAAGGAAGATTGTTGTTAAACAGAGGTGGAGGTACTGCTGAGTTGCTAAAGAGCAAGGAAAGTGAATGGGGCTAAGCCAAGGCCAGTGACATAAGAAAACTCAGAAATAACATTTACCTACAGGAGTCATGCAAACCCCTTTGTATGCTCTATTAAGACTTAGGGAAATTAGCCTTACCAAAGAGACACTTCCTCAGAAATGCATGCCTACATTTATAATTGTGTAGCTTACTTTCCAAATAACCTTCTTTTAATACATTCATAGTGACCAGCTAATGGTATTTATGGGTTAAGAATATCATTATGACTATGAACATGAAAATGTAAAGAACAAAAGCCTTCAAACTTAATGCTATATTAATTATAATGACATAGTTTTGTCCCTGAAGAGATGAGAAAATACACTTCTCCCCCTTCTTTGTCAAGGTGGGTGGGTGGGATTGGGAGTTTATATATGTGGAATGCTACATACATTGTCTGACTCAGCTGATAGTGTCATTGAACTGCCATTTTTTCCTTCTCTTTTTTATACTTTGTTATAAGGAATGGCTTGCTGGGTATAGTGGGGGAGGCAAGAATATATTTAGAAATGAAGGTAAAATAAAAAGTTATCAGTAAAAATTAAAAGTTTTAAAAAGTGGCATTATAAAGAGAATGGATATGACCTAAGACTGCTGAATGTCTTATCTGTATGTGCTTATATATATATATGTGCTTGTGTATGTCAGAACTAATTATTTCACAGCTTATAGTTCTTTGCTAGTAATAAATCTCTGAAAACAAGAATTTCCTGTCTCATGATTATTTGTTCTAATTTCTCGTCTTCACATATCTTGCAGCATACCTTGATCTGGGCATTGCTAATTCAACATTAGGATTTAAACAGTAGGAAAATCTGGTTCAATATAAAAATGCCTTTTAACATATGGTCAAATAAAATTTGTTACAGGTACAATGTATTGTTATTGATGGTAGAATTTCTAAAAAGGTATCTGTGAAGCCGAACTTTATTTCTTAATACCTTTTACTTATTTGATACAGAGAGGCCAATGTTGTTCTTAAGTATCTGAAAGAGAAGCATCATGCCCAGAGAATTGGTATTGTTGGATTCTGCTGGGGCGGGATTGTTGTACATGATCTAATGATGAAATATCCAGAATTAAAAGCAGGAGTCTCAGTCTATGGTAAGCCCTTCTTACATTTCACATAATGCCTTAAATAGTGACTTAATGTGTGCTTGTTTTCCCCTAATTTGCTAAGTCTTTAAACAAGGTACAAAATCAAGAGGTGCAAATGTGGAATCACAAAACTGAAGAATTTTAGAACCAGAACCTTGGAGATTACAAGCTCCAATGTGACTTAAGAAAACTGGAAAAGAAGCCTTGCTAGCATAGCATTTCAGAGAACCACCACTTGATAAGTATATGTTGAGTGTGTAAACAAGCAGGGTATTTAGTACTTTTCAGAGTAGAAACAATAGAAAATACTCTTTAATCACTGTGGAAACAGGAAACCTATGTCTTAGGTGAAGCTTTGCTATCAATTCTTTATGATATGGAACAAATCACTATTTCTTTGGGTTTCAGATTCCTTGTGGACTTAGATTAGATGTGCTTCCTTCCTTTTAAAAATTACATGAAAGAAACCTATTTGTATGTGACATTTCAATTAACAATTATAATTGCTAAAGCCTAGAAAAGAACTAGCTTATCCCAGTGCCTAAGTCACATATAAGTTACAAGATATCAGAGGAGAAGCAGTATTCATTCTTAAAGGCTGCTAGGTTATCATAGGTATAGATGGTGACTAATAAGATTCAATTTCCTATATAAAAGATCCTATTCTTAAGATATATTGTGTAGTGAGGACCGAGCTTTTATATTTACAGTCTGTAATGTGCATATATAGCCTATATGTCTATTATCTTTTAGTCTACTATCCAACCTTCCATTAAAACTGGCAAATAAAGTTATTTTTCTAGGTTTGTTGTAACAAAACGAATGTTGGTATTTCACTTATCAACACAATATATTAAAATTCTTTTCAATGTTTTCTAGGCATCATCAGAGATTCTGAAGATGTATATAGTTTGAAGAATCCTATACTCTTTATTTTTGCGGAGAATGATTTTGTAATTCCTCTTGAGCAAGTAAGTGGTCATCTCACAGTGGGTTGTTTGCATCTATATCTTTACCAGTCACCTAATATGACGTTCTCGGAGAAGCAGTAGATTGTTCTGCGGTTTTCTGGTAGTTTAAAATCACATCCTTTCCATGAGACCCTTTGAAAGGAATTGTATGTATGTACGTGCACTTGTAGAAAAGGGCTGCTCTCAGTGAGAATATAAACAGGGGAAGAAAGTGTATGCTTTGGTTTGTTACATGGCAGATATGGTATTTAATGTTAAAAGGAACATGAATTCAGTTTTATAAGCTTTCCAAGTGAAGACCTACAGCGCCCTCTATGTCTGAAGCCATGTGCAATTTCAAAATGTGGGAGAATTAAGCTTGCATAGAAAAGAACAACTCTAGCAAAGTACTAACCCAATGGTAGGAAACTGCGGTCCCTGAGGTCACATGTGGCCCTCTAGTAGGTCCTCACCTGCAGCCCTTTGACTGTATCCAAACTTGTTCTGTGAAGTTAACCTTTTAATAGCCCATTCACATAATGCATTAATATTAACCAAAACTGATTATAATTGCCATCCTAATATCATGGTCATAATTTTCCCTTTGGCACAGGTAAACTTGAAAGTAACAGAAATCCATTCTAGCTGTAGGGCAACTTTTGAACAATGGGCAGTTTGGTAACTGGAAACAAGCAAATTGTTAAAATAACATTATAAAAATGTTTTGCATGACAGGTCACTCTGCTGACACAGAAGCTGAAAGAACACTGCAAAGTTGATTATCAAATAAAAATATTTCCTGGGCAAACCCATGGGTTTGTGCATCGCCAGAGAGAAGACTGGAAACCTGAAGATAAACCACATATTGAAGAAGCAAGGAAGGACCTAATTAACTGGCTGAACAAGTATATTTAGCCAATAACAAGACACAGCTTTTTTCAAATTCACCAAAACTGATGATCATTTTTTCAAAATTCAGAAGACTTGAAATGAAATTTACCTACAAATTATAATTTGTATTTTGAAAATTATTATATGCCTTTATTCATTTGTTATTCTCATGAAGTTTATCGATAACCTTACCTAGATAAGCTCCATGAAGAGTAAGGGCTACACAAGTAAATGCAACATGGAATGTGAAAATATAAGGAACAAATGCTATTGGAATTTAGTATCAGAAAGAATACTTTTGGCTGGAGGGATCAGGAAAAAGGGCAACTTTGAGCTGGGCCCCAAAGGGAGGGAACTAGATAAACACAGGAGAGTATTCCAGACAAGGGGAAAATGAGAAAAACTCTTCTTCTCCTACCTAAGGATACCATTTCTTTTCTGCAGAGCATTTAAACTTACCATAGTAGGGAGAAAGCAATCTAAGCTTTATGTGGGAATTGTGAGGATGCTTGATTTAATCTGTAGAGCTTTAATCTGTAGAGTTGAGTAACAATGTGAAATGAAGAGCTGGAAGATTTTTGTTTAAACGGCCCCTGGATGGGTCAGCCTTTACCATGACCCTTCCAATTGTTGTTGCCTTTGCATATAGCCTGTTTTCTTATATAATTCAGTTTCTGAAAAGCTCCATTTTTCCCTCACCAATCTAGATATTCCAAAATCACCTCTAAATTTCTAGGTAATCAGCTGTTGATGAATATACTAATATTATTGTCTTGTACTTTAGGCCTAGTGTCAGAGAAATGAGCGCAGTGCTAAGAAAATACATTAACCTGCTATGATAATACATTAATCACAGGAAATTTAGGGGGTCCTTGGGGGGAAAAGCTTCGGATGAGTCCACTTTAATTTATGAAGTGATCTTAGTTTGTAAGCAATCCAATTACAGTCTTGATGAAAATTGTTTATTATGATAATCATCCAGGATCACGCCCTTTGTATAGACAATAGTCATCTGTCAAGAACAAGAAAACCCAAACATATCCAGAACATAAAGCTAAAATAAATATAATTTTAAAACAAAACTTTATTATCTTTTGCATATTTAATGAAGATTGAGACTTTGGGGACTAGTCATTTTTGATCCGGGGCATGTTACACAACTTCACTTATTTCTTAGTGTTCGCTGTCATACACTTACGTATAATATGAAAACCATCTTTATTCTCAAAATTTGTATCCACCATGTAATTTAATTTTAATAACATATACATGAATTAGGCAGGGTATGTGAAAACATTCACATTTTATAGATGTATAAATTTGAGTGTGTCTGTGATCCACTGGAGACAACTATAATCTTTGTGAATCCCCTGCCCAATGTTCTTTTGCCTATGCTATTGGTCACTGAATAGAAGTCTGCTAAATATGCCCCCAAATCTGAAGCTATTTCCTTTGCTTTGCAGTCTGCCCTTCACATGGTTTGGTATTTGCAAGGTCCTAACAGCAACACTTATCTATAGACATATTTTTATCTCCTCCACTGTGAGTGCTGGAGAAGTACAGAAAAGTGGAGGAGGGGAAATAAAGGTAGAGGATTCCTAAGTCTGGAGTCTAGAGAGGCCTGACTGTTTAGGTTTTTTTGTTAGCAAATACTGTGCTTTAAGCAAAAAAAGTTTGAAAACCACTGCAGTAATGAATATCATTTTAAATTGTTATTTTTTCCAAATGGTATGGTGGAATTAGAACAATCTATAATCTATGCTCATTTATTTAATACTCTCATTAACAGTAGCCTCACTCTAGGGTCATTTGTCTGCATGATGCTAGGTCCAGTATTCTCTAACACCATGAGAATGACAAGTGAACCCAAGCCCAGAACTCTGAGGATAACGTATCTTCACAATTCAATGACTAGTAAAATACGTCTCATTTTTCTTCCACTTTTCACTTTCACAAATGAAGTCTCATTTAAATGTTGCTACAAATATCATATTGTTCTTAAAACTTGATGAGAAACAGATAAAGGTCTAATTTAGAGATCCCTTTAATATAACAGAAAAACGTTGTGTGCCAATCTCAACAAACAAGAGTTTTTGAAACAAGCTACGGCTATTGAACAGCTAATTTATTATTGTTTTCTTTATATATAGCAATTACAGTGTCAAAAAAGGAAAGAATAATAAATAGCTGTGGCTGCGACACATGACTCCTGTTTATTTCATCACAGTAGTAACTTTACTACGTTTTATTCCAACTTTAATTTTCATTCTTCAGATTCTCCTGGTTTGCGGATATCATCAATCTTCAGAATCATCCTGACCATTTGTGTTGCAAGTGAAATCTGTTGTTTTTTGCCAATCAAAGTTTCTATGACATGCTGTTGTCTCATATCTGGGAAAACATATAAATAATTTGGATGTTATAATATAACCAACTAGTTTAATATTAATTATATAATATAAATATATTACATAAATTTTTATTTTTTAAGTCAAACTATTCATTATAGTAAATCTCAATTCTGAAAAATGGAGGACACACTGAAAAGAATGAAGTTAATATGCCCAATCACCTAAAAAGGACATTCAGGGGCCTTCTTCAATAGGGCTAATCTATAATTAGCCCTTGTTCACACTTCTAGCAAGTCAATTCTTTTAAGTATATTATACATATTAGTAGAATTTTAATAATCAGATTTTGCCATAATCAAAATGCAAAATAATCCAAATGTGGTCTGAGGAGCAGAGTAGTATGTCACTAGCATTTTATATGATGTGGATACTATTTCTAATAGTTTGAGATTAAACTAGTTGTGTGTTCTTCTTAAAAGGGAATCAAAATTTGCTCTCATCTGTTTTCTTTTTCAAACTTCTTGAAAAACTTGTCTATATCAGATGTCCCATCCTATTCTTTAAGTACCCTTGACATCTTGTAAACTGCCGATTCCCCATACCAACTACTGAACTGTTCCCCGAAAGGTCACAAATGCCAATTGCCAAATCTAAAGGCTTGTTTTTTTCTAAACCTCATTCTCCTCCACATCTTTGTAGCAGTTACTACTGTTAATTACCCTTGGTTACAGAGACTCTTAGTTTCCCTTATTTCTCCTTCATTAATTCCTTAATCAGGGTGTTTAAAGGTGGGTGTTCTTTAATGTTCTGCCCTGAATCTTTGAACTTTTTCTCTTCCTACGTTAACTTCACAATTTATTTAACAATTTAATTTACTCCTACAACTCAAATTACATCTAAGTCATTGAGTCATATCTATAAACCCAGCCCTTTTGAGCTCTAGTCTTCCGTCTGTAATTATGTGGCCTTTCTACTGGCATGGTATTTTAAACTCATCAATCACATCCAAAACAGAACTTGTCTTTCACTTTAAACTTGTTACTTTTAAAATCACATTATTTACAATTATAGTGGAACTACCATCCATCCAATCTCCAGTGTTAATAACCCTGGTATCACCTGTGACTCTTCTTTACCGCCCAGTTACCAAATCCTGTTGATGCTTTTTTCCTATCTCTCCCCTCTCTTCTACTTCTTCAAAATATACTTCAGCATCCTCCCCACATGCCCCAAATTGGCCCAGAGTATCACTGTCAAGCAGGTATGGCATAGTGAAAAAGAACACTAGATTTAGACACTGAGGACTTGGGTTTAAATCCCAACTGGGCTTTTAGCTCTTCATTTGTAAAATGAGAAGTCAGTAACTCTAAGGTCCTTTCCAGATCTAAATCCTATGATTCCAATATTTCTTCAACATATACATGCTCAGCCATGTCCTCCTTACAGCTGTCAATGGCTGTCTTTTACACCCTGAAGTCTAAAATCCTTTGCCTGATCTGTTTAAAATCTGGCAACATCCTACTTTTCCAGTCTCACTGCATATTACTCCCATCAGATATTCTGTACCCCTGCTATACTGGACCAGTTTCTCATACTTCTAGGCTCTGGTTCAAGCCATTTCTCATGTCTGGAAAATCCACTCTCTCCTATGTTCACCTTCAAAAGCTCAACTCAACCGAACTGCTCTCCAGTCTCCTCCGAACTCCCCTCTACCCTCAGATTCAAGACATCTTTTCCATATTTTGGTACTTATGTCACACTCCTACGTACCTTAGTTATCAGTGTCTAGGTTCTAAGAAGGAGCTCTCTGAAGTCAGGAATTGTGTTTTATTCTAAACTGTGCACCCTCCCTCTTCAGCCTAACAAAGAATTATATTTATAAATGTTAATGAATGAAAATGTTTCTTTTATATGTGAATTAACTGCCAAGGACAGTTCATTCTGAAAAAAATACAACAAAATACTACATAGGGATTATCAACTAAGAACTAGGTATAAAAAATGAATAGCATAATATAGCCGCAATATAGTAACTCTCAACCTTCAATTTACTGGTAGTTCCACAGGCATAAATTTTTATTCTGCTAACAAGACCAGTTGTTCAGATGAGTAACTGTGGATTAGTCCCTCTACAAAATCCCAGATTTAATCTTAATCAGTGGATCCAGTCATTTAAAGATCAATAAAGTTAAAAGATACATATTAACTCTATTCAATTAAACCAAATTAAAATACTACAAACATAAAATCCCTTACCATTTGTACCCTTATGCAAGCAGTCAATACCAAGGGCAGGATTCATTTCTTTCACTTGTCTGGCTCGCACATCAGTCATAGTTTGGATGGGATTCATACCACTATTTTCAGACAGGGCCATGGGAATGACTTCTAACGCATCTGCAAAAGCTCTCATAGCATACTGCTCCAAGGAAGGACACTGAAAATTAACATAAAAGGTTTTATTACAATTGATAGCAGGAAAATAGATCCCACTATAAAGCAGATAACATTCACTTGAGAAGAAGAGAAATAGCATTTAAGAGCCTATCATGTGCCAGGCACTGTAATAAGCACTTTACAGATGTTAACTCATTCAATCTTCACAACATTCCTGTGAAGTAGGTGCTTATATATATTTTTTTATAATTGAGGAAAATGAGGTGACAAAGCTATTAAGTGTCTCAAACAGAATTTGGACTCGGGTCTTCTTCAATCAATTATTGCGCCACCTTAAGGAGATAATATGCTACATCTTGAAGGAAATAAGCTCCTTGACAATAGGGACTGTTCCATTTTAATGTTCGTGTCTCCAGTGCCTAGTAGGTGCTTAACAAATGCTTGTTGACTTTGCTTAATATTAAATAGCTCAGTGAAGATACTTTAGGCAAGCAATGTTACAAAACCAGTTAATTTCACAAGAATGATGTTCATGTAAACAGAATAAATGATATAGTAATGAATGCAGGCTGAACCTCAGGGAATTAAGTCATCAGAGCTCAAGCTTTAGCTCAGAATGTGACTATAAGTTCCATCATAAGCATGTAAATAGTTATTTCTTCTACACTGTAGAATTTTAGGGGACAGCAACTGAGATCTGAAAAATCCATGTAAAATTTTCTGGCCTTTTCTTTGTACCACAGTAGAAGTCTGAATTGGAAGAGAAGTGCATAATGTACAAATGATTGGTATTTATTAAATACATGGATTCACTCAATTCTACTATTGCACTAAAGTTCTCACACATCATGGATGAGTAAGAAATTAATGGCATTTTCTCTTTAACCAAATAACTAGTAATGGAATTTTAGCATGTTTCTTAAATTACTATATAATTAGTATGGTACCTGCTCTATTTCATAGCAGCTTCAAGCTATGAAAGGCATTACAAAAGCATCAAATTTTTAAATACAAAAGTCTGACATAAAACATTGCAAATACTCTCATTTACCTTATCAGCTTCTTCACTGACGGCCAAAGCACAAGATATTTCAGCTGCACCACCTCCGTACACCACACGATTATCACGGACTAGGTTTCTGATCACACACAGAGCATCATGAAGAGATCGTTTTGCTTCTTCAATTATCTAGAAACAAAATAATATTTTAAGTATGAGTTAATTTTAATCAACGTCTATACAATTGAATAGATTAAAATGAAGATGTCATTGCCTAAATATCAGAGCCACTTCAAATATTATAAAAAAAGACATTTCACTTAAAAAACTGAATTTTATTTATTACCAGGGCTTTTTACAAATACTCCATTCACTAATTATTAAGTTCTATCGCAAGCACGTAAATAGTTATTCCTTCTATAATGTAGAGATTAGGGGTTTGCAACTGTGATCTGAAAAATCCATGTAAAATTTTTTGGGCTTTTCTTTGTACCAGAGTAGAAGTGTGAATTATTATGGTATTAAAAGATAAAATATATTGATATTATACAATACTACAAATATATTTCATGCATTTCTAAACTTTTTGTTTCACCTGCAGATTTTACAAAACTCTCCCAAAATTCCCATTTAATTTCTTATGCTGACCCACGATGGGGAAAATTGTGATGCAGAAGGCATAACTGATAACTGTATACTTCATATATCAAGATAACTTGATCAACACCCCGCATTTATGTTTTAAAATTCCTTTCCCAGAAGTAGGAGTAGCTCCTAAGTTTCAGCCTACTCTGATCTCAATGTCTACATTTTCAAGTTAACAAGCTAATGTTGGGGGTGAAATCTACAGTCACTAAACGGAACAAGGCTGTTCCACACAGGAGTTAAATCATAGCTCCGTCATCTTCCATGTTCTAAAGCCAACATAAAGGCCTAGAGGTTGGCTGCAGTACCCTGGAAGAGTGTCAAGTTTTATCAGTGAGCAGATATTAACAGTAGCATGTGGGGGTTTGAATAATTTTTTAATATTACAAATGAAAAACTGGAGTACTCAGAAAAGGTTAAGGACTAATGCTCTAAATTAATCTAGACAGGTGTAATAGTTACCATAATAAATTTACTGAATAAAAATCTTCAATAGTAACTAACTCAAAATCAGCAGATAGGAACACATCCCTTTCTGTTCTAGGTTTTAACTTAATTCCTACTTTAAATCAGAAAAAAATGACAAATTGTAAAATCTTGTGATAGAAACCTTAATTTTACGACCCTAGATTTGACATACCAAGATGATATATTTTTATGTAACAATGCAGGTTAACAAAAAAAAAAGAGCTGTACTAAGAGATATTTCATGAACTATTTAACAGCTCAAACACATATACCTTGAATATCAGTTAAGCAGATACACAGGAAAAAAGTGGAAGAAAGGAGGCCAAAATGTAGAATTCCCTTTGACTTTCCTGCCCATATGGCTTAAGTATAAAGATTTAAAGTCAATATTTGGGACTAATGAGCAGAAGAACAGAAAAAGGACCATATCAAGGACAAATAGGCATCTGCAGATATGTCTATTTCAGTAGCAAAGTAACATGGTCTCTTAGGCAATATTCTCACAATCCTCGAAGTTTAAACCCTGTACCTATTAAACTGGCAAAGATGAATAAAGATGGAGAGTGGAAAGACAGGCAAACTGATGGAAAGCAATGGAATTATGTTAAAGTAGTGACTGAGATATCCCTATTCATTGTCCCTTAGATCCTACCATATAACAATGCGTATGTTCATCCTTCATCACCGAACAAGACCATGCCATCAGAGAAATGATGACATGACTTGCACTTGACTTTGTTTTTGAGTGAGGGAGGGCTGTGCAGGTCACCAGCCTCACTTCTCCTCCAGAGCCATCTGAATCCAGTGACCAGATATTCATCAGGATGACTGGAGATGACCCAGGATGAGGCAATTGGGGTTAAATGACTTGCCCAAGGTCACACAGTTAGCGAGTACCAAGTATCTGAGGTGAGATTTGAACTCAGGTCCTCCTGACTCCTGCACTGGTGCTCTATCCACTGAACCACCTAGCTGCCCCACCATATAACAATAAGGTCAAGATGAAAGCAAGGTTTTATAACTACAACAAAATATTCATGGAAGCACTTTTAGTAGTAGCACAAAGAATAGGAAATAAAGTAGATTGATAAGGGAATGGCTAAGTAGATTGGTAGTACAGAAATGTAATGGAATATTACTCCTCTGTAAGAAATGAATACTGCGAAGCATGGAAAAACTTGCACGAACTGATGCAAAGTGAACTAAGCACAACCAAAAAAATAAGGTAAATGAAAAAAAGCACAAAACTGAATGCTATCATTAAGAAAACGTACACCCTAGGGGTAGCTGGGTGGAACAACGTATAGGGCACCAGCCGGGGAGTCAGGAGAACCAGAGTTCAAATCTGACCTCAGACACTTATTAGCTATATGACCTTGGGCAAGTCACTTAAACTCAGTTACCTTTAAGGAAAGAAAAAAAGAGCACATGCTTTCCTTCTCTACAGAAATTTCAATTATGGGTGTGAACACAACTCAATGTTAGAGTTGATATACATTTTTTTTAGTTTCGCAGATGATGCTCTGGGGAGGGGGTAAGAGAGACATATTTGCAAACAAAGGTGATACAAAACTGAAACCTATCAATAAAAGAAGAATGAGATCTATGCTGGCAAGCAGACAGCTTGTGACCTGTATGCCAAACTCAGATGTAACTTGACAACTCCTTACCATTTTATTTCCTCCTCTAATGAAAATGGTCACAGCCCTGGAGTTCTTACATTTCTCTATAACAAGCATTTTGTCTTTGGTTGTTCCAAATGAGATCTCTTTCACCAGACCAGCAAAGCCAAGTTTCTCAGGTGTGAGTTCAGAGAACCGTGGAACAATGCGCCCTCCTGTTGCAATAGCAATAAGCTAAAACAGAAAGGGAAAGACAATAAAAATTTTATAAAGTCAACCATCAAAATATGATCCTTAGCACCCATCTGAGACCTCCTTCCATTCCCTATTTTACCACTGACACTTCAGAAGGTGGTCATACAGGACTGAATCTTTGCTTCATGTGTTGCAAATGCTACTTATATGTACCCCTTCTCCTCCCTCCCTCCCCGCCATCACTTGATGGTTAGCCTTCTGATGAACCTTTCTTGCACTCCTTCAGTAACTCTAGTGAGTTGCTGGACTCATACTTTAGGACCTCACAGTTTGGTAGTGCCTGTTAGTGCTTGTATGCCACTGGCATGTCTTTAAAGGATGCAATATCATCTCCATGTCACAATGAATTACTGGAGTATGATTTGAGAGAATCATGGAATGTGATGGACTCAGGAGAGCTAAAGCTAAATACACAAAGTAGACATGAAGAGGCTGAAGATTTTACTAATGATGATATATGGCAAAAAAGAATGATGGGAATCACAGAATTTCAGAGCTGGAAGACTTCAGAGCTAACTAGTCCAATTTCTTTTCCCCAGAAACTCTAACTACAACATTTCTGACAAATGGGGATCTAATTTTTACTTGAAGTCTTTTAAGGATTTGTGACCATGACTAAAAACTGTTGAGGCACAAGAACTTTTCAGAGAACATTCTAATATTTCTTCCAAGTTCATCACTGCATCCTTTATATTGTAATTGAAAATTTCCACCTCTCAACTAGTTAACTTAATAAAAATTTTTCATGCCTTTAATAACTGTAAAATAAAAGGCTGATTTGGGAGAACTCTTTCTTTTCACTCCTTCTTTTTCCTCTCCTCAGACTGTTTAATCAGTATTCATCCTTATGATCCCTATAGCTATAGTTAGTAAGTTGGATAAATTTAAGCCTCAAACTAATGATGGAAAAAAGATCAGATAGATCACAATTAAAACATGGAAAATATATAGGTTACCATGTCTACCTTTGACACTACCAGCATGGATACTGTCACATTAGCAAAAGATACACATAACTAGAAAAGAAGTGGAGCAATAACATATATGACAAACATTAAAGAGATGGACAGTTTGACACCTTGAAAAACTATGAGAATAGGAGGAAGTTTAACATGCTAGAAATCTTGTCTGTGGCTATGTATATTTCTGAGAAACAGGAAGAACCGCACAGGAAAAGAGAAAAGCATTTATATCTACCTTGGTGGAGGGAATACCCATACCCATGAAATCATGGATCTGAAGTATCATCTTTAAGATCTGAATCTAAAGGAAATAATATTTTGTGACTTGTCCCTTTAAACTATGAAGAAAGGTCCAAGAAAATGTAGAGCTTCTTAAAAAAAAATTCTAGAATGACAGATATTCTTCACTGTATTTTATCACAGATACAGAATGCTAACCATATAAATTAAACAACTGACAAGGAAGAAAAAATCAAGTAAAACAGTTATGTCTAGAAAGTCTCTAGAATAAGAAATTATATAAAAAGATAGAATTTCTTACTTCAATTTCAGGTCCCCCCACCCAACGAACAGCAGGCAACTTATTCTGAAGGAGTAAATGATTTGCTTCATCATCAAAACCCCACTGGCAAATAGCTAGGTTCGCACCAGTGAGTTTAATCTGAAAAAGAAAAACAAGATCTAATGTAAAACAAACAAAAACCCACAAATATACAACTTTTAATTTCATGTACTTCAAGGTTAAGTACTGCTGTGATACCTAACTAAAATTATTCTTCAAAGGGTAAAGACAACTCAATGATTTCCTTGGATAGCTTGTTTGCTTTTCAATACAAGTGCTTATCAACCTTCTTTTATCAACACGGTGTACCTAGAAACCTTAAATTATCACAATACTTATTACTATATATATTCTTTCACTATTTCTACATCCTCAGAACCATGGTAAGACTCACTTGTTCAATCATCTCTTCAAACTTCTCCTTCTCATACTTCTGTAGGGCTTTGTAATCTTCTACAGATGTCACATCAAGCTTATGTTTAGTTTTTGGCTTGGGTGGCTCAAATGGACACGTAAGAATTGCAATCTTAGCATTTTTCACTTCCTATAGAAAAAAGTAAAAACATTTCGTTTAGATGATTTGAAGAGTTAAAAAGTATCAAGCTATCACAGGAAAAAGTGGAAATGACTTACTTTAGGCATTTGTGGATGACTAAAATCCTTATCCACAATTACTCCCTTAATAAGCTGAGTGTCTTCAAGTCTTCCTCCTACTTTGCCTTCTACTTTGATTAGCTCAAAGTCAACATCTCTCCGTTCTAAATCAGCTACTGTCAGGACTGCATTTACAGCAATTTCAGCCATTTGCTGGTGGCAGCTGTTAACTCTGATGGAAAAAAAAAAGAACATACTTTAGGAATATCTTTGAAATGTATTTCGTTACTAAATACTAATTACTAAATTATCAACAGATGCAGAAAAAGTCTTATAAAATACATTTATAAAGCACATTATAGTAAAACTATAGAAAGCAGAGGTAATTTCCTCATCTGAGAGTTTTCTATATCAATGAAATCACACTTTTATTTGTCACAGTGTTGGAAATAATAATTATAGTAAGACAAGAAAAAGTATTTAAAGGAATAAACACTGACAAAGGATTATAAAACCTGCCATTTTATATTAACTTATTAAAATAATATATTTATAAAAATTATGTACAATGTATTATTATATTAATATTTTAATTATAAAATCTGTTATATTATCATTTGTATTTCTACGCTACATTGCCAACAAAACAGAGTAAATGGAAAGATAAATACCTTTTGTGAATGCCAAATGTAACAAATGTCTGTGTATTAACTTGCTAAGGCTCACAAGAGAACTTCAAAGATTTTTGGTGGAAATCCTAATTAGATAGATATCACTTGTTCATGGTTATTTTAAAGAGAGTAAAAATGTCAATTATTTCCCCTAAATTAATTTTTAAGTTTAATATAATACTGATCCAAAAAAATTACATTCCAATGGGCTGCTTTATAGAATTGGAGAAAACTAACACATTTCATACGAAAAAAATAAGTCAGTAAGAATACCAAGAAATGTTACTGGGAAGAACTTAAGGAATACTTGCCCAGAGATCCCTAAACACACTACAGAGTTTGGCAAAGGAAGGAAGGTATACTAAAGATGAAAAGGGGTTGATGATTTGTTTAGTCATTTTTCTGTTGTGTTAGACTCTTTGTGACCCCATTTGGGTTTTCCTTGACAAAGATACTGGAGTGGCTTGCCAATCCCTTCTCCAGTTCATTTTACAGATGAGGAACTGAGGCAAGCAGGTCACACAGCTAGTAAGTGTCTGGAGCTAGATTTGAACTTAGTTCTTCTTGACCCTGGGGCTGACACTCAACCCACTGCGACACTTAGCTGCCCTGGTGTTAGATTAACAAGAGTTTAAAAATCTAAATGGAGAAGTTCATAGATTTGATTCTACAGAAAAGAAAGTTTCAATAAACTGGAGTTTAATGAATAAGAGTGAAAAGGAAGGCGTTTCAACCCTCTGCCAACCTACAGACTTTGTGACAGCAAGGCCATTATCATTTTGTTGCTACCTATTTTAGAACCTTGTAGACTGCTTGTAAACCCAAAGAACAGTTACTTAAGCTTTATAGAAAGGATCAGCATTCACTGTCACCTCTCAGACTTTGTCTGGTCAGGATACTTCTGGGGCTTATATGGAAAGAACAGAAGCTATGGTGGTTAATAAATTTAAGTTATGCAAAATGGAATTTTTATTACATGAATAACCTATGAGAAGTGATTCAAAATTTTACTATATTGAGCTTCATTTTATTTATAATGTATGGGCTAAGAATGAAACACAAATATGGTGGCAAAGCTTTAGGACAAAAAGCTTCTATACAAAGAAATGGGAAATTGTTAGTCATGAAAATCTACTTATGTCCCCCAAAAGACTTGTTTTATTAGGTATATTTCTAAATTGTTTGTCTAGTCTTTCCAACCAAAATGCTTGTTTTAAAAGTGGCACACAACAAAAACAAATACTGGTGATATTAACTTACACTTTGGAACCAAGAGTTGTTTTTGCAGTCTGGATGAGAGGTTCAGTGTTGTGAATATCAACTGGAAAACTATCACTGATTTTGTCCAAATGTTCAATGGCAATTCGAGCAGCTTGCTCATAACCATCTGCTATTCGGATTGGATGAATACCACGATCCAGCAGTTGTTCAGCTTCTTCTAACAAAGCACCAGCCAGAACTGTGAAATGGGAAAAAAACAATACAGAAAAACTCAGCAGAAAGTTTTTTAGGTAAATCTTATGAGCATTTTGTTCCTGAATGTAACTTTTGTAGGAAGGCAATTTGGTATAATGGCAAGTGTCCAAGAATTTGTACCTTAAAATATTCTGCCATTTACTTTGGGACTTTTGACAACTCATTCAAGTTTCTGTAAATCTCAGTTATCCAACTATAGATATATTTCTCTAATGGTTGGTAATGTGAGATCAGAATTCAAGAGAGGCATTTGACTAAATGTATAGATGTGGGTGTAATATGCATCTACATGAACTCAAGAGAGTACATAAAATTACCAAAGCTGAAAACAGAAAGCAAATGCACTGGAAGATATCCACACTTGGATAATTACATATGGCCCCAAACCTCATGGAGCTTACAATTTAGTGAAGCCCTAGACTAGCCACCATTCATTCCACTCCCCACTCTAGTTTTATTCTCTGAACTTTGCTAATATGGCCATGGCATGGGTCCCTTTTCTTTAGGGTTTGCTTCTCTCATTAAAATGAAAGCTTCTTGAGGACTTTATTTGTATTGTCAACATTCAGTACAGTGCCTACTACCTGGTTAAATGCTTAATAAATGCCTACTGACTTAACAAAAGTCACAAGTTGAAAGCAATATTTTTTTAACAATTTCATTGATCCACTGTTGTATAGCTTTAATGGTTAGAAAAAAATGTCCTTTTATTAAACTGAAATCTGCCTCCCTGTTCCACTGGTCCTGCCTCCACCCCTTAGAATAGGGGTCTTATATTTTTCTGTTTTATGTACTCCTCTGCTAATCTGGTAAATACTCTGGACCCCTTCTCAGAATGTTTCTGAATGCCAAAAATAAATTCCCTAAGGTTACAAATGAATTTAATTTTTTTTTAAAAAAATATAATCATCAAAACAATAAACAAAAAAACAATTTAAGAATTGGTTAAGAATAGGTTAAGAATCCCTGCTCTTGAGAAATAAAGTTTATTTTTATTATCTCTTGCATATGATAGTCCTTCAAGTATTTTGAGACAGCTATTTTGTTTTCTTTTAATCTTCTCTTCCAATTATATATCCAAAGTTTTTTCAACCTTCTGCATAATACAATTTCCAGACTATCACCATTCTGGACACTTTCTTTCGAATTTACCTACTTTGTCTGAGAAATGAACAGAATAGTCCAGATATATTACTTCCTACAACTTAATAACTGCACGTCAATTAATTCTGCCCAATAGTACTAATTTTTAAAACAACCCAGCAACAACATTGACTCGAGCTTAATCATGTCCTTACATAAACCAGATTTTCCTTATTCTGTAACTAATTTCTGAGGCTCAATCTATAAGACTTAAAATTTAACAGATATGGAATATTTTTTATCCAAGTGACTGAAAAAATAAAGCAAAAGATGTTACTTCATACATCAGTACTGGCCACACGAAGTCATTAATCAACTGATGAAGTGAAAAAAGTGTTGGACCTTTTATCAGAGGAACTGAACTAAAAGTCTGGCTCTGTTATTTATTATCTGTGTGATGTAATTATATATATGCCTTTGAGCATGTACATTATACATAATATATAAAGGCATCATGGTGCATTGGACTTGACATCAAGAAGACTTACTAGTTGTGTGGCCACATGTTAAGTCACTTAATGTTTAGGTTTCTTTCTCTGAAAATGGATCAGATAAATTATTGGGGATAATATTATTCTGTAGTCTACATCAAGGAGATGTTTGTGAGGTTCAATTAAAAACTTAGATAAAGCAAACTTTAAAGTTCTAAAAAAAAAAAAAAAAAGCCAGCAAAGACTATACATTTTGTTAGGAAAAAAAGTCAGCCTACTTGATGAGTGATTTCAAATTGACTCTCGGTGAATATGGTACTCCTTTGATTGGAAACTTACTCATTGTGGTCAACAATAAAAACAACCACTCCGATTTCCTTTTCTGCTTATTTTCTGATTTTTCTTACCAACCACTCCTGTAGTCCCATCTCCAATCTCATCATCCTGTGATTTGGAAAGTTCAACCATCAATTTAGCAATCTGATGATCTACATCCATCATGCTTAAAATGGTGGCACCATCATTAGTTACAGTCACATCACCATCCTTATCTACCATCATTTTATCAAGTCCTAAAGAAAAGACATTAAAAATAATTTAGAGATTTGAAAATGAGCAAATAAAAATGATCAAAAATAGAACTGGAATCTTACCATTAGGTCCAAGTGATGTTCTCATTGTATTTGATACAGCCTTTGCTGCCATTATGTGAGACTAAAAGAAAAAAAACAAAACAAGTGAGAATGAAACTGGCCAGTATAGATGGCAAGGGAAAGACTCTCAACATAACAAAAGGAGAGAATTCATTCACAGCTATTTGCTGTGTAATTTAACAACGATATTCACTAGGCTTGTAAGAGAGTTCTATCATGAACTGTTATTTAACGTTTATTTTGCTTCTTCTATTTTAACAAATTTCCAATTCTATGCCTCCTATCTCTAACAGCACCCAAACAATACCAAAAAATACCCCACTCACAATATATTATTTCATACTTATCACAATCATGTCCATTTTAACTGTAGATAGTTTATACTTGAGTTGCACTATTTACAGAATTAAACACCCACATAACCACTGTGCCATCAAATAGGCCCTAAAAGTCCTAAGAGAAACCTTATAATCTATATTGATGTTAACTAGCGGTTTAATGTCTTGTTATTTTATCAGTTTGAAGAGTAGGAGCTCTTCAAATCCTACTAGCTTTTAAAAAAAAATTCATAAGCACCACAATCACCAACCGCTTAAGTCTGAAACATTCCAAGCAAACTCTGACTCCCACTGACTAAATTCCGAGTGCCACTCTTTCATGGTTATTTTGTTTCTTCTTTTCCATCTCTGTTTAAGAACTTTGTTCAAGCTTATTATGTAACACTGTATTACTGCAAATAATTTCCTTGCTTCTGCCTTCAAATTTCCCTAAAATAAGGTTATCTTCCTGAAATTAAGTTTTGATCTTTAAGATCTTTGACCTGAAAAATAACACAATTTCCCAGGATAAAATTCAAACTCCTTAACCTTGCCTTCTTCACTATGTGGTTCCTATCTTTCTTCCCTATATTCTCTCCCCTACTATAGCCTACCTGTTGTTTTAAGACATCCCTTCCACTATTCTTTCCTGTCTTTGTTAGTGATACACATTCTATCTAGAAAAACTGCACTATCCTATCTCTTAATGGAAACTCTATGACCATTTTTCAACGTCAAGTTAAATAAATAAGCACCTCTAGGCAGAATTTTTGGATTCCAGGTCAGAAATAATCAGAACTATTTCTTCACCTAGACTGTTAACTCATGGCACTGCTGCCTTACGATATACTTTTTTTTTTTTGCAAATATTTCATCTCCATTAGATTTTAAGATCATGGAGGACAAGGACTATGCGTATATTTCCTTTATATCAAGTGTAGAAAACAATCACTAAATATTTAAGAGAATGAAATCAAACCAGTATAACCATTGCCCCAATAGCAAAATCAACTAATTCTGCACCAAAGATATACACAATTTTATTTTTCACTACAACCTTTGTGAGCGTTCAAATACAAGTGCTTTTCTTTTCATCCTGACAACTTGATACTCCAACACAATAGTCATCTTCCATGTCTCCCTATTTCAAACCATTTTATAATCCTTTTATGGGCCACACTCTTGGTTTTCATTTTTATCCAACAACAATAAGGGTCTTTGGAAGGCAAATACATTAGACAAACACACAGGTGAGACTTCAATCATTCCTCTAGATCACAGGTTCTTAGTCTTTTTTGTGGAGCCCATGGACTCCTCTGGTTGTTGGCTCCATGTTATGAATCCTTTCTCAGAAGTGAAGAAAACAATGTATCTCAGTTACAGGTTAAAAAACAGCCCCCACTCCAAGTCAACAACAACTTATTAACCACCTAAGTGCTGCCCCCCCCTCAAAAAAGGATGGAAATTTTTTTTTTCCAAAAAGCAGGGGGGAATACAAAGGAGCAAAAAAAAAAAAAAAACAAACCAAAAAAAACCCTCAGAAAATAAAACCAGTTATCATCCCTGATCTCAAGGGAACTTGCAGTCAAATGCAGAAGACAACATACAAACAAGTATGTACAAACAAGACACAGACATGAAAAAGTGAAGATCATCTCAGAGGGCAGTTCCTAAGACTAAGGAGGACTGAGAAAGTCTTTTTGTGGAAGGTGGGGCTTTAAATGAAACTTGAAAGGAGCCAGTGAAGACAAAGGACAGAGCTGAAGAGGCAAAGAAGAGTTCCAGGAATAGGGAACTACCAGTGAAAAAGCCAGGATTTGGGAGATGGACTGCCTTATCTGAGCAAGGAGGCCAGTTTCACTGTATTGAAGATAAAATTATTCCCCTATCCAAGTTCCTGAACCCAAAGAAAGATCTATGGACCTCTAGTTAAGAACTTACTCTAGATCAGTGGTTTTCGTTTGATTTCAGGAGCCCCTCATTCTTAAAATCAAAGCGCTCTCATCCTCCCTTCTCCCCCAGCTTCTATGAGTTACAGTCTAGCCATATTTACTCATTAGAAATTAACATATTAGTATTATGATGAAAAGTTTTGACTATGTGGATGTTTAGGGGACCCTGACCACACTTTGAGAACATACCCACACCGAGATCTCTGATCCATCTTTACCCTTTGTAAAAATATTTGAGGCAGTGGCCATTAAATATCCAAGAATCTAACTCAAAAAAGAAGCCAGTGATAAGTTGATATTTTTACTTGTTTCTTATTTCAGTCTTTTTGGAGAAAAAGGTAAATTCCTTAACTTTTACCTAGGGACTGATGTTTTAATGAGGAGCAGAGAGGGATTAAATAAAGGTCATTACTTTCACATCACTGAATTAATTTTTCTTGAAGTAGCCTAATCTGGGTGATGTTATAAGGACTTGCATAATATTATCCCTCTTTGCTCATTCACTATTGTTTCCCTGGAATTAATATCTAGCTAGAATCGAGAATAAGTCTGAAAAGGTTTGTCTATATCTTGTTATTCAGTTATTTCCAATTCTTTAGTAACTCAACTTGGGGTTTTCTTGGTCAAGATACTGGAGTGGTCAGCCATTTCCTTCTCCGGCTTGTTTTACAGATGAGAAACTGAGGCAGAGTTAAATAATGTGCCCAGGGTTATAAAGCTAGTAAGTATCTGAGGCTAGATTTGAACTGTGGTATTCCTGACTCCAAGTCTGGCAGTCTATCTACTACGCGGCCTAGTCTAGCTGCCCTATTAATGGATGCAAGATGAAAAGAAATTTATGCTAGAATAATGTTTCAGTATTTGTTCATTTAATCAATGGCTTATTTCAATATCAAAATAACATGAAGTCAATACCCTAAAGTTTACCTTACTTGTCACCATTTTATGTACCTATTTTACCACTTTGCATCTGCTTCCCTGCCTGGTTTTGAACTTAGAAGGAGTCCTCCTGACTCTAGGCCTAGGCATGCTTACCTACTTGGCCACCTAGCCTACATTACTTAACTGCTTGGGACTCAGCCTACTTTATTTAATAGCCTGAAAATTGGCTGAAAACAGTTAGATGCCTAGACTGTATCAAGCTTAATTAAAGGTCAACAGACCCAAAAGCATTGTTACAACTGAAGGTAGTTAGTGGGATACAGGTTGAAGGACAATAAGAGCTATGAAAATATACATACAATTCTTACAATATACCTTAATACTATGCTTAATACTAAAGATACAAGGAACTATTTGTTTTTTTAACATGAACATTTTCTCAAGTTCCTATTCCATAACGGAATTTGCCTAAGTTAACTTCTTTCACTCAAAAGAATTTCACTATTTCTTTTTATCAAAACCTATCTCCAAAGGCAAATTATAACAAAACAAGAATACTCATAAGTCCATAATTATGCAACAGGGGTATTTTAAAGTAGGCTACACTATGCCACAGGTAAAACCTGAACTCAGTCCATCCTGAATATAAGATCTATTCCTCTCAAGTTAAGGTTCAACTTTTGAAAAGCTCCTGCAAAACCTAACAATTATCCAGCATCTATGATGGCATTAGGTAAGCAACATTATACAAAGTAAATTCAATTTTTCATCTAAGTGCACTTACTTTGTAGATAAGACAGCATAGCCCCTATCTTTTTAAGCTTTTAAAGCTGTAATCACGGCTAATAAAAAGCCTACAGTTTGTCTGGAATCACCTCCTTTTCTATTCCTACTCCCAATACTTTAATCCAGATCCTTATTCTTTCTCACAGGGATACAAATAAATTGGCTTCCTGAGAGGTTTTTCCTGCCTCCAGCGTACTATGCTAAAATAATCCACAAATACACTTCCTGAAAACCTAGCAAAGTTAAGTACTGATTCCTTACCTTTCCAGAATTAAATCCTCCCACTTCCCTTATAGCCCATCCCTTCAAACTAATCTACTCCTTGTTTCTTTTAGATGCTCTGTTGCCTCCCTGACTTGTTTTATTCTCTTCCTACACCTTGCTGAAATCTTACACACACACACACGTTTTCCCCACTCCATCACGAGCTCAATCCACTAAGGCCAAGGAGCTTGTTTTATTTACCACACCTTTAAAGTACTAAATATGTAAGGATTACCGACAGTAGTACACTGGTGGGATCCAGGGGAGGGTACCCAGAAGGTACCGTTTCGGTTAAATGACTATAGTTACCTGTGGAATACGGCTCAAGTCTACAATAAATCTTTATTCATAAGGTGTCCCTACAGTCTTACTACAGTTTTAAGCTGTTAGATACACCCTGCAGAGGACATAAAAACACAAAAACTGGATCAGTGGAAGGTCTAAGTTCCCAAAACGTAATGCTATTCTCTTTTAGATAAAATCTAATAAAATATCAGCTTCTAAACTGTCCCACCCTCAGTAAACCCAGTAACCACTGTGGTCTCGCTGTTGGGAAGGGCCTAGGAAGCTCCTCTTTCTGGAGATCGGGGCGGGGGGTGGGGAAGGGTCACGCGTGAGTCTGGAGCGGGGTAGGGAGCTCACTGAGAATAAGGAATAAGGAGAACTTCTCGGTCTTTCCCCAGAGCACATGGCGGAACCCTTCCCCAACCCTTGCGCACGCGCAGAAGACACCGGTTCCCGGGGCCTCCCGTTTTTCGGGTGCCAACGATTCCGGGACCCGTTACCTTGAGGGCCTCAAGTCCCATAAGGCGGGACTTGCGCTCTTGGTCCTTGATGATGAGGAAAGGACGGCCATATTCGTCGAATGCCAGAGTACCCATGGAAGACATGGTCCAGCTAGAAAGGAATCCCTCCCAGCAACCGGCAGAGACGAACTAAGTAGGAGGGAAACCACTGCTCGCTCTCGCGACTGACGGTGTTTCGGCGCTTTGCGCAGGCGCAGTTGACGCTTTGTGATTTATTTTTCGATCGAGACTAATTTCACGCCAGGTAGCACTTTCTGGAATCAGCAACCCTTGGAGACAACCATTATGTAGAAAATGGCGGGGGGGAGGTTTGAAGACGCTGCCAAAGACTGATTGAAATCTCTTCCCCTGAACACAGATTTTCCCAAGAGACAAAGTGTTTTATTTCACCCTAAACCTGAAAGCGTCCCGAAATATCTGGATACTGAGGCAGAATAAATAGGTTGTCTCTTCTAAAGTCTTTTTCCTATGCCGACTCCCCTACCTATCCCGTGGAGATGGTCGTGCCTCTTCCAGCGGCTGCCGGAGTTCTCGCGATGGGGAAAGGAGGAGGAGGAGGAGGTGAGGCCAGTAGCGAGACGGCGGGTATCCCGGCGTGTTCAGGCTCCACCGCCGGCGGGAGGCAGTTTAGGAGGGCGGGGTGCTCGCTCAACCCTTTGCTTTGGCTACGAGTGTGGCGGCGCCTCCTTGCGCTCGGGGGTGGGGTGGGTGGGGAGCCTCGACTTCCCTCCTCTCTTGGGTGCGCGTGGCAGGCCGTGGCCGTTGGGAGCGCGCTCGGCCGTAAACGGCTCCGGACTGGGTTGGGCTCGAGCCGCGGGGCCCGGGATTGGGGGGCAGCTTGAGCCCATTAACGCGTAGCTGCCGGCTTCCTTTGAAAGCCAGTGGGTCTCGATTGTCTACTCCCCTGCCCCGATCCCCGGCCGCGGAGCACCGACGTCCCCTCGACGTCCCCCCGACATCCCCTCCGGTTCCCCATTGATTCTTAACGCGTCTCCGCTGTAGGAGTGGGAGGCTCCGGTGAGGGCAGAGCCTTCGCTCGGTTTAAGAACGTTGATTCAGCGTTTGTTAGGTTCAGGACGCCGTGCCCAGGCCCTGTTAACAATTTATTTGTTCCGCGCAGAGCTTGTTCGTGGGTTGTCTCCCCACTAGATGGTGAGCTCCCTGTGGGCAGGGACTGCCTGTTGCCCTTTGTGCGTGCCCTGCTCTCAGGGTGGTGCCGGGCACGTATTAAGCATGTTGACCTGAAAACTTTGTTAAAGAAAAGGCAGCAGGCTAAATAAATACATTTTATGATTTAATTAATTAATCAGTCCCCTATTAAAGAAACCGGTAACATAATGCATTATGGAGCCAGAAAGATGTGCTGGCTCCCCAGTACAGAAATCTTCTGGCCTATATACATTTTGCCATGAGAAAGGAGTTCTCTTAGATAAACACACTGTAAGCAAAGCAGCATCGGTTGGGTTTTATGATCCCAAGCTATGGGCATCTTCTTTCCGTAGCATGCCTTTGTGATTCAAGATAAGGAAAAAGTCCCATCACCCAGATTTCAGACATCCTGTCCTAAACAGGCCTTGGAAGTTGTTCATCTTAACAGAGTTGAGGAAGCTGAAGTTACAACCCAAGGTATCTGTGTTTTTCTCTTACCACTAGGATGCTAGAAGAAGGGTCTGGTAAGGAAGTCCCATTTGCTTGACATCAAAAGGCATCCTCTAAGTTAAACAAAGGGGACTGTTAGGTTCAGGCTCTTCTTAATTCAAACTTTGGCCCTTATTAAAGTCTAAAATATATATTAAATATTATCAAGCACTTAATGTTTACTGACTTGGCCTGAATCCCCAGCTTATCCCAGTGCCTGGCATCACGTAAGCTCTTAATAAATGCATGTTAACCGATGGAGCCAAACCCGTAGTGATTTATGTTGGTGAAATGAAATAAAGCAAGTGGAGAGGTCATCCTGCGCTGCCCTCGTGCTTCAGCAGGTCCCATGGGCCGGACCCATCACGACGCTTTAAACTTTGATAAGTTTGAGGGTCAGTGTGGTTTCCCATTTAGGACTTTAGGGTGGCTTAATAGTCTCATTAGTGGCATGTTGCTTTGAATTTACATTTTCTGTGGATTCACAAATTAGTAATGTAATAGAAATCAAGTATCCCAGAGTGCAAGGGGATTTTTAGTTTGGTACTTTTGAGTGATTTTTTTAAAACCACAAACATATTTGAAAAGAGCTTTGGACTGGAAGTCAGGAGAATATTTGGGTCTTAGTCCTAGCTTCCTCACTGTGGTCACTTTTCCTCTTGGAGCATCAGAGATCCTTAAGTTTTTAAAAAAATATATTTTCATAACGATTTTTTTTTTGTAATTCCATGTATTTTATATTCTTGAGAAGGGGTGCATGGGCATTACCAATTTACCAAGGGGATCCAGGACAAAAAGGTTGAAGTCAGTCAGCCAACTAGCCTAAGTGCCCTCCTATGTGGCAGGCACTTTGCTGAAGCTGTAAAATGATAATGATTCAGGGCTTGGTACTCAGGCAGCAGGGCCCTCAACTTCAGAAGCACTGCTTCCTGGGGTGGGTCAGATGGGAACATAAGACAGAAGACTATGATAATGGCCACTTAGTGTTTATTGAATTGGAACAAAGTACGCTTGGAAGCTTTTTATGTCTCCTAATAAACACAGTTCCCACGGGGTCAGAGTAGGTTTGAATCCTAGGTAAGTCTTATCCCTAGAAGGTTAGTCATAGAGTCAGCCTAGGAGAGTGTGTTCACCAAGATGTCTAGGATATGTTTGATGCTTTTGGTGAGTCTCAAGTTTGTAGCCCTACTGACATGACCTCAATAGCCCTTAATTCCAATTTTGCCCTCCACTTGTATAATTCAGTTCAATTCTGCAAACGTTTTAAAAAATTAAAATTTCATTGATATGTTTTATTCATAGCATATATTTTCTACTGAATTCCTTCTTCTTTCTCTTCCCAGAGAGCCATTTCTCATAATAAAATATAAGGAAGAAGGGGAAGAACCGTTTAGAACTAATCAATATGTTGAAAAAGGGTAGCAGTGTGTGCAATGTGCCAGAATCATAGCTCCCTCCCTCTACAAAGAAGGTTTGGGGAAGTACCTTCTCATTTCTCTTTTTTGGGGGCCAAACTTGGTCATTATAATTTCACAGTATTCATTTATTCTCTGTTTACTTGTCTGCAGTCATTGTGTGTTTTTTCCCTACCTCTGCTTTAGTACTGCTTTAGTTATTAACCTCCTACTGTGTGACAGGAGCTATGCTATGCTCCAGAGATTTAAGGAAAGGCAGAACACACCTACCCAGAAGGACCTCACAGTCTAATGGGAGAGACTGTGAACAAACAAGCCATAGATGGGAAAAATAGGAAATAACAGATGGAAGGCACTAGAATTAAAAGGGTTTGGGAAAGGCTTCCATTAAAAGGTAAGCTTTTAGTAGTGAAGTACTTGAAGGAAGCCAGGGAGACCAGGAGGCAGAGATGAATTCATGTAAATCTTTTCATGATTCTCTTTATCCATCATTCTTCATTATGGCACAGTTATTAATAGTAACAGGCTATTAGGGTTATATAATATCTCTAGGGTGTTCCAGAAATCATAGTGCAATTTTAAAAAAACTTGCATTAAGATTTAAAAACTTTAAGCTTTTTTTAAAGCTTTTGTTCTAATAGTTCTAATAGCTTAAACTGCCCATAAAGACTTTTTGAACACTACATACAAATAATTATAATAACATGCATGAGAGACTTGTATATTAAAGTGTTATATATGAGGTCACAAGGATAGGGAGAGGAGAGGAAGATCATTAAATCATTTGGCAAGTATTTTGTCTATATACACACACATACACATATGTATGAAAACACCTGTTCTGGGATGTAGGACTTGTTTGAGCATTTTCTGTATTGGTTCCTCCACTAATTTATTGAGTTATACATCCCAGATGAGCACTAGTCAAAGGACTAAGTTTCTGATATACTTATTTCCCCCACAGCTGTCATAGGCATAATCATCAAGTCATGAACCGGCATATCTACTTCCCATAGCAAAATATTCTTTAATTGTTGTTAATGTCTGGCTGACCTTGGGAATATTTCTATATCTCTTTAAATTGCAAGATATCTTTCTACAAACTCTTAGATTATACTTCTGGAGACAGCGTCTTTATTCCTTGGATCAGTCTTAAAAAATAGCTAATATTAAATTTGGTGGATTAATATATTCAGTAAATTCTTAAGTATTGTCTTATATTGGGGATTCAAAGATGTGTTAAAAACAACACGGTACCTGCCATCAAGGAACTTAACAGTCTTAATAGGCAAGACATGTACATAAATGTGTACTCTAAACTGTAAATTTGATGTGTATAAAGGATATTTTATCTTAAACTTCATATTTCCCCTATCCCTTAGTACATTACTTTTAAACAGTAGGTGTCTTACTAAACATTTCTGAATGAACAAAAGTGCCACAAGGTAGAATGTGATGAATACAAAGAAGTGGTTCAGATAAGTGGTATAGCACTATAGAAAATTGAAGGACCATATGTGTTTTTGGACATAGTCAATGTATGAATTTATTTTGCTTGACTGTATTTGTTACAAAGGTTTTGTTTATTATTGGGATAGGAATGGGGAGCGATGGAGGGCAAAATGGTGGATTTTTGATCCTTGCAAAAGATATACTTGGAGAACTCAGTCATAAGAAATGTGCTAGGTACTGTGCTGCAAGTAAACTCTCAAGGAGTTTACAGTTGAAGAAAGATACTGATATAAGATTGACTAGGAGAAAAATGCAAAAGAGAGGTATAAGCTTTAGGGAGAAATTTGAGAGAATGTAGGTAATGTTGCTAGTTTTGGTGTCTTTAATCCCTTCGGTATTGTTTGTCCCAGCATCAACAACTCAAGTGAATGTAAAGCTTCATAGTTTCCTACCTATCAAATAAGAAGTGAAAGCATTTTGCCTGCATATCATTTGTGAAACCTTATTCACTGGGTGAAAAGCGGAGTCAGTGACTCTAGAGTCTAGAATTTTCTTAGACGAAGTAGTTAGATATAATTACCTTGAGGGATAACTTTAGTCACTTGAAAATGGCAGGAAGTTCACAAAATTTCAGAATCTGATTTGAAAGAAATTTTGATGGTCATCTAATCCAGAATAGAAGTTCCTAATATAACAAATATTCTGGTAAGTGGTCACTCAGCTTCTGCTTGAAAACTTTTATTTATGGGGATATGGCTGATTCTTCAGGCAGCCCATTCTGCTTTTGGATAACTCTAATTTGGGGAGAAGTTTTTTCTTACACTAAATCTGCCCCTTCGTTAAATCTTCCACTTCATTGCTCCCATTACTGCTGTCAGGATCCAACCAGGATAAAGATGATTCCTTTTCTATATCTCTTAGGATACTTCAAAACAGCTATATTATTACCCTTGTCTACTTGTACTTCACATTGTCAATATTCTTTATACTTATTGATTGATTTTGTGTTACTTAAATTTGAGATTCATTCAGTATCATTCACCAATATTCAATAAACATTAAGTACCTGCTGTGTGCAGTTATGTTTTAAGTTCTGGGAAAGATGCAAGGTGCCCCTGTCCTCATGAAACTTAAAGTTTAGTAGAAGAATAAGACAAAAAGATGTATAGCTTAAAAAAAAAAGTATTATATGATGTGTATTAGAGGTATGAAATAGAGTACTATATGAAATTTTGAGGAGAAAAGTCATAATTTCTCATTTAGTATTGCACTTAATCTCCTAATTGATCTTTCTGATTCAAGTATCTCTTCCTTTCAATTCATTCTGTTTTTTGATTACTCTTTTTATCTCTTCTGGAATGCCATGGATACAGTAGTCAGGAAGTAACTTGCTAAACTGAATCTTAGGATATAGGACCCGAATCTAAGAAATGAATTGATGAATCCTTATTTATTAATGGAAGTTCAAATCAATGTCCAAATGCAATAATTTATGTGAAAGAATTTTAAAAGTATTAAGTGCTGTCCATATATGATAAAAAGTATTAGTACCAGGGTTTTGGTTTTTTTTTTCCTGCCTGCTGGTAATGGTGATTATCAGATTGTAAGATTGTACTTGGGCATTCTTCCTATCTAGTGATTTACTTGTTTACCTGATAGCTGGAATCAGTCAGGTTTTTTCATTGCATCAAAATGTTGTTTGTTGAGCATGTTATATGTATCATTGCTGGACATCGATGCCATCTATCTGTAATGCAGTGGAAGGATGGAGGGGAATAGGGGAAATTGAGTATTTCAGGTAGTGAGAGTAGCAGAGAAAAGGACAGTTATATGGCAACACAGGCATGCTAAAGTATGTAAGTTTTCGGATGCTGTTATTTAAAGTGAATTTATGATTCTATTAATGCTATAGATAGTTTACAGAATCAATACCAAAAGAAATTAAATCTCTGAACTAGGTCTTTGAGATTTTATGTTGTCTGACACACCCCTCTCCCAGTACAATTTCTATTCATTAACATTGATTATTCAGGATAGTCTCCTATCAAGACACACTTATCCCATCTCTGTTCCTTAAAATGCTATTCCCAACATCTGGAATGCCCTTATTCCTTGAAATCTCATCCATTTTTAGTATGAAGATTTCACCTCCTTCCCTTTTTTGAGAAAATGGGCAAGTATGTTGTGCTGACCTCCTCTGCTTCCTTATTTCCTGCCTTCCACATATTTTCAACCCCAACATCTGCCTTCTCTGTATCAGTTCTTGAACTGCCGATTGCCTATAATCCTATTAGCTGAATCCACTATAAATTTGTTATTTAATCTCACCTTGGCCTTCCCTGTTGCATAAGAGTTTTTATTCCTTTTTGAACTCCTTTTTTACCCTCTACAGTGGATATTCCTAACTTGTCCTCTCTTCATGTCCCCAAGACCCGCTGAGGAAATGAGGTGTCTTGTTACTTATTTTTGTGAGGTTACTTATTTTTCCTACTCTATAACACAGCCTTGATATATAGTCACCTATCTTTCTTCCTTTCCTTCATTCTCAGAGAAACTGGTACTTCTCCCTTTTTTTCTGAAAGAATTGGATTGATTCACAGGTCTATCACGTGACTCTTCTTCCTAAAGCTAAGCCTTTTTGTCTCATGTATAAAATGATGACGTTGAGGTCCCTTTCAACTCCAGATCTATCATTCTATGTCTGAAATCATCAAACTTTATTTAAACCTGCCCAAATTATCTTATTTCTATTTTAAAAACAATTTTATTGTTGTCTTTTCTTTTTATGACATAGTCATCTCTTGATATAGTTCCCCTTCATCTAGCTTTGAACCTTTCCTTGAAACAAAACATGTAAGTAAAACCAACTGATACGATGACTGTGTCTGTACCAATAGTCCTACCCCTCTCTGCTGAGAGATGGGCGAAGCATATGTTATTTTGTTATCTTGTGTCTGGGACTAAGATTCATCACTGTAATTGATAGTTGACCAGAGTTCAGTTTCCTTTTACTGTTCAATTCATTTGCATTGTTGTAGTTGTGTGTATTGTTATCCTGGTTCTGCTTATTTCTTTCAATTCCTCAGATTCATAATTTCTTACCACACAGTGATATCCTATGATATTCATATGACATGGACATCCCCCAGTCTATAGGCACTCACTTTTTAATTTGCTTTTTATTTGCTATCATAAAGATACTGCATAAAGAATAATTTATATGTATGTAATTATATATATAAAATCATGTATAATTATATGTTTCTATATTATGTACATAGATATTACACATATCTTTTGATCAGTCAATAAATAGTAAGCATTCAGCTACGTGCTAGGCACTGTGTTAAGTGCTGAAGATATAAAACCAAAAGCAGACCAGTCCCTTACTTCAAAAAACTTACTTTGTAATGGGCTTTCTCACATGTAAGTTTTATGCATAAACAGAAGATAAATAAAAAGCAAATGCAAGGTAACCTTGGATGGATATCTTCTATTCTTCTCCCTTACCTCTCCCATATCCTGTTAGTCATTTTTTGTTTTGTTGTGTCTACCTTCATAACTTTTATCTCTCCCCTTTTTTTACTCACACTACTATCACTTTAGTTAAATTCTCATTGCATTTTCCCTGTACTTGCTTCTTAGTCTTTCTGCCTTCTCTCCATCCATTGCATAGCTGCGAAAATATTCTTCCTAAAGTATAGGACTAATTAATCATGTCTTTCCCTCTTCAGAAATCTTCAGTGGTCCCCCCTTGCTTCTAGGATTAAATATAAACTCTTTAACTTGTCATTTAAAACCTACAATGTGGCTGCAACCCACCTATTTAGTTTTAGCTCATATTGCTCTCCTTCATGAACTCTGCATTTCAGCCACACTGGACTATCAACTGTTTTCTCTACCTGGCATCTTCCATATATCTATATAAGCTGTCTTTCATGCCTGGAGTAAATGTTCTTCCCTTTACGCTTCTTTCAAGGTCCAGCTTTGGTGAAGTTGTCACTGATTCTCAGATAATCTTTACATTCTCTCTCCTCAGATTTTCCTAGAGCATTTTGTCTGAATTCTCCTATGCGCCTGTCTTTCCCTACATTTGATTTACTGAGTCATGAATTAGAATGTAAATGCCTTGAGATCGTGGATGGCTTTATTTTTGCCCTTGTATTCCTAGCACAATATGTTTTAAGTATTAGACTCTTAACAAACCTATGATGAATTGAAACTTAATGGAACACAAGACATTCATGTAAGTTATTTTGAAAAGATGATGTTATATTAATTTGTAAGCCTCAAACTATTCTTTTATTTCTTTGGAAATAGTGAATATTTTGTGCTTGATGTTCTATAAGCATTCAAGTTAGAGCTGAGAACATTCACCTTGCATTATTTGTTTGTTCCTGGATTAACTATAAAATTTTTGCGTGTTGTAGTGTATTCTTTTAGGATCTTTATTTGTATGTCCTTTTATTTTGTTGTCCTTGTGTGACCATGATCAACTGAGCTCATTTTGATGTGTCCCTCCCACACACTTTACTTGAAACTGAGATAATATTAAATTCATAAGAACACTTTGATGATTTTTCAAATCTGGGGATTTTGTTTTGAGCTATAAATGTATGACATTAATGTTCTAAACTCTTATTTGTGTTTGTGGATATTGAACTCATAAATTACCTTCATGGTGTGAATAAATTGTCAGGTAAAGATACCTTTGGTGACAACAAAACAACCCTATGCTAGAAGAAACAGATTTTTGTATTTAATTAGTATTGAATAATTTTTTCAAAGAGAGTTTAATATATTCCTAGTGAAATATATGACTTTTGTCATATATTTCTGAAATAAGACAATACAACTGAATTGTGGTTTTAAAACGATCAAATGAAGAAATGAAGGAGAAAGAATTTTTAAGTGTTCACTATATACCAGGCACTTTGTTAAGCACTGGGGATAAAATTACAAGACAGCAAAGTAGTTTTTGACCTCAAGAAGCATTGTAACAAGGATATATAATCTCTACAAGGAAGCTAGAGTGGAAAAATGGAGGGAGGAGTGGGAACCAAGAGTACATTGAGGCAGTATGGTTTGGAACTGACCAGAGTGGCATAGTAATTGGTTTTGGGCCAACACATGGTTAAGACTATCTGTTTAGAGTCCATGACTCCAGGGGAGGGAGAATGAGTTTTGGGTGGACCAATGGGGTAGTGATAAGTATTGAATAGAACAAATGTTATTTTCATTACAGACTTGGTAATAATTTTTTTTGGGGGGGGGTGTTTCTTTCTAGGTGTACCTGTAATCTCAGAAATTCCTCAGGAAGGAAGACTGACAGAACATGATTTACCTACAAATGTTGATACTAGTAATTTGAAAAAAAGAAATTGGGGGTTATTAGTCCCCGGGATAGTTGGTGGGACACTAGTAGCTGTGTATGCAGTTGCTACTCCTTTTTTAACTCCAGCCCTCCGGAAGATTTGTTTGCCTTTTGTACCTGCAACTTCAAGTCAGATTGAAAATGTTCTGAAGATGTTACGATGTAGAAGTGGATCCCTAGTAGACATTGGTAGTGGTGACGGACGTATTGTAAGTTATACTTTGACATTACTGTGATTTGTGGGTTCTGTTATTGTCAGCATCTGTATGGCCTTTTTTTCTTTTTTTGTCTTTAAATCTTATTTTTTAAAATCAACAACAGTTCATCATCTTTCCTTTGCACCTAGTGGGCAGCTGGTTGGTGCAGTAGATAGAACACCAGTGCAGGAGTCAGGAGGACCTGAGTTCAAATCTCACCTCAGACACTTGACACTCACTATCTGTGTGACCTTAGGCAAGTCACTTAACCCCAGTTGCCTCATCCTGGGTCATC
Source organism: Notamacropus eugenii (assembly GCF_028372415.1). Classification (NCBI taxonomy): domain Eukaryota; kingdom Metazoa; phylum Chordata; class Mammalia; order Diprotodontia; family Macropodidae; genus Notamacropus; species Notamacropus eugenii. The sequence continues at coordinate 359,477,228 of NC_092875.1, read as the reverse complement.
TCCAGTCATCCTGATGAATATCTGGTCACTGGATCCAGGTGGTTCTGGAGGAGAAGTGAGGCTAGTGACCTGCACAGCCCTCCCTCCCTCAAAACAAAGTCAAGTGCAAGTCATGTCATCATTTCTCTGATGGCATGGTCTTCTTCAGCAATGAAGGATGAACACACACAGTGTCACCCCTGCAAATGAGAGAAACAAAACCCTGTTATAAACATGTACGATCAAACAAAATAAATTGCTTCATTGGCCATGTCCAGAACATGTCTTACTTTGCACTCTGAGTTCAACATCCCTTTATTAGAAGATAGGTAACATGTTTTATGAGCCCTCTGGAATGGTTGGTCATTGCACTAATCAGAGTTTCTAAGTCTTTTAAAGTTGTTTTTCTTTATCTAAAAAATTGTCCTCTTGCTTCTGCTCACTTCATCTGCATTGGTTCATACAAGGCTTCTGAGGTTTCTCTGAAGCCATTCCTTTCATCAGCTCATTTAGCAAAATAGTATTTCATCACATTTATATGTCATAACTTATTCAGCCATTTCCCAGTGGCTTCCCTCATTATAAACTTAGGCAGTCCCTCAATTTCCATTTCTTTACCACTGCAACAAAAGCTGCTGTAAATATTTTTATACAAGCTTGTTTTACTTTAAGACTAATTCTTCCCTTAGTCTGCCCACCCTCTTATTCTACCCTCTTCCTTCTCCTCTTTCCATCGTGTTTTCCTGTTTAATGAAATGTATATCTTTTCCTAACTGTGTTAATATGAGAGTGAGATTCAAGTACTACCCACTACTCCCCGCATTCCTTCATTCTTGTTTGTATAGATTTTTATTTATACAGCCCAATTATGTGAAATAAATTTTTCTGCCCTCCTTGTTTCTTCTATAGAGTATTACTCTTCCCTTCCCTTTCCATTCTTATTTTAAGATCACTAAAACATAAGAGAACCACTGCGAGGCCTTCTGTTCAATTAAACTACCCCATAAGAGCCCTAATGTTGATAGGGTTGAAGAAGGGACACATGCGTTATCTCCTCATGTTAGAATACAAGCAATTTATCCTTTTTTTTTAAAAAAATATTTATTTATTTTTAGTTTTCAACATTCATTTCCACAAGATTTTGAGTTCCATATTTTCTCCCCATCTCTCCTCTCCCCTCTTCTCAGGGATTACCCCTTCCCCCAATCTGCCCTCCCTTCTATCACACCCCTCCCTTCCCTTATCTCCATCTCTTCTGTTTTCTCGTAGGACAGGGTAGATTTCTGTACTCCATTACCTGTATTTCTTATTTCTCAGTTGCATGTAAAAACAGTTCTCAACATTCATTCCATAAACTTTGAGTTCCAACTTTTCTCCCTTCCTCCCTCCCCACCCATCCCCACTGAAAAGGCAAGCAATTCAATATATGCTACATATGTGTAGTTTTGCTAAAGACTTCCATAATAGTCATGTTGTGAAAGACTAACTATATTTCCCTCCATCCTATTCTGCCCCCCCATTTATTCTATTCTCTCTTTTGACCTTATCCCTCCCCAAAAGTGTTTACTTCTAAGTATCCCTCTCCTCTCATTTGCCCTCCCTTCTATCACTCCTCCACACCGCCCACTTATCCCCTTCTCCCCTACTTTCCTGTAGTGTAAGATAGATTTTCATATCAAATTGAGTGTGCATGTTATTCCCTCCTTAAGCCAGGTGTGATGAGAGTGAACTTCACTTTTTCCCTTTCACTTCCCCCTTCCCCCCTCCATTGAAAAAGCTTTTTCTTGCCTTTTTTATGAGATAATTTGTCCCATTCCATTTCTCTTTTTCTCCTCCCAATATATTCCTCTCTCACCCCTTAATTGCATTTATTTAGATATCATCCCTTCCTATTCAATTCACCCTGTGCCCTCTGTCTATATATGTGTGTATAATCCCTTCAACTACGCAAATACTGAGAAAAGTCTGAAAAGGTACAAATATTATCTTTCCATGTAGGAATGTAAACAGTTCAACTTTAGTAAGTGCCTTATGATTTCTCTTTCCTGTTTACCTTTTCATACTTCTCTTGATTCTTATGTTTGAAAGTCAGATTTTCTATTCAGTTCTGGTCTTTTCATCAAGAATGCTTGCAAGTCCTCTATTTCATTGAATGACCATTTTTTCCCCTGAAGTATTATACTCAGTTTTGCTGGGGAGGTGATTCTTGGTTTTAATCCTAGCTCCTTTGACTTCTGGAATATCCTATTCCACACCCTTTGATCCCTTAATGTAGAAGCTGCTAGATCTTGTGTTATCCTGATTGTATTTCCACAATACTCAAATTGTTTCTTTCTAGCTGCTTGCAATATTTTCTCCTTGACCTGGGAACTCTGGAATTTGGCTACAATATTCCTAGGAGTTTTTCTTCTTGGATATCTTTCAGGAGGTGATCAGTGGATTCTTTCAATGTGTATTTTACCCTCTGGTTCTAGAATATCAGGGTAGTTTTCCTTGATAATTTCTTGAAAGGTGATGTCTAGGCTCTTTCTTTGATCATGGCTTTCAGGTAGTCCTATAATTTTTAAATTGTCTCTTCTGGATCTATTTTCCATGTCAGTTGTTTTTCCAGTGAGATATTTCACATTATCTGCTATTTTTTCATTCCTTTGGTTTAGTTTTATAATTTCTTGATTTTTTATAAAATCATTAGCTGCCATCTGCGCCATTCTGATCTTTAAGGAATTCTTTTCTTCAAGAGTGAACTTTTGGATCTCCTCTTCCATCTGGCCAATTTTGCTTTTTAGGGCATTGTTCTCCTCATTGGCTTTTTGAATCTTTTTTGCCATTTGGGTTAGTCTGTTTTTTAAATTGTTATTTTCTTCAGCATTTTTGGGGTCTCCTTTAGCAAGCAGTTGACTAATTTTTCCTGATTTTCTTCCATCACTCTCATTTCTCTTCCCAATTTTTGCTCTACTTCTCTTACTTGATTTTCAAAAATCTTTTTTGAGCTCTTCTGTGGCCTGAGATCAATTCCTATTTTTCTTGGACATTGTTATCTTCTGTTTGCATGTTTTTGTCTTCCTTGTTACCAAAGTAAGGTTCTGTAATCTGATTCTTTTTTCGTTTTTGGCTCATTCCCCCAGCCATTTACTTGACTTTTGAGCTGTTTGTCAAGGTGGTTCTCTGCTTCCAGTGGAGGTGGGGGGTGTGTGCTGTCAGCCGCTTGATCCCACCACAGTCTGTGAGCCTAGAGCTCCAGAAACAGTGGCTGCAGCTGCCCCTGCTGCTGCTATGACTGCCTTGGGTTCCTCCACCTCCTTCCCTCTCAGCCACCCTGCGGCTGGGGGCTGGACCCCCCTCACTCCTGCACTGGTCCCACAGGCTTTTTCCACTGACCTTCCAATTTATCCTCAGTGTTTTGGGATCATGAAGTCTGGAAAATGCCACAGGTACAAGAGATTCCGTCTCCCCAAGGCCTGCCCAGGTCTACTCTGTGTACTCGTGACCCATGGCGGACTGCACTCTGCTTCCAGCATGGCATGATAGACCCTTCCTGGCGACCTTCCATACTGTCTTGGGGCTGGAGATTTGCTTCACTCTGTCATTCTGTGGGTTCTGCAGCTCCAGAATTTGTTTAGAGTCATTTTTTACTGGTATTTGGCTGGGCTGAGGGGCAGTGATCTAGAAATTCCATGCTATTATTCTGCCATCTTGGCTCTGCCCCTCTCTTTTTCTTTTTTTAAGGCCCCTATGGTGGTTCACTTATATTTCCTTTTTTTTTTGACTCTTTTATTTGCACTTCAAAGTTTTTCTGCAATTCTGGGCTTTTCATTGGGCCTTGGAAGTCTTCTCTTTGATTAAAGGTCCATTTCCATTTTTTCCCCAGTAGGTTTTTACAGTTTTGCTGGGTAAGTTATTCTTGGTTGTTAGCCTGTTTCCTTTGCTTTCTCATGTATCCAAGTTCTCTGCTTCTTTATAGTGTGACTTAATTTTTGTGTGATGCTGACTGTGGCTTTTCAGTACTTGAATTCTTTCTTTCTGACTGCTTTCAGTGTTTTTGACCTGGAAGCACTAGATTTTGGTTATAATGTTCTTGGGTGTTGTCATTATAGGATTTCTTTCAGGAGGTGACTGGTAGATTCTTAACACTTTCAGTTTGCTCCCTGGCTTTAAGAGAGTTGAGAATTTCTTTTTTGATTTGATTTGATTTTTTGAAATATGATGTCTAGGCTCTTCTTTTGATCATGACTTTCAGGTAATCCAAGGATTCTTAAATTATCTTTCCTTGATCTCTTTTTGGAGTTGCTTTTCAGTAAGATGCCTTAACTTTTATTTTATTTTTCATTTTATCCTATTTTGACTTTGTTTTAATATTTCTTGTTGTGTCATGGAGAAATTATTTTCTATTTGCATCATTCTAATTTTGAGGGAATTTGCTGCTTGGGCAAAGTTATGTGTCTCTTGTAACAAGCTGTTAATTCCTTTCCAAGTTTTCCAAGGCTCACACTTCTTTTCCATTTCTAAAGTAGTGCTTTTATTTCTTTGTAAAAACATTTATGAAACCCTCTCACCCCCAACTCTTGCTTCATCTCTTCCAAGAATTTTAGTTGAATTTTTACCCAAATCGTGTTTTTTCTTGAGATTTTGCCTTCATTATCCTTCTCATTAAAGATAAAGGAAATAGCTCATCCTGTGACAGTCACAGGGGGTGTCCCTCTTAGTTATTGCTGGCAATATTCTTGCCAGAGACCTCCTTAATAGACTGATTCTTCACCTGGAAGAAGGTCATCTACTTGAGAGCCAGTGTGTCAGAAAGGGCCAAGGAATGGTTTCTATGGTATTTACTGCCTGACAACTCCAGGAGAAATGCCAGGAGCAGAACAGGTCTGTACACAATGTTTGTAGGTCTGACCAACTTTGATACTGATAGTTGTGAGGGCTTATGGACAATTATGTCAAAATTTGGTTGCCCAGAGGAGTTCATCAGCATTGTGTCAGTTTCATGATGGCATGTTTGCCTGAGTTCTGGATAATGGACAATCCTCTTGTGTTTTCTTAGTCATCACTGAAGTGAAACAAGGTTGTATGCTTGCTCCCATGCTTTTTAGCATATTTTCAGCCATGTTGTCAAATGCCTTCAGTGAGGACAAACTTGGCAGCAAGGTTGGCTACTACACTGATGGTAAATTTTTCAACTTGAAAAGGCTACAAACCAAGACTAAAGTGGAGAGAATGTTGGTGCATGGTTTTCTGTTTGCAGATGATTGTGCACTCACTTCTCCCTCTGAAACTCAAATGTGATAAAATATGAATCAATTAGCTGCTTTTGATAATTTTGGCCTAACAGTTAACACTAAGAAAACACAGATGAACCGTCAGCTAACAGTACACTATCCATACCTAGAATCATTGATTACAACAAATGGAGAAGTTTTGAATGCTGTGGATAAATTCACTTACCTTGGTAGTGTACTTTCCAGGGATGTACACAGTGAAAATGAGAGTGACACATGCAATTGCCAGAGCCAGTTCAGTGTCTGGAAGCCTATGAAGGAAAGTGTGGGAGAGAAGAGGTTAATAAATTAGGGTGTCTACCAGACTACAGAGCCATTGTGCTGACCTCATTGTTGTATACCTGTGAAACCTGGACAGTATACCACTGCCATGCCAGGAAGCCGAATTACTTCCATTTGAATTGTCTTAGAAGGATTCTGAAGATCATTTGGAAGGATAAGGTACCAAGCATTCAAACTTTTCTTCAGAGAGTGCAACTCCTATGGGCTGGCCATGTTGTTCGAATGCCACACATACACTTGCCTCAGCACCCTCTGAAGCTGAAATATGATAAAATATGGATCTCTGTTTTATGGAGAACTCACACAGGGTCAGAAGAAGCAATACAACGATACTTGTAAGGTTTCTCTTAAGTACTTTGAAATTTATTATGGGACATGGGAGACACTGGCACAGGATCAACCAGCATGGTGTGTCCTCATCAGAGAAGGTGCTGTGCTCTATGAGCAAAGTAGAATTGAAGTAGCTCAAAAGAAACTTGAGATACCCCAAATGTTCACATGAACTATTTGTACCTGACCTGTGGTAGAACATTCTGACCTCGTATTGGTCTGATCAGCCATAGTTGGACACTGTAACTTGACTAGCTAGTGATGTCATTTTGGTTCTCTTCAAGAATGAGGAACACCTACAAATATATGTTTTAGGATTATTATCTTCCTTTGAGTTTGTGTCATAAGTACCCTGTCTTCCTAATAATCTTTCATGGCGATATTCTTTTTTTGTTTCTTTTTATTATTCCAGCCTACTTCCTAATTTCCCATTTTATGTAAAGACTATCTGTATAGTCTGTACAGTTCTAGAAGGAACATCTTGGCTGGTCCTTTTGCTCCTTTCTTGCAGGTATTGAGTGTTGTGTTATTTCAGGATCTCTGGACAAGCTCAGGCTGGAGACCTACTAGCATTCATTGCTTGCAGTGTTCTGATCCAGGGCAAAGTCTGGTTGATGTCATTCTGGGCTCAACTTTGAAAATTCCTGAACTGGATTTAGATATGAGTAACATACCTGTGAGTTTGCCCCAGTTAGAGTTCCAGGAGACTGCTGTTAGACTTAGCTTCTAGCAACCAACTGGAAAGCTCTTGCTGGTTCAAAGTAACAGAAATCCAGGCTCCCTGCCCTGATTACTTCCCTGCAGATTTTAAACCCATCTGGAAGCTGTAACTGAGACTCTGGTTCTGGTGTGAGAACCACTTAGCTGTTGCTTGCTTCTGAACTTGCTCCTTCCTAGATACATAGCCAAGGGTCTATGATAGCACCTCACCCTGGAATGCTACTCTGAGGCACAGTACACCTCCTAGATCTGCCCAATATCTCTGACCTAGATTTGAATAGTAAGTAGCAGAGCTGCCGTTTGTTAGCTATTCCTGTGCCCTGCATAAGCTTAACCTTTTCTATTCTGGAATGCTAGATGCTGGCATTTGTGCCTAGATCCCTGGCCCCAGTGTCTGCAGACCTCTCTTTTTGTCTCCTTTTACTGACCAGGGTGGAAAAAGGACTCAATGAGATTATTTTTTCTTGGATTTTCTGAGTACTTGGTCTGGTACATTTTTAGATCTGTTATGAGGCCCTGTGCTTTAGAGTTCGACCATACTTCTTCCTGTTAGTCTTCTAACTTGGCTCTGCCCCCATTTACGTTTTTCTTAAAAAATCTGGGGAGGATTCACTGAATCAAAATGTTTAAAATTAAAATTAAAATGTTTAAGCTATTTTATATTATCTTTTATCAGACTCCAAAAACCTGTGGCTTGAGTAAATATTTTATTTCTCTAAATTCTTAATATTTGTTTAGGAAAAAATGCTTTGTAGGTCATTGCCACATTAAAAAATTCAATTAGTATTTGATATTTAGAAGGGTATTTAGGTATATATGTAATCAAAGCAAAATTTTTAAATTAGCCAGTTTTGGTAGTTTACAATCATTATAATGCATATGTCCATATTTCCGTGGAATAATTTCTACAGGGTTTTGTGGGTGAAGTAGGAGGAAGCAAACAACAATGGGCCATTTATCTTTTCTTAGATTTTTCATAATCTTCCTCATCTGGAATACAGATGACAACAAAAAGTCATCAAATATGCCTCTGTGTGCAAAGGGCCATCAACTAAATTTTGTTTTTTGCCTAATACAGAGGTGTCAAACACGTGTTCTATGTAATACTCTGCAGTGTTGCTAAACCAGATTAAAATGTGAATGGGAAATATTTAACTAAATAAAAGTACAATAGAACATAGATAATATTAATATGTGGTTTTCTAAGTCAGTATGTGAGTTACATTGATCTTCATTAAGGTTTAGTGACTGCTGTTTCTATTTGGGTTTGATATCACTGACTTAGTTTGTTTAAAACTGGTACTATTTGCAGGCCATAATCCAGACCATCATGTGTAAGTTTGAAGCTACAGGATACATTGATTGTAGGTAGTAATAGCTTACAATAGAAGGGAAAGAAAGAATAATAAAAAGTAGACAGAAAACATAAAGTACAATCTAGAAGCATTTAGGAAGTGGACAAATTTATTTTTTTCATATTTCAATTACTGAGGGTATCAGGATGTACTAGGTATTGTGATTACTGAGATTTATAATGATGAATATGAATAATCAAGACGGAAGTTATATTCAGCATACTTTTAAAGCATGGGAATATTAACTGTTATAATGAAAGTTAAATGAGCAAGTTACCTATTCAAAATATTCTCATATATTTTATATAATTCCATAAGAAGTAGATTTTCATAAAATGATTAAAAGTTTAAATGTTTTAGACCTGTACAAGTTTAAAGCTTCAAAAAAATTTCGCCCTGGGAAATTCTTATATGTTGAGCATCTCGTGCCCTAACAATCATGAGCAAATTTAGTTAAACATGAAAAAAACTAATTATCTGTTGGTATTTGAAAATTATATGATAATTCTTATGTAGCACTTTAATTTTATAAAGGGTTTCAAAATTATTAATTATTTATAATACTAGAAAATTATTCTTTTTTGTCAAAATAGGTAAATAAGTCCAAAAGTGAAGTAATTTTTTCAGGATTAAATCATAGCCAGTACCTAGACCAGAAGCCATTTATGCTAAATTTCTTTTCCTGTTTCTTGCACTTAAGAATATTTTAAAACTTATCTTAACCACAATTTATTTTGGTCTCTTTATTTTGATCGCTTTGTCTTTGATCTCTTAATTAAGAAGTGTTATTATTTCTGCATAGAAACCATATCATTCATTGTCATCAAAGAATTGGCAAGACAAGGATTTTTTTCCTCCCAATTTGTGAAATCCTATCTTTTGCTATCTAGAGCAAATTGTTATTTATTTTTTTTGCTATATAGCATGTAGGGCCCCGAGATCTGAATTCATATCTGGCCTCAGACACTTCTACTAGCTGTGTAACCCTGGTCAAGTCATTTATCCTCAGTCTACCTTTTTTTTTCACATCTGTAAAATGAAGATAATAATAGCAATTACTTCCCAGTATTGTTGTGTGAGGTTCAGCAAGGTGCACCAGTTCCATGTTGACAGAATGCTACCTTGTCTGTAATTAGTTTTATAACTTCAAAGACATCTTAGAATTATGGAATGACCTTAAAATTACCCTAGTTCAGAGTAATTTTTTTGTGCCTATGGATCCCTTTGATAGTCTGGTGAAGTCCACAAACACTTCTCAAAACTTTTTCATTCCATAAAATATATAAGATTAAATGGAAAAAAATATTGAAATAAAGATATAAATATTTTCCCAACCAATTTCATGGATCCCCTGAAATCTATTTACTTAAGGGATCCATGGATCCAGTTTAAGAAACCCTAATCTAGTCTACTCGACATCCTTGACAAATTTCATCTAGCCTCTCTTTCATTACTTCTTGAGGTAGCCCATTCTGTGTGAAGAAATTCTTAATTTTTAGGAAGATTTCTTTATGTGAAACCTAAACCTACCTCTCTACAATGTATTGTTGTTGTTCAGTCATTTTCAGTTAGGTCTGACTCTTCGTGACCCCATTTGGGGGTCTTGCCCCATTTTCTTGCCAAACATGCTGGAGTAGTTTGCAATTTCCTTCTTTAACTCATTTTAGAGATGAGGAAACTAAAGCAAATGCATTAAATGACTTGCCCAGGGTCACACAACAAGTAAGTGTTGGAGGCCAGACTTAAATTTAGGGAGTTGAGTCTTCCAGGCTCTAGGCCTGATTCTATCCACTGTGTTACCTATATGCCCCACCAAGTGATGGGTAGCATGTTTCATCATCAGTCTTCTAGAATTTCAGAGGATGTAGGACTGGTCCTGGAGTAAGGAAGACTTAAGCTTAAATCCCTGTAAGTTTTAGATGATATTGGAAACTGAAACTTGCTCTTAGAGTCCAAGCCATACTACTACTTCTTGCTTCTGAACTTGCATTTTATTAGATATTAGTAGGTCCTGCACCTGCACTTTACCCTGGAGTGCCTCATTGTAGTGTTGGAGTGATCCTAGTTTATTCTAGGCTAGCCTAGTATGTTCTAGGCCAGGATATCCTCGAAAAACCATCTTTTGTCAGATGAATGGCCTTAACTAAGTTCAAGGAAGTTAATCATCAGGTCTGCTGCACTTTAACGAGGCAGCTATTTGGCACAGTGGATAGGGCATGGTACTAGCTATGTGACTGGGCAAGTTACTTAACCTCTGTTTGTTCCAGTTTTTTCCCCATCTGTAAAATGAGAGTAATAACAGCAACTACCTCACAGGGTTGAGATCAGATGAGAATAATTGTGAAGTACTTAGCACAGTGCCTGGCATATGGTAGGCATTATATTGGCTTTTAATGTTATTATGCCACTCCAGCTCTTAGCTTCTATTTTGTAGGGGGTTTGGAATCTGCAGTGGAGGAGGGGAGTACTCAACTGATGAAATCTCAAATCCTTGAACTGTTAAAATATATAATCTATTTATTTTCTTTCCTCTTGAAGATTCAATGTATGACTTCTAGTTGCTAATCACGACAAACTTACTATTGTTTAAGTTTTTGTTAATAAAATCAAAGCTATGTTGGATAGGTGTCCCTATGGCAATTCCAGTGGAGTTTTCTCTTACAAACCAAACCTTTTGTTCTTCTGATACTCTCTTCTTAAATCTATCTTTCTAGCTTTGAGATAGTTGTTGATAGATGAAAACTACCTTTTGTTTTGCTAACCGTCTGTAACATTTATTTTGAACCCCCATTTAACACAGGAAGTTTTAAAGCTTATGCAAACTTTATCTTTGATGAAGTAGAATTAAGCTCCTTCCTTTGGTTTCATTTTTGTCTGTATTCTCATCATTCAAGCTCAGTGCTTTTCATAACATGACTGTAAAATAAGGAGGTTGGGCTGGATGGCCTTTGAAGTTCCTTCCAATTCTAAATCTATGATCCTGTGGTCCCTGATTCTAGTATTAATGTATATTAAATTGTATCAAATTGCATTGAAGCTAATAATTGATTTGAGTATACTGGTCAGTCCATTTTTCCTTAACCTTTTAGAGGTTTTATTTCCTTATTTATTTGCTTATGAAAGGCCATAGAATGGTCTTCATCCTGTAGAAATTGTTGAGAGCTCTGTTGTTTCTAATATAATGCTTTTCCTTCAAGTATGGTTTGTAGTTGGGTAATAGCCACTTCATCTTAGGATAAAACTTTATTTTGTCTTATTTTCTGTATATCATATTTCAGTTCTTCTTGTTTCTCATCTTGAATGAATGATCTTGGATGTTTAACTTGGTGTTCCGTTATGTATCTCCTTATTGCGGGAAATGATTGCCCTGGCTTGTGTGTGGGACAGGGATGGAGCCATCCATTTTGAGTCCCTGTTTGGGACTCCTCAGAGTCTGTCCCCTTTTGGACTCCTAGATTGTGAGTCTTTTTTAAGTGGCGAATCTTTTTATGTTTCTGGTTTTTACCTTTGAGAGGGATGATGGAAGAGGTTGAAGGAAAAGACACTGGGAAGGAGAGGAGTGGGCATTGTCCTTCAGGTGCCTGTTCCCATCTCATTACTCTAGAAATTTTGGGGAATTAACTCTTGGGTGAAATCCAGGATCCTCGCTTTTGGTTGAACTGAGTTATCTTACTCCCAAGTGGGAGTGCTCCTTTACTTTGCATTGTCTGATATCTGTGGCTATCTATCTATCTGTCTATCTGTCTGTCTATCCACATGTATATAAGTATATGTATGTATACACACATACATATATATATATATATATATATATTCTCGTACATATACCTTCTCTGATTTCTGTTTTGCTATGATTTTGATAAATGAGTTTCTTTGCTGCTCTCTATGTGTGCTCATAGCAGTGGTATTAGGTGGGGAAGAAATTATGCCTTGGATATATAGAGCTTGGGATCCTGCTCCCCACCAAAAGTGGGGCATCAAAGTTAGCTTAAACCCATTTATATCCCCTTAGAGTGATGACTAACAGTATTTAAGGGAGCAGACAGGTATAATTCTAGCCCAGTACATCCTCTTTCTGTGGAGAGTAGAATGGCCTTTGGTTCTCCCTCCTGGAAGGAATGAAAATATCCCTTGGAAAAAAGTAGAAGAAGAGACTAGAGGTGTCTTTTGTCCCTCCCTTAGAGTCACACATGACATACAAGGCCAGGGGCCATTATTGCTGCATTTATAAATGAAGTTTTATTTTTTTTGCTTATAAATCATCGCTTTGTGTGGCATATTTCTGGAGTATGATGACCATGTACTTGGTTGAGTGGAAGAGAGTATTGTAACTCTGGAATCAATTTAAATCCAGTCCCTGGTGCTTAGGACCTATATATCATGGGAAAGTCATTTACCTTTCCTGGATCTTCATATTTCCTCATATGTACAATGAGGAGCTAGACCAGAGAGTCTCTAGATCCTAATGGCATTTGGTGAAAATTGTCTTTTCATTGGAAATTTTTTCTTCACTTTTTTTTGAATGGCCCAATGGGTTCAAATTATCTCTCTGCTCTTTGCTCTAGTTCTGTTATCTTTCCTTTTAAAGTGTTCTTCTAGCTGAGTTGACCATTGATTTTGTTTTACTTCTTGTCCTGCTGCTAGTTTGTCTTTTTGTAAAACATTTTTGTTTACCATTGGTTCTATATTCTCATTTAAATTTCCCACAGATCTCTCCACTTTGTTAATTTGTATTATTTTGCCATGTTCCTCTTTAACTAATGGCATAATTTACTGACATAAAATCCATTTTTTTTCGGTCACCAGATCCTCTTTTATTTCTCTAAGAGTGTTTATGACTCTCTTTAGCATGTAAAGGTCCACATTTGTTTCCAGTGCTCTTACTGTTTGTTTAGTGATCATGACTTTTGTTTGTTGTTTTTCCCTTTTGGAATCTATATTTTGATTCTTTTAATGCATAATATTTATTCATTGTATTGGAAGGTATTTTTCTTTCTTTGATTAATTCTTTGTTCCTTTTTCTTTTGTGAGAAGCCATTTTAGAGCTTTTTTCATTACCTCTTTATTTTCAATTCATTACCTCCCCATTTTTATTTTCAACTTTTCTGTATCTGTTCTTGTGTTAGAAGTGAGCAGTTGCCTTAACTTTCTTCTACATAAGTTTGAATATTATTGTCAAAAGCAAGAAAATTATGTAGTATCAGCAGCTAATTATCCAAAGATATTCATGTTGTCAAAGGTGGTAAATTCTAGAAGTTATTTCCCTGTGTTGCAGAATTTTGAGACTGCAGTTCCTCTATGGTTTTGGATAATCAAAAATCAAGCATATAAAGGTGGAAAACACATGCACTTCAACCTTATTGATAATTGACATGAGATAGATATAATACATGGAAGATAAAGGGTCCTAAGGAGCCTAGTTATGATTTTATTTATGATTAGCAGCATACCTTTCAAAATATATCTTTTAGCAGTGCCTTGTACTTAGTGGATAGTAATTGATTGATTTATGATCATTATTCCATGAGTTGAATTAGGAAATACTTTGGTTCTTAGGCTTAAAATAATTTATTGGTTTTCTTCCTATGTTTGAATAAATGCTCACTGTTTTTTCTGTAGGTCATTGCTGCTGCAAAAGAAGGATTCAGAGCTGTTGGTTATGAGTTAAATCCTTGGCTCGTTTGGTATTCCAGGTATCGTGCTTGGAGAGAAGGTGTCCACGATGCTGCAAAATTTTATGTTTCAGATTTGTGGAAGGTAGGTGTATAGAAGACGTAGTTCATGGAGAAGCTAACCAATATTTTAATTGATATAATAATTTAATTTAATAATTTAAACTTGTAAAATATTGTAGTATAGTTGGTATGAAGGCAAAGGGAAAATCTGTGAAAAGTAACAAATTATTTTTTAAAATAACACAAAATTAAAATAGTATTACAGTCATAGTTCATTTTGTCTTCTGAATCTTTTAGTGAATGGAATTTAACTAATATTTAGATGTTAGTTGTTAAATTAAGTCTGCTTAAAGTATGAACTGAAATTTGACCTTGTAAGAAGTATTAATTTACTAAATCATAAATTAATTACTTATTAATCTCTACTCCATAATGGCAGTAGAGTCTGATCTCATATAGGATTCTTAAAGATTACAACTAAGGTTTTAACTTTGTCAGACATTTCTGGTGAACATTTGACTTAAAAAAAAAAAAACCCTGTCTATATTTTATTTTAAAAAATGATCAGTGAGTTGCTATTGCACTTCAAAAAGCAGTTTACTTACCTGAGGCAAACATTATACAAATGAATTTTCTTGAGTATATATGTGCTACAGAAAATATTTTCCTTAAAGTTTTCCAATCATAACCTCTGAAGATTCACTGGGTACATTAGTACTGTCAGTGAAACAATACAATTTTGCTTATATTTTAGTTCTGTTGTATAACTGTGTACCAGTCTTTTATAGAATTTAGTTAAGATTTTTCTGAACTACTTCTCTGTTAAACTATTTTTTGTTTTTCTATTTGAAGATCATTTCAGTATTATATAAAAATCTAATATTGTAAGAAAGAAGATGCTAGAAATTTAAGAAGAGTTCAGTAGTTTGAAAAAATATAGACCTTGAATTTTCTGTTAGCTTATTTGCGTAGATCATTTTGGTGAAATAATAAAATGAATTTGCTACAGTTTTCATTCTTCTTTATTTCCTATTTAGTTAGTTAACAAGCATTTATTGATTGCTTACTAAGTTTCTGGCATAGTGTTAAGTGCTGGGAATACAAATAGAAGCATGAAGACAGTACCTGCCTTTTAGGGGCTTCCATTCCACTGGGGGAAGATAGTACATAAAAAGAAGCTGCAAAGGGGCTGCTGGAAGAGGGTGGGAGGAGGAAAGAAGGTACCTTGTGCATGGTAGAAAAAGGCCTGTGGAGTCTCTGAGTTTCTAAGAAGAACCAATCAGAGAGTGAAGCATAGGGCAGAGAGTATTTCCAGCGTGAGAAGTAGTCCAGGGGTAGAGTGAACGTCCATGGTGAAGAAGGCATCATAGAGAAAGTCTTGTAGAGATGAGTCAGTACTTGAGCTTGGAATAGGGAAGAGCTTTATTGTCATCATCGTCATCATCACTACCACCACCACAAGCATCATTATCATTTCTAGTAGTGAATGGAGAGGAAAGTTTTTCTGCCATTTCTCTATATGTTCTCTTCAATTAATGGCTTTTCTAGCTGTTGTCTTAGAGAATCATAGATTTAGATGTAGAAGGGACATTGGAGGTTATCTGGCCCAAATCCTGCATTTATAAGTTTATTTGTTGTTTTCTTTTAAAAATGACCATTACTTTCCATAGACTCTCTCCTTCCCCTATATACTTACACTGTAACACACATATCTAGTCAAGCAAAACAGATTAATACATTATATCTGAAAAATCAAGATTCTTCCTTCTTCCCCCATTTCATTTTAAAGATGAGGAAATTGAGGCCTATAGAGATTAAGTGACTTGCCTAAGATTGTAGTGTCAAAGTCAGAATTCATTTCCTTTGAATTAAAGTCAAAGTGAGGATTCACATCTTTTGACTTAAAATTCATGACTTCTTCCACCATAGCATGCTTCCTGTTCTGTTTCTAGCATAGTGTTAAGCGTTAGGAATACAAATAGAAGCATGAAGACAGTATCTGTCTTCTAGGGGCTTCCATTCCAACGGGGGAAGATAGTACATAGAAAGAAGCTGCAAAGGGGCTGCTGGAAGAGGGTGGAGGGTGTTTCATTGCCCTTCTCAATGTTATTTAGCAATGTTAGAACTTGCTAAGATGTATTAAAAAAAATGTTGAGTGCATAGTTGCCCTACCTGGCTCTAGGCCATCCTCAGACAGGGCTATGCATTCAGGAAAATATACAGGAGAATAGGGACCTTTTTTATTCAGTTGAATAAGGGTTGGAGAGGATTGAGGAGAGAGAATTATATTCTCTCTTTCCTTGTTTAATTTTAAAGAAAACTGTCTTCATAAACTGCATATGCCCATTCTTTCCTCTTGGCTAACCAAAAATGTGAGCAGACACTATGGCGGTGTGGACAGAGCACTGCAGTAGGAACCAGGAGATTTAGTTCTCTGCTCCTTACTAGCCATGTGACTTTTGGCAACCTCTTTGAGTCTTGGTTTCCTAATATTACATTCTTTGCATATGAAATAACACTTATACTATCTACCTTATAGAGTTGTTGTGAAGATCAAATGAGATGTTAATATATGAAAACATTTTGTAACCATAAATTAATATATGTAAACTGTTATTGACTCTGAAATAAACATTTATTGAGTACCTTAAAATTTCTCAGATTAATCTGTAAAACTTTTTTCTTCTCACTTTCTTAGGTTAGTTTTTCACAGTATACAAATGTAGTTATTTTTGGAGTGCCTCAGATGGTAAGTACAATTATTTTGTTTTGTTTTGTTTTTTCTCTCTGACAGCTTTGAAAAGATGACCTGGCCTAGTTAATTCCTGTACCTACTAAAGTTGTTGATCTATGAAATGTTCTACCACAGATTTTTAGTATCCCTTGATGTTCAACAATTCACTGGTTTGAAAAAACATTAAATTTTGCCTCAAGAACTCTAATATTTAAAAGTAAAAGATGATGTTATACTTAAAAACTTACTACAAAATAAAAATTTTCATTATTTAAACCTCTGAGTTTCCAGTTTGGAGTATTGCTTCATGAAATACCAGACTTTAATATAGTTCCCATTTGCCATGGTATGACCACTTTTGTACCACTTAAATTACTTGGAAAAGTTAATGAAATGTTCACTTGTAATTGATCATTCTTCAGATTTTTCAATGAATAGTTTTTGGGGCAAATAAGCATTGACTAGTTGCGATTTGCTTTTGTAGACTGATTTGCCAAAGAACAGAGTATTGAACTTTGATTATGTACTATCAAAAATTAAAGTGCAGCAGCATTGTGTAGGTAGGCAGTCTCATAACAGTTATCTTTGTGTGTTTACTATTAGTTGCGACTTTTGATCATTCTGAAGAGGACTGATTATTTTAGTGAGATAAACAGTTTTAGTTTTGTGAATAGTACTTTGAAGACATCCAAAAACATATTTATATTTTTGTAGTTGAGTTTTAAATTTATTTTTTAAAATCTGTATTAATTAAGAATTGCTACGTATTGTCTAGAATGGTGGAATGATGATTTGTAATGATAGATTTATTACAATCATCAGCCACTTTCCAGGAGAGGGCAGTAGAGATCTTTGCTATAGTCTCTCCTCACTTCGAGTCGAGAGTGCACAGTTATTGGATTTTTGATGAGAACTGTAAGTGGTGGGTTTTGGGGAACTAGTCACTCAGAGGAAATTAGAGCACCTTTGATTTGCTTGGTATTCTAACAGTCATTGGCTTCATTCATCTGTACACACATCTGTAGCTGAAAA
This sequence comes from Notamacropus eugenii, assembly GCF_028372415.1. NCBI lineage: Eukaryota > Metazoa > Chordata > Mammalia > Diprotodontia > Macropodidae > Notamacropus > Notamacropus eugenii. The sequence goes on along the minus strand of NC_092875.1, from coordinate 359,459,845 downwards.
TTTTGTGTTATTTTATCATTTATAAAAAGTACAAAGGCATAAATAATTGAAAGGCCAAATGACATTTAAGAATAGATATTCAGTTAACTTTTGACTATATATACTAGTGAATTAAAGCGATACAAATAATCCCCAAACATAAATAGTAGAAAACATTGTTTCTTTTTGATTTTGGAGAATATTTTAAATGATGTTTCTGAGAAGTACCAGATTCATATTCATAATTATACTTTGCTGAGGTGGAGGCAGTGTGGTATAGCACAAAAAACTTGAAGATCCAGGTTTTAGGCTGCCACTATTTAGCTGTCTAACTTTGAGCAAGTCACTTAGCTTTTTCTGTACCTTATTTTCTTTAATTAATCATGAACTTCCTAAGTATTTACTTTGTGTCAGTTGGGGCAGATAGGTGGCTGAGTGGATAGAGTGCCAGGCCTGAAGTCAGGAAGACTTGTCTTCCTAAGTTCAATTCTAGCCTCAGACACCTACTGCCTGTGTGATCTTGGACAAGTCACTCAGTCCTCTTTGCCTCGGTTTCCTCATCTGTAAAATGATTGTTGTTGTTGTGTTTGTCCTTTGTTGCTGAAGAAGGTCCAACCATGCCATCAGAGAAATGATGACATGACTTGCCGTTGACTTTGTTTTGAATGAGGGAGGGCCGTGCAAGGTCACCAACCTCAGGTTCTCCTCTGGAGCCATCTGAGTCCAGTGACCAGATATTCATTAGGATGACTGGAGATGGCTCAGGATGCAATGGGAGACCCTCGCCCTTTTAGGCCAAGGTCTTCTCAGGTACTCACTTAAGGTGAGGTAGTGCCCATTCAGTGAATAGGCCTGTTTAAGAAGAGTTAGGGGATGGCTCCTTTAATGAGGCAAAGAAAAAGAAAGACATTAGGCTGGGAGGGAAACGGCAACAGTTATTATTGATAATCACTCTTAAGTCAGGAGGGTCCAGAAGAGCCCTTAGGCAGGGGCCTAGTGTGGTCTATTTGTAAAATGAACTGGTAAAGAAAATGGCAAACCACTTCAGTATCTTTGCCAAGGAAATTTCAAAAGGAGTCACAAAGAGTCAGATATGACTGAAAAACAACTAAATAGATGTGCCAGTCTTTGTGGTAGGTATAGCATACAAAGACAAAGGTTAAACAGTCTCTGTCCTCACTCAACAAACTTTTACTATGTGCTAGTCACTGTGCTTAGTGCTAGTAATCAAAAGAAAAAAATAGTCCCTGTCCTCAAGGACTTTATATTCTAGTTGGGGAGACAACGTGTGTCTAGGTGATACATACAAAATAATGGATGGAAGGTGTCTTAGAGGAAAAGACACTAGCAGCTGGAGAGACTGGGAAAGACCTTCCACAGAAGGTGGTGGCTTAGGCTGATTCTTAAAGAAAGCCAGTGATTCTCCAAGGTTCAGATGGAGAGCCTTCTTGGCATGGGGGACAATCCCTGCAGAGGTACTGAGGAGACTGGAAGTGGATGTCCTATATGAGAAATAGTAATTAGGTCAGCATGGCTATTTGATAAAGTGAGTGGAGGATAATTATAATATGGAAAGATAGGAAGGGGACCAGCTTGGAAGAACTTTAAATACCAAGGCTTTACATTTTATCTTAAAGGTAACAGGGTGTCACTGGAGCTTATTAAGTAAGAGGATGGTTTCGTCAGACTAATGCTTTAGGAAAGTGTTTTGGGAGCTATGTAGAGAATGAATTAGGTGGGAGAAACTTGAGGCAGGGAGTCCAGTTAGAAGGTTACTGAAGATAATGCAGGGGAGAGGTGATGAGGGCCTGAAGTAGGATGTTTGCTCTATGAGTGGAGAGAAGTAGATACATTTGAGAGATCTGGCAAATGGTTGGACAGGAGGGGTAAGAGAGAAATTGAGGATATGTGTGGTTGTGAACCTGAGTGACAAAAAGGATTGTGGTGCCCTTGATTGTAACAGAATATTTTGAAAGAGAGGTGGGTTTGGGAGGGAAGAAGATGACTTGGATATGTTAAGTTCAAGATGCCTTCAGGATATCCTGTCTAAAATGTCCAGTAGGCTTAAGTACTAACTAGGGAGATAACACGTACATGTTTAGTTATATTTAAAACACAAATATTAGTATATAAAAAACCCATGAAAAGTAGACTTAAGGTAACCTTGGAGGGGAAAGCACTAGTAGTATAAGATTTTTAAGATTTTAATTTTCCATGACTCTAATATGAAAAGTTTTGTACACACTCTTTCTGACTGCCGGGGAGGTTGACCTAACTGTGTGCTAGGTGGCAAAGGAAAATCAGATATTAACATTTTCTTGTGGGGTGTTTACACATAGATGATTAACACTTGTTGATACTTCATAATTTTTCATGAACAGCTGTAAAGGACCTTAGAAAGCATCAAAATGAGGAAACAGCGCCAGCAGGGTAAAATGACCTGCCCAAAGTCAAACAACTAGTTAGTAAAGAACTAGGACTGCAGCCCAGAGCTTCCAAATCTCTTCTATTGTTTCTGTGAAGATTATTTTCTGGGGCGGAGCCAAGATGGCGAAGTAGAAAGACGCACATACACATAGCTCCGAACCCACAAACCACAGAACGGCTAGACGGGACCAAGCCAGGGCGAATTCTGCACCCAGAGACCACGGAGTATTGGAGCGAGGGAGATTTCTGCTCCTGAGAGACCTGCGGACCTCTCGCGGGGGGTCCTTCGCGCCACGGACTGGGCCCGGGACGGGGAGCTGAGTGCGGCCCTGCCGCGGCCGCGACACTGAGGGGAGGAGATCCGAGAGGGCTACGGGGACGGGATCTCCAGCGGCCACGCGGGTCCCCCCACCCACAGAGGGACCTGCAAACCTCTCTCAAAAGGTCCATTGCGCTGCAGACGCGGAGCCCAGCCCGGACATGCGGCGGCGGCGGCCGTGGCTCCGAGAGGCACAGATCTGAGAGGGCTCCGGAAGCGGGATCTTCAGCGGTGGCACGGCCCCCCCACCAACAGGTGACTGACGGGGGTGGGTGAGAGAGTCTCTTTGGCGGGTTAAGAGGGGAGCGGGGTGCCCCCATGGCTCGGGCCCCCCCGGGAGGTGGGGGCTGAGAGGCGGCTGCGGACAGGGGCTCCCCAAACGGGCAGGAGCCTGGATCCATTGTGGAAGGTCTGTGCATAAACCCCCAGAGGGAACTGTGCCTGAGAGGCGGCCCTGCCCCTGACCACCTGAACTTAATTCTCACACTGAATAGCAGCCCTGCCCCCGCCAAAAATCCTAAGGCGGGAAGCAGCATTTGAATCTCAGTCCCCAAACGCTGGCTGGGAGGACCAGGAGGTGAGGTGGGTGTGAGGAGAACATTCAGAGGTCAGGCCACTGGTTGGAGAAAATGCCAAGAAAAGGGAAAAGAAATAAAACTATTGAAGGGTACTTTATCGGAGAAAAGACACTTCCTCCCTTCCTTTCTGATGGGGAGGAACAATGCTTGCCATCAGGCAAAGACACAGAAATCGAGGATTCTGTGTCCCAGCCCACCCAATGGGCTCGGGCCATGGAAGAGCTCAAGAGGAATTTTGAAAATCAAGTTAGAGAGGTGGAGGAAAGACTGGGAAGGGAAATGAGAGGGATGAGGGAGAAGCATGAAAAGCAGATCAGCTCCCTGCTAAAGGAGAACCAAAAAAATCTTGAAGAAATTGGCACCTTGAGAACTAGCCTAACTCAGCTGGCAAGGGAGGTGCAAGGGGCCAATGAGGAGAAGAATGCTTTCAAAAGCAGAATTAACCAAATGGAAAAGGACATTCAAAAGCTCACTGAAGAAAATAGATCTTTCAAAACTGGAATGGTACGGATGGACGCTAAGGACTTTTCGAGAAAGACAGATATCTCAGAACATACCGCGCAGATTCGAAAAATGGAAGATAATGTGAAATATCTTATTGGAAAAACAACTGACCTGGAAAATAGAATCAGGAGAGACAATGTAAAAATTCTGGGACTACCTGAAAACCATGATCAAAAGAAGAGCCTAGACATCATCTTCCATGAAATTATCAAGGAAAACTGCCCTGAGATTCTAGAACCAGAAGGCAAAATAAATATTCAAGGAATCCGCAGAACACCGCATGAAAGAGATCCAAAAAGAGAAACTCCTATGAGCATTGTGGCCAAATTCCAGAATTCCCAGGTGAAAGAGAAAATATTGCAAGCAGCTAGAAAGAAACAATTCAAGTATTGTGGAAATACAATCAGGATAGCACAAGATCTGGCACCCTCTACATTGAGGGATAGAAGGGAATGGAATAGGATATTCCAGAAGTCAAAGGAACTAGGACTGAAGCCAAGAATCACCTACCCAGCAAAACTGAGTATAATACTTCAGGAGAAAAAATGGTCTTTCAATGAAATAGAAGACTTTCAAATTTTCCTGATGAAAAGACCAGAGCTGGAAAGAAAATTTGACTTTCTAACATAAGAATGAAGAGAACCATGAAAAGGCGAACAGCAAAGAGAAATCGTAAGGGACTTACTAAAGTTGAACTGTTTACATTCCTACATGGAAAGACAATATTTATAACTCTTGAAACATTTCAGTATCTGGGCACTGGGTGGGAGTACACACACACACACATGCACACACGCACACATACATAGAGACAGAGTGCACAGAGTGAATTGAAGAGGATGGGATCATATCTTAAAAAAAAAATGAAATCAAGCAGTGAGAGAAATATTGGGAGGAGAAAGGGAGAAGTTATATGGGGCAAATTATCTCTCATAAAAGAGGCAAGCAAAAGATTTTTTTTAGTTTGGGGAAAAAGAGGGGAGGCAAGAGAAAAACATGAGGTCTACTCTCATCATATTCCACTAAAGGAAAGAATATAATGCACACTCATTTTGATAGGAAAACCTATCTCATAATACAGGAGAGTGGGGGACAGGGGCACAAGCAGGGTGGGGGGGAGAATGGAGGGGAGGGCATGGGGAGGAGAATGCAATCCGAGGTCGATACTCATGGGGAGGGAAAGGACCATAAGAAAATAGAAGTAAAGGGGGACAGGATAAGATGGAGGGAAATATAGTTAGTCCTATACAACACAACTAGTATGGAAATCATTTGCAAAACTAAACAGATATGGCCTATATTGAATTGCCTGTCTTTCAAGGGGAAGGGGTGGAGAGGGAGGGAGCTAAGGAGGTTGGAACTCAAAGTGTTAGGACCAAATGTAATGTTCTTACCACTGGGTAACAAGAAATACAGGTTAAGGGGTCAAGAAAGCTATCTGGTCCTACAGGACAAAAGAGAAGACGGAGACAAGGGCAGGGAGGGAGGATAGAGGAGAGAGCAGATAGGTGACAGGGGCAATTAGAAAGCTCGGGTTTGGGGGGGGAGGGGATAAAAGGGGAGAAAATTTGTAACCCAAAATTGTGTGAAAATAAATGTTAAAAATTAATAAAAAAAAAAAAGATTATTTTCTGTACTCAAATCAAGAACATGGCCTGTCTATGGATATTTCTTTATACAAAACTTAAGGAGAAATACCCTTTTTTTGAAACAAGAAACTTTTCTAGAAATTCCAGGATGTATATTCTCTCTGACTACACTACTCTATGTTTAGTAACTTATTTCTAGACAGTACTCTGTTTTAGAGGTAGCCTAACTTTTAAATAGAAACAACCCAAACATAATAGACTGTAAAGAGTCAACGTCTGAGTGCGTTACAACATGCTGTAATTATTGCATTAACAGGGAAAATAAATAATCTCATAAAAGATTCAGGTTATGGAAAACAAACTAGCACCCAGAGTCACAGTGTCTTAGAGTAAGTAGATGACTTTTTCTCCTTTTTTTAGGTTATTAACTTTCATTATTTAAGAGAATGGCCAGTTAAAACATTGACCAAATTTTAGCTGAATAATATAACAAATGTTTCTGTTTAACATTAAACTCCATAAAAATAAGCACTGGCATGAAATGATTGAAGAAAATATACTGCTATCAGCATGTTTTGATATAAAAACATATCTAAACATTCCGTATTTATTCTTATTAACAGCTTCCTGGTGAGGCCAGTTAATCTTGAGATTTCTTTGAGCTATTTATGTTATTTGAAATTTTAAAGGTATAATTGGACCATGATGACTTTGTGTCGCTTTCAAATCTGTAACTGGGTGAATAATTTTTGAATTCCATTAAGCAGATATGACGCATCACTGCTTCTCTTTGTGTATTATATCAAGAATTAGATTCGTTGCATATTTATGTATAATTTAGTCAGTTAATTTCTTATGATTGAAATAGCTCCTTTCATTTTCAGGTTTATCTTGACTCAGCACAAGTCACAAAGTCATTTGAAATAAAGAAAGTATAAAAATTAAAAAGAATAGTAAGATCAATAACTTTATAATTATCCTTTTTATGAACAAAATTAATATATGAAATCCTTGAGGTTTTGCATCCTTCTTTGAATTTCAGTTATTTCAGACCTGCACAACTTGGCAGTAGGTAGGAGCCAAGTTTAAAATAGGCTAAAATAGCCTGAAGGCTGCAGATAAGTTATACTAGAGAAAGACTGACAATGGCAGATTGCCACAGGTTATGTGACAAATAGGAGAGTGTGCGACATTATCTATTTTAATATTTATATCCATAGACATATCTATATCTATATCTATAGATACATATATGTATTATATAAAATAAGACAACGCTACATTTTTTGTAGGCTGCCCCAGAATCCTTTGGTGAGCTGGAAGTAGCCTGTGGGCAGTATGTTGTGCAGGCCTAATTTATTTGAAGGGTGGGCCAGGCAGTCTTTTTTGTGGGTTGATTTATTTCATTGGTTAAAAAAAAAGCTTGAAACATACTCTGTGGCTAGTACAGTTTTTTTTTTTTACAAGTTCCTATCATTTAACCTAATATCTTTGTTTATTGCATTCTTGATCCTAATGAGTAATTAGCATTTGAGCCCATTACAGATATGGCTAATGCAGTCTTTGCCAAACTGATTTAGAATGGATTGTAGGTAGGTAACTTTGGGTTCTGTGGAAAATCTTTAGAGGTGAATTGTAGATTTTGCTTATATTTATATACTCTTATAGGGATATACTTTTAAGATGGTAATGATAGTTATAAGAAGTCAAATTATAGAAACAAATATTTTAGGGACAAAAAAATTTGTTCAGCATATTATTAATACATGAGAATAATTTTGTCAACTCTTACAATAAATATTTTTTTAAACACAAAACTTGTGATTCATGGAAGAATGAGAAAAACAGCACTTTTTGCATTCTTTGAATATTTTTAAAAAGTCTTTAAATTTCATTACTATGGATATTCATTCCACTGATGAAGACCACAGGCCATCTACACCTAGATAAATAGTTTTCATGAGTTTTTATGCCAAACAAAATTCATTATCTAGTGGCTACAGTTCTGGTAATGATTCCTTGTTTATATTAATAATGATAAGTTACACAGGATAATTCTTTTAATAGATCAGTTGACACCTGACTAGAAGTCTGATTTCCTGGGTATATTATAGATTTTTTTTTTTAAAAATGAGCATACTTGTGAAGACTAAGACTTATGCCACTATTAAAGACAGGATAGCTGAATTGATATACTATTAGTCTATATGGAATTTTAAGGACTTCTTAATTTTCATTGACATGCTTTATGTTTATATCGCTTTCATTTCTGAATATACCTTTCCTTTCCATTTTCAGAGAGCCATCTCTGTAACAAGGAAAAGTAAACAGGGGAAAAAACAGTTCAATCTATCATCAAAATTCCATGGCATATGGAATATTTTATGCTCACAGGCTTGTACCTCTAGGAAAAAGGGAGGGACATGCTTTTTCTTATCTCTTCTAATCAAAGTTTGGTTATTATAATCATATATCTTTCAATTTGTGTTTTTTTATTCTTTCCATTTACATTGTTGTAGTTATCATGTATATTGTTTTCCTGTTATTTCACTCTGCTTCAGTAAGTTTTCCCTTCTGATTTTTTTGTATTCATCATTACTTTTGGTATAGTAATATTCTGTTACATTAATGTACTATAGTTTAATTATTTCCCAATAAATGAGCATCTTGAATAAAATATTTTGTAATTAAGAGCATTTGTAAATATTAAAATAGATAAATAATTTAAAGCTATTTGCATTATAAGTGTAGTCATAAAATTAGAGCCCAGTATAATTAATGTCTTATTAAACTGGCATATTTTATAATTGATATTTTAAGACAGGTTGGTAACTGCAAGTACTTTGTTTTACGTATTTTAATGAATTATTTTACACTTTGTATATGTGACCTGAAGTGATCTCTTTCACAAAACAATATGACTTTCTGACTAATGAAGAAAAATTACAGTAGTTTTGTAGAATTATAAAATGCAGAAGGAATTTCTAAACAGATATATAATCTAACTTGCTCACTCTGTCAGTGGTTGTCTTATTCTCTACAGATGCCACAGTTGGAGAAGAAACTTCAGCTAGAACTGGAAGATGATGCCAGAGTCATTGCTTGCAGATTTCCTTTTCCACACTGGATCCCAGATCATATTACTGGAGAGGGGATAGATACTGTGTGGGCATATGATTCTAAGACTTTTAAAGGAAATGAAAAGAGCTACCCCAAACCTGTTGTGCATTTGTATTAAGTCATGTAAGTGAAGTCTTTGTTGAAAGCATAATTCTTGATTATTTTTAGTATAAATCACATTTACATCTAGTGCTTTTGTAATTTACTTACAGAACTGTACCTTAATAAAGTTCACATTTTTTAAAATTAGGAAAATGCCCTGTGGAACGGATTAAGAAATTTTCTTTTGGGGGGGCAAAGGGGAAAGAAATTAAGGAACACAAGTGGATATGTAATGAAAGAGTACCTAAAATGGGTTTACTGTAATGTCATGCATTTGAACTCTGAATAAATATGAATTGGTGGTGATGATTTTCAGATAGAACAAGACTATAAGAACAAGTGATCCTTTTTAAAGATGTTTTTTGTTACTATAAATGTAATTTCCTATGACTTAATTAACATTTCAATTTTATCTCTCCTTCTTTTCTCAAAATTAGTAACCCAAAGGATTTCATAAAGCTTTTAAGAATACATTTGGTGTAATTCTTTCCCAGGCTAATGGAAATTTGAAAAAAATTTCCTCCCCCCCAATGTTAGGAAAAGCTCATTTGCGGAGGTTACAGACCTCTTCTCTAATTTAGTGCTTTGCAGTATGTGAGCCTGGACCCTTGGGAGAGGAGAACACAGTTATTGTGAAACTATCAGTAAGTAAATTTAACTTGTACACTGGATAAATAATATCACAGAAAAATGTATTGTTAGTTTTCAAATGTATTCAGATGTTGTTAAAATGAATAAAAAACATTCACTTAAAAGCATCGCTAAATTTGTAATAATTTTCCCCAAGATGATTTTAGGCTGCCCTTAGGTTTTAAAAACATAAGCCAGTTTTGGGGAGAAGTATAGTTTGTATTGTTTGGTGTTCATAATACTAAGATAAAATAGGAAGTTGTTGTGGAAAAATGACTAGAAATTTCTTGCCATCAGCATACTCTATAATTATTAAGCCCCTATTTTGTGCTATCCATGTAATCTGTGCTTTTCTTCAAGTGATATTGATGTCAGGTTGTAGTATGGTTGTAGTATGCTATTGTATACACAGCCATCAAGCAGATCAATAGTTCTGTAGCTTGGTAAATAGCCTTCAAAATTTATATTCTTAGGTTATATTTTTTAAGAGAAAGGGATAATCAGAAATATACTAGAATTCAAAGGTACTTTATGGATTATGTGATTTAAATCCTTAATTTCATAGATTATAAAACTCAGGAAGGTGTTACTTCTTAGTATCATGGCTTTAGAGTTGGAAAGTTCCTTAAGGTTCTTTTCATTAAGGTCACATTTAAGGTCAGAGGTATGAAGTGGCTAAGTCAAGATCTGAACTTTACCAAGATCACATTACTTCATGTCTGAGTTGGAAAGTATGACCTAAGTCTCCTGAATCTGGGTGTATATGGTTCTTAGTAAGGTTTATGTGATGCTTTAGTAGGCATGATGGTGATAGTGGTGGGAAAGTGATACTAAAATGCTAAGAAATTTTAAATTTACAATCCAGTTATGGAGATTGAATCAAATGCACCTCAGTCAAGCTTTAGGGGAGAGGCCCCCTAACAAATGAAAATGAATATAAATGAATATTGTAAATTAGTGGGGTAAATAAGTACAGAAGATATGTCAAGTAGAGAAGAAAATATAGTATAGTCAAGGTGAGAGGCAGTGAGTAGAATAGTGGTCTTAGAATCAGGTTTGAATTCTGCCTCTTAACAGGAGCTGAGTGACCATGGGCAAGTTAACTTAACCTCAGTTTTATAATCTGTAAAACAAAAACCCTATAGTATGTGCCTCAGAAGGTTGTCATGGGGCTTTGATGAGATAATGTATGTATGGCATCCCTCACTTTTTTACTATGATATTGTAGTACCTTGAGCATAGTACCCCAGATATAGTCCCACTGTCTTCTATAGACCAATAATAGACTGCAGTGCAAGGTGAAAATATGGTGGTCATAAAGGATAGGAAGTGTGCCCCTCTCTCCCAGTCTGTGTTCTGCGTCAAAGCCTACTCACCTTGCAGGATCCTGCTCATATTTGGTTAAAATAATTCTCTATATATTCTATAATATATATACAATAATCCTGTATATAATTCACTTAGTCTTTTCTCTGTCTTCAGCATCACATGAGGGTATATACGTTTAAGCATTTGCTTTGCTTGCCCAAAGGTCAATGGATAGAAATTTCAGAGAGGCAGATTTTGATCTAAAATAAGGAAAGAGTTCTAACAATTAGACTTGTTCAAAAATTGAATGAGTTGCCTTGGGAGATGGTGCATTGAAAGTCTTGAAGCACAGTCTATGTGACCCCTTGGTGGTTATTTTTTGGAAGTATTGCTGCTTAGGTATCATGTGAACTAGATAACCCAGGAGGTCAGTTTTAACTTTAAGACTCTGCAGTGGTATGATTCAGTGTGAAAGTCCCAAACCTTTATGCCAAAAGGTAGGGAATCGAATAGGCTAAATTAAAGACTTTAATTTAGCATGCTGCAACCTGTGACTTGGACTCATCTCCTTGTCAACACTGGACACCCAATCCAAATGAACCATCTGGTCCCCAGCTGCTTTGCTTCAAGCAGTTAACACACAAGGGGATTCTGTTTTCAAATCTTCTCTAAGACACATGAATACTTTGTGTTCCAACTTCCTGTCTTTCTTCCAACCCTGCTTTGGATCCAACCTAGAGGGGAACAATCAAAAAGGTCAAAATAATAGTGGAGCATGAGGCAATTGAATGAAGGACAATCGATCAAAAATAATCAAGAGGATAAGAAGGCTAATGTCTGAAAACAGACTAAATACATTTGGACTGTCATCAGGAAAGGTGAAAGTTGAGGGAGATATAATTTTAATCTAAAAAACCATAAATGTGTATTTATTTGTTCACTAAGCACTCGATGCCTAGAATTGAAAGGATAATATTTTAAATTATACATTTTTAGCCTTAATATTAAACTCTAATGCAACCAATTAAACTTTCTTTGTGATTTTTTTGTGTGTAAGTTAACTTTAACACGTAAGATATTATAACTTTTTAGTCACCACTTCCAAATCTCCATTGGAGCCTGCTTAGGAGTCTTTGTCTCTTCATCATTACTTTTCCTGTTAGAGTTGCTGTCATTCTGGTTCTGCTCTCTTTACTTTGCATTATTTCATTATTGTCTTCACAGACTGCTTTGCATCCTTTATACTTGTTAGTCTTAATTGTATTATCATATTCTGTCACATGAATGTATTACAGTTTACTTAATACTCCCCCATTGTTGGACATTTAGATTGTATATTTTTGTAGTTAACAATAATGCTGTTATGAAGGGCTATTCTGAGAGGCAGTATAGCATAACAAAGTACTATACATGACATCAGGAAGACCTGGGTTCAAGTTCTGCCACAGATATTAGCTAGTTGATTGGTAGAAGAAATTAATTTTATCTCCTTAAGTTTCAGGGAGATTAAGAATGAGGCACTAAATTGTGGATGAGTTATGACTGATCACTGGAGGGAATTCTCACACTGAGCAATCAGAGGCATTTTTCAGTTTATGAAAATGTTTCTGAAAATATTTTTTGTCTTTTGTTAATACTTTCAGAGTATATACTCCCAAGCATGAGATTATTATTTTAACTGGCAGCTGATTTAGCTTCTATTCTGTAGTGCCATACCCCTCTCCAGATAACATTCTACAAGTTTTCAATTCTGCCAGTAATGAATAAGTGTACCAGTTTCCTTGCAATCCATCAGCATTGAATTTTGATACTTTTCATTATTTTTGCCTATTTGATACAAATGAGGTGATACTTCCTAGTCCTACCTAACTGCAATTCTTTGTTAGTGAGTTTGGGTAGTTTTTCAAGTAATTATTAATAGTTTGTGTCTGGGGAAAACTTCTTGAAGTTTGAAAGAAGTACATCAAAGAATTATTCTTTCTTTTCCTCCAAAAGGTTCATGATTGGATTGATGTGGTTCTTCCTCTAGTGTTGCTATTTGAACTCCTTTTGTATCTTAGTCAATGGTTTCAGGAGTTTCTATGGCCAAAAGTAATTCATCATCCAATGGACAAGCTCTCTCTAAATTTATTTAGATTGGTTACTAATAGTTTGGTAGACTTGCCAGCTTGATAAGACCTGTTCAGGGTCATTGCCACGCCACAGGGAGGAATAGTGGCAGGACTTTATTGAAAATGATTCTTTCATTTAACAGATTTTTATTGAGTGGCTCTTATGTGCAAAGCACTGTACAGGTGCTGTGGAGAATACAAAAGGAGATTAAGGCATGGAAAGTATTTTTTTTTTTTACCTGCTAATGAATTTTGAGTCTCCAAAAGATTAAAGAAAATAAGATAGATTTTTCTCCTCCTGTCTTCTCCAGTAGACCGTTTCATTACTTATCTCTTTTTAATCTTCATCTTCTTTCTAGTTACTAGGTCCTTTTCTACTACCTTCGAACATGACCAGGTGGGGTCAAATGAGAATATTTCTAAAGTTCTTAGCATAGTGCCTGGCACAGAGTAGGTGCTTAATGTTTATTCCTCCCAAGTCTCTTCTATCCTTTAAAAAAATCTCTGCTGTACACACAGGGTAAAGGTAAAAGGCTGGAGTAGAATATATTATGCTTCAGCTGAAGTAAAAAAAGAATCAAGGGTAGCAGTCCTGATCTCAGAAAAAGCAAAAGCAAAAATAGATCTAATTTAAAAGTAAGAAAACTATGTACTGCTAAAAGGCATCATAGACAATGAAGTAATATCATTACTAAACACATGCACCAAGTGGTATGGCATCCAAATTCTTGGAGGAGAAGTTAAGGGAGTTACAGAAGAAATAGATAACAAAATTATTCTGGTGGGGGACCTCAACCCCACCCCCCCCCGCCCTGAACTAGGTAAGTCTAACCACAAAATAAACAAGACAAATTAAGGAGGTGAATAGAATTTTAGAAAAGTTAGATATAGTAGACCTCTGGAGAAAACTGAATGGGGATAGAAAGGAATACACCTTTTTTCTCAGCAGTATGTGGCACATACTCAAAAATTGACCATGTACTTGGGGCACAAAAACCTCATAATCCAATGCAGAAAGGCAGAAATATTAAATTATGATCATGATGCAATAAAATTATATGTAATATAGGGCCATGGAAAGCTAGATTAAAAATTAATTGGAAACTAAATAAACTAATCCTAAAGAATGAGTTGGTCAAACAACAAATCATAGAAATGATAACTTCATCCAAGAGAACGACAATAATGACAAAAATGATCAAAGCTTATGAGATGCAGTGAAAACAGTTCTTAAGGGAAGTTTTAAATCTCTAAATGCTTACATGAATGAACTAGAGAAAGAGGAAATCAATGAATTGGGTGTACAACTAAAAAAGCTAGAAAAAGAACAAATTAAAAATCCTCAACTAAATACCAAATTACAAATTCTGAAAACCAAAGGAGAGATTAATAAAACAAATTAATAAAACTATTGAACTAACAAAACTAAGAGCTGGTTTTATGAGAAAACCAATAAGATAGATAAACTTTTGGTTAATTTGATTAAAAGAAGAAAATCAAATTACCGGTATCAAAAATGAAAAGGGTGAATTCACCACCAATGAAGAGGAAATTAAAACAATAATTAGGAACTATTTTGCCCAACTGTATGTCAATAAATTTGACAATCTTAGTGAAATGGATGAGTATTTACAAAAATACAAATTGCCCAGATAAACAGAAGAGGAAGTAAAATGCTTAAATAACCCCATCTCAGAAAACAACCTCCTTTGGACTGTGCCATCTTAAAAAGTTGTTATTGTCCTATATTCCTGGAAAAGACCATGTATACCTATTACCTCCACTTCTCTCACTTTCTCCACAACCCTTTGCCATGTCTCTGACTTTACAATTCAATTGAAACTGCTCTCTAAAGTTACCAGTGATTTCTTAATCCATAAATCTGATAGTCTTTTCTTAATTCTCATCTTTCCTGATGTCTTTGCTACATTTGAAGCTGTTGAGCACCCTTTTCCTCCTGGGTACTTTCTCCTTTCTGGGTTTTTGTGACACTATTCTCTTGGCCTTTTTCTTATCTGTCTGATTGATTCTTTTCTGTTTTGTTTTTGTTTTTAATGGCTTATTAACTATGTCATACTTTTAAAATATGAATGTCCTCTAAGGCTCTCTCCTTAACCCTCTTCTCTCTTTTTATACTTTCTTGGTGACCCCCTCAATTTCCATGAGTTTAATTTTCATCTTTGTGGAGGTTGTCAAGTCAATCAGTGTTTATTAAGCATTCACTATGTGCCAGGAACTGTACTAAGCACTAGGGATACAAAGAAAGGCAAAAAGGAGTCCTTACTGTCAAGGAGCTCAATCTAATGAGGGACACCAAACTAGGTAAAAACAAGGTATGCACAAGATCATTTAGAGGTAATCATAGAGGAAGGGCAGTAGCAATAACAGGGATCAGGAAAAAGCCTTCTTGTAGAAAGTGGAATTTTAGTTGGGACTTGAAGGAAACCAGGGAGGCCAAGAATTGGGGATTAGGAGGCAGAGAATTCCAGGCACGGGAGAGAGCCAGTGGAAATGCATCTAGTCAAGAGGATTGTCTTGTGTGAGGACCAGTATTAAGAGAGGCCATTGTCACTGGATTGCAGAATATGTGGAAGAAGATGAGAAAGATGGGAAAAGGCCTGGTTATGAGGGGCTTTAAAAGCCAAGCCAGTTTATATATGAGGCAATAGGGAGCCAGCTTTAGGAAGATAAATTTGACAATTGACTAGAGGGTGGACTAAAATAGAGGAGAGACTTGATGTTGGGAGACTAACAAGTGACTCACAAATCTGCATACATTCAGCTTCAAGACCTCTCCTGAATTTCTGCCCTGTACCACCAACTGTCCATTGGACATCTCAAACTGAATACCACAGACACGTCTCAAAATCAAACTTATTTTACCTTCAACACATTCCCTTATTTCTGTTGAAGGCATTGCTATTCTTCCAGTGTCTCAGATTCTTTGCTCATTCTCACTCACCCCACACATCTATTCCTCTAATCTTGCCATTTTTACCTTCTCAACATCTCTTGGATCTGATGTCTCCTTTCTACTCATATGCCCACAACTTAGATTCCCTGATTCCAAAGGATTCCTTGATTCCAAAGTTATTGCAGTAATCTCCTAATAGATTGTCTTGCTTGATGTCTTTCTCCATTCTGATTTCTCCTCCACATAGTTGCCAAGCAGTGATTTTCCTCAAACATAGATCATACCGTGTCTTACTCTCTTACTTGATAAATTCTAGTGACTCCCTCGTGTTTCAAGGACAAAACTTTAAAAAATTCTCCCTAACTTTTTGCTTTTTTAATGTAACTTTTATTTTTGTCAATTTATCAATTTTTTCTTCATCCCACTCTCCAATGAAAAAAGATAGAAAGCCAAAACTCTTGTAACATGTGCATGATCAAGAAAAATGAATTCTCACTTTGAAAAAAAATGTACATCTCATTCTATACCCTGTGCCCATTACCTCTCTGTCAGGAGATTGGTAGCTTGCTTCTTCGTTGCACCTCTGAAATGGTTTAGATTGATCACAGATTTTTAGACTTTATAAACTTCAACTGAAGCACTGTAGATTTTGCTCCAGACCTTTATTTTTAAATTGGTGTAAATCCTTATGTTTCAAATGTCTTTCTTGTAAACAATATATTTTTGCAGTCTGCTTCCTAATCCGTTTTTTCTCTCTCCTGGTTCTTCTCCTACCCCAGCTGACTACTCTTCAGTCTTCTTTGCTAGATCCATTCCCACTAACCATGGATGTTCTACAGGCCTCTGTCCTGGGTCTTCTTATGTTCTCCCTCTATACTGTTCCATTTGGTCATCACATCAACTCTCATGGATTCAGTTATCATTTCTATACTGATGATTCTCAAATCTATGTATCCATCGCTAACCTCTTTTGTTGACCTGGATGGTCTTGGAGACATCTTAAATCCAACATGTCCAACACTGAACCCATTATCTTTCCTCCTAAACCCTCCCCGCTTTCCAAACTTCCCTATTACTGTGGAGGGCACCACCATCTTCCCAGTCTTTCAGGCTTGCAACTTAGGCATCATCCTCTAGTCACTATCTCTCAGTTCCCCATATCCAGTCTGTTGCCAATGACTGTCAGTTTCACCTTTGCAACATCTCTTGAAAGTGTTCTTTGATACTGCCACCATCCTGGTATAGTCCTTCATCTCCTCACTCCAGGACTATTACAATATTTGTTGGATGGCCTGCCTGTCACAGATCTCTCCCAACTCTAGTCCACTGTAGTTCTACTAAGCCACCAAATTGATTTTCCTAAAGTACAGATCAGACCATGTCACACATTTCCCTCCAACTCAATAAATTCCAGTGACTCCCTATATTCTCTAGGATCACATAAAATACCTTCAGTTTAGTGTTCAAAGTTCTTCATTACCTAACTGTCTACCTCCACCCTCCTACCTTTCCAGTCTTCTTATACTTTACACCCATTCATGTACTTTTCATCAAGTGACATTGGCTTCCTTGTTATTGCTCAAAAAAGACATTCCATGTCCCAATTTTGGGCATTTTCCCTTGCTGTTCCAATGCCTGAAACTCTTCTTCCTTATGTCTGACTTATGGCCACCTTGACTTCTTTCAAGAAAGCCTTTCCAAATTTTTCTTAATTCTAGTGCCTTCCCTCTGTTGATTATTTCCTGTTAATCTTATATATAGTTGTTTGTACAGAGATGCTTGCATTTTTTCTCTCCATTAGATTGTGAGCTGCTGGCAAATAAAGATTGTCTTTGACTGTTCTTTGTACCCTCTCTCCCACCTTAACACAGTGTCTGTCACTTAAGGCACTTAATAAATGCTAGTTGACGATTCCATTCTACTTTATATGTGAGTTCAGTCCATTCACATTCATAGTTATGATCCTTGTCTATTTCTCTACATCCTGTCCTATTATACTTCCCCTTCTCTTTGTTTCCCACCCTCTCTTTATAAAGAAGAGGGGCTTGAGAAAGAGTGTTCTCAGAACCAGCACTCTGGGCTTGGTATGACTTCTTCTGCTATATTGCCGCTCTTTTCTTTCTGTCACCCAAAACCAAGTCACGAGTACTTATCCTTTTTTCAACTCATTTAAACTCCTCTGTGAGAGCCACTCTTCTGTAGTCAGTTTATTTTATTTAGGATTAATCTTTCTCTTAGTCTACCCTTCCTCTCAGTGTCCTCTCTCCTTTTTCTCATTTATTGAGGGAAAGGTATTTCTGTACCCAGCTCTGTGTGCATATTTTTCTCTCTTATGACCAGTTCACATAAGGGTGGAGTTCTTGTGTCCCCTACACCCCCCACTCCTTCCTCCTTTTGTATCTTCCACTTGCATACTTCAACTATGGAGATAAATTTTCTCAGCTTTCCTTTCCCTTTCCCTTATTTAATTTCTCCCTCCCTTTATATTATTCTTTTAAACTCACCTCAGTATAATAAAGTTACTCCAAGGCCTGCTGCCATATTAGAATCTTTCCATGCAAGCCCCTTGATGATTATAGGGTTCTGAGGAGTCACACACATCATGTTCCCATTTTAGAATATACACATTTATCCTGTACTCAACTCTATGTGTATTTGTGTGTATTCTGTACACTTCCTTCTTTGGACCAGTTCAGATGAGAATGAGGCTCACCGTTGCCCCCTGACCATCTCATAAGACGTGGTGAGTGAGACTCATCATCCACATATATCCATTTTTGGTCTCTGACCATAGAACAAAGGGATATGTTATAAAAGTGTATATTTGTCCTTGATAGTATTAACTTCTTGTAGACTGAAAATTTTGGGTGGAACCACATACAAGTAGGACAGCTTTGAAAGTAACATGTTGAATTTATAATATACTTAAAAGCAAACTGTACATAAGAGAGGATTGCAGTTTTATGTAAAAAAAAAGATTGAAGATAAAATATACTTCTCATCTCCATAGAAAGATAGTAGACTATGGGAATGGGATAAGGCATAGCCATCCAGACATGGCAAATGTATGGAGGTGGAGGGTGAGGATGGGGCCACAAGTGGGGAGGATAAAGGGATTGTTAACTGTATTTGTTCTCACCATGTATTCCTTATGAGTAGGGGAGAGGGCAGTGATAGATTCTAACTGAAAAATAAATTAGTATATGTTAGTATATATTAAAAATAAGTGTACAATATTCTATTGCCCAGATACCTAAGTTCTTTATTTTGGAATTTATTTTGTATAATACGGAAAGTTTTCCCTGGCTTACAGTTTGTCGTGTTTTTTTGTTTTTTTTTTTTAGTTTTTTAAGGCACAGGGAGGTAAATTGGATTGGCCAAGCGGTTGAATTGTAGTTTGTTTTCCTGTCTCCCCCATTAGCCTTTTCTGGAATACAATTATCTGTTCTTACATAGTGGCCCTTTTAATGCTAGCAATAAGTCTGAAAATAGGGGTACTGCAGTTATATAGGGAATTCTGGTGCCAATTGCAAGATGCAGTAATTTCCCCCCAATCAATATCAATGCCCTACAGCACAGGTAGGGAGGGAGTTTGAGTGTTCAAGGATAGATTGCCGGTTACAGTAGATATGTTGCCTGATGAGAAATAATGCCATCACATGCATTTTAGATTTTACCTAAGGTTAGCAGATTTAAGCAGAATCACATAATGGAATTTTCTGAAAACAAGCAAACTTATAATTTGAATGACTTCCTGGACATATTTATGAGGCTCAGTTTAACTTTTTTCTTTTTCTAAAAGTCTCATATTTGATATCCTGAATTCTCTCTTGCCTCATTCCTTCTTTCTTCATGTTAGCCTACTATTTTTTTAAGTGGCAGGTTTAATGACAATATTAGCCAATTTTCCCAGCATATGTTTGTATAATTTCAATGGGGAATAAAGGGAAAATAGGGAATGGAAAGGAACAATGGCAACTTGGGATCATTGGGACAAATGACTTTATCTACATAATTCAATATGAACTGAGTCATTAAAGATTTTAAATTGTATTCAGTGTGCTCTGTCTTAAAAAGGAGTTAGAAATATGTTTTAGAAAGATTTCTGTCAATATAACTTAAATTTGTATATTTCAAAAGAATGAACTTCAGTTAGCTAGAAATTCACTTATGTGAAACATCACACTCCCTGAAGATACTGGGTAATGAAGTGTCACTGTACAATTACACATAGCAATTTTATTGGAATCAGTGCAGTTGTGACTCAATAGGCTCTTGCAGTTTAATCAATAACAAAAACATTATCTTCATCACTCAAAGTTACATAGTATATGGCTTATACATAGGGGAGACAAAATCATCTATATTTCTAGTCTGAAATTAGAATTTGAAAATTATATAACAAAGATTGATAAATAGCTTATTGGTCCCTGGTTATTATCCAAGGATAGATAAGTTGAAATCAAGCTTCTCTACAAAACCTTTTCTATAAAGGTAGAAATATATAGTCAGTAGGATGAAGCAATTGAGTAGAACTTCTATTGATTTGTTAGAGTCTAAATCAATCAAATTAGTTCCCCTACCTCAAAGAAATCCTATACAAAGGCAATAATGCATTTTTATCATCACAATAACCATTATTATGATCTAATAGAGTTTTTATGAGATATAGGATTTTATTTGATTGATTTGAACTTTAGCAAGATAATGCTGGTGCTGCTGATTGGCAACATGATATGGTGGATAGGGAGTTGGCCTTGGTCAGAAAGATTTGGCTTCAGGAAGACCTGGCAGGTCATTTTACCTCTCAATGGCTCCAGCCTGAGCTATCTTTGAGATCCTAGAACAGATTCCCCACTCCTGTTCTAGAATAACACAACTCAACACCCCAAGAAATCTTCAGAAGGGTTAAAGAGGACAGAAACTCAACCCAAACATGCTCTCTGGAAGTGTGCAGGGCTTGACCCTAACAAAAAGTCCATAATCAGAGAGGAGACTGGAAGCATGAGCAAACAAAAACAATTCCACCATAAAAGGGAAGAGCATCTATAAGTAAAGCCTCAAAGTAAAATGGCATGGGTACATGCTTAACTAGAATTCCTTGAGGAGATGAAGCAGTTGTTTTTCTTAGATTTAAATTTTTTTTTAAATGATGGAACTAGAGGAAAAAGTTGGAAAAGAAATATGAGTTTATGTAAGAAAGAATTGGAAACAGAATCAACAACTTGGCACAAGAAGCACAAAACTTTACCCAAGCAACAAATTCTGTGAAAATTAGGGATGTGCCAAATAGAAGATAACAACTTCATGAGAAAACAAGATATGTCATCCTCTTACATTTCACCTCGCTTCAAGTCCTACCACAGACTACATCCCTAAACCATTGCATTTGGTTGCAAGCAGATTCAGTAAAAGAGTATGGGTCAATGAGTACAAACTCACTGCCAATACTGGAAAAAAATATTTAAAAATAGATGCTTTATTGATGTGTTAACTTTATCTTTTAATATGAAGGATTACTACAATTTAAAAAAGTGTTGAAGAGGTGAATTTGGTAATGATGTGGGACTAATTCATAATGGCCTTTAAAGATTCTGTATATTTATTTAGGAATTAAAACTCTGGAAAAAAAATGTATGCATACATGGCACACATGCCTTACATGTTATATACATCACACACGTCACAAAACATGAAACAAACCTCCACATATTCATATGATGTCATGTAACAATATGCCATGTGCCACAGCACACATGCCACATGTGTAATATATATCACATATACCACAAAACATATAACACAAAACTAGGAAACATGTATCAGGTAACAGGAAATATGAAACATGTAATACAAAACACACTTCCATATAGTTATATGATGTCACATCACAACATGTCATGTGGCACATGTAATATCTCACACATGCCATGAGTCACACACAACATGTTAGAAATATGAAACACATGTAACATGTGTAACACAAAACACATAACATGTAACAGTTTCCATATATTCATATGGTGTCATGCCACACACATATCATGTGTCATGTAAGGAAATACACCTGAAAAAAATGGGACACAGATGAAGTCTCTTTCTGAACGCTATAGGGCTTTGTACCTCTCTCATTGTGCTTTCACATTCTATCCTATTTTTAGGAGGGAGTATGGTGTTGTAGAAAGCACCTGGACTTGGGGTCAGGAGAAATCTTGGTTTGAATCTCAGCTCGGACACTTGCTAACAGTGTGACCACCAGTAAGTCACTAACCCTCTCAGAGCTTCAATTTCTTTATCTATGAAATGAGGATAATGATGATGGCAGTACCTACCTCACATGGTTTTTATGAAGATCAAACTAGATAATTAATGAATAAACATTTATTAAGCACCTACTGTGTTCCAGGCATTGTGCTAAGTAAGGACCGGATGTTTGTAAAGTATATCAACAACCTTAAAAGAATGTATTTATATAAATGTCAGTGATTGTTAACTGGTGTATTATAGTATAACTTCTATCAGAGGTTCTCACAATATAAAATGTCTAGATTTACTTTGAGGAATTCCTTACCTCTCTGGCTCATAAACTCCATACAGAAAATTTCAGACAATCTCAGCGTGATGATGACACCAGCTCCCCTTAGAAGTATACACTTTACAGAATTAAACAGGGGTTGTTATCTGAAAGGTTGAAGCAAGCAAGAAAGGAAAATTCACAACCAAGCAAGTCTCTTTTAAGAGCCCTTTTAAAAGGGCTCCAGAGACCCACCTTTTTTCAGATATCTCTGGAATCTCAGCTGCTAAAGCCACAGAAATTGTTCCACCTTTATAGGTGTTTCTGCTGTGCTGAGCGTGATGCCTGGCACCTACTTGATAAACATTTGCTATTTGATTGACCCATAATTAGATAGTTGACCCAGCAGGTTTCACCTTCCAAAGTTTATCGGTGGTCCTGGTGGTGGCAGGTTCCCACTGAGGCCCCTCCTGGAAGGCCAAATTTTTCTCTTCAGGCAGCTTTAGGTCCTGCCCCTATCATGGTTCCTCCATTGTGATTCTCAGCATGTGGCATCTGCTGTTGCTCTCAGGTACAGTCAAACCTTCTGTCAAATCCAATCTTGTCAACGGGCAAAGACCTTGCCTGGGGCAGAGGGGAAAACGTATGGAGTTCCTTGTCTAGGAAGGGATACATTTTTTCCCTGTGTCACGGCTGCTATGATACAGTATTAGACTACAGACTGCACTGAAATTGTTTCTTTTCCCTTAGCTTGCTACTCTTTGAGGGAGAATGAACAACTTGGTCTCTAAGGGAGTCCTAGTCACCAACATCAGCTTCAGAGAAAGGGACTTTAAATCTTGATAATTTTTCTCCTTCAGATGCCTCACAGATATGAATACCTTTCACATATTTAGGGGCTGATGAAGCATCCCAGTTTCTCTCAAAGTATCTCAGATCTCAAAGAATATCACTGAGACAAGTCTGAGATTTAAATCATCCTGCACTATCATTGGCTGCCTCTCCCCCTAGGTTGGTGGGAGTAGGTGAGAGCAGTTGTGTACCCTTCTGGGTCTCCAGTATGCATTTCTTCTGGGTGCTTTACTCTTCTAAGATCAGTGGAGGAATAGGAGCCCTATATTGTAAAATAGTTACCTGAGTACATGTCATCTCCCCTATGAAACTGTAAAGTCTAAGAGTGTTGATACCCTCTCTTATTCTTCTTTGCATTTGACACAGAGCAAGGTCTTGTCTATAGCAGGCACTCAATTCATGTTTTTGAATTGAATTGATATATGCTAGTGCAACTCACCTCATTGATCATCACCTTCCTTGTAACTCTTCCCACTCCACTGTTTCTCTTCAGGATTAGTTTCTGTTTCCCCTCCTTCCCCTCTCTCCCCTTTTTGTTTTCCCTTAGCCTCAATGATAGATTGAAACTGTCCATGGTAGGTAAACCCAGTCCCAAAATCGGCAGCCAAGTCAGAAGCCATAACCTTTCTCCTCTGAGCTTTCCATAGTTCATATGAGAACTAGTAAATAGACCAGCAAATAGGTTAACTGGAACTATGGGATCACAGTAGTGAGACCAGAAGGGACCTGAGAGACTAGTACAATTTCCTATATTTGATACCTGACCTTTAAAAATCATTAAAGGGCCTCAGAAGCTGCAGTTTTGCACCTATTCCCTGCTCTGTACCCAGGTGGGTGGTTCAGATCAGGTACAGTTCTGGGAAACCCAGGCTCTAATGAGATGGGAGCCAGGCTTCTTATTCTCACATGCTTCAGCTTATTAAACTGATGACTGAGGTTATGAATCATGTCTAGAGTTTTCTCAAAGAGGGGAGAGTAAAAAGGTACTCAATGTACAATATGAATCAGGTATATTTTATTTTTACATATGAAAGGAACTAAACACAGGACATTTATAAGTGCGTACTTGACAAAAACCGAGCTCCAAATCATGATTCAGTAATTTAACTTATAATAACTGTTGTTGTTGTATTTGTCCTTTGTTGCTGAAGAAGACCATGCCATCAGAGAAATGATGACATGACTTGCACTTGCCTTTGTTTTGAGTGAGGGAAGGCTGTGCAGGTCACCAGCCTCACTTCTCCAGAGCCATCTGGATCCAGTGACCAGGTATTTACAGTCTTCTTGGAGGTTGATACTTGAACATTATCAGAACATAAAGTAGTTTGCAGGACTACAAATTAGGCATTTTACATTTCACTTCATCTCTGTACTGTCCAAACAACTTTTGGCACATGTTGGCTGGTAAGATAGTCAGTCTTAGTGATAGAATCCTAATAAAACTACCCCCAGACTCAATATAGCCACTGCCACAGTGAGCCACTGCCTCCAGATCTAATTCACATATTTGAACAGGTGCGTTCTTTTACTCAACCACAATCACATCATTCATTTAGCCAAGACAGGACCACACTACTTACCTATATGTCTTGACCAGACAGGACCACAATAACTAGCCAATAAGAAAATAGCATGACCAGGATGTTTGACCAATGAACCACAGAAGGGACCCTCCCCTATTACCTAATCTCCTAACAAATTCTTCCTGCCTTTTTAGTATTCAAATTTCTGTTATGTAATCAGCATCATCATAGCATAAATTTGCTTGTTGTCTTATTAAGTTGCTTCTTCCTCTTGGAACCTAGCCTGCTTCTGAGGGGTGTCAATCTTCAATAAAAACCTGTACTTGGATTAGAGGTGTTCTGACTCCGAATTCTTTGAGACAGTTCCTTCACAACCAATATTAGATTAAACTTCTGGTTGGTGACAGGATTTTCTAATAGTGTGAGGAGGAGATCTTTCTCCTGCCTCCATTTAGCTTAGATGTGATGGGATCTAACACCTTCAGACCTCGACCTCCCAATATTACCTCTAAACTTGGACATGTCCATTTCAGTACACACTTTGTTTGCTCAAGATCAGAGGGAAAAAAGGACACAAAAGAAGCAGTCCAAACAGAGGTTCAAGCTTGCCTAGGTAGGACATGTTCTTCAGAAGCCATGTGTTCATAGTTGTAGGGAAGACAAAGAAGCTTGAAACAGTCCTGACAATTTCCACGTAACAGAAGAGGGAAGCTGAGGTGGTGCTTGTTTCCTTTTATACATCCACTGAGTCATCTCTTCTTCTTTCTCTGTAGCCAATAAAATCCCTCTTTATTATCTTAAAGTATAAGCCCTTTAACCTTGAAGCAGTCCCAAAAAAGCTTACGCAGTCAACTGGAACCGGGAATGGCAAATCTCAACATAATTTATGGAGTGGCCCCAATAGAACAATTCAACCTTACTACATATGGATGAAGAAACTGAGGACCAGAGAGATTTAGTAATTAGCCCAAAGTCACAGTTATTAAGATATAAAATCAGGATTCAAACTCAGGTTTTCTTTTTTTTATTAATTACTTCATTTGTTTTCAGTTTTCTACAATCACTTCCATAGATCTTAGATTTTCTCCCCTTTCCTCCCCCCTCATTCCTCTCCTTCTTCCCCCCTCCCTCCCTGAGATGGCATGCAATCTTATATAGGTTCTATGCATATATTCTTACTAAATACATTTTCACCTTAGTCATGTTGCATGGAAGAATTAAAATGAATGGGAGAAATCATGAGAAAAACCATACCAAACCAAACCAAAACAAAACATAGGAGAAAATAGTCTGCTTCATTCTGCAGCATGCGCACGCACACACACACACACACACGCACACACACACACACATCCCTTTCTAGTCTTTTACTTTGCTTCTTACCATCCATGTTCTCTGCAGTCCAATGACTTTATAAATTAGAAATAATCAAAGGGGAAATTAAGAGAAATAAGGAAACTCTGTGTGTGTGTGTGTGTGTGTGTGTGTGTGTGTGTGTAACCAACTTATGAAGGGCTTTAAAGGCTAAATAGAAAATTTTACATTTGATCTGGAGATAATAGGGAGTCACTGGAGTTAAGTGGGAGGTGACATGGTCAGATCTGTATCTTAGGAAGATCATTTTGGGGGCTGAATGGATAGACTGGAGTCAGGAGAGACAGTACGAAACCTCCCAGTCCGTCTCTTTACAAAGTCCTTTTCAGTCCTTAGCCTAAGACTTCTTGCTTCTTTTTCTTTCCTCCTTGCTTTATTTTGGGGACAGCATGGCTTTGCTCTTCAATTTCCATGCCTTTGACTGGATCATAGGCATGTGAACTACAGAGTTCATCTAAAATGCAAGCTCTGTCTGGTGGGCTGGTTGGCTTGCTCAGGTATGTCACAGAGCCATCTCACAAAAGACTGCCCTTCCGCTGACCTTTCTAGCCATGGAATTCCAGCAGTGTGGGCTTCCTAATTGAATAGTGATGTTGAATTTGGGATTTTCAATGGAAAATTCAACTGTTATTTTCCACAGTCAGGGAATCTGAGTGCAATTTCCTTCATTAACTACCCACCCTGTTTGGTAGTCACCTGGGTGTGAATGAAATCTTTTTTCATGCTAGCCACAATTTAATTGTGACAATCTTTTAAATGTACCTATCACATTTATAACAAAGTGTGGGTGGATGATGTAGCAAATTTTGCATAATTTGTTTCTAATTTACCCCATCATCTTTCTTTTATTTTTTTCATCTGCCCTTTCCAAAATTATCTTTTCCATTGTTGGCATTATTTGCTTATCTGTACTCTCTTCTCTTTTCTTCAGTATTTGGATTAAAATTCCTTTGCTTCATTTCCTCCTTTCTTGTCTTCTAACCCTTAATGTCCTCCCTACATGCTATGGATCCATTTGGTCTTAGTCGAGGTCTTAGATTTTGTTCTATTCTATTTTTCTCTTGTTCTTATTTTTTTTGTGTTTAACTTTTCCTTGGTAAAAGTCATGATCAAATGATGCCTCTTCTTATCTTGTTCTCATTGGCATGTAAGTAGCCTCCTTATTTTTAATGTTATAGTTTGCACTTGCTGATGCAGCATCACTTTTGTTTTCAGTAAATGAAAGAAAAACATTTCCACCCACTTGGTACTGAGGCAAAAAGAAATGGGAAGAAACTTCAGAACTTAGCCATTCCCTGTGTTTAGATGAGTTAAGTACTAGATGGTTTTATAATCTTAGCCCATTTCTCTCTTTGGCACAGCGCAGAAATTTTATGCATTTGGTAGTTTGGTGATTATTTGTTCAGGTGCGTTTCACTTGTTTTCCTTTTAAGATGTAAATTTGGACTGCCCAGAAAGAGACTTTCCATTAAAACACTCCCCGATGGTGATTACTCTGTAACCTTTAAGTATCCCTGGGTTATAGAAGCCAAAGGATTATGTTTGGGCTGAACAAAATAAGCAAATATTTCAAATTAACCAGGAAAATTTTGAGCAATTTCTGTACATTGCAAACAGAAATGTAAATAATTCAGACTGATTATGAGGGTCCCTTCTCTGACCGCAACTGCCTGAATTCTAACAAGAATGGGAATTTTAAGTATCAGTTTTTACATGAAA
This sequence comes from Notamacropus eugenii, assembly GCF_028372415.1. Classification (NCBI taxonomy): domain Eukaryota; kingdom Metazoa; phylum Chordata; class Mammalia; order Diprotodontia; family Macropodidae; genus Notamacropus; species Notamacropus eugenii. Next base: position 359,432,282 of record NC_092875.1, on the reverse strand, counting down.
AGAAATGGTGAAATAGAAAAATTTCTTGGTCACAGCAATTATTCTCTTTATTTTGCTTGGGTTGGGAGAGGTTAATGGTGTTGAGGTTGGGAAGGTAGTCAGGGCAGCACCCTAGCTTTTAGGGTGTTTGCTAAAGTAAAGAGATATCAAAGGATTATAGACTCCAGACTGCAAGAGACATTAGAGATCATCTACTATTGTCTTTTCATTTTACTCAAATTAAAATCCAGCTTGCTCAAGGTCAACAAGTACTAAATAGCAAAGCAGGATTCAAACCCATGCCTTCCTACTTCAAATACAGCACTCTTTCCTTTTTTCTTTCTGTGATTTAATATTTTATTCCCCCCAATTACATGTAAAAACAATTTTTAACATTTGTTTTCTAAAAAAATTTGAATTACAGATTTTCTCCCTCCTTCCTCCCCTACCTCATTGAAAAGGTAAGCAATTTGCCATAGGTTATATGTGTGTAGTCATGCAAAACATATTTTCATATTAGTCATGTGGTGAAAAAACCAGACCTCCTCCCCCCAAAAAACCCCCAAGAAAAATAAAGAAAAAAGTATGCTTCAATCTTACAGCACTTTTTCCAATACAGCACACTATTTCTCATTATACAGCAAATGCCAGTAATAATAATGTATGAATCAAATTTCTCTGTTTTGAAGGCCTCATTACCATATTTAAAATAATTTTTAAATGAGAATGTTAATGTTGAAACATCAAAATCATGTACTATTAATTTCTAAATGTCTTTCAAATCTAAATGTCATGCTATTTTTGCTAACTTCTGGATTATTTATTGAAGTTCACTTGTTACCCAGTTGTTTAACAAAAGAGAATGCCTTTCAAAGAATATAACCAGCGTGGGGCGTAGCAGCCTCTTTAACTTGGAAGGCTGACAGGAGTTCAAAGTAAGACAATTTGGATGGCATTGGCAGATGGAAAGAGCAGGTCATTTGCATTCAGTAAGTGCTTAATAAAAATTTGTTAAGTGAATGAATGAACAAATGAATGAATACCTCTGTAAGGAAGAGGAGATGCTGTAGAAGGGGTTTTAGATAGAGAGGAAAGGGAATTAGTTAAAGAGAAGGAAAAAGAGGAGTCCATAGGAGCTTGGGCACTAATTGTATCTGGAATTGTCTTCTGGTGCTGCTCACTGACACCAGAATTAGACATTGGTCCACTCTGGCCAACGGTCTATTTAACACAGATTGGAGTTGTAAGAAGTTGGGACAATAAGTTTTAGAATAGTGTTTCTAGAGTTTTCACAGTGAAAAGGAGAATGATAGTTTTTGAAAACAAGATCAAGGTAAGTTTTCTTTTTTGATGAAAGGATGGGACCTGCACATGTTTGTAGACAGTGAGGAAAGAGATAACAGAGAGACATATTGATGGGAGAAAAAGAGAGGGAACAATGAACACATCAAGCTCCTGAGACTGGTTTTTGGGTTGAGATCAACGGTGCAAGATAACCTTAGGAAAGAGAAGGATTACTCCAACCTCTGCAATTGAGACAAAGGAAGAGAGGACCAAGGAAGACATAGAGATATTTGAGGAATGGAAGCTATGAGGGAGGTGATGATGGATGACCTCAATCTTTATGGTAAAATAGGAATATAGGTCATTTGCTGGTAGAGACTATAGGAATGAGATTGGAGTTTTGAAAGAAGAGGAGAAAGCTGATTATTTACTGTTAACAACACAGTAGGGATTAACTGAAAATGAATAAAAAGACTGCTACTCAGCATTGAGGGTCCATTTAAGATTACTAGACTAGGTATTTAATTTTTATCTATATATTTTTCAGAAACTTACTGCTAATAATTATCTTTTTGCTCTTCAGTATTTTTTCTTTTAAAGTTACTCTGAATAATTTATCCACTTCCTTCCTTAATGTGACCAAAGGCAACGTGCCTCAGTTTCCTTATCTGTAAAATGGAGTTAATGATAATTTAGTGGCTACCTCATAGAGTTTCATGGATAATGTCTGTAATGTGCTTTAGAAATTTTAAAGTGCTAAATAAATATCACCTATTATTATTACCCACAGGTGTCAGCACCACATAGTAGAAATTATCATTTGTAGTGTTAGAGCTGAAATAGACATTGTATTGAAGACAACAGAAAGGAGAAATTCCTAGGTCCAAAGATTTAGTCTTTGGAGGAGAAAGCTCTTAGCTTTTGTTTTAGGCAGAAGTAGCAGAAAGTTACCAGCATCTTATGACCTTCTGTTTGGGAGAAGGTGTATTGATCAGAATCTTCAGTGACACAATCAACACAAAAATAAAATATAAATGCCTAATGAGGGATGTGGGGACCCCCACCAATTTATTCTTCCTTACCTACTCTCCTCATTTTTCACTCTACTGCGTTATGCTCTTAGCTTTATGTAAGAAGTTTATTTATCCTGCTTCTATACTAGACCACACAGGGTCAGTTTACACCTTCAAAACACTGTTCAAAATTCATGTTCTCCATGAAACCTTTCCAAACTAGTCCTACCTGACTCTAGGGAGGTTGATTTTTAGAACAGATTTTGGATAACTATTTCTACCTGTAACAACTGTAACTGGTTATGTTAGTTTTATCTGAGAGGACTTTTCTTACTCCCGTGTTGTCCCTTAAGAAAAGAGGGCTTGGTGCCACACCTCATATCAGAGCCTAGGTTTCTAATCTGAGACCGTTTCTCCTTAGTGGGTATTGCCCTGACAACCTGACAGACAAAGTGACTTGCCTGAGGTCATACAGCTAATAAATGTTTGAATTGAACTCAGGTCTTCCTGTCTCCAGGCCCTGTATCCATCGAGTCACTAAACTGCCACAATTCCATAGAAAAAGTTGGAAGAATCTTATTCAAACAATAGAAAAGATTGAGTTTCGTTCTCTACACCCACAACATGACAAGTGATATGGAATATTTCATGGTAATTGCTCTAATCTGAATGGTAAGAGAGATATATTTGAACAAAGCTGCTCATTCTTGAGTGTTCTTTGGTTATTTTAGTAGTTGTTATCCTTTTTTGCAAAGTAATTTCAGTGTGAAATATTTGAGCATTATTATCATAACAGATGGAGAGATTATGATTAAAATTTTTCCTTTGTCCAGGGAATATGAAATATGCCTTAAGCAAAATATTATGATTTTCAGCAAATTGCTACTCCTGAGGAGACAAGGAGTAACTTGTTGAAAATCCTAATATACCTTTATCGTTAATCAGCCTTTCATAGAACTTTCTTTACTGAATTAAATCACTTTCATATCTCAATGAACAGCTTACAATGGTAGTATCGATACTTGTACCTTTAAAGAAAATGGTTAACATCCCTACCAATTAAAATATGCCTTTGTTCTTTGGTTTTTATCCCAAAAGTTTGTTCATTTAATTCTTCTTAGCAGGTAATCCTAGCGCATAAAAAGAACAAAAAATAAATTTAAATAAAAACTAGCTTGGAGAAGAAAAGAATAAATACATGCATAATTTATTACTGTGCCAGGTTCAGGAAATCATACCCTTAGGGTGATGGGAAATGTTGGATGTAATGTTCTATGGGAATTGATGAAAACCACTGATCAAAGAAATAAGCCATTGATATAGAACAGAAATGCCAATACAAGTACATTTGTTAACTCTTAAGACAAGACGTGTTCAACTGTAACTATACACTGGTATATTAATAATTTAATTCCTGGCAGACATAAATAATCATTTCATGGATAAAAGCATAATATTTGGTTACCGTTACTTTCGTTTTCCTACCAAACAATTTTACTAGTGCTTATTACATCTGGCCACTGATTTTTGTCTAAATGGTTTCATGCTACTGTAAATTTTACAGGCTGATTCTGTCTTCCATTTGACACTTATGTGGTACTTTATATACACTATCTCAGTTGAACCTCGTAAGAGACCACAATAGTAAGCGAGATATTGTGGGTGTTATTTTCCCTATTTTATAGAAGAGGAAACTGAGGCTTGGTAAAGTTAGGTGAATTGATGAGTCGGACCTTTAGTAAGTGGAAGACGTAGCATTTGAACTCAGGTGTCTTTTCAAAGTTCATCTACAAAGCTGTAAGAAGACTCATGCTTTGAGAGGACAGCAAAACAAAAACACAAATCACTGAAGTATTATTGTCTCTTGTTTAAAGCTATTGCTCAAAATGGAAAATATTTGATTTAATTTTTTTTGCTTTAAAGTGCATTTATTTAATATTTTATTTTTTCTCCAAAATAATTTTTAATATTCATTCCTCAAAAATTTGGGTTCCAAATCTCATCTTTCCTTTCTTTCCTTCTCTGTAATTAAGAAGGCAAGCAATTTAGTATAGGTTATATGTGTGCTGTTATGCAAAACATATTTCTTTATTGTCATGTTGTGAAATAAAACATAGCTCTCCCCCCTCCCCCCCCAAAAAACCCCAAAGAAGAATAAAGTAAAAAAAAGTATCCTTTGACCTGCGTTCAGATTCCATCAGTTCATTCTCAGAAGATGGATAGCATTTTTCATCATAAGTCCTTTGGAATCATCTTAGATCATTGTGTTGCTGAGAATAGCTACGTCATTCACAGTTGAATATTGCTATTACTGTGTACAGAGTTCTCCCATCTCTGCTCATTTCATTTTGCATCAGTTCACAGAAGTCTTTCCAGATTTTTCTGAGGGCGTCCTGTTCATCATTTCTTGTAGTACAATAGTATTTCATCACAATCAATTGTTGCGACTTGTTTAGCCATTTCCCAATTGCTTGGCATCCCTTCAATTTTCAATTCTTTGCCACCACAAAAAGAACTGCTATACATATTTTTGCACAGGTAGGTCCTTTTTCTTTATTTTTTTTAAAAGAGAAGTTCATCAGTATTGTATGTCAATTTCATGATGATATGCTTGCCTGAGTTCTGGGTAATAGATGATGCTTTCCTGTTTTTCTAGTCACCAATGGAGTGAAACAAGGTTGTGTGCTTACTCCCATGCTTTTTACCATGATCTTTTCGCCCATATTGTCAAATGCTTTCAATAAGGTAGAACATAGCATCAAAGTCAACTACTGCACTGATGGCAAATTCTTCAACTTGAAAAGGCTACAAGTCAAGACCAAATGGAGGGAGTGTTGGTGTGTGGTTTTTTCATTTGTAGACGATTATGCAACTCAATACAGAGATGTTTCAAACTATGGATTATTTCTTTGCTGCTTGTGCTAATTTTGGCCTAACAATTAACACCAAGAAAATAAGGTGCCACGACACCCATAAATGGAACCCTTGATTACAGCAAATGGAAAAATTTTGAATGGTATGGACAAGTTCACTTACCTTAGCAGTGTACTTTCTATGGATGTACACATTTTAAAAAAAAAATTTAAATTTAAATTAAAAAAATTATTTATTTTTAGTTTTCAACATTTATTTGTAAGATTTTGAATTCTAAATTTTCTCCCCTTCCTTCTCCTTCCACCTCCCCAAGATGGCATGCAATCTGATGTAAGCTATGCATGTACTCCTATTAAACATTTCCACATTAGTTATGCTATAAAGAAGTATTAGAATCAAAGGGAAAAACCATGAGAAAGAAAAAACAACCAAAAAAAGAGAGAAAATACTGTGCTCTGATCTGCATTCATACTCCAGAGTTCTTTTTCTGGATGTGAATAGTATTTTCCATCATGAATTTTCTGGAATTGTCTTAGATTACTGTATTGCTGAGAAGACCTAAGTCTATTAAAGGTGATCATCTCACAGTGTTGTTACTGATTACAGTGTTCTCCTGGTTTTGCTCACTTCACTCAACAACAGTTCATGTAAGTCTTTCCAAGTTTTTCTGAAATCCACCTGCTCATCATTTCTTATGGAACAATTGTATTCCATTATATTCACATACCTCAACTTGTTCAGTCATTCCTCAACTGATGGGCATCCCCTCAATTTCCAACTCTTTGCCACCACAAAAAGAACTACTTTAAATATTTTTGAACATGTGTGTCCTTTTTAGGGATGTACACATTGATAATGAGGTTAAAGCACAAATTGCCAGAGCTAGCTCAGTGTTTGGCAGGCACTGAAGGAAAGTGTGAGAGAGAAGAGGTATTAGATTGCCTACCAAACTGAAGGTTTATAGAGCCATTGTGCTGACTTCATTGTTGTATGCTTGTGAAACCTGGACAGTCTACCAGCACCATGCCAGAAAACTGAATTGCTTTCATTTTAATTGTCTTAGGAAGATTCTGAAGATCACCTGCCAGGATAAGATATCAGACACTGAGGTCTTACTGTGAACTAAGTTGCCAAATTCTATGGCAGAGAACAACTATGATGGGTTGGCCATGTTGTTTGAGTGCCAAACATACACTTATCTACAAGACTATTTTATGGAGAACTCACACATGGCAAGCCCTCACATGGTGGTCAGAAGAAGCAATATAAGGACACTTTCAAGGTTTCTCTTAAGAATTTTGGAATTGATTGCTTGACATGGGAGACATTAGAACAGGACCACCCCATGGTGTGCCCTCATCAGATAAGGTGCTGTGCTGTATGAGCAAAACAGAACTGAAGTAGTTCAAAAGAAATTCGAGATGTGCAGATTAATGTCAGTCCCAGCCACAGTCAGATGCATTGTAATTTGATTGTAATATGGTGATGTCATTTTGGTCCTCTTTGAGAATGAAGGACAACCACCACCACCACACCTAGCTGCTCTAATAATGAGAAAATTCTTAGGAGTTACAAATATCATCTTTCCATGTAGGAATGCAAACAATTTAGCCTTATTGAATTCCTTATTCTCTCTTTCTTGTTTACCTTTTCATGCTTTTCTTGAATCTTGTATTTGAAAGTCAAATTTTCTATTCAGCTCTAAAGGAATGATTGAAAGTCTTTTGTTTTATTGAATGTCCATTTTCCCCCTGAAGGTTTATACTCAGTTTGCTGGGTAGATGATTCTTGGTTGTAATTCTAGCTCCTTTTCCCTTCAGGATATCATATTCCAAGTCCTTTACTTCTTTAACATGGAAATCTTGTGTTTTCCTGACTATGGCTCCGTGATATTTGAATTGTTTCTTTCTGGCTACTTGCACAATTTTCTCTGACTTAGGAACTCTGAAATCTAGCTTCTTCTATGATCAAGTTATTTTTTTTGTTTTTTGTTTACTTTTTAAGCCTATTTCTTGACTTTTAACTTTTTGTTAAAGTTCGGCTCTGCTCTGGGGTGAAGGGAGAACTCTCCTAAGCTTCAGGTTTTTTTGTACAGCTGTTCTCAGAACTGGCTCTGGGGGTCTAAATTTTCAGTTCTTCTGAGGTGATATGATCTAAGAAGAAGGGTGTGTGCTACTCTCTTGGCTGGTGCTCTAGTCTGTGAGTGATTAGAAGCACTCTTTTCTACCCTGAAATTGTGAACAAGGTCCCTACTCCTATGTGGCCACAAGCTCTGGAGTGCTAGTGCTCTTTCTTGCCATCATGTGGGCTGACTCAAGACTGTGACCTGGATCCAAGTATAGGCAATGCAACAGTCCTACACCCAGTGCCAGCAAAGGGACTCCTGTAAATTCCTTTTACACTCCTGTAAACACCAAATAGTCTAGCTGCCTCCTTTTCTCCTACTTACTGTCTCCTTGAGTCAACTCAGCTGCCAGTCACTGCAGTGGAGGGAGGCAAGGGACAATTGTCTGATTTTATTATACCTTTAAGATAGCTCTAGGAATAAGGCAAGAGTTGTAACTAGAACAGTGTAATCAGATATTTATCCTAGGTTGCTGAAACTTATAGGGCACTGACAACAGTTGTCTGACTCCATTACCATCTCTGGGTTGAGAGCTCCAGAAGTCACTGGTTGGCCCCAAGGCCTGCTGCTAGTTTGCTCGGCCATGGCCTATGCTGGCACAGTCTGCCCTGGACTGTGCTCCACTCTCACCCTAGTGTGGTGTCACAGACCTTTCCTGCTGAATTTTTAAGTTGTCTTGGGCTGGAAAGTCACTTTACCCCATCCTTTTGTGGGCAGAATTTGTTTTGAGGAGTTATTTAAAGTTGTTTAAAGTTGAGGAATTTGAAAAAGCTCAGATGAATCTCTGCCTTTTCTCCATCGTCTTGACTCCTGGAAGACATTTTAATTAGAAAGACTGGTAAATTCTACTATCACTCTAACAGAGTTTTGCCAAATCTATTCATTTAAAAATTACTTTGAAAAGTGAAAACAAAACTGTTGATAGGAACCATCTGAAACCTAATAGGATAGCTTAGCTCCTGTGGAGACTGTCATAAGATTATCTACATGACAAGGTTTAAACACTTACTATCTTATATCTTGGGTTTTAAGGACATATGGTGAAATGTACCTTCTTGATCTCATCTATTTCCACATAGGAACAGAGCCACAAAGGTGCTGTCTATCACTTGGCACTCATGCACCTCTCTTTTCTGTGTTTCAACGTGAGCATCTTTTTTCTTCCTTAGGACTGTAATTTATATACACATTGTGTTGGAATAACACCATTCTTCCAGGAAGTTCAAAGTATTTCATCTCTGTGATGGGAATTCAATGTCAAGAGAGAGACTTTGTGGCAGATGGCCAATATGTACAAGTCTTACATCTTCCATTTTTACCGCTCAGAAGGGAAGGAAGGATTAAACTTCCAGTATCAACACAACAGAATTCTAATCCCTTGTTAAAGAAGAAGAAAGGAGCTGGGCTTGACCTGATAACACTGAGCAGGCTGGAACATAATCTCTTCTGTGTACATTCTGGCTCTTCCCTTATGTGATTAGAGATCACACAAAGATTGCATTTCACAAGCATTGGGTGCTACAGAACCATCCTTCATGAGACTAAACCAAGACATAAGAATGGTTGGAATGCTGGGCAAATTTCTCTTTCTTCTTTCCAGAATTTGTATATATATGTATACAGAAGATGGTTCAAAAGTCTTAGTGCAATTCTTGTAGCTCAAATATGCACATTTGGGACACCCTTTATATACATATCTACTTATCTATATAGAAATATATATTTGCAAAACTTGAGGGTGCATAGTGTAATATATGTTGGGTGTAGCTTATGACAGGAGCCCTGCAGGACACTCATGAACATTCACTAGTAGTAGTGACAGAAGACAGGGTTGACTTTATCCTCTTCTCACTTTTTGTTTTTGTTTTTGTACAGAGAAAAGAGGTTACAGTGAGCACCGATATTATCTGTGAAGGGGACAAAAGATTTAAAGGAATCATGTACCCTGTGAAGGGAATGTGCAAGAGTACTTTGCCTTAGGAAAGATGATGGGGTGAGGTTATGTTATGATCACATGATATGTAGTTATGCATACATATGCATACTGGATACTTTTTAGCACCAAATAACCTACCTACCTCCTTTTCTCCTACTTACTATCTCCTTGAGTCAACCCAGCTGCCAGTCACTGCAGTGTAGGGAGGCGAGGGACAATTGTCTGATTTTATTATACCTTTGAGATAGCTCTAGGAATAAGGCAAGAGTTGTAACTAGGATAGTGCAATCAGAGATTTATCTTAGGTTGATGAAATTTATAGGGCACTGACAACACTTGCAATCTTTTCTAATATAAAAACAACTGAACTTAGCTTCTAATTAGTAAGAAAAATTAGTTCAAATAGGAAGTCATATTTCAGTCTAACTTCTTGTAGCTTGCCTCTGCTTGTGTTCTCTATTCTCAAAGGTGTTTTTCCGGCAGTGCCCTTGTGCGGTACTGGGTGTATGTGGGGTGGTCATTACACCAAGTAAGTAGCTCTGGACACTTGCAGTGCTGGTGACAGCTCTGTGTAAGGTGATACTCTCTAAGCAGTTGTGGATAATACTCTAGCCTTAGAACAACATTTATGCTTGTGTGAGAAACAAGGATTTTGTTCTCCGCTGATAAGGGAGAAAAAGCTTTAAGTTGTATTGAGATGATTTCTCAGATTGACTTTTGAGTTAAGAGTGAGAAAACACTATCATTATGTGGAAAAGAAAAACATTTGTCCTCTCTAATGGAAGAACAGTCCAGGAAGGACACCAAAAAGAAAAAAAATTGTATTCTAGCCTTATTCACCCATAGTTTGACAAGACATAATAGACCTGAGATGAAGTTGCTAGGGAGGTAAAGTTCTGGGGGTAGGGGAGGAAGGGGAGAAGGAGTGGGGGAGAATTAAGGGACAGGAAATCATAACTTGAAGAAGGTGAGGCTGGATTGTCCATTTTTCTTCTTCCTTCAGATGTCGGAGTTACAACAAATAAACAAATATCTTCATCACTACCCTTCACACACTCTACTGATTCTGTTTTGATTTGGTTTGCTAGGTGTGAGAATGGATGTTAACCTACCTATGCCCTCTTACTGAGGTGCCCTGCCCCCTGTGTCTAGCAGTGTGTATTCTAACTCAGCTGGCCAGGGATTGAAATGCAGTCTGTGACTGTGGAATTGATCAAGCTCTGGTCTCAAAGGGGCCCAAGCTTACTATATTGGCCCCATTTAAATTATGCTCTAAGCATATGATCTAATGAGCCACAGAGAGAGAAAACCAAGAAGCCAGAGGCATTTTTCTAAAATTTTCATTTTTATCTAAATCATGAGTGAGAAACTGGGAACATGATAGGCAACCTACAGATTGGGAGTTTGAAAAAACCTAGTTGGATCAAGGGAATACCTGGTGACAGATTATGTAAATACCGCTTGCAAGATGCTCTCACTGTTCCAGTAACCTGCTGCTTGAGCACTTTCAGTATGCAATTCTATGCATTATTTTCAGTAGACAAAGCTCTTCGAGAACAGTTGTTTCATTTTTGTTATTCTAAACTTGACAAACAGCAACAAATATGAACATTTCTGTGTGTAAAGAAGAACGTAAAAGAGGTTTGCTTGTAAAAACATGAATATTATTTGTAGCTTGTTTCATGTGTATTTGTGTGTGTGTGTGTGTGTGTGTGTGTGACATAGTTCTTTCAGTTTTCCTCTTGCTTGTCTGGCAGCAACTTGGTCATCTTTGCTGGAACATCCATATCCTACCCTTCTAATTGTGGGTTTTCCCTTAGGCTCTTTCTTGGGCTCTCTTATTTCTCTGTCTATAACCTCTCTCTCAGGAACTGCATCAGTTCTCCTGAGTCCGATTTTTATCCGTCTGAAGATTGATAGATTAAGCTGTACTCTCTAAGTCTTATTTCCAGGTCACAGCACCAAATGCCTGCTGGATACTTCCAATTAGATGCCCCTTAGGCATCTCAAGCTCATCATGCCCAAAACATAATTGATTATCATTCTTTCTAAACTCACCCTTCTTCCTAACATTCCAGTTTCTGCTGAGAGACTACTATCCTGCCAGTCACCCAGGTTGACAAACTCAAAGTTAGTTCTATGACTCTTCATTCTTTTGTCAATTCTTATTGATTTGATTTCCATAACATCTCTCAAACACACCCTTTTCTTTGCCCACATGGCCACAACTTTAGATCAGGTTCTTGTCACTTTTTTTCAAAAATTTTTCAAATTTTATTTTGTTCTGAACTTAAGAAATAAAACACTCATTTTGTCACTTCCTTTTTTACATTATCGTAACAGTCTTCTATTTGGTGTCTCTATCTTAATTTCCATATTTTCCAATATTTCCTCTGCAGAGCTGCCAAATTGACATTTCTAAAACACAGGTCTGACCATGTCACTCTTTTGCTCAAGTAAGCTGCAGTGACTTCTTATTGATACTGGGATGAGCTACAAACTCCTCTAGCATTTAAAAACCCTTCACACTCTGGGTCCAGTCTCTTTTTCTGAACTTATTGTATGCTGAGCCCTTTCATTCACTCTCTATTTCAGCTGAACTAGCTTATCTCCTACTCATGTAGTAGATACATTTCCTCTCCTGTTTTCACAGTATTTGATGGGTTGTCCTTCGTGTCTCAAATTCACTCCTTTCTCCTTTTTGCCTTGTAAAATTCCTAACTTCCTTAAAAACTCAGCTCCCAGTATCATATTCTAAAAGAAGTCATTTCTGATCCTTCCACATTTTAGTGCCCTCCCCCGTCAGCTTTTTGTATTCTTTCTTTATGTTTTGTCTTGTTTATTTTTGTACGTGTTATTTTCCCTAATGGAATGTAAGATCCTTGAAGACAGGGACTCTTGCTTTTGTCTTCATATCCACATCATCTAGCACAATACTGGGTACATAGTTGCTACTTAATAAAGGCTTGTTGAATTAAAATAATACCTGGCATTTATCTGGGGCTTTAAAAACATTATCTCATTTTCATGCTTACTGAAACCTGGGAAGTAGGTAGGATTTTAGCGGAGGACACTGTGCCTCCATGTCACTGTTCTCCCTGTATGGTCAATTTGTCTTCTACTGTACTGTAGCTATCACCTCCATCTATTCTCAGTAGGCATCCGTGGTTGTTACTTCTCTTCATGATCCTTCATAATGTTACAATTCTTAGTGGATGGCTGATCTTAACTGCAGATTCCCATATTTTGGCCTTTCATTGTTTTTCAAGTTCTTCTTGCATTCTCCTCAGCCTCCCAGGCTATGACAATTGCTCCATTTTACACAGGAAAGGTTTTCTTAAAAAATGTCCTATACTGTATCCCCAAGAGATCAAAAAAATGGGAAAGGGTCCCACATGTACAAAAATATTTATAGCAGCACACTTGTAGTGGCCAAAAACTGGAAATCAAGGGGATGCCCATCAATTGGGGAATGGCTGAATAAATTATGGTATATGAATGTAATGGAATACTATCGTGCCATAAGAAATGATGAACAAGAAGACTTCAGAGAGTTCTGGAAAGACTTATATGATCTGATGCTAAGTGAAAGGAGCAGAACCAGGAGAACTTTGTGCACAGCAACGACCACAGTGTGCAAGAGTTTTTTCTAGTAGACTTGGATCTTCATAGCAATCATAAGACATTAAAAAAAAAATTCTCAATGGTCTTCTAAGGCAAAATACCTTCCACATTCAGAGAAAGAACTATGGAATTCAATCGCAGAATGTAGTAGATCATTGTGTGTGTGTGTGTGTGTGTGTGTATTACGTTTTGGTTTGTTATATGATTTCTCCCATCTATTTTTAGTTCTTCTACACAGCATGACTATAATGAAAATGTATTCAATAGGTACGTATGTGTAGATCCTATATAGAATTGTATACCATCTTGGGGAGGGAGGGGGGTGGTGGGGGGTAAGTAGGGGAAAAAAATCTAAGTTTTATGGTAGTGATTGTAGAGCATTAAAAATAAATAAAATGAATATATTATAAAAAAATGTCCTATATAGGAAAATCGCTCTGGAACCTCTGTCTCATTTCAGTTCAAAATCAATCTCCAGACCAGAATGCCTCTATTTTCTGGAGCCTTTTTTGTATACTGGTCCTCACTTCCACAGATCTCACACACAAAATAAGGGGCTAGAAAAACTACATCCCTGAGGGAATTTTGGGAAGATGGTGGAGTAGGTCAGGAAATTCCAAGCTCTCAAGATTTTCTCTCAAGAAAGAGATAAAATAGCACCCTAGAGCAAACAAAGTGCAAATAAAAAGTAAGAATAGGGACATAACAGGGGTCTTCCTGGGACAATTTGAGAAGATCTAGAGGAAAATCCCAGGACAAAGTTTGGTTGCAGTGAAGAGTAAACACCTCCAGGCTAGGGTCTGCTTTAAAAACAAGAAGAAAGCCCTGGGGTTAGGTGGTTTGACTGGCTGCCTCCTCCCAGCCACAGGAACTCGCTCCCGCCACTTCCCACCCCCTTATTCCCCGCCTTCACTCTCCGTCCTCCCTCCCCCACTGAAAAGGAACGCCACCCCCAGTTTTGCTTCGAAGGGCAGCAGGGTGAGAAGGAACCAGGACATGCCCTGTGAGTGCAGAAGCAGTGGGACAGAAAGTCTCTGGATGTGGGCACTTACAGGAGGTTGGAGGTTTGACTTTGGTTCCAGGCTTGAGAGGAGAACTGAAGATCTGGGGCAAGAGGTGCCATTTCCCATAGCACAGGGCTAGAAGTGATTAAAAAAATTAAGCTATTACCAGAAAAAAATGCACAGGCAGAGAAAGAATCCAACCATAGAAAGCTGTTATGGGAATAGAGAAGACCAGGGTTCATCTTCAGAGGAGGATATTAAAGTAAAGAAACCCCCAAAGAGTAATGTCAAATGGTCATCTGCCCCCCAAAAATTCTTGGAAGATCTTAAAAAAGACTTTAAAAATCAAATGACAGAGAAGGAGGAAAAATAAACAATAAAAAAAGAATAATCTCCCAAACCTAAGATTATGAAAGAAAATTAGATTAGAAATTAGAAAAGGAGATCTAGAATCTTAAGGAACAAATGACACCTTGAAAATTAAAACTGGGCAAGGCAAAGTCACTGAAATTATAAGAGACCAAGAAATAAAATGAAAAAATAGAAGAGAAAAGTGAAACACCTTATAAGAAAAACAACAGATCTGGAGAATAGATCAAGAAGAGAAAACAAAAATAATCAGACTAACTGAAAGCCATGATCAAAAAAAGAATCTTGATACAATAATACAAGAAATAATTAAAAGAAAATTGTCTTGAAGCATTAGAACAAGAGGGAGGGGGAGTAGAAATAAAACAAAAAATCCATCCATCACCACTTAAAAGAGATTCTATAAGGAAAACTCATAGGAATATTATAGTCAAATTCTGAAACCCCCAACTCAAGGATAAAATACTAAAAGCAACAAGAATAAAACAATTTAAATATGATGGTACCACAATAAGAATGACACAAAACCTAGCAGCAGAGACATTGAAGGACCACAGATCTTGGAACACTATATGTCTAAGAGCAAAAGAACTGGGGTTCTGGCCAAAAATATCATACCCCAAACCATATCCCGTTGTATCTTGTACGTGGGTCTCTATTTCCAATTCTGTGAAACTTAATTGTGGTTTGTTACAGTATATGTACTCTCCTCCCTACCCTACTGGATCTAAGGACTCTCCTCTCTTCATGATTGTCTTTCAGTTTTCCACATTTCACCCCAGGGTAACTGAGCAGAAGTATTCAAATGAACTAAATTGCTTCTGGAAACTTCTGGAGGATGGAGGAAGATGTTAGGAGAAGGAAACATGAACTTCCCTTCACCTTCGTTGCCATTCCTACTGAGAAAAAAAATGTAGTCTCTGCTGTGCTTATTATACAATTAAAGAAATATAGCACATAATGGTAATATTAAAGGTCCCATTTACTTAGATATTTAATTAGAACTGAGAGATATACTTTGGTCTTTGGTCTTAGGTCTTAACTGAATCTGCATTACAAATTTATAGTTGTACACTTCATGTTTCTCTCTCTCTGTCTTCCCTTTTTCTTTCCTTTTTCTCCTTTGTCTATATCTTCCTTCCTCCATCTCCTTTCTTGTACTGTCTCTCATTGCATTTCTGAATCCACTGGTTTACAGAAATCCCAGATGAGGAAACTCCCTCTACCAATGCACATGTTCACCTCCTTTACAACTGTGCAACTATTAGAGAGCTGCCTGGGGACACTGAGGGTGCCCAGGTTCACATTGTCACTGTGTGTCAGAGATGGGAATTGAATCCAAGTCTTCCTGATTCTACACAAATAAAAATACAAGTGAAAACTCAAAAGATAAATGATCAAGATAGTTGGAAATAGTCTGATAATTGGCAACCAAAAATTTCACCACTGTTATTTTTTGTATCAATTGGTATTCTTAGGCCTCTTAAATGGATTACATGAAATCTCTAAATCAAAGTTGATGCTAAATGTGGGCAATTTTTACTAGATTTAATAAAATACTTTGACTGTGACTGATAGATGGAAAGATAAAACTGTATATGTATGTATATGTGAATATAGTCATTTAAAATCTGTTCTTTTCCTTCTTGGCACTATAGCTCAGTGCCAAACAGCATATGGGATAGTGACAATTGGGCTCTGTGCCACCTTTGGCGTATCTGCATGAATTTCCAATCTTGCCCTATCCTGCTATCCAAATGAGTCATTCAAGCCTGAAAGCATGAAATTTAAGACTGGAAACCATAATTATTTAATTATTAAAAAAATTAGTGAAGCACAGAATCATAGAATGTTAGAGATGGTAGGACTTTAGACATATTTTAGTCCAAGCTCTCTCATTTTACAGATGAAGAAACAGGCCTAGAGTTTACACAACTAGCAAGGGACAGAGTAAAGTTTCTATGCCACCAATATGACCCTCAGCAAATAGAATTAGAAGGGAAAGATTAGAAAAAAAATACTATCTCAGGAAAAAACGTAAATGCTATAATGAATTAAGACAATCAAGTAGTGCTTTGGACTTTGCCCAAATACTCCAAGTCTGAAAGTTTGAAAGATACAGATCCTGGATTCAGTTTGTAGTTCTGTGGTATTTACCTGTCTTTATTCAAACCATAGAATTGTATCTCCTCTTGATCAAGAAATTGACAGGCAATACTACTCAGTTTTAACAAATGGCCTCATAGTAGAATCAGGAGTCCGTAGTCACCCCTTGAGCTTTTTGGCATAGAAACGAAGAAGAATTTGGAACTGTTAGCAAATTCCTTAGCAAACTGAATTTGGATGCTGTTTGTAGGGAGTGAGAGGCATCACATGATAACAGGCTGAGGGTATTCTCCTGGGAAGGAGAGCTCAGGGTGAGCCACAGAAGAGCCTAGATGTGACCTATCACATTACATCACAAAAGGGACATTTAAAAGTGCAACATTACATCATCACAAAGTTTTCTTCCTGTCTGACCTCCAGTGGGTTTTGTATAATTCTCAGATAAGGCTACTTTCTGAAAGTGTTGTTTTCTGAGTCTTGTATAATCCGAAGAATTATAAACAGCCCCCCAGAGATATTAAAAGAGATTAGCAATGCTTAAAAAAAGTTTTATTGGTGCCTTTTATTTTAATTTCACAGCCATTTCTGGAAACGTCTGATTTCTTCCTGCTTTGGCATTTGAATCTTCCCTTGCAAGGAAGAAAACCAGGTAAGACAGCACGGTGACCAAGTCTGACAATGTATGTAAACAGCATCCTGTTCCAAAGTCCCTTGCCTTCCTCCTAAGAAGAGGAAGGTAGGCTTTGTTATTTATTTTCTGGGACCAAGATTGGTTGTTATAATTATTTCAAGTTTATATTTCTTTTTTTATTTTTTTTTATTTTTTAATGTTTAACAATCACTGCCATACAATTGAGATTTTATCCCCCCCACACCTACCCCCCACTACCCCCCTCCCTCCCCACAACTGCATACAGTTCTGTATAGGTTCTACATATACTTTCCTATTGAGTACATTTTCACTATAGTCATGCTATGTAGTAAGACTAAAATAAATGAAAGAAATCATATAACAAATCAAAACATGATACACAAACACATACACATACACAAACATGATCTGCTACATTTTGTGAATGACTTCCATATTTCTCTCTCTGAGTGTGGAAGGCATTTTGCCTTGAGAACCACCACGGGGATTTTTTTTTTTTTAATAAGAAGTTCTTGCGTTATTACAAAATTCCAAGTCTACCAGAAAAAACTCTCACACACTGTGGTCGTTGCTGTGCACAAAGTTCTCCTGGTTCTGCTCCTTTCACTCAGCATCAGGTCATATAAGTCCTTCCAGGCCTCTCTGAAGTCTTCTTGTTCATCATTTCTTATGGCACAATAGTACTCCATTACATTCATATACCATAATTTATTCAGCCATTCCCCAATTGATGGACATCCCCTTGACTTCCAGTTTTTGGCAACTACATAGAGTGCTGCTATAAATATTTTTGTACATGTGGGACCCTTTCCAATTTTTATGATCTCTTGGGGATATAGTCTAGTAGCGATATTGCTGGGTCAAAGGGTATGCACATTTTTGTAGCCCTTTGGGCATAGTTCCAAATTGCTCTCCATAATGGTTGGATGCCCTCGCAGTTCCACCAACAATGAATTAGTGTTCCAACTCTCCCACATCCTCTCCAGCATTTATCATTTTCTTGTTCTGTCATGTTTGCCAATCTTATAGGTGTGATGTGGTACCTCAGAGTTGTTTTGATTTGCATCTCTCTAATCAACAGTGATTTAGAGCATTTTTTCATATGATTATAGATATCTTTAATTTCTTCTTCCGAAAATTGCCTGTTCATATCCTTTGACCATAAGTTTATATTTCTTAATAGTGTTATTTTAATTTACATGGTTGTCGTGTATATTCTTATGTTTTCACTAATTTTACTCCGTATCAGTTCATACAAATCTCATATTTATAATTTCTTTACAATAATATTCCATTATGTTATTTTTATTATTACTTAATTTATTTTTAGTTTTCAACATTCATTTCCATAAGCTTTTGAGTTTTACGTTTTCTCCTCCTCCCTCTGCCTCTCTCCTTCCCAAGATGGTATGCAATCTGATATGGGCTCTACATATACATTCTTAAACATATTTTCATGTTAGTCATGTTGTAAAGAAGAATTAGAACAAATGAGAGGAACCACAAAAAAGAAAAAACAAAAAAAAACAAAAAAGAAAGAGCAGATAATATGTTTCGATCTACATTCAGATTCCATAGCTCTTTCTCTGGATGTGGATAGCATTTTCCATCATGAGTCTTTTGGAGTTGTCCAAAAGATCCTGGCATTGCTGAAAAGAGCTGAGTCTATCAAAGTTAGTTATCATGCAATGTGGCTGCTACTATATACAACGTTCTCTTGGTTCTGCTGACTTTGATGGGGTGCTTAGATACATGTGTTTGGACCCCAATTCTAAAATCACATTTCTCTTAAAGAATCACATTTCTCCCTACTCTCAAAACACTATCCCAGGCAGTTTGTCCCCAGCCCAAGGACACAGCCTGTCCCAGCAACAACTATTATCTCCCTTTCTGATATGGTAGTCAGCTGCTTCTATAGAATTTATTAGTCTGAACCAGCTGTGCACTGGTGGAACAGGTTGTGAACTGGGTCATAATGACATTTGCTACTCATTGACCAGTCATATGTATCCTAGACTGAGACATACATATACTCCCTTACATTTGTCTTGTCTAACAAGACATTGATGAGAGCAGCCTTGTATTCCTTAGTCACTCCTGACCATTAGTTGACTTAGTGACATTTCAGGCCTAAAACCACACCTCCAGGAACATTGCCACCAACCCCCTCAACTATTTCCTGATGTACTTAGGGTAAAATACCTGAACAGTAGATGCTAAAAGTTCAGGTTCCTTTAAGAACTAGCCACTCCCTAATCTTGTCCTGAATCACCTAGTTAGCATATTTGGCACATGTTTTACTATAGAATATTCTATGTAAACTTGACCTGTACCCCTCTAAAGTTGCAGGTTCCCTAAGAACTCTTGTGCTGAAAAGTGTAATAAATCTTTACCTTGACCTCAAGAATGCTTGAGTCCTTGAATTCATTCCAGGTAACCTGCCTGGTACTCCAGTCTTTTGGGGGGGGGTCTCACCCCACCTTCCAGCCCTCATCAACTTCACTCAGTATCAGTTCATATAAGTCTTTCCAGGTTTTTCTGAAATCTGCCAGCTCATCATTTTTTATAGCATAATAGTATTCTATTACATTTGTATACCACAACTTGTTCAGCCATTCCCCAATTGATGGGCATCCCCTCAATTTCCAGTTCTTGGTCACCACAAAAAGAACTGCTATAAATATTTTTGTATATGTGAGTCCTTTTCCCATTTTTATGATTCTTTGGGATACAGCCCTAGAAGTGGTATTGCTCAGTCAAAGAGTATGCCCATTTTTATAGTCCTTTGGTAAAGTTCCAAACTGCTCTCCAGAATGGTTGGATCAACTCACAGCTCCACCAACAATGAACTAATATTCCAACTTTCCCATATCTTCTCCAATATTTATCATTTTACTGTTTTGTCATGTTAGCCAATCTGATAGATGTGAAGTGATACCTTAGAGTTGTTTTGATTTGCACAGGTATGCACATTTTTATAGCCTTTTGGGCATAGTTCAGAATTGCTCACCAGATCCATTATATTCTTACGCCACAGTCTTTCAGCCTTTCCTTAACTGATGGGCACTCAATTTTTTTCACTTCTTTGTTACCACAAAAAACAAACAAACAAACAAACAAACAAACAAACAAACCCTACAGATATTTTTTGGTAAATACTTTCTGTCTTTAATCTTTTTAGGGTACATATCTAGTAGTGGGATGACTGGGTCAAAGAGTTTAAACAGTTTGGTCACCTTTCTTCCTTAATTATGAATTATTATCCAGAACAATGAGCCAATCTTATAGCTTTACCAACAGTACAGTGTCATATCCAACACTGTTTTCCCTTTTTGCCATTTTCACCCTGTGAATTCATTTCCTGGCCAGTCATGTTTTCATTCCTCCTCAGGACTATCTCTACCATGCATGCCACAGAAACCTCTTTACCTTCGAAGTTCATTCCACACCTGCACATCTCATACTGGAAATACTCTCTGAGCCATGACCTCTTCCACTTATTTTCTGATTCTTTCCAGAATCTCTATTTTAAGGAGGATGCTTAGGTCAACTGTGTCTTTAATCCTCTTCTGGCTGCAATGCAGTGTTTCCTTTTTTTTTTTTTTAATTTATTCTAGACTTAAGAACTAAAATAAGCATTTCCATAACATCGTAGAATAGAAAAACAAGATAATTATACATGAGGCTGCAAAGCTATTATAGACAACTCACTTCCTTTCAAATATAAAATAATGTTATCAGGTAACTTTTTTTCTCCCCCCATGTCTACTGTTAGACATAAATATATATACACATATATGCATGTATGTATGTAAAATCATTCTATATATGCTTATTTTTATCAGTTGGCAGCTAGGTGGGGCTGTGGATAGAACACCAGTGCAGGAGTCAGGAGGACCTGAGCTCAAATCTCACCTTAGATGCTTGTGTGACCTTGGGCAAGTCACTTAACCCCCATTGCCTCATTCTGGGTCATATCCAGTCGTCTTGATGAATATATGATCACTGGATTCAGATAGCTCTGGAGGAGAGGTGAGACTGGTGACCTGCACAGCCCTCCCTCACTCAAAACAAAGTCAAATGCAAGTCATGTCATGGCATGGTCTTCTTTGGCAATGAAGAACAAACACACACACGTTTATCAGTTCTTTTCACTTCCTTTCATGTGTTGTCTTCTTTCATTAGATTATAAGCTCCTTGAGGGCAAGTACTGTCTTTCTCTTTGTGTTGATATTCCTAGGGTTTAGCCACAGAATAGGCTTTCTTGACTTGTTAATTGGATTCTAACTCAATTTTCAAAAGAAGTGAAAGAGAAAGCAATGCTCCTACAATGAGCTTTAGTTCTAAAGTGAATTCCATGGAAATTTAGTTAAAGAGGCAAAGAGCCTCTATGGACAAAACTATTTACAGCAGCTATTTTTGTTGTAGCCCCCACATGAAAACCAAGGATTATTGGGGAATGGTGAGACAAAGTATGGTATATATATTTTGTAGAGTAGAATTGTGCTGTAAGAAATGACAGAGAAAACAGTAAACTTCTGTGAACTGATACAGAGGAAGAAAGCAAAACTAAGAGAGTAATTTACAAGACAACATTGTAGAGAAAAACAACTTTGTTTTTTTAAAAAAAATTAATTAATTTATTTGTTTTCAGTTTTCAACAATAATTTCCATAAGTCTTAAATTTTCTCCCCCTCCTTCTCCTCTACCTCCCTGAGATGGCATGTAATTCTATATGGTTTCTACACATACATTCTTATTAAACACATTTTTCGCATTAGTCATGTTGCATAGAAGAATTAAAATGAATGGGAGAAATCATGAGAAAAACCAAAATAAAACAAAACATAACACAAGAGAAAACAGTCTGCTTCATTCTGTGTTCCCATTCCATAGTTCTTTCTCTGGATGTGGATGGCATTTTTTCTCAAGAGTCCTTTGAGAATGTTTTAGGTCCTTGCATTGCTGTGAAGGGCTAAGTCTATCAAAATCAGTCCTTGTACACTGTAGCTCTTACTGTGTATAATGTTCTCCTGATTCTGCTCATTTCACTCAGCATCAGTTCATACAAGTCTTTCCAGTGTCGACCTGAAAGTTTGGTTAAGAAAAGGCAAACAGGCTAAATGCATACAGTTTATTCCCTTAAAGCTAGTGGTCACATGATCATGGAGCCAGAAAAGCTTCTGACTACCTGATATAAGAACAACGAGGCTTAAATCTGTTTTAGGACAATCCCAGATGTCTATGTCCCTCAGATTTATGGTCTCCATATGTGTTTAACTATACCATGAGAAAGGAATTTTCTTACTAAGACAATACAATTAACAAAGTAGTGTCAGTTGGAATTTATGATTCCAGGATGTGTGAATTTCCTCCATGTAGCTTATGTCTCTGTGACACAAGATAAGAAAAAATCCCACCACTCTGGTTGTAGGCATTCTGTCATAAACAAGTCTTTAAAGTTGCTGACACAGAAAAGGGCATTTTTTAGAACAAAGCAAAGCAGTATGATTAATCAGTTCAGGCTTGGACCCTTATTAAAGTCTAAAATTTTATTAAATGATTATCACCAGGTTTGAGAAAAATAAATTTGAAAGATGTTAGAATTCTAGTCAATGCAATAGTAAACCATGCATTCAGAGGACTGAAGATGAAGCATATTATCTACTTCTTGCCAGAGAGGTGATGGGACTAAGATACAGAACCAGACATACAATTTTGGATATGGCCAATGTGTGAATTAACTTTGTTGGACTATACGTATTAGATATGAGGGTTTATTTTTCATTTTCTAAATTGTTCAGTTGGAAGGCGGCAGTGGAAAGGAGAAGTGATAAATGTCTGGAAAGTTTTTTTAATAAAGAAGAAATTCAGTTTTACAAAAACAAAACATTATCTGTAGATAATTTAGAATGGTAGGAATGATGTAATAGTCTGGGTCAAAAAAGTTTTCCCAGGCAGTTTATTAGTTAATGGAATTTTTGATGGGGTGGAAGTAAGCTATTGTCTGATGTGCATTACTTAAAGGGCATTATGATATATGTGAACTGTATATGTGTTGACACTACAGATCATTTCACTAATCAGAAGGCATTGTTTGAGAAATTAGAACACATTTAACACTGTTCTAAGTGCTATGGGGATACAGAAAATGTATATATTATCCTTCTAAGACTCATACCATCTGCAAATTTGACAAGCATATCTTCTGAGCCTCTCTCCAAGTTTTTGATAAGAATGTTGAACAACAGAAAGCAAAGGACAAATGACTGTAGTACTCCACTTGGGACATCCCTCACAGTTGACATTCGCCCATTAATGACTTTTCTTTGAGTCCATATAGCCAACCAGTTCCAAATCTGCCTATTATCTCTTCTTTCTCTTCATATGCACAGCAAGAGACTATTAAATACTTTCTGTGCCTGGCACAGGGGCTTAATAAATGTTTGATGATTGATTGCCACTGTGATCTAAGCATACTATGTCTGCCTGATCTACCTGTTTCCTTACCCCGTTAAAAAAAAAAAGGAAATGAATTTAGTTCTCTTTGTGAAGCTATAATGGCTTTTTAGGAATTATGGCTCTTCTTCCTAAGTGCTAACAGCCCATCCTATTAATAATGTGTTATAGAATTTTGCCAAGAGTTGAAGTCAGACTTACTGGTCTATAATTTGTAGACTCTTCACTTTTTGAAAACTAGTATAACATTTGTGCTTCTCCAGTTCTGAGTCACCTTATTCTTTTAGGCTCAGAAATCAAAACTCCCAGTTCCGCTTGTTCAAGATCATTGACTTGAGTCATTCAGGTTTCTTGTCTTCCATTATTATAATCTCATTCATTCAGGACAGCAAGTTCTATCCCTTCTTTGATCCTCTTCTCATCTCCTACCTCCTCTATCCAAATTTCAGGAGTTTCTTCTCGTAGGTTTTAGCATTTTTGACAATTTTAACAGACCATGATGCTCCTCTGTAATCATCTTTGACAATTTGCTTTTGCTGCATCTCAAAAGGTGGGTTGTCCTTTTCAGAATTATTTTTGCTTCAGACTTTTATTCTTGAGAGTTTTCAGTTCCTTTTGGATCAACCTTCCCTAGAAAATGTTAGACCATTGGATCCTACTTCTGCTTTCTTTGACTCTTTGAAATCTCCTTTTTTTGAATTCTGTTTCATAGGACATGGAAGAGACCAGTCTGACTTGACTAGTTTGTTTGGGGAAATAATGGTAGAATAAGGTCATATTATGAATGACCTTAAATGTCAAGAATTTCATTCTGATGCAGTAGATAATAGGTGCGGGGACAGACATAATGCAAAGAGAGTTTTAGAAAGTGTAATTTGGCAGAAATATGTAAGATGAATTGTAGACACTAGAATCATACAAATGAGATAGGTAGCTGTTGTAGGCACCTAAGCATGAGCTCCAAATTGACCTTCAGTCAGTATAGAGAAGCAAGAACTCCTAAGTGGAATCCTTTAAGTGTACTTGAAGTCTACTGACAGTAAGAAAATTTTTTTTAGGTAGGTGGGAATGGTGAAGAGAGGAGGAGAAAGTCATAGATATTTCTGTATTTAGACTATATTATAGAGTGCTTAGCATCAGAGTACTGTTCCCAGATGTCCTAGAGGCCTATTGTTACTTCAGATGTCCCAATTCACTGATCATAGAAATGCCTCATATAAGGATGGATATCTTCATTAGACCTATAATGGAGAGATGACTAGTAGGGACAGCCACAGGTTATAAGTACAGGGTGTGTGTGTGTGTGTGTGTGTGTGTGTGTGTATGTGAATGAGGGTGGGAGAGATCTGTTCTCAAGTATCATTTATTCTTTGAAAGTAGTTTGACATGTTTGCCAAACGAGATTAAGGCCTGAGGTGGCAGATAACGGACATAATACTGGTGAGGTGAAGAAAGCTTCTTTTAAGAAATACTAATCATGACAAGATGGGCAAGGGCAGATGGATTATGATTTGTACTGTTGGACAGTGTTTTCACATCAGTGATATCACAGACCCACTGGTGTTTTGTAGTAACAGTCACATTTATTGTTAAGTTTCTTGGACAGACTCAGTGCACACTCTAGTCTCAGAGGACTCTAAACACACTATCTAAACAAAGGATTTAATGGAAGTAGGTTGATCTTGATACTTTGGAGTCAGTTTCAGGAGATCAACATCATACCATGTGACATGTCTCACAGGGAAACCTTGAGCCTAGTTCTTTACTTGTGGGGGGCTACTACCTGCTTTTTAAAGTTACTATGGTAATATTAAAAAAATAACTTCTGTAAACTTGCCTGGAAGATTTTATAGGTTTGGGGTGAATTAGAATAATCTCGAAGATACATTGGTTTGTCATAGCATGTTTGCTATGGTTGAACCCCATTCCTAAGCTGACTTCTCTTTATCAGCTACTATCTTTTATTGCATCTTTTCCCAAAGTATTTCTGTACTGCTTTTTTTTAACCTATCCAGCATTGCCTTATTACCCAACTATCATGAGACTCTCAGACCAGATATTTTGCTATTTTCTGAAATATTACAGTTATATCAGTCCCATTTTATGCTCCATACACTTTTCTTTCTCCCTTCCCGACGTTAGATGTGCTACATTTTCCATTTTATGATACCTCACTTCTTCAAACTGTCCTTTATTACTGCAAGTTTCACACTGTAATTTGAAAAGTAGAACACTAAAATATCCATTTCTGAAAGATATACTAACTACTTGGCTATAATTGTATTCATGGTGGATACTTCATTTAAAACTTTAACAATTTGATTGAAGTTGAGGGACATTTTTTTAGTGGCTCAGTACCACTGATGGTTTAACCTTAAAGTTCTCTTTTGCATGTGTATGCGTGATACTTAGCCTCTACAGAACCAGACAAAAATGTTTATTGAGGCAGAAAATAAGTTAAATAAGGAATGATATCATCTACTCTAATACTTTTCCCTGAAATCTTATTTTTCCAAGTTAGATTTATAGCTACATGGCAATTTCTAGTGAAGAATCTGATATGCAAGGCACTTGAATCAATTGTGCAAACTCTTCCAATTTTAACTTTTTAATATGCTAACTGATAACGGGAAGGGAAGTTTAGGTAAGTGGCTTGTGGTGGAAATGAACAAACATTGTCCAGTTGAAACATGGGTTTTGCTCCTTTACATTAGGTTAGAGAACTGTTCTTTCTTCCTTCCCTTATGTTGTTTGGAAAGGTAGGGACAGTCCTAGGTAGGGAATTAGACTTGGAGTTGAAAGACCCAGTTTCAAGACTTGGCTTTGGCAATTGCTAGTTGTTTTACTTTGGGCAAGTCAGTTAAACTTGTAGAATCTCGGTATTTTAGAAAATAATAAAGCATTAAATCTCTTGTGTGATTGTGAGGTTCGTTTTCACTGGTAGCACATCATACTTTTTCTCCTAAGCATGTAGAGACCTACCTTTCAATTCTCTGAGTTGGTTATATTAGATGACTGAAATGTCTTCTTATCCTGAAAGGTCTAGGTTCCCAGAGAATGTACTACAACTAGACAGTTATGCTCAAATTCTCTCAGGGTTTTAAAAGTGACCCATTAAGAGGAAATGTATTTCCCTTACCCACCATTCTAGCTTTTTAGCCCCAATCAATGCATTTCCATTTACACAGCTAGTTGCTCACAATTATAACATTTAAAATCTTAAACATAACTATTTAGTTAACAATAAAACAAAATAAATAATACTGATGATATTATTACAGATACCAAGAATTTAAAGCAAGTGAATGAATGATTAAATACCTTATAATCCATGTATAAAACAGAGTCATATTCTCTCACCAATGCATTCAATATCTGTGGAGAACAATGGGCATACTCTAAAGGGAACTCTGCAGGGAAATACACCAGGGAGGAAAATGCATGTAGGCTTTAATGTCACTGATGGATTCAGGGACATGTGTACCACATGTATTCACTTCTCTGCTAACTGCTTGTCTGTTATTATTCACTGCCCTCCAGTTAGAAAAATCTTCTTCTCTTTTATATAAGATGCTTTTCTCTTTTATATAAGATGTGCTGTTCAAACAGAATAGTGCTCACTGCAAACAGCTCATATTGACTTTGTGGACAAATCAAATCAACCTTGACAATTCTTATGCAGTAAAAGTGCGGTAGCATCCACTTTCCCCTTTCTGCTTTTTAAAATTATTATTAATTTTTTTGTTTCCAGTTATCTACAATCACTTCCATAAGTCTTAGATTTTCTCCCTCTCCCTCCCCTCTCTCTCCCTGATATGGCATGCGTTCTTATATGAGTTCTACACATGCATTCTTATTAAACACATTTTCACATTAGAAGAATTAAAATGAATGGGAGAAACCATGAGAAAAAACTAAACGAAACAAAACATAGCACAAGAGAAAATACTCTGTGTCATTCTATGTTCCAATTCTACAGTTTTTTCTCTGAATGTGGATGGCATTTTGCCTCGAGTCCTTTGGCAATGTTTTAGGTCCTTGCATTGCTCTAAAGAGTTGAGTCTACCAGAAAAATTCCTCACACACTGTGGTTGTTACTATGTACAATGTTCTCCTGGTTCTGCTCCTTTCACTCAGCATCAGTTCATGTAAGTCCTCGCAGGCCTCTCTGAAGTCTTCCTGTTCATCAATTCTTACAGCACAATAGTATTTCTTCTCAAACCAGAGAAGCAGAAAAGGGCAACATGAATCAAGTAGCTTCACTTTTTCAAATTTTACATGGTGGTGGAGAGCAAATAATTGAAATTGTGTTCTTTATTCAGTCAAATAGGACTTAAAAGTCAAAACTTTCTTGTCCATTGATTGCTCTTGTTGTTCTCTGAAATCAGTTCTAACAAAGTGTTTTTGACTTCCTACTGCTTCTTTCCTCTATTGCTATTATTCAATCTTCAGCCTCTAGTTTCTTCTTTTATATTCTGTGCCTATCTGTTATACTTTCAGTGGCTTAAATCAGGACTTCTTGGCTCTAAATGACAATTTTCATGTAAAAAACTAACAACTGTCCAGATTTCCCCCATGAAATAGATAGTCTTTTTAAAATCAGTCTTTATGAATCCTCATTTTATTGGTTTTACCTTCTTTGGTGATAAAAAGTATATGCAAATAAGCCAAGGGACCACAATGCCCTTTAGTTTTCAAGTCCTCAACACAGTCCAATGTCTCATTTGTGCCCTTGAATTATTTCTTTGTGTTCATTTTTCCGCATTTTAGTAAATTAAAATTCTTTCTCTTTTACCTTCAAACCATCTAACTACTGTTGTATTCATGAGACATCATCCTACATTGTTCATTAGGTGGTTTGAATTTTTATATTTGTACCACAGTTCATTTTCTGTCTCAAACCATCTCAACATTGTGTTTATTCATGCACACATCTTGGCAATATTTATTAAGCTGTATTTCTTTTTCTACTTCTTTTAGGCATCAAAATATTCATCCAAAATAGTGGCAATATCTTACATTACACTCAGAGATGAAATTTAAGCCCAAGTCTTCTGACTCCAGAACAAGTGCCCTGAACCTGTGAGATTGGTATGGCTACTTTCTTCAGTGGTAAAAACTGCAACCCATCCATGCTGTCTTTATATATGCAACTCTTATTAATGTCTTTCAAAAAATTCTCCACAGGGTATACAATTAGTATTTGAAGGGAATTTATCAAGATCTTTTGACACTGTATAGCTACTAATGGAGAACACTGGCTATCAGTCTGTTATGCTTAGCTCTTGTACTGGTCTGCATCATTTTGTGGTCATACATCTCTCTGATGTTATCTTTTGTGCCCCTCTTACCCATTTCATCATTGGTAATACACTGGAGCCTAGTCTTGTCTACCATGTATCTCTCCATTATATTTTGGGCATCCTATCTATCTGTATAGGGATAACCAAGTGGATGAAGAATTTCTGCTACTTAGATATGATAAGTAGTTGAACAGACAAGCAATATAGCCAATTCATTTGTACATAAATCTTGGATAGGTACTCTAAATTAACAATGAACTGGGCTAAACAGAAATAGGAAGAGAGAGACATACCTCTAAGAAGTCATTCTATGGTTTTAATGACTTCAAACTTTTCTCTAAAGCAAAGGTCCATATTTTTTTTAATATATCTGTTCTTCTGGTGATACTGTATGTCTAGGAGTGATGACGTTTAAGAATCAAAGTTATGGGTTTCACATCATCAACAGCTCATATTTATTAAGCACAAGACTATGCTAAATTGTTGTTTGTACATTGGGTTTGAAGAGGACCGAAATGACATCACTATGTCAGAGTTAATGTACAATGTGTCTGACTGTGGCTGATCAGACCAATATGAGCTTGGAAGACTCTGTCATAGGTCAGGCACAAATAGTCCATATGATCCTTTGATAAGGAGATGTCTCTAAATTTGCCCATCTCATATTTCTTTTGAGTTATTGCAATTCTGCTTTGCTCACAGAGCACAATGACTTCTTTGACATGAATATGACATTCTGGATGTCCCAGTGTTTCCTATATTTCCCAATCAATACCAAAGTTCTTAAGAGAAATGTTGAGTGTCCTTGTATCATTTCTTCTGACCATCATGTGAATGCCTGTGTTGTGTGGGTTCTCTGTAAAATAGTCTTTTAGGTAAATGTGTTTTTGACATCCAGACAATGTGGCCAGCCCACTAGAGTTGTGCTCTGTGTAGTAAGTTTGAATGTTTGGCAGTTCAGCTTGAGAAAGGATCTCAGTGTCTAGTACTTTATCTTGCCAGGTGATCTTCGGAATCTTCCCAAATTAATTCAAGTAGAAGTGGTTCAATTTTCTGGCATGGTTTCTGGTAGACTGTCTAGGTTTCACAGGCATACAACAATGAGGTCAGCATTCTATAGACCTTCAGTTTGGTAGGCAGTCTAATACCCCTTCTCTCCCACACATTCTTTCTGAGCCTTCCAAATGCTGACCTTGCTCTGGCAATTTGTATAACAACACAGTCATCTATGTGTACATCCCTGGAAAGTATACTGCCAAGGTAAATGATCTTATCCACAGCATTCAAAATCTCTCCATTTGCTGTAACTGATGGTTCCATGTATGGATGATGTGGTGCTGGCTGATGGAGAACCTCTGTTTTCTTGGTATTAATGTCAGGCCAAAATTAGCACAAGTGGAGAGAATTGATCCATGTTTTGTTGCATTTCAGTCTTAGTGGCTCCATTGAGTGCACAATCTTGTGAACAAAAAGTTGCGCAGCAACTCTCTTTCTACTTTAGTCTTGGTTTGTGGCATTTTCAAGTTAAATAATTCACTGTCAGTGTGGTAGCTGACCTTGATGCTGTTTTCCATGAAGATTTGTTGGGTTTAGGTAAACAAAAGACAGTGTTGGTGATGAGAAGGTCATGAAATATGCAAATCTTCAATAGTAAGTGACTTGCTGTTTCTGTTTCTGACTCCATGCCTCCCAAGGACTCCCTGCCATGTGTGGTAGTCTGCCTGCCCTGGTGTTAAAGTCACACAGAATTACATACTTATCCTCTTTCAGAACATTGATAATAAGGGTCTATAGTTCTTCATAAATGTTGATGGCATCCAACAATATCATTGCAAACATCATGCTAAAAAGCGTGAGAATAAGCACACAGTTTTGCTTCACTCTATTGATGACTGAGAAAGCACGAGATCATTATCCAGAACCCATGATATCATGCTGTCATGAAATTAGTGTACAACATTGAAATTTTGCCATGATCTTCCACAGGTCCTTGTGACTGACAGTATCAAAGTCCTTGATTAGATCTATGAATGTTGGGTACAGACCTTTGTTCTGCTCCTGGCATTTCTCCTGGCGTTGTCAGACAGCAAATACTATATTGATTGTTTCTGGGCCCTTTCTGAAGCCACACTGGCTATCAGATAGATGACCATCTTCCAGGTGAAGAATCAGCCGGTTGAGGAGGACCCTGTCAAGAATCTTGCCAGCAGTGATTAAGTGAGAAATCCCCTTGTATTTGTCACATGGCAAGCTATTTCCTTTTCCTTTGTTGGAAGATGGAGACATCCTTGATCTCCTGGGGATAACTTCCTCTTGTCATATAAACTGGAAGATTTCTGTCAGTTTTTGTATGACCAGTGGACCCCCTGCTTTCTAGATCTCTGCTGGAATGGAATTAGCACCAGGCACTTAGCCACGCAAGAGGAGCCTAATAGTGTTCAAAACCTCCTCTTCAGCTGGAATTTTGGCTAGAGAGAGGTTAATTTCAGTATGAAGTATATGCTCAACAGCTTCAGCACTGGTTGATGGTTGTCTGTTGAGAACACTATAGAAGTGTCCAGTCTATGTCTCTAGAATAATATCCTTATTACTGTAGTGTGTCTTCATCAACACTGGGTACTTGAGATGTACCAATGGTTTTTGGCCCATAAGTAGCCTTCAAGACATTGTGAAAATGCTTTGGATTATTACTATCTGCATAAAACTGAATTTCATCTGTTTTCTGAGCCAAGAAACCTACATCTCTCTAAGCTTTGCTTTGCACTTTACTTCTGATGGAATTAAACATTGGCTTTTTAGAAACTGTCAAACTTATCCTGCTGGTAGATCCTGTAGAGTTCTCATTTTTCATTTGTAGCTTCTGAATTTTCTTGTCATTTTCATCAAATCAGTTCTGATATTTGCAAATGTTCTGGCCCAGATGAGTAAATGCAGTCCTATACACCAAATCTCTGAAAACTGCCCACTCCTTTTCTGCTCCACTGTTACCAACAACATTGGCTCAGCTTTCCCTCCAAGTCAGTAGCAAACTGCTCAAACAGGGAGAGAGAGCTCTAATAGGCTGACAAACTACACAATTGGTGTTTGTTGTCCTTCATCCTCAAAGAGGACCAAAATGACCACACTTTGTTAGAGTCAAGTGACAATGCATCTGACTGTGAGTGATCAGACTAACATGAGCTCAGAATGCTCTACCACAGGTCGGGCACAAATAGTCCATGTGAACATTTGAGGTAGATTTTCTAAATTTGCACATTTTGAGTTTCTTTTGAGCTACTTCAATTCTACTTTGCTCATAGAGGACAGCAGATGGGGGCACACCATGTGGGTGGTCCTGTGCCAGTGTCTCCCATGTCACACAAGCAATTCCAAAGTTCTTTTTTTTTGCCAGTTTAATTATAAGAATTACAATCTTATGTTATCTGAATAAATTAAAATACACACACCTGTTCACTCCCCAACCATCTTAGTTCTTCACAGAGAGTTTCAAAGCATCAATTCAGACTTGAACATTCCCTAGTAAACCTGCCCTCAACGACCACCACAGCATGGCTAGTCATTCCTGCCTGTTGTTAATGACAGTGGTTCATTTCACAACTAAGGTCAGAATGGATGGGATTGGAGGCTAGGGAGCCAGCCCTCTTACTCCAGAAATAAGGGACTTGGAGGGAACCTACTTAGCTGTTGCTAACTAGTACCAAGAAAGCATGCCATCCAGTTTCCCCCAGGATATGGGACATTATTAAGGTTGCTCATATGCCTTGAGGTTTAGCAAATACACAATCTACTTCTTTTGTTAAGGGTAGAGCAGGTTTTCTGTCATAGAGATCTAGTATAAAAGGGGAAGTGTGTGTGTGTGTGTGTGTGTCTCCTACCATGGTGGAAAGAGCATGGGATTTGTACTCAGTTTGTGTCCAGGCCCTTCCGTGTACTCTGAGTGTGACTTTCAGCGAACTACTTCATCTCTGGAGACCATCTCCAGGTCCTTGTCTCCTCATCTGCAAGAAGAGGTTGGACTAGGTGACATCCCAGTTCCCTTTGAGTTTTAAGTCTATGATCTTTTCTTTGGTGTATTTGTACAAACAGGAAGGGGAAGATGAATTGAATATCATCTCACTTATTTAGTGGCTCTGTGACTCTGGACAAGCCAGTCAACTTTTCTGGGTCTCAATTGCAAAGTTCTTAAGAGGAAACTTGAGAGTGCCCTTGTATTCCTTCTGACCATCATGTGTGGGCTTGCCCTGCGCAAGAATTCTCCATAAAATAGTCTTTTAGGCAAGGGTAAATTTGGCATTCGAACAACACAGTCGGCCCTTTATAGTTGCATGCTCTATAGTGAAATTTGAGTGCAACTATAAACGGCTGATTGTGTTGTTTAGTCTAGTTCAAGAAAGGAACTCAGTGTCTGGTACCTTATCCAGCAGGTAAGTCTTCAGAGTCATCTTGCCTTGGGGCCCCTGTTTTTGTTGAATGAAAATATTTGGCTAGGGAGTCTATGATCATTCCAGAACTCTGTACCACATATCTCCTTTGTCACTTTCACATCCTATCAATCTCTTTTCTTTACAATGACATAGTCAATTAAATGCTAATGTTTGCTGGGAGGGTGCATCCGTGAAGGTTTGCTGAATTTAGGTAAACATAAGACAGTGTTGGTGATGAGAAAGTCATGAGACAGACAAGTCTTCAATAGTAAGTGATTGTTTCTGTTTCTGATTCCTTTCCTCCCAAAGACTCCTTACCATGTGTGAAAGTCTGCCTACCCTGGTGTGAAAGCTGCCCAGAATTACAAACTTGTCCACTTTCAGCACATGGATAATGAGGGTCTACAGTTCTTCATAAATTAAAAAAAAATCTTTCTCTGATCTCATCTGGATTCATCATGGTAGGAGCATATACACTTACGATGATGGTGTGGTGCTTTCTTGCAAGCGTTCACTCCTTTTGGGAGGTACACAAGTTTGTTGACTAGGTTAGATTTAATTATGAAACTCACATTAGCTTCATAGTGCTCTTCCCATTGCTGCAGCCACTCCAGAAAAATGTGTATCCCACTCTGACTTCAGTAAACTGGCCTTCATTTGCTAGCCTTCTTTCATTCAGGGCTGCTATTTGGAGGCAATACCTACAGAGCTCTCTTTCAGTAAGAACTGTTCCTCTTTCAAGTCTACTGGATTTCTTATTGTCCATAAGATGTGTACATCCCTATACCAATGGTGAATGAAAACATCTTCTCAAAAGTTTTTGCATGTGTTTTTGTGTTTCAGCTGCAGGGTGGTATACCTGCTTGCCATTGTAAGTAATCCAGGGATGAGGAAGACAATTTTTAGGGTATCTTTTCTGGCCCCTTTCTCAATCCAGACAGTGAGCAGTATGGTTCTTAAGAGAGTTGCTCAGACACCCAAGGGACAAATCCCACTGTTGCTTCAGTCTACTGAGAAGACAAGCCTATGGCCTAGGCCACCCATGTGCAGAGTTATTAATACAGCTCTCAATGTATCTACATTTGCTGCTTTGTCACTAGTCTATTGCCATCAGGCTTTGAGGTAGGTAAAATAGTAGCACAGTAAAATAATGAATAATAAAATAGTTGAATAGTAACATTATGAAGTAACAAAATTATAAAATTATTGAATAATAAAATAATAAAACAGTAAAATGATATGTGTGATGTCTTTTGACTCATGTAAATTAGATTTAAGTGAGGTAGAATTGCATAAATTTGACAGCCTCACTCTTCCAGTCATTGAAGTCCAGTGGCAAAACAAAAGCCAAGGTGACTGGCAATGGCTCAGGATATAGTGGATGGCCTTGGTGTCTTCTGAATCTGACCAAGCTCCAAGCACTCCATAATGCCTGCTTCTATCACCTTCATGCACTATTGAAACAAAATGTTCACATCTACACATTCCACCAGGGAAGTCTTCACATGCTTGGCGTAGATAGCCTCCTAATTCAGCAACAGGTTTGAACATTAAGGATTACCCTTGACCTGGTTTAGCCTATCTGCAGAGAAGGTTTATTGGGGTGTGGTCACTGCAGATGTCACAATTTCTTGGAGGCACAGGTGAGAGGAAGTGGCAGGTGGACACCAAAGGTGGAGAGAAGCTCTGAAAAGGGCTCAATAAACCCTCATACCAGGGTTACTAGTCTTCCCTTGAACACTCCATACACCTCAACTATTCTCAGTATTGAGTATACAAAGAAAGACAAAAGCATTCTAATGGGGTAAAGAACATGGAAAGAACTGTGTACAGACTAAATGCATAGATTATAAATAGAAGATCATCTCAGAGGGAAGGCAATGGAGGATGGAGGGCAGGACTGGAAAGAAGCCTTTGTAGAAGGTATGTCTTGAAGGAAGCCAGGGAAGTGGGGAGGTAGAGGTGAGAAGGAAGAATATTCCAATCATAAGGGCCAGCCAGTACAAGGCAAGGCACTGGGACAGGAAGTGTAGTGTGCAAAGAAAAGCAAGATAGCTCTTGCTGCTGAGCTGGATCCTGGGGTATCCTGAAGGGAAGAAAGTGTAGGAAGACTGGAAAAATAGAAAGGGTCAAGTTGTGAAGGGTTTTGAATACAAAACTGAAGATGTTATGTTTGATTCTAGAGGAAAGAGGGAGCCAGTAGAATTTATCAGATGGGGGTGTGACACCATCAGAATAGCACTTTTAGACTGAATGTCTACAGAGCCATTGAGATGACTTCATTGTTGTGTATTTGTGAAACATGGACAGTCTACCAGTGCCATGCCAGGAAACTGAATTGCTTCCATTTGAACTGTCTTAGGAGGATTCTGAGGATCACCTGGCAGGATAAGGTACCAGAAACTGAAGTCTTTGCTCGAGCTGAACTGCCAACCATTCAAATTATGCTTCAGAAAGCACAACTCTGATGGGCTGGCCCTGTTGTTCAAATGCAAAATGTACTCTTGCCAAAAAGACTTTTTAAATGGAGAACTCTCATGGGGCAGGTGATCACATGATGGTCAGAAAAAGCGATACAAGGACGCTCTCAAGGTCTCTCTCAAGAACTTTGGATTTGACTGTGCAACATGGGAGACACTGACACAGGACCACTCAGCATGGTGTGCCCACATCAGAAAGGGTGCTATGCTCTATGAACAAAACAGAATTGAGACAGCAGAAAGTAAACATAGGATGGCAAATTTGGAGTATCCACCACAAATATTCACATGGACTATCTGTGCCCAACCTGTGGTAGAGTATTCTGAGCTCATATTGGTCTGATCAGCCACAGTAGGACACACTGAAACTTCATTTTATCATGGTGATGTCATTTTGGTCCTCTTCAAGAACGAAGGATAACAACCAACCAACGAACCAACAAGCACTTTTAGGAAGATCACTTGGGCTGCTGATGGTGGATGGAGTGGAGTAGGGAGAGACTTGAGGTAGGCAGATCAACCAGAAGGCTAATGTAGTAGTCCAGGCCTGTACCATGGTAGTGGCTATATGAATAGAGAGAAGGGGTCATAGAAGAGATATCATAAAAAGTAGAAATGCCAAGACTTGGCAACTGGTTAGATATTTGGGGTGAGAGTAAAGAATTTGTGTGACACCAAGGTTTTGAATCCGGGTCTTGGTTTAGAGACGTTTTTGAAAATAGGTGATTTTAATATTGTTGGGCCATAGAATCTGCATCTGAGGACTGGAGAGTCTATTGAAAGCTAATTTTTCTAAGTAGAGATTAGGGCTTAAAGTTATTTTTATCATTTGTTGTTGTATGCTTCTAGCTACTACAATGACCTGGATCATGTATTGCACAAGCTAGAGGAGGCAGGTATTTTTAAAAATAGGTTTTAAGTGGCACAGCAAGCTCCACTACCACCCCTAGCTTTAGATTAATAATAACTAATAATATTTAATTAATAATAATTTAGATTAATAATAGCTGACATTTTAATAGAGATTTTGCATACATTTTCTCATTTATTCCTCGTGACAGCCTTGTAAGGTAGGCTTTGTAATTATCATCATCTCTATTTTATAGATTAAGAAACTGAGGAAGTTTTATGGGAGGCAGCATAGTATTGTGGAAAAGAACAGAAGCTAGAGTGAAGTTCTGGATTCAAATTCTGATTCTGTCACTTATTACTTGGATGACTTCAGATAAATACTCTTGTGGGCCTTAATTTCCTTATCTGTAAAGTAAATATGCTGGGGCTGGCCTAGATGATTTCACAGGTCCCTTTCACTTCTAAATCTGCAATTCTATTGGGCACAGTGTGGTCAAAGGACTCACCCATGATCACACAACTAGTTAAGTATCAGAGGAACTCAAACGTAGGATTCTTCTAACCTTAAGTTAGCTAAGTTTGAGGTTTAACTCTACTTTCTAACTTTTTTGACCTTGGATGAATGATTTAACATCTCCGAGCCCTAGCGTTTATAATGATGCTTGTAATACCACAGGCAGTAGTTGTGAAGACTGTATAGGATAATGGAGCACATTTGGCCCCTGACATGGTTCTAACTCAATCCGAAGCACAGGAGACCGCATTTCCACTGCTCCTCAACCAGACAGAATAAATCATTACTACACTCTGCCAACACAAAGGACATTTACTTAAAGCAGAATGAGAGTATGACTCTCCTCATTCTGCCCACTCCCATCTATGCAAGCAGGAGGAGGAGAAAACTGAACACAGGGGATGAAGAAAGAGCACGCTTAATGTGAGACCTGGTGCTGCCAGTTAGGCAAGCCAGCATGCTCCCTTTACAAGGGGAAAGATGGGGGAGGGAAGAATTCCCCCAAACCCCACTGGCCATCAGTAGGCAGGCCTGTTGCTCTGGCCTTGCAGCTATTTTCTTGTGATGGAATTTTGATGGCAGTTCTGAGTCCTTAGGGAAGGCTCAGAGGTGAGTGGTGGATGTCTGTGGTACTTTGATGCTTAAGGGGTAGAGAGGGTACAGCAACAGTTGCTGGTGGAAATAGAACAGCCAGAGGAGGAATTACCTTCTGATCCAGGTTGTTAGTAGAGTCTAGGCTCTGAGCTATAGGAATCTGAGCACCTGATCTGTGTTTCTTTGAGCTCTGGGTTTGGCTTTCCTGCTGATAGTGAGGGGGGTAGTGGTCACAGTAAGGCTGTGAGAGTCTAGGCTATTTTCCCTTAAACTTCCAAACAAGTTCTGAATTGTTTGGAATCATCCCCACCCTCTCCCTCATGCTCCTTTCCCCCACAAAGGATTTGGGCTGCTTGTATGGGTGGAAACCAAGTATGTTCAGCTTATGTAGAGAATTTAATGTATTTAGTTTTATTCCTTTTCTATCGCCATCATTAAAGAGCTATATATTATTATACAATGTTTAGGGGATTAAAATCTATTGAAAAGCAGCAAGGAAGGGGAGTGTAGTATTTTTTTAAGAGGGTGAAGATTATCAAATAATTCACAAACATTCAAATCCTTAGAGTAAAGAAATTAACATTTCCACCAGGAAGGGGGCAAAGCTAGGAAGAGCCTGCTTTCTAAAAGCCTGAGAGAGCTTGGTCTTTATCCCAGAATGCTATTTGGTGTCAAGTAGGGTACTTAACTGCTGGAGAGAGTATGTTAGTAATAGCATTTGCTCCTTAACTCTGAATAGGATCAGGCTCTTGTTTAGCTGCTATGCTGATGGTTAAACAAGTGCCCCCTCCCTTGGGCCCAGGCC
Organism: Notamacropus eugenii; assembly: GCF_028372415.1. Lineage (NCBI taxonomy): Eukaryota > Metazoa > Chordata > Mammalia > Diprotodontia > Macropodidae > Notamacropus > Notamacropus eugenii. Next base: position 359,393,885 of record NC_092875.1, on the reverse strand, counting down.
TGATACATCTTAATCAATCAATCGATCAACAAATATTTATTAAGTGCCTAGGATAGGCCAGAAACTGGGCTAAGTGCTGGGTATCTAAGAATAGTCAAAAGATAGAGGTCTAACCCATAAGGAGCTTACAATCTAATGGAAGAGACATCATGTAAACTAATATATACAAAATAAGGTATATACAGGATAAATAGGATATAGTTAACCAAGGCAAAGCTCTGTAATTAGGATGGCTTGGGGAAGGCTTCCTGTAGAAGGAGGGGATAGCTGGGACTTAAAGGAAGCCAGGGAGTCCAGTAGGCTGAGTGGAGAAAAGACAGAGGATCAGGCATGGAAGATGGCCAGAAAAAAGGTTGGGAATCAAGAGATGGGGTGTCTTGTTCATGGTCTGCTGGGGTTGGAAGCTCAATTCCAGGTGGACAGTCTCGGGCGGGTAAAGGTGGGAACTTCTAAATCTTAGAGTTCTCACGAGACCCCCCAGGAAATGACTGGGAATCGAGGTGAACCGAGCTATCTCGTGTATTTCCGCCTCTTCCCGTGAGAAACGTGATGGGAGAGAGCTCTCCCCGCCCTCGAGATTGTCTCGAATTGGAGTACACCTGTTGTTACCTAACAGGCTCGGTATTGACGTGCAAACTACACGACGGGAGAGCTTAAGTAGGGTCAGGAAAGCCTGAAAGTTCTCTTGGGCAGAGGGGCATGGAGCGGACAGGACAACAAGGCTCCGCTTTTCCTCTCTCCTCTCTCCCCTCCCCTCTCTCCCCACTTACACTTCTACTTCCAATCTCTTATTGTAAGATCTTTGCCTCCTTGGGAGATCTTTCTCTTTCCCTCCTAAGGAAGAATTCTCCTGCACTTGTAACTAGACCCTGAAATAAAGCTCAACCCTTGTTCGACTCTGGAACGTCCTTTCTCTCATACGAGCATCCGGTTTGGCCAACCGAAGACCTCGGGAGGTGAGGTAAGGGAAGACTCAGGTAGCCCACAGGCCTCTAGGCCTGGCAGTGGTCTAGCCAGGAGGTCATGTCACTGGATCCTGTTGCCTGGAAAGGTAGAATTGGAGTAGGTTATGAAGGGTTTTGAATGACAAACAGAGCATTTTGTATTTGATACTGCAGTTGAGGAAAAGGGTGTGACTGCAGATGGAAGTTGAAACTAAAGACCAGAGAAGGAGGTACCCTGACCCAACAACTTTTCTTTTCCTTTTCCTTTTTGGGATAGACAAGAAGAATATGGAAGGCCTGGAGTCAAGGGGAAGGTTGTTCTTCTTCATATTGGAGATTCCCTACCTTCCCATTTGGGAGACTGTGCTGGCAGCAACATCTTGCCTCAGGATTTCATGGTATCCTGAGGGGTTTATGGATGTCTCCATTCTCTGTGTTACCATCTGTTGCCATCAGCCCAAGCCCCCATCAACTATGTACTTCCCATTTATTAGGGGCCAGTGATTAATATCCAGGTTCTATCAAACTGTTTAATATCAACTGGCTTTTTCAAAGGGATATTTGCCTCACAGGTATAAATGTATTTCTGCATAAAACAAATGCATCAGTATTTTCCCCAATATCCCTTAGGCATAATCTTCCGTGTATCACCTTGGTCTCTAAGGTAGGAGAGTGGGAGGGGAGTAGGCTCAAAATTTAGGTCAGTTTCTAAGTAGCATTGGTTCTACCAAATTCACATCCAGATGGGAATGACATCCTCATTTGGAGCCTATATCTCAGCTTACTCTGGATTGGATTTTTGAAGGTCACTCCTCAAACTCACTCTTTGTTTCTCAGGACATCCATGATCCCCTGGTTGTGAAACCCAAATCTGGAATGAAGGGATGACATGCCTTCTGGAGTTTTCTAATTCACAAGATGATAGATTCCACTCCTTTTACTGGCCACTGAGCTCCTCCATGAATGCTGGACCATAGATAAATGAAGCTGCCAGCACTATTTGAATGCCTCCATAGTCAGTCTCTTCTCCAACACATGGTTAACCAACTGGAACCACTTTCAGGATGTCAGTTTGTAATCCACAGTCTCTTTCTCAAAAATATTTTCCTTATACATGATTATGATTCTCCTAGAAGTAGATTCCTGGTGTCTTCCATGTGGAGAGATGCCTTCTTAGGGAATCTGGACTTGTTCTAGACCCCCATTACATAAAAAAAAATAATGAAATTGAGTACTAAAACCTGTGGGAATCATTTCCCAAGGTTGCTGCTTCTCAAGTCTCCTAGATCTACAGGCCTTCAGTTTACTCATTCTACACTTATATCTCTCCAGAGGTGTAAGATGTAGGGAGTTCTGCCACATCACTATTAATCCTTCTGTGGGAGGGTGAATACCTTATTCATCATGAGACATGAGAGAGTGATTTGATTGAAGTGCTGGGCTTCTTAGCATCACTGAAGATAATTTTGCCTTTGTCCCTTGTTCCCAGGATGACTCCCCAAGTCCTGCTGTGTCCTGCCTGCCCCGGCTGCTTTGCTTTTTCTATGTGGTTGCTGCTTTTCTCAGGAACACTGGCATTGTAGGAACAAGGCAGAACTGAGGGGAAATGCTTCATACTATTAGTTCTAGTGTGAACTAAGGCTTCTCATTTCCCCCCCCCTCTTTCTTCCTTCTGTCTCTTCCATACTCTACAGGTTATGTTTTATTCATTTTTTTCTGTCGTTGTTGAGTCATTCTAGTTGTGTCCAACTTTTCATGAACGCATTTGAAGTTTTCTTGGTAAAGATATGGAGTAGTTTGTCATTTCCTTTTCCAACTTATTTTATAGATTAGGAACTGAGGCAGCCAGGGCTAAGTGGCTTGCCCAGGGTCACCCAGCTGGTAAGGCCAGATTTGAGTTGAGGTCCTTCTTACTTCAGGGCTAATACTCTATTCACTGTGCCACCTAACAAAAGTTCAAACCTCCTTGTAAACTTGCAATGCTCAAAAGCTAGGAAGTGCTGTGTATAACTTCCTGGATTTAGAGTCAGAAAGACTCAAGGTCAAATCCAGTGTGAGATATTTACCAGTTGTGTGACTTTGAGCAAGTCACTTAACTTCTGTCTCAAGATCCCTTATCTATAAAATGGGGATAATAATAGCACCTATTTCTCATTTTGTAAGAATCAAATGGGATAATATTTTAAAGTGCCTTGCTCTTAGAAGATATCTTTTCCTCCCTCCCTCCTTCCCTTCCTTCCTTCTTCACTCATGGGCTTCTGGGAGTTGAAGATCAGACTTCTAGTGCCTCTTACATCAGTGTATATTAAATGATTTGTAAATAAATTCTCCCTCCTGCTTCCAAGGCAGTTATTAATATTAACTGGTTATTATGGCCAAAGAATTCATCACCTAAAGCTCAATCTACTAGTGCTGAATCAGTCTGTAATTAAGGTAAGTTGGTACTTGGGATATCAGACTCAATCCATTACCAGGACTAGATCCAGAACCTTTGAGCATGGTGGAACTTGCTAGAGCTTACCCTCTAGCAGCATAGATTTCTAAAACTAGTACAATGAGATGCCAAGTAGGCCCATTATTTACTGAATTCCAGCTTTTTTCTGGACTCTGGGTTGTGCTATGGACATTTTAGTTGTTACTGACCCTTGTGGCTTTCTTGCTTCATCAGTGCCTCTGGTTTTTCCTGCTGAGGCCTTTATGTTATTAAGTTACAGCCTATGTGCTGAGTCAATGCCTTAAGGCCAGGGAATTCTCAAACTTTTTAATCTCAGGATACATTTATACCCTTAAAATTTGTTGAAGACGCCTCCCTGCAAAGAACTTTGATTATGTGAGTTACATCCATTGACATTTGCTGTATTATTAGAAATTAAAGCATCTTAATATTATTATGAAAATAACTTTGATTTTGTAGACCCTCTGAAAGAGTCTAGACTGGAGGAGTCAAGCATGTAGCTGGAAAGCTACAATACAGCATGTAATACTCTCAAGTGAATCCCAACTCAGATTAAAATGTAATTGGAAAATATTTAACAAAATAATTAAAAATACAATAAAACATAGATTAATATTGGTATGTGGTTTTCTAAGGCAATATGTGACCTGTAGGGATCCTTACATAAGGGGTTAGTGGCCCATTTCTGTTTGAGTTTGACACCATTGATCCAGATCACATTTAAAAAATTGCTCCTCTTTGCTATTCCCTTGACCATCCTCAATACCTGCTCCTACTCTACTTGTTAGGGAGAATTAGATTCTCTGCCCCTATCCATGCCAAGGAGTCAGATGCTTAGTAAGTTAGTGGGGGCCTCTTACAAAGTCATCTGTGTGGTTGATCCTATGGTTTGAGTACCACTGTTACTAGAGGAAAAAAAGGCATTTGGGGTTTTTAGAATTCTAGCAACATCTTTTCTGGATGCCTTCTGTTCTTATTATGCTTACCCACTGCTACAAATTGATTAGTGTACTCTGGGACTTCTAGTATGACTATCCATCACCAAGAAGAGGAAATAATAGCAGTCAGGAGGCCAAGAATGCAAAACTCCAGATATCAGAGATTCTATCATATGGTGGATAGGGCAGGAGAAGACAGTATTCTGTCTATATGAGAGATTCTTAAAAACTAGGCCTGGTCTGCCAAATCTTTCCCCTCCTTTTACCAGTGAAGAAACTGAAGTTGTGACTAGCCCAAGGTGACAGACACTGAGTGGTAAAATTAGGATGTGAAATACTTTAATTCCAAATCCCATGTTCTTTCCACTGTACCATAGTTATTGAATTAATTTTTAAGGAATCTTCTATTTCCATTAAGTTCCTTGGTCAATAAGGTCTTATACAGCTAGTTAACAAACATTTGTTAAGTGCCTACTCTGTGTCAGGCACTGTGTTGAGAACTGGGGATATATTAAAAAAAATATCAAAAGACAGTCCCCTCCCTCAAGGAGCTCACAATTTAATGGATGGAGACATATGAAAAGCTATGTACGAACAAGCTATATACTGGAAAAATAGGACAAATCAACAGTGGGAAGGCGCTAGAATTAAGAGGTATTGGAAAAAGCTTGTTGTAGAAAGTAGGACTTTAATTAGGACTTAAAGAATTCCAGGAAATCCAGGAGGTAGAGACAAGAAGGGAAAGCATTTTATGCATGAAGGCCAGCTGGAGAAAATGCCCCGAGTTAGGAGTTGGAATGTTTTGTTTGAGGACCAACACAAAAGTCAGTTGAACTGCATTGAAAATTTGGGGGTAGGGGGAAGGACAGGTGTATGGGAAGGTGTAACAAGACTGCAAAGGTAGGGCAGTAGGTTATAAAGGGCTTTGAATACCAAACAGGATTTTATATTTGATTCTTGGAGGTAATAGGAACCACAGGAGCTTATTGATAGGAGATGGTGGTTGGACCTGTGCTTTACAAAAATAACTTTAGCAGCTAAGTGGAGGATAGACTAGAGTGGGGAGATATCCGTGGTAGGCTGACCAACCATTAGTCTAATGGAATAGTGCAGGCATGAGGTGAAGAAGGCCTGTACCATGGTGGTAGTAATAAAAGGAGAGAAGGGAACATATTTGGGAGATGTTACAAAAGTGAAAAATGATAGGCCTTGACAACAGATGGGGTATGGGGAGCGAGGGGAAGTGAGGGAAAGTGAGGGAGAGTGAGGAGTCCAGGATGACTCCTAGGTTATTAGCCTTGGGGACTGGGAGGATAATGATGGGAAGTAATGGTTGTTGTCCTTCGTCTTCAAAGAGGACCAAAATGACATCACCATGATAAAGTGAAATTTCAGTGTGTCCTACTATGACTGACCAGACCAATACGAGCTCAGAATGCTCTACCACAGGTTGGGCACAGATAGTCCTTGTGAATATCCCCAATTTGCACATCCTACGTTTACTTTGTGCTGTCTCAATTCTGCTTTGTTCAAAGAGCACAGCACCTTTTCTTATGTGGGCATGCCATGCTGAGCAGTCCTGTGCTAGTGTTTCCCATGTGGCACAGTCAAATCCAAAGTTCCTGAGACAGACTTTGAGAGTGTCCTTGTATTGCTTCTTCTGGCCACCATGTGATCGCCTGCCCCATGCGAATTCTCCATAAAATAGTCTTTTTGGCAAGTGTACATTTTACATTCGAACAATGTGGCCAGCTCATCAGAGTTGCGCTCTCTGAAGCATAGTTTGAATATTTGGCAGTTCAGCTCGAGCAAAGACTTCAGAGTCTGGTACCTTATCCTGCCAGATGATCCTCAGAATCTTCCTAAGACAGTTCAAATGGAAGCAATTCAGCTTCCTGGCATGGCACTGGTGGACTGTCCATGTTTCACAAGCATACAACAATGAAGTCATCACAATGGCTCTGTAGACCTTCAGTTTGGTAGTCAGCATAATACCTCTTCTCTCTCAAACTTTTCTTTGGACCTCCCAAACACTGAGCTAGCTCTAACAATGCATGCATCAACCTCATTGTCGATGTGTAAATCCCTGGAAAGTACACTACCAAGGTAATTGAACTTATCCACAGCATTTAAAACTTCTCCATTTGTTGTAACTGATGGTTTCATGTATGGATGGTGTGATGGTGCCTGATGGAGCACCTGTGTTTTCTTGGTGTTAATTGTTAGGCCAAAATTAGCACAAGCAGCAGAGAATTGATCCATACTTTGTTGCATCTCAGCTTTAGAGGTTGCATTGAGTGCATAATCATCTGCAAACAGAAAATCATGCACCAACACTCCCTCCACTTTGCTCTTGACTTGTAGCCTTTTCAAATTGAAGAACTTGCCATCAGTATGGTAGTTGACCTTGATGCTGTGTTCATCCTCATTGAAAGCATTTGTCAACATGGCTGAAAACATCACACCAAAAAGCATAGGAGCAAGCACACGGCCCTGTTTCACTCCATTGGTGACTAGGAAGGCATGAGAGCATTGTCCATTATCCAGAACCCAGACAAACATGCTATCATGAAATTGACATACAATATTGATGAACTTCTCCGGGCAACCAAATTTTGACATAATTTTCCATAAGCCCTCATGACTAACAGTGTCAATGGCCTTGGTCAGATCTACAAATGTTGTGTACAGACTTCTGTTCTGCTCCTGGCATTTCTCCTGGAGTTGTCGGGCAGCAAACACCATATCGACTGTTCCTTGGCCCTTTCTGAAGCCACACTGACTCTCAGGTATATGACCATCTTCCAATTGAAGGATCAGCCTATTAAGGAGGACTCTAGCAAGAATTCTGCCAGTAATGACTAAGAGAGATACCCTGCTGTGATTGTCCCAGGACAATCTATTCCTTTTGCTCTTACAGAGATGGACAATGGAGGCATTCTTAAACTCCTGCAGGATAATCTCCTCTTGTCAAATAACCTGGAAAATTTCAGTCAGCTTTTGTGTGAGCAATGGTCCCCCTACCTTGTAAATCTTAGCTGGAATAGAATTAGCACCAGGTGCTTTGCCACATGAAAGGAGCCTAATGGACTTCAAAACCTCATCTTCAGTCAGAAGTTCAGCTAAGGAGGGATTGACTTCAACCTGAGGTAAATGGTCAATGACCTCAGCATTGATTGATGATGGTCTGTTGAGAACACTATGGAAGTGTTCAGTCCATCTCTCTAGGATCATGTCCTTATCACTAATCAATGTGCATCAGCACTGAGTAGTTGTGATGCACCATAGGTTTTTGGTCCATAAATAGCTTTCAGGGAATCATGAAAGTGCTTTGGATTGTTACTATCAGCATAGAACTGAATTTCATTTGCCTTCTTACTGAGCCAGGAATCTTGCATCTCTCTAAGCTTTGCTTATACTTTGCTTTTGATGGAATTAAATGCTGCCTTCTTAGAGGTGGATGAACTATCCTGCTGGTAAATCCTGTGGAGTTCTCGTTTTTCATTTAGCACCTTGTGAATTTCCCCATCATTTTCATCAAACCAGTCTTGATGTTTGTGAGTGTTCTGACCCAGATGAGCAAATGCAGTGCTGTACACTAAATCTCTGAAAGCTGCCCGCTCCTTTTCTGCTCCAGTGTTGCCAACTGTGTGTTGGCTCAACTTTCCCTCCAAGTTAGCAGCAAACTGTTCACACTCAGAGAAGAGCTCTAATTTGTTGACATTAATTCTTTTGGTAGTCATTTTGCCTTGGGGGCAGCACTTTTGATGAATGCTAATATTTAGCTTGGAAAGGATAAGCCTATGATCAGCCCAGCACTCTGCACCGCATGTTGCCTTTGCCACTCTCACATCTTGTCTGTCTCTTCTCCTTACAATCACATAGTCTATTAGATGCCAGTGTTTGCTGCAAGGGTGAATCCATGAAGTTTTATTGTGTTTAGGTAAATGGAAGGCAGTGTTGGTGATGAAAAGGTCATGCGATTCACAAGTCTTCAGCAGTAAATGACCATTGCTCTTGCTGTTTCCAGATCCATTCCTCCCTAGGACTCCCTGCCAAGTCTGGTAGTCTGAGCTACTCTAGTATTAAAGTCACCCAGAATTATAAGCTTGTCCTCTTTTGGCACATCTATGATAATGGTCTCTAGGTCTTCATAAAATTTGTCTTTGACTTCATCAGGGTTTGTCATGATGGGAGCATAGGTACTGGTGGTGGTGGGGCATGGTGTTTTCCTGCGAGTGGCAATTGCATTGTCATAAGCCTGTCATTCACTCCTTTTGTCAGGCATATCAGCTTGCTGGTTCTATTAGTTTTGATTGCAAACCCAACCCCAGCTTCACTGCACCCCCTTCACTGAGCCCACTCCAGAAAAAGATGTATCCAGCTCGAACTTCAGAAAGCTGGCCTTCATTTGCTAACCTTGCTTCACTCAGGGCTGCTATTTGGATGCGATACCTGTTGAGTTCTCTTACAACAAGAGCAGTTCTTCTTTCAGGCCTACTGGATTCTGTGTTGTCCATTAGTGTGTGCACGATTCCATGTGCTGATGATGAGTGGAATCATCTTTGCAGATGTTTTTGTATATTTTGTATATTTTTTTGTGTTTTGACCGCATAGTGGGATTCCCCACCTGCCACAGTAATCAGGCCAGGATTGGGTAAGCAAACAATGCTTAGAGCACTTTTTCTAGCCCCCTTCCTCACACCAGGAGGTGAGCAGTGCAATCCTTAAAAGGCTGCTCAGACACCCAGGGGGCTATCGAGTCCCACTACTGCTTCCAGCCTGGGCTGCCTGTGTGCAAGGTTGTGACTACAGGTCCCAGTGTATCTGTACCTGCTGCTTCATCACTTGCCTGTCACCACAAGACTTTGAGGCATAATAGTGAAATGGTATGGGTGATGTCTTTTAATTCATACATAAATTGTATTTAAGTGAGGCAGAGTTGCACGAAATTGTCAGCCTCACTCTCTCCTCCAGAGTCATCATAGTCCAGTGGCAGGACAGAGTCAAGATCGTTGGCAATGGCTCAAGATGCAGTGGATGGCCTTGGCATCTTTGGTGTTTAACTAAGCTCTAAGCATTCCATATCACCTGCTTCATCTACCTTCATGGCCGTTGGAACAAATTGTTCTCATCTGCCCATTCCACCAGATGAAGTCTTCACATGCTTGGAGTAGACACCCCTCTAACTCACCAATGGGTTTGAGAACCCTTGGTTACCCTCAATCTGGTTTGGCCCACCTGCTGCAACAGTTTACCGGGATGTGGCCACTGTGCATGCTGCAGCTTCTTGGAGCCACAGGTGAGAGTTAGGTGGAATAACTGGACACCAAAGGTGAAAAGAGCCCCCAAAAGGGCTTGGCAATCATCACACCAAAGGTACTGGTTCTCCATGAACACATCCTACACTCCTGGGAAGTAATAGGGAAGTTTGAAAGGTGGGGGTTTGCCAGGAAAGATAATGAGTTCAGTTTTAGGCATGTTGAGCTTAAGATTTCTATAATATATTTAGTATGAGATTTCTAATGGGCAGTTGGAGATACAAGACTAGAGATCAATAGCTGCCTACATATAATGAGTTGATGAATGGTCACCCTAAGCATCTCTTTCACTAATTTTACTAACTGATTTTACTAGTGTCTGAAATTCTTTTGATACACAGTCCTTCGAAAATTTCTGTTAAAATGTAAATGTCATTGAGTAAGGGTGGGAAGGGGGAGGACATAATAAACAGCTTTATTTTAAAAAAAATATTTCATTTGCTTATTTATTTACTTGGCTCACATTTGAGCTTCAAGCTCCCTCCCCACCCTGCACTAGAGAAAGCCAACATCTGACACAACTATATATGTGAAACTAACTATACAACACATATTTCCTTATTCTTGGGAATTATTTAAACCCTTCAGGCAGCTGGAACCAGATACTGCATACTTTAGGACCCATCTTTCTCAGTGACCTTTTTCTAGTTTAAGTGACATTATATGAAAGCTGTCTTAAGCTTGGACAAATCTGGATATTTTTCTCCATTTGCCCAAGTTAACTTCCTCCTCAAGTCTTCACCTAAAAATTTACTCTTTACACACAGTACAAGCACTTAATATGTGTTTGTGCAGTTGAGTTTGCTGAATTACTGGATTAAAATTATTTTTCCTTTTGTCACTGTAATTACCTGGCTTGGCTATGCTTACTTTTTTAAAACTCAGTCTTATGAGCACATGATTCCATGATATACTTGTGTTTAATATGTGAACTGAAAACAAAGTGAGTAATGTGTTTAAATTTGTCAAGAAGTGCCATCAATAGTGCTGCCTTGAAAGATAAAGATTATATGTCAGTTTATTTCAATGCTTCTCCCCTCAGACCTAGCAGAGCACTTTGTTTTGTAGAGTTCTAATGGGTTTATCATGTAATTTAATGTATTCCACCTCTGTGCTTGTCATCTCCCTAACAGATTGTTAGCACCTTGAGATATCAGAACTTTGATCTCTCTAAGCATCTAACTCATTTTGCAGCTTAAGAGTCTATATTTGTGTGTTGTGATGGTTGAAATAATTTATCACCTGCTGCCCAACCTTTCTGAACTTTAGGCTGATCCTCAGATGATAGATCTACTTTAAATCTTTCAAGTTTATTAGTATTTTCTATATCTTGAGGACCACTAACCTATCTTTTGAAAATTTGTGGTAATCGTTTAGGAGTAGTACCTAAATGGAGGATATGTCTGCATGTAGTGGTTTTTCCCCCCTGAACTAGTTAGCTATAAATATACCTATGTACATTATATGGACATATATGTTCATAATTATGTTATATATGTGTACATATTTATAGCTGTGATATTATCTATTTGAGAATTCTCTCCAGTGATACACATTGCAGCCCATCTGTGCCTGTTCACTCTTTGGAATGCTTCTCTTTTACCCTAAAATCTCCAGGGTACTAGTGAAATATTCTGGCTGTCTATCTGCCTTCCCTTGTTTTTGCCATGTGACCAGCCCATTTTTTTCTCCCTACTATACATTTCCTTGATGACATCTTTTACTCCTGTTCTTTTTCAAAATTCTTTATTGATTGTATGTTACAATATGGTCACACCCATCACACTCTATTTCAAATTCTTTGGAGACTTTTATGTCAAATTTCACTGCCATATAGCAACACTGGTAGAATACTGGTGTTAAAATAAGAGATCTTTGTTTTCATGGGCAGTTTAGGATCATGGTGTCATTAAAGCAGCTTTTCGATGTTGAGAGGCAATCTAGTCTGCTCTCCTCCTGTTCAGCTCTGGACCCAACCTGTCTATTAGTACTCTTTCTCCCAGATGTGCAGACTGATTGACAAGGTTTATAGATCGTCTATCCAAAAACAAATTGTAACCGGGGCCACAGATATTTTTCATCCACTTGTTCATTTGTTCTTTCCGATGCGCATATTCAAACCAAACTTACTTGAACAATTGTAGATCTCTTCTTACATTATACCCAGAAACACACATATGCAGACACATGCACACAGAGAAAGAGAACAAAGCATGTTTCTAAGCTGGGAGTTACCCGCACCACGATCAAATCATAGGTTCTGACTAAAAATGCACACATATAACAAATATGTATTTGTATATTAATATAGTTTATGTACATGTTTGAATAGTCAAATGGATATATGATATAATTGATTTAGAAATTATTTATAATCAATATATATTATAGATATATTGTAGTATAGGGAATGACCTGTAATTTCATTGCTATAGGGTACTCTGGGCAAGGAAACACCTTTTCCGAATGCAGGGCAGAACTTTCTTTGCAATTTATAGTTTTAAGACAGTTGCCTAGAGTGTTAAGAGGCTAAATGACTTGCATTTAAAAGAGTTGCTCAAGAATAATATTTATATGTGTGCATATGATATGTGTATTATATACACATATAAATAAACCTCCTAAAGATCACAGAATATTTTGAGTATGTGTAGATAATATATGTAAACATACATATGTTTATAAGTATGTGGCATGTGTATATGCATATATTGTATATACACACACAACATACATATATATGTATACTCAATATGCACACATATGTATGTATGTATATATGTATGTATTTTGTAAGGATCTGTGATTGTACTGGTATAGAAACACTGTATTATCTTGCAAGATCTAATTTGCTTGTCACTCACATCCCATTAGTAACCTCTCCCCCTCTGACTGGACTGTCCAACTGGAAGGAAAAGTCATGGGCTCCATGGCCTTTATTTAAGAAGGTGGCTCAGCACAATATTCCTCCATATTTCTCATTGGCTAAACTGCTTTTGGATGTATTTGGAACTTTCTATCTTGTCCCTAAGTCCCTAAGTCAATTCTTTCTCCTACCTCCTTTTCAGCTTCTTTTTGTGCATTTTCCCTCAGTAGAGTATAAACGTCTTGAGGACAGGGAATGTCTTTGTTTTTATTATTTTTTGTACCCCCAGCATGTCACACAACGCCAGGCACATAGTAGGGGCTTACTAAATGTTTCCTGACTGACTCTTCACAGAGACAATTCAGTAACTCATCTTAGAAAGTTGCTTGGGGCACTGATAGGTCAAATGACTTATTTGTGATCATAGATGTGCCAGAAGCAAGATTTAGACCCAGGTATTTCTGACTTCAAGGTATGTCCTTTATCCTCTGTACTATGCTGCCTCTTATTCATATGTGTGTGGATGTACATATGTATATATGTAGGAATATATGTCAAGCAGACACAAGCTTTGTCTTTCAGGGTACCACTGCAGAGTGAGATTTCCCGTTGGCCATCCATATTTGAGTTATATCCCCTGTTGCTTTCTGTGTTTTTTTATTTTAAAATTTTTATTTGTTTCTTACTCTCATCCTCTCTCTTGAATGTTATACTTTCCAGGTGTCCTGAATAATATCTGATCCAAATAGACTCCTGTGGAGAACTGTATTTCTTGGCAGCACTGTGTTACTTTTCAGCTTATTGACAGCTTCTTAAATGGATGCACCAAGAAACAATTCTAAAATACCCGTGGGCTTTCAAGCATTTGTCCTCTCCAAGTGGTGTTTTACCAACATTACCTCAAACTCCCTAACTCTTGTTTCAGATTTTTCTGCATTTCACACACATTTAGAGACTACTTCTTTGAAATTCCACCAAGTTCCATGACCAAAAGCTTGAATGTGAATTTTCCAGAGCTTAGCATTTCATATTGTTTCTGAGATAACCATTTTGAGGCTTCTAGTGAGTTCTGTTTGAAGGTGTTTTAAACTTAATTGCAATAAAAGTGGGAGTATAGAAAGGTTACTGTATATACTTCTGAGAAGTAGTATACTAAATTTCTTATCTAATTCTTAGGATCATAATTTTTTTCTTGCAGTACTTATTCCCTGAATTATTTGTCTCTGTTTAATTTGTTGTTCCTTCATTTAGTCTCATCTGACTCTATATGATTTCATGGACTTTGTCCATGGGACATTTTTGATAGAGATACTGGTTTGACATTTTCTTCTCTAGTGTGTCCCCATTTACTGAAGAGAAACTGAGTGAAATAGGGCTGAAGAGACTTGTCCAGGGTCACACAGCTATTAAATGTTTGAAGTCAGATTTGAGCTCAGGTCTTCCTGACTTCAGACTTAGTGTTCTATCCATTGTACCACCTGGTACTCTTTGTTTAATGTTATTTTTGTAGTTGTTGAGTTGTTTCAATCACTTCTCACTCTTCATGATCCCATTTGGGGTTTTCTTGGCAAAGATACTGAAGTGGTTTGCCAGTTCCTTCTCCAACACATTTTACAGATGAGGAAACTGAGGCAAACAGCGTTGTGATTTGTTTAGGGTTACACAGCTAGTGAGTGTCTGAGGCCATATTTGAATTCACAAAGATAAATCTTCCTGACTCCAGGCCTGGGATTCTATCCACCATATGACTTCAGTGCCTTGGGTAATAGTCTTCATCAAATCTGCCTGTGAAATAAATTCTTTCTGTGATGTTTGTGAAGCTAACAGTTCTTTAGACTGCTTTCTTGATGTAAAGGGAAAAAAAAAGCATGAATAGATATTGATTTAGTATTGGAAGACACTAAGCTCCACACTCTAACTAGAACAGGATAGGGATGTATATTTTTTAAAATAAATTTTCATTGATAAATTTTTAAAAAATTAAATTTTTAATAAAAAATTAAATTTTATTTTATTTTCAAATGAAGATCCATTGCTTTCTCTTTCCGTCTCTCCTTTGCCCCATAGAAAGCAAGAAGAACAAAACTTCTATTACAGACATGTGTAGTTAAGCAAAACAAATTCCCATATTGGCTATGTCTGAAAAAAACATATCTCAGTACGCCCTTTGAATCCATCACCTCTCCATTAGGAAATGGGCAGCATGTTTTATCATGAGTCCTTTGAAATTGTGGTTGGATCTTGTGTTGATCAAAGTTCCTAAGTCTTTCAAAGCTGTCTGTGTTTGTAATATTGGGTAAATTATTTTCCTGGTGCTACCCAGCTTACTTTGCATCAGTTCATAAAGTCTTCTTAGGTTTCTCTGAAATCATCCCTTTCATAATTTTTTACAGCACAGTATTATTATCAGTTCTTTGCCAACACAGAAATTACTGTTCTAAATACCTTTATTCACATGTATTCTTCTCCTGTTTCTTTGATCTCATTGGAGTATAGACCTGGCAGTGATATATCACTGAGTCAAAGGGTATGCATAGTTTAATAGTTTTTGGACATAGTCCCAAATTGCTTTCCTGAGTGGTTAGACCAGTTCATACCAATAGTGTATCAATGTCCTTATGTTCCCACAGCTCCTGCAGCATTTGCCATTTTCTTTTTTGATCAGTCTGATGAATGTGAGGTGGAACTTCAGTTATTTTAATTTTCACTTTTCTAATTTATAGTGATTTTGAGTATTTTTTTCTTACGGCTATTGAGAGCTTACATTTTTATTTCTGAAACCTGCCTGTTTATATCCTTTGATTCTTTATTAATTAGGGAATGGCTCTTTTTCTTAGCAATTTAAACAGTTTCCTATATAGATTAGAAATGAGTCCTTTATTAGAATAATTTGCTGCAAAGATTTTCCCAGTTCCTATTTTGTTTCTGATTTTATCAGCCTTCATTTTGTTTGTTTGAAAATTTAAAAAAATGTGTAACTACAATTGTCTGTTTTACACTCTGTTATCTTTTCTATCTCTTATTTGGTCATGAACTCTTCTTCTGTCCAGACAGGTAATTTCTTCATTGCTCCTCTAATTTGTCTACAATGTCATAATTTATGTCTAAGTCATGGAACCTTTTGCAGCTTATTTTAGTATACAGTGTGAGATGTTGCTCTATGCCTAGTTTCTCTGCCAGGATGTTTTCCAGTTTTCCCCACAGTGTTTTGTTGAATAGTGAATTCTTGTTCCTGATAGCTGGAATCTTTGGGTTTATCAAAACTAGGGTGCTGTACTCATTTGCTTCTACATACTGTGCACACAAACCCCTCTATTTTTTTTTTTTTACCAGTACCAAGTTATTTTGATGCTTACCTGTTTGTAATGTGAGATAGTATTGCTAGGCAAGATCGCACATTTTTAAAGTAGAGAAACAAAATGTAGAAATGATACTGAACTACTTTTTCCCTTCTGTGGCTTCTAGTTCTGTCCTGTATTTGTACCTCTGTTCCTTCAGCTTAATAATAGATTGATCATTTACTGACTTGAAAAATCAGGACTGAGACATTTTTGTCTTAGGAGTTGGGAACTGGGCTTGGCTTTCAGTTAGCAGAATAGGACCTGATGGAAGAGCTCGCCTCCCTTAGGTTTTCTTACTTCCTGAAGCTATAATCAATAAGTCTTTATCTTAATACTCATCAGCTGGGAAAGGGAAGTCTGACTGAAGAGAAACTTGTGGACAAGGTAAATGAGGTAAACCGATTTATAGGATATGGTGATAGAAGAATGAAGGGATGGTGATGATCTGATGTGGAGCTGGAGGGATATCTAAGGGAGAACTTGAAAGAAAGATGAGAGAAATGAATAATATGTAACAGGAAAGTGGCCAAACAGAAGTGAGACATGGTAAAGAAACAATGGTAGATACTGATTTTTAGGATGTGATGTTGCAAGAATGAAGGACATAGCAGACAAGTACATGGGGAAGAGGGCAGAGAGACTGAGAATATTGTAGTTTCTAGTTTCTAGTGCATGACTGGAACAGAATAAGGAAAGTCTCTTTGCCATTGTAGATCAGCACATTCTTTTCAAATTAGTCTTAGGAAGTTGCGTAGGACACCGAGAGGTCAAGTGATATGCTCATAGCTGGCATGCAGCAGAAATGGAACCTGGATTCAGGTCTTCTTGACTCCAAGTCTAGCTCCCTATCTCTTAGGCCAAACTGCTTCTTTATTTATTCTCTAATATAGTCTAGTTATGTTATAGAAGTAAAGTCTAAACCATGTTAATCAAGAAGAAGAAAGTTGTCTTGTTATAATCAAATATAAAGAATAATCTCTCCAGGTACTATTTCCTAGGGTAGGTCTAGTGTTTCTGAAGCTTGGTTTCCTTTATGCTGACTATAATTTTTTGTCCTAAATCAAAGGAGCTGCAAAAGCTCCTTGGCCATGAAGTATTCCTGGAGTGACTATTTGTGGGTGTAACTCCTAAGTGTTATGAACATTCTTCAGTCCATTGAGGTAGCCCTAGTACATGCTGGTGTGTGACCAAAAGACTCCTTGGGGAAAATTAGCAGGAATGAAAAAATCCCTGTATCCCTACCTCCATTTGAAGACTATTCTAGAAACTGAATTCAGTACTGATTATTTCAGAATTGCATTCTATCTACAGCTTCAGTTTATTAGAAAATTAGATGTGAAAAACAGTCTGCTAGATACAATATCAACCAAGATATAACTTATCTTGCATTTTTTACTTCTTTTAAATATTTTAAAAGAATATGCCTCTAAATGTAGAGGGGAGCTGGCAAGAATAAACTGTAAGGTACATGAATGTCTCCTTTTGCTTAGGTAGCACTACCCTTCTCCTCATATGTGGGACATGTATATATGTGCTCATTTCCCTCTCTCCCTCTCCCTCCATCCCTCTCTCTTCATACTTCTCTCTCTCCTTCTGTCTCTCTCTTCTCTGAATGTACATGAATTTATATATGCTTAAATAATTTCATCCAATAGTTCTTAAGCTTCTAGAAGATGACAACCATGTGTCTGCTTTCTTTATGTCTTCTCATGGCATATATTAAGTAAATGCTGCTGATCACACAACCTACAAGGAAGTTCCTAAGCTCATAGCTTTAAAATTAAAAGATACCCTAGAGATCACTTAGCCCATTCCCCACCCCCTTAAAGCCTACAGAGGTTAAATGAGTTGTCAAAGGTCACACAGTTAATAAGTAGTAAGGTCAGGATTTGAAACTACAGCCTCTGGCTAAAAATCTCATCTCCTTTCTATTCATGACGCTCTATAGTAGGTATGGAGGGCTTTGCTGAATAATAACTTGGATAGATATTTTATTCATTCTTCAATTTCACAAGACAGTCAAAAAGGGTATATTCAGTTAAGACAGAGATCCACTGGTACTTCTAATGGATACCATGATGTGATCATTAGGGCAGCATTTATGACTAAGTGAAATAGTTATACCCTCCCCCAAGAATTTTTTAATGTAATCTGTCATTTTATCATTGTATGGAATACACTTTGCTGTTATAGATCAGCAAATCCTTTGTAATTTATAGTCTTGGAAATTTGCCTGGGACACTGAATGATTAAATGACTCACACAGGCACACTGATGTATGCGTCAGAAACAGTACTCAGATTCAATTTGTGGACTCCAAAGCTGGTCTTCTATTTATTACTATTAGTACTATGTTACCCCAGATGGTCTATACTTGGTGAGATTTGATTGGCTCCAGAAAGGTCCTCAAACATTTCCTTTGGGTCTTGAAGGATTTTTACCTCTTAGAAAGCAATTATTTTTGTAGGGGGTTTGACACACTATCAACTGACTCTTTTTTGGCTGTGAGATAAGAATTAGTTGAGAGAATATCTGGAATCACAATTATGAGGCCAGTAGCTATAAAGAGCCTGAAGAGAAAGGCAAGAGGGCATTAAGACTAAATGTCATTTATTTCATAGTTTTTCTCATGTTGACCCTGATAAAAAGAGTCTTGAATCTTTGTAGTGGCCTCATTAAGATGGCAGTGGCTACCAAGACCTATTTAGTTCTTCCTTCATTTTATACTTGAGGATTTGAAGGTATTAATTTCCCCTCTAAACCATTAATTAATAATCTCTTTTGTATATCTAAGGAGGGGATTGATTTAATGGCAGCTATCAGAATACAGGACCAAAATCACAAGTTCTATACTACCTCTTCATTCTATTTTAAAGTAAAGTTCTAACGTAATCTGCCTGAGGTTGGCATGCAGATGACATTGGCTGCCAGGGACATTATGGGAACTGAAAGGAATTTGCTCATCCCTACTCAAATATTAAGTGAATCTGAGGGAATTTCCACTAGGGGGAAAGGGAAATAATAAAAAAAGAGAGACTTGATGTAATGGACTGTGTGCTGACAGAGTATAGCTTTGGATCTGCCTCACTAAAGAGATGAAATAGCCTTAAAATTTTAAACTGGTTGAAAAAAAATCTATAAACTCAATATGTCAGGCATTCTTAAACTTTTGTGCTTGCATTTGTGTGTGTGTGTGTGTGTGCGTGTGTGTGTGATATCTCTTTAGCAGTCTGCTGAAGACTGTGTATCTCTTTTCAGAATAATATTTTTAAATAATTGAAGGAAATGCTAAATTTCATCTAGAAATTAGTGAAGATAAAAATACATGTTTTTCCTATTTGATTTAACAGATATCCTGAAATCTATCCAGAGATTCCTTGGAGAATCAATTAAGAACTCCTAACCTAGAAAAAGGAAGTTGTCTTGCAGCTACAATTTAACAGTGAAATAGCATCTCTGTAGAAGAAGCAATTCAATAGATGATGTCAGAAGCTTTGCAGAGAAGCAGCAAGCAACTTCAAGTAACTTTGAAGTCAGAAAGGTGTTCCAGCTGGGATGCCACCCTCAGGGAATCTGTGGGAGAATTTGATCTTGTATATAATATTGGCTAGAGGAGCAGGGGTACTGATTTTCCCTAATTCTTTACTTTTCCATCCTGTTTTGTTAAATACCTTTTATTGATAATTTCATATGTCAAATATGGTTTGCAAGAAGATACATTCATTGAAGGCTTGAGCTGGGAGTTTTAAATAGATGCTGATCTAAAATCAGTTGGTCAGTCAGTCAGTAAGCATTTATTAAGCATTTATATATACTAGTGATGCTGTGTGCTAGGTAAGCAAAAAAAAAGTTCTTGTGCTCTAGGAGTTTATATTCTAATGAGAGAAGACAACACATAGAAAGGGAACTGAAAAGGTATAGGGAGGAACCCCTACAGATGTGATGGCTAAGTTTGAAGAATCAGAGATAGTTGGTTTGGAAGCCTTCCCTGAAGTGGGGGTTCCAAGAAGAATTCAACAATGGGAAAAGAGGCTTGGAGTAGAGCCAAGGGGCAACTGAGGCACGGCAGTTACATTTATTCAAGAATACTTTGATGCTAGATAGAGCCTTCAGAGATTTACTGTGAGAAGTAATGGCTACATATAACAGCAAATAGCAGACAGAGTCTTTTATAACTATTTCTCATGCATCTCTAATTCACAATGAAAGAATTAACTGTTTTGTAAGTAGAATAATGGATTTCTAAGTGCCCATAAGTGTTTTACACTCTGAAGAATTTGTTGTTGTCCAGTTGTTTTCAGTCCTGTCTGACTCTTCCTTGACCCCATTTGGGGTTTTCTTGGCAAAGATACTGGAGTAATTTGCCCTTTCTTTCTCCAGCTCATTTTACATAGGAGGAAATTGAGGCAAACAGAGTTAAATGACTTGCCCAGGGTCACACAGCTGCTATCTGAGGCCAGATTTGGATTCAGGAAAATGTCTTCCTGACTCCAGGTCTGGCACTCTATCCATTGCACCACCTACCTCACCCCACTCTGAAGAATGCTCAGATAATAAAAAATCCAAATAAGGCTGGATCCCTTGGACCCCTTTGTGCCATGGTCATACTGATTTTTTGTATCATGGTCTGTCATAGAGGCTGTGACTTTAAAGCAACATAACTGCCAAAGAGAGGAAAATTTAAGAATAATACTAAAAAGTGCTTTAAGATTTACAGGTAATTATACAAACACACATATGATAATGTCATTTGATCCTCACAACCACCCTGTTAGATATAGCTAAGACTTGATTAATATGAAAAATCAGTAATTAAGTGGTTGCATGTATTCAAATTTTCACTACTCAAAGTTATAATTATGTAAAATAGGCGATTGGTTCTAGCCCAGTGGAAATATGAAGTGCAAATTCAAATAACGTGACCCCTTCAGACAATTCATTACTCCAACAAAATGGAATCTAGCTGTTGATATTATACTGTTGATACTATTATAACCCCCATTTTTCAGATGAGGAAACAGTTGGAGGTTAACTGACTTGCTCAAGGACACAAAGGTAATATCTGAGGTAATACTTGAATTCAGGTCTTCTGTTATTTATTTTAGGAGCATTTTATAGGGCTACTCAAAGCAAATGATGATGATGAAGGTGATGAATATCTGCTTGACTGGATTTCTCCTGAGGAAATAATTTTTTTTTGAGATGTGTTCAGATTGGTTTAGCATAATAATTTTTTGGCCACAGGACATTTCAAAGGTCATTTACCAAGTTACAGGGGAAACACTGACCTGCATCCATGGAGGGGCTAGTCATACTGATGAAAAGACAGATCCCTGAAGTATGGAAATAATACATATAGTGAAAACAATAGAAAAGGCAAATCCTTCATCTTTGCTAGCAAGGGTGGCCTAGTCAACAATGCTGATCTGGGCCCTAGTTCCAACTCTACTAATATAAACAGTGAGACTCTGGGCAAGGGAGCCTTGGCTTCCTTTGTTGTGAAAATGGAAAAATAATACCTGCCCTGTGTACCTAACAGGGTTGTTAGAGGGATGAAAGGAAACAGCATTATGAAAGTATTCTGTCCATCAGAGGGCTTTTGCCTGTAGTATAAATTATGATTTTCTTGCCATAGGATAAGGCGGAAACTCAGGCACCCTCTTATCCTTAGCTTGCTAACTCAATGGAGGCCTTTCTGCACCAGATTTGGAATCACTTAGCCTTCCTCCTTTTCCTTTTCTTCCTCTTCCTTTTTTTTTTCTTGGGCATATGCTCTAGGCTATCAATGTAGCAACTTGCTGTAAGGAGCTAGTTCCTGGCTTGAGGTGATGGAAGATGCTTCCATAATAACCTTTTGTGAAGGTCCTTGGAAGACAATAGTTCTTCACCTTGTCAGGACCTCAAAAATACATAAACTCAAGTTGTTACAGTATTTCAAATCAAGATCTTCCAGATAATAAGTCCCTTATTTTTTTTAGAAGGCTATTTATGGATATTCAATTAAACAGATACCAAACAATCATGAGGCCTTTACTGTTTCCCAGCTTGGTGTCTCTGTACTTGTGTCTTACCATATGTTTGAAGTATGACATAATCCTTATGGAGCACATTCAATTTGTTGCTTCCCAACTTCAGTGGAAGCAGTTAAGTCTGTCTCCTTTTAGACAAATTGTTAATGAAAAGGTAGCTGAACAATCATTTTCTTGTAATATGCAATTCTGTCTCCTTAAATACAGGAGTCTGACAGATCCATTCAGCAGTTAACAGTTTCTGTATACTACTGAACTCTTTTTGACCTGCTGAAACTAACAACTTTAGGAAAAAGAGGGGATGAGTGAGAGGAAGGTGTAGAGAAAACTCAGCTAAAAATAAAGACTTAGATGAAATAACTGTAACCCTGAAAATGGAAGGGAAAGTGTTTTTACCATATTATTTCCCTATGATATGTAAAGAATTGCCTTCTGTTGTCAAGTATGCTTTTACTGATTTTACTCTTTCCCAGGCTTTTCTGCTATATATGTGTCTCCAAACGAGATTTCAGAGCCTGGAGTTTTCAGGTTCTTTAGACAGACTGTGCTGACTGAGACACAGGTACAGAATAGCAAAGACCTTCCAGAATGGTGACAAACAAGAAAACAACCAAACAAAAAAGAAATACCCCAAAGAAAGACCAATACAAATTCTTCAATTCTTCTATGGTTTTTAGGAGTAGAAGTTCCTACTCTGGGTCAGTTGTTGTGCTAGGTGCTGGCGATAAAAATACAAAAATGAATGACAACTTACTCTCAAGGAGCTAATAGTTTTGTGTTTTGAAAAAAAGTACATAATCAACTTAACACATTAGTTTCAAAGCTGTTCAACTTTTCTGGGTCTCACCTGATATTTCCCTTGTTCTCTTTTGTGCATGTAAAAAATGTTTCAACTACACTCTTTCTTCCACCTTATCTTTTTTTGGGGAGACATTTCTGTCATTAAATACCTCCCCTCCCATACTCTGTTGTCACAAATAAAAAGTATCCAGTCAAAAAAAAAATCCACAGATTGTCTATTTCCAAAAATACATATCTTCATTCTATATCTCTAGTCTAACTCCTCTTCTTTGAGGAGATGGGACATATGCTTCATTATCTGTCCTCTGGATTCATTATACTTCTTAGTTGTTTTCCAAGATTTAAAAAAAAAAGTTATTATTGTATAAATAATGCTTCTGATTCTGTTCATGTTCTCTGCATTAGTTCAAATAAATCTCAAGTTTCTTTGAATCCATTTCTTATGGTGCAATAATGTTCCTTTTTCTTTCTTTCATTTTTATGGTACAATAATGTTCCCTTTCATTCACATACTATTTGGTTCATTAATTGTGCAATTGATGGCTTCTACTCTATTTTGTAGGCTAGTTAGATGGTACAGTGAATAGACCACTGGCCTTGGAACCAAGAAGACTTATCTTCATTAGTTCAGATCTGACCTAAGATACACACTAGTATGTAACCATAGGTAAGTTACTTAATCCTGTTTGCCTTAGTTTCCCATCTGTAAAATGAGCTGGAGAAAGATAAGGCAAACTACTCTGGTATCTTTGCCAAGAAAACTCTAAATGAGGTCACAAAGAGTTGGACATGACTGAAACAACTGAACAACCACAAACAATCATAAATGCCATTCTCTATTTCTTTGCTACATCAAAAAGTGTTGATAAAAGTATGGGTTCTTTACCTCTTTATTTTATCTAAATGCATTTGCCTGCAATGTCACTGCGTCAAAGGGTATAAAAAATTTAGTGACTTTGGGAGTATAGTTCCAAGTTGTTTCCCAGAATGACTGGGTCAGTTTACAGCTATACCAGCAATGCATGGTGTGTGTGCATGTGTGTGTATGTGTGTGTATGTGTGTGTGTATGTGTATGTGTGTGTATGTATGTGTATGTGTGTATGTATGTGTATGTGTGTATGTGTATGTATGTGTATGTGTGTATGTGTGTGTATGTATGTGTGTGTATGTATGTGTATATGTGTGTGTTTGTGTGTGTATGTATGTGTATGTGTGTGTGTGTGTGTGCGTAGGAGCAAATAAATGTTTACATTATTAAATGTCCACTACGTGCCAGACATTGTGCTAAGCACTTGACAAATATTACCTTGTTTGACCCTCACAACAACTCTAGGAGGAAGGTGCTATTAGTATTTCCATTTTATAGTCAAGGAAATTGAAGTAAACAGAAGTTATGACTTGCACCAAGATTACACAGCTAGTAAGCGTTTGTGACTGAATTTGAACTCAGGTCTTTCTAACTCCAGGCTCAGTGCTGTAACCATAATACCACCTAGCTACCTTCATTAATATATTTCTGTTGCTCTATATCAGTTCCAAGAATCATCACTTTCCTTTTTCACCTTCTTTGCTAATCTGATGTCTGTAAAATGGAAACTCAGAGTTATTTTTTTTATCTTTATAATTTTTTAAAATTAATTTATTTAACTTTTAACATTCATTTTCACAAAATTTTGGGTTCCAAATTTTCTCCCCATTTGTCCCCTCCCCCCACCCCAAAACACCGAGCATTCTAATTGCCCCTATCACCAATCTGCTCTCTCCTCTATCATCCCTCCCTTCCCTTGTCTCCATCTTCTCTTTTGTCCTGTAGGGCCAGATAACTTTCTACACCTCTTTACCTGTATTTCTTATTTCCAAGTAGCAAGAACAGTACTTGACAGTTGTTTCTAAAACTTAGAATTCCAACTTCTCTTCATCCCTCCCTCCCCACCTATTCCCTTTGGAAGGCAAGCAATTCAATATAAGCCATATCTGTGTAGTTTTGCAAATGACTTCCATAATAGTTGTGTTGTGTAAGACTAACTATATTTCCCTCCATCCTATCCTGCCCCCCATTGCTTCTATTCTCTCTTTTGATCCTGTCCCTCTCCAAGAGTGTTGACTTCAAATTGCTCCCTCCTCCCATTGCCCTCCCTTCCATCATCCCCCCCACCCTGCTTAGCCCCTTCTCCCACACTTTCCTATATTGTAAGATAGGTTTTCATA
Organism: Notamacropus eugenii; assembly: GCF_028372415.1. Taxonomy (NCBI): domain Eukaryota; kingdom Metazoa; phylum Chordata; class Mammalia; order Diprotodontia; family Macropodidae; genus Notamacropus; species Notamacropus eugenii. The sequence goes on along the minus strand of NC_092875.1, from coordinate 359,368,981 downwards.
CCAAAATGAGTGTGCATTTTATTCCTTCCTTTAGTGGAATGTGATGAGAGTAAACTTCATGTTTTTCTCTCACCTCCCCTCTTTATCCCTCCACTAATAAGTCTTTTGCTTGCCTCTTTTATGAGAGATAATTTGCCCCATTCCATTTCTCCCTTTCTCCTCCCGATATATTTCTCTCACCCCTTAATTTCATTTTTTAAAGATATGATCCCATCCTATTCAATTCACTCTGTGCTCTCTGTCTTTGCGCACGCGCGCGTGTGTGTGTATAATCCCATCCACTACCCAGATACTGAAAAGTTTGAAGAGTTACAAATATTGTCTTTCCATGTAGGAATGTAAACAGTTCAACTTTAGTAAGTCCCTTATGACTTCTCTTTGCTGTTTACCTTTTCATGCTTCTCTTCATTCTTGCGTTTGAAAGTCAAATTTTCTTTTCAGCTCTGGTCTTTTCATCAAGAATGCTTGAAGGTCCTCTATTTCATTGAAAGACCATTTTTCCCCCTGAGGTATTATACTCAGTTTTGGTGGGTAGGTGATTCTTGGTTTTAGTCCTAGTTCCTTTGACTTCTGGAATATCCTATTCCACACCCTTCAGTCCCTTAATGTAGAAGCTGCTAGATCTTGTGTTATCCTGATTGTATTTCCACAATACTTGAATTGTTTCTTTCTAGCTGCTTGCAATATTTTCTCCTTGACCTGGGAACTCTGGAATTTGGCCACAATGTTCCTAGGAGTTTCTCTTTTTGGATCTCTTTCAGGTGGTGATCTGTGGATTCCTTGAATATTTATTTTGCCCTCTGGTTCTAGAATCTCAGGGCAGTTTTCCTTGATAATTTCATGAAAGATGATGTCTAGGCTCTTTTTTTGATCATGGCTTTCAGGTAGTCCCATAATTTTTAAATTGTCTCTCCTGGATCTATTTTCCAGGTCAGTTGTTTTTCCAATGAGATATTTCACATTATCTTCCATTTTTTCATCCTTTCGGTTTGTTTTGTGATTTCTTGGTTTCTCATAAAGTCATTGGCCTCCATCTGTTCCATTTTAATTTTGAAGGAACTATTTTCTTCAGTGAGCTTTTGAACCTCCTTTTCCATTTGGCTAATTCTGCTTTTGAAAGCATTCTTCTCCTCATTGGCTTTTTGAACCTCTTTTGCCAATTGAGTTAGCCTATTTTTCAAGGTGTTATTTTCTTCAGCATTTTTTTGGGTCACCTTTAGCAAGGTGTGGACCTGCTTTTCATGCTTTTCTTTTATCTCTCTCATTTCTCTTCCCAGTTTTTCCTCCACCTCTCTAACTTGATTTTCAAAATCCTTTTTGAGTTCTTCCATGGCCTGAGCCTATGGTATATTTATTTTGGATGTGTGGGATATAGAAGTCTTGACTTCTGTGTCTTTCCCTGATGGTAAGCATTGTTCTTCCTCATCAGAAAGGAAGGGAGAAAATATCTGTTCACCAAGAAAGTAACCTTCTGTAGTCTTATTTTTTTTCCCCTTTTCTGGGCATTTTCCCAGCCAGTGACTTGACTTCTGTCAGAGTTGTTTTAATTTACTTTTCTTTTATTACTAATGATTTGTAATACTTTTTGCTTATGATTGTTAATAGTTTGGATTTTTCCTATGGCAATGCTTGTTTCTATGCTCTGACCATTTATCTACTGGGGAATGGCTCTTGTTCTTATATATGTGAATCAATTACTTAGATAGCTTAGAAATGAGACCCTTATTGGAGAGACTGTTGCAAAAGCTTTTCAATTTTATATGTAAGATGTGTGTGTTCATGTAAGTTATGTATGTTCACACAGGTTATTTAAATGTGGCTTGAAAGAGACATGAATAGATTTCTCTTGCAATCTGGTCCACTCCTTCCCAAAGGAGAGTGGTTTCTCCCTTGAGGGCTGTTGCTAGGCTCTTGCTCATTCTCTCATTTATCCAAGAGAGGAGTACAGAAGGAGATTTGTATCTGTCTCCTTAAATATTGCTTATCTAGGCAGTGCTTCTTAAACTGTGGGTCAAGACCCTGTATTGGCAGCAGTAAAAGGTTTCTGAATGTGCAACAACCAAAAGTAGTTCAAAATCAAATGTGTAATGAATCTAAGGTGTTGCTGGCAGCGCTTGTTCAAGTTGCATCTGGAAACTTCACTGCTGCCTTGGTTCTGAACACAATGTATGCTCACTTTGTGCTGCACATGATCTCAGGCCATATAACACCAATGAACCCTGCTGAAACATAAGAAGGGGTTGTGAGTGGACAAAATTTAAGAAGCCCTGGTCTAAGGTATGATTTTTAGGGGTTAAAAAAAGCTACCTTTCTGATCACTTTAATTTACATTTGCCAACTTAACTCTTTTCCATGAAACACTAGTCTTATATCACAAATAGGGAATAAAAAATAAGCCTATTTATTCAAGCAAACTATTTGAAACCAGAGAAGTTATACAGATTAGAATACACAAGAATGTATTTTCTATACAATACAATACACAAGAATACACAAAGATATACACAAGAATTTATGAGCTCTCCAGACGACGAGTGAGATACCAAGGCTCAAACTAAGAGAGGCATCTTGTTCTCATCCAGGTAGAGTCTCTCTCTGAATAAGCAAGCTGCAAATCAGGGACATATTGAGAAACATGTGGGTTTTCTCCACATGTCTACAGATTTCAATGTCTTTCTTTTCTTTCAGTGTCTAAAACTTTGTGTATCATTCTGGTACCTCCTTTACTCCTGACACAGGCTGTCAATGTCACCTTGTACTTAGTATTCTTTCCTTCAATCTGGAGTGTTTTTCATCATAGGAAGCTGTGTAGAAAAAGCCTCAAGTCTGAGTGAGAACCTGATTACATTTGTGATCAAAATGTCTGTTTAATCTGCTATGATACTCTCCATCCCTTTTTTTGCCAAGAATTCTTCCTCCATCCATAGTTGTGAAAGCTATCTCTTTCTCTACTTCTCTAGTTATGATGTCACCTTTTATATCCAGGTCTTGTATCCATTTGAAATTTATTGTGGTATATGATGTAAGATGCTGGCTGAAACTAGGGGTTCTTAACCTTTCTTGTTTCATGGATCCCTTTGGCAGTCTGATAAAGCTTATGGAATCCTCAAAATAATGTTTTTAAATTCATAAAATACATAGGATCACAAAAGAAGCCAATGATATTGAAATAAATCTGTGATTTTTTCCCATCCAGATTCACAGGCCTCCCCCTCTTCTCCTAAAATCTATCCACATACCCCTTAGGGTTCATGAACCCCAGGTTAAGAATACACCATCTAAATCTAATTTCTGCCAGACTGCTTTCCATAAGTTGTATTATTAAAGTATGATTGATTTTCACTTGAAGATTTCCTTATATTCTGATTTAGAATTCAGAAAAGGGCAAATATCTTTTTTTTAACTCTGACAGTATTGTAGTATAAATGTCACAAATTTCAAGCCACAGAAGAATTTTACTAAGTCAGACTAACTTAGGGGTAAGAGAGGAATGTGAATTAGAGAATACTCTTTAAAACATAGTGTTACTTTCAAGTACATATTTAGTAGCTTAAACTAGGTTTTTGACAAGGAGAGGGCATTCATGACACCTACATTATTGAATTGGTAATAAGCATTTGTATATAAGGAAAATAGTATACTGTATCAACTTCTGCACAAAATCCTACCCTGCTGCCTCATCCAGGTGTGGTGGTAACCTTGAGCTCTTGAAAGGTATACTAGCAAAGCACAAACTTTGGTAGGTTCTACTACACTGGAAAGCTTTGCTTATGGGGTAGTCAAGAGAGCCTCTCTGTTTTCTAGGGACTAACCTAGCAAAGAGTAGAGAGGCACATAACCAGTAGGATGGTCATTTGATGATGAATCTTCTTGGCCGTGGCAACAACTTATGAAACAGAAAAATGCAAAGTTGCTCTCAGGTCTATGTGGCATGGTCCACCCCCCCTTTCTTTTTTCAGTGATGTTGAAATAATGGTGGAAAAGGGAGAAGAGAATGTCAAGTGTCATATCACTTTTAGGTCATTTATAAATTTAACATAGCTGTTCATATTGTAAAAGTAAAAATGTTATCTAATGACTAAGAAGTAGACTTACCATTGAAGGATTCACATTGTATCCATTTTAACAATCTTGCTAAAGAGTGGAATTGCTTAATGTGCTCATTTAACACTCAAACTCACCTATACGTCTGAAACAATTATCAACCAGACTCCAGGGGGTGTTCCCTTACGTAACAGGTCTCAACTCTGTATTAATACAGATAATTAAATGCAAGGGTAGCCTGACTCTCAAAGAGAAGTATTCATATACTCAGAGAATATTATCTTGAATTCTCTGACTCATTATAGTCCCACTATAAAACCAAAGCCCAGTGAAAATGGCTTTACTAAAGCTTAGGTGTAACTAACATATAGGGTATCCTCTAAAGTTATAGACAGGGTCCTTTTTAGAAAAGATATTTAATGTACTATTGAAATTTGTGCTGTCACTCAGTAGTGACTCCGTCCAGCCTTGCTTGTCTTTTGGGTCATGACATGTGTCAGGCAGTCTGTAGGGAAAACAGCATGTACTTTTATCCCATTTTCTTGTCCTTTGTATTACCTACTTGTCAGGCATGTAGCCACATGAGCTTTCATCCCATCTCCTTATCTCTAACATCATTTTTCTATGATTTGGCTATAAAGGAAGAGCTGGGAGACTCTAGCCCATCTCCTTTTAGAAATGTTCACTTATCAATATTTTCCTTCCTTTATTATACAATTCATCTATAAAAACAGTGTGTGGTTTGAATTTGGGACCTGGATGCTTTCCATGTCTTGTTGCCTCGAGGTGTTTAATAAATACCTTTTTAACTTTCTCTATCTAAGGTTGTTTCATTATTGAGGGCAAAGCCCAAACAAATATTTTCTTTTTTAGGATTTGGTGAGGCATCAGGATGATACTTCACCAGGGGTACTCATTAGGGAATTCTATTCTGACTTTGGCAGTCGACAAACTCCGCTTGTGATTAATCAGCCATACAGTGATCAGAGAATTTAACTCCCCAAATTCAGATCTAATAAGGAGAAATGGGTCCCAAATCCAAATTTTGATGTGTTTTCCCCTCATTGTTGCATGAAGAAGTGGAGTGCATGACTGGAACGCAGAAGAGGCAGGATAAGAGATGAGTTTACAGGAATGAAAGTGTTGCCTCATTTGTAAGAAAATATTGGTATTCATGTTGGGTTCATAAGGGGCTAGCCTTTTCCCAATTCTAAGTAGAGAAACTGTTAAAGCTTGGGAAAGGAAACTCTATCAGGTTATGTCTACTGGGTTTCACTGCTTGGTAAGGGCTGGAAAAATTATGGGAAGCAAATATAGTCAGATGAAAATGGGATCTTGAACTATTGTCAACTACATACACTAAGAAAACTCAATGATCAATAGCCTTGGAAAAATGGGATTTTGGTGCTATTGAGAGTAACTTTGAAACCAAAAATGCTCTGATTATCATGTTTATACAATTTTGCCTTCTCCAAGAAAGACTAGGGCATCCTCAAGAAAAGAGGATTCTGGAGATGGGATTAAGAACTGAAGCTAGTTTTTTCTGTAAGTGGGAAGGAACCTTCAAGGGATTTTGTAGGAAGTCTCTATCTGGAATTGATGCATGACAGGTAAAGAAGCAGCCACCACATGAAGGCTCCTCACCCCAAATGGACATGAACACCAACTGTCATTAACGTTAAAAAGGGACTTAGTCTGACTGTTGATTAGACTTTCAGTGGGAGATAAGGTAGAAACCTGTGAAATTCTTTCTCTCTGCCTCCATAACCCTGAACAGGTTGGAAATGCAGAGATAAAGACAGATAAGAAAAGGAAGGAAATGCTTCCTTTCTCCTTCATTTTTCTTCTAGGTTTTGGAAATCAGTTTGAGACAATTCATTAGAAATAAATTTTGTAGGTAAATTAGTAGACTTCAATCAAAGTTCACTGGATGGTTATAAGAAGAAAGGAAGAGTGAACATTTAAGCTGGTGATGAGAGAAAGTGGATGGAAAGCTAAAGAAAGCTGGAGTCAATTTACATTCACAGTATGAATGGAGGGTTTGAAAGTAAAGTATTTGGCATTTTGGAAAGAGATTTGAGAAGGTTTTGATTTCACTGTGATAAGAAGGATTTGGGAAACTTTTGGAGAATTGACTGTTAGCAATTTCAGATGAATGGTATACTATCGAGTAATAATGTTTACAAATGAAAAGTGTGTTCTAAAAATTTGAGGTATGGGTCGCTTTATGGCCTTTGGGAAAATTGAGATTTTAAGTGTTAGATGGTAAATACAAATTTGATTGATTGAAATTTTGTCCTGAAACTACATTTACAGTGAGATGTATTCTTCTACAAGATAATCATGGTAAATTAGAATTTAATGCAAAAAACACACTTTTTGGCACTAAAGTGACTGGTGTTTGGAAGCAGCATGTATCATGAAAACCTGAGTCAAAATTTGTTCTCAGAAATGTATTAGCTGTGTGACCTTCAACACATTACTTCAGTTCTGTTTACTGTAGTTTCCTAATCTGTAAATCACACAATAAGAGTACCCATACTCCAAGGTTGTTGAGAGGATCAAATGACATAATAATGGTAAAATGCCTAGCATGTGGTAAGCACCACACAAATGTTAGTTACTGCTTTTTATTGACTGTAATTACTCTTTATTGGGTTTTGAATGCAATTAATATAGTATGCCAAATTAATAGATGATAAATTTCTATATTAAAAGGTTTGGAAGTTCTTTCAAGAGAATTGATATTGTTTGACTAGAAAAGGTTTGTGTTATGCTCCAAAATTTATAATATTATTTCTGTTACTATTAGGTTTCTAATTTTCTTATATTGTAAATTTTGGAAAATCATTGTATAAGAAATGCAAATGAAAAACTGATACCCAGAAGTACTTGCAGTTTTGTCATGGGGAAAGCGACTTCCTTTTTCATCTTGATGCTGTTAGATTATGAAATTAAGCTGTTAAAAAATGTGGTTGTATTGTCTGAAAACTGTTAAATATTTAATTGAGTATATTTTGTTTTAAAATGGATAATAATGATAACAATTTACTGTTGGGAGAAAAAATAGCTAAAAAGTAGATAACTAAAGGCCTCTTTAGTTATCCTTATCTATGAGGTTCTTTGGGATTTTCTATCTGGGCAAAATCATAAGATTTTTATAAGCCTAGCTGTTAGCATATTGTAAATTTCTAAAGTATTGAAGTTTGAGAAAATGGTACCGCTCCCAGTTAAAGTAGGGAATTACAAATTTACTTATAGTACAGTGTGAGTTTTATATGATATACTACTTCGCTATCACTTATAAAAATTATGAAACTGTCTTGTTAATAAAGAATATGTATTGGAGTTGTTTATTGAGCTAGTTTGGGAACAATAGACCTTAGATTCAAAGACTTCATTTTCCCTCAGGAGTAAACAGGTGGTACCAATTAGAGGCTTTTTCTAGAAGGCATTTTTCTGGTGTTTGGACTCAACGATTGTGTATTCACTGTACGTGTAAAATTCCAGAATGTAATTATTCTTGTGTTACAAATAAGGGGTAAATAAGATGAACTTATATGTGCTCTTTGTTAACTTTTCTTGTAACATAAGAAAAATGATAAAAACCTAGCCCTAGGCTGTGAGGTAATTTTACTATTTGAGGCAAACTGTCATGGGGCTGTAATTTGATATTGTTCTGAGTTTTGATTTCAGGTATGATTGTCTGAATTGATATTAAGCTGATAGTCCACCATTCAAAGATAATGCCTTGTGCTGCCTGAAAGGACTGTGGTCTGAGGACTAGTATAGGTGGATGTCTGTATCTGGGGAAAGTATAGGGGTAGGTGTATACACCTGTGTAGGTAAAAGTAGCATCATCTTAACTCATTTTCCCCATTGTGCTATTTCCTTTCTGAAGAAGAAACTTTCTCACCTGCTTAATTCTGAACCTAGCTTTGATACCCTGTGAATAAATGTGGAACTTTGCTACAAGATTAGCTGTTGAATTATGATGTGCCTGTATTCAAACAGAACTAAGGGAGTTTTCCCCTGTTGTGGCTTACGTCAGATTAGTCTGTGCCCTTGGAGGGACGGTCTTGATATATCATCATAACCATGTGCCTCCTTTTTCCTTTCATAGCAAATTTCTATTATCAGGGCAGGTGAACAGTAGAAGTTTGTCATTGCAATACTAAGCCTATTAATTTACATATTAATACTAAAATATCTGAGTTATTAAATAAGATACAAGATTGAACGATCTTATTACTTTTAATTTGAATACTTTTTCCTGAGTAACTAAGTAAATGAGTTCGTAGACTTGCCTCCTTTTGTTAATACATATATTCACTCACATCCACATACATACACATGTGTGTGTACATCTGTGTGTATATGTATGTACATATACATATACATACATATACATACACACATACATATTGTAGACACACACACACAGACACACACACGTATATTCATCTATCAGATTAGGCCCTTGAAGTATCTCATTCTTTCAGGATGGTATGAGGGTAATATATATATATATCTTCAAAACCAAGAAATAGAATAAAGATATAAAAGTGTTTTAAAAATTTATTGCAGTAATAAACTTTGAGAAAGCAACAAGATTGAACTGTTAGAAATCTAAGGACTACGATATATAAAATGGACAGCTTCCAAAATGTTTCAAAATGGGACATACTAGCTTTGAGTATGTTTTAGAAATAAGCTCTCAAAATATTTGGATGAAGAGTTTTACATGTAAAATTGCATTAATAATTATAAATAAATTTAAATAATGTCTTTTTCCCATTTGAAGTTTCTCCCTGATAATGTTAAGAGACAGAAAGGCTTACTTTACAAGTCAAGGCCTCATGAAAACCTTTCAAAAATAGGATTAGATCCATGAGGGTTGAATGTGTTTTCATCACATGAAGTAATTATTGGAAGGTCAACCTATTAGATTTGTTCACAGTTTACTAAATTATGTTAAACCTTATCATTAGCAGGTTTTAGTAGCAGCATTACCTAGAGATTCTCCATAAGTGACATGGAATCTGGAAGTGACTGAGGAGCTAACTGCACAGATCTGCCCTGATCCATGCTCTTTTGTTTGAGAGATGCATGGGAGATGCTTGCTAGACTCCTGAAGATCATGGATCCTGCCAAAGGACTTGACTGCTGGATAGGGTTTCTTTATTCACCCTATTATAATAGTGCTTATTTTATTAGTTCTGTGTGCATCGTGGACCTGTCACCTATTTAGTAAGCTGTTTGTCATTTCTCTTGGACTGATACCAATTTGGGAACCAAGGCCCTTGTGCTACAATTTTGTCAGTCAGTTTGCACTCGCTGTTCATGCCCAGTCCTTCCAGTGGTCTCTAGCTGCCTTTATTTGTCTGGAGTCTTACTCCTTGCGGAAGAAAACTGCAATAAAAGGAGGGTGAAAATGGGTGCCCTACCATTTACACATCTGCAGAGGAACTTTGTTGAACTACCAAAGTCTATGGGCTATAGATATGATTTGAGGCACAGAACTTTTAATTGGCTGAAGTATCTGTGGTTTCTCTTTTGTGTGTTCTCATAAGGATTGTGTACTGTTTATGTTTAGCACCATAAGCCTCCCTTGGTGCAAAGAATTGATTGCTAAGTCAATTCCCACATTTATAGATAATAGAAATTAGGATGATGTAGATGGGGATAGAGGCTGAAAGAGGTCTAATTGTCATGCTGCACCATGAATATGGCTAGTACCACAGGGGGAAATTATTGAAGTTTTTGATATTGAATTTTTGATAATATTGAAATTATTGTGCAGAATCAGTCTGAGTCACCCCATTATTTTCAGTCTTTCCTGTCTTTCATGTATATGCCAGGCAGTCTATAGGGAAAGGGGGAATGTACTTTGATCTCATCTTGTCCTGTAGTACTTGTTAGTCAACAAGTAAGTTCATGTGCTTTCATCCTATCTCCTTGCTACTAATCTCATTTCCCTCTAATGCTCTAATCCTTTAAGGGAGGAGCTGAGAGATCTGAGCACATCCTGTTTTAGAAACGTACATCCCACAGGATTGTCTTTTTCTTATTATGAAATTTGTCTATGAGTGTGGTTTGAATTTGGGACCTTGCTGCTCTCAACTCTTTGTTGCCTTGAGGTGCTTAATAAACTTCTTTTAACTTTCTCTTCCTAAGTTTGCTTCATTATTGAAGACAAAGCCCAAACAAAGATTTTCTTTTAACTGTACAAAGAAGTGTGTAAGGCAGTTATTTATTTCATGTGTAAGACAGTTATTTATTTCTTCCATCACAAAAGTTTCCCTTAAAACACAAAAGATCCATAAATACACATTAATGCATTCAAGAAGCTTCATGGAATTGTTGAAAAGATACTTCACATTCATTTAGAATTTGTATTGTTTGAGCAGAAACTCTAAGTGAATATCTTCTTCTCAGTCAGGCATGTAAAACTCATCTTTCTGGTGGTGGTCATTATCTCTTCTAAAATGATAGACCTGTAGGGAACACCTTTTGCTAGTCAAATCGCACCCAGTTCAGTGCCTCCTGACTTTTTAAACTTGTAAGGTAGCTGCCAAGGCAGATAATGTCCTCATCAAAGGATTGCTGTTTGGTCAGTTGTGTTCAGCAAAGGAAAAAGGCAGCCAGGGACTTCCTAAGGTTCAGTCTCAGAGTCCCTTAGTTACCAATCTTCTCCCACCCCAATTTATTAATTTATTTGTTTTCGGTTTTCAACAATCATTTCCACAAGTTCCAAATTTTCTCTCCCTTCCTCCCCCCTCTCTCTCCAAGATGGCATACAATCTTATATGGGCTCTACACATACATTCCTATTAAACACATTTTCACAATAGTCATGTTGCATGGAAGAATTAAAATGAATGGGAGAAGCCATGAGAAAAACAAAACATAACAAAGAAGAATATGGTCTGCTTCATTCTGCATTCCAACTCCATAGTTTCTCTGGATGTGGATGGCATTTTGCATCAGGAGTCCTTTGGAAATGTTTTAGGTCCTTGCATTGCTGAGAAGGGCTAAGTCTATCAGAAACAGTCGTCACACACTGTGGGTATTACTGTGTATAATGTTCTGGCTCTGCTCACTTCACTCAGCATCAGTTCATATAAGTCTTTCCAGGCTGCCTATTCGTCATTTCTTATAGCACAATAGTATTCCATTACGTTCATATACTACAACTTGTTCAGCCATTCCCCAATTGATGGGCATCCCCTCAATTTCCAGTTCTTGGCCACCACAAAAAGAGTTGCTATAAATATTTTTGTACATGTGGGTCCTTTTCACATTTTTATGAACTTTTTGTGAAATAGCCTTAGAAGCAGTATTGCTGGGTCAAAGAGTATGCACATTTTTTTAGCCCTTTGGGCATAGTTCCAAATTGCTCTCCAGAATGGTTGGATCAGCTCACAGCTCCACCAACAATGAATTAGTGTTCCAAATTTCCCACATTTTCTCCCACTTTATCATTCTCCTGTTTTGTCATGTTAGCCAATCTGATAGGTGTGATGTGGTACCTCAGAATTGTTTTGATTTACATTTCTCTAATCAATAGTGATTTGGAGCATTTTTTATATTTGACTATAGATAGCTTTAATTTCTTCCTCTGAAAACTGCCTGTTCATTTCTTTTGACCATTTATTAATTGGGAAACCAATCTTTTTTCTCCAAGCTCCCTCTGCTCTCCCTCCTTCCCTTCCCTTCCCTACCCTCCAACTGGGTACTAAGGGACCACATAGGAGCCTCTAATTACGTATGTTTTTAATTTATATTTATTTATAAAAATTTTTGAACTTTGAAACAGTAAATGAGCATTTTTGCACATATAGTTAAACACAAAAGGATGATTCCTTTTTTAAAAAAGAAGTATTTATTTTAGTATTCATTTAAAGTCTTTTGAATTTTAAATTCCCCCCCATTGAGAAGGCAAATAATATGATATCAATTATACGTATGAAATCATGCAAAACAGATTTCCATATTAGCCATATTGCAAAAACAACAACAACAAATAAAGGAAGTGAAAAAATATGCTTCCATCTGCACTCAGGGTTCATTAGTTCTCTCTAAAAAGAGGATTCTCTATGAAGCTCTGAATCTCATTTAGATACAACTTGTTTTTTGGGGGACAGCAGAATAAATTCTCCTTGTTACTTTCAAATCTATCCTGCTTGTCTGTGCTTCTTTCTGAATTTCTTTTTTATTTATTTAACTTTTAAAATTCATTTTCACAAAATTTTGGGTTCCAAATTTTCTCCCCATTTGTCCCCTCCTCCCACCCCAAAACACCAAGCATTCTAATTGCCCCTATCAGCAATCTGCCCTCTCTTCTGTCATTCCTCCCTTCCTTTGTCCCCAGCTTCTCTTTTGTCCTGTAGGGCCAGATAACTTTCTATACCCCTACCTGTATTTCTTATTTCCTAGTAGAAAGAACAGTACTCGACAGTTGTTCCTAAAACTTTGAGTTCCAACTTCTCTTCCTCCCTCTCTTCCCACCCCTTCCCTTTGGAAGGCAAGCAATTCAATATAGGCCATATCTGTGTAGTTTTGCAAATGACTTCCATAATAGTCATGTTGTATAAGACTAACTATATTTCCCTCCATCCTATCCTGCCCCCCATTGCTTCTATTCTCTCTTTTGATCCTGACCCTCCCCAAGAGTGTTGACTTCAAATTGCTTCCTCCTCCCATTGTCCTCCCTTCCATCATCCTTCCCACCCTGCTTATCCCCTTCTCCCCCACTTTCCTGTATTGTAAGATAGGTCTTCATACCAAAATGAGTGTGCATTTTATTCCTTCCTTTAGTGGAATGTGATGAGAGTAATCTTCATGTTTTTCTCTCACCTCCCTTCTTTTTCCCTCCACTAAAAAGTCTTTTGCTTGCCTCTTTTATGAGAGATAATTTGCCCCATTCCATTTCTCCCTTTCTCCTCCCAATATATTTCTCTCTCACTCCTTAATTTCATTTTTTAAAGATATGATACCATCCTATTCAATTCACTCTGTGCTCTCTGTCTCTCTGTTTGTGTGTGTAATCTCACCCACTACCAAGATACTGAAAAGTTTGAAGAGTTACAAATATTTTCTTTCCATATAGGAATGTAAACAGTTCAACTTTAGTAAGTCCCTTATGACTTCTCTTTGCTGTTTACCTTTTCATGCTTCTCTTCATTCTTGTGTTTGAAAGTCAAATTTTCTTTTCAGCTCTGGTCTTTTCATCAAGAATGCTTGAAGGTCCTCTATTTCATTGAAAGACCATTTTTCCCCCTGAGGTATTATACTCAGTTTTGGTGGGTAGGTGATTCTTGGTTTTAGTCCTAGTTCCTTTGACTTCTGGAATATCCTATTCCACACCCTTCAGTCCCTTAATGTAGAAGCTGCTAGATCTTGTGTTATCCTGATTGTATTTCCACAACACTTGAATTGTTTCTTTCTAGCTGCTTGCAATATTTTCTCTTTGACCTGGGAACTCTGGAATTTGGCCACAATGTTCCTAGGAGTTTCTCTTTTTGGATCTCTTTCTGGTGGTGATTGGTGGAGTCCTTGAATACTTATTTTGCCCTCTGGTTCTAGAATCTCAGGGCAGTTTTCCTTGATAATTTCATGAAAGATGATGTCTAGGCTCTTTTTTTGATCATGGCTTTCAGGTAGTCCCAAAATTTTTAAATTGTCTCTCCTGGATCTATTTTCCAGGTCAGTTGTTTCTCCAATGAGATATTTCACATTATCTTCCATTTTTTCATTCTTTTGGTTTTGTTTTGTGATTTCTTGGTTTCTCATAAAGTCATTGGCCTCCATCTGTTCCATTCTAGTTTTGAAAGAACTATTTTCTTCAGTGAGCTTTTGAACCTCCTTTTCCATTTGGCTAATTCTGCTTTTGAAAGTATTCTTCTCATTGGCTTTTTGAACCTCTTTTGCCTATTGAGTTACCTATTTTTCAAGGTGTTATTTTCTTCAGCATTTTTTGGGTCTCCTTTAGCAAGCTGTTGACCTGCTTTTCATGCTTTTCTTTTATCTCTCTCATTTCTCTTCCCAGTTTTTCCTCCATCTCTCTTACTTGATTTTTGAAATCCTTTTTGAGTTCTTCCATGGCCTGAGCTCATGGTATATTTATTTTGGATGTGTGGGATACAGAAGCCTTGACTTCTGTGTCTTTCCCTGATGGTAAGCCTTGTTCTTCCTCATCCTAAAGGAAGGGAGGAAATATATGTTCACCAAGAAAGTAACCTTCTATAGTCTTATTTTTTTCCCCTTTTCTGGGCATTTTTCCAGCCAGTGACTTGACTTCTGAGTTTTCTTTCCACCTCCACCTTGCCTCCAGATCCGCCCAGCCAGCCCTTGGGGTCTGAGATTCAAATGCAGCTCCCCAGCCTCAGAACTTTCAGTGGGGGCAGGGCTGCTATTCAGTGTGAGATTAAGTTCAGGTGCCCAGGTGCGGGCAGAGCCACCACCTGGGACTCAGTTCCCTCAGGGGGTTTATGGGGAGACCTTCAACAATGGATCTGACCTCCTGCCTGCTTTGGGAGTGGGTGTCTGCTGCCGTCCCTGCTGCTGCCTCCCGAGGGGGCCCGAGCCACGGGGACACCACACTCCCCTCTCAGCCACCCCAAAAGACTCTCTCACCAACCCTTGTCACCTGTGGGTGGAGGGACCTGCTCGGTTGCAGGAGATTCTGTCCCTGAAGCCCTCTCAGATCCACTCCTCTTGGTGCTGTGGGGCCAAGGCAGGGCTGGGCTTGGCTCCAGGTCCAGTGTGCTGTGGACCTTTCGCGTCAGGTTTTCAGGTCTCTCTGGAACAGAAATCTCGTCTGCTTTGTTGTTCTGTGGCTTCTGCTGCTCCAGAATTTGTTGGGAGTTCTTCTTTACAGATATTTTATGGGCTGTGGGTTCGGAGCTAGCGTATGTGTGTCTTCTACTCATCCATCTTGGCTCCTCCCCCTATCTTAATCTTCTTTTAACCTCTTATTCATTTTCTTCATTATTTATCTTCCCTTTCTGTCCATTCTAGACTTTTATTCTTTGATTCACGGCACTTATATCTAGTCCTTCTTCATTCTCTGTATATCTCACGTAATTGAAACACTTCAGATACCTATTTTGGGTACTCCCTTGTAAAAATAGTTTCTATTATTGTTTTGTAGATCTTGTCTACCTCTCTTTTTTTCTGTTATGCCTTGCTCTTAGAAATACCAGTATCCTGCAAGTGATAGAGAATATCCATGATAGGATTCTTCCTATCGCCTTGGTTGTGCATGTCATTATTGACTTTTGCTCTCCTTTGCAGATAATATTAATTGTAAAGTCTCCATCTCCCTCTATAGAATATCTCTAATAAGAGCATTCACCAATGGTGCTCCCATCCACCACAGAAATAAGATTTCCCTCTTATTTCCCCCTTTTTAAATTTCTCCCTTTGCTTCCTCATCTATTCTGTTGCAGGCTTTGTCCTTCCTGAGTGGCTATAGGTGTTATTTTCTCTTCATTATTAGCTTTTTACTTGGCTGCAGTACATAACATATTCTATCTGTTTTTTTCCCCTTCCTCTCCTTGGTTTCGTGCATCCCCTTCTCCATTTTGTAATTCAATCTCACAAAAAAATTGATTCATCTGAAGATGGGGTATTATGAGATTTAGTTCTGAAGATTTTAGATTGTAAACTCTTTTAAGAACTGTCTTTTTGGTTATATTAATCTAATTCTAAGAGGGGAAGTTTGAAGTGCTCTGCTATTACGATTTTGCTATCTATTTTCACCTGTAATTAATTTACCTTTTGCTTTAAAAATTTGGATGCTATAGTATTTGGTGCATATATGTTTAGTATTGATATTACTTCATTATCTATGGTACCTTTTAACATATTTTATAGCTTCCTTGTTTATCTTTTTCTTTTTGGTGAGGCAGTCAGGGTTAAGTGACTTGCCCAGAGTGACACAATAAGTATCAAGTGTCTGAGGTCAGATTTGAGATCAGGTCCTCCTGACTCTGGAGCTGGTGCTCTATTCACTGCACCACCTAGCTGCCCCATTTGTCTCTTTTAGCTAAATCTATTTTAACTCTGGTTTGGTCCGAGGTCATGATTGCTATTCCTGCTTTTTTTTTTTTACACCACCTGAAGCATAATATATTCTACTATAGTCCTTTACTTTTACTCTATATGTCTCTCATTAAATTTTTTTTTTGTAAACAGCATATTGTCAGAATTTTAAAGTCCATTCTGCTATCTTTTTTCATTTTATGGGTGAATTCATTCTATTCACATTTAAAGTTGTAACTGTTAGTGTATTTTTTCCCTCCTTTTTTCTCTCTGTCTCTCTCTGTCTCTGTCTCTCTCTGTCTCTCTGTCTCTCTCTGTCTCTCTGTCTCTGTCTCTGTCTCTCTCTCTCTCTCTGTCTCTCTCTCTCTCTCCCTCTCTCCTCCCTCCCTCCCTTATCCCAGGAGTTTAATTTACTTCTTACCACCTCCTCCCTAATGTGCACATCCTTCTAAGAGCCCTTCCCTTTTCCTATCTCCTATTTCTCTGCAAGTTAAGTAGACTTTTACACTTCACTAGGTGTATTTTATTTCCCCTTTAACTCACCGATGAGAAAAGTTTCCTATACTACCCATCCTCCACCCCAACCTCCCCTCCATTGTAACAGTTCTTCCATTTATACCTCTTTTTTATGAGTTAATCTGCTCCACTTTATCTCTCCTTGCCCAACTATATTTTCAAGGATTATCCTATCATAATCAAGTCAACACCAGGTCTTCTATCTAAGCATACTCTTTCAAACTATCCTAGTAATGATAACATTAAGAGTTACAAATATCTTTTCCCCACATAAGTAAAAATTCTAACCTTATTAAATCCTTATAATAAGTCCTCATGTTTACTTTCTTATGTTTTCCTTGCTTCTTGTAAGTAAAATTTTCTTTTAAATTCTGATCTTTTTTTCAAGAATACCTCAAAGTCCTTTTGTCTGTTAAATATCCATTTTTTTCCCTTACAGGATTAAGCTTAGTTTTGTTGAGTAAGTTATTATTGACTGCAAATCGAGCTCCTCACTCTTTGGAATATCACATTCTATGACCTTCAGTCTTTTAATGTAGAAGCTGATAAATCTTGTGTTATCCTGACTGTAGCTCCACAATATATAATTTGTTTCTTTCTGTTGCTTGTAATATTTTCTTCTTGACCTGGGAGCTTTAAAACTTAGGTATGATATTCCTATAAATTTTCATTCTAGGAGATGAATGGTAGATTGCTTCAATTTGTATTTTACCCTCTAGTAATAAAACTTAAGGGCAATTTTCCTTAACACTTTCTTGAAGTGTGGTATAGAGACTCTTTCTTAGAAAGGTGTAAGTTTCAGGTAGTCCAACAATTCTTATATTATTTCTCCTCAATCTGTTTTCCAGGTCAGTTGTTTTTCTAAAGAGATATCATGTTTTCTTCAAATTTTCATTGTTCTGATTTTATTTTATTATTTCTTGATGTCTTATGAAGTCATTGGCTTCCTCTTGACCAATTCAAATTTTTAATAAGTAAGTTTTTGTATCTCTTTTTCTAGTTGATTGATTTTCTTTTCATAATTTTTTTGAATTACTCTTTTCTTTTCCCAACTTTTTCTCAACCTTTCTTTTTTGACTTTTAAATTCTTTTCAAGTTCTTCCAAAAATTCTTCTGAGTCTCATGAACATTTTATATTTTTCTTTGAAGCTTTAGACTTCATTTGGACTTCATTTTCTTCTTCTGGATTTGAACCCTCATCTGCTCTATCACTGTAGTAGCTATCTAAGGTTGGATACTTCTATGTTTTTTATTCATTTTTATTGGCCTATTTCTTGATTTTTAACTGTATGGTAGGGTTGGACTGTGCTCCTGGGGTGTGGGGGATAATACTTCCGGCTTCAGGTTTTTAGTGCTGTTGTTTTCTGAGTCCTATCTGGAGGTCTCTGACTTTTTGGTTCTACCAGTGTACTACAATCCAAGGTCAGATGTGGTCACCATTCCTCTTGGCTTATGCCTTGATCTATGAGTGGCCTGAGGTAATTCTCTTTACCCCTGAACCATGATCAAGTCCCCCAGCACTGCCACAGCAGATGCTCTTGTTTCCTGGTGGCCACAGTCATCAACTTGCCTTTCTACCCTGCAACCAAATCCAGAGACTCTGCTTTCTTGGAAATGAATCACAGTCAGCAGAGTCTCTCAACCAGAAGTGTCCCTGCCCCCTGCTACTGCATTCATCTGTGTGTACTCATTCCCCTTCACCCACAACCAGAGTCTTGTATAGTGTTTTGCTGTGAGCTATGTAATGCTTCAGTCTGTGAAGAATTAGAAATGAGTATCATGCAGAGGGCAAGGGAGAGATGTATGGTGGGTGTGAAAAGGACTGTACTAAAGAACAAATAAGAAACTTGGAAGAAATGGACTATAGTATGTCAATGGAAAACCATAGGAATGAAAAAGATGGGCTGGTCACACAGTGATAGAGTGAGAAAGACAGTCTAACTCCTCCATTGGTATTCTTATGATGTCAGGAGGAAGAGAAGGTGGCTGTAGTTTGTTGGGTGAACTCTCTATGGCAAAGTTGCAGGAAGATACAGAATAATTTTCCAGGCAATCCTGGATAAGTGCATAATAGAAAGAATCTTCTAAATAGATAATAGATCCACTTGAGTGTAATGAGCATCAACTCTTTGTATATGAAGGAGAGTTTCTATAGTATTTGACAAGCTTATTCATTTAAATAGGTTAAACTTTCCTTTCTAGAACTTAAATTATCCTTTTACTATCTTGCTAGTGCAAAGGTAAACTACTGAAAACTATGCTGAATTAATGCAAATTACAAATTAATAAGGTTAAATTACCAAGATATTACTGTTTAGAGTTATTATATTCTAATATACATTATACAGTAGGAGAGATACTGTACCTGCTTAAAATATTATTGCTGGATAGCCATTATTATTAATATTTTTACTGGTAATAATAGCTACCACAATAATAAAATGTCTGAGAGCCACAAAGCTGTAAAGGAATTTAGGAGTAAACTAACTCAGTCCTCTAGATGAGGAAATTGGAATCCAGAAAGATTAAATAAATTGTTCTCGATCACATAGCCAGTTAGTCACAGAATAAGATTAGAGGCAGATCTTCCGTTTTTATTATACCACATTGTCTTCCTATTCAATCAAATTGAGTAAGCATTTATTAGTCACCTACCATACGCAAGACACAAGGCTAGAAAATCAATGCCTGTTCTCAAGATGCTTATAGTCCTTTGGAGGTGGTGATTGGGGAACATAACACTTAACAGATAAATCAACATAACGTAATTTTCAAAAAGAGTGAATACTAATTACTAGGGGAATCAGGAAAGGTTTCCTATAGAAGGGGACACTTAAATTGAGCCTTGAAGGAAGCTAAGGACACAATGGGGCAGAGATGAAGATGGCATACATTGCAGGTACGGGGGTAGGAGATGGAAACCTGTTTGGCTAGAATCAAGAGTGTGTAAACTAAACTGATGTAAGTCTGCAAAGTAGGCTCGAGCTAGGCTGAAAATGTCAATGTTTCAAAGCCAAATTCACTTGTGTGAGGTGCATAACAATATAGTTGAGAGGTCTGGTCACTCTTGATTATATTGGCAGCTCATTACTGGATTCTTTTTTGCTATGCTATCAAAAGAATAGTAATTGATGAAATATGTGACCTTGCACATAAAATTTGCTTAATAAATGCTTATTAAATTGAATAGAATTGAATTGTTTTCACTCAAAGTACAGTGTCATGAAGGAATGTGCTGTAATGGATAGTGCCCTGGGAATCTAAGAGATGACTTTAGTCCTTACTAGGCTAATAACTTAGCTCAGCAGCCTTGGACAAGTGCCTCTTCTTTTTACATCACCCTTTTTATATGCAAAATGAAATGTTAGATTCAGATTCAGTTCTAAACTGTTTTTATGTCATGGACTCTTTGGTAATCTCATAAAGTCTATGGGTCCTTTCTCAGAAGAATGCTTTCAAGTGCATAAAATGAAATATATAGGATTATAAAGGAACTCAATTATATTGAAATATAGTTACAGAATTTTAAAAACAAGTTTAGGGAACTCCAGTATTGTGAAGGCTATATCCTGCATGTAGCACGAAGGTGTTGTGTGGCTCAAAGGTGAGACAGAATAGATATCTCTAGGCTCTTTTCTAGCTACCCTTCTCCAAGGGAGACTTCAATTCTTGCCAGAAGAAGAAGCAGGAGGGTAGGGATTAAGGATCATCACTCTGCTCTCTTCAGAGAGAGGGAGTCCTGAGCTAGAATGATATCTATCAGCTCCCTTAACTATTGTTAGCCTAAGTGATATGGTTTTCAGTTTCAAGGTAACTTCTGATCACCATTTCCCTAATGGAGGGAAGAGGACCCCAAGCTTTATATCCAAGGCTTGACCTCTTTCCCCCCAAATACCAGTTCCCCAATGAACATGCATAGCAGGTAGCAAGAAACCCATTTCCTAAGTTGAAGAGTAAAAACCAGAAATCAGAGAAAGTATACATAGGAGAATACATACCAGATAAAAAGAGTGAAGGAGCTTTCCCATTGAAAATGACGTTACTCAGCTCAAACAAGATAGGGTCCCAGATATTACCTAATGGGAAGTTCCCTGAAGTCTCTGGTAGAGTAAAGTAGGGGTAGGGACATGATGGAGACTGCCGGTTCCTCTCACATCACTTTCTTACTAGAGTCTTTTCCTTCAGCAATCTGAAGTGAGGTTGGCATTCAACTTCTCTCTAACTTTGGAAGCCACAAGCACTCAAACTGACTACAAAGGCTGAAGACACTTAAAGAGACTCTTGAGTTTGAAGAATGGGAACATTTCCTCTCTCCCACTTTGGCCAACTCTGCCCCACCCCTTATAACTGGCTCAGGGCATTGATCTCCAGCAATGAAGAGAGACTCCCAATGGCTTGCCTGGTCACTGTCTTTACTGGGCTGCACTTCTCTTTTACCTAAATGAGATAGATTTTTTCTGAAGTCCTTCCAAGTTATCTTACGCTGTAAAATTATTTCGCTCTGTCTTTTTACGGTTCTGTCACTCCAGAATCTGTTTAAAAGCCTGATTTAATGTTGTTAAATGTTGTTTCTGAGGGAAACTGGGGAGAACTCAGGCAACTTCTTGGCTTCTCTCTACCATCTTGGCTCCACCCTTGTACTAATGTAAAATTAAGTGAATTTAAAGATCACCTAAGCTCTGGCCTAGAAGAATATATAAATGTCTGTACTGGTCACATTGGTCCATTACAGTGACATATCACTTGGGAAAAAGCTATCTAGCTACACTGAGTATGCCAAACTTTGTCATGTCTGCTTTCTGCTAGGTTTTAGGGTTGTATTTTCCTCCTCCTACCTGAAATTCACTGACATAGATATGGAGGTAGCTATTTGCAAATTTTAATATTAGTCCTATGATCTTTAATTATCTAACCTTTCTTTTGTATTGTAAACAGAGGTTACCAAATATTAGGATTACCAGGGACATTGGTAATAATCTAAAATAACTCCTTAGTTTCAAAAAAGGGGAAACTGAGCTCAAGAGTAGTTAAACCACTTTTTCAAAATCAGATTGCTAACCAGGGACAGATTGTGGGTTTAGAATCCATGTTTTTTTTTTTTTTTTTTTTACTCTCATTTAATTTTTTTTTTTATTAAAGTGAGCTTGTTTTACCCACTACAAAAAGCTCATATCCTCAGCAAGGACCTTACTATTGTTTCACAATCCTTTTATTTAACAGTCCTCAATTCCCTATCTTATTCCACATAGCATTGTTCCAAAATTTTTCTTTTCTCCTCCTGTGCCCAATTGTATTTCAAAACCCTATAAGTATAAATACAGACAGCCTAACCTCCTACTTCACTGAGAAGATTTGACATTTCAACTAAACTCTCTCACCATCCCTACTCTGTTCCTGTCATTTTCTTAGTATCACTACCCTCTCTTTCATCTTTTCCTTTCAGTTACAGAAGAAAAGCTATTTCCACTTCTCACTAAGGCTAATCCCTCTACCTGTGACTTGGATTCCATTTTTCCCTTTCTCCTCCAGGACCTTTCTTCTACAGTCGTCTCTTAGTTTTTTCCATTTAAATGACTCCTTTCCATCTGTGAACAAACATGCTCAGGTCTCCTCAATTCTGAAAAAGGCTTCCCTTGATTCTTCTATCCCATCCAGTTACTGATTCATCCTTTTCCTCTCCTTCATTGTTAGACTTCTTTAAAGAGTTGTCTATTACCAGATATTTCTGCTTCTTCTTTGTATCTTCCCTTCAATCTCCTGCAGGGGCAGTTAGGTGGTGCAGTGGACAGAACACCAGCACAGGAGTTAGGAGGACCTGTGTTCAAATCTCACCTCACACACTTGACACTCACTAGCTGTGCGGCCTTGGGCAAGTCACTTAACCTCAATTGCCTCATCCTGGGTCATCCCCAGTCATCCTGATGAATATCTGGTCACTGGATTCAGATGGCTCGGGAAGAGAAGTGAGGCTGGCGACCTGCACAGCCCTCCCTCACTCAAAACAAAGTCAAGTACAAGTCATGTCATTATTTTTCTGATGGGTCTTCTTTGGCAATGAAGGATGAATGCACACACACAATCTCTTACAGTTCAGCTTCATCTCTAGACTGTAGTGAAACTGTTCTTTCGAAGGTCACCAGTGAACTTCTAATTTCAAAATTTAATGACTTTCTTTTCTTTTTCAGTCTTCATTCTCCTCTATCTTTCTGGCATTTGACACTATTGACTACCCCTTCCTACTGGATATTTTTTCTCTTGCATTCAGGTACATACAGTATGTTTCATCCCTCATACACTGGTTTCCTGCTCTCTCTAGACCTTAAAGTGGGTGTTGTCCAAGGGATCGATCTTTGTCTTTTCTCTTCTCTTTCAGCTTTTTCCCTTGCTGGTTTCATTCCCACAGCTTTAATTATCACCTCTGTGGAGTTAATGTCCAAATTTATTTCCAATTATTACATCTTTTTCAAGTTATAAGAGAGCTGATTTGGTGTTAGAGGAAGTAGGTTCACATCCTGACTCTTTCACCTAATACATGTGTAACCTTAGGTAAGAAACGTCTATTAGATGTGGTCTGTCTGGGCTTTGTTTCTCCATCTGTAAAATAAAGATGTTGGATTCAGTGACTTCTAAGGCCCTTTCTAGTTCTACATCTATGATATGAAAGTTTGTAAGTCCTAACAAAATAGGACATCAGCATCACCATCATCATCATCATCATAGCTTCCATTTATATAGCATTTACTATGTGCCAGGCTTTGTGCTAATACTTTACAGTTATTATCTCCCACACAACCCTGAGAGAAGTGCTCTTATTATCCTCATTTTACATATGAGGAAACTGAGGCAAGCAGAGGTTAAGTGGTTTGCCCAGGGTCACATGGGTAGTAAGTGTCTAAGGCTGGATTTGAACTTAGACTTTTCTGACTCCAGGTCCAGTGCCCTATTCACTATGCCACTTTAAAAGTGATGTCTCAAACTGAGGTCATAATTTCTCCTTCCCCAACCCCAAATCATTTTGTCCTTCTGATTTCACTATCTTTACCTATGGCTCGATCATTTCCTCTAGTCTCCTTATGTTCAGAGCTTTGATATTACCTTTCATCCTTTTCTCTTCCTCACCTCTCATATATCTATAGGTTAAAACCTATAAATTCCATTCTGTGTCATCTCTCATAACTCCTTGCTCTCTCTTTTCACTGCTAACATTGATACAGATCCTCATTACTACCTGCACTGACCATCATTGCAACAGCTTCCTACCAGGTGTTCCCACCTTCACCCTCTACCCCTTTGATCCATCCTTCATACACCAGAATAATCTTCCTTCTGAATAGATCTGGTCGTGTCAAATCAAAAATCTTTAGCGGTTCCCCATTGCCTACTTATTCTCTGGCATTCAAAGCCCTTCATAACCAGACTCCATGCTGTCATTCTAGTCTCATCTCATATTACTCTTTTCCATTTATTCTACACTCTAGACAAATTAAAATACTCTCTGTCCCCTTGAATACACGTTAAGTTTTCTTTCCTCTGTATTATTGCTCATTTTCCTTTTCCCTTGTTTTGCCTGTTGAATTTCTTCCCATCCTTTAAAGAACAACTGTTTGGTAGCAGTTGGCAATGACTTTTCCTCCATGGACCTTGCATGACGCTTTGCTGTGCTAGTCTCTAATTCATTAATCAGGTCATAATGTTGTTCAGTTGTTCAATTGCATCCAACTCTCTGTGACTCCATACGAGTTTTTCTTGGCAAAGATCCAAGTGGTTTGCCATTTCCTTCTACAGTGGATTAAGGCAACCATAGGTTAAGTGACTTACACAGGGTCACACAACTAGTTAATAATATCTGAGGTTGGATTTGAATTCAGGTCTTCCTGACTCTCAGCCCTATCCTCTGAAACACCTAGCTGTCAGTCAAGTCGTGTTGTTCTTTAATCACTTTTAGTCCTGTTTCACTCTTTTGACATCATTTGGGGTTTTCTTGGCAAAGATACTAGTGTGGTTTGCAATCTCTTTCCCCAGCTCATTTTTACAGATGAGGAACTGCGGCAAACAGGGTTAGGTGACTTGCTTAGGGTCACACAGCTAATAAGTGTCTGAGGCCAGATATGAATTCAGAAAGATGAGTCTTCTTGACTTCAGACCCAGCACTCCATCCACAATGCCACCTAGCTGTCCCATAATTATTAAGATTATTCATGTTAGTATCATTTCCTAATAGACTAGATGCTGCTTGAGGTCAGTGACTTCTTTTGTATCTTCAGCAGATACTTGTGCTCTGCATAAAATCTCCATTTAGAAAATGTTTATTGTATCTAATCAAATAGTATTTTATTGTCACTTGTTTTATTTGTCCTTTTCCTCTCTGCCTACTTACCTCACTTATCAATAAGAGGGAAGGAAAAAGGAACATCTTCTTCCCCTCACCCTGCTCCCCACCCTGCAGAGAAGGTCTCTGTTCACTGCTAAAGGCCACTCTGGTTTTCTGAGGAAAGGATTGTGGAGGGAGATATCTTCTCTCTGTATTGGGGAATCAATCACTTCTTCTTTGTCAAATCCCTTCCAATTATTTTCATAGCTTTTCCTTCCAGCAACTCCGACTTAGCAGAGATTTCTATTTCCTTTTTGCAGACAAAGAAACTGGGACACAGTGATTTAAATTACTTACCCAAAGGTACGTTCTATGAGAGGTGTGATACTAGAACTGTCTTTCAGTCAGCTTTATCTCTTTCCTTGCTGAACAATGCTGCCTTTGTCCAGGGTCCTGAAGTGGTTTTATAAGGCTCTCTCATTTTTGGTCATGCAGAGCCCCTTTGGGGTCATATGAGAGAAAATGTACTCCCAAATTTCTGTTTCTAATGTGTACTTTTCTACTTGCATAGATGGTGGTAAGTCTTATGGAAAGGTATTGGTAAATAAGTAGATTGCTTCCTGTTGAAATTGCCTATGCTGGAATATGTGCTTTTAAAGAAAGCATGAATAATGACAAGGACAGAGAATATTTCCTTTTGAACCCAGAAAAGTTTAATGTTAGTGATAGGGATGTAGAGGAATCTTCCTTGAGTGTGTTATAAATTCTTTCTCCCTAATGCTCCTGCCTTATCTATGGACCTTGCTTAATTTCATCCTCTCCTTTCATTTCTGTCTTCTTTATTCACTGTTTGTGTTTTGCCTTTCTCTCATTTCACTGGCTCAGCAGCTGCAGTAGAATTAAGTAAGAATGCTTGAGTGGCCAAGTGAAAGTGATGAGGACCATGATTGGTGAGCCACTTTTCCTTTATTGTCTCCTGAGAAAAGAATATTTCTATGGGACTGCTATTCTTTCCAAGTTATGTTATCCCCAGTGGTGTTGCCAAAATTCTGGATATGGTGCTTACTTGCTCTGTGATCTTGGGCAAGCTTTTTATTTTTAATTTTTTAAATTGCTAGTAAGAACTAGTGTTTATTGAGCACTTTAAGTCTTGCAAATCACTTTTAGAAATACTGTCTCATTTGAACCTCACAACAACTCTGGGAGTTAGATGTTGTTATCATCTCTATTTTAAAGGTGAGGAAACTGAGGTAGGCAGAGATTAAGTGACTTGTTGGGCAAGCTTTTTAACCTCTTTGAATATAGGGCCTTGAGCTAAAAATAAAATAAAATAATTCTAATATTTGTAGTGGGACCTACCTCACAGGGTTGTGAAAATGAAAGGGAATTAAGTCTGTGAAAGAGGTCTTATAAAAGTAATTAAAACTTTTTAAAGACATATAAGACATAATTGACAGGACCTAGCATGGTGCTCCTCATGCAAGTGATGCTCAATAAATGCTGAATTATTCTTTGAAACTGCAAAGTTTGTTTAGTGTTCTTTCTATGTTATGTTTACTAGAGGAAGAGAAAGGAACAAGTATTTATTAGGCACATATTATGTGCCAGGCACTATGCTGTGCTTTATAGATTTTATCTTATTTGTTCATTAAAACTCACTCATGCCTCACCTGCAAATGTACTCTTTAGAAACTACTTGCCCATTCAAACATACTGAATCTGAACAATTCAAGTCAGTATAATCATAAGATCATAGATTTAGAACTGAATGAGATCTCAGAGACCATTTAATATTACTCAGCATTATACCAATGGAGAATAAGTTTCTAGAGAGGTAGAGTAACTTTCCCATGGTCATACATAGCTCCTCAGAAGCAGAGCTCATAGGAACATAGATCTAGGACCATCTAGTGTAAACCCCTTATTATCATGAGGGAAATGAAACCCAGGGAGTTAGAGTAATTTTCTGTAGGTCTTACAGATAAACTAGTAGAAGAATCCAGACCCAAACTGGATAATTCAGCACTCTTTTCACTGTACTGAACTACATCCATCTTGACTGAGCCCAGAAGCATCACTGTTTTCCTGGAAAATAGTCACCCTTCATGTATCTAGAATGATTTTTCTATCCTTTGGATCTCCTTGATGATTCTCAGGTCCATTTAGAGACTGTATTAATTCCTACAGACCGGTACCATGCCATTCAGGACACCAGAGTTTTTATTTATAGCATTTGGTCCAAACTGCTTCCTCGTGGCTGAGAAGTTTGACTTCCTTTCTCATAAGGCCCCAAATTGAAATGTCTAAAGTAAAGTGAGTATACCAGGCCTAAGATAGGAGGGGTAGTGATTCACATTTCTGATGTCATGAATTTACAGCATTGTTAATGTTCACTTATCCTTAAGGGAAGGGTGAGCAAAAGGGTGGTGATACACAAATCCTCATTTTGTGTATCCATTGGGAAATAAGTTAATTCCATTTAGAATCTTTCAATTAAAAATGGAAATTGATGCTTTGCTCTAAGAAAATCATGCATAAATCAAGGAAAAATTCAAATATGCTTTGAGTGTTCAGTATGGGAAAAAAATTTGAAACCTCTAGGGAAAAAAATAAAATACCACCTGTCACAGGAAGGGAGGAGAGAAAGATGAGAAGAGGGAGGGAGGTATGTATTCAAGAGGGAAAAATTCTGACAGATTCCTAGCTTCCTGTCACATTAAGAAAGGACAGAGTAGTTTTAAATTAGTGAGATTGTTAAATAGGAAAATAGACTAGCGCATAATGGAAGCTTATATGTGTTTAAAGTACATTTTACCTGCCAAAAGTTTCTGAGGTACTGAGAGTTTCTGCTATGAACTGACCATCAGGTATTAACACTGGTACCACCCACAGCTCTTTCTGTGATGATGGTGAAAACTGTTAATGATTGCCACCACATTTCCTCAAGAAAATGAGCATTCTGACTAAAACGGCTTTCTCTAAAAATGTTGCTTGTGACTGGCTTTATTTGCAGTGAGCTACAAGTTTCTATTAACTTTTATCTAGCATATAGAAATGGAAACCAATAAGAAAGAAGAACAACATGGCAGGTGTTGCCAAAAGGAGAATAATTTTGTTTAATTTCTTTGAAGATTTCTATTATTCTAGAGTGTTTTGGCAGATCTTACTTAACATCTGTCATTTCTTTTACACTGGCTGTATTTTTTTGCAGGGTGTTTATGGAGTACTAATTCTAATGGTGGGATGTGATATATGAAACTATGTCCAGCATTTCTAGCTTCTTCAGTTCTGTTCTCTTCTTCCCATGATGATGATTAATGACTTTTTTGATGCAGAAGGGAGATGAACTACCCTGTGTGATTTCTTTACTCTTCTAAAACCTGATATTTTCCTTCCCTTCCAGACAAAGCTGATTCACTCTAAGTGAATTTAGACTCATTTAAATTCCTTTGTCAGAAATATTTAGCATTGTAGTCTTCTTTCATGTACTTATAGATCTGTTGTGGGCTGTGTGCCCCCAGATCGACAGGCTTCCCAGAATCACTGAGTCATTAAATTTTAAAGCTGGAAGGGGCTTGAGAGATCATCTAGTTCAATGCACTCGTTTTACTTATGAGGATTCAGTCCCGGTTCATGTTGTTATGATTCTGAGTAGAATGGGAGGAAACTTCCCTAACTGCAAATAATCAATCCACTAATAAGCATTTATTGAATACTCACTATGTGTCAGATACTGTGTTGGTTGGTACAACAACAAAAATGTAAAAGTCCCTAACCTCAGGAACTTTGTATGTTAACAATTGAGATATATATGTCTATAAATACATATGGCAGCTAGGTGGCACATTGGACAGAGTACCCAGTCTGGAGTCAGGAAGACATAAGTTCAAATCCAGCCCCAGACACTTACTCTCTGTGTGACCTTGGGCAAGTCACTTAACCCTGTTTGCTTCAGTTTCCTTGTTTGAAAAATGAGTTGGAGAAGGAAATAGCAAACCACGCCAGTATCTTTGTCAAGAAAATCTCAAATGGGGCTAGGAAGAGTCGAACATAGGACACAGCTGAAATAACTGAACAACAATAAATATACATACAAAAATATGTAAAATAAATTCAAGGTAATTTTCTTTTGGGGGGGGGAGTAGGGGATGGCATTAGTAGCTCAAGGGATCTGAAAATCTTTATGTGGAAGTAGTGTTTGAGCTGAGCTTTGAAAGAAACCAATATTCTAAAAGGTGGAGGGAAGGAGGGAGTGCATTCCAGGAATGAGGGATGGTCAATGTAAAGGTAGGGAGATGGGAGGAGTTATGTGTGTGAGGAATAGCAAGGCAGATTTTGGTTTGGACCATAGAGTGTATGAAGTAGAACAACATGCCATAAGTCTGGTAACATATATTGGGGCTAGGTTGTAAAGAGCTTTAAATGCCAATCATGAGGGTATTTGATTCTGGAGGTAATAGAGAGACATTGGAATGTTCTGAGTAGACAAGTGACATGGTCAGACCTATGTTTTAGTAAAATCACCTTGGTAGCTATTTGGAGGCTATATTGGAAAGCAGAGAGACCAGGCAGGAGACCGAATAAAAGGCTTTTGCAATAGTTGAGGTTACATGTGGCTGCAGTTTCTCCACCCTGGAGAAGAATGGTGTTGAGGTTCTGAAGTAGAATGGGGATAGAGAGAAGGGGATAGATGTGAGAAATATGGATATAGAATTAACAAAATTTGGCAACTGATTATCCAATATGTGAGGTGAGGCTGAGTGAGGAGTTGAGAATGGTACTGAGGTTGTAAGACTGGATAACTAGAAGGATAGTGGTGTCCTTAACCAAAATAGGGAAATTTGAAATAGGGATGAATTTTTTGGCAAAGATAATGAAGTCATTGTGGATACATTGAATTTAAGATGTCTCTGCAATGTTCTTGTTCAAATATCTGATAGACAATTGAAAATATGACACTGGAGAAAAACAGGCTGGAATACAGCTCTTGGAATCACCAGGTTACATACAAATGCATATTAAAAATATCTTACATATTCTTCTCATAGGTAAGAATAAAGTCAATTTTATTTCTTTGGGAGGGAAACATATTACTTTTTAAAGGTAGCTCTGATTCTTATCATTTGGTTCAATTAGGTGCATTGTTCTGGTTATAGAGTTGAGAAGGACTATCCTGTATAGCTATTTTAAGAGGGACCACAGACATGCTTCGTCTCACTCAAACCTTGACTCTCTGCACAATGTTCCTCCTGCTCTCCAGTCACATTGCCTATTCTGTGGGTAGCCCTTCCCTCCTTGACCTCCAACCTCACCCATACCATTCTTGTTACCTTTTATACATTGTCATCCCTCATTAGAATGTAAACTCCTGTAGTGCCAGTGCGATATGCACATAGTCTGCAGTGGCTATGAATATACAGATTCTCCACATGAAAAACAGAACCAAAATCTTTATTCAGATATCAGAAAGCCAAATCCATCATAGTAACAAAGAAATCTATACACAATAACAATACAGAGAACAACACCATCCCCAAGCCTTCCCCCAAACCAGCTCCCTTAAACAAATCACAAACAGGCTCCCTTATTAAACAAAATCAGAAACAAGCACTCTCACTCACACTAGCCAGCTGCCTGCTTTTTCTCTGTCTACTTCCGTTCTAACTGCTCTGACCAATTTCCTCTCAGCTCTGCTCTACCTCTGCCTCTTCCTATTCCACCCCTTCCTATTTTATGTGACTTAGACTCATGTGACTCAGGCTTCCATGTGACTGAAGCAGGTCACATGGACCTATTAATAGATGGGAAAGATCTTCCCATTAAGAAGCAAAATTACATTAACAATAAGCAAAAATGCATTATCAATACAGTTCCTTGAGGTCAGGGATTGTCTTGCTTGCTTGTATTTCTATACCCAGTATTTAGCACACTGTCTGGCCTGCAGTGAATGCTTAATAAATGCCTTATCTATTTATCTGTATAATTTCCTTAATAAGCTGTTTTTACTTGAATACATTAGTGACCAATTCAGTTGCCTGAACATGTGCTCCTGGACATACAATGACCAGGAAGGCAGGTCAGAGTAGGGGTGGGGGAGGGGAGCAGCTGCATACAGCCATGTGCACATTCCCACACCTATCTTTAGGGAGCCCAGCAAAGCCAATAAATGAATGTATCTTGGGTAATCATTATGAAGAGTCATTCTTTGGTCCTCCCCCATCTCTTTCATAAGAAAACTTGTATCACATACATTGTGGAGGTATGTACCAAGTTATTATCTGCCTAGGTATAAGTGAGAAGGGTCCTTTTATTGGAGAACATTGAATCATTGGACTCACATTTTTCAGGAGCCTAATTTGTTCCACAAAGACTTAAAGTTGAATTTAGTGACTTAGAAATGTTGGATGATAACTTTCAAATTATTAATGATTTCATAATTTTCTAATTGAAATTCTTATGTTTCCTAAGAATTGTAAGTGTGTTGGTGTATCACAAATGCAGATAGGATCTGATTTTATTGTTGTTGAGTCAAATTCTCTGTCTTTTGTTAAGTTTCCTATCTTGATTGACAAAATATATTTCTTCATTTATTAATCTATTTGAAAGGAGGGAAACAAGGATCCCCACCCACCCCAATGCCTTAATGTTCCAGCTCTAACATGCCTTATGGAGTATATATGGAGCTGAGCTGAGCAACCCCTGGCCACTTATGTTGGGGTCATGTATGTTCTAGATTAGTACTGAAGGACTCGGTGCTTTGGGAGAACTGGGTAATCCTTTATCCTCAGGACAGCAGCAGGGGAGGGGGAACAAGTCAAAAGAGGATTGTCCACTGAGCAAGGAAAAGCCTTCTACTCAGTAGGCTTTGAAGGAAGAGAACTTCTTTTACTCTTCCTATCTGGCAAACATGTGAGGGCTCTATGAGGGTCTCTTAGTTCTCCAGTGACATGGGGGAAGAGGCAGTTGTCTCCCCTCCCTGGCTCCCTGGCACCCTTGGAGACTGCTTGCTAGTGGTCATCTCTGAGAAAAGTGTAATTGCAGATAAGGGCAGCTAGGTGGTACAGTGGATAGAGCACCAGTACAGGAGTCAGGAGGACCTGAGTTCAAATCTCACCTCAGACACTTGATACTCACTAGCTGTGTGACCTTGGGCAAGTCACAACCCCCATTTCCTCATCCTGGGTCATCTCCAGTCATCCTCATGAATATCTGGTCACTAGATTCAGATGGCTCTGGAGGAGAAGTGAGGCTGGTGACCTGCACAGCCCTCCCTCGCTCAAAAAAATAAAGTCAAGTGCAAGTCATGTCATCATTTCTCTGATGACATGGTCTTCTTCAGCAACAAAGGACGAACACACACACAATTGCAGACATCTTGAATGTTGCCCATCAGCTCCAACTGAGGATCCTAGGAGCTCCCAACCTTGAACTCCCAAGGTTTTCACTGGGAACATCCATCTCAGGATCACTCAGGCACTTATGCTCTGGAAAAGAAGCACAGAGTAGAAAAGATATCCAAGATCTTGAGATTCTTCCTCAGGTTCACTTTGAGGAGTGCATGCTTAAGCTGCCAAATATAGGCGCATGTACCTAGGTCTTGGCACAACTTGACAGAAGACATGGAATGTGAGGGAGTTGTTCAGACAGTACGAAAGGTGTAGTGGATATTCAGAAGTCCTAGAAAGTGTTTTATGCATTTTTTTGTTTTGTTTTGCTTTGCTTTTTTTTTTTTTTTTTTTTTTTTAGAAATTCACCTCCTGGGAGAATATAATAGGAATTTGGGGTTGTTGTTTCATATCTTAAATATTTGTCACTACATGCTTATGGGTCATTTTGTTTTAAGTATTTCTGTTGTGTGGAGAAAATAAATGCCTGTTACTTAGCAGATCTATATTATACAATGAGTAACTTTCTACTCTTTCTTTGGGATACTCCGGATGTGAGTCCTGCCTAAGCTTTAAGTGATTTTCCCAGGGGAATGCTGGGTTGGAGCATAAAGAAAAGAATCTAGAAAGCTTAATCCAGGTCCTCATGTAGGTGCTCAGATCTAAGGTCCCTTAGTGGAAGAGGTGCTTGGGATGTCCCTAATCGGTCATCACTTATTCCTTTAGCAAACATTTATTTTGCACCTACCATGTGCAAGGCACTAACATAATATTGATTTACTGATGAAAAGTTTAAAAAATCATCTGTTGGGCCAGAGCAATGGTCTGGAATCAATAGTAGTAGACAAGGAGGTTGTCATTCAGAGTTGGAAGAACAGATGAGGGAATAGTTAGTATTCAGTATGGATGCCAGGGATGGATAAAGTATCCTTAGCAGACAGCAATGTTTTCAGTTAGGGCTCAAAGGTGGAAACTGTGGTTGCAGGATGAGGGGAGTGTATTTAGAATAGAATATGGATTCTAAATGGCCTCATGAAAAGGGATAGTAGAGATCTGGATGGGAGGTGGGGAGATTGGGAATGTAGAGTATAGGGCTGAGTTCAGTAGGGAAGAGTGTGGAAAAAGGCCTCAGAAAAGGGGATTTTCATCTAAAGCAATGGTTAATGGTAAAAGAGATTAGAGAATCAGGATGGTAGGAAGCAAGTTGGAAGTGCACGTTAGCTCAAGGTGGGAGGAGAGTTCTGAGTAAGTTTATGCAGATTAGAGATTAGTTCATGCAAAAATTGTTTTAGAAAACAATTTTAGAGTGGTGTGGTGGCCACAGGTTGGTGTCTCAGAGAGAAGATGGTGGAATTAAGGCTTCTGGGGGAGAGGATAGGAAAGAAGCTATCTCCATAGGCTGTCCTTCTCAGGTATGATATTTGTAAGTATTGCTCAGTTATTTAGGGCCTGTTCAAAGCCCTCTAGAGCCCATGGACACATAGGTCTTCTTGGCTTTTAGGACAGTTCTCTACCCACTATACAACACTGCCTCTCATATATTCATACATATATTTATGTTTTCATAAATAGAGGCAGGGCATCATAATTGATTAGAGAACTTAGAACTTAGTCTTAGAGTCTGGAAAACTTTAAGTTCCACCTTTGACACATGCTAATTGTGAGATTCTGAACAAGTGATTTTACCTCTTGGTGTCCAAGGTGACCAATCTATATTACTGGAAAGAATTTCCTCACTGGAAATTTCATACATCAGTGAAATTGTATATTTAAAATATTATGTATTACCTAAAAGAAAAAGGACTTAGGGTAGGGGTAGTGATCTGTGAGGCCTTTTGAACTTTTATATTAGTACACAAACCAAAGATTTTTTTTAGTGGTATGCTCTTTTTCGTTCATTTATTCATTCATTTATTGGAAGATGATAAACACGTAGTATAATGAAGAGAGCTATCTTTAGAGTTATGAGACTTAAAAGTTTCAGTCCTAACTCTACCACTTACCTTCCTACGGGACAAAGATCAAGCCACTTAACCTCTCTGAGCCTCAGTTTCCTCATCTGTAAAATGAGAGCTTTGTTCTAGATGACCTTTAAGTTTCTTTCCAGACCTAGATCTATGATGTTATTATGCTAGGTACAGACCATGAAAGACTCCAAGATTCCGAAGCTCTAGTTCATTCCTGAGAATGTTACTTACCTTTCTCCCCTTAGCTTTATCAGCTCTTTTGTCGAAGAACCGGCTAGAGAATGGAGGGTTAAAGAGCCTCCTTTTCCTACTGAGACATTATTTTCTCCAATTCTGAGATTCTGACTAAAGCTTTCACATGTCACCACATTTCCCTTTGGACCAACTAACATGTCAACTGGTAGATTTTAAGTGTCGTAACTGTAAATGACACTACACTCTGCTGGTTCCAAGAATGCTTTAAATGGCCCTAATGCAGCTCATGTGACAGAACTATCCTGTGGGCATTAATCTATCATAATATTTGCCTTCAAATTAAAATCTCAGTTCTTTGAAATTGTCACAATGTAATGAAGCAGAAAAAAATATTCCAGTTTAGTATCCATTTTTGCAAACATAGCACTTGGGCAAAGAATACGGGAGTAAATAAACTGTTTCCCTTATGAATGACTTAATGAAAACAGCATTTCTGAAGTGCTTACTATGTGCAAAGCCCTCTGTTAAGTGCTGGAAGACAAAGAAAAAAGTAGAAACAGTCCTTATTTTTAAGAAGACCATATTCTGATAGGAAAGACAACATAGAAAGAAGGTTTCAGCTGTAAGTCAGAGTGGAAGTGCCATAGTCCTTTAAGTGACAAAACAGATAGTAATGCCACTGCTTTAGTGTGACTTCCACAGACAAAACTCTATCCATTTCTGATGTTGGCATTTGACAGTGCCAAGGACTTTGGTGGGGTAGAGAGAGCTGACCATGCATCCTAGCTTTCCCATTGACAATTAACTCTTTCACTGCTTTGATCAGGGAAATTCCACCCCTTTAGCCTAGTGTTTCTTTCAAATATTTCCTAGATGAAAATGACTAATTCCTGACTCAATGTAGTGGAGCCAACTACTGCTTTCTTTCTTTCTTTTTTTTTTTGAAGGGTTCACAATCACTTTAATCAAGCACATGTATCAATCATTTAGTCAAGCACATATATCATTCACCTTGTCCAGGGAAGTCAACACCCTGAACTTCAAAGAAAATACAGAGAAATTAAAAGTCAACAGACATGGCTTCCTCTACCTGAATTCAACCGACAGTTGGACCCCAACTTCCTGATCATAGTTACTAGAGAGGGAAGCATGACATCTGGATTCTCAAAGCTGGGGGGCTCCTTAGCGGCTTCCCAGAGTCTTCATCTGGCCTAACAAACACATCCAGTCAGTAAGCCCCCTACTGCTTCCTTTTCTACCTACACTACTATGGGCCTCATTACCCAAAGTATCCACTGCCACTCTATCTGCATGCCCTGGTTCTATCAACTAATCCCTTATTTGCTTTTGACCCCTAGAGACTATGTGTGCTTTCCCTAGGGTGCTACTTATAAGGGGAACAAACTTTTACAGAAATATTAACAAGATGTTTCAGGACCATGTGCTGCTATATGGCAGCCAGACAGAATACAGCTGCCTCTGATAAATTAAAAGTTAGGATGCTCAAAGGACTTGTGATGAAAAATGCTATCTACCTCTAGGGAAAAAACTGGTGGAGTCTGTGTGCAGACTGAAGCATATTCTTTTTCACTTTATTTTTTTTCACATTTTTTTGTCTATATTTTCTTTCACAACATCATTTTTGTATTTGCATGATTGGGCATGTATAACCTATAT
The DNA here is from genome assembly GCF_028372415.1 of Notamacropus eugenii. Lineage (NCBI taxonomy): Eukaryota > Metazoa > Chordata > Mammalia > Diprotodontia > Macropodidae > Notamacropus > Notamacropus eugenii. The sequence continues at coordinate 359,332,838 of NC_092875.1, read as the reverse complement.
CAAATTGCTTACCTTCTTAGGAATGGAGGGGGAGGGAGGAAGAGAAGGAGAAAATTTGGAACTCAATATTTAAAAAAATAATGCTAAAAATTGTTTTTACATGCAATTGGGAAAAATAAAATATTATTTTAAAAGGTCATTCTACAGACATGTGGAGTGTTCTGCTCTTTTTATCATTGTTGTTCAGTTGCTTTTCAGTTGTGCGTGACTCTTTGTGACCCCCTTTGGGGTTTTCTTGGCAAAGGTACTGGCATAGTTTGCCATTTCTTTCTCCAGCTCATTTTACAGATGAGGAAACTGAGACATAGTTAAGTAGCTTGCTAGGGTCACACTGCTAGTAGGAGTCTGAGGATAGTTTTTGAACTCAGGAAGATGAGTCTTCTGGATTCTCAGCCAACTGCTCTGGTGCCCCTGCCACCTACACCCAAAGAGAATGGTGCTCAGGGAATGATCCACACAAGGGCATATTCTACTCATTATTTTCAGAGGTTCCCCAAGAGAGCTGTGATTACCTGAAAAATCAAAGTTGCAGCAGACAACCAACCTGTACTTCCTAGGTCCATTAAAAAAATGCAACAGGCACATGTGTGTTTGGTAAAGGTTAGAGAAAAAAGAATTTATTGTTAGTCACCGTGTTGGCCTCATGCCAAAGTAAGCCTCAGACAGTCCATTTGCTTCTCAGCTTGGCTGGTTCAAGGGGTGCCCAAGGAAGCCTTGTACCTGCTAGGCCCTTAGCAAATGCTTGTTTGTTGGATCCAACTGAATGGCAGAAAGTAGATCGGGCTTGCTAATATGAAGCTATGCATTGCTGAGCAGCAGGAATGAAATCTGACTTTTCTTTTTCAGCTCTGATGGCTTCTATTGTTTGCTTCTTTGAGTGTTCGTGCCAGGCTGATTAAAATTCCAGCTTATGCTTTGCTTCTAAAATTCATGAGAAAAATAATGAATAAACACATTTAATGAATGGTTACTATAGGCTCAGTACTGTGCTGGGATATAGAGATTTATAGAATAGAAGGGTGGGCAGGGAACTCAGAAGCTACCTAATTCAATCCATGCCTGAGAAAGAAACTTCTCTGTGAGGAGAATGAAAAGACATCTGAACATGTGTCCCAAAATCAATAAACACAATGAAAGCAAAAATGGGAAGGAAAGAACAGCACTCCCTTGACCCCTAAAGCAAAACCAACCCTGTGTGATTATAATGTACAAGCTGTGTCTCAGAAAAGAAACGAGAATATGCACTTCCCTTCCTTCTTTAAAGAGGTGGAGGACTGTGGGTGTGGAATGTGGCATACGTTATCAGATTCAGTTAATGCGCTAGTGAACTTCTCTGAACTGTTTCTTCCTTTTTCTTTTTTATAACAAGATCTCACTCTGGATAGGGTAGAAGATAGAGATATATTTGGATGCTGAGACAAAGCAAACAAAAGCTATCTCTACTTTTTAAAAAAAAAGTTAAAAAACAAGAGAAAGAGCGATGGAGAACCCATCAGTGGAGTAGTCCCTTACATGTTAGCAGGGAATAAATTGTCAGGGAATTTCTCCTAAACTTGAACCTCAATCTTCCTTTACCTTCCACCAACAAGAGCAGAAGAAATCAAGAATTCTTCTTTCACCTGATGAGCTATAAACTAGTCATATTCCCTCCCAACTCTCCCACCCCTTCCTCCTCCATCCTGAGTCTTTTCCTCTACAGGCTACTCATTCCCAATTTTTTCAGCCAATCTTCACAAAGTCAAGTGTAAGTCATGTCATCATTTCTCTGATGGCATGGTCTTCTTCAAGCAATGAAGGATGAACACAAAACATGGAACAGAGAATCACATAAATTTGGAAAGGATCTTAGAGATCATGTAGTTAGATAATCTAACTTTACAAATGAGGAAACTGAGGCACAGAAAAGTTAAGTGGCTCGTCCAAAGTCACACAGGTATTAAATAAAAACCAAGATCATGTAACTCATGTACTCTTTGAACTATTTCACATTGTGTGACTCTGGGCAAGTATAACCCTATTTACTACATCACACTATATCTCTATGATTTGGTCTCAAGGTTCTTCACCACTAAGTCACTTGCTTGAGCATTGGTACTGTGAAAAAGACACTGAATTTTCAGTTAAAGGACCTTGGCTTAAGTCCCAACTCTCTTGTATATTACCTATATTGATGCCTTGGGCAAAGTGCTTACCCTCAATTTCTTTAACCATCTCCTCCTGGATTTCCCCCTTTGGCGATTCATTCCATGCTCTTACCTCACCCCAGTCTTCACTTGTTATTGGCTAGTCCTTCTATTCTGTCTAAAAATGAGCCCAGATCTTTTCTTTTCCATATTTAAAAAACACAACATAATAAAAACAAAAACAAACCAAAAACCTTTGCCTTTCCCTCAAGAAAACATTTTATATCTCTTCGCCTTTCCAGAGCCAAACTCCTGGGAAAAGTTTCCTCTATGAATATTATCTCCTTGCCACACAGATGCTACTATGATGCCCATTTTCAGATGAGGAAACTGAGGCAACAGACGTTAAATGACTTGTCTAAGCACATGGCTAGTAAGCGCTTGAGACAGGACTTGAGTCCAAGTCTTCTTGGCTCAAGGCTCAATGCCCTGTCCACTGCTCTGTATTTAACCTTCATCTCTCTTGAGTTCTAGCCCAACAACACCAGCTGTCTGAGGGATATTGCCTATCAGGATGTCAGTTCAATTCAATAAACATTTGTTAAGGTCTTGTATGTGTTAAGGGGTCCTCTGAACTTGTCCTTTTGAGTTGCATATTTTCCAGAAACACTGGACCCAGAGTATGCAAGAGACCCCGATGTCAAATCTAGATTCCTGCCCTTATTAGCTGTGTTATCTTGGACAAATCACTTAGAACCCCTAAACCTCAGTTTCCTCATTTATAAAATAGAAATAATACTTGTACTACTGACCTTGCTATGTTGTCATGGGATAAAACTTTATAAACTTTATGGTTCTATAGAATGATTATTAATTTTCCTCATTAAGAATATGCCATCATATAATAAAGAATAAATAAGTTGTGACCTTTCTGAAATGCAAAACTTGTATTCCTACCTTAAAATTTTCCTGAACTTAAATTTTTTTAAATTACGAAACAACCATATATGTATTGTAAAAGATTTGATAATTTTGTTTTGGTAAAAGAGATGATTCCCTGCCCACCCCCACCCCCCCATGCATTCCTATCTGATGGCATCTCTCTCCAACTCAACATGTCTAAAACAGTTCTTTCCTTCTTCCTCCCTAAAACCATTCCTCTTTCTATGTTCTCTAGTTCTATCAAGGCCACTTCCAACTTCCAGTGATCCCGGTTCTCAACCTTGCAGTAATCTTCAACTCTTTACTTTCGATCTTCTTCATATTAAGGCATATCACAAATGTATCAGCTTATCAGATCGATGGAAACAGTTTTATCCTCCCTCTCCCTTTTCATTTTTAAAGCCTTATTAATTATATTTACTAGATTCTAGGAACACATGTGTTTGCTAGCCCTCGATAGGTTTATTCCATCCTTGCCCAGGAGTCCATTATTCTTTTATTTTAAGTCATGGTCCAAAAATCCAAATAACATTCTCAGACACCAGTCAGTCAGCTAAACATTCACTTATCAAGTTTGGTTTTCTCTTTTCAATCACTTGCCTTCAATCTAACATAGTAATGAAAATGCCACCTGTGGCCCTAAGTCTCAGTTTCTTGCTTAGGACCTCCTAATTCCCATCTTTATGTCTAGGTTCTATTTGATGACAGCATTTTCCAAATATTATTTACTGAAAATGGTTAGAGATTTTCAGATTTCACAAGTCTTATAGACATCATATTATATATAATGTATATATATATATAACATACAAACTATGATATGTTATATATAGTATAGACACATCTTATAGACATGTTACAGACATTAACCAGGGATTTTTAATCTGGGGTCCTATGAACTGGTGTTTTAAAACATATTTTGATAACATATTTCAAAATGGTTTCCTTTGTAATCCTATATATTTTATTTTGTGCATTTAAAACATTATTCTGAGATGGAGTCCACAGGCTTTACTAGCTTGCAAAGGAGTCCGTGATCTAAAACAGATTTAAAAATCTTTCTGCATTAGGCCTAACTACTATTTCTGTCAGATCAACAAGAAGCCAGCACCTCTTAGCAGGAAGATGCCAACCACGTTACTTATTTGTTTGTCCGCTGGCCATTACTGGATGACTCTCACATGATGACACCCTTGAATTCTTATCATTCTTGAAGTATTAGAAACAACTTCCCCTGAGGTAGTCTCTACAGAAGGAGCTTCAGACCCATACCTGGGTTCCAACTGTGATGTTTTCCCCATTGCTTTTCTATGTCATGTTCTTTCATTTCCTAATACCTCGAACCAAGTTAGAATTTCCCTATCTGTTCACATCCTTTTTTCTTTGTTTCCTCCTTACATTATTTTAAGGAAGACTTAAATTTTTCTAATTACTTGGAAAGTCAATATTTTCCTTTAGTCACTTCACTTTATTCAGTGTTGCAGAAATGGAAACATTGAGTACTCTCCACAACTCCCTGCAACATTCTCCTTGCCCATCATACCAGCTGGAAGCACCATTCTCAGGCATTTAGTCTTTTCATCAATTGGCTTATGCTTGTGACTAACTTCTGTGCTAAATGGCTGATTTATTATGACTTTCTGCTAGCTGGGAGGGTTCCTGGGTGAGGCTTAATTATTATGCCCTGGTTCCCACTTTTTCTGATAAAGATGCGATCTGCTCACCTGCATTTAATTGTCAGTTAGCATACTCCTACTATGGTTCTACTTAGACAGTAGTCTACAGAAGCTATTCCAAAAGAAAAAAAAAATCCAATTATCTGATTAGATCTACTCAACTTGTTATTCCTAGCTGTAGATCTCTCTGTTTCCCTAGTCTTTTGGTTCACTCCCCAGTCACACACAAAGAGTTTGCATTGTAGTACGGGAAATAAGACTAGTGAACAGTATAATCTGGTATGGGATGATCAAGTGCTTGTGTGTGATGTTCCTTCTTGAAGAGGACCAGAACAACCTCGCTATATGAGTCAAGTTACGATACTTCTGACTGTGACGGATCAGACCAATATTGGCTCAAAATGCTCTACTATAGCTCTGGCACAATGTCCATGTGAACATTTGGGGTGGATTCTCTAAATTTGCACATCTCACATTTCTTTTGAGCTACTTCATTTCTACTTTGCTCACAGAGCACAGCACTTTCTCTGATGAGGGCACACCATGCTGGGTGATCCTGTGCCAGTGTCTCCCATGTCCTACAATCAATTCCAAAGTTCTTAAGAGAGATCTAGAGAGTGTCTTTGCATTGTTTCTTCTGACCATCATGTGTGTGCTTGCTCCATAAAATAGTCTTTTTGGTAAGTGTACATTTTGTGTTTGAACAACATAGTCAGCCCATCATAGTTGTGCGCTCTGCAGTAGAGTTGGAATGCTTTGGAATTTAGTTCAAGAACAGACCTCAATGGTACCCTTATCTTGTTAGGTGACATTCAGAATCTTGCTAAGACAATACAAATGGAAACAATTCAGTTTCCTGGCATGGTGCTGGTATACTATCCAGGTTTCATGGGCATACAACAATTAGGTCAGCACAATGGCTCTGTAGACTTTCAGTTTGATAGTCAGTCTAATACCTCTTCTCTCCCACACTTTCCTTCACAGCCTCCCAAGCACTGAGCTAATCTCTGGCAATACATGTGTCAACCTCATTGTCTATGTAATACATTCCTAGTGTTATGGAAATTTAAATGTAAAGAGTGATTGGTCCCTGAATCTCGAGGTAATTATTTTTTCCCAAATGGACTTCACAGCTGGAACATTTTGAGCATGACTTTGGTGCTATTTGGCCTGGATTGATTGGGGAGGAGTGACAGAGGATTCCAGCATACAATAATGAGAGGGTGATAGTGAAGTTTATGGCTTTGGGGAGGCAGAAGATCATTGGCAGCCATGGCTCCTCCTTCTCCCTTTTCAGCTTGTGAACATTCAAGGCCTTACTTCTGTCCTTGGACTCTGGCAGCTATGAGTTTTTGACCTTCCCAGGGAAGGCTTGAACTAAGAACATATTAGGGAGAGCTGGAGTTGCCAGGACAATAAAATTAGAGCTTGAGAGGGAGGGTCCTGAGGTCATGTTTGCCTAGTAACTCTTCTTAGGATAATCACTAAATCCATCTTGCGTCAGGCCCCAAGTTCTATTAGTCTGTGTCACTACCTTGCTATGGCTGAGATAACCCTAAACTCTTGCTTTTGAGGCCTGGTAGGAAGTATGCTATTCAGCTTCCCAGTTTATTTTCTGGCACCTTGGAAATACCTGATAGTTTCTGCAAGGAGAAACTAGATTGATAATCTTCTATCACTTTGGGGGACAGGGAGCTGCTGGAAAGAGATGAGATGGTATGACTGAGGCCATGAACGTTGGAAGTGCTTGCTTAAGATGTATTTTCTTGAATGCATGCCATATTAAGCAAAGCATTCATGTTATTTAATATCTTTATGTTGCAAAGCATCTGTCTGTTTTCTAGTCCTGTAGGCGTTCCTCTAAGGGTTTAGCAGAAAATAGATTTTCCTCTATGTTTTTGTTAAATATGAGCTCAGTTTCCTCTCTATGCGTACAAGGATCCTTGTTTTTTAATTGCTTTTCATCTTTTCCCCCGCATCTCACTACTGAAATTCAGAAATCCCAAGGAGCTAGACACATTATAGAGGGAGATTCTTCTTCCTGATGTCTAAGAAGACATGGGTAGTTAGTATCATCCCAGGTATTGAAGGGGAGAGAAAAATTCAACTGACAATTAAAAAAAAAATAATTAGTTTATTTATTTTTAGTTTCCAACATTCACTTCCATAACATTTTGAGTTTTAAATTTCCTCCCTCTCTCTTTCCTCACCCTCCCTAAGATGACATGCAGTCTGATATAGGCTCTACTTACACATTCATATTAAACATATTCCGCACTGTGAGGCTTGTGACCTGCGCTACCCTCCCCCACTCAAAACAAAGTCAAATGCAAGTCATGTCATCATTTCTCTGATGTTATGGTCTTCTTTGAAAATGAAGGACGAACACAGACAGATCCTTGCATCACCAAGAAGAGCAAAGTCTATCAGTCAGTCATAGAACAATGTGGATGTTACCATGTACAGTGTTCTCTTGATTCTGCTCATTTCACTTAGCGTTAGTTCATGTATGTCTTTCCAAGTTTTTCTGAAGTCAGTCTGCTCGTAATTTCTTATAGAACAATAATATTCCATTACATTCATATACCACAACTTGTTCAGCCATTCCTCAATTGATGGAAATCCCCTCAGTTTCCAATTCTGGACCATCAAAGAGGGCATGGACTGTTTTTGGACTTTGTATATCCCCAGCATGTGGCACAGTAGTGGCACATAGTAGCTGATTAGTAAATTATTTGTTGATTAAATGATTAACCTTCATCAAATTTCCATGTCTTAGTTTTTCTGTTGGCTATAAAATGGGCACAAAAAAATGGTCTTTTTTTGAGGTAGGCAGATTCTCCACTATGAGAATATTTCAGGTTTAATTATTTAGTTTAATGATTAGCTCCAAATCTTCTTTTCTTTCTCCAAGTCCCATATGCCGATGGGATATCTAATATCCCAATACCCCTCCCCTGCAGTAGCTTTCTTTATCTACTTTCCTGAGAAAATTGAAGCCAACATTGTATCTACTCTACCCACGCTCCTCTCCTTTATTTTGGTCTCTGAGAAATGGGTGGCCTTTCTCTGTCAAAGCCAAGTCATCTATGTGCTTTCAGTCCCATCCCATCCCACCCATCCCATCCCATCTCCTTTGTGAACTTTCTCTCATTCTTATTCTTGCTTTCATTTTGTCTCTCCTGTCTTTTATTGCTTCCTATCTGCTAGCTTCTTCTCTACTATTCACAAACTTGCTCATCTACTTGGTCTTAAAAAGAAACATCGAATTAACCATGTCACTCTCTCAAGCTATATTTCTGCTTTTTTTCCCTGTCAAACTCCTAGAAATAATTATCTAAATTTACTGTCTACACTTTCTCACTGTCTACTCACTTCTTAACTACTTTTAGTCTGACTTGTCATCCTAGCATTCTGTTGAAGTTATTCTATGTGAGGTTACCAGTGATGCGTCAGATGTTAAAGGTGATGATCTCTTCTTCAGTCTCATCACTTTGACTTCTCTACTGCTTTGGACACAGCTTAGCATTCCTTATTCCCTCCTTCCACATGAAGAGGAATGTCAGGAATAATTTCTAAACATTTGAGCTGTGGAGTAGGCTGCTTTGGGAGGTGATGGGTTCCCCCTCTTTGGAGGTCTTCAAGCAGAGGAAGGAAAACATTTGTTGGCTATGTCATACTAGGGTATTCCCTGGCCTCCTTTTCCTATTGCCACCTATACCTTTTCTAGTCCCAACTTTGATTACTCCCACCTCCTTTACTCTTACTCACATGTTGCTGAACAGAACTGGAAGAATTCATAAAACTGTGCTGACTGGACTCACCCATCTCAATCTCATGGTGGTGTCCAACTTTCTTTTCTAAATTGATTCACTATCATTCTTTACTGCAGCTATTCCCAACTATCTTGTCTCTCCTTAACTCTCCCATAGCATCCTCTCCCCAACTCTTCCAACTGAGGACTTCACCTCACAATTTATCTATAAAATTGAGACCATTTGTCAATAGCTTTCCCTTCTCCTTAACTCTTCATTCAACATCTTCCTCCACTACCTCCTCCTTCACTCTGGTTTCGGATAGAACTCTGCATACACCTTTGAGCCCATCCTCTCCTAACTTCTCCAGAAAAGTACTCCCACCACCATTCCTCACTCTCTCACTAATTCTTACAGTCTCCCAATCTATGGGCTCATTTCCTGATGCTTATATACATACTCATATCTCAACTATCCTTAAAAAAACCCTTCACTTGATTTGACCAACCTTACAGCTCTTATTCTGTATCTCTTCTCCTCTTCTTGACTTAACTCTTGAGAAAGTCATCTCCAACCAGTGCTTCCATTTCCTGTCCTCTCATTCTCTTCTCACATCTCTTTAATATGGCTTCTAATTTTACCTTTCAACTGAAATTTTGCTTTCCATAGTTGTAGTGGTTTGGTAATTGTCAACTCGTACTTTGTCTCAATCTTGATTTTTCTTGATTTCTCTGCATCATTTGAAACTGTTGATTGCCTCCTTCTGGATAATCTCTCCACTTTAAGTTTTCTTGATTCTACTCTCTCTTGTTCTTCTCCTATATATCTGACTATTCCTCAATCATTTTTACTGGTTCTTTATTTGTTTTACTCTCAGAAGTCCCTCAAGGCATCATCCTGAATCATCATCATCATCTTCTGGTTCTTTTAAAAATGTCTATACTAGGGATGGGGAATCTGTGGCCTTGAGGTCACGTGTGGTCCTCTAGGTCCTACCTAGGTCTTTAAGTGTGGCCATTTGACCAAATCCAAAAGTTCTGTGAAATTTGGATTCAGTCAAAGGACCAAACTAGGGCCATGGGTGACCTCAAGGCCATCCCTGGATACTACTCACTTGGGGCAGGTAAGTGGTGCAGTGGATAGAGATCCTGAAGTTAGGAAGAGTCCTCTTCCTGAGTTCAAATCCAGCCTCAGTCACTTACTAGCTGTGTGACCCTGGGCAAGTGACTTAACTCAGTTTGCCTCAGTCCCTCATCTATAAAATGAGCTGGAGAAGGAAATGGCAAAGCACTCCAGTGTCTTTCCTAAGAAAATTCCAAATAGTATCAGGAAGAGTTGAAGAGAACTGAAAACAACTGAACAACTTCACTCTCACTTTGTGCTCTCATCAGTTCCAATGGGCTCAATAATCATCTTTGTATGCATGATTCCCAGATCGATTTATGCAGTTTTAATCTCTTTCCTGAGCTTGTAACCATCTGCCTTTTGACTATACCAAACTAGATGTCCTTTAGGCAGCTCAAGGTCAACTTGTTCAAAAAAGTACTCATTATTTCCCCCTCTAAACCCTCACTTCTTTCAAACCTTCCATATACTATCAAGGGCACCACATCCTTCCAGTAACCTGGGCTCACCACCTTGGTGTCATCCTTGACTTTTCACTTTCATTCACCCTACATATTTTATCTGTTAGTGAATTTTGTCATTTCTACCTCCACAACATTTCTCATATATATTCCCTTGTTTCCAATCATGCAAACATCGTTCTATTTCACTCTCTTATTACCCATTGTCTGGACTACCGCAATAACCTTTTAACTGATCTCCAAACCTGATTTTTCTTAAGTGTTCTGATCATGTCATCCTCTGTTCAAAGAGCTCCAGTGACTCCCTATTACCTCCAGGATCAAATATAAAGTCATATGGTTGGCATCGAAAGCTTTTCATAACCTGGCTTTCCCCTATCTTTCCAGTTTTCTTAGATCTTACACCCTTCCCCAAGGAAGGGGGGGGGTCTTTTCATTTTCTTGGTTGCCTTCAATACCCAAATCCCACCTTTTACTGGAACCCTTTCCTTATATGCTAATGCCTGCACTCTCAGATAACTTCCATTTATTTGGTAATATTTTGTATGTATCTAGTTATATACATGTCTTCTCCATTAGAATATGAGTTTCCTAAAGGCAAGAACTGGTTTTGGTTTGCTTGTTTGTTTATCTTTTGTTGCATTTCTTTGCATTCTCAGTGTTTGGCACAACTCCCAGTACATTATAAGTGCTTAATAAATGTCTATTGACTGACTCACTGACTTTTAGCTTCTTTGGTTGCTTTCAAAACTCAGCTCAAATAATACTTTCTGTAGAAGGCCTTTCCTCATGCCCTTTTCCTCCCTCTCTTCCTTCCTTCCTTCCTTCCTTCCTTCCTTCCTTCCTTCCTTCCTTCCTTCCTTCCTTCCTTCCTTCCTTCCTTCCTTCCTTCCTTCCTTCCTTCCTTTCTTCCTCTCTATCTCTTGTATGTAAATAGCTAACTTGCATGTTTTCTTTACCATTTGAATTTGAACTCCTTAAGAAAATTGACTAGGTTTTTATATATTTTTGTATCCTTACCCTTAACACAGTGACTGGTACATAACTAGTGCTTAGTAAACACTTGTTGGCCAGTTGAATTTCATTACTGTTTTCCTTTTTAAATCATCATCATCATTCTCATAGCTTATATATAGCACTATTATAGCACATTTGTAAAGCATTTTACGTATGTTGTCTCATTTGATCCTAACAACACTCCCCTGAGGAAAGCCTTATTATTATCCCTGTTTTACAGATGAGGAAACTGAGGTCCAGAGAAGACAAATGACTTGCTCAGGGTCACATAGCTAGTGGTCATCATGTAAATCATTCTTTGCTCTGCATCAGTTCATACAGGTCTTCCTAGATTTCTCTGAATTTTCTATATTTGTCATTTCTTATAGCACAATATTTCATTAATTGTTTTTGTTCAGATGTTTTCCAATTGATAGTCAACTAATTTCCTTCTAGTTCTGTGTTATTACAAAAAATATCGCTTTAAATATTTTTGAAGATATTTAGTCCTCTTAGACCAAGTTGTGATAAATGTTTTGGAGTTGTATTATTCAATTGGAGTTGTATTATTCAATTTCCTATGAAGTAAATGTACTTCTTACTTCTTTCTCTCCACCTTTCTGAATGCTTGTCTTGCTTTAAGAATCAGCTTAAGGATGTAGAGGTAAGAAGGCAGTGCACATGCAGGAACCCAGTTGAATTCTTCCAACATTCCTCTTCAAATAAAATAACTGATAAATAAAAGTATGTATAGAATAATTTTACATATGTATGTATTTACAGATATTTTTTACATTTTTACATGTACAATTTTTACATTTTATAAACATAATACACACACACACTCACCTATTTGTGTCTAATGGTAGCCATATCTAGGGCAAATGAGGAAAGAGGAGGAGAAGAACATTTTTTTACAGCTTTATTATATATTTACAAGAAATAGCAAGTTGTACATAATAGATTTGCGGGTTCATGTGCAATCACCCTTTTATTATGCTAAGAAAGAAAAGTATCTTAGAAAACTAAAGTTCCATGCAAATTTATTATTATTATTATCATTATTATATACCACCATCATTATATACCTTCCTTACTGAAAATTATCTAGGTCATTAAACTGAAATTGATTTTTTTAAAGATGGAAAGTTAATAGAATATACTGGTGCCAAAATCATTCTTCAGACAGTTATGTGAGACAGACTCATTCTCCCAGCAAATCATATTAAAGCAATTTGATAGTTTTGGGATGTCAAAGAGACTTTTAGGTAATAGTAAATGGTCAGACCAAAAAACACCCAAGGAAAACTCCTCAAATCACATTTTGAGGCAACAGAACAAAAAAAAAGACAAGATGAGATATTTGTCCAGCATAACATAATTTAAAAGGTTGGCAGGAGGGAGAGGTCTGTGTCATTGGGGTGGGAGCTTCCTGTAGTGAGGACAACAGCACCAGCAGCACCAGCTGTGGTAGCTGTGATAGGGCAGAAGAAGTAGCAGCTTCTGGAACTCTTAGTCCAGAGATGGTAAGGGTGTCAGACAACTGGTCAGTAAGAGATTACAGGCAACCTTTTGCTGGCATTGGGTACATCTGGCACTGGCTGGCAACTCTATTATCCATAAGCAGTTTTGAGTCATAGTTCCAGGGCAGAGAGGAACACTCATGGTTGGTCACAAGACAGAAGAGACCTTAGTCTCAGTTCTAAGGCAGAGAGGAACAGTAGCACTTGTGATTGCAGGATAATAGGGTATCTGGTCACAGTTCTAGGGTCAAAAGGAGTGCTAGTCCTTGTGGCTGCCAGGAAACAAGGACCCTTATTGGGTAAAGACCAAAGTGTAGACCAAGACAGCAGTGATCATAGCTTTCTTTGGATCACATCACCTTGGAAACACTGAAAACTTGCAGACCCCAAGAACTAGCTCTGAAAACAGCAGAATGAAAAACATGAAGCTTGAGACAGAATCTCCCTACCTACAAGTGAGCAGAACTCATCTTTAACATGAAATAGGATGGAAAAATGAGCAAACAACAAAAAAGACCTTGATTATAAAAAGCTATTACACAGGGAGACTGAGACATAAACTCAGAAGAAGACAACAATGTGAAAACAGCTATAGCCAAAACCTAAAGGAAAATGTTAACTGGACCCAAGCCCAACAAGAATTCCTGGAAGAGTTAAAGAATGGTAGAGTAAAAATTGGGAAAACAAATGAGAGTGATGCAAGAAAATTATGAAAAGAGAATTAATAGCTTGGAAAGGAAGGACAAAAATTCTCTAAAGAAAAGAACTTAAAAAACAGAATTGGTCAAATGCAAAAATAACTACAAAAATTCCCTAAAGAAAAAAATCCTTAAAAAAGCAGAATTGACTAATGGAAAAATAAGTACAAAAGCTCACTGAAGAAAATTATTCCTTAAAAAATTAGAATTGGTGAAGTGGAAGCTAATGACTCTATGAGACAGCAAAAAACAATAAAACAAACTCAAAAGAATGAAAAAATAGAATAAAATGTGAAATATCTCATTAGAAAAACTTTCTGACCTGGAAAATATTCATCAAGAAGTGACAATTTAAGGATTACAGGACTACTTGAATGCCATAGACATCCCATTTCAAGAAATTATAAAGAAAAACTGCCCTGATATCTTAGATCAGATGGGTAAACTAGAAATTGAAAGAATCCCCTGATCACCTCTTGGAAAAGATTTCAAAATGAAAATTCTCAGGAATATTATAGTTAAATTCCAAAGTCAAGGAGAAAATATTATAGATAACCAAAAAGAAACAATTCAAATATCATGGAACCACAGTTAGGATCACACAACAGTTAGCAACTTTCATGTTAAAGGAATGGAGGGATTACAATATGGTATTCAGGAGGACAAAGGAACTAGGATTACACAAGAATAAACTATTATGCAAAACTGAGTATAATCCTTCAGAAGAAAAAAATAGTTAATGAAATAGAGGACTTTCAAACATTCCTGATGAAAAGACCAGAGCTGAATATAAAATTTGACATTCAAACAGAAGACTCAAGTGAAGCATGAAAAGGTAAACATGTCAGAGAAATCATAAGGACTCATTATGGTTAAACTTTTTACGTTCCTGTGTGGGAAGATTATACATGTAACTCTTAACAACTTTGTGATGATTAGGGGAGTTAGAAGGAATCTACATAGACAGAGGACACAGGTGTGAGTTGGTTATGTTGAGATGATTCTCCAAATAAAATGAAAGAGGTAAGAAAGAGGGATGCATGAAAGAAGGGGGAGGGAGAAGCAGAATGGAAAATTTTCTCACTTAAAAGGGACTTGCAAGGAAGAACTTTTTTAATGGGGGGAAAAAGAATAGTTGGTGCCAATGCTTGAGCCTCACTTTCATTGGAACTGGTTCAAAGAGGAAAAAATACACACACACAGAGTTGCACATAGAAATCTATCTTACCCAACAGGGAAATAGTGAAGGGGATAAAAGATGGGGCAGGAATGGAGATAACAAATAAGAGAGAAGATTAAGTGAGGCCGTGGTCAGAAGCAAAACAGACTTTTGAGGAGGGACAGGATAAAAAGAGAGAGAAAAGGACAAAAGAAGAAAATAGATTGGAGGGAACTACATAGTAATCATAACTATGGATGTGAATGGGAGAATTTCACCCATAAAATGGAAGCAAATAGTAGAATAGACTACAGACCAGAATGTAACCATATGTTGTTTACAAGAGACACACTTGTAATAGAGACACAAACAGTAAAATAAAGGGCTGGAATAGAATCTCTTATGCTTCAGCTAAAGTAAAAAAGGAAGGGGGAGCCATCACAATCTCAGAGAGAGCAAAAACAAAAATAGCCTGAATTAAAAGTGATAACTGGGAAACTACATTTTGCTAAAAGGTACCATAGACAATGAACTAATATAAAAAAATTGTACAGTAAGTTTCTCTGATAAAGGCCTAATTTTTCAAATATATAGGGAACTGTATTTGTACAAATTTATAAATATAAAAATAAGGGCCATTCCTCAGAGAAATACAAATTAAAACAACTCTGAGGTACTACATACTTATCAGAAATGAGAAATGCTAAAAAGGATGCCCAAAGGGATATAAAACTGTGCATACTCTTCAATCCAAGAATACCACTACTAAGTATGTATTCCAAAGAGACCAAAGGAGAAAGACCTACACATAAAAAAATTTGTATTGGCTCTTTTTATGGAAATTAATGGCATGTTTATCAGTCAGGGAATGGCCGAACAAGGTATGACTTATGATTGTGATGGAATACTATTATGCTATGAGAAATGATGAGGGGAGTGGTTTCAGAAAAAAAAAATGGCAAGACCTGTATGAACTTATGCAGAGTGAAGTAAAAAGAACTGGATATCATTGTGCACAAATAATAACAATGTTGTAATGATGATCAACTGTGAAAGACTTGACTACTCTGATCAATACAATGATCCAAGACAATTCCAAAGGATTCATGATGAAAAAATGCTATCCACCTCCAGAGAGAGAACTGATGAATTGTGAGTGAAAATTGAAGTATGTTTTCTTGCTTCATTATTATTATTTTTTGCCTTTTTTGGTGATATGGCTATTATGGAAATATGTTTTGCATGAATTCACATGTGTAATTGATATCATTTTACTTACTTTCTCAGTGGACTGGGGAGGGCTGGAAGGGAAGGAAATAATTTGGAACTCAAACTATAAAGAGAAAAGAATATTAAAAAGAAAAAAAGAATCAGTTCAGGTACCAACTCCTCTGTGAAGGTAACCTCAAAATGTCTTCTCCTCCCATTTCACTGTTTGATCTCTCTTAAAAATATTTTTATTATACTTATTAATGTACATATTCTATCCCTTCAGTATAATGTAAGCCCCTTGGGGGTAGGGGTTATGCAGTTTTTGTTTTTATAGCCTCATAGTCTAGCCAAGATCCCTTTACCTAATAAATATTTATTAAGTTGAATTAAATTAGTGCCTAAAAGAAGTTTTGGAATATTCATATTTTGAAAGACATTATTTTTATGAATAAAATTTATAACCTAGCTCACATACTATTTGTGACAATTGCAGTAATGCTTTATTAGCCAAAGGGAAAGTATGATATGCTGCCTTATCAATTGTGTAATAGAAAATGGCAATTTAAATTTTTATTTCATTAATTATGACATAAATACAACATGCTATTAGTCTCCAGTTGATAGTTACTTTTAATGCCTCCAAGAAATGGTTAACCAAAATTATCAGTATTCCTCATTCATTTTAGTCACTTTGATTGAGTCTAAATGGCTTATCAAATGATGAGCATCATCAATATTGCATTCATCACAGATGAAAAGATGATACCTGTGATTACAAGTAATATCTATTCATTGGTTATAGATTCATAATAGTCTCCAGAGAGTTCTTTAAAGCCATGTGATATCTGAATCCTGGAGTTTGTATTTATGTCTCAAAATGAATTGCAAGATGTTTAAATGAAAAATCACAGTACCAAGTCTTTAAGGATGATGCATACATTTAAAAGTACTTAGTGTAGCTCATCCTCAACACCTTCTGTTTTCAGTAGGTGCAGAGGTGGACAGGAAACACCCTCCAGCCTCAGAAGCAGATGAACAATCTGAAGCCATAGGTCAGAAATTTTGGTGGGATATTTGCAAAATGATTAGCACCTCAGCCTGTAGAAAATACTCTTCGTAAGGTTGCCAGGAAAGGGTAAGTGGCCAGGGAAGTTGGGTAGCCAGTGGAAAGTCTGCGGAGATGTGATTTAGATTTAGAGTGACTTGACAATGGGAAGAATGCCCAATTAGCTTCAGCTGAAGAACAGACATAAAAAACCAGTAGCTCATTGAATCATGGCTACAAGAAGAAATACTGGGAATGAGCTAATTGAAAATGGTTCAGGGGAGGAGAGGAAGGGTTTTGATAAAAATAAGAAGCATGGGAACAAATCAACATTTATAGAAAGACTTGGGAATATTCCTCTTGGTGCAATCAGTGATTAGTCTAATTCAGATAAGCTTTGTCAGCAATGTCTCTGTCCTTACACTCAGCTGTCAGAACAAGCAGCTCCTTGTCCCACCTAGTTGCATTGCTATTACCTCTGGATATGATGACCACATACAGTGTACAGGAGTAGCTCTGTGTGAAGCCTCTCAGGAGGACACATACCCTATTTCTCTCATGCTTCTGTCCTTTGTTTGATCAGGTCTCTATCTCTATCTCTCCTCTCGTTTAGGGTAATGAATGCTACAGGGTATATGAGAAAGTGAATTGGAAAGAGTCAAGATTTGGGGGTCACAGTGTCCACTCTGTTTCTGCTCTACTCTGTGAACTTGGCAACCTCACTCACTTAGAGAATGCAAAGCATGGACTGTATCCCCAAGATCCTTTTCACCTTGAAAATTCTAACATCTTTGAATCACAGTGGTAAGAAATGTTTTAACAAATTGTAGAGTGGAAAGTGCCAGATAGTATTAGCAGAATATGGATTTCTTATCCTTTTAACCTTTTTTAAAAATTATTGATATCCTTTGTTTTTATATTGCCTTCATTTCCAAATATATTCCTCTCCACTCCCATCCACTATTTCTAGTAACAAGGAACAAAAAATAACTTGGAAAAAAGGCAGTTCAGCAAAACTAACCAACATGTCAACTACGCCTATAGTTCTCTGCTCCTGAAAAGAAGGGAGATGGAAGTATTTTCTCACCTCTTCTCCACAGCCAGCCTTCCTTGTTATAATTACATAGAACTGCATTTCAGATCTTTGTTCTTTCCATTTCTATTGTGGTAGTCATTGTGTATATTGTTTTCCTGTATATATTGTGTAGTATTCCGCTCACCACTCTCTATATTACTTCATATGACTTACTATTCTTCTCTGAATCTTCATATTTATAGTTTCCTATAGCACAATAATATTCCATTACAGTTTTTAACCATTCCCCAATTGATGGACAGTTATTTTGTTTCCACATTTTTTTTGCAACCACAAAAAATGTTACTATAATTATTTTGATGTCTATATGACATCCTCAGTGTGGACACCTAGCAGTGAGTTCTCTGAGTCAAAGAGGATGAACATGTAAAAAAAAGCTTAATTCCAAAGTATTTTCCAGAATGCTTAGAGTATTTTACAGTTTCACTAATAACATATTAGTAGATCTGGGTTTCCATAGGCTCTCTAACACTCACTATTTTTGTCTTCTGTCATTTTCAGTAACTTTCTTGGCATAAGGTTGTCTTTAGTTGCATTTCTTTGATTATTGGTGATTTGTAGTAATATTATTTTTAATTTGCCATTTTTATTTTGAGAATTTTTTCAGATCCTTTGAACATTTATCAATTGGAATGACTTCTGATTTTATATTTGTATTAATTCCAAATATGTCTTTGATTTCAGAAGATAAAGTTTTGATACACAAACAAATGAGAGTTTTCTTTGTTCTTTAATGTCAATGTTTTGTCTACATGGCCCACGCTGGCATTGAAATCATAGGGAGAATTGCCAGAGGTTAGCAGAAGGCAGGAAACCTTCAAAGATAGTGGAGTGAGAGGAAGCAAAGATCAAGGAGCTACTAGACCAAATGGTAATTGGGAATTATGAGGGAAAGTGACAATGAGGACCTTTTCCCAGCCTGGCTAATAATACAGGGAGACAACCAGAAGCTTGTGGGCACTGGGAAGTAGATTTGGACGTGAATGTTTGATACCGAAGCCTTCTACCATACAGCCTTCTACCATACAGGATATGGTTGAAACCTGATGTTGTGTACTCAGGATAGGGATGATTCAGGAGCTGTATTGTTCTGACCCTGGAGCTGAATTAGATTTGTACACTGACAAGTGAGTTTGGACTAGGGGTGAATCTGCTATTCTGTTGCCCTGAATCCTGTACAATCTTTCAGTACCAATCAATGGCAAGATTCAGCAACTATCTACTAAAGGTCTTTTCAAGGGTCATCCTGTAGCTGTGTTGTCTAGACCCTTCAACCAGGATTGGCATCCTGCAAAACTCAGACCAGGAGGGGGTGTGAACAAACTGAAACCTAGATAGAAAACCAGGAGCTGTAAGTTCATAGTTCACTAGATTTGAGACCTTGAAGCACATAACATTCAACTCCTGAAGAAAGCAGCAGCAAGGTCTCAGAAAATACATACTAGGATCAAGCAAAGCTCTGCACACGCATGCATAGTTTCATGTTGACACACAACCCTGATTTTGGAATCAAGGCTTGAAAATGAATAAAGAAGGGGTTATGTTGATGATCAAAAAACATTATAGATATAAGGACAACTAAGGGGCAGTTAGGTGGTGCAGTGGACAGAGAGCCAGACCTGTAGTCAGGAAGACTCATCTTCCTGAGTTTAAATCCAACCTCAGACACTTACTAGCTGTGTGACCCCAGGCAAGTCACTTAAGCCTGTTTGCCTCAGTTTCCTCATCTGTAAAAGAAGTTGAAAAGGAAATGGCAAATACCAAATGGGGTCACAAAGAGTCAGACAGGACTGAAAATGACTGAACTGAACAAAAGACAATCAAGACCCAACCAAGAAGAAAAAAATAACGCCACAACATTTAAAGCAAAGCCACAAACAAAAACATAGCTGGGGCACAAAATCAATTAGAATTCCTGAAAGAAATGACATAAGAGCTCTGGAGGGAAGAATTTAAAAAGAAATGAGGGTTCTAGAGGAAAGATTTGAATGAATAAATTCTAGGAAATAGCATTGTGTAGAAGAAAGGATGTTGGATTTGAAATCATATTTGGGCAATGTCACTTACTACCTGCATGTGACAAATCACTTAGCCTCCCTCAATGAGACAAGTCTCCTAGACCCAGAAAAGAAAGTTCTTGGCACAAAAGTCCTTGACACTATCAGTGATTCAACATCAGAAACTGCTATATAATTTTATCAGTGGAAATGACATTGAAGAAGATTCATTACCATCTGCTTTACTGCTGCATCCCAAGCAACTTGGGGCATTTCCATCTTACTTGCAGTTAAAAGCTTCCCTGTTGTATTCTTTGTATCCTTAAGCACTTATCAGAATGCTTTGCACATAGCAAACACCTAATAAAGGCATCTTTCATCCCTTCATTCTGCTTGGTACCAAGATAGAAAGAAAGATATAACTGAGGTCTCTTTGTCAAGGAACTTAAAGTCCATTGAACTGGAAAAGAATAATGATATATTTCCAAACAATTATGACTCACTGGAGACCAAGAAATACAAAAGAGAAGGCCAAGCACAGTTAGGATTTTGAGGAGGAAAATTTTACTCTTAGCTAGAGGATGGAGAAGGAGGTGAGAAAAGGCTTCAAGGAAGGGATGATACCTGAACCAAGCTTTGAAAAAAAGTAAAAATTTTAACAGAGAGGTTGAAGGTAGCAAGAAATGTTTCATTCCAGTTAAAGGGGGTGGCTTGAGCAAAGGTATGGAGTTAGAAGAGAGTACAATGAGAACATGATATGAACAAAGAGCAAATTTGGCTTTAGCCAGGTTTTAATATGGAACTTGTGAAAGGAAGTAGTATGAAATGTGGATGGGTAGTTTGAAGGCAAACTGTGGAAAGTCCTCAATGTCAGGATGAGTTTTATTTATGTTTTATGTTTCTCTTTTATTTAGTAAGCATTGGAGAGTTATTCCATATAGGAAGAAAAACAATGTAGGTGTGGCTGTAGGAATTGCAAGACAAAGACTGCCAACTCCATCCCACCTCTGCAATTTGGCTGAGCAAATTCTGGGGGCCAACTGCATGGTACTAGCTACTAAGGACATAATGGGAGCTGAAAAGAATTTGCTCACCCCAACCCAAATATCATATACATTTGGGGAGAGTGAAGCAAAATAGTTAAAAGATAGATTTGATCCAAGAAACTCTTGCTGTGCTGGTCAGATGTAGCTATGGGTTTGACTCATAAAAGAGTTATACTATCTCTGAGGCTACCTCACAAAAAACTGGAAACATTCTCTTTCTTGGGAATGGCTATGTAGCAACTTCAATTCAGCAGAGAAGCAGAATATAACAATTTTATAGTGCAGTGGAGAAGTATCATGGCAGGTCAGCAAAGAAGCAGCCCAGCAAATGACATCAGCAACTCATCAGGGAAGCAACAAATTTCAGTTTCAGAACAGAGATGTGTTCTTACCAAAGCAAAACTCTCAAGCATGAGTTTTCTGGGTCTGTTCTTTGATATGTGATGATTAGGGCATCTTTGGAACAAGGTTTCCCTGTGTGCATGTTGAGTATGGGGAGTAGGAAAGAAGTTTTCTTTTTTTCCTCTTGCTATTCTGTTTAATTAATCAGAACCTCTCAATTTGAGTTAGTGAAAAAGCATAAAATAAGGGACTCATAAGCTGTGATTATGAATAAATGCTGACCCAAATTGTGCTCAAAACCTTAATGTAGCCTTCAGGGACCTGAAAAAAGAGTGGTGCGACAGGGGTGAGGTGAGAAGAACATAGGCTACATAAACAGACCGGAAAAGTAAAATGCATAGAAAGATTACTCCAGGCAGCAATGAGGATACATCAAAAAAAAGATAGACTGTAGTGAGGAAGACCTCTCTTACAAATCTTGATATGTAAATGAATATTGAGTTATTCTCTTTTCCCCTTAATTTCCAATTACTGACAATATTGCTATCTCCAAAATTAATAGAAAATTACAATGAATATTTAAAAGAAATTTACATGAAATAAACCCAGGACATGGTGGTCTGGGAGGTGTGGCTACTGACAGTGCCTCTGAGCCTATCTGACCAGCATTTGATCAGCATTTGTTGCTGGTGGTGATGAGGGAGGTGGGTCCTTTCTCCGAAATGATTTCTCCTCTCAGTGGTGGGTGTGGAGGGTGAACTGGAAACTAGTCTAGTGGTTTGGGGGCAATTGCTATTCCCAAGGTTCTTGGGTTCAATGCCCCCAAATAATAGATATCTAATATATTATGTTGAATTGAAAGGAGTGCTAAAACTGTAACTATTTTCTGCCTTTCAGAAATTATGTCTAAGGCTTTTTTATCTTTCCACTTTATGGGCCCCTGTCCCGCAACCTTAAAAGGCTTATTATTCTCTTTTGCAACCCATATTTCCTTCACCAGAAATTCAAGACTGATATATTTGCTACATGCCACCCAAGATCAACCTCTTTTGTCTTTCCCTGCTTTTCCATAACTGAGGGTATGGCTATATTCGAATGGCAGCTTATCATATGAGGTTTTTCCTTCACTCCAACCCTATTGAGATCTTCTATTACAGAAGAATATCTTTGAGCTTGAAAGATGGCATTAGAATATATCATAGTAGTTCCCATTATTGGCTAGGGGCAAACACTAAGTTTGTAACAGTGTGACATGAGAAAGTATATTAAGATAAAGAAGAAAAGATATATTTTAAAAACTGTGAATCATCTCCACTTGGTTAAATACATGTGGTACTGTTTTGCAGAAGCTATATATTATGTCATAATCCAGAATTTTCCAGACAGTCTGTTTAATGTCTCAATTTTTAGGAATTCCAAAAAAAGTCAGAATATTACACTACTATAAGCTTGATTGTAATTCCTGGGAAAATTCTAGAATATGCTATTAAATGAATTATTAACAAACATCTGGAAATGGACATAGTGATCAGATAGAAGCAACACGAATTCATTAAGAACAGGCTATGCTAGGCTGATTTGTCTTCCTCTTTTTTTTGACAGTTAACATGAAAATTGTCCAAAGATTTGTTGATATGGACTGCTGCCAATCGTGCTTATTAACACAGAGGGACATTATTATAATTGGTTTGTTATATGCTTGAAGCATAGACTCTTAGTATACAGGGAAAAACTGGGTCTCAAGCACCTCTTTTCAGCAAGCTTATGGATATTTTAGTTTACAAGGCAAGAAGAATACAATGGAATTTTACAAAGGGCACAAAGGAAGGGTAAATATTTACACATCAAAAAACAGATTAGCAGAAGGAGATGATCTGCATCAGGCAAAATTATAAGCTAGTCAGTTAACATTGGGGTTAGAGCTGGAATTCATAGACTATCCAGAAGGAGATAGTTAGTTGACATGCTTAAGTGAATAGAGGTAATAAAATTAATAATAAAAATTATATATATATTACATATACATAATAATAAAAACAAATAACACAATTATCTTATCACCAACTAATCAATTATCTGAACTAAAGGTTTGTGTCTCAGCTATATTCTGTAAGCTCTAGAAGTTTCAGTATGAAGCAAATGGCAGCAGTACAAAAATTCTCATATGATGCAGGGTTCCTAGATGATGTGAATGCTGTTGTATAGTTTAACTGGAGTTTAGCAACACATTTTTAAAAAGTCTAACATTGTTTTTGTGGAAAATATGAGAAATTTAGGTGAAACTAGTCAAATAGTGATGCATTATTAATGGTTTATCTCAACATCTAAGAATGAGTTTCCCTAGGGAATCTGTGCCCACTGCTGCTTGATATTTTTGTCAATATCTTGTATAAAATATTATGCTTATATAATTTGTAAATGACACTAAGCTGAGAGAGATCATTAACACATTAGATAACAGGATTCAAAAATATCTTAATAGAATACAATTGAATAAAATAAAATATCTCTTTTTAAAAATTAGACCTGTGATTTCATTATTGTAGGGAATGTCTAGTGAGGAACTCCTCCTTATAATTGTGCAGATTCATAAGTCTCTGCAATTTTTAAAAATTTTATTTTAAATTTACAGAATAAATAAAATTTGTGGAATAAAGTTAAGGAATAAAGTATTTCCATCACATAGTACAATAAAAAGATGGCTATGCATGAAACTACAAGTCTATCATGCATAACTTGCTATTCCTTTCAAATATACAAGAAAATTATCGTGTAAATTTCTTTTCCCTCCCTACATTCCCTCTCCTTCCTGCCCTAGAGATGGCCACCATTAGACACAAATAGGTGCATATATGTAAAATTATTCTATATACACATCTATTTAACAGTTTTTCTGTGGGTGCAGATAGCATCTTTCTTCATATATCCTTTATAGTTAATTTGGGTATTTGTAATAGACAAAATAATTTATTTGCTCAAAGTTCTTAAAACAATACTGTTGTTACTTTACACAATATTTTCTTAGTTCTACTCATTTTGTTCTTCCTTATTATGTGAAAGTCCATGTTTTTCTAAAATCATTGAGCTCATCATTTCTTATAGCACAGTAGTATCCTATCACAATCATATATCACAGCTTGTTCAGTCATTCCCCGACTGGTGGGCATCCCTGCAATTTCCAGATCTTCACCACCATAAAGAGAACTTCTATAAATATTTTACAGGTTCTTTTCCTTTTCTCCTAATTATCATCTAAAGTGGAACAAGTAGTGGTATTGTTGGGTCAAAGGTTTGGGCATAATTCCAGATTGCTCTCCAAAATGGTCTGATTAGTTCACCTACAATATCAATTTACTATCTCTTCTGGCTTTTATCTCTAATCACTGCTGTCCTTTCTCTGTAACTCATATCTCAGCTTCCTTATATCTCTCCATCATCTTATTATTCTACAAAATCCACGTGCTTGATTTGTAGTTGATTAGTCTGAAACTATCAGTAGAATCCTTTATCCTATAGCTGAAGAAAGACAAGACTTCCCTAGTCCACTCTCCTATCAGTGCTGGGTGAGGACAGCAAATGCAAGCAGTTTGAATAAAAAGGATTGAGATTTTGCAAAAGAATCTGTACTCACAAATTTAGTTGATATTAAAAGAACCTATAGTGGATAAAGGGTTGTATGTTGGAAGAAGGTTCTAATAAAGAGAAGAGCAGTTTTTTGTAGGTTGGAAAATGAGCATTAGCAGGTTGTACTAAAGTGGGAAAACCTTGAATACGCATCCAACTGGGGATGCCTGTCATTTAAAACTCAACTGAGCTGGATTATGAGAGGTGTATCGCTGAAAGGACGGAGATCAAGATTCCCCTCTCCTCCCCTCCCCTCTCCTTTCCTCCCTTCCCCTAGCCTCTCCTCTCCTGTCCTCTATTATACCATTTCATTTATTTCATATAGAATTGGCCTCTATATCTATATTTTGTGCATTCCTTCTCTTAATAATTTTCTATTTATCCTTTATATATCTTGCTTTGGATATATACAAACAAATATATGTTTGTACATTGTCTCTTCCAATAGGTTGTAAACTTCTTGAGGACAGATACTATTTTTGTCCATTTTAAAAATATTATCCAGTACTTAACACAATACTTGGCATATAGTTGGTTGGTTGCTTGTTGTCCTTCGTTTTTGAAGAGGACCAAAATGATATCACCATGATAAAGTGAAGTTTCAGTGTGTCCTACTGTGGTTGATCAGACCAATATGAACTTGGAATGCTCTACCACAGGTTGGGCACAGATAGTCCGTATGAATATTTGGGGTGGATACTTCAAATTTGCTCATCCTATGTTTACTTTGTGCTGTTTCAATTCTGCTTTATTCATAGAGCACTGCACCCTTTCTGATGTGGGCATGCCATTCTGAGTGGTTCTGTACCAGTGTCTCCCATGTTGTACAGTCAAATCCAAAATTCTTGAGAGAGACCTTGAGACAGTGTCCTTGTATCACTTCTTCTGACCACCATGTGATCGCTTGCCCCATATGAGTTCTCCATAAAATAGTCTTTTTGGCAAGTGAGCATTTTGCATTTGAACAACATGGCCAGCCCATCAGAGTTGTGCTTTCTGAAGCATAGTTTGAATGCTTGGCATTTAGCTTGAGCACGGACTTCAGTGTCTGGTAACTTATCCTGCCAGGTGATCCTCAGAATCTTCCTGAGACAGTTCAAATGGAAGCGATTCAGTTTCCTGGCATGGTGCTGGTAGACTGTCCATGTTTCACAGACATACAACAATGAGATCAGCACAATGGCTCTGTAGACCTTCAGTCTGGTATTCAGTCTAAAACTTCTTCTCTCCCAAAGTTTTCTTTGGAGCCTCCCAAACACTGAGCTAGCTCTGGCAATGCATGCATCAACCTTATTGTCAATGTGTACATCCACAAAGTAAACTACCAAGGTAAGTGAACTTATCCACAGCATTCAAAACTTCTACATTTGCTGTAATCTATGGTTCAATGTATGGATGGTGTGGTAGTGGCTAATGGAGAATCTGTGCTTTCTTGTGCTAATTATTAGGCCAAAATTAGCACAGTAACAGAGAACTGATCCATACTTTGTTGTATCTCAGCTTCAGAGGCTGCACTGAGTGCACAATCATCTGCAAACAGAAAATCATGCACCAACATGATGGAGGGAGCCTCCACTTTGGTCTTGGCTTGTAACCTTTGGGGTGTTGGCATATAGTAGGCATTTGGTAAATGTTACCAATAAATTAGTTGAATTAATTGTAAGTTAAGTACTTGAAATAATGGAAATATTTCAATTATTTTCAATGACATTTTCAATTCAATGATACCTACCTGCCCCCACTATGAAGCTGGTTTTTATTCCATGCTACTTCTTTTAATTGAGGGAGTTCTTTGATGACAATAATATTTTCTTTATGTTAGAGATTAGAATTTTAGGATCATCATCTAAGGATACACACACACACGCACATGCACATGCACACACACACACTTATATATACACACACATATACACATGGAATTTTAGGATCTCCCCTCTAGGGATACATACGTACATATTATACATATACATGTCTATGTATATATGTGGACATATATATGTATATAGTAGAACCTCAGTTTATGAATTTTAATCCTTATGAAATTCTATTCCTCATGCAATTTGTTCATATTTCAAAGTGAATTTTTCCATAGAAAATAATGTAAAGTTGGATGATTGATACCACATCCCTAAAAATATTCATATAAAATGATTATTTATAATTTTAAGTAAGTTTTTTGTCCCTAATGTGTCTGAAATACAACAGCAATGATTAGTACACAATATAAACTGAAAATAAAATAAGTTAACCTGTGCTTTACCTTTGAGAAGAGTTGTGGTTAGTGTAAGGGAGATTAGAGGGAGGAGGAAGAGGAGGAGGAGGCAGGGTTATTGCTTGGAAGGAGAGTCTCCTTCTATGAGAACACTGGCAAGCTCAATGAAAGGAGTGTTCTCTCTTATGCTACTTTCACAAAAAGTAAGACTAACACTACTGCCTTCGCTTATTTTTAGAATCACTTTCATATTTTGACTCACTGATTTTTTTTCTTTACATTCACTTCCGAGTAGGACTCTATCTAGCAATACTTGTTTTTGACATTTTTTCAGAATGTCACGGAAATGGCAACAACCCATTATTGTTAAGAATCATCGCTTCACAAGTTATTCAAGTCCAAACATGATGATCATACAATGAATTTTTGTTTGCCCTGCAAGACAAATTTTGCAAAAAATTTTTCCTCATCCAGTGAAGCATACATAAATCAGTAACTTTTAAACCAAGGTTCTACTGTATGCATATATACACATATTTAAACATATATATACATATACACACATATGTATGTGTATGCATATGTATATATATCCATAAATTTCCAATTTATTGCAATACTTGTTTCACATTCAGCATTAAAACATTCACTAATATTTAATTTGAATGGTAAATTTTTAAATAATGAATTTTGGAAGTTGCTATTAGTTACTGTCATTTATTTAAACAGCTTTGTAGACATCTAAGATGCTTTAAAAGAGGTCAAATGTCGCTATAAAAGATCAAGGGTAAGATTGCTTCTGTTCTCTAAGGATTATGTTCTGCATGTATAGAAAGTCTGTTGGATTGAGTTCTACAGAGAAAGTGGATGTTCAAAGGAAGGAGCAGCTGTAACTATGGCATGTTCTGGTAGCGATAGTTTGGATGAATTTTTATAATATGTAGCTGTGTACAGAGAGACTATTGTTTCTGAAAAGCATTAAATCTTTTTTTTGTTTAGCTCTTTAGCAAAGTGTTGTGCAATTAATATCTCATAGGATGTACTGTCTCATCTAAACTATAGAAGGGACTTCAGGGTCTCTGAAGTCCATTACATTCATTTTGTAGATCAGGAAATAGAAGCCTTATAAAAGTAAAGTAACTTGTCCAAAGTCACACAGAAAGTAGCATCAGAGTTGTGATTGAACCTTGGTCCTCTGACTTTAAAATGTAGTGCACTGCCTCAACAAAAGCTTTCTGATGATGTAAATGTTGCTCGAGGTGTTTTTGTTTTCCAACCTCTCCTCCACTGACTCTAGAAGTCTGTCCAAATTTACATTTGTTGTTTCCATGGCACTGTCTATTGAGTAGAGGGGAAGAGATTTAAGATGCATAAGAAATAGTTGACAATTTAGGTGAGACATTCTGGGAAGACAGGGAAGTAGGTCAGAAATTTCCTGGCTCTCCAAATTTGACAATTGATGGACAAGATTAGTGTTTGTCCTTTGTTCTTGAAGAGGACCAATGCTATTAGGAAGATGGTGTCTTGAATTGCAAGTGAGTTGGGTTTAAGTGAGGCAGGGTGTGCAGAGTCACCAGCCTCACTCTCTCCTCCAGAGTCATCTGGGACTAGTGGCAAGGTATAGATCTGGCCGACTGGAGATTGCTCTGGATGAAGTAGAGGACCTTGGGTTTTTTAAGCTAAAATTTTTCCCAGGTCACAGTTAATCTGAGGCAATACCCGTTCAGTGACTGAGGATAGGTAAGAAAAAACAAAAAAATGACCTCTTTTACCCAAACAAAAAAAATCAGTCTGGGAGGGGAAGTCCCTAAAAATTTCTGGCCAAAACAGGAACAATTGCTATTTGCACTCGCTTTGAGCCATCAAAACTAATCTTAAAGGCTTACCTTTGGCAAAGAGGAGGGCTTCTTCTTTGAAGACAAGAAGAAAGGAGGAAGGGATGAGTAAGGATATAGAGGTACAAAAGAGAAATAGTTTCAGTTGATTAAGTAGATGAAGTCTTCTGTTGAAAATGATGTGAGAGGGGGCAGAGCTGGCAAGAAAGAGGAGCTTTGAAACAGACAATTGTGGGAAATATGATTGTTTATATAGGATGAATAAAAGATAGCAGTGAAGCAGTAAGAGAGTAGTTGAGGTTAGCCACATCAATTTGTGGCAGATTTAGTGTATAAGTTTTCAAAATTCCTTCTAGGAGTCTTAGGCTGCTTAGCAGCAGAGAGAGAGAAGAAATTAAAAGAATAATGTCAGTGGGCACAGAGTGAAAGGGATAAATCTGTAAGCAATCTGAATGGAAGGAAAAAATGACTTTGTGAAGAATTAAGTATGGAATTGTGGAAAGAACTGTCACTTATTAAGTGCCTATATATACCAGGCACCATGCCAAGCTCGAAGGATACAAAGTAAAGCAAAAGATGATCACTGTTCTCATGGACCTCACAGTCTTACAAAGGAGACAATATGGAAACAATTACATACAATCAAAATATAGACAGGATACATTAGGGTAGTCTCAGAGGGGAGACACTAGTATTAAAACAATCAGGAAAGGCTTCTTATAGGAGATGACACTTTAGCTGAGACTGGAAAGAAGTCAGGGAAGCGAGGAGATGCGAATGAGGAGGGAGAACATGAGGGCCAGCCAGTGAAAACTATAGTGATTGTGTGCAAGGAAGGAACAGCAAGGTCGGTGTCAGTGAATTGCAGAGGATATAGAGAGGAGCAAAGTATGAGAAGATATAGGTTTTAGAGTAAAAAATCTTGGTTCAAATCCTGGATCTGCCCCATACTATTTGTGATCTTGGGCAAGTTTCTTAGTCTTCTTGGATCTTATCTGTAAGTAAATTGAGCTACATGATCACAGAGGTCCCTTCTTGCTTTAGAACTATGATTCTAAGAGTCAAAGATGACATTGAAGTCAGCCTTAGGATTGACACTAGATATTTGTGTAACACTGAATGCCCTGGAGCACCCTGCCTAAAGGCCAGGTATGATAAGAGCAAGCCCCCTTGTATTTGCATGTGCTAAATGGAAACAATCATGCTTACCATATAATTGGTTGTAGAGAATTATCAGTTACTGCTACTAAAGCACTCCAAAACCATGAAGCAGGTTATTTATTTCAAATACAGTTTAATCATGTAATCAAACAAGATGCTTCTCACATCCCAATAACGCTATCCTTTCCTAGCAAGATGGCTGCTTAACAGAAAAAAAAAAAACAAACCAGTCAGTCATTATATTTTCCTGCACAAATTTGAGCTTATTCCTGGGGAGAAATATTCAGCTTGTGAACTAATTTTCTGTGCAAAGCAAATGGCAGGAGTCCTCATTTCAACAATTATTCTCTCTCTATAGTGGATTTCTTTTGGTCTGGAAAAGCTTCCTGTAACTCTATGGCTTTGATGCTATGAGAAAAAGCTTCTTTGAAGTGCTTTTAACTTTTTTAGAATAAGTAACCTGTTGGGATACATTTTCTCATGCTGAGAAATCAGGGTTGGCTCGAATATCCACAGTGGCCTAGGCAAGATCAGAATCAGACGACATCCTTGAAGCAGACTAGGAAAAAGGCCAGATGCAAAGCTGCAGGGAGGGTGACATTTGGAGTCCTAAGTCTCATATATAAAAGAAAAGCATTGTTGTATTGCTGTCACACCAGGATACACAGACACCATATGCCATACCAGGGTATGTCCCACCAGGCAGTGGAACAGGTCTGATCAAGATGGGATGGAAATGGGTATCCAGCTGTTCTAAGCAGTTAAAAGTTTCAGGTCTCTGATAACTACTACAGATCCAGGCAAGTAAAGGATTAAGTCTAGGGGAGCTAATTATGAAAGGAGGGAACAGATATGTTACTTGATCTCCAAGGAGGCAAGGGGTCAAACTGAGGAGAAGTCACTCAAAGAGGGGGGGATTAGGTAGGCACTTTTCAGGGTCTCTAACACAGGTGAAGCAAAGTAAAGCAACAAACATTTATTAAGCTCTTACTATCTGTCAGACACTGTCTCAAATATTGGAGATACAAATACAAGTAAAAGAAAGGTAGTCACTGTCCTCAAGCAGCTTCCATTCTAATATGGGAGGGTAACACACAAGAGGGAATTGAAAAGGGGTTAATTGGGGGCAACAGGGAAGACACTCATACCTGTCATGATGTTGGAGTCCAAAAAGTCAGAGATAGAACCAGGAAGTGAATGAAAGTTGGGGGGGTTAGGAGCCTTATAAAACAGAGTCCTGAAGAGGAAATCACCCGTGGGAGAAGGGGCTGGCATGAGGGAAAGATGTTCCAGGGTGAGGAGGCCCTGGGTGCTAAGAAAAGTTCTAGGTTGAGATATCAACCAAGGGATGGGGTTGAAATCTGGAAATTCAGTAGCAGAGTCACAAATGAAGGAAGTTAGAATCATGAAGGTAAGCAGTAGTGATGTAATAATAATGCTTAACATTTGCATAGCACTTACTATGTGCCAGGCACTGTGTTGAGTTCTTTCCACTTATTATCCCATTTGATCTTCACAGTAACTCTGAGATGTAGGTGCTGTTATTATCATCCCCATTTTACTGATAAGGAAACTGAGGCGAAGTGAAGACTGGCCACTAATTCTAGGACAGAGACTACTCCATGCCTTATTCTACAATGGAGATAGTTAGATATTTGCAGCACTGAGGCCATACGCATTGGATGGAGCCAAAAGGGGATCAGGAAGAAGCAACCTGCTCTGGTATGAAGAGCACTGAATGTGAAGTCAATATGTGTGGGTTGTAAATTCATCTCTGGTCTCTATACTTGTGTGACCTTAGGCAAATCGCTCTACCTCTTTAGACCTCAGTTTTATCATCTATAAAATAGGGAGCTATCTTTCTAGCTTTAAATCCTGTAATTCTACAGATAAGCCCCAACCCTGCTTGAATCAAAAGCAAAGTCCTTAGGGTCCTGGGATCACCCAGAGTCTGCCATACTCTGCTTCCAATCATATAAACCAGGTCTAGACAAAGGTAAGATTGCCAAGAGAAGGCCTGCCTTTGGCCTTGCCAAATCCCTTTTCTGGGTGCCTATTCCATTTCTGATATCACTCCTCTGGCTCAACCCATGTTCCAATCCTTCAGAACTGTTTTTTTTTTCCAGATGCCTTATCAGCTGAATGGTTCAAAGTAGTATTTCCCAAGTACCAGACCCTACACTGTCAATCATCCATGGCAGGTTTTTTTATTAAGCTATACATCATAAACTACCACAGAGCTTTATGAATGTAGCCTCTCCAGAAAGCTTCCGGGGATTAATGAGATAATTCCCTTGGGGAGAACCTCAGCCATTTTGATTTTCTCCATCACTACATACATACCACTTTCCATTCTGCAGTGAACCTTCCCTCTCAACAAAGTAATAGTTAAGCAAAACTAGTCAATCCAGCGATTGTTTCTGACATGTATCACATTTCATACCCTTAGTTCTCCAACTCTTCATCCTAAAAAAAGACTTGCATTTTTTTCTATCTCATTATAGGGAGCAAGATCGACAAAAACCTGAGGTTGGCCATTCTCCTGGTGAGAATTCTCTTTGAATTTGTAGACATTTCTTTTGCTTCTAGATTTTCCGTTTTAGTGTGGGGTCTGGCTAGAGTGTAGACTGGCCTAGCACAGTCTTGGAGAAAATAGAATTACCGCCATGCCACAATGAGAAACAGACAGTAGGACTTTTGTGGAGGGGTATTTAACTTTGATCCATTTAAATTTAAAGTAGTGTTGAAAAGTATATTTAATTTAAAGCTAAATTAACTAACAGATTATGAAGATCTGAACCATGTTGGTATTCTTAGGAGTGGAGAAAAGAGGACAGAAATAAGAAATGTTGATGTAGAATGGATAAACTTTGGCATTTGATTGGAATATAATTTAGATGGTGTAGAGCATTAAGTGCCAATTATGTGAAATACACTCTGCTACGTACCAAGGATACAAAGAAACATAACACATAGACTACTCTGCTTACTTCTAAGGTAGGCCAGTCCTGTCCAAAGAAACAAATTGCTTTGGTTTTCCCCTTTTGTATTGTACAGAAATTAAGCTTTCTAAGACTACAAAGGATTAATTTGGAAATTCCTCCAAATCACCAATGCCTTGATTGTTGTGTTCAATATGTTTGCTACAGGTAATTTCAAGTACCTGACCCTATCTCTACCAGAACCTGTTATAGTTACAGCTATTCCTTCCTTTGAACAGCCACTTTCTCTGTGGAACTCACCCTGGATAGACTTTCTGTACATCCAGAGCATAATCTTTGGAGAACAGAAGCAATTTTGTCCTTGATCTTTTGTAGTGACATTTGACTTCTTTGAAACATCTTAGCTATCTAGAGTGCTCTTTAAATAAATTATGGTAGTAATTAATAGCAACTCCCAAAATTCATTATTTAAAAATTACTAATTCAATTAAATATTTAGCAAGATATGTATGTAGTATATAATGAAGGTTGATGCTCATGATTATTACCCTAGGCCATTAAGAGATTCTGAATCCTTAAAAAAAAGTTGGTGAAAAGACTAGTGACCATGTCATAGGACGGTGATGGGACTTAAAATCACATCATGTGATGATCAATGAAAGTAACTACATATTATCAGACTGCAGAAGACAAGACTTAATGAAGACATGGTTACTATTTTTAAGTATTTGAAGTTCTGTTCCTTAGAAGAGTCATTAGATTTGCTTTGTTTGATTTTAGGGCAGAAGTAAGAATGGGTGGAAATTATAAGGAAGCAGATTTCATCATTATATAAAGAAAAATTTCCCAACAGTTGGAAATTTTAGAAAATAGAAGTGGGCTATCATGTGAAATAGGTCCCCATCACTGAGGATGTTCAAACAGAGGCATCATGACCACTCTCTGGGGATGTGGTGGAAATTTATGCTTTAGAGGTATGCACTATCTTATCTCAGGACCATAGGGTTGACCACCCAATCAAACAACACAGAATCTCTAAAAGGACATCTACTCCAAACCATGGAAGGCAGGGGACCACTATTTCCTAAGACAGGTCATTCCACATTTTGAGTATTTCTTATTAGGAAACTTTTCTTTGTATCAAGCTTAAAGAGACCACTGTAACTTTTACCTTTTGCTCCTGGTTTAGCTTTCTGGGACCAAGCAGGACAAATCTGATTTCTCTTAAATATCACAGTTTTTCAAATACTTAAATACAGCCATCCTATTTCCCTTAAATATCTTCTTTTTCTAGGCCAAACATTTCCAGGGTCTTAAGTGGTTTCAGAGATCTGCTGAATTTCTAGAATTGTCCTCTATTTCTTGTTGTTTAGTCATGTCCAATTCTTCATGATCTCACTTGGTATTTTCTTGGCAAAGATAGTAGATAGGTTTGCCATTTCCTTTTCTAGCTCATTTTTACAGTTGAAGAAATTGAGTCAATCAGGGGTAAGTGACTTGCCCAGGGTCACACAGCTGGTAAGTGTCTGAGGTCATATTTGAACTCAGGAAGAGAAATCTTCCTGACTCTAGGCCCAGCACTCTATCCATTGGGTCCTGAAAAGAATAATAATATATATTATAAATATTTTCAATGTTGGTTGAGACAAAAAAGAGCAATCTTTGATTAAATAGAAAATTCAATTAATTAGAACACAGGATTCAGATAAAATTCTAGTTAGTCACATTTTGAAAGAACATGCTTCGGTATATGACAGTCCTTGAAGTCTATTTGAATACTTTCTGTCACAGTGTATGGAATACCCCTGATTCAAATCAGTTAAATGGATTTGTGGCAGGATTTAAATAATACTCTCTTGTTCTAGACCTCCATTTCTCCCTGTCAAAAATATTGATCTGTTTGTTGTGTCGCTACAGGGCAAGTGTGGGAAGAATTCCTTGAACTGTTGAGAATATTGTCTGAGGCTCTGGACTGGAAGAACAAATAGGAGACAAGCCAGAGCTCCCACTGTGGCAGACACATTTTTCAGGCTCAAGTTGCAATGTCTTTATTTAGGTTTTATTTTTGCTAAGAACCTTTCATAAATATTTTAATTTTTAAGTGATTTTAGATAGTTGTTTACAAGTCAGACTTTGAAAGAAAAAAATCAAAATCAACCAGAAACAGGCTGCTGCTTTAAAGGCATTTCTTTACTCATGGCCATACCTGGATTTCAAAACTATTAACCCTACTTACAAAAGAAACTTTTAGCAAATCCCCATTAGGAAAAAGAACTCAAGTGCACATTTAGCCTATTAAATATTTAATATTATGCTAGAATATACACTTTCACTGGCATTTTCTGAGGACAGATTTCTTTGGCAATCAACTAAATAAACTCAGTTTATGCACAGACCATTTGACTTGTAAAAATGAATAAAATAGATAAAAACTGTGTTTTTGTTGTTGTTGCTTATACAGGAAAATATAAAGATCAGTTAATTACCTTAGGCCTTGAACCTAGACTCACAGGTCTAACAAAATTGCTGAGAGTTGTTCTTAGGAGAATCTATTCTTTAGTTTTTTTTAGCTGATAGTGCCAAACTCTCTATCCATAGAAGTGCTGAGAGTCGAAGGGGCCTTTACAATTTATCTAGTAAAACCCTTTCATTCCACAGATGAAGAAACTAAGTCCTAGGCATCTTAGGGGGCAGAGTTGGGACAAGGACCCAGATCTCCTAATATGCACACCAGGATTCTTTTTATTACACCACATTTGTCTACCTCTTTCTTTACCCTCCAAGATGACTTTTTCTTGAAGAGAAGATATCTCTTCAATTCTTAGTTCACATGTTTATCTACCTGCTCCCCCAAACTGAGGATAATATTGACAAAAAGCAGCATGAAATTGTCTGAAACTGATAAGGTCCATTTCCACTGTTGCTATGATATATAATGGTGCATAACAAGGACATTCACATATTCAGTCTATTCAAGGTGTAGCTATGGTTTGCCCACTTGAGAGGTTAGTATTACACTGAAGCATTTGTAGCAGGTAGATATTTCTGATTGGTTTCAATCTGTCTTGCCTTGTGGTACCAGAATATGAAGGAGCATCATTTGCTTTGCAATCCTTAGCTCCAACTGATCACTGCAATGATTTCAGATAAGGCTAGCCCATGAGGCTATGCAGCCTGGTCTATCTCTATCACTCAGAGCAGTCACTTCATGCTGACTTGGGTGTTAACACAATCAGTCGCTGGTAATCACCAGAGTGTGATTTGCCAGAGTGTTTTCAAGATTCTTGCCAGGTCTTTACAACTCCCAGAATGATTTTTTGGGTTGCTTTCAGCTGCTTCAAACTGAAGTTTTGAACATGGAATGTCCACTGCATACTCCTCTGGTTGATGTTCCTCTGTTTTGCTATTACAGCCCTCTGCATAGCATAGCATAGGTCTGAGTTTGAGAGAACTGATGTTTGCTGGTTGGTGTTATATATTGGTGGGCAGATGTTTTTGAGTTGGTGTTCCATGCTCGTTCCACTTGTTGTGGCTGGGTCATTTCTGACTCTTTCTGGGTTTTTTTTGGGTTTTGTTTTTTTTTTGGCAAAGATACTAGAGTGGTTTGCCATTTCCTTCTCTAGTTCATTTTATATTAAGAAACTGAGGCAAACAGTTTAAATAATTTGTCCAGGGTCATACAGCTAGTAAGTGTCTGAGGCCAGATTTCAACTGGTATCTTCCTGAATCTAGGCAGTGCTCTATCCGCTGAGCGGCTTGGCTGCCATATTACACATAGTGCAATGGGTACTTAATAAACATTCATTGAATTGACGTAAGAAATTCAGTTAGTAGGCTTAACATAGTAGATGTTCAGTTTCTAGAGTAAACACAGGTGTAAAGACTTCATTTTATGTAAGTGTTGGGTTCAATTACCATTGGGTGAAAGCCTAAGACACCCCGGTAGGTGCTCTGAGGATTTCAAAGGAGTGTGGGGTTGATCTGCCCTGTGGGAGGTTACAGCTTCGCTGGGGGTACCAACATGGAGCTTGGCACATAGACACATATGCTTATTGAATGTTTTGGGAGACAAGATATCAAGACATACGAGGTGGAGCCAAGATGGTAGAGTGAGAGCAACTACTCACCTAAGCTCTTAGACAAACTCCTTCAGATACTTCTAAAAAGAGAATCTGACCAAGTTTTGGAGGTGCAGAATCCAACAGGAGACAGACCGTGGCAGATTCACAGCCCAGGACAGACTGGAAGATCGACAGGAAGGATCTGTTCCTCTGGGGTGAGCCCACAGCACACAGCACACAGAGGGCTTCCCACAGCAGTGTGGTTGAGTGGGAAAACTCCATCAGCCGCAGGCAGCAGCAGCATGGTGGAAAGGCAGAGTGGCAGACCAGGGCAAGAGACCAACAGCAGAGCTGAGTGAGTGACAGCTGCTGAACCCCAGGTACCTGCTGCAGCTGCTCCTGACACTCACCCTGCAGATTAAAAGTCTGTAAGACACCTACTTGATCTTCCGGGAGCCAAAATGGTGGAGTGATTGGCAAATGCTCTCTCCCCCTCCCCTTATTGACCTCAAAAGAACCATAAAATATTTCCCCAGAAAAATCCTGGATCAGTGGGAACAGCTGAAGGGGCAAACAGTCTCATAGCACCTGAGGCTAGGAAAACAGCTAAGGGGGATTCCTTAATGTGGTAGAGGCTAACCAGAAGGAGAGGAGCCCCAGAGGGGGTGGAAACTTGCATTAGGACCCAGGCCTGAGCTGAGTCTGCCTTTGCTCTAGCTCAGTTGAGGAGATCTCCTGTGACCAGACCATCCCTCCCCCAAACTTAACAAGCTAGCCCCAGAGCTAAGCCAGGAAACAAAACAAAAGGAAAAACAAACGCACTTGCCCTTAGCTTTCCCGCACTAGCAGCTCAACAACAGATTCTCCAGCTTCTAACTGAAAGAACCAGAGGCCACAACACACAAAGTCTCACCATCGTGAGCAAGAAGCAAAGGAGGAGGGAAAAGACCATAGAATCTTTCTATGGGGACAAGGACCAAAGCATGATTACCAAAGAGGTCAGTATTGAGACTGTACTCCCATCTGAAACTTCAGAAGAGACTATGAACTGCTTGCATGCACAGAGAGCACTCCTGGATCAGCTGAAGAAGGAAATAGAAGAAAAAATGGCCAATGATTTTAAAAGTATGCAAAAAGAATTCTCTGAAGAAGATACCTCTTTAAAAAGAAAAATTGAACAAATGGAAACAGAAGCACAAAACCTAACTGGAGAAAATATTTCCTTAAAAGAAATAATTGGACAGATGGAAAAAGAGATGCAAAAGTTAACTGAAGAAAACAATTTGATGAAAATTAGAATTGGACAAGTAGAAGTTAATGACTCTATGAGACATCAAGAATCAGTCAAATAAAATTTAAAGAATGAAAAGAAAGAAGAAAATGTGAAATATCTAATTTCAAAAACAACTGACCTGGAAAATAGATCCAGGAAAGAAAATTTAAGAATCATTGACATACCAGAAAGCCATGATAAAAAAAAGAGTCTGGATAATATCTTCCAAGAAATCATCAAGGAAAACTACCCAGAAGTGCTGGATCCAGAGGGCAAAGTACTCATCGAAAGAATCCACTGTTCACCTTCCGAAAGGGATCCCAAACTCAAAACACCAAGAATATTGTTGTCAAATTCCAGAACTATCAAGTGAAGGAGAAAATACTACAGGCTGCTAGAAAGAAACCATTCAAATATTGAGGAGCTACAGTCAGGATCACACAGGACCTTGCAGCTGCTACGTTAAAAGACTGAAGGAATTGGAATATGATATTTTGCAAGGCAAAGGAGCTGCGACTACAACCAAGGATCCCAGCAAAGTTCAGCATAACATTTCAGGCAAGGAGATGGACATTCAATGAAATAAGGGATTTCCAGATCTTCCTGACAAAAAGGTCAGAACTCAATAGAATATTTGATCTTCAAATGCAGGTCTCAAGAGAGGAATAAAAAGATAAACAGGGGAAAAGAAAACTTGTTACTCAGTTTGGGCAAACTGTTTACATCCCTATAAGGGAAGATGATACTCATTAATCTAGAGAATTGTATATCTAATATGAAATATAAAAGAAATATTCAGAGATAGAGGGAACAGGTATAAAGTAAATTATGTGATGATAAGAATGTGATTGAAGCATGCGAAGGCATTGCAACAGGAGATGTAAAAAGGAGGAAGCAGAAAATGATGAATTACATCAAAGGAAGAAGTGCAAAATTATATTATAGTAGAGGGAAAGAGGGGAGGGAGATGAACATTGTTTGAGAGGTACTTTCATCTGATTTGGTTCAAAGAGGGAACAACAAACTTAAGTAAATAAATCTAACTAGCTCTATAAGCAGTAGGAGAGGAAGGGTGAAAGAAAGGGAAGGGAAGGCTAAAAGTGGGGGAAGAAGTAGTAAGGGTAAAGGGGAGTAAAAGGGAGGGGGACTGAAAGAAGGAAGGGAAGACTGTGGGAGGTGGTGATCAAAAGTGAAAACACTATTGAGGAGGAGAAGGGAAAAGCACAAATGGTGGGAAAGAAGATGAAGGGAAAGACACAGATTGTAATCGTAACTGTGGATGTGAATGGAATGAACTCTCCCATAAAATGGAGTATAGCAGAATGGATTAAAAACCATAATCCAACAATATGTTGTTTACAAGAAACACATTTGAAATGGAGGGATACACACAGGCTAAAGGTAAAAGGTTGGAGCAGAATATACTGTGCTTCAGCTGAAGTAAGAAAAGCAGGGATAGCAATCCTAATCTCAGACAAAGCAAAAGCAGAAACAGATCTAATCAAAAGAGACAAGGAAAGAAACTATATCCTGATAAAAGGTACCATAAACAATAAAGCAATATCGTTACTAAACATGTATGCTCCAAGTGGTATAGCATCCGAATTCTTAGAGGAGAGGTTGGGGAAGTTGAAGGAAGAAATAGACAGCAAAACTATACTAGTGGGGGACCTCAACCTCTCCCTGTCTGAACTTGATAAATCTAATCTTAAAATAAACAAGAAAGAAGTTAAGGAGGTGAAGATATCAAGATATAAAAAGATAATTACTAGTGCAAGACAACATATGATTGTGTGAAGTGATGGGTCTGCACACTAAGTATTATAAAAGTTCAGAGGGAGGAGAAATCACTGAGTTGTGCTGGAATGCTTGAAGAAAAAAAATAATTTTCCTTGTGATTTATTTGAATAGATTTGGGAGTCCCCACCTTTTATGAAAATGTTGTTTCCAGTACAAGTGATATGAAGAAAAATATGTTTTAATAGTGATCTCTGTGATAAAATGAGATATTTGTAAAGTGCCCTGTAAGCCGCAAAGCCCTATGTAAAGGATAGCCATTATTATTACGTGTAGGATATGCCCTGTCAACCTCCAGAGTTTGGTCTAAGAAAGACAAACAGAATTAGGTTATATGTGTGTTTATTACTGTCAAGCCAGCAGGTGTGCATGTATGTGGAACTGCAGTCAGAACTGAGCTCACTTTAGGATTAGGCTGCACAAACGATATGGCCACGAAGCAAGGAAGTGCCCCTGACTTGAGGATGTCTGTGCAAGCTTAATCTAGTCTTGTGGTTGTTGATATAGCAGGAGGATTTTGTGTTCACTAAGAGAGCATCCCAAACTATTACTGATATGTCAGTCCAGAAGGACTCAAATCATCCTCTTGACTGGCTAAATCAGGTTTCTGACCTTTTTCGGGTGATGAGGGGCTCAACGAGTCTCACAGCACTCTGAATAACACTAAATCCAAAGGTCTGAAAAACAATAACTCGCAGGCAGTTGTTTGAATGAGGAGTGCAATACTTCACAACTTTCCTTAGACTTTTTTTTTTTAAAGCTTAGATTGGGTCCTGGTGGTGTGGATGGAGTACTGAACTTTAAGT
This sequence comes from Notamacropus eugenii, assembly GCF_028372415.1. NCBI lineage: Eukaryota > Metazoa > Chordata > Mammalia > Diprotodontia > Macropodidae > Notamacropus > Notamacropus eugenii. The sequence continues at coordinate 359,291,928 of NC_092875.1, read as the reverse complement.
CAGAAAGACAGGGGCTCAGATGTCTCCTCTGACATTTGCTAGCTGTGGGATGCTGGGTAAATCTCTTAATCTCTCCAAGCCTCATCCTCCTTACTGCAAAGTGAGAGGGTTGCAACAGATGGACTGGAAGGTCTCTTCCAGGTCTACATCTATGATCCTGTAGATTCTGGACTCCAGTGGATAAAATGAGCTGAACCTACACTCGTTAAGTGAGGAGAATGGTGCAATCCTTGTCCTGTAATCTAAGGAGCTTGAATCAAGGATATGTGATTTCTTTGTGGGTGTGTCTTAAACACAACTATTTATAATTGTAGGTTAAGTGACTCATCTATGGTCACACAGTATCAGTTTACTAACATTTTAGTTAAAAAAGGTCATTTTTAAAGAATATGGAATATGCATTATGAGAGACATTGGTGTATATTTATAAATGACTTAACTTTCCTGGTAGAGCAAAGTGAGAATTGGCAAACTAGCGAGGTGATTGACAAACTATAGAGGTGACTGATTATGAACCATTAAAAATGAAACTACTGCTCAAGTAGCAAGGCCTCAGTTTGTGGGGACTAAAGACAACCCAAGAGACCAATCTAGAAGTCACATACAGTTATCCCTTCCATGTCATGATTTTCCTCATCACAGGTTCAGCATAAGAAATTAAATGGGAATGGTTTTGGGAGTTTTGTGGAAGCTGCAGACAACACTCGAAGGCCAGCAAATGATAAAGAAAAAGGTATTTTTACTTAACATTGACCTCTGTATAGTCTATGAGCAAATATTTTACACTAAGGTACTATAAATGTCCCATAATAGGAAAAGAAATAATTCAGACTTTTTCTTTCTTTGTAAAAAATTTAATTAATTTATTTTCAGTTTTCAACAATCACTTCCTAGACTTTTTTCTCTGATATGAAGCTAGGGCCAAAACATTTTACATGGATTTTCCAGATGGCAGAGGTACACAGTGTCCTTAACCCTTGCCACGTGGAAGGTCTAACTATATTCCTAACACCTCCTGTGATTCAAATAAGGACCCCCATTTCTTCCTTCCCTACCATTTAATAACAAAAAATAATTTTGGAGGGTTGCCTGTATTTGCAAACATAGCCCCCTGGCCTGCAGCAGATTTAGGAGACAGGCATCTGCTATGGGAGCTCATAAGATTTAAAAGTAGGGTTAGTTAACCACAGACATTGTTGACAGCCTTGGGTGTTTTAAATAATCCCACTCAAGTGTTTCAGTGGCAGTAATTAGGAACTCAAAATAGCAGAGCCCTATTGAGACCCAACTCCAGCATAATTTGGTGTGTGCACAGGCTGAGGGGAAATAGATTTAGTAAGAAATCCCTTGTCTGGTACCATAGACCTTGAGTATAGCCTACTACAGTAAGTCTCTCCCATTTTTGTTTCTTAATTTGTTGGAGTAGAAACAAGTAGCAGAGAAACCTGTAGTTATGAGGGTTCTTTTCTTGCCTTGTTAAAATAAAAGACTGCTCACTCACTATAGAGTGAGTGTGCTCTTCTCTTCTTCCCATCAAGAACTCAGCAGGTTCAAAAGCAGCAGAAAAACACCTGGAGCCATCTTCCAGGAATTGTAGAGAATCATTCTGTGGAGCCACAAGCTCCTAGCAGCAAGCAGAAAGGCTAGACTGGCAAAGAGCTATGGTCAGAGGAACCCTCAGGTAGAGACCACTGCAAGGGGTGATGCTGAATCCCCAGCCTGGCCTTTGGAGCCACCAAATCACCAAATGATTTTAGGTTTACATCGATGAATCAGTCAACATTGATTAAGCCTGGGACAATTTATTAACTCTAAATTAGAGACTAACTGCTCATCTGTACCAGACTAATGAATCTTGGATTTTGCTCAGCTGAAATCCTGGGTATGGACAAAAACGTGCAAGGTGATGAGTGAGGCACTGGGGAGTCGATGGCAAAAAATGAAAACAAGCTCTCCAGAAAGTCCTGGAAGGATTTCCTGTAGGAAAAAGCACCTGCTGCCCAGTTTGGAGAGGAGCTAGGGATTAGGGAAATCTCAGACATGGGGGAATACTTGGACAAAGGCAAGGAGGGTGAAAGATGCCAAGTAGCAGTAATAACAGCTAATGTGTACGTAGTGCTTACTAGGTGTCAGGCACTTTACACATATTATCAGTGATCTTCCCTGGAGGACGGGAGCTACTATTATTCTCATTTTACAGATGAGGGTATTCAGTGGAGCTGAGCAGTGTCTTGTGGTCTGGGGCACAATTTCATCCTCAAGAACTTTAACTCTTGCTTTGTAGAGCGAAGTGGAAGTTAGAGCCAAAGTGGGGCAGTTGTGTCAGTAGGTGGGGAGGGGAGGGAAGGATCTGGGTCAGAGGGGCACTAAGTTCAATTGAGAGGAAGGTTGCCTCAAGAGCATCTAAACTGTTTCATGGAACCTCTTTTTCAGAGTAAGTGGAACACCAGGAAAGCACCCATCCAGTCTAAGCCTCTCATCTTATAGATGAAGAAATCAAGATTCAGAGACATTATGCCTTATTCAGAGCAACACAGTGATTTGCCCATTGAGAATCATGTCTTCTAACACTTAGTCTAAAACTTTTTGGGAGGAGAGGAGGAAGTTTTAGTTGTATTGTTTTATACGAAAGAGATTTTTGAAAAATTGCTATCGTTGCCCAATAAACACCCTCTCTATTCCAAAAGAACCTTCCTTTTAATCTTAGAATTACAATTAAGTAAAATCAACAATGAACCATGCCCAATAACATGTATCTCATCCTATCTCCTCTATTCTGAGACATGTGATTCACCACCTGCTCTCTGAAGCAAATGATGTGTTACTTCATCGGTCAGAGTTCTTGTGTCTTTAAGTGATATTTTCCTTACTTATAATAAAGATATACACTATATTCCTGGTTTTGTTTACATTTCTGGTTCTGTATCAGTTGGCATGTTTTACCGAGTGTACATAACATTTTCATATTTCTTATGGATATTTCTTACATTCATATCTCACAACTTAGGCAACCAATTTTTGCTTTGTCAATAATCAATGGGCACCTGCTTTGTTTCTTAGGCTACCACCTGCTACCACTAAAAGTAATGCTAAAAATATTTTGTCTTACATGGGATCTTTTCTTCTGTTTTTGACCTTCTTGGGCTATTTCTCTAGTAATAATATCACTATAAGTCAAAGTCATTTAGTAATCTTTCTAGAATAATTCTAAATTGTTTTTTAGGATGATTGGGTCATAATTCAGTTCTACGGACAGCACATTAGCGTACCACTTTTCTTGAAGACCCTTTAATATTGATTCTTTTTATCTTTTGGCTTCTTTGCCAATGCAACAGGTTTGAAATTAAAGCTCAATTTTTAAAAATTTCCATTTCTTTTATAATTAATTCTAAGACATTTTCCTCTTTCACTACCTTGACTCCCTAATCTGCAGGAGTTTTGATTAAACCTTCTGAGCCTGAAGATATTACTTAGCTTGTGGATAACATTTTCTCACAAGCTAAAATACTCCTGATAACTTCTGCCGTAAGATCTGCACCATTTGAGATGAGATGTTTGCCAAACATTTATCAGGAAAAAGGAAAAATGTTGCAATTGAAAAGAATCATAGTAGTATAAGAAGGAGGAAAGAGAAGGGTATTTGCAACAGAGGCTTTTCTATATGGCAGGCCTGCCAAGGTCAGTTACGTGGCTTTTAGTTTGATTGGAGGAGCTTTCACATGGTGTATACATACATAGCATCCTGGGGTGGGTTTCACCCTGCATCTGTCAAGAGTATTAATTTGTTCATTAATGTGTCACTAAAATTTAAAGTGCTACTTTTCAGCTTCTCAGGTAATTATTTCAGACAAATTTTAAGATTTATTGTGAAATGCAAATTTCAGAGTAGAAATGTTTCATTGAAATACATAGAAATGAAATTTGTTGGCTTTTTACTACTATGTTGGTTTGGTAACTAGTTAATTGTAGCTACTAGTACCATTGTATTTTCAATGGCATCCAGTGAAAGTACCTCTTTATACATTTCTTTTGTGGAAGTTTTATCCACCTCTTGAGTTAGAATTTGTACTAAATATATAATTTAGGTTATTCTATTATATTCACAGAGGGGTGATTACCTTGTCTGTGGCAGAGAAATGACTTTTTTTTCCTCTTTGTTGTTTTGTGCTTTTTCTACCCCCTACCCTTCATTTCTGTGGCTATGAATAATAGTGAGCGGATAAGCTGCATTGAGCAAAGTTGGATTTTTTCCCCCTTTTCAAATCCTGACCTGCTGAGCCACTCATATATATTGCTCAGTGTACAATATTAGTAAGGGTCACAGTGAGATGTGAATAGCTCTTTAGCTATTGTTTTTCCATTTTCTTATAGTTTTTAAAAAATCTTTAGAAAATGCCTCAAAATGCACATAGCAGTAAAGATGTTTTGAGACTTTATTGTTTCTCTTCGATGACATGAGAAAATCTATATTATACTAGAATACTTCATTTGGTTTCATCATTTGGTATTATGCAGAGATGGACAATTGTCTTAAACATGAAATGCTTGTGTCATGGAAATGTTATCTTTCTTTGTGAACCAGGGCTGTGGTCATTCAAGCAAGCTTGAGTTTTATTTTGAAAAGTAAGTTTCATTGGAGAAAAATTTTCCTAAAGAATATGTAACTCAGCATATTGAAGAATCAGACTCTAATATCTACCTACTATGTTAATGAAAACTGGATCAAAGTGCTTAAACCATGTCTTTTTTGGGGGGGAGGGAGGATTTCTGTTGTGCTTCTTATAGACAGAGCAGAGTGAGGCATGTTACTGAGGGAAATAGAACAATGGTCAACAACCTCACAGAACTCTTTAGCTAGCACAATAATTACTATTTTGCAAACAGCAGAAAAGCTACTGGATGAGCTTAAAGCAGTTTCCTTACTACAGTGTCTTTTAACCTCGTTTCTGTCTGAGGACGTAGAGATTTGGGGAGAGTTATGTCAGCCAGGGTGTGCGATAAGTCTTAAAAGCTAAGAAGGGTTTTTGATCTTGTTATGTGACAGCTGAAGTAAGAAATCCAGGGTAGACAGTAGAGGACAAGGTAGTTATAGTTCAGAGAAGAGCTCAAAAGATTTCTAAGAATTCTAACACACAATAGAAGAATTCTGAGAATTACAAGCTGATCTAGCATAGGTTTCTGTCTGAGAGATGAGAGCTTGATGATTGTTGGCTGATAAATTTATCAGAGAAGCCTGACTCTAAAACCTTCAGGACACATCGTGGCTACTGGGAAGTCCAACTCTACAGCTGAAACCAGTTTCGTAGCTGTTGGAGGAGGTTGAATGAATTCTTGAAGGAGAATGACATTAATAGAAGAATCTGGCTGCTCTAATACTATAGTATTTAATGTGTTGGTTACTTCTGTGTATGTGCCCTGGTCAAATGTGTCCCCAACATCCTAAAGTGTAGGTGCCCACACTCTCTCCTTGTATGGATATACCATATATACTTCCGATAAAGGTTCCCTCTTCCCACTGCGTGTGAATGTATTTGTGGGAGAGTAAATGGGAAGTAAATATTCGAAGGAAGAGTCTGTAACTGCTTTATTTACCTTGATATTTAATTGAATTTCTGTGTTATGAGCTAAGTATGTCATCTTAGTCTATTTGTTATTTTCCTAGTTTTATCTGTAAATTACTTTTAAAACTGGTAACAAGAAAAACGTATTAGTGACAGGTTGGAGATTTGGTTTGGAGAGGATTCTTACCCATAAATTATCTAGAAACCAGGGTACTGATTGGGAGCCCAATGTGAGGGGGGTTCATGAGCTTCACTTGTTTACTAGATGTGTGGAGTGAGGGGAGATCCTTCCCTTTCTACTCTCATCTCTTTCTGATCTCTCCTCTATACTTCTTCTCATACCAGTCTATTATACTTAGTTATGTAAATGTCTTATCCCTGTACGTGATTGGAAGCTCTTGGTAGAAACTTTGTCAGTTTTGGTCTTTTTTTTTTTTATTCCCAGTTGCCTAGTTCATAGACTAAATCATCCGTGGATCCATGATCTCATTGATACGGAATTCTCCAACAGTGCAGATCTTAATCCAATTATGTTTTCTCATTTCTTGTGTCTCTTTTCCATGTTTTTGCACACTTCCTTCATAGAAGATCAGTGTATCTCATTAGAGGACTTCCTTAGGCCTTTGAATATTTCACAGGTAGCAATGTAGTTGTCTAACTGCTACTTCTCAATCTATACAAACATCCATCTTACTATTCCCTGGATGGCACATAGTAAGTGCTTAATAAATTAATACATTGAATATTCCTTGTACCTCTTACTTAATGCAAATTCTCCTTGGCATTATGCTGAAGCCTTTTCACAACTATAAAGAATCTGACTTTTGCCCTTTGGGTGGTCCACAATTGGGATTCTTTTTTTTTTTTTGCTTAAAGATACTAAGAATATTGAAACAATATTAATATTATATAGCACCTGTAAAGTTTTAGTGCACTTTTAAGCTCTGGTAGTTTTTGGCACACCTTGCACACAAATATACACATACAACATAGCAGCTAATTACTTAAAAGACAAACTGAGTTATAAGCAGATCTCAATAGTGATATGGTAATTACGGGTTACTTCAGCATTTCTCTTTCAGACAAACAAATCTATATAGAAGCTAAACAAAAAAGGTGTTTTGATTTGAATGCTATATTAGAAGAACAGCTAGATATGATAGATCTTTGGTGATTATTGGTTATCTTAAGGAGTATAACTATTTTTTTTTTAGCATCAATTGTACTTTCACAAATGTTGATCAGGTACTAGGGCTTAGAGAATTTATAAATGAAGCAAGTTATGAAGCTTATTTCATCCATAGAGTTGGACTTCTTGTGATGTGTCCTGAAGGTTTTAGACTCAGGTTTCTCTGATAAATTTATCGGACAACAATTATGAAACTCTTATCTCTCAGAAATGAAGACATATTAAAATATCATCACAGGACAATATATAATTAATAATGGAAATATCAACAGAAGTATAGATGTAAATAAAATAAATTATATGCTATTGAATGAGTAGGTTCAACAACAAAAAAAGAGAAACAACATATATGTTAAAGCACATTTTGATAACTATATATTAAAATTAGTGGGATGTAATTGCATAATTGTAATTCCTTAGAAATTGTAGTATTCTATGATTCATAGCCATTAATATCATTGGGACACAATTAGGCATTAATAAAACAGTGGCAAATATATTGACATTAGAAAGGTGCAAAATCCCTAATAGATAAATGGTCAAAGGATAAGAACACACAGTTTTCAAAGGAAGACATTGAAATTATCAATAGCCATATGAAAAAATGCTCTAAATTACATTAATTAGAGAAATGCAAATTACGACCTTGAGAATGAACCTCACAACCATGAAAGCTAGCTGATAAAGACAGCAGAAAAGGGAAAAGACAGTTGTTGGAGGGGCTATGGGAAAACAGGAAAAGTAATCTGTTTTTGGTGGATCTGTGAACTATTCCAGCCATCATGAAGAGCAATATGGAACTATGTTTTTGAAGCTTTTTTGACTCAGAAATTTTACTGTTAAGATTAAGAGATAAAATTAAGGGGCAAAGCACCCATTACACACACACACACACACACACACACACACACGTATGTATGTATGTTTATAGCAACTCTTGTCATAGCAAAAACTTCCTTGAAAACTAAAGGGCTATTCATCAGTTGGGGAATGACTGAACAAATCTGTGTTATGTGGATGTAATGGAATATTATGGTGCTACAAGAAAGAAGGAAAGGGACAGTTTTAGAGAAAGCTGGGAGGACATAAACAAAAATATTGAAATGAAACAGAGTGAAATGAATAGGACTAAAAGATCATTTTTTTTTTTACAATAAGAATATCTGTAAAAAAAGAAGTTTGACCAGTCTAATTGCTGACCATGATTCTAGAGGATGGGTGATGAAATATGCTCCCTATTTCCTGACAATGAGATGATGGACTTAAGATGATGAAGAATGAGACATTCATCTTTAGATACACCTGCTGTGGTAATTTTCTTTCCTTGTCCATGCAAATTTTTCCAAGAGTTTTGATTTTCTTTTTTCTTTTTCCATTTTTTTAGAGGAGGGGAAGGGAGAGTGAAAGGAATTGAGAGTGAAAGGAAGCTTGAGGATAATGTTAAAGAAGAAAGAAAAGTGTCATTGAAGTATTTTTCAATGTGCACAGAAAAGGAAAGCTAAAAAAAAATACAGATAAGCAGGGTAGCTTTTTAAGTGACATATTGAATTTATTATATACTTCAAAAGCAAACTGAAAATGCTATAGATCTGAAGTTTCATATACAGTCCTCTTTTTCTATTCTACTTTGCAAACAGAAATGCTCTTTGAGATCTTGAAAATCAATGCCAAAGTGCATTTGAAAGTTTGAACGTTCTACATTTATTTCTCCTTTGTGCTTGCTCTGATGTCATTCTTCTTAAGCATCATTTGAACTTACTCATTTAATACGGTAGGGATTGATATGTTAGAGGTCAAATGTGGTTTAACTATTACTGATGACGGGAATTTGTCACTATAGAAACACTGAAAAATGCGTTCCATTTTCCATTTGTTGACCTCCTGGTTTTATTTATAAATGTTCTTAGTTGATCAGGATTAGTTGGGTCTCATCAAGTTTTCTGTAGCCTCATTTTTCCTCTCCACATCTTTTAACTCTTTTGTGGGGCAAAATTGCTTATAATCTTCTATCTTCTTTCTCCATAATATAGTTTTTATTCTTAATCAGTGTTGATCAACTAATCAAAGACAAAAATATAAGGAGGACCATATCACCATTAATTAGAGAAATGCGAATTAAAATATGGAGAATTGTGTCTCGCTTTCCTAAATCATGAAAGCTGGAAAAGACAACAAAAAAGGAAAATAACAGTTAAGATTTCTATGACACAAATTTTTCCTAATCAATGATAATAGGTCTACCATGTTTAGACTCTAATATCCCAGTCCCCAATATTCTGCATGATAAGGTAGTAAATAAAACAAAGACGTGAAGAACAGCTGTTTACACGGTGGTCTGGCCTGGTGGACGTATTAAGGTGAAAGCAATGAGGTATAGAGTCCCAAAATATCTAAAGGGGAGGCTTCCAAATGCTTGAACACACCAAAAAAAATGCCTACTTTATAACTGGGTAAAAAAGAATCAATAACTACTGACCCATAAGCACACTTCCCCATCTCCCCCCCCCAAACACACCAAAAAACTTTACAAGGATAATCTACACATTATCAAGGGCTTCCTTGATCAAAGTTGGAGAATAGTTGGTCTGATGAAGGTAATATTTGGCCTATTTTATAATAGACCACATCTTTAAAGTTATAAAACTGGTTAAAAAAAGGGCACAGACTAAATGACCCCAGTGTACATATTGCTGACTACAAAAAAAGCAGAGAAAAGTTCTTAACCTTGTGTGTGTGTGTGTGTGTGTGTGTGTGTATGTGTGCGTGTGTGTGTTAGAGAACGCTTTTAGAAAGAAGCATGTTTAAGGAGTTAAAAAGAGAAACAGGGACATGTTTCAATAGTAGGGAGAAAATGAGGGTGATTTAGGCTGATTACTTGTCAAAGACTGGGAATAGGCAAAGGAAGAAAAGCTGATTTTTCTTCTCGTCCTGTCCCCAGTCCTGAGTGTAGCTAGAACAAAAAAGTTAAGGATGTATATTTGCTTCCTGTAAATGTCAATAAAAGAGGACACAGGCAATATAGACTTAATGGTATAGAAACACAAATAGAGAATTTTCCAATCTTTTAGTTATTGTTATATAACATGAAATTGAAGCCGTAGGGTATGTGATTATGGTTCATTCACTCAACAAACAATTTAAAAAAATAAAATTTTATTGATGTCTTTTGTTTTTACATCACTTCAGTTTTCCCTTCTATCATCCTCTTTACCCATTCCAGAGAGAACCCTCTTATAATAAATATTTAAAAAAGAGAGAAAGAGAAAAAGAAATTCAGTCAAACTGAATTTTCAATGTATTGAAAAAAAAATCTGACATTATATGCAGTGTTCCATACCCAAGGATGTCTCAGCTCCTCAAAAGAATAGTGAGGGAATGTTGATGAGTTAGAGGCAGCTTGGTAGTATTGCAGATGGAGTACTGGATCTGAAGTCAGGAAGACCTGAGTTAAAATATTTTTCAAACACTTACTGTCTGTGTGATCTTCGACAAGTCACTTAACCTCTACCTGCCTCAATTTTCTCAACTACAAAATGAGGATAATAATAGCACCTACTTCTCAGGGTTGTTGTGAAGATTAAATGAAATAATATTTATAAAGCACTTTATAAAAGTAATTCTTCTTGTTTGCTATATTCATAATATTTGTCATTTCTCATAGCACAATAATATTCCATCACCTTCATATGTCATAATTTGTTTAGCTATTTCCCAAACATTGGACATCTATCTTATTTCTAATTCTTTGCTATCACAAAAAGTGCTTCTATAAATATTTTGGTATATTTGGAGTCTTCCTTTCTTTTATTCAGTGATCGCAGCAGGACATCAAAGGGACATTTTCACCATTTTATTTGTATAATTCCAAACTGCTTTCTAGAATGGTTGTACTACTTCATAGTTCCCCAAATAATGCTTTAGTGTGCCAGCCATTCTGCAACTTCTCCAACATTGACTATTTCCATTTTTTCCCTTACATTTGCCAATTTACTGGGTGTGTGGTAAAATCTTAGGGTTATTTTGAATTGCATTTCTCTTATTATTAGTGATTTGGAACATTATTTTAATAGTTTGCAGTTTTTCAACTGTGAACTTTTAATCATATCTTTTGAGCACTTTTTTATTGGGAAATTGATTCATTTAGAAATTATATTGGTCTTCTGTTTTTATATCATCCATATTTCCCAATATACCTTTCCTTCTCCTCCTGTCAGTAAGCCATCCCTTATAACAAAGAATAAAAAAGAGTGCGAAAAATCAGTTCAACAAAGCTAACCAATATATCCACCAAGTATGACATTCTACGTCATATTTCACACAAATAGTTCCCTAATAAAAAGGGATAGATAATAGAGCTGATAAAAGGGAGAGAAATATGTTCTCATATCTCTTCTTTGAGACTAAGCTTCATCTTTATAGATCCTCAGCTTTTAATTGCTTTGTTTTTAGTAGTTTCCATTCACATTATTGCAGTTATGGTATGTATTGTTTTCTTGGTTCTGCTTTATCTCACTTTCTATCATTTGTATATCTTCCCATATTTCTCTGTAATTCTTCATACTTGTTGTTTTGTAGCTCAGTAATATTCCATTGCTTTAATGTACAAAATTTGTTTAGTCATTCCCCACTAGACAAACATTTGTTATGTGCCTAATGTACAAAATGTGGTCCATTAGGGGATGGGTAAGATACAAAGAAAGCAAACTTCTTGAAAAAATTATTTATGCTTGATGCCGCCATACTTACACTGCCTACTTTTGGCACCTGCAGTTGGAGTCTTTACCCAACTGCATTCTAATAAATAAGTTAGGTTGGACTATACGGCCACTGTGGCCCATCCAACTCTCAAATTCTGTCATTCTGTGATTGGGCAAATTGAGATATCTTGCCACCTTCCTTACTAGTTCCTCACTCTTCTCTTCTTGATATAACATCTTTCAATCAGACCTCTAGATGCCCTACTGAGGGCATCCCTGAGGAAATAGGTTAACAACTGTAGTAGTCTAAGGGAGAGGTCTTGAAGACCTGAACTGAGGTGTTGGCAGTGAGGAATGGTAAGGAAGGGATGAATGTGGAAGATGTAGGTAAAGAAGTGATAGAACTTTGTGATTAATTGGGTATGTGGGGTTAAGGAAAGGGAGACAACAAAGATGACTTGGAGGTAACGGGGGGTAACAATGGGGGTACCTCCTTCAAAGAGGTAGAGCAGTCAAGGAGAGGGGCAGGACTTGGGGGCTCAGGAGTTCAGTGGAAAAAACCCAGCATTTTAACTTGCATTTTCTGTTTTCTCATTACCTATAATAATGAATACAAAAAAGGAAACAGAAACATAATTAACTAATGAATTGAAAAAAATATGACAATATATGCTGTGTACCCATAGTCCCCTACCTCTGCAAAAAAAGTGTTCATATGTGGGGGGGGGAGTAGGACAGGGGAGGGGAAAGCACCTTCTCATAATTCATATAAACATATACACAAAAGACATTTTATTGATTGATATCTTTTGCTTTTACCAGATTTCTCCCAGTATTCTTCCCTTCCTTCTCCAAGAGAACCATTATATTTAACAGATTATTTATTAAAAAAATTAGCAAAAGTGACTAATACATCAAAAATATGAAAATATATGCAATGTTCCATATCTGTGGACCTCTCACCTCTGCAAAGAAGTAGAGGCAGGGTATCTTCTAACGCCTCTTCTTTGGGTTCATGCTGGTTCTTTGTAACTTTGCAACATCTACTTTGAATTTTTTTTCCATTTATATCGTAGTCATTGTGCATATGTTCTCTTGATTTTGCTTACTACATTCTGGGTCAGTTTATAGAGGTCTCTGCATTCTCTGTATCCATCATTTTCATCATTTCTTACAGCATAGTAATATTCCACTTATTCATATACTATAGGTTTTTTTTACCTATTCCCCAAATGATGAATATATTAACTTTTTTCCTAGTTTTTTGCTGCTACAAAAAGTACTCATAATTCTTAGGAAACAAAAAGTTCAGCTTTAAACATATTGGGCTGAAAGTGCTGGTGGGATGTCTAGGTAGAAACGTCAAGTAGGTAAATGGAAATGTCTTCCCATAGCTGAGAAAAGCTAACCATGCTAACCATGGTCACGTGGTTAGGGCTGCAGATATATATTTAGGAGTTAGAGGCTGAACTCTTGGGAGTAGATGAGATCAAGGAAAAAATGGAAAGACAAAAGAGGGTCAAAGAAAAAAGTTGTCTGACAAATTAAGGAGATGAGAGGAAGAAGAGGAGTAAGCAAAGGAACAATTAGAGAAGTAGCAGAACCAATGGAGAATATTAAAAGAAGGGGAGTGATCTAGAATGTCAAATGCTACAAAGAAGTCAAAGAGGATAAGCATTGAGAAAAGGTCGTTAGATTTGTTGATTAGGAACTCACAGGTGACATTTCAAAGAACTGTTTCAGGAAGTGGTAGAGAAGCAAGTCCGATTGCAAAGGACTGGTACCCGAGTGGATGGTAGGGAATGCAAAAGTGAATGTAAAAAACTAGAGAATATTGATCATGAATAGAAAAATAAATGTGTCATAACTTGAGAAGGTAGCAAGGTAGAGGGAAGTTATTTTTTAAGAGTGGGGAGACATGAATAAATTTGTAGATGTATGAGAAAAAACCTGTGAAGAAGGAAAGACTGGAAGTACAGGAAAAGTATGGAAAAAAAGAGATGATTGGTGGAATGAGCTGATGGGAGAGGGAGGAATTTTTTTTTTCATTTTTAAAGAGAGCTAATAATGGATTTTAGAGAGACAAAGAAAGACATATAAAATAATGAAGAATGAAATGAGCAGAACTGAGAGAACATTAAATACTGTAACAGCAAATATTGCTGTAAGACTGACTTTGGGTGAATAAGTTATTTTGTCTACTGTAGGTACCCAAATTAACTATAAAGGACATGTGAAGAAAGATACTATGTGCATCCAGAGAAAGAACTGATAAATGGAAGTATGTATAGAATAATTTTACACACACACACACATAAACACACATACATGTACACATTTATTTGTATCTAATGGTAGCCATCTCTAAGGCAAGAGTGTAGGAGGGAAGAGAAAAATAAGGGAAAAAAAGAAATTTACATGATAATTTTATTTACTTTAAAGGAATAGCAAATTGTGCAGATTTGCGGATTTGCAGTTTCATATGCAATCATCTTGTTATTGTACTATGTTATGGAATTTATTCCATAAATTAAAATAAATAGAAACAAAAAATACCCCCAAGTTAATTCTTAACCTTAACTGTTCTCTTCCCGTTCCTTCTCCTTTCTCCCAATGTTCTACACTAGTCTACAGAAACCCTGTTTCTAGGATTTAATTAATATTCATGACTAAAGTGCTACTACTTTTAATTAATCAATAAACATTTCTTAAGCAGCTACTATACTATGTGCCAGGCACTGAACTAAATAGCCATACTGTTTTTTGTGGCAGGGAGGTGACTCTGGTTATTTAAAGGCTATGCCAAAACTTTTCCAGGTCTTGCCAAGTCCAAAAGCTTTTAAAGATAGGCTTGATAATGGACTGGGCGTCTATTTCCTAAGTATCAATCTAGTTAAGTGCTGCTATGATCTTTATCAGCAGGTTGGTGAGCAGGTGATACATATATATGCATATATGTGTATATACATACACATGTATGTACATGCACACACATGTATGTATATATGTAAATATTTTTGCCATAATGACTCATGAAAGTCATGTCTTAAGTAAGTGGAGAGGTTGTGATCAACACCATTGGACAAGCATCTTGACTGATGGAATAAATCATTGTTCTTTTGAAGTCCTTTAGTATTTGATTCACGTATATCCTGTTCTTAAAAAGTTATGGTGGATTGAAGCCTGGTTAGTTTTATAGAGTATTGAGGGCTGCCATCCCCAGGTACTGTTCAGTGGATGGCTCCTGGGGTGATATGGTCTAGATATTGTAATAGTTGTTCCTAGCTCTGTGTGCTAACTTAGTCTTGAAATCAGTCAGCTGTATCTCACTGGAAATTTTCATTGGTCCCAGCCTCAGGCTGGTTACTCTTAACAGCACCATTTTAATTCTAACATCTTTCGTTACTTATGATCCTATTAAATACATCAGTGATTTTTCAGCAATCTGGATTGGATGCCTGCCCACCTACAAACCCCCTTCACGAATCTTAGCAAATTAAAAGAACATCTCCCCTTAGAAATGGCTCTAGATATGTGCCTATATTCTTTGAGCTAATACTCTGCCCTCATCATGTGTTTTCCCTCCTCCTTCAGCCCCAAATGAACTGGCTGAACTGTATGAAGAAAAAAAATATGACATTCAGCTAATGACTTGAGAAGAGGAGGGAAAGCATAAGGGTCACTTGTGGCACATTCTATTTTGAGCTAAACTGAAAGAGATTAATACTGTCACCTGCTTGATTAGCGCTGTCATTTCCTAGACGTTAAACTTTGAAGTGTATTAATTAGAAGAGAACAGTGTGCATTCTTGTTTGTCCTGTCGGTGTCTGCAGCTAACCTTGTAAAATCACCCAGTGGCAGTCCGGCTGTGGTGGTATGGCTGAAACAAGTTACTTTAAGTCCTTGTACATCAATTGTCTGCCTTTGTTGTGGGGGCTTACAACCTAATGCCGACGGTGCTTCATCTGGAATCTCCAAGGTAACCAGTGTTGTGGGTTCCAAGTTTATTTTAGCAAACTACTTTAAAGCTGGGGAGATATGTACGTGCATTCATTCAAATGGATGTCTGGAAATGACTTGTGAGGACACTTGACCAATGCACATCATTGTGCTGTGCGGTGGTCATGAGTCCCCGTAGTCAGAAATATCTCACAGTTTAGAATTACATAGATTCAGATTAGTATAGTCAAACCCTGCCCTTCCAAAAAGGTAGAGAGGCATGTTGACTTGTTTTGTCTCTCCTTGTTAATAGGTTCTACAAAAACAAAACAAGACAAAAACATGATGCCAAGAGAAACAATGTTGTAAGACATTTTTATAAGAGAAATGTTATGGATGGGAGGCATGATGTCCTGAAAGGTAGGGGAGGTAGCAGATTGGTTGCAGAGTGTTGGTGATATTATTGCAAAACAGCTTTGTTCAGGGCAGCCTAAAGCACAGTGTCTTTCTAATGCAAGTCTAATATGACAGTTTTAGTCCATGAGGTGAGCAATAGTCCTGTTCCCTAACAAATTTGCTTTAACTCATAGGAAAATAGTTCCTTTGGCTGTCCATTGTCACTGGAGCAAAAGACACGTACCAGGATCAGAGTAATCTTGGTTGAAATATACTCTTTTGTTGGGCGTGGGCATGGTAACACTCACCTATAACTCTGATTATTGGGAAGGGTGAGGCTGATGAGATGTAATGGGCCAAGCTGACGAGGCATTCTGATTAAGTCTGGTACCAACCTGGTAAAACCCTGGAAGTGCAGTGCCTCAAGATTGCCTAAGAAGGGATGAATGAACTGGACCAAGTTGTAAATGAAGCAACTGAAAGCTCTCATCCTGATTACTACTGGAATTGTGAGCCCAATGACCTTGCATTTTCAGCATAGGTGAGATAGAGGGACCCAATTTTAAAAAAAGAAAAAGGAAAAAATCCTCCATTTGTTCTTCTAGAATAAAATTATATAATTCAGTGTCATTAGTAAGATGACTCAATGGGAGACATTTAATTCCACTATAATTCTTCACCCAACACATATTATGTTCCTGTATTTTCTATCCCTAGGTTGGTGATGAATTGAGTTTGTTGAGGTACAGTTCTATGACCATCTACAGGACTCCAAAGTATGTTAGAGGCAGGCAGATCAACTTATCTGAAGCAGCAAGGCATTCTGAGAGAGACACAGGAGGCAGCTCCTGCTGCATAGTGAACCACTACTACTATCTCCCTCCAGAACCTTTTAGAGTTAGCCCAGTATCCTTCCAAGAATAGCAGTGCTCCCTAGACTAGAGGTCCTGCTTCCATCCTGGGCTTTCTCTTTCCTCCCCTTTCCCAAGCCCATCATTCAATGAAGTACTCACTGTCTAGAAGGGGCCAGCCCTCCCCATCATTTACTACCTGTGGGTAGTAAGCCAAGAACAGAAAGGCACCCTGAGGGAAAGGCTGGAAGAGGGATCTGCCAGTTGAGGTAGTACTGCTTTTCTATCATGCCAGGTCTCTTGCCTCTTACGTGATGTGAGAAAATGCCATTCCCTTACACATTAGTCTCTTGCCTTTGGGAAAAGGGGAAAATGCCATTCCATTGTTCCAAGTCTCCTGCCTGGTCTCCAACTTCCTGTGTGAAGGGGAAAAACACTATTTTATCACACTCCAGTCTCTTGTCTTCAAAAACCCCATTCTATCCTACTAGGTCTTCTGTTTGGTCTCCTGCCTTCTGTTGGTAAGAGGAGAAAATCAATCTTATCCAGACTCCTGCCTTTGGGGTAAGAGGAGCACCAGATTCTTCCCTTGGGGAAAGAAGAAAAAGGTTGTTTTTATCAAGTCTCCAGTCTGGTCTCCTGCCATCGGGAAAGGGGAATAACATGACTCTTTAAGTTCGTAGCACTTTTCCCCTTAGCCTGAATTGTTTAAGACCCTGAGAGAACTCTACTCTGAGGCTAAATCCCTATGAATAATGAAAACTTAATAGAACTCATTCCTCAGTGATTAACCTCTGCCCCTCAGCATATCCTCGCTCTCCCAGTGATTCTGAACCCCTGGCTGTCGTCTATTCAACCCCATTCCCATCCTTATCCTCTACTGTTCCATCCTTTATTTCAATTTCTCTCAATCCCCTCCCTATACCCATATTTTACTCTAAAGCTACCCACCCCTTCCACTTTGGTTTCTTGAAAGTCTACTTTACAGGCAACAAACTTGCTTTTATCTTTAATCTTTTTCTTTCCTATCCTGGCTCTCATTGAGATCTGGTTCCCTTCCAGTGACACCCTCCCTGGTCTTGCTGTCCAGCACTGTCTTCCCTTTCATTCATTCTCCTTGACTCACTAGTCAAGATGCAGGAGTTACTTCTTGCTCCTCATTGTCATTTTTAGGTTTTTCCTCTACCACCTGCACTCTGTAACTTCTCTTAACTTTGAGGTTTACTCAATCCAGATTTACCATTAAAATTCTGGCAGTTATTGTCCACTGACTTCCACGACGCTCCTTTTCATTTCTCAGTGAGTTCAGATCCTGGCCATTGGGGCTTGGGTTGGGAGCTACTATTTTCCTATAAGTGAAGCTAGACATTACACTCATGATGTCATTGGTCCTTTTTGAGAATGAAAGACAAGCAACCATAGCAATTCCTGACTCATAATCTTTCTTCCTCAACTTCTACTCTCATATTAAGAGACTTCAACATAGATAACAACACTTCCTCAAACACTCCCATCTCACAGTTCCTCAGCTTTTCATCTCACATGACCTACTTCTTCACCCTATCTCAGCCACATGCAGTAGTCATACCCTTGATCTTGCCATCACCCATTAATGTGCCACTTTCATGCTCATGAACTCTGAAATTCTCTTGTTTGATCACAATCTATTATCATTCCACTTCTTTGTCTGCTTTGCAGCTCTAAACTCTGCTCTTTGTCTTCATCATGCCCTTCAAACCTCTGGACCCTTC
Source organism: Notamacropus eugenii (assembly GCF_028372415.1). Lineage (NCBI taxonomy): Eukaryota > Metazoa > Chordata > Mammalia > Diprotodontia > Macropodidae > Notamacropus > Notamacropus eugenii. Next base: position 359,273,544 of record NC_092875.1, on the reverse strand, counting down.
AGTTCTTTCCCAAGCCATCATCCTGGCACTAGTTATATTCTCTTCCCTTCTCAATCTTGAACACTTGGTGAACCAGTTCAACTCTCTACCATCTTCTTCTCTTTAGTCCTTTGCATTCTTATCTTATCAAAGATCTTGCCCTTCTAAACTTCAGCCTTAGATCACTCTAATCATCCACTGTATTCACTGTTACACACATGATGGAGAAAATTATAAAACTATCCTGATTAGGTACATTTAAAATGGGCCCTTCCTATGGCAAGGCAATACCTCTACACTTTTATAATTAACTCACTATTCCACTCATCACTTTGGTTCTTTCCAAACTTTTCATCCCATCTCCATGCCTCTCCTGACCCTCCTCAAAGATGAGCACCTTTTCTCATATTTTCCTGAATAATTGTGGTCATTTGCCACAATTCTTTTTTCTCTTCCTCTTTGTCCTCTCGTATCATCCACATGCTTTCTGCAAAAAGCTCTTTTTTCACCCTAGGCTTACATGAAAAAGTGGCCCTTCTCTTTCCCAGGTAAACCCTATATCATCCCATTCCACCCTTTCTTCTCTAGCAGATGGATTTCTACCCTCTGGCTTCTGATCTCATAATTCAACTGAAACTGCTTTTTTGAAAGTTACCAGTGATTTATTATTTGCCAAATCTAGTGGCCTTTTGATTCTCATCTTTCTTGACCTGTCTTTAGCCTTTAACTTTGTTGGTCACTGCCATCTTAGTAGCCTTTTCTCTTTAGGTTTCTGTGACAATATAGTTCTTTAGTGTCTGACTGCTCCTTGTCAGTTTCCTTTGCTGTCTCTTGGTCCAGGTCACAGCCCCCAACCATGCTTGTCCACCAGGACTCTGTCTTAGACCCTCTTCTCTTCCTCTTTCCTATTTCATTTGGTGATCTCATTAGCTCTGTGGTTTCATTGTCATCTCTATGCTGATGATTCTCACATATACGGATCCAACTCTAACCTCTCTCTATACTCACATTTCTAGCTGCCCGTTAAGCATTTCAGACTGGATATTCTATATACATCTTAAACCTGACATGTTCAAAATTGAACTCATTATTTTACCACTCTTCCCCCACTTTCAAACTTCCCTATCACTTTTGAGGGAGCTTTGTTCATGTTCTTCAATTGTTTCAGTCATGTCTGACTCTTCATGACCCCATTTGGGGTTTTCTTGGGAAAGACATTGGAGTCCCTTGGAGATAAGGGATTTTTCCTTCTTACTTGTAGAAACCTTCTATGTATATTGTCTCCTCTCCTTTTCCTTTTTGTTTAGAATGGGTGCTTCTTGAGACCAGGAACCACCTACTTTTCTATTTGCATCCCCAGTGCTTGACACAGGGTGTTATAAGTAGTAAACACTTAATAGATGTCTTTTCATTCATAGATAGATAATTCCAAGGTCATTAGCACCTTCCTCCAATCCTTTTGTAGTTTATACTGTTTTTCTCTCTCCCCTCAAATAGTTTAGACACACTAGAGATCTGTATAGTTAAGCTAACATGCACAATGTTGTAGTTATTAGTACATTCCAAGCTGACACAATCTTAGGCTGCATTAAGAGAGGCAAGGGAGACTTTGCCAGATGGCCATGGGAACTTCTTTATCCCTACTGCTCTTTGGAGCTTTCCTTCCCACAATCCCCTTTCTTCTCTCTTGCCACTGCAGATTGTGCTGGTACCTGGGATATCCTTTTCTTGAAGATGGGAGATGGAGTAGCAGGAATGAGGCACAGCAAGGGCAGCTAGGGGGTATAGTGGATAGAGTGCCAGGTCTGGAGTCAGGAAGACTCAACTGTGTGAGTTTACTCAAACACTTAATGACTGTGACTCTGGGCAAGTCACTTAACCCTGTTTGCCCTCAGTTTCCTCATGTGTAAAATGAACTGGAGAAGACCTCAAGCCACTCCAGTATCTTTGCCAAGAAAACCCAAATAGGGTCATGAAACATCAGACATAACTAAAAATGACTCAGTAACAACAAAATAAAAGTGTTGTAAAGTGTGTAGAGAGAGTAATATGTAAAAAGATTTGAAAATTGGAAGAGATTAGATTGTATAAAACTTGAAATGCCAAAGAGAAGAATTTAGATATGATCCTAGAAGTAATTAGATCCTAGAAGGCATTAGATTAGATTGAATAGGTAAGTAACATGGTCTGACCTATGATTTATGAACATTGCTTTAGCAGCTATAAGGAGGATGGATTGGAGTGAGAAGATGAGGCAGGGAGTCCAGTTAGAAAGAAGGCTCTTGACATAGTCCAGACAAGAGAGGATGAGGGTCTGAACTGAGGGTGACTATCTTGGTAGAAAGATATAGATGTTTGTGAGAGAGATATGGAGAAAGAAATTGCAAGTTTTAGAAACTGATTGGATATGTGGAGTGAGGAGTCAAGAATGACACTGAGGTTTCAAAGCTTGGTGACTAGAAGGATGGGGGTACAAGTTCAGAAGTGGAGTGAGTTTTAGGAGAAGAGATAATGAGTTCTGTTTAAAAAAATGAGTTTGAGATACCCCAGGAGATCTGGTTTGAAATGTCCATTAGGCGAATGCTGATGGGGACTTTAGCTCAGAGGAAAGACCAGGGGTGAGATATAGATCTAGGAATCATTAGTGTAGAGATGATAATGAAATTCATGGGAGCTGGTGAGGCTAGGGTGTCAACTGGCAAGATAGTTTCAAAGTAAAGGAGAGGAGGGTCTAGGACAGAGATTTTTGGGTTATGACTTGGATAATGATCAATAAAAGGAAATAGAAGAAGTAATCATAAAGCAAGAAAAACAAGAGAGAAGTAAGCCATGGCTGTGGTATCTGAATGTGTGGGAATTTCATTCCGTAAGACATGAAGTAAGACGATTTAAGAAAGACATGGTAAGACTTACATGAACTATATAGAGTGAAGTGAAACAAAAAAAATATATCCTACCATCAATCTTCTAAAAATCAACACTTTTGAGGACTTTTCTAAACTAATGAAGAATGAAATGAAGAGGATCAGGAGAACAATTTGTACAACACTGAAAAAACCAACAACTTTGTAACCTGTAAGCTACGATTAATAGAGGTAAACATTCATGATTTCAGAGGACCTACGCTGAAATGCGTTATCTCCTACTTACAGGAGATGTATTTAGGGTGCAAATTTATACACACACACACACACACACACACACATATACATATATATACGTATATACACAGACATATATATCTATAGCTAGATATACATATTGCACAAATGTATTCAGTGAAACATATATATCTGTGTTCAAATTGGGGGAACTTGTTTTGCTTAACTATGAATGCTTGTTATAAGAAATTGGCTTTTTTATTTTCTTTTTTAAATGGACATGGAAAGAGGAAGAGAAAAATAAATTACTATTAATTTGGTTTAAATGAGAGAGTATTACAAATGTCAAATATGTGAACTTTCTGATGAGGTCATTCGTATTATTAATTTTATTTAACTGTTTTACTTTGTTACGTTAGACCCTTCACAAAATAAGAGTAGTTTGTAAATGTTTATAATGTAAAAACAAAACTTATCAATAAAACAGAAAAAAAACTATTAAAAAAACCCAGAGAGGAGAGAGTATTCGAGAGGAGAGGATAGTCAGCACTGTCAGTTGCTGAAGGGAAGAGAGAAAGATGAGGACCGAGAAAAAGTCATTAGATTTGGCAAATAAGAGATCTTTGGTAACTTTTCTGAGAGCAGGTTCAGCTGAATGAAGAGGCTGGAAGCCGAATTGGAGAGGGCTTAAAAGAGAGTCAGAAGAAAAAGAGTGGAAGCACTGCACACAGATAACTTTTCAAGGAGTTTAGCTGAAAATGATATGAAAGATAAAGGATAAAATCTAATAGGAGTGACAAAGTCTAGAGTAGGTCTGCACAACATACAGCCTGTGGGTCACCAAAGTAACTGGGCTGGATATTGTACAGGTCTGTTTTACATTCTCTACATTTTTCATAGGCTGCCCAAAATCCTTTGGAGAACGCAAGTGACACTATGTTGTGCAGGCCTGTCCTAAGGGAACTTCACATAGTCAGTTTTGCTGAGGGATGTGCATTTTCCTGGGCTGCCCAAAATCCTTTGGTGGGCTACAAGCAGGGCATAGGCGGTAAGCAGCCTTTGAAGTTATGCAGACCTGGTCTAGAAAACTTTTTTTTTTTGGAAGGGGGAGACTTTGGTATGACTGTAGATATCAGGGATAGAATCAGTAGATAAGAGATTGAAGACTAGAGAAAATTGGAATAATAGTGAGGGCAGTCTGCTTGAGGAAATGGAGGAAATCAGAGCAAAGAGATATACATACATACACACATACACACTTCCCGTGTGTGTGTGTGTGTGTATGTATGTATGTATGTGTATATATATGGAGAGAGAGAGAGAAGAGAGAGACAGAGACAGTGACAGATAAAGAAAAAAAGATAGAGACAGAGAGAGATGAGTGGGGGGAGATTCATTCTTGACTTGAAAAAAGGTCACCTCTTCATCAGAGACTACAGTGAAGCAAGAAATAAAAGGAGATATTGTTAGAGGGATATGAGATGAGGAAGAGAGGAGAAGGGAGAGCTCTTGGATAATGGCCTTAGAGTTTTGCAGATGAGATGAGGTACTGTGTGGACAAGATGAGAGCAAGGGTAGTGTGGGAGTCTTGAGAAGTCAAGGGAAGGCTTGGATTAGTTGCTGAGGAAATTGAAAGAATTGAGGAGATTAAGGCAGAAAGTGATTGACTGTGGGAATTGTGTGAACCACAATGACTCCATCTTGTGATTCAATTCTGAAACTAGCTCAGTTCCCTTTCTATTTAATTATGGGTCTAGTTCAACTTCTGTCTTGTGAGAAAACTTTATTCAATTGTGGGAATTGGGAGAAAACTTTGTTGCATTGTTTGAACCTAACCCTGCAAGCCTGGGAAGCTGGACTACCTCAACTTACTCTTTAGAGACCCTTAACTAAGGACACAGATTATGCTGACCAGAAACCCAGTTACGTCAAACATTGATGTGAGGAGTTTTTTCACAACAGTACATCGCAAGCAACACATATGTCTTATCTGAAAGCTGGCCCCATACTGACTAATCAGTTATTGTTTCCATGTTCTTTTGATTGTTTACAGACACCTGGGGGAGTGGGAGACTCCTTTTCTGATTTCATGGAACTTCACCAATTCACTTCCCCTCTCCCAACTTGAAAAGTCCCTAATCTTTCATCCAATTAGAAAAATTGGCCTGATTTGATTAATTACTTTTAACCTACAAAAGTCTATCTTTTCCTGTATTCTGGGTTCAGCCCTAAGCTGAGAAAGGGGTCTGGTTCCGATTTGTTAGGCAATCAGCATGCATTGCTTAATAAATTGAAATGCTTGGAAGCTTCAACCATGGTTTCCTCAGTCATTTTATCTTTCACCCACTGTGTTACTTTAGTGAATGGGATAGGGAATTAACTAAAGATGAGAATTGCCTTGATGCAAGATAGGTGAGATTAGATAGAAATTTGTAATGGATGAAGTCAGAACTGTTTCGTGATTTCTTCCAGTTCTGTTAAGAATAGTGTGATGAGTAAGAGCAGAGGAGACATGACGGTAGTTTTTAGGGTTGAGGTTTGGCTAAGCATGATCCAGAATAGAATAAGGTAAGAAAGGATTGAATAGTAAGAGAATAGGGCTGAGTCAAACTGGTTCATCAAGAGGTTGTGATTGGGAAGGGAGCCCCTGGTGGTCTTGTAAAGTACTGAGGGATGGAGAGATTAGAGACCTAGGTGAATGAAGACTAGTCTTTGGAAGAGTAACACATAAACAGAGATGGAACAATAAAAGATTACAACCAGACAGAAGAATTCTGGAGTTCTTAAAAAATGGAAGGTGAGTACTTGTTGGGTAGGTAATGTGAACATCTATGATGGCAAGCAAAGTGGGATCTTCTGCTGTTTTTGTTTTAGTATAATCAAGAAACTGATTGAATCTTGCCTTTATCAACCAAGAGTTTCTTTAACTAGAAACAGTATATGTATTTGTATTGTTAATTATTTTAATGTGATTAAAGAAGATCTTCCCCACCCATCAATGGGCCTGGGAAAATTTGTAGGAAGGCCCATCCCTTTTGTTAAGTTTTAAGGAGGCACTAGTTCTCAAGGGTTGTGATGTCCTCTGGCTCTAAAAAATGTGTAAATATTCAGAGGGCGGGGCTTAGGTTTTGGAAGAAGCTTTCTGTGCCAGATGAGACTCTGGGAAGTTGCTAAGGAGCTCCCTGGCTTTGAAAACCCACATGTTGGTGCTTCCCTCTCTGGGTAACTATGGTCAGACATTTGGATCTATCTGTTGATCTATGATGTATGTATTGCTTATATCAGACATTTTGTAGCATGTCTGTTGACCTTTGATTTCCCTGTATTTTCTCTGAAGGTCAGGGTGCTGATTTTTTTCCCCTGAACTAAGTGAATGATACATGTGCTTGATTAAAGTGATTGATGACCCCTTAAAAGTTGCCTTTCCTTTTATAAATGCAGATTTAAGAACCTGTGATAGCAGGCCCCCCTGTGTATGTCAGGGTGCTTGCTTTTACAAGATCAAAGGTATGACTGTCCCTATGTGTATCTGAAGTGGGGAATACTGCAGTATTTGCAGCATCTTCCTGACTCTACAATACAAAAGTAGCCCTTGAGTCTCCTCCTTACCTTGTTGGAAACTCAATTGTAGACCAGGCATGTTATGTAGGTTCTGGATGCTATCTGTAGTGGCTTGGAACTGGAGGAGTCCCTGTTCCCATTGGAAGCCACAGGTTTACAAATAGGAGAAGAGAGTTTTCAGTTTTGTTGTAAGTGGATAGATGTGATCCTACAGTGTCAAGTTAGAGTTCTGAAAGAATTTTTCCATCATGATATTATTGTATATAGTGGTAGGTTCTAGAGTACCATACTAAGTACTAATACTAAGTATAATATTGTACAAAAGGTAAATTATATGTTAATGTTATGCATTATAGGTTATATGTCAAATGGACTTTTGTGGGGATATCCAGGGAACATTACTTGGAGTAGAACTTCTTTCCCTCCTCCCCTTGAGAAAATGCGTTCTAATTTACAAACAAGTGGCATCCAAATGAATGTTTGGAATACATCCCATTCACAAGTTGGAGACCATTCTTATATAGTGGACTAGTTTGTAAAGGTGAATTTAACTCCTTAGATTTGTTAGGAAAGTGCTTAGGGAGAGTATTAACTAATTCTCTTGGGCCATGAGGGCAGCATTTATTTTTCTGAAGCAGTGATTATTGACCCCACACCCATCCTCCCCCAATGCTCCCCAAGTCAACTGAAGGAGTGAAAGCTATATTCTTGAGTTCCAAGAAACCGGTTTGCAAGGTATTGAGGCATATTAACTGTTAGAACAGTTGGTTAGTTATTCCCTTTGAACCTATTTATTTACCATTTTTTGTTCACATGTATTTTGTGTTTTTCTTTCTCATTGAGTTGTTTGGATGTTTTTCTTTGGCTTAGCAATTTGTGCCTATCCTCTGTTGTTATTATTTTCTAGTTTGTGCTGTATTTATGGGACAGTATTCCTGAGCCTAGCAGAGTACCTAGCATGTGGTAGGCACTTAAAGTCAACAAATCAAGTCAATAAGCCTTTGTTAAGAGTTTACTGTGTGCTCGGCATTATGCTAAGTGATGGGGATACAAAGAAAGGTACCACCCTCAAAATCATTCCTTGCTCTAATGGTACAACGTGCAAACAACTATGTATAAACTCTTAATATATGTATATATATATATACACATATGTAAGTATATGTGTACATATAGGATAAATAGGAGATAATCTTGCTGGGAAGGCATTAGTATTTAGAGGGATTAGGAAAAGTTTCCTGCAGAAGGTGGGATTTTAGTTGGCACCTAAAGGAAGCCTTCGGGAGGGGAAGAGAATTCTGGGCATGCAGGATAACTGTTGAGGTTAGGGGTGCTCAGGACTCCAAAATATTGACATGCCAGGTTCTACCTAAATCAATTCAACTCAAGTCTTCTTTCAGCCAAAGAAAAAGAAAGTTTATTAAAGATTCACCATATTAGGTAGACTCTTAAGGGGCCTAAGCATTTGTGTTGCTTGTATTGAGAAGCGAGCCAGATTGAATTTCAGCTAGATTGAATCTGAGCACCTTCATGGAGACAAGGCTGTTATATACAGAAAGACTTTGGGGAAGGGTCTAGGACTGGCCAAATAGTCTAGGGTGACTGGAGGAGAGTTTGGGGATGGTCTTGCTGGGAACAGACAATGGAGGGCTAGGCTGATTTAAGGGTAATAGGTTTGGGCATAGATATTTTGATAAGATCAAGGGTGGGAAATAGCCTGAGGCAATTGGACAAAGCTATAATGAAAGGCTTATGGCCTCAAGTGAACTCCAGATCAAGTGGTAAGATTCAAGGAGAGCTCAAGGGGCTTCTCAGAGCCTGCCATCATCATAGCCAGTGAAATTTCACAGAGACAGAGAGTTTTGTGTGAGGAACAAACATCAAGGAGTCCAGTGTCACTTGATCAATGAATACAAGATCATTTTAAATTAATTAATTCATGTTTGTGTTGGTGTCATGTCCCACTTGCTAGATTATAAATTTATTGATGAGAGTTCTCACACTTCTGTATTTATCTAACATGCCTTTTTATATCTCTATATAGCTGTAAATTACCAAGCATCTAGCATAGTGCTTTCAAACTTGTAGTTACTTAATAGATGGAGTTGTTTTTTTTTCTTTTTAAGTATGTGATTTAGCTTTGTAGAAGCTAAAATATTAAAATATGGATGACATTAAGAACTTTAGAGATTATCCAGTGTAGCCTTCTACCCAGTGTAGGAGTCTTCTTAATAATTGAGCATTTATTAAGTACCTATTATGTTCCAGGTATTTTGCCAGGTACTGAGGGTAAAAAGGCAAAAAGCAGTTTTTTATGGAGTCTACATTCTCTTGGGGGAGACAAGTATACATACATAAGTATATACAGGATATAAGAATAGGGATCGAAGGAATGATTTCATTGACCTAGAGAATCTCAGGTGAGGATATATTTCCTTAGTGCGCAGGTGGGCACCTTTTCTGAAGCTTAGATTCTTAGACAGTAGCCTAGGGCATTTAAAGGTTAAATGACCTGTCCCAGGTTCCAAAGCAAACATGTGTCAGACACAAGGCATGAACCTAGATCTTCCTGGCTTTGAGACTGGCTCTTTATCCAATATGGCGCACTGCTTCTCATCCAGAATATATGCAGATTAAATAAATAAATAAATATGCAGTTTCAGAAGGACATTGGCAGGTGGGATCAATAAAGGTATCACGCAGAGGGTAGTACAATGTCTTTAATATAGCTTGGTGTAATTCATACAGGAGCAGATTCAGAGTTTTCTGAAAAAGTGGTCGAGCTTAGCTCACAGAATCATCAAGCATGTGTAATTGAAAGTCAACTCAATCAGAAGAGCTCCATTAACTTTTGTGTTGCCTTTGTGCTTTGGAAGATTTTAGAAATAATAGAATCCTGGTATTAAAAGCTAAATGGAACATCACACAGTAAGAGAACGTAATGCACATTGATTTACAGATAAAGTAAATACTTTTGGTTACAGTTCATGTTCCACATTGTTTTTTCCTTTTTTTTAAAGCTGTTATGGGAAATGCTTTTATCTTTAAAAATGATGATCAGGCAGAAGGATGACAAATTGAATATCACTGAACTCACCCCAGTGACACCCTGCATGTTTACCTGGAAAATGAACTTGGTTTCTAAGGGAGCCAAAAGTTTTATATGGAAAAGGGGAGACAAATGTTTTTGAAATACAGAAGTGCTAGTGTTCTTTGCTAAATTACTTATGTCAGCTATCTCAGGCTTCTTGGAATTGCAACCCTTCTTCATCAACAGTTTTCTTTCCCATCTCTATCCCTCCACAATTCTCCCCACCCCTGAAAAAAAGTATTATGTGGAATATGTGTGTGTATATGTGTGTGTGTATGTATGTATTTTAATAAGACTTTTTTTAAATTTGCTTTGCGCATTTGGAATCACTCATCTAGATAATGGGAGCCACTTTAAAGTGTCATAAATCCAGGTTAAGAATCACTAGTTCAAAGATCACAGTAAGTTATTTATAAAAGTGCACTGCTATTGGATGTGGCCACCAGGTGGAGGTGGTTTCCATTGTTTCTGCTGACATTTGACAGATCTTAGACTCCAGGATGACCAGAAAACATGTGCTTCATCTTGCATGGAACAGCTTACAGGCTCCAAGCTGGGTAACATAGTAAAGGAGGTGGTGATAGAACTGGGGGTAAGGGGGAGGGTATGGGAAAAAGAAATTCACCCAGGTTAGAAGGATGTTTTGCTATTACTATTCAAAATGACACACAGTTCTTAGGGAGAAGGACACTAAATCAATTGATTAACAAGTACTTATTGATCAATAATTACTTACCTTTTTTATTCTGATGTTAACTAACACCAAGTAAAATGAACACTTCATTTATATACTATAGGACAGAAAAAGAGGACTATACTAGAAACTGGAAATCTATTATATATAGCTTACTTTTTAAAAAAGTATATAATAAGTTCAATATATTACTTTTAAAGCTATTCTCCTTGTTTTCTATTTCTTCTGGCCTTGCTTTTGTATTTTTGAAAATCCTCAGTGACTTTCATTTATTTTTTTGACAATCTTGTCCTTAGTGATCCCTTTCCTCCCCATTCTTCCTCTTCAGTTAGGAAAGAAAAAAAAAACCAAACCTCTTGAAACAAATAAGGAATACTACGCAAAACAAATTTCTATAATGTCTGTATCTGGAAAATGTATGTCTCTTTTATAACTTGAATCCATCAATTTTCTGTCAGGAGGTGGGTGGTGGTAACATGCTTCATTCTCTGTCCTCTGGAGTGGTGTGTAGTTATTGCTTTGATTAGAGTTCTTACTTTTTTAGAAAAGTTGTTTCAGTGTGTTGTTATTGTATAAATTATTCCCCTGGTCCCGTTTACTTCATTATGCATTAGTTCATCCAGGTGCTTCCAAGTTTTCTCTGAAACTGCTCCTTTCTTAATTTCCTGCAGTGTCAAATTTGTTCAACCATTCTTTCGGTCAATAGACTCCCCCTTAGTTTCCAGTTTTTTGCCATTACAAAAAGAGTTGCTATAGATATGTAGGTACTTCTGGGTCACTTTCTTCTTTCTTTGATCTCTTTGGTGTATGGGCATGGGAGTGGTACTGGTAGGTCACAGAGTAGGAACATTTTAGTGACTTATTTAGGACAGTCCCACATTGTTTTCCAGCATGCTTGGACCAACTCACCGTTCCATCAAGAGTACATTAGCGTGTCTGTTTTCTGTCAGCCTCTCAAACAATCACCATTTTCTTTTTATACCACCTGTGCCAATTTGATGGGCATGAGGTAGAATCTCTGAACTTCATTTCTCTAATTATTAGTGATTCGAAGCATTTTTCATATTTGTCAGTAGCCTGGATTTCTTCTTTTGAAATGTCTGTATAATAATTGCTTATAAGCCAGCGTTTATTGAAGATCTGTTCCATGTGTAAATAGATGAGGATACAGAAAAAGCCTAAACATGCTCCCTGCCCATGGAGTTTATAATAACAATACCTCATGTTAAAACTACATTTGATGCCTTTTGACTGGTGCATTTTACTATTCTCTCATCTTCTTGTGACAAAGAAAAACAAACAGAAACAAGTGAAATGTATAGTCTTAGCTGCCTGTGAAACACAGAGGTTAAGTGAATTTTCTAGGGTCATGAACAGTCAGAACTTGCACCTGTTGCCAAGTTGCATTGATTTTACTTTGGTAACATCTCTCCTATATGCCCCCTTCTCTTCTTTGACACTGTTCCCACCCTGGTGCAAGCTTTTATTATCTCTGTCTGGACTAGTAAAATAGCCTTCTGGGTGGTCTCCCTTCCTTGAATCTCTTCCCATTCTAGCCCATTCTCTATCCAGTTCTCAAACTGATCTTAAATTACAAGTCCCCCCTTCTCCTCCATTCTCTAAACTCTTGTGACTCTCTATCACTTCTAGGATCAAATATAAAATCCTACTGTTTCACATTCAAAGCCCTTTATAATCTGGCCCTCTCCTGCCCTTCTAGTCTTCTTTTATCTGAACCCCTCTTCCCCCATTCTGTTATCCAGGTCTTTGTTATTCCTCAAGCACACAGTCATCACCAGACTTTGTGTGTTTTCATTGGCTTGTCTCATACTTAGAATTTTCTCCTTCCTCACCTCCATCTCCTAGCTTCCTTGGATTCCTTCAAATCTCATCTAGAATTCCACTTTCTACAAGAAGGTTTTCTTGATTAATCTTTTTTCATCATCAATACTTTCATTAGTAATAAGAGAAACCCAAAAGTCAAGAATGGTCTGAAGCTGGCTTGATTGAAGGGCCCATTTGAAGTCCACCATTTTGAACTTGAAGTTTCCAGAAGTTGCCAAAAAGTTGATAGTTTGTAAGTTAAAGTGATTGGGACAATTGCATCCTCACGGTAAAATAATTCCTTTCAAAGGTTGTGCAAACCTCCAGCCTGTTCCCTGGCACAAAGGAGAAAAGGGTCTCTCTTTGTTCTACGTTCCAATGGTCATCCTCACAGCACTTGTAGACTATGAGTTTGGTATAGACACTATAGGCACTGAAGCGTGGGTTGAAGGACAAGTAAGATCATCCTTGCCCAGGTTCACACTAAACTGCTTGACGTTGGGTAGAATATCTCCCACCAGTCTTGTATACACACTTTGCAAGAGCTTCAGTTCTTTGAAAACCATTTCATTTAGCATAAAGGAAGGGAGAAATGCTTTTGTGATTCTCCTGACTGTGCTGGGTCCTGGAAGGATAACTTCCAATTCCAACTCAGAGACAGTAACTCAGGGAGGTGTTGGACCTTTCATATTTGATGGTGGGTCTCTGGGCTTTCCTTGATTCCTTTAATGCTAGTGCCTTCTCTGTTCATTAGCTCCAATTTATTCTGTATATAGTTTCTTTGTATATTGTCTCTCACATTATATTGGGAGCTCTTTCAGAGCAAAGGTTGTTTATTATTTTTTCTTTGAATCCCCAGTGTTTAACACAATGCCTGGTATATAGTAGATGCTTAATAAATGCCTGCTGACTGACTGCATGATCCAAGTCTTTTTTAATCCATTAATCCTTAAGTAATTATTCCTCTTGAATGGTGTGAACTTAATTATAAATAAAATAAGAGCTGAAAATGTGAGGTCAGTGTGGATTGGAGGAGTCAAGGAGGCCTCCACAGCAGTGGCAGAGAGAGTGTTTTGTGCAAATTGAAAGAGGGGAAAAAATGGTATATTTGGAGTAGTGAAAAGATCAGCTCAAGTAGGGAAGAAGGTGTGCTTGGGAAGTAAGATTGAATGGGTGTAGTTCAAGGCCAGGTTTTTGAAAGGGGCAGATTTTTCAACTTGATGGGAAGAGCATATGTCATTATTGTTAAATCCTGTCAGCCTTTTAAACCAAATAAAACTTTAGCTGTCTTCTCCTTCTTCTGGCTAAAACATCAAGAAACTCTAACAGCAATCCTAATTCTTTTTGTTATTCTAAACTGTCCTTTCACAATACGGAGGTATTTACTCTTCCTGAGGACATTTTAAATACTTATATCAAGGACAGAAGAAAACTTCAGGTTTATATGCGCAAATGGATGTATTTGTTATAAAATGCAGTAGAAAGGTTTGGGACAGAATTTGGGCTTATTGATATTAATGTCATGTGTAGATACCACAAAGCCAGAAAGTGTGATATTCAGTGAAATTAACATTGTTAAGTATGCTGGATAAATTTCAGTGATACCAGGAAAATAAACGGAATTTTTGGGAGTGGCAGACTATTTTTTTTTTAATCTCTTTTTATCCAGAAAAAACTGCAAAAACCTTACATGACAGGTTGCTAAGTCTGTTTAGAGGAATGAAAACCAACCTTAGTGCAGGCAGCGTATTCACGTTGGGGTATATTAGACAAAGTCCAAGAGTTAGAAAAATAGCCTGGAGAGGAAGGAGTAAAGGCGTAGATGGCCGGAACATTTCTCTTAAAATTGCAGTGCTAGGAGGAACTAGCTATCAGGAGGCGGAGGCTGCAGGGTGAAGTGTGCTGCCAGTGGGAGAAGTCCAGGGGTGACGTGAACTTTCAGGGTAAAAAGATTTCTGTGGCACGATAGAGAAAAAGTGGAATGTCAGAGCAATCTGGAAAGGAAAAAAGAATGGAAACTGTTCATGCAGCTGCCCGGTGCACCGACACTACTCAGAAAGACGTCTGAGTTTAGAAGACTGACGCCATTGTCTTTGATGAGAAATACTGGGGTGTTTTTTTGTAAAGACATTAATTATCAGCAAAGTATTATGTTTTTCTTTGTAATCATTCAGTCAACCAAAGTGTATGTATGGATGAATGTAATTATGGTTGTAATTACGGTCGAGAGGCAGACAAGCTTAAAATGATCTGTTGGAAATTTTTGCTTGAAGAATAAAGCACATCTGATTTTGAGATTAAGAAGTACTTGAATTTCTTTAATATGTAGATGGTAGGGAGCCCCCAAGGGGTTCAACCATGAACTGCTTAAGGTCAGGGGCTTTATTTTCTGGCTTTATATCTTCCTCACTTTGAATATAGGAAGCTTAGCAAATACTTATTCATGGATTGGAAATATTCTGTCAATTCTGATTGGCAGCTTATCTGCATTTTATAATCTGTACCTGGGGCACTGAGACTTTAAGTGACTTGCTCATAGTCACATAACTAGTGTTTTGCAGGAATCAAACCCTGGGGGATCCCCTAGGCTAGCTTTCTCTCTGTCTCTCTCTGTCTCTCTGTCTCTCTGTCTCTTTGTCTCTTTGTTTCTCTCTCTCTCTCTCTCCCTCCCTCCCTCCCTCTCCATTAAGCTGTCCTCCATATGGTTGGGAAAAGAAAATTGCACATTAAATGTTCCAGCACATTTTGAACGATTTCATGAAACTGCAAAAGAATCTAAGGCATTTCATAGGGGGTAAACTAAGAGGAGATGAGGCAGCTAGGTGGTGCAGTGGATAGAGCACCAACCAGTGCAGGAGTCAGGAGGACCTGAGTTCAAATTTCACCTCAGACACTTGATACTCACTAGCTGTGTGACTTTGGGCAAGCTCCTTAACCCCAACTGCCTCATCCTGGATCATGATGAATATCTGGTCACTGGATTCAGATGGCTCTGGAGGAGAAGTGAGGCTGGTGATGTGCACAGCCCTCCCTCACTCAAAACAAAGTCAAGTACAAGTCATGTCATTATTTCTTTGAGGGCATGGTCTTCTTCAGCAACAAAGGATGAACACACACCTGTTGTAAGGATCAAATGAAATAATTTGTAAAGTGCTTAGCACAGTAAACCTTATGTAATCATTAGCTGTTATCATTAGTGTTAATTAAGAGACCTTAAACTAGAGGTGTCAAACACACAGCACATGGCCCACATGTAGACTACAACATTCCAAAGTGCTGTCTGAACCAAATTAAAGTATAACTGGGAAATAGTTGACAAAATAAATAAAAATATAATAAAGCATAGATCATATTAGTATATAGTTTCCTAAGTCGGTATGAATCCCACAGAGATCCTTATGTATGATTTAGCGGCCCCATTTCTATTTGAGTTTCACACACTTCCTTAGACATTCTCTAAACCAAGATTCTCAGTTAACAGAGGAGGAATCTAGGACCTGGGTACTTAACTACCCCAAGGTCACACAGGAAATAAAAAGCAGAGTCAGAGTTCAAATGCAGATCTACAATGCATTTGACTGTACTATGCCATTAAAATGTTAAATCTTTAAAAACTGTGGTGCATTGCCTGGCCATGGCTTTGAATCAGGAATTAGTCCTTGATTTTTAAGACCTGGTCTGGTTCCGAGTTGCTATCCTCTTTGAAGTCAGTGTCTGTTGAGCTTCCCTGTTGTGTGCTAGCAATGTCATTAAGTTCTGGCTTAATAACTTCAGGAAGGAAGATGTACAGAGGCTGAGTGCATTATGTCCCCTTCTCAGTCCTAAGGATTTTCAGCATCCCCAGGGTGAAGAGTTTCTAGCTACCTGACCTTGTGTTTCATCATGGAAGATACAGCTTTGGGACATATTGATTCTCACTGGCTTTAGAATAATGACTGGTTTGAGGACAAAGGACATTTTTTTCCTGATGGTTAGAGCTAATTACAACACAGGACAACTGTGCTTTAATCATTTTAAACTAAGAAGTCCCCTGAAGTCCCCCAGTAAGAGCCTAGACTATCATAAATTTTTTTAAAAATTAATTTTTAATGGTATCTCATATTTTTATATCCCTGTCATTTTCAAATATATCTATTTGTCCCCTTTGGAATGAGCCATTCATTGCAGAAAAAATGAAAAAGGAGGAGAAAAAAGCAACTAAATTAATCCACAGAATTACTGAGGCGGATAACATCTATGATACTACACAACCACAATGCCACTTGCTCCTATAAATAATAGTAATGTCAACTACCATTTATATAACCTTTACTAGGTACCAGACACTGTACTAAGTACTTTGTAATTCCTATCTCATTTGATCTTCACAACAACCCTGGGAAATAGAGACTGTTATTATCCCCATTTTACAGATGAGAAAACTGAGGCAAACAGATGTCAAGTGACTTGTCCAGGAGGAAAGTAAGTATCAGAGGCTGGATTTGAACTTAGTACACTGTACCACCTAGTAAGAGAGGTGCGTTGTTTCATTTCTTCTCAGGGCCAAATTTTATCATTACAATTACGCAGAGGAGCCTAGAAAATGACTCCTTAGAAAAAAAAGGAATATTGTAACAAAAAGGATAGGAGAGAAGTTTTCTACAGAAACAAGGAAATAAACATTTGTTGTTGTTTAGTGGTGCATATTTTTTTCTTCCTTTGTGACCCCTTTTGGGGTTTTCTTGGCAAAGATACAGGAGTGGTTTGCCATTTCCTTCTCCAGCTCATTTTACAGATGAAAGGAAGCAAACAGGGTTAAGTGACTTGCCTGGGGTCACAGCTAGTAAGTGTGTGAGGTAAAATTTGAACTCAGGTCTTCCTGACTCCAGCCGGCCTGACACTATCCTTTGCCACTTAACTGCTTGCTCAGTAAATGTCTGGTGCTATGTTAAATGCTGGGGGTAAAAATAAAAGTAAAAGGAAAGATGGTCCTTGCCTTCAAGGGCTTCCAGGGAAAGCAGTACACAAAAGGGAGCTGGAAAAAGTTTGGGAGGTGGGGATAGGAATAAAAGAACCTATCCTGGAGACATGGTTTTGTAGTCTAGAGAAAGTTAGGAATAGTGTTGGGAGATGAATGAAGGTAGGTCAGCCTGGGTTCCTTCCACAAAATAAAGGCTCTAGGAGGAACTCACCAATGGAAGGAGGGTTATAGCATGATGAGTGGCTATGGGTGTATTCCAGGGGAGGAGGTCCCAGGCAACAAGGGAAGTTCAAGGATGAGCAAAAAACAGAGATGGCATGTTTTGAAGTCTAGAGAAAGTTAGGAACAATGTACAATGTACAATCAAGTCAGTCTGGCTTTTGCTAGTGAATATTCTGAATTATGGTTGGGGTTAAAAGACCTAGGGATAATTAGCTCACCAAAGACAAGACTTAAGGATTATCAAGGAAAAGCAAATAGGTGTTTTTTTCTACTTTACCCTGTGAGTGTTTGTCCTTCATTGCTGAAGAAGGCCAGGCCATCAGAGAAATAATGACATGACTTGCACCGGACTTTGCTTTGAGTGAGAGAAGGCTGTGCAGGTCACCAGCCTCACTTCTCCTCCAGAGTCATCTGAATCCAGTGAACAGATATTCATCAGGATGACTGGAGATGACCCTGGATGAGGCAATTGGGGTTAAATGACTTACCCAAGGTCACACAGCTAGTGAGTGTCAAGTGTCTGAGGTGAGATTTGAACTCAGGTCCTCCTGACTCCTGCACTGGTGCTCTATCCACTGCACCACCTAACTGCCCCTTACTTTACCATAGAGAATAAAACAAGGAACAATGGGTGGAAGTCATAGTGAAGTAAGGAAAAACCTGGACAGTTAGTGGAATGAGCTGCCTCAGAGTTGGTCATTTCTCTCTTATTGGAGATTTTCAATGGGAAACTGGATGTGTTGGGGTGCTGGAAGACAGTCTCTTATTTTGGTACTTATCAGGCCCCTGAGGCCACTTCAGAGAACCCAGAGTTTCTGTGCTCTTGGGACTTATCCCTTCTTAGTGTTATTTCCTATGGCAGTTTACTTGAAGTCTTCTGATTTCAGCTTTGACAATCTTTGGTTACTCTGGTATGTTTCTTCAAGTTCTCTCTCTCTCTCTCTCTCTCTCTCTCTCTCTCTCTCTCTCTCTCTCTCTCTCTCTCTCTCTCTCTCTCTCCCTCCCTCCCTCCCTCCCTCCCTCCCTCCCTTTCTCTCTCTCAGATTTCTCTGTAACCTATTCACCATCTCTCTCCACCTTTACTTAAGTGTTAATACAAGGAATAACATTGTGTAGTTGTTGGCAGATAAAGTGTTTTTAAAAACAGTAGCTCTTCTACACAGCATCACTCTGGCTCGCATATAAATGGTAAAAATCATAGGGGCTTGGGATTCATGGGGCTATCAATGGGTGGCAGTAATCACACTCATGATAGCTGAAATGTACATAGGTCTTCAAAGTTTGTAAAGCTTTTTACAAACATTTCCTCATTTGTATCTTCCCAAAAAGAGATTAGGGCCACCTTGACACACCTTAGAGTAGTAGTGCTCAAAGTGTGGTTTGGGGACCTTTCAGGGAGGGGTCTATATACGATAATACTAAAATGTTTTAAATTCTAATATGGTAACTTGATAGATACAGCCCCTTTAAACAAAAACTCTTTAGCTGGGAGTGGAGTTTTTAATATTTAAGAATATAAAGGGGTCCTGAGACCAAAAAGTTTGAGAACTATTGCCTTAATGGGTCCTTACTGAGGTGGAGCTGCCAGAGATGAGGATATATTCTCACCCATCCATTGAATCAGTCAGCAAGGATTTATTAAGCACCTACTACCAGGCACTGTCCAAAGAAAGGCAAAGACCAATCCCTGCCCTTAAGGAGTTTAATGGGAGATACAACATGCAAACAACATGCAAACAACTTTGCACAAACAAGCTATATATAGAATAAATTTGATAAATATCTGTAACTCCAATGAGATACCCAGAGCAGCCACTATGAATATGCAGGGGTATTTCCAGGGTAAATTCACAAAATATAAATAACTTTCTTCTTCAAAAATGAAACTAAGATATTTATTCAGATACCAGAAAGCTAAATCCATCATGGTAACAAAAAAATTGATACACATCACGAATCCAGGGAGCACCTACATCCCCAAGCCTTCCCTCTCTAGCTCCCCTAGGCAAAATTCCTCCCTCTCTCATTCACACTGGCTTCTCTGCCTCAGTTTCACTTCCTGCTCTACCCATTTGGCAGTCTCCTCTCACCATGCCTTGTGACTCAGGCTCCATGTGACAGGCTCCATCACAGCAGAAAGATCTTCCCTTTCTATTAACATTACAACATACTCTATAGACACACAGAGGATGTATTATATAGGACATATATAAGTATATATATACATATACAGAATATATTAATGAATTATCTTATAAATAGGATGAATTCATGAACAGAGGGAAGGCATTAGTTTTAAGGCAGAACAGGAATGGCTTCTTAGCTGGAACCTGAATGAATCCAGGGATTCCAGGAGGCAGAGTTGAGGGCACATAGACAGCAAGGAATGGAGGGCACAGACCCTAGGAGTACTGGACAGACATTGAAGCATACCAGATTCCAGATTCCCTGCTGTGATGAATGCTTTCTCTCACTCATATAGCATTATGAAATGCTGCTTCAGCAGAGCCAAAAGGGCTCATCTCATCATTAGCAGTTAAGTCTTGCTTCTCCTTTTTTTTTTTTTTTAAATTCTGACTACTGACGACCCTGCCTTGGAGAGACAGGCTGGTGCCCTTGTTCTCAGTGTATCATAATAAGCTTCTCTGCCTTCTATACTTTACTAATGCAACATTTCATAACTACAATTATTCCAGAATCACAGAAACTCGGTTCTGTAGCAGTCAGTCAATAAGCATTTATTAAGCACCTGTTAGGTGTCAGACACTGTACTATAAGGTCAAATAATCCAACTTGTGCTTAAGGAGTCTATTGGAGACACTGTGTGAAGGGCAGCATCTGAAGAAGGCTGGTTTCTTGGTAGAGGAAATAGACACCCCACTGTCACATTTATTGGCAGATTGCCTGCATCTTGGCATTAAGGTATTAATTATATATAGAATTGCAAAAGTTACATTAAATGAGGCCTGGTATTGAGAACAAGAGAGGTGATGTGGTTGTTCACCACTGAGCCCAAAATGATAGTAACCGATTTGCCTTTTGGGTGATGACAGTGTTGGCATGACTAGGGCATGGTAGGAAGTCTGGTTTTAAGAATGGACATATTTCTGTATCTCAACTCCTTCTGCTGAAAATGCAAAGTAATAGAATTGGAGGTAAAAAATAATCAATCAAGATGCATTTATTAAGTGCTTGCTGTGTGCCAGGTAGTGTTTGGGGATGCAAATATACATTTGATCCCCCCTCAAGGAGCTTACATTTTACTATTGATCAAGTAATTAAAATCAGAACCATTAAAAGAACACACTAAGAATATCTAAGGATTAAGCATCCTTATTAGAGTGTGACAGGTATCCAAAGTAAGTACTGTCATCTTGCTGAAGTGCTTTATGAATTCGTTAAGCCTTAGTGTGTACTTGGAGGTATGGAGGTAAGATGACTCCATGAGGAAAAGTCGTGACAAAACACACAAACAAATTCATCACCCTGCAGCCAACCTGGTGATGAACCTCTTCAAAATTAACTTGAATGATTTCCAAGAAGTAACCATGTAGTTCGTCATGGGGACCAAACTCAAAGCCTTCTCAACTTAGCAGGACCTGCTAGAGTTTGGCCTCTGCTGCCATAGCCTCCCTGAAACCAGGATTATAATGGAGAAAGGAAGAGATGTGTTAAATATATCATCTCTTTTATGCTACAATAACAAGAAACAAGATTTCTATCCCAAAGTTTGGTTAGATTTTATTTTCTTTCGTCAGTTAGAAGCTCAACATGGACCTTTGGGTGAAGACATCTAGGTGCAGAAGGCAGCAGTGAGGTATAAAGAGACTTTTGAGCCCAGAGTTCAAATCCCAGCTCTGACACTTAGCTCTATAATACTGGGCAAGTCATTATATCTATTCAAGCCTGGGTTGCTTTACCTCTCAATGTGGAAAATAATATCTGAACTGTGAAGAAGGTAACTCTACAGGGCTGTTGTCCAGAAAATGCCTCACAAAACTTAAATAACTATCTAAATGTGTTATTGTTAAGACTGGTTTTGTCCGAGAATTGGAATAATTTAACAACATGGAAGTGACCTAGTTGGATTTCTGATTTGGGTTTTCAGTTTTTATCTAAATGTCTGGCATTGTTTAGAAACAGCTATAGTCTCAGTAGTCATAACCATTCCAAACTTCTTTATGCTTTCCAGTTAGCTGTCAGAGCCCACCAAATATCCACAGCAATTGGAATTGAAAAAGTCATTAGTGATGAGTCACTATCTAGGGATTTCTTTCCAAAATGTTTTAGAATGGCTCCATAAAATATACAAATTGAGACTTTTTTCTCTTCTCTTAAAATGTCAGAACACCAATTATGGTCCCAATCTTTCTGTTGGTGTATATCTTACCCTTAAGCCTCCATGCACACTCTCATACATTTGTAGGCCATTAGTATGTGATTGAACACATTTTCCTTTTTACTTTCTTGTTCAAACTTCCAGGTATAGAGATCCTTCTGCTGTCAGGGAAACTAGAATATTGCCTGTGTTTGATGCTGGTTTTATCTGTCTCTGCCATCAAAGGAAATTTAGTTATAGAATGTTTGAAGCTGAAGAGACTTTAATGATGATCTATTTCAACCCTTTCATTTATGAATATAGACACTGAGCCTCAGAGAGATACTATACTGAAGGTAACTCAGTATTAGAACTCTGATCTCCCGACTCGAAATAGAGAATTCTATCACTGTCTGTCAGTGAAAGGATAAAATCTCATTCTTGAATTTTTTTTAGAGACTAATATTTTCCAGATTAAAAAAAGACAATAAAAGAAGAAATATTTTTTAAAGGAATCTATTAGAACTCAAAGTTCTACAATAAATGTTAAAAATTGTCTTTCCATGTAATTGGAAAGAAGAAAATAATATTTTTTAAAAAAAGAATCCATTTGAGAATGAAAGCAGATACTCCTGATGCTAAATGAGGCTTGTGAATATTTGAGTTTTCATGTTTCCCCAAGACATCATATTAATTTGGAATTTAGAATCATTTGAACAGGAGCTGGGTATTACTTAGCAAATTTGCCCTTAGTAGATATTAATAATGGAGGGAAGATTGCAAGAAGATAGAGTTCTTAGGACAAAATACTTGCAAGCATACTTTTGTACTTCTACTCATTTGAACCACAGAATTGCAGAATCTGAAAGGATCTCTTCTGACCTGTATCTGAACAAGAATCTCATCTACAATTTGCCTAAAAATTCATTATCCAGCCTTTATTTGAAGACCTTTGGTGATGGTGGGGAAGGGATCAAGGAAGGCTTCTTATAGAAGGTTAGATTTTAGCTGGCATTTGAAGGAAGCCAGGGAAGCAAAGAGATAGAGATGAGGAGGGAGAGATTTCTCCTTTGGGGACAGCTGGTAAAAATGTACAGAGTCAGAAGATGGAATGTCATATGAGAGGAACAGCAAGGAGGCCTTTGTCACTGGATCATGAAATATGTGATGGTGAAAAAGAGGAAAATAGAGTGCAAGAAGCCTGGAAAGGCAGGAAGGGGCCAATTTATGAAAGGCTTTAAAAACCAGAGGATTTTATATTCCATTCTGGAGGAGATAAAGAGTCCCTGGAGTTTCTTAAACATGCAGGGTGACATGTGCTTTAGAAAAATCAGCTTGAGAGTTGAACATATGGACTGGACTGGAGAGAGTCATGAGGCAGGGAGATCAATCAGACTGTTGCAGTAGTCCAAAAATGAAATGATGAAGCCCACGGTTGTGACAGTGTCAGAAAAGAGAAGGGAAACATTCAAGAGAGATATTATTAAGGTGGAATTGACCTTTTGTCTACATCTCTCTAGCTTGTTCCCCTGCTAGCTTACAAATTTCGTTTAGGGCAGGTTCTGTCTTTCTGTATTTCCAGCACTTAGCCCTAAGACTGGCACATAGTAGGCACTTAATAGATGTTTATCAGCGGACAGGTATGCCGTGAGAGGCTTGGCCAGCTTAAACCTATGCAAAATCAACCTGCAGCATTCCCCTGTATGCCAGTTCAGTGGTTTGTCCAGAATGATCTGACGTTGGTTAAGTCATACTGATTCTTTGTGGTCTTCTTTTCCCAGATGTTTGTTAGCCATCTCTTTGATAATATTGTATGATTTTCATCAAAGATCAAAGTCAATTTCACTGGTCTATAGTTT
Organism: Notamacropus eugenii; assembly: GCF_028372415.1. Lineage (NCBI taxonomy): Eukaryota > Metazoa > Chordata > Mammalia > Diprotodontia > Macropodidae > Notamacropus > Notamacropus eugenii. Next base: position 359,249,935 of record NC_092875.1, on the reverse strand, counting down.
GCCCCTTTTTTGGGAAAACCTTTTGTTCAATAGAGTCAGACTGCAGATCCACGAAAAGTCAGAAGTAATTCCTTTGTGCTTGCCATCTTTGCTGGAACAACCAGACAGACCATTGGCTCCTCCCATTAAGTTTCCTACCTTCCAATTAACTGGTTTTTAGTTATGAGTTTAGTTATGAGTATTAGTTTTAGTTATGAGGTTAGATCATCTTCAAGTTAAATACTTTGCCCATTGTATGTCATTCTTGTCATGTGATTTGCCCAAAATCCCTTTGAACAGCAAATCTCCCTTGTGCCACTTGTCACTCCCCTTTCATTGAATTTTTTATGTGGTCACTTCGGAAGTTCCTATATATTCTTCCTTCCATTGCATCCTAAGTATCCAATGGCTTGCACTCTTTTTTCCCACGCATTTTTAGAAATACCGGTTTGCGCAAAAGTATTTGGTATGCCAGTTACAAATATTTTTTACATCTTCAGTGTTTTGTTATCCCACTCTGTTGCTATAGGTACTGTAAATAAATAAAATTGCATTTCTTTTAAAATATTTATTCAGTCACTCGTTCTAGCCTTCCTCCACAATGACTCTAATTTTGCGAGCTTTTATTCTATACAGATTGCTTTTGGTTCCAATCAATTCAGGCAAATGAGTTTCAACTGTATTGCATGTTGATTTAATAGTCTCTTCCAACCTCTCAGCAATTATCCAAGGCTTTGCTATGCAGAGATCTACACCCTTGTTTCTTTTCTTTCTATGGGAGTATTGCTAGTAAGCTTTAGGTTCAAGATCTGGACGGAAGCACTTGGTACTCTGAACTAAACACTTTAATACATGAAATCTTTAGTGGGTTACCACAAAGGTGTGCTTCTAGAGTATCCCAGGGCCAGTTTAAGTTATGCAATTGATTTAACTATGGCAAAAAGGTATCAGGAATAAAATTACAGGACCATACAGGTAGCAGACACTCAGTAAATTCTGTCTGGATTGAATTGCAAACTTGTAGGTTGAAAGTATATGCTTTTTGTAGAGAAGCTGCAAATTTATGTAAATAACTCACCATGGTTGTACTAGAATTTCCTTTCCTATGTAATATGGATCATAAAGATGGAGTTAATGTTGCTAAACTAAACATTCTTTTCTATGTCTCCCATTCTAAAAGTGCATGTATGAATGGGGATAGGGGTAAGGGTGAGGAGAGAAGGTCTGCCTGGAAAAGTTTAAAGTAAATTAAGGACAAAGCTACATTGTGAGAAGATGTGAAATGTTCTGAACACATCACTTTATGTTGATTAAACAGTATGTTGTAATTTCTTTTCTAAATTGAATGGCTACAAAGAAGAATGGTATTTAGCTCACCATGAACAATAGATTCACTCTGAGGACCTTTATTATGAATTGAGAATTTGGGATGAGGAAATAACAATGCATGATGTTGCCTGGCAACCACTATACATCTGTTAGCAGCAGTTTTGTACACTCCAAATATCTTAGTTTTTGGTTTCTTTTGTTGAGCAGATACATTGCTTTGGAGCAGAATTCCTTAATAATTCCTTAAATTATCTCTGTGTCAACAGAATTTTACCCAAATATTTGTGTCATTAACAGAAATCATAATGAAAGTCAGGCAGTTAGTCAATAAGCATTTATTAATTACCTTCTATATGCTTGGGATACAAAAAAAGGCCAAAGACAGTCCTTCCTTTCAAAGAGCTCACAGTCTAATGGGGAGAGAAAACACGTGAACAAAAATGTACAAACAAGGTATGACTTGACTGACAAGTAGAGTATGAGAGACTTTGCCAGGCACCTTGCTTAAATCTATGTAAAGTCAATCTGCAGCATTCTCCTGATGGGGTAACTGGAGAAAATGAACAGAGGGAAGGCACTAGCATTAAGGGAGATCAGAAAAGGATTATTGTAGAAGGTGGGATAGGAAGGGAGTCAAGAGGTAGAGATAGAAGAAGGAAAAAATTCTAGGACAGGGGGCATCCAGTGAAAATGTCTGGATTCTGGAGATGGAATGTCTTGTGCCTCTGTGAGTAACATCAAGGAAGGCAGTGTCACTGGAGTATTTGGGGGTGGGAGGATGGAGGGAGGAATAAAAAGACTCAAAAAGAAGGAGGATGTAATTGTAAAGGGCTTTGAAAGGTATATAGTATTCTATGATTCTATGACAGGGAGTCACTGGAGTTTATTGAATGGTGTGGGGGTATAACATGGTGAGACTGATTCTTTAAGAAGATTAATATGGCAGCTGAGTGGAGGATGGATTGTAGTGGTGGGGGACCTGGATGAGAGTCCAACAAAAGATATTGAGGTGGAAAAATCACATAGGTAGGAGGTGAATATGGAAAAGGTAGTATCATAGACAATGAGGAAAGAGATCATTAGGGAGAAGAGAGTGATCAACATGGATGAGGATGAGAAAAGTCATTAGAATTGACATTTAAAAGAACCTAAGTAATTGTGGAGAGAATGGCTTCATTGAATGATGAGGTCAGAAGCCAGACTGTAGAGGATGAGAGGAATGGAAGTGGAGGCGTAGATTGGAGTGTGTCTTCTTAGAAGTGTAGCCAGAAAAGGAGGAGAGATATGGGATGATAGCCTCCAGGGATAGATGAACCAGTGAAGGTTTTTTTGAAGATGAGAGAGACTTGGACATTTTTGTAGGCAGTAGGAAAGTAGCCAGTAGATAAAGAGAGATCTAAAATTAGTGAGAGAGTGGAGATGATAGAGGGGGGCAATCTGCTGATGAAGAAGGGATGGAAAGGGATCACTTATACATGTTGAAGAATTTGCTTTGGAAAGGGTAAGGGCTCCCTCTTCATGTGAGAAAGGGAAGAGATAGTGACAGAAAGCATCTGAGTAATGTAAGAAGGCCAGGGAGAAGAGGGAGCTCTTTGTCAATGATCTTAATTTTCTCACTTAACTAGGAAGTAATGTTCTTAACTGAGATGATGGAGGGAGGGGGAACCATGTGAGGTTTGAGGGAAAATAAAAAAGTTAATAAAATCTGCTATAGTGAATAGGTTAGTGAATTAGTGAGGTGTAAAAGAATTGCCTTGCTATAGTGAATATCCAGTTGAGATTGTGTTGCAAATTTGTAGTGGACTCAATGTGTATTTATGATTTTCCCCAGCTTCATTCAGGAACAGACATGAACAGAAATGAAGCGAGTAGATGGCGAAAGGAATACAAAGGCGAAGGTTGGCAGGCCAAGAGTTTTGATAGTATGAGAGGGCAAAGGACTTTGGAGAAGATGACAGTATATTGTTGAACTGGTTCACCATGGGCTCAAAACAGGGAATCCTAGATTGTGATGAAGACCTGGGAAAGAACTGAGAGTTCAAAGGATTGGAGATCACAATAAGGATGAAAAGTAGGGACTAGTGTTGTAAGGCAGAGGGAGAGCATGGAATGGTAACGGATGTGATTAGCTAAGGGAATTATAAAGAGTTCATGAAAAAAGGGTTATATTTGTGGGTGATAGAAAGATCAAAGATATGACTGTCCTTATATGTAGCTGAGGTGGGGTGGAGAAGTATGTCATGGAATTTAGACTGGATTCTTATAGTAATTTTAAAATTTTGGGGCTGTAGAAAAACCTCATTTCTAGGAGTTTGGCATTACTAGTGAAGTAGAAGTTAACCATAAGTGAAAGGAAATCATGAGGGTGAAAGGTAAGACCTTTTCCGGAATGTAATTTAATACATTAGTTATTGTTGAACTGAGACATTCATGGCTTACTTTATGACCCCATTTAGGGTTTTCTTGGGAAAGATACTGGAGTGACTTGCTATTTCCTTCTCTAGTCCCTTTTACAGATGAGGAACTAAGGCAAACCAGGTTAAGTGACTTGCCCAGGGTCACACAGCTAGTAAGTGTCTGAGGCAGGATTTGAACTCAGGTCTTCCTGATTCCAAGTCCCACACTCTATCCACTGTACCACCTAACTGCCTACTCTAATACTATTTCACACTTATAGGCACTTCATGGTTTTGAAGGTTTTTGTTTCCTTTGTCTTATCTGATTCTTGCAACAATACAATGGAATTTTTAGTAGAAGTGTTATCTCCATTTTATAATTGAGGAAACAGAGGTTCAGAGATTAAAAGTTTTATTCAAAGTCATATAGCATGCAAGTGCTTTAGTTGCAACTAGAATTCAGATTTTCTGACAGGTATGCTTTCCATTATGCCTGCTGCCTCCAAGATCTCATTTTCACTGATTCTGTCATCCATGGTTAGACCCTGTTCTAGGAAGGTATATGGAAATGGATTTCTGAGGAATTAATACCTCAAGATGACTTTTGCTTGTCTAGTGCTTTCTAATAGTGAATTTTATTTGCTTTTAGCAATGTGTGGGGTACAACCAGAACTGGTTATTTCCTCTGACTCCCACACTCTTATGGAAGACATTACTTATTTCCAAGTCCTCCCTTCCTACTAATATTTCTTGTCTTGAAAGTATCAAAAGATAAAAAAGGAATATACCTTTTTCTTACTAGTACATGGCACCTTTACAATAATTGATTATATATTAGGGCATAAAAATTTTATACATAAGTGCAGAAAAGCAGAAATGTTAAATACATTCATTTCAGATCATAATATAATAAAATTACGTTTAATAAAGGACCATGGAAACACAGATTAAAATTTAATTGGAGACTAAATAACTTAAAGAAGGAGTGGGTTAAAGAACAAGTCACATAAACAAAAAATAATTTTATTAAAGGGAATGATAATAATGAGAAAGCATACCAAAACTTATGGGATGTGACAAAAGCAATAATCAGAGGAAAATGCATATCTCTAAATGCTTGCATCAATAAAACAGAGAAAGAGTAGATGAATGAAATGGGCATACAATTGAAAAAGGTAGAAAAAGAATAAATTAAAAATCCCCAATTAATCACCAAATTGGAAATCCTAAAAATTAAAGGTGAGATTAATAAAATTTAAAGTAAGACAATCATCAAATAAACAAAATAAGGAAATTGTTTTATGAAAAAAGCACAATAAAATTGGTCAACCATTGACTAACAATTTTAAAAAAGAAAAAAAAAACAGATCGCTAGTATCAGAAATTAAAAGGATCAATCCACCCAAGAATGAAGATTAAATTAAAGCAATTATTAGGAGTTATTTTTCCAAATCATATGCTAATAAATTTAACAATTTAAGTGAAATGGAAGAGTACTTACAAAAATATAAATTGCTCAGATTGACAGAAGAGGAAATAGAATATCTAAATAAACCTATTTTAGAAAAAGAAATTGAGTGGGTCATAACGAATTTCCTAAGAAAAAAGCATCAGGACCAGACGAATTTATAAATGAATCCTATCAAATATTTAAAGAACAACTAATCCCAAAACTAAATAAATTATCTGGAATAATAGGCAAAGAAGAAGTCCTACCAGACCCCTTTTATGAAATAAATATGGTGCTGATACCTAAACCACGAAGAGCAAAAACAAAGAAAGAAAATTATAGATCATTTCACTAATGAATATGGAAGCAAAAATCCTAAAGAAAATACTAGCCTAGGAGACTACAACAATATATCACAAAGATTATACATTTTGTCCACTAGGAATGCAGGGCTGGTTCAATATAAGGAAAACTATTAACATTATTATATCAATAGCAAAAGTAACAAAAATCATATCATTATATCAATAGATATAGAAAAAGCTTTTTAACAAAATGTAACACTTATTTCTATTAAAAGCTCTTGAAAGCATAAGTATAAACGGATTTCCCCCCTTCAAATAATGAGTATCTATCTAAAATTAACAGCAAAATTAATTCTAATGAGGATCTTTCCAACAAAATTAGGAGTGAAACAAGAATGCCCATTATCACCAATATTATCTGATATTATAGTAGAAATGCTAGCAATAGGAATAAGAGAAGGAAAAGAAATTAAAGGAATCAGAATGGGCAACCAGGCAATAAACTATCTCTTTTTGCCTGTGATATGATGATATACTTGGAAAATCCAAGAGATTTAACTAAAAAATTAATTAAAACAGTAATTATAGCAAAGTAGTTAGGATATAAAATAAGCCCACGTAAATCATCAGCATTTCTATATATCACCAACAAAGCCCAGTAAGAAGAGATAGTAAGAGATATTTTCTTTAAAATAACCATAGACAATATAAAATACTTGGGAGTATACCTTAAAAAACAAGTCCAGGAACAATATAAACATAGTTATAAAGCACTTTTTATACAGATGAAGTTAGATTTAAATAACTGAAGAAATATTAATTGTTCATCAGTAGGCCATGTCAATATAATAAAAATGATAATTCTATTGAAACTAATCTATGTATCCAGTCATCCCAATTAAACTGCCAAGATGTATATTTTGTTGAGCCAGAAAAAAACATAACAAAATTCATTTGGAAGAGCAAAAGGCCAAGAATATCAAAGGAATTCATGAAAATGCAAAAGAGATCAAGCAGTAGCAGATTTTAAGCTGTATTATATGATGGTACTTGTCAAAACTATCTGTTACTGGCTAAGAAATTGAAAGGTAGATCAATGGAAAAGAATAGATATACATATATGGTTGTGGTTGATTATAGTAACCTTGTGTTTGATAAACATTCAGATATAAACTTCTGGGATAAGAATGCGCTGTTTGATAAAAATTGTTGGGAAAACTGGAAGCAGCCTGACAGAAACTAGGTATAGACCAATATCTTACACCATTTACCAAGATAAGGTCAAAATGGATACATGACCTAGACATAAAGAGAGTATCATAACTAAATTATAAGAGCATGGAACATATTACCCATCAGACTTATGGATAGAAGAAGAATTTATAACTAAACAAGAGATAGAGGAACATTATCAGATGTAAAATAGATAATTTTAATTATATTAAATTAAAAAGTTGTTTGTTTTTGTTTTTGGTTTTTTTTTTTTTTACAAATTAAACCAATGTAGCCAAGATTAGAAGGAAAGTAGAAAATTGGCAATTTTTTTTATAAGTCCTTGGATAATGGCCTTTCAAGCATGTAGAGAACTTTGTCAAATTTATAAGAATATGAATCATTCCCCGACTGATAAATTGTCACAGGATATGAACAGGCAGTTTTTGGAAGAAGAAGTCAAAACTGTATATAGTCATATAAAATGATCTAAATCATTATTGATTAGAGATATGCAAGTTAAAACAACTTTGAGGTATCATCTCACACTTATCAGATTGGCTAAAATAATAGAAGGGGAAAATGACAAATATTGGAGGAAAATTGGGACACTAATACACTGTTGGTGGAACTGTGAACTGATCCAACCATTTTGGAGAGTAATCTGGAGTTGTGCCCAAAGAGTTATTAAATTGCCTATACCCTTTGACCTAGCAATACCACTAGTAGGTCTATTTCCCAAAGTGATCAGAGAAAAAAGATTCTATATGTTCTAAAATATTTGTAGCAGTTTTCTTTGTGGGGGCAAAGAACTGGAAATTGGAGAGATGCCCATTAACTAGTGAATGGTTGGATAAGTTGTGGTATATTATTGTGATAGAATACTACTGTGCTATAAGAAATGATGAACAGGTTGATTTTTAGAAAAAAACATGGAAAGGCTTGAATGAAATAGTAAAGTGAAATGAGCTGAACCAAGAGAACATTGTATAGAGTAACAGTAATATTGCTTGATGAATAACTAAATGACTAAGCTATCCTGAGCAAGATGAATATTCTAATCAACTACATAGGACCTAGGAGAGTAGATAATATCTATCTCCAGAGAAAGAAAAGATAAATGAAAGTATGTATTATATGGTTTCACATATATATCTGCGTCAAATGTTGACCTTTTCCAGGGTAGGATTGTGAGGGAGTGAGGAAGATAACTCAGAGCTCAAAATATAACAACAAAAAAAAATAAAGAAAATTAAAAAAAAATATCAAAAGAATATTAGAAGTCCCTGAGGCAGTCGTATCATGAGACCCACTCTGCTCTTTTAAAATTCCTATCCTTCTCCTCCCCACTACCAAGTGCTGGCTCAGGTGCACCAAGGCCCACCTTCTGGTTGAGATTTACTTGCTGTGCTCTTAGGAAATTCTAAAATATGAAAAAAAATATCTCTCTTACTGCTCTAGTCCTTCAAATTTTGTAAAAGCATCCCTTTAGCTTTAAAACATTTATAATTCTCTCACTCTGGACACCTCAATATTTATTTGCCCCCTATCTCTTGGCATTTACCCCAAGGACACAGATAAATCAATAAGATAATGAATGACCGCTCTAGTCTTGGAGAAATCAGTTTCTTTTAAAGTCAGCAGCAAAACAGAAAACAGATTCTCAGTGAACAAAGATTGGTAAACCAGTTTCATCTCTCCCTAGAGAAAGAATGAGAGAGTGGGAGAAAAGAGGCAGAGAAGGTGCAACTAGAGAATTCACTCGGTTTTAGTTTTGTGGCATTTCATTGTTCTGTCTGGCTTACATACTGAGCCTCTTGTCGTACAGTCTTAATGTGTCAGTCATAAAAGTCCTCCAAATTTCCTCCATCCCTTGGCTTCACTGAAGCCAAGTTGTTTGACTGTGGAGTTTGAGGCATTGGTGGGCCATAGCCCCTCACTCACCTGGCTATGTTTTCTCTCACCCCCACCCCTCTAGTGGCCACATGGCAGTAGATTTTTCTCTTAAAGCAGCTGGGACTCCTGTCTTTGTCCCTTTGGTATACTTTCTTGCTTCTCACTTCTTGTCTCATCATTTGCCATTTCTTGATAGTGCTTGCTTCTCATCCCTCTAGGAACATCTACTTCCCTCTCTCTTTTAGGACAAGAGGGAAGGAGGAGAGACTAACCTTTTATACAGTCATGGTCCTATTAGTTCTTGAACCAGAATGCACTGGGAATTTCTATCCCAACCCATAAGCATACATTTCTAGGTACCCTTAATTCTTTGGCCGAAAGGATGCTCCTGTTGCTTGTGTATATATATATATATATATATCATAGTTAAAATTGGAGGGGCTTGTGATATTGTCCAAATGTTGCTTTCATTATCAAGACACTGGCTATGAAGGAAGAATTTGTTGTCTGGTGGGCAACCTGAGCATGAGGAAGGGGAAGAGGTAAGAATGAAATCCTCTTGAAGGAGAACAGGATGTGATCTTAGAGGTTTCCTCTTCTGAGTGGACATCGTTATTGCCTCAGTAATAATGTTATTAATGGTAATTAATATATGAAACATTCATAGCTTGTGCTATGAAAGAGAAATTTAAAAATACTTATATGAAAACAATGTATTAGCGAGGAAGCAAAAAGGGGCTGCCAGAAAGTCCCAGGGGAACATATTATTACTGATTCAGTAATTATTGATCAAGACACTGCAAGTCCCATACTTCATGCTGCCTTTGTTGAATATTAGAAAGCCTTTGACTCAGTTCCATCTTTATGGTTTATTCATATATTGCAAGATTATAAAATAGACTCATGGTCACTGTCATCCATTTTTACTCTGCCAAAAGTATATGCTAAAACTGGTATTGTATAGATATTACTTGTTCTAAATGTGTTCTTTCCATTCAGTTATGACTTCCAGATGACCATCATTCTTTAATATATATAAAGCCATGGCCTTATATTAGAAGTGTCCTGTGTGAAGAATATTAAAATATCCTTTAATATTGCCTTCATCCATGGCTTCTATTTGACCTTTGGATTTAAGCTCAAAACCTTCAATTTTTATTCTTCTCTGATATACATGAATAATTTTATACTGATTGAATCTACATGACATTTTAATACTGTGGAAAAAATTTCTATGGATTAGTAGCTTTTCAGTAGAGCCATAAAACTTGATGTCATTCATCTATGTACATAAAACTTGATGTCATCTATATGTCAAGTACGCTTAATAAGATGTTGTGTTTTGGCACTCTCTTTAATTTGGAAGCCAAATGTAGTATTATGTAGGAGAGATGATAATGGATTTAACACTGGCAGAACCATAATGAGTTTACTCTGTCTCTTTGAAAAATAATACGTTTTATATAAGTTGTACTTTATGTGATGTTAGTGGTGTGTTTTAAAATACAGAATAGTTTTCTCATACCAGAATTCTTGCTTGTTCATACCCTTTTAAAAATTATTTGTGGTTCAAGTCTAAGTTATTAATTCAGACTTGAGTCAGAACCTTAAACAATAATCAATAGCCAGCTAGCTGGCATAATAGTTTGAGTCCTGGACTTGGAGTCAAAGCCTCCCTCAGCTACTGCTTGTCTGGTCAACTCACAGACTCTCCTAGCCTAAATTTCTTTATGTATGTAATGGAGACCATACTAATAGCACCTTCTCAGAGGATTGTTGAGAGAATCAAATGTGATAACATTTAAAGCACTTTGTGAACATTAAAAGTGCTTTAAAAATGCTAGGTATTATTGTTGTTCCCTCCTTGAACCAAATCAGATGAGAGTAACTCTTTAACAATGCTCATCTTCCTCCCATCTTCCCCTGCATTGTAATATATTTTTGTGCCTCTGTGACGTAATTTACTTTTTCTGCCTCCTCCTTTTCACATACCCTGTTACATTTTCTTGGCACTCTTAAATCACATTTTTATCATCACATCATTTACTTTATACCCCCTCCCTCCAACTATGTATATCCCTTTTATATATCATAATAAATATACAATTCTCAAGATTAACAAATATCATCTTCCCTTAGAGGGATGTAAACAGATCGCCCATATTGAATAACAAGTTTTTCCCTCCGTTTGCCTTTTTTATGCCTCTCCTGAGACCTGAGTTTGAAAATCAAATTTTCTATTGAGCTCTGCCCATCAGGAAGGTCTAGTAATCCCTTATTTCACTGAATGTCCATCTCCTTGCCTGAAATATTATGCTCAACTTTGCTGGGTAATTGATCCTTGGTTGTAGTCCCAGCTCCTTTGCCTTACAGAATATCCTATTCCAATTCCTTCGATACGTGATCCTGACTGTACATCCTTGATATTTGAATTGTTTCTTTCTGGCTGCTTGTAGTATTTTCTCCTTCACGTGATTGTTCTGGAATTTGGCAATGATATTCCTTGGTATATTTAGTTTGGAATGCCTTTCAGGAGGTGAATGGCGAATTCTTTCCATTATTATTTTGTCCTCTGGATCTAAGACTTCTGGGCAGTTTTCCTTGATGATTTCTCAGAAGATATTGTCCAGGCTCTTTTTCTCATCTTGGCTTTTTGGTAGACCAATAATCCTTAGATTTTCTCTCCTGGATCTATTTTCCAGGTCAGTTGTTTTTTCCAACTAGACATTTTACATTTTCTTCTATCTTTTCATTCTTGAGATTTTGTTTAACAGATTCTTGATGTCTCATAGAGTCATTAGCTTCTACTTGCCTGATTCTAATTTTTATCAAATTGATTTCTTCAGTTAACTTTTGCATCTCCTTTTCCATCTGTCCAATTGTTCTTTTTAAGGAATTATTTTCTCCAGTTAGGTTTTGTACTTCCTTTTCCATTTGTCCAATTTTCCTTTTAAATTCCTCTGTAATTTCTTTTTTTTTCATATTTTTAAAATCATTTGCCAGTTTTTCTTCTATTTCTCTAATTTGGCTTTCAAAATCCTTCCTAAGGTCTTCCAAGAATGCTCTTTGGGCTTGAGACCAGTTCATATTCCCTTCTGAAGTTTCAGATGGGAGTACAGTCTCAGTGCTGACCTCTCTGGTATTCATGTTTTGGTCCTTGTCCCCACAAAAAGATTCTATGGTTTTTTCTGCTTTGCTTCTTACTCACGATTATCACCCTTTTCCTGACTTTTAAAATAGATCCCTGCTGCTGGGACACAGGGGGCTCTGTCCCATATTCTTGTGCCTATAACTTGAGGCTTTGTGTGTGGTGGCCTCTGGTTCTTTCAACTAGAAGCTAGAATGCTGTAGCTTACCTGGTGCTGAGCTGGCCAGTGTTCAAAAACAGAGGTCAGTTGAAGTCTTTCTGGGTTTCCCTGGAGTTGTCCTGGAGCTAGCTGGGTTAAGTGTTAGGGAAGGGTGGTCTGGGCACAGGAGGTCTCCTCTGCTGAGCTAGAGCATAGGCAAACTCAGCAGGTGGTGATCCCATCTGCACTAGTGTCTTCCCAATTTCCCAGGGTGCTGAGGCACACCTGGGGTCCTGGTATTGGTGGTTTGGGGCTCCACTCCCTGGGGCTCAGGATCTTCTCCTGGTTTGCTGAGGTTGGGCTGTCTGGGACAGCTCCAATCCTGCACTGGTCCCCTTTGGCTACAGCAAGAGGGACCCTCCTTAGTGATCTTTCTAGCCTCATAGGCTAAGGACTGTTTACCCCTTCTGCTGCTCCCACTGTTCCAGGGATTTTCCTGGGGAAATATTCTCTGGGCTCTTCAAAGTCAACAAGGAGAGAGAGATAGCAATTACTGACCACTCTGCCATCTTGGCTCCCGGAAGTTCACAGTGCTGGGTATTATTAACAAATTTGGTGTAAATGCTAAGGTGCTTTCATGTTGCCTGGTCTATTTAATAATCACTAAATTGAAAATGAGTTGCTCTTTCTACCCTTGGGCCTTTCTGACACACCCCTTTTGTTCCTTGATTGCCAGGCCTAGAGGCCTAAGGGCTACCCGAGTCTTACCTTATCTATCGCAGGTCTTCGGCTGGCCAAACCGGATAAACGTATGAGAGAAGAGACTTTCCAGAGTCGAACAAGGGTTAGGCTTTATTCAGGGTCTTGGTTACATGTGCAGGGGGAATTCTTCCTCAGGAGAGAGAAATCTCCCAAGGAGGCAAAGATCTTACAGTAAGAGAATGGAAGCAGAAGTGGAAGTGGGGAGAGAGGGGAGAGGGAAGAAAGAAGAGAGGAGAGAAGGAAGAGGGGCCTTCTGTCCTCTAAGGGCCCCTCAGCGCTAAGAGCGCCTTCAGGCTTTCCTGACCCTAATTAAGCTCTCCCGCTGCATAGTTTACACCTGAATACCGTGCCTGTTAGACAACAATAAGTGTGCTCAGACCTGGGCCAATCTCGAGGGCGGGGATGCTCTCTCCCAGCACGTTTCCCATGGGAAGAGGCAGAAATGCACGAGATAGCCCGGTCTCACACCTCAATTCCCTGCTGTTCCCTGGGGGGCCTCATGAGAACTCTAAGGTTTAGAAGTCCTCACTTTTACCTGCCCGAGACTGTCCACCTGGAACTGAGCTTACACCCCCAACACTTGATCAGTTTACTGTTTTCTTTTAAGTGTTCATGGATCTTGACTGGTATAAGTTAAAGTCTCTAGATAGACAGTCAAGCTGGGACTAGGGAGATGATGCAATCTGCCAGCTCTTCTCATGTCTGCTTCTTCCCAGAGTCTTTAGCAGTGTGAAGTGGGTGGGGTTGGCATCTTACATCTTTTTGCCAGAAGCCCCTAGAGTAACTTTAGGGCCTGAAGCAACTCAAAGTCTGAAGACAATCAGAGACTGAAGACCTGAACCTCTCTCCTGCTCTTAATGACTCCTCCCTGGCCCTCATGTAGGGCAAGACATTTATCTCCACTAATAAAAAAAGACTACTGTACCAATGGACTTTGGGACTGGGATGGCGCATATAATTGGCTTATATTTGTAGAAGTCACTGGTGTTCTTTTTCATCCTTTATCAATAAATATGTAATACCTTTTGTTAAGAAAATTGAGATCAGAGTTGCATCAAAGAAGAAGCTGGTTAAATAATTTGGTAATAACTTATGCCTCACTCTGAAGTATTTGAGCCAATGTCTATGAATCTTATCTGGATCTACCACTTTCACATTTTGCACAGAAGCAAGAGTTTTGGTTACCTTCTTTGATATAACCATTCTGTTGTTTTTTCTATTAATAGTATGTAAGCTTAACGTTCTTCATTTGTTCCAACTTTGTTTTTGTTATCTTTTGACCACATACAGATACCCAGAAAACTTCCTAATCCTTGCTCTTTGGTGGTCCTTGCATTCTTCAAATTTTTTGACTTTTTAATTTAATTATATGCCTTCTCCCATATCTTTGAAGGTGGCATAATAATGATAACAATAACAACTGTAATAAAAATAATAATAATAAAGTAGTAGTAGTAGTAGTAGTAGTAATAGCAGCAGCAGCAGTAGTAGTATCTGGGACCAATCTGCACTATAATTCTGGAAGAGAAAGGGATCCTCAGCTAGGTGTGGATATGGGAGTCAGGTAGACCTGAGTTAAATCTGGCCTTAGCTATTTTCTAGTTGCATGATCCTGGTGTATCAGTAAGCACCCAGACACACACAGGAAAGGCAACCTTTGAGGGGTCCACAATCACTTTAATTATATTCAACATACAGGGACCAACACACAGGCTTCCAATTGGCTGACCATTATGTACATACATACATAGCTACCAGAGAGGAAAACACCAACATCTGGGTTTTCAAAGCCAGGGGGCTGCTTAGTGGCTTTCTAGACTCTCATCTGGCATAACTTCTTCCAAAACTAAGCCCCAAAACAAACCTCCCATTAGAGTATATATACTCTTTTCAGAGCCAGAGGGCATGATCCTTCTTGACACAGTGTCTCATTAGTAATCAGCAAAAGGTGTGGGGCTTCATAGGAAACAAGCCTCCCGCAATCAAACCTCCCTTAAAAGCCCCACCAGAGGCCTATCAATGGGGGGGGGGGGGGGGGAAAGATTTTTAACTCCCATTACACCTGGTCAATTCATGTAACCGCCATCTGCCTCAGTTTCCTCATCTATAAGAATGGTCTCAGAAAAGCACCTGCTGTTCAGGGTTGTTGTGAGGATCAAATGATATAACATTTGTAAAGTGTTTAGAACAGCGCCTGACACATAATGGATACTTAAAAATTTAATTTACAAAATCACTCCCTGTGCAGCCACCTCTGCTTGTCCTACTTGATTTTGTACCATAGTTCTAGTAATTGGTGTGATTTGGTCCATTCTGATTAGTCCTTCCTCTTGTACCCCAATTTTAGTATTGGGGTCTGTATTTCTCTCCCTTGCCCCTTGATTGATAGCTTTCTCATACTGTAGTGCTTCTGCAACTATGACCTGATTTTATCCTTCCAAGTCCTTTTAGGGACAGGAATTCTACTCAGAATCCCAGTTCTACTACCTCTAGCTACAAGTTCCTAGCATTTACTATGTGCCTGGACTATCCGGACATCATGCAGGGCCCTTTCTAGCTACCCACGGCTTGCTTGGCTACATCTCTAATTTCTGTATGCTTGGAGGCCTTAATTAGCTGCTCAGATTTCTTCCTAATGCCTACTCTGAGGGTCGTTCTAGGCTGCCTTTCTGCAGGTAAGTTTATCTAGCTCCACTAGTCCTGATACCTATCACATTCCCTTTGCTGCAGAACAACTATGATTTGTGATCCTATGGATTTGAATTAACCTTTTTGATGGTTTAACTTAGTTTGTGCTATTAGCACTCATTGTTTCTGGGGATGGATGTGAAGCTGCTATCTAAATTAAGTCTCTTCAATTACTTTATTTGCCTCTCTACCAGATCGGTAATCACAATCAAAGAAGCAACTAACTTATTTTGGCATGATATGTTTTTAATTACCCAATGTTTGTTCCTTATTAGAAACTCATTCCAAGTACTCACATAATGAGTACATTATCCTCTAGTACATAATAGAATGGGCTGGTAAGGTGGCACAAGGTGGTTCAGTAGATAGAGTGTTGGGTTTAGAGTCAGGAAGATTCCTTTCTCCAAGTTCAAATCTGTCCTCAGACACTAGCCATGTGATCCTGGGCTAGTCACTTAACCTTTTTTGCCTTAGTTCCTCGCCTATAAAATGAGCTGGAGAAGGAAAGGGCAAACTATATCTTTGCAGAGAATGTTCCAAAGAGGGTCACAAAGATTCAGATACCACTGAACAACAACAAAAGCAGCCACAACAGCATAACAAAATGGGAAATAAGTAAATATGCTGTCAATTGCCAAGGTTTCCCTTTTTGATTATTTGAGAGAGAAGGAGGGGGCAGTGCTTCATGTTCAAAACTTTGAGGGGCCCAAGTTAGTGGGAGGTGAGTATTGACTCAAGGAGTGTGAAGATAGAAGGAAGGTTAGGAGGTTCTAAAATACACCTAAGGCTTATGTATTTATATGTCCATAAATTCCTTTAATCTCACCAAAGGGAAGCCAAATGTTCTTTCCTCAATCCCCCTCCCTTTATAGCTACCTACATATATCCCATAGGTTTTAGTATATACTTCTTTTATGTGTAATTTCTTTTTTTCTTCATGGCTGTTTTATATATATATATATATATATATATATATATGTATATACATATATATGTATACACACACATACATATAAATTTATTTTATTCTGAACTTAAAAAAATAGAACAAGCATATCCATAGTGTAGTAGACTATATATATATGTACACACACATACATGCATATATATACATACATATATATATTTAAACTTTATAAAAATGTTAAATGGATTAGGGTCAAGTCCAGTTCTTTGAGACTCTCTGCTAGAAATCTGCCTCCAAGTTAACATTGACTCATTGATCAACACTTTTGGAAGGCTTTTTCATTCAACTCCATTTGAATTGACCTAATCATATTACCATAATCTACCATCTTGTCTAAGAGGACAGCATGAGACTTTGTCAAATATTTTGCTGAAAAATAAATGGAGATATGCTATATCTATAGAATTTCTTTAACCTACTAATCTAGTGACTGTGCCAGGAAAGGAAATGAATTTGGTTTGGAGCAGTTTATTCCTGATGAAGCTGTTCTGGATTTTAGTGATCACAGCTTCTCTTTCTAAGTGTTCATAAACCACCTAGAATTTTTCCTGAGGATCAAAGTCCAGCTTTCCAGTCTATGGTTTTTCTTTCCCTTTCCTCAAAATCAGTACAAAATTTCCTGCACTTTCAGAGGCCTTTTCTCCCATTTTCCAGGATCTCTGAAAGGCCACCTACAGTGAGTGGCCTAGCAATTACATCTGCCAGTTGTTTTCTCAATAGCCTTGAGTTTCTTTTCTCCAGGCTTAACAGTGTGAAGTCATTAAGGGAAGCTAGATGCTCTCTTAGACTCCTCTAAGATAACGTAGTTTCAACTTCCTTTTAAACATTTTGTATTCTCTATTTTCTATCCCAAAGATCCATTTATTTGGCAGAGAAGACAGAAGCAAAATGGGAATTGAGTAGTAAGTGTCCTGCCTGCCAATTATCACAGTCTAATCCTCCAACCCGCAGTGAAGCTGACAGGCTCTTTGTGTTATCTGCAGCTTTCCTATGCAGCCCCAGCTTATCCTGAGCTCCAGCACTCCTTTTAATCATGCCTATGACCCAATGCTTCTCTTATTCATTCGTCTGCTTTCATTTTCTGTTCGATCAGAGATGGTCAGTGAGTCCCCTGTGTAGCCACATTCAACTGTTTTTCCTTGTCATTGGACTTGTTTCTGTAGTTGTCTTTAAATTTTAGTTTTTAGAGTTTCTCATCTCTCACTTCCTTTATAGCACTTTAGGCCATGGGATCATAGGACTAAACAAAGCAAGAATTTATTGAGCACCTACTATGTGTCAGATACTGTGTAAAGCACCTAACAAATATCATCTGCTTTGATTCTCCCAACAAGGCTGGGAGGTAGGTGCTATTATTGTCATCCCTATTTGTCATCAGAGGAAACTGAGGCAAAAAGGGATTAAGTGGCTTGCCCAGGGTTCCATAGCTAATTAGTGACTGAGGCATGATTTGCACTGTCTTCTTGACTCCAAGTCCAGTGCCTTATCCACTGAACCACCTACCTACTTCATAAGAACGTAGGTTTAGAGATGAAAAGGATGGTAAATACCATCAGTTCAACCTCCTAATTTTACAGATGAAGAAAAAGAGTCCCAAAGATGTCAGGTGATTAGCCTAAGGTCGCAGAGTTAGCTGGGGGCTGGGATCTGATAGATTGCCAATCCGGGGCACTTTCAATGACACCATGCCCTCAGCATTGTAGATACTACCGATCCATGTTCTCAGCTCTCAGCCATCGGAGAACTGTTCTCTTGAAATCTTGGGTGTGTGTCAGACCCTGCTCACCTAGGCTCCTCTGTTTTATATATATATATATATATATATATATATATATATATATATATATATATATATATATATATATATATATATATATATATATAGTCATCATTTCTTCCTGACAACACATGCTCACTGTTGATAAAAGTCTCACTCAGAACAGCAGCTTCCCTCCTAAACACTTTGTGAAGAACGAAATTATTAAGGCAAATGAAGGTTATCAGCTGCTTTCCTGAGATCAGAGAACAGACTTCAGCAGACGTTTGGGTAATTGAAGTCCCCTCATCACTGCTGTGTCATGCCAGCCTGGGAGGTTTGTGATACTTCCTAAACTACTCCCCTCTTTGCTTCTGTCCAAGTGGGAGTGTAGCAGCCTCCCACAATAACAACCCTTCTTTTTCTCCTTCTCTTTGTATTCCTCTGAGGGGTCTTCACTATGTTTGTACCTTCTAGTTCACGACTTTTTTTTGGGGAGGAGGAGCAAAGCTTCTTAAAATACAAGCTTTACCCCCTCACAGAGGCAGCAGGTGGCATAATAGATAGAGCCCTGGACCCATAGTCAGGAAGACCTGAGTTCAAATTTGGCTTTAAGCACTTATTTAAAGTAAAGCTAGTTGTTTGTCCTGGGCAAGTCACTTAACGTCTATTTACCTTATTTTCTTCAACTGTAAGATAGGGATAATGATTGTTACAAGGATCAAATGAGATAATATTTATAAAAACCACTTAGCACCTTTCCTGGTACATAATTTTTGTTGTTTTTCAGTCATTTTTCAGTCATGTCTCACTCTTGGTGACCCCACTTAGGATTTTCTTGGCAAAGATACTGGGGTGATATGCTATTTCTTTTTTCAGCTTATTTTACAGAGAAGGAAACTGAGGCAAACAGAGTTAAGTGACTTGCCCAGGATGACAAAGATAGTATCTGATGACAGATTTGACCTCAGGAAGATGAGTCTTCCTATCTCCTGTTCACTGCATCACTTAGCTGCCCTGGCACATAGCAGGCACTATATAAATGCCTATTCCCTTTCCCTTCTCCTCTCCCTTTACCTACACTTTCCTACTTTCCTGATTCAATTTGACAAGCATTTATTGAGTGCAAAGCACCATGCTTTATTCTCAAGATATAAAGACACAACTGAAGAGTTTCTATCCTAAAGGAGCTTTCTATAGCCCTATTCTAGTCATGCACCCTAGTCTACCAAGTTTCAGTAATATCTTTGAAGGGAAATTTGCCTAAGTTTCAGTAATATCTTTGAAGGGAAATTTGCCTCCTTATGTTAGTGTCATTAGTTCACTCTTTTATTACCCACACTTTGTATGTAAGCATCTGAGACCCTGAGATTATTAGCTAACTCTCTTCTGGGACTATCCCTTGTGAATGACTTTGTCTTTCTGCTGCTATTCTTACTGTGTGGTAGCTATTACTTCTTACATTTGACCTTTGTTGTTGTTGTTGTTGTTCAGTCATTTTTAGTTGTGTCAGGAACACCCTGTTTGGGTTTTCTTGGCAAAGACAGTGGAGTGGTTTGTCATTTTCTTCTCTAGTAGATTCATTTTGTTAGGTAATCAGAGGTTAAGTGACTTGCCCAGGGTCACACAACTAGGAGGAGAAGTGAGGCTGGTGATCTGGCACAGCTCTACCTCACGCAAAACAAAGTCAAAGTGCAAGTCATGTCATCATTTCTCTGATGGCATGGTCTTCTTCAGGCAATGAAGGACAAAAACAACAATACAGAAGGTCTAGTACAACCTCTTTATTTTAGTGGTTGAGGAGACTAAAGACAAGGAAGGATGAAAACAACAACAAACAACTAGAAAATGTCTGAGGCTGGATTTGAACTTAGATTTTCTTGCCTCCAGACCCAGTGCTCTATCCACTGAACCACCAGCTGCTTCAGTATTTGACTTGGTAGACTTAGACTGTTTTCTTCCTTCTTTATATATGACATCTTAAAACTTCATGAAACCTGCTTTCCATTCTAAGGAGCCCTGTATAAACTGACCTATTTAAATGAGCAGAATTGTCATATGTGTTCCTGATGATATTTTACATATTACCAGCACAAATCCTCTGCCTTTGCTTGATTTCTTCTGCAAAAGATGGCTTTCCCATGGTTCTAGCCCTTTCTGTTTGGGTATTGATATTTGACCCATTGTCCTTCGATTGAGTCTTGGCTCTATTTCCTGTGAATCCCGAGACAAGCCTGGGCTTCGGTTTCATTATTTTTAAATGACATGACTGGACCCTTAATTTTTTTGCTCTTTCTTTCCTTAATATTTTGCATTTCAATTTTTTAATTGTTTGTTTAAAACTCTTCTTGATCTGCAATCAATAAAGAGGATTTTTGTTTAACAATGAGATGGACTTTGTTTTATTATTTGTGTACTCTTTTCAAGTAGAAACTTAGACATTATCTTAAAGTTGTTCAGTTAAGCGTGTTTTAGAAAGAAAAGTTTCTTTGGGTCACAAAGCTCAAGCAATAAGGGATTCCATTTCTTATCTCTGAACAATACCATCTCCTCCCCTGGTTGTTTTTAGCCTTTCCCCCTAAAAAAACTTTATTAAAATGGTTAAGAAGCAATTGAGTAAGCAGGTAATGACTATAAAGTAAGCTTTTCAAAGAGATTAGTATCTGAGTATAATTTGACATTTTTATTGCCTTGTTCAAACATCTAATGATTGGACTATGGTAATTCCCTTGTCATTTTGGTCTGTTTGGATCTAATCTGACTTTCTTTTAAACCATTCTAATTCTTAAATTCTGTGAGTCTATGAAGGTACATCTAGATGAATCACAATGTCCCTTCAGGCACTAAATCTAGTGTTATGTCCGAAATTGAACTTATTATTTTTTTTGCCTAAACTGTTCCCTCCTCTAAATTTTCCCTTTTTTAAATAGGAATAATACCGCTCTCCCAGGCAGTCATGTTTTTAATCTCAGAGGCATCCCTAACTTTTTCTCCTCACCCTCCACATTCAAGCAATGACAAAATTTTAACATTTTTGTTAAAATTAAAAAAATTAAAAATCAAAAAATTTTGTTAATTTTCTGCTCTTCTGTCCATTTTTATAACCTCTGTCCCAGTTCAGGCCTTATCCCCACCTCCCTGAAATATTGTAAGTGACTTCTAATTGGTCTTTCTTTTTTGAATGGAAGACCACCTTCTCTCAACTCTTTGGTCTGTCTTCTACACAACTGTTAAAATAATCTTTATAAGGAACACATTTTGACCATGTCACTCACTTGCTCAAAAACCTTCAATGACTCCATATTGACTCTGAGATAAGACATAAATTCCTCAGCATGACATGTAAAGTCCTCCACAATCTGTCTTTAAAATATCTTTTCAGCCTTACTTCACATTATTTCCCTTCATGTATTTTTGTTTTGTCCAGACTAACTTACTAGCAATTTCCCAAGCTCAGGACTCTGTCTCTCTGTGTTCATATAAGCTATTCTCCATGACTATAAAGTACTGCCTTATCATCTTTTCTCTGAAATTTAATTTTCTGAGGCTCAGTTGAGATGCCATTTCATCTTGATTTTATCCAAGTTCATCAACCTTATCCGTTTATCCACCTTTTAGTTGTCAACTTGCTCTCTTTTCAAATTACCTTATTTACTTATCTTTGCACACAGTTGTATTCCTGTTGTAGAATATAAGCTCCTTTATAGTCTTTCAGTCTAGCACTTAGTATTTACTATCTTGTACATAATAGACTCAATACATCTTATTTGAATGTATGCATAGTTATTATATCTTACATTATGATTTTAAAGAAAAAAATATCTTGGCTCTTCTTTTTATCTACTTGCTTTGGTGTGGAAGCCTATAGGTTTATGTAATGCTCCCCATTGTCCTCATTTCTACTTGAAATCAGTCATAAACACAGTTTCCTCCATAACAACAGAATATGAATTCTCTTCCTTTCCTCTAAGTTAGCAGAGGAAATACATCCGAAGAAGAGAAAAATATAACCATGCTTCTCAATGTTATTTCTCTTTGATCTCTTTTTCTTTCTTTCATGTACCAGAAGGATCAAGAGAAAGAGAAGCTAATCACAGCATCTCTGTATTGAAAGCATAACTTTGCCTCTAATTTACTTTCCACCCTACCCTTAGTGAGTAGGAAATGGAGGCTAAAAGAAAATAAACATACCTGAAGGCACCAATTAGCTAAAGTGCCTCTGTGTTCCAAGAACATGACACCAAGGGGTAAGAAATCTTTTGGAGAGGATCTACACATTCTAGCCAATGACTGGAAAAACCAATAGATCACTTCTTATGGGAGAAAGCAACTGGATGACTTATTTTGTAATCTCAAGATTAAGCATGTGAAGTCTCTTTTTTCTGAGTCTTTGGACTTTTGGTTAAAAGAGCAAAGAGAGAGAGCCCACTCTTCATTCTGTGAGGAAGAAGTATCTTGACTGAGAACTTCAACTGAAGTCAGAAACTGAAAATCAAGAGGAACCCCACAAATCGTATACTTACACCTCTGAGTAACTAATAGCAGCTGTGTGAGACCATCAGGGGGTGATGCTTGACAGAGACTACCTGCTGTGCCCAAAAGTCTGGGAGAGACTGAATGCTAGCCACACCCTGAACATCATGCTGTTGGTGGGAAGGCTAATTTGGATCAATGTAAGGAAAAAAATTTTTTTTTAACAATCCAAATTAACCAGAGGATTTTCTCGAGTTGAAGTCAACCAAAGAAAGCTTAGGTGACGGAGATGTAGTGCAGTGGTTTCAAACCCAAATAGAATGGGGCCACTTGATTCATGGAGGCCACATATTGACTTAGAAAACCACATATTTATATTTTCTATGTTCTATTGTATTTTGTTAAATATTTCCTAATTACAGTTAGTCACTTGGGAGTGCTATGCCACTGGGGGTGGGGGAACTATTTGATACTTCTGTTAAAGAATATATTTTTTGGTCAGGTGCAGTTTGGAGTGGATTATCTTTGAAGTCCCTCCCAATTCCATTATGAGAGATTCTGCTGAAGTAAAGAGCTAAGACTGAAATGAAAGTCTTCTGGTTTGAAGTCCAGTGCTTTTCCCACTACAAGGCTTTTGAAAGATAGGGCAGATAAAACCTAAGGACAGATTTGTCTAGGGATCACTTCTTAATTCTAATGATATTTAGAGTCTCCTAGATGTTAGAGTCTCCTAGAATTCATATTTTAAAGATAAGCAATATAAAAAAGGAAATTGTGTGAGGGAGAGATAAGGGTGGTTTAGGAGAAAATTCTAGGGCTGGTCAATGTATAAGAAATCAAGGAGGACTAGGTAAGGACTGAAACTAGAAACTAAAATGAATACTAGAGATTAAACTTGCTATCTTTAACTTATGAGTACACATTATGTTCCCCAAATGATTTCACCATCTAGAGAAAAGGGAGTGCTGTGTTGGATGATGGGCAGTTAGCAAGGCATTAATTCAGAGTGTGACATGGAAGTCTTGTAGAGAATAATCAAGGGGATAGGTCAGCCACAGAGGTTATAATAGTGGTACTAGGGCGCTGGGGTAAGAAATGATTTAGATTTAGACTAGATAACAATATTTGGAAATAGGCAGGAAATTTGGATTAGGGATCACTTATAAGAATCAGGCAGTTCTTATAGATCAGAGTCAGGAACTAGGTTGGAAGTCTTTGTGGTCAGGCAACTGATTCTCTAACTGAGACAGGAAAAGTAAGGAATAAAGGATCACTAGGATCTGAGCAAAGAATATGGACGAGGTTTAGGGAAACAAGACAGTTATATGATACTGCACCAAAAACATTATGAACTGGAGGTGCTGCTTTACCTCCAGCCATGGAAAAGGACTGATTTTCAAGAAAGGACTATTTGGGAGTGCATGTTGAGAAAAATGGCTTTGAGGAGTAATCCAAAGAGAGGAATAGGGCAGTACCTTGTAGCAGATGTGTGTGTATTACTTTCCCTAACAAATAAGTATTTTTAAAAGAAAAATTATAATTTTATCTCTCCCACTACTCTACCCCACCTCTCAGCTGAGCAAATAAAAACAACAAACCACACGAATAAATCCCTCAATATTTAGACTAGCAAAACCAATGATCACATTAGCCATGTCCCAAAAATGTATATCTTTGCATTGTTAAGCTCATCATTCTCTGTCATGAGATAGAGATCCCAAACTAAAAACACCAAGAAATATTGTTGCCAAATTCCATAACTATCAACTGAAGGAGAAAATACTACAGGCAGCTAGAAAGAAACCATTCAAATATCATGGAGCTATAGTCAGGATCACACAGGACCTTGCAGCTTTTACATTAAAAGATAGAAGGAATTGGAATATAATATTCCATAAGGCAAAGGAGCTGGGACTACAACCAAGGATCATTTACCCAGCAAAGTTCAGCATAACATTTCAGGTAAGGAGATGGACATTCAATGAAATAAGGGATTTCCAGACTGACCTGATAAAAAGGCCAGAATTCAATAGAAAATTCGATCTTCAAATGCAGGTTTCAAGAGAGGCATAAAAAGGTGAACAGGAGAAGAAAACTTGTTACTCAATTTGGGCAAATTGTTTACCTCCCTGTAAGGGAAGATGATACTCATTAATCTAGAGAATTGCATATCTAATATGAAATATAAAAGGGATATTCAGAGATAGAGGGAACGGGTATAAAGTAAATTATGTGATGATAAAACTGTGATTTAAGCACGTGAGGGATTGTAACAGAAGATGTGAAAAGGAGGAAGCAGAAAATGGTAAGTTACATCACAGGAAGAAGTTCAAAATTATATTACAGTAGAGGAAAAGAGAGGAGGGAGATGAGCATTGTTTGAGAGGTACTCTCATCTGATTTGGTTCAAGGAGGGAACAACAAACTTAAGTATATAAATCTAACTAGCTCTATAAGCAGTAGGAGGGGAAAGGGGAAAGAAAGGGGAGGGGAGGCTACAAGGGAGGGGAAGCTAAAAGTAGTAAGGGTAAAGAGCAGTAAAAGGGAGGGGGGCTGAAAGAAGGAAGGGAAGACTGTGGGAGGTGGGGGTAAAAAATTAAAATTCTGTTGTGGAGGGGAAGGGAGAACTAAAAGCACAAATGGTGGGAAAGAGGATGGAGGGAAAGACAGAGATAGTAATCATAACTGTGAATGTGAATGGGAAGAATTCTCCTATAAAAGGAAACAGATAGCAGAATGGATGAAAAGTCATAATCCAACAATATGTTGTTTACAAGAAACACATTTGAAACAGGAGGATACACACAGGGAAAAGATAAAAGGTTGGAGCAGAATATACTGTGCTTCAGCTGATATAAGAAAAGCAGGGGTAGCAATCCTAATCTCAAACAAGGCAAAAGCAGAAATAGATTTGACCAAAAGAGATAAGGAAGGAAAGTATATCCTGCTAAAAGGCACCATAGACAATGAAGCAATATCATTACTAAACATTTATGCTCCAAGTGGAATAGCATCCAGATTCTTAGAGGAGAAGTTAAGGGAGTTACAGGAAGAAATAGACAACAAAACTATAGTAGTGGGGGACCTCAACCTCTCCCTCTCTGAGCTTGATAAATCTAACCTTAAAATAAACAAGAAAGAAGTTTAGAAGGTGAATAAAACTCTGGATAAGGTATATATGATAGATCTCTGGAGAAAATTGAACGGGCATAGAAAGGAATATACCTTTTTCTCAGTGGTACATGGCACATATACAAAAATTGACCATGTAGTGGGCATAAAAACCTCACAATCCAGTGTAGAAAGGCAGAGATAGTCAATGCATCCTTCTCAGATCATAATGCAATAAAAATCATATGTAATAAAAGACCATGGAAAGATAGACCAAAAATTAATTGGAAACTAAATAATCTAATTTTAAAGAAAGAGTGGGTTATACTACAAATCATACAAACAATCAAGAACTTCATTCAAGAGAATGACAATAATGAGACAACCTACCAAATTTTGTGAAATACTGCAAAAACAATTCTTAGGGGAAGTTTTATATCTTTGAATGCCTACATAAATAAAATAGAGAAAGAGGAGATCAATGACTTGGCCATGTAACTAGAAAAACTAGAAAAAGAACAAATTGAAAATCCCCAAGTAAATATCAATTAGAAATACTGAAAACCAAAGGAGAGATTAATAAAATTGAAATTAAGTAAACCATTGAACTAATAAATAAAAGTAAGAGTTGGTTTTATGAAAAAAACCAATAAAATTGATAAATCTTTGGTCAATTTGATTTAAAAAAAGAAAGAAGAAAACCAAATTACCAATATCAAAAATGAAAGGGGTGAACTCACCTCCAATGAGGAGGAAATTAAAACAATAATTAGAAATTACTTTGCCCAACTTTATGCCCATAAATTCGACAATCTAAATGAGATGGATGATTATTTTAAAAAATATAAATTGCCCAGATTAACAGAAGAGGAAGCTGAATACTTAAACAACCCCATCTCAGAAAAAGAAATTGAACAAGCCATCAATGAACTCCCTAGGAAAAAATCTCCAGGGCCAGATGGATTTTCAAGTGAATTCTATCAAACATTTAAAGAACAGTTAATTCTAATACTATATAGACTATTTGGGACAATTGGGGAAGAAGGAGTCCTCCCAAATTCTTTCTATGACACAAATATGGCTTTGATTTCTAAACCAGGAAGAGACAAAACAGAGAAAGAAAATTATAGACCAATTTGTCTAATGAATATAGATGCAAAAATTTTAAATAAGATTTTAGCAAAAAGAATACAGCAACTAATCATGAGAATAATACATTGTAATCAGGTAAGATTCATACCAGAAATGCAGGGCTGGTTTGATATTAGGAAAACTATTAGCATTATTGATCATATCAGCAACAAACCTAACAGAAACCACATGATTATCTCAATCGATGCAGAAAAAGCTTTTGACAAAATGCAACACCCATTGCTATTAAAAACATTGGAGAGCATAGGAATAAAGAGAACTTTCCATAAAATAATAAGCAGTATCCATATGAAAAAGTGCTCTAAATCACTATTGATTAGATAAATACAAATTAAAACAACTCTGAGGTGCCTCCTCATACCTATCAGATTTGCTAATATGACAGAAAAGGAAAATGAAAAGTGTTAGAGAAGATGTAGAAAAATTGTAACACTAATGCCTTATTGGTAGAGTTGTGAACTGATCCAACCATTCTGGAGAGCAATTTAGAACTATACCCAAAGAGTAATGAAACTATGATCCAGCAATACTACTACTAGATCGGTATCCCAAAGAGATCATAAAAAATGGAAAAGAACCTACTTGTACAAAAATATTTATAGCAGGTTTCTATGCGGTAGCAAAGAATTGGAAGTTGAGGAGATAAGAGATGCCCATCAGTTGGGGAGTGACTGAACAAGTTGTGGTATGTGAATGTAATGGAATGCTATTGTGCAATAAGAACTGATTGTATCTCCAAGGTAATATTCACAGCACTGACCACTATGAATATGTCAGCATGGTTCTCAATTGCAAAGTTCCATATAGAAAGCAGAAGAATAACATGTATTCAGACACCAGAAAGCCAAATCCCAACACCAGAAAGCCAAATCCATCATAGTAACCAAGAAGTCAATACACATTAGCACTGCCGGGGACAAAGCCTTTTCCAAGTCTTTCCTCTCCCCCACCCCTGCTGGGGCCTTCTCACAAGCAAACACTTACAACCCTAGCTTCCTTTCCCCTCCGTTCTAATTGCTCTTACCTGGGCCATTTTCAGTAGTCCTGATGAATATCATGCCACTGGATCCAGATGGCTCAGGAGAAGAAAGTGAGGATGGTGACCTTGCATAGCCCTCCATCACTCAAATCAAAATCAACTGCAAGTCATGTCATCATCTTGATGTCATGGTCCTCTTCGAGAATGAAGGACAAACACAACAGCAACAATTGCTCTTACCAACTTCCTTCCAGCTCTGCTCCACCCTTCCTGTTCCATCCATTCAGCAAGTTCCTCCCACCACATGTGACTTAGGCTTCCATGTAATTTAAACAGATCACATGGGCCTATTAAGGGATGAGAAAGATCTTCAAATTAAGCAAAAGTACATTAACAATACATTTTATCTCAAGATCTTTCTTATCCATTACATAGGTCAATGGGGTAACTGGTGTTAACAGAACTTTACAGCAATATAACAGGGATCACACAAAATAATCACATAAAACAACGCTTTAGGGTGGGGCTTGAGCACAAGCACCCCAACATTCCCACCTTAAATGAATGAGGTCTAAAATTTTGGGGTAAGGGGCAAAAGTCTCTTCTTTCATAACTACTTCCTATTAAAATTGGATGTAGAACAGTCCTTGCCCCAAGAGGTCCCATGCAAGAGGTCAATTCTTTAGCTGGCATTCAAAGTTTGGTCAATGCCAGGTTCAGGAGTGACACATCACAGTTGTGGACAGGGGGTGACATCTGACTTAAGCAATCAGGCATCTGCAGGTGGGTAATAAGCCTGCAGGAAATAAATCTAGCAAACAAGTTTAACAGACAAAAAGCCAAAAGAAACTAGGAGACAATAACCAAAATCAGGGTAGATATAGGGACAGTTGTGCTTCTGGAGTCCATGAACCCACTATCACAGCCTCATGCATGGTAGAATACATGGTTAAAGGTACAATTTGGTAATCATCTCCTGAATAAACAGTAGTTACAATATGATCTTTCCCATGTGCTATAATTTCTGCAGCCTTCAGAACATCATCTAGCTTCCATTTTACCCATACTTTAGCTCCCAATTTTATTCTGTCAGTAGAACCCAATCTTTTAGTTCCTCTGCTGGTTATTTTGACAGGAGGGTCAGTTTTCAGAAGGGTTATTGTTTCACAAGGAATAATAATCACTTGAACTATTCTATCATTTTTACAAAACTGTATGGTTTCTTCACCTAAATTTTGGAATGTCACAATAATTTTACCTTGATAATTAGAATCTACCACTCCAGCTAATACATGCATTCCTTGAGCTGCTAATCCTGATTTAGATAATATCCATCCAAAATGATTTTTAGAGATCCTCATGCATATTCCAGTAGAGATTTTTCTTATTTCTTTTCTATCCAACCCAAAGACCTCCAAACAATGTAAATCATATCCTCCTAAACAAGGTGTCCCTGGATATAGTGCTGGGACATCTGGACTTATAGTCCAATACTCAATATTTGGGATCTTATGTGTCTGTTGTTTTCTAATTTGCAGATTTGGGGTCATCATTTTGGCTAGAGGTATACTTTCTTCCAAAGGTCTATTCAAATGATATAAAGCAGTGAATAAATTATCTTTCCAATATTGATAAGAATTATTAGAACTTAACTTCCTTAACTGTTCTTTCAATAATTTATTCATTGTTCCAATTAACCCAGACACTTCAGGATTATATGGAATATGATATATCCATTCTATATTCTTTAATACACAACATATCTTTATTTCATTACCTTTGAAATGTGACCCATTGTCACTTTGAATCTACATTGGCATTCCATAATATAGACATGATATCTAGAGTTTTACAGGTGTTTTTTTTCTGGGTCACATTCTTATAGGGACAATCCAATAGTACACTTGAATAGGTGTCAACACAAGTACATGTAAATTTGCATCCTTTATCTTGGGGTAGGGGTCCAAGATAATCTATTTGCCACATTTGAGCTGGTACTTTTCCCCTTGCTATCTCTCCAGTTACTACCTGAGGAACAGTTTGTTCCTTTTCCAATTGACATATGTAACATTCCTCTGCTACTTATTTTAACAATGAATGAAAGACACTAATACCTTGGGCTTGTGCCCACTGGTGTGTTGCCCGAACTCCTAAATGGTCGATTGTTCAAAGGAGTCATTTTGCTAGTACTGGATTATCAGTTGGTGTCAGAGTAGGGACAATATGTTGAGTAGCAATCTTTGCTAGTTGGTCAGCATGTGCATTGTACTCATATTCTGATGTGGTGAGGACCACATGAGCATTTATATGAAAAACTGACAAATTAGCAACCAAAGACATGTCCCATACATCTTCTCATAATTCTTTGCCCCAGACTTGTTTGTTATGAATTTCCCAATTTTGATTTTTCCACAAGGGTATGCATGTGGAAACACATTAGCTACCATCCATGAATCAGTGAATACAAGACCCTGTCCTCCTTGTTCTATTTTGATAGCTTGAGATACTGCTATAAGTTCAGCATATTAACTACTTCCATTTATTCCAGTACTTTCCAAAGTCTACCTAGTACATGGTTTATAGGCTAGTGCTTTCCAATGTCTTTTGTGGTCCAAATATTTTGCTGTCCAGTTAGTAAGCCATGCATGTCTTTTGTTCTTCAGTTAATCCATCTGTATCTTCAATGGGATATTCACAGTGCCTATGGGGGCCATGAATATGCCAGCACAATTCTGAATCGTGAAATACAACAGACTCTCATAAAGAAGGGAGAAGAAAAACATTCATTCATTCAGACACCAGAAAACCAAATCTCAACACCAGAAAGCTAAATTCATCATAGTAACAAAAAAATCTATACACAATAACAGTGCAGAGGGCAACACCATCCCCAAACTTTCCTTCTGTTAGGCTTCCCACAAAGCAGCTCCCTTAAACAAATCACAAACAAGTTCTCTCACTCATGCTAGCCTACTTTCTCTCTCTCCCTCAGTTCTGACTGCTCTGGTCAATTTCCTCTCTGCTCTGCTCCAGTTCTGCCTCTTTCTGTTCCATCCTTCCTGCTTCACTCCTTCCCATTCCATGTGACTTGATTCATGTGACTCAGGCTTCCATTGTGACTTAAAGAGGTCACATGGGCCTATTAATGAATGGAAAGATCTTCCCATTAAGAAGCAAAATTATATTAACAATAAGCAAAAATGCATTATCAAATACACCATCATATTACTCATTCCATTTTATCAAGGACTGTACAGACTGTTGCTTTGGTTCAGGGAATGCATCATTTCCTTCATTACCTATGTTTGCTATGGATTCATATAAAGCAGAAACTTCACTTTGCCTGTTTTAGATCTTTTTTGAATATACCATTTCCATTTAATTATGCTAGCCCCTTGAGTATGTCCAATTCTGTGGGGAACTGGTCATAACTGGGATTCCAGTCCTTAATATTACCTCATGACCCAGAGTTCAGTCTCTAAAAGCCCAATATGCAGCTAACTACTTTTCAGAAGGGGTATATTGAACTCCAGATGAAGGGAATTTCCTAGACCAAAATCCTAAGGGAACATTTTGGCATTTTTGTTTTTGCCATAAACTCCAGTTTGAATATTCCTCCTGTACAGCCACTTGTAATTCCACCAGGCCACTTTGCATAGGCCGTAAATCTAGAGCCAATTGTATAGTGGCCTTTGCTTCTTCAAAAGCTTTACTTTGCTCAAGACCCCCAATTTAATTCACATTTCTTCCTAGTAACTTTATATAAGGGTTTCAAAATTTTTCCTAGATGTGGTATATGATGTTGCCAATATCCAAATAATACTATAATCTTTTGGTCCTCTTTCTTATTAGTGGGGATTGAAGAATCCTGAATCTTTTGTCAAGCCTGTGGGAGAATCTCTTGTAGCCCCTTATTCCCTTATGTTCCCCAAATTTGACTATTTCAGCAGGCCCTTGAATCTTTGTAGAGTTAATTTCCCACCCTTTGCTTTTCATACGCTCAATTAAAAGCACCAAACTCTTCTCACTTCTTTTACATTTTTTCCCCTGTATCATTAGCATTAGTTAAATTGATAACTATGTACCAAGTCCCATCATATTTCTGGATCCTTTCTATTAAGGTAACAGTATTTGGAATAGCAGCATAGAAGGGAGGAGTCACAATTATTCAGTTGTCTATAATCCACTATCATCCTCCATCTCCCATCTGATTTTTATACTGGTCAGACAGGATTATTCCACTGAGTGGTTGTAGGGACTAACACTCCTGCCTCAGCATATTTCTTTATAATATTGACAATTTCATCTTGCCCACTTGACCCACAATACTACTTTAAAGTAATTACAGAAATTTCAGGTAAAGTGATTGGGTTCATTTTTATTTTACACACCAAAATTATGCTAATTCTTATCTTACTGCAAATTGGTATCTCCCCTCAGGTAAATTTAAAATCACACCTCTCAATATATCTATTCCAAAGATATGTTCAGGAATGGGTACAATTGCCATGGTATATTCTTTCTTAGGTAGTTGTCCAATTTTCATTGTTAGTTTGACTTGTCTGGCTGATATTTCAGCTCTTCCCAGTCTTGTGATAATAATAGGAGTTCTATGTTTAAACTTATCAGTGTTTTCATATATAATGGAGGCCTCTGTCCTAATGTCTATTAATGCCCTAGTTACAGTATTTGATCTACTTTTCTAATATGTGGTTAAATAGATATGGGGTCTGTAATCCCATCTGTGTATTTCTTTTATCTGAGCTAGGGCTTGACCAATTTCCTATTCTTGAAGGTGTGAAAAACTTGGATACAAGGGTTGAGGAGGATCTGTAGGGAGCAGTTCTTACTTCTCTATTCTGTCTAGTATCAAACCCCTTTCCACGGTACATTTTGTATAGTTTATTAGTTGGAATACTATCTATTCTTCCAAAATCTAACCCTGCTCTCAATAGGGCAGTAAACAATTCTTTTCTTGTCAATTTATTCTGATTTTGAATCCGCTGGCTATTTACTCTTCTCTCTCAAGGAAATTTATTTTTTCCCCAGTCCCCTAAGTTACTTAACTGTGAAATCTTGTCCAGCACCTCCAAAAGAGGGTGCCCTATTTTCCTAATTATTAGAGTCAGAACTAGGTGTTTATAAGTAGGAGGAGATGTTTTCACTTTTATATTCCTATGGGAAACTGCAAAGGGGGCATCATAGTATGCATCTGCATTTCTGATCATTGTGGCAGTATTCATTACCTCCTCCTTTAACTTTCTCAGATAGTCCCTAAGTGAATACCAGGGTCTATCTCCACTAGACCACATAGAATCGTACAATACTGCTTACTGCATCCTTCTGCAGTCAAAGCAAACAGATTAGTCATATTGTTACCTCTTTGCATATTGTAATCTCGAAAAGCTTGCTGTACAAAAAGATTCTGATTAATACCTATGAATTTCAAGCAATCCATGCCATCCTTTGATACTCTTCTGGCCCCTTCATCACTGATTTTCACCATCCAGGATATTAATGATTCTCCCATCCTTTGGGACTCAAAATATCTGTGATCTCCTACTGAGTAAAATCCTCAATTATCTCCCTAAACACTGTGTTTCACCACTGGTTCTCCTGTTATTGTCTTAGTCTTGGATGTGCTTATGCTTGAGAAGCCTCCTTCTCTAGCACTGTTTCATTTTTATCCTCTGACATTGTTATCTTTTCCTCCCATGCACTCTCCTGGCAGTCGTTGCCATTGTAGCTAGATTGGGTCTGTACAAAGGTTGCATGCACACTTCTTTTGCAGACATTTGCTTCTTCTCTTGAGCTAAATGAACAGCCTTTTCTTCCACCTGTGACCCTTCAGCTTGCTCTTTTAAAGGAGAGCCTGAAAGCTGAGAATTCCCATGAAAACTAACTCTTTTTCCATTTGAATTTTTTTCTTCAGTGGCTCATCTCTGCTTTTACACATAATGCTGTAACCTGTTAATAAAATCCAGCCTCTCCTACACATTCCTGCCAGTTCTTTCCCTGGTTTTATTGGTATTCCTTATAAACATCTTTCCAAATCTCTAGGTTCTCCCTCCTGTAATTTTGATTCCTAGTTTTCACAGGGTCATGAGCTTTTAACCCATTCCTTTGCTAGGGAGGCATAAGGTAAATCCTACCATTCTGGGATATCCATTTCTTTCTCTAAAGCCCTTCTGCTTCCAAATAGAGATTTTGTACCCTGTGATCCTGTTCATGATGCCAAATGTATTTCCAAGTCAATATTCACAACACCAACGGCAACTATGAATATCCAGTGTAGTTCTGAATGATGAAGTATAATAGACTCTCCACATAAAAGGCAGAAGAAAAAAACCTTTGTGCAGATACCAGAAAGCCAAATCCCAACACCAGAAAGTCAAATCCATCATAATAACCAAGAAGTAATACACATTAGCACTGCTGGGGACAGCACCATTCCCAAGATTTCCCCTCTTGCTGGGGCCTTCTCACAAGCAAACACTCACAATCCTAGCTGTCTTCCTGTCTGTGTCCTCTTTCTCCTCTGCTCTAACTGCTTTCACCAACTTCCTCCCAGCTCTGCTCCACCCTTCCTATTTCACCCATTTAGCAAGCTCCTCCCACCACATGTGACTTAGGCTTCCATGTGATTTAAGTAGGTCACATGGGCCTATTAATGGGTGGGAAAGATCTTCAAATTAAGCAAAAATACATTAGTAATACAATGATAAATAGGTAGATTTCAGAAAAACCTGAAAAGACTTACACTGATGTTGAGTGAAGTGAACAGGACCAGGAGAATACTGTACACAGTAACAGCAACATTGTTTGATGATCAACTATGATAGATTTAGCTCTTTTCATCAATATAAAGATCCAAGACAATTCCAAAAGACTCATGATGAAAAATGTTATCCACATCCAGAGAAAGAACTATGGTTTCTGAATACAGATCAAGGCATACTATTTTCACTTTTTTGTGTTGGTTTTTTTTTGGTGGCTTTCCCCTTTTATTCTGTTTCTTCTTTCACAACATGACTAATGTGGAAATATGCTTGCATGATTGAACTGTATAACCTATATCAGATTGCTTGCCATCTTGGGGAGGGGAGATGGCAAGGAGGGAGGGAAAAACATTTGGAACTCAAAATTTCATAAATAATGAATATTGAAAACTTTACATGTAATTGGAAAAAAATAAGTTGAAAAAATAAAATACTATTTTAAAAAAGGTGTACAAGAAGTCTTAGTGCAGTTTTGAACTATCAACACTATCAAAACCTAAAACCGCACTAAAACTTTTGGGATATTCTATATAGGTAATGCTCTTCTTTCTTTGATTTCTTTGGAACATAGGACTAGTAGTGGTATAGCTGGATCAAAGGATTTACGTGATTTGGCAACTTTCTGGGCATAGTTCCAAATTGATTTTCAGTATGCCTTAGACAATTCACAGCTCTACCAATAGTACTTGTGTGCCTGTTTTCCCACTTCCCTTCCAGCATTTGTCATATTCCCCTTTTGTCATCTTTGCCAGTCTGATAGGTGGGAAGTAGAACTTCAAAACTGCTTTAATTTGCCTTTCTTTAATTATTAGGGATTTAGAACTTTTTCTCATATAACTATTGATAGCTTGGTTTTCTAGCTTTGAAAACTACTCCTGAGGGGCAGAGCCAAGATGGTAAAGTAGAAAGACACACATACACTAGCTCTTCCCTCATAGCCCATAAAATACCTGTGAAGAAAGACTCTCAACAAATTCTAGAGCAGCAGCCACAGAACAATGTAGTGGAGATTTCCAGCCCAGAGTGACCTAAAAGGCTGAAGGGAAAGATCTGTTGCACTGGAAGTGGAGTGAAGCCCATCTCAGCCTTGGCTTCGAAGGCACAGGCACAGCACAGAGAGGAGGATGTGAGCAGACCTCAGTGGTGGAATCCCCAGCAGCAGTAGCAGCTGTTTGCAGATGCCCCAACCCACAAGCACCAAGGTCAGTGAGAGGGTTTTTTCAGCTGACTGAGAAGGGAGCAGGGTCTTCCCATAGCTCTAGCCTCAGGTGGTGGCAGTAGAGGCCAAATTGGGCAGCAGCAGCTCCCACAGCACCCCATATAGATTGTTGGATCATAAAACCCCTGGGGGACCTGATCCTTACCTCAGCCCTCTGTGGCAACCCTGCCCCCACCTAATGCTCCTGGAGGAATTGAATAGCTGATCTTTATCTCACACTGAATGGTGGCCCTGCCCCCACTAAAAGTCCCTGGGGGAATCTAGCAGCTTATCTGAATCTTAGTCCCCAGTGCTGGCTTGGCAGAGCTGGAGGCCAGGTGGCTGTGGAGAGAGAACTCTATTACTCACAAATTCTGGGCACAAAAGTTTCTGGTTGCTCCCAGACACTTGACTGTGCTACCTTGGAGGTACTGAGCTCTTACAGATCCCTAGAATATACCCTATTCTTGACAAAAGGCCCAAAAGTCAAGTAACTGGTTGGGAAAATGCCCCAAAAAGGGAAAAAAAATAAGACAATAGAAGGTTACTTTCTTGGTGAACAGATGACTTCTCCCATCCTTTCAAATGAGGAAGAACAATGCTTACCATCAGGGAAAGACATAAAAGTCAAGGCTTCTGTATCCCAAACACCCAAAATAAATATTCGATGATCTCAGGTCATGAAGAGCTCAAAAAGGATTTTGAAAATCAAGTAAGAGAGGTGGAGGAAAAATTGGGAAGAGAAATGAGTGAGATGCAAGAAAATCATCAAAAGTGAGTCAACAACTTGCTAAAGGAGACCCCAAAAAATGCTGAAGAAAATAACACCTTTAAAAATAGGCTAACTCAGTTGGCAAAAGAGGTTCAAAAAGCCAATAAGGAGAAGAATGCTTTAAAAAGCAGGATGAGTCAAATAGAAAAGAAGGTTCAAAAGCTCACTGAAGAAAATAGTTCTTTCAAAATTAGAATGGAACAGATGGAGGCTAATGACTTTATGAGAAACCAAGAAATCACAAAAGAAAACCAAAAGAAGAAAAAAATGGAAAATAATGTGAAATATTTCATTGGAAAAACAACTGACCTGGAAAATAGATCCAGGAGAGACAATTTAAAAATTATGGGACTACCTGAAAGCCCAGACAAAAAAGGAGCCTAGGCATCATCTTTCATGAAATTATCAAGGAAAACTGCCCTGACATTCTAGAACCAGGGGGCAAAATAAATATTGAAAGGATCCACCAATCACCTCCTGAAAGAGATCTCAAAAGAGAAACTCCTAGGGATATTGTAGCCAAATGCTAGATTTCCAGGTCAAGGAGAAAATACTGCAAGCAGTCAGAAAGAAACAATTTGAGTATTGTGGAAATACAATCAGGATAACACAAGATCTAACAGCTTCCACATTAAGGGAATGAAGGGCATGGAATATGATATTCCAGAAGTCAAAGGAACTAGGACTAAAACCAAGAATCACCTACCCAGCAAAACTGAGTATAATACTTCAGGGGGAAAAAATAGTCTTTCAATGAAATAGAGGACTTTCAAAGATTCTTGATGAAAAGACCAGTACTGAAAAGAAAATTTGACCTTCAAACACAAGAATGAAGAGAAGCATGAAAAGGTAAACAGCCAAGAGAAGTCATAAGGGACTTTACTAAAGTTTAACTGTTTACATTCCTACATGGAAAGACAATATTTGTAACTCCTGAAACTTTTTTCAGTATCTAGGTACTTGGCGGGATTACACACACACATACACACACACACACACACACACACACACTCACACACACTCACACACATTATATATATATATATATAAAGAGAGAGACAGAGAGAGACAGAGAACACAGGGTGAGTGGAATAGGATGGGATCATATCTAAAAAATTAAATTAGGGGGTGAGAAAGGAATATATTAGGAGGAGAAAGGGAGAAATGGAATGGGGCAAATTATCACTCATAAAAGAGGCAAGAAAAAGACTTTTCAGTGGAGGGAAAAAAGTGGGGAGGTAAGAGAAAAAATATGAAGCTTACTCTCATCATATTTGACTTAAGGAAGGAATAAAATGAACACTCATTTTAGTATGAAGACTTGTCTTACAATACAGGAAAGTTGGGGAGAAGAGGATAAGCAGAGTGGGGGGAATGATGGAAGGGAGGGCAATGGGAGGAGGGAGAAATTAGAAGTCAACACTCTTGGGGAAGGACAAGGTCAAAAGAGAGAACAGAAGAAATGAGGGGCAAGATAGGATGGAGGGAAATATAGTTAGTCTTACTCAACATGACTATTATGGAAGTCATTTGTAAAACTACACAGATACGGCCTATATTGAATTGCTTGCCTTCCCAATGGGGTGGGTGGG
The DNA here is from genome assembly GCF_028372415.1 of Notamacropus eugenii. NCBI lineage: Eukaryota > Metazoa > Chordata > Mammalia > Diprotodontia > Macropodidae > Notamacropus > Notamacropus eugenii. Next base: position 359,211,852 of record NC_092875.1, on the reverse strand, counting down.
GAGGGAGGAAAGGAGAGAAGTTGGAACTCAAAGTTTTAGGAATAACTTTTGAGTATTGTTCCTACACACAATTGGGAAATAAGAAATACAGGTAATGGGATATCGAAATTTATCTTGCCCTACTGGACAAGAGAGAAGATGGGGATAAGGGAAGGGAGGGATGTTAGAAGGGAGGGGAGATTGGTGATAGGGGTAATTAGAATGCTAGGCGTTTTAGGGTTGGGGGAGGGGAGAGATGGGGAGAAAATTTGGAACTCAAAATTTTGTTGAAAACTTAAAATAAATAAATAAATTGAAAAACTTAAATAAATAAATAAATTTAAAAAATAAAATATGGTTTATACCATGAGTGGAGACCCTGTGGCCTTGAGGCCAAATGTGACTCTCTAGATGCTCAAGTGTGGTCCTTTGACTGAGTCCAAGCTGTATAGAAAAAAATCCCCTTAAATAATAAAAGGGGTTTGTTCTGTAGAGCTTGGACTCAATAGTCAAAAGGCTGCACCCAATGACCTAGAGGTCCACATAGAACCTTGAGGCCACAGCTTCCCCACTTCTGGTTTATACCCTCTAAGGTGTTTATGATCTAAAAGTGAAGATAAGATACTGAATGTAATACAGATTTGAATAGGACTTAAGTGCATGTGCAAAGTACAAAAACGTACCTAGAGATGAAAAAGGAAAAATGACTCCCTACTGGGGCAGCTAGGTGGTGCAGTGGATGCAGTGCTGCACCTGGAGTTAGGAAGACTGAGTTTGCTGTGTGACCCCAGACAAGTCATACAAAATGAATGATCATAATTAACTGATATGATGCTTTACAATTTACATACATTATTTTACTTTGTCCTGTTTGCCTCAGTTTCTTCATCTGTAAAATGAACTGGAGGAGGAAATGGCAAACCACTCCAGTCTCTTTGCCAAGAAAATCCCAGATGGGGCCACTAAGAGTTGGACACAACTGAAATGACTGAACAACACCCACACTGGGGAAGATCAGAGACAATTTCACAGAAAAGGTAGCACCGGGGCGGAGTCAAGATGGCAGAGTAGAAAGACGCATATACACATAGCTCCGAACCCACAACCCATAGAACATCGGTAAAAAGGAGCTCACGGCGAATTCTGGAGTAGTAGAGGCCACAGCACAGTGGAGCAAAGGAGATTTCTGTTCCAGAGGGACCTGCAAACCTCTCGCAAAAGGTCCGTCACGCTGCGGACGCGGAGCCCAGCCCAGCCCTGCCGCGGCCACGGCACGGAGAGGAGCAGATCTGAACGGGCTTCAGGGACGGGATCTCCAGCGGCCGAGCGGGTCCCTCCACCCACAGGTGACAGGGGTCAGTGAGAGGGTCTTCTTGGCAGGTCGAGACGGGAGTGGGGTGCCCCCATAACTCAGGCCCCCTCGGGAGGCAGTAGCTGATGCAGCGGCAGACCAGGGCTCCCCAAGCAGGCAGGAGCCTGGATCCATTGTTGAAGGTCTCTGCATAAACCCCCTGAGGGAACTGAGCCTGAGAGGTGGCCCTGCCCTGACCTGAGTACCTGAACTTAATCCCACACTGAATAGCAGCCCCGCCCCTGCGGAAGCCATGAGGCTGGGAAGCAGCATTTGAATCTCAGACCCCAAGCTCTGGCTGGGAGGATCAGGAGGCGAGGTGGGTGTGAGGAGAATATTCAGAGGTCAAGTCACTGGCTGGGAAAATGCCCAGAAAAGGGAAAAGAAATAAGACTACAGAAGGTTACTTTCTTGGTGAACAGGCATCTCTTCCCCTCCCTTCTGAGGAGGAAGAACAATGCTTACCATCAGGCAAAGACATAGAAGTCAAGGCCTCTGTATCCCAAACATCCAGACTAAATATTCTGTGGGCTCAGGCCATGGAAGAGCTCAAAAAGGATTTTAAAAATCAACTTAGAGAGGGGGAGGAAAAACTGGGAAGAGAAATGAGAGATATGCAGTCAAAGCATGAACAGCAGGTCAGCACCCTGCTAAAGGAGACCCAAAAAAATGCTGAAGAAAATAACACCTTGAAAAACAGGCTAACTCAATTGGCAAAAGAGGTTCAAAAAGCCAATGAGGAGAAGAATGCTTTCAAGAGCAGAATTAGCCAAATGGAAAAGGAGATTCAAAAGCTCACTGAAGAAAACAGTTCTTTCAAAATTAGAATGGAACAGATGGAGGCTAATGACTTTATGAGAAACCAAGAAATCACAAAACAAAACCAAAAGAATGAAAAAATGGAAGATAATGTGAAATATCTCATTGGAAAAACAATTGATCTGGAAAATAGATCCAGGAGAGACAATTTAAAAATTATGGGCCTACCTGAAAGCCATGATCAAAAAAAGAGCCTAGACATCATCTTTCATGAAATTATCAAGGAAAACTGCCCTGAGATTCTAGAACCAGAGGGCAAAATAAATATTCAAGGAATCCACAGAACACCGCCTGAAAGAGATCCAAAAAGAGAAACTCCTAGGAACATTGTGGCCAAATTCCAGAGTTCCTTGGTCAAGGAGAAAATATTGCAAGCAGCTAGAAAGAAACAATTCAAGTATTATGGAAATACAATCAGGATAACACAAGATCTAGCAGCCTCTACATTAAGGGATCGAAGGGCATGGAATAGGATATTCCAGAAATCAAAGGAACTAGGACTAAAACCAAGAATCACCTACCCAGCAAAACTGAGTATAATACTTCAGGGAAAAAATTGGTCTTTCAATGAAGTAGAGGACTTTCAAGCATTCTTGATGAAAAGACCAGAGCTAAAAAGAAAATTTGACTTTCAAACACAAGAATGAAGAGAAGCATGAAAAGGTGAACAGCAAAGAGAAGTCATAAAGGACTTACTAAAGTTGAACTGTTTATATTCCTACATGGAAAGACAATATTTGTAACTCTTGAAACTTCTCAGTATCTGGGTACTGGGTGGGATTGCACACCCACACATGCACACACACACACACACATAGAGACAGAGTGCACACAGTGAATTGAAGAGGATGGGATCATATCTTAAAAAAATGAAATCAAGCAGTGAGAGAGAAACATATTGGGAGGAGAAAGGGAGAAATGGAATGGGGCAAATTATCTCTCATAAAAGAGGCAAGCAAAAGACTTATTAGTGGAAGGATAAAGAGGGGAGGTGAGACAAAAACAGGAAGTTTACTCTCATCACATTCCACTAAAGGAAGGAATAAAATGCACACTCATTTTGGTATGAAAACCTATCTTACAATACAGGAAAGTGGGGGAGAAGGGGATAAGCAGGGTGGGGGGGATGATGGAAGGGAGGGCATGGGGAGGAGGGAGCAATTTGAGGTTGACACTTATGGGGAGGGACAGGATCAAAAGAGAATAGAAGTAATGGGGGACAGGATAGGATGGAGGGAAATATAGTCAGTCTTATACAACACAACTATTATGGAAGTCATTTGCAAAACTACACAGATTTGGCCTATATTGAATTGCTTGCCTTCCAAAGGGAAGGGGTGGGGAGGGAAGGAGGTAAAGAAGTTGGAACTCAAAGTGTTAGGAACAACTGTCGAGTAATGTTCTTGCCACTAGGAAATAAGAAATACAGGTAAAAGGGTATAGAAAGTTATCTGGCCCTACAGGACAAAAGAGAAGATGGAGACAAGGGCAGAGAGGGATGACAGAAGAGAGAGCAGATTGGTGATAGGGGCAATTAGAATGCTTGGTGTTTGGGGGGGGAGGGGACAAAAGGGGAGAAAATTTGGAACCCAAAATTTTGTTAAAATGAGTGTCAAATAAATAAATTAAAAAAAAAAAAAAGAAAGAAAAGGTAGCACCTTCAAAGTTAGCCTTGAAGGAAAAAGAAGATTTGCGAAGGTGAAGACTGATGAGGCTCTTGTAGCAAAGATGGTTGATGTCTCTTGGAAAGGACTCTAGGGCTTGCTGCCCTGAATAACAGAGTGTAGACTGGAGTCTAGAAGAAATAGCATTCTTAGAACTTGGTAATACTTTCAAGTTGCCATATTCCCAGCTGTTTGTTACCTCTGATGATTACTCAGTTATAATGAGGCTATTTGATGACATTTTCCTATCCCCTTTTTCTTTCTGCTGTTTGGTATTTTTTTACTGTAGCTTCTCTATATAAATTGTTAAATAAATTCATATCAGATAAAAAAAGAAAACTACTTGTGATCCTTTGATCATTTATCTATTGTAGAATTGTTCTTAGACTTATAAATTTGAATCAGTTCCTTATATTCCTTTCAAATGAGACTGTTATCAGAGAAACTTGTTGAAGTTATTTTTTTCCTAGTTTGTTGCTTCTCTTCTGATTTTTAGTGCACGACGTGTGTGTGTGTGTGTGTGTGTGTGTGTGTGTATGTACGTGTAAACTAAATTTCAGTTAGAGCTCAGTAAATATATATGTAGAATTTTTTCCTATCTAAGTTCATGGACCCTCTGAAATCAATACACTAGAATAAGATTTCCTCTTCTAGACTACTAATCCTCAAATATTCCTAATCTGGATTTATAATTTCTGTGACACCATTAATTTGAGAGTTAAATTTCCAGCTCAGAATTTCCTAGGCATTAGGAAATATAATCAGTGAAATTTGCAGAAAGTGAGTGGGAAAGACAGTACAAAAGTTGTTTTGAAATTAACGACTTTGAACTTGACATTGAAACAAATAATTGTGACTAGCCAGTCTGTCAGATACTATCACTGATATATAGCCATCTATTGTACAGAGCCCTTAAGCTAATGAATGTTGTTGCGAGGACATGTGTGGATTACTCGACTTTAATTAAGCATGAGATAATACACTTAGGTTATTCCTTTCCCTTTTGGATATTGTGTTATATAAAATTCCCCTCCCCTCTTTGGAACCAAGTTTATTGCCTTGCTGGAAAGTACATAACGAAGTAGTTCACTTGATATGGCAGCCACAGTTTTTCAACAATCAGTTAAGAAGGACTAAGACCTTCATTCTGCTAGCAAATGGGATTTCAGTGGACAGCTGTGTGGCACAGTGGTTAGGGAGTAAACTTGGCATCAGGAAGATCTTCCTCAGACACAATCTGTGTGATACTGGGCGAGTCACTCAACACCTCCCTGGCTCGTTTTCTGCATCTGTAAAACAAGCTTGTTGAGAGAGTCAACAAGGTTAACATGGATTAAAGTGTTACGTAAATGCTTATAATAATGTTAATAATACTAATAAAGATAATGATAATTACATGGGAGGCCTGAACTCTGCTCTGGGACCAGGGAGAAAAAGGGGCTTTCCTGAAAACCTCCAGAGCTCCTCATTGTTGCTGCCCTGTAACATTTGGTGTCACATGAATGCAGCTGAGAGGCATTGGTTTAGGTATCCTGGATTCTTTTTTGTTATTTTCAAGGTCAGGACACTGTGGCAAGTTGTCACTTTAAATCTCATACAAATACATGATCACAAGATAAGCAAATTCATGTGATCATTTTTTCTTTGTATTCTAAAATGTCAATATAAAGTTGAATTTAAGCATTTGTCTCTAAAAAATCCATTTTAAATAGAGCTTTAAAGAGGCAATCATCCTATCATCATTCAAAACAAAAAATAGACTTGATTTGCTTTGCAAATCCCTTAGAGTATACTAAGAAACTAATAAAAATAAGGAGTGAGGCTATAAGGTTAGATTAGAAACGAGAGAGAAGGCATAATATCACACAGTAGAATAGCAAACAGATCATACTCTTTAAAAATTGCTAAGACTAGGCAAAATCAAGGAGCAGTCAAATTTTTAAACCCAGCCAGGGCTAGTGGCACAATGTGAATTTACATAATATTTTGCATAAATGTGCATATTGTGTTCCTAAATTTAAACTCTAAGCATGAAAGCTGGAGATATAGATGTTTTGAAAAGCCTATTAGATATTTCATATTGCTATATTCCTTAACATTTTATTTTAAAATAATCTATGTCTATCCTAGCATAAGAGAGATGGTAGTTGAAGACTGTTGGTTGTTAGCATTTCTACTGGGACATAAGAAATATTCTAGATCTTACTCAGAATAGAAATCTAGGCTGCTCTAGCTCTTTCTTCAGGCTTATTAAGGGCTAATGTGTATAAATGTCAGCAAATTAAACAATACGTAATACAGAACATAGTCATATTAGTAATACAAGTCTATATAGAGTCCACCTTTATGTATTACTAGACAGAATATCTTTGCACATTTTTCAATAGCATCTAATAACTTTCCCTTTAGAAAACTTGACTGAGTATTTACCCCTACACAAATCTTTTCTCCAGAAACTCCTCTGTTTTCTACCCAGCCAATCATTCAAACTGCCATCCAAAGACTTCCAGAAGGTATGGGGGAGGGGAAAGAGGTATCATTACATGACTATAGGGAACTCCTTCCAGTGTGAAAATGTCCTCCAACAGTACAGTTTGGGAAGTCAAGGATAACTTAAGTCTAAAATTGTCAGTGGCACTAAGGGGTTCGGTGCCTTGTACTTGGTCACTTGAGTTGTCAGAGGTAGGGCAAACTCAGTAAAAGTGCTGCAGCCTAATGGTAAAAATAAAATAAAACGATATGCTCATTCTTCTGGTTGACTATAATATTTCACAAAGGAGAGAAAAGGTTTCTCAGGAAGCCTGGGTTCTAATCCTGACCTCACCAATATGTGACCTTAGGCAAGTTACTTAACCCTATGGACAGCACTTCATTTTTAAAATAGAAGGCTCAAATAAATAATCTCAAAGGTCCCTTCCAGCTCTAAGTTTAGTCTGTGCTAATAAATGTGATTTGATGATTCCTTTTGAGAATTCTCCTCCAGAAAGAGAACTATACCCACATAGAATTTTTTAGTTTACTTACACTTAGGGAATAAAACAACTTGCCAGTTTGGGACACAGGGATTTCAGTAGTACTGAAATCCTGGGCAAAATTCCCTTTTAAAATAAACATATCTTTCTACCTCTGGAAAGAAAATCCCTCTGTATTAAATAATGAAGACATACTCTTGTCCTTGGTGTGGCTGCTCTCATGGGCAGGGGTTGGGTATGGGCTGGAGTGGGGAAAAGGGACGAGGAGGAAGGATGTAGCATCTCTCCAGTTATAGCTGCTGGTCCATGATAAATCCTGAGGTTTCTAACTGCTACCCACTCCCAGTACTTCTCTGTAAATGCTATATGTAATTAATAAAATCATTATTTTAAGTGTTATTTATATGGATCCATAATCCATAGATTACTTGGGCCAAAAAAATGTTATTCCTCTTACATACAAGAGATCTACCTTTCCTTTCCGCCCTCTACTTTCTATGTCATGCAAATGTCTGTGTCCCTCTCCTCTTTTTCTGGGATAATAATCCCTTGCATCCTCAAGGACTTGGGGTTGGAAATTCTGAAGTTTCTATTCCTATAAAAGTTCATCCTTTGGAAAAAAGAATCATAATTGATTTTTCCCTAAAAAAAGATTTGAACTGCCATCCTATGAGACTGAACTCTATAAAGACTTTTTCTAAAATTTAGATTGGCTGCAGTTAAACCAATAGAGTAAAACCCAGTTTGAGTTATAGCTATGAAATGACATTATTCTGGAAATCATTCCTGCACAAATGCCAGAAAACATCATGATTTTTTGATTTAAAATTTTTCCAATTCCTTTCTCCAGTGGTTCTCACCACATCGCAAGGCAGCTCATAACAGAATTACACCTATTAAAATGCATTGTTCTAAAAGTTAATTCATGTGCCATAACATGTAAGGATTTAAAATGTGTTTTTAACTCTTCGTTCTTTTTATTGGTTATTTTATGTTCTCTTAGAGACTTGGATTTCTGCCTATCTCTTCCTCTCACCTTCCTTCATTCTTGTTCATCAGTTCCACATCAGTCTGCGCTGATTTGCATTAATTCCAATTCCTCCTTTACAATTGCTAGGGGAAGGTTAACTCTCCTAGGTTGTGTATATTATCAACTGGGTTTGAATTCCAGGGGATCTAGAATAAAGGTTAATAACTGAGGAGGAAAAAGATGAATTCATATTAAAGCTTTAAGTATCTTTGAAAAAAAGAGATTGGGGGTAGTGCTATAAATCAATTAAACATTTATTAAGCACCTGCTACATGTCAGATACTGTGGTGAGTTACAAAGTTACAGTCACAAAGACAACAATGGAATAATCCTGACCCTCAAAGTGTTTGTGTAATGGGACAAAACCACTCATGCACATGCTGTGAAATAGATAGCAGAAAAGCAGGGGAATGCAGGATTTTGGAAAATTAAAATCAAATCTTGGCCTCTTCCCCAACCCTGTAGAAAGAAATATTGTTTTATAGTTCAGCAACTGCCATTAGATAATTCAAAGTTGATGGTGATCATTATCTCTCTTTCATGTTCCTAAAGGAGATTCAGTTTTCACTTCCATATTCAATTCAAAATATTTGAAGAATTGCAGGTATATCTATTGGCCTTGAATTAAAGTAAATGGATTCCTTTGGAGTCTCACATGGAGTCTCACAAGCAATTAAGGTCTAAACCTCTTATTGGTTAAAATCCTGCCCATAAAAAATATACTAGCAGGATTGCAGCCATCACTTGATCTGTGGTGCTCTCTGGTTTATGGGTCTCTTAAGTCAGTAGAACTCTGGGGTCACAAAAATTTGCCACTTCCAAAATGACTCACCATGCATGTGATTGGGCAGCTAGGTGGTTAAGTGGATAGAGTATGTGGCCGGGAGTCAGGAAGGCTCATCTTCCTGAGTTCAAACCTGGCCTCAGACATTTACTAGTTGTGTGACCCTGAACAAGTCACTTCATCTGGTTTGCCTCAGTTTCCTCATGTGTAAAATGAGCTGGAAAAGGAAATGCAAACCACTCCAGGGTTTTTGCCAAGAAAATCCCAAATGAGATCATAAAGAATCAGACATAACTGAAATGCTTGAATATAGCATGCGATAGTATGGGTTTCATAGAATCATAGAGTTGAGAGAAATTAACATGCTATTATATTAATAACTAATTATTAATTGTGATCCACCCTTTTCCTTTCATTTCTGTTAAAACCCTATCCCTGAAAAGGTCAGTGACTCTCCTAAAGACATGACTGAGTGATGAGATTTGCTTCTAGCCTTCAAGGAGAATGCTTGATAACTGGGTGGGTGAAATACCACCTAATTACCGTATAAAGTAGAAATAGAATTTCATGTATAAACGATTTCATGGCCTCGTGTTTGCCCTTGTTCTGGATAATGGATAATATTCCTGCACCTTTGCAGTCACCAATGGAGTGGTTATGTTATGGTTGTGCTTGTTCCCATGCTTTTTAGCATGATGCTTTCATAGCCCCAAAATTTTAATAAATTTCTAGCTCTCTGGACACCATAGAACTTGATTCATGAAAGAAACACTAAATGGGACATGAGAGAGGCATTATAGTGCATTTAAAATGTACTGATGCTGGAGGTAAGAGAAAGGGGTTAGAATCCTATGTCTCTGGGTCTCACCTCATCTGTAAAATGTGAACTGTTGAATTAGATAGCCTCTAAAGTCCCTTCAACTTTAAATTTCTGGTTTATGACATACCACAGTGATACTTAGACTTTATTTTGGATCTTCAGGCAATTTCAGCAGGACAAAATTCCCTAGATGCCCCTTATTTCAATTGATCCTATTTGCTACTGCTCCTTCTGCTTCCTCCATCCTTTCTGAACTTCTCTATCAGATTGGAGATGATGGATAGCGTCCTTAGGGAACATGATAAACAGGTTCTGATATCTATACAGATTGGCTTGGAACAAGTAAATATGACTTCACTGAGCAATAGTAGGGGACGACAACATATCCACACCATTGGATTAGTTGAGTTCACCTGAGAGAGAATTATCTCCACATGGAGACTATGAAATGGCTAAAAAGTAAGAGTAGAATAAAAGAATTCTCCAGTGAGCTTCCTTGTCTTGAACTCAGCTGACAGTATGTTGAGCTAGAATCATTAAATGGCTGAGTCATGTGGACTTATTTATAGAAATGTAGGAGTTAATAATGGCAATTCAGGGCCAGGTTATTGTCACTAGAATTTATATATACAAGTGGCTTAGACTTGGTGATCAATGAAGATTATATGAGGAAACGACAGAAACTATAACATATAACATCAGACTGTAAATATTTAGTACCAAAATAAGGCATGACCAAATAAGACATGGTAGCTAAAAATGATATATTATTACTCTGCATCTTTCTTGGACTGACAGTCAAATTTTCATACAGCAATTATAGATCTCTGAAGATCCTGAAGAACATAAATGATAAACTGTTATATCAACTCAACCATTATCATAAACTGTTGCCCCAAACTGTCCAAGCATATCACTAATCTTTAAAAACTTAGAAATAATTTGAATAGATATTGTCCTACTAAATACTTATCATCTCAAAGATTTATGGAATGAAAAATATATAGATATTGTAGAAGAGGTCAATATCACATGGAAGCAGGACAAGGTATGTATCATCCCTATTGACCTGTCTGCTATTGGATCTGTTCTAAACATTCTTTCAGTAAACTATGGAGAATGGTCACATTTTCTAATGTTTTTATTCAACTACAAAAAGTAGTTGTTGTGTCTACTTGTTTAATAGTCTATAGGACATCAAATATTAAATAGAGGTTATTACCCAGGTGCATTTTTATATGTACCCTACTGAAAAAAATGAGAACAGATAGGTAGTTGTGGTGTGGGATAGGGAGTTGTATTTGAATTCATAAACTCTTTGATGACTGATCAAGTTCTGGGTACTCCACAATGTCTGCTTCAGCCTCTATCGTGGCTGATTGAACAAATTGTTCTCATCTACCCCTTCTGCTAGGGAAAGTCTTCACATGCTTAGGGTAGACAACCCCTTAACTCACCTATGGGTTTGAGACCTATATAGGGTTTTCAGGGAGGATTAATACTTCTGGTATGAGTGCTTGTTGAACCCTTTTCAGGGCTGCTTATCCACCTACGGTGTGCACCTGCACCCAACTCTCACCTATGACTCCAAGAAGCTATAGCATGTCAAGCAGCCACACTCTAGTAAAGTGTCTGGACCGATCAACCAACCTAGGCTGAAGGTATCAGACACAGCAAATGGAAAGAGGGATGAACAGATACTCTAATTTGTGCCAATGTAGTTGCATTGAGTTGTTCCTGTAGACAAGAGCTGATGACAATTCTCAAAGAAGAGACATATTACCTGCTCTTTGTTCCTGAGGAATTATACCATACATTGATTCTTGATTGTCCAAGAAAGTATTACAAAAGCTAAGAACAAATAACTAAAAGAATGTAGCTCCTGTCAACCAGAAAATTATTTTTATTCCTTTCATTTTGATTTTAGACTCGACAAAGAAATGGTTTGTATTGGTTATAATGACATTAAGTCACTTCCTTTTTTTTTCTATATGGATAGCATCAGTTTCTTTTTTATCCACTAATAAGTGGCCTTCTGGCACCATGAACCTTATATTCTTCTTGCACTGTATAAAAATTCCTGTTGTAAGAAGTGAAATTCTTTGTGTATTGTTGAGGGAATACCATTGTGCTATGGTTTATTTTCTCTGAATAGAGGAATTCTTTCATACAGGATTCTCAGAGATTAAACTATCATCCCCTTTAACCTGAACATATCTAAATTTACTTGGAGAGAGAAGGATTTTGAAATTACAATCCTATCAGTGCATTGTAAACAAAAAACCACTGATCTGTAAACAAAGGTCTGGTAAAGAGTATTTGAATGAGGGTCAAAGGAAGAACATAAATAATATTTTGTTTAAAATATATCATAAACCACTGGATAAGAAGGAGGTCATGAACATTAAATTCTGGAAGCAGATCTCAAAGATGTTATAGAAGCCAAATATTGTAGAAGTGTGAGACTTCCTTGAGCAGGAAATCTGCTGGTAATTTTTCTCTGCTAAACGTGTAGCACGTAAGAAATTCTTCACTTTCCTTGTTCAAATTTTTGTCCTTCAAAAGGTGGAAAAAAGTAGAGAGCATGACTGTAGAACTAGAACTTGAACTGATTCTGACCAACAGGGAAGATCTGGTTGCTAAAATAGAAATTTTTTTGAAATAAATGAACATGCCGTCTTAGTATTCAGGACAGATGAATAGAATATTAGGCATATTTTGATATTTATCCAAGGCTATGGACCATATTTAAAAGAATTCAGGGAAGGGACAGATAGGATTTAATGATTTGATATTCTACAGAAGAAGGTTGCTTATAAGAGATGGAAGTTTTTGAAAGATGAAATTATGAAGACGTAAATGTAACTAACACCTATCAGGAATAAAAGGGGGAAACCTCTAAAGAGACCACTATGGTTCCATGGGAAATTATTTGGCCAGCTCATTTTGAAAAGGAACATATAGAAGATAGGTTAAAGTCAGTAAATGAGATAAATGCAAAAGAGAAAACATAATCTTCTGCAATGGAGATGGTACCATAACTCCCCATCTTAATGAATATAATCAATTTTAGGGCATTATGAGGTTTTAATGTATAAATGAGAGGATGCCTATGTCATGATACTATTAATATGTGAGAAAGTCTCTCTGAGTCATGGAATTAATCCAGGACCAGGATGTAATCCCAAAGTAGTAGTCAGTAAGGAATTTTCCTATATTCCCCATCAGAATTGAATAAGCCCTCAATTAATTTGAGATTATAAGACTGGATATTCAATCAAAGGTAACTGACACTATGTAGGAAACATTTTGTGACTGGCTAACTCTCATAAACTAGATATACCTCTGGGTCTATGTATAAAAACAGTAAACCATCCAAAGTTAGCCAGCTCATGGATAGAGAATCTCATGGATAGAGAATCTCAAATTTAGGAATTTATTAGCACAGGAGTTGTAGTTTTCTCTTTCAGAGAAAAGTAAGATAAAAAGTAAGCTCAGAGGGAATAACATACTCCTCACCATGCCACAGACCACAGTGACCAAATCACAAGTTGAAAATAGTGTGTCCAGTTGGATTCTTAAAGACACACCAATAGATATGGAAAGATAGTCCATCAGGGAAGAAGTCATCTATGCAGAACATAATCCTTTTTGGTGCTGCTGGTGGTGGTAGAGTGGAGTATGAACTCCAAAACAGATTTCTGGTAACAAAACTTATAAGTTATGATGTTGTCACACATTTGCTACACACATCTGGCATTGTACTTTACATTTAAGACCACTTCTTCTATGGATGCTGCATATGTTTGTGGGAGAATGTGTCCCAGACTTTTGAGGGAAAAGTTTTCTACTAACTGTTCTTACTATACCATCTTATTAAATACCTTTTCTAAGAGTTAATTATGTCTACTTGCCAATTATTAATGGGAAGCACATCAATGGGGACACATGGGTGATAGAATTATAAAGAATGATAGTGATGGAATAATAAAGTAAGCATTTTTTTCAGGATGACAGAGGCATGGAGATGTGGTTGTTGCTTTATTTTAATACTCAGGCTATCAAAGTTATCTCTATGTAAAATCTTCTAAAAATCTTGTATGATTTTACTAGGTGCATGGGTGAAATCTTGATGGAGAGCCCTTTTGATGGTATTTTGTTCTACACAATCATTCACTTTTTTATTTTTAGGAGAATAACTTTCCTCAACATCCTTACTTCTTGGTGGTATTACTTTATCCTGGGACTCACCCTCCTGATTGCTGTTTTGTAGGATCATCTTTTGTTGAGGAGCCCCAACCATACTGCTCACTTGACTCTAAAGTGCTCCACCTCCTTAAGCAGCTTGGCTCTCCCTCTTCTCCAGCTCCCCTTTGTGTTTTGTCTTCTCCTTGAGAATAGGAACTCTTATATTTATATCATTAGTGCTTGGTGTAGTAATGACAGGAAGAGCACATGGTAAGCAGTTAATACATACTCTATTTGTCTTTATATTTAAGCAATAAGTACAATAGAATAATATATTTTCTGTACCTTTCAGTTTATATGTGTGTGTCCTTCGTTGCCGAAGAAGACCATGCCATCAGAGAAATGATGACATGACTTGCACTTGACTTTGTTTTGAGTGAGGGAGGGCTGTGCAGGTCACCAGCCTCACTTCTCCTCCAAAACCAACTGAATCCAGTGACCAGATATTCATCAGGATGACTGGAGATGACCCAGGATGAGGCAATTGGAGTTAAGTGACTTGCCCAAAGTCACACAGCTAGTGAGTGTCAAGTGTCTGAGGTGAGATTTGAACTCAGGTCCTCCTGACTCCCGCATGGGTCTCTAGCCACTACACCACCTAGCTGTCTTATCTTTCAGTTTATTATATAACTGAAAGATGTGGTGTCTTGGAGAACATCATCTGTGAAAGCCTGCCTATTCCTTTTTGTATCTTCACTAAGGATGCCCTTGGTTTACATATAGATTATTCTTCCAAAGATTTTTATAGAAATGGGAAATTAAGTATTTAAATGAGTTGCTGATTTTCTTAATGCTACATCACATTTCTCTTTGATTTGATCTTATTATTATTTTTTTTTTTGCACCACAACAGCTTCCTGAATTATTCCCCCTCCCCACAGTTAAGGAAAAGACACTGATTGCATATCTAACATTTTGTGCCTATAGTCCCTCACCTCTCTACAAAGCAGGGGGAAATATGCTTCCTTACCCACCTGATTTCTGATACCAATATTAGACATCATATTTACTTTGAGTTGATTTTGATTATTCAAGATCTTTTAAATTTTATGTATTCAAAGTAATTCATTTTACCTTTTGTGTTCTCCTTTGTTTCTTGTTTGGTTACAAATTTTCCTCTCTCCCACAACTGTGAACAGTACCACCTCTCATTCTCCTTTAAATTTTTCTTAATCATGTAGAAGTTACTAATAATCTCTCAACTTCCTCTTTAAAAATTAATATCTCTCCTCCCAAGCATTTGACGTCTTCCTCTTTTTAAAGATATATTGAAATTAATACCTCCATACCCTCAAAACTGTGTTAACTCTAACATAGGTCTCCTTTTTGTATTTTTAATATTCTTATTCTCTAGTTGTTTTTCAGTCACATCTAACTCTTCGTGGACCCATTTGGGTCTTTCTTGGCAAAAACCATGAGTAACTTGCCATTTCCTCCTACATCTTATTTTACAGATGATAGAGTGAAGTGACTTGCCAAAGGTCAGAGAACTAGTAAGTGTCTGAGGCCAGATCTGAACTCAGTAAGATGAGTGTTCCTGACCAGATCCAGCACCCTATCCCCTTAGTTTTCATTAGTGCCATTTCTACTTCATGTAGCGTATTAAAGTTTTTGATGTTAGAGTTCAAGTGGGATTGGCTGCACTTTCATTTATGGAAAAAATACATCTTCCATTTTTAATCTGCTGTTCTTCAGTTGCTCTTTCAAGATGATTTACTTTATCTGGGTCTCTTGCCAAGCTTTCTGTAAGCTTATTTTTTTCCTTCACTCACATTTCTTAGTTTTAGGAGGTGATGTGGCTTAAAATCTTGCATTTTCTTTTGTTCAATTTTACAAATGCTTTTATTTGCTAAAGCAACGTTCTTGACAACTATATCTCTCTACTTGGCAAGGACATCAAGTGTTTGGGGATGACATGTTTCTAGGCTTTTTTGATTTCTTTGTTGTGGTGATTTAATTAGAATGGTTAAACTTCCTTAGGAAAGGGTGATTGTATCAATGGGTTATTTAATCCATCTCCCATTCTCTAGGCTTCAGCAACATCTTTAAATAAGTTAGATAGAAGTTACCTTAATTTTGTACCATATCTTTTTATTTTTTTTGACCTTTCTTCTATTGGGGCATGGCTTTTCATCTTTACTCTAACAAGTCAATTGTCTGGACATCTATCATCCTCCAAAACAATTTTTACATTGGTAATTTATCATTTCTTGTTGGTTAGAATATAATCAGTTACATTTTTGGTCATTTTTTTAATGTTTTCCATGTTCAAAGCTTGCTGACTCTTTTTAAAGAAAATTTGCATGATATATTGAAATAAGGCTTCCGTGGTCTTTTGGTTTCTCTCATTTCTTCTGAAACGTTTTCCAGTATTTTTTTTTGCCACCTTTTCTGTTGGCCTTTGCAGTATAGTCACTATGTATCAAAGTATATGCTGATTTTATTTGGTTCATCTTAGTGCAGCCTTTGTAGAATTTCTCTCTTTTCATCCTCTGCAAAAGATATTGGCACGGAGGCTGCAGCTTGCTTCATGATCTTTCTCCTGAATTGTTACTATGAGCTTAATACAAGAAGGCCCTTGCTGTTTTTGGACACCCAGTAAAATCAGCTTCTCAATTCCTTAACTTGTTTCTCCAAGGAGTATCTGGGAGCTACGTATTTGCACATAGGTGCAATTTTTCGCAATATTTGTTCCAAAAGTAGCAAGTTTATACAGCTTCCATCTCTGTGATACCCCAGCTTTACCTTCCAGGAGAAGAGAAGGACGTTTTTATAATGAATTCTGCATTTTTTAGTTAGAATACAAAGCTTAGGGGTGTTCTGGCTTTCATGCAAAACCCATCATTTCAGATTAGATTAAATTTGATTTTCTGATTTTTTCTCCTTGGGCAAGGAAAAAATCCAACTTGTTGTGCACACTATTTAAGAACATAATGAGATTTTTTTTTTGGTCTAGAACATTTCATTGTTTTAGGGAATTTGTAGTGTGTAAACTCCCTCCATTGATGTATAAGGGCAACTTGTGGGTAATTTACAGCTTTAGAAATGGAACAAATGTGCCAGAGGTATTATTTAAATGAGTTTTTCCTAATTTAAGACTGTGTAACCGTTAAGCAACCCTTCCCCTCTCTATATAGGGAAATCATTACTCTGTTAGATTAAATTTTCATTTTCTTTGAAAAAACATTTCTTCTATCACCTAGTATTATTGAAGAAGATTTTTTCCTGCTGGGAAATAATAGAAAGATAGTTCCTATTAATTAGTGGTTGATTTAGTATCTGATATGAATTTGGGATAAACAGCTTGGCTTTGAGTTAATTATAGCTCATGTAAATCCTAAGCAAGTTATCTCTCATTTCCTGTACATATTTCCCAAGTAGATGCATGACATTTTCTTTCATGCACATTTGTTTTTTGAAAAAATAGATTTTGCCCATCAGCCATACTTTGTAGGAAAGGAATCCATTTTCTCATGATGTCATAAGGCCCAGGTATCAGAAATGATTGAAGGGAAGTGATGACTGGTGCAAGGAAAAAAAGAGCCACAGTGTGTCCAGGAGTTATAGCCCTGACCAGGAATGCAGGGGCAATACCAGCTCCAGCCATGAGGCCTCCAACAAAGACTCCTTGGGGACAAGCAGACTATGGTAACTTCAACAACTGTAGCCTTTGGCTATGGAGAGACCAGAACCAAGATGGCTAGAGGAGCCACAGAAGCCAGGAGCAGGCAGGATAGGAACTTGGAGGGAACACAAGTGCTGTCTTCCTTATAGTTCTCTGACTTCACCTAAGCTTCAGAGACTGCCATATACATAGAACCTCAGAGTTAGGAGGAACTTCAGAGGCCGTTTAAGACTGACCCATACCTGAATAAGGACATCCCCTATAAAATGCCAGGCATGTGATTACCCTGAATCTGCTTGAAGAATTTTAGTGGTGGGGAAAGTGAGAATGCTCTACTTAATGGAATATCCCACTTCACTCTTGGGTCATATTTATCCTTTGAAGGTTTTTCCTTTTCTTAAGTCTAAATGTGCCTCTTTACAGTTTTTACCTTTTGTACCTAGTTTAGCCTTCTTGCATCAAACAGAATAAATTATGACAGACCTTCAAAAACTAGACGTTCCTTCTCTCCCTCCCTCCCTTCTAGGGGAAAATGTTTTAAGTCCTAAGACAATGACTTATAAAAACAAGAGATACTAATGGCCAAAAATCTACACACTCTAAAGCACTGCTTTAGGGTAAAGATTCTCAAGTTCCTTCGACTGATGCTCCAATGACATGATTTTAAAACTGTTTTGAAAACTGTTGTTTTTCTCTGGATACTACAATTTATGTAATGCAATCCAACACACATACATAATCTATTATGTGCAAGGCATTGGGAGTAAAGACAAAAGAACCAGTCCATGTACTTAAGGGGCATACATTTTACTGGAGGATAAGGCATGTCAGTGGATAGGTATAGGAATGATTATTTGAGGAGGGAGAGATCACTAACAATTAAGAAAAAAAAGTAAAGGTTTCTTGTAGGAGAGAACCCATGAGATGAGCATTAAGGGAAACTAGGGATTCTAAGAGAGAGAGGCAAGGAGGGGGTTGATTCCAACCATCTCATATATCCAGTAAGTTGCCAAATATTGATTTTTTAAAATCTTCATAACATTTCTTGCACTCTCCCCTTCCTGCTCACTTAGCCATCACCTTTGTTTGGGCTCTCCTCTCCTCTTGCCTGGACCATTGTAATGTGTAATTGGTTTCAGTGCCACAAATCTCTCCCCACTCAAGCCCATTTCCCACACAGCTGCCAAAGTGATTTTTCTTTTTTTTTCTCCTCTTCCGTTTTGCTGCTGCTACTACTGTTACTGCTGCTACTGTTACTGCTGCTGCTGCTGCTGCTGCTGCTGCTGCTGCTGCTGCTGCTGCTGCTACTACTACTACTACTACTACTACTACTACTACTACTACTACTACTACTACTACTACTATTTCTGAGGTTTCTGCTAATTCTCCTGCAGCCACTAACTACTATTACTGCTCATTATAGATGATTGTTCCTCTGAGATAACACTCCATCTCTTATTTCAGTTCCTTTGTACTAGCTGTCTCCCAAACCTGGAATACACTCCTTTATCTCCACCTCACAGAATTCTTCTCTGTATTTAAGACACAATTCAAGGACTACCTTCCACATGAAGACTTTCCTTGTCCTCTTAATTTCTAGTGATCTCCCAAGTACTTTTTATTTTTAAAATGTATTCATATATATGTACATATATGTATATATACATGTATGTACTTGTCACCCCTAATAGAAGATAAACTTCTTGAAAATAGGAATAATTTCATTCCTAGTATTTGTATTTCATGCCTAGCACAGCTCATATCACATAGTTGGCACTTAATAAATGCTTATTGATTAGATATTGTGTAATGGATGCCTATGGTTTGTACCTATGTACCCAGTATAATTTGCAAGGACTGAATTTTTTTTAAATGAGAAGAGAAAGTAGTAGGCATACCTTGTAGAGAAAGGACTCACTTTCCCATGGAGTGCTGGACCCAAGGTTCAGGTTTTTATTAGAGGAGAATAGGAATTCATTTCCCCTCCTGGTATGGGTTCTAGGCATGGTCTTTTGATTAAAGAAAAGTTGAGGCTGATGGGAAAGAGATGGGAATTGTATACATGGATATGATGGGGACATTTGAGAGTCATTACACTCACCAAGAACACATCAACAGCAGCAAAGGCATCAACCATTGGACCAGTACTGTGGAGGACCTGAGGCAATTAATTTATGAGAATTGCAAAAACCTGGCTGGAGCAGCAACAGAGGAAAGCAAGATTGGAACTGATAGAGCAGCAGACCTGGCACATGGAAGCTGGAAACAGCTAGGACTGAAGCTTGGAGGCAAAACAGATGATACATTCATGGAAGTCCTTTAAGTCCCCCTCTACAGGGACCTCTCATATTGGTGTTGTGAATTTTGTCCTTTATGATCTTGGTAGCAAGTTCCATTTTATTTGCTGGTTTGCTATGAAATAAATTGCTTTATATTAAAAATGATTGGTTGCTAACATATTAGATAACTGACTAAACTAGAAATGAGCCAGAGGCAGATATTTTCGGTTGCACTGCATGGGGGTAAAATGTAAGCCACAGAGATGATGAATTATTGGTAGGTCTTCCAGATGGAACCTGTGCCCATGTCAATCTAAACTTTCATTTCTGGTTTATGGATAACACTTGATATGAATTTAGTGTATTAGATACTAGTTTAACAATTTTAGAGGGAATATTTTCTTTCAAAAGAGAATAGAAGCATGTGATTGTCTTCACCTGACTCCTCCTCTTCTGTAATCTAATTCTAATTGAAAATTACAGTAACTTAGTTATGTGGGGAAATAATGGAGTTCACTGGGAAATAAACTATTGTTACCCATTAGATTGTAAAGATAGTGTGGCTTAATGGGAAGAGAAGAGGGCATGACATAGGACAGTTTGGATTTGAATCGTAACTCTTCTGCTTTTTAGCCTCTAACTTTGGTGAAGAAGGAAGGAACCTCAGAGATGATTCAGTCTATTCTCATCTCTTTATTTACTGATCAGGAAATGGAGCCCAGTTGGGTCCTTTGAACTGCTGAACCCAGTTAGAACCAAGGCACCATGAAACTTATTAATGTCCAATTTACAAATAACCATTGAGGAAGTTCTTTTGTGTAATTACCTGTGAGGTAATATGTATTTACGCAGAGGACCTCCAGAACTTGGAACACATTTCCCTATAGAAACAGCCTGTATATGGTGGATAGGGTAGTTAAAATAGTATTATTAATACAATTAGCATATTTCAGGTGTATTATGGGTTAGTCTTCTTTGGAATGAACCAGGAGCTCAATTGCCATGTATAGCATTGTTTTAAGGGAATATGTGTTCTAAGTTCCTAATAATTGACTTAACCAATGAACAATTTTAGAGCATAACCTGTTCTTAAATTGGAGACTGTGCTGTCTTTTAAAGTTCAATCATTGTCTGCCAGTTATTTTGGACACATAATACTTAGACATTATGGGAATTTGAGAAGGTTTTTGGAGTGGATTTCAAGGGATTGCAATGTCCTAACATAGGATCAAAAAAGAATAAATAGGATTTAGAATGGGTATATTTTTGGTTACAGTATCTCTCTTTTTTGTTAGCTCTTCCCTTAGGATTTAAAACATCTTATTTTGAAGTACAAATTAACATAATTAGATAAGAAAGTTTTAGCTGAAAATAAAAACATATTAATGTGTATGTTAAAGAAACATTTTATACAATCCCTGTCTTCCATTTATACCAATTAGGAAACTATCTCTAGGACTGGTCTGCCAGAAGCAATTAAAGGCCAGAGGTCCAGGTCTCAACTTTAATGAGTTGCTCTGAGGGAGCTGGTCTCTCTGAACAAATTGGTAAGTACAGTATGTTCTCTGTAGGACTTAATCCAAGTTTTCTTGTTTCTCCTCCTCTTCTATTTATCTTATTCAATAAAATTAAAGTTCCAAAATTGAAAACACTTCTCATCAGTAATTTGCAGTAAACTGCAAAAGTTATGGCCATACACCTTTGATGTACCATGGAGGCAATTACACTTTGCCCTAGGGTGCATTTCAATGTGGGCCATGCTAGCCTTCCTTGCCCTTCACCAACTTTCCAATTTCTTACCCTTTCCTTTAATAAAAGAGGAAAGGTCACTGTATGTAAAGTGAGTCGTAATTTTCTCTCTAATTGGCACTGAATTTTTATATGCTCCTTGCTTTCATGGGTAATACTACAACATAACAAATGCATTTTGCCTGTCAGGGATCCAAAATGTTTTGTAACTGGGACTACATGGACCTAGAAAATGGTTGTTAGTATCTTTATCATCCCTATGTGCTGAATTTTCCCAAAGCCAGTAAGAACAGAAGAGCTATGTTGAGATTTATGAAATGAAGTGCTTTACAAACTGTTTTAATCTTTACAATATGGTTTTAGGGAAAGACCTCAGTAACAAGCAAATTTTTTATGTGCTTTTCACCATTCCTCTTTCCCAAATAAAAGAAGAAAATAGCAGGAAGTCAATGTACTGAGAAATACTTCCAATTTAAAAAATATTTTATTTTTTCAACTATCAATTGTTCAATCATTGAAATTATCAATTTTTTTTCATTCACTTTTTCTTCCTCCCCCCCTCCCCAAGAAAGATGGAAAGAAAGGAAGGAAGGAAAGAAGGAGACAAGAGAAAACCCTCAAATGACAGAAGCTCAGTCAAGTAAAACAAATTCCTACCTTGGTAATATCCAAGATAAAAGAAAAAATCACAGAAGAATATTCTATAGGAAAGGGTATGGAGTAGGAGCGTAATTTTAAGGGTACAATTTTCCCTTACCTTCCATTCCCCCACATTCTTGTTACTGCAACATATTTATGCAGAGAAAATTAAGGATGAATTAAAAAGGAATTTATTAAGTGATGAATATATATCCAGAGCTGTATTAGGTGCTGGAGGTACAAACACTGAAATAGCCACCAGCTGGTGCTATCAGGCAGGGCTTGTTATATAGGTGAAAGAATAACTCTTACCTTTGGAACTTTGATTTTGTCCATTCTTTCCAAACTTTACCTTTGTTTTCTCTCCAGGTACTTCTTAACCTTTAGTTATAACCTTTGTGGGTCAAGAAGAGGTGATTAAGTTATTCACTCATTCTATTTTAAGCACCAAGGTTATCATGAAAGACATAAATCACCAAAGGAGTTAAGATCATCCATAGTTTTTTATGAAAGAAAATCAGGGACTAGGAACGGTTTAAATAAACAGGGAAATCATTGAAAAATTCATGCAAGCTGCAGACAAACTTGAAGGCATGGAGGGGGTATTAAATCTTCACTTTTTTTTTCTCCTTATCTCAACTCTAGTTTGTTCCAGTTCTACCTCTCTCTGGCTCAATGACTTTGAATAGGCAGAAAAGTGAATGCATGTGAGCTCTACTTACATTGACACCCAACTTTTCATGTCCATTGAGAGTGCTCAATCCTAGGCTGCCATACTGCTTTTGCTGCCACTCTTTTCCCTTTAGGATCAGCTTGACTTAGCCTTTCATTTCTGGGCTCTTTATATTCCTTTTCCTCTAGGCAATAGGAATGTCCATTTGAGCTACATTTCCCAGAAGACCATGCAGATGTTCTCTGGAAGCCTTCTTTCTCTGTCTTCAGAGCCTATTCTGTCTCAAAAGTCTATTGACATTCCTCCCTGTGGTTTGCAATTTTGTTGTCTCTTGCAAAATCAGCTGCAGAACACTTGACATGTGGAATTACACATTGTAGTATCAAAATAAACATCAGCACTTAAAAGAAAAAGGATGATTAACTCAGTACTCCAAATCCGTCAGTCCATAACTATTTATTAAGCACCTATTGCATGTCAGATACTATGCTAAGCACTGGGGATATAAAGAAAGACAAAAGACTGTCCCTGCTCTCAAGGAGCTCACAGTCTCAAAAGAGAGACAGCATGGAAACAACTATGTATAAACAAGCTGCATAGGATCAATTGGAGATAATCAGTGGAGAGAAGACACTAGAATTAAGGGGAAAAGTTTCATGTAGGAGGTGGGATTTAAGCTGAGACTTGCAGGAGGCAGGGATGAGGAAGGGGAGAATCCTGAGCATGGGGGACAGCCAGTAAAAATGCCAAGAGTATGGATATGGAGTGTCTCATATGAGGAACAACTGGGAAGTCAACGTCATTGAATCACTGAATTTACTGGGGACAGGAGATGTACTGTGTAAGAAAACTAGAAAGAGGTGAAGGTAGGTTATGAAGGAATTCGAATGCTCAATAGAGAATTTAATATTTGATGCTAGAGGTGATAAGGGATTACTAGAATTTATTCAGTAGGGGGGCAACATGATCAGAATGTTCTTCATAACAAATACATATCTATAGTGCATGCAATAGACATAATGCAATGCAAAGCACCCCTTGACAGGCCTTCTCGGTGACTATAGGTCTAAATCCCATGTGGGACATAACACACTCAGACATTACAACCATCATTGCATACTCTAGGAAAAAAAATCAAGTATGAGTAACAATAAACAAAGGAAATCAATAATGACATCAATAGGGCTATAAAAGAACAATATCCACAGAAATAGCATCGTATATAAAAATAACTAATGGAAAAAAAATGCATAGGTAACAGATTAATGTAGCTGTTGTATAGGCAAGATACTAGCACAAAAACAAATAAACATGGAAATTAAAACAAGCTTAATGCATGCAGTGATTAATGTACAAATGAACACATGTAATTACATGCAAGGCACACATTACAGAAGTAAACATTAGTGTAATCATCTGAATATATATGTAGCCATTTTGCCTGGAATATCATAACTTAGTCTTGTCATAGGTTCAATAGTCCCAGTTCTCCTGCAACCTGGTGTGCTGTCTGCCCCATCCCAGATGCTATGGGTTGATCATAATGTTAATCAGAACTCTAGCCCTGTTGACCTAATCTTGAAATTGTAGTGGCGCCAAACTGACCAGTAGTAGAACTACTTCATGGAGTGTGTCCATCTCTACCCTCAGAATATTTATAGCTTAAGTACTAGGAAGAAAAAGTGATGACACTTGGTTTGGTTCTCACTCATTATTCAAACTTAATTGCTTGGTTATAGTGTACAAAATCTTCTCATGAAATATCTGTTTCTGGGCCATTGCGTGACTGGAAGGAGGTCTCTTTTGTGGAGAGGCCACCAAGGTGAGTCAATGTTCATCTTTCTTTCCCTGCCCTTCCGCGAGTCCATCTAACTCACCTACTGGCAATAAATGATGGTGATGGTTTGTCTTTGCAGGGACCTTGCCAGTCTCTGGGGATGATTCTGTGAGCAGGAAAATTTTCCAATCTTTCTGCAACTAGATAAGGAATAGATTTCTATCAACCTGTTACACTTGAGTATCCCATGAACATTAAGATTTCTCACTAAAGCTCTGTTACCTTGTTGAAGGTCTTGTCAATAGACTCAGACATCACCCTGTCATTTCTTTCTACATTCTTCTGCATAGCTACATGATAAATGTTTTATAAACTTCTCTCTTACTTGAGAGAAATACTGGTTGTGAGTGTTCAGTCTTTCCATCTTCAGATCGATTGGCATGAATGACTCACTCTTAAATATCATCAGGTGGGAGCAAAATTGGAAGCATCGTTCCTTGAGGAATTGTCCATCTGTACAAGGAAAGCCACATATTGGCTCCACTGAGATTTTTCTCCTGCTTTCAGTATCCTTAATTTGTTCAGATTGTGGGTCCCTTTGTAGGTGGTGTGATGGTATTCTAGACTTTTTGATACCAGCCAAGGTTGACATCTCCGTAATGTATTTTCAGAGTCTCTGCCTTGATCTGAATGGATTCTAGCAGGAAGTCAATGTACAGAGCAATACTTCCTTATTTTAAGAAAAAAACTTTTATTTTTTCAATCATCAATTGTTCAATCCCTGAAATGATCAATTTCAATTATTTTTCATTTGCTTTTTTTCCTCCTACCTCCCTTCGCTAAGGAAGATAGAAGAAATGAAGGAAGGAAGAAAAACCCTTCATATCACAGAGGTACAGCAAAACAAATTCCTACCTTGGTAATTTCCAAAAATGTGTTTCTTATTCTGCATCCACTCTCTATCATGAAATGGGAGTAATAGTCATTACAACACACATACAGAGCACCTACTATGTGCAAACACTCTAAAATACTTTACAATTATTATCTTAGTTGATTCTCAGCAACCTTGTGAGGTACATGCTATTATTATACTCATTTTACAGATGATGAAACTGAAGCAATCCGATGTTAAGGGACTTGCTCAAGGTCATGTAGTAAGTATCTAAGGTGGAATTGTAGTCAGATCTTTCTAGCTCTAGACCCTGACCTCTATTTACTGCACCACCTAGCTTATATTCCACTAGAATTGCAGTTTTTTGGAGTTCTCAAGTCTTTCCAAGCTGTTCATTTTCATAATGTTGGTGTTAGGGTATAAATTATTCTTCTGCTTCTGCTGTCATACCAGTCTTTCCATGTCCCTTTGAAAAAGGTTTTTCTTCATTTCCTATAGCTCAATAATATTCTATTATTACACCACAATTTGTTCAACCATTTCACAATTAATGGGATCCCCCCTTTTTGCCATATAAAAAGGGCTGCTCTCAATATTTTTGTACATTTGGGTTCTTTTTCTCTTTCTTTGACCTTTTTGGGATACAGACATAGTAGTGACATTGCCAGGTCACAGTTTAGTAAAATTAGGACATTGTTCCAAATTGCTTTCTAGGATAATTGTAGTAATTAACAGCTTCACCAAAAGTTCAATAATGTGCCATTTCTAGATCTAGATCTAGATTCAGATCCTCCAACATCTGCCGTTTACCATTTTTAAATCAGTTTTCCCAATATGATGGATATGAAGTGGAATCTCAGAGTAGCTTTAATGGCCATATCTTGAATTATTTGTGATCTGGAGCATTTAAAAAATATATCTATAGATAAATTAGGCTTATTCCCTTGAGAACTACTTGTTCATAACCTTTGATTATTGTTATTTGGGAAATGGCTCTTATCTGAATAAATTTCAATTTGCTCCTTATTTATTGTGGAAATGAGACCTTTATCTGAGAAACTGACTCCGGAGAACTTTCCTCAGTAAATTGTTTCTTTTTTAATTTTTATTTTAAACATTTTTGTTTTATTTATCAAAACTGTCCATTTTATCTTCTGTGATTCCCTCTATACTTTGTTTTCTCATGAACTTTGCCCCTATCCATAGATCTGGAAGGAATTTTTTCCTTGTTTTTCTAATTTGTTTACAATATGACTTTTTATATCTAGGCCATGTGTCCATTTGCAGCTTATCTTGGTATGAGGTATGAGGTGTTAGTCTAAACCTAATTTTTGCAATAATGCTGTCTGGTTTTGAGAAATATTTCTTCCTTAATTGTTTAGCAACTGTGGAATCTTCTTGCTTCCTGGGTTTGCTTGTGAAGTGGTCAGTAATTAGCATTTACATGACTTAAGTTCTTTCCTATTTCCTTTCAGAGTCAGGAAGTCAGTGCAGACTTGTTCCAAAAGTTTTTCAGTGCTTAGTTGTCTAAATATGCGGCACAAGTTGCTAGTCCTTTTCTTTGTATACAGTGAGCACAAACGTCTCTTCTTGGTAACATTTGCAATTATCTCGGTCCAGTAAACTCTGTGGTCTTCTCTTGGTGTATATGTCCAAAATCACCATGGAAAGCTGTCATGCATGACCATAGGTTAAGAGATGGAGGAACAGAGATGACTCATCCAAGGTCACACATCTAGTTATTGGTAGAACATGCATTAGAAGTTGAAACGCCTCCTTCCTTGCCTGATGATTTTTTCACGATTGTACATATATGGTGGCATAGAGAGGAGTGCTGAAAGGGGTTATAAGAATGGAAGAAAAAGCCAAGAAGAATTTGACTTCTTCTATATTTTTCCTAGGACTGACCTGTCAGATTCCTCAGATTTTTGGAAAGTAGAAAGCTCTTGACAGATTATTTTTCATGTATTGATGGAGTAACAGATTCTTAGTTATTCAAGACTGATTATGTAGGAGTACAAATAACCTCTCTGATCTCCTTTGGCTTCTAGGCAGTTGGTTTTGCTAGGTATCAGTAGCTTTGGTAAAGGGAAGAGGTGGGGAACCTGTGGCCTGGAGGCCATATGCAGTCCTCTAGGTCCTCGGGTGTGCCCTTGTAACTGAATAAAACTTGGACTCAGTCAAAGGCCACATGTGGCCTTGAGACCACAGGTTCCTCACCCCTGGTAAAGAATTTTGTGGCAGGACATGTGAAATATTGTTTAAAGTTAGATTTGGGGATAAAGTGTGAATTTTCATTACACATCTTGCCTCTGTCTACATTTACCACAAGTCATTCAGAGCCATATGATCCTAGATCTAGAAGTGAAAGTCATCTTAGATACCTTCTAGACCAACCCCCTCATTTTACAAATGAGGGCATTGAAGCCCAGGGAAATGAAATGACTTGTCCAAAGTCCAAAGGTAGTCACTGTCAGAAGTAGAATTGGAACCCAAGTCTTCTGACTCTAGAATAATTTCTCTGTTGATTGGCAAGGGTATTGAGGTTGATCTGTTATTTTATATTTTAATGCCTTTTGATGTCTCATTACTAACAATCTCATTAGACTGAAACAGATACATTTTATTATTTTGGAAAGGTTGTTACAATCTCCGTTTGCTATGAATTGGTGTCCCTGGGTATAAGGAAATCCAGCACAAATTTGCTTCTCTCCTCACAATAGAGATTTAGAACAGGGCAAACTCCTGCCATGGGCCTTAAGTCTTCGGCCTCCATTCCCAGACAGCAATTCTAGCTCCTATCACTCTCAATTAGACTTACCTTTTTCATTTGCCTTGAGGGTCTAATGTGCCCTGAATGTAATCTTCTGTTCCATAAGCCTGACTCATAAATCCATCGAGGATTTATTAATGTTCTTATGAATTCTGCGCCAGAGTGCGCCTATGTCTTTGACCTATGACTCAGTGTCTGTCTTCTGCAGGGGAGAAACTTAGAATTATTGAAGTGAAATATTTATCTTTTCACCAGCCTCTTTGAGCTTCAAGGAGGAATAAAAGTATAGGAGGGTCACCTGGAAGTAGAAGCCCACAAAGCTTGTTGTTGTGAACAGCAAACCTTGACTTAAAGAGCTTAAAAATCAGAGGTAATGACATAACACTGAGGATGGAGAGTACAGACAAAGGGAGAAAATGGGCAGTCTTTGGTGTTTTGAGATATTCAGTGGTTCTGGTATATTTTTAATTAAAAAAAAAAAGAAAGGAGATAACTTTTTCTTCCCTCCCAAAGTGGAAAAGAAAAGCACATTGTGCACAATTGGGTTGGTGATAGTTTTTTTGTTCTTTGTTTCAGTAGATTTTTCTTGATTCTGTAACTCTTACATAGTGTAAGTTGTTTGATGGGTTTGGCAAGTAATGCAATGTTATAATAGTCACATGTTCACCTTTTTCATTTCTCTCTCCTTTGACCTCTCTAAGAGAGTTTTCACATTTGACTTGGTGGTAAAGTTGTAAACTACATGAAGGCAGGAGATGGGTGTCATTGCTTTTGGCATTTCCTAAAGAGTCTATTATAATGCGTTGCTTAGAGTAGGCACTCAGTAAATATTTTTAAATGAATGAATGATTGTTCAGATTGGGTAGAACCAATAGTAATTATTGCCTGTCTTCCAATTATATAATCACAAAATTTTAAAGCAGGAGAGGACATGAGTAACCATCTAGAACAGGGGTTATTAACCTGACTACAGGAGGTAATTTAGCCTGGATAGATTTTAAAGGGACCATGTACTTTGATGGAAAAAAAAATCACATCTTTCTTTTTACTTTTTTTCAAGCTGAAATTTAGCATTTACTTCAATTATTTAAAAAAAAACCAACATTATTCTTAGATAGTATCCATAGGTTTCATCAGACTGTCAGAGGGGTCCATGACATGTAAGAATGATTAAGAACTTTTGACTTAGAGCATTTTCCCTATTTTTGGCAAATAAAAAAACCCCTGAGTCTCAGAGAGGTTGTGGATTGCTTATGACTACTTGTGTTCATCCTACGTTCCTGAAGAAGACCATGCCATCAGAGAAATAATGACATGACTTGCACTTGACTTTGTTTTGAGTGACGGAGGGCTGTAAGTATATGAGGGCAGATTTGAACTTATGAAGCTGAGTCTTTTTGACTTTTGAGTCTTAGAGGTCCATCCACTGTGCCACCTAACTGTCCTTTATGACCACTTAAGACATTAATTGCAGAGCTAGAGTTTTCATCGTTTGGCCATTGCATTTCTTCACAAAACCACAAAATTCAAGGAAGGCTAGATAGAGGAGGTAGGAGTTCAGCAACTACCATAAGAAAGGACAGGAAAGTATTAGTAAAGTAGAAGGTGGCAGAGGATATTTTCGGTATGGGGAAAAGACAGAGAAGAATGTTCTGGGGTAGAAATAAGGTTACAGGGCAATACTAGAGAAGCATGGCCCTGGAGGAACATTATGCTATTGCCTCCTCCCAGCATTTTAATACAGGTGAAATCAGGATAAAATAAACATTAAGATCAGTAGTAGACTTTGTATATAAGGGAAGGGGAAATCTCATGGGAAATCTAAAAATAGGGAATTTACAGATGCACTGTGTGTACATATATATGTATGTATATAGGGATGTTAGTTTATTTATTCTTTTATTCATTTATTTTTATCTATCTGTCTGTCTATCTATCTATCTATCTATCTATCTATCTATCTATCTATCTACCTACCTACCTACCTACCTACCTACCTACCTACCTACCTACCTACCTATCTATCTATCTACCTACCTATCTATCTATCTATTCCCCCACTGGCTGCATTTATGAATCTCTCTGATCAGCAGCCAGATGCCCTACTCTACCAACAGTTCAAGTCTTCTATTCTTTACCCAAAGGACAGATATGGTATAAGAAACTCAGTTTTATCATCCTAGTGACAGCTCTACAAAGGATTATTGGGCCGATTGCCTGACATAAGGAGACAGGCTGAGAAGTAGGAGGAGTCAAGAAGGTATAGAGTATTTAACTTAGAGTCAGGGAGATCTGGGTAAGATCTGCCCCCAGACACTTATTATTTCTGTGACCCTGGGCAAATCACTTTAGCTCTCAGCTTCAATGCCCTTCTTTATAAAATAGGAATGACAAGTTACCTACCTCACAGGGTTGTTAGGGGGATCAAATAAAATAGTATTTTTAATTGAATGACTGAAAATATGTATTATGTGCTTACTATGTGCAGAGCACTGTGTAAAGGACTGTGGATGAAAACAGAAAAAGTTAGTCCCTGCTATCAGGGAGCTCCTATTTGCTTGGGGAGACAATATGTAAAGGAAGTGCCAGCAGCAAGTCAGATCCCAAGGCTGGTAAAGAAGATGGTAATGCATCTTCTTTAATGTTATTTCCACTGGTAAAATAATATAAATTTCTGACATTGAATCATTTGAT
The DNA here is from genome assembly GCF_028372415.1 of Notamacropus eugenii. Classification (NCBI taxonomy): domain Eukaryota; kingdom Metazoa; phylum Chordata; class Mammalia; order Diprotodontia; family Macropodidae; genus Notamacropus; species Notamacropus eugenii. Next base: position 359,181,081 of record NC_092875.1, on the reverse strand, counting down.
AATACCAAGGACTTTGGTGGTAAAAACTTTCTGGGTATTCAGTAGCTATGGCTGCAGGGCTTGCTGAGGTAATTTACTAGGATACTGGCCAGGATTATGCCTCTAGGGTAGGGGTGGGGAACTTGAATTTTGGATTCAGTCAAGGGCCACACTTGAGGACCTAGAGGGTCACATGCGGCCTTGAAGCCACAGATTCTCTACCTCTGCTCTAAGGCTTGGGCTAGAAGCAGGTCTGGTGGTCATGGAAGTATTGTCACTCGTAGGCTTACCTAACCGTCAGTGGCAGCTAGTAAGTAGTTGATGTTGGTGGTGGCAAGGAACATGGGTTTCTTCACAGTGTAAAGTGCTTTGCAGATCTTGAAGTATCATAGAAATATTAGCTATTAATATTATAATGAGAGTAGTGCATTTATTTGGGGCTCCTAAGCTGAGACTTGAGACTTGATCTATGTGTAGTGATATGGAAAACCAGTGGAGAATGACGAAGGCCAAAATGAGCAAGGAAAATAGTTATCTAGGCCAGAATGATAAGGCTTGTCTGCATCTGAGAGACAGCAAATAGTTTTTGTATGAGCTGACTGAGGTCTCTGTAGGATTCTAGAAGGCTAGGGATTGAATCTGGGAAATATGAAAGAAAGAAAGAGACTGGACTTTGCAAATAGCAAAACATTTGGTAGGAGGAATACACCAGGCTGTTTGTGCAGGAGGTCATTGCTAGGGTCAAAGAGAATATGAGTTTGACCTAGAACAAATCTGAGATAATTGGTGATGCGCTATTCAAGTTATCTGAGTTCAAGCTATTTAAGAGTGCTTTGTGAATGATTTCTTACTCAAGCATCCTTTTTTTCCACCTTCCTTATTGGGAAAGCTGTAAGTTAAAACTTTCTTCACAGTTAAAAGGTTTATCCTCTTAATCCATTTGTGATGCTATATGTATTTCTATTAGGACATTTTAGCTTAAGCCAATTACACTAGCACTATTAAAATCCAAATGTGTGAAAGGCAAGGAAATTTATTTTACTCAAAGCTTGATCAGCACTAAGGATACTAGTAACCATTTTATTTTATTTTATTTTTTTGTGAAATGCCTTTATGGTGATGAGTTCACTAAAATTTGTAGTGAAGCTAATCTGATTATCTTCAGCTATTTTTGAGGGGGATAAGGTTATTCATGAGAGAATGGATTCTAATTCCATGACTAATATTTTGGCCAGTATTCTACTTTTTTATTAGAAAATTGGCTAGTAACTATTTCAGTGTGTAATCACCAACATTCAAATGTTTCTGTTGGAATACGGTCATACATTATCACTATATCCCAAAATTAGACATTAGGTTATTCTATTTTCAACCAATACATTCTATGCATCCCTTGTAACATGGAAACTTGCCACATTGCAGGAATTTCCTAGGGGTAAAAGGTTTTTGACTGATGAAAATTTGCTGAGGATTCAACTCATCCAAATGTTTCCCATTATTTAATCAAGGTGGAATATAGACTTTTTTAAAAAAATCCGCCTTTGCCAGGAAGATCACGTTGCCAGGTTAAGATTCAAGATGGTGTTAGCCAAAAAGACATAGTCTCCCTTCATATGTTGTCATAATAGAGGGTGCAGTATTAAATAGAAACTGGTTCATTACCATTCTCCTTAAACTAAGATATGAACGTCTTTTAGGGGAGAGCATGGACTTAGAGCTGCACAGGATCTGAGTGGGTTATTCCAACCCTGGCATTTTATAGATAAACTGAGGCCCAGAGAGGCTTCGCTCCTGACTGTCCTCACTAATTTTCTCTACAATGCCCCAGAAGCTTCTCTGCTTTGGAAGTTCACTCCAGCCCTAGACTTCAGACCTTTGAAATACCCTCTGTTCAGAGACGCTGTCCACCATGAGCCAATGGTTAAATTTTCATCTTGAGCATTTATGCCTCAGAACAGGCAAGTGCTAAAACCACTGTTTGATTTATTTTTATTGTTATTGTTGATTGTCTAGTCTTAAGAATGTGATAGAGAAAATGCTGATAATATGAATTAAATTTAAAGCTGTATTGAGCATACATTTTTTTTTTTTTTCAGAAAGCAGGTTGCTAAATATTTACCTGGACACCCTTGCCTCCTCCCTGTGAGCCCTCCCTCTGATTGGTTGGTTTCTCTCAGAACCTCCGTTTAAAAAAGGATGCTCCACTCATCCGTGTCTTTATTCCTCTCCAGGCGCTCCTGACTTTCTCTACAATGTCTCTTTTGAGCTTCTCTTGTTCTCCCTTCTCCAGAGTCACTTTCCAATTTCCTTTTATGTGCAGTCTTCCCCCATTAGGATGTAAGTTCCTTGCTGGCAGGCTATCTTCCTGATGTGTTTGTATTCCCAACATTTAGCACTGTGTTGGGAACATAGAACTAGGATTTAAACCAGTCTTGTGACTCCAAATACAATGTATTCTCAACACTATGCTGTGGGATCGGATATTTCAGTCTAACTTGCAGTCGTGAGGTAAGAGATTCACAGCTCGTTCATATTTGATATATTCAGTTTCAAAACATGAGTCTGTATGAAACAGATAAATATATAATGAACAAACTATCCTACTTAGTGAACTCTGTTCATTTGTTTTTCTTTATGATACACTGGAAAAGTGGTATATCTTGGGGGGTAGATAGCCACACTGGAGTCAGAAAGAACAAATTTCAGATGCCATCTCAGACACAGTGGCTATGTGACCCTGGGTAAGTCACTTATCCTCTCAGTGGCCTAGGAAACTTTTAAAGATTGAATTGCACAATGATTGCCTGACTGCATTGGTAGAGGAAGTTTGTAGAGCTCCTTGTGAGCTCTCTGAGCTAAAGAAATCAAAGAAATCAAAACCACTGATGCTAGACTAATTCTATCCATGTGTTTCCAAATGTTTGAACACAAACATTTTCCTTATCTGTTATTTATTGACACAGAGAATGAAAAGATGCTAAAAACATGGCAAGAAGTAACCCTAACTTTAATACAACCAACCAAGAGGAATTTTTTTTAAAGAAAATTTCCTCTAGAAGATGGAAGAGGAAATTTTGAAACATAGGTAGGCAAAAAGGAGGAACCCAGTTGGATGTTATAATGCTCTCATCTCCAACTACTTCTCCCAGTTTTTTCCTTACAAAAAAAAACAAAAAAAAACAAAACCAACCCAACCCCACTCCTCCCCTCCCCCGCCCAAAACATTGTATAGACATGTACATCCCTCGGGGAAATCTGAGAATGCTGCTATACTTTTTACTTAGCAATTGGTCACATATTCTCATAGACTTTTTTTTTAATGTAATAGAAATACTCTGATGTATACTTCTAAGTAGGTTTTTCTGCATATTTATCACAACTATAAACTCTATTATAAGAAAATAAGGGACACTACTATTATAAACCAGAGTCAGGGGACCAATGTGACAGGGGCATTGTGTCAGAAAAAGTAATTATAAACCTAGTGGTGTAGCAATCTGGGATTTTAATTTAGAAAGTGATGCAATATTCACTTTGATATTGACATCTTTGTCTCTAAAATGCTGAGGTTAAATGAGAAGTGACATGAACACATGGGTAAAAAGGGACAAGAGATAAGCAATCAGAAAAGAGGGAAATTGCAGGGTATGGGAGAATATGTTACCAGTAAAGCATGCTAAATTTTAAATAGGCTGAGTTTGTTTCAATTTGAAAAACATTTGTCAAATACCTATCAGGTTTATAAATAACACTGTTTTAGTATGCTACAAGGACATCACTATACTGTGAGTTTTTTTTAATCAATTACATACACATAATGCCAGTGTTCAGAGTTTTGCGTGATTAAAGAAAACATAGATGTTGTTACTCTGCCCCCAAGAAACTTACCAAAAACTCTACGTGATAACTGAAAAGCTTCAGTCAAAAATTTGGAAATTTTAGTGATATTAAATCAAACATGAGGATGCTTTGAAATATCTGGTGGTTTGACTTTTTTCACTCTTCTGTATCTTTTTTTCTTGTATGCATAGAAAGTCTCCCAATACCCCCATGTTCCTTCTTCACCAAGATAAGTGCAGGAGGGGCTGGGAAAGGAGGTTTCTGATATATGTGCACCAAGTGACTCCTCACTCCCTTCCGTCCCATTAAAGAAGGATAACTTCTAAATGTCTCTGTTAAGGACAGTTCTTGACTATGTTACTACAATACTCAGTCTACTCCAAAGGCTTCCTATTGCCTCTGCAATAAAATATAAAATCCTCTGTTTGACTGTTAAAGTCTTTTGGCCCCAACATATCTTTCCAACCTCATGGTGTGTTTTCCTCCCTTCTATACGATCCAGTCAGATTGATTTTTGTTTCCCACATATAGCATGCCATCTCCCACCTTCATGCCTTTGTCCTGACCATCCCCCATGCCAGCAATGTCCTTGCTTCTTACCCCTGACTCTTAGAATCCCACAATTCCTTCAAATTGAAGTTCAAGCACCAGCTTTTATGCAATGTCTTTACTGATCCTCCACACCCTCAGCCTCTAGCTTCTTCCATTCCAACTACCTAGCATTTATCTAACATTAGCAATCTCTTTGGTGTTCAGGGGCCTGAGATGCTGCAAGCACTCCCTTTTTCTCTAAGGGGCCCATCTGCATGTGTGGTTCAGACTGGTATCAGTCCTGGAGGAGCCTGATTACCTAGATGTACTCTCAGACCCTCTTTTCTTATACTCTTTGGCTCATTACATTTCTCATCTTGGCACCTTTTGAAAAATTTATAGCTTATATTTTGACTCATGTCTGGATTATCCCAAGGAGGGTAAGTAAAACAGACTCAAGATGCAACATAAATCTGGTATTGACCAAACAAGCAGACACAAAGCAGGATTCAATAAACTTACTTGTAACTACTTACGTTATTTCTTTGAAGGCTGATACTGAAACATCATTAAAACTATAAAGTAATTGGTAAGGTTACTGATTAGACACTTCACATTTAACATCTACTTTGCAATGTCTAAGCAAGTCTGTGTCTTCTAATGAAATGGACCAGGCTTTGACTAATCATTACGTTGGTGGTTATCTTTTCTAAGAATACTAGAATAGTTTTCAGGGACTCTTTCCCTTGCTACAGCCTACTCTGACCAAAAGAACCCAAGGAACTCTGAATTGTTGGAATTCACAGGGTTATAAAAAAAAATACCAGACAGCAAACTGCACCTGGGGTTATCCTTCATCATATCTTTGCAGCTTCCAGTCAATTACATGTATATGATATCTTTGCCCATGCTTAACTTTAGTCCCAGGTAATATTTAACTATCTTATATTTAAATTTTATTGATTTATTCTCTCTACAAAGACACATATATGTATTTGTGTGGATGTATGCATGCTGTATACATATCATATATGTATACATATATGCCAGAGCTAGCTCAGTGTTTGGGAGGCTCTGAAGGAAAGTGTGGGAGAGAAGAGGTATTAAACTGACTACCAAATTGAAGGTCTACAGAGCCATGATGCTGACCTCATTGTATGCCTGTGAAACCTGGACAGAATACCAGTGCCATGCCAGGAAACTGAGTCACTTCCATTGGAATTGTCTTAGGAAGATTCTGAAGATCACTTGGAAGGATAAGATACCAGACACTGAGGTCCTTTCTTGAACTAAAATGTCAAGCATTCAAACTGTACTGCAGAGAGTTCAACTCTGATGGACTAGTTGTGTTGTTCGAATGCAAAATGTACTCTTGCCAAAAAGACTATTTTAAGGAAAACTCATGCAGGGCAAGCACTCACATGGTGGTCAGAAGAAATGATAGAAGTACACTCTCCAGGTCTCTTAAGAACTTTGGAATTGATGGTGTAATGTGGGAGACATTGACAAAGCATGGTGTGCCCACCTCAGAGAAGGTGCTGTGCTCTATGAGCAAAGCAGAATTGAAGTAGCTCAAAAGAAACTCAAGATGTGCAAATTTAGAGAATCCACCCCAAATATTCCTATGGATTTTTTATGCCCAACTTGCAGTAGAACATTCTGAGCTCATATTGGTCTGATCAGCCACAGTCAGACATCCTGTAACTTGACTCCGGCATAGAGATGTCATTTCAGTCCTCCTTTAGAATGAGGGACATCAACAAACCAACAAACATATAATACATAAAACATATATACACATACATACACACATGTTGGACCCCCTATAGAATGTAAACTTCTTAGGAGCAGGGACTCTTGAATATTTTTTATACCTAGCATCGAGTAAGGGCACACAATAGGCCCTTACAAATGCTAGTTAATGCTCTTCTAACTTACCCCTTCTCTAAACCTCGATATTTTTGTTGAAGTCAACATTGTTCTTCCCATCAGCTAGGTTCACACTCAGAGTCATCCTCAACTCTTCCCCTTCTCTCAACTCCCATATCTAATCAGTTGCAAAGTCTTATAGATCATACCTCCAAAATATTCATATCCATCTCTCCACTTTACATCTTATATCCTCCCCAGTAGAATATAGACTTCTAGAGAATAGAAATGACTTGAAAATTTTTGTCTTGGGGGGCAGAGCCAAGGTGGCAGAGTGGAAGGATGGACCTACTCTTAACTCTACCCCCCCCAAAGCCCATAAAATACCTGTAGAAAATGACTCTAGACAAGTTCTAGAGCAGCAGGGCAATGGAGGGAAAGAGATTTCCAGCCTGGGACAGCCTGGAAGGCCTATGGGAAAGGTCCATTGCACCAGGCACAGAGTGGAGTGCAGCCCAGCCTTGGCCACACAGTGACTCAGACAAGATTGGAGCAGGTGGAATCCCTGGCAGCAGTGGCAGATTTGAAATTTCTTACCTCAAAAATGCCAAAGACAGCTTCGAAGGTCAGTGAGAGAGCTCTTTCACCTTGGTGAGTAGGGAGCAGGGTCTGGCCCTAGCCTCGGACCTAGGGCAGCAGAAGTCACTGTGGCACAGGGTCCATTTTTGGAACCCTTGTCCTAAAAACCTTGGGGGAATTGAGTGGCTGATTTGGATCTCATCCCTGAGTGGTGGCCCTGGGGTGAGGAGGAGTACTGGTGAGGTGGAACTGGAAGTGGTTGTGAAGAGGCAACCATACTTGCAGATCCTGGGCAGAAAAGCCTGTGGTTACTCCTAGACCAGAGCACAGACCAGGAGTGGAGTAAACTCCTTTCCCTTGATTGTGCCATCTTGGAGGAACTGAGATCTTACAGGTCCCTAGAGTATACCCTCCCCTTGACAAAGGACTCAAAAGTCAAGTAACTGGCTGAGAAAATGTCCAGAAAAGGGAAAAAAAATGACACTATAGAAAGTTACTTTCTAGGTGATCAGGTACTTTCCTCCATTCTTTCAGATCAGGAAGAACAAAGCATACCATTAGAGGAAGACATCAAAGTCAAGGCTTCTTCATCCAAAACTTCCAAAATAAATTGCAATAGTTTCAGGACATGGAAGAGCTCAAAAAAGATTTTGAAAATCAAGTAAGAGAGGTGGAGGAAAAATTGGGAAGAGAAATGAGAGCAATGTAAGAAAATCATGAAAAGCGAGTCAACAGCTTGCTAAAGAAGACCCCGACCCCAAATACTGAAGAAAATAACACCTTTGAAAATAGACTAACTCAAATGGCAAAAGAGGTCCAAAAAGCCAATGAGGAGAAAAATGCTTTAAAAAGCAGAATTAGTCAAATGGAAAAAGAGGTTCAAAAGCTCACTGAAGAAAATAGTTCTTTCAAAATTAGAATGGAACAGATGGAAGCTAATGACTTTATGAGAAACCAAGAAATTACAAAACAAAACCAAAAGAATGAAAAAATAGCAGACAATGTGAAATATCTCATTGGAAAAACAACTGACCTGGAAAATAGATCCAGGAGAGACAATTTAAAAATTATGGGGTTACCTGAAAGCCATGATGAAAAAAAAAAGAGCCTAGACATCATCTTTCATGAAATTATCAAGGAAAACAACCCTGATATTCTAGAACCAGAGGGTAAAATAAATATTGAAAGAATCCACTGATCACCTCCTGAAAGAAATTTGAAAAAAAAAGACTCCTAGGACTATTGTAGCCAGATTCCAGAATTCCCAAGTCAAGGAGAAAATATTGCAAGCAGCCAGAAAGAAGCAATTTGAGTATTGTGGAAATGCAATCAGGATAACACAAGATCTGGCAGCTTCTACATTAAGGAACTGAAGGGCTTGGAATATGATATTCCAGAAGTCAAAGGAACTAGGATTAAAATCAAGAATTACCTACTCAGCAAAACTGAGTATAATACTTCAGGGAAAAAATGGTCATTCAATGAAATAGAGGATTTTCAAGCATTTTTGATGAAAAGGCCAGAGCTGAATAGAAAGTTTGACTTTTAAACACAAGAATCAAGAGAAGCATGAAAAGTTAAACAGGAAAGAGAAATCATAAGGGACTTACTAAAGCTGAATTGTCTACATTGCTACATGGAAAGATAATATTTGTAACTCTGGAGACTTTTCTCAGTATCTGAGTAGTTGGAGGGATTATATACATATAGACAGAGGGTACAGGGTGAGTTGAATAGGAATGATATCTGAATAAATAAAATTAAGGGGTGAGAGAGGAATATATTGGGAGGAGAAAGGAAGAAATGGAATGGGGCAAATTATCTCTATAAAAGAAGCAAGAAAAAGCTTTTTCAATGGAGGGGAAAAGGGGGGAGGTGAGAGGGAAAAAGTGAAACTTATTCTTCTCACATTTGGCTTACGGAGGGAATAGCAAGCACACTCAATTTGGTATGAAAATCTATCTTACGGAGAAGGAGATAAGTGGGGTATAGGGGGGATGATAGAAGGGAGGGCAAATGGGAGGAAGGAGTAATTAGAAGAAAACTCTTTTGGGAGGGACAAGGTCAAAAAAGAGAATAGAAGAAATGGGGGGCAGGACAGGATGGAGGAAAATATTATTAGTCTTTCACAACATGACTGTTATGGAAGTCTTTTGCATAACTACACATGTATAGCCTATATTGAATTGCTTACGTTCAAAGTGGGGATGTGTGGGCAGGGAGGAAGGGAGAGAAGTTGGAACTCAAAGTTTTAGGAATGAATGTTGAGAATTGTTTTTGCATGCAACTGAGAAATAAGAAATACAGGTAATGGGATACAGAAATTTATCTTGCCCTACAAGAAAAGAGAAAATGGGGATAAGGGGAGGGGTGTGATAAAAAGGAAGGCAGATTGGGGGAAGAGGTATTCAGAATGCATGGTGTCTTGGGTGAGAGAAAGGGAGAGATGGGGAGAAAATTTGGAACTCAAAATCTTGTGGAAATGAAAGTTGAAAACTAAAATAAATAAATTTAAAAAAAGAATTTTTTTTGTCTTTTTATCCCCTACATCTAGTCAAGTCAAGTCAAATCAGCAAGCATTTATTTAAGCATCTGTTTTGTGCCAGGGAGTGCTGAGTGATGAGGATACAAAGGAAGGAAAAAAAAAATCCACAATCCAAAACAAAAAAACAAAAAAAACTTCTAACTGGTTACCCTTGGCAAAGAGTTAACAGTCTGAGTACTTTGTATAAAATAAATGTTTGTTGACTATTTGATATTATCATCTCCATTTAATAGATGAGAAAAATTAGGGGAAGTCATACAGGGTCATGTAGATAGTGAATGTCTGAAGCAAGATAGGAACTCAAGTCTACCTGATTCTAGGTCCATCACTTGCTCTGGACTTTTTAATTCTAATTAATTGTATAATTATGCAACTCTTATGAGCCTCAGTTTCCTCATCTGTAAAATGGCTATAATTAAAGTTGTAGTATCTATAGCTAAGGGGTCAAATGAGATAATGTATGCAAAGTGCTTTGTAGATTTTAAATCTTTTTCTAAAAGTGAATTATTATAACTCAGATTTCCGTATATTTTAAATGTATAGAAGACAAGGTTTTTGTTTTTCCAGATGTATGAAAAGTGGGCCGGCATCTCAACTTCCTCATAGGCTTTTAAAAGTTGTATAACCCAAATTGTTCTCTGTTTTGATAGCTAGTTATAAGCAGCATGAATCTTTGCACAGACTTAATTTAATTGATCTTACTAACATCCCTAGAGAGCAGGTCTAATTAGTCCTTCCTTTACACATGAGAAGTGTGATGTTCAGACTATTTAAGGAACTCTGCATGATGCTGGATGAGCCATTAGTGCAACTATGACTAGAACTCAAGCCTTTTAATTCCCAAGCCTCTGCAATACTCTGACTTCTTTCAGCAGGGTTACTTTGAATTTGAAGCTCCTGCTACTGAGAGTGAAGAGGCTGCTGTTGAACAGTAGTTTCCCATTGCCTTGTAGGGTTTTTACTTGACTTGTTTGCAGTGATCGGGTAGTTGCCAGAATCAAATTAGATCATGTAAAGTGTACTTTGCAAACAAAGGCTTTAGCCTCATGTAAGTGTTAATTGTCGTTGATGATGATGATGTAGAATTGTTCAATTGTTTCAGTTGTATCTGATTTTTTGTGACCCCATTTGAGGCTTTCTTGGCAAAGATCCTGGAGTGGCTTGCCATTTCTTTATCTAGCTCATTTTACAGATGAGGAACTGAGGCAAATGGTATTTAATGACTTGCCCAAGATCATACAGCTAGTGAGTGTCTGAGGCCAGATTTGAACTCAGGAAGATGAGTCTTCCTAATACTAAGCCCAATGTTCTATCTACTTTGCCACCTATCTTCTCCTGATGATGATGATGATGAGATTTCACACATACCAAAGGTAATGTGGAATAGTAAATTGTTGTTCAGTTGTTTTTAGTTGTGTCCAACTCTTTGTGATCTCATTTGAGGTTTTCTTGGCAGAGATAATGGAATGATTTGCCATTTCCTTCTCCAGCTCGTTTTATAGATGAGGAACTGAAGCAAATAGTGTTAAATGACTTACCCAGGGTCACACAGCTAATAAGTATCTGAGGCCAGATCTGAACTCAGAAGAGTCTTTCTGGTTCCAAGCCCAGTGTTCTATCCACTTCACCACCTAGCTACCCTGGTATAGTGAATAGAGTATTGGAAAAGTAGTCAGGAGGAGTTTAGAATCCTTCACATCTTTACTAGCTAAGTGTAAAAGCAAGGACCCCAACATACACAGGGGGCCTGCTATTATAGGTTCTTAGATCTGTATTTATAAAAGAAAAGCAACTTTTGAGGGGTCAACAATCACTTTAATCAAGCACATGTATCATTCACTTAGCTCAGGGGAAAAAGTTAGCACCCTAAACTTTAGAGAAAATATAGAGAAATCAAAATCAACAGATATGGTTCCAAATGTCTGATATAAGCAATACATGCATTGTAGATCAACAGACAGATACAGTTACTGACCACAGTTACCAGAGAGGGAAGAGCCAACATCTGGGTTTTCAAAGCCAGGGGGCTGCTTAGTGGCTTCCCAGAGTCTCATCTGACACAGAAAGTTTCTTCCAAAAACTAAGACTCCAAAGTAAAACCTCAGCTCAGAGTATTTATACATTTTTTTTTAGAAACAGAGGGCATCACAACCCTTGAGAACAAGTTCCTCATCAACAAGAGGTATGGGTCTTCCTACAAATCTTCCCAGGCCCTTTAATGGAATGGGGATGGGAGAGAAGATCTTTAATCACATTGTTCAATCAGAGGCACTTGATTATACTAAAACAAAACAGCAAAAGATCGCTTGCCATTATACTAAATGACCCTGGATAAGTCACCAAAAATTTCTGTCTCAGTTTCTACATGAGTAAAACAAGAATAATAAGAGCTATAACAGGGATATCACAGGGTTGTGAGGAACAAATGTTAATGTATGCCAATTACTTCATTAACCTTAAAGAGTTCTAGACATGTCAACTGGAAAGATGTACATGAGGAAGAAAAGATGGGCTGACCATGGAGTTAGGGTGAATGATAATAGAGCCAGAGTGCTCCATCAGCATCCTCAAGATGTCAAGGAAAATTGAGGAAGTCTTCTGGTGTGTTGGGTGGTCCCCTTGTGGTAAACTTAGGCAAAGAGTCACAATGAAATAAGGAGTTGGGAATAATTTATATGACCATGTCAGTAACAATATGAAGAAAAACTCTGGAAGACTTGAGAACTCTGATCACTTTCTACCTTCTTCCAGGGAGTCATCCCTTAGAATAAAGAACTTTTTCAAAAATAGAAGGGAAACATTATGTAAAACTAACCAACACATCCAAAAAATTATGATGTTATGTTCATTGATCCACAGCCATCATCCCCCTCCCGTATAAAACGTGCAGGAGAACTGTCTTCTCATATTTTCTCTTTGAGGTTAAGCTCGGTCTTCGTGATTTTGCAGCATTCAGTTCTAAATGTCTTATTGTTATTTTTCCATTTACTTTACTGTAGTTATTGTGTATATTGGAATTCTGGTTCAACTTATTTTACTTTGCATTAATTCACATAAATCTTTCACTGTTTTAAAAATTATTCATATTTATTGCTCTTATGACACAGTAATATTCCATTACGCTTATGTACCATTATTTGTTTAGCCATTCTCCAATCAATGGACATGTGCTTTGTTTACAATTCTTTGCTATTACAAAAAAATGCTGCCATGAATATTTCATTACATATTGAATCTTTCTGTCTCTGATGCCCAGGGAAGAATACACCTAGCAATGAAAATTCTGGGTCAAAGACTATAGACATTTTATTCACTTTTTAGAAGGCATAATTCCCAATTGCTTTTCAGACCAATTCACAGCTCTACCAAGTATTCCATTAGTGTTTGTTTTCCCACAGCCCTCCCAATATTGATTATTTCCATCCTTTGTCTTCTTTGCCAGTTTGCTGAGTGTGAAATGAAATCTTAGGGCTGTTTCTTATTAGTGATGTGGACTGATTTTTCATATGCTTGTTAATAATGTTATCCTTCTGAGAAGTATTTGTTCTGATTCTTTGACCAGTTATTCACTGGGGAATAGCTCTTGGTCTTACTTATTTGAGTTAATTCCCTATGTGACAGTATGGTTGAATCATAGAGTGTGAGGATGGGAATAATGTGTAAAAAGGCTAGAACAGTAGAAAACTGCCAGATTGTAAGGATATTTAAATATCAAACAAGAGGAGTTGATATTTATTTCAAAGGCAATAGGGAATTACTTGTGTTTATTGAGTGTGAGGAAGGATTTGACATGGTCAGGCCTTAACTTTGGGAAGATAATTTTGGTGACTGTGTAGAGAATGGATTGGAGTGGAGAGAGACCAAAGTCAGGTGATGAGAGCCTGAGCTACAGTGGTGGCAACATGAGCTTAGAGGAAAGGACATATATTAGAGATGTCATGGAGATAGAAATAAAAGATCTTGCTAGGATTTTATTTAAAATTAATCAAGCAATAGTCATTAATGATATTCATCTATAATTCTTTTACTTTCCTTTATCCCATCCTGGTCTAGGTGTAATGACCACATTTATCTCAAAAGGAGTGTGGTAGAATATTTTCATTTTAAATTTTTGAGAATCATTTCTGTAGCATAGGCATTAACTACATTTTTAAACTTTAGATTTTATTTCTTTCCATCATCAAGCATTTATGTTTCCCCCTCAAAATTGTCCCCACCCCTGAAAATATAGTAGAAATAAAATCTTTGGAACAAATAAGCATAGTCAGTTAAAGCCTATTCCTACATTAGTTATGTCCAATATATATGTCTCATTCTGCATATTCTCTGTCAGAAGGTAGGTAGCAACCTTCATCTGTCTTTTAGAATCATGGTTGATCATTACATTGACATTACATTACATTACATTGACATCTAAAGTCTTTCAAAACTGTTCTATGTGATTTTTAAATATAAATTGTTTGCCTGCTAAGTCTTTCCAAATTTCTCTCTTTTCAGTATTTCATTGTATTAATTTACCATACTTTGTTGAGTTATTCCCAGTTAGTGAGCATTCTTTTAATTTCCAGTTCTTTGGCACTACAAAAGGGACTGTATAGATGACTTCCTTTCCTTTTAGTTTTTCCATTTGTTGTTTAGGCATAGTAGTGATGCTGCTGGATCAGAATGTGCACAGTTCAGTAACATTTGGGGCTAAGTTTCAAATTATTTTCCAGTATAACAGTAGCAATTCACAACTCCACCAACAGTGCATTAATGTCTGTTTTGATACAGTACTTTCAGTATTTGTCATTCTCCATTTTTGTTAACTTTGCCAACCTGATGGGTGTAAGTGCTTTAATTCACATTATCTTATTTTTAGTGCTTTGAAGCATTTAAAAAAATATGGCTATAGGTAGTTTAGGTATCTCCTCTTAAGTGTCTGTTCATATCTGTAGGTCATTTATCAATTAGGGAATGTCTCTTATTCTTATAAATTTGAATTCATACCATATATATCTTTTTATCAAAGAAACTTTCTCCAAAGGTCTCCCCCCTCAACTCCCAGTTAGCTCTTTCCCTTTTACTCTTCTCTGTATTGGAGTGTGTGTGTGTGTGTGTGTGTGTGTGTGTGTGTGTGTGTGTAAAATTTTAAAATTTTTATATATAAATTATTTGCAATTTAAAATGATCTCTAAGAATCAAAATTGTCCATTTTATCTTTTGTAATCCTCTGTTCCTTGATGAATTCTTTCCCTATCCACATATTTGAAAGATAATATTTTCCTTATTCCTATAATTTGCTTATAATGAGACCTTTTATATCTAGGGCAGGTATCCATTTCAAGATGATGTGATGGGAGTATTGGTCTAAATATAATTACTGCTGAACTGCTATCCAGTTTTCATCAATTTTTGTAACATAGTGGATTTTTATTCCAATAGCTAGACTCTTTGTCAAGCATCATGTGTAATACATGTGTTGATTATTCTTTAAGAGTTTGATAGCATTCCTCTGTAAATCCACCTTGGCCAAGTTTTTTTTTTTTTTATTTAATTTTTGGTGTTTTTTTTTTTTGTAGTTCCTTTGAGGTTTGTTCAATTCCCCCCCCCCCATTTCATGTTCCATTAATTTGAGTATTTTATGTTTTTGTAGGTACCCCCCTCAGTTTCTTTCAAATTCTTTGTTTTGCTAGCACATAATTGCGCAAAGTATATTCTGAGACATTTTTTATTTTTTGTGATTTGAATAAACCTGTGTTGATTTATTTCCTTTGCTTACCCTTTTTTTTTTTTTTTTAAAAAAAATCAGGTTAGCTAAAGGTTAATCATTTTTGTTAATCTTCTCAAGAAGCCAGCTTTTAATCCGGTTTATTGTTTTATAATCTTTTTTTCTCCAATTTTATCTATTGTATTTTCACATTTCAAAATTTTCTCTTGTGTTTCTTTTGGGTTTGTTTACTTGTTCTTTTTCTAATTGAAAAAAATTGCTTATTTCACTTACGTATTCCCTTTTGATGTATTTTTATATGTTTTCATTTTATTTTGATGATTTTTGCATGTTTTCAGAGATAATTTTCCCCCAGGCATTGCTTTAACTGTAGTCTGGCAATTTTGGTACATTGTCTCATCCTTATCAGTCTCTTTCTTAAAGTCATAAATTATTTTTATGATTGTGTTCAGTGGTTCTCAATGGTAACACTGAAGCTATGAGGCTCTTGTAACTTTTTATCTAACCACAGGATAGTAGGCACTTCCAAAGGAAACAACTTTGTCATTGAACAATGCCAGAGAGATCTAGAAAAATGCTACGACATATCTTCTGTTAGAGACAATATATCCTGCAGCCCAAAGTTGGAGACCAGACATCTGGGATCTCCTCTTGATTCTGCCAAGCTGTCCTGACCTGAGGTCACTCACTTATCTTCAGGGTCCAGATCTATGAAATGAAGATATTTTCCCTTCCTTCCCAAGTGGTTGGAGGTAAAATAAGATGATAGCTGTCAAAATGCCTTGAAAGGCTCAAAGTATAAACAATAGTAAGGTATTTTTATCTGGGGAAGGCATTGTAGTCAATCTCCAAGTTACCAGTCCCTCTCTTACAAATGTCCCTTATTTCTATGGTCAGAGTGTGTCCATGTGTAGTATGGTTCAGCAGCATGAACCATCATTTAAGCCTCGGTGACCACAGCTTCTAGTTGAGGATGTTTAGAAGTTTTGGGAAGCAACTTTGATGAGAAGGCAAGTGATGAAGGTGGGTTAGAGAGCAAATGTCAGAATGGAGAGAGAACACAGAGAACTGGGCTTCTTTCCTGTTGGAGTACTTCCCTTCAGCTGTGTCTTGGCAGTGCTGGTGTGGGTGGCAAGAGGCTGCAAGTCCACTGTGTACCAACAGTGGTAGGAAGGGTCCCCAAGGAAGCAGTATGACTCCTTGGCAGTGCTTCAGCACTCCTGTAGAAAGAAATAGCTCCTTGTAAGAGTTGAGGTTACATCTTTTGTCTGATGGACAAGGTGGGTCACATTGTTCGAACCCTAGCATGTAAGTTTGTGTGAAGCAAATGAAATTATGAATATAAAGTGCTTTGCAAATCTTAAAGCGCTGTGCAAATGCTACCTATTGTTATTGTTACTGTAATAATGTAATGCAATATGAATAGAATTAAATAATATATAATGCACCATCAGTCATAGTCTATGAATAATTATATAATATATTATCCATGAATAATAATAATAATAAAACACCTGAGAATCTGGGAGTGGATTTTGATCTCCTGACCTAGAGAGAGAGAGAAGGAGAAGATTTGGAGAAAGGGTAGTGAGAGTGGCTGTTTGTGAGCGTATTGTCTGTTATTTACTTTGAATTCTCTTTTAATGTTCTTCTACTGTTTAGTGTTTTAATGTTCTTAAACTCTGCATGCTTCTATGTGTTCCACTCCATCCCATTTCATTCAATGAGCATTTATTAAGTGCTTCCTCTATGCCAGGCACTGCGATAGGTGCTTGGCACATAATAATGAGTCTACAGAGATAGGTACAGGTTGTGATTTGTCCTTCGTTCTCAAGGAGGACCATGACATCAGGAAGATGATGACATGACTTGCAACTGATTGGATTTAAGGGAGAGAGGACTGTGCAAAATCACCAGTCTCACTTTTTCCTCTGGAGCCCAGATGGCTCCAGAGGAGCCCAGACAGATCAGGATGACCAAAGATGGTACAAAGACAATGTGGAAACACTACCTGCTCTCAAGGAACTTCCATTCTTTCGGGAAAGGGAGAAAATATCATTTATACATATATGTAAATGCAAAATTCATACAAAGTCATTGATGGCATGAGGACACAGGTCCAATACAAAGGGTATTTTGTTAACTAAAGATCAGGAGTTCCAGTGGGCAAGACTGAAGGGTAGGGAAGAGTGGGAGAGGGACAAGAATGGATAGGGTTGGCTTGGCCTGGAATGAGGGAGCAGGTGATGGTAGACAAGTAGGAGAGCTTTTACCTAGGAGCCCTATAATTCAGAAGCACAGATATATTAAGTGGAACCATATGGCAAAAGATCATCACGTCCTTTGCAGTAGCAAAGGTAACACCATTTCTAGTTTAATTATTTGGAAGAGATCTAGTGGAAAATAGGGGCTTGTGAACAGATGATAGACCTAAAAAGGAGGCTAAAAGTGATGGAAGCACTTGTACATGCAAAAAGGTTGGCTGTGCATTTGCTTGCCTTTTGTCTCTCCACCCTTACTCCTAAACTACCCCTCTCCTGCCTGACCTAGACAGCACTTAAGCCAACTGGGAAGAACTGTATGATTCAACATCTTTCCATCAAGAGCTTTCTTCTTGTTTGGGTGATTTTTGCAGTGAAGGCCACCAAAAATCAGTTCCATCAACCAGCAATGCCTTTGAAAGTGACCAGAAGTCCCCTTTAGAATTCCTAGAAGCCTTTTTCCTTCTTCATCCTCCTCTAATAAAGCTTTCTTTCCCTCAAGTGACAGCAATCAAGATTAAAAAACTATTTCTTGTTTGGTTTTAGAAATTGAAATTATTTCAGCTACTCTGCAGGTCAGGCAAGCTTTTGTGAGCAGGGGAATCTGGGGCAGCTAGGTATGATGGATAGAGTGCTGGGCCTAGAGTCAGGAACACTCATCTTTTTGAGTTCAAATCTGGCCTCAGACACGTACTAGCTGAATGACCCTGGGAAAGTCATTTTACCCTGTTTGCCTCAATTTCTTCATCTGAAAATGAGCTGGAGAAGGAAATAGTAAATCACTTCAGTATCTTTACCAGGAACACTCCAAATTGAGTCATAAAGCATCAGATATAATTGAACAACAACAATGGGAAAGTGACCTGCATTTTGTGGGAAAACATATTCTTTGTTTCACATAAATAACTTACAGATGAATTTTTGGAACAGAGTCCATTTGTGAATTGGCAATAGCTTGTCAAGTTTTTAAGCACTATACCTTTTTAAATAAAAAAGAGCAAATGGTAATTGATTGACCAATTTACTAAAATCTCGGGGAAATTTACTCTTGTAGTTTGTATTTATAGGGAGTTACAAAGGTCTCAGTAGAGCTTTATGTTACTAAAGCTTAAAAACTATGCTGAGACTTTTCAGATATCTTGTAGAGTGTCTATATATATATATATATATATATATATGTATATTCACAAATACAGTCTCCTAAGCATTCAGAAATGATGTGATACAGAAAGATTCCACTGGTGCCTTTTTTCTGCTGACCATTCCCATGTAAAAGGAAAACAAATCTTTTTCTCAATCTCCTTTTCTAATTTTGAATGCAGGTGATGTTTACTGTTAGGTAAACTGCTGAAGCAGCCACAACATGCACAGGATTGTATTGTGACTCATTTATTGCCCAGAACTGTATTGTGACTCATAATTTTAAAATGATTAGGTTTAGTATAAGTCACTGAAAAGGCACCAAGTGGATGGCTGTTAGGGTGATGATTTTAATTCTTTATTATTAACACAAAATTATTACATGTTTGAAATGCCTTTCTTCACCTATCGTTTGTGGGCTAAGGGGATTCTGAGCCTCATTTTGCATTCTGAAGATTTCTAGACCTTCTATTCTATGTTCCAATTTTCCTCTCTTATTTTTCCGGAAGACTCTCTCCTCCCTCTTCCTGAGAAAGAATTATAGAATCACGAGAAAGAATTATTCCATCTTCTATTCTCCAATCGAAAGAAGTAGTGAGATAACTGAGTGGGTAGAACACTGAACCTCGAGTCAGTAAGACCTGAATTCAAATTTGACCTGACTTTACTAGCTGTCACTTAAGGTTCTCATTTGCAAAATGGGAATAATCATAACACCTCTCTCACAGCATTATTGTGAAAGTAAAATGAGATTTTCACAAACCTTAAAATGCTCTATAAATGCTCTATTATCTTGCTTGTGATTTTTACTTAGTATAGAGTATGAGATTTGGAGTCAGGAAGCTGTTGTTCATTGTTTCAATTGTGTCTGATTCTTCATGACCCCATTTTGGGTGTTCTTGGCAAAGATTTCTTCATCTTTAAAGTGAACATTTTGAAGTAGATCTCTAAAGTCCCTTAGATCTAAATCTATGATCCTATAATCTATAGATAGGTATCATGATATAGTGGAAAACATAATGGATTTGGAGTCTGAGAACTTGGATTCAAATCCCCCTTACTTACCCGTGTGTCTTTAGACAAGACATATAAGACAAGCCAAACCTCTCTGGGTTTCAGTTTCCTCATTTATAAATGATGGAAGGGGGTCAATGTGTCAGTCAACAATCAATGTGCCAGGCACATTTTGGGGGAGGACAAGAGAGCCTCCTGGGTCCCTTTCAGCTATAAATCCCATAATTCTGTAATTACTTGTTTATCTAAATAGATATGGGGAAAGGGAATACTCAAAGACACTACTAAAATTTGCAACATGGGAAACTGGGTGGTGTTATTGGCAGAATAGTGAAAATAGAAAAAAGTTTAGGAAGAATTCTCTTACGTTGGTTTTGGATGTATTGAGTTTGAGATTCTAGTAGGAGTTCTAGTTAGAGATCCAGGTGTGGAGTTACTAGGAACTATTTATTTTATTTTATTTATTTATTTTTTATTTTATTTTTTATTTTTTTTTTAATGTTTAACAATCACTGCCATACAATTGAGATTTTATCCCCCCCCACCTACCTCCCACTACCCCCCTCCCTCCCCACGACTGCATACAATTCTGTATAGATTCTACATATACTTTCCTATTGAGTATATTTTCACTATAGTCATGCTATGTAGTCAGACTAAAATAAATGAAAGAAATCGTATAACAAATCAGAACATGATACTCAAACACATACACATACACAAACATGATCTGCTACATTTTGTGAGTGACTTCCATATTTCTTTGTCTGAGTGTGGAAGGCATTTTGCCTTGAGAACCACCTTTGGGATTTTTTTTTTTTTATAAGAAGTTCTTGCGTTATTACAAAATTCCAAGTCTACCAGAAAAAACTCTCGCACACTGTGGTCGTTGCTGTGCACAAAGTTCTCCTGGTTCTGCTCCTTTCACTCAGCATCAGGTCATATAAGTCCTTCCAGGCCTCTCTGAAGTCTTCTTGTTCATCATTTCTTATGGCACAATAGTACTCCATTACATTCATATACCATAATTTATTCAGCCATTCCCCAATTGATGGACATCCCCTTGACTTCCAGTTTTTGGCGACTACATAGAGTGCTGCTATAAATATTTTTGTACACGTGGGACCCTTTCCCATTTTTATGATCTCTTGGGGATATAGTCCTAGTAGCAATATTGCTGGGTCAAAGGGTATGCACATTTTTGTAGCCCTATGGGCATAGTTCCAAATTGCTCTCCAGAATGGTTGGATGCGCTCGCAGCTCCACCAACAACGAATTAGTGTTCCAACTCTCCCACATCCTCTCCAGCATTTATCATTTTCTTGTTCTGTCATGTTTGCCAATCTTATAAGTGTGATGTGGTACCTCAGAGTTGTTTTGATTTGCATCTCTCTAATCAATAGTGATTTAGAGCATTTTTTCATATGATTATAGCTAGCTTTAATTTCTTCCTCTGAAAATTGCCTGTTCATATCCTTTGACCATTTATCAACTGGGGAATGACTTGTATGATTATACATTTGAGTCAGTTCTCTATATATTCTAGAAATGAGGCCTTTATCCCCGAGCTTAGCTGTAAAAATTCTTTCCCAATTTACTACATCCCTCCGGATTTTGGTTGCATTGGGTTTGGTTGTGCAAAAACTTCTCAGTTTAATGTAATCAAAGTTATCCATTTTGCATTTCATAATGCTTTCACTAGGAACTATTTATAACTACAAATCAGTCATGTTCCTTACCAACCAGCTAAAAGAAGGGAGTTTTTTCTGGGGTTCGGAAAGTAGTGACAAAGGGTCCCTTATGTCTAATTCCTCAAGTCTTTTTCTTTGCATGGAAGGATTTGATGATGATTTTTCAGAATGACAGAAAACAGTATTTTAAAGGCAGTGACAATGCTGACTTCCTGGAGGCTGGGGAGAGATTATTGCATACAGGAATAGACAGACCAGGGTAGCAAGTTGATGTTCATCCTTAAGGAAGAAGGGTGATAGCTGTCTATAAGGAGATTTCAGCATTTTATTCAAGAGACAAATGTACCACTTTCTTTGTTCAGTTGCTATACAATCTGCCTTTGGTATAAGGGAAAGTTAACCTTGACTGTATTAATAGGCTTAAAAATGATGAAAATAAGTACAGTTCCCTGGATATATCAGAAAAAAAAAATACCTCAACTCCTATCCCCTTTCTCCTCCATAAAATCCATGTCATCTCTACGGGAAAATGTCAGCTGCTGTCTGTGTTGTGTGTTTGACAAATAATGTGCTGTCTTTTATCCACAAAAGCATAGGGCCTTTGACTCACAATTGATGGATATGTGGTTTTCAGCATTGTCCAGTAGTTGTGAGAGGTTTTCACAAACTATTCATGGTTTGTCACCTGGCCTCTCACTTTGCACACTTTGGAGCAATAGTTGATTGAAATAAGAAATATAGTCTTGGAGGTGGAACAATTGTCTGTGTAACTAACTGATACATATGGAAGATTGTATGTGTACCATCCCATCCTTTCCATGTTAAATTGTATGTCAATAAATAAAGGAACAAGTATTTTTTTCTTCTTAACTCTCTGTGTCTGAGAACCTGCTATAAGCTTTCCTGCCATGACACCCAGAGGTACCGCTTATGCCATTGTCCCATTTTACTAGGACATCCAGTTTCTACCCTGGGGTTCTGCTGATTGGTGATAGCATACTTTTAACTGGCTTCAGTCACTGGACCACACCATCTTCCTTTTATCCCATCTCAAGTACTTTTCCTTTTTTACCTTGTGCTCAAACCTTTGCTTCTGAAAAGGGTGCATCATTCAACTGCCCAATGAATGAGTGAGTAAATGGATAAGAAAAAAGCACCTTATTAAGTTCTTTGCCTTCACCTTTCCCTGGTTACAATTCCCTTATGTGTATGGGATTTATATCCTCTAACAGAAGTTGTTAACCTGGAGTCTATGAATTAATTCTTTTTGATATCTCATTTCAATGTAATTGATTTTTGTTATAATCCTGACTATTTTATTTTATGCATTGTAAACATTTTTTTTCTGATAAGGTGTCCCTAGGTTTGCCTAGACTTCCAAAAGGATCATTGGCACAAAAAAGATAAAGTGATTCACTAAAATATGTTTCTTAAGTGAACTTACTCATTCATTCCCAGTAAAAGAAGAAAAACTAGTACTATTGATCTGATCTGATCAGGGCAGAGAACCTTGCCCATGTTATTGCTATTTAGCTGATTAGTTGGGTCCGACTACTTATGGCCCCATTTGGGATTTTCTTGGCAAAGATACTGGAATGGTTTGGAATTTTTTTCTCTAGCTCATTTTACAGATGAGGAACTGAGGCAAACAGAATTAAGTGACTCGCCCAAAGTCACATAGTTACTAAGTGTCTGAGGTAGGATTTGAACTCAGGTCCTTCTGACTCTAGGGCCATTGCTCTACCATTCCATATAGCTATTCATAATTATTGCCAATAATAACTATTAAACAGAGATTTGCTAAACTGAATGTGGAGGTTTCTGGGGAATCGAAGGTAGGAACACATTTCAGAGAAACTCTAGAAGATGAAAAGATTGTGTGAAGATTTGAAAGTCCCCTGGTCTAACATCACTCTTGTAGTTTAGGTCCTTAATCACTGCATACTTGGTCTATGGAACTAACTATCTGACTCCATTTTTTTTTTCTCCTGTCTTTCGCTACAAAGCCATATTAATTTTTTGAAAGTAGTGATTTTACCAGGTCTATTAATCAAAATACTATGCTCAAAATAATCTAAGGCTTGTTATTCTTCACAAAACAAAAATCCTTTGTTTGGCATTCAAGACCTTCTACAACCTCCTTCAACATACCTTTCCTGTCTGGTTTCTCATTAATCTCCCACATGCACCCTTGATTCCAGCCAAACTAGTCAGTTCACTGGGTACAAATATAGGCTGTCACCTTTATTAAGCCCTAAAATAAATAGCAACTATTGCTATTTTTGCCTCTGAACTTTTTATCTGTTTGCTTCCCTCCCCCCTCTCTGGAATGCCCAAAGCTTCAATCTTTCCAAAATGTATTCGTACTCCAAGGTCCTTAAATCCCACGTTCTCTGTGAAACTTTTCTGAGAAAAAGTGAGAAATGAGCTCTCTTTCCTGTGATATCTTATAATATTCATCATTTAATAATTCATTTGGCAGTTAGAACAGGGTAGAAACTTAATAGATGTTCATTGACTGACATATTTGTGTGAGTGTCTATGTTATATATATATATATATATATATATATATATATATATATATATATATATATATATATATATAAAATAAATGCATATATTTACACATATGCATATATCTATCTCTATATATGAAAGAATAGCTAATGGTTTTAAGCCACAGCTGGTATCTTATTTCTCTAACCAGATTCTAAGCTGCTTGGGACCTGGGGTGTGTGTGTGTGTGTGTGTGTGTGTGTGTGTGTGTGTGTGTGTGTCTTTCCAGCTAATACAATGTGTCATACATAGTAGAAGATCAATAAGTATGCCTTGATTTATTTGCTAGTGAAGTTAACCTACACTATCACCCTCCTCGGGTCCAGCTTTGTCCTAAGAGGGATGATTTGAAAAAGGAAAAAAAAATCCCAGTCCTCCTCTTAGTAGTATTCACAGTATAGTTGCCTGTCTTATTCCTAATGGCTTATAATAAGTCACACAGACATTAGATATAAAGTAACCGCTTAAGACTTTCATGGGCATTTAATGATAATTCTTTAGCAAATATGTTCATTTACACTGAGCTTAAAAGATTCTCATTGACATGCCTTCCTCGTGGATCTGTGAGCACCCTGGAGAGCGCCCATCCTCTTCTATAACCTCTGTTCTTCAATTTTGTTGAGAGTTTTGAGCTGCCATGATTAATTTATTAGTGATAAGAATATTGCTGATGGGGCACTTAAGTGTGAGAGTGGTCACAGAGAAGTTCTTTCCTCCTGTCTGTCTTTATCAGGTATCCATCAGGTGTAAGCTTACTATTTGATGATTTAGGAGTCCATAGATTATTTTACATTTTTCAGTTTCCCTTGGCTTATTGGACAGGTCACCTTGTCTTTTTGCCCATTCTGGTTAATGGGACATCCTAGGAAGTTATTTTCCCTTTTTGAGGTGGATGAAACCATGCTGACCTCACCTTGGTCTTATTCTCTACCTGACCAAAATTACTCAGCCAAGTCTCTAATTATTTAGTATTTGCATTTCCTTTATTAGAACTAGAGTCAACCCCAGCATCTGTGAGCCATGTTCTGATTTAATTAAGATACACTTGGTTTGGTCTATAACCACTTATAAATTTTAATTAAACTGGATATATATTAAACCAAATTATTTTACAAAAAGCAATGCAAGGACCCATGTGTTTGATAAGAAATGTAATTATCTGAGTTTAAAATGCTTCATTTTTATATTTAGAAAGACTGATTTTAAAAGGGAAGTCATTCTAGGTCAACGTTAGTCTTGTATTAGTACTCATTTATTAGTCTAACTTTAATTCAGTGTTCTGTCCATCTTAGTCCCCTTTTATCATTAGCTTTTAAGAATTAAAAATGACAGAATCCCTACTATCAGTCATTTGAGAGAACACTTTCTTCATGCCTTTATCTTTTCTTAAAAGTTTAGCTCATTAGAATTTTTTGAGGGTCCCCAGTACCAATCTTTCTGGGAATGATGGGATAAATTCTACTAAATGAAGGCACATCATTTTTATTTAATGTAAAATGACACTATGAAGAAGAAAGATTTCAGGTAATTAGAGGTGTGGATCTAAATGCTCTTAGGTAAAGACAGAAAAAGAAAGATGCTCCTTTTTTTTAGTGAAGAAACCAACTCTCAAGAAAAATGACAGTATGAAAAGTTCCATGTTTTGATTTTGTATAGCATGTATCTGGGCTGGCCTACCAATCCCTCATCCAGTCATCTTTATGACTAAATCATGCATTTGTAGCTAGAAGTAGGGATGTAGTCTAGCCATGAAACAAAAGGAAGTTCAGTGGCCTATGTTGGTGCTGAAAGTGGTGCCTTAGATGCATTAATCAGTCAGTCAATCATTTATTAAGTGCTAATTACACTCAATTTTGAGGATAGGAAGAAAAAACAACAACAAAAAATCCCTACTCTCAGAGTTCACATTCTAAAGCAGGATTTGACATGTAAATAACTAGATACATAAAAGATATAGATGTAGATCTATATCTACATTGTATGTGTGTATGTGTGTGTGTGTGTGTGTGTGTGTGGTGTGTGTGTGTGTGTGTGTGTGTGTGTGTGTGTGATAAAGGTAAATCGGAAAGGCCTTGCCCTTTGAGGAAGCATTAGTAACTGGGAGGGGAGTGGGGAGCTGCTCTAGCTAATTGAACAAATAAAACAAGGACTTTTGTGATGAGAAAAATATCAGAGTTTAGTTTTATAGATCCGGATACTTGCTTCAGTTCTGTCAGGGAAAGATTTTTCAGCCAGAAGAAGTAGTTATCTTTTTCCATGGTGGGTCCATTGAGGTTAGAATTTTAGCAAATATAACACACAAAAAAAGCAACAGCAAAGACCTCCCTTTCTCCCTTCCCCACCTTCCATATACATTCTGGTCTTGCTTTGAGCTCAGGTTAATATTTTAGATCAGTTTTCTACCCCTGAGCTTTGACCAATTGCTGAAGCCTTGCTTACTATGTCCCCCTGCCAACCCTTACTCTCCTCCGTCCCTCTCTTATGCAGTCAGTAAGAATGCTCTCTGCAGATCAATTGACAGAAGCCCCAAATCTCCATACATAACTCAGTGACAGAAAGTCAATGCTCAGCATGACAGGTTAAGGGGAACCTTTAAATAATGTCTTAAAAGGAATCTGAGTTTCCCACCACATATGGTTCCCTGTTCAGACTGTGAACTGAATAAGAAATTCTACCATTTCCTCTCCTCTCCCCCATTTTTTTTCACAGAACGCACAGTGAGATATAACACAACAATAAGATTTAAGGCCAGAGTTGACATGTACAATTATAAAGCATCTAAAAGAACTTGGTTTCACTGATTATTTTCTGACACTTTCTCCTTTTTTCCTATGGTGAGAATGTTAAATAAGTCTATCTTTGGCAATTCTGCTTAAGGCATGCTGTGAAGCCAGTGGTGTGCATCTAAAAAAATCCCCAAATCCACAACAAAGCACTTAGAGACTTTTACTGACTGGCATGATATAGTGCCAAGAGCAAAGAAGTGATTCTTCTACCATGCTTTGGTGAAAAGTGGAGGATAATTTCTCTAATGTATCTTCCAAGAAGATGAAAGAGAATAAGGATTCTGATTATCAAGTTCTTGTTACAACAAGTAAATTTGCAAAATTGCCATCTGGAAAACAAAACCTTGGTGAGAGAACGACCCCAACTTTCATTATGTAAAAGATCCTAGATGCTGAGCATGATATTTTCTCCTATTGGCTTTTGCCAGATACTTCAGACTAATCTTATGATCTGTGGCAGGCTCCCAATGGATCACTACTTGAGTAATAGACATTGGTGGTTTTGGAAATAGAATTCATGGTAGGAAAAACTTGAAGCCTGTGGAATTCAGGCAGATCTGGGAGGGTGTGGTTTTTTTCACAACAATTTATGTAGCAAAATTTGTAAAAAAAAAAAAAAAAAAAAAAAAAGAGGCAGAAATGAACAGCCTAAAGAAAATTATTGTATTATTGAAATGACTATGCCTATTATAAATTTCATGCTTGGATTGGATTTTCTTACAGCTATTGAATGTTGTTGCATAACAACTTGGGATTTTTAGTCGTACATGTCCTATTTCCACTCAAGGTGATCAGTTCCTAGTGGTTATAAGAGGCATATAGAAGTCAATAGCCCTGTAGATTTTAAGTTCAATTCAACCAATTCACAAACATTTGTTAAGCATATATGGCTGGGTCATTGCCATTGATGATGAGGTTACAAGGAGATATTTTTATTTTTATAGAATCACAGAATAAAATCATTAGAGAGTATCTCAGGGATTGGCTAGTTCATTTTCCAGGTGAGGAAACAGGCCCAGGGTCGTGAAATGAGAGATCCAGAATCAAGATTAGACTTAATCTTGGTTTCCAGTTCAATGCTCACACCACTATACCATACTTCTTCTCTTACCTGGTTTAGAGAAATTTTTCTAGTTGAGATTTTATCATCACAAATAGTAGTAGTAGTAGTAGTAGTAGTAGTAGTAGTAGTAGCAGCAGCAGCAGCAGCAGCAGCAGCAGCAATAGTAGTACTAGTGGTAGTAGTTGTTCATCCTTCATTTTCAAAGAGGACCAATGACAACACAGGTAATGTCTTGACTCACTCGTAAAATGGATTTAAGCGAGGCATAGTTGTAAGAATTGTTAGCCTCACTCTCTTTTCCAGAATCATTGAATTTCAGTGGCAGGACAAAGTCAAGACCATGGTTGATGACCTGGGCTGCAGTGGATAACCTTGATGTCTTTGATGTCTGACTAAGCTCTAAGCGCTTCACAGTACCTGCTTTAGCTGCCTTTATGGTACTTGGAACAAATTGTTCTCGTCATGCCCATTCCACTGGGGTAAGTCTTTACATGCTTGGGGTAGACATCCCCTTACTTCACTGATGGATTTGAGGCCTGTTGGCTACCCTCAAACTCATTTAACCTTTCTGCTGGCACAGTTTTACCAGGGCATGCTACAGCTTCTTAGAGCCACAGGTGAGAGTTGGGGGATAGGTAGACACCAAAGGTAGATGAATAGTCTTAAAAAGGGCTACAAATGGTAGTAAATATACATTTAACTCTTACTGGGTTTAGAGCTCAGTGACAGAGACAGAAAGAAGTTCTCTCCTGACTTACCACTGAAATTTTCTATAGGTGCTGTCCTCCCCATAAGGCCATGAATACCTTGCAAGCTAGGACCATTTTGCTTTTCTATTTTTTACCCAGTAATTAGCAAAATACTCTGTATATAGTAAAAACTTCATAAATACTTTTCTTTCATTCATGTGTAACCCGGGCTTTGTTGGGCATGCTCAATTGTAATATTTACCTGCCACTGAGATGCCTTTAAATATGCCTAGTTTGCCTAAAATAGAGCTGGCTATCTCTCCAGGTTGGTTTGAGGTACTACCTTTTGATTGGCAGTCTGTATCTTCAAAACTAGTGAGAGCCATTTTCTTATCTACCATCTTTTTGGCCGTTCTCTTTTGGAAATTTACCTTCAGTGCCCAGCATAGATACCTTGAATTGAAATGGTGAGAATGGAGGCTTTGTCTTATTCTGTTCTCCCTTTTTTTTTACTGGTTTTTTTCTGTTCTGTGTTGTTTGTCCTCTGTTTCAGGTATCAGGACTGATGGACCCCCAAAAGACCTGGAAGTCTGAGCCATGGAAGCATTGGAGCCAAAGATTGTAGTCAAGATGGTGCAGCAAACCAGTCTGCCATCGATGCCCTAAGAAGCCAGGATTCATGGGACTGGAGCCTGAAAGGGGTTCTGGAATTGGAATTAGGATGGTGCTCTACAGGAATGGAGTTAAATTTTGAACCCCAACCCTTCCCCAGGCCAGAGACTGAGGTGGTGCACCTCGTTATGCCTCTCCTGTGTTCAGGGAAATAAATTTGTGTATTTGTGTTTCCACCTTTTGAAGGAAATACTCTTTGTGAAAGATCTTGTTTTATACATGACCTCCTTCCTGATGTCTAGGAGCATTTTTACATACTTGATTGCATTTCTTCCTCAACAATAACCTCATGAATTAGAGGGAAAGGGTTCTTGACTTGTCAAAGGTCGCATTGATAAGAAGGTGAGACTTGCCAAAGCCAGAGTAAAGCCAGATAGTTTAAATCTAATCTCAGTTCTTATTCCTCTACACTCTGATGTTACTTAATCAACAAGCATTTATTCAGTGTCTACTATGTACTAGGTTCTGTGCTAGGTACTGAGGGTAGAAATTTAAAGAATAAAACAGTCCCTACTCTCAAAGAGAGTTTACCTTTTAAAAGAAAGGTAAGGTCAAATAGTACTAATACCTGAATATCCACATAACACAGAGGTGCCCAGAATTTGGAGGCAGATTTTATAATGCTATTAGGACAAGTTTAAGTAGACAAAGGACTTGAGCGAAACCTTCAGATCCCAGATAGATGACAGACAGACAGACAGACCTACAGACAGATAGATAGATAGATAGATGGATGGATGGATGGATGGATGGATACATAAATAGATGGATGGATAGATGGACAGATAGCTAGACGGATAGATAAGTGGACTGATGGATAGATAAATAGGTGCACAGATGAATGGATAGATGGATAGATACATAAATAGAAGGGTGGGTCATCTAGGTGGCACAGTGAATAGAGCACCAGCCCTGGATCCAGGAGGACCTGAGCTCAAATCTGACATCAGATACTTAGTAGCTGTGTGACCTTGGGCAAGTCACTTAACCCTGATTGCCTTGCCTCCAAAAAAAAGGACTTTACAATGGATGGATGAAAGGAGAGATAAATGTATAGATAGATGGGTATATAGAGGGATAGATAGATAGATAGGTAGATGGATGGATGGATAGTTCATTTATTAAGTGCCAGGCATTGTGTGAAGTACTGGTGGTACAATAAGTATAAGAAAATAAGACAGCCTTACTCTCAAATATCTTATATTCTAATAGGAGAAGACAAAACAGAAAAGGGAAAACAGAAAGTCTTGATGTTGGGGGAAGGCATCTGGTAGAGAGACAGAGCAGTCTGGAGAGTAATTGAGCTGGTGGTGAAATTGGCATCAGATCAGTTTGGTGTTTCAAGCTCCTGAGGCTTTTATTTGGACCTGATTACATAGAAGTGGGAAGGTTGATCACTTCAGGAGACCTTGGTCTGAGGAGATGATTGATAGGTTGCCCCTCTATCTTGATAGCAACTGATAAGAATATATTAATTACATTTATTTTGGTTTTTATCATTTCACTCTTTCCCAGAGTAAGACAACGGTGAATTAATTGGATATTTGCACATCTGCTTTTCTTAAGAGAGATGACTGGTGTAAGTATCATTGCTGTTCTGTCATTTTCAGTCATGTTCAATTCCTCATGACCCCATTTAGTGTTTTTGGTTTTTTTGCTTTTTTTATTTGCAAAGACATGGACTGGTTTGCTCTTTTCTTCTCTAGCTCATTTTACAGATGAGGAAACCAAGGCAAACAGGGTTAAGGGACTTGCCCAGGGTCAAACAGCTGGTAAGTGTCTGAGGCTAGATTTGAACTCAGGAAGATGAGTCTTCCTGACTCCAGGTCCAGCACTTTGCACTATGGCACCACCCGATTGCCCTTTAGTGTAAGCATTAGAATCATATAAACAAGATGTGTTGCAATTTTAATCTCTGAACATTTGGAATCTCAAATCTGAGTGTCTATATCTGTGTATGTGAACTTTCATCAGGGTTTTCCTTGGGATTTTGATTTGTCTACAACTACATATAATGTGTATCTGGCGATTCCCATAGTGAGAAAGAGCACTTAAAAGAACAGATATTCAGCGTTTGAGTATATATAGAAAAATATATACCTATACCAACATAAATCTTTACATGCACACACACGTAAGTATATACATGTGTTCTTTCTAGCTATGGGAACTACAGACCATTCCAAATAAAAGACATAATAAATCTTATGTGAACAGTTTCCCCCCTTTCCCCACTTCATCTTCTCCCTTTCATTCATCCAATTTAATTGTTGTTGTGTTTGTGCTTGTCCTTCATTGCCAAAGAAGACCATGCCATCAGAGAAATGATGACATGACTTGCACTTGACTTTATTTTGAGTGAGGGAGGGCTGTGCAGGTCACCACCCTCACTTCTCCTTCAGAGCCATCTGAATCCAGTGACCAGATATTCATCAGGATGACTGGAGATGGACCAGGATGCAATGGGAGACCTTGGGGCCTTTAGGCCAAAGTCTATTCAGGTACTCACTTAGGCTGAGGTAATGCCCATTCTGTGAATAGGCCTGTTTAAGAAGTAGTCAGGGTGTGGCCCCTTTAATGAAGCAAAGAAAAATAACTGAATCAGGCTGGGAGGGAAACAGCAGCAGTTACTATTGATAATCACTCTGAAGACCTTCTCTAGCAGTAAATCAAAGGACATGTGTTTACTAAAAAGGTTGGGGATGACTAGAATGTTTTTCTCCACCTTCTGTTTTGTTCCCCCCTTCCCTTCTCCAAATCCTACCAGAAGTTTGAGTTTTAGGGGAAAGAAGGTAAGAATAAAAAGCAAAAAGGGCCCCAAAGAGGCTTGTATTTGTTTAGTCAAGTCAGCAAATGTTTATTAAACACCTACTACGTACCAGGTATTGACAATATACAAAAAAAAAAGCAACAAGCCCCTGTTCTAACAAAGCTCACAGTCTCAAGTGGGAGACCACATGCAAACAATTAAGTACAAACAGAACACATCCAGGGTAGATTAGAGATCATCCCCAGAGGGAAGGCTTTAGCATTAAGGGGGATCAAGAAAGGCATCCTGTAGAGGGTGAGGTTTGGTTGTTGTTCACTCCAAGCGGACCAGTGGCATCATGAGGGCGATGTCTTGATTTGCCCGTGGATTAGATTTAAGGGCTCAGCCTCACTCTCTCCATCTGTGGCTTGAAGGAAGCCAAGAGGCAGAGATGAGAAGGGAGATATGGAAAGGCATGGAAAACATTTAGTGAAAATGCCTGGAACTGGAAGAAAAGATGTTGTGTGAGAGAGGAAATAGTATCACCGGATCCTAGGTATGTATATTTGTATGTGTGTTGGGGGAGCAACGTAAGAAGACAGCTTATGAAGGGCTTTGAATGCCAAGTAGATGATTTTATATTTGATCCTGGAGATAATAGGGAGCACAGACGCTTATTGAGTAAGGCGGTGACGTGGTCAGATCTGCCCTTTATGAAGATCACTTTGACAGCTAAGGGGAGGATGGTTTGGAGAGGGGAGAAGCTTAAAGGGGCAGTTATTGCAGTAGACAAGGGTGAGGTGATAAGGTCCTGCACCACGGGAGATGGCTGTGTCAGAGGAGACACACGAAGAAGGGAGAATTAATAGATGTGACAGTAGAATTCAAGTTGATAAAATAATACAGGGATGTCCTGCCACTCCCACCTAAAGCGCTAATTATCCTATTTTTAGTTATTGTCAACTCTGAATTTATTATATAACTTTGAAGCTTTCCCTTGTGTCATTTCAAAGTATTATTTCCTTCTTTTCTTTTTTTTTGACTTTCATTCTTCTCAATAAGATGAAGGTAACCTCTCAGCCTTGTCTCTGAAATCAAATTCTCCAGACCTGATGTAATTTTTCTTGTTTTTCATCCCAAGGAAATATCTTTCAAAGCCTTATTAGTTGTCACTAAAATTGTATAACTCTTGCTTTGGGAAGTAGGTGTCCAAAGTAAATTTCAACTTTGGTGATTGCAGTGTTCTGACCTGTCCTCTCTCCTGGGCATTGAATTCTCCCCTTCCCGGATCTGGTCCATGTTATCACCCCCAATGGTAGTTGGGTGCCCATAGCTAATGTCTTTTTATAGTCTGTGATTGTGTTGAGAAGTGTTCTGGGAACTGTCTGGGTGAAAGGTGCTATACCAAAAATAATGCTACCTAAACAGAACATCGTTATTACTAGATTAGCTCTTCTCTTCCAGACTAATTATTTTACATTCTCTGAGAATGAACTGCAGTTGCCATCTGCTGACCCAATTACCTAAATGATTCAAATTCTTTTAAATCTGGTCATACTGCTTCCCGTTATTGTTTTTTTTTTAACTCCCATTTTAGGACTGTCAGCAAATCTTAGAGCCCCAGTGTTCAAATCCTTGTCAGAGGCACTTAACTTTATGAGGTATAACATAGCTCCTCTGAGTAACCCAGGCTGACCCACCTTGATAACTTGACGTTTCAGGCTTTCTAAAGCAGTTTTCTTTCCTTCTTTATTATCTTGTGTTTACTTCACTATTCATCTTCATCTTGGGGCCTTTTAAGAAAATCTATGAATACTGCACAATGCCCTTTCTATGTTAGTTTTTGTGAAAAATATGGTCATTTTCTGGCATCCCAGTGTTATTGTCCAAAATGAAAAAAAAATCCCAGGGAGGTAATTAAGGATGACCTTTTCTGCCTTGGCTCCATTCTTGAAAAGGAATTTCATTTTACTCTATTTATTCAGTGTTAGTTGTAACTGTGTGACCTTGAGAATTTCACTTAAAAATACTGTGGGCCTCCATTTCTTCATCTGTAAATGCACTTGATGACTTCTGAGGTTTCATCCAGCTCTTTATCGATGATCCTAGTTTAATAATATTTAAATTCAGCACTCTACTGGATAGCCAAAGTAACTCAGGGAGCATTTGACACAGCTACAGGTCTTTGGGAGTTCTAGAATTGATGTCATTCCACTATATTGATATGGCTTACTTACTCTGATTATCATATCCATGTTTTTTTTTTTAAATAGATCTAATTGGAATTATGTGTGAAATTAGGGAATGAAAAATCAGAGCAATGCTGGGAGCTCTTAAACTTAAGTTAGGGGCTTAGTTTACTAAATTTGATGAAAACTAACAGTGTTTGTTCTCAGCAACTAAGAATGCTTTTTCTTGGTTCTTGTAACAAGTAACTTGCATGTGTTAAACAGTTCAGAAAAAGTAGTCCTTGGTTTTTCACGCTAATTCCAAAAGAAACTTTGTTGGGGTGGACTTTTCATTGATTAGAAAGGAAAGTAAACTATGAAATTGTATGCTGCTACTATTCAAGTCTTTTAATATCCTGCTCTCAGGAAAAGAGAGGGCATATATGTTAAGGCAATGACAGTTTTGGGGATTTGAGATGCTTGTTTAACCCACACTCAAACCTTCAAAAACCTAATTTGTTGCTTTTGTGTCAGCTAAGAAATTTTCTGCATAAGTATTTGAAAGAAAATTTGTGGTTTCAGTATCTAGGCTAATGAAAGGAAAAGGATAAGTATTAATTAAATACTTTGGGGGGGGAGAGAGATAGAGAGATAGAGACAGAGAAAGACAGACACACAGAGAGAGACAGAGACAGAGACAAAGAAAGAGAGAGGTGATTTATTTATGACATGTGTATGGCTGGGTCTGGACCTACAACAAGCGTCACCTCTGTGTTATATGAGATTTGCTGTCTCTATACATCTTTATGTAGCTTCAACATGTAAGAACTTATTTACTGCTAACAAAAAAAGCAGTATAGCAATTAAGATGTGATGCCGTAATGTGGAATACATGCCTAAGTCATTCAAACAGTATAATGTTCTGCTTAAGAGGTAATAATCCTTTCCCATTTCTTCTTATTGAAAAATTTTATTAAAACAAATTGACATTAAAAATGTAATCCTCTTAGAGAAGTCTTAGAAAAAATTAAATATCTAAGATATATTTTAGTACCTTTATCATTTCATTTTAACTATAAACCCTAATTAGAATGTTCTTTGGTTACTCTCCCTGATCATCTTAGCATGAAGTGACAATCACACTAGGATACGGATACATAACTCTGGACAGCTTGAAGTGAAAGCCCATGTTTGCTGCTTCCCTCCAGAATATTTCTTGCATTTATCCATTCATTTCTACTTGCTTTGCTACCGCGCTAGTTAAGGTTCTTAATCCCTTTCAACTATGCTGTTTACATAGTCTATTAACTTCCAGTAAGTAGTCAGCAAGGGCTGCTGCCTGATTTTGCAGATGGTCATTAAATTAGGGGCATTCACTGAGTTCATTCAATTTAAAAATGAGATGATCATTTTTTTCTTCCCATTCTTTAATTTGTCAGCAAAAGTCTCTTTAAATGAGTGATGATGCAGTAACTCAAACTTCCATGGCCATAAAACTTATGCGTCCAAAGGAGATTTGTTTTCTAACTGGCCAAAGATTGGATTGGGATTCTATCTGACTCCAGATTTGGCAACTCCAAAGATGGCCCCTAAACTTTCCATTTCTGTATAGAAAAGGTCTCATCTCTGATGTCTCTTAGAAATATTTGTCCTTTTTCAAGGTTTGCAGGATTGTGATTGGTGGGAAGCAAGGTGCTACCTACTGCTTCTATTTGTAGCTATAAGCTCTGGGATCTGTGAGAGAAGTAGTTGGTTGATGGGGATGAAAGTACTAGACTGGAATAGTTCCTTGTTTAACCAAGATTAAATAACAAGGGGGAGGTAGAGGAAATTTTCTTTTTTGGTCAGATGCTACAGGGCAACCTGGGCTCAAATGGCCATTTTAATCTATGCGGTTTTTATTGGGCAAAGAGATAGAAACATTCTTAGCTCTTTTTTAGGGGTGAAAGCAAAAAGCAAGATGGCAGTTAACATTTGGGGAATCCATGCCAGTTACTTGGCCAGTACCAAGAGAATGATCTTGGGTTATTCTCTCAAGTGAGAAATGAAAGACCTCATAAAGGTGCTTAAGATTTTTTTCCCCTTTGAACTTCTAAACGAGAAATACTGATTCATAGAGTGGCCATGATGAATATTTTGTTGACCCTGGCAGAGTTAAACAGCTGGTAAGTGCTCAAAGTTGTATTTGGATCTAGGTATATTTTGCACTGTACTCAAGAAGGCAGCCATAGTCATTAATTACAAACTCTGTCTGTGTTTCTTATGAGGAAGACTAGCCCTCAGAGAACATAAACGAAAATCATGAGTATCTTGATATCAAGAAAAAGCAAAATTAAACAAAAATCCCCAAAACAACTTCTTCATAATTACTTCTGCACTTAAGTAGAATGAATGGGCTGCCTTTTGATGCATTGGGTTCCTCCTCACTGGAGGTCTTCAATTCATGGTTGAGTCAATTAATAATCATATGAGCAGTCGTGTACATTTACATAACACATTATGGTTTACAAGAACACTTCTCATGTATTATTCCGTTTAATCCTCACAACAGCTCTAGCTATTATCCCTATTTTACAAATGAAGAAACTGAGGTAGAAAGATGAAATGACTTTCCCAGGGTCAAACAGCATGTTACAATCTGAAGCAGGATTTTAACCTTTTCACTTCTCATTACTAGTCAGGTAGTCTTAGTCATTGCACCACCTAGTGGCCTCATTGGGTCATGCATTTGTTAGTGCCCACTATGGGTCAGACATTGTTATAGTCACCAGAGATAGAGAAGCAGAAATGAAGTCCTTGTCTCAAGAATCTCAGTTCTAATGAGGGAGGCCCCGCCCCCAATACTGCACTCACCACACACATACATATATCACATCACACCACATGTAACCTGCACACATATATAACATACCACACAAATACACATGTACACACATCACACATACATACCACACACACAACATACATATTCACTACACTACACATATATCACCCCAAACCACAGTACATACACATGCATAGGTAAACATGTACATGCACACAAACATACACCACACATACATACCACATGCACCATATGTATACATGATGAGGTAGAAAAGAGTGCTTGACGCAGATGGAGTAAGCAGGATGCAGGATGTGAGATATGAGATGAGATGCAGGCTGTGACCAGCCACAAAAGTGATCAGAGAAGACTATGCATGGAAACCCCCACCGTGG
Source organism: Notamacropus eugenii (assembly GCF_028372415.1). Lineage (NCBI taxonomy): Eukaryota > Metazoa > Chordata > Mammalia > Diprotodontia > Macropodidae > Notamacropus > Notamacropus eugenii. The sequence continues at coordinate 359,144,018 of NC_092875.1, read as the reverse complement.
ACTTACCTGTGTGCTTTCACAAAGCATCCCCAGTTAATCTGACAACTTCCCCTACCATTTTGCATTCTCTTTGCTTATCTGAATGTTATCCCCTCCTCCCATTCTCTTGTCCGCCTTCCCCCATTCCATTAAATTGTATTTAAACCAGATAGCTAACCCCAATAACTGCTTTTACCTCCTACGGATAGCAGGGTCTGCTGCCTCTGCTCTGCCTGCCACATGGAGTAGAGAGGGCTCTCTGGGACTCTGCCTCACAGGGAACAGGCCCGCTTGGGTGCATCACCCCAGTAAATGCCTTTCTTTAACTTGGAGATTATCTGAGTAAATTCACTCAAGACATCAGAATCCACATGTCTATTCATCATCATTTCAGGTGGCACCCCAGCATTCTGGTGTGCACTCTAAACTTATCACACATACCACACACACTATACACAATATACACATATAACCCATACATACCATGCACTATATCACATACACCACACACACCACAATACCACAATATATAACACACATATACATTGCACTTGCCCCATACCCACATACATCACATATATATGTGTGTATATATCTATATCTATATGTATATATATCCTCCCCCACACCACATCCACACACCACACTCACAACCTGCTATACATAAAGGAAATTCAATGTAGTTTTTTTCTTTCTTTCTTTTTTTTTTTGAAGGGAAGACATTCCCCTAGCTGAGGGTATAAGAAAAGAGGCCAGGAGTGGGCTGAGTTTGCAAGAAAGCTGGGATCCTATGAGGCAGAGGTGAAGGAGGGCATGCCTGGGTACAGGGGTGGGGGTTGGAGGTGAGGGCAGAGAACCTTTGCATGAAGATACCAGATGGAATGTTGGTGGGACAGACAGCAAGCGGATGAGTTTGGCAGGAAGTGTGGCATGTGTAAAGAGAAGTAATGTGGAATCATTTTGGAAATGTTGGTTGGTGCCAGATTGTGAAGGGCCTTAAATGTCAAAGAGGGGAGTTTACATTTGGTTCTTGAGGCAACAGGAACTGATCAGTAGTTCTGATCAGGGGAGCGAGACAGAACAGTGTTTTACTAATGTCATTTTGGCAATGGGAGGTAGCATGTGCATGCAAAGTGAGTCAAGCCCCTCCCTACCTCCCTGCCCACCTTGACTTCCTTCTTCCCTCAAACCCTGCACAGAAGAACCTTGGGAATAGCAGTGCTTCCTGCTCAGTGCCCTCATCCATCATCCTGGGAAGCAACTCCAGTGGAGATGCAGCCCAAACATTGCTCCTGCCGATGCTGCGGCCATAGCTACTGAAGTCCCAGAATGGAAAATTCTTGCTACCAAAGACCCTGGCACTGTCGGATGGTTCAGCAGAAGAAACTGATGAGATTTATCAGTGGAAATGACATTAAAAAGAAGAGCCATTAATATCTACTTTGTTGACATACCCCAAGGACCACGGGACCTTTTCATCTGACTTGCAACTGAAAGCCCCATGTCTGTTGTCTCTTCCATAGAATGTGAGCTCCTCAAAAGCACCACTCTCTTTGTTTACTATTTGTATCTCCAGTGCTTAGTACAGTCATTTGCACATGGTAAGTACGTAATGCTTCATTTATTCAACTGTGTGGAGTTTGGGTTGTTTTTTTGAGGCAATTGGGGTTAAGTGACTTACCCAGGATCGCACAGCTTGTAAGTACCAAGTATCTGAGGTCACATTTGAATGGAGGACCTCCTCACTCCAGGGTCAGTGCTCTATCCACTGTGCCACCTAGCTGCCTCTGAAGTTTGGACTGGAAAGGAGAGAGTCTAGTGCCAAAGAGATCAATTAGAGGTGATTCCAATATTCCAGAAGACTTGAACCTTTAGTGTTGGCTTTGTAAGCAAGAGAAGGTTTTTAATGCAAGAGGTTCTTGGTAGTTAGAACTGACCTAATGGGATATAGGGAATAAGAGAGAGAGGAGAGCTGAAGGCATGACTCATGTTGTGAGCCTGGGTGACTAGAAGGATGGTAGTCCCCTCAACAGAAACAGGCAAGTTGGGATGTGACATGAATTCTGTGTTGGTTGTATTGAGTTTGACATTCAAGTGGAAATGTCTAATAAGTTGCTATTGAAGTGCAATAGGAAGACTAGGGGTGGATACAAAGACCTGGGAGTCATCTGTATAGAGATAATTGAACCCAAGGAGTGGAAGTGGTCACCAAGAGAGGGAGCTTACAGGAAGAAGAGGGCTGAGGAGAGAGCCTTGGAGACATATGCATATCCAGGGAGTCTAATATAGATTGTGATCCAAAATACTCTTTTCTTAAATGTCTATTTTCTTCTCCCTGCTTACTTTCAAAAATAACCCAAAGCCATTTGAAAACTAGGGGCAGCTAGGTGGCATAGTGGATAGAGTGCTGCCTAACCAGAAAGACTCATCTTCCTGAGTTCAAATCTGGCCTCCTACTCTTACTAGCTGTGTGACTCTGGGTAAGTCACTTAACTCTGTTTGCCTCAGTTTCCTCCTCTGTAAAATGATCTGGAGAAGGAAATGACAAACCATTCCAGCATCTTTGCTAAGAAAACCCAAATGGGGTCATAAAGAGTTGGACATTACTTAAAAACAACTGAACAAACAAGAATTTAAAAACTGATAAAAAATAAAAATCATGCTGCTTTAAATATTCCTGAATCAGGCACTAGATGTGTAATGTGTGGCAAATGATAACCTCTTTGAGCCTTAGTTTTGTTTTTTTTAATAAAATGATGTAATAATAACATTTACCTCTTGAGGACATCGAGAAGAACAATACTTCAAACACTGTGTTAGTTTTTATTATTATTAGTTATTGACCCCTCAGATTCAGAAAAGGCCATTTTTCCTTGGTATTTCATCATACAAGAAATCTTTTCTTTGGCTTGCCAAAAGGTGGGAGCTCCTAGAGAGGACCCCGGAAATGGGCAGCTGTCCAGAGTCCTGACAAATGTGAACAAGGACAGACCTAAGACAAAGCTCATTGCTGGTGTTGATGTCTCCTTGTTCACACCATGGGAGCTGGTGACATTGCTGACTTTGTTCAAAAAACCATTCAACAGAAAAAAAATCAATATGTAATTTCTTTGCTGCATGTAGCTCCATGTGTGACAAGGAAGGATGTACTCTCAGCCACAGCTTTGAAGGAGAGTCTATGGACTCCAGTGCAATGCCACCAATAGCTACATATTACAGTGGATGAGGTGGAAATAAAGATAAATGGGAAAGCACAGAGGGCTCCCATGTCAGTGTACACTGCTGTTGAAGAAGGACATTCTTCTCAAGCGTTTAATTGGAGATCAACTAGACCATCTCTGTAACCTTTGTCTGGGGGCTCTGTACACTCTACTCACAAATGGACAAAAACAAATATTTTTTAGGAAGAGGGAGGAAGCCTTTAAGCAGAATCTCTCCTATCATCTCATTTCTCCCAGTATTAAAAGTATTTTACAGAAATTGTCAGTAAGTGATGATATGTGAGGGTATAGGAAAGAAATGTCCACCTGTGTTTCAGAAACAGTGCACTCCACAACTGTCATCTATCCAAATGGAGCTGATTCAGCTCAGGGTGAGCAAACAGTAGCAGTATCAAACTGAAGAGACTTAGTTTTCTGATGTTGATACATATACCCTTCATTAAATAATTGGCCTTAAAATACTAGTTTTATAGATCTAGTCCTTTGCTTTTGCCTTTTTAATATATGGAAAAAAATTAATCACAAAATGCATTTAACACTTTCTTTAAGGAATCTATATAAATGTGAAGGACCTTCAATGTCCTGTCAGAATCTTTGCTCCGCATTCTCTTTCAAGTTTGCATTTATGCTGTAGCTAATAAAATAAAGATACAATTATACTCTCAATTATATCAAGCTGACAAAGTGCCATCAAATATTCAGAAATCCTCCAACTCCATTAATAGAATTAATAGGTCAATTATGCCATCTGACAAGTTCTATTTGCATTGTGTGCTGAGGAGCATGAAAATATTGTGTACATAATGTTACAGCTGCAAAAGCAAGTGATGAGAGACTCTGCAAAAGTTAAATGATCATTTCTCTCCCCATTTACGGGTCGTTGTCTTCCCTCCAGTTTCTACCCATCTCAAGTAAGAATGTCACAATGATTACTCTTCAAATTCCTATACCTATGGGTTGATGACAGATGTGATTCCCTTAGGATATGTGCAGAGTTCTCATTCCTGGTGATAGGAATCAGGGCTCTATCATCACCGCAAGGGAGTTAGCTACAGGTTTCTGTGTTTTTCCTCAGTGTTTCTAGAAATTTTCATAACACTTTTAAAAAGGATTATTCAAATCTCTTTTCAAAGGAAGAATAATTTTTATTTGCTGACTTTTTGCTTTTATTTTAAAATCATTTGGTGTCAATTGGTAGTCATAATTGGTTCCTGTGGGTACTCCCTGGGAAGGCCCTTATTAGAAAGCTGGGCACAAAAAAGTGAACAGTGAGTGATAGGAGGTGATAAAAGCAATGAAGAAAATCCAGATCACCTTTGTCTTTAAGGCTATCTATCCCTTGATTCAAGTCCTTACATGGGGCACAGAACTCTCCATGGTAAATAACATCCTTTATTCCTCTAAAGTAGAGGTTTTTAATCTGCTATTGGAAATCTTTTATTTTATTTTTTTTGATACACTGTATTTCAATATAATTAGTTTCCTTTGCAATTCTGTGTGTTTTGTTTTATGCATGTAAAACCACTAGGCTTTAGCAGACTGCCTAAGGGCTCCATGACACAAAGGTTAAGAACCCTCGCTCTAAGGCAGGTTCATACTTGGAAGAGTGTGTTTCTGGCTTTTGTGTTGGTCATTGTATATGTGGATGATGGAAATGGGCCTTTTCTTCCTCAGAAACACAACTCCACATACCACCTATACTAATTAACATTACTAGCACTACAGCATCCCAAAGAAGAGAACGATATGCATACCAAACCTTTTGCTATTACAATGAATATTCTGTAAAACAGCAGCATCTGAAACAGCAAGCATTTTACATCACTTCATTAAATTCAGTCCTAGCAACTCAAGAATGCACTTTTGTTAGCTGGATTTCTATTTCAATGAGTTCTCTTTGTTTTATGTTCAAATGGCCTGAAATCCTCACACTATTTATGGCTCTTCAAAGTCCTATCACTGGCCTCGCCATGGTGCAATTCCATCATGCCCTTGCATTCTGCACAAAACTAATTACAAACCAAGTTTCTGCAGTACAGCAGCTTTTCCAAATGGTAAGGGTTAGCTGGGCTTGAGCTCTGTCAGCATAGCAAGTTAACAATGGGAAAATAATGTTCTGGCCCTTACCATGATTAAGAACCATACTACAAGAAGCTGTCAATGAACCCCTTTCACAATGCTCATTTTGGGGGAACAGAAGTGCCACAACTGGGAGGATTTAGGGCCGGAAGAGACCTTCGAGATCATTCAGCCCAATCCCTTCATTTTACACATAAAGAAGCAGACTCTGCAAAGCCACACCCGGTGTTACTAAGTGTCTGAGCCAGATGTCAAACCCAGGTGCACAAGGTTCTCCCTCAAAGGGTGTTATGAAGCAAGCATTTTGTAAACCTTCATGTGCTACTTCATATTACTATTCCCAGCTTCTGTTTTATCATCCCTGTTAAAGATGGTGTCTTCTTATCCTGTGTGGTTTCTGTCCAGGCCTTTTCATTCATCCTCTATAAAGGATTTCCTTCCCACCCCCGCAGCCCCTGGCCACTTTGCTGGAAGTTGTCCCTTGAGTATAAGGATTTCCATTATACTAAAGAAATACTTGGACTGTTTCTTATTTTCACTGTGTGGCTGTCTGACCTTCCCTAATAAGCCAATTACACAGGTCTTGTTAATATCCATTATGTGACTTCTCACAGAAAGTTATCATGGGTCCAGTGCCTCAATCTTTTTTCCAAAGCCCTTTCAGCCACTTGTAATTTTGATTCTCTTAAGGTTTGAACATTTCACAATTCCCAGATGCTGTGGCACCGAGCAGAGATCATTTAAAACACATTGCACTTTCCCAAATTTGATGTACCCAACCTCTTGATTCAGTTCAATTTAATGCAATTCAACGAGCATGTATGAAATATCTACTATATGTTAGACATGTGTTAGAAGCAGCTAGGTGGGACAGTGGATGGAGAGCTGGGTTTGGAGTTAAGAAGACTGCAGTGCAAATCTGGTCTGAGTCACTTACTAGCTGTGTGACCCTAGGCAAGTCACCTAATCTTGTTCTACCTCAGTTTCTGTAAAAATGGAAGAATAATAGCACACATTTCCCAGAAGTGTTATGAGGCTAAATTAAATGAGATATTTGTAAAGTGCTTAGCAAGCCTTAGAACACTATACAAATGCTAGTAAGAATATTTTTTGAACCCAAGTAAGGAAGGTAGGATTAGGGAAAGGTAACTGTTAAGATGTAGGTACCTTCAACCAAGACAGAGAAATTAGAAGAAAATGTAAATTTAAGTAGAAAAATTGTTAGCTCATCTTTGCTTCTTCCATAGCCTGATGCCTTTTAAGAAAACATTTGACAATACGTCAAAATTGTATAAAACTCTGACAAATATGACAATTATCTCTGTGAACTTTGGCAAATCACTGGTGGGCTTTAGTTGTGTCATCTGTAAAAAGCTGAGGTCCTTTCCAGCTCTGTGGTGTATGATCACAGTTATTTGAAAGGTATAGGCTTCACTATTTACATTTGAAAAACAAAGTGTCTAAAAATTATTTTTTCCCATTCTATTGCTTGAGAATGTCAAGTTATCAACAATCATTCAGTCAATCAGCATACATTCATTAAGCATCTATCTATCTATCTATCTATCTATCTATCTATCTATCTATCTATCTATCTATCTATCTATATACGTATGGACTGTCAGAATTGATCAGGAAGAAGAAATCATACTGGGTTGCATTTTGGGAAACTGCAGTGTTTTCAATGATACTAAGTCAGTTAGCCAGTAAACATTTATTAAGTGCCTATTATGTGTCTGGCACTGTGCTACATGCTGGGGATACAAAGAAAGGTAAAAGATAGTCTCTGTTCTCAAGGAGAACATAGTCTAATAAGGGAGACAATATGTAACTCACTACATACAAACAAGCCATATACAAGATAAATTGGAAACAGTCAATGGAGGGAAGGAACTACAATTAGCAGGGTTTAAGAAAGGCTTCCTGTAAGTAGAAGGTGGGATTTTTACTGAGACTTTGAGGGAAGCCAGCAGAGCCAGGAGAAAGAAATGAGGTCATGATCACAAAAGTCTATCTATTTCACACCAATATTCTCCCAAGTGTTGTTAAAGAGACATGAATCGTGAAATGTGATCTCAGAAGAATTAATGTTGAAAACATCCCAAGAAGAAAAAGAAAGAAGTATGGTAGATATAAGTAGGATTCCATGCTAACTTATGTTGGGAGGATTGGAACATGCAAGTCATGTACAGCTAGAGGCAGATAAACCATATAGTTTGTATTACATAAGAGAAATAATGAACAGCCATTATTATTAGTGTGTGTGTGTGTGTGTGTGTGTGTGTGTGAGAGTGAGTGTGTGATGGTCTCATCCTCACCCCTGCCCCAAATGCTGAAAAACAAGGGGAGGGCCCATTCCCTACTGGGTAAATTCTCCATGGAGTATTGATGAAAAAAACTTGGTCAAGAATTTTTCATTATTAGAGTGCATACAGGGGTTACAATCTGCTTCAGTGAAACAAGTACCTATGTGGATAAAAATCATGGATCTATTAAAGAATCAAACAATTATTTGCCCTCTAAAAACCCAAACAAGACCTGGAATCATGTATACAATGGGAATAGGTTTGAACCAGTTCATGCTGCTCTCCCCGTTGTTCCAGCTCAATGCACTCTATATTATCTTCCCTTGAAGTGCTGATGATGTTCTATTTTCCAGTAACCAAGTATTATGAGAAAGTAGAAAGACCAGGCTATTGGAGGTTTTTTTTTTTTGATTCATGAAATGTTACAGTTCTTTAGGATCTTAAAGATCATTCAGCCCAACCCTTTAATTCCTTATAGAGGAGGAAACTGAAGCCTTGTCCAAGGTAAAGCAGCTCGCCAAATCAGAGCTTGAATGCAGATCTTCTAGACAAGAGTCAGTCAGTCGGTCAATAAACCTTTATTAAGTGCTTACCATGTGCCAGGCACTAGGCTTAGCCCTGGGAATGCAATAGCATCAGAAATACAGTCCCCATCTTTCCTTGAGCTCTCTCAAAGAGCTTTTATTGCAATGGAAAAAGACAATACATAAAAAGAAGCTGAAAAGCAGTGGAGAGGAAGAAGGCAAGGTAGAGAAAGTCAGCTAATGAGACGGTGAGGCTTCCAGGTGGGAGAGCATTTCCAAGGTGGAATGCGCTTCCTGAATGAAAGAGTTCTATGGAATGTAGAGAAAGTTCTGTGAAGAGAAGGAAGTTCCTTCCACTACACCATACTTCCCTCTCAAATTTGAAATATAAATGATGTTGTTTGGAATGGAGTGATTGGAATTGGGCAGGTTTGGTCAGAAAATGAAGCCACATTTAGCCTATTGAAAATTGCTGAAGCTGAAATTTTTATCACCCTGAAGCCCATCTGGTATTATCTTCTCTGAGCTTAGGTACTTGGACGACAAGCCTTGGATGGGTAAGTCTGAACTGGGTGTCTTTTCCAGCTTGGCAGGATCTGCCAGAGTTTGTTATACTCTGATATTTCCTTTAAGAATCCAGTGACACCTTCTTGCTGTGTTGAAGCATCAGATGAGGTCCTATATCATTAACAAAGATAGTTTTATGGAAGGAAATTTTTTTTGGTGGTGGCGAGGAATTGGAGAGGTAATTTTAAGGTTGCTTTGATTTAAGACCAGTTCAAGTTTTCCATAGCAACCTCTCTGAACACACTGCAGAACTTGACAATGTAAGTCTGACAGAGGAAAAAAACCCCAAATCCACAATCTTTATATTTCCCCTTGGTAGTTGGTGAGTGTTTCTTTATGCTTAGACTTTGGAGGAGAAGGAAGAGCAGAAGGAAATTGTGATTATAGGTAACCAGTTTGGGTCAGTGGTGTCAAAAGACTTTCAGTGGTCAATTTAAACTGAGACAAGTGTCAGGATTTTCACTTTTACTTTCTGGAGTTTAGTTATTTTTTAACATCATGTCAAGATGAGACCTGATAAGGAAGTTGACAGAAGAGACTAAATTGTAATGCATATGGTCATGGTGATAGGGAATAAGAGTAGGGACAGGACATGAGGTTTCATTGGTACCGGAAGGTCATGGGAGAGAAAACTCTTTATAACAATACAGGTTGGCATAAGCTCTATATCTTAAGAGTTTTAAAGAGGTTAAATGACTTGACCAAAATCGTATGTTTTAGAGGTAAGATTTGAACCCAGACCTTCCTGGCTTTAAGTCAGGTCTCCAGCCATGCTTATAGTGTGATAATGATGATGATAATTAAATATTAAAATAAATTATAGGGGAGCTAGGCCACCATTTGAATGTGATAGAAAGACTATGTATCTAGGAGACTTCCAAATACTGTAATGATGAAGCAATGTAGTTGCAAAAAGGAAAAAAACAAACAAACAAAAACAACTGAGCAAATAGAATCATGGGAGTGACCCTTATTGAAATATTTAACCAGGAGGTTACCATAGCAATCAGAACAACTACTAATTAAGACTTACTGGTTTCTGCCTTATATCATATAACTGGCAAGAAAGAACTCATGCCACCATACTGAACCACTTAACATTTTCTAGCACGAGCCAGAAGCAATGCCTCATTTTATGTCATCTGGAAAGTTATCTGTTACACTCCCCCGTATCCCCCCCAATACTTTAAAGAGTAGTGTTTGAGCACATGCTTACATTTCATTTACCAAAGATATCCTTTTTTTGGGGCCAAAGAGTTTACTCACAATAGGAGAAGAACGGTACGACAAGAACAAGAAATATGTGGCAAATTATTGCATGGATGTAAGGAAAATGTACAATCTCTGATAGTTAATCATTTGACTTGTCAATATTAGGCCAATTTTGTAACACTTGGCTGTCACACCAGCAAAAGAATACAAATTGGTCTCCAAATGATCAGTCTGGTGGTGATAAATATATACTTGTATAGTGACAGCTAGATGCAATGCTAGTAGCTTTACAAAACTATCTGCCTAAGTGTGGACAAAAATTGCACTGGATGAAAAGGCAGGATGGGTTGCAATTTGTGGTACTGGTAGCAGTAAAGAGATGACAGATCCATTGAAGACTAAGTGTGTCTAAGTGCAGAGAGGATGCTGGACATGCATGGAGTGACTGGAGCTTTATAGAGCTAGTTATAGAAGACTTTACGAAGAAGAGGAATCAGCACTCTTTGGAGAGTGGGAGAGGAAAGAAAGGGGAACAACAGTTAAGGCAAAAGGGCTGAAATGTGTGAAGGTTCCAAGATTTGAGTGAGCTACTATTGTAATAGGGATGCTGAACAGGTTTGACTAGAGAAACATTTCTAATCCAGGGGTATGTGTGTTCATCCTTCGTTGCCAAAGAAGGCCATGCCATCAAAGAAATGATGCCATGACTTGCACTTGACTTTGTTTTGTGTGAGGGAGGGCTGTGCAGGTCACCAGCCTCACTTCTCCTCCAGAATCATCTGAATCCAGTGACCAGACATTCATCAGGATGACTGGAGATGATCCAGGATGAGGCAATTGGAGTTAAGTGACTTGCCCAAGATCACCCAGCTAGTGAGTGTCAAGGGTCCGAGGTGAGATTTGAACTCAGGTCCTCCTGACTCCTGCACTGATGCTCTATCTATCTACTGCACCACCTAGCTGCCCAATCCAGGGATAACATCTTCAGGGAAGAGGGTGAGACAAGTTTTGAATTAGTTACATTTTAAATACTGGGAGAATATTCAAGGGGAATTATGTTATAGGATTTCCATAAAACCATATAAAAGAATATGAGATCAGAGAAGATGAAAGTGTAGGTCTAGTAGGGAAATTAACATATGGTGAAATTTTGGGACTTCTAAGGAACATCAGTTTTCAGAGTTAGGACCACATGTATTCTAAATATTTTTAGGTGCTGAGGTTTCATTCTGAACTACTTGGAATACACAATGCTTATGAAGAGAACTCTATTAATAGCTTTTCTTAAGGCTTTGTGATCTCTAGCCCTAAGGCATTTATCAAGTGAGAGCATCTCAACTGAATCAATCAGAGATACGAATAATGTGTGAAGGTGGCCTAGATAGATTCATTGTTTCAATCACTTAAGAGCATCAGAGGAGGTGCGAAAAGATCAGTTTGGAAGGATAGAAAGTCATTGGATTTAATAGAGTAATGCCAACAGGAGATATATTCAGATTGGCTGAAGAAACTCATAACCTGTGGGTTTTGTTTAAGATAGATTAGCTGGGAATCCAGGATTCCAGCTTCTGGCATCATAGAGGAGAGAGTAGTCTAGCTAACTCCTAAGAAAAAATTGCTTGGGGGAGGGGATGAGGATGCCTCTCTGTCTCCTCCCTACTCCTTGATTAGAAGTCCTGAAGAACTTCAGAGGACAGGAGAATTGGGACTTTTTCATTGCCAGTGTGTCAATGTCAGTGTCCCCAGAACAGCAGTGACTTGAAGCCAGGATGAAGAGCCAGGATAAGCCACATCTCCTGAAGTAAGGCAGCTTCAAGACTCTACAGACTCCCAGGAGAAAAACTATATCATGCCTAATTCCTGAATACCAGCTGGAGGGAAGAAAAGGACTTCTATAAACTAGAAGTTCCCTTGTATCAACATATGCTAATTTTGAGTCTACTTTCTTTTTGACTCTTTATGTACTGGTAGGAGAAAATGCTGTGCTCTACACCCAAAGCAGAACTGAAGTAACTCAAAAGAAACGTGAGATGCAAAAATTTAGAAAATCAACACCAAATGATCACATGAACTGTTTGTGCCCAATCTGTGGTAGAGCATTCCGAGCTCATACTGGTCTGATCAGTTACTGTTGGACACATTGTAACTTGACTCTAGCATAGTGACGTCATTTTGGTCCTGTTTGAGAACAAAGGACAACAGCCAACTAGCCAATCAACCAACTGGTGGGAAGTGTAGGTTGTAGACTCTGGAGAATGATTTTTATCCTAAAAACTAATTAAGTCCAATGGATAATAAATGGATAATAATGGAGTGTGAGAAACAAATTTGTGAGATATAGAATTATAAAAATCTCTCTTCCCTCCTCCAACCCCCAGGGTTAACCCTAGAACCTTAAAAGGAAAGAATAGATGGCCTTCAGGGATCTAGTCTACCAGTGCAAATGAAATCCGCAGAGTAGCTCTCATGGAACATAGCTAATTCTGATGCTAGACTAGCATAACTGCATTTAAGACCTGTATTCCTCATTTTGTAGTTCTTAAGTAAATAGTTACTTTTTGTCAAATAACTGTGAGAGTCTAAAGGTTATGTTGCAATACTTAATATGATAAGGTTTGCCTCTAGTAGGAAAAAAACTAACTGTTAAATGTATGGTAGTACTCAAATGTATGAGTAGGAAGTACTCAAATATGGATGCTTTCTTTGATACCTTGAAACTGAATCAATCTCAGGTGATAATTCATAGAATGATAAAATCTAGCTGGGAGCTTGGGGATCATCTAGTCACCAACTTGTATTTGAACAAGAGTCTCACATACACCACTCTTGATCTCTGGACATTCTTCTGTTCCTTGAATATATTTAGTGAGTTGATACTACTTCCAAAGTCATTCTTTTTGACTTGAACAATTCTAATTGTTAGGAAATAGTCCTAATCCTAAACAGGTGGGGCTTAAATTTGCTTTTTTTTTTTTGTGGTATTTATTACCTGCTCCTAGACCTGCTTTGTGGGACTAAGGAGAATAAATTTAATTTATCTTATACTTAACCTTTCAAGTAAATGAAAACAGCTATCATATCTCCCCTGAGTCTTCTGTAAGCTAAGGTCTCTAATCTCCTCACCATCTGGGGTCCTCCTTCTGGATATGCTACCAGTTGTCAATGTTTTCCTAAAATGTGGAATCCAGAACAGAATACAATGTAGCAGATATGGTCCGACCAAAAGTGATTACAATGGACCTCTCATCTCCCTAGTCCAGGAAATAAGCCCTTTTCAATTTAGTGTAGGATTAAAGTATCTTTCACTATTGATTAGATACAGGAAAATTAAAGCCACTCCATCAGATTGGTTAATACCACAGAAAAGGAAAATGATAAATATTGGAGTACATGTCAGAAAATGGGGCACTAATGCATTGTTGGTGGAGTTGTGAACTGATCCGACCTTTCTGGAGAGCAATTTGGAACCATGCCCAAAGGGCAATCAAACTGTGCATACCCTTTGATCTAGCAATACCACTGCTAGATCTGTATTCCAAGAGATTAAAAAAAAAGGGAAAAGGACCTATGTGTACAAAAATATTTATAGCAGCTCTTTTTGTGGTGGCAAAGAATTGGAAATTGAAGGAATGCCCATCAATTGAGGAATGGCTGAGCAAGTTGTGGTATATGAATGCAATGGAATATTATTGTGCTATAAGAAATGATGAGCAGGTAGATTTCAGAAAAACCTGGAAAGACTTGTATGAACTAATGCCAAGTGAGGTGAACAGAATCAGGAGAACATTGTACATAGTAACCAATTGTGTGATGATCAACTATGACTGACTAGGTTCTTTTCTGCTATACAATGATTTAAGACAATTCCAAAAGACTCATGATGGAAAATGCTATTCATATCCAACTGTGGAGTCTAAATGCAGATCAAAGTATGCTATTTTCCCTTTTTTTCTTTTGTTCTATTTCTTCTTTCACAACATGACTAATGTAATACTTTCATGATTGTAGATGTTTAACCGACATCAAATTACTTGCCTTCTTAGGAAGGAGGGATAAAAAGAGAGAGGATGGGAGGAAGGAAGGGAGAAAAAAATTTGAAAGTCAAAATCTTATCAAAAATGAATTTTGAAAACTCTCTTTACATGTAATTGCAATAAAATACCAGAATTAGAGTATCTTTTTAAAAACTGCCTTGTCATCATGTGACTCCATATTTAGCTTGAAATCCACTAAGGCTTTGCAATCTTTTTCACATGAACTACTGCCTAGCCATCCCTTTGTCATATTTGTACCATTTATGTTTTACACTCAGGCACAAGACTTTACATTTACTGATTTTAGACTTCTTTCTATTAGGTTCAGTCCATCATACTGCCTGATTAAATTTTGATGGATTCTGTTTTTTGCCACTGACATGTTTTCTATTTCTTCTACTTTCATGTCATTAGCAAATTTGACATCTGTGCATTTATACCTTCCTTTCAGTAATTGATTAAAAATAATGTACAGCATAGGGCCAAGCACAGATAGCTGGGACTCGCCACTAAAGACTTTCCTCTAAGCTTATATCTACCTATCTAGATCTAGATATTCACATCTTTCTAGATTGATTACTCCAGTCATTCAACCAGTTCCAAGTCCATCTCATTGTACCATCATTTTATCTACATATCTCCCTAGTGTCTTTGAGGGCATTTGTTCAAGGGCTTTGGTGAAATCTAAGTATATTCAATTCAAAGAATTTCCCAATACATTAAATTAGTAACCATGTCAAGAAAAAAGGAATAAGGTTAATCTAGCATCATCTGTTCTTGTTGAAACCATGCTGCTCTTCTTGATTACTCTTTCCCTTTCTAAGCTGGTTTGCAGATTTTATTTTTTTACATGAAAACTTCACTGGATCTGTCATCTTGATACAGGTACAATTCACTTACCTTCTTGCACAAAAATTCGTGTCTCTGTTTTCCTCTAAAATCTGCAAAGAGGAATTCGCTCCCTTTTAATCTCTACCTCCTGCAATCCTCATCTTTTTTGGGGGTTCAGCTCAGTTGTCACTTTAATTTGCCTTTCATCATATTTATTTGTGATATGTTCTCTATTAGAAACATCAAATTTTTATGAAGCTTTTATGCGTGTATGGCACTGTTTAATTTGCTGCAGATAAAAGACAAGGCAGAATAGTTCCTACCCTCAAAGAGTTTATATTTGACTGTGGAGGCATAGGAAGCAATTTAACATAAGCAAGTTGGCTGTTTCTTAGTTTTATTAGCCTGTACTAAACTGAGACAGGTGAGATACTTGTGTCTTTCAGGCTAGGGATCTTGATAAAACTCTACCAGTATGATTTGCAATATAGAAAAAGACTATGTTACATCCAATCCTACTGAGAACTCTGTATCTAGTCCCTTGTCATTAGTGAATTCACAATTAGGAAACTGAGAGAATTAACTAATATTTAGTTATGAGAATATGGAATAGGCAATTTGTTTGTGAAATAGAAAAAAATTCCTTTTGTAACGTGTTGTACTTAGAATTCTGTAATTGGTTCCTATGTCAGCTGCAAATGTATTATTTTGAAATTAATGGAACAGAGGTTAATTAAGGAATATATAGTAAACGTTTGCTTTTCCTTTATATTAGTCTGGTGCTATAGGATCCTGGGGATTTTATTCTCTTCTAAGTGACTTGTTTTGATGACCTCATATCCTATAGTCATCCTATTATATACTACTTGCCCCACTGAAGTGGAAGAAAGAAGCTGTCAGCTGTTTTGATGCCTAATGACATTTTGTCTCTATTTTCTTCCTAGTCAAAACTGGAAATTAATTTTTAAAATTGATTTATGCAGTCTTGTAAGATTTGTTTCTTAGACATATTCATCTGCCGAGTTGACTTGAACTTTGCTTGTCTGCATTGTCATTCCAGGAGCATTATAAGAAAACAAAGTGAGTCTCTAAGGTTTGCTGCCTAAGAAGCTCAGGTTCACACAATAACAAATAGAGGATGAACAATGAGTGGGGGAGCCCTTTTCCAGGACAGCTGAGCTCAGCAGTCATGCTTTTCAAGTTCTTAGGCTAAGCGGTTCCCATTACACTTTACAATGTCATGGACAATGCTAACCAGAATAGCCACTAATTTATAATCTCAATCTCCCATTTGGAAATAAAGGAAAAAGATCAGTCTTCTAGACTCAGAGAAACAAGTTTGCTAAAAATGTTTCAAGCCACTTACACTTAAAACCCCCCCACATAAAACAAATGTCTTTGGTTAACTTCAGCAGTTTCCAGTATTTCTCACCGTAAAAAGCTATTTTGTATATGCCCCTTATCTCCTTACCTATGAACTGGATGATATTATTGAGATAAATTTTATTTACTTTTATGGAATATTTTCCAGATCCTGCTGATGCCAGTAGGTGAATATTTCTGAAAAAAGATGTTTGCTGAAGGACCAATTCATCTAGTCCTTAGCTGACTGGAAAAGGAGTCTCTTTTAATGGTGTTTGGAAAAATCTTAGAATGTAGATGGCTTAACCATGAAATCCATATATATAGGAGATAAAAAGCCTTCCCTCCCTCAATGTCAGCGTCCAGTCTTTTCTTCAGACGAGATACCATTCTATGTAGGGTCCAACTTATTGCTACCTTAATTGTAATGTATGAATATGCTAAGAAACAACTCAAGAAGTGTTTACCAGGAGCTCCTTAGCTCATATGAGATCCCATGGGAGATAAAAAGGAGTACAAAGCAACTTCCTTCATCTCTCAGATTTTACTGCCTGGTGAGGGGGGGGGGAACTTATCATGCTTACCTTCCTTCCCCTGTTAAATACCTAGTATTTTGCACATATTAGACATTTAATAAATACTTACTGAATGAGTGAATAAACAGGGTTAAAAGACTTGTGCAGGGTCACACAATTAGTGTCTGAGGCCAGATTTGAAACCAGGGAAATGAGTCTTCCAGATTCCAAGCCCAGTGGTCTGTCTGATATGAGATTCATAAAGGGTAAGATCATTTCTAGTCTGTGAGTTTAGGGAAGTCATTGGTTCAGAAAGTGACAAAAGAGTTGAAGTTTAAAGGGAAGATATTAAACTGATTTGGGAGGGGTTGTTGGCTTAGAGAATATATGAGGAAAAGATAGGAAGGCAGGAAATTGTAACACACTTGGAGAATGGTGAATAGTTCCAGTATGGCTAGCATCTAGGTAAATTACACTGACAACATTTCCTTTATCTACAAATTTAGCAATCCTATTAAAGAAGAAAATGGGGTTAGTGTGGCATCAATTGTTCATGATAAAGCCATGATGGTTCTTTGTAACTGATGTCTCCTTTTCTAGATGTTTGGTCACTCTCTCTTTAATGAGCCATTCTCAAATTTTCCCAGGAATACAAATCAGAATTTGCAGATTCTGCTCTTTCCCCTTTTTGGAAAATTCACTCTTCTTCAACTTTATGATACCTCTCTTTTTTTTTTCCTGTGATCTTTCACATATCACTAAGAAGAGCTCAGCAATCATGTCTGCCAGGTCTTTTAGGATCCAAGGACATAGTTCATCTGGGCCAGGGGACTTGATTTTATCAAGAGAAGCTAGGTGTTTTCTTATAATCTTACTTGGCTTAGATAGCACCTGCCTGTTAGTAATTTTTTGTCTTGTCATTTCCAATGCACAGCATGCAGATGTGACAAATCCTGAATGCTTTGGTAAATTTTCTTTTCATTGTAAATAGGATTGTGATCATTCTTATTCATAGAAGACATAAACGCAGAAGGCCATCCTTGTGGCTACTTCTTGGTGTCCAGGAAGCATGACTGACTGGCTAAAGAAAAGCCAGATGGCTAATGGCAGCGATTCAACTAATGTGCTATGTAACCTTGGATAACACTCACTTGACTTTCTCATTTTTTCCTTATAGAAGATTTATTGTTGCTTTTAGTATTTGAACTTCAGTTATTTCCTCTTAAATCTTCTCCCCTTCTTTTAGTGAATCACTTTTTTAACAAAATCGTTTAAGCAAAACCAATTGCCACAACAACCATATCTAACAGCACAGGACATTTCATACTACTCATCTGTAGTCACCTACCTTATTATTGAGAGGAGGAAGGTATATTAATTATTAATTCCAGGAACTGAGATGGTTCATTAACATTCTACAGAATTGGAGTGGTTTTAGTGCCATTGTCAACGACATTACTGTAGTACTGTTCTCTTATCCCTTTCTTTACCAAAGCACTTTCTACTAGTGATATGTCTTTCCCCATGTTTATTTATTCTTTGATTCTTATGGAACAATAATATTTAATTACATTTGTATGTCATATTTCACGGTCATTTCTAGTTTTATGCTACCACAAATACTTTATCTGACACATATTAACTATGTGACCCTGGACAAGTCACTTACCTTTACAATGCCTCAAGAAACATTCTAAAATTGTAACTTGAAATACAGGTAAGGATCTGACTGGCCCAGGGAATTTCTTCCCTAGGAATTCCTTATACTAATAAAATCATAGATAACTTAGAAAATGCAGAGTAGCAGGCTGCTATGGATATTTTACCTTTCTTTCTGTCATTAGACATTCTGGGGGTGGGGTATGATTCTGGTAGTGGGATGTCCACATCAAAGTTTATGAACAATTTACTTCCTTTTCTTTTATATTCTTGCTTTTCAGAGTGTATTCATAGCTCTACCAGCAGTGTAGTAGTATACTTATATTCCCACAGCTGTTCCATCATTGATACTTTCTATTTTTTAGTCATCTTTGTCATTTTTCTAAGTATAAGGTAAAATCTTGCACCCATTTTATTTTACATTCTTCATATTATTAGTGATAAAGAGCATTTATTTAGCTTTGTCCATAAAAATTTTGTCACCTGTATAAAAAAAAGAACAATGGCCTTCATACCTTGTGTTGCAAGCAATTGTAAAAATAGTACTTTGAGAAGGAACACTAAAAGCTTAAGTGTAAGGCTTTCCCCTCACTTTAAAAGTGAGGGCTCGCTTTGATCAATAAGCTATTATAAATATGATGCATGGTGGTGAGAGGAAATAACTTCTGTTTCAGAGGAAATGACACCAATGGAGGTGCCACCACAGCTTGAAAGTCAATATCCCCCTACAGTGATATGGGGCTGCAAGACCACAGACAATCATTTCAGCTACTTTCTAGTTAGCTGGGCTGTGGGAAGTATGAGTGGTTGGTTACTGGAATATTTAACTACCTTCAAAAAATTCAGCAAAAGGGAAATTTTCATTTGAGTTTGGGTAGTTTGGCTTTTGTGGATGACAGTAAATGTAGCAACCCTGGGAAGTCAGAGGATCGTAAAAGAAGAGTTGGAGGGGACCATGGAGGGGAACTAGTTTAAATCCTTCATTTGACACATGGGGAAATGGATTCTTTTTATATTTTATTGTAAACTTAAATACAGAATAAGAAAAGAAAAAAAAAACAAACCGAAATACTAAAACTAAAATAATACAAAATAAGGAAAGAAAAAAAGCATTGACATGTGCACAGCAGAATATGAGAGAATTCAAAATATACAGTGATAAATTTCCATTTCAAGAAAGCCTATGTAATAAATTCTACACATTGTATTGAGAATTGTCCCTCTTTTCTTGGCTTCCTTTTAAGTTTCCTTTAATTCTCTATTGCACACTTTTTACTTTATTCTTCCCCTATGGCTACAATTAAGAGTGGATACACAAATATGGGCATACACATACATACACATATACAATACATATATAGACATACATACACAAAGATATGTAAACACACATATGTGTGTATATATATGTATATATATACCTGTACACATATACATTTACTTATGTGAACACATACTTAGATATCCAAAATTGTACTTACGTAGACATTATACATTCATGTACATCTATATAAGACCAAACTATACCTATTTGTCCTATGTTTCTCTGAGGGTGGCTAACCTCTTCTTTCATAAGTCCAAGTCTTTCCATATTTTCCCAAGTCCACCAACTCATCATTCCCAACACCAAAGCAATATTCCAACCTCATACTGGCTAGTTGTTTTAAATAGTCCAAAACAACATTGATTAATATGGCTGACACATAGTGTAGTTTCCCTATTTTTCTCTTTCGATTAAATCTATTTTAGCCTTTACATATCCACAATCATGATTACACCCTGACTCCTTTTTCCCTAACAAATTCTACTTCTGATTTTTATTTTATGTTTGTATGCATCTCTTATTTCTTATCCCTTCTGGTTCCTCTACTTTACTTCTACCTGTTACCTTGCCCTATTATTTAACCTATCCCTCCTCCAAGGATCCTTTCCTTATCCTCCCATTCTCATTAATCTAAACACCCTTCTATACCACCCCACCCCCAATAATCTATTCCCTCACCCTTCCCTCTAAAGACCCCTACCTTATCCTCTTCCCCCTCCCTATTTCCTGAGGAAATTGATCCTAATGGAGATTAAGTGACTTGCCCAAGGTCATACAGGAAGAAAGCATCTGAAGTGGAATTTGAGCACTGGTTTTCTGATTTGAGCCTATGGTCTTTTCCACAAGCTTATGGTACGTTGGATAATGAATGAGATTTTTTTTCTTTTGACAGAGGAATGTAGCTTACTTTAGCTCATATTTTTGACCCTCCATCCATAGGCCCTGCCTAATTCATCTACCTTTCTCTCATTATTTTCCAGAACTATCCTCTGGCATCTCTGTGTGGAGAGGACGAGGACGAGAGGTAACTGAGGTATTTCCTAATAGCTTGTTTGAAGGACATAATGCAGAAGAGAAGACTCTTGAATGTATTCCATTGTACAGTATGAGCCCAAAGGTCATATAGGACTTCAGAAGATTTCAGGAGGAGCCGCCATTACTGAAGCAATTTTAGAAAAGAGAAACTAACTGTGCCAGTAATATTGGAAATCGAATAGGGGAGTCAGGGAGTCTGGAGGAGGAAATGTTAAAATAGTCCAGGCGGTGTTGGTCCAGGCCCAAGGATATACTAGACAAGGATAAGAAAAAAGGGGCAGAAATTTTGTGTTTTAAATTCAGTTATGGCAATTGGCCATGGACTCAAGACAGTGCATCCCACTCTAAAAGGGAAACCAGATCTAGAAAAGGATCAAAGATCAACCATAAGGGCTATCTTTTTGTTATATTTAGTCTGAGCTATAATATATTCTATACTTTTTGAAGTTTGAAGTCTTTCCTGAAATTTCAGAAGCCCTCTGTTAATGGATATAGTTATGTCTAGCTTTACCCTGTTCAATGATCACCTCAATGCCCAGGTATTCCTTATCTAAGCACTTTCTCCTGGAAAAATGACAAAGAAATTCTCTGGCCTCAGGCTAAGCTTCCCAAAGATTAGGCAAATGAAGGAGGAATGGAGAATCAAGGTTAATCCCTGCTAAGGGTCAAGAAGGAGGAGAGCAACTGTTATCCGTGGAACTGAGATCCAAGGGTTGAGACAAATGTGAAGATTGATTACCAGTTATTTTTTTCTTTTAAATTGAAGCTATTTGCATTCCCTGCCTCTGGACTAGGCATTCTCCTTCTGATTCAGCATCTCTCTAGCATCTTGGACAGGCACTCTCTCCAGAATCCCTTCCCTCTCTTTCAAGGCCTCCCCATAAAACTGATGGTGGAATGTGCAGTACTCTTTCAGCATTCAGTTTGTATACTCTGTCTAAGTCAATATGAGTAGTGCTGATGTGCTTTAAGTATTAAAAAATAAGTGTGTGCACAGAAATGTGAGAGAAATTGTTGTTATTCAGTTCTATCAGTCATGTCTGACTCTTCGTGATCCCATTTGGGGTTTTTTTTGGCAAAGATATTGGAGTGGTTTGTCAATTTCTTTTCCAGCTCATTTTACAGATGAGGAAACTAAGGCAAATAGTGTTAAGTGACTTGCCAAGAATTACATATCTAGTGACTATATGAGGCTAGATTTGAATTCAGAAAGGTAAGTTTTACTCCAGGTCTGGTGCTCTATTGATTATGGCACCTAATTGCCTGATGAGAAAAATTGCTTGGTCCCAATAACACTCACCTTGATGTGAGAGTGAAGACTGTGGAAACAGAAATTTTCTTTAAGGCATTTTGACTGTAGTGGGAGGTCCAGAATAAGAGAGGAAGCGAATCCTACTGGTTCGAATGTTTACCATCACCCCTGTGGTATCAAACTCCTAAGATTATGTGAGGTCCATAATGATATTTAATGTTATTAGTGCCCTAGGATAGAGGAAAGGTGGCAGGATCTGTTTGAAGTCTGTTGAATGAACTTTGGGTTCTTGGCCTGAGCAGGTACTTCACATCACTAGACACACTAAATGGTATTGTGCTGTCATTGCTACATTTGACAAAGGTGCACTAAATTCACAGTTTTCTGCTTAAGATGGATTGTTTCTTTAATGAAAGGGAAGTCACAAAAATCATGGACAACCATATGCAAGGCCTTAAACAGGTCCTAATGGCCCATAACCAGGCCATCATGGTCTAGAGTACCATACATCTAGCATCTTCCCTCATCATAAGGGTAGAATGCTAGAGCTCATTTGAGACTTATTGTCCTTTAGGACAATACAATGTCTATCTACTAGGAAGGTGGACAATTAAACTTGATGTAGGAGTACCAGGCCTAGTAATTAGTTTTGATAGCTTAAATTGAATTCTGAAAGTTTGAAAATGTTTGGTTTATAAATGGGCTTATCAGAGGAATTGATGCATGAGGTATCCTAATTTGGGCTTTTATAATAGCTAATCTCTTGCAGAATGTGATGTATAGAGACATAGGAGATGAAGTTTTACTTAATATAGAGGAAGTGTGACATAGTAAATGGAATGCTGGATTCCTTCTTAAGATGACTGGATTTTGAATACTATCTCATACACTTACTTAAATCACCTTGGTACCCTTACTGACTCTACGATAGCCTCATATTCATTTTTCTATGTTGCCTATCACAAGTAAATTTGAGTAATATTGCCTCTGGTCTAAAGGAAGAAAACAAAAGGGCAGCTAGGTGACACAGTGGATACAGTGCAGGGCCTGGAGTCAGGAAGACTCATCTTTCTGAGTTCAAATCTGTCCTTAGATATATACTAGTTGTGTGACCTTGGGCAAGTCATTTTATCCTGTTGGCCTCAGTTTCCTTGTCTATAAAATGCTTGGGAGAAGGAAATGGCAAATCATTCTAGTTTCTTTGCCAAGAAGACCCATATGGGATCATGACGTGTCAGACGCAACAATAATCAGAGGGAAAAACAGAATCAGAGATTGTAGGGGAAGTGCACAGTAAACAAGTACTCAAACTGGGATGTGAACCTAGGTCTCTTGACTCCCAAATCCAGAACATCCTCCATTGTACTACACTGCTTCTGATACTTTTTGACCAGCTTTATAAATATTTTTCTTCTCTTTTTTTTGTTGATATATAAATTGATATTAAATTGAAAATCAAGAAGCCAATTACTTAGTAAATTCTACTAAGTGAGGCTAATCTGTTATTCACTTATTTTTGTACAACTCTTCATCACCCTATTTAATGTTTTCTTGAAAAGGATACTGGAGTGGTTTGCCATTTTCTTCTCCAGCTCATTTTACATATGAGAAACTGAGACAAACAGGGTTAAGTGACTTGCCCAGGGTCACACAACTAGGAAGTATCTGAGGTCAGATTTGAACTTGGTAAGATGAGTCTTCCTGACTTTAGGTCTGACATTCTGTTCACTGCGTCAAAATCTAAGTTCTGCTGACTATATAGATTGGATCCTCTCTCTTTCTCTCTCTCTCTGTCTCTCTCTCTCTCTCATATTCTCTTTCTCTCCTTCCTTCCTTCCTTCCTTCCTTCCTTCCTTCCTTCCTTCCTTCCTTCCTTCCTTCCTTCCTTCCTTCCTTCCCCTCTCTATTTTTCTTTCTTTCTTTCCTTCCTTCTTGTGTCTACCTTTCTGTCTAGATAGTAGTCTCTGGCCATTTAGATAATGATTTCTAATTTTTATACATCATATGATTTTATCTTCACAGAAACTTTGTGAGGTAGGGAATGTTAACCTTATTAACCCATTTCACAGATGAAGAAACAGATCCAAAGATATTAAGTGATTTGCCCAAGGTCACACAGTTTTTAAATAGCATAATTATGTCATAGAAAAAGAATACATATAACTACAAAACCCCACAAAATAATTCCTTCATGATTGTCAGTGTTCATTATTGTCTCTGATTCTTCAGCCCATTAGTGGAGTAAATGAATCTTATTAACTCTTAGTAAAATGGAATGCAAAAGATTTAGTATTCTGGTATCACCAGTTTTTGAAAATGTAATGTTCAGTGGCACGAATAATTTTAGCAATATGTTTCCTCTCCCAATATAGTTTTGGTATTCAGTAACATGTATTTTTCCCCAAAGATCAATTTCCTTTTAGCCAAATGTTTTTTAATCTACTTTTTACAGTTTTATATGCATTTAAATCTTTGCAAATCCTTTGCCTTGCTCTCAAGTTAATTTGTTGCTGCATAATATTTCCCCTAACCTCTCTCATCCAGTGACACTGGTTCATCTCCCACATTAATTTCCAGTTGTTCAATTCATTCTTTTTCTCCTAAAGGATAAATTTACATTTTAATTGAATGTTAGCATTAAGTTATTGATGAAACTGTTTGCACCTTTTCATCCTCTCGTTTCCCCTTCCTTGACTTCTACCTTTTTTTCTAGTTCCATTTCTGAAAATATCTTAAATTAACAAAAACACAAAACTGCAAAATGTTTGATCTAAGTCAATTAAACTAGTATTGCAGGAACAAAGTTATGGTATATTATAGCTATGTGTTAGAATCTATTACATTAAAGAATTTCTGTGATATCTACATAAAACAATTTTCCATTTGATTAACTGATACAATAGTCTTAGGAATTCTAAGTGGTTACAAATCTTATTTTCATTCTCCCAAATGGTTGAACTACTTTTATTTAACTTTCCTTTCAAAAAGAAATCATGACTGTATAGTGAATGTCATGAAATGTAGATCTTGTATGTGCTGTGTTAAATTGACACGTTTTTGTTTTGAGAAG
This sequence comes from Notamacropus eugenii, assembly GCF_028372415.1. Taxonomy (NCBI): domain Eukaryota; kingdom Metazoa; phylum Chordata; class Mammalia; order Diprotodontia; family Macropodidae; genus Notamacropus; species Notamacropus eugenii. Next base: position 359,119,048 of record NC_092875.1, on the reverse strand, counting down.
TGTTCTGTATGAAGCATATACTATAGAAGTTCTTAAGGACCTTGTCCTTTAAGGGAGGGGCAGCTAGGTGTCAAAGTGGATAGAGCTCTGGTCTGGGGTTGGGAAGATTTAAATTCAAATCCAGCTTCAGATACTTACTGGCAGTGTGATGCTGGCCAAATCACCTAACCACTATTTACCTCTGCTCCTCATTTGTAAAATGGAGACACACTGGAACAGGAAATGGCTTCTTTGCCAGTGCATTTGTCTATGGGGTCACAAAGAGTCAGATGGGACTGAGCAACAAAAAGAAACCTTTAAGGGAATCAACCTTTTTAGAAGATAAGGACATTTTATGAGCTTCAAGAATCAGTATAGAGGCTGTCAAAAATTGCTGGAAATAGGGACTACATGAGAGAAAGAACAACTTCTGTAGGAGCGTGAACATTCCTATGTGACATTAGCCAGTTTTAACTTGCTGTGGGGACACCATTAAAGTAGTGCAGTTCAAGAAGTATTAGCTAAGGGAAAACAATTAATACTGAGTAACTTTAAAATACTGGGTAATACATTAAACTTCTTAGTTTCTAAGGAAATCATCATCTCAGAAGCAAATAGTTGATTATTATTAATTCCCTAAGTATCCAATAGGTTTTAAGTTTATATTTTGCTTATTCAGTTTGTTTTTATGAATTCAGTTCAATTCAACCAACATCAATGAAACAACTCGTATGTAGATTATATTCATTTTTCAGTGTCAACAATTGGACTAAATACACGATTTAGGGTTAGCTGCTCAATTTGATGACACTTCTCAGCTTATTGCTTCTAATTTGGTGCTGATTTTTATTTTTATACCAACAATATGACAGTTGGATCATAAACGATTTGGAAATGACTCCTTCATTGCTTCATCTCTGTTAAATCGTAACTAATTTCAGTTTTTAATGTTATTGATACTCATGTCCAGTATCTCCTGACTCTCTAATTGAAAATATCCATAATGTAGGCATGAGTTTTGTGTACAATCCCTAAATATTTGACCCTTCTCTTGTTTCTTACTGCTGAACTATATTTTCCAACATTTTCCACTGTCATACCATATACCTGTATTGGCACTGAAATCACTAATTATAGATGTCTCTATGGCAGGACTCATCTATCCCCAAGACCAATGGCACTACCTTTGTCCTCCCCTCCTTCCCTACAGCTAGGTGGTGCAGTGGATAGAGCACCAGGACAGGAGTCAGGAGGACCTGAGCTCATATCTTATTTCAGACGCTTGACACTCACTAGCTGTGTGACCTTGGGCAAGTCACTTAACCCCAAATGCCTCATCCTGGGTCATCTCCAGTCATCCTGAGGAATATCTGGTCACTGGATCCAGATGGCTCTGCAGGAGAAGTGAGGCTGGTGACCTGTACAGCCCTCCCTCACTCAAAACAAAGTCAAGTGCCAGTCATGGCATCATTTCTCTGAAGGCATGGTCTTCTTCAGCAACGAAGGATGAACACACATTTTGGACAAGTCACTCTTCTATCAATTGTGCACAATATTTGTGATAGCTAACTGAGAGGATTATTATGAAGAAAGTATTTTGTCAATCATGATTTTAAACACTTAGTTAAAATAATATTAAAGTCTTAGAAATTATAATAAAATTATACATATATAATACATTATATAGTCTATTAATACATTATATTATTAATATATATTATTATATATAATATTCATTAATTATATATTATTGTATTACAATATATAATGTAATGTTACATGTTAATTTATATATCAATATATTAATAATATAAAAGCTATTAATTTGGAGTTGTTGAAATGAAGCCTTATCTGAAATGGTGAAGTTTTTTTTTTTTTTTAAGAATGTAGGTTCATTATTTTACATCCATATAAAACAGATGTTTGGGTTAAGAGAATATCTTCAACTATATACTCTCAGTGCACTGCTTTAATGAATATCCAAGAATGAATATAATCAACACCTTCATTTCTAAATAAGTACTTTAAGTGTTGCTAGAGTGCTTGAAAATAGTTCATTTAAGAAGAACAAACATTTTCCTGGAAATCTTGTTTACGGCATTAATTTACTTAGTAGGGCTTGCTTTTATAAATAATGCAAAAATAAGACTTCTAGCATATCCCTGTCCCAACTATTTTAAAGAAGTCAGTAGGAATGATTACCTGGGCAGCTAGATGTCACAGTGGATAAGAGTGCTGGGACTGGAGTCAGGAAGATCTGAGTTCAAATATAGCTTCAGATACTTACTGTCTATGATCCTGGGCAAGTCACTTAACTCTGTTTGCCTCAGCTTCCTCATCTGTAAAATGACCTAGAGAATGAAACAGCAAACCACTCCAGTATCTTTGCCAAGAAAGCGCTGAATGGGGTCATGAAGAGTCAGACATGACTGAAAAATGCCTGAACAACTCTCTCCTACTCATGGATCATAAAAGTCTCTTTTGTGTTAGAGAGTAGCTTGTTAAATATGCACTAGTCCAATGTGCACGTACCCCTCTGGACTCATTCAAATTTGTGGCAATTTACTTGCTTGTTCACTGTTGAACTTAGCAGGATGAGGCTTTATTGGCATCAAAGAGTTTGTATTACAGGCATTTTCTATTTATTTATACTAACTGGTTCTCAATCCCAGTCCCTGCTCCCCCCAAACCCAGGGGTAAAGTAAAATGATGTTGCTACAGATAGTTTCTGCTAAGGAACAATAATAGCTACCATTTTACCACATTTTAACAGTTTTAGAAATGGGGTAACAGTCCACTATTAGGTGCAGTGTTTGCATTTTATCATGAATTCCCTCCACCCATAATAGAATCCTCTCTTGTAACAAATAAGTACAGTTAAGCAGAACAAACCAACACGTTGACTATGTCTGACAACATATTCCTTATTCTGTACTTAGAGTTTGCTAATTCTCTAATGAGAGAAGGAAGGCATAGTTTGTCAGACCTCTGAAGTCAAGATTGTTCACTGCATCAGTTAGTTTTGATATAGTTCAATGTGGCTTTCCTTTACACTATTCTGATCATTGCATAATTTTTTCTTTACTTTGCTCTGCATAAGTTCATATAAGTCGTCCTAACTTTCTCTAAATCCTTCATTTATTGCTTCTGGTGGTATGTTACTGTTCCATTACCTTTAAATGCCACCATTTGTTTAGCCATTCCCCATTTGATGAGAACCCACTTTACCACAAAAATCTATGCTATAAATATTTTTGTATAGAAGAACTTTTTCTCTCTGTCTTTACAATATATGCCCTTTTGTAGTATCACTGGGCTAAAGGACACATATAATTTAGTGACTTTTCTAGTTTTCCAGAATGATTGGACCAATTTACAACTCCATTAATAGTGCATTACTCCACTGCATTCTTAAAAGGCTTATTCATTTTATTTTTCCTTCTTATTAATTTTAAGCATTTTGAGCATAATTCAGGATAGTAATTAAGTGACCAAATTGGATTTTCTCTTCACATTGGGGGTTCAAGTTAAGTCGGTTTTATTGTATTGAGTGGACTCTTTACATTCTAGTTCTAAAGGGTGTAACAGAATGTTCTTCAGGGATGCTGAAGAAAGAAAACTTTCTGTCTCTCCTTGTTCTCTTGGATGATGGTGGTGGTGGTAGTCTCTTGACAATGCCAGAAGCATATCCTGTTTACTAAATGATGCTGAGCATCCAGTTGCACTTATCTGCATCTTTTAGCATGATCACTTGGCATAGACACAGAGCAGAAAATTTCCTATTACAAAGAGATATTCTATATGGACACCATACTGTGAAATAATTTTTATTACACTAAAATTCATGACCTTGAAGCTTAAAACGTATTTTTAGTTGGAAAAAAAGTTCTCTAGGAATGTGGACCTTTCATGCAGAAATATCTCTTATTTTGTGAGTTTTTAAGAGGTTGCTTTGAAAGACTATGACCATGGCTAAGTCACTTGATCTCTGTGTGTCCCAGCAAACTGTTTAAGTGACCTCTGCAAAGTAAAGGGTTTTACTACATGATCTGTAAAGTCTCTTGCAGCTCTACAATCCAAGATCCTGTTGTTGCTTTGGTCATCACCCTCTGTAGTCCCTTACCCCATCCTGACACAGTTATTTATATTATATTGATTGGCTAATGGGGTATATGAACATTACAGCATTGCATATTTAACAGGCTAACTCTCTTACATGAAAGAGACTAATGATTGCCTGTGATCTGTGGACTTTCTCTTTCCAAATCTTCCTAGGAACACGACTACTGCTTTCCCTCTGCTCTGTTTTATTAACATGCATGAACCAGGTTTAAAATGTGTGGTACCTACTGAACACTCTGATAGCAGGGAACCAAGGAAAATGACATGAACCATGTATATTTTTCTGCAACTTCTTCAAACTAGAAAACTAGACAGCTTTGGGAAAAATCACATTGTCTTATCCGTCGGACTGCTGCTCTTTTAAAGCCCCTGGCTCAAGTCCAAGCACTGTTGAATTCTATTTATTAGGAACTCAGTTCTATTTGAATTCCCATGCTTGCTGAATTTGGTTCATTAGCTCAAGGTTTTTAATAGTAAAAGTGCTGATGAGCATGATAAACTCCCCAGAAGTTAACTGTAACTTTTTTTTTTTGCAGGGGGTGGGGGTGGGGGGTGGGAGACAGACATGGAAGAAAAAGAGATTTTTCTTTGCTGTGGCACCACCCTATAATATGGTCTTTTTGGTAGAGAATGGGTAGTGAAAAGGTCACTAATTTGGCAGGTAGGCGACCTCTTCATTTCCCACCAGCTATGTTGCTTGTTCTCTGATTCCACTATCATCAAGACCCCCAAACCAAGTACCGTCCCTCTTGCCCCTCCTTATGCTTTGTGTGTTATTTTCTCTCCTGAGAACGGAAGCTCTTTGAGGGCAAGGGATTCCTTCCTTCCTTCCTTCCTTCCTTCCTTCCTTCCTTCCTTCCTTCCTTCCTTCCTTCCTTCCTTCCTTCCTTCCTTCCTTCCTTCCTTCCTTCCTTCCTTCCTTCCTTCCTCCCTCCCTCCCTCCCTCCCTCCCTTCCTTCCTTCCTTCCTCCCTCCCTCCCTCCCTCCCTTCCTTCCTTCTTTCTTTCCTTCCTTCCTTCCTTCCTTCCTTCTCTCTCTCTCTCTTTCATTCTTCTTTCTTGTATCCCCAACACTTAGCACAGTACCTGGCATATAGTAGTCACTTCAGTGTTTACTGTATTATGCTGTATTGCACCTTGAGTTCAACACCAATTCTCCCACTGTGAACCTGGGTGACAGAACGCCACTTGATTTCTCTGAGACTTGGTCTTCTCATGTGAAAAAAGGAGGTAATAATATATGTACTATCTACTTAAAAGTGCTTGAGTAAATTCTACAATACTATGTACACGTAAACTATTGTAATTATCACTTTAGTAATTAGACAGTGACTAGTACCTACCAAATAAAGTTCAAACCAAGTTGCTTGGAATTCTAGATCTTACACAGCTTCATTCTATCTAGAATTTCCAGTCAAATTTCATGCTCCTCCTATCTACTAATCCCATTCACAACCAATTTTCCTGATCCCATATTTTTTTTGTTTATATCTACGAGTTCATTGACATGGGTATCTTCTGGGTATGGGAACTCTCAACTGATTCAGATTAGCAACTTGTCATAAGGATTTAGTCTCATGGTCTTAGAGAGTTGGCTGAGGCAATCAGAGGTTCGTGGTACCAAAGGCAGGATCTGAATCCAGGTCTTCCTGAATCCAGTGCCAGAATTCTACCCACTATACCTTTTTACTGCTTGAGCTGTTTCCTATGGCTGGGGCACCATTCCTTTACCATCTCCTCCTGTTGGACTCCTATCCATTTTTTCAAAGACAATTCAATTGTCATGGCTTCCAGGAAGCTTTTTCTAGTGTTCTTGGTCAGTAATGACCTTTTCTTCATTCAGGTCTTATATACTTAGTTATTTGTGTATGTGTCATGCTACCTTATCAAATTTTAAACTTGAAAAGGACATAGGGGCACTATGTCCTATTTAATCTTTACATCTATCCCAAGGCCTAGGATAATAGGTATTTATACTTTATTAAACACTAACACAGACTTGGTGTTTAATAAAAGTCTGTTGAATGTCAAATGAATTATAGAAGCATGGAGTTTTGAAATGAGAAGGGATCTCAGAAATCATTTAGCCTATCTTCTTAATTTTACAGATGAGGAACTGAAGCCTAGAGGGTTTGCCAACATTATATAACAAATTAATGACTGATCTGATACTTGAAGCAAGGTCTCCAACAGGATTTCTGGACAGATAGCATGTAGTCTCCACATGAGAGTCCTAGGACAGACTCATGTGCTCAGAGGATGGGAAACTTAGTGATGCCCATCCTCAGCTTTTGGTATTGATAAATGTAGTGGGTTGTGTACTTTGCATATTGGCCACTGGCGATGTGACAGTGACAACTCCAAGGTGTCCAGTTCTTCCAACTTTTTTTCTTTAGCTTGGTTTCCCTCCAGTTCCCAGTTCTAGTAATCTGACTAGCCTTTTTCTAATCCTATGCCTATGGCAAGTGCAAACAACTTTTAAAGAATTAATATTCTAGTGTTTTTGTAGAGTAAGATGACACTTCCAAAGAAGGGAAAAAAACCACTTTCCCCACTTAAAGCTCAGTGGGAAATTCATGCTGAGTTCTGCTGCATTAAGCTGTCCCCAGACAGAAATTTGAAAAGTCTTCCAGCTGTTTAGTTTCAATAAGCTTTATTGAGATGAAGCCCACTCAAAGTTGCATCAGTTTCCTCCATTCACCCAGAGGATAGCAGTTCATTCTCTGCCTCAGACCAAATAGCCTTGCAGCAATATGTCAGATCCAACTGATGCTTCTTATGTCAGGGATCAGTTCTTGAAACTACTTCTAAATGTATTAGTGTGAAGTCTGTAGTGTGTATGTGTGTGTGTGTGTGTGTGTGTATTCATGTGCAAATTCATCAACAGGAGCATATATGCATACCCACTTTAATACCTGTGATAGTTTCCTATTCTGGGAGGAAACAATCATTTACATATATATTGTTGTATTCCACTCTTCTTGACCCCATTATGGGTTTTCTTGTCAAAGATACTGGAGTGTTTTGCCATTGCTTTTTCTAGCTTATTTTTACAAGTGAGAAAACAGGCAAACAGGGTGAAGTGACTTGCCCAGGGTCACATAGCTAGTAAGTGTCTGAGGCCAGATTAGTCTTAGTCTTCCTGACTCCAGGCCTTGCACCTTATCCATTGAACCAATTATGTGTGTGTTCATCCTTCATTGCTGAAGAAGACCATGCCAGCAGAAAAGTAATGACATGACTTGCACTTGACTTTGTTCTGAGTGAGGGAAGGCTGTGCAGGTCACCAGCCTCACTTCTCCTCCAGAGCCATCTGAATCCAGTGACCAGATATTCATCAGGATGACTGGAGATGACCCAGGATGAAGCAATTGGGGCTAAGTGACTTGCCCAAGGTCACACAGCTAGTGAGTGCCAAGTGTCTGTGGTGAGATTTGAACTCAGGTCCTCCTGACTCCTGCACTGGTGCTCTATCCACTGCACCACCTAGCCGCCCCAGAACCAATTATATTCTAGTTATAAAAGAGAGGTGACATGACAATTTACAGTATTTGAGGACTATTCTGAAACTTATTAAAAGCTTTGAAAAAGGGAAAGGGAGGATCAATAATCAAGTTGTAAATACAATGGTTTGGGACATGGGTGGGGAAGCTGGGGGCTCGAGGCCACATGTTGCCTTTCACAGAACAAATTTGTTTGGATTCAGTCAAAGGACCTTGATGACCTAGAGGAGCACATGGTTTAGGGAAATGTTTTATCTGAAATAATATGATCTTAGTTGAATGGAGCCTCAGTTTCCTTATGTGTAAAATGAAGGTGACTAGATGGCCTCAGAAGTCCCTTTTAATTATAGAATTATGACCTGTTGATCCTATCACCTGTTTTTCTAATGAATGAGGACAGAACACTGAGTGACCCACCCACTCAAACATAGTAGCCTGGTAAATGGATCTAAATAAGAAAAAGATTAATTAAAAAAAATGAAACCTCATTTTTGTTCCTGCAAAGTCCAAAATATAAATTTGTAATCTAGTCCCAATGGAGAGCATCTATAAACAATAATGTCTTATTAATATACAAAATGTCACAAAAGAGGAGGAATCTACAAATATTTTAAAAGCTTCCTGTCCTTTGTGAGAGCCACGCACTGACTGGAATGGGTCTGCATCTGCAGCACAGTTGTGCCTCTTTCCTCTTCTCCAATCTGAAAACAAGTTTGGGGCCGATTCAGATGTTGTGTGTGTTCTGTGTGGCCCACTAAGTACCAATGGCAGCGTAGAGATTCTCTGTCCCTGGTCCAAGCTCTTGGGCTTGTGACTCCCCGCCTGGTGCAAGCATTTCTCCTGCAGCTGTTGTCGCAGGCTCCTCTTGTCCCCCTTGGAGAGTTTCAAGCTATAATTTTTCAAAAATTAAGAAGTCATTATGATGTTATGATTTTGCATTTTCTTAGATTAAATCTTTCCATCTGCTCTGCATAAATGAAATTTCCGCAAAGAAGTTTCTGTGGCTTCCTTTAAAATCAGAAACATCAGGCAAAGGCAATTTTTATTACAATGTGGAAGGGAGGCAAGGGTGTGGGGAAGGATGTGACAGCTTTTGCTTCCCTGCTAAGATGAAGTGTTCCACATGGCAACTTAGAAAGATTTTTTTTTTTTGTCCTTGTAGTACTTAAGGTTTTCCAAAAAGATATAGCAAAGCATTTTACAGCATCTAACAGTCATAATCTCACTGTAAGGACATTGACAGGTGTTGAATTTCCTATTTAAAAGACAAGAAACACAATACTCTGAGCAGAGTGAAACATTGAGAGTAAAAATTCCTACTTCTTGATTCTTGCTTTCATATACTCTCTCACATGTATTCTGAACCCAGCAGCTTAGAGATGGGCAATTCCTAGAGACTCTTGGGATAGTTATTGCATTTTGGGTTGCCTTTGGGGGTCAAATGAAATTCATTAGGTTGGAGAATATACATCTGGCATCTGTATGTTTCCAAATAGGTCAATGTCCTCAAGCGCCCCCATGAGATCATGGCTCTGCTGTCTGAGTTGCATCAAACTATTTAACAATAGCTCACATTTATATCATACCTTTAAGGCTTTCAAATCCTTTCCTCACAACCACCTAGTGAGGTAGGCAGTACAAATTTTGTTACAACTCTTTCTGCATATGGGAAAACTGAGATTTCAGAGAACTCAGGTGATTTAACTGGTTTGTATGTATGGGAGTCAGAACTTGAAATCAGAATTTCTGAGTCCAGAAGAGTGATTTCCTACTTATAATCTGGACCTTAATTTCTTTAACTGAGGAAACACATGCAATGATTCTCTAGGTAACAAGGTAGCTGAAAGATAATGACAACTAGATATCTAAAGATATTAATTTGCAGACAGTTTTCCTTTAAATGCATGCCTTTCAAGGGTTGTGATAATTTACCTCGTGCTTCTGATTTCGTTTCATCAAATATGATTAACTATTCATTTTTTTCATCTAATCAAGCTAGAGTATTTAATTTTTTCACTAGATTCTATATTATTTATTACATTTACTTAATTTCCCTGTTCTAGCCTTATGGGTTGAATCCCCACCCATCCCCACTGAGAAGGCAAACAATTCAACATAGGCTATATATGTGTAGTTTTGCAAACAACTTCCATAATAGTCGTTGTGTAGGACTAACTATATTTCCCTCCATCCTTTCCTCTCTCCCATTTCTTCTACTCTCTCTTTTGACCTTGTCCCTCCCTAAGAGTGTTTACTTCTAATTGCTCCCTCCTCCCATTTGCCCTCCCTTTCATCATCCCCCCAACCCTGCTTATTTCCTTCTCCCCTACATTCCTGTAGTATAAGACAGATCTTCATATCAAACTGAGTGTGCATGTTATTCCTTCCTTAAGCCAGATATGATGAGAGTAAGCTTCACTTTTTCCCTCTCACCTCCCCCATTTCCCCCTCCATTGAAAAAGCTTCTTCTTGCCTCTTTTGTGAGTGATAATTTGCCCATTTCTTCCTTTGTCCTCCCAATATATTCCTCTCTTATCCCTTAATTTTATTTTTTTAGATATGATCCCTTCCTATTCAACTCATTCTGTGCTCTCTCTCTCTCTCTCTCTGTGTGTGTGTGCATATGTGTGTGTGTGTGTAATTCCTTCAACTACCCAAATACTGAGAAAAGTTTTAAGAGTTACAAATATTATCTTTCCATGTAGGAATGCAAACAGTTCAACTTTAGTAAGTCCCTTATGATTTCTCTTTCCTGTTTACCTTTTCATGCTTTTCTTGATTCTTGTGTTTGAAAGTCAGATTTTCTATTCAAGTCTGGTCTTTGAGACCAGAATGCTTGAAAGTCCTCTATTTCATTGAATGACTATTTTTTCCCTTGAAGTATTTTACTCAGTTTTGCTGGATAGGTGATTCTTGGTTTTAATCCTAGTTCCTTTGATTTCTGGAATATCATCTTCCAAGCCCTTCAATCCATTAATATAGAAGCTGCTAGATCTTGTGTTATCCTGATTGTATTTCCACAATACTCAAATTGTTTCTTTCTAGCTGCTTGCAATATTTTCTCCTTGACCTAGGAACTCTGGAATTTGGCTACAATATTCCTAGGAGTTTCTCTTTTGGGATCTCTTTCAGGAGGTGATTGATGGATTCTTTCAATATTTATTTTACCCTCTGGTTCTAGAATATCAGGGTAGTTTTCCTTGATAATTTCATGAAAGATGATGTCTAGGCTCTTTTTTGATTATGGCTTTCAGGTAGTCCCATAATTTTTAAATTGTCTCTCCTGGATCTGTTTTCCAGGTCAGTTGTTTTTCCAATGAGATATTTCACATTATCATCCATTTTTTCATTCTTTTGGTTTTGTTTTGTAATTTCTTTATTTCTCATAAAGTTGTTAGCTTCCATCTGCTCCATTCTAATTTTTAAAGAGCTATTTTCTTCAGTGAGCTTTTGAACCTCCTTTTCCATTTGGCTAAATTCTGCTTTTTAAAGCCTTCTTCTCCTCATTGGCTTTTTGGGCTTCTTTTTCCAATTGAGTTAACCCATTTGTAAAGGTGTTATTTTCTTCAACATTTTTCTGGGCCTCCTTATAGCAAGCTGTTGACTTGCTTTTCATGATTTTCTTGCATTGCTCTCATTTCTCTTTCCAATTTTTCCTCCACCTTTCTTACTTGATTTTCAAAATCCTTTTTGAGTTCTTCCATGGCCTGAGACCATTGCGTATTTATTTTGGATGAAGAAGCCTTGATTTTTTGGTCTTCCTGTGATGGTAAGCATTGTTCTTCCTCAACCAAAAGGATGGAAGAAAATACCTGTTCACCAAGAAAGTAACCTTGTATAGTCTTATTTTTTTCCCCTTTTTTGGACATTTTCCCAGCCAGTTACTGGACTTTTGAGTCCTTTGTCAAGGTATACTCTGGGGATCTGTAAGTTCTCAGTTCCTCCCAAGTGGCATGCTCTGGCCTGGGAGCTACTAAAGCTTTACTGCCCAGGATCTGCAAGTAGAATTCCCTTTCCAGAGCCTTCACCAGCTCCACTATTCTGGCCAGCACTCTTCCTCAACCCCAACCCACCACTCAGGGATGAGACCAGATCAGCAGCTCAATTCTCCCAGGGGCTTTAGGCTGAGGGCTCAAATAATAGATGCTGCTGCTGCCACTGCCACCGTCGTCTGGGGCTGGGGCTACAGGAGGACCCTGCTCCCTTCTCACCCATATGAAAAAGCTTTCTCACTGACCTTTGAAGCTGTCTTTGGGGTTTTTCAGTTGAGGGATCTGAGAACTGCCACTAGTTCTGGGGATTCTGCCCCCAAGGCCTATTCAAGTCCTGTTCCTGCCAGTGCAGTGTGGCCAAGGCTGGGCTAGGCTCTGTGGGCTGCACTCCATGTGATAGACCTTTCCTGTTGGTCTTCCAGGCTACCTTGGGCTGGAAATCTCATTCACTCTGTCGTTTTGTGGTTTCTGCTGTTCTAGAATTTCCTGAGAGTCACTTTTTACATATTTGTGGGGGAAGAGCTATGGTATGTGCGTGTTTGTACTCCACCACCTTGGCTCCCTGCAATTTATATTTTTATAAGCATCCATCCATATAATTTAGGTTGTCAGTGTATTGGTGTACAGTTGGTCAAAATAACTTAATTTTTCTACTTTCATCTTCATGGATTGTGCATTTACCCTTTTCATTTTTGAGGTGTTAATTTGGTTTTCTTTTTTTTTTTTTAACACATTATTAATCAATGGTTTATCTATTTTATTGTCACCCTGCACCATAAAATCAGCTCCTAGTTTTATTTATCAGTTCAATGCTTGCTTTATTTTTAATTTTTATTGATCTCTCCTTTGATTTTTCAGGATTTCTAACAGTATTTATTTGGGGATTTTTACTTTGTTCTTTTTTTTAGTTGCATACCCAGTTTGTTGATCTTCTCTTTCTTTCTCTTATTGATGTAAGCATTTAAAGATATATTTTCCCCAAGCATGACTTTGCTTGTTTCCCATAAATTTTGGTATGATTTTCCATTGTTGTTATCTTTAATGAAATTATTGATTCTGTGATTTTGTGGATCTATAACTCACTCATTCCTTAGGATTGGATTACTTGATTTCCGATTGAATTTTAAGTAATATTTTATTTTTTCCCCAATTACATGTTAAAACAATTTTTTACATTTTAAAAAATGTCTGAGTTCCAAACTCTGTCCCTTCCTCCTGCTGTTCTCTCCCTCCTCCCTGAGATGATAAGCAAAATCATATAGGTTATACATGTGCAATCATGTGAAATTGTCCATCTGTCCAATTGTTCCTTTTAAGGAGTTATTTTCACCAGTTAGGTTTTGTACTTCCTTTTCCATTTGTCCAATTTTCCTTTTTAAGGAGATGTTTTCTTTAGTGAGTTCTTTGTTCATATTTTTAAAATCATTGGCCAGTTTTTCTTCTGTTTCTCTAATTTGATTTTTAAAATCATTCCTCAGTTCTTCCAAGAATGCTCTTTGTGCTTCAGACTAGTTCATATTCCCTTCTGAAGTTTCAGATGGGAATACATTCTCAATGCTGACCTCTCTGGTATTTGTGTTTCGGTCCTTTTCTCCATAGAAAGATTCTATGATCTTTTCTTTTCTGCTTTGCTTCTTACTCATGATAATAACTCCTTTTCCTGGCTTTTAAGGTATATCTCTGTGTCTGTGACACAGGGAACTCTGTCCCACAGTTCTTGTGCCTAAAACTTGGGGCTTTGTGTGTTGTAGCATCTGGTTCTTTCAGGTAGAAATTAAATGCTGCAGCTTATCTGGTGCTGAGCTGGCTGGTTTTTGAAAGCAGAGGCTGGTTAGGCCTTTTGGGGGCATTCCCCCCCCCCCCCACTCGCAGTTACCCTGGAGCTAGCTCATTAAGTGTGGGGGAGGGGTGGTCTGGACTATAGAGGCAAGCTCAGTGGTCTGCACTAGTGTCTTCCCCATTCCACTAGTGCGCTGAGGCATGCCTACGGTCCTGGTGTTGGCAGTTGCTGGCTTCACCCTCCTGGGGTTCAGGATCTTTTCCCAGTTTGCTGAGGCGGGGCTGTCTGGGACAGCTCTGATCCTGCACTGGTTGTCTTTGGCCACAGGAAGAGGAACCCTCCTTAGTGATCTTTCTAGCCTCCCAGGTTGAGAGTCTGTTTACCTCTTCTTCTGCTCCCACCATTTCTGGGTTTTTCCTGGGGAGATATTTTCTGGGCTCCTCAAGGTCAACAAGAGGAGGGAGATAGCAATTACTGATCACCCTGCCATCTTGGCTCCCAGAACCGGAAAATCCTCTTATTTGATTTTTAAAATAATTTTGTTATTGGTTTTTAAAAAATCTCTTTAGTTCTTCTAGGAATTTTGGGGGGCTTATGTCCAATCTGAATTTTTCTTTGAGGCTTTTCTTCTAAACATTTTTAAGTAATTGCCTTCTCCTGAGTTTATATTTTAAGCTTTTTATGAATCTTATGAAGATTTTTATGGCCAAGTTCTTTTTTTTTTCTTTTGTGTTGTTTGTTAATTTTTTTTCCAGCCTGTTTCTTAACTTTGAATTTTATGTTAGAGTTGGACTCTGCTCACCTCTGGGGTTATATGTGGCTTGTCTGAATTTCTATATCTAGACCTGTCTGTAGTTTTTCAGTGATTCAAAGTTACATAATCTTGGAAGAGTTCATATCACTTTCCTTTTGGTCTGTCCTTACTCAGGAAGGGCCTCTGTTCCTCCTTGAACACAGACTGTAATCACTCCTCTCAACCTTGGAACAGGGACCTAGAACTAGGTGATAGGTAAAGAAGCTTCCAAACAACATTTGATTCTTTTCTGGGTGCTAGGACAGGGAAACGTGCAATATTTTTCTGATCAAGGATTACCTTTCTTAAGTTCTAAGCACTCTTGGATCCACTGTTGCTGCTGCCACCAGAGGAGTTGTTATGTTCTCCAAGCCCTACAGCTGGTATTGCTTTTTCAACCTGTGCTCTCACCCAGCCTTCCTCTGACTGTCCACAGGCAGACCTCTCTTTTGGTCTACTTAAGCTCTCCTGGACTAGAAAAATGAGATACCATGACATTTTGGGGGCTATCCCCTTTAGAATTTGATTTGAGGCACTAAAAAAATGTTGAGAGTTTGCTTGGGAAAGCTCAGCACAAATGTTCAATTACCTCTGCCATCTTGGCTCTGCCTCTAAGACTATTTAGTTAACCTACCTGGATTTTTTGTTTTTCTGTTATTAGTGGCCTGAAGCTCTGAGAGATTCAGAGGTGAAATTTCAATCACAACAAGATCTGTATTTGTTTTCTTTCATGTAGTCATAGTCCAATTTTAGACAGAAAAATCTAGTAGATTTTGCAGGTGGCCTTATCGGCATTCACCCTTTATTCTTCAAATAGACTCTCAGAAGTGCCTGATTCCTTGTTGCAAAGCCAATGGGAAAGAACAAACAAAAGGAAAATTGGTAGCACTTAACTGAGCCTGTTTCATTGAAATCCAAATTTTCTGCTCCCAATTGCAATGGGTGGATAGAGATTCTAATATTTTTTAATGGGAGGGTAGCTGGAGGCAACCCAACTTGAGATGTTATTTGATAGGGAATTTTTGTTGTGGAAATGGCTATCAATACAGGTTAGCACTTTACTAATTCATGGATTTAGAGTTGCCTGGTATGAGTCAGAGATAAGACTTGAACCTTGTCCTTCTGAATCCAAGGCAAATCCTCTATGCTGCATGCCATGCTACCTTTCTAGATTCTACTAAGAAATTAGATTTCTGAATTCAGGAGAAAACTAAAAGAGTAGTATTTCTTTTCCTCTGCTTCTAGCAATGAGCTTTCCCAAATAGGAAGCCAGTTATTATAATGAGAGCCTGTGGCCACAGATAGGATTCTCAGTTCCTCTGTGAAAACAACTCTTGAGGATTCCTCCCCAAATCCTGCTAATGATAACAGCCAGGAAAATGAAAAGTGAAACAGCTGGGTGTGAATTACATGAATATGCCTATCTGCCTAGTGTAATACTATTGCCGATCTGTTTGAATTATACAGGGTCTATGGGGAGGGACCACAGAACATATATATATATTTTTTAAGGTAACATTTCCCTCTCTGAGTATGATGAGCATCTGAACAGGCTCATAGAAATGGAATCATTATTATTGATCTGGGAGAAAAGACTTCATTCAAATAGTTGGGGCAGGGGTGGGGGGAGGGGGATTCCTTGTAGAAGAACATTTCTGCTAAGGAGGTCAACTTTTCCAACTCCACACCCTTGATAGGCTGGTATTCAGGGCCACTAAAAGCAATCTGGAGGGAGCTAGGATTGCTAATGCAAATCTGCTCATTTATAGTGAAATCTTTGGGGATTCCCAGAGGATTGCAATGTTTTTAATTTCTCTAATAACATGGAAATGAGAGTAAAATCAGAGCCTAAGTTGTGGTCCAGTAATACACAGATTGATGGAAGCAGTTGTCTGGTTCAGGGTTTCATAACCTGGGGTCCATGAATTAAATTAAAAAAAATGATTTCAATGTAATTGGTTTTGTTTATAATCCTTTGTAGTTCATTTTCTATATTTAAAAACATTATTCTGAGAAGGGATCTATAGTTCTCACCAGACCATCAAAGGAGTCCATAATCTAAAAACATTAAGAGACCCAACAAGGTTTTTATCCTGGGGGAGGGGACAGGAAAGATGAAGTCATAGCTAAGGTTACTACATTTGTTTGGGGATCAATTGCTGTTATTTGTTGTTGTTGTTGTTCCAGGTTAGTACATGTCTGCATCGGTGGTTCGATTCCCACAAACTGCATTTACCAGCTGCCAACAAAATGTAACTGAGCCTTCTCCCCCAAAATATGCTTTGGGAAGGCAGGTTACTGTTCTTTATTTTTTGATTCAATAAGCATTTATTTAGGTGCCTAGCCTGGACCAGTCATTATGCTAGAGAGACATGGAGATACAAAGACAAAAGTGAAATCATTCCAGCCAGGAGGAGCTTACACTCGGGATGTGGGCAGTGGAGGGTTGAGAAGGGCATAACAATTTATACACAGTTAAGTCAATACATATATTTTCGATGTGAATACAGAGTAATTTCTATGGAGTTAGAGGTACTTACTGTTTGAGGTTCACAGAAAAAGCTACATGTAGGAGGCATCGATTATGGACTCAGAGGACTGAAGACTGAGTCTTTAAGTTCCTGATCTAGGGCCTCCAGGACACAAAGAAGAAGAAGAAATACATTCCAAGAGTGGGAGTCTGGGTAAAGGTATGGAGGTGAGAGATTGAATGTTTTAGAAGAATTCACATGTAGAAAGTTACATAGCTTTTTTTCAGTTATCTTTCTTCCATCAGGTATAATTCTGATGGAAGAGGAAAATTTCATGTAGTACCCTTTTGTGTGTCAAAATGAATAAACCCAGATTTCACTAAATTTATGGTCAAACCCTAGTTTCTTGTGAAAACCCCATTAAGATGAGTAAATCCAGTTGTACAACTAGAGGCAAGTTAGAGGGAAAGAGCAGGGAAGAGCTATTTATAAGGAATGAGGCTCACAGAACAAGGGTTATTTAAGATATTAAAGGAGCACAAGGGGCCATCTCTAGTCATCCTGATTCATGTCTTGCCACTAGACCCAGATAGCTTTAGAGGAAAAGTGAGGCTGGTGACTTTGTGCAGCCCTCCCTCACTTAAATCCAATTCACTAATAAGTTATGGTATCACCTTCCTGGTGTCAAGAATGGACAACAGCAGCGCTAAAGAGCATAGTGCCACCACTCCTCAACTGAGGGATGTAAACCATTTGAATATCTCCCTCCAAGGGTTATTCAGCGGCTTGACTCCAAAGAAAGCTGGGTCTCTATTTTGACAGCAGCACACTATTCTGCAGCTTTTTTCCTATGCCTCTCATTTCTTCTTGCTTCTAAGAGCTCTCCCTGTTTGGCTACTTCTTTGACTGCTCTTACTGAAACGACACATATGCTCCCAGCTGCTTGCTATGGACACTTGTGGAATCCGCTTTTCCTGCTGCCCTGAACCATGTATCATGAGAAGCTGAGTTCCCTTGACTTGTTTTAATTAAGGTCAACTCTCACCAAGGTTTTCATATTGCCTCTTGCCTTTTATTTCCCTGGTGCACTGGTATGTATTTTTGACAAGTTGATGTATTTGACTTATATTCTAAGGAATTTAAGTCTTGAATCTCAACATCTGCTAGTTCGTTGGTGGGACAGTTTCTGTTGTCACTTTATGTAGATTTAATCTCTTGGATGCTTTCCCTCTGCCTCTCTACCTAGGCCCCAGAGACCTTGTGCCCGCAGGCTGACACTAGATGGTGTGCTTGCTCATTTTGGTAATTCTAGCCACCTTTTCACTACTTCTAATGTATCTTTTCTGAAAGTTCGACAAATATTCACTCAGGAGCCAATGAATCTTGAATGAGTTTCTTTCTCAAATTCTCCTTTTGTCATCAAGCAACAATTGTGTATTTCATAAATGAAGTTGTGCTAAGAGAGTCCTTTTGTAGAGCAAGAATTTAAATAATTAAAATATCTGAGCGATTGGCATCTCCTCACCTATATTGTTTCTATAATCTCAATTGCATATTTTCAAGTTAAATCAGTAATATCATACAAGTTTAACTTATAATTCTCTTTGGAGCTTGTATATCTTTTTCCTTCCTTCCTTCCCTCCTTCCTTCCTTCCTTCCTTCCTTCCTTCCTTCCTTCCTTCCTTCCTTCCTTCCTTCCTTCCTTCTTCCCACTCATTTTAATTCTTCAACACAGTATGACTATAGTGAAAATGTATTTAATAGGAATGTATGTGTAGAACCTATACAAAATTGTATGCCGTTGCGGGGAGGGAGGGGGAAGGGAGGGGAGAGGGTGGGGAAAAATAATAATCTAAGTTATATGGTAATTATTGTAGAACACTGAAAATAAATAAAATTAATTAATTTTTTAAAAAAGCAAGAAGTTCTCTATCCACAAGTGGGTAGCATTTTTGGATTACTGTATTGCTCATTGTATCACTTTGTCTTTCACAGTTGATTATCTTTATTATCTATTGCTGTTACAATATAGATTATTCCCTTGGTTCAGCTCATTTACTTTGCATCAGTTCACATAAATCTTTACAAATTTTTCTGAAACCATCCACTTTTTCATTTCTTTCGAAACAATAGTATCACAACACATTTACATGCCACAAATTGTTTAGCCATTCCACAATTGATGGGTATTTTCTCAATTTCCAATTCTTTGCCACCACAAAAAGAGCTGCTCTAAATATTTGTGTACATATGAATGCTTTTCATTTTTCTTTGATCTCTTTGAGGTCTTGACCTGCTAGCAGTATTTCTGGCTCAAGGGGAATGCAGTTTTATAGCCTTTGGGGCATATTGTAATTATTTTCTAAAAATGATCGTACTAGTTCACAGCTCCACCAACATAAACCTACTAGTTCTTGGTCTCTAAATCCTGAATCCTCTGTTATGTATTTAACATCTGACCTTGGCCTTGACAGCAAATAAGCCATGGTTTGGGTGCTACCCAAGTAATCTTCCACCTTCCACATGGCAGAGAGAAATTATGTTATTCCTTTCCAGAACTTAAAACTTTAAGAAATACCAGACTGAGTCAGATCCATTGACCCTAACCTTGAGATAACACACTTTCCCTTATGAGAATTCCTAGATAAAGTGTAAAAGTTTGTATTCATGAAGTTCCACACAAACATTTTATCAAAATATCTTCCCCTCATTCCTGAATCCCAGACTTCAGGAAAACAATGGCATGGGAGACTCAACTTCCCCCTTCTCATCTTGGCCTTTCTATCAGATTAGCCATGTTAGCCAATGCTAATATTTTCCATACTGTGCTACAACTAGGAAAAAAAAAACCTCAGAGGTTATTCAGTCTATTGTTTCTAAGTCACCTCAAGCATCTATCAATAAGTAAACATTTATTAAGTACCTATTATGTTCCAGGCATTGCATTCTGCTAAGCAATCAGAATACAAAGACAAAAAAATGGAAAACCCTTGACCTCAAGAAGCTTACATTAGAAAATGTATGTATGTGTATATGTATGGATGAATGTATGTATGTATATATATGCTGAATAAGTACAAAATAAATCATATAGGTTTAGAAAAGGAATCTGGTAGCAGTTGTAGGCGTGGTGGGGAGGGTGGATCAAAAAGAGCTTTGTGTAGAAGACTGTGTTGAACTCTCTCCTGAAGGAAGTGAGGAATTCTGTGAGGTAAAGATAAGAAAAGATTATGTTTCTAGTATGGGATACAACCAGTCAGAGTCAGAAGATGGAGGGGGATATGTGAAGAACAGAGAGAAAAACAATATGACTAGACTATAGAATGCACAAAGGAGAAAAAAAGAGGTTGAGTTGCACAAGCATCTCCTGGCCAAGAAGTGCCAATCTAATTGTTAGCACTCTCCAGGGAGAGAAATTCTAATAAAAAGCAATAATTTCTTACTTCTGTCAAATGAAATCATGTCTGTGAAAGTTCTTTCTCAAGTTCTTCCTTGCCTTTGTGGCATTCTAATAAGAGCTTCAGAGGACATATAAGTAAGAGATTCCCTTTAGAGATAGCATTATTGAAACAGAGAGGGGCTGTGACTTCTAGAAGGTCATATAGCAGAGCAGCATAGACCTGGGAGGAAGAGCCATGGCTTTCCACCATAGAATCACTGACTCATCACAAGAAACTCCTCTGCATGCTTAGTATCTAGCCTCTAAGGTTCAACATCAACTCCTACTCTCAAGTTCATCTCTCATTTGGTTTCAAGTCAGCCACCCTAGTTAAGACTATAAAAAAGAAGAAAAATTTTTTTAAAATGACAGCAAAGGAAAACACCGTATCCAATGTCAACTCTAGAAAGAGGAAGCTTTAGAAATTTTTTTTTAAAAGATCACTAGACTTATTTTACTTCAAATTAATTCAACAAATATTAATGATCTCCTATTGGAACGGAAAGACAGAAGAAAAAACAGCCCTGATCCTCAAGCAGCCAACATTCTACCCTAAGAAAATTTGCCTTGAAATAACCACAGGGATTTCACCAGCTTAAAACTCTTCTTCCTATTCTCTGCAAGCAGGCTGATTATTTCTGAAGTCCCAGAATACTAGCATCCTTTAAAATGTGCATTTTTAATCTGATTTAAAGTATCTCAGCCAGTTTTGTTTCTTTGATCTAATTGATTATAGTTTTGTATCCATTGTAAACTATGGCCACTGTAATCTAGCTGACATGGGAAAGCGCATTGATTTGCTTTCAAAACAGTTCAGTCCCAGGGTCATACAGGGACAACAAACCAAAACAGAGAGGCAGAATAAATGCAAGCCATTAGGCATCTCAACTGCTGTGTTCTTTCTTCCAAAGAATCAAAGGCATTACCTCCAACTAATGTTTATTAACATTCATTGGGAATAATAACATCACCACTTGAATGGCCACCAAGAAGTATTGTACCAAGGGAGCCTACTCTGAATCTCATTTGTAATAACAAGGACAAAAGCCCCCTCCCTCACAAGGTTTTGTGATGGAAGAAAAATCAAACAAAAATGATTGCTATCATCCCCATGACAGGATTGGAAACATCAAGTACCAAATATTTCTTAAGCTTGTACTGTGGAAGATGCCACAGATACAGTGAAAGGGCCAGACTACACAATTGTCCCACCCACTCAGAGTAAGCAATAATCAGATAACTGTAATTGCCTGACACCTTAACCAAGTGAGAATACATCTCATTCTAAGTGTGAAAAGTTCTTGGAAGCCATTAGTGATATTGATAGAAAGTCTCTTCTCATTGGTTGAGGGATTCGGGTACCCCCCCACCCTTAGTGGCTTTTATAAAAACAGTCATTACTTTAAAATAAAGGAGATGCAAGTAAGTGGAGAGTTAGGAGTCATTTCAGGAATGAGGGGAGAGAAAATCCGCTTCCTTCCCCCAACCCCAGTCAGAAAAGGACCTCATGAACTTGAGAGGATTTGGATTTTTTCATTGGCATCCCAAAAGAATCCTTAGGACACAGCCACTGGTATTAGTATCTGTATCCAGAGCCAAGGGCAGATTGAACAAAATGAGGCAGACAACTCATGGTTTTATGGAGAGCCAAGTCAAAAAACAAAGCAAAACAAAGCAAAAAAGCCCTACATACTACCAAGAGAATATTCTGAGGATTCACAGCAGAAAGACTTCTAAGAGCTGTGAATTATAGTCCTTTGGCCTCTGTATTCAATTGTAGGAAAGTGTCTTGGAGATTGTGCCAGGGTGAGGAACCTGTAGCCTCAAGATCACATATGACCTTCTAGGTTCTTGGGTGTGGCCTTTTGACGGAATCCAATCCTTCTATTAAAGGGACTTGTTCTTTGAATTTTGGATTCAGTCAGAGGGCCACACTTGAGGACCTAGAGGGCCATGTGTGGCCTCGAGGCTGCAGGTTCCCTACCCCTGCTTTAGAGCATGATATGGATTTTCTTGTTTGTTTTAATTTTTTCAGGAATTAATCTTCATACCTGGAAGCAATGTTGAGGAAAACAAAATACTGTATCTAGTTTTTCTCAGAATCTTCTCTGGTCAAAATCATGGAGTAGTTTGCCTCCAGTGTCCCCATATCCTTTTGTTCCCCACTAAAGGACAGGAATTCAGTTCAGGGCCTTCCCAAGTCTACAGGGTGATAAGTAGCTAGCTTGAGAATGAAATCCTGGATAATGAGCATAAGAAAAAGGCCTCCTCCCAGTTATAACAGTTTACTAACTTGAGACAATGACTCACCTTTATTATTTATGGGGATTTCAATGATTTAAGAGAAGGTAAGAGAAAGGTTAGAGCCATGATAACCCTATAAGAGAACTCTTTATTGAGTCAGACTGAAGATAAATTTCACCCATGGCACAGTCATGCCAAGGTCTGACTCTGACTTTCCTTCATTCCATCATCAATCTTGCACATGGGCACAGTAGCTCTAAACATGTCCATGTCTTGCCACCAATTTATCCCCAGGGCTCTGAAGAGATAAACATGGATGTGACTTATAGTAGAAAAGATTACAGGAAGGTATAGCTATTATATGTATTCTGACATAGCTTTCCTGAATCCTTCTGCCTTAAACTAAACCGACTCTGTTCTGCGTTTAACGTGAGGTGGAGCTTTGTACAATGAAAGCATTCTTTTCTCAGTTTTTTTTCTGGCCACCAAGAAATCTGAAGGCTCATTGCCAGGTGACTGCTGGGTTATGCTCTGGTGTGTCGTCTTCCCAGATCTCACACATGCTCTAAGGTGTAATGGAAGGAATCAAGTTCATCAGTGATGTGCTGGGCAATCTGTAAATGGCAAGAAAATATATATGGACAAATGGAGTAAATCAACCTCTGAAATGCGTGCCAGAGGCCTATCCCGAATGGTGGATTACAAAGACTTAAAATGACTCCCAGATGAGAAAGGAGAAAGAGAGGCCGACAATCAAAATATTTGGCAGGATTGGCAAATCCATTCAAACTAATTCCAGGGTGAAAAACCAAGAACGTTTTTTGGGGGGGGCGAGGTGAGAGGGACAGTCAACTTTATATTTTGTGTCTAAAAGTCTCACACTTACTGTATATATTTTCAGGTAAAAAACAGTGTTTTGTTACACCGGACTTTGTTACTGAGACAAACTAAGTCTAAGCCTGACACCAGCCCATCAGTGACCCCTTTGACCACTTTGAGCTCCTTCTTCAACCTCCCCTGCACTTTCCTTTGTATAAGGACAATTAAAAGTACCCCACTTTTACTCAAGGTACTAAGAGGATTTAACTGTAAATCTCTAAGCAGCATAGACCTAAAGATTGAAGGGATCTCAAAGGACTTCTAATCTAATCTCTTCATTTTGTAGATGAAGTAACTGATGCCCAAGAAATTTCCATGACTTTCCTAAGGTCACAGGGTAGAAAGCATCAGAGGGGGAATTTGAACACAGGTGCTCTAACTTCAGAGATGGTGCTATTTCCCCCGCAGCATGCTATTTCCCAAGTTTAACCAATGGATGTTTCAAGTGTAACATGACTGACTTACCTTATTCTCTTAGGGCGAAACCTGTCACATCTCCCTCTCTACCTAAGAGGTTGGAATGTTTCTTTTATCTGCCACTGACTGAAGTCCCCACTAACTTTGTCACCCTTATCTTAGGGGTCCAGTTTCCTTAGTATCTCAATTCTATTTAACCAGGTAGCTTTTACAAAAGGATACTTACTCCAATTATATCACAAGAATAAATGTACAAACATTTCCCTCAGCACTTCAGGGGCTTCTTTCCCTCTACACCACCTCATTCTAGGAGAAGGTGGGGTGGGGGTGGGGGTGTTCCTGGAACAGGATCACAATTTAGCTCAGTTCCTGTACAGCATTAGTTCCACCATGTTCACATCCAAAGCCAGCAACACTGCTGAATTCTAATGGGCTAGAGTCCTGGACCTTTACTTTTCAGGGAATCTCTGCTGGGTTTGCTGCAACATCCATCTTGGATTCCTGAATCCATGTAGCTCAAGCTCCCAGTGCAAATCAGAGACTCCATTCCCTATGCCCAAAGCATAAAAGGCTGAAGACCCAGGCCCATTTCTTAGGCATCATAAAGCTTCACATGGGGAGGGGGCTCTAAGGCTCTCCCTAATTTACTATATTTGATCTCACCAACTATAAATAAAGGAGTCACCTTTCTCCTTTAGACGTGAAAACACCAAAGCTGTAGCTGGTACTAATTCAGGATGCCTTGAAGATTACCATGGTTTTGTGTATGTAGGCAATAGTGTAAAAGCTCCTCGCCACTAGACCAACTAGAATCGTTGCACAATGTTGCTGCGTGCTTCATTCCTTACAGTTCCTCCAGAAGTAGTTCACTAGTGTCCTCCCCTTAGATGATGCCAGTTTAGCAAGCTAATGGGGTCTGCACATGTGCCAGACCCAGGGCAGCACCACTAGACCAGAATCAAAAACAAACTGCAAGGGTGACTATTTTAATAAATTAGCATAAATAACCACAACGTGCTTATAGCACACACACCCTTGAATCCAAATGCCAAACATATGACTCACAGACTTGATCCTGAGTAAGGTTACTTTAGAAGCATAAAAGGCTGTCCAAATCACTTTTGAAAAGTGGCACCAGCATCCCCTCTGTTTTCAGCAGTGGCCTGGCTCTACTGCTTAGCTCAATCAGGTCAGGAGAGGATTATACCTGCTGAGTATAATCTTTCCTCTGGCAATTCACCTGCCTGACAAATCCTGTGGCAAATATCACACTCCATGCCCCACCTCCTCCTTGGGCTAAAATGACATTATATTAACAAGCACATCTCTATGTCTTTAGGTTTCCAAAGAGCTTCTCTTTGTACCAAAAATACTATGCAAAGTAGCGCAAGTATTATTATTCCTGACTTATTACAGAGAAAACTAAATAGTTAGATGACTTACCCACAGTCACCCACAGTCACAATGGTCAGAGCTGCCATTCAAATCCAGGCCTGACTTCAGGGTTCCAACATCCTTTCCTCTATGTCCATGGAGGCAGTGATGACAGAGCCAGGAACTGGAGTGGAGGCCAGAACATCAGATTCCTAGAAAGACTGTCATTCCCCAGTGTAAGAAAGGTATGCAAGGACACCTATACATACAGATAGGGCTTGCCTGAAGCCAAATTGTGAAATAACTACCACTTCTCTTAATTCCTTTCCCCTCCATTCTCTTCCCTGAGCCCTTTCCGTTCTATGAGTACCACCCCCATTTTTCTCTGTGTTTCTCCAGACCCAGTTTTCTCTTGTATGATGCTCTCCAAACTTTTTTCATCTAGTACCCAATTAGTAAAAAAAATTTTGTGCATGTGCCCCCATACTGCATATACACTTTTATATAAATTATACCTACCTACTACTCTATTCATAATTCTTTACAAAACACACAAAAATAGACATTTAAAAAGGATGACATAAAAATGAAACGGAGAACCAGGTCTGGAGTCAGGAAGTGGTTGTTCAGCTGTTTTCAGTCACGTCCAATTCTTTGTGACCTCACTGGTGGTTTTCTTGGCAAAGTTACTGGAGCAGTTTGCCATTTCCTTCTCCAGCTAGATGAGGAAACTGAGGCAAGCAGGGTGAAGTGATTTGCCCAGGGTCACACAGCTAATAAGTGTCTGAAGCTGGATTTGAACTTAGGAAAAAGAGTCTTCCTAACTCCCAGCCTGATATTCTTTCTACTGTACCAACTAGCTACCCTAGGAGGTAGGAAGACCTGAGTTCAAATCCAACCTCAGACACTAGCTGTGTGACTCTGGGTAAGTCATTTGGCCCTGTTTGCCTCAGTTTCCTCATCTGTGAAATGAGCTAGAGAAGAAAATGTCAAACCACTCCAGTATCTTTGCCAAGAAAATCCCAATGGGGTTACAAAGAGTTGGACACAATTGAAAAATGACTTAACCACAACTAAAAAATGAACATCTGATCCTGGAATCTATAGGGGACCACTTTGTTGAGCAGGGAGTTGACATGGTCACATTTGTGCTTTAGGAAAATCCCTTTGACAGCTACAACCATCCTGGTGCAGATGGTCAACATGCCTGGACAGTGGCAATTGCCTGCTGGCTGTTGTCTCTGCCTCAAGTTTCTGCCCAACCCAACTCATCCTTTATTCAGCTGTCAAGTCCTAAAGTACAGGTCTGACCATGTTTCTTCCTATCCAGTAAATCCCAGCTGCTCCCTATCACCTCGTGGGTCAGATATAAAATCCTCAGTTTGGCATTCAAAGCCCTTCACAACCTGCCCCCCTACCCCCACACCTTTCTCATTTTTTCCTTTTTCTCTCAGTACTCTGCAATCTAGTGACACTGGTCTCACAACTGGTTCTCACACAAGGCAATTCATATACTGACTGAGCATTTTCAATGGCCATATTTCTGTTCCTAGAACAGTCTCCCTCCTCCTCTCTTTTTCCCAACTTCCTGGCTCCCTTCATGTCTCGGCTAAAGCCCTACCTTCTACAAGAAACCTTTTGCAGTCCTCTTTTGATGTTAGTGTCTTCCCTCTGTTAAATATCTCCAATTTATACTGTATGATATATCTTGTTTGTACATAGTTGTATGCCTGTTGTCTCCCCCATTAGACTGAGATCCTTGAGAGCAAGGATTGTGTTTTGCCTTTCTTTGCATCTTCTCCTAACACAGTACCTGGCACCTAGTAGGTGCTTAATAAATAGATGAGTTAGAGCATGGAGAGACTTGGGGCAGAAAGAGCAATAAGAAGGCTTTTGCAATAGTCCAAGCAAAAGGTGATAAAGGTTCTGAAGGAGGGTGGGGACTTTATGAATAAAGACAAGATGTGGGGCTAGACCCTACAAGATTTGGCAAATGTTGGATATGTGAGAGGAGGGAGAAAGTGGAGTCTAATATGACACTTAGGTGGTGAGCTAGGGAGGCTGAAAGGAAAAATGTGTCCTTGACATAACAGGGAAATTTAGAAGAAAGGTAGATTTGGGGGGAAAGATGTGATGAGATGTACAATGAAGATTATAATTCATTCATGCCTGCTTATCTCATGCAACTCACTCTGTCCTGCCAAAAATGAAGAGGATAGGCAATATTCTTACTTATCTACCAGTCCCTTCCTGAACGTATAGAGCCAGGAGATGACCTATGAAATAAGGGTGGGGCGGGAGGTTCTGGTTGGTACTTGCTCAGCTACTGCTATGGATGCTTGGATAATGGTTAGCGCCAATGCCAATCTCAGAAGGTGGAAGGTTAGAAGCTCACACAGAAGAAGGGATATGAAGGGACAGAGTAAGTGTGCTGGCAATGAAATTGTGACAGATGATGGCTTTTGGACCCCTACTCAGGCGCTAATCAATATTAGTTCATTATGATTCTATAAAGGGTAATGATTATTCGTAATTATTTTGCTATATTCATCTAGTAATACGTATTTAGTCAATCATCTAGCAATAGGTACAAGAATAAATGATGTATTAATCCATACTTTATATAAATCACATAGTAATATAGGTTCTAATAAAAGAGCCCCTTTAATAGGCCTCAAGCTTTAATGTATTATTCACTACTTGTTTACCAGCTATGGAGCGTACTTGCATAATTGCAAGAACATTGATACAGATGTCTCCATGACCAAACCAAGCACGGAGCGGGGGCGGTATGGTACAGAAACCCCCCCCTCCCAAAACTGTTCTTGGAACATATACATGACTTCTGCCATCTCCTCTTGCCCAGCCTAAGGAGGAGTCCATCCATCTTATAATCACCTAGTTAGTGGAGATACTCCCTGCTTCACCCAACCTGTGACCTGCTGACCTACCATTTTTAGCTTATGCTTCATGTTTGGCCCTCAAAACAGGATCTATCAATCAATGGGATTCCATACTTTGTATAGCCTCTTCAGAGTGTTCAGGTATCAAGCCTCATAAAAATAAGGTGCTAGAAGGAGGGGGTATCTCAGACTATGAGGAAGGTCTGGGGTCCATTTCATTAGAGGGGGCCAGGTCCCTTTAATAGAGTGCTTTGACTCAGAACTCTGCCTCAGTTTCCCTTTTAGTTGTTTGGGGTGTTTTTTTGTCCCCACAGTCAAGCCCAAACATTGGACTATGGGGATGGGATGGTGGGATGCTACCCATCTTCCTATTATCTCATTCGTTGGTCACACACCCCTTAGGGGGTCAATCCTCAGTACCCCAACCTGTCTCAGGTCCCATTGTGGAAAACAACTTGGAAAGAAAAATAAATTTATAATAAAGTATCAGTACCATAACGTGTTATCCTTCCCAGAAGGATTACACTTTAAAATAAATTTGTAAGGAGAGTCACTTAGCACAAACACACGAATTATGGTAATAGCCCAGGCAGGAGCTACAATGTAGTAGAGGCATTTTAGAAACTTCAGGAGAAATTTTGTGTAACTTTTGTTGTTCAAAATTATAGGCTAGACCTGGGATACAGGGCATAAAGGCTTTACTTTACTTCCCCAAATCTACTCAGGTAAGAGGATATTTACCAGGGAAGAGGATATTTACCAAGGAAGAAAATCATCTAACTTTCTCAGTAGAAATAAGGAGCTTAGGAAATACAGGCAACAAGATCTACTCTTTTGTGAAGCAGCCATGTTAATCCCTCTTTATCAATAGCAGGTCAGTCAAAGCTCAGACATTTAAACACTCCAAACTAATCGAGGGAGGGGGGAACAGCACTGTAGTGATTGCTGTTGGTGTTTTTTAAACAAGCCCTATCGGTTAAGTATTCCCCCCAAAATGTTCAGTTTTTAAAAATCGAACTTGGAGAGGTTGTCAGCTGAAGGCTAAACTGACTGCTGACTACTGCTTTCCTGGCTTCATTCTTTGGTCACTGATCCTGATTGCATCTAAACAGGGAAGGTGAGAGCCTAGAAGCAAATAAACTAAAACTAAAAACTATGGGAAAACAATTCAATCCCACTATAGTTTATTCAGTTCAAGCTATGTGCTGGATATTGCATTAGAGGCTGAGGACACAAGAGAAAGAAAAAAGAGGGAAAAAAACTTGTTCTTCAGGGAGTTTATATTCTACTGGGAGAGGGCAAAACTACAGATACACCAATTAGAAGATTCAAATACACACAAAGCAGTTGCAAAATAATTTTGGAGTAAGAAGCAGGCCCTGGCAACTCCTAGGGAGGGCATGAAAGGTCTGATGTAGAAGCTGACGCTTGAATTAAATTATGAACTCAGCTTGGGCTTCCATGAGAAAGGAGAGCCTTTCTACTACAGGACTGTCGTCCACCTTCAGATCATAGCAGCCTCCCAATATAGAGGCCATGGAGGTGAGTGGGAGCTGTGTATAGGTTCAGTTCATCTATAAAACTGAGGGGAAACTAATTCTACACACACACACACACACACACACACACACACACACACACACACACACACACACACACACACACACCTGGTTGAAAAGGTTCAGTGAGTGGAGCAAAGGGTAAGGACTTTTCTTCAGCCTATGTCCTGCTGTCTTGGGGACACACACACACATGCATCCATACATATGTATATGTACATATGTATGTGTGTATATACAGATACATCCTCTACCAAGGCAAGTCTTACTCTTACTGTAATTCTGAGACTTATTGTCTTAGATAGGGACTGGGGGAGACAGAGAGAATAAGTTTTTTGCCCATGTATTTATATATGTATATATATATTGACATGTATGTACATATTTAAAGATGTATATATATATATGTATATCTGCATATATCTCTGTATTTAGAGATGAAATAGACATGAAAATAAAGATAGATATGGAGAAATATATCTCTATATGACATTTATAGATAGATATACTGATAGAGATAGATATGGGTAGATATATCTACTAATATATCTGCATAATGTATAGGTGTACACACACACACACATATATATATGATATATATACACATGTATGTATATTATATATATGGAGAGAGAGAGAGATCTATTAATACTAGCCTCTTTGTTTTTGACCCTTTCTCTTTTGTCCTTTCATAGACTGGCTATATGTCACTGCTGACCTTCCTTTCTCAGACACAGGGCACCATGCTCCTTGAGAGTTGACTTGTGCCCTGGAAAATTTCCCTTAGTCTTATGCCATCAGTTCTGCCCCACTCAGGGCCAGTGAACAGGACACTGATCAGTTTCTCCTAATTGGGGTTAGAAAGTCACCTAACAGGTCCTGGCAAAGCACCATCTTCTGACCCACTGAAATTGCGTTTAAGGAAGATCTTGACAGAGGGAAGATGAGGAAGGCTTTACCTTCCTGCTGACCTAAGTGGCCAAAATTTGCTTTAAATGGTAAGATTTAAAAGGTCAGATTTAAGTATCATTATTACAGAAATAAATTCATACCTTTAATTCTGAAGAAGTTACCTTGCATATAGCTAAGGGGAGTGGGGAGTGACAAGATCTATGATTCATAGGTGTAAGGACCTCTCTGTGGAACTTTCTCTCTGACTTTATTTGTGTGAAAAATGTCTTGTAGTTGTGTTCATATAGTCTCTGGGTTTGTTTTGGCAGGTAAACTCTCAAGTATTTTATAGTGTCTACCCTAGCTTTAAATGAGATTTCTCTTTCTATCTCTTGCTGTTGGGCTTTGTTACTAATATATAGAAATGCAGAAGATTTGTGTGGGTTTATTTTGTAACCTGCAACTTTGCCAAAGTTGTTTATTATTTCAAATAGTTTTTTACTTGAATCTCTGGGATTCTCTAAGTATATCATCATATCGTCTGCAAAGAGTGATAGCTTAGTTTCTTCTTTGTCTATTCTAATTCCTTCAATTTCTTTATCTTGTCTAATTGCTATAGCTAACATTTCTAGTACCATATTGAATAACAGTGGTGATAATGGACATCCTTGTTTCACCCCTGATCTTGTTGGAAATGCCTCTAGCTTATCTCCATTGCATATAATGCTTGCTGAAGGTTTTAGGTAGATGCTGCTTATTATTTTGTGGAAAGTTCCCTTTATTTCTATGCTCTCCAATGTTTTTAATAGGAATGGGTGTTGTATTTTGTCAAAAGTTTTTTCTGTATCTATTGAGATAATCATGTGGTTTGTTAGTTTTGTTGTTGATATGGTCAATAATGCTAATAGTTTTCCTAATATTGAACCAGCCCTGCACTCCTGGTATGAATCTACCTGATCACAATGTATTATTCTCATGATAAGAGACTGTATTCGTTTTGCTAA
Source organism: Notamacropus eugenii (assembly GCF_028372415.1). Lineage (NCBI taxonomy): Eukaryota > Metazoa > Chordata > Mammalia > Diprotodontia > Macropodidae > Notamacropus > Notamacropus eugenii. The sequence continues at coordinate 359,087,699 of NC_092875.1, read as the reverse complement.
AATCTTATTTAAAATTTTTGCATCTATATTCATTAGAGAAATTGGTCTATAATTTTCTTTCTCTGTTTTGTCTCTTCCTGGTTTGGGTATCAGAACTATATTTGTATCATAAAAAGAATTTGGGAGGACTCTTTGTTCCCCAGTTTTCAAAAATAGTCTATATAGTGTTGGAATTAACTGTTCTTTAAATGTTTGATAGAATTCACTTGCAAATCCATTTGGCCCTGGAGATTTTTTCCTAGGGAGTTCATTGATGGCTTGTTCAATTTCTTTTTCTGAGATGGGATGGTTTAGGTATTCAACTTCGTCTTCTGTTAATCTGGGCAATTTCTATATTTTAAAATACTCATCCATCTCATTTAGATTGTCGAATTTATGGGCATAAAATTGAACAAAGTAATTTCTAATTATTGTTTTAATTTCCTCCTCATTGGAGGTAAGTTGACCCCTTTCATTTTTGATATTAGTAATTTGTTTTTCTTCTTTCTTTTTTTAAATCAGATTGACCAAAAGTTGATCAATTTTATTAGATTTTCATAAAACCAACTATTGGTTTTATTTATTAATTCAATAGTTTTCTTAATTTCAATTTTATTAATATCTCCTTTGGTTTTAAGTATTTCTAATCTGGTATTTACTTGGGGATTTTCAATTTGTTCTTTTTCTAGCTTTTTCAGCTGCATGCCCAAGTCATTGATCTCCTCTTTCCCTATTTTATTCATGTAGGCATTCAAAGATATAAAACTGCTTTTGCAGTATCCCAAAAGATTTGGTAGGTTGTCTCATTATTGTCATTCTCTTGAATGAAGCTGTTGATTGTTTTTATGATTTGTTGCTTAACCCACTCCTTCTTTAGGATTAGATTATTTAGTTTCCAATTAATTTTGGTTTATCTTTCCATGGCCTTTTATTACATATGATTTTTATTGCATTATGATCTGAGAAGGATGCATTGAGCATCTCTGCCTTTCTGCACTGGATTGTGAGGTTTTTATGCCTTTGAACATGGTCAATTTTTGTATATATGCCATGTACCACTGAGAAAAAAGTATATTCCTTTCTATTCCCATTCAGTTTTCTCCAGAGATCTATCATATCTACCTTATCTAGAGATTTATTTACTTCCTTAACCTCTTTCTTGTTTATTTTGAGGTTAGATTTATCAAGTTCAGAGAGGGGGAGTTTGAGGTCCTCCACTAGTATAGTTTTGCTGTCTATTTCTTCCTTCAACTCCCCCAACCTCTCCTCTAAGAATCTGGATGCTGTACCACTTGGAGAATACATGTTTAGTAATGATATTGCTTCATTGTTTATCGTGCCTTTTAGCAGGATATAGTTTCTTATCTCTTTTGATTAGATCTATTTCTGTTTTTGCTTTGTCTGAGATCAGGATGGCTATCCCTGCTTTTCTTACATCAGCTGAGGCACAATATATTCTGCTCCAACCTTTTACCTTTACCCTGTGTGTATCCCCCCATTTCAAATGTGTTTCTTGTAAACAACATATTGTTAGATTATGGCTTTTAATCCATTCTGCTATCCATCTCTGTTTTATAGGAGAGTTCATTCCATTCACATTCACAGTTACGATTACAATCTGTGTCTTTCTCTCCATCTTTTTTCTCACCATTTGTGCTTTTATTTCTCCTGGCTCCCTTCCCCTCCTCAATAGAGTTTTTACTTTTCACCATCACCTCCCACAGTCTTGCCTTCCTTCTTTCAGCCCCCCTCCCTTTCACTCCCCTTTACCCTTACTACTTCTTCCCTTCCTTTTAGCCTCACCTTCTCTTTCTTCCCTCTTCACCTTCTACTGTCTATAGAGCTAGTTAGATTTATATACTTAATTAAGTTTGTCGTTCCTTCCTTGAACCAAATCAGATAAGAGTACCTCTCAAACAATGCTCATCTCCCTCCCCTCTTTCCCTCTACTATAACTTTGTACTTCTTCCTGTGATGTAATTTACCATTTTCTGCTTCCTCCTTTTCATACCTCCTGTTACAATTCCTTGCATGCTGAAATCATATTTTTATCATCATATCATTTACTTTATCGGTCTATGTATTTCCCTTATATATTTCATAATAGATGTAAAATTCTCAAGATTGACAAGTATCATCTTCCTTCATAGAGAGATAAACAGTTTGCCCAAATTGAGTAACAAGTTTTTCTTTTCTGCTGTTTACCTTTTTGTGCCTATCTTGCATTTGAAGATCAAATTTTCTATTGAGTTCTGGCCTTTTTGTCAGGAAGGTCTGGAAATCCCTAATTTCCTTGAATGTCTATTTCCTTGCCTGAAATGTTATGTTGAACTTTGCTGGGTAATTGATCCTTGGTTGTAGTCCCAGCTCCTTTGCCTTATGGAATATCACATTCCAATTCCTTTGATCTTTTAATGTAGAAGCTGCAAGGTCCTATGTGATCCTGACTGTAGCTCCTTGATATTTGAATGGTTTCTTTCTGGCTGTCTGTATAATTTTCTCCTTCACTGGATAGTTCTGGAATTTGACAACAATATATCTTGGTGTTTTTAATTCGGGATCCCTTTTGGGAGGAGAACAATGGATTCTTTCAGTGACCACTTTGTCCTCTAGATCTAGCACTTCCAGGCAGTTTTCCTTGATGATTTCCTGGAAGATGTTGTCCAGACTCTTTTATTCATCCTGGCTTTCTGGTAGGCCAGTGATTCTTAAATTTTCTCTCCTGCATCTATTTTCCAGGTCACTTGTTTTTCCAACTATATATTTTACATTTTCTTCTATCTTTTCATTCCTTAGATTTTGTTTGACTGATTCTTGATGTCTTATAGAGTCATTAGTTTCTACTTGCCCAATTCTAATTTTCGTCAAATTGTTTTCTTTAGTTAACTTTTACATCTCCTTTTCCATCTGTTCAATTATTCCTTTTAAGGAATTATTTTCTCCAGTTAGTTTTTGTACTTCCTTTTCCATTTCTTCAATTTTCCTTTTTTAAAGAGATATTCTCTTCATGGAATTCTTTTTTCATACTTTTAATATCATTAGCCAGTTTTTCTTCTGTTTCATTCTTCAGGTTCTAGGGGAGCTCTTTGTGCATGTGAACAGTTCATGGTCCCTTTGAAGTTTCAGATGGAAGTCTCACTACTGACCTCTTTGATATTCTTCTTTTGGTCCTTATTCTCACAGAAACATTCTATGGTTTTGTGGCCCTTGCTTTGCTTTTTCTTGCTCATGATGGTGATTCGTGTTGTGGCTTCTGATTCTTTCAGTTAAAAGCTGCAGAACTTGTTGTTGATTTGACTGGTGTGAAAAAGCCAAGGGCAAGTGCTAATTTATCTTTTTGTTTTGTGTTTACCTGACCAGCCCTGGGGCTAGTTTGTTATATGTGGTGAAGTGGTGGTCTGGTCACAGAAGCTCTCCTCAGCTGAGCTGAGGCAAAGGCAAGCTCAGGGGTTGGTGATCCCAGGTGCCCCATTGTCTTCCCATTTCCCCTGGAGTGCTGAGGCACACCGGTCCTAGTGCGAGTTTCCACTGCTCTGGGGCCCCTCTCCTTCCTGTTTGCCTCTGCCACAGTAATAGAAATCCCCCTTAGCTATTTTCCTAGCCTCAGGTGTTATGAGACTGTTTGTTCTTTCACTGTTCCCACTGATCCAGGATTTTTCTGGGCAAATGTTTTATGGTTCTTTCGAGGTCAACAATGAGGGAAGAGAGAGCATTTACTGATCACTTCTCCATTTTGGCTCCTGGAAGTTCAAGTAGGTGACTTACAGATGTTTAATCTGCAGGCTGAAATTCTCAGGAGCTGCTGCAGCTGATATCTGGGGCTCAGTGACTGTCACTAGCTCAGCTCCCACTGGTCTCCTGCCCTGGGCTGCTGCTCTACTGTTCTACCTGCTGCTGCCTCAGGCTTCCCCAGGACTTTCCTGCTCTGCTGCTCTGGATGTGCTGTGCTGTGTGGTGTTGACTCACCCCCATGGAACAGATCCTTCCCTTCAACCTTCCAGTCTGTTCTGGGCTGTGAATCTGCTACAGTCTGTCTCCTATTGGATTCTGAAAATTTGGTCAGATTCTCTTTTTAGAAGTACCTGAAGGATTTGGTCTAAGAGCTTAGGTGAGTCGTTGCTCTCACTCTGTCATCTTGACTCTGCCCCCCCCCCCCCTTTTAAAAAAAAATGGATCATGGCAAATGCTGAAATATGTTTTGCTTCTTATATTTATGATGAATATTTTGTTTCTTGCTTTCTCAGTGGGTAAGAGGGGGTAGAAGGAAGGAGAGAATTTGGAACTGAAAAAAAAATAAAATAAAAAGAAGTAGTAAATGCTTATGGGTTCTTGGAACTCTACAGAAACCTTTTCCTTCTACTTCCCTACTCTTATATTGTATAACAAGATCTTTTTCTCTCAAAATGATGTCACATAGCCCCAGTGATATACTATATATCTTGTCCCGTTGAAGTATATTCATAATTTTGATGCTTCTTCTTACTTGTTTCTTGTCTCCCATTGGCATTATTTTATAGTTCCCAATCCACTCTCTTACCATACAGCTCACAAATCCCCTATTTCCCATAGAAAATAATTCTCAAGTGGGTATTCCATTTCAGCGGATTTTCCTTTTCTCTTATCAATGTAATTTATTGGGAAGAATTTTGGACTAGGAATTGTTAAAATATAAGTTCCATAGGAATAGGGGTTGTTTTTGTCTTTTCTTTGTATCTCTAGCACTTAGCACATTGCCTGGTACATAGTGAGTATATAATAAATACTTCTTGATGGATTTATTGATTGAATAGGGAGATTGAGTTTCTCTCCTGGGTTTTAGTTCTGATTTAGCCACAGTGAACTTGAATAGCAATTCAATTGACCTCTATGAATCTCAGTTTCTTTCTCTACAAAATGAATAGATTGGGATAGATGATCTCTGGATCCCTTCCAATGATCTTAATCATCTATAATAATCAGGGAAGGTGACCAATTGTAAGTGGAGTTTGAGAATGATAATTAGCTATTCATAGAATGGACTAGAGTGAGAACAGAGATGTGTAAAGGAATCATCATCTATGTTGATTGAATGTGGCTTCTGAAGGATAGGATAATCTTGAGGTTTGAATTTGTGGACCTGAGAGGATGGAGTGCCTTTGAGAGTAATGAACTCTTCTGCATCTCTGCCCATCTCTCCTTTCATCCGGATACAGTTCTAGGTGTGTGGTTCAGTGTAGTATTTGATTCTCCTTCTTATCAGCCCAAGGAATCACTGTAGTTTTCCTTTTGTCACTTTACTCCAACCTTGTCTCTTGCCTCAGTGGCTCTTAAAAATCTGTTCTGATATTGCCACAATTTACATGGGCTAGGGGAAAACAGCTTCATCTGTTGTGCCTCAATATTTGCCTACAGTCACTTGAAAGGGGTGGTGAGGACTTGTTTTAGGGATAGACAAGTGCATGATAGCAAATGGCTATATGACTTGGGGAGGCCTATCTAGTCAAGAGAGTCCTAATAGAGTCTGCTGCATTAAAACCTGCATTGAGGCAGTCTCCCCTTCTTGGAGCCTAGGGGAGAAATGATCCCATTGATTGGTTTCTAGAGTCAAAGCACCTTCTCAGCTGTAAACATTTCCTCTTGAAAACATCTGAGAGCAGGATCATCCTCCTTCATAGTCTGGAAAAGAAGCCAAAAGCCTAAGGGTATATTCTATTTTTCTTCACAGAGAAACTCAGAGGTAGAAGTCACCAGTTCAAATCAAGTCAAGTCTGGAAATCAGTATCAGCTGTTATCATCTGAAATCCATTGGGGGTGTCAGTCCTGTGAACAGACCCTGGAATCCTCATTAACTATTTTCTGGAGGTCCTATTTGAAGTTGTATCTCCTTTTAAGGAGCCTTTTGGGCTCCTTAAGTTTGATGGTGCTTCAGTGTGGTAGAAAGATTTGGAATCAGAAGACCCAGATTCAAATCCTGGTTCTGCCACTTGGTACCTGGGTAGCCTTGGAAAAATCATTTAATTACCCTATGCCTCACTTTCCACATTTGTAAAATAAATAATTGTCCTAGGTCAATTTGAAGAATTGGAAGCTGGAAGCCTCCTGGAAGCTCAACTTATGATTCTATAAAAGCCACACAGTCAAGCTGTATCCATAGGGAGATATATTTTGGTCTGGACTTACAACAAAGTCATAGATGATCCCCATCTAGAAATTATCTAATATTTTAGAAAGGAGAGATTTCTCTGGGTTTTCAGTTTCTGGAACAGCATTAAATGTAGGGCCCTTTAAAGGAAAGGAGGCATGATTCTCAGCTCCCACAACTTGTGCTGTTGGGAGATGGTCATTTATCCTACTTTAGACAAACCAGTGGAATAGCGACTCTCTGCCAGAAAGAATAGGTAAAGAAAAGAAGGTTGAAGAGAATCCTGAAACTGAGCTCTATCATACCTACAATATGCATACAGATCACACAAGTATGTTGTTGTCAATATTAAGTCAGATCCTCACTTCTTACCTTAATGGTAAGGTACCCTTAGTGGGGTCCCAGAACATTTAAAGAATTAAGAAGAGTTCATATTCAGGGAATTTGTTTTTCTTCATTTCAGTTAGGGGTGTTGGAAATGGGTGAGAATGTGAATCTACATATAAATTAACTTTAAAAAAACAAAAAAAGAAGATATAACTTTTATATTCAGTATATGTTTCTTGAATAAAAATCTCTTGTATGAAACTGTTCTAAGAAATGTAAGTTAACCCAGCCTTGAAAATAAGGAAGGAAACAAGCATTTATTAAGTGCCTGCTATTTGCCAGACACATGCGAAATGCTTTACAAATATTATCTCATTTGATCCTTATAACTACCCCGGGAAATAAATTCTATTATGATTCTTGTTTCACAGTTGAGGAAACTGAGGCAGTCAGAGGTTAAGCGATTTACCCAGAGTTACACAGTTAGTAAGTGACCTAGGCCAAGTTTGGACTCAGGTCTTCCTGATTTGAAGGTCTGCACTCTATCTACTACACCACTTAGCTACCCTCTGTAATGAAGAAATTGTTTCAGTTGCATTCATGATACATAGCACAAGTAAATATTTTTTCTACCTATCTAGTAATCCAGTTCAAAGATATGTAAGGCACCTACTATGTTCAAGGCATTGGGTTAGGAACTGAGGGTATAAAGAAACAAAAGAACTCCTTCCCTCAAAGAACTTTCATTTTCCTTGGGGGAAAACAACACATACATAGTTGAGTAATTCAAACTATATACCTAATAAGTAAGGAGCCCTTTTGTGGACTGGAGGGAGAGCCCTACCCACTACTGGGATCTAGAAATGCCTACTGTGGGAAATAGCCATTGAGTTGAGCCTTGAAGGAAGCTAGGGAGCCCAAGAATCAGAGGTGAAGAGGGAGAGCATTCTGGATATGGGGGACAGCCAAACAAGGTTATAAAAATGAGAGGAGGAGTCTTGAGTAGGAGGAACAACAAGGAGGTCTATTTACTAGAACTTTGAATCTATGATGGGGAGTAATATGGGATTATTTTGGAAAGATAGGCTAGAGACAGAATGTGAAAGACTTTTGATACTAGAGATGAGTTTGTAGTTTATCCCAGAAGCCACTGAGGCTTCCTGAGGAGGGAAGTGATATGGTGAAATCTAAGCTTTAGCTATTTTAAATCTTGCAGTTGTGTGGAGAATGCATTGAAAAGGGAGAGACCACATATGGAAAGTTCATTTGGGAGGCTATTGCTCGGTGGCGGTGGTCACATGGATTGAAAGAAGAAGACAGTTGTGAGAGATTTCATGTAAATGGAATTGGCCAGAAGTGACAAATGATTAGAGGTAACACTGAATGAAAAAGTGAGGTTGTGAACCTTGGTAACTAGAGGGTTGGAGGTACCATCAATGAAAATTGGCAAGTTAGAATGAATGGTAGATTTTAAGGAAAAGTTATTGACTTCTACTTTGGACATGTTGAGTTTGAGATGCCTCTGGGACATTCAGGTGGAGAGGTTAGACCAGTCCTGGATATATAGTTTTGGCAGTCATCGTCATAGAGATAATCACTAAATCGATGGGAGTGGATGAAATCACCAAGCAATCAATCAACAAGCATTTATTAAATATTTACTACATTCTTGCTAAGATCTACATTAATTGCTACCATAAAAACACAACATTAAATACTCCCTGCCCTCAAGGAAATTATAATTTAGCCAGGAGAGACAAGTACGTGCATCGTTATATACAAAATAAAAAAAAATAACAAGATAATTTTGGGGGAAAGGCATTAGCATATGGGATATGGATCAGGAAAGACCATGTAGAATGTATAATTTGAACTAAGTCTTGAAGGAAACTAGGAAGGAAGTTTTGAGGAGAGAGTGCATTTCAGGCCTGGGAGACAAAGAATGAAAAGCAACAAAGATGGGAGAAGGAGTATAAGTCTTTACAAATAGTGAGAAGGCCAGTTTAGCTGGATTGTAGTATATGTAAAAAGGAGGAACGCATAATAAGGCTTGAAAAGTATCTCGGGGCCAGGTTATGAAGGGCTTTAAATATTAAACAAGAGTTTATGATTGATCTTTCTTTACTTATAAAATGAGGATAATATGAGCATCTACCTCACGGGATTATTGTAAGGATCAAGTGATATAACATGCAAAGTGCTTTGCAAACTTTTAAGTGCCATATCAATGCTAGTTATGTTTGTCCTTCATTTTCAAAGAAGATTATTACTATTATTATTAAGAGAGGTAGATTTGGGGGGAAGGATAACAGATTATGTTTTGGACACACTAAGACCATTGGCTATCCAGCTGGAAATGACCAATGGGATGTTGGTGATTGGAGTTCAAGAGACAAAAGAGAAGAAAGTAAGGACAGATCCCTGTCCTTAGAATGTACACATGCAGAAGAGGTAAGCATGGATAATCCAGCAAAGGAATCTTGAAAAGAAGCCAAGGAAACAAGTTCTCTCAAGGACACTTGAGAAGTTAGAGAGGAAGAAAAATATGGTTATAATAAACCTGGGGATAAACAGTGGTTCATAATGTCAGAAGCTATAGAAAAAGTGAGATGTGAGAAAAGGCCTTGGATTTAGCAATTAAAGGAATTCTTGGTAACCCTGGAAGGGAATGATCAACTGGTGAGGTCAGACAGGAAAGGAATAAACATTGATATCAGCACCTACTCTGTGCCAGGCAATGTACTAACTTCTTTTTTGCAAATATTATCTCATTTAAATCTCAAAAACCCCTGAGCGATAATTGCTGTTATTATTCCCATTTTATAGTTGGGGAAATTGAGGCAGTCAGAAGTTAAGTGATTTGCCCGGGGCCACACAGCTAGCAGGTATCTGAGGTAGGATTTGAATTCCAATCTTCCTGACTCCAGACCTAGCATTCTATCCACTGATCCACCTAGCAGCCTCGAGAAATCAGTTTGTAAAGGGGTTGAGAGATTAAGAGTCATGAAATGTAGATAGCTGCCTCCCCATCCCCACCTCAGGAGTATGGTTGAGAAATGGAGGAGAGATATAAGATGAAAGGTTGAGGAAATAGCAGTCATGTGGATGTTTTGAAAGATGTGGGAAATTTGGGTATTGGTGTAGGCAGAAGAGAAACCAGTGGATGACATGAGATTGATGGTTAGAGAGAGAAGGGACATGAAATAGGAAAAAGAGACATCTTTAGGGTAGGTGGACCCCAGTTTCTCAATAAAATAAGAATTGTAGCCTAGAAGAGAATTGATGTCAGTGACTTGAAGAAAGAAGTAAAGTTTTGGAACAAGCACTTTGGGGAGTAATAGGAAGTCAATCAGGGAAGACTAAAACCTCTTTAATACACCCAGTTTAACATCTGGAACCATTACTTTGGCATATTCCATCTTCACAAGGTATTAAGACTTTTCTTCTTTTTTTCTGTTATTCTAATTCACAACCCTGATTAACTCTTGATAGTTGTTCAAGCTTATATCTGGAACTGTTTGAAAACAAGAAATGAATTTAAAAGGATTCATAGAAAACATCTTGTTCCTAGGAACACCTGACCTCACTCTCAAGGCCAAGAAAAAAAAGACCAAGGTTGTTAATGCTCTCAGCTTCTGAATGTCCCAACTCTGTTTCTAACCCAGTCTTGAATTTGAGCAGTTTCCAATACAAGAGAGTCAATACCCAGCAGCTGGGTTAACTGCTGGGAGCTGGACAGTTATGGTGCCAGTTGATCGGTTTGTCATTATTGAACTCATTCTTGTAGCTGTAGGAGGATTATGGTGATGACAAACTAGGAGTGACAATATCAAATGTGAGAGATTTGTACTTACTGACAATGGACTACTCTACTCTCCACTTCCCAAAGTTTCAATAGAAGAAATTACATGCAGGATCAACACAAGTAAGCGGACCAATTCATCTCGCATACACCTCTTAAAGTTGAAAGATGGCCAGAATTAAAGATGGCAGAAGATGGAATCTGTGTTATTCCTTTTGTTGATGGTATAAGGTTTTGAATACCAAAGGCCGTTTCTTGGTTTCTCAGATAGCTGCCTGAAGCGCTTAGGTCCAACACGCCAATCAGAAGTCAAAGTCAACGTCAGTCAATATAAGTTAATCAGCCTTTGGTTCTGAAGCAACCATAGAGAGGTTCTCAGTATTCTAAGCCAGAAAGATGTAAGTGTTAATCTTATCTAGGCAGAGGCTCCTATAACATGGTTGCTAGATTCTCTGCTCTAATGGGGAGATAACCTGAGTTTTAAACTTTGATTCACTCAAGTGTACTGAGGCCTTTATCTATGCCAGTACTTGGAGAGAAATTGTACCTTTTATCCTTTGGCTTTCTCAGAGTCATGGAAGTCCTAGGTTGTGGGTTTGGCTTCTGCTTGAGGACAAGGCATTAAATCTCAATTCCACCAGGATAGAAGAAGCAAACTTCCCAGGTGCTAGACGCTTGTCTCCAGCCAAATGCTGTAAAAGAGAAGGGAGGATTTTCTTTCAAATTTCTCTTCCTCTTCTGGGGCTCTTTAATTAACAGATTCCAAAGCTTATACTTGCCCAGAAGTTAGAATACTAAGAGGGGCTCCTTTTTAATTCAAAACATAAACTTCTGGTGTGCCCTCATGTTTTGACAGTGGTGATCCTCTGGCTTCACTCTGATCTGGAGACAAATCCTGCTTTAAATACTCCAGCCTGATGCGCATGGTAGTTAGTCAACATACTTACATTTGTGCCCATCTGTTTGGCTGGCAGGAGGCCTGTGAAGTAGGTGGTAAGCCAATTTCTATAAGGCACATTTGCCAATCTAAGATGGTTCAGAGGAGTAATCTGCAGAGCACAGTGAGGGCTAATATGCCTGCCAAGAGGACCTTCTGTTTGGCATCAGTTCCAGAACAGGGCAACACACTCCTTTACAATGGAGAACATCTGCCCATGGAATGTTGGCAGGTGTTTATACTCAGTGAATGATTGCCGGCTCTACCTCTTCCCCCAACTGCTTTTGAGCTGAATTCACAATGAATTCATTATGCGAGCTAGATCTTTGTACCTTCACTAACTGCCAACAGTTATAATGTCAAGATCCTACCTTTCATATTGGAAGCCGAAATAGAATCATTAAATGCTAGAGCTAAAAGAGATCTTCCAAGTGACCAAATCTGAGCCCTACCTTACAGGCAACACTTAGATCATATGACTCCCAGTCAGTCAACAGCATGAGGTGAGTGCCTTTGGTGTGAAAACCACTGTGCTAAGTGTTGAGGAGGGATACAAAAGAAATAGAAGCCATATTCCCCACTCTCAAAGAGCTTGTAGTCTAGTTGAGGAAAGAGATCTTTCCGCACACACACCCACACCCACACCCACACCCACACCCACACACACACACACACACACACAGACAGAGACAGAGAGACAGAGAGACCGAGAGAGAGAGAGAGAGAGAGAGAGAGAGAGAGAGAGAGAGAGAGAGAGTGTTTAGGACTCAGATCAATAATTTAACTAGTACAAATTCAAGTCCCACAGAACAAGTGATGAAGGAGATCCCAAGCAAAGAGGAGTGAATAGTCATGGAAAATTTCTTTGGAGGAAGTGAGCTAGTTGTTAAATAGGGAGATTGATTGGAGAGGAGAGGGCACATTATTGGAAGTACTGATTCATGGAGAGGCAGAGGTGGTAATAAATTGTTCTGGGGACAAGGAATCTTTTGCTAAGTTTAGAGATGCAGCAGCAGTTATAGTGCAAAGAACAGAACTGGAAGTTAGGGAGCATGTACTTTAATGACGGCTCTGCCATGTATTAGTGGTAAGGTGACAGGCAAGTCATGACTCCACTCCTCAGTCTCCTTACTTGTAAAGTGAGGCTTTTGGAATAGAAGTTTTCTTAGGTCTCCTTTAGGAATTTTGTGATTAAGATCACAAAGAGAAATGAGATTAGTAGAATAGGGTGGACAGGTTGAGAAGGCTTTTAATTTGATGGGGAAGCCTTTAAGGCTAGGGTACGCAGTTTAAATTTGATTTCAGAGACAATAGGGAGTTACTTCCTCTTCACCCATCATTTCCTTACCTTCTTTCAAAAATAAATTTTATAGATTCTTTTTGTTTTTGTATTACAGTAATTTCAGTTATGGTCAGTTCTGAATTAGGGAATTAATTTTTATAAACATTACTATTTAAGCAATAAATTGGTCTGGAATTGAGTAAGTATTCCCCAGAGGTAGGGAATTCCTCTGAGGCTGTTTCAGTTGTTCAGGTATAAAGTGAGGAGGGGAAGGGCCAGAGTTATATTTATGGAAACAGAGAGGAATGAAGAGATATGGAACATGCTGCGAAGAAGTATCTAAAGACCCTGGGAATAGATTGCAGGGAAGGGATAAGGGGGAGGAAGGGACAAATGAGAGAGAACAAAAAAATGTCTCTAAGATATGGAGCCTAAAGATGAGGAGGATTGTCCTTAAGAGTAATGAAAAATTTAGAAAACAGAAGGGAGCTGGTTTGGGGAGACAAATGATGAGACCATGAATTCAGGCATCAAAATGTTGAATCCATTTGTTGGTAGAACAATTCTAGGCAAAGTTGTTCTATGAGAAATTAGAGAAAATATGAGAAATTAGAGATAATCAGGAGGGGTGTGGAGGAAGAGAGAGAAAGATAGAGATCAATCAAGATTGGAGGTATAAATTTAAGAGCCATTCACATCCATATGAAACTGAGTAGAACTTCACAAGAATATTAAGATAACAGAACAGCAAAGTCCCATGGATGTAGATTTTCAGGACACTCATACTTGTGGTTATTGTGAGAAAATAAGCTGTGGGGGACGGAGAGCAGAGCAGGCAGAAGAATCAGAACAGGATAGAATTACCAGGAAGAGAGATGAGTTCATTATTGTCCAATCTCAGGTGAAAAATGTGCTCACGTGTTGATATCATACCTTCTGAGCCATCAGAACAGTTAGGGTTCAATGGTGTGGTCTGTTTTTGGGAATGGAAAAATGAGTTGATTTCAACATGAGTAGTGAATTGCTTGCCAGCACTAGATATTTAATAATTGTTCATTAAACTGAACAAATCATCATTTGCAATCAAAAGCAAGTGCTGCAGAACTGACAACAAAGAAATGCAAAGTCCTTCTGTGATTCTGCACTACTTATATCAAGACCCTCTATAGTTTGACCCCAGTCTGTCTTTCTGGCCTACTCAACACTGATCTGTTCTAGTCAAAATGATCTACTCATTGCCGCCTCAATTGGTCTTCAGATTTTCTTTCCTCCATGCTTTTGCTTAAATTCCTCCTACAAAGTAGACCCTCATTCCTCTATAATTTGTCCCAACCCTACTTATCATTCAAAATCCAACTCAAACTCCATTTTTTAAATGAAACTTTTCTTGATGATTCTAGTTTATACTGATTTTTCCTTCTTCTTAACTTCTGTGGTGTTTACTATTTGTATCTTTCATTTGACAATTAACTTATGGACACATTGTATTGACTTCATATTTCTTGAGCTTTTTTTAATGATATTTTATTCCCCCCCCCCATTATATGTCAAGACAATTTTTAGCATTCATTTCTTATAAGATTTTGAGTTCCAGATTTTTCTCTCTCCCTCCCTCCATTCTTGCTTCCTAAAATGGTAGGCAATTTGATATAGGTTATATATGTGCAATTATATAAAACATAATTCTGTGTTAGTCACAGTTGTGAAAAAAGAAACAGATGAAAAGGGAAAAAACACACAAAAAAGTAAGAAAAGTATGTTTCAATCTGTACTCAGAGTCTATCAGTTCTTTATCTGGATGTGGATAGTATTTTCCATCATGAGTTCCTATGTACTTGTCTTGGATCATTGTGTTGCTGAGAAGAGCTGAGTTGATAGCTGATCATCATACAATGTTGCTGATACTGTGTACAATGTTTTCCTGGTTCTGCTCATTTCACTGTGCATCAATTTGTACAGGTCTTTCCCAGTTTTTCTGAAATCTGCCTGCTCACCATTTCTTATTACACAATAGTATTCCACTACATTGAACTTTTATTTAACTCGTATAGTAATTTAATGTTTCATGTTTGTGTCTTATCTGTTGAGCTCACTTGTAGGTCCTTGAATGTAAGGAGTGCATCTCATATTTTCTTGCATTCCCTACAACCCTAGTACTGGTAGGGTGACAAATGTAAAAAAAAAACATTGAAGAGACAAAGACTATTATATAGTTATACAGTTTACTTTCCTGTGCTTTTCTTCTTTAGATTAAACAGCAAATATTGTTCCCTACTTTGCCCTGCCCTTCAGTAACAGTGGAAGTCTCATTTCTCTTTTTAGACTTTCCCCAACAAATGCATCCATCCATTTACTCCAGCCTGACTATACATACTTATATATCATGCAGTTGGGTACTTGATTGTGTTCAATTTAGTACTTGATATCTGCTTCCTTATTTTTCTTTAATTGTTTCATGTAACTCTTGTCTTTTCACAGGGGATGTGAGATTCTTAATTGTGAAGACTTTCAACTCCTTTTCTCCTCAGGGTGATAGGTGCTAAGCATGTAGTAGTCACTATCCCAGCCCATTGAAATGGCCTTTTGAGTTTTTATTATAGGTGCAATTTTACCTCAGGTATAACAAGTGGCACTCCATTGACACCACAACCCTAGATGCCGCCTAGATTTCAAGGAGCATTATGGATATGGGACAATATCTACTTAAAAAACCACTCCTCATAAGCCCCTACTGATGTTTCTTTTACCAGACAACCACAGGACATAGAAGTTCAAAGCAAAAGACATTTAGACAGAATAACAAGACCACTGACAGAAAGGATTTCTCCTGTATTCACAGGGGAACATGATCCTACAAATTACTATGTAGTCTAAGCCATTTACTTCATAGATGAGGAAACAGGCCTAGAGAGACCTTTGACAGTGATGCTTGTAGTTACAAAAGGGCTGCAAAAAGCTTGCCTGCCAATGAGAATATGAGAATAAATTGTACCCCCTCCACTTATCTTCGTAATTAACTTAATTATCGTTATTATTCCTTTAGTCTATCTTGGATGACTGGTAGAAAGATTCTGTCATTTGTGATCTGCTATTATCCACGTGCATCTGAGACCACTTGCTGTCAAACTACCAGATACTGTAAAACTAGAAAGTATTATACAGTTGCTTTTTCTGCATTTAAGCTTTCGGTCTTCAGAGTTCTTCAGATCTCTCACCCATTATTGAAAATTGCCTTCCGTATTCATATAAATCTCATCTAATTACATTTGTGTTATATTCATTTGCTACCTTATCTACAATCTATTGCTTCCACTTGTTATCTTTTTCTTTATGGTAATTGATCCCAGAGTGAAACATTATCCTCAACCCCATTGTAATACATGAAACAATATTTTTTTCTTTCTTGATCTGAACTTCATGTGGCATATGAAACAGTTTCTTCTCATTTTCCCTCTCAAGAAATGATTCCTCATTCTTCAGGGAATTCTTGACTCTGATGTCAGTGACTACCAAGTCAATTTTTACCAGACATGAGGGTAATTAATGCTAATATCTTGAATACAAATGTATCATTATGCTTGCCTGGACTCTTATCTGTGACACTTTCTTTAAGATTTAAATTTAGGCTTCTTCAGTTCAGCACACAGTGGTGGTACATTGGAAGAGAGCTAGTCCTGGAATCAGGAAGACCTGAGTTCAAATTTAGCCTCAGATACTTACTAGCTGTGTGGTCCTGAGCAAGATATTTAACTTCTGTTTGTCTCAGTTTCTCCAAATGCAGAATGGGGAGAATAATGGCACTTGTCTCCCAGGGTAGCTGTGAGGATCAAATGAGATACTATTTGTTGCTGTTTTTTTTTTTTTTTTTAGCAAGTTTCAGTCTTTATTTCAAATAATTGGAATTAGAGCAAACCATCTCAAGGGTACAACTACCAAGTTTTTTCCTTATGTCATAGTTTAGGGGAGGGAAGGGTAACAAAGGAAAAGCATTTATGTAGTATCTATTCTGTGTCAGGCACTGTGCTAAATGCTTTGCAAACATTAAAATGAAATAATATTTGTATAAAAGCTTAGTACAATTCCTGGCACATAGTAGGTACTATAACATGCTTATTCCCTTTTCTTCCCCTTCCCTTTAGGTGACAGTGTCCATTCTTTTCCTCACAAGTTGTCCAGTTTTTGGATCTTACAATTTATATTTCCATGGTGCTTATCCAGCTTAAGTCCCAGTATCTTTTGAGAAAATATATTTTCCTTGTGGCCTTGTGATCCTTTGTACTAGACTACAATAAGAAGATGCTGATGTTATCTCTACTAGGCTGTGAAATTCCCTTTGTTTTAATAACTGGAGTTTCTTAAAAACATGCCCAGTTCTAACATGAAGCCAGCCTTGAGGGGTCTTTGAGCATGTCATGTTTGCCTAACATAGAGCCCACTGTCTTCCCTACCGTGTGAATGGGGGCAACCTCCCTGAATAGCTGCCTGCGTCTTTAAGTGTCCAGACTAAGCCATTTGCTATCTCTTCTGTTATTTTTTAGCTGCACCTTTCTGCCAAGTCTTAGGTATGCCTGGCATGGATACTATGAACTGAACCAGTGAAATAGGAAGAGGTCTCTTTCCCCTGCCCCCTCTCTTTTACCCCTACTCTCTGATGTGGGCCTGGGGGTGTTTGTTTCTCTTTTGTGTTGTTTGTACTCTGTTTCAGGTGATCGAAGTGATCCTCATGGGATCGGGAGTTCAAGCTATAGATATTTGAGCTAGGATTGCAGGCATTGTGGTGCAGCCAGTTAGTTAGTATGGAAAGTCTGGGAAACCAGGGTGCCTAGGATTTGAACCCCGCCCCCCGCCCAGGGCAGGGGGTTTGGGTCCTGAGACTGTGCTCTATGGGAACCGAGCTAAGTTATGAACCAAATCTTCTTCCCTTCTCTTCCCAGAGGTGGGGAGAGGAGGGAGGAGAATTTTGCCTCCCACGTATTGGAGAAGTAAGTTTATATATCTGTGATTATAATTTGATATAAATATTTCTTTGTAAAACATCCTGAGTTACATCTTCAATTAGCAGTTTGCCCAAAACTAATCTCATTTTGTCTTTCATTCATTCACTCATTCGTTGAGCAAATAGTTCTTGAGCACGTATATACTAAGCACTGTATCTCTCTCTCTCCTTTCTCTCTCTCTCTCCCCCTCTCCCCCTCTCTCTCTCAGTACATGCATTATGAATATTTGTGTATGTGTAATACAAACATATATAGGGGTCAGTCCTTGAACTCCAGAAATTCATAAATAAATGCAAGATATATGGGATGAATGTCACGTAAACAGTAACAAATTAAGGATTGGAGCAGTACAGGGAGAAGAAAAGATCAATATCAATTAGGTGAATCAGGAAGGACAATAAGTGGTAACCACCACCACCACCACCACCGCTACTCCTACTCCTACTCCTACTCCTACTACTCCTCTAAATTAGGAGTATTAGGACCTGGATTTGAATCCTAATTCTACTCCTGAAAACCTTTGTGATCTTGGATAAGTCACTTCAGAGAATCTCAGAGCTGTATACAACCTCAGAGGCCATGTAGTCTAACATATACCTAAACAAAAAATGCTTTTACAGCACTCTACAAATTGCTATCTAGACTTTCATGGAAGATCCTTAGTGAGAGGAAAATCTAGATCATCTAAGATAGTCCATTTTATTTTTGAGCAACTTTGATGGTTTGAATTCTTTTCCTCTGTGGTTGTTGTTATTGTTCAGTAATGGCTGATTCTTCGTGACCCCATTTGAGGTTTTCTTGGCAAAGATGCTGGAGTGGTTTGCCATTTCTTTCTCTAGCTCATTTAACAGAGAGGAAACTGAAGCAAACAGAGTTAATTGACTTGCCCAGAGTCACACAGCTAGTATCTGAGGCTGAATTTGAATTCAGGTCTTCCTGACTGCAGGCATAGCATTCTATCCACTGTGTCACTTAGCTGCTCATGTGTTTCCTTCCATGGAATTAAAATCTGTTTCTCTGAAATTTCTAGCTATTATTCCTACTTCTTCCTTCTACAGCCACAAAGATCAAGTTTCATGCCTTTTCTCCATTACGGTTCTTATTTTTAGAACAACTGTCACGTCTCCAGAATCCTGCTCTTTTCCAGGTAAAGCATCCCCAATTCCTTTGGCCAGTCTTTTGATGGCATGGCCACAGTCCTGTCATTATCCTTGTCACCTCCTCAGCTCCAAGCCATCAACGTCCTTCCTAAAATGTGGTACTCACAACTTCACAAGATGCTCCCAATGTGCCTGACCTGGCCAGTGAAACTATCCTATTCCTCCCACTTTCTGAACAAGATGCCTCTCATTGAAACCCAAGATGTCATTGGTTTTTTTGTTATCATCTTGTCATATTGATTCGTATTGGACTTGTGATAAACTTCCAACTCCCAGGTATTTTTAATGTAAACAGTTATCTAGCCATACCTTCCTGTTTTGCGATGGTCAAAGTCTAGTTCGTAACAGCTGGGTGATAGGTAAGAAAGACAACGTCAGATTCCACCAAAGTGAGCAGGGTGACCAATCCCTCCCACTACTGAGATCTTCGTGGTAACAACACAATGTTGTCTTCCCCTTTAGCCTGAAAGCACAATACAAAACTTAATGTCCTTAGTATCAGTGATATCTTTAAGATTCCTACTGCTAGTTAGTTCTGACAGGTGATATGTGACTGCCTTTTGATCTCTGCTAGTTAAGTTTGCTAGGGGGATATTTTCCAGGACAATATAATTGCATTCTTACATATGACACTGTATCTGTAGATAGAAAAAGCATCCATTGAAATTTTAATCTGTTTTTATATTTTCCTTTGGGGGTACTCTCTAATACCTGCTTCTCAGTGTCCATTTCCAATGCTTTAACGTGAGGGGAAGAAATATTATCTGTTTTCTTCTTCTGGATCTTCACTTTGAGATCTTTGGCCTCTTAATATGTCTTAACATTCTTTATGGAATGGCCACTAGGGCCTATATGGCCTTTGCAAGAGTTTTTATGTTTTATATGATAAGATTCTTTTAGGAATATGTCAGGAATATTGCCAAGCAAATAAAAGTCTTACCGATGTGTATGTATTTCTTTTATTGGGGTTATGGTGATCTCCCAAATGATTTAGGGATTTTAGTTTTAGTTTTTGGCCTTTTAGGTTATACCAGATGCAGCAGAGATTTCAAAAATTTCAGAGTAGAGAAGAGTGTTTATATAAACGAGTTTTCATAGAAATTCCTAAAAGAAGTTTCTTGAATAAGGTGCTATAGTTAAATATGAACTTTTTAAACCTTCAGAGAAATGGAACCATTTCTCTGAAAAAAAAAAAGCAAAAAGCTGCCTTTTTCATCTTAATCATTTACCAAGTGAAACCCTAAAATTCCATAACTGGTTCACCTCCTTTTCTGTTCATGAATTTCATGAATCATATCCCTTACACCACAAATCATCACTGGATATAGGTTATATAGCCCCTGTAATGCTCCACTTCACTCATCTTATCTTAGATGGTGCAGTGAATAGGGCATAGGGAGTCAGGAGGACTCGAATTCAAAACTGACCTGACACTTATCAAGCGGGTGATACTGGGAAAATCATTTAACCTTTGTTTACTTCAGTTTCCTCAACTGCAAAATGAAGATAATAATAGTACTCATATCCCAGAGTTGTTATGAGGATTATTAGATAATATTTGTAAAAAATATAGTGCAGTGCTTAGCACATGTCAAGCATTATATTAATGCTTATGTTGCTGCCTTATTCTTAGCTTTAGACCATAGTGTCCATTGTTTTTTTCCCCCTGCATTGTCCAGTTTTTGCATCTCACCAATTTATGTTTCCAAAGTTCTTATAAGTGCAGTATAAATCCCAATATCCCCCTCTTTGGATTATCCCAATTTGGATTCTACAGAGATTGTGGTTTTTCATGAATTTCAGTTATATAACATCCATAGGAGAACATTAATGTTAAAATATGAGTTTTTGTATCATTGAAAGTATGTAATTCTCCTGGATCACTCACTCTCTTCTTCTGATTTAACTCTGAGATCAGTCTGCTCTTTTAGTCTGTCCATGATCCATATATTGAAATACTAACTCATTGAACTTCCTGTCCAAATACATGCCACTGTGTGAGTAACAGAGATTTTTCATCCATTTGACTTTTTGTGTGGATTTTTTAAGCTGCTGATTTTTGATTACTCATGAATGTCATCAGTAAGGTCTTGGAGAATTCAGGGACTTGACACAAATAGTGCAGTATTATTTACAAAGTTGGGTCTGGAGGACCTTATCAATTATAGTGAAACTGTCTTCCATTTGGACAATGCACAGAAAACTCTCCATCAGACTGGAAACCATCTTCAGTGAGTGTACATCAACCTTTTTCATGCTTTACTTGATCTTTATCAACAGAATTGAACAGTTATCTCTAAGATTGAATCTATCATGGTCTCACTTAAAAAAAAATAATATAGGCATGAGAGATACCTTGTTGGACAAGAGTCTTCAAGGGTCTGTTTTGCTCTACCAAGTCAAATGCTTTTTTGTAATCAACAAGCAGTGAACCCAGTATGATCTTTTATTTGCTACCCTTTTCAGTCAACTGTATATCTGTGAAGATGTAATTTGCTTTAGAAAATTGTTTGTAGAAGCCTGCCTGTTCACTTCTTCTATTTTCCAGGAGTATCCTTGATTCATGTGTCACTCAATCTCGTAAAGATTTTATAGAGATGAAAAAGTTGGCATATGGGTCAGTAGTTTCTCATGCTCCCTTGATTACAGTTTTTTAAGGTAATATAGCATCCAAGATTTTTTCCATTTGTTTGGTATGTTCCACTCTTTCAGATATCTTGAGAATTGATCCCCCATTGCTTTGAAAAATTGCCTCTCAGATCTCTTCCTTGTCTATGTGATCTGGTTCAACTACTCTTTTTGACTTCCATTTCTCAAGTGTCATTTTCACTTCTTTATATTTCGGACTAAATAAAGTGTTGTCATCCAACTGTGGTGATTCCACTGTCATCATGATGAAGATAGAACATTTTGGTAAAGGCAGACAAGCAATTCTCCTCTTTGGCCTATTTGTTACTCTTCTGATTTCATCTGAGAGCTCTTGGGCTGAATTGCTTTAGTTAGCTTTCATACCAAGTTTTCTGCAGACTTATTTTCCTTTCCATTGCTTTTCATTTTTTTGTGAGGTAAGTATTTTATGTTTACTTCATTAAATTTTACCTTATTTGATGTGGTCCATTGTTCTACTCTGTCAAACTCCTTTCAAATTCTGACTCTGTCATCCAACGTGCTAGTTATCTATCCAGCCTTGGGTCATCTGCACGTCTTATCAGTATTCCCTTCCTTTATGGACCCCAGAAGATAAGCAGTACTTCTCTGCCACCACTTTGTTTCTCCTATGTTCAAAAGGCCCTTCCATTCCTTTGTCTCCTAATAGAATTCTTATTCATTTTTTAAAGCCTTTCTAATGCTTCCACTTCCATGAATTCTTCTTTGATTTCCTCTGGTCTGTACCCCACACTCTGAATCATAGAATTTCAGAACTAGAGGAAGCTCTAAGGCTCATTGGTCTGCCTTCTCATTCAGGAATCCTCTGGACAATATCCCTGAAGGAGGATTGTTTAGCCTTGGCTTGGAGAATTCCAGGGATGGGAAACTCTCCCACCCCTTCTCTGGAAACCCATTTAATTATGTTGCAGTTCTAAGTCCTAGAAAAGTCTAATATTGAACAGAAATCTGCCCATTGCCTCTACTCCAGTCTCCTAGCACCATTTCTCCCCAACATATTACAAACATGGATAGTAGTACAATATTATTTTGTAGTACCCCATTGGGCTTACCCTGATGCCCGGCATAAGTAGGTATCCACAATTTCTGGACAAATGATCACTTTTCCTCCTGCCCACTATACCACAGACAATGCATTTACTTCAAAGTCAAGACTCCCTGGCCCTCATCCAGGAAATCATACTTCTCTGAATCATAATTCTCTGAATTGCTGTCAGTCACATGATTCTGTCTTGATGCTCTAACATTAATTCCTTATCATTTTATTCCTCTTTTGACTCTTCTGTTTCTCCTATAAACATACAAAGGCCTATTTTTCTTTCAAAACAAATAGAAAAAAATAGCAACACAAATGAAACCCCTTCCATACCCTATTACGATTTTTGAGTAAATCTTCTTCCTTCTTTTCCATACTTCCCTCTTTAATTACATTCACCTAAAACTTCTGCCTCCCAGGTCACCAAATATTAACTATAGGGAGATAAGATTTGGTGTTGATTAGAATATTGAGCAAAAGCCAGGGCTTTTTTTGGGGGGGTATTTGTTACTCACAGCTAAACATAATAAAGACTTTTTTCATTTTCCTGCCAAAGAAGAGCTTGGGAGTGAGTCTCATTTCAGCCCCCAGTCTCCACATAGCTACTGGTTTTTGTTTTTGTTTTTGCAGAGTCTTCAAAATGTATTTGGTAGCATGGATCCCAGCAACAGGAGTTTAAAAGAAATTCCTAACTCTAAGTCAATTAAAGAGGAATGAAGTTCATCAATCTAGCACCTAGAGCTCTGAGTTAGGTCAGCAGTGTAAGGATGCTCAAAGATGATTTTAAATTCCTCCTCTGACCCAAGACTACAGCAAAGTGTCTCCCAGAGATTGAGAACTTGGACTCAGTACTCAGAGCCCTGTACTGGAGTTGCCTGGAGCAGATCTTGTACTTCCCTCACCCAGGGCAGCGGTGTAATGGGAGGGAAAGGGGAGGAGAAAGATGAGGGTCAGGGGATCCACAGACTCAGCTCTCAGAACTTCCAACTAGACCAGCAATGCTGGGATGCCCAGAGCAGATCACCAGAAAAATTAATAAAACACATGTATACATTTTATTAAGAGTAAATAAAATATATGTGTATATTTTATTTATAATATAATATATAATTCATATATAATTATATAATAATTCACAGTACAATAATTCTCACACACATAAATATGGAAGGAGAGAGAGAGAGAGAGAGAGAGAGAGAGAGAGAGAGAGAGAGAGAGAGAGAGAGAGAGAGAGAGAGAATTATTATGGTGCCAAGGATGTCCAGGACACAAACCCAGAAAAGGAGAATAACTCCAAAGCAAGCAAAGCCTTAAAGAAAATTTGATCACAAGATCAAAAGAATTCCTGGGGGGGGGGGGGGAATGATATTATACATGAAATGAGAATAATAGAAGAAAAGATTAATAATAATAATAGAAAAAAGTAAAGAGAACAATGGAGGAGATCTTTTGAAAGGGATTTAACTGATTGGCAGAATAGGTACAAAACCTTGCCCCAGTAACACATTCTCTGAAAATTAGACTGGATCAAATAGAAGTTAATGGTTTCATGAGACAGCAAGAAATATTAAAACAAAGTCAAATTAATGGAAAAATAAAGGGCAAGGAATCTTATGTTAAAATCCTGGCTTAGAAAACAGATCAAGAAGTGAAAATTTAAGTATCATGGCTAAATATTTAGAGAAATCATGGAAAAAGAGGCCAGATTTATTAGAACCATAGGGCAAAGCAAACATAAGAAAATTCTCTAGGAAGGAAAGGGAAGGACACCGGGAGAAATCTAGGTGAAAATCAAAAGATATCATTAAAATCTGTTTTAAAATCTATTTTATGTAAATCAGAATCTATCCATTACACATAATAATCTCAGTGTTACTACACAAGTGTTAAAAGTTAATAGGTAAGTATTAGAGTATCACAGACTTCTAAGAAAAGAACTGAGATATTCACATGATCACTGACTACCACTTCAAATGTCTATATAAGGCCTACTTCAATGAAAATATATATTTTATCTTTTTCTCAATTATAAGTTAAAACTATTTTTTTAAAAAACATTTTTAAAGTTTTGAGTTCCTAATTCTGTCTCTCCCTCTTCTCCTGGGAACTCTGAAATTTGGCTACAATATTCCTTGGAGTTTCTCTTTTCTGGTCTCTTTCAGGAAGTGATTGGTGGATTCTTTCAATATTTATTTTGCCCTCTGGTTCTAGAATATCAGGGTAGTTTTCCTTGATAATTTCATGAAAGATGATGTTTAGGCTCTTTTTTTGATCATGGCTTTCAAGTAGTCCCATAATTTTTAAATTGTCTCTCCTGGATCTATTTTCCA
This sequence comes from Notamacropus eugenii, assembly GCF_028372415.1. NCBI lineage: Eukaryota > Metazoa > Chordata > Mammalia > Diprotodontia > Macropodidae > Notamacropus > Notamacropus eugenii. Next base: position 359,063,061 of record NC_092875.1, on the reverse strand, counting down.
GGTCAGTTGTTTTTCTACTGAGATATTTCACATTATCTTCTATTTTTTCATTCTTTTGGTTTTTTTTTTTTTGTTGTAATTTCTTGGCTTCTCATAAAGTCATTAGCTCCATCTGCTCCACTCTCATTTTTAAAGAACTATTTTCTTCAGTGAGCTTTTGAACCTACTTTTCTATTTGGCTAACTCTGCTTTTTAAAGCTTTCTTCTCCTCATTGGTTTTTTGGACCTCTTTTTCCAATTGAGTTAGCCTATTTTTAAAAGTGTTATTTTCTTCAGCATTTTTTTGGGGTCTCCTTTAGCAGGCTACTGACTCGCTTTTCAAGCTCTTCCATGGCCTGAGACCATTGCATATTTATTTTGGACATACTGGATGCAGAAGCCTTGATTTCCTCTGACAGTATGCATTGTTTTTCCTCATCTGAAAGGATGGAAGGAAATACCTGTTCACCAAGAAAGTAACTGTCTATGGTCTCCTTTTTTTCCCCTTTTTTGGGCATTTTCCCAGTCAGTCACTTCTGAATCTTTTGTCAAGAGGAGGGTCCTAGTGCTCCTCCTTACCCTAGGACTGTGCTCAGGGTTGAGATTCAGATCACCTATTGGATTCCCTCAGGGGCTTTAGGGGAAGGGCAAGGCTGAGATTCAGATCAGCTGCTCAATTCATCCAAGGGCTTTAGGTAGAGTGCTTCACAAATGGATGCTACAACTGCTGCCACCATGGCCATGGCAGCCTGTGATACTGCCACTGCCTGGGGCAGGTGCTGGGGGGGGGAACTCTGCTCCCCTCTCATCCAGTTGGGAAAACCCTTTCACTAACCTTTGAAGCCTTTTTGGCGCTTGTGGGTTGAGGGATCTGACACCCTCCACTGCTGCTGGGGATTCTGCCCCAGAGACCTGTTCTGGTCCTGTTCCTCCCAGTGTTGTGTGGCCAAGGCTGGGTTCTGCTCCACTCCATGTCCCCTGCAATAGACTTTTCCTGCTGACCTTCCAGGTTACCCTTGGCTGGAAATCTCCTTCACTCTGTTCTGTGCCTTCTGCTGCTCTAGAGTTCGTTGAGAGTCATCTTTCACGGGCATTTTATGAGCTGTGGGGGAAGAGCTAGAGTATGTGCTTCTTTCTACTCCATCATCTTGGCTCCCTCTGTCTGTCATTTCTTATAGCACAATAATATTCTATTACAATCATATACTATTTTGATTGGCCATTCCCCAATTGATGGGCATCCCTTCTATTTCTAATTATTAGCCACCACAAAAAGAGCTGCTATAAATATTTTTATACAAATTGATTCTTTCGCCTTTTTTTGGATGTCTTAGGGACATAGAGTTAGCAATGTGGTATTGCGGGATCAAAGGGTATGCACAGTTTTATAGCCTTTTGGGCTATAAAATTCCAAATTGTTCCAAATTGTTCCCAATTGTTCTCCAGAATGGTTGGATCAGTTCACAACTCCACAACAGTGCATCAATGAAAATATTTTAAGAAAATGAATAATAAGTCCTGTTCAATGAATATTTGATACACAAAAACTTCTCTAGAATTAATATGGATGATCCTTTGGAATTTATCATAATCTAATTTAATCTGTAGCTAAAACACTGTAAAATTCCATTATTTTGGAAATGAGAGAAAGCAGGAAGAATTTCCCTAATTCTGGGATTAGAATGAAAGAAAGGCAGATGGAAGAAGGCAAAATTACCAAGTCTAAAGCCTTTGTAATTTGTCTTCAATATTACATTGATTTCTTTATTGATTTCTAAGCCAGTCTGACAAACAGATCAACTTTATAATTCATTATTCATAGTATATCACTATTTCTACTATTACTTAACATTTATTGAGTGTTGACAGCAGGATGTAGATATCATGGAATCAATTTTGACTACCTGAGTATTTTTTCCCAATCAGCATGTCAAGAAGCTTTGAAGAAGCCCAGCGTGTCTTTAGATATCCAGGGATTCTTGAAGCCTTTATGGCTGTCTTACCTGCCATACTTATCTCAAATACTTGCCCCCTTCTGACGGTTGATGTCCCAAGTTTCAGTAAAGACCAAATCTCAGATAGTCATCAGCAAAGATAGCAGATGAGACCAACTGAGTGAAGAAATGCTACTTTATATTTCAACATGAATGTTTAAAAAAAGTCAAAATTATTACAGAGAAGCGGGAACTTTTACTAAGGTTGTACTTCTTTAACTTAATATCAACAGAGTTTTGAATGCAGTTCAGGCTGGACCAGTCTCTAATCGGGGAATGGCCAGACCCTAGCAGAGTATGTGTATCAGGACGCAAAGTAGTAGTATAATTTATTTCAGAGTGAGGAAAACAACTTGCATGCAAGGAAACCCCACTTCCTGAGGAGGACTTAGCATGCTGGACTAAAGGCAGATCTTATATACATCATTTTTAGGTCTTTAGTTACTATTCCCACGGGCCCTATGGGAACATTATTCTCTCAAGTCTTGGGGGTCATGTATACCCTGTGTGGCACAGAACCATAGTTCTGTGATGGGAACAGGAGTGCAGCACATGGATTGTCAGAGATGTGATAGATGTTGGTTCTCAAGTCCCTGGGAAATAGAGGGAGTGAACACCTGGTGCAATACACTTTGCCAGAGGGTAAGATCATCCAGAATGCAAAGGATTATTGTTATGCCAAGCTCAGGGCACAGCTTGCTTGCTAGGCCTTAGCTCTGGAAAACAGGATATCTCTAAAGTATTTTGACATAACTTACTTAAATTACTGTACTTAACAGTACAGGGTACTTTTAGCACTAGCAAGCTCTTCATAGAAACAATAAAACTTGTCACTTACTTAGCAAGAATCATCTTTTGACCTAGAAAGGTACCAGATGGTAGGCAGAATTAAACCCCATGCCCCTCGACCAAGTTTTGCTCCACCCTCATGGCCTTTGTTTCCCCACCATCCAGACGGTGTTCCTTTCCTCTGACCAATCACTTGGATGTTCCTACCTCTTCTCTCAGGCACAAAAATGTCTGCTCTTCCAGAATGTTTAAAATTTGTTTTTTAAAATAGACCTCCTCCCAAACTCAAAGAACAACATGGAAAATAAAAACTGACTACAAATTAAAACTTTATTTCAAAAATAAATTATTTTCTGCTTATCTTAGGGTCAGGTAAGTTCCTAGTTATATTATATGCTGAAGAAGAATATTGGGACAAACTTGTATCCACAACCAGGATTCTAGTTTTTCTGTATTGTTGTATGCAGAGAGGAGGAGGAAACATTACACTTCACAAGGTCACTTCCCATTATAAAGGGAATGACATGGAAGGCACACTACTTGTGTTATTAAATTTAGGATCATTGCACATAGACCCTTACTGTTGGTCTCTGCTAAATTGACTGAATAGCAGTGCCACAAGACTGACTGAAAGTGATCTGACTTCTTGAAGCTTTGTTATATAATAACATAAAATTAGCTAATAATTGAGAGGCAGTTTAAATGAGGTGGATAGAGAACTGGCTTTGGAGCCCAAATAGTTCTCGCCTCTGACGCACATACTAGCTGTGAGACCTTGGTTAAGTCACCTAACTTCTTAGCTCTCTAAGATTATAAGTGGACGAGGTGAAGGAATTTCCTCATCCTACAATACTCTGTACTAATGAAATTACAGTTCCAGTTTTGATCCCTAAGAATGGATAGATTGCTCTTTATGTTCATCACGTCTAACACTTATGTAAGGCTTTAAAGATTGTGAAGCACTTTATATATGTCATTTCAGTTGAACCTCACAACAACTCTGTGAAGTAGGTGCTATTGTTATTATTTTCATTTTACAGATGAGGAAACTGAGGCACAGAATGATTGAGTGATTAAGTGACTTGCCCATGGTCACACAGCAAGTATCAGAGGTGGCATTTGAACTCAGATGTTTCTGACTCCAAGTTCAGCACTCTGCACTGTGTCACCTTGGTGCCTCTATAACCTCATTTATACTTGTATCATTTGCTGAATAAAAATGTGTCATTTTCATCCTTTTTTAAAAGGAAATTGGATGCCTTGGGTATGGTTAGATAAACACAATTTTTGTCTTAATGTTTTTTTTTAACCAGTTGGAGAACTTGCAGAAAAATTTGTGTAGAGTCATGTATATGTGTGTATATATATATACGTATGAACATGTGTCTACATATATATATTGGTCACTGAAGGCTTAAGAGAAGTATATCTTATTATAAAAGAATATAATTTGTTTTGTTTTAGCTCTGATCCAGTGCTCTGATTTCATTGTTAGGAGCTCCTGGTGCAAAACCCCTTCCTAATACAGATCAGCAACATATTTGCAATTTGCATTCTTAGAGTTGCCAGGGACATCTAGAAGTTAAGTGACCTGTCCATGGTCCTACAGCCAGTATGGTCACAAAGGTGAATTTTGAACACTGTTCTTCTCAACCCAAAGGTCATCCCTCTAGCTATCATTGTCAACTCAATCTCTCAAAAATAGAAAAAGTTATTCAATATCAAGATAACACTAAGAAGATGAAAGAGAACATTTAGTTATCTACTGGAAACCACAATAAAAATGGGCTTGTTTAGAAATGTGTAATTACTTGTAGTCTATTCACTTTTACAAGAAAACCTTTTTCAGCCCAGTGTCTGATAGCATCGTGTAAGAAAAATCCATCACACTTCCTTGCAAAACACTCAATAACTTTGGTGTTAAAGTCTAGGGTAATATCACATTTTTGTTCTCTATTGACAGGGCTGATAAAAGATAATACTATCCTACATTTATTGCTTTTCTTAAGTATAGTATATGTGTTTTAATGTAGAGAAATGTCTTTCTTTGTCTGATATAGTCATAGTGTTGTGATAATTTCAAGAAGTTTTGTAATTTCTCTGAAAATCCATTGTGCGTTTTCCTTTGTTTCAAGGGAAAGCTAGAGTGATGGAGTGAATTATGGATCACTTAAGGAGTTTGGATCCCCATACTAGATACAGAGCTTTACCTTTGATTTGATTTTCTAAATAGAGCTATCACTGAAAGTGTTAGATTTAGAGTCAAAGGGCTTGGGATAAAATCCCGACTGCCACCTTTGTGACCTTGGACAAGTCATACCAGCTTCCTGTGCCCCAGTTTCTTCATTTAAAACAAAGTTGTCTGACTAAATGACCTTAATGGTTCCTTCCAACTCTAAGTGTATGAGCCTATGATCATCATGATTGATATATTGTATTATATAATAATTTCTTATAACTTGCTTATTGAACAAAATTACAGATCAATTGGTGGGTTGCAATCCTATAACAGTGTCTACCACTGATTTTTGTTTTTATTCAAGTTGCCATGTTCTTTTCTCTGTAAAGTTAGAGATAGCCATCATCATAGAAACTAAGTTGGTGGATACCTTAGAGGCCATCTAATCTAGCTAATGTTTGAACAAAGATCTTTAGTGAAGTAGAAAAAAATACTCATCTTGTTAAATGATAACTGTGTTAGAATGCTAACTCTGCCACTTATAATAACTTGTATGCTCTGTGGTTTGTCCATAGTAGAATATGGCTGTGAGAACTGGACTTTAAGGAAAGTCGAGTACTACAGAATCGACACTTTCAAATTGTGGTGTTAGAGAAGACTTTTGAGAGTCCCTTGGATAGCCAGAAGATCAAATCAGTCAATACTTAAAGAAATTGATTCAGACTAATCATTAGAAGGTGAAATACTGAAACTGAAGCTTAAATACTTGGTCCACATAAGGAAAAGACAGGACTCAGTGGAAAAGACTGATGTTAGGAAAGATTGAGGGTGAAAGGAAAAGGAGATGGCAGAGGATGAGATAGATAGTGTCATGGAAACAACAAACATGAACTTGGACAGATTTCAGGAGATAGGGAGAATAGAAGTGCCTGATGTGCTATGGTTCATGGGGTCAAGAAGTGTTGAACATGACTGAACAACAAAAAAATGATCTTGGGCAAATTCCTTAACTTCTCTGGAACAGGTTCTTCATTAATAACATGAAGAGATTAAATGGAACAGCACAAAAGTGACAACTTGTAAGGTCCCTTTTAACTCTGGATCTATGCTGAAGAGATTATACCTTTCCTTGTAGACTATCCTAGAGTCACTCATTGCCTCAATATGAATGAGGGCTCCCTGAATTTGAGGAATTTAAAAATGGGGACACCTGATTAGTATTTTATCCACTGCATTTCCTTTATTGGGCAACAAATGCCTTTCCAAGGGGGAGATTATATGGTAACCCTGTGTCTGTACTAGGAAGAGGAAGATGAAACCCATGCACAAGAATTATGTATCCAAAGGAGACTTATTGAGGCATATGCTTTTAGTCAGCTTGAGACAGGCATGTCTCAAGGGTGCTTCAGGTCTCCAAATATTTTTTCCAGATTGGGGTGATGGTGTGGTAGCTCTTAAGAATACTTCCAAGCTTTCCTTTTTTGAACTAAAAAAGTCCCATCTTTAAGATGTTCTCTCCTTTTTCATGGGTTCCAGGATAGGAATTGGAGGAATGAAGTATTTATCTACATCCTTCACATCCAGATCTATACTTTGGGACCTTTCAGCGAAGCAATTATTTGAGATACATAAGAGTGGAACATTCCTTGATTCATTCAAAGTAAGCTAATAAGGGAGACATGGTTTTGATGATGCCAGGTATTGTGGTGCCTTCTGGACTCAGATAGAGACTTATGAAGTTGTTATTGGATAAAGAGGAAGAAATTTTACCTGAACAAATAGTTCTGCATTAGTCTGTCACATTTCTTAAGCCCCTACTATGTGCCAGGCATTTGCTAACTGTTGGATATATAAAAAAAGGCAAAAAATAATCTCTGTTCTCAAGAGCTCACAGTCTCATAGGGAGAGAACACATGAACCAATATGGATAAAAGAGCTATATACAGGATAAAATTGGAAATAATAAACAGATGGAAGGCATTAGAAGTAAGTAGGCTGACATGGTTAGACTGGTGCTTAGGAAGATCACATTGGTGGTTATATGGAGGATGGACTGGAGAGGGGAGACACCAGAAGGAGGGACCCACCAGTAGGCTACTGTAACAGTCCAGTCATGTGTCAATGGGGGCCTAAACCAGAGTAATTGCAGTGTCAGAGAAGAGAAGACTGCCTATGTGAGAGACATTATAAAGTAAAATTAAAAGGACTTGTCATCAGATTAGATACGAGGGATTGAGAGTTAAGAGCCAAAGAGGCCACCAGGTTGTGAGTTTGGATAACTAGAGGATTTTAGTATCTTCAACACTATTCACATAGTAATTGTTTCTCTTTTGACCAGCAATCCTGAGGGTCTTCCCCTCCCAGTTTGATTTTTTTAAATTGAAGGGGCATACTTTGACTCATTTTTTAAAGAGGTCTATTCACTGAATGGATGTTTCCCCACTCAAAGTGAGAATCTGTAAGGGTCTCAGCCTGAAAGAGCCAGGGTCTCCCACTGCATCCTTGGCCATTTCCAGTTGTCTTGATGAATATCTGGCCACTGGGCACAGATGGCTCTGGAAGACAAAGTGAGACTGGTGACCTTGGACAGCTCTCCCTCATTCAAATCAACATCAACTGCAAGTCATGGTATCATTTCCCTGATGTCATGGTCCTCTTCGAAAATGAAGGAGTAACACAACAACCAGGGAGGGTTTGGGAGGACTATAAAGAGTGGGTCCAGTTCTGGACATATTGAGTTTAAATATCTATAGGCACCCAATTTAAGATGTCTAACAGGCAATTGGAAGACAGGAGAGATATTAGGGCTGAATAAGAAGCTTTGACAATCATTAATGTAGAGATAGGCAGCTAGGTGGTGCAATGGATAGAGTACCTGGCCTGAAGTCAGGAAGATTCATCTTTCTGAGTTCAAATCTGGCCTCAGACACTTACCAGCTGTGTGACCCTGGGCAAGTCACTTAACCTTGTTTACCTTAGTTTCTTTATCTGCAAAATGAACTGAAGAAGGAAATGGCAAACTACTCCAGTCTGTTTGCTGAAATAAACCCCAAATGGGTTCACAAAGAGTCAGACAAGACTGAAAAAGACCAAACAACAACAATTGAATCTATGGGAGTTGATGAGATCATCAAATGAAATAGTCTAGAGAGAAAAGAGAAAAGGGCATGATAGAACCTGGGTGGAATCTCACAGCAACTTGGAAGAGAACAGTTTCTGTTGAATGATGAAGCCTGAAACCAGACTATAGGGAGTTATGGAAAGAACGCAAGGAGAGGAAGTGGAGGCACTTATTTTGAATGGCTTTCTTATGAAGTTTCATCACAAAAAGGGAGAAGTGATATGGGATGACAGCATGGATTGGTGGATAAAGTGATAAAGATAAAGGAGATATTAGCAATTTTGTAGACAACAGGGAAGCAGCCAACAGACAGGGACAGGTTGAAAATAAAGAAAAGAGTAGGAATGATCGAGGGGGCAATCAGATGGAGAAGAGAGAGGGCTCAGGTGAGGATATTCTGTAACATGAATTTGTAATGGATCTACTTAGGAGAGTTTCATGATTTTCTCTAGCTTTGACACTAGATGAATAAGAACAAAGGAAATGGATGGTGGGAGTAATCCAGGACTGAAGGTTAGCAACAGGATAGAATGAAAGGGACTTGAAGAAGGGGACAGTGTAGAAGGTGTTGAGATGGGGAAAAAAGAAGAGTTTAGCCTAGACCAATCCTACCTTTATATGTCTAACAAATGAGACAAGGGTTGTGAACTATGGAAATCAGGCATTATGAAAAGCATCAGAGAAGTACAAGTTTTTGTTGGCCTTGACACAAAGATCTCTACTGAGGGGGCACTTATCCCCATCTCACTTTCAGCTGTTTAGGAAGATTTTCATTACAGAAACCTTAGATCGCTCTCAATGGAGACTTCTGCGGGACCTATCTTCACGCCCCTTCTGTGTGTTCTGTCCAAAGTGGTATGAAAGTGAAGACATGTTTCTTAGGCATTCTCACCATGTTCTAACATGTACCTTTTGCAATTAGTGCAAAAGGAAAATAAAATGCAAGCATGTCCCTACTAATATGTAATTCCATACATTTAAACATTAGTTAAAAAAAAGAAAGAAAATAAATCTGGAGACACCTATTATGCAGAGTAACACCCTATGAGTTCCTACTTTGTGCAAAGGTAAGAGCTACCTCCAGGGTAGGTGAGGTGGGGGAGATTAAGAGTGGTTCAACAGAGGAATTTGAGTGTCTCCTATCTCTGAGTTCACTATTCTTTCAGTAAAAAAACTATGCAGATTTCTTTCAAATGTTACATTATCACAGATCAAGAAGGTTATTTCCTAAGATTAGGTTAGAGTTTTGATTAGGGATTCTATAAAGCAGAGAAGTAAGTCATATAACATCATATGGGATTACTCATAGGATCTAGAAATGGAAGAGATCAATCAGTCAATTGATATTTATTTATTTTTAAATTATTTTTTAAATGAGCAAAATTTCACTTCTTCTCCATCCCTCAATAAGTACTTAATAAATATTCACTGTATATATTGTTCTGTTCTAGAAACTGTGGATATGAAGATAAAAATGAAGAAGTCCCTACCTGCCAGAGTATGTATCTCTTGGGGGAGATACATATCCATATAAATAAATAAAAAGGTATTTTTATTATCATATAGATTAACTATCTAGAGAATGCAATGCATGATACAGTGGAGAGAGTACTGGGTCTAGAGTCAGGAAAACCCCAGTTCAAATCTGGCCTTAGACATTAACTGTATGCACCTGGGCAAGTCACTTAACTTTTAGTTACCTTAGTTTCATCAGCTGTAAAATGGGGATAATAATAGCTCCTACCTCTCAGGGTTATTGTGAGGGTGAAATGAGATGATATTTGCATAAGTTCTTAGCACAATTCCTGGCACATGGTAGATGATACATTAATACTTTTTCTCTTCCCTTTCCCTTCCCCAAATCTACTACTTTGTAGAGAAGCAGGCTTAAGTTACAGGATTCGTTCAATGTCACACAGGTGTAAAGAATCAGAATGGGAGTTCTAAGCCAAGGGCTTTCATTTGGAGTCCAGGGCTTTTCCCAGGACTGAGAGGGATTGTCGTGGAGAAGATGAAGCCTGACAAATGACTTTAAAAAATGACCATTTCTGCTATTTTTAAACATCTACTGTTTTGATGTCTAATTCGATTCAGCAAACATTTATATTTTGCCTGTGTATTCTGGACTGGATAAATTCAAAAGTTTAGATAAGGTATAACTCCTGCCCTCATGGTGTTGAAAGCCTCTAAACAGGTTGTATATGGCCATGTCTCTCTCTCTCTCTCATACGAACACACACACACACACACACACACACACACACACACAAACAAATGACTCATGCAAAGTGATAAATAAGTGTATAAGAAGGCAAGCTCAAAATAAGAGCCAAGAAAATTCATTACTAACTCCTGGGAGCTTCATGGAAGGAGGTGACATTTGACTTGGAATGTTGCGTGTGTGTGCATGCACGCACGTGCATGCCAAGTTTTCATGACTTTTTTGGTTTCAGACTTGTGATTTCATCAGCGTAAGGGAGTTCCTTGTATCAAGATGCATCTTTGCCTTTTGTCCAGTTTATAGTCTTAAATACCCAAGACCATTGGGAGATTAAGTGACTTGGCCAGAGGTCACACAGGCAATGTGCGTCAGCTAAGCGACTTGAACTTAGGTGGTCCTTACTCGAAGGCTAAATGTTCATGTGGTTCTAAGAAAACTTAGGGGTAGGAAAGTTTTTGTTTTTATTGTTTAGTTGTTTTGGTTCTATCTGACTATTTGTGACCTCATTTGGGGTTTTCTTAGCAAAGATACTGAAGTGGTCTGCGATTTCCTTCTCCAGGAAACAAGGTTGAGTGACTTGTCCAGCGTCACACAGCTAGTAAGTGTATGAGGATAGATTTGCACTCCAGAAGATGAATCTTCCTGACTCCAGGTCTGACACTCTATCCACTGCACCATCTAGCTGCCCAGGCATGCTTAGAAGACAGCAAGTAGTACAATCTAGATGGAGTATAGAGTCCATGGAGCGGAATAATAGGAAATAAATCTTGAAAAGTAGGATGGCACCTAAGGTAGGCAAGATTGGTATTATCCCTCTTTAAAAGAAACTGATTTTCTAAGAGGGAAAGTGACTCCTTCTAGGTCACACCGCCAGTGTAGCAGATCTGAGATTGTCTTCTGCTTTCCAGTCTAGTATTCTTTCCACTGCACCATACTGCCTATCATTCTGTTTACTGTGGGAAAATAGAATTTTGTGTCTGCTTTTTAGATGCTCTGTCATGTTCCTTGAGAATATAACACTTTATAGTCTATGGTATACTTTATATACATGATCTCACTTAATTCTCAAAACTGCCCTTTTGACAGGGTAAGTATTAATCTTCCCATTTGCCAGATGAGGAAACTGAAGATCAGAGAAGTGTAGGCTCTTGACCAAGGTCACATAGCTAGTGAGTAACAGAGCTGGGATCTGAACCAAAGTCTTCTAATGTTTTCTATAGTGCTTCCCTCCCCTCCCCCTCCATCCCTTAGGCTTTCATAGCTCCTTTATGTTAGGTTGTTAGCTGTAGGTTGTGTAGCCCTTGTGCCTACTTTACATTTTTCCCAATCTATTTTCAAGGTGGCTGTTTCTAATATTTTGTGGGATGGAAAGCCAGAGGAGAAAGCCTTTTTTCCCCCTCTTAAATAAGAGCAAATAAGTTGCTGCATGAATGGAGATGTACAGAAGAAAAGATGTAGCTTTATTGCAGGGGCTTTGAGTTGGCTGTTTTAGGGCCTCCCAGGACTTTCTGAATTATTTCCAGATTCCGGTTGTGTTTAGAGGGTTGAAGTTGTTGGAATCCTGACTTCCAGATGAATGGAGTGTTATTATGTGAAAAAAGGTTTTGGAACCTTGGGTTTCTACTGATTTTCATCAGCATCCCAAATGTCACAATTTTAGTACAACAAAAGAATCTGATAGGTTTCTTGGAGTTCATTTCTTTGAATTAGTCCATTAGACCTTAAAGTCGAAAAGTTTTAAACGTAGTCTTTTCATGCTGTCCTATTTATTGCATGTTCCTTTCCAAGTGCAGATGCTAATATTAGTTTTTTTAGTTGTTTGTTTGTTTGACTGGGTTGATGGCACATCTGGCTGTATTAGGGTGAAGGTAAAGGACATTCAAAGCTACCTCCAGTGTACTGAAAATCACAGAGATTCCAAAATACTCATAGCAATTCTTTTTGTGGTTAAGAAACAAAAGGTAACTGGAAATAGTTACCTTAGATTGATGGATGGCTAAGCAAATTGGGGTGCATGAATACAATGGAATATACCATGAGAAATGACATATGAAGAAACATGAGAAGTCTTATATGAACTGATTCAAAGAGAAGTAAGTAAGATCAAGAAAATATACTGAATGCTTACAAAGTTATAAATAGAAAAACAAACACCCTAACATAGAGTTCTGTGTAATGGGAAGAGTTGAGAAAATGTACTTCCCTTTCTTCATGGCAAAAGCAGAGGATTATGGATATGGGATATTGCATATTCTATCAGATACTATTGGTGTATTGACTAGTTTTTTGCTGTTTCTTTTAAAAAAATCTTTGTTTCAAGGGATAGCTTGCTGTTCAAGGGACAAAGGAGGGACGTGTTTGGGGGAAATTTGATGTAAAAAGTACTTATAGAAATAAGATACATTACAAAAAAGAAATTGTAGAGATCAACGTTTCCTCACTTTTATGGCTGCATTTGGTGTTCATTTTAATCAGATTTCATCTATGTAAAAACATGACAGTGGTGAAGGAATCATATAATATTATTTAGCTCTGTGGTTTAAACTCTATTGAACAGTTTCAGTGGCTCCACATTGCCTTTGGAATAATATTTAAGTTCTTTAGCGTAAATGCCTTCTACAGTTTGATTTTTACCTGGTATTTTAATTTTGCCTCCTGTTTTGCTGTCATTTTCTCCTCTGCCTGAAATGCCCTTCCATCTTCATTCTTCTTTTCTAAATCTTTATCCTTATCCTTCAAGACTCAACTCCAGTCTCACTTTCTCTGTGAATCTTTTGCCAGGGACTTCAGTCCTAAATGAGGTTTTGCCTTCTCTGGGTTTCTGTAGCACTTTGATTCACAATGTTTAAATTGAGGCCCTCCATATAGAGAACGTAGGATATAAAGACACAGACAACTGAGTGGCTAGTGAATCTATGAGGACAAGCCCTGAATCCAGAGGATTTCTCTCACCTCCTGTGTGGAGCCTTGTATGATGTACTCATGATTAGTATACTCACAAGGGATGGGGGTTTACTTACCCTAAACAGAACATCCAGTTTCCTTTATCTACTACAGCTTGGAAGGTCCATGAATCATGTGAAAGTTGGACAATTCGTCTGAAGAGAATTGACCTTCTAGAAGCACATGCAGCTTCATTTTCTTGTGTCCAACATAGAGCCAAAAAGAGGTGGCAGTGAAAAAAGTACACACATGCCCACTACCCTTTCCTTTTTCTCTTTTCTTTTTTAAAAGTTTTTATTAATATTTTTCTCTTTCTCACATCATCACAGAATCTCAAGTATTCCTCCTTCTCCTCCAAGAGAGTCATCCCATATGACAAATAGTAATTTTTTTTTAGAGCAAGGATAAAAGTCAGAACAACTGACTGATACATTGGAAGAAGTCTCAAAATACCAGTGGATCTCCCACCTTCATAAAGGGGTGGATTGAGGATGTCTTCTTATATCTCTACCTTCAAATCCCACTTCATCTTTATACTTTTGTGACATTTACTTATGGCCTTTTAGTGTGCCATTCTTTCCATTTACGTTGTTGCTATGTATGTTGTTTTCTTGGCTCTGCTTACTTCACTCTGCATCAGCTCATATAGGTGTTTCCAAGCTTCTCTGCATTCATCACACACATCATTTCTTATACCACAGTAATATTCCGTATTCATGTATCACAATTTTTAAATTATTCCCCAGTTCATGGATAGCTACTTTGTTTCCTATTCTTAACTATCACAAAAGTGCTAAGATTAACATTTTAGAATATATGGGGACATTTTTTCTTATTGATGACTTCTTTGGGTTATATTCCCAGTAATGGAGTCTCAGATTCAAAGGGTTTAGACATTTCAGTCACTTTATTTGCAGAATTCCAAATTGATTGTATCTTTTCACAGTTCCTCTAAAAATGCATTAATGTAACTACACTTCCATAAGTTCTCCAGCATTCATTGTTGCCACCTTTTGGAATTTTTGTGAATTGACAGGGTATGAAGTGGAATGTCAGGGTTGTTTTGATGTACATTTATTAGTGATCTGGAGCTTTTTTTTTTTTTTAATATGGCTGTGAATATTTTGTAATTATCCTTTCGAGAACTATTTGTTCCTATTCTTTTACCATTATCTATTGGAGAATGGCCTTATAACCTTCTTATATATCAGTCTGCCCTAATCATTTGTCTGTAATTCAGTAAACCTGGCTGTGTCTCTATTCCAAGAGCAAAGGTATAATGGAATGAGCACTGAGTTTGAAATAATAGAATGAGAATTCATATTCTAGCCCTGCCACTGACTCTGTAAGTGGCCTTGGGCAAGTCATTTAACTTCTTTGAATCTCAGTGTCTTCATCTTCAAAATGAGATTTGTATTAGAAAACTTAGAGCATTCATTTTAACTTTAAATCTGAGTCGAAATCTGTCTTTCATACTCTATCACTCATTAATCACTTGCACATTTCTAAACATTGTTATTCGTCCTTTTTATTTTCATATATTTTGGCTTCCCAGATAAATGGGAAATCTCATGTAGAAATAGACTGGTCTCTTTGCCTGTAGGTGATTCATTTCAATCAATTCAACTCAACAATTATATAGTACCTGCTGTGTTCAGAGAGCTGTACAAAGGAAATGAGGAATTCAGAAAGCTGAGATAAGGGGGCTTAGAATATAACTTTGTACTTTCTGAACTTTTTTCATTACCTACCCCATCAGTAACACATTTTAAGCATGTACTCCAATATATTTATATAAAGTTATTCATTTATAAATTATATACCTATACTCTACCACAGAGGTGTCAGACACACAGCTGCAGGCAACATTGTAGCCTCCAACACTCCCCAATGTAGCTTAAACCAGATTAAAATGAAAATGTGAAATATTTCACAAAAGAAATAAAAATACAATAGAATACAGATGTTAATATGTGGTTTTCAAAGTCATTTTGCCCCTGGCAAGAATCCTTATCTTGGTTAGGTCTATTTTAGCTGGATATTTCTGCTCTCCTTAACTAATAATTGTGTATCTCATAAAACTTTCACCAAAACAGAGAAATTTTTAAAAGGAAAAGAGAAAAATTTAAAAATATATATTTTATTTTAGAGTCAATAGGCCCACTGGAGTTTATTGATGGGAAGTTACATAATTAGACTTGTGCTTTAGGAATATTACTTTGGCGGTTGTGTAGAGGATAAATTAAATGAGGAGAGATTTGAGGCAGGAAAACCAATTAAGAGGCTATTGAGATAGTCCGATTTAGAGGTGACAAGGACACTGGCTAGGGTGATCATTGTTTGAGTACCAAGAAGGGGATTGATAGAAAATATATTGTGGAGGTAGAATGGAGAAAACTTAGCATGTGATTGACTAAAGGAGAGAGGGAGATTGAGATGTCATTAATAAAACTAGGGTTTCAAACCTAGACAACTGAAAAGATGGTCAAGAATAAGGAAGTAGAGGAGTGGTTCTGGGGGGAAATGAGATAGGTGAAGAAGAGGCTGACAACCCATCCCTTCTCATCCTATGCAACTCACTCTGAAGCAACTAAACCAGATTAAGACATGAGCTCAAATCCAACCTCAGACACTAGCTGTGTGACTCTGGGCAAGTTACTTCACTTGTTTGCCTCAGTTTCCTCATCTTCAAATGGGGGGATTTTAGTAGCATCTACCTTCCAGGGTTGTTGTGAAGATTAAATGAGATAATATTTGTAAAGATCTTAGCACACTGCCTGGCACATAGAAGTGCTTAATAAATGCCTGTTATCTTCTCCTGTAGAATATACTCACCAAAAAAAGGGGATGGTGGTGATTCTTATTGGTCACTACTTTGAATTGTTGAGTTGTCTATAAAGAGCCTGCCATAGTCACAAGTGATGTAGAGAAGTGTGTGTATGTGGGGGGGGGGCGGGGGGAACTTAGGGGGAAAATGGATAATTTTAACCATGCAGCTTCTGGTTCAGTTGCCCAGGTCATGTTTAAATTGTAGATTCCTGAGAGACTTATGTAGAAGGGAAGAACTTAGGAGTCTTCAGGGGAGAGGGCAAAGGGAGAAGTATTGAGTGATAGCAGAGGAAAGACAGCATGAGACTGCTGGAGATCAGCTCTCTAGTTGACTATCATGGGAAGGATGGGATGAAACCCATCATCACCTACTCTCCCTGTTGTAGTCATGAACCAGCCCACTGGTAGTAAGGGACCCCCTTCCCCACTTTGGAAACAAAATGATGATAATGACAATGAAGATGATAATAAATTGATGAACAAACATTTGTTAAATACTTATACTACGTGACAGGCTCTGTTTTCTCTTCCTTGGTGAACCTATCCGTTCCCATATGTTCAATGATCACGCCATGTAGATGATTCCCAAATCTCCATATCCAGTACTTATTTCTTTCCTGAGCTCCACCTGGATATTCTGGGAGCATCTTAAAGTTCAGCATGTCTATAACAGAGCATTCATCTTCCTCTTGATATTCTCTCCTCTTCCCATGTTCCCTACTTCTACTGAGGGCATAACTATCTTTCCAGAGGACCCGAGTTCATAGTATCAGAGGTATTCTCACCTCTTCACTGTCCCATACTCCTATACATCCAAGAAAGGTAAGACATAGGGAATGTGAATTTCTCAATGAATAGATTTTCAGCTATGCCCTTAAGATGTCACAGCTGTGGCTTGGGTCCTAAAGCACAACCCATCATTACACTTTATGCCACTTCCTCTGCATGAGCTCTCCAAACGACATAGGACAAATCCAATTTGTTACAGCCTGAAACCTGAGACTCCCATTCTACCACAGCCTAATGGAGTTTAAGAGTACTGGCTTGGCTTGCTTCTATTTAAACATCTTAAATACATGCAGCAAGAACACTGAAGGTCAGTGTTCTCAAAGTGAATCATTCTCAGGAATGAAGATGATCTTTAGGGACTCAGCCATCCCTCCCAATGAAATCACTGCATGTTACACCAGCCCTAAAAAATGCATATAAAAAAGCTGTCTTCTTTGAGCCTGCTAAGATCTGGTGCCAAGAAGACCTGTGCTTTTAAAACAATGTGCTATACAATACCTAAAACCATCTCAACCTCTTACATGTGCCATTTGTGTAATTGTCCATTTTGAAATCAAAGGCAGAATGTCACTAATGACCTCAGATTGCTACAGAACAAGGACCTCTGTGTCTTGAAGAAGTTGTTTCATGTCCTTTCTGTGTAACCATAGCATCTGCAGGAGCTTAGGCAGTGAATCCCCTGCATATTAGGGAACTGGAATATGGATAGGAAAGGACCTATGCTGGTAGGAAAAATAACAGCACAATTCTGCAGAAAACTTGAGTCAATTCTGAAATTCCTCAAAATTGTGCTAATGCCCCACCATGTCTCCTCTCCTCCATCACACCCAATTCAGTTCAATTCAGGTCAATACAACAAGCATTTTGTGAATACCTCCAAGATAGAAGTCCCTCTACAAAGCACTAGGGCTACACAGACAGAATTGAAAAAAGTCCCTGCCCTCAGGAAGCCTATGTTCTATTCTGGAAAATAATCATAATTAACCACATTATTAAATTCAAAATATACACAAAGCAAATGCAAAGTGATTTCAGGGACAGGGGATATTATTGACAACTGGTGGTGTCAGGAAAAGCCTGTTATAGGAGGTGTCATCTGAGCTGAGCCTTAAAGGGAACTAGCTAAGAGTTTCAAGAGGCAAAGGTGAGGAGGGAGAACATTCCAGGAGTGTGAGAAAGCCTATGCAAAGACTGTAGAAATGGGCGCAGAATATGGGAAGGAAATGTAGGGGGAACAGAAAGTAGGGCAGCTTAGCTGGATTATAGCATGCATCAGAGGTTTTAATGTCAAAACAGTCTGGTAATACAGGATTGATCTAGGTTGTGAAGGACATTCAATGCTGGTGGGCAAACTGGCTGGAGCATAGTATACATGATGGGCTTTAATGTCAGATCAGCCTGGATATTCGGATAGATTCTGACTGTGAAGGGCATTCAATATGGAAAAAGAAGAGTTTGTTTTTCACTCCAGAGGCCATAGTTTCCCAAGTAGTGACTGTGACATGATCTGACCTACTCTTTGGCATAAACAGTTTGGCAGTTTTGTAGAGCTTGTGTTGGAAGGGAATGAGACTGGATACAGGGATCTTAACAGAGGTTCAGGCAGGAGGTGATAAGAGTCTGAACTATGGTGATGATGGTATAAGAGGAGAGATACAACGTATATTGTGGAGGTGAAACTGACAAGACTTGGCAACTGATTAGATTTGGAGAGCGAGGAAGGGCATAAGTGAGAAAGACAGAGGATATGAAACAGAGTGAATGGGAAAAAGATTGATGCCCCAACAGAAATAGAAAAATTAATAGGGCAGGGTTGACTTCAGGGAGAAGATGAGTTCATCTCCCTATGAAGTTCATCATCATACTGAATTTAAGAATCCCTCTGGGATATCCAAGTAAAGTTAAGGAAAGATGAAAGGAGTAGACTTGGAAGTCATCTACAAGGAGATGATAACTGACCTGATAACTGATAAAATCACCAAAGAAGAGAATGTAGAATGGGTTGGGGTCTTGGGACATATGCCTGAGGTATACCCAGATATAGGGAAGAGGCAGGATGTGGATGATGATCCAGAAAAGAAAACTGAAAAACAGTGGTCAGGTAGCTAGGAGGAAAACCAAGAGAGAACTGTTCTGAGGGAAACTGAGGAAAAGGAGAATATACAGGAGAAAGGAGTGTCAGATGCTGCAAGAAAATCAAGAAGGATACAAAGGGAGAAAAGAATCTAGCAATTAAGAGATCACTGGTAAGTTAGGAGGGGGCATTTTCCATTAAATAGTAATGTTGGAAGACATTTCAAGAGGATTAGGAGGGGGGAAAATAATGGTAATGAGTGTAGACTGCTTTTTCTAGTAACTTAACTGAAAAGGAGGGGAATTATAGATTCACCCAAGGAAGAACAGAAAAACAATTGGAGAACCCAGGGGAATAGTCTCACTCTTCATTCCTTATTACAGATTACTGGGGGTTCTGTTCTAAGCATCTTTTAACTAAGACCCAAGGAGGGACAGAATAAGGTAGAACCCACACAAAGAGAAAGCTCTTTATGAATTGTTGTGGTCCATAGACACACATCATCTGGTGACCAGATTTCTGCTGATGAGTTTCTTTGTACTTAATTGGTCTAGTCCTTAGTAAAGAGATATACAGTAGCTATTGCCAAGAATCTTATCCAGCATGGTGTGACTTGCGTTCTGCTACCACAGTCTTCAAAAACCCAGCCTCCTCTCCATGCTACAATGAGGCACAGGAGTAGGACTTGGGGGATGCAGTCTTATGGCTAGCTTTTAAAAATCTACAACAATTCAAATATACTTTCGCTATTACCAATAATTTTTATACCAATTTGATCTCTTACTCATCCTAGAAAATTTCCAAGTACCTACTGATCTTCACTCAACAATCAAATATGCTCAGTGTTGATTGACAGATCCAGAAGAATAAAGGGGTCAAGTTTATGAAAATATTTCTTACACAATTGTGTCAACCCTCCCTCCCCATCCTCTAGCCTTCAACAAATAATGCTATGACAGCATTGCAAGAGCGAATCTTAGTAAGACCTGGGTACAATTGCTTTTTTTTCTGATAGATACTGGCATTGTTACCACAGGAAAGTAATTTATTTTTTCAGTTCTGCTGGGCAATTCTCTGAACCAATAGGTTGTAGAGCAGGTGCTGATGTATACTGGTAGGAAGAATGTCCTTACTACGAATTCACCATTTCAATGAACTCAGAGCCTCTATAAATTTTTTAAAAATCCTATTGTTTAAGAGTAATATATCTACGGAAAGAGCATTCCTGATTGTTAGCAGGGAGAGGAAACATTCACCTGATTCTCATGATACATAAGTGGGTTTCAGATTCCAATCATCTGGAGCAAAGAATAATTCTTGACATTCAGGAATTTCGTCTCTTATAAAATGATTTAATAGTGAGAGAATTGGTTTTAAACTTCTAAGCTTACTGGCATCAATTGTCTTGGGGTAGTAGAGAGGGGGAGACATTTTTAATATCCTGTCTGTGAAAGAGAATTACACCGAAGAGAAATTTTTGTAATAATAACAAAATGATCATCCTGGTTCTTGGTGGCCTATCTTTCATTCTGCTCTTCTGCTCAGGCTGTAACTGGCTACATGATTGCAGTCACTATGCCAGCATTTGTCAGAAGATAGAGTGGAATTCTTCTCTTTCAAGATTGACCTTATAATGGGGCGAATGTGTTGAACAGGTGGCATCTAGTAATTATTCTGTTTCTTGAATAGTGTGTTATTTTGTGGCACAAAAGACACATTTGGACAACTTTGTGGTGAACAGCCGATTTTGTGAACCTACGACCCCTAACTGATGCCAAACAAACGAAGATTAAGTCAATTTGGTCTAAGAAACTAATGTCATATGATACTCATTTGTTCTATTTCAGGAGAGATGTATGAATGTGATAGGTGCAGTCATCCCTTCCAGGTGAAACCCCCTCAAGGCTGAATTCAGCCATGGACTGCACCTTTGAGTGGGTTTCACCTGGAAGGGGTGACTCTCTGCACCTATCTCCTGTGATTACACCTAGCAGAGCCCCATTCCCATGGCCTTCTTTGACCCATAGACATAACAGCCTTTCACTTTTCTCTGCTGCAAAATTTTGAAAGATGTTTTTTTCTGCTCTAACTTTGGTTCTTCTTTAGAAGAGGACACTTGATATCTAGTGGCATTTATGAGCCTTCCAAAGTCTGGTGCAGATGTTTTACAAAGAGAATAGCAGAATCCTGGCAGTGCCCTGGGATGCCAGGCAAGAAATCAGTTTCTCACCTGTTGCAGAGCCAGCTTAAGAATCATAAAAGAGATTTAATCTCCTCAGATTAAACATTAAGTGCTTTTTAACGTTTAAACATTAGGTTCTTTTTATGGCAGTGAAAAGGGCAATAAAACAGGTGGGAGGCTGGCACACTTCTCCTTCTCCCAAATGTCTTTGTGGCACAATTGGATTTCTATTGATGGGGAGAAAGGCCTCCCCCAGAAGGAGACTGAGGAAAACATGGGACAGATTTGTGAGTTGTTTCTTTCTTTCTTTCTTTTTAAAGACAGTAATAACATTTATAGAGATGAAACTGTCAAGGCTGCCACTAATACTTCAAATTAATTTTGACAGTCACCTTTATAATGTACAGGGAGGGCAGTACTGCTCACATCCCCTGAGCAATCACCAGGGTAAAGAGAATAAAAATATCACCCCCCCCCCCACCCGCATCCCTGCCCCCAATGTACATCCCTAAAGCTAAAAGTGGAATTAGCTAGATATGACCAAGTTTTTGCTCTGGCCAATTTGTAGGATTTGAGTATCTGAACTTGGAGGGAAAGTGCAATTAAAGTTCTTTCTCTTTTTCTGTCCTGCAGGGTCATATTATCCCCATATATTTTTGTACATTGTGTTTTTAACTGAACCTATAATTATAATTTTATCTGTTTAGGGCGCTCCCTTCCACTGAGGAAATTCCTTCTCTCAATGCACATCAGCAAGTGAGCTGCCATTTATGGATTTAGTGAGCTGCTTGTGGACACTTAGAGCTAAGTAACTCACCCTGGGCCACAGCCAGAGTAGGTCAGAGGCAGGACTTCCTGACTCTGAGGACATGTGTCTTCACTCCACCAAGACATCTCTTTATTTTTATACCTATGGGTATATTTTGTCAGGTGATAATAACTTTTCTGCACTTGCAAGAATCAGCGCATAGTGTTGTTATTTGCTCTATCCTACATTGCCTGTGTACCTGAAAGTAGATTCGATTGCCCAATGGGTGGCTCCCTAGAACAAAAGTCACAAATGGTTGCAATCTGCCTTTGTGGAGGGAGTTCTGAGATTAGGAGTTCCAGACTGTGGTGAATTCACCCCCTCCCCCCCTTTTTTTTGTCTCCCTTCCATTTTCATTAATATTTCTGAATTAACCAAGAGAAAGGTCTCTAGTGGAATGTCTCAAGGCTTAGTTCTTCACCCTGCCCTTTTTTTTTTTTTTTTTTACATTTCTGTAATGGTTTGGTTATACTTACAGAAGGAATGATTTTTAAATCTGCAGATAACATAAAACTGAGAGAGGGCAGTTTCTTTCTTTCTCTCTCTCTCTCTTCATACATTCTCTCTCTCTGTCTCACTCTCCATCTCTGTCTCTTTCTCCCTCCCTCTCTCTATGTATGTATATACGTACATACACACATATATATGTATGTACTCCAGTCCTGTGATTTCATCATTCTGCAGAACTCCTCAAGTAGAAAGTTCCTTCTCATATACAGATTGACAAC
This sequence comes from Notamacropus eugenii, assembly GCF_028372415.1. NCBI lineage: Eukaryota > Metazoa > Chordata > Mammalia > Diprotodontia > Macropodidae > Notamacropus > Notamacropus eugenii. The sequence continues at coordinate 359,040,425 of NC_092875.1, read as the reverse complement.
TCTTCTGTGACTTATAGTCTTAGAAAATTGCTTAGAACACAGAGAAATTAAATGAGTTTCCTCAAAGTCTGTCTGTGTCAGAGATGAAAAGTGAACTCAGGCCATCCTGACTCTAAGCCCCAAACTCTCCTTACCATGCCGTATCTCTCCTAACACCATAATATTACCTTTATCATAAATTATGAAATCCAGCTCCCAAATGACCTTTATAAGAGGATGAAGCCAACATGATGGAGTATACATAAAGTCTTACACTTAGGTTAAACAAAATAATATAATACATATAATAATAATATAAGATGAATATAGGACAAGAAGCGTCCAACTTGGTAGTTGATATGAAAAAGATCCAGTGATTTATTTGATCATACCTTGAGCCAACAGTGAGATTTGGTTGCATAACACCTTAGTTTATACCAGTACAAGGGAAGTGTTCAAACCATGGGAAGTAATAGCCACTGTCCTACCCATAATTATGGAAGCATGATGAGTGATTTGTCCCAGGATGGGGGAATGTCAGGAAATGTACCCCAGAATGGGAAATTTAAAGGGTGGAATTGTGGTCCAAAAGAACTGGTTGGAGAGGATAGTAGAAGTTAGATGGTTTTGTGGAATTCTTTAGGAAAGGACCAGGTTAATATGAACCAAGGATTTTCCCAGTCTAGGGGTGAGAAGGGAGGTACAACCCAGGTCTAGGTAGTGTTTCCCCTCAGTCCAGATAGCAAGTAACCCTTCAGGGGGCCACCTCATAGCATGGCTGTCTAGGGAAAGAGGGTAGCTGGAGGTGTAGAGGCAGGCTAGAAATTAAAGAAACACCTGCTGGAAGGCTGTATATTTCTGGAGAGATACTTCTGTCTCCCTAATCCTGGGTTTTTTCCTTCTCTTAGCATGTTTTCTTGAGCTACAAACCCATTGGTTGGACATTAGGACCAAGCTGAGTAGTCCCATGGGGTAAAGAGATGCTTGAGCCCTAGGAGAGCCTGAATTCCCTCCTGGGAATGGAAAATCAGCTAGGAGTTCTCTGCTGCCTCTTAGTGGTGTCTGCCCTGGGAGAAGGAGACTAGGGTATGGGGAGGAGGGACCCTTCAGGCAAGGAGAGGGAGCCACCTACTTAGTCCCTATTGATGGGCCATACCTTCTTGGGCATGCCTCTGCCTCTCCTAGTTCTAAAAGATTTGGTCTTATCTGATAAACTTTTTCTCAGAGCAGCCTGTCTGGGCAAGTGAGTTTGGGGCCAAGATATACCCATAAGGACCCTTCCCTCTCTGCCAGCTGCCTGTTTTGAATCATAAGGGAAAGGATCACTGTTCTGGATAGACTGGTCCCCCTATAGTCTTATGGTTACTTCTCCCCTCAGGATCATAAGAATGGCCAGATTTCTAGGCCATTCTAACCTTAATTCTGATTCTCTTCTGGGTAACATGAGTGTGTTAAATATATTGGCTCTTACACTTAGGTCAAATAAAACAATATAATACATATAATAATAGTAAAATGTGAATACAGGACAAGAAGCATCCAACTTTGTAGTTGACATGAGAAAGATTCTTCCATCTCTGGCAGTCCATGAATTTATGAAGTTTGGACTCTAGTTGACTTAACCTCAGTTTAACCTCAATGTCATCTAAGAGTTGAATGAACTTTCTCTGCCACTTCAGACAAGTGATTGGTCTTCTCTGAGGCCCCAATTTCCTCATCTGTAGAATGAAAAAGATGAAATAGATAGATGACCCTTGTATTTCCTTTTCATCTCTAACATGGCATTTTGAGGAGTTGGAGAGGGTTGGTCTTAAGGCTTCTTTCAGCCCTCTTCCCCCAAACCTCTATCTATTTGATATACAGATTATAACTCCAACTCCTCATCCCTAAATAATCAGACTTCTGTGATATCAAATGTGAAGAAATAATTAATTGTTCTTGATAACTAGTTGGTGAGGTTAATTTAAATAGGCAGCTACCAATTGTCCTTTTTTATCTGTATGGGAGTAGAGCAGCTATTCCAGTCATTATCTCATGATGTCCTCCAGTCCCTATCTCCCCCACCATGAGTTCAGGTCTGCCTCTCTCTTTCCCCCAACTGAAAGCACTTTTCCTGTTCTTTGCCCCTGGTATGGTCCATGGCACTTGCCTCAGTGCAAAAATTCCTAGTAAAGGTGCTAACATTTTTCTTCATACTTAATAGACCACATCTTCAACACTGGGTTGTATGTGAGACATCTTTTAGGTGTGATCCTGATAAGTTAGAACACATCCAGAATAGGGTGATAATTCAGCCTTGTTCTTTGGTGCTTTTTAGAAATGGTGTAGAGAGTATCGTAGGTCTTAATGGTTTTAGTGGGATGCATTAAATCTCTTTCGAACTCCATGACTTTTATCTGCTTCAAGCTCTTTCCTTTTATATTTTTCTTAAATATAATCTAATATGGCAAGAGTCTTTTTCTCTCATATAGAAATAATTGGATTTGCACATTAATGGAGGGAGAGCAAGGGAGCCTGAATATTAGTGCAATTGTAGATTTCTGAAAATTTCACTTTAGTTATTTAAAATGTGAGGGAATTCTAAGATGATTGTTACTGTGCAGTATTTTTTCTTTCAATTCAGGGTACAGCCTTCCATGGAAACTTGCTTGCTTGCTGCCATAATGTGTTGCTTTTAAATTTTCAACGTAGCTGCAGTCCCTTATAGTGCCTAATCATCACTCATATTATAAAGATACCTATTTTCTTCTTTTTGTGACATGGTACTGTCCTCTAAACTTAGATTAACAGAATATGAATGAATAAAACATTTTTAACCTCTTTCCTTGTGCAAAGCGCTGTAAGAGCTGGGAATACAAATAGAAAAGTGAAAGAGTCTACTTTCAAAGAACTTACAATCTAAAGTTAAATCAGATTATCAGAGACAGTGATAGCTAGTGGACAATACATATACAAGATTCACTGCAAGCCATATAGGAAAGCTCCATGGTCCTTAAAGTACAAACTAAAAATCATAATAAAATACTAGTTATTACTATTGTTATGTATTATCATTGATACTGTTTTTCTCCTTCTTAGTACTAGTGGTAGTAATAGTATGAGTAGTAGTAGGAGTAGTAGCAGTAGTAGTAGTAATAGTAGCAGTAGTAGTAGTAGTGGTACTAGTAGTAGTACTGGTAGTAGTAGTATTAGTAGTAGGAGGAGTAGTAGTGGTAGCAGTAGTAGTAGTAGTGATAGTAGTAGTAGCAGTAGTAGTAGTAATAGTAGTAGTAGTAGTAGTAGTAGTGGCAGTAGTGGTAGTAGTAGGAGGAGGAGGAGAAGGAAGAGGAGGAGGAGTGATAGTAGTAGTATAGTAGTAATGGTAGTGGTAGTAGTAGTAGTGGTAGTGGTAGCAATGGTAGTAGTAGTAATGGTAGTAGTAGTGGTAGTAGTAGTAGTAGTAGTAGTAATAGTAGCAGTAGTAGTGTAGTAGTGGCAATGGTGTATTGGTATTGGTGGTGGTGGTAGTAGTAATGATAGTAGTAGTACTAATAATATTGGTAGTATTATTACTACTCCTAGTAGCGGTGGTAGCAATGATAGTTGTAATAGAGATTATTAGTGGCAGTAGTGGTGTTTGTACTAGTAATAATGATAGTAATGCCAGTGGGAGGAGCAGTAGTAGTGGCAGGCAATAGTATTAATAGCAGGAATAGTGGTAGTAATGGGAATCATTCTCTTTGACTTCTCTGCCCTGCCCCTGTACCACGTACCTTCTTCTTTCCTCTTCTGACCCTCTCTACTTTTCAGTTTCCTTTTCTGTGTTTTCTTCACTCATTAGATTATAAGGTCCTTGAAGGGAGGGACTCTTTTTCATATTTATATCACTAGTACTTAGTGGATAAAAGGTGCTTTGATAAACGTTTATCAGCTATTGTTGATCTCTATTACCGCTACTATCACTATGAAGACCACCATGACTATGAGTACTGCTGCTACTATCACCACCAGCACTGCTACTACTAGTAATAGTGGTAGTTATGGTGGTAATGGTAGTAATGGTTGTGGTAGTGATAGTAATGGTATTATTGGCAATAGCACTAGTGGTAGTAAGACTAGTTGTTATAATGGAGGTAGTATGGCAGTAATAATTGTAAGCAGTAGTATTGGTGGTAATAGCACTAATTCCATTAGTATGGTGGTAGGAGTGATGGTGGTAGTAATAGTAGTAATGGTGGTGGTGGTGGCAGTAATGGTATAAATAGTGGTAGTAGTAGTGTTGGTAATGGTAGTAATGGTAACAGCATTAGTGCTAGTAGGTGTAACTGTTATTTTTGTTGTCCGTCCTTAATCTATGAAGAGGACCAGTGACATCACGATGTTGGGGTCAGGGTGCAGGGTTTTCAGCTGTGTCTGATCAGTCCAATATAAGTTTGGAAGGTTTGTCAGAGGCAAGGCACAAGGAGTCCAGTAGGATGGGGCTTCTTAAACTTTTTCCATTAGTGACCCCTTTTCTAGTTTCTGCAGCACTTTTTGGTGTTGTCTAGGGGCATTCAAAGTATGCATGCTTTGTGTTCAGAACTGTATCATCCTTAACCATTTCCAAGTCCAGTTACTGAAGAGGAGTTATTGTATTTAAAACCCTTGCTGTGGATTACTGGTCAAACCTGACTCTATAATCTACCTGCTACTGTGAAGCGATTGGTGGGTTTATGCTGCTTCATGCTGCATGTTGTGTTGAAAGGTCACATGCTTTGATCTGAAGTTCCCCTCAGCCAGGACCATTAGCTTATGAAATGCTTCATTGTTGAAAGCTGAAGGGACAACTGTGCCATAATATAGTCCAGAACCCAGGGTTCTGAGTGACCTCCAGGTGAATGTCCAACAAAAGTGACACAAGTTCATGTCTCTGTCTTTTGTTTAATAATCATCTACTTAATCACTCAATATGTGAGTGTGGAAGCATAATCCTTGGCTCTACTCTGAACGATTAGGTGAGTTAATATACCAACTCAAGCTTTTTTAGAAAGAGTTGTTTTTTTCCAGAGCAAGGCTCATTTCCCTAGATGTCACAGTATTTAGGCTGTTGACCAGACAAGCTCCTTAGAGGCCCTGGAGAATCTTTCATTCATGGGTTCTTTGATTCATGGGTGAATTGTCACTTATGGCAGAAGCACAGCTCTTTCACATTTGGTTTGACGAAATGTCTCCTCCATCTGATAGCATTGGATGAGCTACCCACAGAAGCCTTTGTTTGTTGGGGCCAATTTATTCCCTACCAAACGCTTTTTGGTCTTTGTACAGTTTGGATATTGTTCGGATTGTCATAGAAAGGGACTTCTTGCTCAATTACAGTGATGGAGTCTGGCCCAGAGCCCAAATCTTCAAACCCCAGTGTTATGGCTCTTTTCTTTTCAAGATTGAAAGCTTAACAAAAGGTTAGGACTTTTCCAAATAAACTTACTCCAAACAATTATGCAAATGTATTTTCTTATAGGCTTTGAATAAAGAATAATGAAAAAACTTGTTCAAGCTTTTCATTAAAAAGAAAAAAATACATTTCCTCCTGTAAAGTCAGATTTTTCTGTGGGGAAGAAGATTTTACAAGTAGCTTAACATTCAGGACCATAGGGAATTTTAATAGAATATATTTATGAATAGTTTCAAGGTAGAGCTAAGAGGAAGAAGTAGAGGAAGATGAAAATTTAATATTGATACTACATCTTAGCAAAATTTGGAGTGGTGGAATTAGATTAAATATCAGAAGATCGCATAGATGGAATGCTGTATTAAAATATATTATATACATTAATGAATGCAGTTGGCAAATTTAACTGTTTAGTGAAAAAAATTCAAATTAATTTGACTTTTGTTTCAATTTTTGATTAGTCATGCTTCTATGTGTATACATATATATTTATACATGTAAAGATATCCATACATGTAACTATAAACCAGTATAGAATAACAGTTGGACCTATGATGTCACTGGTACAGGTTATTCCTGATAAGGAAACTTCCTCTCCCAATCCAGGTTGGCTCCTCTTCAACTTATAGTTTTAGAAAAGAAGGTCTTAGCTTTTTTTTTTTTTTTTCTGGATCCTTTCAGTCGTTGGCAAAATCTATAGATTCTTTCTCAGAATAATTCATGTGAACAGATAAATACGTAAGATTACAAAATAAGCCATAAATATTTAAATATAGTTACCAAAATATTTTTGAAATATCTGAAAAATTCATGACCCCAAAGTTAAGAAGTCTGTTGAAGAGAGTTACTCTAGAGCACTGACAAGTCAAGTGATTTGTGTAGGGTCTCACATACATATGCATACATGTTTATATATACATGCATAGTGTGTATATGTATATACATATGTACTTAGTCAATGTATATACACAGGTATATACATAGATACATGCATATATATAATAGATGGTATATATAAATATAGTATATATCTACATAGAGCCTATATACACACACACATATATGTATAGGTACATAAATACATACAACATAGATACTAACAATAATAATCCATTCACGCATAAGTATGTATATACATAGTATGTTTATATATATTAAATATATGTATAATAAATTCTCAATGTACAAACACAGTATATGTATACACATATATATTCACACAGGTATAGGCACCATGTGTGTTTACATATATGGACCCACACATTGACAATATAGATGTGGGTATGTGTATGTGTATACATATATGTATATAATATCAACATACTGGCTGGGCCTCTTATACAAAATTATTTCTTTCATCATACATATATAATAATATACTTATGAACATATATGGAATAATTCTTTATAGCAGGGTTTGCTAGTACATTGATATCCTGACATAATTTCATCTGTCCACTTTGCTTCTGGAAATGCATAATGCCGGGATGGAATGTAGGTGGTGGGTGACAATATCAGGTGGGGGATGGAGAATGTTTTGTAGGGTAAAAGCCAGGGATGGAGAAGGGAATTAATGTTAAACTTTCTGCCATTATATGCATTAGATTTATGGTTGTGAGGCTGTGCCATGTGAGTAAGATTCCTGTGTCCCCAGCCCCACCCTCCATTTTACTGATAGTGGCAGAGTTTCAGAGACTTTTAAAATCCCAGTGATATTTCTGATCTTGGGAAAGGAAACTGGAATTTGCTTGTGCACTGAGTAGTTATGACCAGGGTGTACATTCTTCTTTGGTTTGCTGTTGTCACTGGGTCTCCCTTTTTAAGAGAACTTCTGTCTTTTGTTTTGCATCTGATTTTATACTAATGATGGATAATTTTGCTTCTTTTTCCTGAATGCTGATGTGCTTAAGTAATGCTATCTCTTGAATTGCTCTGTACAATGTCAAAATAAGCAAAATGGCTATTAAACCTTTGGGTCTTTCATGTGAATTATTAGAACTGAAGTCTCATAAGCTTTTTTTTTTAAATTATTATTTGTTTTTAATATTCATTTAAAAATGGTAAGTTCTGAATTTTCACCTTCCTTCTTATCCTTCCCCAATCCTTTGTGAAGGCAAGAAATGTAATAGCAATTATACATGTGAAATCATGCAAAACATATTTCCATGTTAGCCATGTTGCAAAGAAAGAAAAGAAGAAAAATAAAGAAAAGATTTATTCTCAATATGCATACATACTGGATCAGTTTTTTTGGAGGTGGACAGCATTTTCCATCATAAGTCCTTTGGAACTGTCATAGATCATTGCTCTGTTTGACCCCAGAAGACAAAACTAGTATCAATGGCTAAAAGTTGCAATGAGGAAAACTTAGGTTTGCTATCAGGAAAAAGTTCCTAAATGTTGGAACTATGAGAACACCCTTCTTGGAAATCTTAAAGTAAAGACTGAAAACGACTTGTTAAATATGGCACAGTATGGATTTCTATTGTGTATACATTGAACTAAACAGTTATTGAAGTCTCTATCCTCATATTCTGCGATCCTGCATTAAATTAATTAAGGACATACATTTATTTTATATATTCTTATATATGTACATGCTATGTTTTGTCCTTTTTCTTTTTATTGTCTTTATAAACTCCAGAACCTGGCACAGTGATAGGTTCATAGTAGGTCCTTAATAAATATTTGTTGAATTTAATTGGATTATATTCAATGTATCTTAGATATACAGACAATACTCAGATACACAGATATACTCTGAAAAAATGAAGAGGAATTAAGTCTCTTGATGAGGGTGAAAGTGGAGAGTATTAAAAAAAATAAGATCTTGGCAACTGGTCCTAGCACTTCCTAGCAAATAGAGGAAGAAGAAATAAAGCGGGGTCAGATTTTGTATTCTTGAGCTCAAAGATCACTTCAGATGGCACCCGCAACCATGAAATTAAAAGATGCTTACTCCTTTGAAGAAAAGCTATGGCAATTCTGGATAGAATACTAAAAAGTAGAGACATCACCTTGTTAACAAAAGTCCATATAGTCAAAGCTATGATTTTTTTCCAGCAGCAATGTATAGCTGTGAGAGTTGGACTATAAGAAAAGCTGAACACTGGAGAATCTATGCTTTCAAATTATGGTGCTGGAGAAGACTTTTGAGAGGCCCTTGGACAGTCAGAAGATCAATTAGTCAACAGTTAATGAAATTCAGGCTATTCAATAGGAGATCAAATACTGAAGCTGAAGCTTAAATACTTTGGCCACATAATGAGAAGATAGGACTCATTGAAAAAGACTGATTTAGGGAAAGATTGAAAGCAAAAGGAAAAGGGGATTGCAGGGGATGAGATGGATAGATGGATTCATGGAAACAATGAACATGAACTTGCACAGACTTTGAGAGATAGTACAGGATAGAAGGACATGGCCTGCTATGGTCTATGGGGTCATGAAGGGTTGGAAATGACTGAACAATTAGATGACAACAACATTATAGAATCTAATTGAATTCCTGAGCTATGCATAGATAGTAGATAGATAAAGCATTTTTTAAGTATTTACTATATTCCAAGCACTGTTTTAAATGTGAAGGGTTAGGGGAGATCCAAATAAAAGTAAAAAAAAAAAAAAAGATCGTTCCAACCCTTAAGAAACTTGTATTCTAATGGTAGAAGACGACATATGAAAAAAAGCCTGTGTGGATGTGGATGTGGATGGAGATAGAGTACCAGCATAAAGCAAGGATCCTGAAGAAGAGGTACAAAAGTCTGGAGGAAAGTCTACAGTAAGGAGTAGAACTTGGAGTAAAGGGAGCCTGGTCTGAGCACCTCATGACATGATTGTGATTCCAGGGACCCACCAATCCGAAGAGAGAGCCTCAGGGTAGAAATATCTTCAGGGATGAGAAATCGGGTTCGCAAGGAGGTAGAATAGTCCAGGGATTGAGGAAAGGAGATGGGATTGAGTTTCTGGGCTTTAGGAAAGTTTGAAAAGCCAGGAAGAGAAAACAAAACCACAACATTTCAGGGGAAAGAGAAGGTTCCTATAGTACACAGTAAGGTCTGAGAAGGTCAACTCCAAAATTGTCTCCATTGCAGAACTGAGTTCAAATGTGCTCGAAACTTCCTAGCCATGTTACTCTGACCTCATTTTTTTCATCTGTAAAATACAGGGATTGGACTAAAAAGTTTCTAAGGTTTATTCCTGCTGTATTGCTATTAACTCCTGAAGGAAACCTTTTCTTTCTTGGTTGAGAATGGGAAGAGGAAAGGGGTGACTGTTTCCCAGGTTGGTTCTGGTTTCTGGATTGCTCTGGCCCCAGTACTTTAAGGCGGATCACCACTGTCTGAAGGCCTGGAGAGACACTGAGTTTCATCAACCTCTGCCTCTGCCTAAGGAACTCCAGAACTTCAAGAGACAATCAAGTTGGTCTCCATTAGGATCATGCTACCATCTGCCCTCTTACTATTCATTCATGGGCTCTACCTGGCCATATTTCTACTCTAAACTCATTATCAGACTTCTACCCTGCTCCTACCCTTAGGATTCATCCCTTCCCTCTGTCTTTGTGGTTGTTCAGTTGTGTCTGACTCTTTGTGATCCTCCCCCTTTTTCTTGGCAAAGACCCTGGAGTGGTTTGCTGTTTCCTTTTCTAGCTCATTTTACAAATAGGAAACTGAGTTAAGTGACTTGCCCAGGGTCACACAACTCATAAACATCTGAGACAGGATTTGAACTCAGGTCTCCCTGACAACAGGCTCACCACTTTATTCTCTGTGCCACCTAGCTGTCCCTTTCTTTCTTAAAGCAATGCAATAACTTGTCAGCTGATTCTTTAAATTTCTTGCCCTGTTTCACTTCTTCCCCACCTCAAGTGCCAGTTCCCAGTTCCTCTTGTCACACTATCTCTTCTGCCAGAACTGTGAGGAAAGTCACCTGAGTCTGTTCAGGTATAAAGGAAATCTATTTAGACAATAGAACACGAGTGAATTTATTTCAGTTCAATCCAACAAGCTTTCATTAAGCATAATGGTAGAAGACTTTGTGCTAGGCATTGGGGATAAAAATAGAGCTGTGACATAGTCTCTGCCCCTAAAGAGCTGACCGTCTGCTGGAGCAGAGATGGGGCAGGAGAAAGAACAGTGTGAACACAGATGAGTCAATGCCAAACTATACAAAGAAATCCAAAGGTACAAACAAATGGGGAGGGAATTAGGAAAAGGCCTCCTTAAGGAGGTGGTCATCATCTCAGTCTTGAAGGAAGCTCTATATTCCAACAGGCAGAAGTGAGAGGGGAGTGCATTTCATGTGCAGGGGAGAGGCTTTGCAAAGACACAGAGATGAAACGTCATGTAATGGAAAAATAGGGAGGCCAATCTGGCTGGAACATAGAATACATGAGGGGTAATATTATAAAATCTACTCTTGTCGTATAAAGGTGAATTCAGAAGAGGGATGGATGACTGTGGAGAAGAAATGAACTGCAACTAACCTCTTGTGATATATTGTTTTGTTTGAAGTATATAACGAAAATCCAGCTTCACACATATATGTAGCTGGAAAAGGAAAGGAGTATTTTAATAGGCAAATAGCATTTTACTATTGTTATAGAAATAGCTTTGACTTCATAGACCCCCTGAAAGAGACATGGGGAACCCCACTTTGGGGTTTTGAGGATCACACCTTGAGAACTGCCATTTTAGAATATATATTCTGGTGTTTAATGTTATTTATACATTTGTATGTATAAATAATTGTGATTTGTGCGTAAATTATGTTTATTCATATGACCTATGCATTTGGTCACTTACTGAATGAAATATATTCTTTGACCAGTAGTTAAAATTCTCTTGATTATGCATGGTTAGATTTGTTGTGTATATTTGGTGTGGTTGTTGCAACTTTCATGCAATTTTGATGTAATGGCATATAGTATACAAAGCATATGCCTTGTACTAGGTACTTCATGATTTCCTGTTGATAGTCCCTTAAGATTATATGTCAATTTATAGTGCATAATAATAATAATGACAATAGGTAGCATTTACACAGTGCTTTAAAATTTGCAAAGTGCTCCACAGCCATAATCTCATTGCTTCTGGGCATATTTATAGAAATCCAAGAGTATCTTGTGTGATATGAAGGGACTGCAAAATTTACCAGTGGGAGAAGGATGTAGCATAACTTTTCTGGACTCCCATGGCTGTATGAATAATTGAAAAATCTGAATCAAAAGATGCTTAGAGGAATTGTGTTTGAAGATGAAGAAAGAAATTGTGAAGATGACATTTTTCCTGAGACATCCTATGCTTTCCTTGTCTTTGTTTACCTTGGCAGAATTCTGTGATATCTAGTCAGCTTACATCCCTTAGGAGACAATCTTCTTATACTTGCTTTGTATTAAAGGGACATAGATGTGACTAGCTTTATGAACCTGCTAACAAGACTGGAGAGTAGGGAGCAGAAATATAAGTAAGTTCAACAGATGGTAAGTACTCTGCTTACTCAAACCTACCAGTTTCTGAGGAAACCCCTAGAGCTTTCCAAGTATTTATGAAGATTGAATAGGAAGTTGATTCTTTATTGTGGTTCTTGAGTTAATGTGAAACTGAACTAGTGCACTTTTCACTTGTAGACTGATGAATGAACTTTTGCATTGATATAAAGCTAGCAGTTAGATAACTCTGAGTCTTCCCTGAAGACTGTGGATTGAGCAAACAAGAAGACATCAGGTTTTGGGATCCCCTGGGGTCACAATTTCACTGCCTGACTTCCAGCTGTCCCCTTACTACTTTGCTATCACTTCTGTCCATTTAACTGCATCTATGTTTCTTTAATACAGGACAAGACATTCCTTGTGGCATGTAAGCTACCTGGATATCACAGTTTTACTAAAACATATAGGATTAATGCCAGAATTGCTACCAGCAGAATCATTTCCTCAATCTCTCTCTTCATGTTCAAATCTACCTGCTTTAAAAATCCTCTACTTAACTTTTCTCTATCTTCCACATGACAACTCTTTTGCACCGTCCATGTCTCTGGGCTTTCCAGGAAGAGTATTGACACTACATTTGCAAAGACGGGCAAGACAGCCTGTTCCTTGGCTAGAGAGTTGGTCATGGAGTCAGAAAGACTTGAATTCAGTTCTTGCCCCTGACACATGTTGGTTGGATGATTTAGCTTCTCAGTGTCCCAGGCAATTTTCCAAGGCAAAAAGTTATAGACATATTGCTGGTATGCATCGTGTGTAGGATGTTTTCATACAAGGAGTTCTGCAAACTGGTAAAATCACAGATTATGGTAAAAAAAAGTACTACAGTAGTGACATGATTAGAATTATAAAATATTTTGCCATTTCTTCATCCTTTTTACTTGCATATGTCTTTCAATGAAAAAATTTCAACAACTGCTGAAGGATTTTGGTGTTTACTTTTAGCAACATGGCTTTGCAGCCGTATTTACTGAATGAAATGTTCTTCCCAAGATGCCTTACTTTTGATGATTCCAGATGAGCATCTCCCATGATTGTTAATGTGGTGTTATTTTGAGAAAAACTACATAGAGTGACAGCTTTATTGATTATATATATATATTGTAATGTATCCACAGTGAAACAAAGACAGGGTTCATTATAGCTATTTTAAAATGTGGTTTGATGGGCTCCATTCTTTGTCTTTGTTGTGATGTTCATTTCAGTTATTTTTAAAGCCCTGTTTTAACAACACAGTAGTTTACATCTTCATTGTCATTACTTGAAAGACAATGAAAAAAAGAGCTGTAATTGATCAATGGCATGCGGTGGCGTCTTACTTTTCTTTGTGGTGTGTTATTAGATGATACTTTTAGAAAATGGCTTTCTGGAGCAAAATTTAATGACATTTGCATAAGTTCAAAAAAGAGAGGAAGCATGTAATCAAAACAATGTGTGGGTAGTTGTGAACAAACTCTAGACCTTAAACTATTCTCTTCTTCATGCAGACTCATCACTTTGTTTCAAGTTAATTAAAGTTGCATAAAATGTGAGGAAGGGAAATATACCCAATAATGAATTCATCTTCATTAACACTTTCTAGTTAATCACACCGTTAATGCAAAATTATGCATGTGGTTTGTGGCAGAGCTTTTAATCAATAGGGGTCTAGGCATTGGTTAAGAGGAGGAATATAAATTTCAGATTTCTCTGATGAGTAAATTTCCAGAACAATGATCTCTCTGGGGCAGAGATTCTACTTTGAGTCATTTTAAAAGAGAGGGGATGATCACTTCCTGGGGAAAGATCACATTTTATTCCACTTTAGCTACAATACATTAAAATATCTCTGATTTTACCAGTGTGGGTACTTCACAAGTACAGGATGGGGGAGGCATGGGTAATAAGTTGCCACAAAAAGCTTGGGGGTGGGGGATTGGTGGCCCTTAAGCTAAATATGAGTCAGTAGTGTGGTGTAGCTGCCAAAGAGGCAATTGCTACATCAAGAGCCATAACATCCAGGAGTAAGGAGGTGATAATCCTGTTGGATTCCACCCTGGCCAGACCATATCTGGACAAAATTTTCATTTCTGGGCACTACCATTTAGGAAGAACATTGCTAAGTTGGAAAGAACTCAGAGTAGGACAGCCAGAGTTGCAAAGAACCTAAGAATACCTGCCATAGGAGGCTCATTCAAAGCCTGGAGAAGACTCATGGGAAACATTAGAACCACCATCAAGTATTTAAAGGGCTGCCACACAGAAGAAGTACTCTATTCTGTTTGGCTTCAGAAAACAGAACTAAGACTAATGAGTAGAAAAGTTGTAGAGTCAAAATTAGACTTGATGCCTAATTTTTTTTAGGAAAAACTTCCTAAAAGTTCTATGTATGTCAGGAGTTGGTAGATTGCTCCCTCTTTAGAGAAATACAGGCAAAGACTGAACGAACATTTGTCTGCTATGTAATAGAAGGGATACTTTTGTTTTTTGCATATAAGTAGATCTCTTCCAGTTGGGAAGAAGAAATCTGTGGTTCTATGATCCCTCTACTTTTCTACTTTTCCATGCCTTTAGTGAACAGTCTTCATGGGCTGCGATGTCTTCTTCAGACTCAACTGGGGTGGGCTTCCCCTGGCATGATTGACTTATATTCTTCTACCTTCCTCAGTGCCCTTCAAGGTTCTGAGGAATACCTAGAGATCATGATCTTTTGGAAGTCTTAAATCCATGTCCTCCATACTGTGTACTTCAAGAATCATGCTTGCAGAGTTACTGAAGGATGGCTTCTGGGAAAGACTTTACTCTTATCTAACAAAAGATCCTGCATTGGAGATCAGCAACAATTTTAGAATGTGTAGTAGTGATGATTTTCATATATTTTATTACTGAGATTATAAGATATGAGTCTTAAATGGCAAATAAAAATAATCTGTTGAGATAATAAAATTTTGGTGATAAGTTCTGTTTGGTGGTAAAATGCTGTTTTACAACCTATAGAAAATTACTATAGTTAACTATAGTTACATGTTATCTGAGTTTTTGCCTTTGCTTCTATTTTGGTCCAGACCTGTGATTGCGATGGGGTGTTATTGTCTAGAACCTCTGACGTTACACAGGCATACAACTAGACAGTAATGGTGTCGTAGAGAGATACTTAGAGTGTCTTGCCCATGAGTCACTTGATTGTAGTTGCATAACCAGTAGGTGTCAGAAGCACAGTTTGAGTTCAGGTCTTCCTGACTCTGATTAGCCTTCTGTCCAGTATATTACATACTCTGTCTATTTCTTCCAGTATTTGTAATAAGTGGAAAATGATAGAAACTATTAGCATGGGTATTGGTCTATGACATTTAATAGGTCTGAAGACTGGGAAAATTTTCCAGTAATTTCCCTGAAATGTACCTTTCTTCTGCACCCTGGGATGCTGCTGTTGTCTTTTCCATATGAAGGAACACTACTCATGATAAATTACAAAGAGATTTAGGGGTGGGTTATGAAATGCATATATGTAGTTTGAATATATGCTTTTAGAGGTCAAAGTCAAGTATCTCTTCATTGGTCCATATCTCCTACTTAATGTTAATTTTGGAAGACATTTAAATTCTTAAAATCTTAGTATCTTTTTGTATTAGGTCAGTGAATTCCAGGGAGGCTATTCCAAAGTATGTTTGAACTGGTAGGGACTGTTAGCATGACTGAATCTGATGCCATTGTTGTAGAAATAAGGAACTCAGGTCCAGTCTATGGAAGTGACTTGATCAAGGTGATGTAGTTAGTCTAGTGTCAATATCTGGAAGAGACCCTGGGTCAGTTCTCTTGCTATCACAGCATCCTTGCCAGCTACTTAGAGGACTATCAGAAAGGTTACATTTACAGTTATCTGTTTTATAATAAATTAAATGACATTTCATTTCTATTGCCTACATACTCCCCACCTCTTTTCTTCCTACATGTTCTGCTGTACAAAAAAAATGAGAATGCTTTGCATTTATGTAGTATCTTTCATGCAGAAATTTGAAAATGTTCTGACATTGCAAAAATAAATGCTAAACAATAAGTATGCTTTACACTCAGTAATTAGACAATTTATTAGTAAATTAGTAGGACTTTGCTTGCCTTGTTTTGCAAATGAGGAAGCAAAGGCAGAGAAGACATATAAATGTTTTGCTCAAGGTCACGTGTGCTGTTTCTTTAACAGTCAGGATTAAGAATTCTTTTTTTCCTGATTCCCTGTCCTCATGGAGTCTCTCAGCCACCGGAATTTATAAATAAAATCATTTCATTTTATGGGTTAAATTATATTATTGTTGGGTGACTTAAAAGGTTCCACATCATCTTTCATTGGGAGAAAAGAAATTGGTGCCAAATGGTTGAGTTTTACAATTGTAGATAAATGCATCAGTGCTTTTTAATTTTCTTCAGCAAAGTAATATAGGTGCTCAGTTTGAACTTCCAGAGGCTATCTGAATAAGAAAAAAGTCTCTGGAACCTTGGAGAGGGTTATCAGTCTGACAATGAGAGGATCTGCGTTTGGGGAATATTTTACGTTTCAGTGTTTTTTTCTTTTCTTTAGCTACTTCTGCTTAAATTAAAGGAAGCCAGTCATTGTCATGCTCTAGATGGAAGTAAGAAGATGCTTAATTAAAAATTAACTGAGATATTCTTTCTGCTTTCTCCAGGCTGTTATTAGAAGGCAGGGTCTTATGCTGTCATGAGAAAGTTCAGTAAGGGACAGGTATCTTGATAAACAAGAAATCAGTATTTTAATGCTGAAGTAAGAGGAAAAAAATACCCTCTGGCATAATTGTCCTCTTCCTGTATCTCATCAGTGGCCAAGCTCTTTTTAAAAATTAGAGGCAGCAGCCATACATATGAAGCAGAAGGGACCAAAAGTTGGATTGATGAGTATTTAGAAAGGCAAAAGTCTTAAGCCCTTTAATGGATTTTTCTAAGTCATAAGCAAAATGCTAAGGAGAAAAATGACATGACTGGTTTTGAATATCATGGGAAACAGCTGGAATTTAATGAGAGAGGCTTGGGAAGTAGGCACTGGAGTGAAATAAAGGGGGTGGTGAGGAAGAAAAAAGAACTTGGAGGAGTCTATCAGAATGGGCTCTAAGTGGAGAGAGCAATGAGTGTGATAGGAAAACACAGCTAACTGTCATTGAGGGCAGATGAGCAAAGCACGACTTGGGGTTTAAGAGGCAGAGATGGAAATAAAGAAAAGTGTTTCATTGTGTTAAAAAATAAAGGCATGATTGTATAATGTGATTATAATAATGCAGCATTGTCAAGAAGTGGGATTGATTACTCACTCTCTCAAATTTTCCCTGGATGTCATATGGGAACCTAGAGGCAGCTAAGGCAAGATGCAGATGCCTGGAACTCAGCATCATATACAACTAAAGGACCTCAATGAGAGGATGGTTCTTCTGGCCCTGGTTGCCATCTTGCCCACATGTGGTTAGGCATGTTTGTGATTTTAGAGTCTGTCTCCTACCACTACTGAAATGCTGCAGAGAGCAAGGTGGAAAGTATGAATGGAGTGAGGGGGGCAACCTGTAAAACGGGTTCTTAACCTTTTATAATATCTTGGTGTGGCCTGGTTGGCAGTCTAGGTAAGCACATGGACCCCTTATTTTTATATTGTTTTAAAAAAATTCATAGTGGAAGGAAATGCTAACTCTCAGGTAAAGGCTGGCAAAAATAAAGTTGTAATTTTTTTCCCCATTCAAAGTACATGGACACCCTGACCCCTCCCCCCCCCAAAAAAAAACCATTCACAGACTCCTTTAAGATCTGTAGAACCCAGGTTAAGAATGTCTACTGTAAGATATAGCTTGAAGCTTCTGCTTATTCTTCCTCAGTCCTCTGATCTCTAGACCTCCTATGATGGTCAGAGACCATGAACAAAGCAAAGGAGAGACATCTTTTTCTGTCATTCTCTGATACCTGTCATTTTCACATGACCCAGATTTTATTCTAAAGTTTGTTTCATTTTTTTTATTCTCGTGAAATGATTTTTTAAATTTCCAACTTAGATATTGTGTTGGGAAGTTTCTAATTCCTTCAACTAAACCACTGAGAGGAAAAAAAAACACGTTTTTGAGAATAAACATCTGTTAGCTAGCTTGAAGCTGTGATAGCACTTAGGATTTAGCACTTACTGCTGGGCAAGAAAACATCTTCAGTTTCTTCAAAGTTCAGAAAGAGATGCCCCCAAGATGTTTCCTTCTTTTGAAACTTAAATGCTTAATTGGAAGAATTATACACCCTAATTTAGTCATGTAAGGACAAAATTACATATTATTTCAGAGGAACAGTGATTGCCATGTTGTACAAAAAAGACACAGCTGGGTTGCTTCAGTGGAAAAAAAAGCCAGTGCTTTTCGGATGTTATACGGTTAGTCAATAATCCAAATTGAAACAGCACATTGCTATTCAACATATGAGAGGCAGGATGGTGCATTGAAAAGAGCACTGGATTTGGGGTCAGAGTCTAGAAGACCTGAATTCACATGCTAGCTCTGCCACTAATTACTTTATAATCCTAAGCAAGTCACTTTAATATGTCTAGATGTTTCCTCACCTTTATAACAAGACATTTGGCCCTTTCCAGTTCTAAAACCTATGATTCTATATAGACAATAGACTGGATCAGAAGAATGGAGTTCCTGTTTAGTGACAACCTAGCTTTAGCTTTATTAGCTCATAAGGGTGACATATAGATGACCTGGTTATGGCTTCTCTGTAGAAAATGAAATTCTTCTAAAAGGACGACTAAATAAATGTAGCGATCACTAGCGTTTGACTTGTTCAGTCACTCAGTTGTGTTTAACTCTTTGTGACTCCATGGATCATACTGTTAAGGGCTTTTCTTGGCAAAGATACTGGAATGGTTTATTTTCTTTTCCAGTGGATTAAGGCATACAAAAATTAAGTGATTTGTGCAGGGTCACACAGTTTATAAATGTTTGAGGTCAGATTTGAACTTAGGTCTTTCTGACTCTAGGTCCAGTGGTCTGTCCACCGGAGCCACCTACCTGCCTGCTATAAACTTGGCTACCAAATTTATAAATAAGTGGGAAAGTATCTATGGCAACTGTTAGCTTAGACAACCTATTGTTTACTTCATAAAAGAAACATAAAATCAGAAAAGACACGGGGATATGTAAATGCTGAGACTTTTTGCCAGTATAGTGAAAAGAAGGTTGTTTGCCTCATGAAGATTTCTGAAATAGTTGCTATTTTGGTTACTACTGGGTAAGGAGGTTGAAACATAGCTTTTCAGCCTATTGGATGAAAGTCTTTGGATAGCATGATTAATGGTGTCACCACTAAGGATGGGAAAAGGTTAGAATGTCAAAGCTGACCACATTTGTAGGATGGAAAAAAGGAAAGGACACGTTGTTGCTGTGACCTTTTTGGAGGAATGTTGTGTAAAAATCCCATGACACTACCCTACTTTTCAGGCAGTTGAAGGGAAAGGAGCCCATGCAGACTGAATGCATGTAATGGTACTTTTGGAAAGGTTTAAACTGGATGTCTTGCAGTGAAGCCTAAATTTCTAGCCACTTTAGGAGCTGAATTTCTTCCAAGCACAGAAAGATAGGAATCTAATGTAGGGTCAGAACTGGAGGACAGAGCCTTCCTCTCTTCTTGAGCTGGGAAGGAGTACAAATTACCTAAACTTTTCTTGCCTTTGATATACAGGTATACTTTCCTTTCTCTTTCATCATTTCCCCAAGATGCTACTGGAAAACATAACTCAAACTTTCCTTTTCCCCAATAGACTTGAAAGATCTTCTCAATTTGGATTCTCGAGGTCTAAGTTGAGAGAAGGTATTTGCTGTCTTGATGCTTTCCTGTGCTGACCCTAAAGTTGAAGCAGTAGGGCTCTGTACTCATACACCACTGGAAGCTGATCCGGGAAACTTGTTTGAGGCTTCCAGTAACTAACCAATCTCGTCATGGAGCAGACTTTGGCTGCTGAAACCCCAAATGACACTAGAGAAAGTCACTTGGATCACACACCCTGCCTTTTTGTCTTAGTGGATGACAACTATGCTACCACTCATTTTGATAGCTCTTACATCTAGCAAATGGAGACAAATTATTGTCCTCCATCCACATAACCACTGGTGTACTTCTCAAGGGTATATATTTGACTATATTTGATTAAGGGACTCAAGCAATTCTAATGTTGAAAATATTTAAAGTCAATATTATTCTCTTCTGTATCACATTTGCATGAGTCTATCTATCTTTGATAGGCTTCCAAAGAAGCCTATTTCATGGGAAATAGAAAGCTCTATAAATTGCTATGAAAATAACATGCAGGTTGAAATTGCCTTAGGCCCTTAGATAAACAGATGTCTCTTCTCTGCCTTGGATTCAGATCCTGAAAATTATTTTGTTCACTCAATCTCCTCATATAAAGTACTTG
Organism: Notamacropus eugenii; assembly: GCF_028372415.1. NCBI lineage: Eukaryota > Metazoa > Chordata > Mammalia > Diprotodontia > Macropodidae > Notamacropus > Notamacropus eugenii. Next base: position 359,020,124 of record NC_092875.1, on the reverse strand, counting down.
TTGAATACCTACCATATCCAAAAGACTATTGTAGGTCATGCCTGAAGTGTAAAGATGGATATCCTTTCACTCACAGAGCTCAGTCTAGTACATAAGGTACGTATGCAAATAATTGCAATACAGACCAGAGCTAAATGTCATATCAGTGATATAAACAAAACTCTGTGGTGAAATAAATTAGAGTGAAATCAATTCCAGCTGGGGCAGGGAACTATCAGAGTCTAACAGAAGTTTTCCCCTTGGGTTTTCTAACCCCATCACTCTCTGTTTACTCAATTATTTCTATCCCTTTAAAGATGGGTATAGCTTTTCAGTTTATCTTTGGTAGAAGAAAGTCACCAGTCAAGAGGCCTACAGATCACTGAGTTTTTCAGCCTCTGAACCATAATCCTTTCAGACCACAAAATTGTTCCATTCAACTCTGTTTTATTCTAGTTGATTTGAGTTGACCTCCCTTGAAGCATAAAGCCTTCATTTAGAAATTCTAGTTTAGGAAATGGTCCTAGATTTAAAGCTAGAAAGGCCATTAGAGGTCAATTAACTCAACTTCTGAATTTTACAGATGAGAAAACTGACGGCCAGAGACATGAAATGATTTGCCCAAAGTCACGTAGTAAGCAAGTTGTAGAGGTAAGATTTGAACTAAATACATGTATGTATGTGTGTGTATGTATAGATACCTATGTGTATGATATATATTTATATATATCTATCTGATATTTAGTTGCTTTTCAGTTGTCTGACTCTTTGTGACTGCATTTGGGGTTTTTTGGAAAAGACTTTGGAGTGGTTTGTCATTTCCTTCTCCAGCTCATTTTACAGATGAGAAAACTGAGGCAAAAAGGGTTAAGTGACTTGCTGGGGGTCACATAGCTAGTTAAATTTCTGAGGCCAGATTTGAATTCTGGAGAAGGAGTCTTCCTGACTCCAGGCTCAGCACTCTATATATACATTGTGCCACCTAGATGCTATATATGTGTATGTATGTCTCATACATACATATGCATTATTAGGGGCAGCTAGGTGGTGCAGTGGATAGAGCACCAGTGCAGGAGTCAAGAGAACCTGAGTTCAAATCTCACCTCAGACTTGACACTCACTAGCTGTGTGCCCTTGGGCAAGTCACTTAACCCCAATTGCCTCATCTTGGGTCACCTTCAGTCATCCTGATGAATATCTGGTCACTGGATTCAGATGGCTCTGGAGGAGAAGTGAGGCTGGTGACCTACACAGCCCTCCCTCCCTCAAAACAAAGTCAAGTGCAAGTCATGCCATCTTTTCTCTGATGGCATGGTCTTCTTCAGTAATGAAGGATGAACACACATATGTATTATGTAATATATACATATTAGGCATACGTACACATATGTGTATATATATATATATATATATATATATACACATAACATAAAATATATATAATGAGCTAATTATATATCTTATTTGACCACAAAACAACTGTGAATATATTTGTGTGTGTATGTATGTATGTATGTATATATGCATGCATGTATATACATATACATATGAAGTTCTTTGCAAACTTTAATTTATTAAGGGGTATAATGATACAATATTATAATAATATAATATAATAATAAGCAATTTGAAAATGGGAGTTACTTAGTGCTGTTTTCATTTGCCCCTTCATTTTACAGGTGAGGTAATAGGTGCAGAGAAGTTAACTGACTTCCTTAATAGCAAATAGGTAGAGTATTTGGTCCCATTGTAGATGTGAGGTATGAAAATGAAAAAAAAGTGGTGTAATTTTCTATGTTTAGGACTCTTAATGGGGCCATCATAACTGTTGTAGAAAGAAAACCCAGTATTTACAATTTAGGGTCCAAGTCAGTGAAAGGATTTAATTAATCTATAATCAAGGTAGGGAGAAGTTTCACTTGGTCCACCAAGGAGGAAAACCTCTGTGGGGCAAGTGGGCTTCTGAACAGGAGCCATTTGGCACAGGTATTTATAGTATTACAAAGTTCGCTATCAATCACCACTGGCCTCAGGGCTGTTTGTGGTGTTATTAGGCAGAGAAAGATAACTTTCTAATCTGCTAGTTCAGTGTTGACCTCTAAAAGGGATAGCATAGTTAATGTTTTGTTTGCACTTGCACAAGCATTGGAGTAAAAGAAGGCAAACCATAGGGGTTAGATATGGCTGTTGATCTTCACTGAAATGGAGGCTTATTCTAGAAATGGTATTACTCTTCAAGAGAAAGAAAATAGAGCCTCTCTACACCTCTCCAAAAGGTACCCTTTACCTACCAGTTTGTTTGATGATGGTAACTGATTGTGAACAAGAATTCCATCCCCAACATATTTTGTAATCCTTTCCTAAATTTGGTCACAAACTGGGAACTTCAATCCAAAAACAATTTGGCCTGGAAATCCATGGAATTTTATGACTTCCATTAGGAAATCCTGCGTTACACATAATATCAGGTAGCAGAGTCTGGAAGAGTCATTCATGGCTACAAAGATGGTGGCATAAGCTTTGGGTAATTTTTTTTTTCTGCTTCCTTTATAAAATGTATTTGTACTGTATTTTATGTGTTCTTAGGACATGGTCTCAGATGCAAGTTAATTTAAAAAATGAACCCATGCTATGCTTTCAATAGAGGTATTAAACTCCCAAATAACACAAAAACCTTTTAACAACAGGTTCCTGAGAAAAAATACCTTAACCCCAATTATAGGCACTTTAGCCACTTGGGCAGAACAATGAGGAGACAAATTGGGCCAGATGGCCTTTGGGGTTACCTCCAATCACATCAGTTAGCACCCCCTGGGCTTCCTTCTATATGAGACTTGTTAATCAGAGGCACTCATAGTGAATAACTGAGCTCCCTTTCTTAAATGTTAAATCCTCACTTGTTTATTTCTGGATATGACTGGATTTAGTAACGATTGAGTATATATCTTGCCCCAGAGCAGAGGGCTTTCATTATAGGCAGGTTTTTTTAATTTGTTTTCAAAAATTACTTCAAGCAACAACCCCACTAGATTTAAATGCTGAACTAGAAATTATGTATACCAATCCCCAAAGTGGAAAAATACCCCATAGTGAATTTTACCTGGCTCTATTTTTAATGACGAAGTCATGTAAGGTGCTCTTCAATATTTGGCAGTGTAGAATAGTAGAAAAAGCACTGGACTTTCATAAACCAGAAGACCTGGGATCTAGGTCTTACTCTGTTCTAAAAAGTCTTGTAACTTTGGGAACGTCTGAGTTCTTTTCCTCATCTTGAGGAAATTGAAATTTGGAATAAAAAGAAAAAGATCTGTAAGACTGCTTTCAACTTTAACGTCTATTACTGGGGTAAGATAGTACATGCTTGCAATCTTGCTCCTGGGGAAGGTTGAAGCTGGTGGATCTCTTGAGCTCAGAAGTTTTGAGTTGCAGTAGGGCCAAACTGATCTGGTGTCCACATTAAGTCCAACAGCAGTATGGTGAGCCCCTGGAAATGGGAGACAAGGAGGCTGCCAATGGAAAGGATAATTGGCCCCAGTCAGGAAAACAAAGTAGGTCAAAGCTTCTGTGCTGATCGATGTTGGGGTTAGCCCAGTGAGTCCAATAAATTTTTTCCCTGAGAAATCCAAACTTAAAAAAGAAAAAGTACTCTAGTTAGCTATTAATCAAAATGTTTTACCCCTTTGAACACAAGCTAGAGTGCTAGTTCTCACTGGATAGTTCCCCGTTGAGCCAGGTGTTAGAGGCCAGACAAATGCTATTCTTCTCTTAGTTCAGGTTTCATTCTGGGACAAAATGAGGCACTTGTAAATCACTGAATACTTACAAAAGGGGGGTTTATTTTGCCCTAATACTACAAAGATATGCAACAAGTATATATGGTGGCACCTTTCCTCATTTTTGGTAGACACTGCTTCCCTTATCTCCTTATGGAAACACATCTGGTCAGCAGATGTATTGAGATGTGTGAGACTCTCATAGTCTCAGGCATCCACCTAGGTCGAGAGGCCCAGACGCCATGTGACCAGGCCTTTTTATGTTCTTAGGTGACCAGGAAACTCCAGGAAAGCTGGGGCCAGTCAGATCATGGAAATGTTTCATCTCTTTTTAGAGAAAACTAAGGGAAGGAAGAAGGGTGGGCTTAACCATGTTGTGAGGAAACTGACAAATATTAGTCCTGATCACAACCACTTTGGGGCAGCAAATCCCTCTATTTTCTAGCATACCAAGCTTGGAGAAGTGATTTGATAACAATTTCAATTACACAGTAATGGATATTAGACATGACACTATGAAAATGGGTCCTCAGTGAATTTATAAGTGTCTTCCATGATAGAGTGGGTGCTGGCTACCCTCAGAGTCAGAAAGACCTGAGTTCTCATACTCCCCTCCCATAGTCAAAGTCTCTCAGTGCTTTGAGCTAGCAGTTCTCAAAATGTGCTGAGGAGAGGAAACCCCTGGAGGGTTCTGGAGGCTAAAATTATTTTCATAATGATGCTAACAGTTTAATTTCTAATATGGTAAGTATCAATAGATATAATACAAACATGTATATCTAACATAACATATAACAATATAACATACAGAAAAACTTTTTGGGGTGGTTTTCAATGATTTTTGAGAGTATAAGGGGTCCTGAGACCAAAAAGTTTGAGAACTATGACTCTAGGAAATTCTTTAATACTATAAGTTACAGATAAAATGTCCATCTGCTTTGGTAGATATAATTTCCTTTCCTGGGAATTCCCTAAATGAATGAAATCCCTATATCCTGTTTGTGTTCAGAGGTATCACAGAAGTGAATATTCCCTTTCATTGATTAATGCTGAAAATATGCATGTAAATCAGACTCAAAGAATATAAGAACCCAAAGAGACCTTATATTTCATTTTATCTAACCTCCCCAATTTATATTCAATCATTTATTAGGCACCTACTATGTGCCAGGCACTGATAAGTTATGGTTGATGTTGTTTGTCCTTCATTCTCTAAGAGGACTATGCCATCAGGAAGGTGTTGCCATGGCTTACAGGTGAATTGGATTTAAGTGAGGGATGGCTGTGCAAAGTCACCAGCCTTACTTTCTCCTCCAGAGCTATCTGGGCCCAGTGGCAAGATATAGATCAGGATGACTGGAGTTGGCCCCAGACTGTGTAAGTGCTGAGAATATGAAGAAAGGCAAAAGACATCTCCTGTTATCAAGGAGATAATAGCTGAATGGGGTAGACAACCTGCAAGTAACTATTTGCAAACAAGCCATATTCAGGATAAATTGGAGATAATGAACAGAAGGAAGGCATTCATGCTAAGAGGAAATCAGGAAAGGATTCACAAAGAAGACAGAAGCCAGTTCAAGAGGCAAAGATGAAGAGGGATTATTCCAGACTTCAGAACCAGCCAGTGAAAATGCCTAGTTAAGAGACAAAGTGTCTTATTTGAGGAATATCAAGGAGGCCATTTTCACTGGATCAAAGACTATGGATGGATGAGTACAAATGAGAAAAGACCAGAAAAGTAGGAGTTGTTCAAATTAGGAAGGGTTTTACACATTTAAATAGAGAATTTTGTCATTTATCTTGGAGATGGTAAAAAGACACTGGATTTATTTATTTATTGAATAAGGGATGTGGGATGATGTGGTCAGACTGTTGCTTTTGGAAGATGAATTTGCCAGTTGAGTGAAGAATGGACTACATTAGGGAAAGATTTAGGAAAGGGAGAGTAACCAGGAGACTATTGTAGTGGTGTAGGTATGAGATGATGAGGACCTGCACCACAGCGGTGGCAGTGTCCAAGGAGATGAAAGGGCATAAAGAAGAGATGCTACACAGGTAAACTAGATAGACTTGGCAACATATTGGATACAGAGGGAGAATGTGGAGTCTGGGTGAATAGGAGCATGGCAGTACTCTCAACATTAATAGGGAAATTAAGAAGAGCAGAGGGTTTTGGGGAAAAGATAATGAGTTCCTTTTTGTGCATGCTGAGTTTAAGTTGTCTATGAGAAATCTAGCTTGATATATCTAAGAAGCAATTAGAGATGTGAATCTGGAGGTCAGCAGAAAAGTTGAGGCTGGATAAATAGATTTGAGAATCATTAGTATATTGTTCAGTGTGTATATATATATATATATATATATATATATATATATATATATATATATATATATATATATATATATGTATATATATGTATATGTATATACTGAATCCCATATACTGAATATATGGTTCATGGATCATACTATGCCAGGCCCTTCTATCCTCCACTATCTTCTGAAGTGTGTCTGAGCTCATATTCATTACTTCCACGATACTGTCTATCCATTCTATTCTCTGCCATATCCTTTCACTTTTGCTTTTAATCTTTCCCTACATCAGAGTCTTTTCCAATGAGTCCTGTCTTCTCATTATGTGTCTAAAATATATAAGCTTCAACTTCAGGATTTGACCTCCTAGTAAATAGCCTGAATTAATTTTTTAAGTATTGACTGATTTGATCTCCTTGTTATCCAAGATCCTGTCCAAAGTCTTCTCCAGCACCACAGTTCAAAAGCATCAGCTCTGCTCCACTCAGCTTTCCTTATAGTTCAACTTTCACAACCATGCATTATTAGTGGAAAAAAACATACCTTTTACTATATGGACCTTCGTTGGCAAACTGATGTTTCCGCTTTTTAGTGTGCTGCCCAGATTTGTCATAGCTTTCCTGCCAAGGGGCAAGTGTGTTTTAATTTCATGACTGCAATTGCCATCTGCAGTGATCTTTGAGTCCAAGAATCATCAGTATAGAGATGATAATTGAATCCATGGAAGTTGATAAGATGATCAAACAAAATCATATGTAGAGAAAAGAGAATAGGACTTAGAAAAGAGTATTGAGGTGCACCCACAATTATCCAATATGACCTGGATGAAGATAGAGCAAAAGACTGGTTAGAAGACTCAGAGAGATTGAACTTGCTCAAGGTCATTCTATCCCAAGGGACAGAATCAGGACATGAGCTTAGGTCTTCTGATTTCCAGTTCAGTGATTGTTCTATTACATCAATCTGCCAAATATTTTTAGTATTAAATATTGTCTTTCTTTTTCAACTTGGCGCTTTGCTAGGCTCTTGAGATACAAGTACAAAGGATGAAGCAATTCTCACAAAGACCTTGCATTCTAATATCAGTTACCACAACCACCTTAGTAAAGAGCTCCATTCTCTTTGCTTTTAAGTTTGGGTTTTTATGAACATTAGAATATTGATCTTTAAGACTAAAGAGAATATTGTATTGGTAGAGGGAGTATCCTTAACTGGCAGCTGCCTATACCAATGAAACCACTGTCCCCAGGATTATTGGGATAATATTGGCATAGAGATAAAAGCTCTATCAACTTTAAGAGCTTAAAGTGGGAATATTATTCTCAGTATCCCTAGCTTAAATTTCCAATGCATCACAATCAAGGTAAAAAAAAACAAAGGATGACAGAAGGACTTGACCTCCTTCCTCATAGCTGAATCTTGCTTCTCATCCTCTACAAGAATGGAAAGTATTTGCAGAGTTTCTTCTGAGAGTTTTACAATGCACTAACTTTTCTGGAAGAAGAGTCACAGACCTCTCCTTTAATCCAGTTATAGGATTATGGATTTTAGACCTAGAACGAGCCATAGAGATCATCCAGTTCAATCCCTAAGGCTGAGGAGGGTGAAGTAATTTGTCCAAAATCCATATGGATTCAGGATTAGATGTTGAGCTCTTCCTGAAATATATTCTTTCTTGTCTTGTACATAACTGATCTTTAATCAATCTTTGTTTCACTGAATTGATTAAAATGAAATTACTCCTAATTTTGAGTGTAATTCTAATATCTTGGTGTTTAAGAAGTGATTTTGTTCTTTAATTCTGTTATTTGTGGATATACTCTCTTAGTTCACTCACACACACACACACACACACACACACACAGAGTCTCTTTTATAACTTTCTGATTTTAACTAAAGCTGAGTTTTTCTTTTGTTTACTATAGATGTTAATTTGAGCATAGAGACCTTAAAGTGTCTTTTGACTTCAGTCCACACCTCTGCATTCCAGAGGTTGAAGGTTGTCTCCAGATTCCTTTCTCACTTGTGTTTCTTGGTCAAAATATACCTATGTCCCATTAGTCAATTAATGGCACATAAAACTTTGAAACACCAGTGGGAAAAAAGATATGATTTTTATATGTGAAAAAGAAGATGAATCCTAGCAACTTGACATGACACTCATATTATTTGGAGCTAGTTTCTGCAAATGTATTCTTTTTTTTTTTTTCAGCATGGTGAATCATTTGTGCCTATTTTTCAAATGTATTTATTTAAAGCCCTTTGACGGATTTGTTCATTTCAAGACAGGCCCATGGAGAAAAATCACCATATAAATCTTCAAATAAGCAATAAGTAAGAAATGCCATTTTTACTGGAGTAGAATATCAAGGGCCACATGGGAAAGACCTTGTTTCTTACAGAAGTTGTTTATGAATATCTGTGCAATACTTTTCCCTGTTTTCCTACTGGATTTTTTCTGGCCTTCTCCATAGGGGTGGACAGACTATGCCTCCACCTGAGAGAAACATTTCTTGGGGGGTGGGGATGGGGTTGTTCTGCCTTGGAATCAGTTAATTCGGTTCGGTGGTCATTATTAATTCTGGCTCACCCTGTGATTTAAAGCACAATTGGAACTAGTAAATATAAAACCTTACCTCAACACCTTGACTGTTTTTCTTGGCACTCAATTCTGCCTCTAAATTGTGAACACAGTTTTAGTGCTACTGCTCCGGGAGATTTTGTTTCAGATAATAGGACTATAGGTTTGAGATTTGGAAGGGAAATTCATGGATCATTTAGTTCAATACTTTCATTTTACAGGTGGGAAAACTGAGGACTGAAAAAATAAGTAACAATCCAATCCAATCAATAGTTTTCTAGTGTCCATTGTGTGTTGGGCACTGTGCTGAGCTTACAATTAATAATAATAATAAAAAAGACAGTCCTTTCCCTCAAGAAGCTTATAATCTAATGAGGGGAGATGACACACAAAAGGATACAGGACAGTGGGGATGGGAGACACCCAGGGGGGTACCAGGCATTTTTGTCCTAAGGAGTTGAAACCAAACAGAGGAACCAGAGGCAGAGCTGAGAGAGCCCCCAAATCCAGTTTCTGCTCTCCATCAAGGAAGGCACTGGGTCAAGTTTGGTGCTCAGCCCTCTATCCTTCCAATCAGAGGTGGAGGAGACTGAGGGAGTCAATCAAGGCTTGGGTTGAAAATGTGGTGGTAAGTGATGAGCTTAGAGATGATGAGCGTACCCTGGAAGTCACGACTTGTTCCTTGCAGAAAGCCGGGCAGAGCAACAGATACCAAATGGAGAGATTAGGCAGGTAGTGAGCAGCAAAGCTGGAATTAACACATCAGGGTTGAAAGCATGGTACATTTTGCAAAACCCTTTCCACACAAAAAACTTGAAATGGAGGAGGTCCAAGTTGAGGGTAGGGACTGTTTCACTGTGGTCTTTTCATCCCCACCCCCAGCACAGTATTTGGCAAATAGGTAGGCCTTATGAAGAAGGTGGTACAGTGGATGGAGTGCTAGGCCTGGATTCAGGAAGATGAGTTCAAAATTTGGCTTCAGTTACTTACCAGTTTGATGACCTGGGGCCACAGGGTCTGTCTGCCTCAGTTTCCTCAATTGTAAAATGAGGGTAATTACCTACTTCACAGGGTTGTTGTGAGGGTCAAATGAGAGATAACATTTGCAAAGCACTTAGGACAATACCTGGCACATAGTACACATTTCAAAAATGTTTATTTCCTTCCTTAATAAGTACTTATTTAATTTCATTTTCATATTTTATTTAAAAGGTAAAATTTAATGGAGTTACAGAGAGGTAAAATCACTTTGTTGTTGTTCAGCTGTTTGTAGTCGTATCCAACTCTTCTTGACTCCATGCGGAGTTTTCTTGGTAGAGATACTGGATTTACCATTTCCCTTCTCCAGTCCATTTTACAGATGAGGAAACTGAAACAAACATGGTTAAGTGACTTGCCCAGGGTCACACAGTTTGTAAGTGTCAGAGTGTGGATTTGAAATGAGAAAGATGAGTATTCCTGACTCCAGGACCAGTGCTCTATCCACTGTGCTATATACTTGCCTCTATTAAATCATTAGTCCCATGGATAGTAAGGATCAAGTTGATCCTTAAACCAGTGCTCATTCTTCTACATAGATGCCAATATGATTTTCCTAAATCACAAGTCTGACTACATTATCCCTTTACTTAATGAATTCCACTCTTCCCATTTTCTTCTAGGATAAAATACAAATTCTTCTGCTTGGTAATTAAAGCCCTTCTCAGCCAGAATTGAACCTCTAATTCTAGGGCTGTTAAAAGATATTTTCTTGCACAAAACCTGTGGTACAGCCAAACTGATCTTCTCACTGTTCTTCACACATGATATTCCATTTGTCATCTCTTTGCCTTCACACTAGCTATTCCCCATGTTTGGGTTGTACTTCCTCCTTGTCTCTGGCTCACCTTTCTTTCAAAACTCTACTCAAATGCCACCTTTTATATGGAGCTTTTCCTGGTCTGCCTAGCTGCAAGTACCCGACCCACCTCAAATTATCATGGATTTATTCTACATATATTTTGTATATACACATGTTGTGTCCCCCAATAAAATGCTTGCTTCATGAAGGCCAGAAATATTTTATTTTTGTCTGAGTATCACCAGTGTCTAATAAATACTTGTTCTTTCTTCTTTTAAAAACATTATTTCATGTTCTAAACTTGAAAAGTGCCAGTGAACATGAATATTTCTATATACAAAGAATATAGAGAAAGATTATATATGAAAACTCAAATCTCTGGCATGTGACTATGTGTGTGTGTGTGGGTGTATACATAAAAGTGTTGAATTATAAATGTATATAATATATATGTATCAACATTAAGTATTGCATTTATATTTGTATATATGTGGGTATGTATATGTATATATCTAAAGGAAGTATATTAATATTAATTAATAATGCTAAAAATAATACTTGGATTACCTGCATCTCAAAGTTTTTGTGTGGAAAGATTTTGCAAACTGTCCAATGCTTTTAACTGGAGCTGTTAATTTCAGCTTTGCTATTTACTAGCTGCTAATTTCTCCACTGTGCATTTTTTGCTCTGCTTGGTTTTCAAGTAAAAGGCACAAGTTGCTGCTCCTAGGATAAGTTCACCACCACATTACCAACTCAAGCCTTGATTGACTCCACATCATGTGGCCTCCTCTCCCCTCTGATTGGAGAGATGGACAGCTAAGTACCAAATTCCTCTCAGTGCCTTTACATGTATACAACACACACATATACACACATGTACACACACACTATGCGTATATATACATATATGTATGTAGTATGTATTTATGTACATGTGCATATAGGTGTATATATATATATCAACGCTTGATTTTTCAAAGTTAACTTCTTTCTCTCTCTCTCTTTCTGTCTCTTTCTCTCTCTCTGAACTGCCTTCTGTTCTATTCTGTTTGTTTTTGGATGCTTCAATAATATTCCTTGCTTCTTTTTTCTCTTTTTAGGGGTATAGCCATTACTCTTATCAGTCCTCTTCCAATACCTTCACCCAAACCAAAATGAACCTGTCCCTTGTAAGAAATGAGCATAATGAAACAAAACAAATCCATACAAAGTTCATGTCATTCTCATTCTGCACTTCTAATCCAACATCTCACTATCAGAAGATTGTTGACAGGCTTCAACATTGGGACCTATGGAGTAAAGGTTGGTAATTGCAATAAATGGGGTTCTTAAAGTCCTTCCAAATTATTTTTCATTGCATAAATTGTTTTCCTGGTTGTGTTCATTTTAACCTGCATGTCCTATATGCAGGTAGTAATTAACACGTAGTAAGACCTTCCATGTCTTCCCAATCTGGAGTCACCCTATTCATCATTTCTTATAGGCAAATAAAATTTCTTTACAGTCATATAATTTGCCTAGCCATCCCTTAATTGATGGGGACCCTCTTTACTTTCCAGTTTTTTGCTACAATAAAAAGTTCTGATTTTTTTTTAGTAATAGTATTTTTTCTGATTACACATAAGGATGGTTTTCAACGTTCATTTTTATAAAATTTTGAGTTTCAAATTTTTCTCTCTCCTACTCATCATTATCTCCAGTCTCCTAACAGCAAGCATTCTGATATAGGTTATACATGTGCAATCATGTTAAATATATTTCCACATTAGTCACATTGTAAAAGAAGAAATAGAACAAAAGGGAAAAGCCATGAAAAGCAAAAAGAACTCCAAAAACAAAGTGAAAATAGTGTGTTTCGATCTGGGTTGAGATGCCATAGTTCTTTCTCTAGAGGTGGATAGCATTTTCCATCATGAGTCTTTTGGAATTGTCTTGGATCATTGTATTGGCTGAGAAGAGCTAAATCAATCATGATTGATCATCATAAATTTGCTGTTATTGTATATGATGTTCTCCTAGTTCTGCTCACTTCATTCAGGAACAGTTCATATAAGTCTTTCCAGGTTTTTCTGAAATCCTCCTGCTCATTATTTCTAATAGCCCAATAGTATTCCATTACATTCATATACCACAACTTGTATGGCCATTTCCCAAGTGATGAGCATTCCCTTGATTTCCAGTTAAAAGTCTTGATATATATATATTTATATATTCTTTTCCTCTGTCTTTGATCTCTTTGGGGCATAGTCCTATTAGTGTTATAGCCGTGACAAAGTGTATGGAAAACTTAGTATGCTTTTGTACTTAGTACCACATGCTCTCCAGAATGATGGGGCTAATTTACTATTCCACCAGTAGTGCATTATTATACCTGCTCTCCCATATCCTTTCTAACAATCACAATTTTTTTCTTTTGTTGTTGGTCATCTTTGCTAACCTGATTGATGTATGATAGAGCCTCAGGGTTGTTTTAATTTGTACTTCTATATTTTTTCTAATGCTTTGGAGCATTTTTTCAAAGGTTTATTGATAGCTTGAATTTCTTCCTTTCATCTCTTTTGACTATTTATTGGGGAATGGTTCTTGCATATTTGAATTGGTTTTTAATATGTGTATTTCAATAATATGTATCCATGATATACGTCATATATCAGGCTTTAATCCATGAAACTTGCTGCAAAAGTCTTTTCCCTTTTAACTGTTTGCCTTCTAATTTTAACTCCATTGATTGTTTTGTGCAAGTGTCTTTCAATTTTATATAATCAAAATTTTATATTTTATGTGTCCCTTGTTTGATAAAGACTCCTATCCATAGTTGTGAAACTTTACTTCCTTCCCTTTGCTCTTAATTTGTTTATGATATGATCAACTAGATCTGGGTCCTGTGTCTATTTGGAGCTTATTATGATATATGGTTTGAGATACTGACCTCAACATAATTTTGCTAGATTGCTTTTTACTTCTCCAAAGTTCTGTCAAATGGTAAGTCATTATCCTAGTACTATTAATTAGGGTCTTTGAGTCTATTGAACACTATACGACCAGGCTTATTTGCTTCTGTATGTAGTGCACCTAATATTTTGCTTGATTATTGGTACTTCTAGGCCCCCTTTCTAACTTTTTTGTTTCCTTAGATAGTTTAGATAGTCCTGACCTTTTATTTCTCTAGCTGATTTCTATTTTTTTCTTCCTCTGACATATAATTCTAGTCAGTTGTTCCTATCTTACTACATATTTGGTTGGTGCTAAATTTTGTGTCTTATGGTAGTTTAGTGAATATATTCTGTGATTTCCTTTTTTTTCCTACTTTTTCTCTGTTTCTTCCTTCTCTGTCTCCTCCTCCTCATCTTCTTCCTTTTCCTCTTCCTCCTCCCCCTTTTTCTGCCTTCTTCTCCTCTTTTTCTTCCTCTTCCTTCTTCTCTTCCACATCCTTTCTCATTTTCTTTCCTTTCCTCCCTATTTTCTTCCTCTCCTGGGAGCTGATGAGGTAATATACTGTATTATTCTTTGTTATTAATCCTAACCCTATGTATCTTATACGAATAATGTAACTAGTATGGGACCACAATTTAGTGATTCAATAGTTATTTTCAAAGTAGTCACCTAATGAGGCCACTCATGCTGCCCTTGCTCTAAACACTTTTGGAGCTCAATTTGTCATTGACCTTGAAGTTGCCTCAGATGTATTCTTTTCAACATCCTGGGGTGGTGCACACAAATTTTTGTCTTTTCAGGAAGGGAATAAGAATTTACAAAGTGCCTACTGTGGTCCAGACGTTCAGCTAAGAGGGTTTTTTGTTTGTTTGTTTAATGAATGCTATCTCAGTTATTCCTCACAACAACCTAAGTAGGTAGGTGCTATTATTACTCACATTTTAGATTTGAGGAAACTGAGTTTAAGTGACTTGCCCAGGGTTACATAGCTAGTGTCTGAGACTGGATTTTATCGCAGGTCTTTGTGGCTCTGGGCTCAGTGTTCTCTCTATTGTACCATCAGCTGCCTCTGCTTCTTTTAAGGAAAGACATTCTGAGTGTGATTGTCCTGATGAACAGGAGAATCTCTAAGAAAACTTGTACAAACAGTTCTCAGTGCAAACTTATGCTGATTTTCCACTTAATAAGATACTTAGATGAAGGTTGAGTTTCTAGAAAATTAGAGCTCTGTCATTTAGGTTTCCTTAGATCTCCTGACTTCCTTTGCTGAGTTATTTCAGCTCTCTGGATGATTTTTTGTTTTTTAATTTAAAACTCACAAATCAATTTAAACCAGTGAATATTATGTGGCCTACATTGATTGTACCCTCCAAAAATCAGTCATTTTTATCTAAAAGACAGAAAGTTATATTCTATCTTTCAAAGGAAAAATAAGGACAAATATCTTGCTCAGAACACTCTGCCTTGAAAAATCGTAATTTTATTATTATCTTCTCCTTTCCAAATGAAATTGCTAAGTAGTTTCAAATGCTGGGTAGAAATTCAGATTTTTAGAAAATACTGCTTTTAACAGAAATTCTCATACTATGAGTACAAGGGTGGCATGTCAGGGCAAATTACTTAGCTTCTTGGTCTCAGTTGACTCATCTATGAGATGGAGATGACACTTTGGCTGATGAAGGCAGGGAACTGGACCAAATGATCCAATGAGGTCATTTCCAGCTCAAAGATCTTGTGATTCCAAGTATAATTAACACTAAATCACAGACTTTTTTGAACTAGAAGGGCACTTGAGGTCAGGATGCTAGAAGACTTTAGGGCTGAGAGGAAGGGAAACATGAAAGCAGGATGTTATCTTCATAGCCATCACCACTAGTAGAACAGCTAAAGGCTGCAGATGTTTCATTGTAAGGTGACAGATGTTGGTGGGCTGAAGTAGGGGTACCCACAAAGCTTTGGCCACTGAGACAACATTTGAAAGGACCAAAAGAGTGGGGGGGGGGGAGAGAAACAGTGTGGCCAATGGAATAAGAATGACAGAAGATGTGGCAACCATGGAGAGGGAGTTCAAGGATGAGAGAGAAAAACATCAAGAATATGGGAGTAGTCTTTTGTCTTGTTCTACACTGCCCTTGAGGCCATTGTTCCATTCATGTTGAACCATGGGTGAGCTCAGTCACTGAAGCATCTTCACTGGAAAGCTATCAAAGGGTAGAATCAGAAATCCCAGCTAAGGAGGCAGAGCCAAGATGGCGGAGTAGCAGCACACACTTTCTAGAGCACTGCCCCCAAGCCCAGTCAAATACCTGTAAAAATAGCTCTAAACAAATTCTGGAGCTGCAGAACCTACAGAATGACAGAGCAAATCTCCAGCACAAGACAGACTGGAAGGTTGTTGGGAAGTGTCTATTGCGTCACACAGGGGGCAGGGCACAGCCCAGTGTTGGCCATGTTGGCACAGACAGGACCTGAGCAGGCCTTGAGGAGACTGAATCTCTCACACATGTGGCAGTTGCAAGACTTCAGGACCCCAAAACATCAAGGACAAATTAGAAGGTCAGTGGAAAAAGCCTGTGGGACCAGTGTGGGAGAGTGGGGTGGTCTGGCCTTGCCCCCAGGGTGGTAGCGGGGAAGGAACCCACAGCAGCCACAGTAGCAACAGCAGCAGGGGCAGAGACTGTTTCTGGAGCTTTAGGGCCACAGATTGTGGGGGAATCTAGTGACTGACAGTATACCCTCTCAGCCCTACCAGAAGCTCAGATCTACCTTGACAAAGAGCTCAAAAGTCAAGTAAATAGCTGGGGAAAATGAGCAAAAACAAAAGAAAACAAAAAAAGAATCAGACTATAGAATCTCACTTTGGTGACAAGGAAGACCAAAATATGTAAACAGAAGACAACAAGGTCAAAGATCCTCCATCCAAAGCCTCCAAGAAAAATAGGAATTGTTCTCAGGCCATGGAAGAGCTCAAGAAGAATTTTGAAAATCAAGTAAGAGGAGTAGAGCAAAAATTGGGAAGAGAAGTAAGCGTGGTGAAAGAAAATTATGAAAAACGAGTCAACTGCATGCTGAAGGAGAACCAAAAAAATGCTGAAGAAAATAACACTGTAAAAAATAGACCGACCCAAATGACACAAAAGATCCAAAAAGCCAATGAAGAGAAGAATGCCCTAACAAGCAGAATTGGCCAGATGGAAAAGAAAGTCCAAAAGCTCGCTGAAGAAAATAATTCCTTAAAGATTAGAATGGAGCAGATGGAAGCTAATGACTTTATGAAAAATCAAGAAATTATAAAAGAAAATGAAAAGAATAAAAAAATAGCAGATAATGTGAAATATCTCATTGGAAAAACAGCTTACCTGGAAAATAGATCCAGGAGAGACAATTTGAATCCACCGATCACCTCCTGAAAGAGATCCCAAAAGGAAAACCCCTCAGAACGTTGTAGCCAAATCCCAGAGCTCCCAGGTCAAAGAGAAAATATTGCAAGCAGCCAGAGATCCCAGCTAGCATCAGGGTGGTGAGTGAGGAAATGTGGCCAGAAAAGAAATATTCTCAGAAGCTGAATTGCCTCAGTTTAAGACATTAACTCTCTGAGACATAGTGAGTGGAAGAGCATTGGAAATGCTTTCTGTCACAGGGGGCAGTTGACAGAAAATCTATGCAACTGAACTATACTATTGAAAATTTTGAGTTTAGAGCATGCCTATAGACTAGCTAAGGGACTACCAAGTCTGGCAGAAGTCACAGATATTCAATTGAATGATACCACTTTGAAAAAATATTTACTTGTATTCCTTTTGCTGCTGTGAGGCTGAGTAAAGATTGTACATAGTAAAGTCATCTTTATGTGATCAATTCATTAACCTAGGCAGATTTGATTGGATAGAAACAGCTCAAAGAGAAAGGTGGTGGAACTTTCCAGTGGATTTGGGCTTAGGTGAGATTCTATTTGAATAATTCTATATTGACCACCACCTAATGTAATAAAATAAGTTCTGCTCATGCCAGTGGACAAAATCAGGTGATAGATGTTTCCAGCACTCTGAAAATAGAAAGCTTGCCATCTCTGGAACCCTTCCTTTAGTTTTAGGTGGAGTATAGAACTACTAGGATGAATGTGGGATTGCTAAAAGCCTCATCTTTATTGTTGAACAAGATCATGCAAGTCAGTCAGTCAATAAGCATTTACTAAGTACTTACTGTGTGCCAGGCCTCATGCAAAGTGCTGAGGATACAAAGAAAGGCAAAAGACAGTTCCTGCCCTCAAAGAATAATCAAATGGGGGAAGCCAATATGCAAACAGATATGTACAAACTATTTATAGCATGAAGAGGAAATACTCTATAGAAGGAAGACACTAGAATTAAGAGAGATTGGGAAAGGGCTTCCTTTTGAAGGCTTTTATTTTGGTTGGTTGGTTGTTGTTCTTCATTCTTGAAGAGGATCAAAATGATACTACTATGCTAGAGTCAAGTTACACTGTGTCCAACTAATCAGACCAATACAAAATCAGCATGCTCTACCACAGGTCAAGCACAAATAGTCCATGTGAACATTTGGGGTGATTTCTAAACTTTTGCATTTTGTGTTTCTTTTGAGCTGCTTCAGTTCTGCTTTCCCCATAGAGCACAGCACTGTCTCTGAAATGAGCATGCCATGTTGGGCAGTCCTGTGCCAGTGTCTCCCATGTCACACAAATCAATTTTATGCAGAACTCAGACAGGGCAAACATTCATATGATGGTCAGAAGAAGCCATTCAAGGACACTCTCAAGGTCTCTCTTAAGAATTTTGGAACCGATTGTGTAATGTGGGAGACACCAGCACAGGACTACTCAATTTTAACTGGGATTTGAAGGAACCAAAGCAAGTCAGGAGGTAGAGATAAAGAGGTAAAACATTCCCAGAATGTAAGAAAGCCAGAAAAAATGTCCTGAGTCAAGAAATGGAGTGCTTTGTTTGGGGAACTGCAAGAAGTCATCAAGGTCACTAAAACAAAGAGAATGTTTGATGGAGAAAGGATGTACAGTATAAGAAATCTAGAAAAGTTGAGGGGAGGCTAGGTAACAAAAGACTTTGAGTGTTGAACAGAAGATTGTTTTTGTTTGATTCTTGGTGGAAGAAGTCACTAGAGTTTATTGAATAAGGAGAGGGTGGTTCATGGTTAAAATGGCACATTATAAAAATAACTTTGGTAATTTAATGGAGAATGAACTAAAGTAGAGATAGATTTGCGGCAGATAGACCAACCAGCAGCCTATAACAATAGTATAGGTGTAAAGAGATGTAAGCCTGTACTAGAAGAGCAGCCGTATCAGAGGAGAGAAGGGGGCATGTTGGGGAAAGTGGTTAGTGCAGATGGCCTGGGAGAGAACCGAGGAATAGAGTGATTGGAGATCATGGTATGGATAAAGAGTAGGGTTTGGGATGGGAAGGCAGAGGGAGAGGTAAAAAGTCAACGGACTGTGAGCAGATAAGGTAACTTCAGAGTTGTTGAACATGGAGGTAGTGCCCTTGTGAGTAATGGCAAAATGAAAGGTATGATTGTCTTTGTGTGTGGTTGGAAAGGAGTGGAGGGGTATAGGTAATGGGAAGTGAGTGGGTTGAGGAACTAGGATATTAGGGTGATGAGAGACAGTCAATATGTGTGTTGAATACCTTTCCTCCTGTTAGAGAAGAAAGATTGTGAGCCATATATGGAACTCATTGAAGAAAATAAAGGGAGTATTCTGGAGATCTGTAATTACTAGGATTTTGACTGGGTGGAAGATGTGTACTGTATGAACCTCAAAGAAGGGGAGTTTACTGAATGGTGGTGATAGGGGGAGACCCCAAAAGTGGCAATAAAGAACAGGAAATATTCCAACTTCTCTACCTTGACCAGTAAGCTAAAGGAACAAGTGAAAACACAGGCAGCACTGGAAAGGGTAACCAGGGAGACTATATCATCAATGGGGAGGCAAGTCTCTGTGATAATCAGGAGATAGAAGGAATGGGAAACGAAGAGATCAAAGATGAAAGCAAGTTTGTTGCCTATGAAAATGGCATTCCAGAGGTCACAGTGAAAGAAATGGATAGTGTTCAGTTAGCACTTCGGAGTAAGTAGGCTGAGGAGGATGGGAATAAGAAATCAAACAATAGGGGATGTGGAATAGGGTTTGGATGATGACCTACAGGAGTTCAAAATTGTTGCGATTTATAGGATATGGCCAATTGTGAGTATTTTATTCATTGAGAAGTGCCTTTCCTCTTTCCAGTAGAGACCAGAAATTAGTCAGCACAAACAGACAGCTCAAGACTAAAGACATTGTTGTAAGCCAAACAATCAGGTATAAGGTCTCCTTTTCTCTTATCCTCTTCCCTTCAGAGACTGCAGATAAGACAGGAGAGGGTTTAGCAGGTATGGAAGTCACACCAGCACCACCTTTCTTAATCTCTTCCTTCAGGAGACTAGAGATCAGCCAGGAGATTGCTTAGCAGGAGATGGAAGGTTTGGAAGATGGAATAGGTGTGCCCATAATGCCCATGATGCTTTTCCTCTTCCTCTTGTTAGAGACCCACTTTACACACAAAAGGGTATCAAGGAAAATTTATTAAAATAGAGTTGAGAGGAGGGAGTGCCTCTGAGTTCATTATGAATGGGTAACTTCCCAGTAAGGCTACAGGAAGACTACAACTTGTTCAGACCAATGGGAGCTTCTTAAACTGTTTTGAATTTTGGACCGCCTGTGACACCATCCATTGCCACATGACTTCATGTTCTCTCTGATAGGCTTTCCCTCAAACACCTTTTCAAGCTTGTGCATAAGTTTTTGAGCTCTTACCTGACTGTGCTAGGTCACAACCCTGATCACCTGAAACTGTGGAAACAGAACTTCCTTGTTTCCCACAAACTTCTCCCTTTTTCTCTTTATTAGAATGTTTCCATACCTAAATCCAACAAATGCCTCCTCACTTTCTTTTCCCTATGAATCCTTCCCTTCATCTCTCTCCTGTTTATATGAATATGGGAAGGGAGCTGAGTTGATCAACGCATTAACAAATAACAAGGGGACAGTCCCCTTTCATAAGTACAGACATAGAGACTCAGAAGAAAAAGGTAAATCCATGATTTGTCCTTTTAGAAGCTCCATCTCATACAGCAGTCTCTGGAGGAACATCATCTGATGCAGTTTTCTGGTCTGGATGCTCGTTCAAACCATCTTAAGCACAGCATCTCAGCATCTTCTTCCCTTTATCTTCTAGTGGAAATCCAGATGTCCAGTCTCTTACAAGATTGACATTAATACAATTTTCTGTTACCATTCCTAAGCTTTATACTCATCACTTTTACAAACTCAAAACTGGAACTTTGGCCAATTGTCATGTTTAAGAAATTTACATTAAAGCCCACTTTTTGCATTTACATTAATTTACTATTTTTTTCCCCATCAGGAGGATGAGATTTCACTAAGGAATTAATAACAGGCTCCAGTACATACATAAATACAATAAATAATTTTTTTTAACATAGTACATATCACACCATAAAAAAATTCCAACTTCTGGTCAAGTGATGCTTCTCTTAAAGCTTTTACAAGATAGACCACAAACCATTCTTCTTTTAACATTAACCAGCTGAGACGAGAATAATATTAGCTAAGTATGCTAACCTCACAGGCCCTCAATTTAACTGTCTCCATGCTATTGCTAAGAATTAAAGGATCTTAACTTACTGGTTATTGGTCTAAAATCCTAAGCTTAATAGCTTAATTTTTGGACTTAACCTCAGATGTTCCCCTACCTATTATTTAATAGATCTTGTATTATGCTTAGAAAACTTTTGATTATAGGAAATTGCCATTAAGAGCAGGGACATTTCAGGGAAACAACCTCTCCCTAACTTCATGTCAATTCCAGGAAGGACTATATTGTCAACTGGCATTTAGCCAGGCTTAAAGTCTGCCTGGTGCCAGTGGGGAAATTGAGTCAGGAGGATCCTACCTCAGCTCAGGTGGAACAGACATTCTCCCAACCTTTCCATGAGATCATCTTTTTGCAGTTCATGCCTTCATCTCACAGGCTCACTGGCATCATGGATCAGTGGCTCAGACAGCCTTTCTTACTATCCACCTGGAGTTAGACTCAGAAGAACAGTCAGTTAATAGTCCCATAAATTTTAAAATAGCAAGCTCCAATAATATGTTTCAGATATGACTATAATTTCACATTGGCAAAGGAACATCTTCTAATGCAAGTCTTAAGTAGCTTGCATACCTTTTTATGCTAGTTCTAGTTCCTGATTAAATAACAATCATAAAATCAAATTTACCATTAAAATCATGTTATTAATCTCTAATAGATTTACTTCTGTTTCCCAAGCTTCTCTACCCCTTTCTAACCGTGCTCTGTCTAAAAGAATTAAGTTATACATATGATAAGTTCAAACACTAACTTCAACTTATGCTTATGAAATGAATTCAGATCAAAACAGAAACATTTAACTTTTCCATCCATGCAAAATATTATTAGAGGTTACCTGCTTCTAAGAAACTTAAACTGAAATTTTTGTTTTCCCAAACTGAAGATGTCTCCAATTTAGTCTCATTAATTTTATTCAGTCAGTTGTATTTACCCAGTTGGTCTTTGTAACATGTAAAGACCTTTTTCTAAGTTGGGACCTTTGTTTCCTACCTCAAAAGAGTTTAGTCCCATTTGTCTAACAGGGCCCTGGAAAACCTCACTTTGAATGTCCCTTGGATTTCTCCACTTGAACTTGCTCTTGTGAGGCCCATAAGCCTCTGCCTGTCACCATGCCCAAATCTCCGTTCTATTTCCCACCCTTGATACCATCAATCCAAATCTCCAGGTTACTGGCCATTCCCATCAAGACCATCCCTGGAACCCCCAGGCCACCTGGAGTCACCCCTGAACCCCTTCCTCAGTCTCTCTGTAGATAAGATACATCTTGTTTTAGCATTACTAACGCTCAGATTCCCCAAAAGTCCACCCAATATTGAGAAACCTCAACAAACTTTGACTTTCTTTGGCTGAAAGAAAGCTTGGGTTGAATTCATTTGAACAGGACCCAGCATGTCACTATTTACATCTGAAGCATCCCTAACCTCAACAATTCCATACCATTACAGTTAACTTTAAATCCCAGTCTTATTCTATGGAACAATGATTCAATATCACATTTATACTTTTTCCTTTCCTTTATTTAATTACTCCCAGACCATTCATAAAGAACGTTCTATTTCAGAGATTTTATCTTTCACAAGACTATCCCAGAGTACCTACTTACCTAATTAATTGAAAACAGCAAGATTCCACTACTTGCATTATGCTTACATCTTAAACTACCTGCTTTGATTATAGGAACATGCCATGAAGATAAAAAGCAAGGACCTAATTAGATATTATCTCCACCTTATAGTCAGACTCAGAAATAGTCAAGTAGGAAAACATTCCTTTTCAGAGGAACACAACAGGGAAACTGAGCCAGAAGGATCCCATCCCAGACTGAGGACGGGATTGTTCCCTGACACAAACTTCTGCCTGTACCAGTCATATTCTTCTCTGAGTAGCAGAACACAATTAGTAATGGTCTCAGAGGCTTTGCATCAGATAGCAGGTTTCAGTAATCAAAAATGTTACCAGGACTTACATCTTAAATTTGTCCTAAAAACCACTCACTAGAGATCATTTATCACCAAAACAAGTTCCTTATTTAGGAACTCCATATACAAACAGTTAAAATCAATTTGATACACTTTACATAGAAACTACAACTTTAACAAAGCAAATTTACCCAAGTCTGAGGTGCTGCTGCTTGCTAGCCTCAGATGCTGTAGCCACTTCCAGCTTTTCCAGCGTCAGGGGCCCTGGGTGGGGTTGGCACCCCTCCTTTCTTTGCATAATAGGAAAGAATTAACATCTTTTCTCTGAGCTGCTCTGAGTTCAGATTAGATCATAAGAAGTCCTTCTGTAATAATGACTGGACTTTGAAGGTGAAGGAGGAGATCTCCATGAGGCTGTCTTAAATTTATCACAGAGCTTCCCGGAGCCATAAAATTCCTGATCTCCTTTATCTTGTCCCTTATCTTCGAACCCCCATAAAACCTTTATGTAACAAATTAAGTTATAAATATAAATCTGGTAGGCCTTCCAGAAACTGTACAAAAGATTTTACAAAGCATTTCTTCATACAACAAATATTTTCCTCTCTTAAAACAGTTTTCAATTTATCACAAAACCCTCTTGAACCTAATTGACAAAAATTACAAGAAAAGATCTAGAACCAAGACCTTTGCATAATTACCAAGTTTCCTTTCACAAACATACTTTTGCAAATGCTTGATTTATAGCAAGAACAATTTTAGTTAAAACTTCTTCTTAGTAGCAGAAATAAACTTTTAAACATAAACTTAAAACACACTTCAAACAGCTTCTTAACCAATTCATCATTAATTTAACAATGTAATTCCTAACATAACAACATTTAGATAAATTATTTTTTTGATAGCATAAAATATGTATTTAAAACTTGAAGCAGTCCATTATCCATTCAGGTGAATACAATTTCACATCACCTTACACAGAAATTCATCTCCTTACCACCACATGGACACACACTGTCAACTGATTATCATTTAATATAATGACTAATCTTTTCACAAGTTTGTTCATTCTTCCCTGGAAGAATCAGTTACTTCAGAAATAACATCTTTTTAGCCAAGATTTCAAATGAAAAATCTACCATTATATAGCAAACATTAGCATTTTCACTGCTTATTTATAACCAAATATAAGTTTCAAATTATCAAATTTCTATCACATTCTTTTAAAACCCAAATCTATATATATAACAAAATTCACATTAAAAATTGTAACAATTATTTAGATTAATGTTGCACATAACATATGCCCATCCTTTTGTCAAGCACTTTACAATCATAAATGCCAAATGAGAATATCTTTTTCTGATTTATCCTGATAGGAAGAGCACTCTCAGATGCTGCTCTTTATTCCTTCAGGATATATTTTGGCTTGAATTTTATTAAATCTGGATTTATAATAACTAATAATGTACATTTTAACCCCCTTTTTTCTTAAGTCAAATATTCTTGCTACTTAAAACTTTATTCATAACTTCACATAATCCCTTTTTGCTCCACTTTCTTTAAGAGTTGAAACTGCATCTTCCATCTCCCCTCCCCTCTCCAAGGTTCACCAGACAATGCTCTCTCTCAGTCCCATTCTTGCTTAATCAGATTGGGGAGGTAGGGGGGTAACTTCCCCTGGCACACAGGGTAAAGAGCACATGGATACTCTGCTGTTCCACCCATAATTTTCTCCCTTGGGAATTTCAGGCTATGTACTAGGATAAGCATATAAAGTTCTATAAAAAGCTTGAAATTATACCTGTTCTCCTTGGGTTAGCTTAAAATATGCCAACATTCTAAAACTAGGCTTTGGATCCAGGCAGAGACCTAAGGAACTTAATTTAATGCTGAGAGGGTATTGCCAGACTTACCAGGCAGAAGCTTCCATAGTTTCAAAAGATTAAATAATTCACTGCCTAAGTACTCACCATCCTTGTCTTCATCTTTGAGAATCTGGAGAGGAATGCTTATCATATTTAAGGCAATCTTTTCTAGCTTTCCTGTTGCTTAAAAAAATACTTCAGAAGTTAAGGGCTTAAGAATTCACATATCAAGAGAGCCATATTTTTTTTAAAGTTGAATACTCTGCAAAGAGGGATCTGAAGGAAAGAGACTTTTTCCCTCCCTTTATCTTTCTTTTCACATTCAAAAACTTAATCAAGGTTTAGAGTGCAGAAAGAAAGATTTTTTAAAGGTTTTCAGCTCTCTATTAACATCATTATAAACACACACAGACAACACATTTAACAAAGCATTATAGAGTCCACATTAGTTTCAAATTTGAATTCCCCACCATTGTTTGAATTCCTGGGTCTCTATCCAAGTGCACTCATTTGTTTAGGTCCAACCAGGGAACTCCCAGACAGGGATATGACCAACAAAGAGATTGCCGTACTGAACTTCACTGCATCAGTAAAAGACCGACTCAGAGTACTAGTTTTTGGGGTGGCCTGATCTTTGCAAGGTATACCTAGTTATCAGGACAGCCAGCCAGCAAGTTTCCTCCCCTGTTCCTCTCAATTCCCTGCTCGTGGTCTGATGAATGGAGTAGATTTAACTTACAGGGATTGTAAAAAAAATTTTTTTTTTACAGGAGCATTCTCCCTGTGTTTTATCTCACTCCCCCAAGTCAATGAATCAGATTTCACACTGGATGCCTAATTGTTAGTGATAATGTTTAATATAAAATTTTGGAATAATCTCTTTGTTCTCTCTGAAGCAAACTCAGAGGGTGCCTCTTCCTATGTCAGCAAAAGCCAGCCAAAGCTGACTCTACATTCCTTAAGGAGACCTTTAACCTATGACATATCTTGAATAATGGGACTTTCCTTTGTATCTTATTATCTATAGACACATACTATGTTATGGCATATTAATGGTAAAGAAAAAATAGGCATCCTGGGTTTCTATTGAACATTGTTTGCCCTTTCCTGTGTCAGTTACCTGTTTGGGGCAGGAAGCCTGCCACTTACTAGTGATGGGATTTCCTTCCTTCCTTACCACCTGAGACATATGTTTACCCAGCTTGGAATCTCAACATTTGACTGACATTGCTTTGTTAATTGTCTTGTCTTACTGAATTTATGATTTGCTTAATTAGGAGAGTTTCCTTCTCATGGCAAAATGTACTTAAGACAGATGTTTTCTGTACTAGGTAGTCAGAGTCACCTCTGACTCCATAGCGCTATGTAACTGTTTTCTTTATGGGGAATTGATTAATTAATTAAATCATAAAATGTATGCATTCAGCCTGTTGCCTTTCTTTAACCAAGTTTTCAGGTTAACATTAGGGACACACTTTACACACAAAAGGGTGTCAAGGAAAATTTATTAAAATAGAGTTCAGAGGAGGGAGTGCCTTCTGCATTCATTATGAATGGGTAGCTTCCCAGTAAGGCTACAGGAAGACTACAACTTGTTCAGGCTAATGGAAGTTTCTTATACTGTTCTGAATGTTGAACCTTTGATGACACCATCCATTATCACATGACTTCATGTTATGCTCTCTGATAGGCTTTCCCTCAACCAGTTTGTTAAACCTGCACACAAGTTTCTGACCTCTAACCTGACTGTGCTAGGTCACAACCCTGATCACCCCAAACTGCTGAAACAGAACTTCCTTGTTTCCCACACTCTTCTCTCTCTGGGTTGCCTATTAGCATTCCCTGTTGTTAAAGATATGAGGAAAATTTTCCTCATAGGAAGACAATGTAAAAGAAGACCTGTTGGATTCATCCTTGAAGAGTCTAAGAATAATGTGGAATCATCTTAAACAGTTTAAATTGTTATGGTGTCTAAAGGTGCAGAGGTAATGAATTTGATCTTTTTTTAGCTGTCCATGGTACTTAGACTAGCAGGTTTTATTTCATAAAAGATCTATAGGTCTTGCTACTACTTTGGGGGAGACAAGATGCTCTATGGTACCTTTCTGATTTTAGTAGAATCATTAAGCAAGTAATAGTTGCTTTTCACATAAGTGAAGGAGTTAAAATGCTGTCACAGAGATTGTGTTTTCATGGTCTTTGTTAAGATGATTTGAAACCATAAGAAGGTACACTAAATTGTAATGATTCTGTTAGGTAAAGGAAAACAAGGCTATGCAAGCATTTAAATGGTCAGATTTAAAAGTTAATGAAGTATTCAGAAGCCAATAGAGTGAATACAATGAGACATCAATGTGGCTTTCGGCAATTTGATTAAGAAAGAAATGAGGCAAGAGTTCCATTTGTGTAGTGAGCAGAGAGAAGGCAAAATTTCTCTAAATAATGCATATCCTTTGCAATTGTCCATTCCTTGAATTACTGATCAAAGGGTACCACTAATCCCAATTACTTAATATTTAGCATCTATCTTGTACAGAAAGAGCCCTGCTCTGAGCCCTAGAGGAATTACAGAAGTTTGGCTAAATATGACTCGTCTTCTTGGAGTGTCCAGTTTTAGAGGTGGCTATAGCCCATACACAAATAACTGTAAGACAATGTAAGAAGGGGAGCCCTGTGAGACTTCAACAGTAACTGTCTGGAGAAAGGAAAAACTAGACATAGAAGTGGAAAGGGGGAAGGTCTTGCTATGCAAAATAGTCATTCCTCATCTTAGAAGGTGTTAGAAGCTTGAATGGTTCATTTTATTTATGAAAATGTGAGTGACACAACAAACTTGCTTCTAGGGCACATTCATAATATTTTTTACCTAGCCACTTTAGGTTGTTGTTGTTGTTTGTTCTTTGGTTTTGAAGAGGACCAATGACACCATGAAGTGATGTCTTAACTTGCTTGTGCATTGGATTTAAGTGAGGTAGAGTTGTGAAAAGTTGTCCGATCAATCTCTCTTCCAGAATCCTTGAAGTCCAGTGGCAAGACAAAAATCAAGACAACGGGTGATGTCCTGGGATGCAGTGGATGACATTGGCATCTTCCATATCTGATCAAACTCTAAACCTCCACAGCACCTGCTTCAGCTACCTTCATGGCCATAGGAACAAATTGTTCTCATCTGCCCATTCCTCAGTGGAAAGTCTTCATGTGCTTGGGGTAAACATCCCTTTAACTCACTGACATGTTAACCTGGTTTAGGCAATCTACTGAGATGGTTTTATGGTTTTACTGGGGGTGTAACTGCTGTGCATGCTACAACTTCTTGGAGCCACAGGTGAAAGTTATGTGCTAATCCTCCCTGAACACCCCATATACTCTAAACAGCCATTCTAGCTAGGTATGAGATTCTGAAAGGAGAATGGGAAGTAGAATCACCTGAATTGAGACTGATCATCCTAGGGCAAGATGAGTGCTTAACTGAGGAAAGGAGTTTCTGAGCCAAGAATGACTGTTGAAATATGAGATGCTATATCTTCTCTGGAAATGGCAAACAGCCTAATAGTTGAGGCTATGAGGCAGTCAAAGGGAAAAGTTGTCAGTGGAAAAGAACATTGAAACACTTCAGTTGAAAACAGTGGTTGAGGGTGGGAAAACATGGCAGCTGCCCATTAAAGAGCAAACTCAAGAAGTCCAGTGGTTTGACTCCTTCAAGAAAGATGCTGAGCTATCTGTTCAGTCCAGCCTGGCAACATCCTAGTGGCAAAGGGGCCTTTCTGGCAGCATCTGCACAATAGAAGAGAAGACTATTCATCCCCTTCCAGCAACCAATGCTCACTGGGAGAGTAACCTGCCTGCCCCAATATCAAAACAAGCAAGCCTCATGAAAAGTCAGAGACTCAGCCAAGTGACTGGTATGACCCAGTCCAACAGTAGACTGACCCTTCCAGTTGAGATACTGTTCCTCATAAGGAGACAGCTCCAGGAGAGCAGCACATCCAGAGTAGCTGTCAAAGCCCTTTGAAGACCAAACCAGTCAAGCAGTTAAGTGACCATCTATAACTAAAACCATATCCCATCATGAACTTCATGAGGATCCACTAGAGAAAGAAAGGATACCAAGGCTTTGTGAGTTCTGGAGTTGTGAGTTGTTTGCTGTTGTTCAGTTATGTCTAACTCTTTGCGAGTCCATTTGGAGTTTTCTTGGCAAAGATACTGAAGTAGTTTGCCATTTTTTTCTCCAGCTCATTTTTAGAGATGAGGAAACTGAGGCAAACAAGGCCAAATGATTTGCCCATGCTCACATAGCTAGTAAATGCCTGAGGTCAGATTTGAACTCAGGTCTTCCTGAATCCAGGCCCAGAGTTCTAGCCTCTGTGCCCCCTACTTGCCCCTAGAGGTTATGGTCGTACTGCCAACAAAACTTTAACTTCAGAAATGTTTTCCATAATGACTGGTCTCTATTGTTTATAACCCTGTCTTATTGTGTATATGAGGACATGGCTTTGATTTTTGGAATTTTGTAACTCCTAGTGCTATCCTTCCTTACTCCAAGAAATGTACGTGAATCAAGATTTCCTGCCAAAGATTTTACATGTAGAATCCCAAGGATTGGGATCCCATGTATTTGAAGTCCCTACCCAGCCCTTTCCCCTCTCCCTCCATTCCCCTAGCCCTAAGAGGCTGATGGGGATTAGGGGAGAGATTGGCTTCTATGCACCATAAGTATTTCTATGAGGCATTTGATTCCTCACTTGAGAAAACAAACCGTGTTAATTCTCCTGTCACTTTCCCAATAAGTATTAATTTTCCTTTGTCTTTTGCTTTCATTCCCAAAGCCAGTTGAGAAAGTCTCTGTCCTCCAATTTTCTTCTCAATGATAACTTAACTGGGTCCAAACATTTCCATGGTACCTGGTATCTTAGATAAAACCCCTCTATATCCCCTTTGTTTGCTAACCTTGGGTAAATCTGGGAATATTCCCCTCTCCTACTATCATCCCTCCAGGCAAGACTTTAACTGCTACAACGTTTTACGTAATGTCTGGTCTTTGTAGTTCCATATCCCTTCTTATTAAAGTAGATAAGAATATGTTTTAGCTTCTTTGTATTTTGCTACTATAGTACCAATTATCCCTTAGCTTTCTTCTTAAAAACAGCCAAGAAGGTCTCTGCATTTTTGCCAATTAATAATTTCATAGATAAGTGTCCACTGACAGTCTGATAGCACCTGGAATCATTAATACCATGTTCCTATCATTAGCTAATCTTGGGCAAATCAGGGAACATTCCACATTCATACTCTCATTCAATTAATTACTACATTCAAAAATCCCACAAATGTCAATCTGGAAGTAGAGGGAATAGATAATATCTTGGGATCTACCAATCACCATCTTGAACCTCTCTCAAAAAGGAGAGGCCATTTTTTATTGCACATCAGAGATTATAAAGCTGGGAAGCCATTTTTAGAACTACCACACCTTCACCTTGATCTGGAAGCAGATTTGGAGATCTGAAGCATCCCACTCCAGTTTCCAGATGGCTATAAAGAGTAACCTTTAATTAATCTCCTTTGGACATGTAAATCTCTTCTTTAGGTTTCCTCTTCCTTTTCCTAGATGAATGCTTTGATTAACACTTAATCTTCCTTTGAAAAAACATTTGCTGCCAAATGAGATCCAAGGGTAGGGAACCTACAGTTTAGAGGTTGCTTGTGGTCCTCTAGGTCCTCAAGTGCAGCCTTTTGACTCAATCCAAACCAAAGGGCTGAACTTGAGAACTTAGTGGGCCATATGTGCCTCGAGGCTGTAGGTTTCCCCACCCCTGTTATAGGCAAAGGAAATAGACTGATGATTTCATTGATATAAGGGTTTAGCATTATATCATATGGTTTATTGTGACCTGTGATCTCATTGACTAGAGCTTAAGTTTTATCACTTACCACAGCACCTGATGTAGAGTAGGTACTTAAAAAATGCTTATTGACTGATATAGAGCTATGGTTCTCAAAGTATGGTCTGGGAGCTGGTGATCCCTAAGATCAAAGCTGTTTTCATAATACTATGGCTTCTCTTGATGGGAATGGGATCTAAACACCTAAAAGGAAAAGACCACATCTTTTGGATATGGAAGCCAAAAGGAAAAGCTCTGGACTTTTCCAGGTGACCCAGATTCCTGTTGTTGGTCTGGGGCAAATAGCCTCTCCCAGTTAATTAACTGTCCTTTCTTTGTCTACTCCAGGCCCCACCCTAAACCGATTTTTCCCTCTTTAATTCTTTCTTATTTGTCCTGTATATAGATTGTTTGCACATATTTGTTTGCTTGTTGTCTCCCCCATTAAATTGTGAGTTTATTGAAGACAAATTGTCTTTTGCTTTTTTTTGTATCCCCAACACTTAGCTCAATGTTTGGTATTTAGTGGGGGCTTAATACATGTTTATTGACTGTGATTAATGTGAAAATATTTTAATTTTTAAAATAGTAGGTATGAATAGATATAACCCACATAAACAAAAACTCCTTGGGGTTCTCAGTAAATTTTAAGAGTCTAAAAGGACCTGGAGACCAAGAAGTTTGAGAATCACTGGTACAGGGAACTCCCTAGAGGAGGAAAGGCCCTCTGGTCATGCAGTTTAGCCTCTTTTCTTCAACTTCTGGTCTTAGAGAGTTGCCTGGATCCCTGAAAGGTTGTGACTTGCCCAGTCACACAACCACTAAGTGCCAGAGGCAGGACTATTCAGATCTTCCAGGTTCCAAGGGTGGTTCTTGAATCACTATTGCCAAGTGAAAGAATTGAAATGTAGGAAAAAGCATCAAGTCACTGCTTCATTTTCAGAATCCTTAAATCCAGGAAAATCTTCATTCTACTTATTTTAGTGAACGAATCTAGTCATCCAGTCCCACCTCCACATTTTACAGACAGGAAAACTGAGGCCTAGAAAAGTGAAACAACATCCTCAGGGTCCTTAGACTCAGGTGCTAGAACTCTAGATTCAGAATGTTCACCATTGCCTCACACTACCTTTCTTATTACATACAGAATCATAAGGTTTTTGAACTAGAGACTCCTTAGAGAGAATTCAGGACACTGATGGATTTGCATGTAGAGTAGCTTGGAGAACAATCATTTGAGGAAAAAAAAATTCTTTTTAGCAAGTGCACCTTGGACCTGGTCAGTTTGGTCCCCTAAGCAATGGGACTGTGTTTTGCCTCTGAACATGAGAGAATCATGTACCAGGGAATCATTATTTTAACAACCATTTATTACCTATTCTGTTGCAAAGGTCTGTTCTAGGACTGAGAGTGGCAAAAAACCAAAACAAACCAAAACCAAAGATCTGACTCCTGTCTTCTGGAGTAACAGAATCAATAAGCTGTTACTATATGCCAGACACTGCGATAGATATTGGGAGTGCCAAAGCAAGGCAGTCCCTACCCTGTTGAACATATCTATACCATTTTACTGTTGACAAAGCATTTTTCCTCATAATGATCTTGTGAAAGAACTGGAAATTGCAAGGATGCCCATCAACTGAGAAATGGCTGAACAAGTTCTAGTATGTGATTGTGATGGAATATAAAAAATGATGAACTCAATGATTTTAGAAGAACATGGAAAGACTTGGACAAAATAATAAAGAGTGAAATGAGCAGAACCAAGGGAACGTTGTATATGGTAACAGCAATATTGTTTTAATAACTACTTTGAGTAAATAGGTTATTTTGGCTATGATAAATACCCAAATTCATAAGGACATATGAGAAAAGACACTATCTGCATCCAGAGAAAGAACTGATAAATAGAAGTTATATATAGAACAACTTTACATCCATATAATGATTTTTGTCTAATGGTGTGTTGGGGGGGGATTTACAGGACAATTTTGGTGTATATTTGAAAGGAATAACAAGTTGTGCATAGTAGATTTGCAGTTTCACGTGCAATCAACTTCTTTATTGTAGTATGTTATGGAAATGCTTATTTTATTCTGTAAATAAAATATAAAATTAAAAAATAATGTTCTTGTGAGTTTAGCAATATAAGTGTCATCATGGATCTTAGAGATGAGGAAACTGACATACTAGAGTGGTTATTTGATTTATAAATTATAAATAAATTAAGAAAGAATGACTCAAAAAGTATTTATTAAATATTTGCTATTCCTAACCACTGTGTTAAGCTGAAGCACAAGGGATGGAAATGCAAAGACAAATAGGAACTTATAATTCCAATAGAGGGAGAAAACACATTTTGAGAAGTGATGACTAGGGAAAGGTGTTTTAGCTTGGGAAGTCTCTGGGATAGTGAGGGGAGCCCTGCGACAGTTGATTGATGTGACCTTTCCAAAAGCCATGGTTATTTTAATATCTATTCCCAGAGCAGAGTAGAAAATGAGAAGGGAGGAAGGGCAGGGGAATGACCAGGATGAAGCATAGTTAGTGTCTTAGACTAGGTAGATATAAAGGGCTCTTACCAATCACATTCAGGGGAGGTGGAGCGTGGTGTGATGATGGGTGGGCTGAGGAGGCAGTGAAATGTAGAGTAAGAAGGCCAGGGCTCTTGCCCTAGCTCTGAGACAAAGGCATTATGTGAACTTGGGCTATTGTCCTTCTCTCTTGGCTTAATTTGAGGCTGTCAAACTCCTTCCAGCTTCAACTGGCTCTGGTTCTTTGATGCAGTAAAACACTAAACACTTGTGTGCTAGGTGTTGTGGGAAACATATGGGTGGTATCAGATGAGGCTTACTGAACTCATGGAAAATACAATCTATTTGGAGAGAAAAGGCTTAAGGATGTCATGACAACAATAACATTAAAAAGTTTAAATAGTAATTTTCTTCCCCTACCCCTTTCAATTTTTTAATCATTGTTACAAGAGGTAAAATGATAGGGAAAAGAATTGGCCTTGAAGTGGGGGAAGACCTGGATTCAGATCCTACCTTGGACACATACAAGTTTATGGAATCCTAGGATGTCACTTAACCTGTCAGGGCTCTAGACAACTCTAAGACTAGAAGGTGCTGACCTGTATTGATAGGCAGAGTTACCATACCAGGCTATTCTCTATATTAAGAAATTTACAGATTCAGTTCCTCATCTCTAACCCCAAATGACTCACTACTAGGGATGAGTATTAGGGAGAGGGAGGTACATTCACCAGTGAAGGGTAATTTTGTCCTTTTAAATTAAAGAAAAGCTCTACACAAGAATAGAAGAGATGCCAGTGGAAAGCATGTGGTTCATTTTCAAATGAAAGTCAATGACAGGCACTCCTCTAGATGTTTTTGAAGTATTCCTGTGTGTGTTTTTAAAAGGTTTGTTGATTTTTTTTTGTTGACATTACATTTACAGATCATTCCCTTTTCCTTGAGAAAATTCTTGTAACAAAGTAAACAAATAAAACAAAACCAACAACACATTGATCTTATCTGAAAGCACATGAAATTCTTTTTTTTAATCAGCTATTTGCTATTTATTCAGTATTTAGGATTAGTGTGACACTTGAGGAATTGGTTGCATTGTTGTACATATACAGCTCTTTTTATATAATATGGAAATTTACAACTATTGATATATAATATATAAATATATTTTACACACACATACACACACACACACACATATGTTTTGGCCAACAAAATCAGGTCCTCTGGAAAGGTGATTCATGGGGCCATGCTGTAGTGCCCTAATGGAGGGGAGCACAAAGGTAACAATGCATCAATAAAGAATTACTGCTGCATGGTGTTCTGTATCCAGGAGTGTTGTCTTCTGGACCTAAGGGAACCTGTAACACCTACATACAGGGCAGGTAGTTTATATATCTGTGGGGCACTGGCCCTCCTTGACACCAACCACTGAGACTATACAAGTCATATCCAGCATCATATGCTAACTACAACAGGGTTCTATTCCCCATTTCTAACTTTAGGAAGAAACTAGAATGTGTTCACAGGTTTTATATTTGTGGTGCTTAGTCACTAATGAGAGGAAGGTTTTGGCCTATTTGAAAAGTGGATCATACATAACCCCTCAGCCCCTGTCATGTTCTCTCAATGGCAGCACATTCAAAGGTTTTAAAATTGCAACTCCTTCTGGATTCCCCAAAGAGTATCTGTGCTCTTCTTTAAACAATTCTCCTGCTCTGGATTCAGGTTGACCTTCACCACATCTGAAATATCATTCTGCCCCAAGACACATAGGACACTAAGGAAGACATCTTCATTAATGCCATATAGGTCCTTAATCATGATGGAAATTGGATGCACTCTCCTAAGATTATTCATAATGCTTTCTGCCAGATCTGCCACAGACAAGCCAATGACCCAGAAAGTGTAGCCCTTCAGTTTGATTACCTCATAAGCACTTTCAACCACCTGTTGATGAACGTCTTTCCAGTTCTCTATATCAGCATCAGTTCCCAAAGAAGGATGAAGGTTCTTTAGAGACACACCAGCAAGATTCATACCATTCCACACAGGAACACTGGAGTCTCCATGTTCCCCAAGGACCTATCCATGACAACTTGAGGAATGGACACCAAGTCTCTCCTCTATTAAGTAATGGAAATAGGCAGAATCCAGATTGCAACCACTTCCAGTAACACGGTTTTTAGGAAAGTTACGTAGCTTCCAGGCCACATATACCAAAATATCCACTGGATTGGAAACAGTAAGCAGCTTGAAATTAGGGCTATATTTAACAATACTGAGCATGATGAATTTAAAGATATTCACATTACACTGGACCAAATTAAGACAACTTTCTCCCTTCTATTGATGTGTCCCTGCCATAACAATGACCAGTTTTGAGTCTGTAGTCACGCTATAGTCTTTGCCATAAACAGTCTTTGGTGTTTTGAGAAAAAGGCTGCCATATTGGATATCTATCATCTCTCCCTGTAGTTTGTTTTCTACTTTATCAACTAGAGCAAGTTAATCAGCCAATTCCTTTGTTAAGATACTAATGGTACGATCCATGCCAACTGCACCAATCCCAACAACAGGATCTTGTTCTGGGGAATCTGGTCTTGCTTTAGGACATTCAAGATAAGGTGATCTGTGACAGCTGATACCATTTTGGAGGGTATCTGGGAGGGATAGCGAGGTTGCTGGTCAGGCTGCGAAAGTTCTGAGTTAAATGTGAGGTTGCTGCTCACAGGCTTGCACCATGAAAATTCTAGTGTATCAAGATGCCCATTTCCCCATATCCCTTACAATCTTTATTATCTTTATTTTCTTTTTTGGTTCTCTGTCAGTATGATAGGTATGAGGTTTTATTTATCTAATTAGTAGGGATTTTTGAGTATTTTCCTTCTCATATGGCTATTGATAGGCAGGGTATCTCTCCTTGAGAAGTGTCTATTCATATCCTTAGACCATTTATCAGTAGGAAAAAGGCTCTTATAGATTTGAATCAGTTCCTTATATACCTTGAAAATGATACCTTTATTAGGGAAATGTTACAAAGATTCCTCCCTCTCAACCAGTTTGTTTTCCTTTTATTCTTAGCTTTATTAGATTTTATTATATAAAAACATTTTAATTTTATATAGTCAAAATTATCCATTTCATCCCCTGTGATCATCTCTGTTCCTTGTTTGGCCATGAACTTTTCTCCTATCAATAGATCTGACAGGTAACTTTTCCTATATTTCTCTAATTTGTTTATGATTTGGCCTTTTTATAGCTAGGTCACATTTCTTTGGAACTTATCTTGGTTTCAGTTGTGAAATGTTGGTCTAAATATAACCTCCTCCATATTGTTCTACAATTGTATCAACAGCATTTCTCAAATAAGGAATGCTTTTCCCAGTATCTTTAGTCTTTGCTGTTTATTTAACACTAAGCTACTACATACATTCTTTTCTGTGTATTGTGTACCTAACCTGTTCCACTGGTCGATTTCTCTACATTTTTTAACCAGTAGTAAAAATGTTTTTAAAATGACCACTTTTGTTGTTTGAGATCTAGTACTGCTAGGTTCCTTTCCTTCCTGCTTCTTTTAATTATTTCCCTTGAGATTCTGGACCTTTTTAAATTTTATATAAACTTTACTTTTTTTAGTTTAGTTAGCATGGCATTGAACAAGTAAATTAATTTAGGTAACATTATCATTTTCTTATGTTGGCTTATCCTACCCATGAGACATTAATATTTTCCCAATTACTTAGGTCTGTCTTTATTTTTGTAAGTTTGTAGCAGTACCTATATGGTTCTTATATGTATCTTGGGAGGTAGATCCCATTACTTTTTTATATACTTCATGTATTATATTTATTTTACATATTATGTAGTAGTTTTAAATGCATTTTCTCTTTCTGTCTCTTCTATCTGCTGAGTTTTATTGGTATTATATAGAAATGCTGATGACGTGTGTGGATTTTTTCATATCCTGGAAGTTTGTTTAGTTACTGTTTTAAATTAATTTTTAATTTACTTAGAATTTTTAAGTAAACCATCATATCATTTGTAAAATGTATTATTTTTTCTTTACCTCTTCTTATTCAATTCCTCTCCCTCATCTTATTGATATAGTTAGTGTTGCTCATACAATATTAAATAGAAATAGTGACAAAGATCTTATTGGAAAGGATTCCGATTCATTTCCATTATATATAAAAATAGCTCTGAGTTTTAGATATATACTATTAACCATTTTTAAAAAAGATCCATTTATTCCTATGTTTTGTTTTGTTTTGTTGTATAGGAAAAAGAGTCATATTTTGTCAAAAGTCCTTGCTGTATTTATTGATATAATCACGTGAGTATTGTTGATTTTGTCATTAATATGATTCATTAAGTTTACGGGTTTCCTAATATTAATCCTGTATCCTATAAATCTAATCTGGTCATTTTATAATCTTTGTGATATATTGTTTTAGCCTCTTTGGAAGTATTTTATTTTTTCTCATCTGTGTTTTTTTTTTAAATTATTTATTTTTTTTAAATTTTTGATTTTTAACAGTTTCTATCACATAAAACATTTTCAACTTTTGGTCAGGTGATACTTCTTTTAAAGCATTTACAATATAGACCACAAATGAATTTTTTTTTAACATTAACCAACTGAGACACAAATAATAACTATGTATGCTAACTTCACAAGCCCTTGACCTAATTGTCTCCACACTGTTACTAAGAATTAAACTTATTGTTGTTGGTCTAAAGTCCTAAGTCTAATAGCTTAATTTTAATTTTAACCTCAGATGTTCTCCTACCAACAATCTATAATTTAATAGATCTGGTATTAAGCTTACAAACCTTTTGACTATAGGAAATTGCCACCAAGAGTAGGGACACTGCAGGGAAACAATATCTCCCCAACTTCATGTCAGTTCCAGGTGGGAGTAGATTGTCAACTTGAATTCAGTCAGGCTTAAAGTCTGCCAGGTGTCAGTGGGGAAATTGAGTCAGGAGAATAATACCACAGCCCAGGCTGAACAGCCACTCTCCCACCCTTTCCATGAGATCACCTTTTGCAGCTCATACCAGCATCTCACAGGCTTACTGGCTTCATGAATTGGAGGCTCAGACTGCCTTTCTTGCTATCCATACCTAGAGTTAGACTCAAAACAGTCAGTTAATAGTCCCATACCATCCTAATATAGCAAGTTCCAATAGCCAGGTTTCAGATATGACTATAATTTCACATTGGCTAAGGAACATCTTTTGAGACAAGTTTTAAGTGGCTTACATGCCTTTCTATACATGTTCTAGTTCCTGATTAAATAACAATCATAAAATCAAATTTACCATTAAAACCTTGACTTTCCATCAATGCCAAATTTAACCAAGGTTACCTGCCTCTAGAAAACTTAGACTAAAATTCTTTTCCCCAAACTAAAGATGTCTCTGATTTAGTCTCAGTAATTAATTGTCA
The DNA here is from genome assembly GCF_028372415.1 of Notamacropus eugenii. Classification (NCBI taxonomy): domain Eukaryota; kingdom Metazoa; phylum Chordata; class Mammalia; order Diprotodontia; family Macropodidae; genus Notamacropus; species Notamacropus eugenii. Next base: position 358,981,361 of record NC_092875.1, on the reverse strand, counting down.
ATAGTTTCAATACTAATTGCTTTTACATCACTTTGTAATATGTCCAATTTTTCTCCCCATCTTTCCCCTCCCCCCATCCCTAATACCTTGCTTTCTGATTACCTCTTCCTTCAATGTATCCTCCCTTCTATCATACCTAACCCTTCCCTTATCCCCATCTTCTCTCCTTTCTTGTAGGGCAAGAAAAATTTCTAACCCCCATTACCTGTGTTTCTTATTTTCCGGTTATATGCAATAATAATTCTCAACATTCATTTCTAATACTTTGAATTCCAACTTCTCTCCCTCCTTCCCTCCCTACCCATCCCCACTGAGAAGGCAAGCAATTCAATACAGGCTATATATGTGTCATTTTGCAAAAGACTTCCATAATAATCATGTTGTGTGATACTTACTATATTGCCCTCTATCTTACTCTATCCCCCCTTGTTTTTTTATTCCCTCATTTGACCTTGTCCCTTCCCAAAAGTGTTTATTTCTAGTTACTCCCTTCTCCCATTTGTCCTCCCTTCTATTTTTCCCCTCACCCCACTTGTCACTTCCTGTCCTACTTTCCTGTAGTGTAAGATAGATCTTCGTACCAAATTTAGGGAGCATGTTACTCCCTCCTTAAGCCATATGTGGAGAGATTGGTTTCACTTTTCCCCTTTCCCCTTCTCCATTTTCTTCTCCATTGAACAAGATTTTTCTTATCTCTTTTATGAGTTATAGCCTGCCCCATTCCATTTCTCCCTTTCTCCTCCAGTATTTTTCTCCCTCATCCCTTAATTTTTTTTTATTTTTGTTTTTTTTGTGTGGTTATCATTTCTTCTGATTCAACACAACCTGTACTCTCTCTCTCTCTCTGTGTGTGTGTGTGTGTGTGTGTATGTACAATTGCTCCACCTACCCAAATACTGAGAAAAGTTTCAAGAGTTACAAATATTTTCTTTCCATGTAGGAATATAAACAGTTCAGCTTTAGAAAGCTTTTATGATTTCTCTTTCCTGTTAACTTCTTCATGCTTCTCTTGATTCTTGTGCTTGAAAGTCAAATTTTTTCTTCAGTTCTGGTCTTTTCATCATGAATGCTTGAAAGTCCTCCATATTATTGAATGACTATTTTTTCCCCTGAAGTATTATACTCAGTTTTGCTGATGGTGATTCTTGGTTTTAATCCCACTTCATTTGACTTCTGGAATATCCTATTCCAAGCCCTTTTATCTCTTAATGTTGAAGCTGCCAGATCCTGTGTTATCCTGATTGTATTTCCACAATACTCGAATTGTTTGTTTCTAGCTGCTTGCAGTATTTTCTCCTTCACCTGGGAACTCTGAAATTTGGCCACAATATTTCTAGGAGTTTCTCTCTTCAGGTCTCTTTCTGGAGGTGATCTGTGGATTCTTTCAATATTTATTTTACCCTCTGGTTCTAGAATATCAGGACAGTTTTCCTTGATAATTTCATGGAAGATAATGTCTAGGCTCTTTTTTTGATCATGGCTTTCAGGTAGTCCCATAATTTTTAAATTGTCTCTCCTGGATCTATTTTCCGGGTCAGTTGTTTTTCCAATGAGATGTTTCACATTATCTTTTATTTTTTCACATTTTTGGTTTTATTTTTTAACTGCTTGGTTTATCTCATAGTTATTAGCTTCCCTGAACTCAATTCTCTCTTTTAAAGAACTATTTTGTTCAGTGAGCTTTTGAACCTTCTCCTCCATTTGGCTAATTCTACTTTTTAAAGCCTCCTTCTCCTCGTTGGCTTTTTGGATCTCTTTTTCCAATTGAGTTGGCCTCTTTTTAAAGCTGTTATTTTCCTCAGCATTTTTTGGTTCTCCTTTAGCAAGCTGCTAACTTGCTTTTCTAGCTCTTCTATTGCTTGAGTCCAGTTTATGTTCATTTTAGAGGCCCTGGAGGCTGGGGCCTTGCCTTTCTGTGCCAATATGCCTTGTTCTTCCTCATCTGAAAGGATGGGAGGAGACATCTGTTCACCAAGAAAGTAACCTTCTATGGTCTTATTTTTTTTCCCCTTTTTTGGGCATTTTCCCATCCAGTTACTTGACTTCTGAATCCTTTGTCAAGAGGATGGTCCTGCTGCCCCTTCTTTCCCCAGTATCATGTTCAAGGCTGAGATTGGACTCAGCTGCTCAATTCCCCCAGCGCTTTGGGTGGGGGTGGGGCTATCACTGAGGGCTGAGGTTTAGATCAGCTGCTCCCTATGGCCAGAGGCTTTAAGTTGAACTGCCTGGACAATGGAACCAGGTTGTTTCTCAGTCATTGTAGCTGCCTGCAGTCTGCTGCTGCTGTTGCTGCTGTCAGGAACCCCATTTCCCTCTCGCCCTGATGGGAAAGACCTCCCACATTGACCTTTGGAGCTTTGGGTTGAGGTATCTGGGACCCACCCTGCTGGGAACTCTCCCTCAGAGTTCTGTTCAGGTCCTGTTCCTCCCAGTGCCACATGGCCAGGGTTGTGCTCTGCTCCACTCAGCGTCCCGTGAGATAGACCTTTCCTGTCGGCCTTCCAGGTTACCTTTGACTGGAAACCTCTTTCGCTCTGTTGTTCTGTGGCTTCTGCTGCTCTAGAATTTGTTGAGTCATTTTTTACAGGTATTTTGTGGGCTGTGGGGAAAGCTCTAGAGTATATGCGTCTTTCTACTCCTCCATCTTGGCTCTGCCCTCATCTATGTTCTTGAGGGATATTGTTCTGTAATTTTTTTTTCCTCTTTTGCCTCTCCATGGTTTTTGTATCAATATTATGTCTGTGTCATAGAAGGAATTTTGTAGGATCTCTTCTTTTACTATTTTTGCAAATAATTTGTGTGGTCTCATTGTTATTAATTGTTCTTTGAATGTTTGACAGATTGACTTTTGAGTTCATCTATAGGTTTTTTCTTTGGAAGCTCACTTATAGCTTGGTTAATTTCTTTGTCTGGAATTGGATTGTTTAAATTCTCTATTTCTTGTTCTGTTAATATATTTAAAATTATAACTGTTAACTTATTTCATTTAAATTATTGACTTTATTGGGATATAGTTGGTCAACATAGTTTCTGTGTGTGTGTGTGTGTGTGTGTGTGTGTATTTTACTGTACCTGGCGCAATGTCATAATGTTTCAGAGTTTTAACTATTCAGCATTTAGCCTTTTCACCATTTCATTCACCTTACTCTGGGCATATTCCAATTTGTCTATGCCCTTCATAACATTAGAACCCAGAACTGAACACTACTTCAGAAATGTCTCAACTAGAGACACAGTATAGAAGAACTGTTACTTTGGGTTAGTAAAATTCACTTTTGACAATTATTAAAGAACCTAAAAAAAATTCAGCTTCAATTTCATTTGCACCCAGAACTACATTTAGAGGGAGAATACAAAATTTATTTTGCATTACTTAAAACAAATATAAAATTGCATTTAAAACACTATCTGAGTTTATAGAAAGGTTTTCAAATTCCATGTTTAAATACAACATTAGATTGCTTGTCAAACAGGGTCTAATGATCATAGTCTGCTTTAATAAGTGTTTGCTTCTAAATGGAATACCAGGCCATCTATTTTAGTACACAATAATTTCTGTACACATTGGAATTATTTTAACATCAAAAGTTACAATGAATAAGTATCAAACCCTGTGTCAGTGTCCTGGTTTAAATTACCTTGGAACCTTACATCATAAGGTTCTTTAATACCAGGTGATGTGAAATATAATTTAGATAAAACATTAGTGTAGTATAATAATAGCGCATTATGTTGTCAGTATGAATGACCTATCTGTATATTTGTTATAGCAATACTTGCCTTTTGTTATTGTTTGGTCATTTCAGTCACATCTGACTCTTTGTGGCCCTATTTGAGGTGTTTTTGGCGAAGATATTGTGGTTTGCCATTTCCTTCTCAAGTTCATTTTACAGATGAGGAAACTGAGGCAGACAGGGTTAAGTGACTTGCCCAGGGTCACACAGCTAGTAAGCATCCAAAGTTGAATTTGAACTCCAGAGGGGAAGTTTTCCTGACTTCAGGTTCAGTGCTCTATCTATTGCACCACCTAAGTGACAGCATGTTTGCTTTTAGGAACACTTAAAAAAACATTTTTATCACAATTGAAGAAATGTAAAAGCTTTTTAAAATGTTATACTCAAGTTTATTTAAAGGGCACTGACATGAGGACTGATCGTATAGTATCTATTCTTGACTTCTCCCTCATCTCACTCCAGGATTCATTCCTAACAATCAGGCTTCTGGGACAAATTAATCCCTTTCTCTATTAGGAAAAGATTCTTCCCCTAGAGAAGCAGTGTGAAATTGTGGAGAGGCAGCTGGCCCAGGCCACAGGAAGACCTCAGGTCAAGCTCCATCTGTTCCATACTGGTAGCGTGACTGTGAGGAAGTCACTTATTTGCCAATGTCCCAAGTAAGTCTTTAAGTTACAAAGAAATTGATCTGCATTGGTGATGAGGAGTTTCCTCCTCAGGAGTGCCCTCCCTAATGAAATCTTGAATGAGTCTGGTACTGACACCTGGGAAAGACCTTACTTTAGGAAGGCCAAGGTCACCCACTGCATCTAGGACCATTGTCAATTGTTTTGCCCCAGTACTTTGATGACTCAGGAGGAGAGAGCATGGCTGATGACTTTGTACAGCTTTACCCCCACATATCCAATTTGTGTGCAAGTCAAGACATCACCCTTGTGATGTCGTTGGTCCTTTGCAAGAATGAAGGATGAATAACAACCAATGAAATGAAAAACAAAAAGAAAGAATGAAAGAAAGAAAACTATAGGATGATTCCCACTCTTTCCTAATAAAGCAGTTACTAGGGCTAACAAGGGAGAATTTGTCTAAGACGCAGCAAACACATCATATTTTTAATGCTTAAAAACTCTGTTCTCCATGCTTGTAGCACATCAATTTGAGTATGTCACAGGAAAGGCTGAAAAACCTTTGGCAAATAGTAACATTTTAGTTCAGGCACACAAAAATGAAGGCTCTCAGAACTGAATGAGATGGGTGTCCACAATTCCTCTCCTTCATATGAGAATGACCAGTTCTTACATACACACACACGTACGTGTATATGCATGTGTGTATATATGCATGTGTATATGTATATGCATATATGTGTATGTATGTGTATATATATGTATGTATACATATACATCTTCTTGTATTTTTTTTGTTTTGTTAAATATTTCTTAATTACATTTTAATCTGTTTCTGACCCTCAGGATTATGGCAGCCCAATGTAGTACCTGGGCAGGGTGTTTGATGCCTCTGCTTTTCATCATCTAAGCCTACCTATGGGACTAAAGACCTCTCCACCTTGCCATTTGATTCACTGCTCCACCATTAGAACTTCTGGGTCTTTCCATTTGCCCTCTAACTGAACTTCTTTTTCTTTGTCATGTTCCCTAACTAAAGCATGAGCTTCCCGAGAACAGGACTTGTGTCCCTTTTTCTCTTTGTATACTCAATGCTTATCCTCAGTGCTTAGCAATATGTATGTAATCACTCCAAACCAGTACTAGTCTACAACACTGGAGTCTCCATCTCTGCTCTAGGGCCCTTCTTCTCACTTTGGAGAAATCTTCTCCCTTCCAATATCTTCCTCCAGCTTCCACTCAAGGAAGTACCTACACCAAGCATGATTACTTCAAATTCCAACCAGCCCACGACTTTGCAGACTTGCCCCAACTTTGCCCCCCAACTGCTTCAGTTTCCTTTATGTTTTGTCATCCTTTACTGTTATATGTTCTTTAAGGGCAGGTACCATCTTTCTTTTTGCTTTTATTTGTATACCCAGGGCTTAGTACAGTGAATCTCCACGTAGTAAATGCTTAACAAATATCTCTCTGTTTTGGTGTCTCTCTGTCTCTGTCTCTTTCTCTTTTTCTCTCCCCCTTCATCTCCCTCCCATCCCCTCCCCTCTCCTCTCCTCCCCTCTCCTTTCCTTTCCCTTCCTCCCTGCCCCTCCCCCCTCTCTGTCTCTCTCTGTCTCTCTCTCTCTAGTAAATGCTTCACAAATGCTTTTTTGTGCATTTATTTTACATAACTGCATTCTCTTTACCTGTTTCTAAAAATATCAGATCTAAGCACTGAGGATACAAAGAGAAAAAGTGATACAAGTCCTGTTCTCGAGGAACTCACACTTTAATTAGAGGAGATAACAAAGAAAAAGTTCAGTTACTGGGCAAATGGCAGGCAAATATAAGTGAGAAGGGCTCTTCATGAGTAACTTCTACCAATGTAGGTCAGCATCTTCCTTACAACTTATGGTGTTCGATTGTTATCTGGGACACTTAGAGGTTAAGTAATTTGTCTAGAGTTACACAATCAATATGTGGCGGAGGCAGTACTTGAACTTGAGTCTTCCTACCTCTGAGGCCACTTTCTATCTGCTATGACCTGCTACAGCTCTTTGGGTTCTATAATCTTCCTATAGAGGGATACTAGCCTACAGTACCCGAGCACCTGCTGATCTACTGTAATGAACAACCTTTCCTTTTATGAAACAATGAATACTTGACTTTGGAAATATGTATGCTTTGCAAAAATCTTATCAGAATAGTAAAATAAATGGGGAAAAGGGAAGAGAATTAGGATTTACGTAGAGCCTACTATGTGCCAGGCACTGTGCTAAGCACTTTACAAATATTATCTTCTTTGATCCTTATAACTACTCTGTGTGGTAGGTGCTGTTACTATCCCCTTTTTATAGTGGAAGGAGCTGAGGTAAACAGAGGTTGAGTGACTTGCCCAGGTTCCCATGCTAGTAATAGATTTTGTTACTGTTGATGGTAATCATGGTGGTGATTGGGTCTCATGTTAATCAGCAGAATAAATTTTCCTTTTGGTAACAGTATGACCCTAACAACAGGAAGAGAATGTGAACAGAGTGAGTGTTTAATAAATGTTTGTTGCATTAAATGGACTGCAGAAAACAACTCTTTTTGTTTCATATCTTGAGGCTTTGAAGTTAATGATGCTGCAATCACAATCCATCAGTTATCTAGAAGTTCCAATAGGATTTTCTCTTTCCACCTCCTTCAGATGTTGAAGGTTTACTATTTTTGTGTAGCCCTATTTGTCAAAGTTCTCTGAGCATGATATGCTTTCTTTTCCTGCCATTTTTATCAGTCCTGTATGGCATATAGTGTCTGAGGGGAAGACAGTCTTCTCTGGATTGTAACTCATTTGATAACTGTTGGTTTTATAGATTTTTCCCTTTATCCTGTTGTTCTGATTCTACAGAGTTTAATCTCAAACTATTATGACTTTAACCCTTCTCCTCTTTTGTCCTTTTTGTTTTTCTTCCCATAACTTTGTTCTAGAGGGTTTTCAGATTTTTTCTTTCATATGCTGCTCGTATCTATTCACAGTTTCTTTGCTTGTTTTCTTTTATAGTCTCTTTGGACCCATAGAGTCATAGATTTTTAAAACTGCATAATTTTTCATTCCCCAGTCTACTATTTCTAGAGTATGGGGCAAGTTCTGGACAGACTAGATGATTTCATCCATCAAAACTCATTTTATATATATATATGTATATATATATACATATATATATGCATATGTGTGTGTGTGTGTGTGTGTACATATATATATATATATATATATACATATATATGTGAAATGGTCTTATAGATTTGCACAAAATGAAGAGTAAAATGAGCAGTACCAAGAGAATGTTGTATTCAGTAAGAACAATATTATTTTAGGAACAATTTTGAATGACTAAGTCATATTGATTATTGTAAATACCCAAATGAACTACAAAGGATATATGAAGGATGCTGAGAAAGAATTGATAAATACAAGTATGTATAGAGCTTTATATAAGTGTGTGTGTGTATATATTATGTATATACACACACACACATATATATTAAATATACATATTTGTGTCTAATGGTAGCCATCTGTGGGGGGGAGGGAAGAAAAAAAGGAAAAAAGAAAAAAAGTGTTACATGATAACTTTATTACATATTTCAAGGGAATAGCAAGTTGTACAAAATGAATTTGCAGTTTCATGCATATTTTTTTCTATTTTGCTATGTTATGGAAATGCTTGTTTTATTTCTTAAGTTCAGAACAATAATAATTAATAATAATAAAACAAGTCCAGGTGTTGAAACTCTCTATTGATACATATTATCAGCTTGACTGTAACTTAATAGTCTTACCAAGTTGCCTGGGGGTACTGAGAGGAAAAGTGAGTTGTCTAGGATACAACCAGTATGCGTCAGGGGTTGATCTTCCTAACTTGAAAGCTGGCTATCTTTTCACTAAATCATGCTTTCTCTCAAATTACACTCATATTACATATGAGATGTTTCTTTTGATTTTTCATTTAAAAATGCCCATAAAGTAAAATTCTTCCAAGATTGAAAGTTCACTTAGAAACCTATGTACCAATAGGATCATAAAGAGAAGGAAAGTTAAATTTATAATGGTACCTCAGTGATTATAATAGGGCTGATTCGTTGGCATATAATGTCTTGGACAATGAACTTGGTTCAAAATTAAAGAGGAGGAAAAAATGGGTTTGATTGTATTTGGGAAATTATGAAATCCTTTGTTTGACTCCTGGTTTCTTTCTGAAATGAAATATCACCTTTTTTCACATTTAGCATACTTTTTTTCAGTAATACTAGATGGCTTTAAATAATAAAATGCCATAGTCTTGAATGAATCAAAATTATGTGTTATTCAAAGCATAATGGAGGGATGCCTGGCAACCTAAATAGACTGAAGCATATAGTACCACTTTTAAATTACATACAAGTGCATAAAAGATAATGACAGAGATGTATCACCCAAGAAGGAGATGGACTAGTTTTATAGCATGAGCAAGGGGACAACCCATATCATTCATGTGTAATGTCAAGAGATTTGGTGGAAAGTCCTAGCATGTTGCATTGGCTCCCATGTAGGATTTACAGAAGCAAACGGACAAGTATTGAGCAGGATGTGAAGGTATGGATGACTTTTAATTGGTACTGTTGAGGGAATACCCATAGAAATGAGATCACAGACCTATTGCTATATTGAAATGCTTCCATGATCATTTCCAGCTTTCAATAATTTACCATTATCCCCCTGGATTGACCACGTGGACAGATTTCTGTAACATTTGTTTTATTTGGGTGTATATATGGAAAAGCAAACTCTATAGAGAAATGATATTTGGAGATTAACATGTTTTCCCTTTTTCTTTCACAGGAATTTCTAGGAGAGATTTTGATCTTCACATTTTAAGACCACTTAAAAGTAAGATGTTAGACAATAAAAAAAGAGGTTAGAAACTGTTTGCTCTTGACTAACTTGTAAATCACTATAAATGAGTAAATATGAACATTTTTAAAAGGAACTCTGTTCCAATTTGTGCTCTTTTGAAAAATTAACATAACTCTGACATGAGGTGCCAAAACTAGATTTGTTGTGAATGTTTGAACTGCAATTAAAAACAAGTAAGGAAAGGTTGTGTAAAAAATGAAAAAAACTTGAGGGACAGAATTTCTGGGTAATTAATGATCACTATATTAATTAGACTAGCTAATAATCAACAAATTGATGATCAGTCATTTCTCAGACAAAGAACCTGAAGAGACCAGAAGCTTTAATATACTTTTGGAAAAGCAGGTTCCCCTGACCAGTGAAAATCTTCCCTGAATGGTGCATAATTAATGAGAGGGTGGATTAAGAACTTTCAATCCCTCTAGTTTAGAATGTGGTTTCATCGTGAGATTCAACTGCCTTCAGCAACCTGGATGGAGGAATCAATCTACATTCAGATTCTTGGTTCTGTTTACACTCTAAATAGAAGTAAGGTGTCCTAGTTGGGTGGGGCTCTGCCCAAGATGAGGAGCATGTTCTGCAAGGATTAGAGCAATTTCAGCAACCACATCCTTTAGAGACTGCCTTGAATGAAGAAAGAAAAAGTCTGGATCCTAATTAATAATGGGTAATTAATATAATAGAAAATAATCATTTCCCTCAGTTGGGATTCCTAGCAGTGCAAGTTTTAGCATAGAAATCAGCAACAGGTAAATCAAACTTCTTACAACCTAACCAGGCTAGTATTCTACAGGGTGAATGATAAATGTAAGCTTCCAAAGCCTGTGTAATCATCTAAGCATTGCTTATGTTCCATGTGGATGATTTCATTTATGTGAATATGTTTTTAAGAGATAAATGACAAACCATTAAAAACATAAATTGTCTTGAAATCTTGTTTAATTCAATAATTTTCTGTGAAACTAGACGTATGGATCTCTGTCATTCCAGACTGGAGAATTTAGAGCTTCTTGCTTTACCTTCTTGAGAGGGAGGGTAGTATAGCTAGCAAGGACCCTTGGACTGGAGTAAGAATTACTAAGCCTGAGTCTCAACTTCAATACCTGTTAGTTGTTTAATTCCAGGCAAGAATCCTCTCTGAGTCTGTTTCCTCAACTATAAAATAGGAATCATACTTTGCCACCTATATGTTATGAAGAAAGAGAACTTTAATCATATAGTATATTCAATGTGAGTTATTGCCAGGCCTAGAGGCCTGAGGGCTACCCGAGTCTTCTTACCTTACCTCTCGCAGGTCTTCGGCTGGCCAAACCGGATAATCGTATGAGAGAAGAGACTTTACGGAGTCAAACAAGGTTAGGCTTTTATTCAGGGTCCTGGTTACAAGTGCAGGGGGAATTCTTCCTTAGGAGGGAGCGAGGAATCTCCCAAGGAGGCAAAGATCTTACAATAAGAGATTGGAAGCAGAAGTGTAAGTGGGGAGAGAGGGGGAGGGGAGAGCGAAGAGAGGAAAAACAGAGCCTTATGTCCTGTCCGCTCCACGCCCCTCCCGCCTAAGAGCGCCTTCAGGCTTTCCTGATCCTAATTAAGCTCTCCAGCCGCAAAGTTTGCACCTGAATACCGTGCCTGTTAGATAACAATAGGTGTGCCCAGATCCGGGACAGTCTCGAGGGGGATGCTCCTCCCATCACGTTTCTCACGGGAAGAGGCGGAAATACACGAGATTGCTCGGTCTCACTCCTCGATTCCCTGGTGTTTATGGGGGGCCTCGTGAGAACTCTAAGATTTAGAAGTTCCCACCTTTACCCGCCCGAGACTGTCCACATGGAATTGAGCTTCCATCCCCAGCAAGTTATTATTATTTAAAAGATGTAAATATCTTTTTTTTATATAGGATGTATTTCCAATGGACCTATTTTTCTTCCACTCCCCTCCCTTCCCTTCCATTCTCCTTCCCTTCCCTTTCTGAGAAAACGTTTTAGTAATACCCTTTGCCCTTATACTAAGGTAATTTATGAAAATCACCCTCCTCCAGTTGGACCTCCCTTGTAATGTAGCAAAAAAACATTTAAAGCAAAAATACCTGATTCAGGAATAGCATTTGAAAATGTATAGAATATTTTTCCATCTTAATCCCACAACTTTTATTTACAGGAGGGAGCTACACTTCCTAATTTTTTTCCCATTATTGGTTGTTCTAGTTACTCAGAGTTCAATTTCCTTTTTTCATTCACGTTGTTGGAGTCATTTATATAGTGCTTTTTCAGCTATACCTATTTTACTTTGACTCAACTAATATAAAGCTTTCCATGTTTCTCTGCTTTTTTGTTTTTGTCATTTATGACTACCCAAGATTCCATTATAATCCTGTAGTGTTTTCTCAGACATTTCCCAGTTGATAGACATATAATTTGTTTCTAGTTGCTTGCTATCACAAAGATTATTCTGAATGTTTTGATGTATATTTTTTGTCTTTCTCCTTGTTTGGTTGCAGACTTAATGGTGGCCATTTGGCTCTTTTTGGATTGGTTGTTGGGTGTTTTTGGAAGGAGTGTCAATGCAGAGCAATGGAGATGCTATAAATCCTTTTGGGGTAAATTTTCATTTGTCGTTTGGATCTGAGGGAAGTAGACAGGTATATCTTTTTATTGTCAGAGCCTATTGATGTGTGAAAAGATGTCCTGCAAAGTAACAAATTAAGAGTAGGATAGCAGACTTAACAGAAATTTGTGGATATTGGAAGTCCCAAAGTATTTAGAAAAATTATGGATTGTGTGGTGTCCTTTCCACTAAAGTCCTACTCTGATGCCTTATTCTGTTGTAGAGGGAACTGTGGGTTCTTTATAGGTCATTCCAGTAGAGCATAAACTCTAACAGATCCTATCAAATAAAAGAAGCCTTGATCAGTGGATGAAAGTAGTGATGACCAAAGACAAACCTTACTAAAGGTTGAGAGACTCATCATCTGAAGGTTGATTGGTTAGCAATGAAATAAATTAAGAAGAGCCTTCAGTGAAGGTCCAGAGAAATGTATATTTGTGTATGCCAGTGAAATTGCTGATCAGTTAAAGTTGAACATGTGGTATCACCTCAGGTTATAGTTTTCATTTAATCTACAGAACTCATTCCATGAATTTATCTTGTATCTAAGTTAAATATGTAAATAGAGTAATTAATTATGTTTAGTTCTGGACATACCAATTTGAAATGGACATTGATAAGCTAGAGAGCATCCAGGGGAAGATAATAAGAATGATGAAGCTCTGTGAGTCCATGGCATATGAGTTGGTTGAAAGGTTTCCAGGTGTGGAGGACCTATGGCCTAGAGGCTACATGTGGCCCTCTAGGTCCTCAAGAGTAGCCCTCTGACTGAATCCAAATTTCAGGCTGTGAAGTATGGCAGCCACATGAAAGAAATATTAGATTTATTTTGTTTGGACTCAGAGGACAGGACCAGGAGGAACTTTCAAGGGGTCAATTTGGGTTTGATGTCAAGGAAAGAACAAAACAAAACAAAATTTCCTAACGTTTAGAGCTGCCCCAAAATGGAAGGGGCAGCCTTGAGAGGTGGTGAGTTCCTCATTGCTAGAGGTCTTCAATGAGAGGCTAGACCACTATTCATTGCATTTGTAATAATGGGTATTCTTTTAGGGCATGGGTTCAACTAAATAGCCAATTAGATCCCTTAGAATTCCTGAATTCTGTGATCTTGTGATATTTACATATTGTCTTCCCTAGTGGGAAGTACTCACTTTGAGAGAAGGAAATATTTCATTTTTGTCTCTGGATCTTAGCACAGCCCCTGACATATATGAGGTACTTAATAAATAGTTGTTGCTTGAGTAAAGGTCCTGACACCAAAAAAGGACAGAGATCTATGTAGTTGCATTTATTCTCAGGTTGAAACACCCCTCCTCCAGCAGCAGTCTCTCCCCTCCCCCACCATATACTAGAGGACAAGATAGGAAAGATTTTGGAAGTTGGGGATTTTGCCTGATTTTAGTGCTCTGGTAAACAGTTCACTGGAGCTCTGCAAAGAAGCAAAGCAAAGTGAGTAGTGCCCAGGAGAGCATTCTGGAGCCAATGCTAACTTGTGCAGGAACTCTTCTGCATGACTTTATTACAGTGATTACTGAGCTGTTCAGTACCAGAGTAACAATTACTGCTGCCACTCTTCGGTTAGCTGACACACTGACATCCTCAGAGAGCGGAATCTAGGAAGCTCAGCCCATTGAGCCAAGTGAACAAATACACACTGGGTCCATAAAAAACACATTTCAGAAATGAAATAGGAGGGGCTTGGGGTAAATGACAAACAGTTCTTGCTTCAATGGAATACTCATAGATTAAGAAAAGGAAATAAATCATTAAAGTGATTTTGTAAGTGTGCATTAGTATACTTTCCCCTCCCTCTGCTATGAGATTTTTAGACTTTCATTGTGGAGTCTTCCCCTTTGCACAGAAAGATGTAGAATAAAAAACATTCTTTCATTTGTCAAACCACATGCTATTTTTCCTTTCTTTATTTAGTCAATACTTCCAAGTCTACCTGCTTTAGGAAGGCTCCTGTGAGCCCTTACCACCCAGCTTTTAGCCTAGCTAATTTTATGCCTCTCTTCCATCTATAAGGAATATCCAAAAAGAAGGGAGAAAATAAAGTCGTAGAAAGTATGTATTGTGAACCTTCTTTCAGAAGTACTTTGAGCCCTCAGGATCAAGTGTATTCTCTATGGAGTCTACCACATTATTGTTAATTAAACATAAAAAAAGCTTTGCCAATAGTAAGCTGATGTTTATTGGAATCAGCATTTCTTCTCAATGACTTTGAAATCTTTTGTTGTGATGTTAGTTTGCACTGATTCTTTAAAAGATCTATGATTTCAAGGGTAGAGCCAAGATGGTGGAGTAGAAGGGACCTGCCTGAGCTCTCCCCCCAAGCCCCTCAAAATACCTATACAAAATGACTCTAAACAAATTTTACAGCAGCAAAAGCCACAAAATGACAAAATGAAACAGATTTCCAGCCCAAGGCAATATAGAGTTGGCTATTGTGCTGTCCTCAGAGAGGAGCCCAGCCTGGTCCAGCACAGACAGGACTGGAGCAGTCCTCAGAATACTGAAGCACTGGCAGCTGTGGTGGTTTCCAGACTTCTCAACCCACAAATGTGACAGACAACTTCAAAGGTCATTGGGAAAGCTCTCTCACCTGGGTGAGAGATGAACATGGTCTGGCCCTAGCCCCAGGGTGACTGCAACCACTGCCTGGGCAGAGGCTTCTTTTAGAACTCTCCACCTGCAGAGTCTGGGGGAACTGAGTGGTTGATCTGGGTTGCAGTCCTGGCTGGTGATCCTGGGGGGAGGAGGGGTGCCGGTGTGGCGAAGCTGGTGGTGGCTGTGGAGATGGAATCCTATTTGCAGCTCCAGGGCAGAAAAGAGTTCCTGTGGTAGCTTACAGACCAAAGTTTCCTCCTCCAGGAGAGGAGGAAACACCTCACCTTTGATCATACTGCTTTGGAGGAACTGAAAATTTACAGATCCCTAGAGATATCTCTGAAAACAGCTGCGCAAACCCCCTGAAACTTGGGGAAGTACACCCTCCACTTAACAAAGAGCTCAAAAGTCAAGTAATTGGCTGGAAAATTGACCAAAAAGGGAAAAATAAGATTAAAGGAAGTTAACTTTCTTGGTGAAAAGTCTTTTTCTTACAATAAGGAAAATCAAAGCATACAACTAGAGGAAGAAAGCAGGGTCAAGGCTCCTACATCCAAAGCCTCCAAGAAAAATATGAAATGGTTTCAGATCATAGAGGAGCCAAAGAAGGATTTTGAAAATCAAGTAAAAGAAGCAGAAGAAAAATTGAGAAGAGAAATGAGACTGATGCAAGAAAATCACAAAAAACAAGTCAACCATTTGCTAAAGGAGACCCCCCAAAATGTTGAAGAAAATAATACCTTTGAAAATAGACTAACCCAAATGATACAATAGGTCAAAAAGGTAAATGATGAGAATAATGCCTTAAAAAGCAGAATGGAGCAAATGGAAAAGGGAGTCTAAAAACACAGCGAAGAAAATAATTCCTTCAAAATTAGAATGGAGCAAATGGAAGCTAATGACTTTATAAGAAATTAAGAAATTATAACAGATAAATATATACATATTTATACAAATTGTAATATATAATATATTATATGCAAATTATAATATATAAATATATACATACATAATATATAATTACAAATTATATACAAATAATATATAATCTATAATGTAGAAAACAATGTGAAATATCTCATTGGAAAAACAACTGACCTGGAAAACAGATCCAGGAGAGATTATTTAAAAATTACTCATCTACCTGAAAACCATGATCAAAAAAAGAGAGTCTAGATATCATCTTTCAGGAAATTATCATGGAAAAATTGCCCTGATAGTCTAGAACCAAAGGGAAAATAAAAATGGAAAGAATATACCAATCACCTCCTAAAAAAGATCCCAAAAGGAAAACCCCTAGAAATATTGTAGTCAAATTCCAGAATCCTAGGTCAAGGAGAAAATATTATAAGCATCCAGAAATAAACAATTCAAATATTGTGGGACTACAGTCAGAATAACACAGGATTTAGCAGCTTCTACCCTAAGGAAATAGAGGTCTTGGAATATGATATTCCAGAATTCAAAGGAGCTAGGATCAAAAAACCAAGAATCACTTACCCAGAAAAACTGAGTATACTTCAGGGAAAAAAATGGAATTTCAGTGAAATAGAGAACTTCCAAGTATTCTTATTGAAAAGACGAGAGCTGAATAGAAAACTTTACTTTCAAATGCAAGAATCAAGAAAAACATGAAAAAGAAAACAGGAAAGAGAAGCCATAAGGGACTCATTAAAGTTGAACTGTTTACATTCTTACATTGAAAGATGATATTTGTAATTCATGAGACCTTTCTCAGTATTAGGGTAGTTAGAGGGAATTTTATATATATATGTATATATATATATATATATATATATACATACATACACACACATATACACATGCGTGCATGTGCATATTGTATATGTGTATGTACATACATATAGATCTATCCATATATGTGTGTATATATACATATATACATATATATGTACATATGGACAGAGACAGAGGGAGACAGACAGACACAGAGAGACAGAGACATTCAGGGTGAGCTGAACTTGAAGGGAGGATACCTAAAAAATAAATTAAGTGTTGGGAAGAATGTACTAGGAGACTGAGAAAGGGAGAGGTAGGATGTAGTAAATCATCTCACATGAAAGAGGCAAGAAAGAGCTTTTGCAATGAAGGAGAAGAAGGGGAAGATGAGAGGGAATAAGTGAACCTCACTCTCATTGGATTTGATTTAAGGAGGGAATAACACACACTGAATATTTGGGCATGGAAATGTATCTTACCCTGTAGGAAGGCAGGGGGAAGGGATAGGAGAGGAAGGATAATAGAAGGGATAGAAGATTGAGGAGGGAAGGGTAATGAGAAGGGGTAATCAGAAGCAAACACTATTGTGGAGGGACAGGTCACGAGAGAGTGAAATAAATGGAAGGAAGGATAGGATAGACGGAAATGCAATTAGTCTTTTGCAACATGAGTGCCATGGAAGTATGCATGGCTACATATGTACAACCTATATCAAATTACTTGCTGCCTCAATGAGGATGGATGGGGAGGGAAGAAGGGAGAGAACATGAAACTCAAAGCTTCAAAAATGAATGTTAAAAATTATTTTGCAGGAAACTGGGAGATAAGTCATATAGGCAACAGGGTATGGAAATCTATCTTGCCCTACAGGAAAAGAGAGGGGAGGGAGACAGGAGAAAGGGAGGGGTGATAGAAGGGAGGGCAAATTGGGGAAAGGGGTAGTTGGTGTGCATGCTGTCCTGGGGTGGGAGGAGGGGAGAGATGGGAAGAAAATGTGAAATTCAAAGTCGTGTAAGTGAATGTTGAAAACTGAAAATAAAATATATTTAAAAAAAAAAGCTTCGCTTAAAAGTTTAAAAAAATGCTTGTTGAAGGGGAAAAAAAGAAAGATCTATGATTTCATCAGGGTAGTTATTCTCCCCAATCCCTCAAAGGATGGCCCCTTCATGAGTTATTTCAACCCAAAATGTTACCATTTGGTGGGCAATCTTCTGGTGATAAGTCTGACCACACTTGATGGGACTGATCTTTGTAATCTTGTGGTCTGTCATGAAATCCGTACCTAAAGCTTTTAAGAAACCGAGGTCACCTCTATGCCACTAATGAAATAGCAAATTTGAACCTCAGTGAAAGTGTGCATAGTGAGGTTGATGAACTTGTTCTTTACCCATACTTTAGTAGCTATTTCAATATAATTGGTTTGAATCATAACACTACATATTTTATTTTATGAATTGAAAAAGATTCATTTGAGGATTCCATAGGCTTCATCTGACTGCCAAAAGTCTATGTATATGTGTGTCTATGTGTTTATACGTATATACGTATTTATGTATATGTATATTACGCTATATACATATGTATTACACACACACTCACACACACACACACACACAAGAAAGTTAAGACCCCCTGAACCAGTCTATTTATTCATGAAGTATGAGAACCTGTGAATTCAGGACTCTCCTTCCTTCTGCTCCTATTTTTCCCACGTGACTGAATTTGCCACTTTGAATCTTGAAAGTATCAGTGCCAACAGTAATATTTAGGTCTTATCTCTGTCCCAGACATGCTCAGTGATATAGCTTCGGAAGCTAAACCCTCTGTATTCTTGTATCCTAAATGTGTGGCTGCCAAGTTGCCTTTTTATTACTTATATCCATTGTTACCAGTTCTTATTAGAACCAACAGAATGGGTAGAAATTTCAAAGAGGTAAATTCAGATTTGATGTAAAGAACAACTTCTTTACAAGTAGAGCTCTACCAAATTGGAATGGTGAATTAACCCTCCTTGAAAGTCTTCAAGCAAAGACTGGATTTCCTCTTGCACGTTATATGGTCATAGGAATTTCTTTTGTTTTTAAATTGGGTAATATAGTCTCACATTGTTGTGATTCTAGTTCCTGTACTGAGATTTCAGAATTCCTGCAAAAGATGGCAGCTTTGTTGCCTACCCTGTTCTAGTGATTATTTTTCTCCTCACCAAGACAATGAATTAATCTCAGAGTCTCTATTCTATTCCCTACCTCACTAACTAAGGTGATTCCAAACTAGTTAGATGTCTGTTAATGGTATTACTTGTATCATTGAAAAGATCAGCCACATGATAATGTTTCTACCATGAATCCATCAGAAGGCCTCAGTACAAAGCTTTAGAATTGTAGACAAGTAAATATGTAAAAATTCACAGCCTCCAGATGTGGATTTCAGCTAGGAATTCCAGATCTGGAAAGGGATACCAGAGGTCATCAAATCCAAGGAAACAAACACACACATGATATCCCTAGCAAGTGATCATTCAGTCTCCCAATTATATCAGGGATTCAAGGTTTGAGGAACTCATTACCTATTAATTACTTACTTCCCACAGAAGCATATCCAATTTTTGACAGTTCTAATTTTTTTCATTATTTTTTCATTTGTCCAGATGAAATCTTCCTATTCCATTTTGGAGTTCAACTTTAAGCCATATTCCACATGACACTACCTCAAAAATATATAAAAATTTAAATAATTTGCCATGTAGGTGATTTCTCCATACTTAACATCCTCAGTTTTTTCAAGAGCTTCTCAGATACAATGGTTTTAAGTCCCATCCCTGTCCTGAATGGTCCTCCTCCCTTCTCTTGGCTGTGCTCCAGCTTGACAATGTCATTGCTAAAATATGGAGTGAACCCAATACTCTAAATGTGGTCTGACCAGGGAAGGATACAATGGGATCATTAGTAGCTTTGTTCTGAACCCTATCTTTTTATTAATGTGGCCTGAGATTACATTAGCTTTCTTGGCTATCACATTAAAGTGCAGACCCATATTGAGTTTACAGGTCATTAAAAACCTCTGTTCTTTTCCAGCCACCACACCACTAACCTATAATTTTGTGGCTGTTTTTTTTTAAATGTAAGTGCAGAATTTTATCATTCTGCTAAACGCAATTTCATTTTGTTAGATTTGCTTCATTGTTTCAGCACATCAAGATCTTGTTGAACCCTAACTCTGTCCTCTGACATATTGGAGAGCTCACTCAGCTTCATGCCAATGTAAACATGATAAATATTCTATCTATGCCTTCATCCAGGTCATTGATAAAAATGTTTAACCAATCAAGACCAAGGACAGAGCCCTGAGGCTGTCAATTTGTCACTGCTGAATTCCCTGACCATGGCAGCTTGCCAAAGCACTTATGTGACTGTTCCCTGGAGGTCACAAATCCCACAGAAGAAATAGTACTTGGAAATCTTTGTAAGACAAGGGATGCTGCAATCATAGAGAATTTATCAGAGATAGAAGGGAACCCAGGACCATACTGGCTCCCTTGCATCAGAAACCCTTCCAAATCTGATTCAAACTGCTCTTAATTTTGTTGTTTCAGAAAGATATGAGTCAGATTAAGGAACAGTAGCGATATCACCATGATATCAACATATCTAAGTTTTTGTTCAGTTGTTTTTAGTTCTTTCCAACTCTTCATGATGCTATTTGGAGCTTTCTTGGCAAAGATACTGAAGTGGTTTGCCATTTCCTTCTCCAGCCCATTTTACAGATGAGAAAACTGAGGCAAATAGGGTTAAGTGATTTACCCAAGGTCATACAGCTAGTGTCTGAGGCCAGATTTGAATGCAGGAAGAGGAATCTTCCTTCTTTCTAGCCCAGCATTCTCTCTACTGTGCCACCTAGCTGCCCTATATCTCTAACACACAGTTAATCAGAAGCCCTTCCAAATAACTTGCCAGGTGCCCTTTCCTTTATCCAGTGCCCCTAACTTCTCTGCCTATGCTTCACTGGACTTTAATGTTCCTTCTTCCAGTCCACCACTGAGATAACCTGCCCTAACTTGAGTTCTAAAGAGATATTACTCTTTTTCTACAGCATATTGATAACTCCTCTCCTTCTGTGGTGTTTGGAAAGCAGGCTAGCTTTGGAGTCATAACACTACATGATTTTGGAAAAGCCACTTCTTTTATCTGGCCTCGGTTTCTTTACCCGTAAAATGACTGAGTTAGATTAGCTACTTTTTAAGGTTGCTTTTAGTTCTCAATCTTTGGTTCTATGATTATTACTTTTAATCATGGTGATACTTCAAAAATTTAATAGAATTAGATAAATGTTCATTTTTATTAACTACACACATAATTTCTATGTGTAATATAACACCTGACTTCAACTCCCACTATTGAAAGAGTCACTATATAGTATTTATTCACCTAGACAGAGGGGTTCTTAACATGGGGCTGATGAACATAAAAATTTGTTTTGATAACTGTATTTCATTGGGATTGGTTTGCATAGTAATTCTATACATTTTATTTCATGCACTGAGAAACATTATTCTGATTAGGGTCCATAAGTCTCATCATTTTGCCAAAGGAGTCTATGTCGTGCATAATAAAGTAAAGAACCCCTGAACCAACCTCTTTACTCATGGAGTTTGGGAGCTGTTTAGTTCAGAACTCTCCTGCCTTCAACTTCTGTTTTTCTTCCCTGCACAATGGTTGGATTTACCACTTTGAATCTTAGAGTCTTAAGAGAATAGCTATAACTATTCTTAATGTACACCATTTGGCTACGGAAGTCAAACCTTCTCTATCCTTCTATCCTGAGTGTGTGGTTGCCAGTTGTTCACCTGACGACTTCCACGCATTTCTCCTTGTTCTTATCAGAACCAGTAGAATGAGCAGAAGTTTCAAACAGGCAAGTTAGTATGAGCTGCCTTAAGAGGTGCTGAGTTCACCCTCCTTCAAGCAAAGGCTGGATGACCACTTGTCAGCATGTTATAGGGAGATTCCTAGTCTACAACCTGTGTTGAACTCATATTTCTGTGATTCTAGTTCCTACACTGAGACTCAAAGTTCCTCCAGAAGATGGCACTTCTGTAGCAGGCTTTGTTCCAGTTTTCTCCTCATCAAAAAATCAAAACAGATGAAACAAATTTCCGGTTCTCTTTTCTGCTCCTCAAGTCATTCTCAAATCCTTCCTCCTAGAAAGCTTTCTATTCAGTAGGAGGTCATGCCACAGGTAGCTTTCTGCCTTTCATTCTCTCTCCTTATTAGAATCAGTTCTACCACTAATATACTCTAGTGTCTCATAGTGAAGAGCATTTGACGCTGGACTCTACAAGATGACTATACAGAATGCAGGCTATTGTTGGCCTTACCAAGTTGGGGAATTTTCAAGTATGGATCTGATGTTGCTCTGACAATCTTTCATCCAAGGACCAGCTGATTTAAGCAAATAAAGCCTCAAGACTGAATGCTGGCTGCTGGATAATGTGGTCTTTGATCCCAGAAACTCATTAAACTATTTAACCAGAAATAGAAGCATTTGGAACTGTTTCATATAGATGAAGTCATGAATCCTTGAAATTTGTGAGTTGTTTAAAGAGAACCGAGTTTAAGTATTTTTGCAAATACTGTAAAATATATTTTTAAAATGGCAGGACATAGCAAATAGATTTTTTACATACTGTCTTTTCCAGCCAAGTCATTGAATGACAATTTGACCATCTGCTCCTTGGTTGTAGGCCTATATTGAATTATTCTTGAATCCCTGACAGGACCATATACCTTAGATTTAGAGACTCCTGAAACTCTAAGGGCACTTAGTGATGTGTTCTTTAGTTAACAGACATTGCTTACATTAGAGACCATTAATAACCAACAATGAATTAAACTGTGTTTGAACTTCACAGGTAATGCATTTCATGAGAGGAAGCCAAGCTCAGTCAACACTTCATCTGTTAACACCTGTGTGAAGACACAACTTAAATCAGCACTTAACTTACAGAATTCAATTGTAAACAGGACAATTCATGTTTCTCTCTCTCTCTCTCTCTCTCTCTCTCTCTTTCCCTCTCTCTCTCTCTCTGTCTTTCTCTCTTTCCCTCCCTCCCCTCCCTCTTTCTCTCTGTCTCCCCTCCTCTCTCCCCACCCCCACATACATACACACACTACTTATTATTATTTACTTTGTGTCAGACTCTATACTAAATGAAGTTGAAGGCAAATAAATATGGTAAGACAGTCCCTGATGCCCTTAAAGGACTTACATTCTAATAGAGGGTAACAATACATATAGGGAGAGGCTGACTAGGATTTTGAAAATCTCAAGGATGTAAATCTAGATTAACATATACTTTCTAGGAGTGATGGTAGCATTGATTTGACTCTGATTTCAGATGTGTGTGTATACCCATGCTATGCCAAGGACAGTAAGCTTGGCTGAAGTTCACCTAATAGAGAACACCCTTTTCCCATACAAGTCGGGAGTTCTAGAGATAAAAGTTAATCCTCACATGGTTTCTGGACCAGGCAATATGGTATAAGGCAAAACATTCAATCACTGATATTATTCAAGATTTGTTAGAGCTTTTTTTGTGTTTTGGATCCTTTGGCAGTTCAGTGATGCCTTTGGACCCGGTCACAGAATAATGCTTTTAATTAATTGAAGGAAATGCTATATCTCAATTAGAGATTAGTGAAAATAAAAATATCTTTTCTTCTTCCTCATCTAAGTTTATAGATGGCAGGTTAAGAACTCCTGGTTTAGTGCATGAATGCATGTTGGACTAAAAGTAGATTCCTCCATGATTAGACTAGTGCCCCAAGAGAAAACTGGTAAAGGAGGACAAAAGTAAAAGGCTAAAATCCTGTACCCTCTCTGGGTCTCAGTTTCTTTGACCATTCAATAGGGATAATAACAGCACCTACCTCACAGGGTTGTTGTAAGGATTAAATGAGATAATAGTGGTAAAGTGTTGGGATTGGAAGCTCAGTTCCGTGTGGACAGTCTTGGGCGGGTAAAGGTGGGAGCTTCTAAAT
This sequence comes from Notamacropus eugenii, assembly GCF_028372415.1. NCBI lineage: Eukaryota > Metazoa > Chordata > Mammalia > Diprotodontia > Macropodidae > Notamacropus > Notamacropus eugenii. The sequence goes on along the minus strand of NC_092875.1, from coordinate 358,958,098 downwards.
CTTAGAGCTCTCACGAGACCCTCCCAGGAAATGGCAGGGGATCGAGGTGAACCGAGCTATCTCGAGTAATTCCGCCTCTTCCCGTGAGAAACGTGATGAGGGAGAGATCTCCCCGCCCTCGAGATGGTCCTGGATCTGGGCACACCTAGTTACCTAACAGCACGGTATTGAGATGCAAACTATGCGGCTGAAGGTTAAGTAGGATTGAGGAAGCCTGAAAGCTCTCTTAGCACGTGAGGAGCCAAGAGGACAGTAGGCTCCGCTTTCTTCTTTCCTCTCTCTCCTCCCCCTCTCTCCCCGCTTGTACTTCTACTTCCAATCCCTTAAGATCTTAGCCTCCTTAGGAAATCTCCCCCTCTTCCTCCTAAGGAAGACCCCCTGCACTTGTAACCTAGACCCTGAAATAAAGCTCAACCCTTGTTCGACTCTGGAATGTCCTTTCTCTCATATGAGCATCCGGTTTTGGCCAACCGAAGACCTCAGAGGTGAGGTAAGAAGACTTGGGTAGCCCACACAGGCCTCTAGGCCTGGCAGTAAAGTATTTGGTACAGTGCCTTGCACATAGTAGGTGGTATAGAAATGCTTATTCCTGGGGGGTAGGGCCAAGATGGTACAGTAGAATGACAGACCTGCTCTAGCTCTCCTCCACAGTCCATAAAATACCTGTAATAAATAATTCTAAAGAAATTCTTTAGCAGCAGCAGCCACAAAATGACAGAGTGGAAGAGATTTCCAGCCCAAGGTAGGCTGGAAGGCTGACAGGAAAGGTCTATTACACCCAGCTCAGAGTGGAGCATAGCCTAGCAAAGGTCATGCTGCATGGACAGAACTGGAACAGGCTTCAGGGCACAGGATCACAGGTAGCAGCTGTAGTCCCAAGATTTTGCAACCAACAAATGCAAAAGACTGATTCAAAGGTCAGTGAGAAAACTCTTTCACTTGGGTGACAAGGGAATGTGGTCTGGCCCTGGACCCAGGGTGGCAATGGTCGCTGCTTCAGCGTCCATTTTAGGAGCCCTCTGCCTAAATACCCTGGAGAAATTGAGCTCCTAATCTGGGTCTCAGTCCTGAGTGGAAACTTTCTGGTGAGGAGGAGCACTGGCTAGTGGAGCTGGTAGAGACTCTGGAGAGGGAATTCTACTCTCAGATCCTGGGCAGAAAAACTTGTGGTTGCTCCTAGACCAGAGAGCAGGCCAGGAGAGGAGTAAACACCTCTTCCTTGATTGTGCCACCTTGGAGAAACTGAGAATTTACAGGTCCCTAAAGTATACCTTCTACTTGACAAAGGACTCAAAAGTCAAGTGACTGGCTGGGAAAATGCCCAAAAAAGGGAAAAAAATAAGATTACAGAAGGTTACTTTCTTGGCGAACAGGTATTTTCTTCCATCCTTTTCTAATGGGGAAGAACAAAGCATACCATCAGAGGAAGACATAAAAGTCAAGGCATCTATATGCAAAATCTCCCCCCAAAAATATAGAATGGTCTCAGGCCATGGAAGAGCTCAAAAGGGATTTCGAAAATCAAGTAAGAGAGGTGGAGGAAAAATTCAGAAGAGAAATCAGAACAATGCAAGGAAATCATGAAAAGAGAGTCAACAGCTTGCTAAAGGAGACCCCAAAAAATGTTGAAGAAAAAACACCTTTAAAAATAGACGAACCCAAATGGCAAAAGAGATCCAAAAAGTCAGTGAGGAGAAGAATGCTTTCAGAAGCAGAATTAGTTAAATGGAAAAGGAGGTTCAAAAGGTCACTGAAGAAAATAGTTCCTTAAAAATTAGAATGGAGCAGATGGAAGCTAATGACTTTATGAGAAACCAAGAAATCACAAAACAAAACCAAAAGAATGAAAAAATAGCAGACAATGTGAAATATCTCATTGGAAAAACAACTGACCTGGAAAATAGATCCAGGAGAGACAATTTAAAAATTATGGAACTACCTGAAAGTCATGATCAAAAAAAGAGCCTAGATGTCATCTTTCATGAAATTATTAAGGAAAACTGCCCTGATATTCTAGAACCAGAGGGTAAAATAGATATTGAAAGAATTCACCAATCACCTCCTGAAAGAGATCTGAAAAGAAAATCTCCTAGGACTATTGTAGCCAAATTCCAGAGTTCCCAGGTTAAAGAGAAAATATTGCAGGCAGCCAGAAAGAAACAATTTGAGTATTGTGGAAATACAGTCAGGATAATACAAGACCTACCAGCTTCTACGTTAAAGGACTGACGGGTTTAAAATATGATATTCTAGAAATCAAAGGAACTAGGATTAAAACCAAGAATCACCTATCCAGCAAAACTGAGTATAATCTTTCAGGGGAAAAAATAATCATTCAATGAAATAGAGGACTTTCAGGCATTCTTAATGAAAAGACCAGAGCTGAATAGAAAATTTGACTTTCAAACACAAGAATCAAGAGAAGCATAAAACGGTAAACAGGAAAGAGAAATCATAAGAGACTTACTAAAGTTGAACTGTTTACATTCCTACATGGAAAGATCATATTTGTAATTCTTGAGACTTTTTTCAGTATTTGGATAGCTGGAGGGATTATATATAGACAGAGGGCACAGGGTAAGTTGAATAGGAAGGGATGATATTTTAAAAAATAAAATTAAGGTGTGAAAGAGGAATATATTGGGAGGAGAAAGGGAGAAATGGAATGGGGCAAATTATCTCTCATAAAAGAGGCAAGAAAAAGCTTTTTCAATGGAGGGGAAAAGTGGGGAGGTGAGAAGGAAAAAGTGAATCTTACTCTCATCACATTTGGCTTAGGGAGGGAATAACATGCACACTCAATTTTATGTGAAAATTTATTTGACACTACAGGAAAGTAGGGGAGAAGGGGATAAGAGGGGGGTGAGAGGATGACAGAAGGGAGGGCAAATGGGAGGAGGTAGTAATTAGAAGTAAACACTTGGGGAGGGACAAGGTCAAAAGAGAGAATAGAATAAATGGGGGACAGGACAAGATGGAGGGAAATATAGTTAGTCTTTCACAACATGACTATTATGGAAGTCTTTTGCATAACTACACATGTATGGTCTTTATTGAATTGCTTGCCTTCTCAGTGGGGATGGGTGAGGAGGGAGGAAGGGAGAGAAGTTAGAACACTAAGTTTTAGGAACAAATGTTGAGAATTGTTTTTGCATGCAACTGGGAAATATGAAATATAGGTAATGGGTGTAGAAATCTATCTTTCCCTACAAGACAAAAGAGAAGATCAGGATAAGGGAAAGGAGGGATGCAATAGAAGTGAGGGCAGTTTGGGGGAATGGGTAATTAGAATGCGTGGTGTCTTCGAGTGGGGGAAGGGGAGAGATGGGGAGAAAATTTGGAGCTCAAAATCTTGTGGAAATGAATGTTGAAGACTAAAAATAAATAAATAAATTTAGTAAAATAAAACAGAAGAAATGCATATTCCCATCCATTCCATTAGTCTAATGAAAAGAACACCGAAGGAGGTCATCTGGGTTATACTTCTGCCTGATCCACTACACTAGTTCTGTACCCTCTTCTCTCTTAAACTCCCTCTTGAAGTTCAATAATCTTATCATCCAACACTCAGTTTGTAGATGAAAAATTAGAGAGCTAAAGAGATTTGTCTAAGGTCATATGGCTAGTCAGTTTCAATGTCACAATTAGAACACAGATATTCTGAATCCAAGTACATCTATACTATATTCCTTTTTAGTAGCATCTCATGAGTCATGGCAAAACATCATATGAGTTAGTACTGTGGCAAAACACAGAGTTACTGCCTAGAGGCAACTAGGTAATATAAATGTCTAGAGTGCTAGGCATGGAGTCAGGAAGATCTGAGTTCAAATTTGACTCCAGATACTTAGTAGCTGTGTGACTCTCAGCTTCCTTAACTGTAAAAGGGGATAAAATAGTACCTACCTCTGAGGATTTTTGTCAAGATTAAATAAGATAATCCTTGTGAAAGTAATTAGGACAGTGTTTGGCACATAGTAGATACTTAATAATTGCTTCCTTTACTCCTTACTTTCACCAAGTCATATAACATATGTGTGTGTATGTATGTATATGTATATACATACATACACATATGTATACACACATATAGATTATTATAATGTGAAAATATTTAGTGCTTCCTAAATGTCATACCAGAAAAACCATGTATAAGTAATATACCTTACTGAAAAAAAGGAAAAACAAAATTTTCATAAAGATGTGCACAATGAATCAAAACAAATTCCCACTTTGGGGACATAAAATGTGTGTCTCATTCTTTATCCAGAATCTCTCACCTCTTTGTCAGAAGGTAGGTAATATTCTTCATCATGAACGCATTTTGTTAGTCATTGATCCTTGTTCTTAAGTCCTTCAAAGTTGTTTCTCTTTTCAATATTATGGTTACTGTAAAAATCATTCTCCTGGTTCTCACTTCACTGTATGAGTTCATAAAAGTCTTACCAGATTTCTCTAAAATCATCCCTTTCATAATTTACATTAATTCTTATAATTTTTCAGTCATTCCTAGTTGATGGGCACCTCTTGAGTTTTCAATTCTTTGCTGTACAAATAATTTTTCTACATATGGTTGCTTTTCCTCTTTGATCTCTTGGGGTATAGATCTAATAATAATATCACTGTCAAAGAATCTGTGCTCTTTAGTAACTGTTTACATAAGTTCTAAATTGCTTTCCAAAATGCCTGGACCAATTCACACTCTACCAATTGTGCTTTAATATTCTGTCTTTTTCAAGTCCTTCTGGCATTTGTCATTTTTCTGTTTTGTCACCTTTACCAACCTGAGAGGTGTGAAGTGAGACTTCAGAGTAGCTTAAATTTGTATTTCTCTGATTATTAGTGACTTGGAACATTTTTTTCAGTATGGCTATTGATGGCTTGAATTGCTTCTTTTGAAAACTACTTGGTCATATCCATCCTTTGACCATCTATCAATTGAACAATGATTCTTATTCTTATAAATTTTAATCAATTCTTTACATAACCTGAAAATGAGACCTTTATCAGAGAAACTTGTTGCGAAGTTCTTTTTTCTCCAATGAACTGCTTTCTTCCTAACATTTTCTACATTCATCATGTACCCTTTCTTTTAAAAGCTTAGTTTTATTTTGTTTTAATTAATCTTCCCTACCCATTTAAAAAGAAGTTTCCCTCAAGAGACTTAGAGCCTATTTGGAAAACCCCTTCTTCTTGTGATCATCCTTCTCTCCTTTCCCCTTCCCTCTCTTTCCCTCTCCCCTGCTACTCTAACTTTCCCTTCTCCTTCCTTTATTCCTTTTCTCCCATCCCACTCCCTAGAATCTCAGGAGGAGGGTGGTCCCAAACCTGGCCCTACAGTTTAAGAATCTGCACAGCCTACACCCCATCTTCAGGTCATGGCCCTGAGCAGAAGCGTGCCTCTTCTTCAGCTGTTTGATTCCATGAGATATTATAGGGTTCTAGTGGATCCTGAAATGGCTTCATTTTAATTTAAAACATGATGGCATTACAATTTTGGAAAATGAAGGTTTTCAGAGTACCTGCTGCCTCATGACAAGTATTTAATGGCCAGTTAGTCATAGAATTAATTAGAAAGCAAGGGCAGTTGAACCTATGGTTAATGAAAGCATTTGGACAGTCAGGCTCAGAAACCGTAGATTAAGGACTTTAGAAACCAAAGTTGGAGAAGTAGGCCAACCAAAGCCATATTAGAGTGTGGCCTTTCAGTTGGGCAAGTTTGGCTTAATTCTATCTACTTAGTCATCAACAGTGTTTTATCTAAGGAAAGGGGAAGAGAATAAGCATTTATTAAGCATCTGCTATATGCCAGGCACTGGGTTATTATCTCATTTGATTCCTTACAACAACCCTGTGAGATAGGTGTTATTATTATCCCCATTTTACAGTTGAGGAAACTGAGGCAAAGACAGGTTAAGTGATTTGCCCAGGGTCACACAGTTAGTAAGTATCTGAGAGTGGATTTGAACTGAGGTCTTCCTGATTTCAGGTCCAGTGGTCCATTCACTGTACCTGCCTACCTCTCTTTGATGTCTAATCTAGGTGCTTAAAATGAAGTTGACTGAATTGTTTAGTATGGATATGTTGTTTGGTGGGCTCGGGGTGTGGTCGTGAAGAAATTTCTCTTGTGCAGAGACTCTTTGACCCATTCAGATTCAGCAGCTCCACAGTAGGTAAGGGTCTTGGGAGACTAAGAAGTAAGGTGACTTTCCCAGGTCACACTGCTAGTATGTAGTGGGGACAGCACTTGAAGTCAGGCCTTACTGGTTCTAGGACCAGCTCCTTACTCAGAGTGACCTACAGCCTCATGATAATAGGAAAATTGTGAGGTTTTAATTATCATTTTTTAAAATTAACCATTCTACCTCCCAAATCTCCTACTGCAGCATTGCCAAAATTAGTACCAGACTCCTGCTATGTATAGAATCAATAAATGCAAAATGGAAATAAGACAAAAATTAAGCCAAGAGAGGGTACTTTGGTGAGCAAAGGAAGAAGCAGAAATAAATCCTTATTTTGTTCAAAATACATAAATATTATGTATTACATTTCCACATCACAAAAGATGTGTGTGCTATTTAGAATGTAGAAAAACCATGTTGAATGATTTTGAGACCAGAAGAGATAACTGCTGACCTTTTTAGTTCAGTATGCTCAATGAAGTTTAAATTCATTTATTTAGATCATAGACTCTTAGAGTGGGAATCTTTAGCAATTATTTGGCCCAACCTCTTTATTTTACAGATGGAGAAACTGAGGTACAGAGTGGTTAAATGATGCCTAAGACCACAGAACTGATTAGCAGCAGAACTGATACTAAAAGCCAATTTTCCTGCTATACTTCAGTTTTGTCTGACTGCATTAACTAATCTTCAGAAAGCGTTTTTTAAAGTTTATATTAAAATGTCAGTAAGTAGTTTTCCACCAGGGTGGAACAACAGAGTAACAGTTCTTTGTTGAAAGTAATTGAAAGATTACATGACATTCTATATGTATATTTCCAATAATAATGGCATAACTAATAATACAATTTATGTGAGCTCTGTCACTTTTCTCTACATATAATTTCCTTGGGCCAACAGTTAATCTTTACTAGCCTGGGAGGTCTCAGTCTGATTGCCAATTTCAATATTAAAATGAAACATTTTAGTGGGTGATTCAGCTCAGATCATCATGATTCCTTCTATCTGCAATGACACCTTGAAATTAAGCTGCAGAAGCTGTGTTTCCTCTCCTGATAATGACATGCCTACCAGATTGTCTGTCCTGATGCCAATGTCCCTTAGTTTGCTTAAACTCCAGTTCAGACCTCAATGCTTTCAGGGACTGGAGGGCTAGCAAGAAGTACTTTGGTGCCATAGGGATGATATGGACTCTGGTGCAGAGAATCAGGTGTATCTCTCCATTCCAATTTTAATTTACTCAACTGTAATTAGAGCCATGAACATTCAATTGCCATTGCTGGCTCCATCTGTCCCCTGGTCCAGAGTTCTTGTACTGCCTGAATTATCCAGTCATTTTGTGCTCACGCTTTAAGGATCTGGTATTTTCATGTAAATGTCTATGTAAGAGACAGTCAGTGTGTTTGACCCTGGAGTCAGAAGACACTCATACTCTGATCTTACCGTTGACACTGTACTAGGGGTTACCTTCATTTCTTGATCTCATTGAGTCTGCTATGATAATAACTTCAGTACTTACTGCATAGGGTTGTCATAAGAGTCAAATGGGATAATGTATCAGAAAGCACCCCAACATATGCGGGGGGGAGGGGCTGCTTTCACAGGTTCTTAGATCTCCATTCAGAAAAGGAAAGCACCTTTCAAGGGGTTATCACTTTAATCAAACACGTGTCATTCCTTTAACCAAGTGCATACATCATCATTCAGTTAGTTCAGGTAGTCAACGCCCTGAATTTCAAAGAAAATACAGAGAAATCAAAAGATCAACAGATATGGCCTCCTCTGCCAGAATTCAACAGACAATTGGATCCCAACTGTCTGATCATAGGTACCAGAGAGAAGCACTATATCTGGGTTCTCAAAACCAGAGTGGGGGTGAGGGTGGGCTCCTTAGTGGCTTCCCAGTGTTCTCATCTGGTACTCAAACCTTCTTGCAAAAACTAAGCCCCAAAGTAAAACCTCAAGTCAAAGTATTTATACCATTTTTAGAGTCAAAGGGCATCACAGCCCTTTGACCCAGGACCTCAATAGAAAAAACAAAAGGTACTCGGGACCCTCCTACAAAACAACTCCCCTAATGAAGCTTCTCACATTGGGCAGGCCCATCAATGGGTGAGAAAGATCTTTAATCACATTAAAATAATTAACAATACAAATACATATACTGTTTCTAGTTAAAGAAACTCTTGTTTCTGTACTTTATTTCTTGTAAAGACTCTTGATTGATAAAGGCATGATTCAATCATAGTCACTTAATTATACTAAAACAAAAACAGCAAAAGATTCTATTTTGATTACCATCACAGATAACCAAAGGGCTAACCAGCTTATTATTACTATTATTTACTTATATTATTTATTATGACTATCTCATTATTACTATGTACTAGACTTGGCCTTACGGATATCAATCATTCAGCCAATCAATCAGTAAGCATTTGTTGAGTTCCACTAGATTACGATGTACCAAGCACTTTACTAAGCACCAGAGATACAAAGAAAAGCAAAAACATGGTTCTTGTTTATAAAGACAAAAATGAAATAGTCCTTGCCTCTGAGGAGTTTATATTCTATTGAGAGAGAGAATATGTATAAGTATATACAAAATATACCCTAAATCCAAGGTAATTTGGGGAGAAGGGCACTTGCAGCTGGGATGAGATGTAAATAATGTATATAAAATGTGTTAAGTATATGTAAATTATGCATATAGAATGTGATGTAACTATAACATGTTTTAAACTCGAACTTAAATGAGCTCCAGTTCCTTCCTCAGCAATTTGTGGCTATCTCTTAAGTAGCTTCTGGATGGAAGCAGAAATGTAGAGTGCTAGAAGGTAATTCATCTGAGTTTTCTACTGTCTAGGGAGTTGCCTAAGGTTATGAATGCTGAGCTCCATAGGGGATTTAGAAAAGAGACAATCAACTGGTTTTTTGGAAACCTGGCTAGACCCTGCAAAGAGATGTAGAATGGATGGAGCTTGCCTTGTGGTGTAAGGGGATGGGAGGTCCCTAACTATTAAAGAGGAGATCCTCTCCTCTGGCAAGATATGGGTAGGGATGGAGAAGAGGTTGTGATTTGGAACTTGTAACTTTCATACTGTTGGTGAGACCTTGACTTCCTGGATGGGAAACTCACAAGAAGAGGTCAAGGGAAAGAGGCTAAGTCCCTGAGATGCAGCATGGATTTCAATAATTTAAATTTTGTCTAGTGTCAGTTACAGCACTGTGTCAGCTCATTTTCTAGAGGTATTGATCAATATTCACTTTTATCCCTGTCTCTCTTTGCCTTTGAGTAAGCATGGCTCTGTTCAAGTACATTCATTCTTTGAGTCATAACCTTTACTTTTCATCTACCTCCCCCTCCCCCCCGCCAAAAAACTGATGTTATGTAATGGTTGGGGCAACTTTTATCTTGAAGTAAAGCATTTCCAGAACAGCATGCCTCTCTTCTCTAACCCCAGAACTTTGTTGTAAGAGAGCTAATAATTACTTATAATAATAATTATTATTAATAATAACAAAGCAAGCATGTGTATAGCTGTTTAAGGTTTGCAAAGCCTTTCACATGTTATCTCATCTGATTCTTACAACAGCCTTGTAAAGTAGATGTTATTACCATCCCTGTTTTAGAGACAAGGAACCTGAAGCATAGAGAGGTTAAAGGGCTTGCTCAGGCTTACACAGATATTAAGTATTTAAGACTGGAATTGAGCTCTATTAAGATATTTTTCTGTCATTCATAGAAATTCCTACCTTGCTGAGCTGAGCAAACAATGGTTCACTATGGTTAGAGAAGGAGGATAAATGTTCCTTCATTTACTAATGGGCACGTATCTCTTTTCTCAGTAGCTCTGTAGGGCTAGAAATAATTCAGGTCTATTATATTGTTGAATTTCCTAATACTGAAAGGGACAAGCTGCCATCAGGTCTACAGGTGGTTACTGAGACTCCAACTGTCTTCAGTTTTTGGAATGCCAACAAAAGTATTTGACAGTTTTCCAAATCAGTTAGAAACTCTTCTGAATGGTGCCACAGGGAGATTCAACTGGATCAGGGTGGAACCACGAAACTGGAAGCAGTTCTTTCTGAATGATAGGGCAGAAAATAAGTGTTTCCTTCTTGTCCTTTCCTTTCCTGCCTTTGCTTCAGCTTTCTGGCTCCCTGATTCTTCAGCAATTAGAAAGTGAGTCACTGTAATTTCAGGAAGTAGAATTTTCATTAAATAGCATGTAATGTCTAATAAAACTAGAAAGTACAAATTAAGATCTATCCAAAAAAATACATGTTCTCCTACATTTCTTTGCAGGCTAACTTGTCAACAAACACCAAGGCAATCAAGGACAACTCCCTATATTATTCTCTCTGTCTGTTTGTCTCTGCCTCTGTCTCTCCCCTCTTTCCCCTCTTTCCCCTCTTTCCCCTCTCCCCTTCCTTCCTTCCTTCCTTCCTTCCTTCCTTCCTTCCTTCCTTCCTTCCTTCCTTCCTTCCTTCCTTCCTTCCTTCCTTCCTTCCTTTCTTCCCTCCCTCTTCCAACCTCCCCACCTTTTCTTTTTTTCTAAAGTAAAAGAAACAAAAACATTTTGAACAGTAGCATATTTGTAAAGAGACTAACAAAAGATAAAACAACAAAAATTTAGAAGTTAAAATCTTTTTTGGTGAGAGAATTTGATTCAGAGATTTGGGCAAAAATATTCTAGTATTTTAGGGGAAATTAGTACTTTGAAGATATGAGAATGGGACTCAGAAATGGTAGCGAAAAACATTGTAGAAAATATGGTTGAAGATACATATCTTGTGCTATACATACTAAGCCACAGAGCTTTTTGAAACTCGGTGTAATTTTTGTTTTGTAGAGCTTCCAACTTATAAAATCTTAGCAAAAAAAAAAAATGAATTAAAATAAATAAATTTCAAGAAGAAAAAGAACAAAATATAAAGTTCATTGTGATGAGGTACAAGCCCAAGTCAAGACTTTTTCCCCTTGGATCAGGAGGGCTTTTGTCACATTTGTCTGAAGGGCCCTGGAAAGTCTGGCCTTGGGGGTGGGGGGGTGCTCCTTGGATTCCCCTTCCATTTCTCCCAGCCCAGAAATTTCTCTCTTATCACCATTTAGCATTCTTTTCCTTTGATCCTAGCATCCTTTTGATATTCCTGACTACTCAGCATTCTTTGAAGTCCAAATTGCCCAGCCTGGATTGTGGATTATCTGGACTACTGTCTAGTCCCATTGGGATTCTTCCTGGGTTTAATCTATCAAGACCATCCTTGGGGCTCCAGACTACTTGGTGACATCTGTTTCTTCCCTCAGTCTTTTCTATATTTAAATTCCATCTCACCTTCATGAAGGTGCTCAAGTTCAATCCAACTCAGACTCTGTCTAGCTGAGATTCTATCTGGCCCACTTGTCAATGTGAGTGTTACAAAAGGTTAGACTCCTTAAGAGTCAACCCAGTATGGCGAATCTTTAATAAACTTGGTTTTTCTTTGGTTTTAAGAAGGCTTGTGTTGAATTCATTTGAGCAGGACCCAGAATGTTGGTATTTCAGGGTCCCCCCAAACCTCAACAATTGGAGGTTTTTGGAGATTAGAAAAAGCTAATACCAACATGTGTAGTTTTGTTGTGTGAAGTATTGTGTAGGTGTGCATGCATGTGTGTGTGTGTAAGTGCACAGGAGAAAGAGAGAGGAAGGGTGGGGAGAAATTCAAGAGATGTGAAAGTCTAGCTCTCATAGGAAAAGAATGCTTAAATTATAAATTGAGTTTTTGTTGAAATGGGAAGAAGGAAAACAGCACATTTCCCACTAGATTAAATAAATAACATTGATTGTAGAAGAGTAATTAACATTGAAAAGTGACTTGGAACATCAGCATAGGCAATTGCAGAAATGAATGAGAAGATCCATGACTGAAAGCCCTAACATGATGGTCTTGAGGAAATAATGGTTTGGGAGTTTCTCACCTGCAAACATAAGTAGTATCCTTTGAGCTCCAAGTCTATAAGGATAAAAGACCTATGATATTGACTTTATGGTCAAGAAAACAGGATCAAACATCTTTTGAATCTCACCAAAACTCAGGAAATTTCTGGTATAAAACATGATGGAATTTCTGAGATAATAAATATGACAGCAGTGATTTAGAAATGGGACTTGAGGTAGTTCTATAAATTGTAGACTCTCCCTGGAGAAGAGGATTTGTGTTCTTTCCTTCCTTCCTTCCTTCCTTCCTTCCTTCCTTCCTTCCTTCCTTCCTTCCTTCTTTCTTTCCTTCCTTCCTCCTTTTTTTCATTCTTTCTTGTGCCAATTTAAAGAGACAGAACAGTGTGATAGTTATAAATAAAAAGTTGGGATAGGTATCAAAAAGTCCTGGGTTCAAGTTTTGCTTCTGACATCCACTAGCTGTGTAACCCTGGTCAGGGCACTTAATGTCTGAATTGCTTAGGCTGCTTAGAACCTATTTATTAAAACATAAATGAGTTTGTGGAGGTACAGACTCTGGGAACCTTCTTGAACTCTCCTTGAATCTTTGGGCAGTTTCTTGGAGCCCATAAACTTTTCATTATTACTATGCCCAGGTCTCTGTTGCGCTTCTCCATCCTTGATCCTATCAAAATCCCATTCCCCAGGCCACTCCCATCAAGATCCTCCCTAGATTCTATCTGTATTCACCCCAGGATACTGATCATTCCCATCAAGACTTCTGGACATTCCAGGTTGACCTCTCCTATTAAGACCTTCCCTGGGGCCTCAGACTACTTGGCATCCCCTGGATTCTTCCCTCAGTCTTTTTGTGTATTTAAGTTCCTCCATGAAGGTGCTCAGATTCAATCCAGCTCTAACTGTAACTGAGATTCTATCTGTCCCACTTGTGAATACAAGTGTTACAAATGCTTAGGCTCCTTAAGAGCCACCCCATTTGGCAAATCTGTAATAAACTTTGTTTTTCTTTGACTTTAAGAAGGCTTGTGTCAAATTCATTTGAGCAGGACCCAGTGTGTCGGCATTTCAGGGTCCTCAGCACGCCGAACCTCCACAGGCTTGACCTGGCCATCAGGAATTTCCCATATTGACTGATGAAACCGTAGATCTTTTTCATACACCTTAGCTTATAACAAATGATTTATGTGACCAGAAATATACTTTTCATGAACAAACTTGTATGGGTGACCAAAACATTTAACCCCAATGTTTCTCTGGAGGCTAGAATTCCTATGGTCCTGTAATCTGGCTTTCTCATGTCACATCCCATCCTTTAAAGAGAAAGCCCTAGGCTATAATCCTCTGCTTGCCACATCCTGTTTTTGCTATTTTACTGGAATGAACATATTTGCTTAGTCAGTAACACTGAAGTTCTGAACATGACCCCTATCCTCTGACAGTGGACAACTGTTTTGAGGAAACAAGACCAACACACACAGAACAATTAGATAATAATTTAAGACAGCAAATTATTTTGTGCCAAGTCAAGTTGTATGATTGCTCTAGGAGTTCCAAAAGAAAGAGATCACAGCAGTGATATGTTAAGGAGTAATCAGAGAGACCATTTAACTTTAATCTTCCAATTGTGTAGGTCTAATCTCATCATTCAAAAAGGTTTAGTGATTTCTCATTGACTAGCTCATTTTAAGTCATGCTCTTTAGTTGGGCATTGAAGGATTTACACAATCTGACTGGAGCTTTACTAACAGTTGAAAGCTTTGCCTCTGCTAATAGCTAGCCTGAGTTCCTTGTCCTTCAAAGAATTTCTCTGCTTTCTAGTTCCTTTGCTTTTGCATGTCATCTATTCTCCATTAATATAACTCTCTTGCCCATCTTTTACTGTTGAAATACTACCCTGTCCCTTAAGGCCCAGCTAACATTCTGCCTCCTCAGTGAAATCTTTCTAGTTCTCCCTATCTGATAGTGATCACTATTTTATCTGAATACAAAACCCTTTGTAATTTTCTCATGCACTGATCATACCCTTCTTTAAATTATATTCATTTTCTCCCTTTCTAGAATGTAAGCTCCCTCAGGGAAGGGACTATGTATATCCATTTATTTTTGTTTTTTTCCTAGTATTGCCAGCAGGCTTAATTTCTAATATGGATGTGAAGGAAGTGAACTTGAATAAGATTTGGATAGAATAGAAATGGCCCCCTGGGCAGAGAATCTTATGTGACTTTGTGTAATGCATAGAAAATTGTAATGCTTTCTGTTCATGAAGAGGAGAATGGAAAATCCAAAATGGCACTTGCATATTTGTCTTTCACATATAGTATGGTTTTAAAGACAAATTGATCTTAATTTTGTTTTCCTTAAGGTAACAGCAAAATTAAATTTAAATTACATTCCTAGGGAGCACAGATGCGCCAGATTTTTATTTCCTTTAATATTTCCAAACAAACTAATATTTTTCTTCATCTCCATCATGTCACCCTCACCCCAATCACATCCACCTACAGACTGTCTTTCCAAAACTACATTACAAAAATGTTGAACTTAAGCTTGTCTGATTTTTCTTAAGAACAGCTGGAAGCAAGTGCCAAACTCATGTTGGGCACAATTTGTGACATGACATAAGCACTATAAAAATATTCATATTTATGCAGTTCTCTGCTGTGTAATCCACACTAATTTATATTTCCATGACATTGGTAATGACACTAATTACACAGTTGGCAGAGAGGCGTGAAGTGACAGTCATGATGATTTTGTCAACAGTGGGGTGTTTGATTGTAAACTGTTTCCATCAAGACGTTCTCCAACTTAATTTATTTTTCCCTACCACCAGCAAAAAATAATAGCACAATTCAAGTTAGATTGTGAAGCCCAGAAAATGCTCTATTTCATTAGCAAGTAGAGGGGGAGACTGGGAAGAAGGAACAAGTATTTGCCTCTGGCACTAATTAACAGGAAAGCAAAAAAAAAAATTGCTAGTAAAACTAATGTGAAACTTTTGGCAAATACCATATCTTTACTTGGTTGTCAGCATCAAGAAAATAAGAGAGAGAGAGAGAGAGAGAGAGAGAGAGAGAGAGAGAGAGAGAGAGAGAGAGAGAGAGAGAGAGAGAGAGAGAGAGAGAGAGAGAGAGAGAGAGAGAGAGAGAGAGAGAGAGAGAGAGAGAGAGAGAGAACATAGAAATATTTCCTTGTGTTGCCTCATTGATTTTCAGTTGTCAACAAGTCTAATTTTGCTTTCCTTCTGGTCCTGATTCATGTCCCAATGCCTGACTTGGACACATGTGTGCTGATAGCCCACGTCACTTGTCACAAGTTAGTTATTTCCCAGCTCTCCTCCATCCCTCTACCTCTCACCCTTTCCCCAACTTTATTTCTTTCACAGTCTCTATTCAATGACTGCAGCATGTTGTCATTGCAGTTGAAAGAGCACTAACTTTGGAGTTAGAGGGCTGGGGTTCAATACTGCCTCTGCCAAGGTATATGACAATGGGCAAGTTGTTGGGGGACATAGTATTTTTGAATCTATAAAATGAGGGAGCTAGCCTTATGAGATCCCTTCTTGGTCTAAATTTATGATTCTTGTCTCTTTATCCTATTTCCTATTTATATCCTATTTCATATTTAATAATAAACATATTTCTGTCTTTCCCATTGTGATTTTATATGATTTTTCTCCCTTCTAATATTGCATTGACAAACCATGAAAAATATTGTTATGGTGGACTAGACAGAGTGCTGAATGTGGAATTAAGAAGATTTGGGTTAAAATTCTGCCTCTAATACTGGCTCTAATTCTTGCCGATCTCTGTATTCCTCAGTCTTTGTATGTACAAAATGGGGATAGTAATACCTATGGCTCCTGCTTCATAGGGTTATGATGATGTATGTGGAACACTTTAACGTGTTTCATAAATGGCAATTTGGGGTATTATTTTAGTGTCCTGTTTCTACAAGGAACAATTTTCTATTAAATTGTTCATCACTCACAATAATGTGAGTAAAATGAGTTTAACTTCCACTTTCAAGTCTTCATTGTGTTTGAGATTATTAATAGCACAGATGGTAACAGATGGTATTTGAGTTAAAACAAATTTTAAGTCAGAAAAAAACAAGTCAGTTTTAGAAAGCAAATCAACACCAGTTATCAAATTGTTTTCTACACTTCATTACATGAGGAAGTGAGAAAAAACCAGAAAATTGGGAGATCAGGATCAATTTGAAAGACAGTTACTTTGATGTAATATTTGCTTGCATTTGATATTCATGCCTCTGTGTGGTCAAAATGGACTATCAAAGGGAGGTTGTGATGAATGAACCCAAATGTTTGAAAGGAGAAAAATTATTTTTCTAGTGCTTCGTAGTGTTTTTTGTATGATGTGTCATGGAGAAAGCAAATAATTAATGAGCCCATTTCCATGTCACCTGTCTATAATTTTCACAAAGCTAATTTTTTAGGCAAATGAGGCCTTCCATACAATATTGTCTTTATCTGTCTATGTATCTATGTATCTACGATCTAGCTATCTATCTGTCTGTCTGTCTAGCTATCTGTCTATCTATCTATCTATCTATCTATAATTTTGCTTTCCTCTGATTCTGATTTATGTACAAATGCCTGGTTTGGAAACATGTGTGCTGATGATGGTGCCCCATATCACTTGTCACAAGGTAGTTTTTTTCCAGCTCTGCCCCATCCTGCCACCATTCACTCTTCTTCCAACTCTATTTCTTTCATGATCTCCATTCAATGACAATATGGAACAGTTGAAAGAGTACACACACACACACACACACACACACACACACACACGTGTATATGTTATAGACTAGCCTTTTACAAAATGTTTTTCATATAAGAACAAACTCTTAAAATTAAAAAAAAAATCAAAGCTTCTTTCCTACAATTACCCTGTGAAGTAGGTAGTGCAAGTATTACTGCCCCCATTTTACAGATGTGGTGATCTTAAATTTACCCTCTGATCTTTTTTTTCTTTTCCTAGATTTATTGCTTTCAATCTATAATAAACTGACTGAATCATCCCTGGAGGAATATTGCAAAGCTGTCAAGTTGAGAACCAAAGATGCTAAATAAGAAAGTGAGTGCGTCTCTCTTCCTTAATTTTACTCCATATCAGAAAGTTGAGTCGCTTTTTGATACAAAGGTATTTTCATTCTTCAAGTGTTTTTCCCTACTTTCATTCCCCCTCCCCCACCCAGATGGCTACCGCTAGACACAAATACATACACACACACACACACACATACATACATATATATATACATATATATATACATAAAACCATTCTATACATACTTCTTAATTTCCCATATTTACAATTCTCCTTCAAACTCACTTCTCTTAAATCTATGCTTCATCTTAACTGTGGCCACCAGTCACTCCATCCCCCTCTCTTCTGCCACTTGATCATTACTCCTGCTCTAATCTCATTTCCCTCATTTCAAAACTTTTACCCTATGGTTGACAATTCTAAGCTTTGTCTTTCTTTGTTATACTCCATATGATCTCATTTGTTTCTCTGGGTTCCTTTATTTTCTCTACAAAAATAATTTCCAAGTTTACATATGTAGCCCCAATGTGTCTCCCTAATTCTAGTCCTAAATTGCTAACTGCTTACTGAATATTTCCACTAGGATTTCTAGTCATCATCTTAAACTCAGATTGTCTATCATTTCCCATAAACTCACTCTTGCCATCTCCAAAAACCCTGTAAGGTAGACAATATGATTAATCTCATTTTCAGAATAAGAAACCAAAGTTCTAAGAGTTATGTCCCACAGCTAGTAAAATGTCAGTGACTTTATGGATAGTGTTTTTTCTGGACAATACCTCAAATCCAGATCTCCTAACTTTGAGCCAGCTCTTTTTTTATATAACCACATTAAATTTCACATTATTAAATACAAAGTGTTTAACATATATTTGCTGAATTGATTTGAGGTACATAGAGATAGCTCATCACATGGCACAGCTGGACTGTATCACTTCCTGCTAAGTGTATTTGATTAGGTCCAACTGCTCTTCCCATGTTTAATGTCATAAGAGCCATTGTTATAACCCCATATCCTAAATACTATCGTTGCTGATGCAAAGAGAGCACTAAAAGAAGTAGCTGAACCAAACAAGAAAAATTAATTTACTATTTAGCTACAGGTAGCAGCTAACCAGGCCAAGATTGTTCATGGTAGACTCACTAGCATAGAAAGGTCAGCTCTTAGGAGTGAACTAGTGAGTAGACTTGGCCTCCCTGGTCAGTTTGTCTGTTCCTTTGTCGACTCTGGCTTTAACTCATGTATCTAGTTTTACCCCTGAGACTTACTACCTGTGTGCCTTTAGGCAAGCTATTTATCCTCTCTGTGTCTCAGCTTCCTTATCTGTAAAGTGCAAGGGTTTCAGTGGCCTCTAGTATTCTTTCCAGATGATTCTGTTAAGTCTGTCTTCTCTTAATGGCCCACTGAAATGACCTCAAATATGTTCCCTCAACTTATCTCTAGATGTTTTCAGCACCACTGCTTCAACTTGATTCAATTTAGTAGATTTTTATGAAATGCTTGATATGTGCCAGTTTAAGTACACAAACACAAAATAACCCATTTCCTTGGGGGTGTACAATAAGCACAAAGTATAACAAGGTAAGGGGGGTACACCCCATGAAGAAAAGGCTTCATGTAGGCCATGGCACCTAAATGGTATTTTCAAAGAACCTAGATTCTAGAAGGCAGAGGTGAGTAGGAGTGCATTACACACAAAGGAAGAACTGTTGGGTAAAGCCTTGGAGGCCTGACATGGAACATTGTGTGAAGAGAACAGTTAGCAGGCCAATTTGATTGGAATGTAGAGAATATAAAGGGGATTACTATCAAATAGAACTGGAAAGGTAAGTGGATCGCCAATGTGGAACTAGGCTGAGTATTACTTCTATAGATCAACTACCCTTAAACGCTACTTATAACACTAATTATTGTTCCCTGGGCTAACCTATTCCCCTCTTTGGGGTGGGGTCTATAACCCATTCCATATGTATATAGAGTATGCCACTTATGGTGGCATAAGTTCATGTCTACAAGCCAACACAGATAGAAAATGCTTGAAAATACTGTAAGAACTAATTTAGTTACTACCTGGTGAATTTTCTACTTAAAAGATCTGTTTCCATAGAACTTTGAAAGCGTATGACCAATATACCAGACAATAGAAATAAAGAAGCCTTAAAAATTTGCTAAGTGTTTTGTGTGTATTTTTGTGCATGACTAACCTCTTACCAATGTGAGATAGGTTGACCACATTGCATTTCAGAGATAAGAAAGCTAAAATGTAGCAAGATTAAAGACTGAACAACATTATGTACTGTCAGTTATTTTGCCAATGTTATTATGCATTTTCCAGCACTATAAATATTGTAAGTAACAGAATGTTACTTTTTTCATTAACTTTTAGAACAAATACCTATGAACAAGTACAGTTCTGCCAATGTTTCTATGTTGATCAAATTTCAGCAGCAGTGAAAGAGGAACATTTGGATTCCATTATCTGAATAAATGGTGTTCTGTGTGAGGAGATTGCAATGACACTCATGGATGGGAATTTGGCAAGACTGTTTCTACCCCCAAATATGTAAGAATACATTCACGCTGAAGGAGATACAATTTAGACCTTCGCAAATCAAGCTTCAAGTTATTTCAAAGAAGGAAAAACTTAATAACAGTGGAGAAATTAAAAACAACAGAAGGCTCTTGAAAAGACTACCAGCTAACCAATGGGTCTACTTTTTCATGTCTATGAAATCTTTATGAAAACTATTACTTCAGACTGAGAGTTCCTTGATGAAATTATAAAGAGGGAACTAGGAGGAAATTTTAAAAAGTGACTTCTGTGGAAGATTTTCTACAGCAGACCATATTCACAATTATGTAACTGAGAAATACAGCAAATATAAAATCCTTCTGCGTTTACTTTTCGTGGAGTAATAATAATGATAACAGCTTGTTTTTAGTGCTTAAAGATTTACAAGGTACTTTACATATGGTAACGCATTTGATTCTCACAACAACCCTGTGAGGTAGACGCTATTATAAGTCTCATTCTACAAGTGAAGAAATCCAAGGCACAAAGACATTAAACTATTTGCCCATGGTCACATATCTAGTAAGTATTTATGGCAGGATTCAAACTTAGGTCTTCCTCACTCCAAGTCTAGCACTCTATGCATTGTATTTCCTACTTTCTTTATAATAGACTATGACAAAAATTCTTTTTTTAAGTCTCACTTTAAATAGTGTCTCCTCTGTGTCCTAAAATCATGTCAGACCCTTGACAATTGCAACCATCAAGTTAACTTTGTTCAATAATCTCCTGAGTATTAACAACAAATACGGCATACAAGAAAGAGACATATGCTCACTAATGACATTCATTAATATGATGGAGAGTATCCTGTATGAAGTCCAAAGAGAAGGCTTCTTTATTGACAGCAAGGTGTCTTCAATTGTTCTTCTTTGTAGATGACATTGTTTTAGTTACCTCCAGCCCTGGAACACAATACGACCTTATCAGTGAGGTACAGGTTCATTTGAAAGAGATTAACTCAGCAATTCACACTGGAAAAACAAAGTGAATGAAACGTGTATATTGCCCAGACCACAGCACATGTTTTGATGGGAACCTTATAAATTACTTTATTGATTTTAGAAATTATTTCAGATGGACAATGAACTGAACCCAGAAGGAAGAGAGTAGTCTAGAGTATAAATCAGAAACTAAACAGTATTCTCAAGAATACCAAGCTCTTGGCCTTAATAGGAACTCATCTATGATACCAATTCATTGGAACACCAACACACTGAAAACTTAAAAATTAAAAGTTACTTATAGAACAATGGAAAAGACTGATGAGTATAAGTAGGTTACCCTATGTTGCTACTGATGACTTGCCTACAAGATGTGACATAAACAACATTGAAGACATGTATGACTGTAATTATGCAATCAGAGTGATAGTTAATAGATGGCTAGTCCAAGAATTGGAAATAGAGGAGATGTCCATCAATTGGGGGATGGCCAAACAAGCTATGGTATATGATTGTAATGGAATATTACTGTGCTATAAGAAATTACAGGTAAGATAATTTCAAAAAACTCAGGAAAGACTTACATGAATTTATACAAAGTAAGCAGAAGCAGGAGAATGTTGTACAGTTACAGCAATATTATTCAGTGAAGAACTATGAATGACATAGCAGTTCTCAGCAGTATGATAATTCAAGACAATCCCAGAGGACTTACAATGGAACATGCTATCAGCCTATGGAGAAAGATCTGATGATGTCTGAATATAGACTGAAGCATACTATTTTTCACTTTATTCCTTTTTTTTTGTTTGAGTCTTCTTGGACAAAATGAATAAAATGGAAAAGTTTCACATGATTCCAAGTAGAGACCCTGTGTGGGGGATTATTAGTATCAATCCAACTTTATAAGTGAAAGAAACAGTCATGCTTCTCCATAAGCATGGTTACAGCATGTTAATAGGAACAGCCAGAATAAGGAATAACCAAATTCCAAAAATAAACGAAAGTCAGACATCAAAGACCCTGGATTCATAGTATGCTGCTTCTTCCACATTGCCAGCTAAGATCATACAGTAGTTGAAAGAGTGTGATTTGGGGAATATACACATTTGCAACATCCTGTTCTAGTGTTTTTTAGCCACTTTTTTGCAAAAATATATAATTAAGAAACTTCCCAAAGGAGAAAAATAAGGGGATTTGGAATTTCCTAAGGCAAGGAGTTCTATAAAAGGAAATATATCTACCTTACTTTGAAAAATAAAAACAAAATAAGAAATCTGATGGAGATACATATCACTGTTAAAGGAGGACTTTGCATTTGCCATTTCTAGTTAGGAACAGATGCTGGAAAAAAAATTAAAACATAATTGGATGTCAAAATACTTTATAATAGAATCATGGAGTGTGAGACTTAGAGGATACCTTAGAGATATTCTGGTCCAAGTTTTTCATTTTACAGATGCAGCAGCTATGTCAAAAAGAGGCTCTCCTGTTTACCCAAGATCAAGAACTCATAAGAATCAGAGTCAGCATTAGAACTTAGGTGACTTGAGCCTCAGTTCACTAGGGATTGCTATGTCGCCCAGATGGGGTGTTGTAATAGGCTTCCCTTGGTCAGTCACAGGCAATGAGTTTCAGGGTGAGGGAGCATGAAAGGGAGGAATGAGTAGGGAGGGGATAGAGAAATGGAGAACAATTAAAAGTGGACTGTTTCATGGTTTTGCCCAGAGTTAATCCTAGTATATGTGATAGTGGAGACAGCTATAATATACAAAGGAAAAGTAGAACAGAGGCAATTAAGCAAGGGAGAGAGTGAGATGGTTCAGGGCAAGAAAAAGTAGGTAAAAGGGTATGTTTGTGTAGATAAGCCTTTAAATTGCACATACTCTTTACTTCCCAACTTCTCCCACTAGAAAGCTTTGGCACCATTATCCTAAAATCCAGGGGACCAATATGTTATATCTAGACCAAATATAACCCTATGGACCCTTCTGTTTAATTAATCAGTGCACTGCTCCATCATGGTATGAAAGTGATTTGTGGTGACAGCAGAGTGCATACCTTGACCAGTCTTATCAAGGCTGTATGTATGTCTTTTGAGGAGCAGCTTAGCTATGTTTGAAGAGTTGGCCTCAGGTTGGCCTCAGTTTGATGAATTTATTAACCACAGTAACTTTTGAAGCTCCTTTTTAATTCATAGAGAGCTTTCTAATCTGCAGTGGTAGTTGGAGGGCTTATTCCAAAGAAATCACAAATTACTGAGGTAGTAAAACATATGAACAAGTGGTTTCCATGGGTAGGGTCTGCCTAATCACCTTCTTGAGGCTTCCTTTTTTGTTATTGATTGTTACTCAGTTGTTATTCAATTAGTAAAATAAATGTAAAAAAATCATGTGGCCTGAACACATGAGGATTTCAGATTGCATGAATCCTATTGAAGCAAAAGGGATGCCCCCGCTTGGGATATTAAAAATAAGATAATATGCTACTTTTTCCTAATCATATTCTTTCTACCCTCTCTACCCCCACCAAACATTTAAAGGCTCAAAACTGAGGATTATAAGATAAAATTCAAACATCTAACCCTTAGGTTCAAGGCTTTCATAATCCAGTTTCAAACTTGTCCAGCCTTGTCTCTCACAACTCCTCTACATTCATGCATTCTTTACTGTCTCCATCTTGGACTATCCAATCAATTTTCTCAAAACCAACCTTAGACTTTTCTATCTCTTGGTCCTTGTATGTACTATAATGGACTCCATCTCTTTTGCCCCACCATGAGTATATCCCCTCTTCAAGTACAACTATTGAAATCCTTCCTGTCTTTCAAGGCCTGGATCAAATCTCATTTCTTTATTTGAATCATCTCTGACCAAATAAAACTAAAATAATCTTACCTCCCTTATTACTCAGATAGTACCTACTTGCCTATATTTAGCACTTAGCATAGGATACATTGTACTGTTGGATTTTTTTTTCTCCTTTTTATCTGTTTCATGTACCCAAATAATTTGTAATGAGAATGGACTATATATATTACACATCTAGCTATATTCTCAACCCTAAGCAAAGCCCACCATCCAAATATCCCACCCTTGCTACTGGGCTGCTGAGCTTCAGTGGAGAAAGTAATAAAATTGAGGGTGATTATACACACTATGAATTTATGGTGCATTACCTCAGCTGGGTCCCCACTGCTGCTTGGGAATCCTTCTACTTGGCTTTTACTGACTCCTTGTTTGAATTCCCACAGAGCTTGTTTGAAAGCTTTCCTCTTACTTCATACTCCCAAATGTTCCTCACCACCCACACTTATAGCAGATAATTTCACTTTCTTATCTACTGAGAAGACTGAAGTCATCAGACCACAGTTTCCTCAATTCCCTTCCTCCCTGCTCCTAAACTTCTCAGTACCATCGCTCATTCTCTCCTTATTTCTTTCTACTTCAGAGGAAGTCATATTTTCCAGCTCATTTCAAAATCTAATCTTGCTCCTTCTTCCTCCACCTAATCTAATTCTGGCCTTCCAGGGCCTTGCGTCTTCAGGAGTCATCCCTTTCCTGTCCAGAAAAATAACACATTTCTATACTGATTTAGGGCTTGCAAAGGACTTTTTCTCACTATCAGTCCAGAAGAAAGTAGTATAGGTACTGTCATCCCTATTTTACCAATATGGAAACTGAGGCTTGGAGGCATGCCAATGGTAATACATTCCAAGCATCAGAATGAGTCATTTGAAGCCAAGTGTCCTGACAGTAAGCCTCAGTGTGCTTCAGGCTACTTCTTGAACAGGTTTAATCTCTTTTCCCATTTTCTTCCAAACAAGCTTGGGTCTTTTTCAAACCTTTCAAAGAAAAGCCTTTCCTTTTCCCTTTCAATTACATTCAGTGAATGTTCCATCTCTGCCCTCCTCTCCCACCTCACCTGTTGTCTCCCTCTGTTAGAATGTTATTGTAGAATAGGGAATATCTTGATTTTCTATTCCTATTCCTTAGCACAGTGCTTTGTCACATAGTAAGTATTTAATATTTTTCTCCTTTCATTCCTTCAGTTGTTCACTCATTTTGAAAAAGTGGTCTTCATGTCCTAATCACCCAATTTCTTCTCAAAATTTCACAATATCTCTCAGTCAAGTTCTGGCAGGGACCTATGATAATTTACACATTTTTTTTTATGCAAGTTCATAAGAATTTCCACCCAACTTCCCTATTTCTGACATCCTCTAGTCACTCAGGATCACATCCTTGAAATATTCTTGATTCTTTATTTTCACCTACCTCTGATATCCAATCAATTGCTAAGTCTTATTGATTCTGCCTCCTCCCCATCAGTCTTCTTCAGTCTTACGTTAGTCTGGGCCCTCTTTCCCAGATCATTGTAATAGCCTCCTAATTGGTCTCTGGACATCCACTTCTCCTTCCCTTCTCCAATCCATCTTTCATATAGTTGCCAGATTAATATTATTAAAACTCAGGTCATATCATGTCATTCCTTTGCTCATAAAGCCTTAATGGTTCCCTGTAGTCTTTAGGAAAAAAATTCAAATTCTTCTCTTGGGCATCTAAAGCCTTTTACAATATGAGTCCAGCCTACTTTACCAGGATTGAATGTGTATTATCTCTCCTTATACACTCTGTATGCCAGCCAGATTGTCCTACTTGCTGTTCCCAGCACGAGATTGCCATTCTTCTGTGTCTCTGCCTTTGACCAGATTGTCCTCCATACTTGAAATATTCTCTCTCTTCACTTCTGCCTCTCAGAATTCATAGCTCTCTTCAAGGTTCCACTCAAGTGCTATCTCCTTCAAGAGGACTTTCATGACTTCCTTCCAGTTGTTACTGTCCATCCTCCCTCCCAGCTAATCACATAGTATTTATTTTGTATATACATCCTTCTCTCTGTTTCTTACAAACATAATCCCATCCCCTATCTCCATGCCTTTAGCATCCCCCTCATGTTTGGAATATATCCCCTCCTCATTTCTGCTCCATAGAACTCTCTTCCTTTAAGATAGAGCTTAATGACTAACTTCTTCATAAAGTCTTTCTTTATCTCCCCAGGTGATAGTGCCCTCTCTTTCAAACTACCTTGTATTTAAATATTTTATACATATTTTATTCATTAACTTTATATTTGGGCTCTCTATATTTTTATATGGACCTGTTTTATCTCCCATTTGAATGTAAGCTCATTCTGGGTAGATATTGTTTCATTCTTTATAATTGCATCCTCAGTGTCCAACACAGAATAGTAGATGACTAACAAAGAGTTGATTGATTGATTTACTTATCAGTAAATAGAAAGTTGCATCCATGAGGTCAAGGACTATCTCACTTATGTATTTGTATCCTTAGCACCTGGCACACAGTCGATGTTTAATAAATGTTTGTTGATTTGTTAAAAGAGATAAATTAAATTGCTGTAGTAACAGGTGAAAGGTGATTAGGGTCTGATCTGAGTTTGTGACTGGGCTAATATAGAGTGAGTTATGGTCCAATTCCTTCTTTAAAAATCTTTCTTTGGATCTTCACTTAGCTTTCTTTAAAAAGCCACCCTCCTCCATTTTGCTGTTTATAGCATACATCACAAGGCTTATCTCATTTTGAGTTTCAGCAATGCTTGACAGTATTCTTATACGACTTGCACGTATAACCATTCTGACTTGGTTGTGTTCTTCCTTCATTTTCATGACATTGTCCTCTCTAGATTCTCTTCTTCCATGTCTAAATATTCTAGGTAGCTCCTCTTCCCAGCATCTTGAAGTGAGTGGTT
This sequence comes from Notamacropus eugenii, assembly GCF_028372415.1. Lineage (NCBI taxonomy): Eukaryota > Metazoa > Chordata > Mammalia > Diprotodontia > Macropodidae > Notamacropus > Notamacropus eugenii. The sequence goes on along the minus strand of NC_092875.1, from coordinate 358,931,613 downwards.
CTCAACACAACTCACCTTTCTCTACTATCTTCACTTTCCTTTGTCAATTTCATTCACTCACAATGCTTCAAATATTCTGCTAAGTGAATCACTCCCAATTAATTATTTTCATCCTCAGCCTCTCATCTTTACTCCAGATCTCCTTCTCTGACTTACTACCAGACATAAAAACAATGTTTATTCAGCATAGGCATGCCCATGAAGTATGAGCTCTTTCTCCATGAGGATGGATCTCTCCATTTGCTAAATTTAGGGCACTGAAGAGTGGAGACAGCTCTCACTTGGTCTCTTGGTCCACTTACATGTGGTGTGTGTGTGTGTGTGTGTGTGTGTGTGTGTGTAGACTAGGAATAAAGCTGTGTCAAGGAGTATGGGTAACTAATCTAGGAAGAGTTGCCCACTCAGTAGAGCTTATAAAGAGAAGCCACAGTCCTTTCCTTTCTATTTTTCTCTTTGGAATCTGGCACTTTGGACTCAGAATTTTCTCTCAGACTTTCAGTGACAATGGTGAATGTATGAACATAGCTGTGACAGTATATGCTTGCCTAGGCAAAACTGAAATAGTGTCAGTACCAGTCCCCATTCACACCTTTGGGATCTTCTTTCTAGATGCCAAAATTTCTTTGACAAAAAGATATACCTAACTGGGAGGATTGGAACATTTAGGGGGAAAGAGAGTTGCAGTGTTCAGTTCTAGTGAGGGAAGGAAGGGGTTAAAGATGCCAAAGCCCCATGTAGCTGACTGTCAAAATTGGATACAGTTACCATGCAAATCATTATATTTAAAAAAGAGAACTGCTTGCTATTCAGGGCAGGATATGTACAATTGATTTCTCTTGGCACAACCATTTTGTGCTTTTAAAATGATGACTAATTGCCCAATTATTGGTGATTCTTGGGATGTTTTTATGAATTTATTTCCTTCAACTGGTTTTTGATGCTGTGCGGCATGATAATGGATGTCCTCAGGTTCTCACAGTGACAAACAGAACCAGAAATTTGCCCTGCAACACAAGTTCTTCTTGTAGTATTATTTTATGCTCAATTGAACAAGGTGAACATAGTTACCAAATTAAGTGATAGGTATAGTTTGCTTATTGTCAATTTATTTTTAAACACACACACACACACACACACACACACACACACAAAACGGAATTCATTTACAATAAGACAAATCAGGTCAAACTATCTCTGCTGTAAAAAAATTCAGCTTTCTCAGGTTTGGTGCTATGCTGTGGTATATATGTTCACTTTACAAAAAAATAGAACTTTAAAAAGACTATGTTTTTGGAGAATTGGATATAATGAGCCCTTAGAAATTGGCCGTGAGATCTGCAAGATAGAGAAATTTCTCTTCTTGGTAGTCACAGGTTCCCTGTGCCATTGTGCTTTTCCACACAATGGAGGATGTCCTCCTGAGATAGATTTATGAGGAGGCCAATGGGTAAAGCTGTATTGGCTTTCTTACCTCCTCGTTTTTTGAGAAGTGAGGTAACAGTTGCCAGATGTCAGAAATGAGTTGTTTTGAAACCAAATGCAAATTTTTTGATTACCCTTCACCCTTGATGACTCTTGCCATGTTTTACTATTTGTTTGAATTTTTTTGGCTCTTCAGTTTTTTTTTCCTTGCCACTTTTACTGTTTTAAAGCTCGCATCTTTCCTGTTGAGCACAGCCAGCTCCCATGCATGTATGTCTTTACAAAGGGAATATGACACCATCTGTGGACTCTAACAAGTTCTTGTTAAACAGTGGATTTGGGAGCAGCTATGTCGGTTGAATGATTCCTTACCTTGCAGCCCCATGCTTCTGAGCATCACCCACCAGCCAGAATGAAAGAGCAAATGACACTGAGAAAGCAAGAAAAAATGGAACTATCTTCAGGGATTAGGGCTATTCCCTTTCACCCTCATCAGTGTGAACAACTTTGGTAGACTAACTGGCTTTTAGGGTCTGAATTGCCAGTGTAATGAGAGATTGGGGGTGGACACCTCAAGGGATTGTATGTAGAATGTTATTCCCCCTCCAGGCACAGGCCTTATCAGGGAACTAACTTGTCAACTTTTCAAAGGCCTCTAATTTGAGTCCTTTTTAAATCCTATAAAAGCTCAGTCAAAGATGAAAAAGATTTCAGAGGCGCAGCAATCCAGAAGCACCAAGAAGCAGGTTACAGAATTTTTTCTCTGTTTTCCATGTGGATTGAAAGCTTTTGTCTACTTGGGGACAATTTATGAGGATGACTCCAAGGCTAGATTGTTATTGAAAGGTGACTCTGTCTACCTAAACAAACAAACAAACAAAAGGAGAAGAATCTACAATCTGTGGAACATCTGATCCTAATGTTTGAGTGACATTTGGGGAGAATGCAGGAGCTAATCCCTGTATATATTAAGGAAATGGGAGGCAAGTGGAGTGTGGCTTAGAGAACATGATTTACTATATGAAGAGAAGAAGTTACATTTGCTATATGCAGGGACAACAAACAAGAAACCCGTTCCTCAGGGCTCTAATTTGGAACCATACAGGCTCAATAGAGGACTTAGATAATTCCAAATTTTCTCTGTGCTACCTGTGACCTCAGGGTCTACCATAGAATGAAGGATTCTGCAGTAACATTATCTATGTGGTATGAAATGAATGACCAGAGAAACTGAAAAATTGGTCAATTCAGCCCTCTAAAAAGTAGGTGAATGGCTACATTGTTTTCATAGTTTGACTTGAGTATATAGAGCTCAAGGAATATTAGATCTATAGAGAAATCATTTAGTGATCATTTAGCCAAATTTTCCTGTTTTACAGATGGGGAAACCAAAGCTAAAAATGTTAATTGACTTATCCAATAGGATATAGCTAGTTTGTGGCAGAACTATAAGACATTGGGCTAGAACTCGACCAATTATCAAGTCCATTGTATTTTCCATTATATTATGCTGCAAATTATTCTGCACTTTCGACTCCAATCAGTTGATGCAAACCCATTAAGACAGCCAATTCTATTTAAATCTCTATACTCTAGCCAAGGTCTCTTATGAACTACATGTTTGACTACATTGTGGAGACTTTGGCAGGTGTGATGCCCTCCTATTTCTAATGGAGAGCACTCTCAGGATCTAAGATATACCCAGGATGTAGACTTGGATTCCAGACCCATCCAAGGCCCCTTTTACTTAATTACTTTTAATAAAATAATTATTTTCAATTTCCAATTCTCTCCTTCCTTCCACCCCTCCATCATCATTTAAGAAGGCAAGAAATATGATACTTATTATACATCTGAGAAGCTGTACACAATATATTTTCACATTAGCTATATTGCAGAGAAAAAAAAAACAAGAAAAATGAAGTGTAAGAAAATGTGCTTCAAGTTGCACTCAGTTCATCAGTTCTCCTGGAGGCGGATAGCATTTTTCGTCATGAGTCTTTTGGAACTGTCATGGATCATTGTAATTAATTAGAGTAATTAAGTCTTTCACAATTGACTCATTAAAATATTGCTGATGCTATGTATAGTGTTCTAGTTCTGCTCACTACTTTGCATCAATTCATATAAGTCTTTCCAGGTTTTTCTGAAACCATCTCCTTCATCATCTCTTATAGCACAATAGTATTCCATTACAATCATACGCCACAATTTTCTTCAGCCGTTCTCCAACTGATATTATCTCCTCAGATTCCAATTCTTTGCTACAACAAAAAGTGCTGCGCAAAAATATACATATGGACCTTTTCTCTTCTTCTTTGATTTCTTTAGGATACAGACCCCAAGTTTCTTTCAAGAAGGAGATGCTGATTAATAGTACTTCTGATCCTATATTTTATTGGTCACATGAACATGAATGGATATCATGGCAGAGAGAAAGGATTTTCCATGCCTTGACCTGGTTTGTTTCATGTAGGAATGGCAATACATGTTCATTTGCTATCTAGAAGAGTCATGTGGAAGACACCAAAAACTCACTTGTAAAAGGTTGTACTGCATGGACATGGCCTGTGTCTTATTTTCAAAGTAACAAGAATTCAACAAAATCAACAATTTAACAAATTTTCCCTAAGAATCTACTAAGTAGGAGAGGAATTATGATGACATAAGCAGAGTTAACCTTTGAGTTAGGAAAAGCTGGGCTCAGTTTCTAACTCTTTCAATACCTGTCTTGTGATTTCAGAAAAGTCATTTAACCTCTCTCTCTCTCTCTCTCTCCTCCCTTCACCCCCTCCCCCCAGCTCTTTATCACTATGGGTTGCTGAGCACATGCCGATCTGCACTGATAGAGGAAGTTCCTTACTGGGAGTTCCACATATTAAGGTAATCATAGGGGTGGAGATGATATGCCTTCAACAGACAAAAAAAAAAAAATGAAGCAGGCCCTGCTCTGAAAGAGTTCCTGTTCTAAGCTGTTTATTTTTTCAAAGTGGTTTTTAATTTAAATAAGAAACTATTGGAAAGAAAGTTCCTCCTCTATAAAGACCAATAATTATTGACCTTTTGATTAAACCTGGGTTTTTTTTGAACATTTTCAATGAATAGTGGGATTCCATGTAAACAAAACCAAATGTAAACAAGCCTTGTCCTACCATATTTTGAGGGAAGATAGACATTGAATGAAAGGTAACATTTGACATATCACTTAAATAATTTCTTGACATTTAAAAAATATTTATAGTGAACTTTGAGAACTCATTTGGAAATTATTGGTGCTAAGCAGGGAGAGGATGGACATAGTAATCCTCTCCATCTGAAATCTATAGGCTACTCTTGGAAGTTGAACCCCCTGTCATTTAGTTTCTGTTCTCATCACTGCAGTGTAGTAAGTAACATATGGTTGAATTTTTCATCCACGTCGTGTATCAGTATGAATTTGACAAAGAAGAATTTATAGTATGCTAAAGTTTGTACCATTAGCAAGATAACATCTCCAAGTGGGAACATTTGGGAAACTTCACCATCGAAAAAGAATCATTCTTTTCTTTGGATTTTACTTAGGACATTTTCTATGATACCATTGAGTGTCTTAGGTAAAATATGTATCTCTCTATTTTTAAACCTTGCTTGATGTCAATAGCATGTGGCTTAGTGAACAAAGTCATCTTGATAGTCACTATTATGGTAGTTTTGCATGATTTTGGTATTTACTTGTCTTAGGAGACACTTTAAGAAAGCACTTTATTCTACTAAGTCAAATAAGTACTTCATTCAATTCTTCTGAGATACAAGATTTCATTAGTGTAGACATTCCTTCTGATGATGCAGAGTAAAACCTCTTCATGACCTAGTAGATAGTCTTGAAGAGTTTATCTGGCTGAAAGAAATTTATCAGTTTATAGCCAAAGAAGTGATGAGCTTCCCTTGAACTGTTTGCATATCATATCCTCCCATTGGACTGTGCACTCCTCAAGGACAGGGGTTGTCTTTTGCTTTTGTATCTCCAACACTGAGCACAGATCTGGCATATACTACATACTTAATAAACACTTATTGACTCTCAGACTTCACTGACAGAGTCTTTGAGAACTTGATAATGTCCACATTGCAGTGCATCATAGGAATAGTAGTTTAGTAGAGTAAACAATTTTATGGAAATCTCCAAACCACAAACCCAATGGGATGTTATACAGTGCTATCTACAATTCTTAATGAGTTGTGAGACCATAAAGAAGTTGTCTGTCATAGAAAATCATGTATGAAAGCCTGCCAGTACCCTTCTCATTCTTCCTTTAATGTAGGACACCTGTTATGTGGATATATAGATCTTTATCACAAAGATTTCATAGTGATGAGAAAAGTATATGAGTTGATAGTTGCTCATGTCTTCTTGGTCTCCCTTTTTAATAAATACATTACTTGCAATCTTTTTTATTTCCTTAAAATCCTCTCCTTTTGAAATCTCTTAAGATTCTTCCCTTCAATGGCTTTAAAACTGTTTAACCTCTAGTATGAATATCTTCTCTATGTATTTGGTGTGTTCTAACTTGTCTTTCTAGATTCATCTTCATATGCATCATTGCTACTTTTCTCACATAGTACATAAAATCTGGAGATGGTAGAATTCAAATGTGACAGTTTCATTTTTTATTCCACTATAAAACACCAACAGAGCTAATCTTTTTGTTGGCAGTTAATTATTCTTGAATATTGTTTAAAAATGTTCACAGAATCTCATAGTTGGCACCTAGTCTAAGTTGTTCCTGTACAAGAACTCATAAGTGGTCATTTGGTTTTTTCCTTGAAAATCTCTAGGGAGGGGAAGCCTACCATTCTACTTCCTTATAGCTCTAATTGTTAGAATGTCTTCCTTATGTAAACCCTACATCTATCTCTGCAATTTCCACCCAGTTTTTGGTTCTGCCACATGAGATCAAACAAAATACAACTAATCTTCTTCCATACAACAACTTTCCAAGTACATGAATCCAGCTATGTTTGCCTTACATACTCTCTTTTCCAGACTGAACATCCCCAGTGTCTTCAATGGATCCTCACATGCCATAATCTCCATGCCCTTTATGATCATGGATGTCATTCTATGGACACTCTCCAGCTTATCAATGTTCTTTCTGAAATGTGATTATCTACAACTGGACACAAACACTCCATGTGTGATCTGACCAGAGTGCAGGACTGTCATACATACTAAAATATTCAAATAGATTCCCTATGTCTTAATGTAGTTCATCAAGGGTGAGAAGCAATATTGTTATCCTATTCACTAAATTGGAGCAGCTAGGTGGCACAGTGGACCTAGAGTCAAGAAGACTCATCTTTCTGACTTCAAATACAGACTCTTACTAGCTGTGCGACCCTGGGCAAGTCATTTAACCCTGTTTGTCTCAGTTTTCTCATCTGTAAAATGAGCTGGAGAAGGAAATGGTAAACCACTCCAGTTTCTCTGCCAAGAAAATCTCAGATTGGGTCACAAAGAGTTAGACATGACTTAAAAATGACTGAAGAACAAAAACTAACTAAATTGAGTTTGTAGCTTACTAACCTCCTCCTAGATCTTTTTCAGGCTAACTGCTCTCCAATACATGTCTTTCTTCCTATACTTATGAAGCTACTTTTGTGGACCCAAGTACACAACTTTGTATTTATATCTATTACGTTTCATTTTGTTAGATTTTGATTCACCATTCTCATTTGTCAAGACTTTTTTATATCCTGTCACTGTCACCTAATGTCTTATCTAGTACAGCTTCTGGCACATAGTAGGTGCTTAATAAAGGCTAGTTGTATGACTGATTGAGGAGAGATTTGACAAGCACGCCATCAATTTCTTCATTCTAGTCACTGATGATTTAAATTGACTGGTGCTTAATAACCACTAAATAAATGCTTGTTGACTGATCTTGTTAGATCTCACATCAAGTTCTTTGCCAGCCCCAGTTTTCTCCAATTGCTTCTTCTAAGTGATATTTTGCAATACCTGTAGTATAAATTGGTGTCATTTTTGGCTTTAGTAGAACTGTACTTCGTTGCTTTCACAATGAAGTAATCTAATATCAAGATATATGTTGACTCAATTTAGAGGTGTTTTCTCCATACAAATATTTTGCTTCTTGGTTTTCTGCAATGGCGTTTAGTTCATGGCTGTTGTTGTTCAGTCATTTTCAGTTGTATTCAACTCTTTATGACCCCATTGGGGTTTTCTTGGCAAAGATATTGAAGTGGTTTGCCATTTCCTTCTCCAGTTGAGAAACTGAGGCAAACAGAGTTAAATGACTTGCCCAGGGTCAACCAGCTAGTAAGTAAGTATTTAGGCCTGATTTGAACACAGGAAGATGAGTCTTCCTTATTCCGGCCTATCCATTGGGTCATGTAGCTGTACCTATTGGGTGAACTATCTGCTTATACTTAACATAAACTCCACAAAACAAAATGACAAAATATTTCATCAAATGGTATTTCTTCAAGCCTTTGAGTAAGTAAGGAAACCAATTCTGTCAATACTTTTATGTGTCTTTCTGATAAGAATCTGGGAACTATTTTCTCCCATTTATCTGACTTCTTAACATCTTTTGATCTTTTGTTTCATTTATAATAAAAATACCAATATAGATATTGTTTGGTTTCTCTAGTAGTATACCAATTTCCTGGTCACTGGGCTAGTACTGCATGTTAAGATCACCAGTAGCTAAATATATATTTTCCCCTTTAGCTACTCTGACTACACCACAGAGAACCTAAAGGAGCTGTCGAGGACTAGGGTAGTTTGGAGCATCACATATTGCCCCATAGCCACATACACACAAAGAGAACGGTTTCCTGACAAATCATCTGGTGCTGATTTTAAGGACAGTTCTAGAGGAAGCAGGGTATAGTAGAAGGGGCACTAGGCCAGAGTCAGGAGAGAGTTGGTTTCAAATTCTACCTCAGGTGCTTACTATAGATTTTAGAAAAGTCACTTAATGTCTCTGAATATGTTTCCCTGTCTGTAAAATGAATATGATGATATCTGTAACACTTAACTCAAAGGGCTACTGTATCAAAAGAGATAATGTACACAAAGTACTTTGCAAAACTTAGAACACATTATAAGTGTCAGTATTTACCGAGATCAGTCCTTAGACAATCAAAATAAATTTGAATTGGCACAATCGTCAGGCTAATGTTTGAATCCTTTCCAGCTTATTAGAACTTGTCCTAAATTGTGTTCCACTGATCTATCCTTCAATGACCCAGTGTTTACTCTGGGTACCAGAGTGAAGCATAATGATTAGGGAAACACATTCACATATTGGCCAATGTTAAGTGCTCTCTTCTTCCCACCTGGAATAACGCCTTCTGGACCAGTCTCCAGAGATCATGCCTCCCTAAATGAATGAATTCTTAAAGCTTTGGAACTCTGCCCTGGGCAGAGCTGCCTTGATTGGTGTGTGGCTAAGTGAAAAGTTACCTCACTCACTCCATGTGGTCTGCCTCAGATGGTCCTTCACACCTATCCAGCCTGGACATCTTACCATCCATGCTGCCTAACTATGTGCATCAACTTACCTTCCTCAATCGCTTTCTCAGGGACCAGTGATCAAATCAGTTCTAACACTGTTTCTGGAAAGAGGATGATAATTAAGTGTGCCCCATGTCTCCACTCATCATTCTTATGATTCTGCAGACAAAAATTCTTCCTTGGCGGCCACTTCTATATATGTGTTGTCTTCTATTGAAATGTAAGCTCTTATAGGTTAGGGACTGATTTAATTTTATATTTCCAGTGCCAGCTCAGAGTTGTGTTCGTCCTTCATTTTTCAAAGAAGACCATGACATCAGAGAAATGGCATTTAATAAATGCTTTCTATTATGCAATAATGGGTTCAGGGTGTTCTATAAGAGCTTTCTTGGTGCCATTTTTTTTTTTGCCAAAGTGTTCATCATGTAACATGTATACCTTGGCTCTACTCTTTCAAGGTTAGGCAGGCTATATCATGTTTCAGAGTTCCAGGGCACCCTGACTTTGAAAGCATTTGGGGTCATGTGGGGGATCTAGGGGCATTTGAGAGCTTTGGGAGTATTTTGTTTTCTCTGCTATTATTGACTTGAGCTTTCATTCACCCTTTTCCTTTTGTTGGTTAGGGAACCTTCTATTAGTGCCCCAGCTTTTACAATGGGATAGGAATTATAAACATATAAACATTTTTGCTGTACTCCCCCAACACTTTAGGAGAGTGGCCTCAAAACTTAACTCAGTTCTTACTAAATGTTGGTCCCACTAAGTTTACCCATAAAGGTAGCATTGCTGCTCAGTTCACTTTTGGTTGATATGGGTCCAGAAGGTCACTGCCAAAGATCATTCTTTGCTCCTTGAGTCATTTATATTGAACTGGCTGCAAAACCCAGACTAGATTCTGACTCCTTGATTCAAATAACTTGTTTTTCCTACACTGAGAAAGGAAAACAAAAACCCAAGGATTCAGGATTCCCTGCTTGTTGCTTTATTTTTGAAATACATGAGTTATAATATCAACGAGAAAACTAATTCTTAAATAGATTTCAAGCTATAAAGCCTCACATTGAAGATTATGGTTTTCCATGTATGGTGTTCATGTCACCAGACTTTGTTCACAATAAGCCGGTCTGTTAACTTCTCCAGAGTTAACTAGCACTCTAGTGCTCCTAGGCACTGCCTGGGAAGCAATACTGTGGCTTGAATGTATTAAAGTTCCTGGTCTTGTATTCAAAAAACCAGGTGCTGGCATCAGGATTTCAACCTGTTGATCTCTAGAAACTGGGTCTGGTCTCCAAAAGCAATGCCAGAATGGGCAGTTTCTGCTCCAGAAGTTGAGAGAATGCCTCCCAGCTGCTTGGCAGCTTGTGTGAGAGAGTTCATCCATCAAATGAATTAGTGTGAAGAGAGGACCCCAGCAGAGCGAAAAAATTATGCTCATTGATTAACTCTGTCTGGACAAGAGTATTTTCTCCATCAGAGAAGCAACTGTTTGATGAAACACTATTTAATCAGTTGATAGCTTTGTTTGTTTTGTTTTTAGAAGCAGGTGGGGTGGATAGTTGATTTGACTTTGGAATATGCATCAGGGATCATTGTAGTAGAGGTCAATAGAATTAGAATCAGAAAACCTGAGTTCAAATGTGAAGTCTGCCACTTACTGATCTTGGGACATTACACAAGTTACTCTGAGACTCAGTTTTCTCATTTGTCAAATAGTTATAATAATATGCAATACTTACCCTACCACCCCCAGGTTTGTTGTGAGGATCAGAGAAATAACATATGTAAGCACTTTGTAAATCTTAAAGGGCTACATATGTATGTATAAGCTGCTACTACTACTACTACCATTGGAAGTTTATGAGACTCAACTTCATTCATCCTATCTAGCCAGACTCTCTTATACTATTCCTCGGAATAAACTAATATTTTAGCAAGTACAATGACTTTCAGTCCACTAGGATAACAAGTTATTGAAGCACAGGGACCTACTGGCTCCAAAGGGGCTGGCTTTACTCATATAGATTATGTTACATATTTGGAAGATCAGCCTGGGTATGGATTTCCTGAGTTTGTGTCTCTCTGCCTTAGGAAAAGCTTAGTCACTGTTCTTTGACCATGTGTAATAGTCAGTAGTTGGTTGTAAAATTCACTGTTGGGCCTCTGACCAACTTCATGACATCAGAGACCTGTTTGCTATTACTTTATGTTTTTCATCTGGCTGGAATTGGGCTCATATAGTCTCACAGAGTGCTAAAGTAGAGTTGGATGGGGCCACAGAGATCATCTCACCCAACCCTCTCTTTTTATATGCAGAAACTGAGGCAAGCCCAGAGCAACGAGGTGACTTGCCCATAGTCACAAAATCAGCCAGTGGCAGAATTGAGTTGAAAGAGCAATGATTTTTTATCTATCTCAGCCAGACCCTTAGCCCACATCTCTATCCAGTCCTAATGCATCATCAGAACAACCCAGGTGTGGTTACCTGACAAGGGCAAAGGCTGAAGATTTTCCTGTGTTCTCATCATTTTGCTTGAAATCAGGTTACCACAGAGAATAGGAAAGTGTAGCCTTTACCCCAGAGACCCCTCTTTCCAACAATTCCTCTGCCTTTCTTGATGAAGGAAATTGTTCCCCTTGTTCTGCTCATTTCATTCTTCATCAGTTTATGAAATCTTCGAAATTCTTCATTTTTTCCAATATTGATAATATCAGGACAATTTGTGCTCTTGGGATGTTTGCTGCCTAAAAGAGTACTTTTTTTGTATGTGAAGATTGGATAGTATACACCCCAGCTGTTAGGCTACTTGAGTCAATTTGTCTCTGGGTTCTGACTCTATCACTTCTACTCAAGCTATAATAGCTCAAGTGAACCTTTAAAAAAGATATACTAGAAAGTCAGCATGGTATAAGTTAATGGTCAACCTTAGATTCAGAAATTCCTGGGTTCCAGTCTGTTGTATACAAGCTATAGGACTCTGAGCAAATTAACTTAGCCTCTCAATATCCCAGAGAGCTGTGAGATTTTAAGTTATAAAGTTTCTGATCTGAGAGTTAACCTCCTGGGAAGTTTTTCCATACCAATGAAATTACTCTTTTATCCATCCCACAAGAATATAAGGGATTCTGAAAATGCTAATTAAATATTGTGTTATCCATCAATGTATTCATTATTTAGACTGAGAGGCAGCACAGTTTTATGGGAGAAGTATTAGGAGACAGCTTCTACCCATTGTTCTGCCTTTAACTAGCTGGGTGACTGCAGTAGAAATTGGAAAACAAGAAAAAGCCTAACTTCTTGATTGTTCTGGCCAGAGAAAGGGGTCTTCCTTCAATCTGAAGCTTTTAAAAAATGAAAATAAAAATGGAAATCTGTATGCAAACTGCATTAGTGGAATTGGAAATTTAGGATGTGAGCAGATGGTGGAATGTTCCCAAATGTGAATATGGCCCTATACTGAAATATTTCTGTGCATAGTCTTAATCTCCATCCTGCTTGTCCTCATAGCCATCTGCTTCAAAGGCAGTTTGCCCATCCAAGAGTTGGGCACAATCTTCTTGGCACTGAGTATGCCAGACCAATACAGCTTTAAAAAGGCAGGCTATGCTATCACGCCACTTATCAGACTAAAAGTTCACCTTTAGGTGTGAGAATTATTGAAAAGTCAGATCTGCTAGTGGGATCTGAGATTTGAGCTAGAGTGAGGTAGACTGGCACATTGTGTGTCTGTTCTTTTTTCAATGAACAGAATTAATTTCCTCCCCTTCCATCTATCGTTAGAAAAAAAGAAAAAGAAAAGCAAATTCTTTGTAACAAATAGTCAAGCAAACCAAATTTCCTCATTGTCTACATTAAACAAAGTCTCATTCTGCACTGTTAGTGCATCATATCTGCCAGGTGAGAGACAGCATGTTTCATCATGTATTCTCTGGAACCATTGATGGTTATTGCATTGATTAAGTTCCTCACAGCTTTTAAAATTATTTATTTTACAGTGTTATTGTTGTTGTAGAAATTGTTCCCCTTGTTCTACTCATTTCATTCTTCATCAGTTTATAAAAATCTTCAAAATTCCTCATTTTTTCAATATTGATAATATAAATCATCTTTTTCTTCTCTCTATTTCACTTTGCAGCAATTTGTGTAAGTCTTTTCATCTTTCTTTGAAGCTGTCTTTTGTCCCTTTTCTAAAGCAACTACAGTATTCCATTATATTCATAAGTGAACATTTGGTTGGGTCATTTCACAAGTGATGCATATCCTTTTAGTTTCCTAGTTTTTGCCATAGCATAAAGAGTTTTTATAAATATTTTCATACATATAGGAGCTTTCTCTCTTTCTTGATCATTTTTGGGTATAGCCCTAGCAGTGCTAGAGTTGGATCAAAGGGCATGGATAATTCAGTAACTTTTGGTGTATAAGGTTCAAATTGTTTCCAGCATGGTTGCACCATTCACAGGTCTATCAACAGTGCATTGATGTGAGACAATGCATTCTTAGAATTGCTTTCTCAGAGTAACTATTTACATGGTCTGTCAATATATTTACCCAAGTACTTCTGAGATTATAACCCCAAAGAGGTATTTTTCCACATGTGAGCTTCAGTGGTGTTGTGATGGACAATATAATGGAGTAGAATGGTTTAGTTAAAGGTGATAGGAACAGAGAATGCTGAATCAAAGTAAACAGGATGAAGCTCTTTCATCATTCTTTTTGTAAATGTGAAAAGGCAAGGACCAGGATGCCAAAGGTTAGAGTTTACATTCCTGATGAAAATTCTGCACAACACTTGGGATTGCCAAACCTCAAAGGTACAGGTGGGAGAGAACGTTTTGGCAACTGAAAGGATCATCAGCAACTTGGGTAATTCAATAAGATCAAACAACCTTTTGGGGTTTAAATACTGGGTTCTATGAAGTATTCAGAAGTATACTCAGTACACGTTGTAGGCATTCTGTTTTAAGCTAGCTTACATTAAACGTGTATAACAAAGCCATATTTTTTATGTTTTAGGAAAAAATGGGAAAAAATATAGATAGTTCCTCTTGAAATATATGTTGAAACCCTGCCTGCATTTCTTGAAACAAAACATTGGAACTTTTGGATGAACCTAAAAATGTCTCTGTTTTAAACTCATATCTCTTTTCTTTAATCAGAGAAGTTTAATTTTTCAGATTCAAAATGTTCATGATCATTTGAAATCATATGTTGACAACATCCACTTGCCATCATTCAGGGATAGAACTATGGGGGATATAGGCCAGAAAGAAGAAAGGGAAAAAATACACTTGGGCTCAAGTATAGCCTTTGACTCATACTGACTGTGTGATACCACACAAGTTATATGATTTCTCAGGACCCTGTTTAAAATTATGAATTACAAATGAGTTACTGATCTGCCCCAATGGAGGAAGTTTCTACTGTGGAAATGTTCCCACTTTGATGAAATCACAGATCTGGACTAAATGACAATGATGATCCTATAATATAGTGTTACCTTTTGGGGTCCTTGCAGCTAGGTGATGCAGTGGATAGAGTCCGTGGCCTGAAGTCAGAAAGACCTTAGTTCAAATCCAGTCTCAGGCACTTACTAGCTGTGTGACCCTGAGCAAATCACTTAACCCTGTTTGCCTCCGTTTCCTCATCTGTAAAATGAACTGGAGAAGGAAATGGAAAACCATTCCAGTATCTTTGCCAAGAAAACCCCAAAAGGGGACATGAAGAGTCAGATGTAGCTGAAAACAACTAAATAACAGTAACTAAACTTTGGAAAGCACTTTCACATGTTACCTTCCTAGAGAAATTGGTCTAACCCTTAGTTGCCATTTCACAATATTTGTTGACCATTGTGTTCAAAATGACCTAAAATTTTAATGAATTAATTCAAAAGTCCTGAGTTAATTTCCCCCCTTTTTGCCCCATAATGTTGTTTGGCCCTAGAAGTGACTTGACCTCTCCATTGCCCATTCCCTTTGAGGGCTTATGACCCTGCATATAACTTTTAGGCACTACAACTAGGTCCACAGGGGTTGACACTCCTTGTCCTGTACTACTGTTGCAGCTTTAGTCCTAGAGTATCAACCGCTGATGAGAGGGATGTCTTTTCTCATACTTGTTGGTTCAATAATTCCCCTACCCTTGTGTCCTGTGAATCAATTTTATTTTTGGTAACTAGGTTATCACTCACAAGTCTAGAGGTTTCCCCAAAGTGAGGAAATAGAAGAGGTATCATGTACAATAAGAATCAGGCTTGGGACAGGTAATTTCTTCCTACACACAAAAAGAAATGCTAAGCACAAAAACTCAGGGTGCATTAATATAACAGCTTTGAATAGGATTCTGTAATTTATAAGTACATAATAATCTTTGGGGAGGTTAATATTTAAACTTCATCAGAGCACAAAAGAATTTACAGAAATGCTAATTAAGCAGTTTATATTCTACCTCAGCTCTGCACTATCACTCTTCTCCAAAAAGCTTCTCCTCTGAACTTTGGGCTCTGCCATGTCCACAGTCATCCTCTCTTTCATCTGCCATTGCTAGAACTGATCACTCTAGTGGACACTACTACTGTGGTTCCTGTGCTTGCTCCTGCCACGGCAATCATCCATCTCAGGACCCTCTGAGCTTCCAAAGTCATTTCTGATTCTGAATAAATCCTTTTCCAGGTACTTGTTTGCCTAAGACCTAGAAAGTACAAAGCCCATGGAGAAAAAGCAGCTCCAACCCAGGCTAGGTCAGGTACTCAACAGAGGTACTCACAGCTTTGTTGAAGACAGGTGGGAAATAAAGGCAATTGGAGGTAGGATACAACTCAAAACAATCCCCATGCTTTATAACTGGGAAGGAAGATAAAGATAGGCAGGACAATTTTTCTGTGTATATACCAAGTCATAAGCTCCTCTGGCTCAGCAGCCAATGAAGAGGTTCTTTTTCATCTTAAAGTGTGAACCTTTTAGTCCTGAGTCAAGAAGACCATAAGTTCCATGATCTACTGGAAGTAAGAAGGGGATATATGGATATACTTCATACAATCCTTGCTACATGAAGAAATTATTAATTAAAATAGCTCAGATTCAATCTAAGTTACAAAAAAGTTAGGAAGACTTTGCCCAAAGAAAACCACTGGAGTTACTAGAGGGGAAATAGGTAATTTGAAAATAATCTCTGTTAAGGTTCTCATTTCCAAGATAGATAATATAGAAAAAAAACCGATACACAATTGTAAGAATCCCAACCATTCCTTAATTGACAGTCAAAGGATAGGAACATCTAGTTTTTTAAGGGAGTCCATCTATCTATATGCAAAAATACTCCAAACCACTAATAATTATAAAAATTAAAACTAAAGTAGCTCTGAGATTCTACCTCACATCCCACTGGCAAAAATGACAAAAACAGAATATGACAAATGTTGGAGGGACTATGGGAAAATAGGAACTCCAATTCACTATTGATGGAGTTATAAATTGGTGTAGCCATTTTGGAAAGCAACCTGGTATTGTGCTAAAAATATCACTAAACTGTACATGACCTTTGATCCAGTTATAGTATGAAGGCTGTACCACCAACAGATCAAAGGAAAATGACTCATTAGTACAAGAACATTTATAGAATCTTCTCTTTTTGTGAACTGGAAACTTGAGAAGAACTTATCAATTAGGGAATGAGTGAATAAATTTTGGCATATAAAGATAATAGAATATTATTGCACTATCAGAAATGATCCCAAGATTTTAGAGAAACCAGGGAAGAATTATGTGAAGTGAGGTAGAGTGAAGTGAGCAGGAGAAAGATGTATACAATGCACTGACATTGAAAAGAGAAACAATTTTGAAATTCTTAAGAACTTTGACTGATCTCGATAACATATGGTACCAAAACATGTTATCCACCTCTTGACATAGAAGTGAACGATAAGGATATTAAATGTCATCTAATTTTTGCCCATATTCAATGTCAGAATTTGTTTTGTTTTTTTTATGTATGTTTGTTAGAAAGTTTGTCGTTTTCTTCTTCTTCTTCTTCTTCTTCTTCTTCTTCTTCTTCTTCTCTCTCTCTCTCTCTCTCTCTCTCTCTCTCTCTCTCTCTCTCTCTCTCTCTCTTTCTCTTTAGCAAGGGGAAGGAGAAATAAGAGAGAAAGTAAATACATTTTTGTTCATTGAGAAAACTTAATTGAAAAAAGTGTGTGTGTTATATTTGTCAATCACTAACAACACCTTGTGAATCAGATAGCAAATTTAAGAATCTTGGATCCAGTAAGTTGAAGGAGAGGATATTAAGTCTAATGTGACTGAGCATCTTAAATATATTTAACAAACATTTTATAAGCAAAAGAAAAGAAATAGCCCAATTACATGGGCACCATTTGTGTTTCAGCACACTGGGCTCCTTTCCTTCAGTAACAATAATAGTGGGAGCACAGATTGCATTCATCTTGACCTTTCTGCACCTCATTAACTACCTGAGCCTTCTTGAAGCTCATCACAGTTGACAACTAATAGGTAAGTAAAAATTTCTAGAACACCCACAGTCATTCCCTATAACTCAAACTCTTTACTTCTATAAGGGTCTTCCATGTAGATTATTTAGGTACCACAAATTTCTGATGTTATATATGATGAACTTGTATAGAAAGTTATACTGAAAGTATGATAAAAATAGCATTTCCAATCCATTAATAGATATGGAAGACTCTGTAGAAGGGAAATAGAAAGTATTGAATGCAGAAGTGGTATGTTAACATTTTATTGGCTCATAATACTAGCTTATATCTATGTAGCGCCTAAAGACTATACTATCTATTATTTCATTGGAGCCTCACAACAACTTTGTAAACTATTCCTACTTTACATAGGAGGAAAATGACCCACCCAAAGTCATACAGTAAAGGATTGAATTAGGACTCAAAATCTAGGTTTCATAACTTCAGGTTCAATGCTGATTTTACTTCTGGAACTTGTCTCTATGCCATACTTCTTCTTTATCACATATGAAATTTTTAAAGTAGGAATTTAGTTAATACATAATAATTCAATAAATGTTTACCAACACAATGGATGATATACATGTTAAGTCCTGGGAAAACAGAGAAAAAAAAACACATGCAACAGTCCCTATTTTCAAGGAACTTCCATTTTCTTTTACGTGGTATCAGTTATGTATAAAAGTAAGGATAATATAAGTTAGGGAGTCACTTGTAGCAAAAGAGAGATTAAACAAAGTGCCTTAGAAGTGAGGATTGAGAATTCTAGCACCAAACTGAGGGATCCAGAAGGCTTCACTGAGGAAGGTTTCCAGAGGCAGACTGGAGGAGAGAATGCATTCCATGAGTAGGAAATGACTTGTGTGCCTGCATAGAGACATACAGAAGTTAATGGTGGGATTCTGAGTTGAGGGAAGTAGGCCAGTGTTTCTGGAAGGTAAACCAAGACAGGATGTAATGTGTCATAAGGCAGGGTAGTAGAATTGGAAGCAGTTTGTAGAGTTCCTTAAATATAAAATGCATTTTATCCTGGAGGAAAAGAAGCATTGAGCATTTTTGAGTGGGGAAGTGACATGGTCAGACCTGTGCCTTAGGACAATTATTTTGACAGCTGTGTGATTGAATGGATTGAAGACTGGTGACGTTTGAGGCAGGGAGACCAATTAGGAGGCTATCACAATAGTTCAGGCAAGAGGCTTCTTCTGTTTTATTATGCTGTCACTAGCATCTTTCAAATCGACACTAGGTTTAGAAGGAATCCCAAATGAACATGTTGAATGATTCTGAAATGTGGGCACCCTCATCTGATGGACTCTATTCATTGTATATGCTACAGTTACTTCTATAGGGATAGATGTAACTGGCATCTTGTCCATTTCTTGGAGCCAGGATGGTGGAAATACCACCACTGCTTCTGGACGTGATTAGTAGTTTGTGTGTGTGATTCATCCTATGTTGCTGAAGAAGACCATGCCATCAGAGAAACAATGACATGACTTGCACTTGACTTTGTTTTGAGGGAGGGAGGGCTGTGCAGGTCACCAGCCTCACTTCTCCTCCAGAGCCATCTGAATCCAGTGACCAGATGTTCATCTGGATGACTGGAGATGACCCAGGATGAGGCAATTGGGGTTAAGTGACTTGCCCAAGGTCACACAGCTAGTGAGTGTCAAGTGTCTGAGGTGACATTTGAACTCAGGTCCTCCTGACTCATACTCTATCTGCACCACCTAGCTGCCCCAGTTTGTTTGTAGATTTCTTTCAACCATCCTATCTTCTAAGAGGGTGTTAAGCATAAGCAAGGAGATTTTGGAAACTAATAGCGCTCCAGTTGACAGAACAACATTGAATTTTTTAAAAGGGAAAGCTTTTTAATGAATTAGGAAAGTAGTATTGGAGATTCAGCTGTTTTCCTTTTCTCCTAGCCAAGTTTCTACTCATCTATTTGGGGCTGCTTTGCTCCTTATCTCTTCTTCTAACTAAGAATAACAAAATTGCAGAGATAATTTGGGCTCTGAACATAACCATATGTTCAGTGAGTGAACCAAGCTGAATTAAAAGCAAAACATAGATTTTTCTACCCTCTAAAGCTCATTTGTTTTTTGACTTCTCATTACATGTTACACAATTGTGAAGAGGGAAATAATCTCATTTCCAAGTGGACTAAAATAAGATTTCAGCTTCAAATTACACAATTTCTTTTGTGTAATTCTGTTGTCTCAGTTGACAGCAAATACTTCAAACTAGCAGTGAACAAATTATATGAAACAAAGCAATGTTGTCCTATTAACAGTGTGAAAATAGTCTTTCTACTAATTATAAGTTCTTCATTAATAATTGTATAATGCTGGTTGTATGCTTATAAGTAAAAAATGGTTTACTTTAACCCATAAACAAATCTGTGATCTAAATGGTGTAGAGAATCCTTCCAATATCAGAGCACAACCCATTAATGCACTCTCATCCTGTGCTTTTCTCCTTCATGTACTCTCATAAATCCCCACAAAGCCATTTAATATTCTCTGTGTGCTAGCATAGCATACAGACTTTTCTTCTTGTTCTTGCTACATGAACATCTTGCCTCCTTTTCAGATCATAAATTTCCTTGATAAAACCAATTATGCCATTTCTTGCGCAAGTCATCATTGGTAATATGCCAGTCTACTTTCTCCTGCAATAGTTTTTTCCATTCTTCTCTAGCTCAGTCACAATTTTGACCTTTCCAATTGGATTATTCCATGATTCCTACCCATAGAGCATCTTGTAAAAAACATGGGCTCTTGTGTCAAGGAGTATGTTGGAGTTATTAGTAGTGCTACATAATATTCTACATACTATCCTACTCTTTTCCTCTTATTCAGTGTTAACCCTAGTTCATTTCCCATCTGCAATACATGTCCAATCCATACAGTGGATTATATCTGTGCCTCTTCATTTAACCCTAAATCTATGTCTGTCCCTAGCTCTTTTTCTAACCTTAACCCTAATTTCCATGTCTAACCCTAACTTGGTGTCTTTCCCTAATTCAAACCCTGCTTCTAACTCTAAACTCTATGTCTAACCCTAATTCTATATCTAAACCTAACCCTAATTCCATACTACCATGTTTAATGGATTGCTCATCCAATTGCTTGTCATGGTCTGATCTGGTCATTTTTTTTCTCATTGGTCATGTTAGACTGTTCTTTTTAGAATGACTGATTCTTATTCATAAGATATACTGGGATTTGGGGGTGTGATGATATCATTACAATCTTATCCATAAACTTGGACGCATGAAGGTGTATTGACAATGTATATATTGCATTGATGCTACAGAAGAACACCATAATTTATGTTGTTTCGCTCAGATTCCAGTATGTCATGAAAAAAAGTGCTGATTTGTGGAGTCAGAGGTCTTGGGACCCAGATCTGCCACTTACTGCTTATATGACCTTGAGCAAATGACTTAACCACCTTGAGACTCAGTTTTCCTTACCTCTAAAAAACACCCCAAAGTAATAATTTTAAAATAAAGGGGTTGGGCTAGATAACCTTGAAGATTCCTTCCAACATTAAATCTAACATCCTGTGGTTCTACTTCACAAAGGTCTTGTAAGCAAAACAGGTTGTGCCACATTTAGAGTCCAGAGACCTTAGCTTGAATTGCACCTCAAACATTTATTAGCTACATGATTATGACCAAATTACATAATTCCTCAGAGCCCTAATTTCCTCATTTGCAAAGTAGGGATAATAATATTTTCAGTTTTTACCTCATAGAGGTCTTATCAGGAAATCACTGTAAAATTTAAAGAGCTATATCAAGAAATATGAATCATTATTTATAATGCATAGTGTATAGAGTATATTATTTATAGTTATTAATTATAGTCAATATTGGCAAAATTCAGTTCCTTTAGTGGTAAGTGCTTCATTGATTACTGGACAAGGATTTCATACTTCTTGTATAATATTTAAATGAGTATTTACAGGCCATCTAAAAACTAGATGATTCTCAGCATCTTCTATACCTTTTTACCAGTTTGCTATCATCACTGTAGGCATTGAATTGGTCTAAACAAGAGTGAAGTCAGTTTTGTACTTTTCTGTTTTATAAGTTGGCATGAACAAAGGAAAATAGTATTTTTTTTTTTTAGAGGCAAGGTGTCATAATAGATAAAGTATTTTGCAGATGAGGAATCTGAGACCCAGAGAGGCTGAAGTAACACAGTGACAGTGTGTTCCCTCAAGGAACTTCTATTCTCCTGGGCAGAACCATCCAAAGAGAAAAATGAAGACAAGATAGATACAAAGTAGGGTGTGTGTGTGTGTGTGTGTGTGTGTGTGTGTGTGTGTGTGTGTGTGTGTGTGTGTGTGTGTGTGTGTGTCTAACATTTGGCAGAGAGGTCTTTTTTGGTAAGAGTTGAGGTCATTTTAAGAGATAGTGTTTGAAATAAACATTGAAAGTTTTGAAATAGCCTAGGTCTTTCAAAAGATGGCATTGAAGAGGGAGAAAAAGGCAGTCTTTCTCCTCAGGAACAGCTGATCCTCTCTGTATACATAGAAGAAATACTTTTGCTCATCCCAGTGAAGTGGTCCCCTCCCCCCCCAAAAAAAATTCCTTGGAATACAGAGTTAGTAACCATGGAAAGAGCGCTGTAGCCATTGGGGGCTTTATTGACTCAAAAGCAGCAGGCCTGAGATTTAGCAAGGAGTTATACAAAGGCAGTGATACAGGAAAAGGGTCAAACTTTTATAGGATGATTTTAGGGTTTCCTTTTGGAGGTTGGAGATCTAGGGTAAGTCTTGCAAGATAAAGGCACAGGGTGAGGACTATGAATGACACAAGATAAAGAAATCCCATTCCCCAGAATGAGGGGTGGGGACAGGGAATTTTATGGGCCAGGATAAGGGGAAGTTTTGTGGTAAGGGGAGACTTTAGGGCACCTTCAGGTTAGAAAATAAACCAGTGGCTTCACAAAGTCAATCCTTAATATTATTTTTAACTCTTGGGGCACTGTTTCTATCCAAATCATCACCTTCCTCCCTTATAAAACCTAGGATTAGATTAGGTGACCTTTAGGAACCTTTCAGGTCTAATTAATCCTATTTTCCAAAGACAACTTCTTTCCTCTTTTACTAATTGCATTTACCTCTCTACTTGCCACCAAAGCACTCGTAGACAATACCAAATAATCTTTCCCACGCCCCTCCCCAAATCCTATGTCACTTGAGAATCATCTTCTCTACTTTGCCATCACTTTCTTTCTGAGGTCAAACTAACTGATGTATAATTGATTTGTAGCTATAGTGATGTTTTGCTCTAATGAGAGCTGGAAATGCCACTCAGGGGTGTTAGTAACTCTGAGGGAAGGGGAGAGTAGCTGAGATGTTAAGAAAGGCAGGGCCATTAGAGAAACTGCAGATTCAGGAAATAGAAGGAGACAAGATGATTAAGCAGATTCACTAGCTCTAGACAGGAGCCTGTTGATGTCACTTTAGAATAAGGATAGTTAAGGGAAGGGCTCAGAGGAGAAGCAGGCACATTCTGTGGGTATAAATCTGGGAAACTATTGAGTTCAAGTTTGGGTGACTGAGGAAAATGATTCAGACCCAGGACAGAGGAAGAAATAAAGATTTCCTCAAAGCCCTGAAGTTACCTTTTACCTCTAGGATATAGCACACTCCCTTGTTTGACATTTAAAGACTTTTATAATCTACTTCCATTCTTTTCTGCATTCACAGGCTTATTACACAGTCAATTCACATAATCTGCACTGACCAAAGTGGCCTATTTGCTGTTTCTAGTACATGACAGGCTGTGCCTGGGCAATGTTTTCCCCTGCCTTTCCTTCCCTCCCTCCCCCATCTTCATGCCTGGAATACATCTTCTCTTTTCTACCTTTTAGAACCCCTAAACTTCCTTCAAAGCTTCAACTCAAGGGCTACGTCCCGCATGAGCCCAAGCCTGATTCTTCCTCTCCTCCAGTTGCTCCTGCCCTCCTTCCTGAAACTACCCTGTATTTATTTATTCATGTACATATTATGCTTCCTTCTCCCCTCAAGGGAATATAAACTCCTTGAGGTCAGAGATACTGTTTGTATCCCCAGCACCTTTAACAGTAGGCTATGCTATCCTTGCTATGCTGCTATTGACTCATTTCAGTTGCATCCAACTGTGATCTCATGATTTTCTTGGCAAAGATACTGGAGTGATTTGCCATTTCCTTCTCTGCTTCATTTTACAGATGCAGAAACTGAGGCAAACAGGGTTAAGGGAATTGCTTAGGGTCACACAACTAGTGTCTGAGGCTGGATTTGAACTCAGGTCCTCTTGACTTCAGGGCATCTAGCTGCCCATTAAGGAATGTTCACTAAGGGCCTTTAATGAATGTTTATTAAGTGAATGATAGCAAAACAATATGATCCTTCCTTTTGTCCAAGACCAAGGGAAGGTAAAGAAATAGCTCAGGTTTTAGATGAGAGTTGGAATTCAATTCACAGCTACAATACTTGTTGTTTGACCAAGGGGCAACGTCTACAAATGGCTGCATCTATTTCACCCAAATAAACTGGAACTTGTACTATGGATGCCTTTATGATGAGGTAGTGTAGCAAAAGGTTTATGTACTTCCAATAGCTATCTGAGTGTGCATGCTGGAAGAGATATACGCTGTGGTCAGGAAAAGTTCAGGTGAAAGATAGTGGACCCAGTGTGTTCAAACATAAGTCCCTTCAACCTAGGTAGTGATAATACAGTTCTTGGGCAGCAGGATTCTAGGTAGAGACTAGAATTTTATTTGGGGACTATCTTGGACTGGAAGCATCAAAATATCTAATGTCAATAAAAATCGCAGTAATATCATGTAGTATTTGAAGGTTTGCAGTGTGCTTTATATCTTCCCAACAACCTATGAGGGAGGTGCCATTTTATTCCCATTTTGTAGATAACAAAACTAAGGCTAAGAGAGGCAAAGGAATTTGCTCAGGGTTATACAGCTAGTAAGTGTCAGAGACAGGATTTGAGCTCAGGTTTTCTTAACTCCAAACCCTTTCTCTATTATGCTACCTACCTAGCTTGTAGGATGTGAGCTCCTTGAAGAAAGGAACTGTTTGTCATTTTCATCTGTATCCCCAAGCCAACTAGCTCAGTGTTTTCCATGTGGAAGGTGCTTGATAAATGTTGGTTGGATTGAACTCAAAGCCACCAAGCAGCTCAGCCTCTCTAAAACAGCTATTAACCTGATTATTCAAAATAGAGTATTTGGTCTGTGCTTGGGAAGGGCACTAATAGAGACCAAATTTAAATGTCAAGGAGCTACAGATATAATTGATGTCATACCTGAAGAGCCTATCCCAAATGTAGAGGAAATGCTAATGCCCAACTGAAAAGAATCATCACCCAAATTGGGAAGAAAGGATTTAAAAAATATGCCTAGGACCATTAATTTTAATGCCTTAGTGTACATCATTATCAACATTTATTGAGTACCAACTAGGCCAAGGCACTGTGCTCAACAACAAAATATGTTTGAATTTTCATATCTTGCATTCAAAGGATGGCATTTTCTGCCAATACTTCCATTTGCTGGTATCAAAACATTATTTTATTGCATAAAATTTCACTTTAACAAACGATATTTTCTTAATAAGTCAATAAACATTTTTGAATATCCAATGTGGATCAAGCACTCTGATGAAGGAATTTAATTGTTCTTCCTACCTGCAGTTGTTAATGAGAGTTTAGTCTTCAATCCTAATGTAGATGTAGTTGCCGTAAACCAGGGATGAGGATTACCTTGAAAGATCTATTTACCTGTATTATCATAACCCCCTTATATCTCCTAACTGTACTGCTCACATTTCTCCTCTTTGGCTTCCCAACACATTCCCAGCTTTTATGAGCTTTGTACTTCAGTTATTAAATTACAAAAAGGAATGGAGCAAGGGAACTAAGCTATCTTGCTCAAAAATACAGCTGTGCTTGCAATTGGAGCTGTATGTGCTGTATTTCTCTTATTCCAGCTTCTCCTCATCACATTTCAGCAAATAAATCCTACTCTCTATGGAACAATTTTAGTGTTAGCACAAAGTAATTCAAAACAGAGGGGGGTGGTAGACACGTAATTGTGAAGAGTAAGAGAAGCATTTGTGAAAGACTTATATGAATGATCTACTTAGGAAAAGGGCTTTTTAGAAGTCTAGAACTTCCCTTCTTTTTCCTCATGAATTACATAGCATTTGTTTTATTCAATCATCATGCAGATGAAGATTCTATAATGTGGCATTCTGTCCGTTCATCCTTATTGGAATCATGGAATCATAGATTTAGAGAAGGAAAGAATGTTAAATCCATCTAATCCCAATCCTTATTTTACAGATGAGGAAACAAAAGCCTAGAAAGGCTGTGACACAGCCCAAGGTCACACAGGGAGTAAAGTGCAGAGTAGGATTTGAATCCAGGTTTAGATTCCAATCTAGTGCAGCTAGGTGGTGCAGTGGATAGAGCTCCAGTGCAGGAGACTGGAGGACCTGAGTTCAAAATCTCACCTTAGACACTTGACACTCACTAGCTGTGTGACCTTGGGCAAGTCACTTAACCCCAATTGCCTCATCCTGGGTCATCTCCAGTCATCCTGATGAATATCTGGTCACTGGATCCAGATGGCTGTGGAGGAGAAGTGAGCCTGGTGACCTGCACAGCCTTTCCTCACTCAAAACAAAGTCAAGTGCAAATCATGTCATTATTTCTCTGATGGCATGGTCTTCTTTGGCAATGAAGGAGAAACATACACACAGATTTCAATCTGGGGCATACTGCTTCTTATGAATACATAAGAAATAGGGGCAGTACATGACAAGAAAATTAGGACTTACTTCCCTTTGAGTCTTTTTTTAAAATTTTTCTTTTGCTCTCATGATTTTCAAGAAGTAATGTGGCCTCATTATATACACATAAAATGGACAAATCAATATATAAGGTTTTATTAAGTACTTCCTATGTGCTGGCGTTTTTGTTTAGCACTATGATACAAAGAAAAATCAAAGATTGTCAGGAGCTTAAAGTCTGATGAAGGAGACAATATATACATAAATCCGTACCTACTCTAAAAAGGTAGTAGACAGTAGATGGAAAGTAGTCTTAAAGGGCAAGGCACTTTGCAGCTGAGGTAAGGTGGTAAAGGGCTTTACAGACTAAATCCTAGAGGCAATAGGAAGTCACTAGAGTTGGGTGAATATGGGAGTTACATGGATATAACTGTGCTTAAAGGAAATTACTTTGGCAGAAATGTGGAAGATGAGCTGGAGCGGGGGGAGATGAGTCAAGAAGGCCAATCATCAGGCTGTTACAGTGGCCTAGGTGGGGGGCTGATGAGGGCCTGAGCTAATTTGGTAGCTGCTTGAGTGAAGAGGAAGGGTCAGATGTTAGAGATACTGTGATGGCACAAAAAGCATGATTTGGCAACTGATTGGATATATGAGGGGGGTGAGGAAGACTGAGGAGTCTAGGATCATCCAAAAATATGAATCTGAGACACTAGAAGCATGGTGGTGGTATCTTTTACAGAAATAAAGAAGTTTGAAAGAAGGGAAGGTTTGGGGGGAAGGGGAGTTCAATTTCTGATATGTTGAGTTAAGGATGCCTCCCGATGATCCAATTTCAAATGTCCAATAGGCAATTGGTGTTGCAGGACTCGCACTTAGGGAAGAAACTGAGACTGTATATATAAATGTGGGAATCATCTCCAGAGATGATAGTTTAAGTCACTGGAACTGATAAGATTACCAAGAGACAACATATAGGAGAAGAGAAGGAGGCCTGGGGTAGAACCTTGGGGAACATCCACAGTTAAAGAATGTGATATGGATGATGAGCCAGTAAAGGAGAGGGAGAAGGAGCTGTCAGACAGGTAGGAGATAAACCAGGAAAGTGTTGTGTCCCTAAAAGCTAGTGTTGAGACAGTATTCAGGAGGAGAATATAGTCAGAAACAGACGGATGAAGAATGATGAGGACTAAAATGATCAGATATGCAATTAAGAGATCATGGGTAACTTTGGAGAGAACAGTTGCAGTTGAATGATGGGGTCAGAAGTCAGATTGCAATAGTTTGATGAGTGAAAAGAGAAGTGCAGCCAGTGAGTGTGGACAAATTTTTCATGAGTTTAGCTGAGAAAGAGAGGAGAGGGATAGGAAGGTAGTTTGAGGGAGTGATAGGGTCTAGACTAGAGAAAGGTTTTTAAGGATAGGGGAGATTAGGCATGTCTGAAGACAACAGGAAAGGAAGTATTTTATAGGGAGAGATTAAGGATTGGAAAGAGAGGGAGGATGACTGAGGTTGTAACATGCTGAGAGGGAAAGAAATTGAGTGCACAAGTAGAGGGTAGGACATTGATAAGGAGAAAGGCCACCTCTTTGTCAGAGTAGTAGAAAGGAAGAAAGAGTGGAAGATGATATTCAGAAGTTATGATATGAAGAGACTACGACAAGAGAAAGGGCTCAGTGGAATAGCCTTAATGTTTTCGACAAAGCAAACAGCAAAGTTCTCAGATGAGATAGTAAGGCAGTGGAGGTGTTATGAGGAGGTAAGAGAAGGTTTGGAATAGCTTTTATTGGAAGTAAGATATGGAAAGACTACCTTGTTGCAATGAGGGCCCAGTTGATGTTGGATAACACGCGTTTGTCATGTGCCCACTTAGCACTAGTACGACACTTTCTCCAGTTTCATTCAGTAGATAGTGAGTAGGGGTAGAAGAACTGTATGAGGCAGCAGGTGGTGCAGGAAGTAGAACACTGCTCTTGGAGTCACTAAGACCTGAGTTCAAATTTAGCCTTCCTAGCTGTGTGACCCAGGAAAAGTCACTGAACTTCTGTTGACCTCAGTTTCCTCAATTTGTATGATGGGGAAAACAGTATACCTTAAAGGGTTGTGAGGATCAAATGAGATATTTATAAAGCATTTTTTATGGTGCCTGGCATGTAGTTGGTACTATATAAATGCTTATTCATTTGTGCTTCCCTCTTCAGAATTAAGGTTTAGCAAAAGAAGAGGGGCAATAGATAGGGGAGAGGGGCAACAGATTTAAGAATAGAGTTGAAATAGCTAACTATTGAGTTTAGATGTGTGTGTTCATCCTTCGTTGCCGAAGAAGACCATGCCATCAGAGAAACAATGACATGACTTGCACTTGACTTTGTTTTCAATGAGGGAGGGCTGTGTAGGTCACCAGCTTCACTTCTCCACAGCCATCTGGATCCAGTGACCAGATATTCATCAGGATGACTGGAGATGACCCAGGATGAGGCAATTGGGGTTAAGTGACTTGCCCAAGGTCACACAGCTAGTGAGTGTCAAGTGTCTGAGGTGACATTTGAACTCAGGTCCTCCTGACTCATGCTCTATCCAGTGCACCACCTAGCTGCCCCATTGAGTTCAGATAGGAAAGGAAGGAAAGGAAAGTCAAAGCAGTCCACCTTGCATCAACTTCTCTGTGTGGTTTCAACTCCACAGAGCAAGATATCTCTCCCAGGAGAAACTTATCACTTTTAAACTCACCACCATGCTACTAATCAAGCCTTGATTGACATCTCTCTCCTCTGATTGGAGGGCTGGAGGTGGAGCACCAAACTTCTTCCAATGTCTTTATAAAGGGCCAAAACTGGTTTCTGTGCTCATTCCACCATGAGTCAGCCTCTCTGCCTCATTTCAATGGTATGCAAGAAGATGCCCTCATGCTAGGTACCCTCTGGCATTCCCCCTTCTTTCTTGCCTTCTTTTGTGTAGATTGCATACTCCTTAAGGGTAGAGACTGTTTTTATTAATTGTATCCCCAGTGCTAGAACTTTGCATGGCACATAGTAGGTACTTAATAAATGTAGATTGGATTAAGTAATAGTCTAGGAATATGCACTGAGGGATAGAGGGAACAGAGATCTCAAAAAAGGGCAGAGAACAGATGTAGGAGTGATTAAGAATAGGGACAAGTAGAATGCAATGAGTTTGTGGTCAGATAGGGGAATGCTGTTTTATAATTAGGCTAGTATAACACTTGTGGGTAGTGGTAAGATCTAGTGTGTGACCACTCGTGTGTGTGGCTGAGGTAGAGTGAAGGAGAAGGTCATGCAAATTAAAGAAGTTAATGAAATTAGAGGTTAGGGAGTTTTAGAAAACCTCTATTGAATATTAAAATTCTCCTAGTGTAAGTATTTCCTCTTTCCCTCAAAGGTAAATTGGAGAAAAAAGGAAGATGGTGAGTCAGGTGCTGAACTCAAGAAAGGAGGGAGGGTGACCTGGGGGTCAGATACTGTAACTAACCATAATTTTGATCGGGTAAAAATTTCTTATTGAGAGAATTCAAAAAAGGAAAAGAGAACTGAGTAAAAGAGGTAAAGAGAGAGTGTGGAAGTAACAATGGGAAGGAAGTAGAGTACTTGGACTTTCATCAGGACCAGTGTGACTGGAGTTGTGAGGAAAGATGCAGTCAATGGTGGAGAGGATAGACAAGGAGGCAGAGTTATCCGAGGAGAGTCAAGTTTCAGTGAGGGTTAATAGAAAGGATGTGAAAGCAAGAAGATGGGGATGTTACTACGGAATGGGAATTACAGAGGTTATAGTAGAAGGAAAAGGCAGAGTTGGACTGAGATGTGGTAGGATTAGGTTGAAAGGGATAGAATGAGAAAACATGAGGGGGGCATGGAACAGTTTTGCTTAATGGCTATTGTTAGCAGTTCAAAGTGGCAAAATGAAGATATGATGAACAGATCACCACCTTCTACAAAACAGACACCCAAATTGGATGTAGGCTGGGGGAGGTGTGATTAGGGAAGCAGTTTGGACACTGGGAATCCTGAAGTGTAGAGAAAAATTGTGGACTCCAGCATCCTCTCTGCCAAAGTCCTGTTCTGATGTCTCATTTGGTTGTGGGGATGGTGGGCTCTTGAAGGCCAGGCACAAACTCTACCAAATTGAAGAGTCCTTGCCATGATTGATGAAGCTAATAATTGGCAAGGACAAACTTCATGATCGTGTTCATCCTTCGTTGTTGAAGAAGACCATGCCATCAACAAATTTAAGAACAGAATTGAAATAGCTAACTATTGAGTTCAGATGTGTGTGTTCATCCTTCGTTGCCGAAGAAGACCATGCCATCAGAGAAATAATGACCTGACTTGCACTTGATTTTGTTTTGAGTGAAGGAGGGGCTGTTCAGATCACCAGCCTCACTTTTCTCCCAGAGCCATCTGAATCCAGTGACCTGATATTTCTCAGGATGACTGGAGATGGCTCAGGATACACTGGGAGACCTTGGGCCCTTTAGGCCCAGGTCTTTGCAGGCACTCGCTTAAGGTAAGGCAACGCCCATTCATTGAATAGGCCTGTTTAAGAAGTAGCCAGGGCATGGCCCCTTTAATGAGGTCAAGACAAGCAAAGACATCAGACTGGGTGGGAAATGGCAACAGTTACTATTGATAATCACTCTAAAGTTGAGGAGTCCAGGAACCTTGGCAGCCGCCCCAATGGAGTCCCAGTTTCAGAGTGTAGTAGGTTGAATGTTTTGGGAGAAGACAGGGGACAGAGAAGGGAAGGAAAAGGAAAAGGAGGCAGTAAAACCCAAGTCAACTGGGCAACTTTTGGCCATCCAAATTTGCTTTCCTTTGGAGAGGAGAAAGAAGGGAAGGGAGAGGCAGACAGGAGATGAGGAGGTGAGGTACCCAGCTAGCATTCAGCCAGCTGCATCTGCTCACAGGATCCTGTTCATCCTTCGTTGTCAAAGAAGACCATGCCATCAGAGAAATGATGACATGACTTGCATTTGACTTTGTCAAGTCCTTTGTCAAGGACAAGCTTAGACAAATATTGAGAGGCCTACCTCCAGAAGGTTGACCATCCAGTAATGGAGTTTTTGGCTACAACAATTCATGAATTCTGTGAAGGCCCAGAGGGACTTTTAGCTGAACATGCAAATGAAACAGCTGATGAGTAAAAGTTGAAGCTGAACATACAATGTCTCCTCAGATTAGCAACCACTAAGCCTGGGCTTCCTATCCTTGTGTTTATTTCATGTATATATAATTAGGTGGTACAGTGGATAGAGCACTGGGCCTAAAGTAAGGAGGATTTGAGTTCAAATCTATTGTCAGAAACCATTGGCAAGTCATCTCAGTTTGCTCATCTGTAAAAGGGGAATAATAGCACCACTCTTCCAAGGATTTTGTGAGCCTCAAACGAGTTATTTGTGAAGCATTTAGCACAGTGCCTGGCATGTAGGTAGGTGCTTAAAAATGTTAGCTGCTATTATTTTTAATCATTACATATATACATATACACACACATACATACACACACACACACACACACACACACACACACACACACACACACACACACACACACACACACACATATATATGGAGTATTATGTTTAGTTCTATACGACACAGTTTAAGCAGGATATCAGTAAGCTGGAGAATGTCCAGAGGAAGCCACCCAGGGTGGTGAAAGGCCTCAACTCCATGGCATGGAATTATGAGCATCAGGAACGAAAGATACTTAGCCTGGAGAAAAGCAGACTTAATGGGATGCTCTAGCCACCTTCCAGTAGTTGAAGGGCTGTCATGTTGAAGGAATAATTAGACCTGTTTTTGTCAGGTCCAAGAGCAATTGTTGGAAGCTGCAGAGCCAAAATTTTGTTTCAGGAAAACAAAATAAAACAAACTTCCCAGCCCTTAGCATTTTCTAGAAGTGAACTGGGCTATCTTGGAAGGTAAGAGGTCTTCGGGTAATGGCTGGATGATCCTTTGCTGGATGTGTCCTAGTGAGAATGTCCTTCATGGATGGCCTAGATGACTGCTGGCCTTCCTTCCCCCTCAGATGTTCTGTGATTCTGTAATCTATGGTGTTGAAGGCCTACAGATTTCTTCTTTCCTGCCACCATACAAGGGCAAAAAGGGAAATGGGGAGATTTCTCCACATCAGAGACTATACCTGGATCAACCCAATTTACTACAGTTCAACTCAACTCAACTTTTTACATTATTAGGGAATTTTAGTATACAAAGTAGACACAATTGCGTAGACCAGTACAATTTCTTGGTATTAACTTTTCTTTTCATAAGTTTCAAATATTCAGATATTTAAATACCCTTTCTCTACCCTCCCTATTATCATTCCCTTTTAGTCTCTTCCTCTGAGTCCTCAAATAGGTAGTATGGTTCTTTCAGTTGGTCTTATTTCTGCCTTCCAACCCCAGACTGAGTGGTAACCTTTACCTCCCCTCTACCCACCTCCACTTTTTTTTGTGTGTGTGGGGGGGAGAGAGTAGAAGGGCAAGATTCTTTTCTGCCAAGGACTCTAGGAAATCTCTTTTGGATTCTGATTGTACATGTTCTCAGCTGATATCCCCTTAGTTTCTGCCTTAAGAATCCTGCTTTTTTCCCTCTATTTCCATTGTATAAATTACTACACCCTGGATATACTGTTTCTATATCACTCAGATTTTCTTATAGAGTAGACTAGTGGTGGGGAACCTGTGGCCTTCTAGGTCCTCGGGTACTAGTGGGGAACCTGTGGTCTTCTAGGTCCTTGGGTACTGCCTCTTGATTGAGTCCAAGTTTACAGAACAAATCCTTTTATAAAGGGAATTAAAGGGCCACACTTGAGGACCTAGAGGGTCACATGTGGCCTCAAAACTGCAGGTTCCCTACCCTTGAAGTAGATTCTGTCTTCTTTTCCTCTTATTCCCTTCCTACCCTTCTCTTTCTACACTTTCATTAAAAATGACCTTTACAACTCCACCATTAAGGACCAACTGCCTACATAATGCACTGGAATATATACTCATCCTTCCAATCTCTATGGCATCTCTTAGGATTATACCTTTATAACTAGAAGGGACCTTAGAAGGCATCTTGTTCAGCACCCTCATTTTATATTAAGGAAACTTGAGGCCCAGAGGTTGTGACTTGTCCAAGGCTGCAGAAGCAGTAAGTCACATGTCTAGGGCTCAAACCCAGTCCGTTTTCCAAATTCAGTACTCTTTTTACTGAATCACGTTATCACTGTTGTTATCATTCCCTTTATAAAATCCTCCAAGATTCATAATACATATTTTCACATTAACTACTGGCTGTCCCAGTTGAGACCCCTTTGATGTCCAGAATAACCTTTAAATATTTTTAAGACTCAATTCAAACTACAAAAAAGAAATAGCTGCTATTCTCTTTGGCAATCACCCCCACAATTCATGACCTTAGAATCACCCCATGATTCATAATCTCTTGTGAGTATATGTTATTTTGCCATAGTCAGAGAGAAAAGGATACAGATTGGTGGGTGAGTCAAAGGAACTTAGCACTGCAGAGTTCCATATATTTGTCCCCTACCCATCATAGCTGGCTTTGGACTCTCAATCTTTTCCTGGGAGCACAGATCTTGGATTTGTTCTGGCACACAAGGAGCTATGCTTCTAAACATCTGCTTTTTTTTTTTTTAACCTGTATCTTTTGATGAAAGTCTAGGCATCAAAGAGCTCACAGGTGTTATGGAAGCATCTAAAGGATGACTGGGAGGATAGGCAGGTAGGAATAACAACAAGGTATTTTGAATAGAAATCTATCATTTTCTGTTTCCCTTACTGGCAGTACAGTTATATTTATTCCAGTTTTCATCCCCTTTCCATATATTTCCTTGTACGCTCAGTTCCTTTTGAAGTCAATGGAATCTCAGTATTTGCAGAGGAAAGTTATGTAGGAGTGATGAAAATGAGGTCAAAGAAATTGAGTCATCTGTGCTGCATTATGCTTCAAGGAGGCTGACTTGAAATTGGAAAGGGCCTGGCAGTCTTCTACAAATCACCAGGCTGTAGCAGTCTGGATAGGTTCTGAGGCTTACACAGGCTCACCCCAGGCACCAGAAATCTGGGAAGCACCTGTGACTCAGGCAGTTTTCTGTGGGCCCACATGTCAGGAGGACCCTGGCTGCTGCAGTTTTGGGGGGAGATTGTGGTATTTCATGATTCACAGCCATCCAATATCACTGGAAGGAAATTGGCAATAAAAAGATGATTGCTTTTTGTTGAGGAACTTTGGTGGGGCCATTGAAAGTGTTATGTAATTTTCCAGATGCAAACCATTCCACTCTTCATTCTGTTCAATCTTGAGCATCTCAAATGGACACATTCCAATTTTTCCTTGGGCTAATACACAGAATGATCTGGAATTCATTCTTTTCATTATGGAATAACCTGATTAAGGGAGGCATGAAAGAGAATATGAAGATTATTAGATTTGGAGTCAAAGAACCTTGTTTTTTATCCTGACTCTGTTAACTTACTCTTTCTGTGATCCTACAAAACTCATTTTACCTCAACGGACCTCAGTTTCCTCATTTGTGAAATGAGAGTTTTGAAGATGACCTATATTATGGGACCAGGACAACTAAGAGAAAACTGAGAGTGGAGATCTTAGATACCTGGCAGCAATGACTTTTCATCTTTGTAAACTCTGACATAAGACTAAGTAATTTGCAGGGTTTCAAGTATCAAAATCCACAAGCGGATCTGTGATCCCATAAATTTAGAGGTATCTGCAATAATGCAGATTGTAACCTATCCATGCTGCTTGCTCCTGTGCATCTCTAATTCTACTCTGAGGTCATCTCAACTGGTGTATCCAACATGCTGGAGACCTTCCTCGTGGTCTTCTGATAGCATGAAGACAGTAGTCATCCCTTGCCCTTGTCATATGACAAACCAGTCTTTTTTCCCCATCACACATTTCCCTGATAACATTTTTTTATTCCCCTTCTTTTTTCAAGTTCCTTCTGGTTATAAGTTGCAGCTTGCTTGCACCTATCATAATCTTTCCAGTGCCTTATATTTTTAATTCTTTGGATACTGTTATGCTCCATCCTTCTCTGCTATAACAAAATAACAGGAGAATACTTCCATTTAGTTGTACTCTGTAGAAATATTTTAACCTTCCCAGGAATAAGTCCCAGCTTAACTGAATTTTAGACATGTTTAGATTCATCTTTCTCAGGTTCATAGAATTTTTTCATCAAAATTGTGATGAGGAGTGTTTAATCTAAGCTCTTTGTAAAGTTCTTTCTGTAACTTACTAAGTTCATGCTTAGTTCTCGTTGGTACATTGTTTCTTCTTAGAACCTCATAACTTATGAATTATATCAACATTTATGTTCATCCCAGAGATGAATGTCTTGGTTTTTGTCTAAAGAGAAGTTGGAGAATGACTTGGGAAAAGACAGTAAAGCATCTGGTAAAATCGATTCTTTTCCAATCATGTGATAATGAAATTGCTGGTTCAGAGGTTCACCTTGAAAGGCAAAATTTCAAAGTGTAGATATTAGGAAAATGGAAAGAGGTAGGTTTCCATAAGTAAGAGACTTTGACATTTTAGGGGAGGAGAAATGGGAAAAGTAAAGAGGAATGAAAAGAACCACTCAGCCATTTATTTACTTCAAAGAGTCCATGGTCACACTGATGTGGGCTTTCCGTCTAACCATGCAGAGTGACCCATTCATGTCTTTTTATTCTGAGCAGATATTGTTAATTTCCTTATGTAAGTCTTCTACACAAGGGATACTTAACCTGAGGTCTGAATTATGTTGTGATAACTTTTTCAGTATAATTTCCTTGGTAATCCCATGTGTTTAATACATTTAAAAACATTATTCTGAGATGGGATAGACTTTCTCTTGCTACTAAAAGGTTCCATGACACATAGAAGGTGAAGAACTCCTACTCTACATTTAGGCCACCCAAGATGCTGAGAGCCTTTTCCTATAGATTGGTATTTGAGGAGCATGTGAGGGCTGTTCACCTGTTATTCTCTACTTTTGCTGCATCATCTAATCATTTCTTTTAACAGCCTTAAATCTCTTTGAAGATATATTTGAACATACTTCATCATCTATACTGTAGTCTAGTTCAATTTACTAGCCATCACTCCATTGCCCTTTGGAGGACCCCAAAACTTGATCCTGTAAGGAAGATGGATGTTTGGATTTTCGGTGGGAAGTAGGGCAAGGATTAATAACTCTATAAACTCCACCTTGGCCTTCATGCTGCAAAATTTCTCACTAGTGTCACCAGGGTAATTATGGGTATTGGAATCTTCCTGCTCCTACTCTACCTCACTACTCTGGGGAGTTTGCTAAGTGGAAGTTGCCAGGATGATTTGAAGGGAATCTACTTCTAGTCTAGGGATATGGTAGGAGTTAAAAGTAATTTTCTAACATAGCAGACAAAAGTTTAGATTGAGGGGCCTAAAGTAGTAATATAAAGAAAGGCATTAAAAGGAAGATTTTTAAATGCCTAAGACCTTCTTTGGCTAGCTAGGTGGCACAGTAGGTAGAGCACTAGACCTGGAGTCAAGAGGATTCACCTTCCTAAGTTAAAATTTGGCCTCAGACATTTGCTGTGTGAATCTGGGGAAGTCACTTAACTCTGTTTGCCTCAGTTTCCTCATCTGTAAAATGAGTTGAAGAAGGAAACAGCACACCACTCTAGTATTTCTCCCAAGAAAATTCCAAATGGGGTCATGTAGAGTTGGATATGACTGAAAAACAACTGAACCACAAGGTCTTCTTTAGGTAGCTCCTGGAGTTCACCTCAAAATAAACATGTGTGTGTGTGTGTGTGTGTGTGTGTGTGTGTGTGTGTATGTTTGTGCACGCATACACACATAATAATCCAAGGACTATAAGTAAAGTGCTGGCAGACCTTTTCACTAATGAGAAAGAAGCTGCATAACAGATGCCATTCAGCAACTGGCAGTGGAATAGCTGAAGACTAGCATATGGTAACACAGAGGCACAGCTCCAGAGAGACCCCCAGCCTACAGGAAAGGGGCAGAGAAGAATGTTTACTGTCTAGGTGGAAGCAGGAAAACACTGAAAAAAGAGTTCAGCTGATGACATCACTGAGGGATGATGGCACCATGCAGAGCAGCAGCTCTGTAGCATCAGAGGTATCATCTCCAGACACATGTGAGTGTCCCTTTGCACCTATTCCTTGGTCATGTGTATTTCCCTATGTATGTGCCCAATCCTCCACTTTCTTTGTTCTTTCTGTTTGATGTCCTCTTCCCTCCTACTGGTATGGTCACTCATAGAGCATACCCCTGAATTGATGGGAGGAATTCTTACTTGTCACTTAGGCTGCCATATTTGGTTGCCTTCCTCCTCTGATTTCCAGTTTTATGGCCTTGGACAAGTCACTTAATCTCCTTGAATTTTAATTTCCTCATCTGTAAAATGGGAAAAATAATAATAGTGCCTACCTCTCAGGGCTGGTGTGAGAATCAAATGATATAATGTGTTACTATGACTGCAACTACTCCTTCTCCATATCTTTTGCTTTGAGTTAATGTCTCTTCTGGTTGGCCTGGAGTAAAAGTAAACCCATTAGTGGAGTCTCATAAACTATGGTTTGTAGTGGTTGCTGACCAACAAAATGCCTCAAACCTGGACTTGTATGGGGAGAGAACCCTGACTGCTACAATTTTTGGAGATAATGCTATCCCATGATTCACTGGAGGACAATTTTAAGAGGATTTTTATTTTTTGTGGGTATTTTAATGGGGACACTGAATGTGCTGTGCAATTTTCCAGATGTAATGCATTTTGTTTTCTTAATCCTGTTCAGTTCAGGATTCAGTACATTATTTATCTGTACAAGATCTCCCTCCCACCTCATCCCCTTCCCATACATGTCAATTCCTATCTGTACTGATGGGCTAACTCTATGGACTATCTTTCCAACTATATATAATTAACTAGAAAACATGTAATCTTCATCTTTTTTTTCTTTCTAGGCTGAATCTTTTTGCTTGATTTCAAATTTCATTTAAGAAATCTTTATTTCAGAATTTGATATAGCAAGAATGATGTCATCTGCAAACGGGAGCATCTTTCTATTTATGTGAATCATTTCTATCATTTAGACTCTAAACTGAAATTTCTCCATAAGACTGAAAAATACTTTTTATTGTCATATCTCCCTGTTTTTATATCTCCCTTGATATTGATAATTAGATAATAATTAAAGTTATCTGTCCTTGCATCTGTTTTCAAATTTAACAAATGTATTTGCACATTATTAGAGGAGAGCATTTAACACCACATTTTGCTTCACTGAATCAAATGTTTTCTCAGAGAGCAATCATCACAGTGGGATCTTATACCTTCTGCATCTGTCAACTCGGACTTTTGAAATATCATCTGCAGTCCAATATTATTCACAAAAGCTCTCTTCTGCAATTTAGTCTCATTAAGCTTTTGTGAAGGTAGAAAGCAACGGTTCTTGATATCCACTTGATCCTTCCATTTTGAAAATAACAATGTCGATAATGTCTCCTCCAACTCCAAGTATTTAGTATCTCCCCCTCTTTTTGAGAGCTTGGTGCATGATCCTTCAATACTGTGTCACCTTAGTCACAGAGTTGCTCTCAGCATACTTGTTTATGTCCAACTACTTTTGCCATCTTTCTTTTCTTTAGTGCCATTTCCACTTCTGCAAACAATGTTGGGCATTAAGATGATAAACTCTAAATTGGGTGATCCCATTGAAATTATTAAAGAAAACTTTGCTGTAGAAATCTTGACTGATCTTTCCATTTTTTTTAATGGTCTACTTGTTCTCAGTTTCTTCCTTGAAGTGCTTTCAGAATGATTCAAGTTAACTGGATTTTAAGTCAAGCTTTCTGTATTTTACTTCCACCACTACTTAAGAAGTACAATTGTTTATAAACTTCTGCTATCCTACTCCTTATGATTATACAATATGTTCATAACCTATACTGCTGTTTGTCTGGGCTACCATCATCTTTTTGCCTGGTGAAGGGATTGCTGGCAGAGGTGGTTTCTAAGGTCGTTTGGGCCTACTGTATAACTGTATGGTCCCTTAGAGGCCATCTAGTCCGGCCCCCTATAGGAGAAAAAACTGAGGTTCAGAATGGTTAAAGGACTGGCTTAAGGCCATGCAAGTAATAACCATCAGAGGTAGTATTTGAACTCAGGTCCTCTGAAACGAAAACCAGTTCTCTTTTCACTTTACCACTTTTATTTATGTCACCTATTTTATGTTAAACTCCTATAAGAAATAATATATCTGTGTTTGTATATGTATGTGTGTGTGTATGTATGTATATATATGTATATATATTTCCTCTTCACAGGAACACATACCTTACCTACCCACTAAGAGGGGAGAGGAGGTGGATAGTTAGGATAGTTAGCTGCTCAGTAAGCAATCTATGAATGATCAACCATACATCATTCCAATCTTGAGCTCTCCTACTTTTTTCCTTCACTCGTACATGTGCTGATGAAGATTCCTCTGTATGAATGCATGGCAGAATCCTGCTTGGGTCTCCATGACACCTAGTGTCTTGGCTCAAATGGTGTTTCCTTTCTTTTAGTGTAGGATTGAAAACATAAAGATTATCAAACTTTGTTTGGCTCAGTGACCCCCTCCCCACTTCCTATGAAGAGGTTTATCTCCTTCCTAACCTTGTATAATCCTTAAGAAGCATACACATTGTAGATTAAAGTATGTTTATTGAAGAGAATTGGAAATAAAAGATACAACTGTAAAACTCTTGAATGGTACCCGGTCACTCTGTTAACATAAAGTTGTATGTAGCAGCCACTCCCAGTGAGGTTGGAGTTC
Organism: Notamacropus eugenii; assembly: GCF_028372415.1. Lineage (NCBI taxonomy): Eukaryota > Metazoa > Chordata > Mammalia > Diprotodontia > Macropodidae > Notamacropus > Notamacropus eugenii. The sequence goes on along the minus strand of NC_092875.1, from coordinate 358,891,517 downwards.
TTCACCTTTCACCTTTTGGAGGGAAACAAGTATGCCCAGAGACTGTTGGAAGAGGAGGATTGGCAGGCAGCCCCTCCCATTCTCAACATCAAAGCAAGAAGGAGGGGAATGAAAGAATCTCATCAGAGTGAAAAATGATCTCTAGCTCAACTGCTATAGAGAGACCTGACCTTTTCTGACTGGGACCTACACAAACATCTAGAACCATGATTTCTAGAGCTCTCCATTGTCCTGGGCCTCGTGTTGTGACTCAAGAAGATTTTTTCAAACATCCACTTCTGAATCTCCACTTGATACTCAGCCTTACAAAACTCCTTGTATAGTAAAAGACTCAGGTGATTCATTCCCGGCTCCCTACATTTTGCCCCTTTCTCCCTATTGTCTAGGGAAGGCAGGAAAATTGCAGGAGAGGATCTGAGTTGTTTCAAGAAAAGTTATATAATTTCTCACTTGCCAGTGTACATAGCTTATTAAACGGGTCAACTTGGAGTGCTTTGGGATGTATACCTTATTTTCTTGTTTTTATTATTTTTATTTTGCTATGGTCTTTATTTCTAGCATCAAATTGATGATCTAGCTATGTGCTAAATAATTGATTTAAATATGATTCCCATGATGGTGATCAGTTATTTCCTATCTGCTATATTTTCTGTACTATTTGTTATTTATATCTACTTTATCCCAATTATAATACCTAATATTTATATTAGGGGGCAACTAGGTAGCATAGTGGATAGAATGCCAGAACTGGAGTCAGGAATACTCTTCTTTGTGAGTTCAACTCTGGTTTCAGAGACTTATTAGCTAAGCAAGTCACTTAACACTATTTGCCTCAGTTTCCTCATGTATAAAATGAGCTGGAGAAGGAAATGACACTGAGAGAATCTTTGCTAAGAAAACCCTAAATGGGGTTTAAACATGACTGAAAATGGCTGAACAACAATCTTTATACAGTGCTTTATGATTTGTAAAGCATTTTATCTCATTTAATCCTCACAACAACCCTCTGAGGTAAGTGCTATTATTATCCCATTTTATAGATGGGGAAATTGAGGCTGAAAGAGGTTAAATGATTTAGTAGGGAATCAGACAGAAAGTATTTGATGTAGAATTGAACTCCGGACTACAGTGGAAAGAGCATTGGCTCTGGAGTTGCTCAAATGCTACCTCTGCCACAAACGTTTACGAAACCTTGGGAAAGACACGTAACTTTTCTGACCCTCAGTCTCCTCATCTGTAAAATGAGGACATTGGACTAGCTGGCTTCTGAATGCCCTCCCCCCAAACTTTAGATCTTAGCCCCTGCAGAGTGTGCTCAGTGGTTTCTATGACCCTTGACTTCTTCCTGATTCCAAGTTTAGCTCTCTAAATTCAGGTATGAGGCATCTATGGACTTTACAAATTGTTGGACTCTTTCAATCCCCTGCCATATTTTCCAGCATTTAAAGTGTTTTGCAAATCTTAAAATACTAGAAAAATGTTATCTTTTATTACTTGCATTCTCCCTTGGGATCACTTTTGTATTTGAAGGTTTGAGGTATTTATTTTTTCAACCAGACCCTTTAGATTTCCCCAAAGAATTTTTTTATGTCGTTCAGTAAGTTGCTGTCATCAAATAAAAGAAGGTACCAGGTATAGGGTGGCAATGGCTACTCTTTCTGGTAATTCTATTGTGAACATGTGTACAGAAACATCATACAAGAGACTCTGCTTTCAGGTTATAAAATTAATACTACAGTGACTGGCAGAATGACTGCTAGATAGTTGACCTTTGAGTAAAGAAAATCTGGGTTCAGACCCTGCCTCTAACATATACTGCCTGACCAGCACAAATCACTTAACCTTTCGATGCCCCAGGAGGTATACGGCTCTGAGTCAGGGTAGAGGCGGTTGCCTGTCAGCCACAGTTGAGAAAGTTTGCACGAGCGGAATACCCAAATTAGCTTACTAAAATATGGATAAGATTTATTAATTTGAATCTCAAGGGAAATGGGTAGAACTTTATTAAAGAATATTCCAGCTCTTCCAAATCTGTTCTCTCCCTCCACCCTGCCACCATGTGTGTGCATGTGTGTGTGTGTGTGTGTGTGTGTGAGAGAGAGAGAGAGAGAGAGAGAGAGAGAGAGAGAGAGAGAGAGAGAGAGAGAGAGAGAGAGAGAGAGAGAGAGAGATTTACTGGGAAATTGTAGGATGACTTTTGCTGAGACAATTTGTTGTAAAACAAACTATCCATTATCCATTTAGCATCATCAAACATAACTCCTTTCCTTCTCCTTCTAACTTTCCTTTTTCCTTTCTATCCTCCTTATTTTTTCTCCCCTAGGTATTTGTATAGTGTTTTTACGATTCACAGCATCTTTTTTGAAGGGGGAGACAATCAGGGTTAAGGGACTTGCCCAGGATCACACAGCTAGTAAGTATCTGAGGTCAGATTGGAATTGGGGTCCTCCCGACTTCAGGGGCGCACACAGGAAAATTTATACATTATCTTATGTGCTACAGCTCTTCCAGGTAGTTATTACAGGTATCATTCCCTTTCTCCAGTTTTATATAGAAAGTAAGCAATAGAGCAAAACTAAAAATATTAAATAGGCATCATAGTGCAGAGCAGATTGAGAGCTGGTCTTGGACTCAGGAAGATCTGAGTTCAAGTCTTGCCTCTGATTCACCTCGCCTGGGCAAATCACTTCAACCTCTCAGTGTCCCCGGAAGACACTTCATTATAAGACTTTAGGTTGCAGCACAGTTGGAGAACCTTGGCAGAGGGAGTTTTCTCACTGAGAGTTCTCTATACCAATGAACTCACAGGTCTGAACCAAAATACAAAATCCCCTAAAAAATGTAATATGAAACTTCTGTGTCTTAATAGGCATTCTTTTACTTAATCCTATTAGTTAAGAGAATTAACCTCTCCTTAGGCTCAGTCTCTTGAGAAATATTCATTCTTCTTGGCATAAATCCCTTTGTCAGTTTTTTAGCAGAATTTAAATTTTCATAGTATGCACTGCATGCATCAATACCACGTTTCTACTTAGTGAAAAAGGTTAATCACTGGAAGGCTGAGAGACAGGTAATGATTCCGTTTTCATGATCTATGAATAGACAAAAACCGGAAAATAGCCCCCATTCCTTTGTGGTTCCTTTGGACTTTTATAATGATGGTGAGAAGAATAGTGAAATGGGTCAAAATCACACAGTTCTTAAATTGTCTGTGAGCATTACTTTGGGATTCTTAATTATAAGATCTTTGCCCAATAGTCAATGGATTAACTTGCTGTAAGAACTGAATCTATATTGGTAGTCATAAAGAAGTTGCAGCTACTAATGAGAAGTAAGATGTCTTACTGATTCTCCTCCAAAAAGCAAATAAGTTCCAGAGTTGGTAGTCAGTGTTTAACAAGTGCCCCAAGGCAACAAAAGCATAATTTAATAGCATCCTTGGCCATTCTCTCCTAGCTGTGCTCACAATGAGCCTAAAGCAAATTGAGTTCCATTAAGATAATTAGAGCTCATATAGCAGCATCCATTACAAATGATAAAGACATAAAGAACTTTTATTAAGGTGAGAAGATCCTCTAAAGAAAGTCAGTATTGCCTTGGCCAATAACTCCAGTGTAAAAGTGATCATGGGAAGGACAGAATGCCATCATGTGAATGAAAGTGACTTATAGCTAAGATGTTAGCCTGGGTAGAGATCAAAGACATTTGAGTTAGAGTGGGTAAGCATGGCTTGAATCTAAAATGTCTTCCAGTAAGTAGATCCACTCCCTTATAATTCCTGTTTTTTTTTTTTGTCCTGAGGGAACTGAATGAGGAAGAGATATCATCTTGGGTTAGTTTACTAGACGTCCTTAAAAAAAGGAAAAAATTCCTTTGTCTACAAGTTACATTGAGCCTTTGGATACTTGACCCAAAAGGAAGACTGAAGCACAACTCCTTTCACATTGTCTGAACACAACCTACCCATGATGATAGTTCTAGGGAAGGGGTGAAAAGTTGGAGTGGCAGCAGGGAGATATATAGTAAACTGTAGCAGAGCATCTGAGCGTTAAAAAAAAAAGGCAGCAGGACGGATTTAAGTAGGCTGGATACTTTATGTGACTTTTGTGGCTAACCAGAACTTAGACTGGAAATTAGTAAATTCCTTTCAACTTTTGACATACTCCGGGTAACCAGCACCAACAGTATGCAAATTAAAGTACTTGAAGCTTTGTTAAATAACTAGGAGGAATAACTAGCCCCACTAGAGGTAGCATCAGGGCAGAATGGAGCTACTATGTCCAGGTCTCTGTAGCTCTCATACTATACTAAAATGATAGTTTTATACACCACACCCAATAAACTGGTACAATTTGTAGATTTGCACCACTTATCTATAACTTTATATATATTGTGGTTACATGTATAATATGTCAAATACAAAGGCTACATACAAGCCCATAGTAATAAACATCATGAAGTCTCATGTAGTAGACCAAGCATAGAAGTCATGTATAGTGTGTCACATGACAGAATGACACAAAGTACATATTACTGTATTACAGGTTATTCTGATGATAAATACAAATAAATCCATTAACCCTTGTAAAATTATGGGTCAGCCTGGTCACTGGCCAAATAATCCTAGCCATTCTGTTGTCTTGTCATTGGTTCTACACTCTTGCTATTCTCTAGAGCAGGTTCTGAAACTAGGGTCTGGGAAATTGGTTTTTAAAATATTTTGATCATATTTCAATATAATTTTTTGTAATCTTATGTTTTCTGCTGTAATCCTATAAAATTCATTGTATGCATTTAAAAACATTATTCAGCACCAAACTGCTAAAGGGGTCCATGACACATACACACACAGACACCCTCTCCCCATCCCAACTCCTGCTCTAGGGAAGTAGAGGTTACTTTGGTGAAAGGCATTTCACCTATGTGGAATTCCCTTGAATTAATTTTTAAAAATTCTTTCTAAGATGAAATTTAGCTGGTCTTATTATCTTAAAAGTGCACTGAACTTTCAGAAATTGGGTCATGGATGAAATATTGACTATAACTGATAGGAAAAAAATGTTATTTGTGTACTTGGCAGTTATCTCTGCATGGGATTTTGGATCCTTATATGTAATAAGCTAGGACTTTTAGAGTAGTATACTACTTTAACGACCTAAAAGAACTAATGAACTTGATTTTAAAGGAAAAGTATTTCACACACACTTACAAATATACACATAGAAAATTTAATTTATATAGAGGGAAACATAGCCATAGGGTCTGGCTATCTTTGAAGGCAATGTTGCTAATAGAGCTGTTGTATCCCAAAGAGATAGGTTTTGAAATTCCCAACTGGTTGCATGGAAAACAGAGCAGGGCTTAAATTAGATTTCACAGTCTCTCAGACTGGATCATTTTTAATGTGGGAATAAGGAGGAGGTGGAGGTGATGGTTGTCCCCTGGGGCTGGCTCTGGGGAAAAGAGGAATCCCAAATTATCTGGCTCCAGGATCACAGGCTTGTGCTCACTTTCCTTTCAAACATTAGAAATTGCAGAAATTATGTCAGTGCTAGAAGGGAAATGTGACTGTTTAGTTGAACCTCTTCATTTTATATAGGAAGGAACTGTGAGTCAGTTGAATGAAGTTATGGTTTTCTTTCTTCTAGGTCATGATTGTTACTAGACGTAACCCTGGTTAGCAGAAACCTATGTTACATGATAAAGGCAATATATCCGTCATCAACTGAGAATCTACCATGGGATTTTTTTTATGGTGTTTTTAACTGCTATGTGACTGACACCTTTAAGCATACAGGGATAGGGTTAGAAAGGAAATGGTAATAGTATAAATGGATCTATTGATGATCTGGAAACTTTAAATGATCTTTCATAATAAAGCATTTGAAATGAATTTTAAAATAAACTCAGAAAAACTGAGCAAGAAAGTAGAAGTATATATATTGTTGACAAACTTAGACTTGATTAGTTTACAATGAATTTTGCTTCTTATGGGTACAAATTCCCTGGCACTCATTATTCTATCTGTTAGTTTCTTTTTAATTCCCAGAGAAAAAAATGCACCTTCTGTTCAGGTATCGTATTGCCAGGTTGCTTCCATATACAGTACATAGTGAGATAAATGTAAAGAAGTCTGAAGAGAAACTTGGTTTTGTCCTCTTCCATTTTCTTTTTAGTCTAGTAATTTGTTCTGTGCAGTAATTCAAAATAAATAACTTGGCCCCATCCCCCAAAAGTGACCATTCATCTTGTTGCCAAGCTTATATAGGATTACAGTATTTCAGTGAAGGAATGGGTGAACATCCTAAGAAAGCAGGTCCCAGCGTTTCAGGACACCTGAGTGTGCATATACTTGTATGATCTGTTGCCAGTGAAATGTGATGCTTTCCCAGAAGAGACACTTTGTTCCTTGCATACATCCAAACAAAAACCAAATACCGAAGTCTGCCACAGCTTGTTTTTCTCGGCTTCTGCTTTTTGAAAGACTTATCTGCTATTAATGCTCACCTGTGATCAATTTATGGATCAAACAAACTATTCATTAAATTTTTTTTTTATCACCAGTGATTTCTAGGTTCCCATTGTCCTGTTCACCTGCAGTATGAATTGTGGATTACAGTAACTCAGAATAATTTCCTTTCCTTATGTGGTTTAAAAATTAAAAGACCACCATCTCTATAAAGCCTCCTCTAATCATTCCCTTCCCTTTCCTGCCCCATCCATTTGAAATACTACTTCCTTCCCCAGACCTGCATTTTCGGTACTTGTCCCATTCTGTTGGGCATTCAATCTATTTGCATATGACTTGTGTCAGCTTCTTGATTATAAGTCCCTGAAGAGACAGGCAGATCCCACACCCCTTTTCCTCCCCACCATCAGCTCACAATTATACCCATATTAAGGAAATGTTTGTTGCTGTGAACTAAATTGAGTCTCATGGGCTATCTTGCTCTCTGGCTTTCCATTGAAGCTAGCTATTTGACTGTGATAATGATTATGATTGATAATGATAATAATATTAACCAACATTTATATAGAGCTTTAAGGTTTGCAGAACACTTTACAACTATTACTTCATTTGATCTTCATAACAACTCTGAGAGGTAGGGGCTATTAATATTCTCATTTTAGAGATGAGGAAATTGAGACACGTTAAGGTTGTTACTTGCCCAGGGTTCCACAGTTAGAGGATTTAGGTTTCTTCCTGACTCCAGGACCAACGCTCTATTAACTGTGCCACCTAGCTGCCGGGGAACAAATTTTCAAGTGAGACAGGATCATAGATTTAGAGTTGGAAAGAACCTTAAAGAACTATTGCCTTCATTTTACAAATGAGGAAACTGAGGCACAGAAAAGTTAAGCAACTTACCCAAGGTTATCTAGTTTCTGACACAGACCCATGTCACCTCCCTCTTCATGCAAGTCACCTTGCATCCAGGATCTTGGACTGGAAGTGGCTTCTCTAATGAGGGGGTCACAGTTTTTTTGTCATTTGTTAAACTGTGCCTATAATGAAATTAGATTAGTTGTCTTATTTCCATATTGGAAATTTGACCAGGACCATTCGGCATTCATTCAGAATGCTTATACTAAATGAATTATGCAGTTTTGGTGTTGGGAAACAATTGATTACTACATCTTAGCTATTTTTTAAATCGTCACATTTTAAATCCATATGAGAAGACATGATTGAGAAAGGAAGAAATTCATCCTGTTCAGCATTTTATGAGTTTCTTTGTTTAAATCAGAGTATAAAATTATTTTTCACAGACCAGGATTAGATTAGACACAAGAATTTCCTTAGTTGTTAGGAACTGTAATAAGTTACCAAGGAGATTATGGGCTCTTCTTCTCCATTAAAAATAAGATTGATTCTCCCCTGTTAGGGATGCTGAAGGGTGGGCTTACCTACTGATAACTGATTTCTCAGGGTCTTTTTCATTACCGTGATTGAGAGAAACTATATTCTCTGAGGAAACTGTGAATTATTGCTTCAAAAAATGAGAGGAACATGACTGCAGAAATCTTTACAGCAGAACTAATCTGTGATGAAATAGAAATGAGCTAACTCAATGCAATTAAAAGTGTACAGACTTGTCATGAGAGCAAAATAGGCATAGCTTTAAGTAGTCATCATCTCAGGTGCAATCTAACAGAACTAGAAGGGAACTTTGAGATCATCTAGTGTAAACTCCTTATTTTAGAGATGATGAAATTGAAGACCCAGGGAGATGAGGTGATTGGCCCCAGGTTACAAAATTAGTCAGTGACCAAGGTAGGATTAATTCCCAGTTTTCCTGTCTCCCAGTCAATTGTCTTTCCTACTATACCACACCTACATGACCTCACTCAGGTTGTTCAGTCATTTTTAAGTGGTGTCTAATTCTTCATGTTCCATTTGGGGTTTTCTTGGCAAAAGATACTGGAGTAGTTTGCCATTTCCTTCTCCAGCTCACTTTACAGATGAGGAAACTGAGGCAAACAGAATTAAGTGACTTGCCCTGGGTTACACAGATGGTAAGTGTGTGAGGCTACATTTGTACTCAGGAAGATGAGTCTTCCTGATTCTAAGCCCAGTGCTCTATCCACTGAGCCACTTAGCTACCCTCACTCTACCAGGTTATTTATCTCTGCTTTCTGTAGTTAGTTCGGTAGTTCATCCCTATCCATTCACTCTTCTATTTCTATTGAGGATTGCATCATCTTAGATATATAGCTTGAAGGGGCTTCAGAAGCAATGTAGGCTAACCTCATCATTTTGCAAATAAAGAAACTGAGGCCAAGGAAGGATCACTGACAGCAGAGGTGAGGTTTGAGTTTATGACTTTTGTCTCTAGCCTTTGCTCTTTCTACTGTGCAATGCTGCTATGAGCTCTCTGTTCTGAGAGAAGCTCAAGATATTTCTGTAGTTAACTGAAGTTATTTTACCTTTTAGATTGACACAAGGTTTTATTGAACTTTTTTTAATTTTGTTCACTTTGTTCCTGCAAGGTCTTAAACTACACAATTTACTTAAAATTTGAATATCTTAAAATTTTTCACTGATCTACTATAGGTTTTGCTCAAATATCAGTGTATCATGCAATCTTGGGATTTTAAATAGCCTTTATTAGAGCAAGTTCATTTTATTTTTCTTTTTGTTGGTTGAGAGGAATTCTTTGCCTTTATTTGTCATCTATCTAGGTCCAATTGGCTATATTCTGTACAGGTCTAACCTGCAAGTGGAGTATAAATTTTTCATCCCCATAAAGAATAGAGTTGTCTGCCTTTATGCTTGCAGGTAATAGATACAATCAAAGAGGCCTAGGGGCAGGTAGGTGGCACAGTGAATAGAGCACCAACCCTGGTGTCAGGAGGGCCTGAGTTCAAATCTGGCTTCACATACTTGACACTTACTAGCTGTGTGAAAGATTGGGGGAAGACCTGGAAAGAAGAAAGAAATCCCACTGTCTGACCATTGTTCAATAGAGAGCCTTGGAAAGATCTTATTGAGACATCACAGACAATGATGATTAGTTCATCGTGAATACCCAAAGCTCTAAACTTGGCCCAGTGGACATGCTACTTCATTAGAAAAAGAAGCATCATTTTATAGACAAACTGGATATTGTATTCATTTGAAGATGACCCTTTGTAATGGTAATTTAAATGGGAAGATCTTTCCCATTCATTAATAGGCTCACATGACCTGCTTAAATTATGTGGAAGCCTAGGTCACATGTGGTAGGAGGAGCTTCCTGAATGGGTGAAACAAGCAGGGTAGAACAGAACTGGGAGGAAACTGGTGAGAGCAGTGGGGGTGGAGGAGAGAGGACATAGGGACAGCTAGTCTTGTGAGTTAGAGAAGGAGGGGAGAAGCTTGGGAATCGCTTTGTCCCTTGCACTGCTAATGTGTATTGACTTCTTGGTTACTATGATGGATTTGGCTTTCTGGTGTCTGAATAAATGTTTTTTCTTCTGCCTTCTACATAGAGAGTCTTTTATACTTTGCAATTGGAAACTACACCAGCATATACATAGTCACCATCAGTGCTGTGATTATTGCCTTGGCAATTCACCCTTAGGGTTAAATAAGGAATAGAATCTTTCCTCTGAGGACCAGGGAGAAACTTTTCCCCCAGAGCTACCATTTAGGACAAAAAGACTTGGGGAATTAGGAGGCTTACTAGGGAGGTGGCTGACTGCATCTGTTTCTTAAGTAGAAAGTTGTGTTCATTGAGATAAAGAGAGGGAATTAGCAAGGAACAGGTGGGTAAAGGGAATAGAAAAGGATATGATGTCAGGAGATAAATGTTTTAAAAAATCAAAATAGTCTTCCAGTTCCTTTCCTAAGTTTAGAAATATGGGCCCTTTATAATTAGGTCTAAGAAGAAAAATAGGCTGGGAGAGGAAAAAGGAAAATTTTCTCCTTTTAAACATCAACCATTAACCTTACAAAGAATGCTTTGTTTTCCAGAAATTCTGGATTCTGATTTTATAAATTTTGTTACCCAGGGTGGAGAGAAAACAGAACAATCAAATCGGTAAAAGTAAAAGGGAAATATATAAAATTTTATATCATCAAAAGTTTTCCACTAGCTTTCTACTTTTATAAGCAAATACATTCTAACTCTTCATAGAAGCATATTTTATTAATTCTAAAGAAAAAGTCTTTCAAATTATGAACATTTTTAAGTGGGGTAACTCCCCCACATATCACCCTTATCACTACCCTGATAAACATTTTATTCTAAATGGGCAAACTCTCAATGATTTCCCTTTGTTGTATAATAAATGGATATTAGCTATCTTAATAGGAGTAATCATTCACTTTTCTTTTAACCTTTATGATGAAACATAAATGTACACAGTTTGAAAATAGAAATAGCATCATGATAATGGCACATCAATAATCATTGTCATTCTTCAAATTTCTATCCATACTAACTGTGGCTTTAAAGAAGATTATACTTGGAGCCTGGATAGGCAGCTAGGTGGCTCCACGGATAGAATTCTGGACCTGGAGTCAGGGAGACTCATGTTACTGACTTCAAATTTGGCCTTAGACACTTTAATAGCTGTGTGACCTTGGGCAAGTCCCTTCATCTTGTTTGCCTCAGTTCCTCATCTATAAAATAAGCTGGCAAAGGAAATGCCAAACGACTCCAGTATCTTTGCCAAGAAAATCCCAAACAAGATCATTAAGAGTCAGACACATCTTCGATGACTGAATAACAACAACATCAACTTAGGGCCCAGAATGACTTAAAGATATATTTTCTCTAAAATAAATCTCCATTAAGTCACTGAACTCAGAAAGTGACAAAATAGTGTAAACACGCTATAAATTGACAACTCTTCTTCAGTAGCTCTTCGGAAGGAGACTAGAGAAAATAGAAACACATTTCAGTACTTCATATATAATAGTGAAAACATTTTAATTAACTACTTTTTGCCTAAGTAGATTGACTAAAATTAGCAGTTTTTGTTGTCTTAGAATATGACAATGTTTAGCATGTGACAAGCTGCTAATAAGCTTCTGTTAGAAGTTCTTTAGGCATTATTTCTTGATCTTCTAACTATGAACATATGCTTTTTTACCCAGTACAGAAATGCTTAACAGATGTAAACTATTTTTTGAATATTTGCCACCAAATATTGTGAAATTTGTTATCTTATAGCATGGTGTTTTCAAATTAATATTTCAGAAGAATATGTCCTGTAACTTGCAATTATTTTAAGGCATCTCATGTAATGACCCATAAATACATTCTCAGAAATGATAATACAACTTATCGAGTGCGATATTATAATTAGACTACATTTCACACAAAATGGTATAAAATGGAACTAATCTCTTTTAATAACCAGGATTAGCTTTTTTCAAGGGAGACTGGTCATTTCTAGTATCTAACTTAAATGGATAGAGAAATCCTTTTATCAAAACTGCAAAATATACCCGTTAACGTATATAATTTTGTGGCCACAGTTAAGAAACGCTTAAGTATCAAGCTAGTTAAATGAATTAACCACTTTGTACTTACTAGACATACACTAAGACAAAAATCTGATATTTGGGAAAGGCATATCTTTACCCTTATAGGAAGATGTACCCCCTTATTGAGAAGGGGGCTGATGGGAAGTAGAGGTGTTCCCAGCAAAAGAAGGGACAAAAAGATCTTGGAAGACAGAAGCTTCTCTGCATAGGGAAAATTTAGGAACTTGTGAGCTCCACAAGATTAGGGACCTGGGGTTTAAACAATGTAGACTAGCTGCCAGCTGCTCATAAGAGAAGGGTGCCCCTACCCTGAGTTGAATAGAACCAGGTACATTTTGAGCCTTGTCTAGATCACCAAGTCACTTAAGGAGTGATCTGCCTGGACAAAATCTTGTTGTTCATATGAGTGGTAGGTTACAAGTGCTTACTTTGTGTCAGGCACTATGGATAAAAATACAAGCAAAAAGTCCTTCCCTCAGGGAGCTTATAGTCTACTGGGGAAAGTTGTTAAGTCATGGTTCAATCATGTCTGTGATCCCATTTTGGGGTTTTCTTGGCAGAGACACTGGAGTGGTTTCTCATTTCCTTCTCCAGCTCATTTTACAGATGAGGCAAACAGGGTTAAGTGATTTGCCTTGCATCACACAGCTAGTAAGTAGCTGAGCAAAATTTGAATTCATGCAGGTGAGTCTTCCTGACTCTAGGGCCAGAACTCTATCCACAATGCACAAAATGTAGCTAAAAAAGGGAAAGTATGATGGGAGGAAATGATGGTAAAGTGACAAGAGCAGTGAATGGCAGGGGATGACGGCATAATGAAGAACATTCTGTCTGGGTCCTTCTTCCAAATGGAGGCCCTGGGAATAATTTGCCAAAGGTTGAAGAAAGCCAAAGGGGTGGAGGATTGTTCTAGGTTGAGAATGCTAGATAAATTGAGGGAAGATTCAGGGTGCTTTTCTCCCTCTCCTTTCCCTCCCTTGTAGCACTGAATCCACAGCAGCTACAACCATAGCTGTAGACCTGGCCCTCAGCAAGTCCCACAACAGATAGTGCCACCTTCTACCCCACCTTGCTCCTCATGGCTCTTCTGATGAACCAGTAAAATTGGTTTTCCCACCACAAGATCTATAAGAAAAAGGTCTAGAAGCTGACAACTTTGCCATGATGAGGCTGGGAGACATTGCCCTTCCAAGGATCTTCTTTGCTTTGCAGATACATTTTGATATCAGCTGGAAGAACATGTATGCCTGGTGGTACTGGCAGAAGGAGAAATTACAGAGATGTTTAGTTACAAGGAAATGGACCAGGGAGGAGGACTCAGCCAATGAGTGAAAAGAGGAACACTATCATCTTTCTCTTCTGAGAAAGAAAAGAGGAGGCAGTAAGGGTGAGCTCTGAAGTCAGTCAAAGCTGGGAACTTCTGCCAACAGTGCTGAAGTGGGCTGGTAGAGGGAATGGATGAAAGCCCTGCAGAAAAAGTATTTTACAGAGAGAAAACCCCAACTACCATCCTTGGGTACAGTGGCTAATTGAAAAAAAATTGTACTATTTTGTTGATGAAGATCAAGGAGTAGAAAAAGAGAAGAAGGTAGCTGAGGTATGGAGATGAAATCTGTACAATCAAGCAAAGTAAGCAATGGAATTAAGCATGCCTAGTCAGTGCCTTTCACCAGAATCTCAAAAAAAAAAGGATTTTGTCAGATATGGAATTATAGCTCAGTTTATAAAATAAGGAGACAGAATTCCACTCCCTTATCCCCCAAGTTGGTTAGTTGGTTGTTGTCCTTCATTCTTGAAGAGGACCAAAATGACATCATTATGCTAGAGTCAATTTTTAATGTGTTCAGCTATGGCTGATCAGACCAATATGAGATTGGAATGCTCTACCAGAGATTGGGCACAAACAGTCCATGATCCTCTAAATTTGCTGTGTTTCCTTTGAGCTGTTTCAATTCTGCTTTGCTTATGGAGCATATCACCTTCTCTGATGTAGGCATGCCATGCTGGATGATTTTGTGCCAGTGTCTCCCATGTCATGCAATCAATTCCAAAGTTCTTAAGAGACCTTGAGAGTGTCCCTGTATCACTTCTTCTGACAGCCATGTGAACGCTAGCCTTTTGTGAGTTCTCCATTAAACTGTCTTTTTGATTGCATTTGAACAACATGGCCAGCCCATCAGAGTCCTTTCTCTGAAGCAGAATTTGAATGCTTGGCAGTTCAGCTTGAGAAAGGACCTCAGTGTCTGGTATCTTATCCTGCCAGGTGATCTTTCGAATCTTCCTAAGGCAATTCCAAAGGAAGCGATTCAGTTTCCTGGCATGGCACTGGGTATGCTGTCCAGGTTTCACAGGCATACAATGAGGTCAGCACCACAGCTCTGTAGACCTTCAGTTTGGTAGTCAGTTTAATGTCTGTTCTCTCCCATACTTTCCTTTAGAGTCTCCGAAACACTGAGCTAACCCTGGCAATGCCTGTGTCAACCTCATTTTCAGTGTGTACATCCCTGGAAAGTATACTACCAAGATAAGTGAACCTATCCAGAGCATTCAAAACTCCTCCAATTGCTGTCACTGATGGTTCCACCTATGGATGGTGTGGTGGTGGCTGATGGAGCACCTGTGTTTTCTTTGTGTTAATTGTTAGGCCAAAATTAACAGAAGCAGCAGAGAATTGATCCATACTTTTTTTATCTCAGTTTCAGAGGCTGCCTTGAGTGCACAATCATCTGCAAACCGAAAATCATGAACCAACACTCCCTCCACTTTAGTCTTGGCTTGTAGTCTTTTCAAGTTCACTTTAATGACTTAGAACTTTCACTCAGTATTCTTTCTCCAACCAAAAATCCCTCACCATTTCCTTTCTTCTTTTTTCACTCAGTCATATACATTTGCTTTCTTGTTCACTAACTTGCTTTTATACAGCTAAATAAAATTAACCATTTAAACTTTTTTTAGATAGCAACGGCAGAATCAGATGAGGTCAGAAGGTTCAGTTGGTTATCTCCTCTGAGGTGACCTAATTAGCCCATTTAAACAATATAGATGAATACCAGCTTTGTTGTCTCAGAAATTGTTTATTGAACCTCAGTTATTAGAACCAAAAAATCTTTTAGTCCTGTCTACTTCTGCCATACTCTTATGATTCAACAAATGTAATCATAGTCAACTAACGACTTGCATATGAAAGTGGCTCTATCCAAAATTGTGAAGTAGAAAAAATTTGGCTTTGCTTTCTCTCTTATACCAATTCTCCATGATTTCTGTGGTAGGGACCATCAGTGCTTTTACTCAAAGGAATGAATAATGGTGAAAATTTTAAACCCTTTAGCAAAAGACTGCTGGATACCAGAAGAAACAGTAGTATGCTTCTGAGGACCATTAAGCAGGTATATGGTAGAGAAGATGACAGATTACTATGCTTATATAGTTGGGGTTTGAAAACTGACTGGCATCCTGACATTTCTAGTTGAGAGCCATAAATGTTACCTCTCAGCACTGACAGCCATACACAATCTGTGAGCTGGAAGGAAGATTTGGATCACTTGCAGATATTCTTAAAGGGACATAAGCAGTCTGTGAGATATCAGCAAGAAAGGTCCAGGCTGCAAGTTGAGCTGCAGCAGTTGGAGCAGGGCATACTTAGCATCACTCAGGGATTAATGAACTGAGCCAGAAAGAGTCAGTAGCACTGGGCAAGAGTCAAAAGGAGAAACTGACAGGGGAAAGTCAGAAAAGAAAGAGAGATAAAGGAGGATCAGCAGACTCTGCCAAGAATCTCAAAGGAGAAAACTTGGCTTCCTGGTTGTACTTCTTCAAGAATTAAGGAAGTTTCCCAAAGACAAGTTCTCCTCTCTCCCCAGCTTCTCCCACTGTAATAGGTTCTCTTCACTGTTTTTTAACCTGAATATTTCCAGTATTCTGACTTTTCCTCAAATATAAAGGGGTTAGAGATTATCGTGAGATAGACAAAAACATAAATTAGAACAGAAAGAAAAACCTCTGCCTGAATGTTATTGCAAACTGAGATAGGTGAGTTGTGATTATATTAACTTGTGATGTAAATTATAAAACAGAAAGACATCAGGTCTGAGAGGCAAGCTAACTATTGTTACAGGGTGTAGCTGAGTAAATCTCTAGAAAAAGGAAGAAGATTGGGAGGAGAAGGCGCTGACTGAAGGAAAGACCACATCCTACCTAAACCATGGTTCCAGGGAGGAAGCAGGAAATGATTCAACTCTGCCCCTATCCATGGGGAGAGGAGGGAACAGAAAGAATGGAAAACCAGTTTATCAGCTATATCCTCAAAAGTGATGTTCACCCAAGTTGTACTTGTAAGGCCATGGGGAAGGAGAACTCATTGTGAAAGGATGAACTTTCACTCACTAAACCCATTTTTCTGTAGCTATTAGTTATGTTTTATATTCAAGCCACACTCTCTTCTTAATTGTCAAATTCCCTGAAGGCTCAAGGTGAAAGGAAAGAACAGTAGAGAATTTCTGATGTTCCATATTTCTCATTCCCTCTTTCCTCCATGATTAGGAGATGCCAAACTTTCTTTCTCACATCAGGGAACTCAGGGAATTCTGGGCACTTATGATGGACATGAAACTGCCCAAAAGGACAACAGCAGTGACAATGTAGCCCATGGGCATCCTGTATTGGATGTTCTCTCCTTCCTCCCATTTGTCCATGAGATTTGAATTCTTCATTACAATGCAGAGACACACTTGGTTACTTCTTGGTGAAGCTTGAGTGGTTGATTGCCAGGGAGATTAGGAACAACAAATTTTGGGAATCAGTGGAGTAAGACAACAGAGGCTGTTTTGTCCATAATCTGAGAGAGATTTCCAGGTAGATGTTTGGGTAGAGGGGTACTGAAAATTTTTGTCTGGTAGCAACTAGGACCTGCAATTCCTATCTTTGGAGACCAGGCCATGGAGTTAACAAAGCCAATACGGTACCAACATGCTCAGAGTTGATGACCAATAGAAAGAGCCAATCTTACTTGTAAAAATTGGTGTTCCTTGGTATTCTCCTTGTCCTTCCTGTTTCTCCCTTGCTTTCACTATTCTAGTTCAGGACTGGGTCCTATGACTTGTATGTGAGGGAAGTTCAAAGATCTCATCAGGTAGAGTCACCATGAAAGCACATGGAAACTTTGCTGTTGCATTTTTTTATATGTTAAGCTAAGTGGTCACTTAATGCCATTTGTTTGAACTTCAAGAATGTGGTTAATTTTTTACAGAGAGTAGGACATTTCCCTGAGAGAGGGTGAATAAGAAAGCCATAGATTTCATATCTTTACTATTTCAAAGGGTTATTTTACTTTTCATCTCTTAGAATAAATTCAAAATCTGGTCAGTCTCTCTTTGTTTAGCTTTTTGAAGCTAGGGTTTTTTTGGGAGTGGGGCCTGGGCTACCTGATAATGCACACAATCTTTGGCACATGCTTTAAAAGGACCTTGATAAGACTTACGGGAGGGTGAATGAAGGAGGATGCTGCCTGGTGGTCAAGATTAGAAATCACAGCCTCTTATTGGTTAATGGTAATGTGACACCCTGACTGTCCACAGACTTAGGGAAGACACATTGAGGGTGTTGCTGCTATTATAACACCTAGCGTGTCATATGGAATACCTTCCGTGAAAGTCGTTGGTATCCGTATTTGTGTGTATTGGTAGCCCAGTCTTGGGTTACAAATGGAATTTTTCATCTGGAAAACTTTTATATTCTTTCTTTTACCCCCACTCCTCTCCCTTTTTTGTTTTACTTTCCCTTTTGAGCAAGTTAGACTCAATTACACTTACGAATCACAACTGAGGATGTGCACATGTAAATTGTTTTTGAAGATTCAGAATTTTGAGCTTGATTATATTTTTATGTTTGATATTGGCTTCTGAGATTTTCTCCATCCAGATTTCAATTTTGAAACTTTTTCATTTCTTTCCCTCCATTGTAAATTTTTGACTTTTTAAGCTTTTCTTTCTTCCCACATGTAATTTTCTTCATTCAATCCACTGTATTTCATAAGACTACAACTGCATTGTGTTTATGAACTCTATTACTTATCAATGTATTGAGTCATGTACAATGCTTACATGCATGTGAAAATAGCTTACTGAATATGGTTTGCTTAATCCTATGCCAGTTGCCAGTAAATATTGAGCAGCTACTGCTATTTACATTGGCATGGTTTTATGTATGTTGCTTTGCAGTACTGCAAAGCAGTAATCTGCCTATTTGATTCAGTATTTTATTCATGACATGTTTATTTTAGCATTATTGATTTGCTGAATATTGTTTTAAATAAAATTTGAATGAAATACAGGCCAAAACACCAGAAAAGTTTTGTGAAGCAATGAATATAGAAATAAAATGTTTTCAGTCTTAGAAAGAAAACCTCAGTGCAAAACTAAGAACATTATAAGAATGTGAAGGACCGTAGTAGATTTGAATAGATACTCAATCTATTCTTACCATAATAGTATAATACTGTTCAGTCTCCCTTTTACAAAATTATGAAACAGAGTTGATAATTCAGAAATTCCTGATAGAATAATTTGTTGTGTTTTGTTCAGTATTTTCATATAGTCATATCCTATTCTTTGTGACTCCATTTGGGTTTGTTTGTTTGTTTGTTTGTTTGTTTTTTGCCAAAGACACTGGAGTGGTTTACCATATCCTTCACCAGCTTAATTTACAGAAGAGGAAACTGAGACAGGGTTAAATGACTTGCCTAGAGTCACATAGCTAGTAAATGTTTGAGGTTGGATTTGAATTCAGTTCTTCTTGACTGCAATCCCAACGCTGTACTCACTGTGGCACCTAACTGCCCCTATGCAATGATAGTACCTAGAAATTGATCACCATACTTTCCCTTGAAGAATTGATATTTTAAAAAATAAGTCTCACTAGATGGAAAGGATTTACTAGTAGAAAAACTAAGAGGCTTGCTAAAATCATGAAAAGATGCTTCAGTTGTAGATAAGAGTGAAAAGGCACAGCAAACACCTTTATCACACCTCTGAGACTGATTTCGTGAAAGTCCTGAGTCTAGATGTGCTATATCAACAGAAAATCATAGACCCAAACTGGGAAATTTTAAAGGAAAGTTCAAGTTCTCCTGGGAAAGAACCAATAGAAGCTTGAATTAAGCATACTACTGAATCACTATTGTGTTGGCAACTATGTAAAATGTGTGCATGTGTGTGTTATGTATGTGTATATACACACATGTACATACTATATGTCTTTTTTTCACGGAGAACTCACATGGGGCAAGCGATCACATGGTGGTAAGAAGAAACCATACCAGGACACTCTCAAGGTCTCTCTCAAGAGCTTTGGACTTGATTGTGCAACATGGGAGACACTGGCACAGGACTGCTCAGCATGGCGTGCCCACATCAGAAAAGGTTTGCTCTATGACCAAAGCAGTAGTGAAACAGCACAAAGGAAACATAGGATATACATATTTAGGGTAACCACCCCAAATGTTCACATGGACTATCTGTGCCCAACCTGCGATAGAGCATTCTGAGCTAGTATAGGTCTAATCAGCCACACTCGGACACATTAAAACTTCACTTTATCATGGTGATATCATTTTGGTCCTCTTCGAGAATGAAGGACAACAACCACTATATATGTATACATACTGTGTGTATATGCATATGTGCATATATGTGGTAAATGTGTGTGTGTGCATGTGTGTCCGTGTCTGTCCTAGCTCCATTTTGGTCTTTGTGCAAAATCCTGAAATCACATATTAAAGATGCTTCCAAAAGCTAGGAAGACTCTGTGGAAGTGGCCAAGCATCAAGAGACATATAAAGCATTTACTATGTGCCTGGCACTGTGCTACGTGGTCATCCAATCCAACAAATATTCATTAAGCACCTACCACTTGTCAGGCACTATGCTAAGTAATGGAGATATTGTGAATATAAAAAAGACAGTCCTTGCCATCAAGGAGCCCTTAATCTAAAGGGGAAGACAAGACACAAAGAGGGAAGGAAAGTGGCAGGGCAAGAAGGGACACCAAGGGGTTCCCAGTACAGGGTCATTTTGTTCTGCTGAAACCAAGCAAGCCAGCAGATGCAAACTGGAGTGATCTGAGTCCAGTTTCTGGACTCTCTGTAAAGTTTCCTTATATAAAGGAAGCCTCTGGAAGGAGTACTCTATACTTACAGGACCAATGTGTTATTCACAGCAACTATGGCGGCCATGAATATCCCAGGGCAATTCTGAATCGCAAAATGCCAAAGACTCTCCACATGGAAGACAGAATCAAAACACTTGTTCAGACACCAGAAAGCCAAATCCATCATAGTAATCAAGAAGTCAATACACATTAGCACTGCTGGGGACAAAAGCATTTCCAAGCTTCTTCCCTCCCCCTACCCTACCTTCCCACAAACAAACACTGAGGAGCCCAGCTGTGCCTGCTTGCCTGTGTCCTTCCCTGATTAGGAAGGACTCTGACTAGTCTGACCAACTTCCTCTCAGCTCTATTCCACCCTTCCTGTTCCATGTGACTTGACTCATGTGACTCAGTCTTCCATGTGACTGAGGCAGATCACATAGGCCTATTAATGAATGGGAAAGATCTTCCCATTTAAATTGCCATTACGATACTTCATCTCTCCAAATAGAGGGGAGAGGAGACTGAAGGACGTGGTGTCAATCAAGTCTTGGGTTTGTAGAATGGTGGTGAGTTTATAAGTGATGAATTTGTCCTTGAAGAGGCATTTTTTCTATAGAGGTAAAATCAAGTAGGGCAGTGGATACAAAGTAGTAAGGATAGAAATACAGGCAAGAAGACAGTTCCTACCCTTAAGAAGTTTACATTTTAATGGAATACACATATAGATGTACCAGAAAGCAGGAGGAGGTGAAATATAGCAAGGATCCTTTCCAAATTGTGATTCCCAAGGAGGGTGGCACCAGTGAGGAGAGGAGGACCCCAGGATGGACGTTTCCCAGTTGAGGTGAAGCATGGTTGAGATCCTTTTCAAACTAGTGCTGTCAGGAAGGAGTCACAATTTGAGAAGATTCCCAAAGTGGAAGTTTCCCAGAGTGGCAATGTGAGACAAGGAGAAGGATATAGCTATAGATACCTATATATGTGGTCAGATAGCCATGAGATATATACTAAGTTTAGTATGACAATTTAGCACAAAGGGATAAGACCTAGGTTTAAGTACGTAATGCCAGTATCAACTATGGAAATAACTATTCAGATAGGTACAAGTGGGCAAATTTCTATGAGAATACAGGGGCATGTAAACACATTTTGTAAGTATTATAGAAGATAAATATTATTATTTTTACCAGTGCTAAAAAAAATATAAAGGTGGAGGGTTGAGAGTAAATCAATTAAATATCCAAGTCTTTGGTCAACTATTATTATAGGAAGTATTGGGTTTGGCTTAGGACACTTGCCTTGTTAATTATCTATAAAATATCAAATTAGAAAATCAAGAGATTCAAGTTCCTACTAGAAGGGAGGTGAGCATTCCAGCTCAATTGCTGAGAAGCAATCATTTGAGAAGAGGAAGTACACCCTGGGCTTTTGTTTTGGCTTTGGCTTCGGCTTCATTCTGCCACCCAATGCACCTGGAGTTTCAATAAGTCTAAAGTATCCTAGACTTCCCATCATCATTCTAGTATCATACCCAGGACAATAGCTACTGGAAACTGTCTATAATGAGAGCCAAGAAGGGCCCGATGAAAAGATGTAGTTATCCTTCTATATTGCAACTTTTCCCATTGCAGTTTCAGGATATCATCTGTTGGCATAAGAAATCAAACGGGAAATGCGGAAGAGTTTTGTGCAGGCCACCAATGACGCAAAGGTCAGCAGATGACACAGAAAAAGTTTAGAAACTCAGAAATGCATAATATATGTGTATACTATTGTATCACAGCAACCTGAATTTTACACTAAGGTACTGTAAACACTCTAGAAAAGAAAAAGAAAAAAATCAGGCTCCTTCTCTGGTACAAAAGGAGGGCCAAAAATTTTTACAAGAATTTCCCAGATTGCCCCATGATGTAGAAGGGATAACTAAGTGTATTCAAGGCTTTGCAAGAAGCGAAAAAGGAAAAGCAATAATATACACAGGGGAACATCTTGATATCCGCAACAAAAAATTGTTATTCTTTTGACACACATGTTCTTTAATCTTGGACCCACTTTCCTCTGGAGTCTCTATATATCAGTATGTCA
The DNA here is from genome assembly GCF_028372415.1 of Notamacropus eugenii. Lineage (NCBI taxonomy): Eukaryota > Metazoa > Chordata > Mammalia > Diprotodontia > Macropodidae > Notamacropus > Notamacropus eugenii. Next base: position 358,869,310 of record NC_092875.1, on the reverse strand, counting down.
TAGACTGTTTGTGTGCCAACTACACTGTCATTTTCTAAAAGCTAAGTCTGTCTGATTATTGATACTAACTGATAACCATAGTGGGAAGCACATTGACAGAGTTCATGACAGACAACATCAAACCCCTAAGAGCTACCCTTAGCTATTAAAGAAATATATTGCACTGGAATTCTGGGTATCTGACCTGCTCCTGATGATGGGGATTAGGAGAGTAGCTCCAAGCCTATATGTGATATATATTTCAGACATTTTTAAGAAATGGTTTACATATACAAAGCCTGGCTATGCTCAGAAAAATCCAACTTTCACTAATCCCCTGAGCATCTTGTCATGCAGAAATTGATGAAGCAAAGAAAATGACCTCCATTGGTCACACAGACTCAAAGACAGGAACCTACAGGAAACCAGCAAAGAAAAGGAAACATGGGAAAAGAAATGTACTTGTAAGGACAAAAGGTCTGGGAAAAGAACACAATTAATTGAGCATATCCAAAGAGGCCAAACTTTCTTCTGTTACACATGTTCTGGATGGCCATTCACGTATAGCTTGTACTGCAGAGGTACATGCTCAACTGGTCTGGTGGAAGCTACTGTTCTATGAGCTGCCTCAAATAAAACAAATCAAGTGCTAGAAGTGGAGGTCCCCTAGACCCTGAAAAGACCCTCGTCATCAAATGCTTTCCTTAAAAATTTAGCTCAACTATAATCTTTTACATGTGGTTTATCCACTTATTGCCCTCTCTCCCTAATAGTGCCCCTTCCTCTATAAATATCTTGTATTTTTAAAAAATAGATTATGTATGTCCATGCTATTTCCCCTAGTATATGATAAAGGGAGAGCAAAGATTGTTTCTTTTCTATCTTTATATTGCCAGTGCTTCACACAAAGCCTGTTGCCTAGGTTGTATTTAGTAAACATTTATTTGATCATCAGTTGCTTATGGGTTCATTCCATCTTCAAGGCTTAACAAATTTTCGAGGATTTCATTTATCACTTAGTTATTTCATTCATGTCTGACTCTTCATGACCCCATTTGGGGTTTTTCTTGATGAAGATACCATAATGCCTTTTCCTTTCCCCAGCTCATTTGACAGTTGAGGAAACTGAGACAAACAGAAGTTAAATGACTAGCACAGGCTTACATAGTTAGTAAGCACTTGAGGTTGGATTTGAATTCAGTACTTCCTGACTCTGGACTTAGTTTTCTCTCCACTCTGCTGCCTAGCTGCCTCCTAGTGTTAAATATATGGAGCTAAATTTAAAGTCTGGACAGACAACATACTACTGACATTCCTTTGGCCAGTGCCACATTACAAGTTGTTTGCTGGAGATGGGTAGCAACACTTGTCACTTATGAACATGTGTATCAGCCGGGGAAGTACCTTGGTATATTTCTCAAAGTGGCTGTACAATTCTTTGTCCTGGGCCTGTTTACCTCCTGTAGTTTTGAATTCCTGCTTTTGGCCCAAACCTAAGTTTACTTAGGTACTTTAAATATGCTTTCTTCCAAACATGCTAGCCCTGATCTTGAACACGATTTTCCACTTAGAGGTTATCTATACTCTACCTTTTCTCCTGTAGCTTGAATTTTCATAATTATCGATAGGACTTTCCCATGCATACCTACTATAGGTATCCTTGTCTTATACAGTTGACACTATCTCTGCTGACAGTTATAAGACACAATAAAAAAACTGTCCTATTCTAACTGACCATTCTTTCCAAGCTGGAGGAGGAGTCCATCTTAGGGTGTGAGAAGGGAAAATAAGGAGTCCATACTTCCTGTAGTTTTGATATTTTTGGATTAAATTTTATTTTTAAAATTAGTTATTTTCTCTCCCTTCTTTCATCCCACTGGGGGAAAAATTCTTGTAACAAATGTGAATAGTCAAATAAAACAAATCTCCTCATTTGCTATGTTCAAAAAATGTCTCATTTTCCACCTAGAATCTATCACCTCTCTTTTAGGAAGCAGATAGCGGGGTTCATCATGAGTCTTTTGGAATCATGGATTGTCACTGTATTGATCTGAGTTCTTATAACTTTCAAAATTGTTTGTATTTACAATATTATTGTTACTGTATAAATTACTCTCCTGGTTCAGCTCACTTCTTTCTTCATCAGTTTATACAAGTCTGAAGACTTGAATTTCTCATTTTTATGATAGGAAAAGGAAAGAGCAGGGAATAGGCATGTGGTGTCCATGACGTGCCAGACACTGTATCATGCATTTTAGAAATATCTTCTTTGACCCTCACAGCAACTGTGGGAGGTACATACTATTACTATCTCAATTTGGCATTTGCAGAAACTGAGGAAGACATAGGTTAGGTGATTTGCCCAGGGTCACAGAGCTAGTAAGTGTCTGAAGCCAGAATGAACTCAGGGCTCAAGATTTTAGGCCTGGTGGTTAATCCACTGCACCACTTAGCGGCCTCAAAATAATAGCTATCACCTGTATAGCACTTATGATTAGCCAGGAACTGTGCGAAACATTATACGCACACATATATACATATATGTACACACACTACACATGTGTAAATACACACATATAAAATCTCCTTTGGTCCTTCCAACAATCATGGTAAGCAAGTGCTATCATTCCCATTTTACAGCTGAAGATACTGAGGCAAACAAATTAAGTGATTTGCCCAAGACTACACAATTAGTAAGTGACTGAGATCAGATTTGAACTCAAGTCTTCCTGGCTCTAGATCTGGCACTCTAGCTACTGAAGCTATATATTACTTAGATGCATTACTTACGTGTGTGTACACAGATTTATATGTATATTTATATACATAATTCATATTTATAGATGTTATAGTATAGATTGTTCTTTTAGATCTGCTTACTTCATTTTGCAACAATCCATATAAATCTTTCCATATTTCTCTGAAATGATTGTAGTAGACAAAGAACCATGGGTCAAAATAGCCAGAAGTCAACCAATCCTCAGAGGGCAAGAGAACTAGTCTTGTATTTTAAAATTTGCAACAATTTTAATTTCACCTTCATTTCTGAATATGTCCCTTCTCAAAGAGTTATCCTTTTAAAATGAAATAAAAGGGAAAAAAAGCATTAAGTAAAACTAACACATCAACTAAAACCTGAGAGTATGTGCAATAGTTCATAGGTCCTTGATTCTTCAAAGCAAGAAAGGTCTAACCTTGTCTTTACAGCATGGAGTGTGATTATGAGAAAGGCTTTGCCAAGTCAGCAGAGGTTACTGAGCTGTCGTCAGCAAAGTACTTCATCTGTAGGTGTGATATTAGCTTTGCCTTTCCATTCTGTTCAATGAATTGCAGGTGGCATTGTAGGAGGTAACAAAGCCTTTAAGTATCCCTCCATCATACCATATGAGCAATTACCATTTCTAACTATGGCTGTCCTTGATTTCATGATACTGTACTGTATATCTGCCATGTGCTATGTGGGTTTTTATTACAAGCCAGGTTTATATTATCATTTGGAATTCCCTTTAGTTAGTTTTCACCAGTCTTCTGGTGTTTGAAGTCCTTTACAACCTGACTCCAACTTATCTTTCCAGGCTTCTTATTATACATGGCTCTCCTTAATACACTCCATGAATAGCAGAAGTGACTGTTGCAATTCCTCACACATGACATTCCATCTCCCATTTTTTTTACCATGTTGGAATTCACTATCCACCTCACCTTAGTGGAATATCTCATTTCCTTTAAGGCTCAGCTCCAATACCAAATCCTATATGAAGTCAGTACCGATTTCTTTCGGCCAGTGGCTAATGCCTCTTCCCACAAAATAACATTCAATTTATTTTCTCAGATTTTGTGTGTATGTGTCTACAGTTGTCTTTTCTGTTTCAATGTATGCTCCTTGAGGACAGGAACTATTTTATTTTTCTATTCACAGTGCTTTGGTTATATTAGATGCTTAAAAATAGTTATGGATTGATTAATCACAAGAAGGGGTCACTTCATGCAATTCCTTTTTGTTATGAGGGATAGATATCTTTTCTGAGTTAGCTAGTCAGGTCAGTCCAGTAGCTGTACACCATTACTTATTTGTCTTCTTCAGAGAGGAAATTAGAAAGACCCTCTGTAAAGTTGGAGGGAGTCAGAGCCTTTCTAAATCTACCCTACCCCCTGAAAAAGGAAAAAAAACTACCCTCCTTTTCCACAGTTTTGGATCTATTCATGTAGTTCCTGGTTTGACATTTTAGGTCTAGAAAGTCTGGAATTACTTCTTGTTCTCTTTTGTCTTGGGACCTTCAGCATTTTGAAATTTGCTATCTTGCTAGATTACCAACATGTCCCCAATCTGGATATCTCAGAAGCTGAGTAAAAGCTATGGGAAAATATTTTTTTCTGGATCCTTTAAAATATTGTATATTTGGATGTACTATGACTAGTTATAGTGGATGACAATTGTCCCCTGCATCTTCATCTTGGGTTGAAACCTGATCAGCTCTTTCCTTGAATGAAAACAATGAAGAACATTTCTTGTCAATGTAAGTTCCCTTAATGGCCTCCTTGAATCTTAAAGTCAAGCCGAATGTTCTTGTAATGTTTTGGCAACTTCTCTTTGGTTTTTTTCCCAAGCAGATCCTACTTCTTCTGGTAGCCATTCCATCTGGAAGTTCAGAATACCACCTACCACAGTAGTCTCTCACTTTTTTTCCTCAGAAACATGATCGGAAAGAGACTAGGACATACTGCTGGGATCTCTTTAATCACAAGGCCCATTTATTGTAATCTTATAGGACTTTATAACATTTAGAGCTGAAAAGGGACCTTCAAGATCATGTAGTTCAATCTTCTCATTTTGTAAATGAGGAAAGGCAATCCAGAGATGGAAACTGAATCTTAGAATCATAAAATGTTATAGCTGCAATAGAGATTAGAATTAGAGAACCAATAGCCTACCCTCTTACTTTATTAATATTAATTCACATTAAATCAGCCAACTTTATTAACATTAATGTTTATTAATATTGATATAATACTTCATGGTTTATAAAGCTTTCCTGTTATCTTCATTTTTACTGCTAAATAAATTAAACTTATATCAGAGATCTGTGACTTGCCTGTCATCAAATGGTGACATAAGTGATAGGCTTGAAATTTGAATACAGGCCTTCTGACTCCCAAGTCCAGCAATCCTTTTACTAGACTATGTTTCTGTAACAGTGGAACTTTAGACCCAGTAAAGTTTAGGTTAAAGGGTTAGAGAATTATAAGGTTTAGAAAACTATGAGGCTAAATAGAAAATTTGTGATGAGTTCATGGTATGTAGTGAATTGAGTTGTAGCCTTAAAATGGATGTTATAAAAGAAATAAGATGATGAAGAATCAAAGAGTCAATGAATTACATCAAGTTATTTGTGGGTTTCATAAAAAGAGACAAATTGATGGAGTGACTTCCCTAAGATATAATAAGCACAATTAGAATGTAAAAGCAAGACCATGACATGAAAGCAGAAATAAATTGGTTTTATATTATGAAATTAATTTATACTTACTATAGTTCTTGGTATGTATCATACTCCTTTTTATTAAAGGGTATTCATATCCCCTTTCCAAGATAGTACCTTAACTCATAGATTCATTCAATTGAAACATAGCAGAATGGAATTTCAAATTCAAGGTAAAATGATAGAAATACTATCAAAAGAGACGGATCCTTCAATGGCATTATCATTTTTTTCATACTGCTCTCTGAATAGTAATGTATCTATATCTATTCATGTATATGTAGACATATATTTGCGTATGCATACGAATATATACATACACACATAGATATAGATTATATGTAATACATAACTATGCAGATATTTGTATCTATATGTTTATATGTATATAGACATGTTTATCTATCGAAAGGTAGCTATGCATGCACACATGCATACTTTCACTCAAACATTTATTAAAATGGCTTAGACCAGACCTAAGGCAAACTGTAATTGTGTGCAGCCCTGGTAACAGAGAAATTTCATCTATTTAACACTGATTTTTGAAGAACCTTTCCTCTCTAGAGTCCTCATTTGGGGCCCTTTAAAGCACATGTGAGGTTAGCTTTTGGTTTTATTGGATGCTACTGTTACATTCCTTGATCTTGGCTTACTTTTTTGCTTATCTTACTATGAACATAAAAAAGTTGTTTGATTTTATTTGTTTTACTGTCTTAGTAATTATCTTACTTCTCCTTAGGAACCATTACAAAATGGCTTTGATGTGACAATAAAAAAAGGAGTCAATTTTATGATTAATCTGCAACTTGAAATTCTGACAAAGGGGACCTCATTATGGTCCAACATTTTCTTTGTAAAGTTCTAGAAAGCTCAGTTCTTTTTGCCCAACACCCTTAGGCTTCTGGTCTTCTATTAAAACAGAACATCTCTAGAGGAAAATGCATGGTGAATATTTTACTTTCAGCCCCAGAGTGATTATTTTAATTCTTTATTGTGAGAATGTCACATTGAAGATTCTCAGAGGTAGATAGTATTCGTATTTTGTAGCCAGGTTATTCCATTACAAATTTATTATCATCTAGATTGTAATCTGATGGGCTTGGTGGCATCCCTTGCAATTTGATACATTAAAATCCAAAATCTTAATTTCTTTCAAAGCTCAGGTCATGTCACCTCTTACAAATGATTTTCCTGCCTCTCTTTCCCTTCTATCTGCATGTAGTGATTCCTCCTCCAAACCCCCTCACCTCTACTTCATATCTACTTATATCTTCACATATTTTTCCTAATGGAATATAAGCCCCCTGAGGACAGGGACTGTTTCAGTTTTGTTTTTGTACCCTTCTGCCTAGCACAGTACCTGTAACACAGCAGGTATTAATAAATGTGTCAATTAATTGATTAAGTTGTCATTTCAGTGGCCAGCTGTTGTGGTGATATGATTTCATATGATTTCACTTATACAATGAAAGTAGAAAAAGTCAAATGGGTGGTAAGACCTACACAGTTGTGAGAAGCATCCAAATAGAGAAAAAACTGGTAGGGAGATGGAGAAATACCTAATTTGCTTTTCTAGATTTATATTGTGTAGACATTGGGAAACAATACAAGTTATTTGCTGAAAGAGTATTGATTCTACAAAATGGAGAGCATTAACTTCTAGGATCAATTTCATTGGTTTTCTTTTACCAATTATCATTTAATTTCTAAGACTAGTGGATGGTGTCAAACTCAGTTTATAGCTTTTATTAGTAATTATAAAATTTGATACAACTTTACAGCAGTTATATTTAGCAATTATTTTTCTATTGACTTTCATACAAATGAGAAGAAATTGTCTCCTTTCTCCCATTGATAATCTTTGTCCTATTGGTTTCTAAGTTTAAGTTATAGAAATTAAGAAACATAATATTTGCTTACCTCGCCTGGGCACGATATTCGTGACAATTAACCAAAGGAGACTGGAAGAAGATTTTATTTGGAAAGGGGAAGAACCAAGACAGAGCAATATCATGAAAGCTCAGAAAGGACTTAATGTAGGAGGAGTGTGTCTATGTGTGCGCGCGCACACATGTGTGTATGTTTATGTGTATAAGCACAAGTACATGTTTGCTTGTATATATGTTTATTACATGCACTATGTTTTGTATATATGTACACATAGATAAAATGATCTCAAATTATCCTACCTATACCATGAACATATGTATGTATGTCAATATGCATGTTTGTATGTCTGTCTCTTTGTCTACCTAGAAGCTAGATAGTAAGAGAACTCAGCGATCATTCTAGTCCAAAGGAAATCAGTTATGCACAAATTTAGTTATCAAATTTTTTTTTAAAAAACAGGCCCCAAATGAAGAACGTCTGATCTACATAATTGTTCTCATGCTGTGTCACACATTAAAATGTAAATTCCTTCTGGGTAAGAGTTATGTTTTTGCTTTTATGCCCCCAATTCTTAGCAGAGTATCTGACGCATAGTACTTAATGTGTGCTTATTGATTTGGCTACACAGATAAATATTTGTAAAACAATAATACATTTCTCACCTCCTTTGGACCTAAACATATACCTAAAAATGCAGACTACCCTTGTTATGATATATCTGTCTTGCTACATTTTTCCAATACTAGGATGCTTCGCTCACCCAAAAGGAAATTACCAACTATGAATCCGTTAGTTCTTCTTATTTTTATGGTTCACACGTGTGGCTTGTATGTAGGTATATGTGTACAGGCTTAGATATCCCTTAGGTTAGCCTTTGTACTAATGCAGCCTTTGTTTTACTTCTACAGACAAATTTTGCAGTGAACTTCACAAAGTAACTTTATATTTAATTAGTGCACTTTAGAATTGATTATTAAGGCACAGAATGAATTAAGGCAGTTTAATATTAATTAATTAACACAATATACCTAAATATAAAATTGTAAACCTACTGCCATTTTAAAATTAAAGATTGAAAAGTTTTGGTTTTTTTATACTTATTTTTGCTTTACCATCCTTTTGGTGTGTACATAATTAGAAAAATAACCAGAAAATACGGACCACATTAAGTAAGAAAATTGGCCATAAGCCCCATATGGTTTATTTTATGTACTTCATAGTGCACATGTAGCATATGAGATGGAACAGAATATTATTCATTTCTTTTCAAAACTTAAGTATAACAATACCTATGTTAATTTCTAACTATAGGTTAATGTCTTTACCTAATGAATGGCCCATAGACCATAAGAAGCTATTGATCCCCATCCCTCCTCCCTCCATATGAAATTTGAGTGTCTTTTCTTTTTCTTGGACTAGACCACAGAAAAAAGACATACCGCAATCATTAGAAGCCTTTTAATTGAACACGTAATGGACTTGCACTGATTAGTTGCTCCAAGTAAGTTGAATAGAACTGACAAATACTGAGAGCCAGGACAAGAAAGTGGCTGTTACCAGATGAGAATTTCCTTTCTAGCTCTATGAATAGAATGCTTGGAAAACCACAGGAGAAGACTCAATCCAAGCATACAAAAACTGAGAAATAAGAAGATATATTTAGAAGACTACTTTAAATGGCCATATGAATGTGATATTATTATGCCTTAAGAAACAATGAATATGAAGAATTCAGAGAAACTTGGGGAAACTGTTGCAGATCAAAGTAAAAAGAATCAAAGGACTCATATACTTAATTACCACACTAATATAAAGAACAACCCTAAAAGACATTACAATTCAGATATACACAATTGCCAGATTTGATGGTTGTCTCCCCCGTCTCTCTCTCCATTTCTCTCTGTGTCACTGTCTCTGCATCTCTTTCTCTGTCTCTGGCTCCATCTCTGTCTGTCTCTCTGAATAATGCACCATAAGTGCAAAGTGAGGCATATGCTAGCAGATATGGTCTATGTGTTGGTTTATTTTGTTTAAGTGTGCTTCTTTGTTACTGGGTTGGAGAGAGGACTAACCTATGGAAGGTAGTTATTGGAAAACGCACTTATTTTTAAACTTCAATAAAATTATTATTATTTTAAATAGTACTTTGTCTCTTGATGAGCAATGGAGAACAGGGCCAAGTAAAGGAAAGAAACTAGGTTAGGGACAACTAAGGACTAGTTGCCCAGTACTGCCTTTATATTTTTGTGCACACATGCTATATAACTTTTCTTTTTACCTGAATTCACAGAATTGAGAGTTGAAGTGGATCTCAATGCATATCTAGTAAAATCCACACAGCAAAGAAATCTCTGATGCAAAATACCTGACAAATAGATAGACAAATAGATAGAAGATCTTCAAGACCTGCAAGAGGTCCACCTCTCAAGAAAACCCACACCATTTTTGGACAGATGTAATTATGAGAAAAAATTTCTTGACGTTAAATCTAATCTTAACTCTTTGCAACCATTTCAACCACTGTTCCTGGTTCAGCCTTGGGGTCCAAGCAGAAAGTGTCTACTTCTTCTTCCATATGATAGCTCTTCAAATAATTGAAGACATGTATCATGTCCTTCCTGAGTCTTCTTTTCTTCAGGCTAAATATGTTCATTTCCTTCAATTGATCCCCATATTTCAAGAACTTAAGGCACTTTAAGAACTTTAAGGCACATCCCTTTTGTCCTCCTTTGAACTCTAATTCAGTTATATGACAACAAGTAGTTTTCTATCCTATACAAGACTGTAAGCACCTGAAGGGACAGAGACCTTTCAGCAAAAATCAGCCAGTTCATGACACTTGAATGCTTGACTTTTCACAATAAGTTGCCTAATATTTCGTTGGAATCCCTCATCACATGCTGTGCTGTCATCTAGTAACTGTTTAATAAATGCTTACTGATTGATTGACATTTTCTGGTAAAGTTTTGATGAATCTGAATTCAAAACCGATGGGAGACATTCTTCTTTTTGAGCCTCCTTAGAAACTTCAACATTCATGATATTGGATCTGTGCTCTGCAGTGAATAGAGATCTGACCTTGGACCAGGAAGAGTTGTCTCTGACCTGTCCTCTCTATATGACTGTGGGAGCCATCTTCAGTCATCCTGATCTATATCTTGCCATTGGACCCAGATGACTCCAGAGGAGAGAGTGAGGCTGGTGACTTTGCACAGCCTTTCCTCACATAAATCCAATTCACTTGCAAGTCATGACTTCACCTTCCTGATGTCATGGTCCTCTTCAAGAATGAAGGACAAGCAATGAACGAATGTGACCCTAGGGAAGTCATTTAAGCTTTCACAACCTCAGGCAACTCAACTCTCTAAAAACTGCAGAACAGCACATCAGGAGCTGACCTTCTTTTCCTTATTAGGAGTTCCTTATACCAAGGAAATCACAGATCTAGTATGTATGTATGTATATATTTTTGTATGTATTTTGTGTATATATTTATACGTATAAATGAGTATACACTTATAGTTATTTACATATACACACATATGCATGTGTATATATAGATGAATGATTCTATCATATGTGAGATAATAGATTTAGAGTAGAAAGTGACCTATGACAGCTTGTTCAACCTACTGATTTCACAAAAGAAGAAACTGAGGTCATGAGAGGTTAAGTGACTAGTTTAAGCTATCATGGGGATCATTGCCCGAACATTTTTAGCTGTGGCCCTTCATGTTGACGCAGCTCAGTGAAAATGGCAATGATAATAGTGATTTTAATAATACCTTGCCTTGCTAGTTATTGAGATCTAGTTATATGTAGTTCACTCTGTGGCCATAATTCATGTCCATGTTTTCTGGATTTTTGAATTATTTTATAATCACTCTTATGATCAGTTTTAAGATATTCTTAATTACAAATGAAGATGTAAAATATCTTTTTGTTGCCTGTCCGTCAAAGAAATCTAAGTCAAAGGTTTGTCTTTGAAAAACAGAACATGCATAAACACTCAGACATGTGTGTGCACACATACATGCACCTCTGAAAGATGATATAGTCTTTGGAGTGATTAATTATACAACAAAACAGAGTCCCAAGGAATTTCCCAGGGATTGATGATGACTTAGAAAGAGTTCACCGAGGGCCATTTCTCCCATCTGGTCTTCAATTCCTGAGGATATGCCTAGGGACAAAATCCTTATCGCTAGAGCAACATTTTTCTTCTGGAAGAGACATTCAGATGTAATATTTCTCCTCTGGCAACAGCTTCATCTTGTTGGTGACTCTCTGGAGCTCAGGGAAGCTATATATTTATAGAATACTTATAAATCATTGTAAGAAATGGTTAATAGTTTAAAATTCTGTCATTCAATTGCAGTTTAAAAGATTATATCTCTTTCCACAAGATTTCTGTTAACATTTGAGAAACTCTTATAATATCATAACATTATTAGCTATTTTTCTTTAAAATAATTTGCAGAAGTTATTTTCCACCTTATTTGAATAATGGCAGATAACCATTACCTCTTGCAGTGTATTATCTATACGAAATATAAGGATTCCAAGGAGAACTTATGTGAAGAGGTAATAACTGTTACTCATTGTTTGAAGGTCTAACACAATTGAAATGATCTGATCGCAAGGAATTGTTTGTGTACAACCACATGTAAGCATCATATATTTGTTCTTTTCTCAGACACATTTTACCAGTTTTTCAATATTCCTCAGTACGCTCTCCTCCATGCTATGCACTATAAAGCGTATTTTTATATAATAGATATGTCCAGATAATAACAAACAACAGGATGTAGGAGTCCATTAAGTTCTGTACTGTTGTTAACTTGAATTGTATGCCTAAGAGCTCTGCACCAGGGAGAAAAAAACCAGGATTCTCTTTCTACCCCCAGCTTTGTGTTCCCAGTAGAGCTGCCTCTCAATAATCCTTTGACTCCCACTGACCCAAAACTATTCTCTGGAATGACTGTAATTAAAAATATGGGCTTAGCAAGCTTGCTCTTATTAGGCAGAGGAAGAGTACTATATGTATGTATATATATATATATGTGTATATATATATGTATATATACACATATATATATATATATATTTCCTGACACTGTTAATTTTGCATAAAAACATATCATGCTCCAAGAAGTTGCACTTTGACCTTTTTTAGTTTTTCTTTTTCTCTGTCACATAAATTAATTTATAAGAAACTGATGAAATCACCTCACTGGCAATCAGATTCCTAACCAATATGACAGTCAAAATAATTTGATTAACTATATAATGAGCCCATAAATTTCTTGTTAATAAATGGTTATGGCTTAATAAACCCAAATCAACCTCAGATAGCTGAGTCATTATATAGCCTTTGTGTTATCTGTGGAGGCATCAAAGAAACAGTCTTACTGTCTATACTATTAAATGCACTTCTATTCTGTAAGTCCTAGAGGGAAAATAAGATGAATTTCCAAACAGCTTATTCTATTTAGATGATCCCCATGGAAGCAGGTTGGAGAGTTGGACCTGTAACATTAGTGATTGAAAGGCAAGAGGACTATTCACCACAGTACAAGAAATGAGTCCAAAGCAGCTGAGCATATGTCTTTCTCCAAACCTTTCAACTCTCAAATGTGCCGATGTAAGAGCAATTAAAGTGACATAGCGTCATTTGAACACACAAGTACTTTATTAAGTGATGCCAATTTTGCTCATATATGGAATTTTAGCAAGGACAATGTAGCTGAGTCTCATGGCAAGAAATTTAGAGGACCCAAAAATACCTCCCTGAAGGTACCTCCTACCCTTCTCAGCTCTTCCTTCAGCATCAAGTAATGTATTTCTTTTCCTGGGAAGCCATACTTTCAGGAGGATAGAACCTACAGATGTTCCCGTAGATGTTTCCTCTTCCCTGTCACACTCTAGGTGAGCCTTCTCTGTTCCGTCACTTAAGTAAAAGCATCGACAGTTACAGTTACTCATATCCAGACTGAACCTATTCATTCAGGCCTGCACAATATATGGCCAGTCAAGACAGACTGATGATGGTTGGTTGCTGTGGGTCACATGACAGCTGCCCAAAATCCTTTGGTGGTCTGTATATTGTGCAGGCCTATATTAGTTTCTCTTTGGAGACTCTCTTTTCCCTTCTGGAGACCAGTAGGGGCTCATAACAATCAGGTATCTCTACTTCCCAGGGCTTGGTCATCATAAATCCCCAACGTCAAGAATTACTTCATGGGAGTTGGTATTTAGAACTCAGAACATATCCAATCTAAGGCCTTATATATGGGAACAAGCTAGTCCTTCTCTAGCCCCAGTACCCACTCTCTCTATGTTCCCAATCCACCTAGCAGACCTAAATGTCCAAAATGCACTCTTACATTATCTGATACATGTGAATACATTCACCCATTTACGCATGCTAATTCACACTCTCTGGACCATTAGTGTACTTATATCACTCTCTGTCCCTAAGTCCTTAAGCCAACACTGACACTCCACATTCCGTTCTTTATATACTTCAGGTTCTTCTTGCACTCTTTCACAAATATTCAGGTCTCAGATTCCAGTCATGCCTGTTCTACCAATTACCTGCACCAGGAGATTTTCCTGATTTTTTTTTTTATCTAAGGAGGTAATTGATCTTTATCAATAACTACAAGCCTTCATTAATTTACTTGTGTAGATACTAGAGTAATTAATGGTAAAGCCAACTAACCGGTGGTGAGGGTAGGAATGCCTATATTACCCACCTTGAACCACTGATATAAAACATAGATCAAGGGAATATGTTAAATGATTCTGCTAATCATGAACAGAATGGTAGTGGAAAAGAACTGAAGATAGCCTGAATGCTGGAGGAATTATGCCCAAGTGGAAAAATTGAATTGTCTACTAAAATTTACTGAGAACTCATATAAAATTTGACAGCATCCTAGAGACTAAAAAAGTAGGCCAAAGGTAACTCACAGGATAGGAGAAACTTGCACACAGCCGATCCATGTACAGAATTTCATGTGGCATTGTGAACCAAAAGTAGCCATGTGTTTTTCTTTCTTAAATGAAAGAAGCCTCCCATAGCATAAATTACTAGTTTTATTAATAAAAAAAATAAATTAGAAACTCATGATTCAGGCATTGCATGGCATAAATCTTTTCCCCCACTCTCTGAAGATAGCTGTTTTATCCCACTCCACAAATTAAATTGCTTATTAATATATATCTGAAGACATACATGTAGCTAAGATGTAATCTACTGCTTTTATGCCTGGCATGGATAGGCAAAAGCAATAACCATTATTCCTGGAGAGACTGATTGGAATGCTTTGGAATGTGAGAGGTAAAATATTGACAGTCCCTTCTATGACTTCCCTAGTTCTCCACTCAAAGCAGGAGATGAGGCAGTTTTCAGATTTTTCCCCACCAGGAATCAGGATTGGATTTGTGACTTGTCTGCCAAGAGCAGAAGCAAGGGATGCCTTCATTCTCTATAAACTGCTTGGCAGTTCTGTTCAGTCTCACTGATGGCAAGAGAATAGTTACACCAACAGTTACTTGCAAAACTGTCATTGACTACGTATTTCTGGAATTGACAAGAAGACTTGTATTGTTTTGACTTGGAGAATTATTACTGAGAACCACAGTTGGTAGAGTGGGTTAGGGTCTAGCCTTAAAATTAGAAGGTCTTACGTTCAAGCTCTGTCTCTGAAAACCCTAACCATGTGAACATGGAAAAGTCAAATAACTTCTCAGCAGACTGTGCCAATTCTCTGAGACATTTGTATACATGTTGCCAGTTTTCCTGTCTGATTTTATCTAGAATATATACATATATGTAACATATTCAAATACATGTTATTTAATATATGTATTCAAATAGCCATTCAAAGAATTTGATAAAATTGCTTAAATTAATATTCTAGATATTATAAAGGCAGGCCACAGGTAACTTCGAGCCTAAGAGAGACACAAGCAAGACAGCCACATAGAACTTTGTGTGGCAATGTGAACCAAAGGTAGCGAAGTGTTTCTTTTTCCAGGTAATACATATTTATATATAAATTGTTCATGGAGCATATATATATGCATACATGCTTATTTGTATGCATACATGTATGTACATATGCATGTGTATTTTATATGTGTATGTATGTATGTATGTGTATATAGATAGTCTTTCCTCAGATACTTTGGATATCACAGAAGTTGTTCCTGGGTGCCTCCAAAAAGATCTGATACATGACATAAAACCCAGTATAATGCCTTTCAGAATATGTCTTTTTGCTTGCTTAGGTTTAGTAAAGATTTGTCTAAATATTCCTACACCTTCTTGAGGAAAGTCATAAATCCAATTAGCAAATAGAGGAGAGGTCAAGAAGCAAGAATTAAACTTTCAAAAATCTGCCTCAAGAGATTCGTTGTAGGTTTTTCTTTTGATATCTTGGAGTTGAACTTCTCTTAAAAAAACCCAACAAATTATTGTCTTAAAAATTTCAATACATCTGGTTGAGGACAATCTTGTTTCTGAAGGAATCATTTGAAGCAACAGTATGATTATGGTGTGCCTTGTTAACATAAAGAGGAATCCAAAGTAACTGGGCAACAGTGAGCCAGTTATAGCAATAGCCCGCATTTACATAGCATTTTATAATTTAAACAGCTCTTCTTATATTTCATTTGTTCCTCACAACTCTATGGACAAGGTAGGGAAAATATTGTGTCTCATAAATGAAGAAATTGAACCTACAGAGCTTATGCTCCCCAATCACACAGTGAAAATGTAATAAACAAAGATGTTGAAGCTAGGTATCTCATTCTAAATCTTGGGTGGTTTTTCATTTTGTTTTCCCACTACACAAAGTGTTGAGAAGATATAGTTCCTGCCTTCATGAGACTTATTATTTATTAGGAAAATTGCTCACATAAGTAAATAACGTTATATAAAATAAGTGCATAAAAAAGGTGATATGGTAGATGTCTCTAGGGTGAGAGTGGGGGTGGGGGAGGGAAGAAAAAAGAAATTTACATGATAACTTTATTATATATTTAAAAGGAATAACAAGTTGTACATAATAGTTTTGCAGTTTTGTGTTGCAATCATCTATTTTTTATTATACCATGCTATGGAAATCCTTGTTTTATTCCATAAAGTAAAAATAAATAAATAAAAGGAAAGGAAAGGAAATGTAAAAACAAAGTGTTAGGCGAGATCAGACAGTGGAAAGTCCTTTACCAACTGAGGGCATCAGAGAAAGCTTCCTCTAGTCATCACCATTTAAATTTGACTTTAAGGGATGTGTAGGACAAGCAGAGTGAATGGAAAGGCTATTCCAGGTCCAGTATTAGCAAAGACCTAGACACAGTAAAGTGCAACAAATCTATAGAGTGACAGAAAGTCATTTTCTTTGATGGGAGCATAAGGCTGCAGTTGTAGCGTGGTACCAGAGGGTCTTGAAATACAGACAAAAGGATTTAAACTTTATTCAGTAAGACATGGGACATTACTGAAGGTTTCTGAGCAGTGGAGTGACCCTAAAATCTACACACAAGGTATGTAACTGGCTAAAGAATGGGCTACATCTATGGAAACAGTGGGATTAATAAGCAATAGGTCCTAGGTGCTAGAAGGCAGCTTGAGGTTCATCAAGTCCAGCATTCTTATTTTGTAATTTAGGGAAATCAGGCCCACAGAGTTGAAGTGTTTAAGGGCAAATAAGTAGGGTATGAAGGCAGGTACTTGGGTTTTCAGTCCAGACATCTTCCCATTGTAACCTTCTGACATTGTTTATTGAGTTATGAAATTCAAGAAATAAAAAAAAGAGAAAAGTGACTTATAGAATAGATTCATGTTGAAACTATTCTGAATTCTATACTAGAATAAAAGAAACCAGTAAGAGATTATTGCAATAGTTGAGGTGTGTGCAATGTCCATTACCAGGCTGGAGGAGACAGATGACCAGGATACTAAGGGGGGTAGAATCGACAGGATTCAGTAATGCATTAGACATGAGACACAAGGGAGAGAAGGATTCCAAGATAATGCCAAAATACCAGAGGCTGGGGTGCACAATCCTGGATTCATCTAGATTTTGGCCAATCTCCTTTCCCCTCTGACCAGTATCAGCATGTCAGCCAAATCTTACTGTAGTCCCCAAGGAAAGTGCACGTGCACCAGGACTCCTTGCTGGTGGTTTGTTTTTTTTAAACAAATCAACCTTTTCATTATTTTACAACTGGACGTTCTCTCTTCTCTCTCCCAAACACAGCTGGGTTTCCTTTGTCAGATTTGGCAGCCCTGATGATACTACCAGGCCACACAAGGCCCTTTTTTCTCCCCCCACCATCATTTTCAAGTATTGAATGTACTTTGTATAATTTTAGTGGAATAATTATTCAAGAGAATAAATTTTTACAATCAGAACTAACTTTTCCCAAGCAACTAGCAATACATGATGAAAAGCATATCCATTATGTATTTGTGTTAAGCCTACGCTTTCAAGCTCTGTACATTTTGTTTTTACTATGGATACATGCTATTTGTTATGCTCAGGTAAATAAAGAAACTCAGACATTCCCATGAGGAAAAAAGAAAGGAAGGAAACATATATTAATGTTATGTGCTATGCACTGTGCTAAGCACTTTACAGACATTTTCTCATTTAATCTTCACAACAACCCTAAGAGGCTAGTGCTACAATTATCCCCATTTTACAGATGACGAAAGTGAGACAGGCAGAACAAGTGACTTGCCCAGGATTACATGGCTAGAAAGTGTCTGAGGCCAGATTTGAATTTAGGTCTTCCTGATTTCAGGCCCAGCAGTGTTTCCTCTGCTTATAATCTACTCTGATCATTTTCTGCTAGCAAAGACTCTCATTTGCTCAACAAATGTTTACCAATATATATTTAGAATACGATTGTTCTAAGAAATAAGAGAAGATCTAGTCCCTGAATTTAGGAAGCTTACAGGCTCAGGAGACAAGACTTAAACAATCATAGATTCTCTGAGCCAGGAGGGAGCTTAGAGATCTTTCAGGGTAACCTCTATCTGACCAAGCATTCCTCTTCACCATCCCAACAAATGAGCACCCACATGAAGTAGAGAAATTTTCTGAGGTAATGTGTAACAAAATGAGCACAATATACTGAGCTCAATCTCAGGGGAAAACAAAATAAAACAACAAAAACAGCCAGTATAAAGTTGTGGTCAGTCTAGAAAAGCTTTTAGGAGAGGCAAAATCTTGGCCTAGACCTTCAAGTAAGAGTGTAAGATTACTGGACAGGGGAAGGGAAGTGTGAAAGATGGCAGTGAGTGCTGGTGAAGATAACATAAACAAAGGTATAGAATTTGAGCATGGATGCTTTATGTGATGGATGCATATGGACTTAATTTAGAATCAAATTAATCGTTGACATTTTAATCTTTCATTGACATTTAACATGGGGTAGCTAGGGGGCACAATGGATAGAATAACCTTGTGTGGAGTCAGAAATACTCATCTTCCTGAGTTCAAATCTGGCTTCAGATTCTTACTAGGTGTGGGATCCTGGATAAATCACTTTACCCTATTCTATTTGCCTCAATTTCCTCATATATAAAATGAGCTGGAGAAGGAAATCACAAAGCACTCCAATATCTTTTCTCAGAAAACCCCAAATGGAGTCATGAAAAATGAAACAATTGAACAGCAATAACACATTTAACATAGACATTCTGCCTTCCATCTTTATGCCTTTGCACCTGTACCCGGAATGCCCTCCTTCCCCACCTCTGCCTCTTTCAACTTCTAGCTTCCTTCAGAGTTCAGCTGAAATGCTGCCTCCTACAGGAAGCTTTTCTGGATCCTCTCAGTTGCTAGTGCCTCCCCACTGAAATTACCTTGAATTTATTTTGTATATTCTTTTATTTGTAGATGTCAGAATCTGTTAGAATGTAAGATTCTTGCTACATGAAAATGTTTCTTCCCCCCCTCCCATATGTCCCCAATACCTATTGCAGTTGCTGGCACATAGGCGTAAAATAAATACTTCTTGATTATATGGCATTAGTTTCTCAGTTGAAGAATATTTATTTACTTCCTGCTGAAGTAGTTTTGTTCACCAGGTTTTCAGGAAGGAGAGTGCTCTGGATGCTGTTTGGTATCCTCCCAAGAAGATGTGGGAATACCTTTAATATTTCCTCTTATCATTCTTCCAAAGAAGTCCCAGATGCTCCATCGTGTCTGAGATAGAAAGAACAAATAGGAGAAGGAAGATAAGGTATTTAACTTATTCCCCAGGTTGTACTATTTCGATCTGAAACATCCAAGAAATACTCCATCATTCTTGATATGATGCTTCTTCTAGGCTCCTTCAGGAGCCCTAATATCTCAGTTACTTGGTTAACAGTTTCAGATAAACTCCAGCTCAGCCATCACCAGTGATGTACCTGAGGTGACAAGTGCTACATCAGTGAGTAAACTCATCATGAGAGAGAGAGCTAGTGAAAAATGGGCCCAAAAATGCTTTACAAAATGATTTTTGTGAAAGTTAAATCAGATTTAAAAAGAAGGGCTGTCTTTGGTTTGGAAAACATTGTAGAAATTTTATTTTACCTTCAAAAATTGCTAGTGACCAGTGTTATAGTCCAAATGTCTCTCCATAGACTGTTCCCCATTCCTCTTTCATAGTTCTAAGATAAAACATTTTCATTTAAAATAAAAAAAAACTAGAAATAATTAGTCTGAGAGAAAAAAGCATTTATCGGTTAATTTTATTACTCCCTAAACATAAAATGAATGGGCTAAAGTGACTGAAATGTTAAATGTTTTTTTTTTTTAAAAAGGAAACAGCTTTTTTTTTCTAGTTATGGTCTTCAAAGTGGGTAACATATTGTAATTACTATCTAATCAGTCTTCTCTGTGATGCAAGCTGTGATATAAGCTACATGTTACTAAGCAAGTTATAGCTATGAATTTTTAGGACTAAATTTTTATATTTCATTATAGTGTAGTGACCAATGGTAACATTTGAACTTTCTGTGGACAGTTGTAAGAATTGACTTTATTACTTCTCAGGGCCAGTCACAGGCAAAATGTGTCCTGGACAGCTTTTCCTCAATATATCACATACCCATTAGGCACACTCACCTTATCCCAGGTAAACTCTATCTTAGCACTGGGCACTGACTTTTCAACTCTCTTAGTCACAGTCCTGCATTCCTGAAACTAAAGCAACCAGTGTATTGGACTTCTCTCCCGTTATTTTCTCTCCCCTCCTTCTGCCTTTCCAATCAACTCCCAGCAAAATTTATCTATTTTATTTTTCATCTCCTTAGGGCTTTCTGTCTACTTTTCATATTGCCAGCAAACTATTCTGATAAACAAATTGATATTTTAAAAAAAATCTTCCTTAATGTGATACACACTTTAACGAAGGCCTCCAAAGAAGGCAATCCCTAACCAAAAAAGTTTTTTACATTGGGAATTTCAGATACAGTCGCAGGCAAGTGTCAGAGGGGAAGATTTGAGGGTCTAGTCACACCGCGCAGTTGACCTTGTGGTCAATCATTCCTGGGCCAACCTTGATCTTACTAAAGGCGTGTAAAGGTTCTTTTATCTAGACAAAGAGAGCTATTTCTTGTCTGTCTGTGACTACACTTTCATTCAATGTGTCAGCTATAAACAAACAAAACAATTCTTTATTTTTTTTTGTGAAGCCTTCAACCTTGGGAGATAAAATGTTGAAAATCCCAAAGAAAACCATTTTGTATTGATATTTTCATCTCAATATCCCAAAGAGAATTCTGTGAGACTCCCTCATCTGATCTTGGACTTGAATAGTGGAATAAAAATGAGAAGAAAACCTCTGTCAAATTCATGAAGGTTTCATGTAAATTTGCATTTGTACTTTAGCAGGCACAAGAAAATTAATAGTTATAAGATGATGGCTACAGAATTGACTTCAAAGCCAGGAAGATCTGAGTTCCAATGCTGCCTCTAATAACATAATGGCTGTGTATTCTTTGACAAGTCACTTAACATCTCAGTGCTCTGACTCCAAAGACTATATGTTGCAGAAGTGGTGCCTACCTTGTTGGTAGAGGGAATTTCCTCAGCTGGGAATTCCCTAAGTGGATGAAATCCCCAGTTCAACACTAAGCCCTGTCCTTGCTTGATGCTAACTTTTTCTAAGAGGTCAGCTTCAGGTATAAAAAGGCCATAAAAAGAGGAGATGCAACAGAAGTGTGGTATCTCTCATGTACTTGGAAAAGTGCTGGATTTGGAGTCAAAAGATCTGGGTTCAAATCTTAACCCCAACATTTATGAATAGTACAGCCTTGGATATGTTTTAATATCTCTATGCTTCAGTTTCTTTGTGGATGAAACAACAAAAAAATAATTCCGGTATATCTAGCATACGAAAGACAGTAAGGCATAGTGGCCCTTTGAGGTAGAGTCCTGCCACTGACATATAACAGCCATGTGTCCAAAAGAAAATTATTTAACTCTCATTGCCCCAGGCAAATGTCCAAGACTGTCGGTTACAGACAAGTTGCTGATTGGTGAAGGTGGAGGAGGTTTCTCCACCAAGGAGTTCTCCGTACTGATGAGATCCCAGGTCTGGCTTAAAATAATAACGACAAAACAACAACAAAACCCTAAGTCATATGGATTTTATAAAGTTCAAAAGGAAAATAATATATAGAGCATTTCACAGACCATAAAGCATGATCTAGATGTCTGCTACGAGGCATAGAGTCTATGCAGTGGTTTATTACTTATATACCTGGATACCTTGCTGAGACGAACAGAAAAGCTCATTGTTCATTTTAAATTTGGCTTTTAATTATGCAAATAGTTGGTTGTTAAGTGTAAGAGAGGTAAATTGCATTAGCGCATTTGAAGAAAACAAGGACAGTTAATTAGCATTCTTAGTAGACGTGTAAGACTTGGAACGTATTAATTTTATGTTTTCTATGGATTAACTGTAGAAGTGTGACACAGAAGTCTGTGAAGTAAAGCCATAGAGATTTTAATGTGTGGGAGTTCTGCTGAATTCTCATCATGCCAAAAAAAAAAAAAAAAAGGAAAAATGATCCCCTCTCCAACAAAAGTTATGATGCGTCAATAGGGCATACTTGTACGTGGACAGTTATTCAGAAATATCAGACACATTTTTTTAATAGAGAAAGATGAAGAACCATATGAAAGCAGAACATTCAAAAGAATAATATATAAGTAGTAATGACAGAATGTAATTTTTTGAGCTTATTATTTCCTGTAGAACAAGAGTAGGATTTAAATTACAAAGGGTCTTAGAACTCCAGAAAGGTCAACTAAAACTCTAGTCCTATGGGTGGTCATTAATATGAAAAGAATTTGAACCACTTTATTCTTACTTGATATCTTGTCTTTTAGGGTAGTGGGGTGGCTCAGTGGATACAGTGCTGGGTCTGAAGTCAGGGAGACCTGAATTCAAGTCCAGCCTCAGACATTAGCTATGTGACCCTGAGCGAGTCACTTAATCCTGTTTGTCTGAGTTTCCCCATCTGTAAAATGTGCTGGAGATGGAAATGGCAAACCACTGTAGTACTTTGCCAAGAAAACCCTCAAGGCGTCAAGAAGACTCAGATATGACTGAAAACAACTAAATAACAAATTCTTTTTAAGTCATACATACCTATATATGTATGCATACACATATAAAAATGTATGTATATGTGTATGGCTATATGTTGTATATGCATGTAGATACACATACATAGTATATATACGTGTGTGTGTCCATGTATCTATATATATCTACAGCTTATATAGTGGTCTATATAAGCTTACCCTCCCTCAACAGTTAGGACAACTGTGTTGAAGGGCAGCAGTTCAAAAGTTGTGTGGATTAACTCCTCCAGGTTCTCTGGGAAGGAGAGGGAAATGATACATTGGAAAAAATACATGTAATGTACATGTATATGCATAAATGTATAGAATGTTTATATATTTATGTATGTAATAACAATGTCAAAAATGCCTTGCATTTATGTAGCACTTTAATGTTTGCAAAATACAAAGTACATTACAAATATCATCTGATTTTATCCTCATAATTGTTAGAGGAAGGTACTGTTATCATTAAATTTTACAGATGAGGAAACTGAGGCAGATGAAGGTTAAGTGACTTGCTCAGAGTAAACTCTTTCCCTGCCTCATATATGTGAGGCATAGGAGAAGTCTGCTACATGTATGTTCATCCCAATTGCTATGCTCAATGGTTTTGCTTAACAATTTTAATGAGAAATTAATGAGAAATTTAATGAGAAATCCAATTCACTTTTTTTAAAAAGTATGTTATGAACCTTCAATTTGATTGGAACAGAGGGAATGGAGGGTAGTTATATT
Organism: Notamacropus eugenii; assembly: GCF_028372415.1. Lineage (NCBI taxonomy): Eukaryota > Metazoa > Chordata > Mammalia > Diprotodontia > Macropodidae > Notamacropus > Notamacropus eugenii. Next base: position 358,845,582 of record NC_092875.1, on the reverse strand, counting down.
ATAGAAGACTAGAGAGTTAAGTGAGAGATGAGGAGAAAGTCCTATGAGTGAAATTATTTTTGATATTTTGTAAGATTTGTAGTCTAGTAGATGTAAGTGCTTTCTCCAGTGATGTGGATCATGCATGAGCATCCAGGCCAGAAGCACTGAGACCCTGAGCTAAAGTGGTGTATATGTTAGTGGTGGGAAAGTGACAGATATGAGAGATGGGAATTAGTTGTAGAGTTTCTTAAATACAAAAACTGGGAATATGTCCTTACACATCTTAAATGAACCTGGGGTCCAATTAGCCAACATGAGCAGCTGTGCTGCTCCCCATCTCCTTGTGTGCAAAGCTCATCCTTTAACCTGGCACCCCCAGAGTCATAGAGTATATACTTTCTCCCCTTGTCTGTTTCTCACCAGAAGGTATATAGATATGACTGAGTCACTGGGACATCAGAATGGGAACCTCCTTCCTTGTTTCCAAAGAAAATTTTAAAGTGCTAAATAGTGTTTCAGTCTGGGTGGAATATTTCTCACATTCTGCACATCCAATAGAATTCCTTATCTTGTAGGATAGCTACTTGGTTTTCAACTTTTCCTCCTCTTAATCATTCTTACTTTTGTTCAATTAATTCTAGCACCTGCTTGGAGAGGTTTTCTTTTCCTTTGCAATCCCTTGCATCGTATATATTGGCATATTAAGGGAATGGGCAATATGTGGCTTAAACAGCCTCAAGAGATTAACCTAATTACAGCTGACAAAAGTCATTTGATGTCATGTTGTGTCAGGACATTTAAAAATGAAGAGTCACTTGGATTGGGGTATAATCTAGAATTAGCCAGAGGGAGGATAGCATGAAAATGACTGTGTAACACGAATCTACGCTCTCAGACCCAGGATAACCACCAGATGCTGAGAACATAAGACCTTCTAATGAGTCCTAGTTATTTTTGACCTATTCAATGAGTTTAGTGGGAGCTGACTTTTTGCTTGGCACTACTGACTATTTATAAATCTCTTCCCCAAAGATTGTGGATATAACTACCAACAATTTATTAGGAGAACGAAAGACAAATCCTGATTAAGTTTCTGTGATTGAAGGTGCTCCAAGTTTGGTCTGGAGCTACAATTGCTCTCAGAGAGTGAGTTCTAGTGACTAGAAGTCCTCCAAAGTTTATTTATTTGGTTTGACCTTGTGGGAGGATGGACTTTGATGGAAGGAACCTTTTCTTAGGCTGATAAATAAAAGGGAGCTGACAAACATGCTCAGTTTTTTCCTTGTTTGAAGGACAGATCAGAGCCAAGTAGAACAGAATTTGATTCCGGGAGTGAGGAAGCCAATATATGCACAAAGTTTACCTGTGCTCTTTCCAAGGTTAGCTTGGGGCAGAAGTATTTGAAAATCAGTGAAAATGTATGGATTTGGGAGATGGAATGTCTTGTTCAAGAAGAAACGAGGAAGCAATGAATCATAGAGTTTGTGGAGGGAAGTAAAATACGAGAAGACAGGCAAACATGGATGGTTTGGGATCTGCATTATTGGAGAAAACACCCAGAGAGAGGAGATAGAACAGTCCAATAGCATATTAGAGTCAGAGAATTCACTTTAAAGGGAAGCTTGCCAGAAATCACTTTGTAAGCTGAAGAATCATTAAGTGACAGGAAGCATTACCTCCTGATTTTCTGTTAGTCATATTCAGATGTTTTGTATATTGTTTTCTCAATGTTGAGTATACCCCTTTATTAAGATTTCCTGTTATATCTTCAGTGGGCACTAAGACATTCCAGAATTCCTGTTGGAGAAAGCTATAGAAAGCAGACCACTGGATCAAAGGCAGGAAGGAATAGTTTTAGCTTGCTATCACTGCTTTCCTCAGTCATAATAAATAGATCCAAATGTTTTTTTGTCTTGTACAAAGCATTTAGACAAGACTTCATGCCACTGCTATGGCAGATTTATCCATTTATCATGTTCCCAGGTTTACTCTGTTGTGACACAAGGTACAGTAGGTCATGAAACAACCAGAAAGTAAAAAAAAAAGTACCTCACTTTGATAATTTTTTCTTTCTATTTTTCACTATTCTCTTGAGCTGCATTTTTCCCCTCCTGGTTGGTCCAGTTGCAAATACAGATGCTTATTTAGTTACTGACACACAGCATTAATTTGTGACCAATCTGACGGAAAAAGGCTCTGAATTTTTCAGATTGGAGGAAAAAAGTGTCTTTTGGGGGAAGGTAGTCATTGAAAGTATATCAAAGACTGAGGCATTTATAAATCAGTCATCTAATCATAATTCCCTGTAACACTCAGAGCAGAGAGTTTTTAGTTCCTAGGCATGCAGAGGGCCTTAGGCAGCCAATGATCAAGCACAATTTTTCTTAGTATAATTGACTGTGGTTTGCTCCTTTGGTGAGCTTCTCAAGGATCAAGTTGTTTCCCTTAAATTGATTCCTAGAGTTTGACAAACCTCTTTCTTTTACTTTGTAATGCTGAATCAATTCCATATTTCACCTAAAGGAAATCCTAGGGCCCAACTGTCGCCATTTGGGCTGTGGACTGGTTATAATTAAATTTTCTCTTTGAAATGCATATTTGTGAGCAGGAGATTATACCTGGTTTGAAATGGATATATACATTTGTTATATATTTACACTTTTATAAAAGGAAATAAGTGCTCATTTTTAAAATGTCTCCGTCCTCAAATTATTGATATTAGCTACTCCTCATGTCATAAACTCTCATGAACCTATCTTCATTGACATTTCTATTCTCTTGAAGGGGACTAGAGACATAGGAAATCCTTCACATGTTTTGACCTTTCAGATTACACATGCAAAACCAATGCTTATGTAGTTTAAGTGATAGAATCCTCATTTGCGTATTGAAGAACAACTCATTTGAGTTGCATAGGTGTATTTGCCTTTCATTTAAGCTGTATGTTTACTATGAAACTTGCACTTGGACATATTATTACTGGCTTTGACAGAGCCATTGGAGACTTAAAAAATCTGAATCAATAAGGCTACAATTCTGGGAAAGTGACAAGGAAGTCATAACCCAGGAGCATGAAACTGAAATATTTATCCATCCTAACACAGAGCGGTAACTCTTGCTCAGAGATGGCATTGTCCAGCTGTCATAACATAGGCCTCTCGGTTCCCAAACACTCACAAATCTTGTATAACGTTCCCTAGATCGGCTCAGCATTGCCTCGGGATGGCAGTGCAGTAGAAATTTAATTATGATTCTCATTTCTAATGCAAATAAAGGGAATTCTTTGGATTGTAAAGTGATCAGTTCTTGTTTTCCTTTTATTTCCTCTGCCAAGAATAATGATCTTTGGATTTTCAGACAGAACAATAATGACCAACAGGGAATTAATAGTCAAGATAGGTAAGGATATATCAATAAATCAGCAAGCATTTATTAAAATACTGTGTATCAGGGACTACACTAAGCTCCACCCAGACAATAAAAAAAGAAAGCAAAAATGGCCTCTGACTTCAAGGAGTTTACATTCAAAACATAAGTAGATGTGTACATGATACCTACAGGGTAAATGAGAAAAAACTTTAGAGGGGAATTTGTTAGCAACTGGAGGAACTAAAACAGGTTTCTTGCAGAAGGTAACATTTAAGCTGTCTTAAAAGAAACTAGGGATTCAAATAATTTTATTGACATGACCAAAGGAATGTTATATCCTAGGGTACTTAAATCAATGAGAGAGGTGATTGCTGAAACGCTGGTACGGAGGATGCAAGTGATACCATAATATTAAAGAGAAAATGCTTTAATATGAATACAATGGAGTCTATAAACTATAGGCCAGTAAGCTTGACTTTAATTCCAATTCAAAATTCTATAATAAGTAATTTAAAAGTTGGTTAGCAAACATCTAGAAAAGGAAAAAGTGATCATATAATAATGAATCAGCATGATGATTGCTTCCTTTTTGAAGGAAGTAATATGTCTTATAGAACCTGAGTGTGACAGGACTACTGTTTACCAAGGTTCCTCCTCTACTCCTCAGCCCCTAGGTTAGTCTGGTTTTCCCTGGAAGTAAAGGAAATCTTCTCTAGGACTTGGTCTGTCTAGCTTAAGGTATGCTTCCTTGACTGTAACTTCCCTATGGTCTCTAGTTGCCTTGATGTGACTTCTTGGTCACATAAGGGCGTTAAAAAGGTCCATCCAAATGGAATTAGGGTCTTTTCAACTTGACATTTCTCCTAAGATCCTGTGAGCAAGCTCACCTTACTATGTTGATCATTTCATTATTGAGGCAGGAGTGTTTACCCAAGCTAAGTGTCTTTGTTGAATATCCTTTCTGTGATATGCTTAGTTAGAAGGAGGATAAGTACAGAAGGAGAGCACAAAAAATTGGACAACTTTCTTAAGGGGGTAAAATAAACAATAGAGGAATAAAAGAATATTCCTTGCTCTGGTAGGAGCCCAGTTTAGACCAGATAGCATGTTTGTAGAGGACCCAGAGCCATTCAGCAACACCTAAGTAGAGGTATAGTAGATAGGTAGTGGGAACTGGGAATGAGAAGAGCATGAAAGGAAAGGACAAGGAGATGTGAGAGTATAGCATAGTAAAACTGTTGAGCTGGTTAAGAATAGGGTCAAGATTAGTAAGGAAGGAGAGTGAAGCCAGACAAAGAATGATGATCCGGGAGAGCAGTAACAACTAGGGGGGGTGGGGTTGATGCCACAGTAAATATGAGGAGCAGGCTAGGGATGAGTAAGAGGAGAAGTAGAACAAAATGGTTGGACAAAGGTACACCATTCTTAATCATGGAAACACTTGAAGGTCACAGTAAAATAAGTGGTATTACTTTCCCTGTGTGTAATTGTGGTGGAATTAAGGGTTCAAAAGACAGCTGAGCAACTGGGAGGCCAGTGTATTTGAGGCAATATCAACATGTATGTAGGAGTTCCATAGTATAAGGACAAAAGATAGGTTGATAAGAAAGAGTATGAACTCCTTGAGAAAGGAGAATAATTTTGATACTAGTGGATGGCTGCTACCAGGATCTTGATTAGGTGATCTATCTAGATGAAATAAAACTTAAAGGAGGAGAAGCTGATGAGTGATGGCAGTTTATCAACTATATGCTAGAGTATCTTTTGACTGGAGCTTCCACTCTCAAGATTACTAGGAAAGGTCAGTTATCTTTGTGATAAAAGTGTAAGGAAAGACAATAAATTGGGCTTAGTGTTAGTAATTCTTTCTATAGATAAAGTTCTGGTAGCAAAAAGTCTGGTATCTAAGTCTTTGGTCTTGGACTAGGTGAAGTGAGGGCCAGTTGTTGGAGGCACCATCCCTGGAGATGAGGGTCCTGGATCCTGAGGCTCTGACCCTAAAGTTCAGAGGGGAATAAGATCTGAGGCATGGGTGCTGTATTGGGTCATAAGAGCCTGGTACCAGAGACTTATTTGATCCACATGGCTTGATTATAACATGTAACATATCTGATGCAATAGCCTCTGCGTTACTTTAGAAATTGGAGGAACTAGCAAAACATCATCTGTGAACATTGCCATCTATCAATCCCTCTTCAATTTGGAATATGTGCTCCATGACAGTGGCAAGCACTTAGTTTGTGACTTTCTTCATATTACTGACCGGAGGATCAAAATGAGATTATCTCCATTACATCTTTCAAGGAAGATTACATAATTTTGATTCTAAGTAGAAAGGATGGACTGCTTAATGAAGTAGAAATGACATCAAAATATAAATAAAAAGTAGCATTTATATAATGCTTTAAGGTTTGCGAAGCACTTAACAGAAGTCATCTCATTATATCAATCTCTTGGGAAAGACAAATCACAAACTGAAGCTGAAAAGGGAGGGCACCAAAGTGTGCTCTCTCCTGGGGGATGGTGGGGTGGTGGTGGTGGTGATGATGATAGTCAAAACTAAACTGATGGAAAATGAAGAAATGCCCGGAATTCTGAACCCTCTATAAAAGAAGTCTGTAGGAGGAGTTTTTTGCTCTATCCTCCAATCCTCCAATTAGAGAGGCACAAGCAACTGAGAGTATTGATAAGATGTGAGTACCAAGGCTGAAGCAATCTCCATGATGATGAGTTTCCTGGTAATGAGCTTATCCTGAGAGGGCATGATGATGATGGTTGAGTCAAAAACCAAGATTAGTTGGTGGTAAATGAAGGATATACATATATTTTTGTGTGAATTCACATGTAGAAGGGTTTAGAATAAATTATTCTCATATATAACCTACATGGATTTTGATTGCATGTACTACTTGACAACCACGCCAAACCCAACTCTTCGTCTACTATTTGACTCATTGCTTTATTCATTTGCATCCCAGGTTCAAAGGCAATTAAGAAGTATGTTTTGGTATTTCCTCATAAACTACTTAAATTACAAACTATATCTCATTAATTAATCAATTAATGTTAGATTCCCACTAGTTTATTAAAAAACTAAAGAAATCTCTTCCAATATAAACTTTACTCATCTTTTCTATCTCAAACATTTCCAGGGCTTAAATAAACATCAGAGTTACTGACTAGGTTATTTATTAACATTATAATAATAAAACAAAAGCAAATCATTATTAACAATGTACTAATAGTGAAAATGATTACATCCAGAGTCACCAATATTTATCAATATCAATATTCGATATTTATACCAGTATTTATCACTGTTATTGTTGATTTCTTCTCAATTCTGGAAACAGACTCACATTTCAGCTTTCATAGGATAGCAACTAAAATCTCTGAAGAATTTACTTTACAATGCTTCTTCATAAGAGTTAAACTTAGTTATCTCAGGAAAGAATTTCTCATAGTCTCCTGTCTCTTGGTAACTACTCAATCCTCCTCTCCTCCTTGCAAATATCACAGATAATAGATTCCAAAGTGATAGTTCAACTGCGAGGTTTCTCATAGAATACTAAAAGATTGTATCCACAGTCTCTGTGTTAGAGGCTATTGATGCTGGTGTTACACTTTGAAGGGAGATACTTTTCAGTTTTAATTTTAATTTGTATTCTTTCTACATTTCTGTAGTCATTGTATATGTTATTTTCCTGATTTTGCTTATTTCACTTTGTATCAGTTCATATAAATCTTCCCTTGCTCTCTCTAATCTTTACAGTCTTTAATATCATTGAGAAATAGCATTGTTGAATTGAAGGCAGGAAGACCTGAATTCCAATTCTACTCTTAGAGATTTGCTTGCTTTATGACCATCCACAAGTAACAGCATCATTGAGTTTCATTTTCCTCATCTATAAAACATGGAAATTGGATTGAATTATTTTCTAATGTCCCCTCAGTTTTAAATCTAATTTGTTAATCATTTCTTATGGCACAGTAACATTCCATCATATTCATGTACAACAATTTGCTTAACTATTCTCTAATCAATGGCCATCTTCTTTGTTTTAAGTTAACTGATATTAAAAAAGAACTCTGTTATAAATATTTTAATTTAAGAGGATTCTTTTATTTAAGCTCCCTGAGGTTAATCCCTAAAAATAGGAATTCTGAGTTAAAACTATGAAAATATTAGTTATTTTTTGTACAGAAGTCCTACTTGTTTTTTTTTTAACAATGGTTGGAGCAATTCACAGATCCATGAAAAGTATATTAATATGCTTGTCTTGTTGTAGGTCTTACATAATGGTCTATTTCTATTTTTGTGATCTTTTCCAATTTTCTAGCATGAAGTGAAATATCAGAATTATTTTGATATGCATTTTTCTGATTATCAGTGATTTGGAACAATATTTCATATAGTCATGAAGAGGTCAAAACTTTAATGAAAATCATTTGAATCCACAGACACACACACACTTTCTCTCTTCCCTTGAATTATATTATTGCTATGTAAAAATGTTGATTTTCTCGATCTATTGTGTGTCTTGATGTTTACTGAAACTATTGCTTTAGCTAGTTTTTTTTTTTTTGCTAGTTCTCTTGGTATTCCTAAGTAAATTATCATGTCATGATTGTGGGGATAATGTTATCTCTTCATTATGTTTAAGACTTTTTCACTTATAATGCTCTTGCTAAAATTTCTAGAAATATATCAAAGTGCAGGCAAGAAGGGTGTTTTCTCCACCCCTGTATTTATTTGAAAACTTCCTAGTGCTTCTCCATTGCAAATATATATGTATATATATATATATATATATATAGTTTTTTAAACATATAGTTAAAAAGAGTCTATTTTCCCTTCTTCCTACCCCTCTCATTGGAAATGAAAGGGAAAAATAAGACACTTGTGTCTGTTGGTTTTTGTGTTCAAAGAGGATCAAATAGCATCACTATGACAAGGTCAAGGTACAGCGTGTCTGACTGTGGTTGATTGGACTAATACAAGCTCAGAAGGCTTTCCCTCAAGTTGGCCACAGATGGTTTCAAGACCCTTGTAAGGAGATATAGATAGTTAAGATAAACAAATTCCTACAATGGCCATGTCAAAAAAAAATAGTTTCTTTCTGCACTCTGAGTCCATCACTTCTCTCTTAGGAGATGGGTAGTATGTTTCATTATATAGCATCCTAAATCACAGGTGGTTAATGAATTAATGGAAGTATGTAAGTCCTTCAAAGTTTTTTTGTCTTTACAATGTTATTGTTGCTTTATAAATTATTCTCCTAGTTCTCTGCTCATTTAAAAATATTTTAAAATTAATTTATTTATTTTCAGTTTTCAACATTTACTTCCACAAGATTTTGAATTTCAAATTTTTCCCCATCTCTCTCCTCCCCACACCCCAGGACATCATGCATTCTGATTGTCCCTTCCTCCAGTTTTCCCTCTGTTATAGCCCACTCCCTACCCTCTTTTCTGATCTCTTTCCCTTCTATTTTCCTGTAGAGTAAGATAAATTTCTATACCTCATTGCCTATGTATCTTACTTCCCAAGTGCATGTAAAATCAATTTTTGACATTCATTTCTAAATGAGTTCCATATTCTCTCCCTACCTCCCTTTCCATCCACCCTCATTGAGAAGGCCAACAATTTGATATAGATTACACATGTGTAGTCATGCAAAACACTTCCATAACAGTCATGTTGTAAAAGACTAACTATATTTTCCTCTATCCTGTCCTGCCCTCTGTTTATTCTGTTCTCTTGTTTGACCTATCCCTTCATAAAAGTGCTTGCTTCTGATTACCTCTTCTCCCAATCTGTCATCAATTCTATTATCCCCCCTCTCTTATCCCCTTCCCCTCTGCTTTCCTGTAGGGTAAGACAGATTTCCATAACCTATTGAATGTGTATGTTATTCCCTCCTTAAGTAAAATCTGATGAGAGTAAGACTCACTTATTCTCTTTCACCTATCCCCTCTTCCTCTCCAGTGTAAAAACTTTCTTACCTCTTTTATATGATATGATTTACTACATTCTACCTCTCTCTTTCTCTCAGTACATTCCTCTCAATGCTTAATTTTATTTTTTAGATATTGTCCCTTCATATTCAGCTGACCCTGTGACCCTCCCATATATATATATATATATATATATATATATATATATATATATATATATATATATATAATATATATATATTCACACATTCTCTCCAACTGCCCTAATACTGAGAAAAGTCTCTTGAGTTACAAATATCATCTTTCCATGTAGGAATATATCCAGTTCAACTTTAATAAGTCCCATATGGCTTCTCTTTCCTGTTTACCTTTTCATGCACCTCTTGATTCTTGTATTTGAAAGTCAAATTTTCTACTCAGTTCTGGTCTTTTCAACAAGAATGCTTGGCAGTCCTCTATTTCATTGAAATTCCATTCTCTTCCCCTCCTCAAAGTATTATACTCAGTTTTGCTGGATAGGTGATTCTTGGTTTTAATCCTACCTCCTTTGACCTCTGGAATATAATATTCCAAGCCCTCAATTCCTTAATGTAGAAGTTGCTCAATCTCATGTTATCCTGATTGTGTTTTCATAATACTTGAATTGTTTCTTTCTGGCTGCTTGCAACATTTTCTCCTTAACCTCAGAACTCTGGAATTTGGCTACAATATTCCTGGGAGTTTTCCTTTGGGGATCTCTTTCAGGAGGTGATGAGTGGATTCTTTTCATTTCTATTTTACCCTTTGGTTCTAGAATATCAGGACAGTTTTCCTTGATAATTTGTTGAAAGATGATGTTTAGGTTCTTTTTTTTTTTATCACTTTCAGGTAGTTCAATAATTTTAAAAATTATCTGTCCTTGATCTATTTTCCAGGTCAGTTGTTTTTCCAATGAGATATTCACATTACCTTCTTTTTCATTCTTTTTGTTTTATTTTATAATGTCTTGATTTCTCATAAGATTGTTAGCTTCCATTTGCTCAATTCCAATTTTGAAGGAATTATTTTCTTCAGTAAGCTTTTGGACCCGCTTTTCCATTTGGTCCATTCTGTTTTTTAAGCATTCTTCTCCTCATTGGCTTTTTAGACCTCTTTTGTCATTTGGATTAGTCTATTTTCAAAGGTGTTATTTTCTTCAGCGTTTTTTGGCATCTCTTTTAGCAAGATTTGCAGTATTACGTGTAATCATCTTTTTTTTATTATATTATGCTATAGAAATGCTTGTTTTATTCCATAAATTAAAAAAAAATATGTCTAATCCCCCCTCCTCATACCTCCAACATTTACATTTGTCATTTTCATTTTTTGTCAACTTTACCAATGAAATGTAGATGACGTGGAACCTTCTAGCATCTAAGCAATTAAGATTTCTTAATTTGCATTTCTCTGATTATTAGTGATTTGGAGCCTTTTTTCATATGATTGTTGGTAGCTTGGATTACTTCCTCTGAAAACTGCCTGTTCATATCCTTTGATCAGTTAGCAATTGATGAATGGCTCTTATTCTTATCAATTTGAATTAGCACTGAAGGGAGGAGGTAAAGAAAGCTTTATTCTAATTAATTTTTAATATGTATGTATATACACATATACAAATATATAATATCTTATATATGACATATGTGTATATGCATTCTAATGGCTACATCAGTTCAAAGAATCTCAGAAATGAAAAGGACCTTAAAGGTCATCTACTCTAACCACTATCTGATGAAGAATTCTCTCTACAACAACCCCAACAAATGGTCATCAAGACTGTACTTGAAGTTGTCTAGTAAGGGGGAACCTACTAACTCCAAAGTCAGTCCATCTTATGTTTGGATAGCTATAATTGTTAGACAGCTTTTCCATTACTATTAGTGGAGAAAAAAATTAAATATTTCTTTGTTTATAAGTCATTTTCCTTGAGTCCTTTAAATGTGACTAGATGATGCTAAAACTAGAAAAAAACAAAGACAACCAAGAAGGCCAGGATTTCAGGTTTGAGTGAGAACTGAGTTCAGTGAGTTATTAGACCTAGAAATAAGACCTTTCATCCCAAGCATCTGAAGGGGGAGATTAAAGGTCCCAAGATGGGGGCTAGAGTAGGTCAGGAAGACTTATTCTTATACTACAGGAATTATTTTAAAATGTCTCTATATTCAGTTTGTATCTACAGTGTTTGAGGTAAACACTTATAAATTGTTAATGGTGGATGACAATGAAATGCTGCCGTTGATTGCAAGGAGGAGTACAGAGAAGAAGGAATGTTTATATACTTTTAGATATGTACATCTTATGTTCATCCTTTATTTTTGAAGAGAAGCATGACATCAGTGAAACAATGACATGGCTTGCACTTGACTTTGTTTTGAATGAGGAAGGGCTGTGCATGATCACCAACCTCACTTTCTCCTCCTGAGTCATCTGGATCCAGTGACCAGATATTCATCAGGATGATTGCTCCAATATGCCCCCTTCACTCTTGGATATTTCAAATTGTATGTCTCCTCAAACTTAACATGTCCAAAACAAAACTCATTCTCTTATCACCCAAACTTACTTTTTTTTTTCCAAACTGTTACTCTCCAGAGCGCCTTCATCACTCAGATGAACTACTTCAATGTAATCTTCAATTAATCACTGTCACACACCTCATCTATGCAGTCAATTACCAAATTTTGACATTTTTATCTTAGCAACATCTCTATGGTATAATTTTCTCTCCATTCATAGAACCATCACCCTAGTGATCAGATCTCACATCATCAGAACTCCTCAGACCTCACCTAGACTAATACAATAAGCTTCTAATTAATCTTCCTGACTTGTCTCTCTTCATTCTGATTCATTCTCAACACAGCTGTGAAAGTACTCTTCTTAAAGGCTCAGGAGCCTCATAAGTGTGGATTCATAAATTTCTTCAATCTTCGGTGCTGATCCCAAAGAGTCATTTTTTCTTTCTTTATTATGCCCCCACTATCCCAAAGTTCACTCTAGGGAAGTATCAAAATATAGGTTAGTATAGGTTATATCTAGGTTTCTCAGGACTTTCCTTCTTTCTTTTCTTTCCTTCTTTCTTTTCCTTCCTTCCTTCCTTCCTTCCTTCCTTCCTTCCTTCCTTCCTTCCTTCCTTCCTTCCTTCCTTCCTTCCTTCCCTAAAACCTTAGTTCCAATGCACTCTGAAGCCCATAGATTGAACAAAAATGTGTCCCTGCCCAAACTCCACTCAATGGTTGTTTTTTAGATCCTCCTGGATTAGAGTTAATATCAATATGTACATCTAAAGTGTCACAGAACTCGCTCATCTCCTAGCTACCTTCACACAATTGAAGGCTAATTTGTACATAGTCTGAAATGGAAAACTGGGCAGGAAGAATGCTTCATTTTTCCAGGCAGAAAGCAGAGAATTAAAGCAAATGAAAGTTCAGTATTTTTTCTTTCCTACCAATGAAGTGACATTCTGTTATTAGTGTAGAACTGAAGTTACCTCCCCCTGATGTGCAGGGACATTCAGGCAGGATTTCCCAGGTTTGAGGTATTCTGTGGAACTGTATTTACTCAGTGGAAACCATAACACAAGCTTGAACCTGTGTCTACTTTTGTTAGTCAGCCAGAGCACACAGTTCATTTAATTAAAGAATAGTAAGAAAAGTACTAATAAGATACTTTTTTAGATAAATGGGATACAATCTCCTACAAGGAACTTGTGTTACAGAAAAAAGGTCACTTAGGAACATATTCCATCACTCTGCTCCCTTCTGATATTGTATGCTGTATAAGTCATACAATGGCATATGGTTGTGGTATAGAGTCTTGGTCAGGTGTTGCTCCTTAGTGGTCTGATATAGCTTGTGCTTGATGGTAGTCCATTAGTCCTGTTCTTACTTACACATGTACTTCTGGGCATGAGATTATAGACCTGTTTGGGCTTTCAGAGCCCCATTTCTTCTGGAGTCCCTGGCTGAGGTGTTACCTTTTCCCCAAAAGAGGAAGAAAAGGCTCTGATATCTGATTTGTTGGTTTGTTTTTGGTTTTGTTAGGTCAGAGCTCAAATGACTTTAACTCTTTGAAAGTGGGGCTTTCATATGGTTCTGGAAAAAAGTCATTATCTACTTTTTCCCCCCATAAGGAGAATCCATCAAGTCTTGATGGTAGGTTTTTCTTCTCCAAAAGGAGAGTCTTGACTTCAAAGACAAAGCTTGTTTGGAACACAGAACAGTGAAATAGTTCCCAAAGGTATTGTTTGTTTTCCAAATGTGTCTTCCCACTTACCAGTGTCTGGGGTTTTGTTCTAAGTTTCTGTCTCAGAGTTACAAAGCCCTTGTAATTTCTGGTTATCAAACTACACCTCTTCAGAAACACCATTAAGGGTTCCCTTATAATAAACTGCCAAAAACTGTGTGACTCACCCCGCCCCTCACCAACTCCCCATAATCTAACCATCAGTAGTCCTTTGGTGTCCCATGCAGATAAATTAAAGAGGGAAAGGGAAAGGAATAAAAACCCCTAGGTAGACATTTGTGAACATAGTACTCTACCTTAATTCTTTATTTCAATGCCACTGTTATGTATATCTTAATGGTAGGAAGTTTCTCTATGATTTGAGTCCTAAATTACTGCAAAGATTGCTCTGATTATGATATATAACATGAGGAGTTCTAAAATAGTAAAATGGAAGCTTACAGGTTAATCTTCCACTTCTACCATTTATCATACACCTTCCTCCCTAGACCTGTTAATATAACATGGAATTTCATTCTAGAGATGACCTTTATTGGTCAGTGAGTAAGTACAAACTGGTCTAAAGCTGATGGATGAAGCACTGGCCTTGGAGTCAAAAAGACCTGGGTTCAAATCTGGGATAAGTCATTTAACCACTCTATAATTTCCTCATATAAACAATAAAGGGGCTGGACTTGACTGATGGCTTCAAATGGCTTTTTATACTCTAAGTACATTATCCCACAACCCCACTGTATTAGCAATTTCTCATCATGTAACTCTCTGCTTAAGGAACTTCAGTGGCTTCCCATTGCCTCTTCGATAAAAATGCTAAATTCAGATTTTCAGCATTTCTCTAATGTAATCCAAGCTTTCTTTCCTACCTTGTCTTCCCAAATGAATGCTCTTATTTTCCTATGAAAGTCCTTATACTTGGTTGCCTGTAAGTCTTATTCATGCTGTTACCTCTGCTTGACATGCCTTCTCTATATTTTCTCACCTATCCAAATTTTATCCTGTCCTTCTCCAGGCCCCAGATCATGCTTTATCTTTTTCATGAAGACTTTCTGGACTGTTCCAGTTCACAATAGCTCCTCTGAATCTCTTATCATCAATGATATTTTATTGAACCTTTGAAACATACTTAAAGTTACTCAAAGGACATACTCAGAGTTTCAAAGTTTGAGAGTTCACATGTTGTGCTTTACTTCTAAAAAAAGAAGATTTCTTTTTACATTGCTTCTAAACAACATCTATCTGTTTGGAGAAAGGGTATAATCCATATAACCACTGCAACTGAAAGAATAAGACAATGTCGTAGTTGAAGGGGGCAGGGAAGAAATTTGGATCTTGCTATTATATTTTATATATTGCTTCTATTATTATTTGGATATTGCTATTATAGTGAACTTATTTAGACAAAGCATGTTTGATGGAAAGGGGTAGCTCCAAAAAGTCTGTGTCATCTCCAGGGGAGTTCAAGCCCTTAAAGGGTCTTTAACACCAAAGAGGCTGCCACTGTTCTGGCAGAACTTCTAGGAGTCCTTTAGATCTTTCTATATTTACTTAGGGGTTCCTTTTCATCTTATGAATTTTCTGCAAGGTGAAATAGCTGTCCTACCAGTATGTATTTACAATCTTGGCTGTCTATATGGGAAATGGACACCCCATTATTCAAATCCTGAGAAACCTAGATATAACCTATACTAACCTATATTTCGATACTTCCCCAGAGTGGACTTTGGGGTAGTGGGGGCATAATAAGTCAAAGACAGAAAAAAATGACCCTTTGAGATCAGTACCCAAGATTGAAGAAATTTATGAATCCACACTTATGAGGGGTCCTGAGCCTTTAAGAAGATCATTTTCACAGCTGTATTGAGAATGAATTAGAGTAAGGAGAGATTTAAATCAGGGAGATGAATTAGAAGCTTATTGTATTAGTCTAGGTGAGGTCTGAGGAGCTCTGATGATGTGAGGTCTGATCACTAGGGTGATGGTTCTATGAATAGACAGAAAAATACACAAAAGAGATGTTGCTGAGATAAAAATGTCAAGATTTGGTAATTAACTGCATAGATGAGGCATGTGAGAGTGATGAGTTGAAGATTAACTTGAGTGACTACAAAGATGATGGTGCTCTGGAGAATAACCGTTTGGAAGAAAGGTAAGTTTGGGTGAAAAGAGAATGAGTTCTGTTTTGGACATGTTAAGTTTCAGAAACATCTAATTTGAAATGTTCAAGAGTTGAGAATGCAGCTTTGGAATTCTGGACTAAGTAGATATATGGATCTGAGAATCACTTGTATAGAGAGCATAATTGAACGTATGGGAGCTGATAAGATCACCAAGAAAGTGAGTGCAGAGGGAAAAACAAAAGAAGAGAGCCCCAGAAAGACTCTTGGGGAAGACTCATGATTAGAAGACTTTTCATGGATAAATATCCAGCAGAGGAGACTGAATGAGAAGCACTGAGATGAGGAGAAAGAAAATAAGGATAGAGGTGTGTCACAAAACCTTGATGGGACAGAATTTCCAGGAGGAGAAATCAATCAGCAGTTTTAAATGCTGAAGAAAAATCAGCAAGGATAAGAACTGAGAAAAGTCCATGAGTTTTGGCAACTAAGACATCATTAGTAATTTTAGTTTGAGCAGCTTCTGCTGAATGAATCAGAAATCATATTACAAAAGGAGAGAATAGATTGAGGCATTGAGTGTATATGACTAGTTTAAGTTTAACTGAGAGGGGCTAAAGATATAGGACAACAACTATCAGGGACGGTAAAATCTAGTACAGGAGTGGGGAACCTGGGGCCAAAAGGCTGCAAGTTTCCCACCCCTGATCTACAGTATTTATTGTTATTATCATTTTAGTTTAAAGAAGAGAGTTTCCCATTCCACCTCAATTGATGTAGTGACACAGGATTCAGTAAGTAGTAACAAGATGTTAAAGAATTTTCATTCATACAACTCCTATATCCCATGAATAAGTTTTTAGTCAATTTGAAAGACTTTTATTTACTGTTGTTGTTCAATTGATTAATCTTTATAATCCTATGGACTATGGCATGCCAGACGCTTCTGTCTTCTTTTATCTCCTGAAGAATACTGTCCATGAGGTTTTCTTGGGAAAGATATTGGGATGGTTTGCCATTTCTTTCTCCAGTGAATTATTTTTGTCAGAATTCTCCATAAGACCTGTCTATCATGAGTAATGCTGAATGACATAACTCATGGTTTCATTCAAGCTCCTCTGCCAAAATAAGGTAGTGATCCAGGAGGAGCTTTATTTATTAGATGAAGGTGACTGACATCACAGGAAATATTTTAGATTGTCTGACATAATCAGTCATACCCATTGGGACTACGTATAAAAACAGTAAGTCATTCAGCAAATGAGGAGTCTATACATAGGAGAAATCTGTGGGAGACACTCATGCAATAGAAAATTCTTTCTCAATCTACCATATCATTGGAACTTTGAATCAGTGAGAGACAGTGCATCTAGCTGTCATGCACATACACAAGATATAAAGGAATAGACACAGATATAAAGGAATAGTTGGTCATCCAAGGAAGGAAGAGTCTATAGGGAGTGTGACCTCTTTAAAACAGGAGAATGTTGGCTACGGACTGAAAAAGGAGCAGACCTTGAGAGCCCAGTTGAATGGCATCAATAGAGATTCTATACATAAGGGGAGTATGTGAAGATTCTACAAAGAAATAAAGGACTTTGAAGGTATGTAGGACCAGGACTTAAGTTACACTTTACTAAACATGTGTCTTACACATGTATCTCACTACTGTTTTTTCTAAGTTTGGGCTTGATCACCCCATAGATGCTGTATTTAAACATGGAGCAGTTGAAGGCTTTGGGGAATATCTAAGACTGGTTTTCCTTGCTATACCATAGTAACAAGTGCTTTGTTAAAAGGTAACTAAATCTATTGACTGATAGTTAATGTGAAGCAGACTGGTGGAAGTTTGTGTGTGCTATGGTAGTAGGAATAATTGTTGCTGGTCAGTCATATCCAACTTTTTGTGACCCATTTTGGGAGTTTTCTCAGCAAAGATATAGGAGTATTTTGCCATTTCCTTCTCTGGATCATTTTACAGATGAGGAAACTTAGCCAAACAGGGTAAAGTGACTCGCCCAACTAGTTAAGTGTCTGAAGTTAGATTTGTATTCAGGAAAATGAATTTTCCTGACTTTGGATGGGGTGATCTACCCACTGTGCCACCTAGCTGCCCCAGTACGAGTAATTACTCACAGGGTTACTTCTAGAATATGGTGTAATATGGAGGAAACCCAATCCGTGAGTGTCAATAAGGGTTTAGGAATTAGTCTAGAGTAGTTGCTACATGAGGAGGGGGAAATATAGATGAGGAGATATCATAAGATAGGAAAGGATTGAAGGAGAGAGAGAGAGAGAGAGAGAGAGAGAGAGAGAGAGAGAGAGAGAGAGAGAGAGAGAGAGAGAGAGAAGAGAGATGAGGATAACATACTGGAAAAGTTGGGAGAGAATAGGATCAAGGGTATATGTAGAAGCATATGCCTTGGCAAGGATAATGGCCATATCTTCATCAGAAACTGAAAAGAAAGAGGTTATGATGGAAGATTATATCAGAAGGACATGAGGCTTTATGGAGAGGAGGGGAGAAGAGAGGAGTGTATGATGAATGACCCCAACTAAAAGAAAAATAAAATAGCAGGCAAGGCCCTCACATGCATCCAGGGAGGGTTCCCATGGAAAATATGACAAAATTAGAGAATTTTTAGAACAGCCATGTGGTAGGTGAGGTAGAAAATCACTTAGGGATTAATGGAAGGAATGTCGTGCAGCAATGAGGGCCCACTTGAAATTAGACAGCATAAATTTGTGGTTGACTGAGTTGGCTCAGTTTTGTGACTTCATTCTATAGGGTCTGAGTAGGAGCCATGGCAGTAGATGGGAGTACAGGGTTTTGG
Source organism: Notamacropus eugenii (assembly GCF_028372415.1). Classification (NCBI taxonomy): domain Eukaryota; kingdom Metazoa; phylum Chordata; class Mammalia; order Diprotodontia; family Macropodidae; genus Notamacropus; species Notamacropus eugenii. The sequence goes on along the minus strand of NC_092875.1, from coordinate 358,827,062 downwards.
TAAGACATGGCAAGTAGGCAAGGAAATCAAGAAGAGAATGTGGCTCACTAAAGGGTAAAGTTTGGGAAGGTAAGAGAACAGAGCCAGAGCAGGAATAGAGGCCACCTAGGAAAATACAAGTCTAAGCCCTACAAATACTTGAATATGGCTACTACTTTATCCTTAAGTCTTCTCTTCAATCTAAACATCCTTAGTCCCTCCAAACTATCCTCAATATAACAGGCAATTCTTTTACCATCCTGACCTCCTTCTCATGGATATTTTCCTTCTGAGACCAGAACTGAACAGAGTGCTCCAGATGTGGTTTGAGATGGGCAGGGTATGCTGGAATGAACACTTCTCTCTTCCTGAACACCATGTCTCTCTTATCTTTTGCCAACGTCACAGTGCTAAAGAAAGTACAATGAAAGATTTAATTTAGAACTGTGTGGGCCAACTCATGCCCCTGGTAATCTGTTGGATCCCTGATTTCAAGACAGAAAGCTCCATAATAATAAATTACTACTATGTTTGACTGGCTACATCATAAAGTCAACGTATGGTTAGGCTTTGACTTTGAAAATTTTTGGACAGATGAACGAGAATATAGAGCTTCCTCTGGTTGCTTGATCCAAGAGTGCAGTCTCAGATTCTTCCAAGCACATTCTTCCTACAATATAGCGTTGAGGTCTTTGCCCCATGATCTTTGACTCCTCCCCCATCCTTCAGAGCTGACTATCTGCCACTTATTATTTTGGTGGACCCTCCCTGGAAAACACAGTTTGCTTGGTTATACCTTTATGCTTGTGGTTTTCTCTGTTCTCAAATTTTTCCTGATGTGGTGCATTGGAGTGGGATTCTCATTCTCATATTCTCTCTCTCTCTCTGTCTCTCTTTGTCTCTCTCTTTCTCCCTCCCTCTGTCTCTCTGTCTCTCTCTCTCCCTCCCTCTGTCTGTCTCTCCTCTCTCTCTCTGTTTCTCTTTCTCTCCTCTCTCTCTGTCTCTGTTTCTCTGTCTCTGTCTCTCTATCTCTGTCTCTCTCTCCCTCCCTCTGTCTCTCTGTCTCTCTCTCTCTCCCTCCCTCTGTCTGTCTGTCTCTCTCTCCCTTTTCCTCTCTCTCTGTCTCTCTCTCTGTCTCTTTCTCTGTCTCTCCATCTCTCTCTCTGTCACTCTGTCTCTCTCTCTTTCTCCCCCTCTCTCTCATAGCTGTTTCTTACCTGAGTCAAAAAAAAAATACAATAACTTTAGAGGCAACAATACTTGTATTACTCCCTCTCTGCCATGGACTTTGATTGTATTCGGAAACAAGAATTCTGCTACAAGCATGAAGATAAGAATGCAATTTAAATCCAAGAAGAAGCTTGGCTTCAGAAATAATATTCTCACATGCCCTTGAGTTGTAAAAAATATTTAGGAAGTTACAGAAACACCTACTGCTTTGCTCAGTTGACTAAATAACCCTATTAGAATGGGGGAGCAAGGTTGTGGGAATTAACAGAGTTCCTTGGAAGAAAGTTTAGAAGACCCTGACCTAGAGTTTACAAAACTATTAGGATTACAGTACCATATATTTAGATCTGGAGGGGTCTTGAGAGGCCATCTAGTTCAACACTCTCATTTTAGAGATGAGTAACTGAGGCCCAGACTGGGTAAATAACTTGCCTGAGATCATACAGATTGTAAACATAAGACTTGGGTTATGAACCTAGGTCCTCTGATAGTTCCCTTTATTTACTAAATCAAACATTAATGAATTCTCTGGGATCTCTTGTCCTACTATAATAAAATAATCTTGTTCATAAAGTCCTCTACAATTTTTAGATGAGACATTTTATGTGTACTTGCAGTGCAAAGACACATCAGAAGTCTGAGGGGAAAGGGAAAGACCAAAAATATATTACTGAGCTAAATAAAAGAAGAAAAAAGGCAAATGCATGGCAATAACTTTCCTTATAAAAAGGAATAAACTACAGTACAAATGATCAGTGAGAAGAAAACGAATAACTTTAAAGAATAGATACCATGAAAAAAATCTTTTTCTTCTCTTCAAAAAAAACTTTTTAAAACTATACCTGTGATTTTCTTAGTCTGGGAACTCCCAGTGAGGGAAGTACCTTTATCTATATAGATCAGTGCTTGTTCTGCATTTTAGTGTTAAGATTTCCTTGGGACAAAGAAAAGTTAAATGACTTGTGTGGGTCACACAGCTTTTATGTATTAGAGATGAAACTTGAACACAGGTCTTCTTGTACCAGAAACAGTTCTCTAAACACTATCCTCTTATTCAAAATAATAATTTTAGATTTAAGGAATAATCAGCCAAATGTTTTTAAACAAGCTTGTTTAGAACCGACACCTTAGTACTTAACAGCATTTTACCAAAGACTCAAAATAAATGTTTGCCTTATTTTTATGCCCAAGGTCTGTTTCTTTTTGACCAGATCAATCCTGTAAAATAAACACTAATATGTGGTCATGTACCACAAAAGATAGATCGTTCCCATGATGACAAAATGCAAAAACACTCTCGGGAAAAGTATTGGTTCCAGAGTTCATTGTCAGCTCAAAACTAATACAGAAATTTTGTGTGTGTGGTAAAAAACCTAAAAGATATTCACTCGCTGTAGCCCTTCTGCCCAGGGAAAATCTTGATCACTCCAAACCAAATATATTTCAAAACATCTTTGTTTTCTCTTGAAGAACCAAATGAGTTGAATATCAATGTGCATTTCTTCTGCCTGTCAGTTACCCCAAGAATATTCACTGTTCCCTCCCTTTAGTGATTGTTCATTACAGATGACTGGAAATGAACACATTTAATCAGGGTAATATGGGGCCACCAGCAATCATCATCATTTGAATTTCTGCATAGATGCCATGTTCCATCTGTTACAAGTTATTTGCCCATGCAAATAGTGGCAAAGCTCTGTGATGGTGACTGGCAGGTGAGGCCAACCGTGGAAGGTTTTTTATCCTAGAAGCAACAGACTCTGACAGGTGTGTCTTTCTTTCCATACCCTTTTCTTGTAAAAGACCTGAATGGATCAAATCTTTGAGATCACTTTTTTCCTCTTCTGGATTTTTTTCCCTCCTTATTAAACTGTTTAGCTGGTCTTCCCTTGACAAAAGAACTACTTAGAATGAAAGTTTGCTATTGTATTGCTTTTTTCACTCTCTCTAGAGAATCCTAATGCGGGAGCAGGGGTTACCCATAATACTGGGGGATCACTTCATCCGGGGCTAAAATGAGCTGCCTCAGGGGTTGAACAGGATAGTGGTTTAGATGCCACAAAAATGCTTCACTAATGTGGAGGAAAATCACTCATTCCTTCATCCTTCCTAAAGGATCCAGAATGAGAACAAGTATAGACCTTGTGCTTGTTGGTGGCATTTGGCCAGAGATGATGTGTCTTCAGCAGCTTTTGTTTGTGTTCTTGAAAAGATAGGTGATAGAAATTATTTGAAGGGAAATAAATGTGCCTTAAGCTTTGTGGCTTTTTTTTCTTCCTTTACTCTATGGGAAAAAAACCTATTCTACGTGAAATAAGGTTGCCATATAATAGAATGCCTCTGTCTCCCAAAGCTAGTTCTCCAGAAAGTTATCATAGAATATCAGAAAACTAAAAGCCCTCTATAGATACCAGAATCCCAAAGATAAAAAACATGCTAATAAATAAAGACATCTCCCCCTTTAAAGCCATGGTATGCTCTGCATTATCTCAGCTTTAGCTTGCTGTCATTGTAGCATATTTCTAATGCCATCCCAGAGAATATTCACCTCTTTTTTCTTTTTTTGCTCATTTTGTCTTCCTTGTCTACCTCACTACTTAGTAATATTTTTTTTTTTTTTTTTGCACTGGGGTTCCTATAGTAACTGAGTGAGTAAAGTTTTCCTGGGCATGAAGCTCTAGCCTGGTTGTGCTTGAGGAAGCTTTCTTCTCATTGAAATTGCCTCAGGTGTCCCTGTTTCACAACCTGTGTCTCCTAATTTACACCAGCATCCTATAGACCCTAAGTGTCCCTGGCACCCCATTCCAGAGAGAGTTACTCCACTCCATGGATTAAAAACTGTACCTCAGGGCTGAGCTGCTCCAATTGGTGAGTACAAATGGACCTTGGACACCTAGGTGGTGCACATCTAGAGTGCTAAGCCTGGAATCAAGAAGACCTGAGTTCAAATCCAACCTCAGATGCTTACTAACTGTGTGACTCTGCACAAGTCACTGAATCATACTTGCCTCAAGTTTCCTCATCTGTAAAATGAGCTGGAGAAGAAAATGGCAAATCACTCCAGGATCTTTGCCAAGGAAAATCCCAAATGGAATCATAACTAATTGGATATGACTGAAAAATAACCACACCAATGCACCTCACCCACTATGCTGCAATAACTTTAGAACACTTTTCACATCCTGTTTAACCATCTACCTGAAAACCTGAACCTGATAGGGCATCATGCCATCTCTCTTCCACCCCCTTAAACACTTCTGTCTGCCTCTTACCCCTTCATCTTCCTACACCTTTTGCCTACTCTTTGGGAATAGTAATCAAAGCAATACTACCTTTACTACTGGAAAGGGTGTCACAATCAACTATCCTATGATTTCACTTACTACCCCTTTGACTTCCCAGGTCAAAACTCCCTTCCCTGATCGCCATTCCTGCACATGCATTGTCTTCTTCTATTAGAAGGGAAGTGCCTTGAGAACAGGGACTATCTCACTTTTGTCTTTGTATCCCCAACACCTCGCATGGTTCTTAGCACATAGTAGGCACTTAACAAATATGCTCTCATTCATTCATTCATTCATTCATTCATTCATTCACTATACTTAAGTCTTGAAAGTCTGACTTCCTTTTTCTCACAGGCAGTGTACCTTCCTAGGTGGTGACCTGTCCCTTAAGTTCCTTGTCAAGAGGAGAAACATTCCATTGGATCTAGGGGACTCTGAGACTGTTGGTCATACTTCCTAACTTCCATCTTATTTCTGTGGCCACACTCCTCTCCTATACTGATACATAATATACCTTAGTAGTAGGGTTATTTGTTTTTTAAATCAATTTTTGTGGTCAAAAAGTTCATGTCATCCTTACCTCCCAGAAGTGGCAAGCACATGAAGTATTTATATTTTACTATTTGCTCCTTGGGATCCACACCAGGATGGCAGTGACAGGCAAATCTCCACCGTGGGGAAGTGGGTCAGGTTCCCAGGGAAGTAGTGATAGGAAAAGTTTGCTTTGGTTCTAATCTGCAACCTCAGGTGGCTTCAGAATCCTCTAAATCTGAACAAAAGCAAAAAGAGTAGACTTGTAGCTAGGTAATGAGTGACGGAAAATCATCTTGCAATTTGGATAAGACTAAACTGGGCGATATGGTAGGCAAAAGTGAAATGCACTATCACAATATTTGTTGGTATTAAGGGAGGCATAATGATAGTCGCCTTCCAAACTACCCTGGTCAGACTAAGCCTGGAATTTCCATGTTTGTTTCTGGGAAATAAATTTTAGAAAGGGTATTGACAAGCTGGAACTCATCAAGAAGGAAAAATTGGGGAAGTGAAGACTAGTGAATATCACAAAAAATTGGTGATGGGAATTGGAATTTTCTTATGGAAGGGAGAAGACAGGGCAGGCACAATAATTATCTTCAAAAATTTGAAAGGTTCTCATGTGGAAGAGACATTTAACCTGTACAAATTGGACCCAAAGGGAAACTTCAAAGACATTTTGGCTGGGAAAAGGGAAACTTTCCTCAAAATTGGACTTGTCCAAAAAAGCAAATATCTTGGGATCAGAACCCAAATTTAGGATTCTGGTACCTAGGAAAAGTAGTGTGGGGAACCGGGACAGAGAACATGAAGCTGCTTGTGTTAAGGGGGTAGGAAGGACCTGGGTAACAGAGCCACTGCTAAGTCTGGGGCTACTATGAGTTGTTAGCTTGTGAGAATAGTCACATCAGGGAAGTATTATGAATGAAATTTAACCAAGGCAATTCTCAGCAAGATAACTTTAATGAGCAGTCATGCTGCCTATCAACAATTAAGTCAATGAAGTGTCTTTATTTATGCCAAAGACCCTGAGCAAAAGGACAGTTCCCCTTTTATAGTTTTTGGGGAATATAGAACAAAGAACAGAACAGGTGACATCATGGGATTGAGGGCAACTTTATTGGTTACTAAGCTGAGTCACAGGGAACAGCATGATTGGTTGGATGCTTGGTAATGGGGGCTAGCAATGATACCCCTTCCTCTCTCATGAGACTAAAAAGTGCTCATTACTGGAGTCCAAGGATGAGGTTAAAAGATAACAGACTATTCCTTTTTTGAACAACAAGCCAGACATCCTTGAAGGATGACTTGATGGTGTAGATTCTAGATCCCATCTCTCCTGTGTTCACATGCATTCCCCAAGGTCAGGTAAATTCCTTGAAGCAACAAGAGTCTGGTGATTAGCAAGAGAACTGGATTGCTGAAATTAATCCATTATAGGCCTGCTGAATTCTGAACTAAATTCAGAGACAAAGAACCATTACTTAAGCAGCTACAGGACAAAATCAATTGTTTGTAAATAAGATCAATAAAAAAATGATACCGGATCCATTCAGTCTTTTTAGGAGGAGTGCCATCACTCACAATCTTGAGCTTCAACCTTTGCTCGGCTCCTCCCAAACCCCACCTCCCACAAGTAGGTATCTACCTCAAGTAGGTAGAAGGTTGAGGAGAAGTTGAGACGGGCATATCCCTTGAACCTGAATACTGCTGGATGAGGGGGTCAGGGGTAGAACTCAGTTAATTTAAATCCCTTTTCCCATACTTAAGACTCCTTTGACCCCCTTGGATTGCTATGGCAACCCTTTTACTGAAAGATTTTGTCAAAGTGGGTGATATTGGGTGTGGCCCTGATTGTTTACTCCATTCCACCATGTCTGACTCTTCATGACTCTATTTGGGGTTTTCTTGGCAAAGATACAGAGTGGTTTGCCATTTTCTTCTCTAGCTCATTTTACAGATGAGATAACTGAGGCAAACAGGGTTAAGACACTTGCCCAGGGTCACACAGCTAGTAAGTGTCTGAGGCTGGATTTTGTACTCAGGTCTTCCTGACTCTAGGCACAGCACTCTATTCACAGCATCACCTAATTGTTTATGGCCTTAGGTAAGTCACTTCATTGCTATCTGCCTCAGTTTTCTCAACTGAAAAATGGGCACTATAGTAGATTCTATTTACCAAATTGTTGTGAGAATGACATAAGTAAAGCACTTATCATGTGTCTGGCACATAGTAAGCACTTCATAAATGTTTTTTTCCTTTTCTTGTTTCCCTTTATTCCCATTCTAGAAATCTTTTACTCTACTCACCCAATGCTGGGAATTGGATGACTAAAAGAAATGTTTTTGTTTTTTGTTTTCATTTTTGTTTTTTGCAACAGAGGCCTTTGACTTACCTAGGATTATTAGGAATTAAGACAAAGAGTGCTTGGTAATGATAATGGTGATCACACCTTATTTAGATGACTTGGTTCCACTTCATTTTCTGAGATCAAGTTGATGAAATGAAAAAGGATTTTAAACTTTAGAATAAAATCTTTAGGAGACACTTTCAAACGATTATAACTCATTTGCTTAAAAACTTTAAAAAAACGATTGTGTGAGATTTATCTGTAAATGGAAAAGAATTTTTGGATATACTAGAATAGAGGAAGGGAGAAAATTGTCTAAGGGTAGGGATCAAATCAGTCAATACTTAAAGAAATTAATTCAAGATTTTTGCTGGAAGTTCAAAAACTGAAGCTTAGATACATTGGCAACATAATGAGGAGACAGAATTCATTGGAAAAGACCCTGATGTTGTGAAAAATTGAAGGCAAAAGGAAAAGGGAATGACAGAGGATGAGATGGAGCAATGGCAGCATGGCATCAGTGAACATGAACTTGGCCTGACTTTGAATGATATGGGAGAATAGAAGGGCCTGGCTTGCTATGGTCCATGGGGTCACAAAGAGTTGGACCTGACTGAACAACAACAATAACAAATTCAGAATTTAGAGTCAAATCAGAAGTTCCCCCATGTTAGAAAAATGGGATGAAAAATGGTTCTCTGGCTACTTTTCTATCTGCTAACAGGACCTAAATTGTCTGTGACCAGAAAGGAAAGAAGTGCTAACCCTAATCCAAATTTTGGCCCCTAGAACAACTCCTTGATGGCCCCACCTTAGCTCTGTCTTTGCTCAGGAAGAGTAGTGGGGTCTGTATCATGAGAGGTCTTCAAATAAATGATCCCATGTCAGAGATACAGAAAAAGGAATGCTTTTTATGGTCTCACTTGGACTAATTTAGTACCCTTTAAGCTAGAGTTAAGATTGCTGAGGCTTTGCTTCCCCAAAACTTTGCTGTGACATGTGTGTGCAAATGTGCTTGCCTAAGGTCACACAGGTAGAAGAGAAACTCAAATGAAGTACAAATATTTAGCTTTAATCAAGTGATTCCATCTGTTATTTACTATCTGTGTGACCTTGGCTAAGTCACCTTACTTCTCTAGGCTTCAGTTTCCTTCCCTTCCACTTTCCTTCCTTGACCCCTTGGGTCAAACTTGTTGCCCACAAGTTAATGCTTGTGATATTCTCCAGTATGGCAGAAACAAAAGAAATGTAATTGAGAAATATTTAATCAATGTTTACTGAAACCAATAAAAACACAATAAATTGGTGTTTTTCTAAGCAAATATGGGCACCATGGGAATCTCTTTCTCTTTAAGTATAACGCCATTGAATTGGATGATCTCAAATATATGTTCCAGATCTAAATTGCATCTAAAATTCTATGATCTGATTATTTTTTACCATCACATCTGTTTCCTCTCAGAATTTTCTGACCATACCAAACACAACATCTTTAATGTCTAGTAAGGAGGTGAACTTAAAATCAGGAGACCTACCTTAGTTTCAGTCCTACCACTAACCACATGACTGGAGAAATCATCCAAGATCTATTTCACCATGGTGGACCTCATTTTCCTCAACTGTAAAGGAAAGATATTATCTTTCCAGTCCATCCCAGCTGTGCCTATGATGTTCTGACTCTATGATCTCATCTCTCTGGCCCTTGGTTTTCTTGTTTACAAAATGAATGTGTTGGATTAGAAATTCTTTAATGTCTCTTGTAATTCTGCAATTCAATGATTTGATATCTTTCCAGCTTCCTCCTGCCATAGTGATATAAAGGCATATTTGGGTTTAGCATGAAGAAAGTAGTTTAGGCACTGAAACAATCTGAATTAAGGAAAATTTCCAAAAGACTGGAATGAAGGGGATCTTGAGCTGCAAGGGACCTTAATCATCTTCCAAACCTCTCATTTAATAGATCAAAAAACTGAACCCCAGAGAGATTAAATTACTTGTCTAAAGTCGTACAAGTAGTAAATAACAGTTTTGGGATTTGAATCCAGATTTTCTCATTCCAAATTCAATGCCCCTTCAAATTTGGTCATTTGCCTTAAGACTATAACTGTTTTGGTATATTGAGATGGATTTTTTTCTTCTGTTTCCTTGGGAATATGGGGAAGGGAAACTAATGCTTTAACCTGGATTAATTAAAATATTGCTGTTTGAGACATTTATTCTTTCTTTTTCTCTCAAGTTATGAAGCCCCTTATTTTCTAAAGTTATTTTTAAAAATTATCATGTAAAAATTAGTTACTTTTTTTAGCTTATGGGCTTCCAGTCTTCACAATGCAAAATAGAAAAGGTTATCATTTATGCTTTCACCTTGTTACTGGGAGGAGAGGAAGAAAGTTCATTTCAATTGTCATCCCTAAATTGGGGTTTAATTTTGTTAGAGTCTGTGCTGTGAACTGCCCTGATTGATGATTTATTAAAAAAAACTAACCTTCTTGACTGTTTCCTTTATCTGATTTGTAGCTGTAAAGGAAAGTTATAGCAGATTCAGAGAAGAAAAACTAATTTTCAATAGCATTTTAAAACCTATTTGAACTTCTGGAAGCCAAGAAGGCAAAGTAAATTGTAAGTGCTCTTATTCTCCCTTGTTGACTTTGAAAAATCGAGAGAAAATTGCCCCTGAAAAAACTCGGGAATAGTGGGGCCATCAGAAGGTGGACAGCAGTCTTTTAGCTAGGGAGGCTGGGAAAATTGATGGGAATGGTCCCTCTTGCTATGACTGAAGAGGACCAGTGCAGGACTGGAGGCATCCCAGCAAGCCCCACCTCAGTAGACCAGTAGGACATCCTGAGCCCCAGAGGGGTGGAGCCAGTAAGCACTAGCACCAGGACCCTGAGAATGCCTTAGCACAGCTAAGGGAATTGGGCAGACACCAGCACAGATGGGGACCCACCAGCCACTGGGTCTGCCCATGCTCTAGCACAGCCCTAGGGGAGGAGGAGACCTCCAGCAGCCAAACCACTGCACCTCCACACCTTGCACCATGAGCTTCAGTGTAACACTGGCGAAACTCATAAAGACTTTACCTGACGTCTGCCTTGGCACATTCAGCCAGTTCAGCACCAGATAAGCTGCAGTATTACATAGCTTCTAGCTGACAGAACCCAGAGGTCACAGCATACAAAACTGTTAATCAGGCCCCTAACTCCCAGCAAAGAAATGTGGGACAGAACCCACTGTGCCTCAGAAACAGAGATGCACTTTATAAGACAGGAAAAAGGCAATCACCATGAATAAGAAGCAAATCAGAAAACCAAAGACCATAGAATCTTATTATAAGGACAGGGAAGATAAAAATACAAATTCAGAAAACAGCATTGATACTATACCCATGTGAAATCTCAAAAGGGAATATGAACTGGTTGCAAGCCCAAAAAGCATTCTTGGAAGAGCTCAAGAAGGATGTTAAAAGACAAATGAGAGAATAGAAGAAAAATTAACTAATGATTTTAAAAATACAATTGAGAAAATGAAAAAAAGAATTCACTAAAGAGAACAACACCTTAAAAAGTAAAACTGGTCAAATGGAAAAGGAGGTACAAAACCTAATTGGAGAAAATAACTTCTTAAAAAGAACAACTTGGAAAATGGAAAAAGAAGCACAAAAGCTAACTGAAGAAAACAGTTTCTTAAAAATTGAAACTGGGCACAAAATCAAAAGAAGGAAAAAACAGAAGAAAATTTAAAAAATCTCATTGAAAAAACAATTGACCCGGAAAATTTGATCCAGGAGAGAAAAATCTAAGCATTATTGGTCTACCAGAAAGCCATGATGAAAAAAAGGAGCTGGACAGTATCTTCCAAGAAATCATCAAGGAATATTGCCCTGAGGTCCTACATCCAGAGGTTAAAATAGTCATTGAAAGAATCCACCAATTTTCTCCTGAAAAATGTCCCAAATTGAAAATGCCAAAGAATATTGTTTCCAAATTCCAGAATTATCAAGTCAATGGGAAAATAATACAAGCTCCTAGAAGGAGACAATTCATATATTGAGTAACTACAGTCAAGGTCACACAGAACTTTGCAGCTTCCACATTAAAAGATAAGTGGGATTGGAATATGATAAAGGCAAAGGAGTCTGGACTACAACCAAGAATCAATTACCCAGCAAAATTGAGTAATCTTCCAGGTAAAGAGATGGACATTCAATGAAATAAGGAATTTCTAGACCTTCCTGATGAGTTCAATAGGAAATTTAATCTTCAAATGCAAGACTCAAGAGAGGCATGCAAAGATAAACAGGAAAAAAATAACAGCAAAAAAAGCTTATGTAATATGGGAAAATTGTTTACATCCCTGTTTGGCAGGATGATATCTATTAATCTAGAGAATTATGTATTTATTATGACATTTAAAAAGGATATACGTAGATAGAAGTTATCGGTATAAATTAACTGATGTAATGATAAAAAAACATAATTAAGGGGTGCAAAGGGAAAGGAGGAAAGGAAGCAGAAAAGGGCACAGGACAAGCATAAAAACATATTATAGTAGAGGGAAAGAAGGGAGGCAGACGAGCATTGTTTGAGCTTTACTCTCATCAGAATTTGGTTCAAGGAGGGAATAGTATATTCAGTTAAGTATAGTTAAGTTCAGTTAAGTATAGACATCTAACTTACCCTAGAGGAAGCAGAAAGTGAAAGGGGAGAGAAAAGGGAGCGGGTGATTAGAAGGGAGTGAAGATGTAGTAAGGGAAAAGGGAAAGAAAAGGAAAGGGGGCTTGTAGAAGGGAGGAAAGACTGAGGGAGGTGATGGTAAAAAGCAAAATTTTTTTGGAGGAAAGGAAGGGAGAAATAAAAGAATAAATGGCAGAGGTGGGGGATATGATGGAGAGAAAGACACAGATAGTAATCATAACTGTGAATGTGAATGTGATGAACTCTCCCATAAAATGGAGGCAGATAGCAGAAAGGATTAAAAAACATAATCTTATAATATGTTCCTTACAAGAAACACATTTGAAACAGAGGAATATACACAGAATAAAGATAAAAGGCTGGAGCAGAATATATTATACTTCAGATGAAGTTAAAAAAAAGCAGGGGTAAGCAATCCTAATCTCAAGACAAAGAAAAAGCAAAAATTGATCTAATCAAAAGTGATAAGGAAGGAAAGCATATCCTTCTAAAAGGCACCATAGATAATGAAATAAAATCATTACTAAACATATATACACCAAGTCATATAACATCCAGATTCTTAGAGGAGAAGTTAAGGGAGGTACAGGAAGAAATAGACAGCAAAACTCAACCTCCCCCTCTCTGAACTTGATAAATCTAATCTCAAAATAAACAAGAAAGAAATTAAGGAGGTGAACAGAATTCTGGAAAAGGTAGATATGATAGACCTCTGGAGAAAACAGAATGAGGATAGAAAGGAATATGTCTTTTTCCCAGAGGTACATGGCACATACACAAAAATTTGCCATGTACTAGAGCATAAAAACCTCCCAATCCAGTGCAGAAAGGAAGAAATAGTCAATACATCCTTTTCAGATAACAATGAGATAAAATTATATGTAATAAGGAGTCATGGAAAGATAGACCAAAAATTAATTGAAGCTAAATAATCTAATCTGAAACGACAAGTGGGTCAAACGACAAACCATAGAAAACAATCAATAACTTCATTCAAGAGAATGACAATAATTAGATAACCTACCAAAACTTATGGTATGCACTGAAAACAGTTCTTGGTGGAAGTTTTACATTTCTGAATGCTTGCATGAATAAAATGGTTGTTGTCCTTCGTCTTTGGAGAGGACCAAAATGACAACTCAATGGTAAAGTGAAATTTCAGTGTGTCTGACTGTGGCTGATCAGACCAATATGAGCTCAGAATGCTCTACCACAGGTTGAGCACAGATAATCCATTTGAATATTTGGGGTGGATATCTCTGTGTTTACTTTGCGTTGACTCAATTCTGCTTTGCTCAAAGAGCACAGCACCTTTTTTTCATGTGGGCAGGCCATGCTGAGAGGTCCTGTGCCAGTGTCTCCCATGTTGCACAGTCAAATCCAAAGTTTTTGAGAGAGACCTTGAGAGTGTCCTTGTATCATTTCTTCTAGCCACCATGTGATCACCTGCCTCATTCGAGTTCTCCACAAAATAGTCTTTTTGGCAAGCACACATATTATATTCAAACAACTTGGCCAGCCTATCAGAGTTGCACTCTCTGAAGCATAGTTTGAATACTTGGCAGTTCAGCTAAAGCAAGGACTTCAGTGTCTGGGACCTTATCATGCCAGGTGATCCTCAGAATCTTCCTAAGACAGTTCAAATGGAAACAATTCAGTTTCCTGGCATGGCACTGGTAGACTGTCCATGTTTCACAATCATATAACAATGAGGTCAGCACAATAGCTCTGTAGACCTTTAGTTTGGTAGTCAGTCTAACACCTCTTCGCTCCCAAACCTTTCTTCAGAGCCTCCCCAAAACTGACCTAGCTTTGGCAATACATGCATCAACCTCACTGTCAATATGTACATCTCTGGAAAGTACACTACCAAGGTAAGTGAACTTATCCATAGCATTCAAAACTTCTCCATTTGTTGTAACTGATGGTTCCTCATATGGATGATGTGGTGGTGGCTGATGGATCACCTATGTTTTTTGGTGTTAATTATTAGGCCAAAATTAGCACAGGCAGCAGAGAATTGATCCATACTTTGTTGCATCTCAGCTTCAGAGGCTGCATTGAGTGTACAATCATCTGCAAACAGAAAATCATGCTCCAACACTACCTCCACTTCTTGGCTTGTAACCTTTTCAAATTTTTTAAATTTATTTTTTTATTATTATTTTTATTTAAGTTTTAAACATTCATTGCCACAAAATTTTGAGTTCCAAATTTTCTCCCCATCTCTCCCGTCCTCCACCCTAAAACGCCGAGCATTCTAATTACCCCTATCACCAATCAGCCCTCCCTTTTAACATCCTTCTCCTTATCCACATCTTCTCTTTTGACCTGTAGGGCAAGATAAGTTTCTATACCCCATTACCTGTATTTCTTATTTCCCAGTTGTATGCAAGACCAATACTCAACAGTTGTTCCTAAAGCTTTGAGTTCCAACTTCTCTTCCTTCCTCCCTCCCCACCCATCCCCATTGGGAAGGCAAGCAATTCAATATAGGCCATATATGTGTAGTTTTGCAAATGACTTCCATAATAGTCATGATGCGCAAGACTAACTTTCCCTCCATCCTATCCTGCCCCCCATTTCTTCTATTCTCTCTTTTGACTTTGTTCCTCCCCAAGAGTGCTGACTTCTAATTTCTCCCTCCTTCCATTGCCTTTCCTTCCATCATCCCCTCTCCCTTGCTTATCCCCTTCTCCCCCAATTTCCTGTATTGTAAAATAGGTTTTCATACCAAAATGAGTGTGCATTTTATTCCTTCCTTGAGTCAAATATGATGAGAGTAAGCTTCATGTTTTCTCTCTCACCTTCTCCCTTTTTCCCTCCATGGAAAAGTCTTTTACTTGCCTCTTTTATGAGAGATAATTTGCCCCATTCCATTTCTCCCTTTCTCCTTCCAATATATTCCTCTCTTACCCCTTAATTTCATTTTTTTAGACATGATCTCATCCTATTCAACTCACCGTGTGCTCTCTCTCTCGTCTGTGTGTGTGTGTGTGTGTGTGTGTGTGTGTGTGTGTACGTAATCCAGATACCCCAAAAAGTTTCAAGAGTTACAAATATTGTCTTTCTATGTAGGAATGTAAACAGTTCAACTTTAGTAAGTCCCTTATGATTTTTCTTTCCTGTTTACCTCTTCATGCTTCTCTTGATTCTTGTGTTTGAAGGTCAAATTTTCTTTTCAGCTCTGGTCTTTTCATCAAGAATGCTTCAAAGTCCTCTATTTCATTGAAAGACTATTTTTTCCCCTGAAGTATTATACTCAGTTTTGCTGGGTAGGTGGTTCTTGGTTTTAGTCGTAGTTCCTTTGACTTCTGGAATATCATATTCCATGCCCTTAGATCCCTTAATGTTGAAGTTGCTAGATTTTGTGTTATCCTGATTGTATTTCCATAATACTCAAATTGTTTCTTTCTAGTTGCTTGCAATATTTTTTCCTTGACCTGGGAACTCTGGAATTTGGCTATAATGTTGCTAGGAGTTTCTCTTTTTGGATCTCTTTCAGGAAGTGATCAGTGGATTCTTCAATATTTATTTTGCCCCCTGCTTCTAGAATATGAGGGCAATTTTCCTTGATAATTTCATGAAAGATGATATCTAGGTTCTTTTTTTGGTCATGGTTTTCAGGTAGTCCCATAATTTTTAAATTGTCTCTCTTGGATCTGTTCTCCAGGTCAGTTGTTTTTCCAATGAGATATTTCACATTATCTTCTATTTTTTCATTCTTTTGGTTTTGTTTTGTGATTTCTTGGTTTCTCATAAAGTCATTAGCCTCCATCTATTCCATTCTAATTTTGAAAGAACTATTTTCTTCAGTGAGCTTTTGAACCTCCTTTTCCATTTGGCTAATTCTGTTTTTGAAAGCATTCTTCTCCTCATTGGCTTTTTGAACCTCTTTTGCCAATTGAGTAAGCCTATTTTTAAAGGTGTTATTTTCTTCAGCATTTTTTTGGGTCTCCTTTAGCAAGTTGTTGACTTGCTTTTCATGATTTTTTTGCATCTTTCTCATTTTTCTTCCCATTTTTTCCTCCACCTCTCTTATTTGATTTTCAAAATCCTTTTTGAGCTCTTCCATGGCCTGAGACCATTGAATATTTATTTTGGATGTTTGGGATACAGAAGCCTTTACTTTTATGTCTTTCCCTGGTGGTAAGCTTGTTCTTCCTCATCTGAAAGGATGGGAAAAGATATCTGTTCACCAAGAAGATAACCTTCTATAGTCTTATTTTTCCCCCTTTTTTGTGCATTTTTCGAACCAGTTACTTGACTTTTGGGTCCTTTGTCAAGAGTAGGGTATACTCTCAGGATCTGTAAGATGTCAGTTCCTCTAAGGTGGCACAATCAAGCATGTACACTGGTCTGGGAGCAAGAAGAGATTTTTGTGCCCAGAATGTTAGTAGAGTTTCCTCCTCACAGCCACCTGGCCACCAGTTCTGCCAAGCTAGCACTGGGGGCTGAGATTCAGATAAGCTGCAGGGGCAGGGCTGCCATGCAATGTAAGATAAAGATCAGCTGCTGCAGGGCCTCTGCACAGGGTTGAGGTAAGAATCAGCTGCTCAGTGCCCCCAGTGGTTTTACAATCCAATAATGGATGTAGGCTGCTGTAGGGGCTGCTGTGGGAACTGCTGCCTCCTGCCTGATGTGGCCTCTGTGGCAATTGCCTGAGGCTGGAGCTATGGGAAGGCCCTTCTCCCTTCTGGGCCAGATGAAAAAACCCTGTCACTGACCTTTGGCACCTGTGGGTTGAGGGATCTGTGAACCGCTGCTACTGTGACTGGGGATTCTACGCTGAGGCCTGCTCAAGTCCTCCACCCAGAACTGCACAGCACGGCCAAGGCTGGGCTGGGCTCCACTCTGTGTCTGGTGCGACAGACATTTCCCATCGGCCTTTCAGGTCACCCTGGGCAGGAAATCTCCTCTGCTCTGTTGTTCTCCACTTCTACTGCTCCAGAATTTGTTGAGAGTCTTTCTTTACAGGTATTTTATGGGCTGTGTGGTAAGACCTAGTATATGTATGTCTTTCTACTCAGGCAACTTGACTCCACCCCCATAACCTTTTCAAATTGAAGAACTTACCATTAATACAGTAATGACCTTGATGCTGTGTTCATGCTCATTGAAAGCATTTGTCAACATGACTGAAAACATCACGCTAAAAAGCATTGGAGCAAGCATACAGCCCTGTTTCACTCCAATGGTTAGTGGGAAGGCACAAGAGCTTTTTTCTATTATCCAGAACCCGGACAAACATGCCATCATGAAATTGACGTAAAATATTGATGAACTTCTCCTGGCAACCAAATTTTGACATAATTTTCTATAAGCCCTCATGACTAACAGTGTGAAAGGCCTTAGTCAGATCTGCAAATGTTGTGTACTGACTTCTGTTCTGCTCCTGGCATTTCTCCTGGAGTTGTAGGGCAGCAAACACCATATAGACTATTCTTCAGCCCTTTCTGAAGCCACACTGGCTCTCAGGTATATGACCATCTTCCAGATGAAGGATCAGCCTATTAAGCAGGATTCTATCAAGAATTTTGCAGCAATGACTAAGAGAGAGATCTCCCTGTGACTGTCACAGGACAATCTAATCCCTTTACCCTTATAAAGATGGACAATGGAGGCATCCTTGAACTCCTGGGGTATAATCTCCTCTTGCCGTATAACCTGGAAAATTTCAGTCAGTTTTTGTATAAACAATGGTGCCCTTACCTTGTAAATCTTAGCTGGAACAGAATCAGCACCAGGTGCTTTGTCACATGAAAGGAGCTTAATGGCCCTCAAAACCTCTTCTTCAGTTTAAGTTCAGCTAAGGAAAGAGTGATTAACTTCAACCTGAGGTAAACAGTCAATGGCCTTAGCACTGATGGATGATGGTCTGCTGAGAACACTATGGAAGTGTTTAGCCCCTATCTCTAGGATCATGTCCTTATCATTAATCAATGTGGCTCCATCAGCACTGAGTAGTTGTGATGCACTATAGGTTTTTAGTCCATAAATAGCTTTCAGGGAATCATAAAAGCACTTTGGATTATTACTATCAGCATAAAACTGAATTTCATCTGCATTCTTATTGAGCCAGGAATCCTGCATCTCTCTAAGCTTTGCTTGTACTTTGCTTTTGATGGAATTAAATTCTGCCTTCTTAGAGGTGAATGAACTATTCTGCTGATAAATCCTGTGGAATTCACTTTTTTCATTTAGCAGCTTCTGAATTTCTCCATCATTTTCATCAAACGTGTTTTGGTGTTTGTGAGTGTTCTGACCCAGATGAGCAAATGCAGTGCTGTACACCAAATCTCTGAGTGCTGCCCACCCCTTTTCTGCTCCACTGTTGCCAACTGTGTGTTGGCCCAACTTTCCCTCCAAGTCAGCAGCAAACTGTTCACATTCAGAGAATAGCTCTAATTTGTTGACATCAATTCTTCTGGTAGTCATTTTGCCTTGGGGGTGGGGCTTTTGATGAATGTGAATATTTACCTTGCAAAGGATAAGTCTATGATCTGTCCAGCACTCTGCACCACACATTGCCTTTGTCACTCTGACATCTTGTCTGTCTCTTCTCCTTATCACATGATCTATTAGATGCCAGTGTTTGCTTCGAGGGTGCATCTATGAAGTTTTATTGCATGGAATGCATTTATGGAAGGCAGTGTTGGTGATGCAAAGGTCATGCGATGCACAAGTCTTCAGCAGTAAATGACCATTGCTCTTGCTGTTTCCAACTCCATTCCTCCCTAGGACTCCCTGCCAAGTCTGGTAGTCTGAGCCTACTCTAGCATTAAAGTCACCCAGAATTATAAGCTTTTCTTCTTTTGGCACATTGATGATAAGTGTCTCTAGGTCTTCATAAAATTTTTCTTTGATATCATCAGGGTTTGTCATGGTGGGAGTGGGGTACTGATGATGGTGGCACGGTGTTTTCCTGCAAGTGGCAATTACATTGTCATGAGCTTGTCATTCACTCCTTTTGGCAGGCATATCAGCTTGCTGACTAGATTAGTTTTGAATGCAAAATCTATGCCAGCTTCATGGCACTTCCCTTCACTGCGCCCACTCCACAAAAAGGTGTGTCCAGCTCCAACTTCAGTAAGCTGGCCTTCAACTGCCAACTTTGTTTTACTCAGGGCTATTATTTTGATGTGTTACCTGTTGAGTTCTCTTGGAACAAGAGTAGTTCATCTTTCAGGTGTATAAGTGTGTGCACATTCCATGTGTGAATGGTGAGTGGAATCATCCTTGCAGATGTTTTTGTACATTTTGTACATTTTTTGTGTGTTTTGCCTACGTAGTGGGATTTCCTACCTGCTGCGGTATTCAGGCCAGGATCGGGTAACCAGATAATTTTTAGGGCACCTTTTCTAGCCCCCTTCCTCACACCAGCAGCCTTAAAAGGCTACTCAGACACTTAGGGGGCTGCCGAGTCCCACTGCTGCTTCCAGTGAGAAAAAACTCTATGGTCTGGGCCACCTGTGGGCAGGGCCATGACTACAGCTCCCAGTGCATCCACATCTGCTGCTTCATCACTTGTCTGTCACCATAGGACTTTGAGGCATAATAGTGAAATGGTATGGGTGATGTGATGTCTTTTGATCCGTGCATAAATTGGATTTAAGTGAGACAGAGTTGCACGAAGTTGTCAGCCTCACTGTTTCCTCCTGAGTCATCATTGTCCAGTGGCAGGACAGAGTCCAGATGGCTGGCAATGGCTCAGGATGCAGAGGATGACCTTGGCGTCTTTGTTGTTCAACCAAGCTCTAAGCGTTCCACATTACCTGCTTCATCTGCCTTCATAGACATTGGAACAAATTGTTCTCATCTGCCTATTCCACCATTTGAAGTCTTCACATGCTTGGGGTAGACACCCCCCTCACTCACCAATGGGTTTGAGAACCCTTGGTTACCCTCAGTCTGGTTTGGTCCATCTGTTGTAAAGGTTTACTGGGGTGTGGCCGCTGTGCATGTTGCAGCTTCTTGGAGCCATAAGTGATTGTTAGGCAGAACAGGTGGACACCAAAGGTGGAAAGAGCCCTGAAAAGGGCTCAGCAGCCATCACACCAAAGGTATTGAGCCTCCCTGAACACACCCTACACCCCGCATGAATAAAATACAGAGGAGATGAATGAATTGGGCATGCAACTGAAAAAGCAAGAAAAAGAACAAATTGGAAATCCCTAGTTAAGTACCAAAATAGAAATACTGAAAACCAAAGGAGAGATAGATAAAATTGAAATTAAGAAAGCTATTGAGCTAATAAATAAAACTAAGAACAGGTTTTATGAAAAAAAACATAAAACTGATCAACCTTTGGTCAATTTAATTAAAAAGAGAGAAAACCAAATTACCAATATCAAAAATGAAAAGGGTGAATTCACCTTCAATGAAGAGAAAATTAAAACAATAATTAATTATTTTGCCCAACTGTATGACCATAAATTTGACAATCTTAGTGAAATGAATAAATATTTACAAATATATAAATTGCCCAGATTAACAGAAGAGGAAGTAAAATACTTAAATAGCCCTATCTCAGAAAACAAATTTGAACAAACCATCAATGAATACCCTAGGAAACAATCCCCAGGGATGAATTTACAAATGAATTCTATCAAAAATTTAAAAAAGTTAATTCCAATTCTATATAGACTATTTTGGAAAATTGTTAAAGGAGTCCTACCAAATTCTTTTTGTGATACAAATATGGTACTGATACCTTAACCAGGAAGAGTGAAAACAGAGAAAGAAAATTATAGACCAATTTCCCTAATGAATATAGATACACAATTTTTTTTAGAAATGATACTAGCAAAAAGATTACCCCAATTTATGATGAGAGTAATACATTTTGATCAGAATAGGATTTATACCAGGAATGCCAAGGCTAGTTCAATATTAGGAAAACTATCAGCAAAATTGATAATATCAACAACAAAACTAACAGAAACCATATGATTATCTCAATAGATACAGTAAAAGATTTTGACAAAATATAACACCTATTCCTATTGAAAATCTTGGAGAGCATAGGAATAACTGCAGCTTTTATTAAAATAATTAGTAGCTATCTACCTAAAAGCATCAGCAAACATTATATGTAATGGGGATAAGCTAGATGCATTTCCCGTAAAATCAGAGGTGAAACAAGGATGTCCGTTATCGCCACTTATTCAATACTGTACTAGAAATATTCACTTTAACAATAAGAGAAGAAAAAGAAATTAGAATAGGCAAAGAAGAAACTAAGTTATCACTCTTTGCAGATGATATGATGATACACTTAGATAATCCTAGAGAATCAAGTAAAAAAATTACTTGAAATAATAACCAACTTTACAAAGTTACAGGATACAAAATAAGCCCACATAAGTCATCTGAATATTTATTATTGACCAAGCCCAACAGCAGGAGGTAGAAAGAGAAATCCTATTTAAAGTTACTGTAAACTCTGTGAAACATTTGGGAGCCTACCTGTCAAAACAAACCCAGGAACTATATGAACACAATTACAAAATACTCTTTGCACAAATAAATTCAGATTTGAATAATTGGAAAAACATCAGTTGCTCGTGGATAGGATGAGCTAATATAACAAAAATGACAATGCTACCTAAATTAATTTACTTATTCAGTGTCATACCACTTAAACTACCAAAAATTATTTTATGGAGCTAGAAAAAAATAATATCAGAATTCATCTGGAAAAACAAAAGATTCAGAATATCAAAGGAATTAATGAAAAGAAATGATAGGGAAAGTGCCCTAGCCATACCAGATTTTAAATTGTATTATAAAGCAGCAATCATCAAAATCACTTGTTACTGACTTAGAAATGGAAGGTAGATCAGTGGTATAGGTTAGATATATAAGGCACAGTAGTCAATGACTATAGCAGTCTACTGTTTGATAAACCCAAGGACCCCAGCTTCTGGGATAAGAACTCATTGTTTGACAAAAACTGCTGGGAAAACTGGAAAATAGTGTGGCAGAAACTGGGCATACTCCAATGCCTGACATTGTATGCCAGAATAAAGTCCAAATGGGTACACAATCTAGGTAACAAAGGCTGACAAAATAAACAAACTAGGGGAGCAATGTCAGATTTATGGAGCATGGAGGAATTTATGACCAAACAAGAAATAGAGAACATTATGAAAGGAAAAATGGATAACTTTGATTACATTAAACTGAAAAGTTTTTGCACAAACAAAGCCAATGCAACCAAGATAAGGAGAGAAGCAGAAAGTGGGAAAGAATTTTTATAACTAGTGTCTATGATAAAGGCCTCATTTCGAAAATTTATAGAGAATTGAGTCAAATTTAGAATACAAGAACACAAGCCATTACCCAACTGATACATGGTCAAAGGATATGAACAGGCAGTTTTCAGAGGAAGAAATCAAACCTATCTACTGTAGTATGAAAAAAATACTCTAAATTACTATTGATTAGAGAGATGAAATTAAGACAACTCTGTGGTATCATTTCATACCTATAAAATTGGCTAACATGACAAAACAGGAAGATAAATGTTGGAGAAGATGTGGAAGAGTTGGAACACTAACTCATTGTTGGTGGAGCTGTGAGATGATCCAACCATTCTGGAGAACAATATGGAACCATGACCAAAAGGCTATAAAAATTTGTATACCCTTTGATCCAGCAATACTGCTTCTAGGGCTAGTTCCCCAAGAGATCATAAAAATAGGAAAAGGACCCACATGTATAAAAGTATTTATAGCAGTTCTTCTATGTGGTGGTCAAGAACTGAAAATAGAGAGGATGCTCATCAATTGGGGAATGGCTGAACAAGTTGTGGTATATGAATGTAATGGAATACAATTGTGCTATAAGAAATGATGAACAGGCAGACGTCAGAAAACCTGATGCTGAGTAAAGTAAGCAGAGCCAGGAGAATATTATACACAGCAGGAGCCACAGTGTGTGAAGACTGTTTTTGATATACTTGGTGCTTCACAGCAATGTAAGGACCTAAAACATTTCCAAAGGACTCATAATGCAAAATGCTGTCTGCATCCAGAGAAAGAACTATGAAGTTGGAGTGCAGAATGAAGCAACTATTTTCTCCTTTGTTATATTTTCTTTTTCTCATGGTTTCTCCCATTTGTTTTAATTCTTCTATGCAACATGACTAATGTGAAAATGTGTTTAATATGAATGTATGTATAGAACTCATATAAGACTGTATATCATCTTGGGAAAGAAGGGGGAGAAAATTTGGAGTTTATGGAAGTGAAAGCTGAAAACATAAATTTGGGGAGAAAAGCATATTTATGACAATAAGACTGTAACATTACCTAAATATGTATTCCAACAACTGTTTTTTCATTTCATTTTAACTTTGCTGAGAATCTGGAAATTAATCTTATCTTAAATTTCCTTCATAACATTCACCAGTTTCAGATAGAAGCATTCTTTATCCACTGGGACATGTCGTATTTTTTCTACAATATATGCCCAAAATGGTGGGTCCAAATTTACCGGAACATTTGAACTTATTAAGGATGTTTTCATCCTTATCTTCATCTATTTATTTATTTATTCTCAACTTTTTGAAAAAAATATTGAATTCCAAATTTTCTTCTTCCCTCCAGTTTTTCTCTCACACATTAGGAAGGCAAGCAATATGATGTCGATTATACATGTGAAATAATGTAAAATCTATTTCCAGATTAGCCATGTCACCAAAGAAAAGTAAAAAAAAAAAAAAAAAGAAAATGGAAAAAAATTATACTTCAGCTTGCACTCAGAGTTTATTAGTTCTCTCTTAGTAGAGGTTCATAGTATTTTTCATCATGAGTCCTTTAGAATTGTCTTGGATCATTGCGTTGACCAGATTATCTAATTCTTTCAGTTGGTTATCATTACAGTATTGACATAACAATGAATTCCTGATTTTGCTCACCTCGCTGAATCAATTCATCTAAGTTTTCCCAGGTTTTTCCAAAAACTTTCTTTTTCCCATTTCTTATACTGTAGTAATATTCCTCCTCAATCATATCCCACAACTTGTTCAGCTATTCCCCAAATTGACAAGCATCCCCTTAATTCCAAGTCTTTTCTACCAAAAAAAATGAGCTGCTATGTTTTTTATACATATACCTTTTTCTTTGATCTCTTTGGTGTAGAAAATTAGTAGATGTATTGCCAAGTCAAAGCATATGCAATTTTATAGCACTTTGGTCATAGTTCCAAATTGTTCTCCAGAATGATTGGACCAGTTTACAACTCGACCAACAGTGAATTAGGGTCCACATTTTTTCACTTCCCCTCCAGCATTTGTCATTTTCCTTTTCTTTCATATTGGCCAATCTGACAGGTGTAAGGTAATGTTTCAGTTATTTGTGATGTGTATTTCTCTAGTCAATAGTGATTTAGACTATTCTTCACGTAACTATAGATAACTTCTTGATTATTTGTCAATTAGGGAATGGTTCTGATTTTTTTAAATTTGACTCAGTTCTCTGTATATTTGAGAAATGAGGCCTTTGCCAGAGAAACTTGTTGTAATTTTTTTTGATATTTTTTGATATTCAGTGCCTATGGTACCTTTTAGCCAAATGTAGTTTTCTTCATTATCTCTTTTTACTTAAATCATTTTAGCTTTTATTTTGCCTGAGATCCTGATTGCTACTTCTACCTTTTTTTATTTTTAACTGTAGATGAAGCATAATAGGTTCTGCTCCAGCCCCTTATTTTAACTTTTGTTATCTTTTGGTTTCAGGTATGTTTCTTATAAACAGTGTATTGTTAGATTTGGGTTTCTAATATAGTCTGCTATCTGCTTCCTTTTTATGAGCGAGTTAATCCCATTTATATTCAAAATTACAATTACTAACTGTATATTTCCCTCTATCTTATCTTATTTTCTTCATTTTATCTTTGTCTCTCCCTTTTTACTCTGTCCCTCCTCAAAAATCTGTTTTGCTTCAGACCATTGCCTCCTTTAATCTTCCTTATCTTTTATAACCCTCCCCTTCCACCCTCAATTTAGCTCTTAACCAACTAATCCCACATGATAATTTTATGGAATAGTAAAAATTATCATTCTGAGTGGCTTATTAGAAATACAAATATTAGAAGTCTTTAGTTCACATATTCAGAACCCTGTAGGCTTAGAATCTTAGAGTTGGAAGAGCACTTAGAGGCCATCAAGTCTTACTGTATTTTGAAAGCATCCCCTTTACAAGTGATCATGCAGCTTTTCCTTAAAGACCTTTAGTGGGGGAGGGTAAGGCTTCCATTTCCTGGGACAGCCAATTTTCATGAGATCTTTTTGGATAACTCTATTTGTGGGGGAATTAATCCTAAATTCATCTCTTTGTAGTTATAACCCATAGTTCCTAGTTTCATCAAGGCCTGGTGAAGTACAATAGGTATAATCCTTTTTCCACATTATAAACCTCAAATACTGAAAGACAGTTATGAGCACCTCCTCCCCACTTAACCCCCATAGCTAGGCTAAACATGGCCAGTTCCTTTAACAAATCTTGTTATGGTATGGAATTAAGGCTTTCTTTCCACCATAATTTTTTTCTGTAAACTTTTTTACTTTGCTGATATCATTCCTGAAATATTGTACTCAGAACTTAATAAAATACTCAAGTAGGCATTTGCCTTCCCACATCCTCCCATAGCAGCCTATTCAACTTGGGGACAACTCTTTTTAGGCAAGACTTTGCTGACATTAAACATTAATGTTTGGGACTTCCAGGAGCCAATATGGCAAAGGGGAAGATGGATATTCAATGAAATAGGGAACTATCAATAATCCCTAATGGAAAAGCCATAGCAGCACCAAAAATTCAATCTTTAAATGCAGGACTCAAAAGAAGCATAAAAAGATAAACAGGAAAGAGGAAAAAACACATGGTTAAACTATTTATACCCCTACATGGGAAGAAGATACTAATTAATCAAACTGTAAAAAAGGATTGTATTGGAAGAAGAGGAAAAGGGGAAGAGACACAATGACCTATTGCAGTTGAGTGGAAGAAGAGAGGGAGGCATGCATTGTTTGAACCTTACTCTCATTAGATTTGGCTCAATCAAAGAGGGAATAACATACATATTCAGTTGGATACAGAAATATATCTTACTCTCTAGGTAAGTAGAAGAGGAAAGAAAAGGAAGTAGGTGGATTGAAAAGAAGGGGAGAAAGGAGGAAAAAGTACTATGGGAAAGGGGAAAGAAAAGGGAAGGGGGCTGAGAGAAGGGAGAGCAGAGGGTCAGAAGCAAAACACTGGTGAGGAAGAAAAGGGTGAAAGGAGAGAGAAAAGTATAAATAAGGAGGAAACAGGATGGAGAAAAAGACATAGTAATCATAATTGTGAATATGAATGGGATGAACTCTCCCAGAAAACAGAAGTGGATACAGAGTGGATTAAAAATCATAATCCTACAGTATGTTGTTTACAAGAAACACATTTCAAGCAGAGGGATACACACAGAGTTAAGGTAAAAGGCTGGAGTAGAATAAATTATGATTCAGCTGAAGTAAATAAAAGAGCAGAGGTAGCAATCTTAATCTCAGACAAAGCAAAACCAAAAATTGATCTAATTAAAAGGGATAAGAAGGGAAACTATATCATGCTAAAAATACCAGAGACAAGAAGTAATAGCAATACTAAACATGTATGCACCAAGTAATATAGCATTCATATTCTTAGAGGAGAAGTTAAGTTAGTTACAGGAAGAAATAGACAGCAAAACTATACTAGTGGGGGACTTCAAACTTTCCCTCTCAGAACTAGATAAATTTCACCACAAAATAAACAAAAAAGAAGTTAAGGAGGTGAATACAATTTTGGAAAAATTAGATATGGTAGCCATCCACAGAAAACTGAATGGTAATAGAAAGGAATATACCTTTTTCTCAGTGATACATGGCAACGACACAAAACTTGACCAGGCACTAGGGCATAAAAAAACTTCACAGTCCAGTGCAGAAAGACAGAAACATTAAATACATCCTTTTCAGGTCATGATGCAATGAAAATTATGTGTAATAAAGGGCTATGGAAAGACAGGCTAAAAATTAATTGGAAATTAAATAATGTAATCCTAAAAAATAAATGGGTTAAACAACAAATCATAGAAATAATAACTTGATCAAAGAGAATGACAATAGGGAGACAACATATCAAAATTTATAGGATTCAGTCAAAGCATTTCTCAGGGGAAATTATATATCGCTAAATGCTTACATTACTAAAATAGAGAAAGAGGAGATCAACAAATTGGACCTGTAATTTAAAAAGTTAGAAAAAGAACAAATTAAAAATGGCCAATTAAATACCAAATTAGAAATTCTGAAAATCAAAATAGAGATTAATACAAATGAAAGTAAGAGAACTATTGAACTAATGAAGAAAACTAAGCATGTTTTATGAAAATCCCAATAAAATAGATTAGTGTTTCATTAATTTGATTAAGAGAAAGAAGAAAACCAAATGATCAGTATCAAAAATGAAAAGGGTGAATTCACCACCAATGAAGAGGAAATCAAAACAATAATTAGGAGCTATTTTGCTCAACTATATGGGTAAATAAATAAATCTGCCAATCTAAGTGAAATAGATGAATATTTACAAAAATATA
Source organism: Notamacropus eugenii (assembly GCF_028372415.1). NCBI lineage: Eukaryota > Metazoa > Chordata > Mammalia > Diprotodontia > Macropodidae > Notamacropus > Notamacropus eugenii. Next base: position 358,799,372 of record NC_092875.1, on the reverse strand, counting down.
AATTGCTCAGAATACAGAAAAGGAAATAAAATACTTAAATCACCCCATTTCAGAAAAAGAAACTGAATAAGTAATCAATGAACTCCCTTAAAAAATCACCAGGGCCAGATGGATTTAAGTCAATTCTACAAAACATTTATAGAACAATTAATTCTGATACTATATGAATTATGTGGAAAAATATGTGAAGAAGTCCTATCAAATTCTTTTTATAGTACCAATATGGTGCTGATACCTAAATGAGGAATAGAAAAAACAGGGAATGAAAAATATAATTTCCTTAGTGAATACTGATGCAAAAATTTTAAATAAAATATTAACAAAGAGATTATAGTAATTTATCACCATAATAATACACCATGGAATTTAAACCAGGAGTGCAGGGCTGGTCAATATTAGGAAATTAGCATAATTGATCATATGAATAATAAAATTAACAGAAATCATATGATTACCTCAATAGATGCAGAAAAAGCTTTTGACAAATACAGTACCCATTCCTTCTAAAAACACCAGCGAACAAAAAATAAATGGAGTATCCCTTAAAATGATAAGCAGCATATATATAAAACCACAAGCAAGTATTATATATAATGTGAATAGGCTAGAAGCATTCTCAATAAGAAAAGGAGTGAAACAAGGATTCCCGTTATCAACACTTATTCGATATTGTGCTAGAAATGTTTAACTTTAGCAATGAGAAGAAAAAGGAATTGAAGGAATTGGAATTGGCGATGACGAAACAAAGCTATTATTCTTTACCGATGATACAATGGTATACTTACAGAATCCCACAAAGAATCAACTAAAGAACCACTTGACATAATCAACATATTTAACATAGTTGCAGAATATAAAATAAATTCATACAAGTCATTGACATTTCTATATATTACTCATAAAGCCCAGAAAGAAGAGACAGTAAGAGAAATTCCATTTAAAATAACTGTAAACAGTACAGAATATTTGGGAGTCTGCCTGCAAAGACAAACCTGGAAACTATATGAACACAATTACAAAAGACTTGTCACACAAATAAAGTCAGAAATAAATAATTGGAAAATATCAGTTGCTCATGAGTAGGTTGAGCTAATATAATAAAAATGACAATTCTACCTAAATTAATTTATTTATTCACTACTTTACCAAACTACCAAAAATAATTTTATAGAACTAGAAAAAAATAATAAAATTCATCTGAGAGAACAAAAGGTCAAGAATATCAAGGTAATTTAATGAATAGAAATGCAAAGGATAGTGGCCTACCTGTACCAGGTTTAAAAACTATATTATAAAGTTCCAGTCATCAAAACTATTTGGTACTGGCTAAGAAACAGAGTAGTGGATCAGTGGAATAATAAGGCACATTAGTCAATAACTAGAATAATCTACTGTTAGATAAACCCAAAGATACCAACTTCTGGGCTAAGAACTCACTCTATGACAAAAACTGCTGGGAAAACTGGAAAAAAGTATGGCAAAAACTAAGCATACATCAATATCTCACATCCTATACCAAGATATGGTATGGTATGAGTATATGAGATTTAAGCATAAAGGGTGATACCATAAGCAAATTAGTAAAGCAAAAAATAGTTTACTTGTCAGAACTATGGAGAAGGGAAGAATTTATGACCAAATAAGACATGGAGAACATGATGAAATGCAAAACAGGTAATTATGATTACTTGAAATTAAGGTTTTGCACAAGCAAAACCAATGCATCCTAGATAAAGAAGGAAAGCATAAAGGTGGGAAAAAATTTATAGCCAGTGTCTCTGATAAAGGCCTAATTTAAAAATATGTAGAAAACTGAGTCAAATTTATAAGAATACAAGTCATTCTCTAATTGATTAAATGGTAAAAAGATATGAATAGGCAGTTTTCAGACGAAGAAATTAAAGCTATCTATAGTCACATAAAAAAATTAAATCACTATTGATAGAGAAATGCAAATTAAAACAACTTTAAGGTTCCACTTCGCACCATCCAATTGGCTAATATGACAGAAGAGGAAAATGATAAATGTTGAAGAAGATGTGGGAAAACTCGAACACTAATGCATTGTTGGTGGAGTTGTGGACTGATCAACACTTCTGGAGAACAATTTTTAGCTGTGCCTAAAAGACTATAGAACTGTGCATACCTTTTTATACAGCAATATCACTATGAAGTTTGAATCCCAAAGAGATCATAAAAAAGGGAAAAGGATCCACATGTACAAAAATATTTACAGCAGCTCTTCTTGTGGTGGCAAAGAATTGGAAATAGAGGGAATGCCCATCAATTGGGGAATGGCTGAACAAGTTGTAGTATATGAATGTAACGGAATATTATTGTGCTATAATAAATGATGAGCAGAAGGGTTTCAGAAAAACCGAGAAAGACTTATATGAACTGATACTGTGTGATGTGAGCAGAAAAAGAACATTTTCCACAGTAACAGCAACATTGTGTGATGACCAACTCTAACAGATTTAGCTCTTCTCAGCAACATCATGATCAGATATAATTCCAAAAGACGTAAGGATGGAAAATTCTATCTACATCCAGAGAAACTACTAATCAAGTCTGAATACAGATCAAAGCATACTATTTTCTCTTTCTTTTTCTTTCTTGTGGTTTTTTTTCCTTTTTGTTCTGATTATTCTTTCACAGCATGGCAAATATTGAAATATGCTTAATATAATTTTATATGTATGGCCTATATCAGTTTGCAGGCTATCTTGAGGAGGGACAGGAGGGGAAAATATTGGAACTCAAAATCTTATAAAAGTGAATTTTGAAAACTATCTTTACATGTCATTAAAAATAACCAAAAAAGAGGGGTAGACCAGTGGAATATGTTAGGTATTTAAGACAGTAGTTAATGAATATAGGAATCTATTGTTTGCTAAACCCAAGGACCCCAGCTTCTGGGATAAGAACTCACTGTTTGACAAAAGTTGCTGGGAAAACTGAATAACAGTGTGGCGGAAACTGGGCATAGATCAATGTCTGACACCATACACAAGAATAAAGTTCAAATGGGTACATGATCTAGGTATGAAGACTGATACTGTAAACAAATTAGGGGAGCAAGGAATAGTGCATTTGTCAGATTTATGGAGAATGGAGAAATTTATGACCCAACAAGAGATAAAGAACATTATGAAATGCAAAATGGATAAATTTGATTACATTAAATTGAAAAGTTTTTGCACAAACAAACCCAAAGCAACCAGGATTAGGAAGCAAGCTGAAAACTGGGAAAGAATTTTTACAATCAGTATCTGTGATAAAGGCCTCATCTCTAAAATATATAGAGAACTGAGTCAAATATAGAAGAATACAAGTCATTCCCTAATTGTTAAATGGTCAAAGGATATGAATAGGGAATTTTCAGAGGAAGAAATTAAAGTTATCTATAATCATATGAAAAAATGCTCTAAATCACTATTGATTAGAAAGATGCAAATCAATACAACTCTGAGGTACCACATCACACCTATCAGATTGGCTAACATGACCAAACAGGAAGATGAGAAATGTTGGAGAAGATATGTGAGAGTTGGAACATTAATTCATTCTTGGTGGAGCTGTGAGCTGATCCAACCATTCTAGAGAGCAATTTGGAACTATGCCCAAAGGGCTACAAAAATGTGCATACCTTTTGACCCAGCAATATTGCTCCTGGGACTCTCTCTCAAAGAAATCATGGAAATGAGAAAGGGTCCCACACCTACAAAAATATTTATAGCAGCTCTCTTTGGGGTGGCCCAAAACTGGAAATCAAGGGAATGCCCATCAATTGGGGAATGACTGAATAAGTTGTGGTATATGAATGTAATAGAATACTATTGTGCTATGAGAAATGATGGAACAGAAAGACTTCAGAGAAGCCTGGAAAGACTTATATGAACAGATGCTGAGTGAAAGGAGCAGAACCAGGACAACTTTGTACACAGCAACAACCACAGTGTGAGAGGAATTTTTCTGGTAGATTTAGTACTTCATTGAAATGTAAGGACTTAAAAAATTTCCAATGGACTCTTGAGGCAAAACACCTTTTACATACAGAGAAAGAACTATGGAATTGCATCACAGACAGAAACAGACCATTTTCTTTTGTATTATGTTATGTTTTGCTTTGTTTTATGGTTTCTCCCATTCATTTTAACTCTTCTATGATACATGCATTTAATAGCAATGTACGTGTCAAACCTACATAAGATTGTGCACCATCTCAGGGAGGGAGTTAGGAGGGAAGAAGGAATAGGGGGAAGGGAGTGGAAAAAAATCTAAGATATATGGAAGTGATTGTCAAACACTGAAAACAAATAAAATAATTCAATTAAAAAAATAACAATAAAAAACCCCTTAACGTTCCCCTCTTTGACTTCTATCCATTACTCTTAAACTATCCTCCCTGGTAAAATAGAACAAGTCTATATTTTCTTCCAAGTGGCAGTCCTTCAAATATTTGAAGACAACAATCACTTCCTTTTTTAAAGAACTCACTTTTGGATTCACATGTTTGTGTTTCTAGCCCTAGAATAATTGGCAACTAACTAATTTTGATTCTGTGTTCATGCCCCTGGCTCTGTTTAGACCTTATGGGACTTATCAACCCTGGTCTTCTCTAGTCTGGTTTAGTCTGATATCAGCTCAATTTGCATCATGACATTATGCTGAGCCTCATAAATGGGGGTATAATCTAGCAAGTCATGGAATAAACCTTTGCTATTGCTAGCTTCCTAAACTTAACTCCTTCCTGATAGGTATTTCATCTATCCCTAAAGAACCAAAGCATCTTTGCACTATTGACCAGGTCATTTTTCTTCCTAGCAATGTGCCATCTTCAACCAAAAAATCTTGCCATACCTCTTGGAATGCAGGTGCTTACTCCTTCATGTTCACTTAAACCTTTGTCCTTGAAATGACTTTGAAGTTAATCAATATGGTGATGTTTCACTGATCCTTCTCATCTTTCTGCGAGACTTATGTGATACAGGTTTGATGTCTCCATAGTAGTAGGACACAGTCTTATTCCATTTTCAGAATTTCTAGTGAAGACATAATAAAAATGAATGACGTGTAGGTATAGAAAGAGTAGCATGTGTAACACATTTCTGCTTCTCATTAAAAGTCATAAAATATGTCTCGATTGAGAAGGTCAAATCAGTCCTTGAAACAGCCCATTACTTATTCAGTAACACTGAGTTATTAAACATGAAATATGACATCTTGAACATAAGACTACTCATTTGTGTGTGTGTGTGTGTGTGTGTGTGTGTGTGTGTGTGTGTGTGTATTCCAACAATCTACTTCAGGGCATCCAGATAGAATTAACACTAACTTCCTTTTTATAAACTTCTAATTTCACAGAGAATTCCATGGTACTTTAATAGTTAATGTTATGAATGTCTTCTATCTTGCTTCCTTATAGAATAAATCACTCCTAGCCTAAGAGGTTTTGGTACTTCTTGTTGCTTATGAGTTAGAAGTTCCCCATTAAGAGTATGATATCGATAATCATAATATTTTTATAGAAGATAAGATTTATTTATTTATTTTTAACATTCTTTTTTTAAATTTTGAGTTCCACATTCTCTCCCTTCCTCCTGCCCTCCTCCACAAATTAAAAAGGCAAGCAATATGATATCAATTATATATATTGTCATGCAAAATATTCTCCAGAAGTGTGTGATCAGTTCACAACTTCACCAACAATGCATTAGTGTTCTAATTTTCCCATATCTTCTCCAACATTTATCATTTTCCTTTTCTGTCATATTAGACAATCTGATAGATGTGAGGTGGTACCTCAGAGTTGTTTTAATTTGCATTTCTCTAATAAATAGTGAACATTTTTTCATATGATTAGAGATAACTTTAATTTCTTCATCTGAAAACCACCTAGTCATATCCTTTGACCATTTATCAATGAGAGAATGACTCATATTCTTATAAATTTGATTCAGTTCTCTATGTATTTTAGAAATGAGGTCTTTATTGGAGACACTGGCTATAAAAATTTTTCCCCCAATATTCAGCTTTCCTTCTCATCTTGCTTGCATTGGTTTTTCTTGTGCAAAACTTTTTCAACTCAATATAATCAAAATGATCTATTTTGCATTCCATCATGTTCTCCATATCTTATTTGGTCATAAATTCTTCCCTTCTCCATAGCTGTGACAATTAAACTATTCTTTGCTTTCCTAATTTGTTTATGGTATCACCCTTTATGCTCAAATCATACACTCATTTTGACTTTATTTTGGTATAAGCTATGAGATGTTGATCTGTGCCTAATTTCTACCGTACTGTTTTCCAGTTTTCCCAGAACTTTTTGTCAAACAGTGAGTTCTTATCGCAAAAGTTGGCGTCTTTGGATTTATCAAACAGTAAATTAGTCTTGACTACTGTGCCTTGTGATTATTCTGCTGATCCACTACACATTTCTTAGCCAGTACCAAATAATTTTGGTGATTGGAATTTTATAATACAGATTTATACCTGGTACAGCTAGATCACCTTCCTTTGCATTTTTTTCATTAATTCCCTTGATATTTTTGACCTTTTGTTCTTTCAGATGAATTTTATTATTTTTTTCTAGCTCCATAAAATATTTTGGGTAGTTTGATTTTTATTACAATGAATAAGTAGATTAATTTAGGGAAAATTGTCATTTTTATTATATTAGCTTGACCTACCAATGAGCAATCGACATTTTCCCAATTGTTTTGATCTGACTTTATTTGTATGAAAAATGTTTTGGAATTGTGTTCATATAATTCCTGAGTTTGTTTTTGCAGGCAGACTCCCAAATATTTTATATTGTCTACATTTATTTTAAATGAAATTTCTTTTTCTATCTCTTGCTGCTGGGTTTTACTGGTCATATAAAGAAATGCTAATGATTTATGTGGATTTATCTTATATCCTTCTATTTTGCTAAAGTTGTTAATTGTTTCAAATAGTTTTTTAGTTAATTTTTTAGGGTTCTCAAAGTATGCCATCAAATTATCTGCAAAGAATTATAGTTTTATTTCCTCATTGCCTATTCTAATTCCTCTAATTTCTTTATCTTCCCTTATCACTAAAGCTAACATTTCCAGTACAAAATTGAATAACAATGGTGATAATTGGCATCCTTGTTTCACCTCTGATCTTACTGGGAATGCTTCTAGCTTGTCTCCATTACATATAATGCTTACTGATGGTTTTAGAAAGATGCTGGTTAATGTTTCTAGGAAGGCTCCATTTATTCCAATCTTCTGTACTGTTTTTAGTAGGATTAGGTACTGTAGTTTGTCAAAAGCTCTTTCAGCATCTATTGAGATAATCCTATGTTTTCTGTCAGATTTGTTATTGATCTGGTCGATTTTGCTGATAGTTTTCCTAACAGTGAATCAGTCCAGCATTCCTGGCATAAATCCTGGTCATAGTGTATCATTCTGGTGATAAATAAATGAAATCTCTTTGCTAATATTTTATTTAAAATTTTTTCGTCAATATTATTTAGGGAAACTGGTCTATATTTTTATTTCTCTGTTTTGATTCTTCCTGGTTTAGATATTAGCACCATACTTGTGTCATAAAAAGAATTTGGTAAGATTCCTTATTTGCCTGTTTTTCCAAATAGTTTATATAATACTGGGGTTAATTGTTCTTTAAAAGGTTTGATAGAATTCACTTGTAAATCCATCTGGGCCTGGAGACTTTTCTTAGGGAGTTCATTAAGGGATTATTCAATTTCTTCTTTTCTAAAATATAATTATTTAAGTATTTTTGTCCTCTTCTGTTAATCTGGGCAATTTATATTTTGTAAATATTAATCTATTTAAATTAAATTGTCAGATTTATTAGCATACAGTTTGGAAGAATCATGCCTAACTATCGCTTTGACTTCCTCTTCACTGGTGGTGAATTCACCCTTTTGATTTTTGATACTGGTCATTTGGTTTTCTTCTTTTTTAGAAAAAAAATCAAATTAACCAAAGATATGTCTTACTTTATTAGTTTTTTTTCCTAGACCAGCTCTTAGTTTTATGTATTTATTAGTTCTATAGCTTTCTTACTTTCAATTTTATTGATCTCTCCTTTGATTTTGAGAATTTCTTATTTGTTGTTTAATTGTCAATTTTTAATTTGTTCTTTTTCTAGCTTTTTGAGTTGTGAATCCAATTCATCGATCTGTTCTTTTTCTATTTTATTTATGTTTATTACATTTATATTTAGAAATATACAATTGCCCCTGAGAACTACTTTGGTTGAATCCCCATAAGTTTTGATATGTTATCTCACTGTCATTCTTTTTGATGAAATTATTGATTGTTTCTATGATTTGTTGTTTGACACATTTATTTTTTAGGATTGTATTATTTAGTTTCTAATGAGTTCTTAGTTTATCTTTTCATGGCTCTTTATTATACATAATTTCAATTGCATCATGATCTGAAAAGAATGCATTTAATATTTCTGCCTTTCTGCATTGGATTATGGTGTTTTTATACCCTACTGCTTGGTCAAGTTTTGTGTAGGTGTTTGTACCACTGAGATAAAGGTATATTCCTTTTTATTCCCATTCAGTTTTCTCCAGAGGTCTACTACATCTAACTTTTCTAAAATTCTATTCACCTCTTTAACTTCTTTCTTAGTTTTTTTTTTGTGTGTGGTTAGATTTATCTAGTTCTGAAAGGGGAAGTTTGAGGTCCCCTACTACCATAATTTTTCAGTTTCTTCCTGTAATTCACTTAATTTCTCCTCTAATAATTTGGATACAATACTTCTTGGTGTATATATGTTCAGTATTGATATTACTTCATTGTCTATGTTACTTTTTAGCAAGATGTAGTTTCTTTCCTTTTCTCTTTTAATTAGAAGTATTTTTGCTTTTGCTTTGTCTGAGATCATCATCCCTACCTCTGCTTTTTTTTACTTCATATTCTACTCTAGTATTTTACCTTTACTCTGTGTGTTATCTCTTTGCTTTAAATGTGTTTCTTGTAAACAGCATATTGTAGGATTATGTCTGTTAATCCACTTTGCTATTAGTTTCTGTTTTATGGGAGAGTTCATCCCATTCATATTCACATTTATGATTACTGTGTATTTTTCTCCATCCTATTTCCTCCACCCACACTTATACTTTTCTCTTTCCTTTCACCCTTTCCCCTCCTCACCAGTGTTTTACTTTTGACCACTGATTTCCTCAACCTGCCTTCTCTTCTATCCACCCTTTTCCATTTTCTGTCCCTTTCCCCTCCTTCTTCCCTACAGGATAAGATAAATTGATATGCCTAATGAGTGCATATATTATTTCTTCCTTCAGCCAAATCCAATGAGACTAAGGTTCAAACAATGTTTAAACCACTTCCCTTCTTTCTCTCTACTGTAGTAGATCTTTTGCACTTCTTCATGTGATATAATTTACCCCATTCTGCCTCCCCATTTTCTCTTCTTTCATGTTTAATAACTCAGTGTTACTGAATAAGTAATGGGCTATTTCAAGGACTGATTTGGCCTCCTCAGTCTAGACATATTTTATGGATTTAATGTCAGAAAAAAGTCACTTTATACCCACACCCTCTGTTGAAAACAACCCTAATAGACAGTTCTCAAGAATTTTAAGTGTCATCTTCCCATGTAAGGATGTAAATAGTTAAGCTTTATTGAATAACATTTTTTTCTTTCTGTTTACTTTTTTATGCTTTTCTTGAGTCCTGTATTTGAAGGTCAAATTTTCTGTTCAGTTCTGCTCTTTTCTTCTAGAAAATTTGAAAGTCCCTTTTAAATTTAATCTTTTCCTCTGAAAGATTATGCTCAGTTTAGCTGCATAGTTGATTCTTGGTTGCATCCAAATTCTTTTGCCTTCCAGACTATCATATTGTAAGTTCTCTGATCCTTTAATGCAGAAACTGCTAAGTCTTATGTAATCCTGGCTGTAGTTTCATGATATTTAAATTGTTTCCTTCTGACTGTTTGCAGTATGTTCTCCTTGATCTGATAATTCTGGAATTTATCTACAACATTCCTTGGAGTTTTCATTTTGGGATCTCTTTCAGGAGGTAATTAGTTTATTCTTTCAATGACTATTTTAGACTCTGATTCTAGGATATCAGGGCAGTTTTCCTTGATAATTTCTTGAAAGATGCTGTCCATGCTCTTTTGTTTATCATGGTTTTCAGGTAGTCCAGAAATTTTTACATTATTGCTCCTGTATCTATTTTCCAGGTCAGTTGCTTTTCCAATGAGGTATCTTATGTTTCTTATGTTTTCTTCTATTTTTTTCATTCTTTTGATTTTGTTTGACTGATTCTTGATGCATTATATAGACTCACTAACTTCCACTAGCTCAATTCTCATTTTTAAGGAATTATTTTCTTCAGTTAACTTTTGCATCTCCTTTTCCATTTGGCCAATTCTACTTTTTAAAGAGATGCTTTCTTTTTTTCTCCCATTTAACCAATTGTGTTTTTAAAGGAATTGTTTTATTTAGTCAACTTTTGTCCTTTTTTCCAAGCTCTTAACTCTTTCTTGCATACATCTCATTTCTTTTCCCAATTTTTCTTCTACATCTCCTATTTGGTTTTTAAAATCCTTTTTGAGGTCTTTCAAGATGGCTTTTTGGGCTTGAGATGAATTCATATCCCCCTCAGAGCTTTTGCCTGTAGGCATTTTGATGTTGTTACCCTTTTCTGAGTTTGTGTTTGGATTTTCCCTGTCACTGTAGTAGCTTTCTGTGGTCAGGGCTCTTTTCTGTTTTTTGCTCATTTTTTAAAAGTTGATCCCTATTCATAAGGCACAGAGGGCCCTGTCCATAGCTTCGTGCACTGTGGGCCAGGGACCTGGTTACTGGTTTCTGCTCTGGAGCTTGAGGTTCGATCACTTGCCAGATGCACTGGGATGACCTAGACTCATCATGCCAGTTGTACCCTGGATTTCAGAGCTGGCAATTTGCCTGATGTCATGGGGCTGGAGGCCTCACAATTGACCTGCTATGTCACTGTCTTCCTAACCCAGGAATATTGGGCCTTAGTTGCTGACTTGTGCTGTGGCTAAGAGCCTCCCACTGACTTGTCCAGATTCTGGCTGCCCTGAGCTCTGCTCCCCTTTTCCCAATTGAAACTTTCCTTTCCTGAAGTTCTTCAAAGTTCTCTTGGACCAGAAAATTGTTTCACTCCATCTTTTTGTGGGTTCTATCAGTCCAGAATTCTTTTAGAGGTTAATTTAACATTGTTTCCAATGGAAACTGGGGAGAACTCAGACAACTTCCTGGCTTCTTTTCACCCTCTTGGCTCTGCCCCCCAGTAACATACTTTGTATTGTATTATTTATTAAATTGGAACTTGATAAACCACAATTTGTTTATCTAGCAACTTTTTAAAAATAATATTTTATTTTCCCCAGTTATATATAAAGACAATTTTTAACATTTATTTAAAATTTTTGTGAGTACCACTTCTTTTTCCTCTCTCACTTCCTCCTCCATGAGACAGTAAGCAATTTGATATAGGTTACACATGTTTAATCATGCAAAACATATTACATATTAGTCATGTTGTGAAAGAAGACACAGACCTAAAGGAAAAGAAATCATGAAAAAAATAGTGAAAGTGAAAAATAGTATGCTTTGATTTGTATTCAGATCCCATCAGTTCTTTTTCTGAAGATGGATAGCATTTTTCATCATTAGTCCTGGAAAATTTTCTTGGATCTTTGCTTTGCTGAGAAAAACTAAGTCATTTACACTTTGATCATTGTACACTATTAGTGTTACTATGTACAATGCTCTCCTGGCTCTTACTGGTGACTTTTCAAGCATGCTTCCATACAATTATATGTGTTACACTTTCAAGGGTAAATTATTTTTTTTTAATAAATTTAATTTTTTCAGTTATCTTTTGACAACTTTGGTTGTCTCCCTTCTCTCCTTTCCACTCTCCTCCCAACTGAGAAAGATAAACAAGCCCCTTGTTACAAACATATATAGTCAAACAAGACAAAATTCCATACTGACCACATCCAAATACAAATAGAAATTGTTAATAGCAGTGATAGTGGTGATAGTAATAGTAGTGGAACACAAAAATATTTCAGATCATCATTAGGTTCAGTATTTGCTTAGGGTGATTGATTTAGTATATTGATTAGAATGATCTCAAGGCTTCTGTTTCAATTATTTGTTTGTGATGATGTTTTCATATAAAGAGACATGAAATATGCAAAGACTAGGTGCTTAAAACAAAATTGTTGGTCATCTGGGTCTTCACTCATTTAAATCTTCATGAACAAAACTGAGAACACAAATGGGAAGCATATTTCAGCTACTATATCATATTGCCTTTATTCATGAGATGAGCTTCCTTTTAGGTATGATAGTGCAAAAAAATTTTTTAAAGTCTGGTTTGTTAAGATAGGAAGAAGACAAGTGGATGTAAACTTTTTGAAATCCATCAGGAGAAAACTGAAGGAAAGCAATTATTATTTTTCTTCAAAATGACAGATTTCCTCTTAATTATCCAATTCATTTTTGCAATAACCCAGTTTCTTATGGGAATTATGGCAAATGGAATCATTATAATAGTGAATGGCCTTGAATATATCAAGAGGAAAAGCATGACTGCATATGACCTCCTTCTGACCAGTCTGGGAATCTTCAGAATTATTTTGCAAGTGTTAATACTTCAGATCAATGTGATATTTTCCTTCACTGTAGAGTTATATGTAGACCATGATGTTTTCATATTGTTCCTTTTCATAAATGAAGTCAATCTTTGGCTTGCCACCTACCTTTGTATCTTCTACTGTGTGAAGATTGCCAATATTGTCCATCCTTTCTTCCTCTGGTTGAAGATGAGGATCTCTAGGCTTGTGCCACGGTGGATTCTGGGGTCAGTGCTAATTTCAGCTACCATTTCTGTGTTCCACAGCCTACTATATTGGCCAAGGGCCAAACTGAAGGTGAGAAGATTTTTAGCAGGAAATATCACTTCCGAAGCTCTTTTCCAATATATAATTCCAACTCCAATTCTTGTTGTGGGGTTTGCAATGCCATTATGCATGTTCAATGCTGCATCATTTCTGCTGATCTATTCTCTGTGTAGACACATCAAACAGATGAGAAGCACAGCAACTGGTTTCAGAGACCCAAGCACCGAAGCTCATATCCGCGCCATGAAATCGGTTTTCTCCTTCATTATCCTCTATTGCTCCTACTATGTTGGAATGATGATACTATTTTGTAAGATTCCCATAGAAAGAATCCTCTTGTTGTTTCTTCTGTTCTCTATGGTTGCCTTATACCCCTCTGCACACTCCATCATCTTAATTCTAGGAAATTCAAAGCTGAAGCATTATGCAAGAAAGTTTCTGCTTTCTGTTAAGTGCTGTCTGGGAGGAGATTCAGCACTAGACTCTACTCAGACCCAATAAAGCATGCTGTTTCTAAACCTGCATGACTTTATTACAGGTGTAGCTAATCAATTTGGTTTGCTTTTAGGTTTAAAAAGAGGACAAGTTCGTGACATTTTCACCCTTCTGGAACATTCAATTGATTGTCAGCATAACATTTATTTCGAAGGTCAGTGCTCATCTGCATACTTAGTACTGAGGTCCAGGTGAAGGCTCTGGTATTGAAAGGACTGATGCACATCTGCTCTCCCCTGGTACATCCCTGTTTTGGGAGACTTTCAAAACAGTCCTGAAGGTTACCAAAAGAAGAATTCCTTCCCTTGTCACTGGAGGGGAAGTTGAGGACAAGCTTGACTTTTATTCCCACCTGTCAGATTGAATTCCCAGACGCTGCTGTTATGTGACCCATCAACTGCTAAAATGCACGAACATCTGAAGAAGATTTGGGAGTCCATCTTTCACATCAATTTGCCTTAATTGGACAGATAAAAGAGGTGATTTTACCAAGCTGCTTCAGGTTGCATTTGTCCACACTGCACTGCAATGGAACTCTTCCTTAGAGACAGTAGTTTTCAAATGTTGTATTCTCAGAGGCAGAAGCATTGCAAGTGAGCAGGGGCTGAGCATGTTTCCATCTATTTATAGGAAGAAATTAATTTTCAACTTCATTTGGATGAATGTGACACTAAGGTGTATATTTCTAAAAAATATTTCCACTCTATTTTTTTCTTCTAGGGTAAGTTAGGTTATAGCTTTGGGAGGGTTGTTTAGTAGCCTGAGGGAATTTGTGTGGGTTAGGAATTCTTGATTGTTAAATATGCTGTGGTTGTTAGGATCTTCTTGTCCAATGTTCTAAGCTATAGGTTATGTATATCAAGCATATCACAGAGTGGGTTCTTAATCTGGGGTCTCCATGTGAACTTGTTTTAAAATATTTTAATAATTATTTCTAATATAATTAGTTTCCCTTGTAATCATATGTATTTTATTTTGTTCATTTAAAAACATCACTCTAGGAAGAGTTTAAAAGACTTCACCAGAGTTCCAAAGGGGTCCGTTGTCCAAAAAATATTTTGAAAATCTGCCATCTTTTCTTCCCTGGTTTATGCAGGAGGAGGTGGAGGGGCATTTTCTCTCTGAGGAAATGAAATAACTCTTCATTGGCTTCTGCACAGGCTTTGCAAAGTGGGTAGAGTAGGACAAAGGCCTTAAACTCTCTGCTATTATACTTTATTGTGTTCCTTTTAGAAGGTGCCAGTCAACAGACATTTATTAAGCAACTGCTATGTCCTAGTCACTGTGCAAGGTTTTAGGGGCAGAAAGACACAGAAATGGAATGGTCCCTACCTTTAAAGATCTTATATCCTAAATGGAGGAAGTGCCAGCAGTTTACAATTTCTGTAGTCTGATGACTCATGGATGTCTATATCCTGGAGTTAAGTACAGTCCATTGTCTCCGCAGCAGGGCCTGGGAGGAGACATGGATGGTTTCTTCTCACCTTTTTACCACCATGTACTCAAGAACTGTAGTTGGGGAGTGCTCAGCTGAACAGTAAAGTGCATATGAAGTATTATCTAGCTAGCGAACTATTCCTTCAACAAGAAACTATAATGTAATTATAGTTCCAGTTAATTTTTTAACTCTATATGGGATGACATATGAGAGTCATCAGGTACAGTGGAAAAACGCTATATAAATTTGGAGCTGAAATATCCTTAAAGACACACACCCATTTTACAAATGGGGAAATTGAAGCCCAGGGAGGTGAAGTGACTTGAAGTCACCCAAGTAAAATGTGATGGAGGCAGTATTTGAACTCAAGTCCTCTCATAGGAAAGCCAATTCGGGGGTGGAGGGGGGATCTTAGATTTGAAACATGAATCTGCTTTCATCCATCTGTGTGTACCTTGGGCAAGCTCACCTCCCTCAGTTTCCTCATCTAGAAAATAAAAGAGGGAATATTTTAGGGCCTTTCCAGTTCTGTCTCATGACTTACAAGATTATATGACTAGCTCATAAACTAGTAAGCTCCTCTTAGAAACAAAGTTCTAAAAATAATTTACAAAGGAAAGTGGCACTGTTTTTCAACACTTTGTTCACCTATACAGGCAAATTTATTCAGAAAAACGTTCATGGCTAGGAGGGATGATGGACACAACACAGGAAAATAAATTTGAGTAGTAAAATTGACTCAAATTGACTTGTTTTGGGGGAGTTTCCCTTATTTAAAACAACTCTTTTGGTTTGGCAATATTTCCTTTGTCCTCCTTTATACCATTGAACTGTGGAATGGTCACACAGTGTCCTCTTCTTTCCCATCCTCTACACTGCCAGAAAAGGGATTAGAAATTATTCACTCTGGGAACTTCAACTATGAAATCATTTTCCCATGGTTCAGGGCAGGAGGTCTCGTAAGTAAACTACCCTTCTTCCTCCCACAACTTCCACCAGAAAATATTACTTTCCAAGCGCTATCTAGTAGTCTAAAGTAAACACGGCTGCAAGCCTAGGTCTTCTGAGAGAGAGCATAAGATAGACAGTTATTGAAAAGGGACCTGAGAGAAATGTGATCCATTCAATTGGCAGTGGTGGATCGATGCGAGGCAAAAAATAGTGGGTTGGGGAGAAGGTGCTTCGCTCTACTCTGTTATGTCAATCACATAGGGTAGTGAACTGGGATAGAATGCTGGACCAGGAATTGATTCAAATTTTCCTTTTCATACTAACTATGTGATCATGAAAAAATTGCTTAAGCTCTCTGAGATGCAGTTCCTTTTCTGTAAAACCAAGGCCATACTACCTGCCTTTCTCACAGACCTCAACTGATAATGTATGTGTATGCATATATATATGTATATATATATATATATGTACATATATATAGCAAATTTTAAAGCTTGGTACATATGTCAGTTATTATTATATGTTTTGTTTGGTATCTCTTGTAATCACCCTTATCATTTCAGGAATTCCCTCTTAGCTGTTTGTAACCTAAGCACATCTTTAGGCATCTAAATGGTTAAAAAGAGTGTATATTAATAAATCAAACAACTTGTAGAGAGTCTTTTGGGGGCTGGGAGAATCTGTTTCATCATACAGGGTGCACTCAAAGTCTTAGTGCAGTTTTGAAAGCTAAACACTGCATTAAGATGCTTGGGACACAAAGCTTAAGCTCTTTGGGGAAAAGCCTCAATATACATTCAAGAGAGTACATTGTCATTTGAGTCACTGGCTTCTCCTTCACTCAGGCCTTCTCAGGAGGGTGGAAGTCTTTGTTCTTAATGCACGTGATCATTCTATGGTATCACTCACCTTTGCTGCATTGTTATAAAAATGATGTTTTAAAAGAAGGAGGTAAACATCTGGACTTAGATATATGACATCTGGATCCAGTGAACTGCTTTTGGCTGAAGGTGGGGCTTTGGGGATTCTATCACATAATCTAAAACATATGTATACCATAAAGTGTCAGTTTCCTTTTTTTTTGGAGGGGGGGCGGTCACTGGTTTTTAATTTTCCATTTCAGATCATTAAATGTTTTTTTTTTCCCATAAAGATAAGCCAATTTTGAATAAATAAGACTACTTAAACCCCTAAAAACTCATGTACTTTTTTGTAGTTATGGCCAAATGCCCAGTTTGTACAAATATTCTACACCCCTGAGAGGAGGTAGTATGTGGATTCTATCTTTCTAAAATTAGATGCATTTTCATACGAAATCTTTAACTACATTGTTGCTGAACATCCTATTATAATGTTCTGAAGTTATGTGTTACTGTACAGGGAAAGAAACGTTGGCAGTAGAGTTAGAGAACCCAGGTTCAAATCCCAGCTCCGCCTTCTACTATCTGCGTGACCCTGGAGAAGTTGCTTAAACACTCTGGGTCTCAATTTCCTCATCAATACAATGAGGTGATGGGACTCTGAGGTTCCTTTCAGCTCCAGTCTATCATCTTATGAGCCCAAAGCAAGGAACCACTAGGGTGAAAAATCCATGGTTTAAATTTGGCAAGACCTTAAAATAAGTACTTAATTGTTATAAATTTTAAACACTCTAACTAACTAACATTTAAATAGCTCTTACTATGTGTCAGGCACTATGTTAAGCAATTTATAATTATTATCTTATTTGATTCTAACAATAAGTTTGGGAGGTAAGTTGCTATTATTATCCCCATTTTACAGATGAGGAAATTGAAGCAAATTGAGGTTAAGTGAACTATCCAGTGCCACATATCTCGTAAGTGTATGAGACTGTGTTTGAACTCTTGACTCCAGGTACAATGCTTTATTTACTATACCATCTGGCTGGCCCTTGTAAGCTTTGATAAGTTTAATTTTTGTGGTTAACATTTTGAGAATGTGTTTAAAAATACACCTTTGGTTTACAACTAATACTTTTAAATCTTTGGCAGTTTCCTTCTTAAAATCCTCAGGGATTTTTGTAGCATAGGATCATGTGATCACAGATTCAAATCCAGAAAGGACCTTAGAGATCAGACCTAGTCCACCTTTTTCATTTTACAGATGAAGAAACGGGCCCAGAGACATAAAGTGACTTGCTAATGAGCACAGAGGTACCAAGTATCAAAGAAAAGATTCCAATTCATACCCTCTGGCTCCAAATGAAGCATCCTTTCCATTGTACTATCCTGCTCCCCTTATTATTCTATTATGTTATGTGCAGGTGATGCTACCCAATTGTTACTTAAAGTAACCTTAAGCCTTGAAAGCCAACAAGTATTTGTAACTGTGCAAATTGGATTAATAATGTACCTAGGGGCAGTTAATTAGACCTAGTAGAGCCAATCCTCAAGGCAAATAAACCAATCTAGTTACCACCACCTAGGACTCTGATCACAAGAGTCTTGGGCATAACAATGTGCCCACAAACCATCAGACTGACTTCTAGCTCAGATGCCTGCAGTCAGAGGGGAGAAATCTTTGTAGGGAAGGGGCTCACCTTCCTATCACCACCAGCAACAGCTGCTGACCAATTGCCACTAAGAGGCAGTTAGGCATGGTAGTCTTGGGAATGATGGCACTCTCTAGACCCCCAGTCCTACTTCCAGACAGCATGGCCCTCATTACCATCATCTGAGTAGGTTGGCCATTCCCACTAACTACTCTCCACAGGCAAGCAAGCCATTCTAGTTGAAATAGCTAAGTACCCTGAGGGAGAGATAGGGGCAGATTGTGCCAGGTAAGTCAAACCACATTAACCAACATCTCCCCTCATACCTATATGGAGAAATCCCAAGACCCTGATTCTGAGAGCCCTGACAGTTGGAATGCTTCCAGCCTGGTGCCCCCATCTATCATCTTGCGAAGCCTGCCCTGGGGGATGCAGCCTGGCCAACTTCTCCTGTAGGTACTATAGCTAAAGCTTCTGAAGGCCCAGAACAGAAAGTTTATCAGATTCCTTGCCAATGACAGATGTTCAACATCAGAAATGTTTGTCAGTGGAAATGACAATTAAAGAAATGACATCACCATCCACTTTGCCATCACACCCTATGGACCACCTTTCCATGTGACTTGCGCTGAAACCTTTCAAATATGTTTTCTCCCCCATTAGAATACGAGCTCCTTGAGAATAGGGACTATTTGACCATTCTGTTTTCCTCCCTAGCACTTAGTTCAGTGCTTAGTAAGTGTTTAATAAATGCTATATTCATTCATCCACACTAGCCTTTCTTACATGTAGGCAAGAGAGGCAGCAGTTTAGGGGGTATAATACTTAACCCTAAAATATCTCTCCGCATCTACCTGCCACAGTATTTGAAGTTCCTATAGCAATTTTATGTTCAAATGTGAATGTTACTTAGGAGTATGATTAGCCTTCATCAGCCTTCATGATATAAACTAGTTTATGTGATCACTTTCTAATAACACACAAGAAAAGTTCCCTTGGAGGAAGAAGACATTCCCTCTTTGTAGGGAAGAGAGAAGTAGGATAGATCCAGAGCTTTGAGAATTGATTGTCCACAGTGCAGGCCTCAATGGGAGTGGACAGAGGGGCTGTGTACCTAGGAGTGAGGATGCTGGTAGAAAGAATTTCTAGAACTACAACAGAGAAAACTTTTTACTTAAACCAGTACTATGTGGCAGTATGGCAAAGGTAATGTTTCTGTATGTGTATGGCTTTAAGTACAATGAGATCCACTGTTTCCCAGCTCATCACCCAGCAATCCACTAAAATATGACTGGATCCAATCAATTTAAGGCACTTAGGTTGTCAACAAATACTTATTAAGCAGTTTCTCTTGTCAAGTGACTTCCTCCATTGTATTCTAGAAGAATTCACTGGCCATGCCCAGTTAAAGGCTAGGGGTACAGCATCAATTCACCATGCATGAGCTAACTTACCAACCTACCAACTTTGTGCCATAATTTACTCTTGAATGAGGGAGACTATGATTATGAATCTTCCAGTCAGCATGCTTGTGACTAAGATGTGATTACGTAGGCCTCCAGATTTTGAGAATCTCTTCGCAAGGCCATTTTGGACAAGAGCCATTTCATTGTACTCTCCTTGTAATACTCAAAGTGCTATTTGGACAAATGAACACAGTAATAAGCAGCAATAATTTGAAGGCCAAAATAGCAACAGGGAAAAAGCTAGCACACTGACATCATCTCTAGAAAGGAGATTAGTTGTGGAATTCATCTCAGGGACCAGATTTAGATAAATGGAAAAGTGTATTTCCAGATGTTTTTTTTTTTTAAGTGGCAAAAAGAAGTATTCAGACAAATTCCCAGGGAATATAGTATTACATGGGAATATGTTATAATAGGAATATTATGTAACAAAAGAGCATCAGAGTTGATTAGCTAAGGTAAATTCCAGATTTAATAATTTACAGCCCATTTGCGGTGAATAAATATTGATTATTAATGCCATCTCCCGAAAATGGTAAAAATTCTATAGTGTCTGATTTTGGGGCTAGCCATTCGTATTATATCCCTCTTTCATGATGAACAGAGGTTTAGTTCAGCACAATATAAAGTTCTCATTATTTTTCTAACATGCTCAAAATCAATAGCTGTTTTTATTCATAGTTTTAGTGTTTTTACCAAGTACTGTGCACTGTCACACTTATCAACTGCTTATCTATAATAGCAGTCTTGTAATGCTTGTCAATAAATTAATTTGTATCTCCAGAAGTGATACTGATGTATTACTTTTCAGTTAAGATGCAGGTGTTCCTCAGCATATAGATTTTCCAAAGGAATTGCAAATATTAATAACCTTGTATTTATTAAAAAGAAAAGAATGGGCCTGTGGTGAGATAACTCCCTTCTTTCTAGTTTAAAAGAATTTTTTTTGAGACTACAAAGGTCAACAGAAACGTTCAGCCCAATAAAGACAGACTTTCTAGAAAATGAACCACAGGCCTGAGGGGTAAAGCACTTTTGTTGCTCAGCTTGTTCAATACACAAACTAAAAACAAGATTTTCTTCTTGTATTTGATTCCCAGATCTGCCACAACTCTGAGTCAAATATGCATGGATTGTGGACTGTATCCCACAGGTTGCTCATAAAATTGGGCAGGGGGCACAAAGTGGGAAGGGGACTTTAATTTTTCTTTATTCTTAGGGCTCACTAAAATGAGGAAACAATCCCCAGTGCTACTTCTAATTAGCTATAGGATCTTGGATGAATCACTTAACCTCAGTTTCCACGTCTGGAAAGGAAGGCATTAATCAGATTTAATGATTTCTGGGGTTCTATTTGACCCAGAATTTTTTATTTGCTCTTTTCTCAGTTTCTTATTCTTTTTTGTCAGCTTGACACAAATTAAACTAAGAACTCCTTTTTAAAAGTTCAAAAGGCTTTTCCCTCCTCCAGGATGAATAACTTGGAAATTGGGAGCTAAAATAGGAGTATGCAAACTTTAAAAAATGGAGTGCTATGGTTTCTACCTTTGCATAAATGGGGATTTGTTTTTGGGGAAAGAAAGCTTGCCAACTCTCAAGAGCAGGGGACATCCTGGTCATCATGTGAATACCTTCTATCTTCCAAAAACAAATGGAAACTCTTAGTGGACCAGCTGAAATAGCTTGTTGTTTAGTTGTTTCAGTTGTGTCTGATTATTTGTGACCTCATTTGAGATTTTCTTGGTAGAGATGTTGGAATGGTTGGCCATCTTCTCCTGTTCATTTTATAGATGAGGAAACTGGTACAAACAAGGATAAGTGACTTGCCCAGAGTCACACAGCTAGTAAGTGTCTGAAGCTAGATTTGAATTCATGAAGATGAGTCTTTCTGACTTGCAGCTTGGCATTCTATCCACAGTGCCACCAAGTTGCCTGAGTTGAGATACACAGGAAAATCCTAAAAGCTCTGCCTACAGATGGTGATGATGTTAACTAGCCTGTGGTCACTGATCCATGGATCATCTTTGGTACACTCATCATACTGATTCCTGAGTCCTGTTAGAGTCTTACCTCTGTAACAGTTTTATATAGACAAGAAAACAACTGCTATAATAAATTACATTGTCTATACTCATGTCTGTTCGTACTTCGCAGTAGTTTTTATAGATATCAATTAGTCCATCAACCAATGAGGATCAAAGTTCTTTTTATTTATTCAGCACTTTGATAATGCTAAGAAATAGAAAACAATCTCTGTTTAAACAGATTGGCATAGATAGAAAGAATTCAGAAATATCTCATGCTGATCAAGATTGAACTATGTCAGTGGTATTCTTTGACATGCATATGGGGGATCAGGCTGGTCTTTTCACAGTCAGAGAATTTGAGATTTGGAAAGAACTTCAGTGATTATCTGGCACAGCCCATGCATAAAAGAGGTAGCTTGGTGGTCCACTGGATACAGTAATGGTCATGGAGTTCGGAAAACCAGAGTTTACATTTAACCTCAGAGCCTTCCTAGTTATATGATCCTGGATAAGTCACTTATCTCTGTCTGCTCAGTTTTCTAAGGAAATTATAAAAAGGGGAAAACAGCATCTGCTTCACAGGACTATTGGAAGAATCGAATAAGATAACATTTTTGCCACATCACATCACTAACATATTGAGCTTGCAGTTCACTACAATATCTCCAGCACATACATCTTTTTCAGAACAACTACCACCCAACTATGCCTCTTTCATCTTGTATTTGTCAAGGTGATCTTCCTGTGGAAGAATGTCCTCTAGGGGATCCACAGACCTCTATACTCCAAGGAGATACAATTTTATCAATGTGGGTATTCCCCCCACACTTACAAGTTGCACTCACTTTTTAATTTAGTAGATAATCTTTTAGAATTGCAACCAAAAAAATCTCCTCCTACTCTGACTAGCCAGGTAATGAGTCTATCCCAGAGTTTATTTAGGCTTTTGCTGAGCAAGAGACATGTAGTTCATTAGTGGGCTCAACCCTGAAGCCTTTCCATCTTGAAAGAGTCTGCCAGTACTTGTATTCTCCCAGGATGGCTGGATCACCTCCACACCACAACCAGGCATCAGAACCTATTCTGATCTCGGCCACGTTAGGGGAGATGGTCTCTCCATGATGTGGGAAAAATACTATTAAACCATTTACATGTGAACAACAAAACTGAACCATGTCTATTAATTGTGTTATCTCCACCCTTCTAATCTACCAGGTAATAAGGGGCTGTGCTTAGTCGACAAAAATGTCCAGGAAGTGCAGCAGCTGTCCTGAACCTCCTGATCCAACATCTTTCAGTTACCCTTCTTACTACAGGTCAGCAGTTTCCCATCAGGAAACAAGCAATTTTTTTTTCTACTTTGGGAGAGGACAGGGAAGAGACTTTTCCCCATGCTCCTGGCAGAACTCATTTTTGTCATGTAGTAGGGAGAATTTAGCTCATTATTATGTAAATTAGTGCCTTTATCAATGAAAATTAATCCACAATCATTCTATTATATTATTAAATTAATACAGCTCTGTTTCTGCAAAATGCTACCTTTGAGATAAAAAATAATTGTGTACTAACTAGATTCAAACCCTGCCAAATTTTTTTGTGTGCTTTTGTTCCTAAAAGTTTCCTCTGGATGTCCTTTTTTTCCTCCCCACTTCCTGTCCCACTTGTTTATTGCTTCTATGTTCTGTGAAACAGCTGTTCTATCCCAATGGTGACTGCATTTCAGTGGTGAATGCTTACTTACATTTTTCTGGGAATGTTAGGAAGCTTAATTAATTTATGGGCACAAAGCACGTAGTGATCTTGAATGAAAATCAGTATGGGAAGACAAAGTAATGTTGTTTTGTGTTTATGTAATGTCATGTACTTCAAGAATGCTTTATTATTTTTTGGTGGGGGAGGGGGTCAGAGAATCTAGATCTATATCATCAGTATATGGAACTCCCCAATGTAAAAACTCCTGCATCAATGCAGACGGACAACTCATCTGTAACTTATGGTCTGTGAGAGTTGCCTGAGGCACTGATGTGGTTCCATGATTTGTCTAGGGTTATACAGCAATACTTCATGAGAGAAAAATGCCTAAAGAATAAAAAATATCTGAGTTTTCACTCCGATTTGTAGAGTCAAGGCATATAAGAGGGTTAGAGGACAAAATTATAGATGCGGAAACGGAAGAGACCCCAGGGGTCATTTAGTTCAAACCCCTCCTTTTACAAATGAGGAAACTGGGGTCCAGAGAGGTCCAATGATTTGTCCAAAGTCACACGAATATTAAGTGAATGAGATGAGATGTGAGCCCATGTGTTCTGATCCAGACCCAAAATTCTTTTCATTGTATAATGCTAAAGATTTCCCTTCTAGAGTCTAGACCTGGGTGTTAATTCACATCACCAGAGGTGCCTCTAGGCCTTTGGACAACTCAGGTCTACCTATGTATTCCTTCTCTCAGATTTTCAGAGTAGTGTCAGAGCCACAAAAATGGGGCTGGCTCAAAGCAAAATTAGCAAGTAGAGGCTTTGAAGCTCCTTTCCCACTTTCTTTTTTAGTCTACATACTTATCCCCCTCTCATCTCCTTTAATTAACCCTACAGCTTGTTTCTATAAGGACTTATGCTCATTTAGCTGCCAAAATTGCAAGGGATCTGATAAATCAGTTCCCTTTAGGTATTAAAATGTTACCTTGCCCCCTTTTCCCAGGGGAGAGTTGATTTTTAAAGGGGACCTCTTAAAGGAATGAATTGCTAATGGTGCAGTCATAGGCATTATAATAATCCATGAAGGGACTGGTGGGGCGGTCAGGAGGTAGGGGAAAGGGGGATGTTCTTGGTGCCTGTAACACATAAACAGCTATGTACTCTGGCTGATTGAGAGGCTGACCCTGCACAGAGCATGAAGGGTATTGACTTTTTCTTTAGACATGTGTGTAGAATCACATTGTGTTTTTAAGAAACATAAAAAAAGAAGAGAAACTATAATTCTTCTTTCAGTTTATTCTGGTGAATAAAAAAGAACAGGGTTCATCTGAATTCATCAAACACTGTATGGTTTAAAAATGATACTTTTGATGGGACAAGGAGCATTTGTAGCCTGGGCATCCTGAAACTTGCACCAAAGGCAATGCATAAGGATGACCTGAGCTCATTGTACCCATACCCCTTACCCTATCAAGGAATTCCCACTTACCTGACTCAAAGACTTTCAGATTACCCTTTTACTCTCTGTTTAAGCTTCTGAACTACCACACAAGACTTTATACTGATACTATGTTTCTACCTCTCTATTTTTTAAAAATACTTTTTCTCTTTTCATCGCTTATGAATACTCATTCGGACATGGATTCTAATGCCAACCTGATCCCCAATATAATGAACTCCACTATTCCTGGACTTTCTAACCAGCTTTTGATGCTTGACTTATCCTGACTACGTTGCTTTTGTACACCCTGCTTTAGACCTCTTGCTGTGTTCCTCCTCCTGACTCCCAGTCAGAGTCCAAATCCTTCAAATATGATAGTTTCACATGCCCACTTTAAGACCTTGAGTTATCCAGTATGGCACAGAATCACTTCAGGATGGAATTACTTAGGCATGAATTTAGGGTACAAAATAAATTGGAGTAGAATTTTCAGTCTTGGTCAAGAATATGTCAAATAGATAGATATAAAAATTAATACTACTACAGGATTGTGTAGTAGAAAGAGATTTAAGCAGTAGTCATGAGACTTATGGATTCACTAGGACTGAGGAAATGTTGCTTGGGGCCAAGACAGGAGTCTTTCCTCTGTTCAGAGTCTAACACTTCTGCTGCTGCCTCATAGCCTCCTCTGGTGAAAAGAACTCAGGCTACTGGTGTGCTAGCACCCCAAACCTTCTATCTTCTGCTTGGCACAGTGTATTCCTTGAGAAAAGTATGTGAGGAACAGGGACAGGCATCGTTCATAGGCCCCAAAGCGACCATTTCCATCTGTACAAGCATAAGGCATCTTCCATCTCCTACTGCCATGCCAGTCCAACCTTCCAACTGGGACATGGAGAATTTCCAGTGCAAAGAAGAACAAACTTCCCTTCTCCTTCAGGCCTCCCATTTCCTGCTGTACCTGTCCGTTGAGAGTAAAAGAGTGGCACCCTCTGTTTCATGATGGATATTCTTATACCTAGTCATACCCTTCACATTCCAGTGACTCTGAACACCTGCCAATTATCATTCAAACTTCACCCCCCACACCCCTACCTGCCGCCTAATTCCTCATTTCCATCTAGCTTAACCCTCCCAAAGTTTCATTCTAATTTTACTCAGTACTTGATGTCTGTTCTATAGGCAACACACTTCCTTTCATCTTAAATCTATTCTTCTCCCACACCTTCCATCTACTAGATTACTGAAATCTGGCTTTCCCCAATGACACAGCCTCCCTGGACATGTTTTCTAGTACTGGCTGCACTTTCACTCATTCTCTTCCACACTCTGAGATGGAGAATTTGGAATACTCCTTGCTCACCATTGCCAATTCCAGGTTCTCCCCTTTCCTCCTCTTCCTTTGAGGTTCATACTATTCATATCTATTACCAAATCAAAATTCTGGTAGCTTTTATCTATAGATCTTTAGGTCACTCCTCAATGAGTTTGATATCTGGCTTACAATTTTTCTCTCCTCCCTTCTCCTCCCCTCGTACTGAGGGACTTGAACATACATATTTGATTCTCCCTCAAATATGCTAATGACTTAGTTTCTGAACCTAATCAGTTTCCATGACTTACTCCTCCAACTCAGTCACTCCTCTAACTCAGCCACACCCAAAGATAGTCCTCCTCTCGATCTTGCCATCACCCACAAATGTACCACCTCCATGTTTGAGAGTTATGAAATGTTTTAATCTGACCATGATCTATTGGTTTTTCAGTTTTTCCCTAGCTTTTCTTATATAACCCTACCCTCCATCCTCACTGTGACCTCTAATCTCTTGGCTCCTCAATTCTTTCCCAGGCCATCTCTCCTGCACTGTCTCTTCTTCTTATCTTGGGTTCTTTTCGAATTTTGAATTTAATTCGACACTCTCCTCCTCTCTTGAATCTCTTGCTCTCTTATGATATCACTGATTATGCCCAGCTAAGCCTCAGCCTTGGATCAGTCCTATCTTTTGTTGCCTTTAGGCCAACACATGTTTGCAATCCCGTAGTGGGCTGGGTCCATTACAAATTTGTTACATAACCGCAATTGGGCCCTCCTTGCTCCACTATATCTCCCTTATTCTCTCCTTATCCTATTCTCTACAGTAGATGTTCCAAACCTTTTCAACTCTTTTCAACCTTCCCATAGCTCCCTTCCCCCTGACTCTCTTGTTTATATTTTAGAGAAAAAGAATTAAGTCCTTGGTTTCATGAACCCCCTCTTCTTTCCCACTTCCTTATTTCCTATGACTCAGATGCCTTCCACCACTGTTTCCTCCTTCACCCCTGTTTCACATAAGTGGGCTTACTACTTACCAAACTTAATTCTTCTACTTGTTCATCTTATCTCCTTCAACTGATTATCCCTTTTGTTTTCCCCACTCTTTCAATCTCTCCCTCTACATTGGTTTATTTTCTACTGCCTACAAACACTCTCATATCTCTTCTAACCTGAAAACTCCTCACCTGATCCTTCCGCTTTTTCTATCGTATATCTTTGCTTCCTTTTGTAGCTAGCTAAAATCCTCAAAAAAGCCATCTACAGTAGATACCTCCACTTTCTCTCCTCTCAATCTTTTCTTAATCACTTCCAATCTGGCATTGGACCTTATCAATCCACTGAAACTGCCCTCTTCAAAGTTGCTAATGATCTCTTAGTTGCCAAATCCAATGGCCTTTTTTCAATCCTCGTTCTCCTTGTCCTCTCTGCAGACTTTGACACTGGTGATCAATCTTTCTTGATGCTAGGTTTTTGGGAAACTACTTTCTCCTGGTTTTCCTCCTACCTGTCTGACCACTCCTCTGACTCCTTTTCTGGATCCTCCTCTAGATCACACCCTTTATCCCTAGTTGTCCCTCAGGCTTGTATTCTGGGCCCTCTTCTCTTCTCCCTCAAACCTACTTCAGTTGGTGATCTTATCAGTTCCTATGGATTAATTACCATCTCTAGGTTGATGATTCTCAAGTCTCCCTTTCCTGTCCCATTCTCTCAGCTGACCACCAATCTTGCATCTCTGGCTGCCTTTCAGACACTTCAAACTAGACGTCCAGTAGACATCTAACCCATGTCCAAAACAGAATTCATTACCTTTTCTCCTGAACTTTCTCATCTGCTCCACCCCAACTCCCTACCTGCCTTCCTTATTACAGTAGAGAGCAACACTATCCTCCCAGTCCCTCAAGCTCACAACTTAGCAGTCATCCTAGATTCCTCACTATTTCTCATCTCTCCCACCTCTACCCCCCATAGCCAATCTGTTGTCAAGGTCTGCTGATTTCACCTTTGCAACATCTCTTCAATATGCCCCCTACTGTCCTCTGATACTGCCACCGCTGGAACAGACTCTCATTGCTTCATGCCTTGATTACTGTAATAGCCAGCTGGTGGGTCTGCCTGCTTCAATTCTCTCCAAACTCCAATCTAGTCTCTGTTCAGCCACTAAAGTGATTTTCTTAAAACTCAGGTCTGATCATGTCATCTCCCCCCAAACCCCGCCCCCCCACTCAATAAATTCAATTACCTCCAGGGCAAATACAAAATTTTCTGTTTGACATTCAAAGTACTTCAAAAAACCCTATCCCCTTCTACCCCAGAATTTACTCTTCAATCCAGTAACACTGGCCTCCTACCTGTTCCATGAATAAGGTACTTTATATCTTCACTCTGAGCATTTTCTCTGGCTATCCTCCATGCCTGGAGCACTCTCCATCCTCTGCTCTGACTACTAGCCTCTCTGGCTTCCTTTAAGTCTCAGATAAAATCCTGTCTTCTACAGGAAGCTTACTAATTCTAGTGCTTTGCCTCTTGTTTTCTATTTATCCCATACATAGCTTGGGTTGTACATATTTGTTTGCATGTTGTTTCTCTCATTAGATTGTAAGGTCCTCAAGGGCATAGACCGTTTTTTCCCTCTTTTTGTACCCCCAGCACTTGGCACAATGCCTGGCATATACTAGGCACTTAAAAATATTGAACGAATTGAATTGTATTGGAATCTCAGCTTGGCTGATAACTATGTGTCTGTATGCTTGTACATACACATATATGTACACCCTGTCTGCAAATTCTTTGAGATAAGGATTTTTAACCCTGTCTTGTTCTTCACAACTAATACTCAGTTATGTGTCAATTACTAAATGAAACTATTACCTTTATATTCAGTACCTCATATAATTGCATATTAAATCAGCATGCATTAAAAGGTGAAAAGACCAACAAATGTGGCAAATACTTTCACCCTGGGTTCTATTCTTCTGATTAGTGAGCCTATAGCCAAGACCATTTAAAGAAGGACCCTGGCCACACTCACTTAAATCCCAGCTTGACTCTTTCTCCAGACTTTTTCATCTCCTCTCCAAAACTTTCCCCATCTGGTTGTCAGCTCACTTTCATGTTTTATATTCTACTATTAGAATATAAATTCTTTGAGAGCAATATATGTGTGTGGCATGTTGTATATTATGTATAATATAATATATGATATACTATGTATTGCATATCTACATATAATATTCTGTATTATATGTATGATATATATTACATGTAATGTATTATATATAACACATCATACACATACCCATATATATGCATGCATATATATTTATGTATGTATGCATGTATAAATTTTTGGCTGATGCATATTTTTTAGCAAGTTATCAAACATGAAAACTTTAACAGGGTTGATGGCTTGGTATGACTTTTTTGGGAAAGATATTATTCCAATAAAAATCTTTTCTACACCAAAAGCAAGAACAATGGAATGGAAAATAGAAAGCTATGTAAAACTCCATCTGGATCAAAGTTTGATCCATCTACTCCATAATCCATGGATTAGAATTTTTGCGTTGACTATAAATGTTTTTGAATGATGACAGTTAACAACAGATAAAGTCCTTGGTATCTGTGAATCCCTGACTACCACAGTCTTCAATTAGTGGGAAGACCAGTTTCATTAGAGTCCCATTATCTAGGTTTGGAATGGCCAGTCTTGCATTACAATAGATTCCTTCAATGCTGGTCATCTAGTAAAAGCTGGAAGACCACTGTAATAGCAAGTAAAATAGGATCTTTGGCTGTTTTCATCTGAGTATAATCAAGAAGTATACTGCCTCTATTTGAATGTGACTGAGAAGGATCTTTCCCACCCATTGATGGACCTGCCCATTGTGGGAAACTTGATTAGGGAAGTTGTTTTGTAGGAGGGTCTCAAGTACACTTTTTTTTTTTCTGTTGAGGCACTGGTTCGGAGGGTTATGCCCTCTGGCTCTAAAAAGTGTATAAATACTCTGAGGGTGAGGTTTTACTTCTTTGGGGCTTACTGACTAGAAGTGTTTGGCCAAAAGAGGACTCTGCCCCACCCCCGTCCCTCCCTCCCACTTTGAGAAACCCACATGTTCCTTCTGTGGTAAAGATGTATGTATGTTAATGGTCAGATATTTTGGAAATGTTTGTTGACTTAATTTCTCTGTATTTTCTTTGAAGTTTGGGGTGCTGACTCCCCTGAAATAGGTGAATGACATATGTGCTTGGTTAAAGAATTGATACATGTGCTCAATTAAAGTGATTGTTAACCCTTCAAAAGTTACCTTTCCTTTTATGAATGCAGATCTAAGAACCTGTGATAGCAGTTCCCCCTGTTAATGTTGGGGTGCTTACTATTACAACCACATGCCAGATATGTTTTGAGGGGATTCTTCCTTAGATACAGATTAGATTAGATGGTGTTCTCATTCTGAGACTATATTCCAATTCCCTGTTCAGAATTCACACTCTCATCTAGGTTCATACCCAACAAAGAGAATTATATTCTTGCTTCCCAGTGGCAAAGTGGTCGAACAAAAACACTTGTGGTTGGCTCATAGGTAAGCCCCTTCTCTAATATTTAGATACCCATTCACAAGGGATGATGGGGGCACATATGAAAAAGAAGTCTATTTACAGATGTAAAAGCAGAAAATTACACTATGAGCAAAGATAATGATGATGTGGAGCTGTATAAGGGACCAGCTCCTGGGCTTCCACAACCAGATTCCCTGCAGGGAATTATATCTGCCAAGGATCCGATGCCAGATTGAGATGTTGACATGACAAACATCTGGAGCCAACCATAATAGAGAAGAGGACACCATAAAGAGGCAGTCACAGGAGGAAGAATTAAATCCTTGAGCCTTGCCCCTTGGAGCTTTAGGGATATTGGTTCAGCAAGGAGGGGTATGTATCAAGGGGTTATGAGGCACAGAATCATGGCAATAAGAAACAAACCAATAGTCATGGTCCTTGCTGGTACTGGAGAGAATGGTACAGCAAGGCAACTTGAACCTATCCTTTGGTTATTGAGTCTTATGGATTTCATAGGATTAGAGGAAAGGTGATCTTAGTTTTTCTTGATACCTTACATAAAGAGAAGAGTTTCCTAATGGCTAAAGATATATAAGACAGTATTTATTTTTTGATGAATTAAATAAAACCTGTCCTATATTAAACATCTTGTAAGGCTAAGTACTTGTAAGGGGAGCCAAGGATCCTCTTTGGTGAGCAGAATTAGCCAGATGATGATGTTTCTAATGTTTCTTTTCACTGAATACAATCCAAATGTCCTATAAGAGACATGAGTCATATACAGTATTGATGCTCCCAAATCTTCATGGTGACATGAGCCTGAGAGATTTTGTGAGATACATGCATTGGAATTTTCTTAAACCTGTGTGTATGTGTATCTATGTCTTTTTACTCCATGTAAAATAGAGCTAGTTGGATGATGGAATGGATAGGGCATTGGACCTGGAGTCAGAAAGACATGAATTCAAATCTATCCAGAGACACCTATTAGCTATGTGACCCTTGGCAAGTCACTGCCTCAGTTTCTTCAACTGTAAAATGGGGATAATAATAGCACCTATCTCCCAGGGTTGCTAGGAGAATCAAATGAGACAATATTTGTAATGTGCCTAGCACAGTGACTGGTACATGGTAGGTGCTTAATAAATGTAGATTCCCTTATTCCCTTCATGTCAAAGGTAGCATTGGAAAAGAAAGATTACACTGGGGAGGTTGGGTACCCTTGTATAGGTGAGAGAAGTACTACCTAAATACTAACTGGTCACTTCATTTATAATTACTCTGGTACATCAGTTATTTTCCTTTTGGACATTCCACCAAATGTAGACATTGGTCACTTTCACAATTATGGAAGATGTAATATTTTCCTTTCCCTAGTAAACAATGGAAGGATGACAGAAATGTTTCTCTGATGATGTGTAACAAATGTTTATTTAATGTTTCTCCCTTTCCCAAAGACTAAACTTTCTAAGAAGTAGATGAATAATTTTCATTCAGGTTACACCTTTCCTTTTAGAGCATATATACAACTTTTTCTTCCAACTTTGGATTCTGTGACACAAATAAACTGTGCTAGTACCAAGAAACCCATAGATAGTCATTCGTATCAATACTTCTGTGTATCTATAGTTTGATCATTTTGAATACTCCTTTACCAGTGTAGATTGCGATTCATTTGCACCTTCTCATCCTGTGTAATTTGTGTCCTTCTCTTCCTATTAATTCTCCATAGAGAATCAACCTTATACAGTAGATAACTTCCTCTACTTCTTTTAATCTTTCATCCATCCTATCCCAACATTGTTTACCCACTTCTACTCTTTACTCTTTCAACATGATTGGCCCACTTCATTTTCCACTAATGTATATCCTTGATCATGTCTTTTAAATTGCTGAAGGTGAAAAGTTTTTGTTTGTCACGTTCTGCAACCTGCTTATACATACCAACTATCTTTCCATTGACTTTTGGGTCTCTTAAAATTGTGATAGTTCTTCTGAGATACTAATACCCCATAATTTACAACCATTTAGTATTATTGGGAGGAGACTGACATTAAGAGATGGCCTTTAGTTGCAGGAAATAACTTGGGATTGTTGAAAGCACTATGTAATTTCTTGAATGGCATGCAACCAAATTTCTTCTTTCTGTTTAATTGTGAATGCAAATCATTGCCCATTTGGAACAGCTATTGAAGACATAGATGTTGATGCAATAACTCAGTAGCTGGTCTTTCCATAACCTGGGTAATATGAATGCTTTGTAGATATTGTTTTTCCTATGCCATTGGGTAGACTGATCACTTTTAAGTAATTATGGATTTTACTGAGGAAACCCTAAAATGTTCCAGAGTTATGTTCAGTTCTGAACAATGCCATTTCAAAATAAAAGCATGTATAGAACCCCTTTCTCAATTAATAAAACCAAACCAAAGCAAACTCAAACCTTTTCCATTTGGATTCTGCATAGGAAATTCTGCAAGACACCAGTAAACATATTTTGTGAGACTATGTTTCCTCTTTTGATGCCTACATTAATGTTAATGCTGAGTAGGCCATTGAAAAGTTGTATCTGAGGGTACTTCTCTTTTAGAACCTTGTATCATCTTAATATAGGCATAAACAATCCTCTATTGAGTAAGCATTTTTAAAGTTGTACTTTTCTCTGGTGTATCAAATGCATTTTATCATCAACAAGCAATATATTCTCTCCCTTAGGAATTCCCACACTAGTGAAAGCAGAGGTCTAGACCAGGGATAGAAATATTATGGCCTGAGAGCCTCATCTGCTTCACTGTCTGTTTTTGTATACCTGGAGAGCTAAGAACGTTTCTCCATTTTGTTGTTGTTCAGTTGTTTCAGTTGTGTCCTACCCTTCATGACCTCATTTGGGATTTTCTTAGCAAAGAATACTGGAGTACAGGGGTGGGGATAGCCAAGGTGATGGAGAAAAGGCAGGGACTCACTTGAGCTCTCCCCCAAACCCCTCCAAACAACTTTAAATAATACCTCTAAATAAACTCTGAAGCAGCAGAACCTACAGAAGGATAGGGTGAAAAATTTTTCCAACCCAGGACAACTAGGTCAGCAGGAAAGGTCTGCTGCACCAGAGTGAGAATGGAGTACAGTTCAGCTGTGTGTTGAGCACCTACAAACCAGGAGCAGGTCTTGGAGGTGACTAAATCAGTGGCATCAGGAATATCAGGGGCAGTTTCTGAAGCTCTCAGCCCACAAGGGGGTCAGACAACTGGTCAGAAGGAGATTGCAGAAGTCCCTTTGCTGGCACCAGTGGCTGGGCTCTGTTGCGTTGCCCATACCTGGATCTGGGTCATAGTCTTGGGTCTCAGTCCCAGGGCAAGAAGGAGCACTAACATATCAGAGGTTATGGCTGCAAGGCAACTTAGACTCTAGTCACAGTTTCAAGGTAGAAAAAAATTCTTGTGGTCATTCACAGACCAGGAAAATAGTAAACATGCCTCTCCCAATGTCATACTACCTTGAAAGAACTAAAAACTTACAGGTGCCTAAAAGTATCTCTGAAAACAGCTGCACAGAACATTCTGAAGCTTAGGACAGTGCCTCTTTCACTCAGGAAGCAGAGCCCCACTTTAGCATAGAGTGAAAAGTCAAGAAATAGGTTGGAAAAATGAGCAAACAGCATTAAAAGATCCTGACTATAGGAAGTTACTATGGTGACAGGGAAGATCAAAACACACTCAGAAGAAGACAACAAAGTCAAAATTCCTACATCCAAAGCCTCAAAGAAAAATATGAATTGGTCTCAGACCATGAAAGAACCCAAAAAGGATTTTTAAAATCAAACATGAGAGGTAGAGGAAAAATTGGGAAGAAAAATGAGAGTGATGCAAGAAAATCAAACAAAGAGTCAGCAGCTTGGTGAAGGAAGCACACAGAAAATATGGAAGAAAATAATGCCTTAAAAAACAGAATAGGTCAAATGGTAAAAGAGGCACAAAATCCAATTCAATGATGCTGAAGTGGTTCATCATTTCCTTCTCCAGCTTATTTTACAGATGAGGAAATTGAGGCAAGCAAAGTTTAAGTGACTTGCCCAGGGTCATACAGCTGGCAAGTATCTTAAGTTGGGTTTGAATTTAGGACTTTCTGACTTGAGGCCTGGTGCTCCATCCACTGTACCACCTAGCTACCCCTCCATTTTTAACAATAAATGTAAAAACTAGTTTTAGTTCCCCAACTGTACAAAAATAGGTTCAGCCTTCAGGTTAGAATTTGATTACTCCTAATCTAGATTAAAATAAAGCAGTAGCAATAAACAACAGGATCTCAAACTCTCTATATTTCTCAATCAGCTAGGTGACTGTTTAGATATAGCCCATGGTAGAAAATTGTCTGCAAAAAAACTCTGCATGTTCTCTTTTCACGTGTCCATCAAGGATTTCTTCAATTCAATTAATTAAACAAAGATATATTAAATGGCCATTATTTATAAGACACTGAGTTCGACACTAGAGATACAAATAAAAAGCTGCCTTCAAGAAGTTTATATTTTAGTGGAGGAGAGCACAGTGTGGATAAAAAACGTGAGATAATTTGAAGCTAGAATGACTAATGATCCATTTTTTTTTTGATGGGGCATGATTAGAGAAAGTTTCACAGAGGAGGTGGTAATTGTGTTGCACCTTAAAGGAAGATAAGGTTTCTAAGAGGAATTGATGAGGAGGGAAAGACATTTCAAAAATGTAAGGAAGCATGTTCAAATGCATGGAGATGGGAGATGTAATATTGAACTTGAGGAAGTAGTAAGTAAGTAAGTAGTAAGTAAATTGGTAAGTAGTCCAATTTACTTGAACACAGAGAATGTCAAAAGGGACTAAGTAATGTAAAATAAGTCTGTAAAAATAAATTAGTGACTGTTTGTGGAGGAGCCCCTAAATGCCAAGCTAAACAGTTTGTATTTTATCCAAGAGATGTTAGAAAGTCACTGAAAATTTTTGAAAGTATTCAGATTTGTGGCTTGGGAAAGCATGTACAAAACCTTTTCATGCGAATTTTATGTACGTAAAGAGTTGTTAGGATAGCTGCAGAAGTTTTCCTCTAGACTAATGTACTTGCCACATACATAGAGGAGGAATGACAGGTGGATGAGCTAATTAATGCCCTTCTACATCCGCGTTCCATGGTCTGGAATCGCAGCTCAGAGTGCAGTCTTAGAGTGAGCCACCAGGTGGTACCCTGAGTTTAACCTAATAGTTGCATGATTTTTTCACTTGCCCTGCCTACCTGGATCTCTGTGAACACTCTAGAAAACTGAGCCTCCCATTGCTTGCTGAAGTTCCTCAAAATACAATCTAAGGTTTAAAATGTAAAAAGATCATCACCACGCAGATTTCCATAAATTTATCAAGATAGCTCATGAGCCCACTTCCCATAAAGATGCTTATATTCCTTGCCAATTCCATGTGTCACCAAAAGAAAAAAAAACATTTAGGTTAGAGTTTAGTTACTGAATTAATCAGAATTTATGAGACAAAGTGTTAAAACTCTTGGCCACTCCCTCATTCTGGAAAATATTTGCAAAACCTCCACTTCCCAATGACTAGTTTTCTTCCAGGTATTCCCAGTGAATACCCAAGTAATCTTTTAGGAGAGCAACACCTTATCCCCTACTTTGTACCATGTACTAGTACTAGTTACCATGTTTGGTAACTCCCTTAAGTTCTACAAGGAATATCATATATGTTATTTTCCCCTTACCCTTCATTTCTCTAGACATTCAACCTTTATCCCATCCAGCCACTCCTTTCTGGGAAGACTCCTCTCCCACCAACGTCTCGGTTTCTTTGCCATTAATAGGAGCTTAGGAATCATCAGGAGAGAAAAGGAAGCATCTGAAAATTAGAAGCTTGCTTATCATCAAATAATATTTATTGAGCACTCAGAGCCTCATGGTATCGTGCCAAGGAACATGCTGAACAAAAGATTACAGTGAAACTGAGTAGAGTTATTATAACTGAACAAGGGAAAGGGGATAATTGCTCAGTAACTCTGCAACAATTTCACATTCTAAGAAAAAAATATAATTCCATAAAAAATGCAATTTTTTTCTTTTGTAAGTTTTTTTTACATCTACATTCCTAGTGTATCCTCTTAATTTCAGAGAGAGAGAGACAGAGACAGAAAGACAGAGAGATGACAGGCTAGTTGAATCAAAAGCTGCAATTAAGCTTGATGGCAGAAGTATCAGCATTCTCAGATCTGCAAACATTTTCATTCTAATGGCAGAAAATGAAGAAGAATTAAGAAACTTCTTGATGAGGGTGGAAGAGGAGAATGTAAAAGTTGGTTTGAAACAACATAAAACCCCCCCAAAAGTAAGATCTTGACAACTGGTCCATCATTTCCTGGCAAACAGAGGGAGAAGAAATGGAAACAGTGTCAGATTTTATGTTCTTGGGCTCAAAGATCACTGCAGACAGCAACTACAGTCATGAAATTAAAAAACACTTCTTGGAAACAAAACTATGGGAAATTTGGACAGCATACTTAAAAACAGAGACATTACCATGCTAACAAAGGCCCATATAATAAAAGCTATGGTTTTTCTAATAGCAATGTATGGCTGTGAGAGTTGGACTATAAAGAAAGCTGAGCACTGCAGAATTGATGCTTTCGAATTGTGGTACTGGAGAAGACTTTTGAGAGTCCCTTGCACAGCCAGGAGTTCACATCAATCAATACTTAAAGAAATCAATTCAAATTATTCACTGAAAGGTCAAATACTGAACCTGAATCTTGAATACTTTGGCCCCTAATGAGATGAGACTTATTGAAAAAAGATCCTGCTATTGGGAAAGATTGAAGGTAAAAGGAAAAGAGGATGGTAGAGGATGGAGATGGATAGTGTCAAAGAAGCAATGAACATGAACTTGCAAAGACTTTGAGAGATAGTGCAGGATAGAAGTACTTGACCCAGGGTCATGAAGAGTTGAACATGACTGAACAACAACACCATTATCCATCTAGTAACCCAGATTAGAATCACCCAAGAAATGGTTCAGGGTAGTAGGTGAAAGGTGTTAAACAACAAGGGAAGCTACTATTTTCTGTTCAATTGTTGCCATCCTTTCAATACTCATCACAGACATTAGAATTGGAAGGGATTTTAGATGTCATGTAATTCAACTTCTTTGTTTTATATACAGGCAAAAGAAGATCCAGAGAGGTAAAATGATTTACCAAAGGCTAAACAATGAATCAGTGGCAGTTATGGGACTAAAACATAAGTCCCTTGATTCCCAGCTTGGGGCTCTTTCTCCTAGATCACAAAATTCATCCATTTATAATATTGCAAAGCTGAAGAGACTTTCAAAACCCCTTGCCAAATGGATAATTTCTTCTCCAACATCCTCAACAAGTGGTCAAGTAACATCAACTTGATCACATCAAAAAGGTCACCACCTCCCAAGGCAGTCCTTTCCAGTTTTGGACAGTATTAATTGTTAGGCAGTCTTTATGTTGACCTGAGGTCTCAACAGAATAGCCTCACCAGCCCATGCAACAAAATGTGACAAAACAAAATAAAACAAATGACAATAACAAAAACTTAAAACTCCCAGAATCATGATGGATTAGGAACAGTTTACTCTAGTTGGAGACCAGATTATTGAATAATGTTCTGGTTTAGTCATTTTCCAGTTGCGTCTGACTCTTTGTGACCTCATTTAGGGCTTTCATGGCAAAGAAAACTGGAGTGGTTTGCCATTTCCTTCTCTAGCTCATTTTACAGATGAGGAAACTGAGGCAAACAGAGCTAAGTGACTTGCCCAGAATCATGCAGCTTGTGTCAGAGACCAGATTTGAACTCAAGGAGATGAGTATTCTGAACTTCAGGCCAGGCAACTCTCTCCATTTCACCACCTCCAACTATACCTAGTGATTATGATATACTTTATAGGCCAAGGGAAGGTTGAATCTTTCTGGGGTAGGGGAGTATTATAATAGTAGTCCATTGAGGAGTTATATATCAATCAATACAGAAACGTTAGAATTTTCATTCTTATGGCCACCTGGAGTAACTCCACTTCTGTTTCACACTGGCCATGCTCCTAATTTCGTTTTGTTTCATTTTGTTGTATGGGCTGATGAGGCTATTCTATTGAGACATCAGGTCAACATAAGGACTTCCTAACAATTAATACTGTCCCAAACTGGAAAGGATTGCCTTGGGAGGTGGTGACCTTTTTGACATGATCAATGCTAACACTAAAGATGTCCTGCATGCAGAAGCTATAATAAAGTACCAAGCTCAAATTGACCTTAGAGCAAATTCAGTGGTAGTAGTGGGGTACAAGGGCATGGCATCACTATGAATAGTCTTATCTTGAGTACACCAGGAAGGGGTGTCCTATTCCCTAGAGTGTCATAATCCATGCCCCCACAAGGAATAGGAAGAGAAAGAAGGTATGCTCTGGCAGAGGACTACATTAAGAGGATATGGGGTGGGAGGACATTAGCCAG
Source organism: Notamacropus eugenii (assembly GCF_028372415.1). Lineage (NCBI taxonomy): Eukaryota > Metazoa > Chordata > Mammalia > Diprotodontia > Macropodidae > Notamacropus > Notamacropus eugenii. The sequence goes on along the minus strand of NC_092875.1, from coordinate 358,760,062 downwards.
AGTAGCTGCTTCCTAAGTTACTGAAGGTCAACAAGGTACAGCATGCCTTCCAACCCTGGATGTTGATGGAACAAAGCACAACTCATTCTACACTATGATAAGAATTTTCCTATGTCCTTGATTGTACAGTTCATTATTTACTTTTGCCATCCCTTTGATCAATTTTTTTCTCATTTGTCTTGAAATCTCCCTTGATTCATGCCTTCCCACTCCTTTTGGTGTCAGTTGCCCCTCAGGACCTCTGATTCTCTTTCTCTTGAGCTAGAAAAATTAGTCTCCCTAAGCTCCAAATTTCTGCTGATTATACCTATTGTAAGACCCCCTTTCTGCCTTTATAGAATATCTTTCCTCTCCTTTAAAAATTTTCATTAGTGTCCCACCACTGAGAAATGATTCCCCCCACCCCCATATTTTTCAATCCCTTCCTTTGCCTCCTTGCCCATTTCCTTGTAGGATCTCTTCTTCCTGAGATATTTGGTTAGTCTTTGACTTGATTAGAGTGCATCATATTTTTTCTTCTTCCCTTTTCCTCTTTTATGAGCCCTTCCATTTTTAAATTAGTCCAGCAAATTACATATATATGAGTGTATGTATGTCTATATAAAAGATTCACTTGTAGGTTGGGTGTTACATTTAGTCCATGACATATCAAATCTGTTTTTCTACCATTAATTCTATTTGACATCTACTGACTCATGTTCCAAAGACATTACTTAATGGTTTCTCTGTTATTTCATTTTTGTTTACCCTTTTTTATTTCTATTGTTTGGGGTGTTTGAGAAGCAAACAATTTCTTCAGGTCTGGTTGTTCTTTCCAGGAATGTTCTGAAAGCACTTTACTTATCAAACATCCATCTTTTTTTCCCCCAATTTATGATTTGGCTCAAGTTTTCAGGATAGGTCACTTTGGACAGTATCTTGAGCTTCTTTTTTCTCTGGAATACATTACTCCATTCCCTCCTGAGTTTTGTGGTGGGTGCAGGGTACTATCATGTAATTTAAATCTTCTTTCTGAAGTCCTTTCTTTTTGTCCTTTGCAGAATTTGTCAGTGTAATTATTACATTTAACAACCATGTATCTTGGTGTTTGAAGCAAAGGATTGGTTTTTCTTCTTTTCCCTTCTGGGGTGCTCTTGTATTCTTTTGATTGGCACTTGATCTTATGTGTTCAGAAGTTCTGGATACATACTTTTTGTGTTATAGTGTTCAGTTTTTCCTTTTTTATTTGTTTTTGTGGGTTTTTTTTTTTACTTTTTGTCTTATGCTTAAGCCATTCCTACACATCTAATGTATTTTGCATGTATGGAGATCATGTTTTCTTAAATTTTATTGCTTTTTGCTTTTTCTAGATTGTCTTCCATTTCTATATATTTACATTCCCAATCACTTCTCTTCTCTTTTGTTTCTTTTGTGAGACTTGCTATTGTGGATTCAAGAGTTATCTATTCTGCTAATTATTTCTCCTTTTCATGCCATACATTCTGCTTTCATAATTCTTATTTCTCTTTTAAACCATTAAGGAAATTCTTGCTATGTTTTCACATTCTTTTGGGAATACATAGGATCCTCTGCCTCATCAGGTAAAGATTCATTTTCATTCATCTTGTGATTGTAGATAATTGAATTCTTTTACCTTATCTCAAGACCATATTCCCTTCTGCTATTGTCTTTCCTGCTGGTTTATCTGCTTAGGTTGAAGGTTTTAAATGCAATTTTTTCCATCCTGAGATTTCTGGTTATTTCTGGGGGTTTTTTCTTTATGCTTATTTTCTGACTCCTTCCTTTTGATGGCTGTTTCCCTGGGGACTGGATTTCAAAGGCTCTTAACCTCTTTTTTCCATGCTGGACCACTCATGGTTCATCAGTTTCAGTCTCTGCTCCAAGAGACTCCTGTGGAAAGTGAACTACTCCCAATTGAATTCTGGGATCTTTCTCTTGGGCTTGGTAGAATGTCATATAGTCCTATGTATTCTGCCCCCCCTTTCCTATCCATTCCATTACTTCTCTTCCTTCATTCTATAGCTAAACTTGATTGTTAAACAGATTCTTGCCACACTGCTATCTCAGTTGAAATAAATTTCTTCTCTTTGTATCTCCATGATGCTGAAAGAAGGAAGGGGTTGGGGAGGAGAGTCAGAATGTAAAGTTGAGTTCTATTTTAAGTACTGGTTTTACTAACTCAGCCCTCCAGCCAGGAGCATTGTGGGTCATGGGAGAACATGAACATGTTAGGAGTTAAGGACTATCTTTTATGTGTTGTTAGAATTTTGAGTTTTTAACCTTGTTTGTATTTTTGTCATCCTTAGCCTTTGAATACAACTGAAATTGATTTATCTCTCTGCATAATTCCTATTTTAGAGTGATTGGAGAAGTCCAGAAAATTAGAGAAATGTCTAGTCCTCCATCTTTTTAGTCATATGACCACCAGTGTCTACTGTGTGGTTTCCAAGTGACAAACCCTAATTCATACCAACCTAAAATCAATTATTCTGGTAAAAAGATGTACAGATCAATACAAACATGATAGGCAAAGATCTAGCAACCAACACATTAAATGTCTACAATGATGATGAACTACTTTGTAGAAAAATCACTAGATGAAATATTATTGCAAATGTGAATTTATTGTTATTGGGTATTTATAACATGTATTTTTTCAGATAAAATGCATCATAGTAATATTTTGATGTCTGAATCATGTTTATTTTTAGCCAATGGAAGTAATACAAGGAAATTGTTTTAGGCAAGTTGAGAATACTATGTGGAATACTGTGAACCAATATGATGCTAATTTAGTTGATGACAGTATGAGTATGGAACTCCTTGGGAAGCCTGATTTCTAATCTGAAACATAAGCTGAGTCTTTGTTATTTAAGAAGATAATGATTTGAGGGAGAACTTGGCGACATAATTCTCTGTGGGAATCCATATGCAGGCATTGATTGCATCAGGGAATAAGAAACAAATGACTTGGCCTTGCAATATGAATTTCATATTTGGCATATATTTATTTGCTTGGGAAACAGTGTTCTGGAAGAATGTTTTCTAAGAGGGAGAAAAAAAAAAACCTTTTAATCTCATCAGAAGCAGTACCTTCATTGCACCTGGAACTTCAAGCCAGAGCCTGCCCTCTCATTAGATGTTCTACTTCAAAGGCTTAAGGGGTCCTTGGGCTGGTTTACAGAGCTCTTTTGAATCATGGGCCTCCTCCTACAAGAAAAATATCTAGCTTCCCAAGACCAGGAAGCAAAATGAGTTTTCCTTGAAGAATGGATAAATTTACACATACAATATGAAAAATCCTTTAATTTGAGGAAAAGGGTGTTCTATGCAGGATTGTAGGATCATAAGTTTAGCACTAGAAGGGACCTTAGTGGCCATCAAGTTTAACCCTTTTATTTCGCCTAAATGACTTGTTCAGGGTCACAACCTAGTAAGTGTCTGAGGCAGGTTATATATACATACATGTAAGCATGCACATATATGTATACCACATAAACATACACACATACATATATATTATGGAGTATTCCAGAAGGACTAGCGCCTCTGGTGTGAGGGCTTGCTGAGCCTTTTGCAGGGTTACCCATCTACCTTTGGTGTCCCCTTCACCCAACTCTCACCTGTGACTCCAAGAAGCTGGAGCATGCATCTTAGCAGAGGTGCTAAGCCATGTTGAGAGTAACCAAGGGGTGAGTTAGGAAGATGTCTATTCCTAGCATGTGAAGACTTTCCTTGGTGGAATGGGTGCATGAGAATAATTTGTTCTAGCCATGAAGGTGGCTGAAGCAAGTGCTATGGTTTGCTTAGAGCTTGGTCAGACATTGAAGATGCCAAGGTCATCCACCGCATCCTGAGTTACCAGTTATCTTGACTTTTGTCTTACCATTGGACTTTGATGACTCTGGAAGGGAATGAAGCTGATGACTTTGTATAACTGCCTCACTTCAGTTCACTTGAAAGTCGACAACATTCACACCCCAACATCATGACATCATTGGTCCTCTTTGAAAATGAAGTACAGACAAATACATATATATATATGTATATGTGTGTTACACACATACATATATGTATACATATAATTATCTCTATATATGTATATATAAATAAAAAAGCATATGACTGTGTATATCTATCTGTGTGTGTGTTTGTCCTTCATTGCTGAAGAAGACCATGCCATCAGAGAAATAATGACATGATGTGCATTTGACTTTGTTTTGAGTGAAGGAGGGCTGATCTATCTACCTATGTATATCAACATTTAAAGAATAATAGGATTTATGACTTTAAAGTGAAGTTTGAATTTCCTTCTAAAATTTATACTCAGAAACATTAACATGTGATATTTATAGTAGATATTCAATAGATACTTCTTGAATGAACGAATGACTATATGACTATAATCTATTCTCCTGCCATCAGGCAAAGATGGAAAATTGTTCATAGGTGTAAATTTTGATTTAGCTACCCCTCTTTGAAAGAGAATCTATTAATAAGGAGAAGCTATTAGGAGAAATCCTTTCTGAAAATTGTTTAGGGGCATGTTTTCTTGTATAAATTTGTTTTTTGCTGCTTCTACTATTAAGTAAGCTTCTTGAGGGCAGGGACTTCTTTTGCCTTCTATTGAGTCCCCAATATTTAGCCGAGTGGCTGGCACATAGTAAATACTTAATATATATACTTTTTGTTGTTGATTTGTAGTGAAAAGTGTGCTGGATTTGGAATCAAAAGATGTGAGCTGTTTAGCCTGACTCTTTCATGTACTTCCTGTTTGATTTTGGGAAACTCACTTAAAATCTCTGCATCTCATTTTTGTCATTTGTATAATAAGAGAGTTAGCCTAGATGATATGGAAGGTCTGTTATATATCTAAATACTATTTTCCAATAAATGAAAGAGAGCAATTTTTTTTCTTTGTTTTGGTCAAGAATAAAATATTCATTGATTTCAACAAGTTTATACAATGTCCATAGTGTGTGGGGCATTGTGAAAGGCCCTGAGGGAAATATAAAATTTAGATAAAATGCACCTCTGCTCTCACAGAGCTTGTAGCATGGTAGGTTCTTCCACCTAATGGTTAACCCAAGGCCCTCATGCTATCATATGAACCACTCTTGACCCCATTTTCCATTTTTTGAACACTTGGAGCTATTGTTCACTCTTCCTTCTACCTGAGGTTTCATATATAATAATTTACTAAGTCATGTGAATTCCATGTCTTTCCCACAACAACAATCATCTTCATGCCCTTCTATTTATGCCCACCAATCCCTTCCTAAGAGAGTTTCTCATTATGACCTGCCTAGACCATATTACAACACCCTCCTAACATATTTTCCTGTTTCTATCCTTTACCTGCCTCCAATTCATCCTTCATAATGCTGACAGACTTTAAATGGAAAGATCTTTCCCATTCATTAATAGGCCCATGTGAACTGCTTAAATCACCTGGAAGTCTAAGTTATGTGTGGTGGTATATCAGTAAGCACCCTGACATACAGAGGCAGGCCTGCGATTTATCACAGGTTCTCAGATCTGCATTTATAAAAGGAAAGGTAACTTTGAGAGGTCAATAATCACTAATTACATTCAACATACAGGGACCAACAGACAGGCTTCCAGTTTTCTGACCATTGCATACATACATAGTTACCAGAGAGTGAAGCACCATCAGGGTTTTCAAAGCTGGGGTGGGTGGGTGGGGACTGCTTAGCTGCTTCCCAGAGTCTCCAAACCGTCTTTCAAAACTAAGCCCCAAAGCAAAGCCTCCCCCAGAGTATACATACTCTTTTCAGAGCCAGAGGGCAGGTCCCCTCCTGACCCAGTGCCTCATTAGCCATCAGCAAAAGGTGTGGACCTTCATAGAAAACAAGCCTCCCCTAGTCAAGCCTCCCTCAATAGCCCCACTTGAGGCCTATCAATGGATGGAGAAGCTTTTTTAAAATTTAATTAATTTATTTGTTTTCAGTTTTCAACAATCAGTTCCATAAGTCCTAAATTTTATCCCCTTCTCTCTCCCCTCCCTTCCTCTCCCTTCCCTCTGTGAGATGGCATGCAATCTTACATAAGTTCTATGTATACATTCTTATTAAATACATTTTTGCATTTTGTCATGTTGTGTAGAAGAATTAAAACCAATGGGAGAAACCATGAGAAAAACAAAACATAATACAAGAGAAAAGAATTTGCTTCATTCTGCGTTTCAATTCCATAGTTCTTTCTGTGGATGTGGATGGCATTTTGCCGCAAGTCCTTTGGGGATGTTTTAGGTCCTTGCATTGCTGTGAAGGGCTTAGTTTATCAGAAAAAATCCCCCAACACTGTCGCTGTTACTGTGTATAAAGTTCTCCTGGTTCTGCTCATTTCACTCAGCATCAGTTCATATAAGTCTTTTCAGGTTTTTCTGAAGTCCAACTGTTCAACATTTCTTATTGCATAATAGTATTCCATTGCATTCATATACTACAACTTGTTCAGCTATTCCACAGTTAATGGGCATTCCCTTGATTTCCAGTTCTTGGCCACCACAAAAAGAGCTGCTATAAATATTTTTGTACGTGTGGGACATTTTCCCATTTTTATGATCTCTTTGGGATATAGCCCTAGAAGCAGTATTGCTGGGTCAAAGGTTATGTGAATTTTTGTAGCCTTTTAACTCCCATTACAGCTGAGAGGAATTTGCTGAATGAGTGGAACAGGAAGGGTGGAGCAGAACTGGGAGTAAGTTAGTGAGATGGGTCAGGGTGGAAGGAGAGAGGATACTGGCTGGCAGGCACAGCAAGGCTCTTTAGTATTTGCTTTTGGGAAGCGGGGGGAAGGGTGTAATTTGGGAATGTCTTTGTCCCCAACAGTGCTAATATACATTGACTTCTTGGCTACTATGAAGGATTTGGCTTTTTGGCTCTAGGATTTGACTTTATGGTGTCTGAATAAATGTTTTTCTTCTGTTTTCTGTATGGAGAGTCTTTCAATCTTTAAGAATGAGAACTATGCTGGCATATTCATAGCCATCCTCAGTACTGTGAGTATTGCCTAGGGGATACATAGACTGATATCTAAACCTAGATAATGACATCATTCCTCTTCCCTAAACCCTTCAGTAGCTCCCTATACCTCTGACACAAACACTATTAACAATTCTATGACCTGCAGGAATACATGATGCTTGAGACCTATCCTACAGCTTTTTCTCTCCTTGATAGATACTTGATTGGAATCTTTGACTGGGGCATCTATGATTAAAAGTAAAAAAGACTGGTTCCCTAAGAGATTCTTTTCCTCATTTCTCATCCTTCTCTTGGATGCCAAAGTAAGAAACCAAACTTGAGACCTGGGCTACCTCTCACCAAAGAAGCAGTTCTTTGGTCATTGTCATGGAAAGTAACCTGCATAGAAGTCAAAAGAATTCCCTTCGTTGTGCTAAGCCCTGAAACAATACAAAGCCTTCTAGTGAAATCCTTAGCAGTGAAAAAGAGATTGTTGTAATAACACATGTTGGAAGAACAAAGTGAATATAAGACACATACAGTATACCCAGATTTTAATGTGCAGCTAAATCAACAAGCTGCAAATTTAGTCCATCTGCATGTACATTTTGGATAGCTGATACAAATGGATGGGGATTTGGACCACGAATGTAATATAGGGCAGATTTGGTGTAGTTTATTTTTGTGAAATTACACAATAGTTATAAATTTTTCACAGCTATAGAAACCCATCACTTTAGCATTAACATTCCCTGGTGATGTCATATGGCTATAAGATGTAGAGTTGGGAAAAATAAAAAATTCAGGTAACCTAAAGGACAGTGGAAAGGGGGAAGAAGGAAGCTATACCATATTACCGATAGACCAAGAGATTAAAATGATATGCAAGATATTACGAAGGGCATGTATGACTCAAAGAAAAGATAGAGCAATTAAGAGAAAAAAAAAAGAGTAAGAGAAAAATGGTAAGCCTGATTATGGGAACACATGCACACTGGTTCACTGTTGGTGAAGCTGGGAAGTGATCCAACAATTATAGAGCTAAATTTGAAATTATGCAAGAAAAATGACTAAACACGTCATATGCTTTCACCCAGCTATCCTACTACCCCAAGAAAATCAAATACAGAATGATTCAATAGATATCAAAATATTGATAGCAGCACTCTTTGTTATAGCAAAAATTTCAAAATAAAGTGAATGTCCATCAATTTAGGGAACAGCTAAAAAACTATGATGAATGAATGAAAGGAATATTATTGAATTTTAAGAAATGACAAGTATATAGAATTCAGAGAAATGTGGATTTGTATGAAATTACACAGAAGAAAATATGTAGAACAAAAGAACAACTCGCACAGCAACTAAACAATGTAACTAGAAAGGTCACTAGAAGGAAGTGAGATGTTAAGCAATGAAAACTAGTGAATGTCCTAGAGAAGAGATAATGAAACACAGCTCCTCTTTAAGACTAGAGGTGGAAGACTAAGAATATTGTATACAATGTCAGATAAAGGTTTCTGTAGCAGAAACTTTTGCTGCATTATTTTACTTTGTCACAAGAGAGAGTACAGTTTGCTAGAGCTGTATGAAAATGAATGTGATGTAAAGGCAAGGCATCAATAAAGTGTAATTTAGTAAAACAAATTTGCTTGAAAATATCAAAGAAAAAGAAATTGAAGGACAAGAGTAGCTCATTGGTATCCTAGAGATTTTAAAAGAATAAGAGAAAGGGCCTCAACTATATTGGCTCTCAGTTCTCTACCATGCCACAGGAGCCTTCTCACTTTGAAATATCACTCTGTCCCTCCAGTCCCTTCCTCTGATCGATCAGTTCATTTTGGAAAGTACCCTGACCACCTTTGCTTATCCAGATTTTCCCCTTTTGGATCCCTTCTTACTTTTTTTGCCTTTAAAAAATGTCCTTCTGGATAGTTGCCAATCCATGCACACCTTATTGAGGGTGAATCCCAGCTTTGGGCAGGGGCTTAGGGGAGGCAGAACATGATTTGGTTGCGTCAAGTGCATATGGATCAGAGCCACTGCTTTGTACTAGGTCTATAAAAGGAAACATGGAGTTTCCAGTTGAAGTTGGGTAATTGGGGCAAGAGAACCTCGGTTGAATTAAGAGCAGATGTGGGTTCCAGTCTTTGGGGAGAAGCCTAGATATCCACACAGCCTCTCCTCAGAGAGATGTTATAATGGCAGCCTTGGCAAAGCAGGGCCAGAGATACATTGTAATAGTTTAAAGGCTCTACCACATAGTCCAGGCTCCTGGATAGAGGAGGAAAGATTTCTTAGAAAATGCCAAATACACAGACAGTTCCCAAATTGAGTTTTCTACGTAGAAGAGTGGGGATTTTCTTGATAATGACAGCTTCCTGGAGAGTTTGGCAACCCAGGCTCCTAGAGGGAGAAGGTGGAGTACCCAAACAACGCCAGCCCCTTAGACTGAAAAGGATCCTTGGACCCACATGAGAGAAGTGGGTGGTGGACAGTGTGCATATCTTGGAGAGAGAAGGACTGATTAAATAATCCTAGAGTTGAAAGATCAATAAAGAACTGAACTATACTATGGAGAAACAAACAAACAAACAAAAATGTCCTTAGCACTTAGCACAGTGTGAACACTTAAATATTTGTTGACTGACTGACTGTCTCCAAATTTATGTTTCCACCATATCCCTGGGCTAGTTAACTCTAGCTATTTTAAGCTTGTTTTCGTGGCTTGTCTTTTCCAGTTAGAATCTAAGTTCCTTGAGGGAAGGAACTGTCTTTTTTTTTTTCTTGTATTTATATCCCCAGTATTTAATATAGTATCTGGCACATAGTAAGCCTTTAATAACTACTATTGACTTGACTGGGGCCCTGCCCTGCCACCTTGGGTTTCTGGGCTGGCTTAGGGTGGTTATCTTTTTATTTTTGTCTCTGCTTCTTTCCTGGAGCAAAACTAAAATGAAACATCTCCAACAAATGTAAGGCGGGAAGGTGATTCCATATTTTACCCCCAGTTAATGGAATGTAATTAGTGTAAAGGGGACAGCTAGTAGATAGAACACTGGATTTGGAGTCAGGAAGACCTAAGTTCAAATCCAGCCTCAGGTACTTACTAGCTGTGTGATCCTGGAAAAGTCACTTCATAAACTGTGTTTGCCTCAGTTTCCTCATCTGTAGAATGAGCTGGAGAAGGAAATTGACAAACTACTCCAGCATTTTTGCCAAGAAGACCTCAGAAGAGGTCATGAAGAGTCAGATATGATATATAGTTATAAGAGCATAGCAAAGATTTAAATGTCAGTGGTTCATGCTTATGATTTCCCAATTAGGTATGAACCTCTTTACTTGGGACAAACAGAAAACAGAGAATTGGCTGACTAAATGTCATGGCTGAACCTCTGAGATTTTGAAAGTTCAGCAGAAGTCATTCTAGTAGTGATCAATCTAATGGTAGAGTTACTCTAGCCAAATTACTGAGAAAGAATCAGTTGGGTAAGGGAGGGATTATATCCCCTCTCCCTAACTAGGAGGCTGTGTAAGTTCAGAGAGTGTAATATACATGAGAGACATCAGAGATCCCACCAGTAGGCATTGGTTGATAGCAATGTCTCCAGAAGCCTTTAGTATTGGCATCTTCTGATCAGGGCTTGAGAGACACCAAGGACTAAGCATATCAAGGAAAGAAAGCTTCAGTGCTCTGCAATCAGTAAGACAGTCAAAAAAGCATTTATGAAACACCTACTGTGTGCCACTCATTGTGCTCATCACTTTTACAAATATTATTTGATCCTCACAACAACCCTTTGAAGCAGGTGCCTCATTTTATCCTCATTTTGCAGTTGAGGAAACTGAGGCAAATGGAGGTTTAAGTTACTTGCTCATGGTCACACAGTTAGTAAGAGTATGAGAACAGATTTGAATTCTGTCCTTCCTCATTCCATGCCCAATGCTCTATCTTCTGTACCTCCAGCTGCCCCCAAAGATGGAGTTTTAGGGAAGTCAAAGAAGGTAGGAGATAGAAATGAGGAGGGAGGGAGTTTCAGGCATGAAGGATAGCCAATGAAAATGCTCACACATCACCCCAGCAACTTTCTGGAGTATCTTGTTCAAGGAAAAGCAAGGAGGCTAGTGTCACTGGATTACAAAATATTTGGGGCATAGTAGGAGGAGACCAAGTTGCAAAGGAGTTTGAATGCCAGAGTATACCCAGCAGAGAGCTACAGCTAAGGGGTACTTCATAAGGATCCTATGAAGGAGGAAAGCTATTTCCAATAAACAGGAGCTATGACTTTACCCTTTGGCCACATCTACTCCCTAAATTTGAGCAAACGCTTCTAAGGCACCTTGTGGATGTAATGTCTTAGTGTGTCCCTGGCTTAGGGGGATTGTTTCTGTAACTGTCCTTATTATACTCGCTTATGCTCTTTCAAAAAGCCAATCAAATCTATCTGATAATCAAGATAAAGCACACTAGATGGGCGCTCATGTAAAATAGTACCCAAAAATATCAACACCTCAGGTTTATCCTTAGAACTTTGAGTAAAGAACTAGTCAGCTCCCTTTTGGCAGCCTCACCAATGTGATTGGGAATTGGGAAAAGTAACCCTAGTGGGGATACCACACAAAGTTTAAATGTGGTTTATTTATAGGGTTTCCTTATATGTGGATAACAAGTTTTCTCTTCCACAAAGTTAACCAATATGCAATACAGATATCAGGTATGGGATAGTTTTTTTATATCCTGCCTCCAAAGAAAACACTTAAAACTCATATGTCAACAAGAACAAATACGAAATATAGGAATCATTCAAATAGTTTATTATATTCATTCCTTTACCTCTTTTGGAAAGTACAGACATTTTGTGGAACTGATGAACAAATACATCTTTCCCCTTTTCCCCAAAATTACTTTGGATCTAAGCTATTTGAACTACTCACAGTAATATCATGGAGTACTGGCAAGGCCCAGGTCTCCTGGTCCTTCATGGCATGGCTTTTGTCTTTCAACTGCAGGATTCTCTTGTACGTGATTTCTTTCTTCTCTGAAAGGTGTGCTATTAAGGCAATCTTACCTACGAAGGCTGGTCTCTAAAAATCAAGACTTTTCAAACTTAAAAATTGATGAATTCAATATTACTTAAGTAAATCAAGGCTAGAAACATCTCTTTTCCCCATATCACTGGTTTCTGAAAGGAAAATATGAAGAAAAAAGAAAGTAGCCAGCAACTCAAGGGTTACAAACTCCAGTCTCAGGTTTATCTGTGCAAGCATATATTGCTCATCATTTGCTAGCCTTCTGCATTTCACCAATTTTTTTTCCTAAGAGTGGAAGGGAAGGGGGAGAATCTTTTCTATTTTGTCTCATCCCCATCTTGCTGTGCTCTAGTCTATAAGTAAAAGGGAATGTGAAAGCATGTGAAAAGAGCAAGGGTAAAAAAAAAAGGAGAGGTAGGGCCATTGCTCAGGTCATTCTAAACCTCAGGGAGGGGAGTTCTAAGAAAAGTTCATCTTACTTAGCCTCAGTTAACAAATTATCAAGAAGTAGCTCCAGTCACTGAGGGCCAATCAGAGAAATTTCCTCTGCCTCCTTTACACATGATAATGGTATATGTCTCTTAACTAGGGTCTAGGGTATGTATTTTGCTCCATGGGAGGTTGGCCCTTCTACCAAAGGTAATTTCAACAAGTTGATTGGATAACTTAACAGAATGACCAGAGACACCTTTGATCCAGCCCCATTCTATGTCATGCTACTCTCCTCTGTGCACTTGACCCTCCAGTTATGGAGGACTTCTCTCTGTCCTACAAGCATACTTAGAGTTTCTCTGCCTCTGTGTCTTTGCTCACATCTTCTTGGATGGGTGGAGAGGAGAATAAAGGACTCAAGGTATGGGGGAGGTAGCCCAGAATTCATGAAAAGTATAATCTCATGCTTGTTACAAGAGGAAAACACGAACAAAGTGGGATTGGTTCTGCAGTGAAAATAGTCCGGAGGCCATAAAAAGATCAAATAAGAAAGTGGCAGAGTTCTACTTTCTCAATCTGGCATTTCAATTGTTCCATCAACTAGTTCCAACTAATTTAACCAGTTATAGTCTCAAATATGTGTGCAGACCACACACACATTATTCCCTGCACCACCACATTTGAAATGAAATGTTGGTGATAAAAAGCTCCAGGGGCTTCAAGGTTCATCTCAGATATAGAGAAATATTTAGGAGGCAATGAGACTGGAAGAAGATCAGAAGATACTGCTCCCCACTCTTTTTTCTACTTTCTTTCAAAAAATTAACCAAAGGTTTATCTACTTTATTTTTTTTTTTATAAAACCAGCTCTTATTTTTATTTATTACACCAATAGTTTTCTTCCTTCCAATTTTATTAATCTCTCCTTTGATTTTCAGTAATTTTAATTTGGTGTTTAACTGTGGATTTTTAATTTGTTCTTTTTCTTTTTAATTGCATTCTCGATTCATTGCTCTGCTCTTTCTCTATTTTGTTCACATAAGCATTTAGAGATGTAAAATTTCACCTAACTATTGCTTTGGCTGCATTCCATAAATTTTGGCGTGTTGTTACATTCCTGTCATTCTCTTTGATGAAGTTATAGATTCAAAGTTTCTCTGATTTGTTGTTTGACCCATTCACTCCTTAAGATTAGACTATTTGGTTTTCAATTAATTTTTAATCTGTCTTTCCATGGCCCTTTGTTGCATGTAATTTTTATTGTACCATGATCTGAAAAGAATGCATTTAATATTTCTGCCTTTCTTCATTGGATTGTGAGGTTTTTATGCCCTAATATAAGGTTAATTTTTGTGTAGGTGTCATGTAATGATGAGAAAAATTCATATTCCTTTCTATCCCCGTTCAATTTTCTACAGAGGTCTATCTAAAATTCTGTTCACCTCCTTAACTTCTTTTTGTTAATTTTTTTGGTTAGATTTATCTGTCCCGACACTTTTTTTTTTTTTTTTTAGGGGCAGCTGGTGGCACCATCAATAGAGATCTGGACCTGGAGTGAGGAAGACCTGAATTGAAAGCTGGCCTCATACACTTGCTGTGTGACTCTGGGTAAGTCACTTAACCTCTGCCTCCCTATCCTCAACTATAAGATGAGGGTAATAATAATAGCACCTACTTCTCAGAGTTGTGAGGATCAAAGGAGATAATACTTGTAAAGCAGTTAGTGCAGTCCCTGGTACATAACAGGTACTACACAAATGCTTAATCCCTTCCCTGGGCCTTCTTTTTTTTAATTAGGGGGAATTAGCAGGCATCTGTAGGATTATGTAGGAAGGGTTATGTGATAGCTAGAAAATAGGATTTTTTAAAAAGTTAAGACAAGTCAAACATTTTGGACTTAACCAGACAAAAGCATATTTCAATTTCAGATTTCAAAGCATGACGGAAATTAAGAGTTTTGCTTAATTTCAGAAACACCAATCAATTTTAGTATAAATTGGTTGTATACTTTCTCTTCATCTTTGGACATCAAGCTTTACTTTCCTATAAACTATGCAGAGGAGAATTTCCAGAACTTCCAAGGTTACTGTGAAGTTAAATGATATATTTGTAAAGTGTTATGCAGATTTTAAAACACTATAAAATGTTGCTATTATTATTATATGAAAGTTGGGAAGGAGTTTGTGATTCTCAATAGATAAGTAAAAGTAACATGCTGTTACTAATGACATAGTAATACCAAATTCTGAAAATTTCAGACTAATTTATTTTTTTAAACTCATTTGGTTTTGAGTCCAATTTTATCGCATTAATTATAGGACATATGGAAAAGCAAAAGCAGAGTGAAAAATGATAGATAATAATAATAACTGATGGTTAGAATAATGATTTAATAATCAAACCCTGACTTCCCTAGCTGCTAGTTTGTCTCTACTAGCAAATTAATAATAACTTTGTATATATTTTGCACATACAATGCATGTAACATTATATCTACATTCTGCATTTAATATTTAGCAGCATTTTGTGTATAACAAATAAATGAAAATGTTGTCCTACTTTTAGAAATATACATATTTCCCTTTGGGAATGTCCAGCTGGCATCACAGTTTCCCTTCCTTCCTAGTCTTAGCTTTCTTTTGCCTCAAGGTATTATCTCTAGTCTGGGGGTATATCCATATATGCATATATATGTGTGCCTATGTATGCAATCCATATTATTAACTTTAATACCTCCCATTTCTATAACCCACCCTTGCCTAGAGGCATGATTTCAATGTGCTTCAAATGTATTTATGACATCTGACAAAATCAGAATTTGCTCTTCATCCCCTCATCGTTCACCATGGTTAAAATAGGAACGTGTCTTGAGTCCCTCTGTGAATACCTAAGCCTTTCCCCCAACTCTCTACCCAGGTCAGAATTAATCATACAAATAAGGATTAGCAGCTGCCAGATTTTCATAAGTACACACACACGTATGTATGTATATATGTGCACACATTCACACACATACATGCATATGTATATATGCGCACACATATATACATGCACAAATACACATATACACATTTAATATATAATACATGCTTGCATACATACATACATGAAAGGACAGTGGGGAGTGAATGAACACTTCATTTGGATAGAAACTAGGCAGTAGCATGTGTTGCCAGCTGTCAAAGCAGAGTCAGCTTCTCCTCCTAAGTTCAGCTCTCTCCCAAAGGGAGAAGAAATCATTTACCAGCTTAATGAAGAAACAAGATTTAAGAAAATTCCTCTTTAACAAGTAAGGGAAAATGCACATTTCCCCCCCCCCGCTGCTATACAATGTCATCATGCATACATCAGTGCTTAGACAGGACTGTAGAAAAGACCTTGTCTAATTCCCATGGTCTACAACCAAAGCTTATGGTTTGCAGAAGGGGAAGGGGAGCCAGTACCCAGGAACTGAGGGCCCCGCTTGACTTTGCTCACACTTTCTCCCACATTATAGAATAAAAATGCCTGCTTATTCTATCTCCAAGCTTCTATGAAAAATCTAGTTCTATAATTATAATGTCTAGTCCATCACCACTGGCTGAACTCTAGGATAGCATCTCAGAGCTTGAGCTGTGACCTCCATAGAGCGCTCACAATGCAAGTGCTGCACTTCTAGGTATACATGTTTTCAGTGATCGAATGTAAGCTCTCTGAAGTAAGAACAGTTTAATTTTTGTCTTTATATCTATAGGACCTAATGTAGTTCTTGGTACGTAACGCTTCCTTTAAAAATTGTTGTTGATTGATTAGTTAGTTGGTTGAGATAGTACTTTGCAGAGGAAGCTAGGTGGCAAACTGAATAGAGCATGGACTCTGGAATCAGGAGGACCTGAGTTCAAATTTGACCTCAGATATTTGACACTTACTATGTGACCCTGGGCAAATCTCTTAATCTTGATTGCCTCACAAAATACACACACACACACAAACACACACACCCCACAACTTCGTACAGATTGTTATAACTTTGTGTGATAGGTATTAGAGATACTATTATTCTCATTTTAAAGAGGTTTTGCTAGTTTGTGACTCGCCTGTAGTCTAGGAAAGGGTAGAAGCATCATTCAAATCCAAGGCTCTCATGACTTCAAGTCCAGTAATCTTTCTACTGTTTTGTGCTGCACCACAAATGTAACAGGAAAATCCATCTGATTCAAAAATTTAATGTGTCTAACTTGCATGGGGAGTGAAGAAAGCTATCATATTGGTAGGAAATATTTCTGAATTTGCACTATTGACATAAAGTCGGGGGTTGTACTGGAACAGTGTCCCTGTGGTCAGGAATGCCTTCAGGCTCCTTCTGGTGAAACCCATGCTCTAGCCCTTTGCTAAAGGACATAAGCAATTAGTGGTTTTCTGGTTGGTTCCTTAGTCTCTGTGCCTAGCAGGCAAGAATTGTGTCAAAGATGATTAGCAACTGAGCCAAGAATATCCACCCACTCTGCGGGCTATGAGGATCAAAGAGAGATGACTTCCAGTCTCTTTCAAGGCAGCTTCTTTTCTTGGACACAGCCAGAGCTAGTTCTCCTTGTGACTTCCAGCAAAGAGGGAAATGGATTCCTCTCACCTCCCTCATGTCAGGGGTATATAAACATGTGGCAGTGAGAAGATGTTCCTTCCTTCTTCAAGTCCCTGACTGCCTCTTCCGCTTTGTATGTCTTTCTCTTAGTTCAGATTACCAAAGAGTGAGCCTGAGACTGGATTTCAAGTTCCTGTATGCTTTTTTGGGGGTATGTGTTTCTTTCTCTGTACCCATATCACTGAACCATGAGCCTAAGAAATGAGGGAGTAAAGCCTTAGCAGCTACCTAATGAAACCAAGAAGCTTGGGGGTTCTTGCTCCACCCCCTCAACAAGGGTCCCTGGCTATGTATTTATGCATCTGGGAGTAATCCTAGGGATAACTACTACCTGATCCCCAAAAGAGGGAAATCAGACTTTTTTTTCACAATTTATTGCTTATTGTCCCCACCCCAGAATTCCAGAGAAAATCTCTTTAAAAGTTAGGTATGGCTAGTGCTAGGGTCTCTCCTAAAAGAATCCCCCATAGAAAGGTACACATACAAATGGATATCTGGCATAGGACAGCAATTTATTTCCTTTACCACAAGAGATGTTTAAATCACCAAACACTTGGAAGCACATATTAACAAATATTTACTATGTAAACAACTCAAAAATCCAGATGTTCTAGTCAACAAGATATGCCTTTGGCTTTCGCTCTTCAGGAGTTGAATCCTCCGCTCTCTAGTATTCAAAAATTTATTTATTCATTTTTAGTTTTCAACATTAACTTTTATAAGATTTTGAGTTCTAAATTCCCCCCACCCTGATCTTTCCTTTCTCCAAGATGGCATGCAGTCTGATATAGGTTATACATGTACAATAATATTAACCACATTTCCACATTAGTCAAGTTGTTAAAGAAGAATCAGAACAAAAGGGAAAAACCATAAGAAAGAAAAACAGGGAAAAAAAGAGAAAATAATATTCTTTGATCTTCATTCAGACTCCATAGTTCTTTCTGTGGATGTGGATAGCATTTTCCATCATGAGTCTTTTGGGATTGTCTTAGGTCATTGTATTGTTAAGAGTTAAGTCTAACATAGTTGATTATCACACAAAGTTTCTGTTACTGTGTTCTCTTGGTTCAGTTCACTCAGCATCAGTTCATATAAATCTTTCCAGGTTTTTCTGAAATCCACCTGCTCTCTGCTTTCTCTAACAGGGTGCTGTGAAAGTCATCTCCTGCTAGGTGATTCGCACTTCTCATAGGAAACATTGACATTTTGAATTCATGAAGTTGGTGTCAAAACTATAAACATCCATGAGAAGCTCTGTAGTGGAGCCCTCCACTACACGTATGCATAATTCAAATTTGCAGTGACTTTTTTCTATCAAGAATTTGATCATCCTGCTTGTGCCATGGTCCGAGAGTCAACAAAGAAGCTTGTCTCTTTTCTCCTATCAGCTTTGGCTGCTTTTCTTGCAATTTGGCCATAATGGATTAAAGTTCCAAATGATGCCTTGGGGTTCCATTTTATTTCTGTGGTTCTGTGACACTTTCCCTAGATTGAGTGTGTATGGAAAATGACACATGGAAATGTTTCTCATACATTTCTTGCATGCAGTATCACCACATACTTTGTTCTGTGGTGATAGTGTTTACATCAATCAGGGGTAAAAATAAATAGGGTAATTACATTAAGGTAAAAATAGGACAGTGCTTAGAATTTCAAGATCTCAAGTATTTTGTAACTTTAAACCAATTAAATTTCTACCCACCTTATGAGTATGTAGCAAGTGGAAGTGACTAAACTTTCTGGAGAAGAAAAGTAAGCCTTGGAAGTGTTGAATAAGTAGCCTGTGGTGGTACAAATCAATGTTGGAAGCTGAGTTTAGAAGCCAGGATTTCTAACCTCCAGTTTGAGGTTGTATTGATTGCACTTGCCTCCCAAAGACTAAAATATATACTTTACTTTGAAACAAATGGAGCGAGCATGGTCCACTGAAATGGTGACTCATCTGTGCAGTTGTCATAGTAACATAATTTAGAACTCAAAACATAAGCTGTGATTTTTGAGGGATGGGATAGACTAGGGAAAGAGCAGATAGTAGCAGAGAGGGTTGGTAAACAGAGGCTTGGATTCTCTGAGTGTTGAATCCTAATGCTTGAATAAAAAAATTAAAATGAATTGGGATTTTTATCTTTCTAGAAGGTAAATATAATTTACCATTATTTATTTTTTGTTCTTTAGAAATAAAGACACACAATCAATGTGGGTAACGCAAAATGTCTCCCAAATAACTTAGATACTCACACAAAGAAACATACTTTTGATTTAAAGGTAAATCTCCGCAGTTTTCAGAAGTCTCTCCCACGCTGGCTAGTTCTGTGTAATTAACACTGTAGGGTTTCAAATGCTACCACTGCCAAGATAAAGTTCTGTCAATTTCTACAAACGAAAAGAGAAAGTATTCTTTATCCTTTACTTGGAACCCTTCCATGTGATGGCTTCATACATATTAAATAAGCTCTGTATCGAGTCTAGCATTGAAAACTATTAGAAAACTGTAATGTGCTAAAAACTCTTAAGGGTCATTATTACTATAATAATAATAATTATTGAATGAATGAAAAAGGCATTTCAGCACTAGGGATTGTGACTATACTTGTGATTTCAAGTGGTGTGTGTGGAAAATTTTGAGTAAGGAAACTCCCTTTGCCCATGCAACTTGGAACCTTCTATGCAACTTAAAGCATTCAAGGGTTGCCTAAAGCATGGAGAGGCTAAACCACTTGCTCAGTGCCAATATGTGTGAGAGAAAGGATTTGAATTTATATCTTCTAATTGAGTTAATTAAGCACTGGGGATACAAATACAGAAGCAAGACAATCCCTGACCTCAAGAAACTCATATTCTCATAGGGGAAGACAACGTAAATAGAGAACTGATGGTCAGTGAAAAGTGTTATGGTGGGAAGTTATGGGAATTTTGTGTGGGCAGTCAGTTGTCACCCACTTTCTAGAAGCAATGAAAGTATTGATTACTGTTATGCTATTCAAATCCAGCCTCAAGATCCCAGTGTTCTCACTCTCCAGCATTTATAGAAGGATTCCCCTCTTATCTCACTCCCTGCCATGTACTCCTCCAGTCTTCTGCAGAGGGTACCAATTACTTCTTAGAATATATATATATTTCTTTTTATATTTTATAGTTATTTTATAAATTTACTTATAATTTATTTTTTATTTATATTTGTAATGTATTTCGTATTTATACTTATTTTTATATGAACTTTTATATTATGTATACATATATGTATATATGTATACACATATGTGTAGATAGATAGATAGATAGATAGATAGATAGATAGATAGATAGATAGATAGATATATAGATGAAATAGACAAATAAGAGACATTTGAGATCTTGGACTATATATTCCCTCTCTTTGTTTGTTTCTCCACTGAGGACAATGCCTGGTGCATAGTGGGGACTTAATGAATGATTGTTGAGTGACTGACTGAAATTGGTAAAAGGAATTTACAGTCTTGTCCACACACAGCAAATGGTACTTGTTGACAAAGAAACACAGACTGTGCAAATCATTCAGAAAGTAGGGAGATAGCAGTGCCTTTCATCAGGCTTCACTTCACATCCTGCAATGGGTGAAACCAAGGAGTTGAGAGATAACCACTTCTTTTTGTTACCTAGCTTTTTTAAAACTTAATTTATATTCGTTAGTGGTCCTGGGTAGTTAAGTAGTGCAGTGGATAGAGCATTGGGCTTGGAATCAGGAAGACTCATCTTCATGATTTCAAATCCAGCTTTATACCCTTTCTAGCTGCATGACCCTGGGCAAGTTACTTAATCCTATTTGCCTTAGTTTCTTCTCTGTAAAGTGAACTGGAGAAGGAAATGGCAAACCATTCTAGTATCTTTGCTAAGAAAACTGTGAGTTCAGAAAGAATGACATGACTGAAATGACACAGTGAAACAAACAAACAAACCAAATAGTCCTGTCTTTAGCTTAGCCGGTAGGAGCCTTTTGTGAGCTACTGAGTGCACATCAGAGGAATCCTCATCAGTGCAGGGAAAGTTGGTTCTCTTTTCAGGCTTCCCATTAAAAGGCACTCAGACAGCAAGACCCTAGATGTTCGTGGCCAATGTGCTAGATGGACAATGCTGTCCGATGTGAGTTAAAAGTGTCCTGGTTAAAGGGGGAACACGATGTTATTTCATCTGGAGGAAGGAGTTCATGGCTCGCTCAGAGACTACTGGCAAGAGAAAAATTTGAAATAGTGTCTCCTAAGCAGTGAACCCTTTTCCTTTGAGGAGGAGGCCCAAGAAGACTGGGAAAGAAAGTCTGGAGCTTAGAAAAGGAAATGGGATGGACTGAAAAGATAAGGAGATAGATAACAGCTTTTTTCTCCTTATAAATGAAACAAATAGAAAGGGACTATGAAAGTTAAATAGTTGACAAGGGCACTTACATTTTACTTATAAGTTTTGGACTTCTTGAAACTTTTGCTTTTTTCATCATACAGCTTGCAAAAACCCTGTAAATTAATTATATTTACTGTTCTCTTAGCTTAGTATAGTGGAAAGAGGGCTGGTTTTGGTGCCCAAGAACCTGGGTCCAAATCTTGGTTCCTTTTCTTACTTCCTGCATGACTGCGGGCAAGTAGCTTAATTGCACATTATCCTCTGCAGAATGAAAGAGTTACGCTCTTGGATCTCTTCTAGTTCTATATCATGATCCTATGATTCTTGAGGTTTGGGATATTGTCTCATTTATATGGGTACTCAGTAAATGATTTTTGAATGATTTTCTTTTCTTTGTAGAAAAGGTCAAGTTTCCATGGATTCTATTCTTATCAGAATAGAAGGAACCCTGGCACTGGAAACAGATGACCTTAGTTCAGTTCTTGCCTCTGATATTTACTCCTGGTAGGACCTTGGGCATGTCACTCAACTTCCTGAACCTCAATGTTCTCATGTAAAATGAGGCTGCTGGAATAGGTAGTCTCTAAGTGCCTTTCTAGGCAGGTGTGTGCTGGTAAATGTTTAACAACTGATGGGGAGAAAAGTATGCAGGACACAACTTAAGTATGATTTGTATTATTAACATTTTCCCATCATTTTCTTAAATCTAAATGATCCAATCCAATCCAATAAACATTTATTTAAGGCTACTATGTGACAGGCACTGTGCTAAGTGCTGGGGATACAATTAATAAAAAGACAGATAGTTCTTGCCTGCCAGGAGCTTACAAGCTAAAGGGTAAGAAAACACTGGGAATTGGAGTAGGAGAGCACTAGGGCATACCAGACACAGAAACATCTTATTCCATGGGGGTGAAACCAGGTGGAGCAGTCAATGCAAAGTGGAATGAGACAATTAGCAAAACAATAAATCAAGCCCTGATTTATAGCACTTGCTAGCTTCCAAGGTGCAAATGTTCACATTGAGAATTTAACAATCAGCCCTCAAATCTTGTCAGAGTTGGCTCCAACATATTCTTGCTTCAAGACCTAAGACCTATGACCAATAACTTTGAAATTCTCATAATCTTCTGCTATTCTATCTCTCTGTTATAAATTACTGAAGCATATTCTTGATCCTCAGGGTGACCTACATTCCCTTCAGTTATGCTCCCTGTTTTAACTCCACTCTCCTCCTTTCCCCAACCTTGATCTCTTAGTGAATTAAATTCAACCCCACACTCTCCTCTTTAATCCCTTGCTTTCTTGTCCTTTTGACACCCTCTCCTTACCAAATCCCAGTGTTCTCTGACTTCTACCATCAGTCTCTTTTGAGTGTGAAAAGACACATTTACAGAGATACATTCATGCCTGTATACATATACACATGTACACACATACATACACATCAAAAGTTCCCACTATATTTTACCATCCCTTCCAGCTATCATCCTATATGTAACCCTGGGATACAACCCCTCCTCACTTCTGCCTCTTGGAATCTCTTCTTTCTTTCAAGACTCAGTTCAAGTGCTACTTTCTACAAAATACTGATATTCAGAGTCAAGCAGAGAGCTATATCTAAGGGAAAACCATGAAGATGTAATGAAGAAAGGAAAGGACTTCCAATAGTCAGGAACCATTAGATGACCCTAAGCCACATGTATTCTCTAAGCTTGATAACACCCTTCTTACAGATGTTTTTTTTGTGTGGGAATTTATATTTGTGGGAAAGAGTGCTACAGATTTTGGAGGGATTTTTCTTGACAACAACTATTCTCACTCTACCACACCAGTAAAAGCTATTTGATATGAACTGGTTAATGAGTACTGATGAAAGTTCATGAGTTACAGTATTAAAAAATCCTAACTGCCCAGTTACCCATAGAACCCTAAGGATAGAAGTAGTTAGCTTCCTTCTGGGACCCCAACCCGCCAGTATGAGTGGGAGTTGGGAGAAGTACTCCTGGAAAAGATGCTAAATTATTGTTATTAGGCAGTATAATGTATTAGGCAGTATAATGGACAGTGGCTTTGAGGTCAGGAAGTCCTTGCTTGATGGTCTGCCTCTGACCCATATTAGCTATGTGACCATGGGAAAGTCACTTGATATTTCAGTGGAACAGAGAGAATTTGCTAGTCTGCATCACTGAAGAGAATTATCTGATAAGAGTTAACTACATTATGGAAACTACAGAAAAATATTATTAATATTTCATAAGCATAGATAATTTCTCCATGGATACTGATCAGAGCCACTCTATGAATTGGTACATGGTTCATTTGAGTTGCTTTGGCCAAAATATTCATCACCGTATGAGGAACATGGTGATGAGCTTCTCAAGATTTATCTGGACTGATCCTTGGATGAGAGACATATAGTGCCTGGCAAACCTGTACACAAACTCTTCCCAGTTTTAAAAGTCCTGTCAGAATCTATAATCTGCTGGCAATGCTTTTGAGAACCGAGGTTCACCTCCACAGAATAATGAAGCACTGGCACTGAAATTTAGAGGAAGGAGATTGTTAGTGTGATTCCTGTCCAAGAAAACACTTCCATACTTGTAGATCTGAGTCTCATTTCCACATTGGGCGAGCTAGCGGTAAAAGGTAAGTCATTTAACACTTAAGCAGTTAAAGAAGGTAAAGATAACATGGGTTTCTTTTAAGGAAAACTGTGGGTGAAGAACCTACTTTAGTTATTTGAGGATAAGAATTGATTTTCTCAACACATGGCACAGATTACATAGTTATATATCTCTGTCTATCTATAGCATCTATATAGCACTTTTAGGTTTGCAAAGTGTATTTTTTTGGTTTTCATTCGATTTGATTCTCAAAATAACCCATGAGATAGGTGTAGCTATTATACACATAATACAGATAAGTAAACTAAAGCTCATAGAGGTAAAATGATTTTTTCAAGGTCACAGTGGTAAATATATGAGGCCAGATTTGAATTCAGTTTTTCCTGATTCCAAATCCACCATTCTATCTATAAAGCCACTTAAGTCTCTAAATCTCTCTCTCTCTCTCTCTCTCTCTCTCTCTCTCTTTCTGTGTGTGTGTCTGTCCATCTTTCTCTGTCTCTCTCTGTCTCTCTCTCTGTCATACACACACATGTGCCGCACACACACTCAGTCATGTATCTTTTGTTCAGTTATTTTTCAGTTGTGTCCAACTCTTTGTGACTCTGTTTAGAGTTTTCTTGGCAAAGATAATGGAATGGTTTGCCATTTCTTTCTCCAGCTCATTTTACAGATGAGGAAACTAAGGTAAATAAGGGTTAAGTAACTTTCCCAGGGTTATACAGCTAGTAAGTATCTGAGGCCAGATATGTATACAATATATTCATATATAACATATACATATGTACTTATCTTACACATATATGTTATATATATACATGTATGTATATCATATGTGTAGCATATACACACATTTGGCAATTTATAATGTTAGAGTTGTATGGAATACTTAGAGATTAAGGGACTTGCCCAGTATTACATAGCTAGAATATGTTAGAGATAGGACTTGAATCCAAGCCTACCAGGCTACAAGACTGACTGTAAATCTACTGTATAGTGCTGCCTCTCATTCATATATAGTAAGAGACAGAGGTAGAGATATGGAGGAGATATAGAGACAGATATAGAGACACAACAAAACTTTATAGACATAGGTAGATGTCAAAAATATTTCATAAAATAAGTGGGCAGTAGGTTTCTAATACTATTCCCATATTAAGATAAATTAGGATGTTTGGGGATATACACACAAAATACACATATAGATACATATATACACATATAATACATATATACTATCATATACATACATGTGTAAAACTTATAACTATTTATGTGTTATATGCGCATATATATATATACCATACATATACATACATGCATGTATGGATGTATATATAACTTTTGAGTTTGACATTAGGGAGAACAGCTATATTTGCAAAATGTCATTTCATGC
This sequence comes from Notamacropus eugenii, assembly GCF_028372415.1. Lineage (NCBI taxonomy): Eukaryota > Metazoa > Chordata > Mammalia > Diprotodontia > Macropodidae > Notamacropus > Notamacropus eugenii. Next base: position 358,734,592 of record NC_092875.1, on the reverse strand, counting down.
TACTTTCAAAAGTATAACACTAGGAAAGATGGTACTACTATACTGGGGCTGATTTTTACATTCAGATGTTATGAACACAGTTGAAATTCTGTGACAGATCTCGTCATGGTTCAATTTCCTCTTTACCTCCTGAGAAGTTTTCACTGTAGCATTTATAGGTAAAAAAGGCAGTACATGTTGCTTTGTTACATCGATTAGGATTGCAAGGCAAAAAACACGAGACTGGCTTGTGAATGAGATGAGGAACAGTTGTTCTGGCTGCTACATCTGTGTCCTGTAATATGAAAAGTGATGCCATTGGCAAGTGTGTAGGCATGCAGACTTGGCAGGAGATAAGTCTGACTGGCCTATGCCCACCAACCATCAGTCTTCATTCAGTTTCCCTTCCTGAAGGCTAGAATTATTGATGCTGTAACAAGAACACTGCTGGTATAAAACTATTGTATAGAAGCCCAACAATTACTGGTTGGCAACAGATTTCACTGCAAATTATAAAAATGATACTTCATTTATGACCAGTTTGGAAGGATAAAATACTGGAGAAACCTATGATATCTTAATATTTTCATTTTAGTTCCAAAGAATGGGAGAGAATAAAGCAGTACAGTATGCATGAGTTATCCTACTATACAGCCCCCAAAATTAATTTCTAGAGGACTAGCAAAAGATTCAATAACATTTTAAATGGACATAGTTAGACATCCCATTCCAAACTGATAAAGTTTTATTCAATAAAACTCTGTATTTTTATAGAGTAATTCTTAAGCATGATAGTGTGATTGTTTCCTGAGAAAATCACATGCAGAACATAGTTCCATTTTGCAGGGTGCCGACAACTTCTAATTTCTGTGAAGTTTTGTATAAATTCACAAGCTTCAAGAATTCTTACATAGTGATGATTATGGTCAGCCAATGTCAATCTCCAACAACAGAATTATTTAGACTATGTGTATAGGACACTAAACATTGTCAGTTCAGTCAAAAGTCAATCAATAATTCAGAAGTATTATCCATACTCAACAATTCCACATTTATTAAAGAACCTGTTATTTGCAATGTAGTAAGGATGGTGCAATATCAGTTAATCAATAAGCATTTATTAAGCATTTACTATGTGCCAAGAATTGTTCTGAGTGCTGGGGGTACAAAAAGTAATACTAGAAATTCCCAATCCCTCAGAATTGTCCATAGATTCCCAAGGGAAGATGTAGTCAACATCTTTCTGGGGCCCTGGTCTGGCACTGTGAATGGGAGTTCGGTGAAGTTGATGAGGGCAGAGACCCACACACAAGTTGCTAACAAGGACATCAGTCCATATGCTGTCAAACTGCCAATTTGAAAGAATTTCTTACTTGTCTTGACCATATTTTTGGTCATAATCAACTGGACAGGAGGCAGTGTGGTATAGTGGGATTTGTATCTAGGGAAGACAGAAGTTTGAATTCTGCTTCTGACCCTTGTTACTTGTGCAACCAAGAGCCAGTCACTTAATTTCTCTGAGTCTCAGCTTCTTCATTTGTAAAATGGGATAAGAGTATCTATAATGCCTAACTCACAGGGCTATTGTGAAGTTCAAAAGAGATAATGTGGGTAAATATGAAAAGTTCATATTATTTTCAAAGATAAATGTCAGTTACTCTTATTGACCCAGTTCTTTTATTTGAACATAGATCAAAAGAGGAGAAAACAAAGTTTTGCTGCATTTTTGTGCTTTAGTCCCATAACAAACTACAATTATTTAATAAATGTGAATATAATACATTTAAATGATGCCTGTCATCTTTAAATCATGGTCATTGTGGTTGTGGGATAAAGGTTTCCTTACTTTGGACATCTTCTACACAACAAAGAAAAACAAAAGAATATTTGATAGTTATAGCACTTGATAATGTAGAGGACATTGTGCTATCATACAAAGGAAGCTCATTTTAGTATCTGAATTCTGAGGCTATTACTTTTTCTTCAGTTATTCAGAGTTCAGCTCTGTTCAGTGATGACCTCATTCACTTTGGTGTAGTCACTGTGTAATATTGTTCTTTTGGTTTTCCTCATTTCATTCGATATTAATTAATGGTCACCTCTCCACACATCTCTGAATTCCTCAAATTCATAATTTGTTACTATACAATAACATTCCATTATATTCATGAATCATGGATTTCAAAAATCTGTTCCTCAGTTGATGGGTATCTCCATAGTTCCCAATTCTTTGCTATCACTAAGAGCTCTACCATGAATATTTTGGTGTATAATGGTTTCTCAGTTTCTGACTTTGACTTTCTTTGGAATATTTACCTAATCCATGGCTTAGAAGGTATAGGTAATATTGCAAACAAACCAATTGACATCCAGAATTGTTGGACTGATTCACAGCATCACTGATATTAGTGTATCTGTCTTCCCATAGTCTCTACAACAGAAACTACTCCTTTTTCATTTTTGCCACTTTTGATAATTTACTGACTGTGAAGTGAGACCATAGTTGTTTAATGTGCATATCTGTTAAAATAGTTGGTGCATGTTTTCATTTAGTTATTTATAGTTCACAGTTCTTTAAAAAAAACCAAACCTGTCTGTATCAACTTTTAGCTTAATATGATATAAGGTATAAGATATCTGTCAAAACTGAATATCTGCTAAATTACTTTCTAATTTATATAATTTGTCCAGCAACCCTTGTTAAAAGAGAACCTTTCTCCTAGTCATATGTATTAATGTGTTTTTAGATGCTTCTGTTTCTTGGTTGTTGGATCTTTCACTGAGCAATTCTTCTGTTTTTTTTAAAACAAGAGACAAAAAATATTGATGACAATTTTATAATTTATAGTTTGAGATCTAATAATTCTATGCCCCTTTCCTTCAGATGTTTTATCATTCTTTCCCTTGAGAATTGAAATGTTTTATTCCTCCAATTTATTTTTTCTTGTTTTAAGTCTAAGTTCTATAAAGTATTTCTTTGGTAGTTTGGTTGATAAGCATAAATCTGCAAATTAATTAGGCTATAGTCTCATTTTTGTTACATTGGCATGGTCCAATCATGAGCTATGAATAACTTTCTAATTATTTAAATATTCCTTAATTTCTGTAAGTAGTCTTATACAGTCCTAGAAATTTCAATTGGTCTTTTAAGATGTGATAGAATTGTGATGAATTCTCCTGAACCAAGTTTATTCATTCTTGGCAGTTCAATTTTGGCTTGTTCATTTTATTTTTTTGATATCATTTCTCAGCTTAGTAAACTACAACAAAAATTGTAAAGCAACTGAGCCAAATTCTGGGAAAACAGTGGGAAAAATCCAGACAAGGAAATTGATAATACAGTTTAGGTTGAAGACAGTTCTAAGAATTCTTGTTTGTAGTGACTGTGAAAAAAAATTTGAAGCAAGTTTCTCTGATTAAGGCCTCATTTCTCAAACATATGGAGAACTGAGTCAACAAGAGCCATTCCCCAATTGATAAATGGTCAAAAGATGTGATCAATTTTCAGATGAAATAATCAAAGCTATAGCCATATGAAAAATAGCCTAACTCATTATTGATTGGAGAAATGCAAATTAAAACAATTATGAGGTACTACCTTATACCTATTAGATTGACTAATTGGACAGAAAGGGCAAATGACAAATGTTGGAGGGGATTTGGGAAAAATGATACTTTAATATACTGATGACGGAGTTGTGAATTGATTTAATCATTCTGTAAAACAATTTGGAGCTATGCCCAAAGGGCTATAAAACTATGTACACTTTTGACCTAGCAACAGTTTGTTGCTAACTTGGAGGCAAAGTTGACCCAACACACAGCTGGCAACAGTGGAGCAGAAAAGGAGTGGGCAACGTTCAGTGATTTGGTGTATAGTGCTTGCATCATGAAATGATACAAAGTGAAATGCACTGTGTACAAAGCAATAGCAATATTGTAAGATGATCAGCTGTGGATGACTTAGCTATTCTTTTAACTCTGAAAGACTTATGATGAAAAATGCTATCCATCCCCAAAGAAAGAACCGATGGCGTCTCGATACAAATTGAAACATTCTTTTTCTTTTAAAACTGTCTTTAGTTTTCTTGTCTATGTTTTCTTTCACAACATAACTATTATGGATATGCTTTTCATGACTGCACATGTATAATCTGTATCGAATTGCTTGCCTTCTGCATGAAGAAGGGTGGGGAGGGAGGAAGGGACAGAATTTGGAACTCAAAGTTTTGAAAGGGAATGTTAAAAATTGTTTTTACATGTAACTCGGGAAAATAAAATACTAAATAAATTTTTAAAAAACAAAACAAAACAGAATGTCTTGTTTGTACATAGATTTTACGTGGGAGTCCTTTGAGGGCAAGAATTGTTCTTGTCTTTCTTTGTATACTTAGTGCTTAGTATGGTGCCTGGCAAATAGTAGGTGCATAGTAAATATTTGTTAACTTGACAAAGCATAAACCTGATTTTGAAACTCACATGTAAGAATCAGTTGTATCACTTTGCCATGGAGTCACAGGGATAACAGCGGGCAAGAATATGAAATTGACTTTTGGGATCCTCACCCCCTCCATTCTCCGCATACCTTTCTTCTCCTCTAGAAGAATTCATTTCCCACATTTCCTTCACAAGTCCTCAGGAAGCACAATACTTCTGCATGAAAGAAATACCCCGACAAGTAGTTATACAGTAGAAAAAAGAACTTGCTCTGTATCCAGAGAACATGAGTTCATCTACTGACTCTGATGTGATTACTATTTGTGTGACTTCTGGCAAGTAAAATAATATCTTTGGGTCTAATTTCAATAACTGTAAAATGAGGGGGTTAAACTCTCTCTGAGATTCCTTTCAGTTCCAGATCTATGATCTTAGGGTTCTAAGTAAATAGTCAATAACACCTCTTCAGGCCTCAGTTTCCTTCTGTTTAAAATGAAGGGATTAGACTAGATGATCTCTAAGGTCCTTTCCTACTCCAAATCTGTGTTCTCCTATGCATAAAAATGAAATCAAAGCTAAAATATTTTACAGGCTGTGGTTGAAAGAATAGAATGATGGGCTATGTTATAGTGACATTCTTCTGTTCAGAAATACATTCTTGTTTGAGTTTTGAGCTTTAAAATTCATTTTAAATATCATATTATTGCTACTTTTTACTCAGCAAGTCTCATAATGGCTTTTAGCCAAAGGTAATAAAATTCTGATCTGACTATAATGTGAATTAACTTGTTACATTTCCCAGAAAGTTTTGTATATGAAAAGAAAAATTGCTCATAATAGTCACCTAAAGGAATGAATCTCTAATTGTAGATTTTAAGATATTTTGGCAACTGGGAGGTGAGATAGTTTTGGAGAAAAGGCACCTTTATGATGCCCCTCAAATCATGCCATATAGCTTATGTGTAGGGCAAGTTATGTACCCAGTGATATGTCAGTTAATCATTACTCTTAAACTATTTTGCCCTATTAATTTTAAAGGTCCTACAAAATGCAATAAATTCTTGTGACTGGGATACAGGTTACATTATAACCACAAATTATACTTTTAACTCACTTGCTTTTCATTTTTCAAGAACTCTGAAACTTTCAAGTATTCAACTTTAGTGTAGATTCCATCTGTTTATTCTATTGCTTCAGAGATCCCAAGATTTAGTCACTTATCTTTTAATAAGTATTTATTCTTAAAAGTATTTTCTAGCTGTGCCTTTGTCTCTGCAGCTGTCCCTAATGTCTCCCCCCAAAAATTAAGCCTAAATGTTGATAGACCCATAGTTTTTCATAAGCTTCTAAAGTTTTTCTCTATTTTAGTCATTTGACAACTTGAGTTTTCATTTTGATGACACCTGTATCAAAGCATTTTGATATGGCAGGTTGATGGTCTACTTATTAGGTTGGAGCTATCTGTGGGTAAAATGCACAAACAATCTCACCATTGTTCTGCTAACAATGCTTGCTCCTCCTCACCTGGACCAACATCTTCCGTATAAGATCTGAGACCTAGTCCTCCACACCAGGGACTTTCAGAACCCATGTCCCCATCCCTCTCGATGGAACTTAATTCACTGACCATTGGAGCTCCAGCCCTAGAGTCCAACTCAGGTGACTGGTGATTGACTGGATGAGTAGCCCATTATGTCTTTTGGCCATCTTTAATCATCAGACTGCTCTTCATATTTGCATCCAATGCAGCAAGCCAGTTGTCCATCAGTTTCACCATCTTCCTGCATATACCCTTTCATATATTTATCCCTCATTTTTTCTCTATTTGTTCTGAGTAATCAAATCAAAAGTTCCATTAATTCTAGAAAGGACATGCTATATAAATCAATCTATTCAGAATAGATCTTCCTTGATCATTACTGCTCTCCTCTATGTGTTGTATCCCCTTATTAAAGTGTAAGCTCCTTGAAGGCAGGGACTGTCTCTTTGGTCATATTTGTATTACCAAAGCTTAGCACAGTGTATGGCACATAGAAAGAATTTAATAAATGTTTTTCATTCATTCATTCATTCATTCATTCATTCATTCATTCATTCACTCATTCATTCATTTCACAACTGTGCCCATAAGAGTATCTGAGAAGTGAGTTCCTACATGATTCTACAAAAGCTATTCCTGCTTTGGGCAATGCCACTACATATTTGGATTAAGTCAGTCATCCTAGAGTTAACTACAATGCTCCAAAGTCAACTAGAATGTTCCATTTTTCGATCATGTTGGATAAATGAGATGTTACCCCTTCCCCAGAGAGAATTGTGTGAACCAAACTGACTTGTAAAACTAAATCAGTTTTGAGACTTAAGTTTCATTGTCCTGTAATTTTCACCTGTTTTCTAATTGTGGGAAGTGAGTGACATCCTGTTTAAGATTTGGAAAAGCCCACCTGCTCTGTCTCCTTCCTCCTAACTCCCCAAGCTTGCTCATCATCCTCCCAACTCAGAAAGTCTTTAATCTTTCCTCCAATAAGAAACCAAATTACCTAATCTTTTATTCTGATTTAGGTCCTGTTAATTGTTTTAATGCATAAAAAATCTGTCTTCCCCTGTATTTAGGGTCTATTACCTTTCTGAAGGGACCTGGTCCTGATTTGTTAGGCAATTGGCATTCATTGCTTAATAAATTGATATGCTTAGAAGCTCAGACCTTTGTTTCCTCAGTTATAAATTACTCATAGCAGTTTTGGCGAAGGCAGTCAAGTTAATGCAGGACTCAGACTCTCAGGATTGGCTTTCAGAAAAACTCCCCAGAGCACCTAGGGACTTCTTAGGGGAAGACTTTCCTGGAGGTCAGACTCCCTCCATCTCAAATTCTTCTGAGTTAAAAGTAAGCTCCCATATTACTGGGAAAGGTAAGTCCCCACAATGTTCGGGAAGTAGATCCTTTTGTAAAGTGCCTTTAGGAGAATAAGCTACAGTAAGCCTCCTGACAGGAGAAGAAGTCCCCTTAGGGAAAAAAGTTAGGGTAAGCCTGCACATTGTTGGAGAAGTTCCCTTAGGCAAATTATCAGATCTAATAGTAAACATATTGATGGAAACCATCCTGGAGGAAAAATTGTCTTGGGACCAGGGGAAGAGTGTGCTATATTAAATTGTGTGAAATCTAGTTTAAAACTATGAAAGATTCAACTGGTAACCTATTTTGGTCTTAATTTGGCACTCTTCATTACTGCACTTTAAAGGAATTAAGAATGTTTTAAAGTATATAAAAATCCAAAAAGGTTTCAAGTTTGAACTGAAGAAGGGACTTTCAATTACTGCCAGCTTTAATAAAATGTGCACATTGACTTGCTGTGTGTCTTCTTTCATTGGGTAATATCTTTGTTAGGTATTGTGTCTAGTGTTTGCAGATTCTGCTACTGTAGAAGATTTCTAAAGAGAAAATTCAGCCAGCCAGAAAGACTGCTGAAAAACTGCAGCCAAAGAGTTTAGGATATTAAGGAAGATTAATGGAGTTGAAGCAGTTCTCCCAGGTTTCTGTAATCTAATGCTAAACTCTGGATCCCAGGGAGTAGGACTAACTCCATCTTTGGACTTTGTGTGGGATTAGATTAAAAAAACTCACTGAAAAATACTTTATCCTCTGTCGTTTCAGCCCTGGCTAAGTTGGGGCTACAGAAATAAACTCAGTTAATTAAAGTAAGGAAAACTTTTTCCAGGTCTGTAGAAATTTGTGGCATTACAAATTAACTAGTCTGAATTTGTAATTGAAATATAATATATTTACTGTAAATTTCCAAATTATAGTGACTGCTAATAGTATCTTAGTAGATTTTGGAGGTTTGCAGATTAAACTTAAGCAACTCTCTCTTCTTTCTTGAAGAAAGAATTTGGAGTTGTGAAAGAGATCTGAGAAGGATTGATTCCACTGAGATAAGTAGATTTGGGGCAAGTACTAAATAAGGAACTCACTCCTTTTTTCTTTGTTCTATTTGATATTGATTTTTTTTTTGACTAGGTGAAAGGGGTCATTCTGTGCCTCATTACTTACCTATCCTTAATCACTAAATGGGCTTTGCCTCAATCAGACTGAGACCTGTTAAAGACCTTAACTTAAAAAGGCCAAGGTCTCCCACTGCATCCAGGACCATCTCTAGTTGTCCTGATCTATAGCTTGCCACTGGACCCAGATGACTGTGAAGGAGAAAACAAGGCTGGTGACTTTGTACAGCCCTCCCTAACTTAAATCCAATTTCCCTGAAAGTCATGACATCTCCTTCCATATGTAATGGGTCCTCTTCAGGAATGAAGGAACAGCAACAATTTGATAAGACACTTAGTGAAAGCTTAACAAATGATTAAATATTTTGGTGAGTTTTGGTATAGTTTTGGAGTCCCTGGAGATTAATAAGGTTATTGTTATAGTAAAGTGAAGGAAATCAGTCTCACTGATTAAAAAAATGATGACTACAGTTTGCAGTTTAAATTTATCTGGTGTTAAGAACACTCTCTTATTAACTGTTTCTTGGCCATGAAAAGAGAAAAGCTTATTTAAATTATGGAGGAGCTTAAAATTAGTAAAATTCAGGGTATGAAAAGAGAGATTTATAAGAAGAGGATCATGAGGAGGGACCTCCAAACCCCACCCCCAACTATGGGGAACTGCCTATCCCATACCCATCAGTCTCCTGGACTCAGTTCCTGTTCTAGATAATGGGGCTATATATTCACAATGACAGGAGGGCTCAGTGATTATGCAATAAGAGTATCTTTTGGGAAGTCTAAGACAGAATTTTCAAAGCCTTATATAACAGCATAATTGTTTAGTTCAATTAGAAGTAAGGTCACCAAATAATACTAGAAAGAAAACAAGCACTTGTAAGCTTTTAGAAACCCAAAAAGGTCATAATATTGCAATTTTAAGATTTTGTGCTATGTTACTAAGGAGAAATACCATGACTGAATATTAGTTCTTTAGAAAGTCTGAGAGATGATTGGAAAATCTTTCAGATGGCCCAATCTTTTGTAACCTCTTGAATCATAAAGCAGGGGGATGAGAATGTAAGACTGCCACTTGGCGTCTCTCCCTATCATTTTTACGAGGTTAAAACTGAAAAGCCTCAGAGAAAGGCAAGCGAGCAGGGCTAGGTTATGAACACAAATAGAGTTGATTTGATTTTGGGGGTTATTTAGAAGGAAATAAAAAAATAGGGAACTGAGAGTGGTACTATAAATCTTTGAAAATGAACTAATTGATTACAATGTGCTCTAAGATTTTGAAGTGCTACCAACTTATGGTTCTTAGGAATTTTGTTCTGGAGGTTTTAAATGTTACCATTAATGATTAAAAATCCAGATTTGATTTGGACAAGGTTTTATTCTGAAACTTAATAGCTGTGGTGAACCAGAACTACCTCAGTTTCCTAATCTGTAAAAAGAATATAAATAGCATCCATCTCTCATTGTTGTGAAGATCTAATGATATGATTATGAAGTGCTTAACACAGTGCCAGGCACATGGTAAGCACTATATAAATGTTGACTATTGTTATCATTATTTCTTCAATTTAATGTAATTGCTTCATACTGAATAACTCAATACTGGGTTCTAGATATGATCAGTGTAAAATGCAAACATGACAAAATGAACTATTTTCTATGATAATTTGGAAATATATTCACTTTAATTGATGTTATCTGACTGGTAACAGGCTTTGTTTCATATTTTAAAGACATATTTAAAGACATTATATTATATATTGTGTTTCTGGGTTTTTTTTCTTGCATTTTGAAATTTAAGAAACCATTGTATCAGAGATTCTTAAGACAAATAACTTCTCTTAATCTGGATGCTATTAGATTACAAATAGAGGTTTTAAAACTAAAGTGATAAAACAGATACTTGAAAGTTGTTAAATATTTAATAGGGCATATTTTGTTTTAAAATGTATAATAGCGATAATAATAATTTTCTGTTTAGGGAAAGTTCACAGACCTTTAAAGATACGTATGAGGATCCTTGAGACTTTGTATTCCTGTATTCAAGCAGGATGATAGTTTTTTTTTTTTTAAGTTCTGTTGAACATATTAAATTCCACACGATTGGAGTTTAAGAAACTAAAACTGAGAAAAAAGGATCCCCTCTCCCACTCCTTGTCAAAAGGGGGGGATTTATAAATTTAGTATGACAAAGAGTGAGTTTCCATCTGAAATTATTTGGCTGTCACTTAGAAAATTATTAGATAGTACCTGAATAATCTGTAATGGACTTACATTTTTGAGCCAACTTGATAAAGGTGGACTTTGAATTCAAGAATTTTAAGATAGGGTCTTTGAATCTGAGGTCTATTATTGCTGTGAATTTTGAGTCAACTATCATGTGTAATTTTATTTTTAATTTATAAGTGAAGGATAAATGAAATGTAACTGTGAGGGTCATCTACAAAACAGGAGAACTACAGAACTAAAGTTTAGAGTGTCTGGAAGCAGAGAGGAGAACCCCATAGAAGGAATGACTTGGGGGTAGGTGCAGAAAGCCCAAGTCATGGATGGAGAAAGAACTTATGGACTCTGGACAGCTGGGGCATTTGGAATTTTCATTGGCATCTTAGCAGAACCATCAGGAAATGAGGACAAACTGGACATGATCACTACAGGCAGATTCAAGGTTCTATGAAGCACTCAGCAGAAAAACAACATCAAACCTACAGAGAGTAAAGGATTTCCATGAAGCAGGAGCTCCCTTGCCGTGTGTCCATGTTAATCTTAAATACACTTTCCCCTGGACTCTGTACATACTAGTGGGAGACAGTGTCACTTTGGGGGGATGTTTTGTACCAATTATTCTTATTTTTAGCTTTACTGTAGCTAGTAAATACTGTTTTCTAAAAGCCAGTTATGCTTAACTAATTGTTATCCACTGATAATCATAGAGAGAAGCACATGATTTGGGACTTGTAAGATATAGCCTCAGAAAAACAACTCCCAACCCCTTAGACTCTCAGGAAACAAGTATCAGTTTCATTCTGAGGACTTGACCAATCTATATGAGTGGACTTTGGGAGAATAAATCCAGAGCATATGCTGCCTGAGGTAGAATAATTAAGTTAAAACAAGAAATTACCAGATGCTAAACTCTTCCCTTCCCTTGGTGGTCAAGCCTAAGAGCTGTTTTGGTGTTCCTGTTCTCTTCTCTGGCAGTGATGTCCTCTGCATGGGTTTTTCAGTGCTCACAGGAGCTGGTGCCTCTGTCTAGAGGCCTTTGACTCCCCTGCCACAGTATACTACCTTGTGTCCTGTGGGCGTTTGTGTATTGACGTCCTGATCAAATGAGATAATAATTATAAAGTGCTTATCACAGTGTCTGGCACATAGTAAATACTTTAGAAATGTTGGCTATTTCCCTTGGAGCATTTTGAGGCACTTGCTTGGCTAGAAGTTACAGTTTTGGCAAGCAAGAGCAAGTTACTGAACATAGACAGGTGTCGGTTTTCTCATTTCTAAAGAAGATGGATTAGACTAGAATTAGCGAACAGCAAATTAAGGCCAAATCTGGCCCGCAACCTATGTTTTTTATGAATTGGCTCATTGACCACGGTTTGTTGTCTCCTGAACTAGTGTTTTACCAAAATATATGAATCTTTGTATCTTATAACTTAGATGTCTATTGTCTTCTCCATCTCCATCTTCTTGCCAACATCCAGAAGATCAGTTCTCAATCTTGGAATTAAAACGTTTGGAAGTTATATTTATTTTCTCATTTATTTAGCTGTTATGAAATAAAATCAAAGCATCAAGAGTGTTTTTTTACAATGAAACCAGCATTTGTATACAGGGAAATATTGAAATGTGCACTAATAAAGACATAACACCTTTTCTTTGTTCTTTCCTGTTAGGTTCTTATGTAGTAGGGGAAAATGCTTTGAAGACACATGATTGTAAGAAGAACATGACAGATATTTAACATTCCCCCTTCTTCTTGAGAAAGTGAAAAAAAGGTAAATGAGTCCCTATCTGATTTTGACAAAGTAAATAGCTCTATGCTATTTCATCTAGCTGCTTTGAACCTGAGGGTAAAATCAGTCTGGGCATGTGTTTTCTATCACAGTTGTTTCTATACTTGTCCAGTCAGACTGACTGTAATCTCCAAATTTTATGCATGTTCTATTTTTGTCCCAATTTGCAGTGGAATTTGTAATATATAATTACTTGGAATACAACTTTTATCTTCAACCATAGAAGAGTAATATGTCTTCTGAAGGCAATATGGTGTAGTGGACTCCTTGCATTAGGAGTCTGGAGACTTGTTACTAACATGGAAAGTTACATTATCACTCTGAGTGTCAATTTTCTCATTTGTAAAGTAGAGAAGTTGGATGTGATGGTCTCTCTAAACTGTTTTTAAGTTCTAAAATAGAGAGAGTAAACTTTTATAGGCCAGGGTATCCTATGTAGAATTACTAGGCTCTATGCAAGTAATACTTAATGTGACAGCAAAAACCAATACCTGTTTTGAAATGTGAGCTTTTAAAAAAAAATGTGTGAATCGGGGTTAGGAATGGGAGAAGAGGAGGAGGTTGAGTTACAATAAAACACCAATGAGTCTCAGAGACAGGAATATATCACTGGTAATTACAATCTTCTGAGTTATAGCACATTGCCCAAATTAATGCTTTCTTTGTTTATCATAATTTAATATGTTGTCAACAACCTAGTATTATTATACAACAAAATTCTAATAGGATTATGTAAATTAGCAGGTGCCCACTTTAATTGGGTACCTATTTGGAAGAACTAACAATTATTTAGGCAGAAGAATTTGCTAATGTTATGTGGAAAAGATTATTATGATCAATTATATTTATTTTCATTGAATGCATGCTGTGGTGAGAAGGGAATAGAAGAGGCTAGTTATATCCTACAAAGCAATGTCCTGGGAGCAAAACTATCTGAAAGAGAGATACTAAATATATTTGTTGACTGATAAATTTTCAAAATACAGGGTCATTCTGATAAATTTTTGGTGGTCTTCAGCAAATCTCCTTTTTATGCTTAAGGGTATACATATGTTTAAAAAATATATATGGATATACATGTATACAATACTATACTATATTGAATATGCCATATACCAATATAGTATACGTATTAGTTGATATAGATGATTATAACATATATAACAAATAGATATAACATATATAACACATAGATTAGATGATTATAACATAATATACTTTAATATATTTTATAATAGTAAATAGAAGATCATGTATAATAAAGAATGGCATATTACATATACACAATACATATACATAAATATACATTACGACACATTATTATATAGAAAAGCACATATAATGTATATATACGCACAGGTGTGTGTGCATGTCATCCAATATATAAGTGCAATTATTAGGTCAGATCCTTCTGGTATGTGACCTAAAATATGCAACATTACTGGAGAGCATTCTGGGAACAAATAGAACACTGAAGGGACTGAGATCATGCCACATGAGTTATCTGAAGGAACTTATGATGTTTATCTTAGAGAAGAAAAGATCTAGGGGTAGGGGAGTCACTTGATAGTTGTCTCTAAGTGTATGAAATATTGTCCTGTGGAAAATGACTCAATCTCTTTGCTCCTAGAAGGCAGAATGAGGATCAGTCCACGGAAATGACAAAGAGGAAAACTGAGGATTGATAAAAGTAACAGAAAGTCCTGATAATTAGAGCTATCCAAAAGTGAACTGGCTGCTATGGGAGATAGCTGGGTTCTCTCTTCACTAGAAGTATTTAAGCAGAGGCTTACTGGCTACTTGCTGGGTGGATTCTTGTTAAAGCCTAATGTGGACTAGGTAGCCTCTGAGGCCCTTTGCAGTACTAATATTCTTTGTCAGCCCGATTAAATATTTTTGCAGTCATGTTTGTTTTGAGGGTGGGTCAAAAGAAGATATGAATCAATGCTTTGCCTGAAGCATAAAAACTCTTTTAATGTCAGCATGTCAATTTGATTGAGTTTTCACAGTGTAGCATTCTCATCTGCTAATCTTGGTATCCTTTCCTATCCCTCTGCCACCTCTCCCCAAGCTCCTTGTCAAAACCAAACGATGAGGATCCCTCTGTAGATTATATGAATGATAATTATCCTTTGTAGAACTAAGAAGAGGACTCATCTTATGAATCACAAAACAAACTGAGATGCAACATTTCTGATTACCCAGATCATGGGCACCAGTGAAAGCTGACTTTCAAGCTATATGTAGTTTTCTAGACCAAAGCCTCTGGATTGACACTCCCTGAATGAGATCCCTACATTTTCTGATAGTTAACCTTGTTTTTTGTTTGTTTATGTGTTTTAAGTTGATATGTAGTGAAAGGAAAATGAAAAGCATTTGAGGTCAAATTTGTGAAAATGAAATTTTTAATTTTACACTCCACGAAATTATATTGGATTTAACTTTCATGATTTGTCTTTCTCTAGTCATATTTTTCTGTATGCCATTTTAAAAGCATGCTCTCTTTGGTATATTATCTTCCTTCAATATCAGTAAATTGTAAAACACTTTATCTATCAACTGTTATTTAGTTTTTTCCTAAATATCAGGGTTAAGAGATAAGATATTTATATGACATTATTTTGAGTATTTCATTTTTATTTTTAAGAAAAATGAAGACTGTTTTTTAAAAAATAAAGCCAATCTATAGATAAGTATCTCTATGTAAAATATTTACTAATATGTAGACTATTTATCATATTTAAATGAAACTCTAGCATCATTACTTTCATATAGCAGGTGTTAATATTTATTGAATGAATTAACTCTAGTATGAAACAGTTGGTGATACTGCACAGATACATAATTACACTAAAACAAATGGACAAAAAATAAAGCTAATCTTAGAAAAGAGAATGAAAAATGGAAGGGAAAAAAACTGGATACCCAAGAGTTGCCATAGTATGATATGTGTCTGCTGGCTTGTACAACGGAAAATCCAATTAATAATTAAATGGCAAAAGGCCACAATCTTTAGTCTGTGGTTTTTCATAATTTTAACCTAATCTTCTTCCTTCTTTTTAAATATCACAGATATTAAAATTTTCCTTTCATGTCAATCATGATCCAAGATAGGAGCTTGCTCTCTGTGTGATGATCTCCACTCTAACCCCATCTTTGCTTCTCTTCTCTGAGATGTCAGTTCAGGAAAATCACTGAAATGAAAGCAAAGAAGGAAAGAATATAGAAAGAAAAAAATGGTCAATTATTTCAGAGACTAGATTAATAAATGTCATTCTCCATAAAATAAAAAATAAAAAACCAAGGTGAATCAGGAAATGGATGGCCTTTTCAAGTCACATGAATCAGTTCCCCAGAATTCATCATTTTCACCAAGTAAATAACATTTTCCCCTTAATCATTCTGGTTACTATTGTCATTATTCATATTGAGGGTACCTCAAATTTTACTTTTTAAAGAGAGGAAAATTAATATTCATACCCTGAGGCGCTATGGTATAAACTAAGAGGGAGTAATGAGTACCTAGATTGGAGTCTTGACACTATTTGCTAATTGTGTGATCTTGGACAAATTGTTTTACCCATCTTTCCTCAGTTTTCTCATCTTAAAAAGGTAAAGTTTGGATGAGATGACCTCTAAGGTCCCCTACATCTCTAAAGGTACCTCTATATTTTAAAATATAATGTTCCCCCTCAATAGACTAGTATTTTCAGAAAGAAAATTAAATCTACTGCAGAAAGAACTCCTTACAATTCACTCTTTTCCTAATTTGCTCCCTTCAAAGGATGGATCTGTGTTCCTATATACACACACATACATACATACATATAGAAACATGTTTAGCATATCTGGAAAATACAGAGTTAAATGTTGATGTCTCTTATCAGAGGGAGCCACTGATGCTTCCCACTTCACAACTTAACTCCCTGGTATTAAATCAGGTGCTTAGGCAGTCCATTCCTTCTTCAGGAGACCATGAATATACCCTTTAATTCACCAAGTACTTTTTTATAGTAAATGACTTAGGCCCTGGGGAGAATGCAGTCCTATTACCGAACAAAGACCTTAAAAGAAGAAATTTTTTTTAAAGTATGAAATTTCTGACTTTTGCAAGTTGAGAAGAAAACTTCAGTGAGTATTAATACTACCTCAGGGCTTTCTATCCAGTCTCCAATCACCCTTGCAGCTGCTTACATAGTTCTACACACACACCTCCTGGGATACTGAATCAGACAGACCATTAAAGTATTCCAGGCTGATATCTACACACTAGGAACAGATGTGTAATACTTCCAGCTTTACGGTGTGACAGGAGTAAATGCCTGTTCTAGTGGCTTTCTGACTGTGGGGCATGTGAGCAAACCTGAAGGGAATTGTGGGAATGGATTCACTGACTTTTCACTGAAGTGCCAAACACAGAAACATAAGAAGCGTGCTCTCTATTAATGCACTCTTATCTATCGGACCACATATTTTTGTTGATCGCCCTCTGAGCTCAAGACACTTCTCAGCAGTGCATTCTCTTAGGGACAGAGATGGGACATAGTTGAGAGAGGCATTGCCTTAGTAACTGAAATCTCCTTTCCAATCTTTTAAATGAATCTACAGTGACTCTATGTTGGTAACAGCCTACATTTACATAATGTTTTATGGTTTGTAAAATGCTTTCACACATAATATCACATTTGATCCTCACAACCACCTCTGGGGTAGGTATTACAAGTTTTACTTACCCATTTTACAACTGGGAAAATTGAGGTGTACAGAACTTAGCTCTAAAGAGTGGCAGAACTAGGATTTGAACTTCTGGTTTTAAGACTAATGCTCTTTCCATTATAGAATTTAGATGCTAAGTCATATAAGGAGTTCCATTTAGTAGGTCTGATTGTAATTTGTTTTTATTGTTTAGTCATTTCATTCATGTCTGACTCTTCATGACCCTATCTGAGGTTTTCTTGGCACAGATACTGGAGTGGTTTGACATTTTCTTCTCTACCTTATTTTACAGATAAATGAAACTGAGGCAAATAGGGTGAAGTGACTTGCCCAGGGTCACACAGCTAGTATGTGTATGAGGTCAGATTTGAACTCCGGTCTTTCTGACTCCAGGCCTGTCACTTCTTCCATTTTATCACCTAGCTGCCCCATAATTGTAATACAGAGTCTCGAAGAGAAGAACCCTAGATCCAATCAGTCTGATTGGAATCAACCCAATTCAATAAACATCAGGTATCTACTATGTAGAAGACACTGTGCTAGGCTGTAGAAAACACTGTGCTAGGCTGTAAAAAAAACAAAGGAAAAAGCAATCAGTTCTTGCCCTCAAGAAGTTTACATTTTATTCAGGGAAGGTGTTCACAAAATGTAAACAGATAAGTACAAACACTATAATTTGAGGAGGGAGTGACTGTGGGTGATGATGGGGATAAGGAAAAGTCTCCCACAAAAGGTGGAAAAAGAGCTGAGACTTGAAGAAGATATAGAAATGAGCAAGGTATATATTTTACGCATGGGGGATACTCTGGGTAAAGGTATAGGGGTGGGAAATTGACTGTTGAGTTTGGCTAATTGCAAGTAGGCTAGGTGGGCTGGAAGATAAGAGTTTGTGAAAAGGAGTATTGTGATTTCCACAGAGTAGAAAAAGGCAGAACCAAGCCAGAGCACTACAGGTTTAAATGCCTAGCAGAGAAATGTATATTTTATCTTAGAGGTAATAGCAGAAGACTGAAGTTTCTTGAGCAAGGGAGTAACTTGGTCAGATTTGTGCTTCTGAAAACTTATTCTAGATATTTATTATATGGAAGAAAAGAGGCAAAGTGGTGCTGTGTCTAGGAAGCTCTCTCAGGGGCAGGAAGAACTGTGTTCAAGTCTTGCTTCTGACCAATGGTGGTTTTGTGAGTTATGGTTAAGTCAAATTACCTGTCAATGTCCTAGATAACTCTTTAACAATACAAATTTCAGATAAAGTTTTGATTTGTTAGTAGAGAATTTCTTTATCCAGGATTTCTCTGTACCAATGGAATCACTGATCTACTTCCCATAGCTAAGGTAATGTTAAAAGAATACAGGAAACAGGGAGGAATCTAATATTTTAAGGATGTTTAGGGAAGTGATACCTAATAGTGGGTAGAACTGGGCTTGGAGTCAGGAACACCTGAGCTCAAATCTAGGTACTCTAAGTAACTTTCTGACTTTAAGTTACAGAGAAGGGATGGACCTCCATTGGTAGAGGGAATTTCTTCACCCAGGAATACCCTCTATCAATAAAATCACAGGCCCATTCCCTATCCCCACATGGAGAATAATTTGGAGCAAGGAGAAACTAGAGGCTGGAAGTGCAATTTGGAGACTTAATAATGGAGGTTAGTGTTAGGACCTGAGACAGAACAGAGCAAAGTATTAGAGATGTAGTGAAGAGGATCAGTTATGTTCCTCATGTCTCTCCTGTTTCCTTCTGACGTTTAAGTTGCCATCTATACTCATTTTTTATACAAAGTTTTCCTTCTCTTGGTACCTCCAAGAGAGGCTAATATGGTAAAAAGCAGGCTGGTGTTTTTAGAAACAGCCTTTAGGTCTGGAGGTGGAAAAGCTACTAGTTAAAAGCTATGCTACTTTGGGGAAGTTATCTTAGATCTCTGAGCCTCAGTTTCTACAAAACAGGAAAAGGCATGCTGTTTTACATAGCTCACAGGGTTACTGTGAGAATCAAATGAGATACAAGTGTAGCCTAGATGAAAAAAAGGTGCCTGAAATCTCTTCAGTGTCTTTGGCCAAGTAACTGTCCATCAATGACTTTGGCAGACAAAACGAGAAAGTAGGTAGAAGTGAGACACTTGAAGTAAAGTAAAAGTGTAAAAAAAAGTATAGTAAAAATAAAAACTCCTTTAAATAAGAGGCATAATCCCATAGTAGGGGAGTTATAGAGTATGTCACAACACCTTTTGAAAATTAAAAAACAAATACTGATTGGGGTCTGATTAAGATGTTTAGGATTGATTTCATAAAGCTTTCCCAGTATTTGTTGTTTTCTGGAGATAAAGAAATACAATGTCACTAATATAATTTCTGTACTTCCAATGGGAATCTGTTAGACCAATGTATAAGTCATAGATGTAAAGCTGTAATAGACCTCAAAGGCCATCCAATACAACTTTCTCATTTTCCAGTAGAGAAAACTGAGGCTGTTCCCCTGTTAACTCCAGGGGGAAGTTAATTCCCAAGAGGACTTTGTGATTTTAAACTGGCTGTAATTCAAATCTGGAATGCACTCCCTCCTCATTTTAGCCCCTTAGAATTCTTAGTTCCTATCAGTACCACCTTTTACATAAAGCCTTTCTGGATCTTTGAAGCTGCTAGCTATATTAGGGAACCTGCAACTTCGAGGCCACACGTGGCCTTCTAGGTCCCTGGGTGTGACCTTTTAACGGAGTCCAAGTTTTACAGAACAAATCCTTCTTTTCCTCCAAGATCCATTATCTCTTATATACTTTGTATCAATCTTAGAATATGTTGTCTCCTGTAAGAATACCGTAAGGTCCTTCAGGACAGGGACTTTTACTTTTTGTATCCTTGGCACCTAACACACGGTGACTGGCACATAGGAGGCACTCAATAATTGGTTGGTGATTGATAGACTGAACAAAGTCAAATAAATAGTGTCACACACGGACTGAAATTTGTAGGCCTTGGATTTAAACTTGCTTTCAGGAAGCCACTGCTACTCTCTTAATGGTGATTTCTCATTATAAAGAATCACTGATACATAGCATTATGGGCTCTAAAAGTTGTGTTTTGGAGGTGGGCCCTAGTCACACTCCTGGTGGCTATATATGTTTTCATCAAAACTAAAAAGTGTGGTTTCCCTCTGACTGCAGTATTAAAATCTTTATTACCCAATTTGCCTTCTTCCTCAGCTTCCTCCTTTCCAGCACATGCATGTGGCATGTGCACACACACACACATGCACACACACACACACACACACACACCTTTCCCCAAAGAATAGCAGTAAAAGCTCTTATCAGAGCCATATCTAGGGTGGGGCAATGGCAATTTAATTTGGCAGGTAATCCACCAAGCTTAGTTCCTGTTGAGCAAGAACAAATACTTGATAGCTGTGTGACCCTGGGCAAGTCACTTAACCCTGTGGGCTTTACTTTCTCATCAGTAAAATGATCTGGAGAAGAAAATGGCAAACCATTTCAGTATCTTTTCGATGAAAACACCAAATGGGGTCATGAAGAGCTGAACATGACTGAAACAATTCAATCAGAACAATAATTGATTTAAAATAGGAAATTAGCAAACAGATTAGGGTGAGCGCCTCTCCCCTTGCTCCCTTTCCCACCCAGTGAGGCTCCTACATAAACCATTTAGAGAGATTCCCAATCCTAAAACCATTACTTTGGAGCTGGGAACTTGGAGGTCATTCTTCCCATCTTCTCCATTTTTAAAAATGAGGAAACTGAAACTGAGAAAGGTTAAAAGACTTGCCCAATGTTGCCCAGAGTCCGAGTTTGAACTGAGAACTGAGGCTTTGTTCCAACACCAGCATGCTTCTCTTGCTGTGTGCTACCTCCCATGGCTCAGAGCACAGGTGGCAAACCTTTGACCTTGAGGCCACAAATGGTCTTCTGGGTCCCCAATTGCAGCCCTTTGACAGAATCTAAACTTCTCAGTGAAATTCACATAGAAATGAACATAAAAAATGTTCTGTGAAATTTGGATTCAGTCAAAAGGCCCCACTTGAGGACCTAGAAGGCCACATATGGCCTTGAGGCCTCAGGCTCCCTTGGCTCAGGGTAGACAATGGCAACATTTGTAAAATCTGCCAATACCCTGTTACCACTAAACTACTGGCAAACTTTGTTGATGTTTCTTTATGTGACTATCCATATCCAAATGGAATGGGTTCCAAAGGTACACTCATGAGCTGCATAAATAAATACATTATGTATATAAATGAACTATATATATATTTATGATATGGCATCATGTAGACTTTTTTTTTACAGTTCTGAAATTATGACAACCACCTGTAGGAAGAAACTGATATAAAAGTTGAAAGGGCTCAAGAAAGCTATTGAAATGACAACATTGGTTTATAAAGATACATTTTATACTGGAAGTTTGGCTGAGGATATGTGACAACTTTAAATGTAGATAAATGGGCTATTTACCTAAAAAAGACAAAGCCCTTATATCAGAATATTTGTTAGGGAAGAATGAAAGAACTTTTCACTACAAATATATTATCAATTGATATCTTTCTAGTCAAAGTGAAAAAAAAACAAAACCTATCACTCCCCTACCCATATGCCCACACACAGTCACAGCAGAAAAGGGATGGGATACAATTTCAAGAGGTTTTTTTTTTCTATACAGTTTTACCCTCAGTTATCTGTTTATGGTATTTCAAAAAATATTCCCCCCCCCACTCAAGGAAATCTTCAAAGAGTAAGTGTATTAAGAAATGGTTTCATAAGCATTTGGTTATTGATTTCTACCCTTTGGAATTAGATATATGTGCAGAGACTAGCTACTTGAGCTAGTTCAGGGATCCACACTTCGAAGAGTGGAAGCCTAACTCCAAGACCTGCCCAAGTTAGCACCTCTTAATGCGTCTATAACTTTCATAGAATGCATGAGATTTGCAATTAGACAGAAAGAAGCAACACACTGCAAATCGGACGGCACTAGAAGCACCCACATGTTCCAGCTACAGTGTAACATGCCCTGATCCCTTACCAGTTCCCCCTTCCCCGCCGCCCCCTGCACAGTAACTGTTACTGTACCTGGAGTGGATGTCTGCAGGTTTCGCTGCCCGTAGGGGCCCGAGTGCCACGTCTTAGTGCCTGGCCCTGACTTTCCCGGGACCTTTATAGAGAACTCCCCTAAAAATAGCCAGAGAGAGACACGTCGATAGAGAAGGGGAGGGAAGAAAGGGGAAAAGAAGGCGGGGTAGGGAAATGGGAGCGAAACAGTTTTTACGTGGCAGAGGAGGGGAGAAAAAATTCAGCCTAACTCATATATGGGGGGAGGGCGAGAAGCCTAGGAGACTTGAGACTTGTTTGCCTCCGGGCCAACTGGGGAATGGTCGTGTTGGGGGCGGGGTCGGCTTGGCCAGGTCGGGGAGGGGGGGCAGTGACTCGGGGAGCCTCCCCCCGCAGGGTCTCTCCGGGAGGTGGGGTGTTTGGAGCTGGCCCAAGCTCTCAGGTTTCACTCATTGAGGGAGGAGGCGGGACGCTGGGGTAGAAGGGGGAGGTGTAGGGGGAGGCGGCGGCGGCGGCGGCGGCGATGCCCAGTCGCCCCTGCGCAGCTCCAGCGGCAGGGGGTGGAGGCAGCGGCGGCCGGCGGCGGCGGGGGAAGGGGGCGGAGAGGTTTGGGTAGCTGCTCACAGCTGGACTCAGTGGAGAGAGTCCTGGAGTGGGAGTGTGTGAGTGCGAGCGCGAGGGGGACCCCTGTCCGCGGCTCCGCTGCCCGACTCCCGGGCTCCGCTGCCCGGCTCCGCTGCCCGGCTCCCCGGCTCCGCTTCCCCGCGCGCGCTCGCTCCCGGCTCTCGAACCGAGCTGCTGCCGCTGCGGCTGCGGCTGCCGCCGGCCGGCTGGGGAGCCGCGCGGGGCGCGGGCTGCTGCGGCTGCGGCTGCGAGACCAGGGCAGCAGGAGGAGGAGGACGCTCGCTCGTTCGCTCGCCCGGGCTCGCTGCCGCTGCTCCGGCTGCCGCTTTCCTTCCCTCCGGCCTCTCCCAGGGCCGGTGCTGTCTCCTGCGGACTGTCCAACAGTTGGAGATCCCTGGCTGTCTTCTACCTGCTGCTCGCCCACGGAACTGGATTTATCACCCAACTTTCCCATCTCACCCCGGCCAAGCCGGCACTTGGCGCGAGCTTCGTCCCCTCTACACACTCAGCTCCTGGTCCCAAGACGCTGCCCCCCGCGCCCCCAGCCCCCCAGTGGGGGGGTTCGTGTTTTGGAGGGGCGGGTGGGGGGAGGGAAGGGGACTTAGGCGGGGGTCCCTGTATTTGACCTCCTTTTGAGGGAACCTGAGAGGACTGCGGAGCGTCTCCGGGCACCCAAGTGCTCGATGACCTGGGCAAGAAGCCGGCACAGCACCTGGTGAGAGCCCTTTCTTTCCTCCTCCTCCTCTCCTTGTCCCTGTTCCCGCAGCACCGCTGCCGGGCTTGAGGGGTGGGGGGAGCAGCTCAGTGATCGCTTTTGCTTAGTTCTTGGACAGGACGGGAGGATTAATGGGATTCTGGTTATCCGGGTCATCACTGGCGCTTCTAGAGGTGCAGAGATTTCTTGGCTGTGGTGGACCAACAGTTCCACCACTCAACTGGTTGTAACTTAGTTTACATTCTAGACTTCAGAGTGCCTGTGTCATGTATTCAAAGGAGAGTGTGAGGTGTGTGTATGGCAGCGAATGCAGTGGTAGTGGGAAAGGAGAGATCCGATAAGAGAGGCTTTTGGGGGAGCAGTGCGAATCAACACTGACTTTTTGCAAGCTTCGCCTTAAAAGGAGCGTGGGCTAAAGGAGACAGGCAGAAGGGACAAGGAGATGCTTTAAATCCTCTGAGTCTCATGATTTCCTTAGTCTCTTCTGGGAACAACTTTTCTTGGTCTGTTTGAAGGAGACTGCTGGAGAATGTGAAAAACGTATTTGGTCGGGGGTCCTGGGATTGCAGAAAGACTGGAATTCTCCCAAAAGGGGAGGCACAAGGAAGAAGGTATTCCTGATGCTGAAAAGAGGCAGAGATGAAGTGTTGAGAGTTCACACTACTACAGAATGATGATGGTGGTGATGATGATGAT
Organism: Notamacropus eugenii; assembly: GCF_028372415.1. NCBI lineage: Eukaryota > Metazoa > Chordata > Mammalia > Diprotodontia > Macropodidae > Notamacropus > Notamacropus eugenii. The sequence goes on along the minus strand of NC_092875.1, from coordinate 358,710,356 downwards.
GATAGACGTTTCTTATTAAAAACAATAAAAAGGTCCCTTGTGCAAGACGTGCGGATAGGGGAGAAGCTTTTTTGCTTTCTGGGATTACTAGGCTCTGGGACTAGCTTTGCAGTGTCCAAAGATCTCTCATTCACTGCATTCTACACCCCTGCTCCCCAGCACTCTCTGCTAACCCAGTTTCAAAAGGAATCTTGAATCTGTTATCTTCTAATAGGATTGGAGAACGACTTTGAAGGGGGAAAAGGAGTCTCTAAATGGGATTTTTAAGTCTTCTTACTTGGAGAGACTAGTACTCTAATTCGTTTTGTGTACTGGAGTCCCAGGAGTCTGATAGGATTTGGCGGGAAAGCGTTATCCGATCCTTTCCAAGACTGCTCTAGCCATTTGTTTTACCTGGATGGCTGGGCTGCTGATGGAGTTGGGAATTGAACTTTTCATTGCTTGCTAGGCCTCAGAATTTCCGGCAGGGGGCGCTGAGAGCGAGCGCTCTGGCTTCAGAGAGACCGCTGTAGGCGCATTTGGTTGAGACATCAATAAGCAAGCACTTTGAGGGTCACTGTCGGAAAGGGACAGAGGGCAAATCCTGCAACTGTTTCATATTAAGGAAAGACTTCCATGTTGATAGGAGAGAGCTGTCAGAGCCTGCATGTGGAAGGGAAAAGGATGGTGACTTGGAAAATACTTTCAGATTTTGGTTTGAGCTTGATGCATAAAGTCACAGACAATTCCTGTGTGGGTAGAGTTTGTTGTTTTGTGTTTGCTCAGGAATAAATTGAAATTTCATCGGTAAAATGTTATAGTTAAGGTTTTAAGATGAATGCCCAGGAGAGAGTTGAAAATTAATCAGCTGGTGCTTCTTGTGTGGTGTATGTATATTTAATGTTTACGCCCTTACAGATGACATTTAGAAGTTGGGAATAGTTGTATTATTGGTTAGGTTTGGCCACAGCAGTCCTGTTATTGATTATTTTTAGTGGAAGATTTAAAAATATGCAGTTGACATTAATTTTAGGGTATTGATGGAATTGCTAAAGTATATAAGGTTTGAAACACATTTTTCATAGAAAAACATTGCCTTGGACCTAGCATAATGCTCAGTTGTTCTTAAAGAAGCCCTTCTGAGCAAACAGTATATAATTTCAATGAAGAAAAGATATCAAAGCAAGTTGATAGCAGCCTTTTAAGTTTGTGGACAAATGGGGCATTGTTTTGGGCAATCAGATGATTCTCATTGACAGAAACATTTAACAAATCATTTTATTAAAGTACAGCTGGAATGCTTCTTTAAATACACAGGGCTGCAAAAGGCTCAAAAACAAACTCTTTAAAATGTACTTAGTTCAGTTATGATCACATATATTCTTTTCTCCATCTTTGGTTATTTTCCCAAGGGGTAGACAAGATTGCTCAAAGTTTTTAAAGATTTTTGAGGCATTTCTTATCCTTTTAAAAAAAATTAAAGAACTAGTCAGATATCTTAACTACATCTGGTCAACCTAGTCTTATTTAAAAAAAAAATGTTTGTGATGGAATAGTAGCTCATCCTGAACAATTTTGTCATAAGACTCTACAAGTGTGTATGTCTGCATATGGACTTTATGTATATACCTTTAAATGCATTTATGTTTTAATTGTTAGCCTTAAGAAAACAAATGGAAGTTGTGATGATAATAATCTTTTTTTATGACTTTTACTAAAGAGGACCTTCTCACTTAGTTGTTTTAATGGTGAACAGCTGCAAGACCCCTGCTGAGAAAAAAGCTTTTACACTCTTGGGTGGTAAAGCTTGTCTTTGTCCAGAGAGGGGATTTTGAAATGTTGAGAAGTGCATTAGGATAAACGCTTGTTATAGTTCAGCTGCATTTTCCCTTTGAGACTGTTTCTTCACATTGGCATGTATTAACCCCAAGAGTCAAGTACCATAAGGTATGAAGCCTCTTCCCAGTAGGTGTTTGTTAAGAGATGGACAAGAGGCGTAATGTCAAAGATGTGATGGAACCATTGTCACAGACTAATTTGCAGACTAGTACAAGAGTGCCAGACAACTGCCTTTTGACTGAACGTATTTATGCATAAGACAGTTCATTAACTTGTATTTATTTATTTATTTTTGTTCTTCTTGTTTATCTTATTAGGTCATTGGAATTAAGCTTTGTCTATTATTGGACATGCCCTAAAGTACAGAAAACAAAACTCTGGGACCTAAGAGTTAAAAGATTTAAAAACATCACAATATAAAACAGTAGAAAGCAATCAACCACAGTTAAACTATTAAAAACCTAATGTAAGGAATTGCACTGGATCACCAGTTTTAAAAGTGTTGGTAATATGTAATGAATTAGATTGAAAGAATACCTCACAGTTAAGATTGTAGTACTTTATAAATGATAATTTGCATATAGCCCTACTATATTCTTCTTGAGCCCCCTAACTACTGTGATTCTAAAATTACATTATCATCTTTTTGTATTGGAAGTAAAAAAGTTGCCATAGTTGCTTATATACATTGGTAGAAGACTTTTATAATTATGACACAGATGTCTCAAGGAAGTTTTTATTTTTGGTGCTAAATAACTATAGAATACAAATTAACTTTCTATTCATCTGTTGAGTTAGACAGTTTTTTTTTTCTAATTTGGGAGCTGAACTTGTCTCTGTCTATAAAGGAAATTATAAAAGAATAAATTCACTTATAAACTTGGCTGAACTTTATTTGCCATATTTAACAAATATTTTCCATAATCAAATGTTTTCTACACATTTTCTTTACACCATATACTTACTTTTGTTGATTCATTTGCTAATTGAAAAACTATTTTGTCTGTTGAACTGCAGAAATGACCTGCAAAAGGTAGATGGCAATCTGATATTTCTTATTCTTTCGAAACTGAAGTAATCATGTAGCCCAAATAATCTAGGAGAGGAAGATCTTAAAGGGAAACAGTTGTTTTTTTTTTTAATTGAGCCAAACAAACATTTATTAACAATTTGCATTTTACCAGACAGTGGCTACACACTGGGAAATCAAAGAAACACAAAAACACTCCATTTGCCCTCAAGGAGCTCATGCTCTATTGGGGAAATGTAAATAGCTAGTTATATATGAGATATATATACAGGGCTGTTGAAGTAGACACTTTGATACATTTCACTTATTGACTTTTGTGTCATAAATTTGTCAAGTACTGATTAATTCTCGAAGCTACAGTATTTGACTAAGGGTAAAATGTCTAAAGTGAATTAGAATACCAACAGAAAAATCTGAAATCTCTTAAGATTTCTACATGCTAAAAAATTACACAAGACTTTCTGGTTTGGAAATTAAGTATATTTTCAAATTCTGGAGTCAAAGTAAAGATAAAAACCTTTTGCTTTAATTCAGTATATTGATACTTTCATTAACAATTCATCTTTGCCATTTAAAGGGTATCAGGCCAAATAATTTTCAACTTTCACTCTTCAATAAATTAGGAAGTGCAGAAATTTCAAAGACAAGTTATGCCTCAAATGTAATATAGCATTTGAAAGAAATGGCATTGAAACTGTAAACTGGAAATTCCCCAGACTGCTGCTTATAAAAATAAAAATAAAAAATGAAAACTAAGCTATATTCAATACGGTGTTAGTAGTCAAACCTCAACAGTGAAGGAGCCAGGTAGCTTTAGGTGGTACAGTAGGTAGTGTACTAGGCTTGGAGTAGATCTGAGTTCAGGTCCTGCCTCAGATACAAGCTGTGTTAGCATTGACCAGTCACTTTTTCTCAGCCTCAGTTTCCTCATCAGTACAATGAGCATAATAATATCCACTCACAAGATTATTTGAGGGTCAAATGAGGTGTCATATATAAAGTGCTTAAAATGCTGTCATGCTGCTGCTGCTGCTGCTGCTGCATGTGTTTAACACTAAATACCAGGCACTGTGTTATATTCTAGGAATACAAAGAAAGGCAAGGTCATAATCTTTGTTCCTCAAGGAATTCATATCATAATAGGAGAGAGAACATGTAAATAACTGTGAAGAGGCAAAATATCCAGGGTGTAAATAAGTTATTGAAGAGGAAATGCACTAGAGAAGGGAAAGGAAGAGAAGAGAAGGGAGAGAGGAGGGAGAGAGAACTGAGAAAGGCCTCTTGCAGAAAGAAGTATTTGAAGGAAACCACAGGAGGTCAAAATGAGGAGAAAGAATATTCAAGGTTTGAGGGAAGAGCTAGTAAAAAGGCCCAGATTAGGGAGATGAAGTGTTGTTTTTGAGAAGCAGCATGCATGTAGGACAGTGTTGCCAGATTGTAGAGCACAGTATAAGAAGGAAGAGAGTACAGTATAAGAAGACTGAAAAAAAATAGGAAGGGCATTGGTTTAAGTGCCAAATGGAGCATTTTATATTTGATCCTGGAAGTAATAGGAACCACTGAGATTTGTTGAAAAGATCAATGACATGGTCAGACCTGCATTTTAGGAAAGTCATTTTGGCAGTTGAGTGGTGGATGAGTGGAGTATGGGAGGTACTTGAGGAAGAGGTACCAAGTAGAAGGCTATTGCGTTAATTCAAGTATGAAGTGATAAAGGTGTGTACCAGGGCAATGACAGTGTCAGAGGAGAGAAGGGGATACAGAAGAAAGATTTTGCAAAGGGAGAAATGATAAACTTTATAACAGACTGAATATATTGGATGGGTACAAGTGAAGAGTCAAGGTTGACAATGAGGTTGCAAATATCCTAGGAGAATGTGGTGCCCTTAACAGGTAAAAGGAAAAGTTGGGAAGAGGGAAGAGTTGGGGGTGAAAAATAATGAATTCTATAGATAGTAAAGTCAGAAGAGAAGATAAGGGTAATTTCTTATACCTCATCTTTTAGAATTTATTATTTATTGTTCACTGTAGCACTTTAGATAGGCATAAGAATAGTTCCAGGTTTTAAAAAATTTTTCCCATGTTGCTCACAGTTGGCACATATATTGGTTGGTTTAGCATAAGGAACGATATAAACATAAGCCATGTTAGCATAAATATTTTATATTACATAAAATATAAATAATAAACCATATGTATGCATCAGTATATGCTTTTTAAACAAGTTTTTTAAACAAAATCTAACACTCATTTCTACTAAACTCTAGAAATCATAGAAATAAAGGAACCATTCTTTAATATAATAAATAGTATTCATCCAAATCCAAGTGCAAAAATTAAATGTAGTAGAGAAAAGTTAGAGACTTTTCTGTTAAGATCAGGGCTAAACCAAACGCTATTTAACTTAGTGCTAGAATGCTGATTGTAACAGTGAGACAGGAAAAAGAAAAGGAGCAAATAAGAACAGGTAAAGAGAAAACAAAATTATTCCTTTTTGCAAATGATATAATGTATTTAGAGACTGTAGAGAGTTAATTAAATCAAAATAACTACTTCAGTAAAGTTGAAGCATATAAGGTAAAGCCCCATGAATCAACATTCCATTATGTAATCAACCAAACCCAGTGAGGAGAGATAGAAAAAGAAATTACATTCAAAATACCTTCAGAAATCATAAAATACTTGGAAATATATCTTCCAAGATTATCCAAAGACACATATGAGTCTAATTATAAAATACTCTGAAGAAATTACAACAGATCCATATAAGTGGAGAAACATTGCTCATGGATAGGTTAAGTCAACATAATAAATTTGAAGAAAAAAACTACCTAATTTATTTAGTGCTGTAGCAAACTCCCAAGAGAATATTTTACAGACCAAGAAAAACATAGCAAAATTCATATGGAAAAACAAAAGGTCAAGAATTTCAAGTGTAATAATAGAGAAAATGTAAGAAGGCAGGGTGAGTTGTTCCAAATGGATACAAACTTAGATACAAAAAGTCTCATTATAAACAAATTGGAGAAGCAAGGAAGACATTATGTTTTGCATCTATTCATAAAAGAAGAATTTGTTACTAAAGTAGCATCACCACAAGATAAAACAACTAATTTTGATTATATAAAATCGAAAAGTTTTTGTACAAACAAACCAATGTAGCAGAAATTAGAAGGGAAACATAATGGGGAAAATTTCTTTTTAAATGTTTCTCTGGTAAAAGTCTCATTTTCAAAGTGTATACAGAAATAATTCAAGTGTATATGAATAAGAGCCATTCCCCTATAGTTAAATGATATGAATAGATACTTTTAAAAGGAACAAATTCAAACTATTAACAACCCTATGAAAAAATGCTCTAAATCACTAATTAAATAAGTGCAAATTACAGCAACTTTTACCTAACAAAGAAGAAAAACAGAGGAAAATGATGAATGTTGCAGACTGTAGGAAAACAGATACAGTAGTGCTTTGTTGGTAGAGCTGTGAATTTGTCCAGCCATTCTAAACCACACTTTGTTACTATGCCTAGAAAACTATCAAACTCTGTGTACATACAACACTGACCCAGTTGTGTCACTGCAAAAGAATGTATATGAAACATACCACCTACTTCCTGACAGAAAAGTGATGAATGTAAAATGCAGAAAGAGAAAGATTTTAAGACATGGATAATAAGGTAGGGAGGGAGAGGGAGAGAGAGAAGAAAAGGGAGAGGGAAAGAATATATGGTCTTTTGGGGAGCAAGTCCTTCCATTATATATCATTATGCACCTCCAGAAACAGGGTCATCACTTCCCCCTCTACCCTTTCCCAACAGGAGGATTGGCAGCTGACCATCTGTGCATGCTCTGAGTAGTCCTCTATTATACTGGCAAGGAGAAAACATCTCATAGAATGGCATGGAGGTTGGAAATAGCATATAGAATTAAGAAAACTCATTTCAGCTAATAGGCTAAAATATAGAGTACATGAAAGAAAGGATATGAAATGTTTGGAAAGGTATTGGAGAAATAACACCATATTTATTTAGATATCGAATTAATTAAGTTCCTGACACAGAGCATGAATGATGCTTATTCGATATTTGTATACCTCAAAGGAAGTGAATTAACTTGTAATATTCAGAGGCCAAATTCACCAAATGTTTACCAAAATTGTGCATGTTAGCCAGTTTGAATAAAAAGAGAAAGGGTTGGTAAATATGAGTGGAAGAAAGTGTATTAAGCAACTTCTTGATAAAAAAAAATGTTGTTTAGTTCTGTCAGACTCTGTGACTCTATCTGGGGTTTTCTTGGCAACAGTATTGAAATACTTTTGCCATTTCCTTTTCTGGCTCATTTTACAAATGAGGAAACTGAGGCAAACAGGATTAAGTGGCTTTTCTGTGGTCACACAGCTAGTAAGTGTCTAAGGCTGGATCTTAACTCGTCTTCTAGCCCAGTACTCTATGCATTGCACCACCTACTTGCTCCTAAAATAATATGCCTCCAAATAATGCTTTAAGTCAGAAAGTGCTGTATATAAGAAAATTTTGGTTCCTATAACCTAGATGTACATTAAGATTTTGGTTCTGAACCCTGGACACATAGTATAAGTCTCTATTATGTAATTGTGTATTTGTAACAAACTATAAAGAAATAGTTGATAATCTACTGTTCTGTTTCATCACTTATTTCCAGTTTAAAATTGTAGTTATTTCTTCATTTCCCAAATCCACTTTGTTTTTTGCTATTTCACACAGTTATTTTCCTAATATTTTTTTAAGTCAAATAGTAGAAAGAATTAGAACAGAGACTAAGAAATCAGACTAAAACCAAGCAAGACAGGGAAATTTATATTAAGGAATCTCATAACCAATCAGGCTCATGAGTCATGACAAGCTTCAGCAATTTCTCTAACAGGATCAAGATTTAGATCTGTTGTAAAAATTTAATGATTATAAAGCCAAGAACATTGTTTATGACTCGTGACATAAAGCACGATAATTGTTCCAGAGGCTAAAGTTTACTTGTCCAGCAGATATTTTAATTAAGCTGATGTTCATGCTGGTGTTAAATGTAAGTATAAGCCAATATAATAGATTTGCTTGTACTATATATGTGATTTAAATCACCATGTACTTTCTTGATGTCGACCTGCCTGCACACAACTGAATATTATAATTACCAGAAAGTCTTTGGGTCAATAAATGTTTTTAAATTCTTTTTAAATCTTAGAAATTGTTTTGTGCAAAGATTAATTTGATTTTTCTGTCCATTAGTGTCTAGCATTTTTATGGGAACTTCCAAATTTATAAACTCTTGACTTACGCATACAAATGACTGTCTAGTTGACACAGTGCTGCTGGATTTCTTTTCTACAAGATGATAACATAGAAGTTCTCTCCTTTCTGGATGACCAGAAACACAACTCATTTCCCATAAATATATTGCATAAATTACAATTAAGTTTCCAGGCTAAGCAACATAATTATCTGTAGTTCATTAAATAGCTCAAGTTCTATTGAGCTTAGTAGGATTGATGTCAACTATCACAGAAACCTATGAGTAAATATACAATTCAAGTTCTAATTAATCAACTTATAGTAAATTTTTAGGAAAGAATCTATACTGTAAATAGAGGACTTAGTAAATAAATTGAGCTTCTAGGAGAACTATAAATATTAAAATAGATTTTAATAAATCCTTTTAAAATTAATGAATGATCTAAGAAATGGAAGCTAACATAATGATATTGGATTAAAGATTTTTGAATTTATTTGGGACTGGAGCTTGTTTATTAAAAAATAATATAGAAACAAAGCAACCAATATCTTATCCAAGAAAATGGCAGCCTCTCCCAATGAAACTGTCTCTCTCAAAAAACCCCAAACACTCAAAATGAAAAGTGGAGCATAATACGAGGGTAGTGTGCATAACATATGCTCAGTGGTCCTAGTGTACTTTGCATTTTTACTTACTCTTTGTAGTGATTTCAATTTATTAGAGAGGAGGATTATTTTTTTCTGCAGTGAGACTAATAAACGCTGTTAATCAATTGGATTTATAGCCTAAAGAAGCTAATACATAATCTCTAGAGTTAGTGTAAATTAAGCCTTCAGAGGTATGAAGATGGATCCTATTCTGTTTCCTGGACATTATATACTGCCTTTTCATTATTTCTATAAAGTCTATTGCCAAGACCAATAGATACCAAGGTGATTCATATATCTATATTAGTTAAGCCTCTGCCTCCATATAAACTGTGTCAGCCCCTGATCTGGAGTTCAAGCAAAGCTTTCTTTACAGGGTGCGAAACAACCAAGTTGATTAAATAAATGCAAACAACCAGTTCATCTTTTGGTATTTTGTAGACTGCCAAGACCCTCTTTGGCTGGATTTCCTTCATTTTTTGACTACTTTTTCTAATCTTGTATACACACCCTAAGAAAAGAAGTTGTTAAAAGACTGAAAATAGTCATTACAGGAATTTTGGCTTAGACTTTCCCCATAGATGATTTATCTTCTGGATGTATTTCATTTTTTCCCCTTTCCTTGCTAAACTACTAGAAAGAATTGCCTGTGCTCACTCATTCTACTCCCTTGGCATTCACTGACATTGTATCTCCACCACTGTACTGAGTCTGTCTTATGAGATACTGGTGATCTCTTAACTTTTATGTCTAGCCATCTTTTCTCAGTCTTGATATTGAACTCTCTGTAGTTGTTTACCATTGTTGACGGTTTCCTTCTGTTTACTCTCTTCTCTCTGGTATGCTGTTTCTCTACTCTCTCTTGATTCTACCCCTAACTGTCTGACTGATCTTTCTCAGTGACCTTTGCTAGATCATCATTCATCTCCTGTACCCCTTGCGTGAGTGTTTCCCAAGCCTCTCTCCTGGGCCTTATTCTCCTTCTGTCTCTCATCATGGGTCTCATGGGATCTATTCAGTTCTGTATACACCATTCTCTTGCTTCTGCTCATCTAGTCTTTTATTATTTTGTGCAAGGCTATCCATGTTTTTTTCTAAGATCATCAGGCTCATCCTTTCCTATAGCATAGTATTCCATCACAATCATATATCACAATTTGTTCTGCCATACCACAATTCATGAGAATCCTTGCAATTTCCAGTTCTTTGCCACCACAAAGAGAACTGCTATGTATTTTGAAACATATAGATTCTTTTCCTTATCATCTTGGGAAACAGACCTAGTAGTGGTATTGCAAGGTCAAAGGGTATAGGCAGTTTAATAACTTTTTGGGCATAATCCTAGATTGTTCTCCAAAATGATTGGATCAGTTCACAGTTCCACCAGTGTCTCTTCTAGATTTGCAGTGTCTGCTGGACACCATACCTTGAATGTCCTGTTTGCATCTTATACAAATATACTCCCCTTTACACCTTCTCTTCTTCTAAACTTCTCCAGTTTTGTGAAGGGCCTATCATCCTTCTGGTAACCCTTATTTGTGACCTTGTAGTCCTTGACTCCTTTCCCTTATCTCTCATTGATTTCCTTCTTTTTTTCTTTCCCCATTATTGTCTGTCATTGCTATCTTTACAACATCTTAAACATTTTCTCTTTTTTGCCTTCCTCATACAGCCATCACCTTAGTTCAGGCCCTTGTCACCTCTCACATGCTCTATCCGAAGAGCTTCTTAACTGGCCTTTCCTCTTCTGCTCTCCAATCCATCTTCCATACAGCTGACAAAATAATCTTCCTAAAAAACATATCTGTAACTTCCCTGCTCTAAAACCTTCAATAGGTCACAGCTGCCTCTAGGATAAAGAAAACTATGCTTAGTATTTACTTAAAGCTCTTTACAATCTAGCACCAACTTCCTAGGTACCTACCTACCTTCCACCTTACCTACCTACCTACCTGCTCTTTTTCATGTAATGTATTTTCCAGCCAAATTGAATTACTAGTTATTTTCTTCTTGCCTTTGTACATGTTATCCCCCATGCCCTTCTCATTTCCACTTCTCAGGATATTTATGTATCTTTAAGGCTTAGCTTCTGTGTTGTCTCTTCTTGAAATTATTCTCTATTTGTTAGTACTTTCTCTTTTTTCCACATTATTTAGTATCTATCTTATCTGTTTCCAGTCTATATCCCTTACTTGACTAGTACGTAAACCCACTGAATGCAGGGACTATTTTGATTTGTCCCAGTATCCCTAGTACAAAACCTTGTCCATAGTAAGGTCTTTTAAAAATAATGATATTTTTGTATGTATACCATATATTTTCCAATTTATTGGAGAGAGAGAGACAGAGAGAGAGAGAGAGAGAGAGAGAGAGAGAGAGAGAGAGAGAGAGAGAGAGAGAGAGAGAGCATAGCAGAGGGAGGGAGAATATGTGTCTGTGTATGCATTTTTTCCCCCAGGAGTCATTTAATCAGGTTTCACACCACCACTACCCTCCCCATCCTGATATTAGTAACTTCTGATTACTACAAGTAATCTGCAAGTTTAAAATAGTTCTTTGGTAGAGAGACATGGATACATTACATGACACTATATTACAGCCTTCCTGCTTCAGTATTGTCTTGTTGGCAGAAATGACTATCTTCTGCTTTCCTCTGTTATTTGTTGTTGCTTCCATCTGCTTAATAGTATTAAAATCATCTACTCTGTGTGCTCTGCCAAGGGGACTTCCTAAATTCTCCCTTGGGCACCTTAGTTTCCTCATACCAATTGGCTTCCACATGGTGACTTTATGTGGGAATTTGTATTTTGGCAACTTTAGTATATGCTCCAGATATATCTAGTACTGGTTTTGAGCCCTGGCAGAGACTAATTGTTGGTTGGTGTTTTTCTGCATTATTGCATTGGTAATAAAATACTTTTATCCAGTCCTAAATGTCTGCAAGCATTTGCTTTGAATGATGCCTAATTTTTTTAGCTTTTGCAGCCATATGCAAGAGCTGAGTCTATGAAACAAGTTCAATGTTCTTAAAATTTTTTCTGACATGGTTGTATTATAGCCTTGCCAAAAAAAGATCGTTTTCACCAGCTCACTCTCTACCTCTGTTTCTTACTTCCTCTCTAAACTATAGACAGAGACAGGGACTAAAATAAATAAAAATACATTTTTTACTAACCCACAATAAATCATTATCCATTTTTGGTGAGTGACTAGCCATTTGAAAGGTTAGTTTAACATTCCCTTATGCTGTTTAGGCAGAAATGCTGTAGATTATATACCTATCCTTGATTTCTACCTCTGTTTTCAGTTTGCTAATAGGTTAGCTTCCAGGATAGCTTAGATAGGTTCATCTTTTTCTGTTTCCAATAAATTATAACTGCTTGGCTTTCAAGGATGTCTAAATAGGGATCTTTTGTGGTCTACTATTGGGAGACATAAAGAGGTTTGCTGGTATTGTGATGTGGGAAGCATTTTAAGACAAATATTTATCATTATTATTTTTTGAAAGAAAGGAACTAGAAGGTTCATTTTTACTCTTTGTTGGCTCTTTCTTGTATTAGTAGTTTATTGGTAGTTGTGGGTTTTAATTAATTAAGATGTACAGTGTTAAAGACCCAGGATTTTGAGTCAAAGGCCCTAGGTTCAAATCCTGATTATGCTGTTTATTACTTTGGGGAACTGAGACAAATCACTTAATGCTTCTGGTCCTCAATTTCCTCTTTTATAAAATTAGAGAGTTGGACTAGATGACCTTTAAGCTGTCTTTCAGATCTAAATTTTTGATTTTGTATCCTAATGAAAAGTAAAAATGGCTCTGGGAAAGGGATAGATGAGACCTGATTTATGCCACAAGATATGTTTTTCTAAGTAGATATTTAGTTGGCACAGTGGATAGAATGCTAGCCCTGGAGTCAGAAAGACTCATCTTCTGGAGTTCAAGTATCACCTCAGATTCTTACTAATGTGTGACCCTGGACAAGTCACTTAACTCTGTTTACCTTCAGTTTTCTCATCTGTAGTGAGTTGGAGAAGGAACTGGCAAACTGCTCCAGTATCTTTGCCAAGAAAACTCTAAATGGGGTTATAAAGAGTCTGACATGACTGAACATAAACAAATGTTTTTCTAAAAGAAAAAAGGGATATTATTTTTGATAATTTCACTTGATTTTAAGAGTTCCTTCCCTTTTCTGCACAGCATTCAAATGTTGACATGAAATATTGACTAATGATAGTTTATGAAATTTATAGACCTCTTACCACTACTGAACTAAGCTGAACAAGGGAGAAGGATATTAAATGTTTACCTAAATTTGAGGATAGTGAATGAAATTCATTCCATCTTCTAATATTAGCTAGCCTTATCAATTAATTTTTCCCAATAAGATCATACTGGAAGTGTTTTTGGACAGTACTGATGAAAGAAAATCCTTTTAAATTTATCCTAGAAGAAACCAAGTATTAAAATTTGACATTTTAGATGTATAAATGTGGAAGAAAAAATCCATATTGGAAGGGAAACTAATATATAGCCATTAAATTACCTGCATAAAGTGAGGTGACCAGACATTTCTATGATAGACAAAGATAGTGTTGTCCTTTCTGTTTCTCCAGATAATGTGTTTCTATAATATCCTTTATTAACAATTTTCATTTTCTACACTATTGTCTCTTCCTTTCTTTTTTTATATTTATTTTCTTAAAAATTTATTTATTTATTTTAAATTTTCAACATTCATTTCCACAAAATTTTGAGTTCCAAATTTTCTCCCCATCTCTCCCCTCCCCCCACCCCAAAACGCCAAGCATTCTAATTACTCCTACCACCAATCTGCTCTCCCTTCTAATATCCCTCCCTTCCCTTATCCTCATCTTCTCTTTTGTCCTGTAGGGCAAGATAAATTTCTGTACCCCATTACCTGTATTTCTTATTTCCCTGTTGTATGCAAGAACAATACTCAACAGTTGTTCGTAAAATTTTGAGTTCCAACTTCTCCTCCTTCTTTCCTCCCCACCTATCCCCATTGGGAAGGCAAGCAATTCAATATAGGCTATGTATGTGTAGTTTTGCCAATGACTTCCATAATAGTCATGTTGTGTAAGACTAACTCTATTTCCTTCCATCCTATCCTGCCCCCCATTTCTTCTCTTCTCTCTTTTGACCTTGTACCTCTCCAAGAGTGTTGACTTCTAATTGCTCCCTCCTTCCATTGCCCTCCCTTCCATCATTCCCCCTTACCCTGCTTATCCCCTTCTCCCCCACTTTCCTGTATTGTAAGATAGGTTTTCATACCAAAATGAGTGTGCATTTTATTCCTTGCTTGATCCAAATGTGATGAGAGTAAGCTTCATGTTTTCCCTCTCACCTCCCCACTTTTCCCCTCCATTGAAAAGTCTTTTTCTTGCCTCTTTTATGAGAGATAATTTGCCCCATTCCATTTCTCCCTTTCTCCTTCCAATATATTCCTCTCTCACCCCTTAATTTTATTTTTTTTAGATATGATCCCATCCTATTTAACTCATCCTGTGCTCTCTGTCTCCCTCTCTTTCTCTATGTGTATGTGTATGTGTGTGTGGTGTGTGTGTGTGTGTGTGTGTGTGTGTGTGTAATCCCACTAACTACCCAGATACTGAAAAAAGTTTCAAGAGTTACAAATATTGTCTTTCCATGTAGGAATGTAAACAGTTCACCTTTATTAAGTCCCTTATGATTTCTCTTTGCTGTTTACCTTTTTGTGCTTCTCTTCATTCTTGTGTTTGAAAGTCAAATTTTCTTTTCAGCTCTGGTCTTTTAATCAAGAATGCTTGAAAGTCCTGTATTTCATTGGAAGACCAATTTTTTCCCCTGAAGTATTATACTCAGTTTTGCTGGGTAGGTGATTCTTGATTTTAGTCCTAGTTCCTTTGACTTCTGGAATATCCTATTCCATGCCCTTCGATCCCTTAATGTAGAAGCTGCTAGATCTTGTGTTATCCTGATTGTATTTCCACAATACTCAAATTATTTCTTTCTAGCTGCCTGCAATATTTTCTCCTTGACCTGAGAACTCTGGAATTTGGCTACAATAGTCCTAGGAGTTTCTTTTTTTGGATCTCTTTCAGGACGTGATCAGTGGATTCTTTCAATATTTATTTTGCCCTCTGGTTCTAGAATCTCAGGGCAGTTTTCCTCGATAATTTCATGAAAGATGATATCTAGGCTCTTTTTTTGATCATGGCTTTCAGGTAGTCCCATAATTTTTAAATTGTCTCTCCTGGATCTATTTTCCAGGTCAGTTGTTTTTCCAATGAGATATTTCACATTATCTTCCATTTTTTCATTCTTTTGGTTTTGTTTTGTGATTTCTTGGTTTCTCATAAAGTCATTAGCCTTCATCTGTTCCATTCTAATTTTTAAAGAGCTATTTTCTTCAATGAACTTTTGAACTTCCTCTTCCATTTGGTTAATTCTGCTTTTTAAACATTCTTTTCCTCATTGACTTTTTGAACCTCTTTTGCCAGTTGAGTTAGCCTATTTTTAAAGGTGTTATTTCCCTCCCCACTTTTTGGGTCTCCTTTAGCAAGTTGTTGACTTGCTTTTTCAAAATCCTTTTTGAGCTCTTCCATGGCCTGAGACCATTGAATATTTATTTTGGATGTTTGGGATACAGAAGCCTTGACTTTTATGTCTTTCCCTGATGATAAGCATTGTTCTTGCTCATCTGAAAGGATGGGAGGAAATATCTGTTCACCAAGAAAGTAGCCTTCTGTAATCTTATTTTTTTCCCATTTTGGGGCATTTTCCTAACTAGTTGCTTGCCTTTTGGGTCCTTTGTCAAGAGTAGGGTATGCTCTGGGGATCTGTAAGATCTCAGTTCCTCCAAGGTGGCACAATCAAGCATGTACACTGGTCTGGGTGTGACCAGAAACTTTTGTGCCCAGAATCTGCAAGTAGTTGAGTTTCCTCTCCAAGACCGCCTAGCCTCCCGTTCCACCAAGCCAGCACTGGGGGCTGAGATTCATATTACCTGCTCAATTCCCCCGGAACTTTAGTTGGGGGGGGCAGGGTCGCCACACAGGGCTGAGGTATGGATCACCTGCACAATTCCCCCAGGGGTGTTAGGCAGGGGCAGGGCAGTCATTCAGTGTGAGAGTAAGATCAACTGCTCAATTCCCCCAGGGGCTTTAAGATCCAACAATGGATGTGGCTGTCGTGGGAGCAGCTGGCTGTGGCCTCTGCCCAGGTGCCTGAGGCCAGAGCTATGGGGAGACCCTGCTCCCTTCTCAGCCAGCTGAAAAAACCCTCTCACTGACCTTTGGCACCTGGGGGTTGAGGGATCTGTGAACTGTGGCTGCTGCCCCTAGGATTCTGCCCCTGAGGTCTGCTTTGGCTCTCCTCCTGGCACCGCACCATGCAGCCAAGGCTGGGTTGGATTCTGCTCTGCATCCAGTGTGACAGACCTTTCCTGTAGGCCTTCCAGGTCACCCTGGGCTGGAAATCTCCTCCACTCTGTTGTTCTGTGGCTTCTGCTGCTCTAGAATTTGTTGACAGTCTTTCTTTACAGGTATTTTATGGGCTGTGGGGGAAGAGCTAGTGTATGTGTATCTTTCTACTCTGCCATCTTGGCTCCACCCCTGTCTCTTCCTGTCTTTAGAATTTCTCTGTCCCTGTCTTTTCTTCTCACTTCCTCTTATCTCCTCCTTGGTCATTTTCATTTTTTAAAATTAATTTATTTTTATTTAAGTATTTAATTTACTTTATTTTCAGTTTTCAACATTCACTTCCATAAGCTTTTAAGTTTTAAATGTTCTCTCCCTCCTTCCTACTATCTCCTCTTCCCAGTACAGTGTACAGTCTGATATAGCCTCTATATATACATTCATATTAAACATTTTCATGACTCATGTTGTAAAGAAGAATTAGGTCATTGACAGGAACAAAGAGAAAGAAGAAACAAATGAAACAACAATAACAAAAAGGAGAGCAAATAGTATTCTTCAATCTGCATTCAGACTCTATAGTTCTTTCTTTGGATGTAGACAGCATTTTCTGTCATGAATCTTTTGTAGTTGTCTTAGATCCTTGAAGTGCTGAGAAGAGCCAAGTCTATGAAAGTTAGTCATTGCACAATGTGACTGTTACTGTGTACAATGTTCTTCTGGTTCTGCTCACTTCACTCAGCATCAGTTCCTATAAGTCTTTCCATGTTTTTCTAAAGTGCTCTTGCTTGTTCATTTTCATTGTTTAATGGAGGGCAGGGGTAGTGAAAATAAGAACATCCTTGGAATCAGGAAGACCTTGCTTTGGTACTGTCCTTGATACCTTCTAACCATGTGGTAGTGGGCAACTCAATTAACCTCTCAGGTTCTGGGCAGCTCTTTCAGAATGTAAGTTATTCTCTACACTCTTGTCATTTTAATTCTCCTCCTTTCCTCCCACACAACTATGTTTACTTTTCTTTTTTACTGACACTATGCAAAATTTTCCAGGTCCACTGACAATGTCCTTAGTCACCACAACAATACATTTGCCTAGCACTTTTAGGTTTGCAAACTGATTTAAAATTTAATCCTCACACACTTGTGAGGACTATTTCTTTATTTCTGTTTTACAGAAAAGGAAACTGAAACACTTAACTGAGCTTATGACTTTCTCAAAAGCACACAATTAGCATGTATCAGTGGCAAATCTAGGGTCTTCTGTCTTCAAATCCAGAGCTTTATCCTCTATATGGTAGCGTCACTTAACAGTAGAAGAGAAAGAAAAACAATCATTTTCCTCCTCTTGAAAGAAATAACTTATGTGATTAGATATGAACAGATTACAAGAATGTTTTTGATATTAAATTACATCATGACATTTGCCCATCATTTGATAATGGTCTTATTAATATGAAAGTATATGTGTGCTCACTATGTGATACTGTATTATGCTGGGGGGGGGGGTGGTACAGCTAAAGGGCCACAGACATCCTTTTTTTTTTGTTTTTGACTTCTGGTTTCTGGTAATGAACTTTGGAAAAGAAGACCAGAGGTGAAATTCAACAAAAGCTCTTCCACTTTGCTTCTATCACCTTCAGAATCACTATGGATCTCCCTAAGTTGATGATCCTAAGTCAGCTTAACTATAGATGCTTAGTATTTTCAATCAGTGTGACTATTAAAAAACAATCCAAGAAGCTTATGTGTTACCACAACCAACTTGTACACATAAAAGTAGCATAAAATATGTGAATGAGGTAATGTCTAATCTAAAAAAGGAGCTGATCTGGATTTCTAAGTGGGCATGGAAAACCTCAGTAAAACACTAGTATCTCCAAGATGATAAAAGAAGAGGAAAACCTCTATCTAGAACTTTGTTTAGATAATTTTATAATAAAACCTGAACAAGAATTCCACAGGATGAGAGAGCTTGAAGAGATGGCTTCTAGAGATAAAATCAGGAATCCACCAAAATATCAGTGCTTCTAGGCATAAAAAGAGCAGCATTCTCCCAAATGTAATTATGTAAATTAAAGTCATCCAGTGGGTAGTAGTCACTGGGGACATCATGTTGAAAATACAAGTCCATACAGCACATTTTTGGCAGTCAGAAGTTTTAAAGCAGTTTCCATGTTCAGAACCTTCAGGATACACTTTCAGTTTGCTCATGCAGGTGAAATTCCTCTGATTCTATAACCAGCATGTGAAAAGAAATCACTTAGATGCAAATTGAAGGCTGAAAAATAAAAATACTCACTTCAATCACAAACTTCAAGGATTAAAACTTTAATATTAGTTAACTTTGAGAAATTCCTCCAGAATTTTTTTCTGGGTGATCATTTCATAAAAGTTTGCTCCATATTAAAGAAGTCATTTAAAAATCATATGGTCTTTCTTTCCTGTGGTATTTCCCTTTCACAAATAGTAATAGAGCAAGTTCTATCAGACATGGTTATACTTTGGATCTTCTTTAAATATCCATCTAACTTGTTGAAAGTGAACAAGTCAGGGCCAGGAACCCTAAAGCTTCTCAGCAGAGCTGTAAAGGGCTCTAACTCACATCCCTGAAACTATAAACCAACAAGTGGCTCATGATAAAACGAGGGTGAGGACTCAAATGAGCACTTTGCCAGAATTAAGCAATGAAACTTTTTGCAAGACTATTGATGAAACAATTATTTATCGAAGTGGGCTCAAGGCAGTGAAAGACACTGGCTTGATCCATTCACTCCCTTTGAGAAAATTGATTTGGCCAGTAAGGGGATAAAGAATACCAAGAAATGGACCTTAAGCTTATAATTGGAAAGCTATTTCCCACAGGGAATTGTGAAAACTCACTGACAGCTCAAATTAGGGATTTCCCTTTCCTACCTCCTCCCTATGTAATGTGAACTTCAAGAGTAAACCACAGATTGTAATCAGATTCAGAGAAAAATTAAATCACTTCTCTTGTTAGGAGATAGGTGAGAAAGTAAGATTGATGAGTAACAAAAGAATGCTCTTTCATTTGGAATTAGACGGAGGACTTAGGTCTTTCAACAATCTCACACTGACTTTATGTTGTCCTTTCTATTCCAGTTGGAAGAATCAAAATCTTCTCATCTTTAGCGTAAATCTGTTGACATTCAGGGGAAAATTCTTTGGGGTAAAATGTGGACTTTATTTTGTATCCTTTTTTGCTCTTTTACCTAAAAATATCAGAGAGAGGTAGTTTAATTCTCCCATGGATGCCTGCCATCAGTGATGGATTGGCTTTGGGTATATATATATAATGTAAGCATTAGGAAAGAGAGTCTCACACTGAATAATGAAGATCCCAGCTGAACTCCTAGAGAGTCCCAGTTCAGCTCAGGTCTTTTATGAAGCCAGAGTTGGCTTCGCCAACCCCCTTTTCTCTGAGAAAGCAATCATTTTTGCAAAAGCAATCGCAGCACCAATCCTTCCAGTCATCAGAGAGCCTGTGATCTGAAGAAGAGCTGTGAAGCGTTACAATTCAATTTGGTGTGGGAACATGGTTCAAATAGACTGGAACAGCCTGATGGACTTCCTGTCTGAGTTGTATCCATTATGGTCAATAAATAGCAGTTACAAGTCTACCTCATACTATCTGTAATCATGAGTCTCTTTTCCTTAATTAGTAGCCAGTAAATATTGGTGACATCAGAATCAGCTTTGATGAAATTCTGAAATTTAACCAACCCACCTCTCAATGTGCTTTAGATAAAACTACTTGTATGTGTGTATATATGTATGTATATATATGCATGTGATCATGTGTATATGTGTACATACACACATTCAGTACACACGCATACACACACATACACACACACACACTCACTCCCTGAAGCATTGACTTTGAAGTTGGTCCAAACATTGTTGACTGTGAAGAGTAAAACATTGTGATTGGTGGTGTGTCAAAAATATCATTAAGAGACTTAAGATAAAGGAAGCAATTAGTGAGCTGCTCATAGCAAGACTAATGTCAGAGACCCCTCAGGGCTAAGCTGCTTTTGTGTGGTATTTCTTAATTGCACTTTTGAATGAAGACAGGGTTGGTGACTGGGCTTAATTAAGCTTACATGACTAAACTTATGAAAACAAATGAAAAACATTTAAAAATAATGAAAAGCTGTATCCTTGAAAAATGATTTTTTTCTCATGCACATCTTCAGGTAACTGTTTCTGCTCCCCCCTGCCAAAACTTAACCTTTGGGCTGTCTTTCACTGGACCTTTGGCAGAGGAAGAATGATTTTGACTATAGTATTCTGTTTGCAGAATGAATTCAAATTTAAAGCCATCTAAATTGAAACACATTATAAAACTCAAAACAAAACATCTTACAGGTCAATACAAACTTAATACACTCCGAATTTCTAGTATATATGGCAAAAGAAGGCCTTTGATATATAAAGTACTTTCATTACTTAGTAAAAAAGTGTTTTTTACTTAAAAGTATTAAGCTTTTAAGAAATAGTGGAGGGATGGAGAGTCTCATACATGTAATTATAATTAGGGGCACATTTTGAATATGTGCACTTTACATATGTTGGCAATATCTTGCTTTACTGAGCTATTAGATATTTACTATCTGCAGATGCTCCAAAGAAAAAAATATAATCAATTGAATATTATGAGTTAAATGCTCAATGTGTCATTTTAATGGAGGCTTGGGGCATATTCTTGAAAAACAGTGTCTTCTATTGATTTTTCTAGATTTCTAAAATGGAGGTTACTTAAAAGTGACTGTTTAGAGGAAATGAACCAGCAAGATACAAAAATAATAGTTTGATCCCAGTATTAATACATTTTAATTATCATCTGAGCTTTTCATTTGAAGGGGAGAGATTAGTTGCCTGTCAGATAACATATAATCAAAGACTTAATAAAATGCCTTCCTTGGAGATATTCCCCCGGGAAGATTTCATTATGTGGATCAGATATACAACTGCTCTATCTGTGCTCCTGAGTTGCAAGCCAACTTGTAACTGGAACCACTACTATCTGAATTTCATAGCACCCGTTTACAAGTTGAAATGTTCTTTGGTAGCTGGGCTATTTTTAACAAGTTCAAATATATCATGTGATGGACAATACCCAGCATTCCCAAATTAGTAGAAGTATCTTGAACATGGCACTGCTAAGGTTTTATTTAAGACTCATAGAATGCTCGAGCTGGCAGAATCCTTAAAAATCTAGTCATAGTGAGCATCTAATATCATGGGAAGACCAAAATGAAGAAATAATAAGAATGAATTTGTTCTGACAATATTTGGTCTCAACAAGAAATTGTTATTTGTAGGACTAGGAGAGAATAAAACTTGATTATTCACAAATAGGACAATAACCTTGGAGCAATTTATTTTTCTGTATTCAGTATACGCAAATATGTAGAAAACAATATAGGACCATAAACTCAAGAAATCTTAAGTTCTTATTAGTATTGGAGCAGAGAAGCAGGTACTAATGAGATCAAATCAGTTCAATCAAATTCAAATCAAATAGGCTGAATTATATTATTTTGGACAGGAAAGTGAAAGGGATGAAGAGTAGTAGAGTTGACTTCTTTTCTTCTGCTGTGTTTATATGAGACAGTGTCATGTTCTCAGCCAAAATTAGGACTGCAGAGCCAAAGGTGGTTGGTTATCAAAGAAATCGTTCATCTGTGGAAATGAGAAGAGGAAATCTTTTTACGACTTAACTTATACCTTGTCCCTTTACGCATGAATCTCGAATTACTCCAAAGACACAAGACCAGTTCCCCATTAAAGACACTAAATGTGTTGAGTGCTTTTTATTCTTTTCTCAAAATGAGTATTTCCTTAATAAATTCATAATTACATTTCATTCCTGTACCAATCAGTTAGCAATTATAACCAATCATTGAATTTCTTAAGAATGTTTTCTTTTGTTGATAGAAGCATAAAGCACAGTGCAGGAAAAGATAGATTAATTTTCAAATGTTTGTTCTTTGGAGTTCTTTCCACTAGTTGCTCTTTGAAAATTGCATGTGGAAGATTGGAAGTAGGTTTTATTTGAAAGAAAGGAAAATTGAGGTTTCCTTGAGTTATAGTACTGTCCTTTTGTTTATTGAGTGCTGGTTGTATCCTATTTCATACAACTATTTCACAGAATCACAGAATTGGAAGGTCATCTAATTCATCTCCTTGCCTCCAGGTTGGATTGCATCTAATTTATTCCAGAGATAGCTATCTACCCTATTTGTAAAGAGAGGCATGTAAACTATCCCCCTCCCCCAAAAGGGAAAAAACTCCAACCAACAGAAAGTCCCTAGAGGGCTGTATTAAACAGTATTTTTTAAAAAAATTATTTTTTATTACAAGTGAATGTGCCAAAAGTACTGTTGCCTTGAGCAGACCTTATATTTTGATATTAGTGCTGCTTGGTCCTAGGTTTCTTCAGCCTGTATAATGGATGATAGCTTAATCACAGGAGTCCTGCAGCTATCTTGAAGATAGAATTCAGGAACTTTATTTCCTCAGAAACCTGCATCTCAGATAAGTTGGAAAATGGAAGCACTGAAACCACAGAATTCCCTGCATAGAGTTATTTGGGCTTTCTGAGGAAGTCAGCTTCTGAAGAAATTAAGATACTGGCTCAGCCAAAATGACTTTAACCATGGTCTGACCAGGCTGAGCTAACACCTCAGGAATAAGTTTAATGTTCTGTGGTCAGTCTTAGGATCCACAAATGCTGGTAGGGACTTCATGACTGGTTTGTACTACTTCTAGGGCATAGTCTATCCAACATATATCCATGGGCACACATATGGGCTTTGGTGCCATCTGAGAGGTATACGGAAGAGAGACTATCCTTAAGAGATTGTGCAGACTACAAAGATAAAGAATATCTAGATAAATTAATGGGTGGTTGATCCCAAATGTTCTGTTAAAGGAAGCTTATTAAGTTCCTTAACATTTTTAAAGGAGAAATGTTTTATATTTTTCAAAACACAAAAGGCAATGCTAGGGGAATCATTTTCCACAGCACAAATTCCATTTCAAATATTATCGATGCTTTAGATTTTGTACATCACTGTCACCTCCAGACTTTTATCCTACCTTACTCCACTCACCTTGCTGCCACCTGAACACTGCAATGTAGCAACAACTACATTAACAAACAGTCTGCAAAAATCAGTTAATATAGTGTGGGGTGAATCTGGTAAGATATATACCTTACTAGCTCAGTAATCCCCTGCCAGAGGTGGCATTCATACCTGTGAGTCCACATAAATTCAGAGTTCAGATCCTTTTAGTGATCTCTTTGTTTACATGGTTATACACATGATTCAAATTGTACTCTTGTTGTACTCATTTCCCTCTGCATTAGTTCATACAAATCTTCCCACGATTATTTGAATTTCTTATTGTTAATTTCTTTTTTAAGACTTATTTATTTATTTTTAGTTTTCAGCGTTCATTTCCACAAGACTTTGAGTTCCAAATTTTCTCCCCATCTCTCTCCTCCCCATCCCAAAAAACCTTGCATTCTGATTACCCTTTCCCCCAGTCTGCCCTCCCTTTTATCACACCCTTCCCTTCCCTTATCCCCATCTTCTCTCTTGTAGGGCAAGATAGATTTCTATGCCCCATTATCTGTATTTCTTATTTCCCAGTTACATGCAAAAACAATTCTCAACACTGATTCCTAAAACTTTGAGTTCCAACTTCTTTCCCATCCTCCCTCCCCAACCATTCCCACTGAGAAGGCAAGCAATTCAATACAGGCTACATATGTGTAGTTTTGCAAAAGACTTCCATGATAGTTATGTTGTGAAAGAGTAACTATATTTCCCTCCATCCTATCCTGCCCCCTATTTATTCTATTCTCTCCTTTAACCTTGTCCCTCCCCTAAAGTTTGCCCTCCCTTCTATCTTCCCCAAACCCCACTTATCCCCTTCTCCCCTACTTTCCTGTAATATAGGATAGATTTTTATGCCAAATTGAGTGTGCATGTTATTCCCTCCTCAAGTCAAATGTGATGAGAGTAAGCTTCACTTCTTCCCCTCTCACCTCCCCCCTTTTTCCCTCCATTGAAAAAGTTTTCTCTTGCCTCTTTTATGACAGATAATTTGCCTCATTCCATTTCTTCTTTTCTCCTCCCAATATATTCCTGTCTCACCCCTTAAATTTATTTTTTTAGATATCATTCCTTCCTATTCAACTTACCCTGTGCCATCTGTGTGTGTGCATACCTATGTGTGTATGTGTGTGTGTGTATGTGTGTATGTGTGTATAATCCCTCAAGCTACCCAAATACTGAGAAAAGTTTTAAGAGTTATTAATATTATCTTTCCATTTAGGAATGTAAACAGTTCAACTTTAGTAAGACCCTTATGATTTGTCTTTCCTGTTTACCTTTTCATGCTTCTTTTGATTCTTGTCTTTGAAAGTCAGATTTTCTCTTCAGCTCTGGTTTTTTCATCAAGAAAGCTTGAAAGTCCTCTATTTCTTTGAATGACCATTTTTTGCCTTGAAGTATTATACTCACTTTTGATGAGTAGGTGATTCTTGGTTTTAATACTAGCTCCTTTGACTTCTGGAATATCATATTCCAAGTCCTCCAGTCCCTTGATGTAGAAGCTTCTAGATCTTGTGTTAACCTGATTGTATTTCCAGAATACTCAAATTGTTTCTTTTAGCTGCTTGCAATATTTTCTCCTTGACCTGGGAACTCTGAAATTTGACTGCAATATTCCTAAGAGTTTTTCCTTTTGGATCTCTTTCAGGAGGTGATCAGTGGATTATTCCAATGTTTATTTTACCCTCTGGTTCTAGAATATCAGGTCAGTTTTCCTTGATAATTTCATGAAAGATGATGTCTAGGTTCTTTTTTTGATCATGGTTTTCAGTTAGTCCCATTATTTTTAAATTGTCTCTCCTGAATCTGTTTTCCAGGTCAGCTGTTTTACCAATGAGATATTTCACATTGTCTTTTATTTTTTCATTCTTTTGGTTTTGTTTTGTAATTCCTTGATTTCTCATAAAGTCTTTGGCCTCTGTCTGCTCCATTTTAATTTTTAAAGAACTACTTTCTTCAGTGAGTTTGTGAACCTCCTTTTCCATTTGGTTAATTCTGCTTTTTAAAGCATTCTTCTCCTCATTGGCTTTTTCAACCTCTTTTGCCAGTGGAGTTAGCCTATTTTTAAAGGTATTGTTTTCTTCAGCATTTTTTGGGTCTCCTTTAGCCAGTTGTTGACTTGCTTTTATTTTATTTATTGCTTGATTTTCTTGCATCTCTCTCATTTGTCTTCCCAATTTTTACTCTACCTCTCTTACTTGATTTTCAAAATCCTTTTTGTGCTCTTCCATGGCCTGAGACTATTGCATATTTATTTTGGAGGTTTTGTATGCAGAAGCCTTGACTTTGATGTCTTCCTCTAAGGGTATGCTTTGTTCTTCCTCATCTGAAAGGATGGAGGAAAATACCTGTTCACCAACAAAGTGATTTTCTGTAGTCTTATTATTCCCCCTTTTTTGGGCATTTTCCCAGCCAGTTACTTGACTTTTGATTCTTTTGTCAAGAGAAGGGTATACTCTAGGTACCTGTAAGTTCTTAGTTTCTCCAAGGGAGAAATCAAGGGAGAGGAGTTTTCTCCTCTCTTGGCCTATTCTTTGGTCTGAAAGTAAGCATAGGCTTTTCTGCCCAGGATCTGTGAGTAGTGTTCTCTCTCTACACCTGCCTCCAGCTCCACCGTGCCAGTGTTCCTCCTCACCCTAGAGCAGCCACTCAGGCTGACATTCAGATCAGCTGCTTGATTCCCCCAAAGTCTTTAGGCCCTGGGCTCCAAAAGTGGACTCTGAAACTGCCTGGGGCTGGGGCTAGGGCAGGACCCTGCTCCCTTCTCACCCAGGTGAAAGAGCTTTCTCACTGATCTTTGAAGCTGTCTCAGGTATTTGTGGGTTGAAGAATCTGGGAATAGCAGATGCTGCCTGTGATTCTGCACCCTGAAACCTGCTCTGGTCCTGTCCTTGCTGTCCCAGCCAAGACTGAGCTGCACTTTACTCCAAACTCAGTGTGATAAACCTTTTCTATCCATCTTCTATTTTGCCTTGGGCTGGAAATCTTTCATTCTGTCATTTTGTAGCTTCTGCTGCTCTAGAATTTCTTTGGAGTCATTTTTTCAGGTATTTTATGGGCTATCAGGGGAGGGCTTCTACACTTCCGTCCTTCTACTCTGCCATCTTGGCTCCTCTAAGTTCCTTATCCTTGAAGACTACTAGTCTACCCTTTCTGTTTCCCCCACCCCCATAATATTCTGTGTTGCTCCTTTCAAGGAGAGATCACTGTATTTGATGGATTGTGGAATTAACAAATGTCCTATATCTGAACATTTGACTATATGAAAAGACCTCCAATGAAGAAGATTCCATAATCTACTTTATTCCATAATCTACTTTAGTTGTGAGTTTCTATTGTGATACTTTAGTTAGGACACTGAAAGGACATCTTTTTTTTTTTTTACTAAATGGTTTCCACTATCATAAGACAAATGGAAAGTAATGAAGAATGAATGATGAATATAACAGAACCTGCTTGAAACAGCTCCTATAGGAACCATTCCTGATTGATGCCATCAGGTCACTCCATTACCTAACAGCATTTAAATATATAATTGATGTTTATTTCTTTCCTAGATACTTATTTGCATTTTAATATGTGTATGTTTGTCCTATTTTCTAAGTTATATTGTAAAATTCTTGAGGACAGGGATCCTTGTATTTTTCCACAGCACAGTAAAATGCTCAGAAAATTCTGTCTTCCTCAATGTTTTCATTGTTTACTAAATAAAATCTAGGGTTATCAGTATGTCTTGTAAGAGTAATCAAATAAATTATTGCAAATGATGATACATGTAAATATTTAAAAATTCCTTGTTACTTCTATTATACTTTAGAAAGTATATGCTATAAAATTAAGTAATTCCATTCATATTTCACACTCCACCCTCTTTTTTGTAAAAAGGAGGCAATAGTGCCTTAGATATTGTTCCAATGAAAATTCTGGCAGAAAATAAAAGGCATTTCTATAATGGAGTCATGTGCCAGTGTGTTCTTTTAGAATTAAAAAGTTTGTAGATTTTGCATGTCATTTCTTTCTGGATAACTGTGTTCATGTTAAAATTATCCAGAAAATCATGTCTAACCAAAAAAGAATGTGAAATTTGGGACATATGATATGAAGTCAAGACTTTTCACTAAGTAGTATGCATATATGTGGATCAATAGATTGAGAGAGAGAGAGAGAGAGAGAAAGAGAGAGAGAGAGAGAGAATCATGTGATAAAAAATGAAACAAGTTAGAAAGATGATAAATTTATTCTAGTGATAGGTAGAAATTGGCCAAGAGTTTGTTGTCTGCAAACATGACATACACTCTAGGTAGACAGGAGGGAAGGAGTTCCAAGTCGTCATTGATCAAGTGGTGTAGGAACTGTGATGAGAAAGTAACCAGAGCTGTAACTATTGTAAGAACTTTTGTATTCCGAACTCTATAATTCTTCAGTCTCATCCGCATGACTTGCTACTTTCTTTCGAGGAATGTGTCAATCACGGGGTGTGTGATAACAATACTGACTTTGGAGAGGGAAATTTGAGCATGAGCACTTTGGGACTGATGATTTCAGGGACTTCATAAGCCTCATGTTAAAACATAGAAATCTGCATAAATAATATGGATGCATGGTGGTGGGAGTAAATATATCTGTATTAAAATAGCTGTAAAAATAAAGTAAAAGATGAAAATACCTTTTTCTAAACAGTCAAGCATTCTTTTAATAATGAGAGAAACCTTTTTTTCTCATTGGGCAGCTTTAGAAAGGTGAATAAGTAATCAAAGTGCAAGTTCTTAAAGCTTTTTTCATATTTACTATCTACACATAGCTTTGTAACATACATAGATAGTGATATTTTAGACATAAAAGTGTTTTCAAATTTAATGCTAATGTTAATTTTTTAACCTTTGAATTCATCAATACAGCATTTTAGAAATGTGTATACATACATATGTATATTACATGAAAACAAAGATATTGGTATATTGCATTGTACACGTACACATAACATGCATTGTGGTTTATATGCGAGTATGCATTAATACACATACTTGTGTAATATATAGAGGCATGTATATGTAGATATGTATACACATATCTATACATTCATTTATGTGTCTCTATGTATACCAGAAATGCATGCATATTCATGTAAATATTGAAACAGGTGACAGGCAGCCAGCTGATAATAAAGTGGAAGAGAATTCATTCAGCTGCTTTGAACAGAAGCATGCCAAAGACTACTATGACCAGGCCTTGGAATGGTGTTGACAAGCCTGGCAGCAAGAGACATGATTGCAGGGAACTTGTCCTGGAAACAAAGCTCATCTGCAGAGTAAGCTGGGGCTTCCTCGCTGCAGCAGCCAGTGCAGGCTCACTGGCAATGGAGTTGCTCCCAACTAAAAGTTCCTTAAGCCACAACCTGTTTGAAGACCTTTGTGCTTTTGAAATGGGAAACAACATCTTTAGATAAAAACTTAAAACCAAGTGGACACACTATTAGGGCAATCTGGAAATTTAAAGGTGAAGGAGTTTTCCTCTTACCATTTTATTTCTGAGTCTTTACATATCTCAAAGTGCAAACATGAATTAGGAGATGTGAGTTTTTTAGCTTCAGATATTATTAGTCTTGAGTGAGTTTATTTTAGCCAAGTAATTGAAAAGTTTTAGTTCAGTTTGTGCTCTCTCCCTCTTAAAATTATTTTCTAGTAACTTAACAGAATAAATGTTATATTGCTCCCAACAGAACATAAACCTTGTGAAGGCGAGAATTGTTCCTTTTTTGTTTTTGCATCCCCTGCAGTTCAATGGGGCCTTGTACCTTGTAGTTGCCTAATAGAGTTGAGCTAGTACACTGTTTTTATGCATCACAGTTACAGAATCATAAAATATCAGACCTAGAAAGTACCTCTAGTCTTCGTGTGGGTGTTCGTCCTTCATTGCCAAAGAAGACCATACCATCAGAGAAATAATGACATGACTTGCACTTTACTTTGTTTTCAGTGACACTGTGCAGGTCACCAGCCTCACTTCTCCTCCAGAGCCATCTGAATCCAGTTACCAGACATTCATCAGGATGACTGGAGATGATCCAGGATGAGACAATTGGGGTTAAGTGACTTGCCCAAGGTCACACAGCTAGTGAGTGTCAAGTGTCTGAAGTGAGATTTGAACTGAGGTCCTCCTGACTCCTGCACTGTGCTCTGTCCACTGCACCACCTAGCTGCCCCTACCTCTAGTCTTAAATTGAATAAGAATCCCCTTTCCAGTATAATTGAGGCCACATCGGGATTGTTGTACTCAGTTCCATTTTTGAGGAGGAACTCTGATAAAATTGGAGAGTGGTATAGAGATTCTTCACCTGGTATCTGCGAACTTGGTTTACATTTTTTATACCTTTGTCAGTACAGTAAGTCTCCTGTTTCATTTCATTTTATGCATTTAAAGACACTGTGTGGAGAAGGGGTCCATAGGCTTTGGTAGACTGTCAAAGGAGTCCATGACACATACAAACAATTAGGAATCACTAGTCTAGAGGATGTCAAAGAGAATGGAAAAGGGTCTCATATGAAGATCATTTTGAAGAAAAGGGGAAGTGTAACCTGGGTAAGAGAAGATTTAAGAGTAAGGTGATAATTGTCCTTAATTATTTGTAAAGCTGTCATGAAGGAAGAGAGACTGATTTTTCTCCATCCCCGGATACAGAATGAAGAGCAGTGATTGGAATTTACAGAAAGGAAGATGTAATCTTGTTGTGTCAGAAGTAAAATATTCTAATGATGTTATCCCAAAGTGGAAGGGACTGTTTTTGGAGGGGGTGAGTGCCCCTCATTGGAGGTCTTCCAGCAAAGACAGGATGACCATTTATTTGTTGATTATGATCAGAGGGTATTACTGTCAGGTATGGGGTTGCACTAGGTGACCTCTTAATTTTCTTGCAACTTTGAGATTCTGTAATTGATAAATAAGGTCTGAGAAAGTGAGAATATAGCAGAACTATTACTTTGTGGAGGTAGCGATATGATGGGGCTAGTGTGCTGAGTCTGGAGTCAGGAAGACTCATCTTCCTGAATCCTGATCTAGCCTCAGACATTTACTAACTCTGTGACCCTGAACAAGACATTTAACTCTGCCTTTGTTTCCTCATCTGTAAAATGAGCTGGAGAAGGACATGATAAACCACTCCAATATCTTTGCCAAGAAAACTCTAAAATGGGGTCACAAAAAGTCAAGCATGACTGATACAACAACAGACAACAAAATTGCCTCCTGGGATTTGGATAGGATTCCACTTTTTCCATTTAGCTGCTGATTATGTTCCTTGCAGTGGAAACTTCTTAAGGTTTTAGGTGTTTTGTCTCTGTGTCACCTTGTGCTCAACACAGTACTTTGAGTACATCAGGCACTAAACATCTTGTTATGTTAGACTGGCTCACAGGTTATACTGTTAACTCATGTTGAGCTTTAAATTCCCTAGGATCCCTTTCAATACTATACTCACAAAAAAATCCTATGTGATAGCCACTGTTTTACAGATAAAACTGAGGCTGGAAAAGGTGAAAGGACTTGCCTAGGACCTCACAGCTGGTAAGAGTTGGAGGTGGAATTGGATCTCCATTCTTCTAGACCCTGTTAGGCAGCCTTTTCACTGTCTCACCTAGCTGTTCTAACTATAGTATAATAAAGCTTTTCTTTGGAATTTATATGAATAAAAAAGATAATATGGTAACCCATCTAAAAATATGAAATACTTAAGCAGTTCTACTACTTACTACCTTTGTGACCTTGGTAAGCCAGCTAACCTTTTTAAACCTAGCTTCCTTCCCTGGGAAATGAGAGATCTGGACTACATCCCTCAACATCCTTCCCTTTGGCTCCAAAAAACGCATTGGAATTGTATTGTCAGGTTACAATGCAGTGAAGACTGTTTGTGATACATAAGTTTGCTAACTCCCAACTTTTTTTCAGGAGTATCCTGGAAATATTGAAGTGGCAGAAACTTGGCTCCAAGGAGAAGTTATTTTTCTTCCAGGGATATCAGGGGAGTTCTGTGTGTAGGCATTGTCCAGCTTGTGGGACAGGAACATTCCCCTGGTGCCTTCTGTCCTGAAAGAAGGGAAGTACAGCTTTGAATCTATCCAGGGTGCAAGGTCAGCAACACTTCAAGGTGATTCCTTTTCTTCCTGTCCCATCATAGGAGAAGACCTACCATAGCCTTTTTCATTCCCTCTCCCTACTCCTAATCAGATTACGTGAGAAAGAGCATGCAAAATGTCCTTATCAAGGTTCTCAGGATCAGGCAAAGCAGACATGTATTTAATTAATACCTAGCATTGCTTGGTGGCTAGAGAACATCCTCAGAGCCAGGAAGATCCAGGTTTTAGTTCTGTCTCTGATTCATGTGAGCTAAGATACCTTAAGGAAGTCACTTAGCCTCTCAGTGACACAGGCATTCTCTAAGACTATAAATGACAGAGAAGGTACTAACCCACATTATTAGTACAAGTTTGTCACCAAGAACTGCACTGATAAAATCATAGTTCTGGTGGAAAACAGGATCCAGAGAACCCCTTCAAAACAACAAACAAAACTCAACCACACAAAACTTCAAACTTCACAAATGAATCAATTGAGAACTGATCATCTTTACTGGAAAGGGATTTTTCATTTATCTAAAGGATTCCCTTTAACCATCAAGACCCCTTAGTGTATTCACAATATAGTCCTATGTTTAACAAACATTCCCTTTGCATACAGCTTGTCAGAAGTACTGTGTGGTGCAAGGTCTATTTCCATTCAAAACTCTTATATCAAGGGTGCTTCTTGGTTGCTTGTTTTGCTGTTGCTGGAAGAGGAGAAACTCCTTGAAATTTGGGAGAAGGGGAAAAAGAGAAACAGAATTATCCAAAATGCAGTCAGGGCATGGAATTGTGCCACATGTGAACTTGTCTAGACGCATTAATCTGGGTTTTGTTTGTTTTTGTATGCTGATTAGAGATGCCGTTGATTTTTTTACCTACTTGTTTAAACTAAGTACAACTAACCACTTAGTCAAATG
Source organism: Notamacropus eugenii (assembly GCF_028372415.1). Taxonomy (NCBI): domain Eukaryota; kingdom Metazoa; phylum Chordata; class Mammalia; order Diprotodontia; family Macropodidae; genus Notamacropus; species Notamacropus eugenii. Next base: position 358,677,999 of record NC_092875.1, on the reverse strand, counting down.
GAAGAGGATAGTGAGAGGCGTAATGAAATGATGAGAATTTCGAGTCCACAATGGTGCTACCCCCTTGGGATAATGATGACATTTAGATGCTCATGTGATTTTCCTTCATATAGTTAAAGAGATCTTTGTAGGATATTATCTTTGAGTCTGAAACCGAAGATCAAGGCTCTGTAATCGGAGTAACTGGTTTTGAAAGCGTGTGTTTTTTTCATTGTATGGATCTTGTGTATCTATAGTTGTGGATATGTTTATTCCCTCCTTAGAATGTGAACTCCTTGAGGGAAGGGACTTGGTTTTTCTATTAGTGCAGTTCCTGGCACATAGTAAGGGCTTAACACATGTATTTTGAGGATAATGGTGATGATGAAAGTAAGAAGAGAATTTAAATAAGAACCAACTTTATAGAGTAGATTACACTTTTTTTTTTTTTTGCAAAAAAACCCCAAACATTTAAAATGCCTTTCAGCACATTCTCTATACATGCTGCTGTAGGTCTTAATATGTGTATTTCTTACTGCATGGCTAACTATTAATATTCTTAAACACAAATATATACTATTAGAGCTCTTAAAAGAAAACAGAATCTTTTCAACAAACTTCCGACTTATTGAACTGAATTGTAAAATCTGGCTCTAAATGCTGTAAGGACAAAATCTCCCACTATTTTTAGTGAGACTTAGACTTGTATCTTTGGGGAAAGGATTGATGTTAAGGGCTTGTATTCCTTGAACTTTTTACAAGTCATATTTTATGTGTGAATATATTTCTTGTTAGCAAGGGGAAAATAAGCAATGCTTTTGGTTACCTTTTCATTTGACAGCAGAAACCTAAAAGTTACTATCCAATAATTCTGCTGAAGCTTTCACAATTTTTAAAACCACTTGATAATTATCAATGGAATTATTAAAAATATAACTATAAATTACAAAAAAAGATTCATTTATAACTGATAAACTCATTCCTTTTCCCTAGTTTTTCAGCTCTTCCATAATCCATTCTGTATATTGTCTCCAGATGAATCTTTTCAAAACATAGCTGTCTTCATGCCAGCCTCTTACTTAGAGGCCTTCAATGATAAGATAAGTTATAAGATAAAGTTCAAACTCCTTTTCCTGATAGTCTAGGCCAAGCCTAATCATTTCCATCCATCTTTCTAGTTTCTCCACTTTCCAAACTGGTTTCCTTGCTTTTTACCACGTCTTTCATGCCACCAGTTTGTGTCACATATTCTAAGTACCTCATTCCAAAATGGTCTGTCCATACTCTGAATTATTTTGTTTTTTAGCACTTATTATCCACACCACTCATTTAACATTTTAAAAATATCCGTTAATTACATTTTTGTGTTTATGTCTTGTATTCTAATAATAGTAGCTAACATTTACATAGCTCTTTAAGTTTGCAAAATGTGTTAAATATATTATCTCATTTGATCCTCACAATAACCCTGTGGGCTAGGTGCTAGTCTGTAGCATAGACTACATGAGCCTCAACAAGGAATTCCAAAGAGGAAAAAAAATAAAAGAAGATATCCAAGAATTGTATGATAGGAAGAATAATGAGCCAGTTAGGTGGCAAGAGTAAGGAATCACAGGTGAAGAGCCAAAGTGCTCCACCTTATGATGTCAGGAGAAATCAAAGAAGGCCTTTCTGAAGAGTATTGCATGGGGTTCCCCTTTGGTGAATTTCCAGAAAGACATGAACAATAGTTGTACTGGACAGGAAACTATGAATGCGTTGTGATGGGTATCTTTGGAGGGTACTTCCTAATTGAGATAGCTGATCTGTTTGAGGATTTCAGTATGCCTTGTCATCCCTAATAGCTAGATTACAAACTCTTTGAGGGCCAGGTTTATGTCATATAATTTACTATATCACCTAGTTTACAGTGTCTAACACAGTGCCTGTCACCCATTAAGTCCCTCATAAATATTTGTTGATTGAATGATTGATTCAAGAATCAATTGAATTATAGAAATATATGTATACATACATACATACATACACACATATATATATATATATATATATATATATATATATATATATATATATATATATATATATATATCTGATACTCCAAGAAACAGCATGATTTGATAGGAAGAGCTTAGAATCAATGAATTCAAATCTTACCTCTGACACATATTAGCTGTGAAAACAAAAGGTAAGTCACTTAACCTCTCAGGGACTCAATGTGGTAGATCTTGTATCAAATCCTATCTCTGATAATTTGGTCACAACCTTCCTGGGACATAGTTTCCATATCTGTAAAATAAATGGCCTCTGAGGTCTCTTCTAGCTTTGTGATCCGGGGAAATTAGAGTTGAGTTGCTGTTCTACTTCAGTGGAAGGAGTTTCTTTACTGGAGAGGCCCCAGTACTACTGAAAAGAGACATATACATAGACAAATATATGTATTATATATATATATATACACACATATATATGCATATATATGATATTTCATAGGATAAGATATAACTTCTTAATCCAAGTCTTTTGATTTCAAAGGGATTGATTTATGTACTTTTTTTAGATTAAAAATGTAAATTCAAATTAGCTTTGATGCCAAATACATAAATAAACATTTTTGTTACTGAATCATAGTCTAACTTCTTATTTCTATTGGTTCTCACTTAAGTCTGGTATGACAGTAAGCATATTGTAATGATTCAGTATGCTCTTCCACCTGGAGTAAGATAATCTTACTCTAGTTATCTGCTCTCATTTCCCATTTATATCTACTGAGTCCTCCTTCGCTGAAGTCTCTTTACTATTCCTAGAATTTTCCAGGCTGCCATTCTTTCCTCAGGGTCTTAGATTCAGTCATTTCCTTACCTTTGACTAAATCAATAATGCTTAGATACACCTGAAGGTAAATATACAAACTAATACATAGTAATTGCCATGGATTTAGCAAATTATACATAAAAACTGAGTGGAACAGCAGAGGAAAAACCCTAAATATTCTTCAATTTGTGGTTAAAAATACTCTTAACATATGTAGACAACTGAACATACTTTTCATGAGGCAAGGAAGACACCTATCGATAGAAATGTATTTCCATTGCAATCCCAGGAGCAACTGTACTTCTGGGGCACATGTTGATTGAATCCTCTGTGATTTTGAAGTTTACTTTGGCTTCTTTTCAATAATGCTTGATTGTGTCTTATATATAATATAACCTCAATAAGAAAATGCTTTTTGGATTTGATTTTCTTTCCTATCCATTTACTCCTCCAACTGGTAAATCAAAGGAGAACTTTTTGATATCAGGTTCTGTGTCATCATCTATCACCACTCACCTGAAGTTTAAGGAATCCTCAACCTTTTGCCCTAACAATATATGGTCTATTTTTTCTTATTCTCACATATAAACAAAGATGGGAAAAAGTGAAATGCTGAGTATATTCTTAAAGGTACCTAAAAATTGAAGTTATTTTGCTTTTTCCATTTGTTAAAACTTCAGCATCTAAGTAGTAACATTTTGAGCACTTGAAGAATGATCATGAATTATTATTATTTTAAAATTAATTTTGAAGGTAGGGTTAATCTTTAGCTAGGAATGTTTGTAATTCCTATATTGTTTAAAATAAAATTTTATTGCTATATTTTATTTTTACACAGTCTACATTTTTCCCTCTCCCCAGAAAACTGTTCAATATAATAAGTGATTTTCTAAAACAAGAGGAGGATGAGGAAAAAATATCTGTAAAGTCAATCAATACATCAAAAAAAAAGGCCAATAATATATGTAGTGTCCCACACTCATGAGCTCCCTCTTCACTCACCTCAGCAAAGGAGGTGTCTTCTCATATCTTTTCTTTGGGGCTAATCTTGTTTTCTGTGATTTTGCAGCATTCCAATCCTTGTATTGTTAAACACTTTTTAGAGATTTTTCATTACATAACTTTAGAATAGTCTGGAAATATATGAAAGACAACTAAAAATACAAGATTGTTTACATCTTACCATCCTAAATGGGAACATTGTTAGGCTAAGATAAGGCTTTCAAAGAGATGAGATAATAAAAACAACCTTGAAAAACAGAGGCTTTTCCACTTGTAAGCTTTCCTTTGTCCATTTATTTTGCTTGTGTGAAATTATTGTGTATATAGCTTCAATTTAGCAATTGCATGGCAGTACCAAGTATAGGACCTCCATATCTGATGTCCTGCTCTTTCATTTCCTTGAATTGAATAAACAGATAGCAGGCTTCATCAGCTTTTATTAGATTTTAAACTCTACAATGCCAGATAACCCTTATCATTTAACAACCTTGTCTTATAACAAAAATCTTCTACTTCCATCCCCCCAAATATTGTATAGCCTAGTAACAGTTAGAAAAAGACTTCTATCTGAAATGTGCTGTTTAACTGACTTAGATAATGTTTCTCTCTAGGTGAACAAGTGATTTAATGTTGAAATGGATCTGAAAAGATTGTTTCCATTTGTTTAGATTATATCCTTTGGATTAGATTTGGTGACACTGAAAAGAGGTCACACAAGTAAACTGTAAAGAGAATCAGCAAATAAATTAAAGCTAATGGTAGTGTTTACATGTCAGTTTCAAATACCTGTCACATCATTTCCTATTGAAGACCAATCATTTCCCAGTTAATAAAATGGAAGCATTTGGATTAAATGTTTAATTTTAGATTCTAATAAAATTTTGAAAGTAGAGAAACTTATTGTTCTTTATATGCCTCATAAACTTCTTAAATGTTCCTTTTTGCTCTCTCATTGTATTAATATCTCATCATTTATCATGGATAGATTCTTTAGATCACTAATACCACTTATTAAAATTGTGCGTTATTCTGTCTCCCATTTGTAAGTTGTGTACAACCTTTATGGAAAAACTATGAATGTAAAGCAATTGTTAGATGTTGAATAAGCGAGGAAAAGAAGTAAAAGATAAAATTTTTGTTAACAAGGAAAGACTTACACAATTCACATAGTGTAGGTAGGGTGCAAAATTCTCTTTAATAAACCAAAAGGGCAGCATTTCCTTTCCTCATTCATCTTGAGGCCACACTAGCTGTCAAGTGCAAAAGAAAATGATTGGGTCAGGGAATTTCAGGGCTGCCCAGCCAAGAGTGTTGCCTAACTAGATCAAATACCCTAGTCATTGTGAAAGCTGGGAGCACATTCAATAGAAGTTGGCCTCCTGTAACCCTCTCTTCTTCTCAATATTACCATTCTTTTTCTCCTCTTCTGTTAAACAAAAGTGGCTGTCTTCTACCTTTTATCACACTGTCCATGACTTCTAGGCAATAGTAGTTATCACTGTGAGATAATAAAGCAAATTTTCATCTGAGGCAGTACAATGAATATGGTTTTGAACATGATTTGCCAACTGATTAGATAGATCAGGTAAGGGACCAGGAAGAGTAATACAGTGACTCTAAATTTTTGACCTTGTGCAACTGGGAGGATGCTAGTGCCATCTTTCAGAGGAAAGATAGAGTTTAATGAGGGAAATGTTCAGTTTGAGGTTCATTGAGGACAGTTGGATGGACATATGCAATGTAAAATTGAAAATATTGCATTAGATCTTTGAGGAGTTATTGTGGAGATTAATTCATGGAACACAGACTGTTTTCTGAGCATGTGTTATAGCCTCTGGAACAGACAATGTGCATGCTGAGGGCCAGCTATGTTCTGTGCAATCATCCTAGAAGAACTCTGGCACTTGTAGACTTTAGTCATATTTTTAGTAATGACCATAAGTTGGGGGAAAGCTTTAAATTTGAGGACACAGATTTTCACAAAACTCAGAGAAAGAATAAGTAGGTTCCTATTGACTAAGATCCTATAGGTCAAGTCAGTTCTTAAGGGAAGTGATGCTTTCAATAATGAAATTTTTACCACAGCAACATAATTCTTATGAAGAAGGAAAGGGGAACCTTTTTTAAAAAATTTTTTTAAACTTTAATTAATTTATTTGTTTTCAATTTTCAACAATCATTTCCATAAGTCTTAAATTTTCTCCCCCTCTCTTCCCCCCCCCCCCCCCCCGAGATGGGATGCAATCTTACTTGGGCTCTACACACAAATTCTTACTAAACACATTTTCACATTAGTCATGTTGCATAGTAGAATTAAAACAAATGGGAGAAACCATGAGAAAAACCAAACCAAAACATAACACAAGAGAAAATAGTCTGCTTCATTTTGCATTCTGATTCCATAGTTTTTTCTCTGCATGTGGATCGCATTTTGCCTCAAGTCCTTTGGGAATGTTTTATGTCCTTGAATGGCTGTGAAGGGCTTAGTCAATCAGAAACAGTCCTCACACAATGTGGCTGTTACTGTGTGCAATGTTCTCTTGGTTCTGCTCATTTCACTCAGCATCAGTTCATATAAGCCTTTCCAAGTTTTTCTGAAGTCTTCCTGTTCATCATTTCTTATAGCACAATAGTACTCCTTTACATTCATATACCATAATTTGTTCAGCCATTCCCCAATTGATGGGCATTCCCTTGGTTTCCAGTTCTTGGCTACCACAAAAAGAGCTGCTATAAATATTTTTGTACATGGGAGACCTTTTCCCATTTTTATGATCTCTTTGGGATTCAGCCCTAGAAGTGGTATTGCTGGGTGAAAGGGTATGCACATTTTTGTAGCCTTTTGGGCATAGTTCCAAATTGCTCTCCAGAATGGTTGGATCAGCTCATAGCTCTACCAAAAATGAATTAGTGTTCCAGCTCTCCCACATCTTCTCCAATATTTATCATCTTCCTGTTTTGTCCTGTTAGCCTATCTGATAGGTATGATGTGATACCTCAGAGTTGTTTTGATTTGCATCTCTCTAATCAGTAGTGATTTAGAGCATTTGAAAAAGAGAACCTTTTTTAAATGAAGGATGTATATGCTTAGAGAACTCTGATACACGTATTAAAAGGACATCTTCAGAAATGGAATATAGGACATATAACTGATGATGAGTTGAAAATAATGACATAGTCTGCTAAGAATAGTATCATATGTACTAAAAAAAGGAAGGAAACAAGTCTTAATTAAGTTTCTAATGTGTGCCAGCCACTGTGGTGAAGTGATTTACAAATATTATCTGATCTGATCCTCACAACTAGCTTTGGTGCATTGTGCTCAATTCTGGGTACAACCTGTCGGGAATAATTTTGGCAAAATTCCAGGAGAGGGTAACCAAGAGAATGAGACACCTGGAACCATGCCATAGGTTGAAAGATCTCTGGATGTTTAGTCATGAGAAGAGAAAACATGCAGAGAATATGCTTAACTATCTTCAAGTACTTGAAGGACTATCATATGGAAAAGAGATTCCTTGGTTCTGGCCCCAGAGGGCAGAATAGAGGCATGTGGATGTTAGAGGACTTTGTACAGCAGTCATAGAAGTTCTAGAAAAGTAGAGCTGGCTTAATTTCAGTAGGTTGTAAGTTCCCCATCAGTAAAGGTTTTCAAGCAGAGGTTAGAGATTCCAAAAGGGTTCCCTGTTCCATTTAACAGTAGAACAAGGTCTGTGAACTTGAATTTCTCCCTTAATATTTTAATATTACTTCAATATAATTGGTTTCCTTTGTAACCTTATGTATTTTATTTTATGCATTTAAAAACTTTATTCTGAGAGGAGGTCCCTAGGTTTCCCCTGACTATCAAAGGGGTCCATGACAAAAGAGGTTTAAGAAGCCTGGAACTAGATGGGTAAACTGAGATCTTTTTCCAGTCTAAAGTTCTATGATAAGGGTTGCACATCTTATTTTTTTTCCATCACTGTTGAGGTTAGAATGAATACCAAGAGATAGATGATAGTGGGTTAAAGCTTAAATCACAGAACACATTTACTTTTTGATCAAAGAGATTCAAGAACTATGCCTATGGGTGAAGGGAGAGCATAAATATGAGGGGATGAGAACAGAGATACAAATATGTCAGCTTTTCTTTTCCTCTAACATTTTTCCATTTATTAGATCCTGAGGGATTTGGTATGAAAAAGACACAATCTCCTAATATTTGAATAGCCTTGCTTTTCAAAAGGCCATTCCCCCAAAAGCAAAAATAATGAAATCACTGCATATGTGTTTTCAGTTTATATTGAATACAATTCCTAGAAACCTGCAAATTGCTTCCAGTTTGGAGAGGGATCAGGATCAGAACAGTAAAATGAATAATAAAAGAGAGAGTTTTTAAAATAAGACAATAGAAAGAAATATGCAAATAGAAAATCATGTAGGACACTCATAATTTGGTCCTAGACATTTTCCTGTTTCTGTTTTTTAATTCTTGAATTCAAAGCTGAAAATGACTTGTTGGAAATGTCTGAAGGAATTTCTTTGCATTGAAAGCAGAATGTTCAGTAATGAGCACCCCCAAAAGACTGCTTTCAGGATTAATTATGTGACTAGAGAAAAACATATTAGCAAATTAGGAAGCTAATAGCAAATTAAAAAGGGGCTTGGTTGGTTTCACCAGCTATTTTATTTTGTTTTTTCAGTTTGGTGGTGGTAATTCTTCCCACACGTTAGGGAACATAACTGAATAACATGAAATGGATGGTAACAAGTTAAGTTTTCATTGTCTTATTATAACAGGATATAAAACATTTCATAAAATATGTTGCTGTTAGAAAATTGTGCTTAACTCATAGTGGAATAGAGGCCTTTAATTTTTAAATAACCATTCTTTAGAGTTTAATGAAGAACTGAGAACACTAGCTATTTTTTAAAAAAAAGAAGTCATAAGTAGTATAAGCTCTGTGTACATTTGTCCCTTTTATTTTTGTAGTCTCTATTTTGTACTTTTTATTACTGTATAATAACTTATGAATATCTGGCACTGATATGTTTTATACAGTGGGGGAACAAAAACAATTATGAATACCATATAAAGTGAGTTCAAAACAGTTATCTGTGCTTATCACAAATGTATCTATGATTATTCATCCAATTCTTGTATCAGTAATTCCAGTAGTACGTTCCACAGATTTATTAAAACTAAAAGCAATAGTATAAAGCAGTCTTAAATAACTCAGAAACTACTTCAATTTCATATCCTTGAATTCTTTTGAACTCATGTTTCTAGTCACTCTCTCTGAGGATGAAATCAAGCTTAAAGTTATGTTAAAATGGTGGAATTTGATGCAAAGACTAAAGCACAATGATAAACAGTCCATAAAGAGAAGTTTCAGTCCACATTAGGAAAACCAACTTTGTCCCAATCTGAAGATCATTCCTGAAGGGATAACTTGAAAATCTGTAAAAGACAGTTTAAACAAATGAACATGCAGGAGATAAGATACTTGAGGTAAGTTTGAGTATAAACTGGAAAATTTGTGTGTCATAGTAACTGGCTCTGGTCCTAGGAACTGACTGAACAGTACCTCCCATAATGTATAACTTTCAACGGAGTAATTTGCTGACTCAACTATAAAATCTGGCCCATTTTTTTCTCTAGGATGCATATAAGCCTAGATTTTAATGGGGTCATACCTAAATAACCCAATTATAGCAGCAGATACTTTAAAAGCCCTACAGCAAACGAGACAATCTGTGGTGGTGGTTGAGTGAAGAAGTTTATATGAGCATATTCTGCACTTTCAGCTTTTTTTGGAAAATATTTCTGTAGAGTTGCCAATGGCTATTTTTTTGTATGTAAGTGCAATAGAATTCTTATATCTTCTCTGAAGTGAAATTGTAAGTGATTTTAGAAAGTGCTTTTTTTTTGGGGTGGGGTTGATCACTATAGTGACTACTTTGGGGTTATATAGTAAAAGGCTGTACCATGATGATGCAAAATATTATTTCTCCTGACCTTTTTCCAGCTGTTGCTACCTTGAACCATGGCCAGAAGGAGAAAAGCTTTTATAGAAGAGTTTGGCTGTCTTTTGTCGCTCAAGTTGTGTAGAATGCAGTTGTTATGGTTACAAGAATTCAATTTGGAGTGAGCTCTTTGGTAAAGTTGATTTTCTTTGTGACTTTGTCTTCCTCACAGCACCAGAGGCAAATATTCTTTAAAGGGTTTTCAGGGCAATTTGTGCCCCCAAACTGATTATCTCATCACAGATTAATTAAGGAAAAAATAACTTGTGAGAACAAGGGAAGTCTACACCATTGCTGACTTCATTATTTCCTTCATTGAAATCAAAAGTTTGGAAAGGTGACTTCGGATAACAGTCACTTCCAGTGTCTTTCCCACCCCACCTCCACGTCGCCAATGCACCTCGTATATTTTCTGTAAAAGGCTTAAATGTGTGCCTGCCAATGACACGGCTATCCTGGCCAAGTCTCTTAATTGCTCAGGTACCCAGACAAGCGTCAAATGTAGTCGTGAGAAAGTGTCAGTGTAAATTGGTAGAGTGAGTTTCCTTACCCTGTACCAATGAAATAACATTTCTTATCCCTAAAGAGGCTTACGACACTTGAAAATAACTGGAAAGTCAAGTGCCATTTTCCCCCTTTTCACTGAAAAGATCTCATGGGACAAAAGGTCAATACAAATTAAAACCAAATTTTCTTTTAAAATTTTAGATAGAATGGTAAATGTGTTCACAAGGAACATTGTGATTAGCACTCATTTGTAGATTTATCTCTAGCTAGCACTTACAGTGTGATAAGTGGTGACAATACTTTGCTGTTTGCTTATTATCTATAAATTTGGCATCTTTTCAGATATTTGAAAATATACAGAGGATACCCCATTTTATGGGCCAAATAAGTTTCTGGACTTCTTTTGTTTAAGCTCCAAAGTAAATACTTGACTTTTGGAGTGATAACAACGAAGTACATTCTTCATTAATTCTGACATTTTCCCTGTTAAAAAAAAATCTGGCAGAAAACTAGCAGATCTGAGTATGTAATAAATGTATGCCTTCCCCACCATCCAAGCTCTCAATAGCAGTGTTATTTTGCCTTATGTATCTCTAATAGTAGAATTAGTATTTTATTTTCTCTAGACCAATGTTATCATTTTAAAGACAGTGATATCAATAATGCTGTTGTTTTTTAGTGACCTTTAATGTCACCTGATCTATGTGGTTTGTGATGAGAAGTGACCAAATTAGGAACTGCCTTTGTGTTGTTAGTAGCAACAAGTTCTAACTCGCTAGCATTGTATATCTATACTAGCTATTGCTTAGAAGTTTGTGAATAAACTTCCTTGGAATTTCATGTGATTCAATGACTATTTATTAATTAGTTGCTTTCTGTGTACAAACTCCAGTGCTTGGTACTACAGGAAAATAGAAAGTTTAGATAACCAATTGCATCTGAATTACAGAAGCATCATATCAAATTCCCCCAAATTATCCCTTGAGTAGGTGGTTTCTTTTTAAATAGGAAAGTTTACCTAACTGAGTAGAGGTTTCAAGGCTGCTGGCCTCTGAACTGTTTCAGGGAAGGGTAAGAAAAGGAAATTGGAAGGAAGGATATGAATTCTCAGAAACTGGACAGATTCTAGATCTTGGAAACTGGCAAGTAGATCAATCATTTGCAACATTTAACATATTTTCTAATGAGTTGCCATGAGGCACCACAGAGAAAATTAGTTTGGTCTTGACCTTTGAAGATAGCTTTCTTCCTCCCACCCACCCTAAAGAAAGAGGTTGCTCTGGAGAATCCTTGAACCTCCTCACTCTGTGTGACAATTTCTCTGCTTTATTTCAATTAATTGGAGAGTGGATTCCAAGCAAATGTGAGCTGGAGTTTTACCCTCAGCACAGCCTGATTGTTATTCACATCATTAAGAGTCTCCAAGAACCCCCTATGAATCTGGAAAGTTGGATAGAAGGTGTCTAGAAACTTGGTGGTGACTATTAGGTGATGAGACAAGTTGCTTCTCTAATTCAGCTGATTGGCAAGGGTTGAGAGCCTGGTGTGCAGTGTAGGGTGACTAGGTTGCATATTAACACAATTTACTGTCATTTGTACTTATTTATTGTTGTCACTAGGAGGAATGGCACCTGTATTGCAGCAGTCTGTCACTTTTAGACAGCATCCCATGTAGAAGAACAGACATTCTATTGTTGGGAATAATCAGTGGAAGTCATCTTGATATCAGAACAAAAACTCAGAACTTCTAACTTTTGACTTAGTGTCACTAGATTAGTGTTTATCACAGGTTTGTTTTTCCCTATAATTCTTATTTAGACCATCAGTAAACATTTGCTTGCATCTGCACAACAGATGAATTTCTGAAAGGTAGGTAGGTCAGCTTTTATAAATTGAATAAATTAAAATGTACTAGGGCAGTTAATTATTTAAAGGGACTTTGTAATGAATGTCTTTGTTATGCAAAGAGTTATGCAAAGAGTGCCTGAATTTACTGACTAAAGGCAAAAATTTTGTATCTCTCCTCACTGCAACTCCCTTGGGTGTAATGGTAAAGGGCACTTATTCATGTCTGAGATGGAGAGTGGTTTTTAAGGATACGTTCTTCTTTGTGTACATGATCTAATATGAATTTCAGACTTTAAGTACCATGTGGGTTTATAATGTACAAATATGTGTCTCTATGAGACTATGTCAGATATGGTAGGTGAAGACTTTTAAATCTAGGTTCTCATGTGAAGTAAAACTCTTCATCCTATCTAATTAGTTCTTCTGTACTTAAATAGTTCATTTAATGGGCATCACAACCTAGCAATATTTAAAATAATTAATTGGTCTTATACTCCTCTTGGATTTCATTAAGTATGTGAATTCCAGGGTTAAGTAAATCCCTGGCATCAACGCATCTAGACATTTTACATTTTATTGACATTAACTTAGTCATTCAGTTTGTAGAGTTAAGGCAGTATATAGCCAGGAAAAACTGAGATGTACAGCTGTTTGAGGAATAGAAAATAGTGTATAGGAAGAGGGGAGAAAGATTGTATAAGAACACATTAAATCAGATTGCATGAATTAGGAAGACATTGCCTATTTCTTGACCTCTTCTAACCTCAGCTAATCTGTGAAGTGATACATTTACTGAATGGCAGTACTGGAGAAAGGAGAAAACCAGGCATCTTTCTGAAGACAAAATGCTGTTTGCATAGGCGGCAGAGGTATCATGTAAGACCTTTTTGCTCTAGAGAACACAGCTGGATACTTGGCAGTGCATTTGGGACAGGAAATGAGGGTAATACCATCAATGAGTTCCAAATTTTATGCTGCCAAGAAAGTAATTTTTGTGGCTTTTTTTTTTTTTGGAGTAGCAACTCCCAAAGAGAGGGGTCTGAATAGTACAAGCACCATTTTGACAGCCAAAATCGCTGGGTTATTATTGGTATATGATTACAGTTTGGTCTGGCAAGGGTATGACAAGGCATTTCTGTCATTTTGTTTAGAAGCCAAAAGTTCTATTTGTGCAAATCTTAGGCAGTCTTTGATTTACAGGAAGAAATATAGGTTCTACAAAGATTTTTTGAAAGCCCTATGTTATGACAATATTATTAGACTTACATTTTCTAAACTTCTTACATGGTTCAATGAAATCTAGATTTCATCAGAATAATACATACATATGTGTATGCATATATATATATGTATATTCATACACACAGAGTAAATGTAAACTTTTCAAGTGCATATTGGGTTTAACATCTGCTATAAAAACCCATAGCCTTACATGGTTGGCATGAGAGGAATATGGAATGCAACAATCCACTTGGTGTGAATCACCCTATTTTAATGACTATTAGAAAATGCCCACTATTGGTAAGAGTGGAGAGCAGACTGTCACATACATGATGAAGGAAGATGCCGTTTGTAGGCTCATTCAGGGAAAGTTATAGCTCCAGCCTGGGCATTATGACTTGATTCATATCTAGGTGACTGAGTAAAAGACTCACTGAGTTCCTGCAGGAGAAAATGTGGTCCGGAGTTACAAAGTGGCTTGACGCTGCAGATCTGACACTTTTCTCACTTTACCAGTCCCATGCTGTGCTCCAACAGCTGACCTTTCCTGTCAAATTTTTTAAGCATGTAGAAAAGTTTCAGTCCTTCATTGACTGACTCCTAGACAGTGATTCTCCCTCTTATTCTGAGCATAACTGATTAGACTATGTCATTCAGGAGTAAGATCATGGAATTATGTTCCTTTTTCCATGTCCCTGAAGAATAAGTTACATATGTTCTCCAGACTGTGAGAAGAACTGGAATAACTATCCTATTAACAATCTGAGCACTGCAGAAATATGTAGTTGTAAAGTGAATAAAATCTTTTGAGTACTTAGGTTGGCAGTTGTTTCCGGTATAGCTTACCCCAGCTCGTATGCTTCACTTAACACTTACTGCTTAATAAAATCTTTGTTAATAGAAATTAAAATAGAATAGAGAAAATTTAGGTTTTATATACCTATGTAAAATATTCTTCACTTCAGTGGTACCTGGAAGAGATCCAGAGACCTGAACTGAAAATGCCTTGCCAACTGAATTGATCATTTTGTCCCAAAAATAACATAGTTTGACCAAATGATTTTTTTATCATAAATTACCATGTGAGTGTATTAATTTTCAGTCAGTAGGATAAAGTTCAGCTGATAGTGTGAAATAGTTCATTGACAGCCTAAAACCTGTATTGTTAACAAACTTTTTTTAAAAAATGAGATATATAGAAAACTCAAAAGGGTTGATTTTTAATTTTTATTGGCTGCTGTTATTAGACACTGACTTGGGCCATAGTCCCAGAAGAAAATATGATTTTAAAATTCACTTCATCCCTGCTGGCAGGTGCTGAAAGAATTGAAAGATTTTCCTTCCTTTCTTCATAGATAGGCTTCAATCTCTACTGATGGAGGAAGCCACAGTGATGACATCAGGGGTCCACCAAAATCTCTTAGTAGTACTTAAAATCTATAGGAGATAAGGAAATGAAAAATTTGTGGCAAAAGATTCAAAAGTGATCATCTGGAATGTAGATTGTTTGGAAATGAATAAAAGCAGTTGGAAGGAATATTTCCCTAAGTTTTTGGCACTTTGTGAAATTCCACTTTTGTTGTACATCTGCTTTGTATGAAAGGCTGCCTGTGCTATTGTACAGGAATTGTCCAGTATTCTTGCTGATGTAACAAACTCAAATCCCCTTGTGTACACACCCATCAGATTGGGTTTTCTGAATGGATATACACTGGCTATACATATTTAAGATCTAAAGAGGAATCAGGAAGGCATTGTGTGTGTGTATGTATTAGAAATTATTGTAATGTTCACATTTTGCTAGAAAGAAATGGAATGCACTTTGTAGTAAAGAGACCATTTCCATTTATTTCATTTTTTTTGAATCTAAAACAGGCTTCAAAAAGTGACTGCAATGTACTCATTATTGGGGAGCAGATGATCACTTTTCTTTAATTTACCACAATATGAAATAGCTCTTCTAATCAGTGATTTTAAAAGTCATAAATGAGGATAATTGCTTCTAAAGAGAAATCAGCTGAATTTAAGTTACCAAAATATGGTATGGCATAGTAAAAAGAGTACTGCATTGAAAGTAAAAAAAAAATAAGAGGTTTGAGTTCTAATCGGTCACAGGAACTTGCTCTGTAACTCTAGGGAATTCACTTTAATTCTCTAGGTCTCAGTTTCCTCATATATAAAATCAAGGGCTTCTACAAACTGTCCTCTGACATCTCTTCCAGGATTAGCACTTGATGAATTTACTTTGTCTCATTCTTGTTCTTTTCCTTTTTCCTCTTTTAGTTCTTCTTGTTCTTCTCCTCCTTCTTTCTCTTGTTCTACTTCTTATTCTTCTGGATCTGATTGTTCTTGCTCTGGTTTTGGTTTTTCTTGTTCTCCATTTCTTCCTCCTCTTTCTTTTCCTGCATCTCCTTCTTTTCCTCTTGTTCCCCTCCTTCCTTTTCCTTCTCCTTTTCATCTTCTTTTGACTTGGAACAGAATGAACAATTTTCATGAATTTGATTTTCATTTATTTTTAATTAGTTTTAATGAATGCCTTTCTTGCTTTGGCACAGACTTTTGTTTGGTTTACAACACTCCAGGGGAAAAAAATATTTGATTTCTTTAAAAAAACTCAAAAAAATTGAATGAAATTTAGGAAAAATATGAAAGAGACCACATCTTGTTCAGGTTAGGTTTTATGTGACTTTTAAAAATAGAAAATAAACAACACACAACTAAATGAAATCAGAATTGTTCTTTTAAGATAAAACTGTTTTGACCGTGTGAGTCAGAAATGGTACCCAAGGACTACTGTAATTCTGAATGCCTTAAAATGACATTGAGACGATATTAGAATAATCATGCTGTTACTGTGCTGTATACTAGTTGAATCCTCTCCAGTGGAAATTTCAGTTCCTTAATAAAGTCACTTAATATGAAAAAGTACGTTGCAGTAGAAAAGTAAATGAGATATTTCAGCCACCCAAGTATCTTACTACTATGTCTATGGCACTAAGGGCACTTTGATTATTGGCAGAATCTAGAGTACAACGAATTTCTGGCATATTTATCCATGGTCCAGGCAGGGCAGTATGAACCAACACTGTTGCCCTTGCTGAGCCAAGATCTGGGTTTCATTGATCCACTCCAGCTGCTGCTGGCTCTATTTTAAGCTCTCTAACCCACATAACAGCTGGGCTTGCTGCTAGCAACCAAATAGCCAAAGGAGTGGTGCCAAAGTACATTGTCCCCTAGCTTCTGGCAATGATAAACCACCTCTGGAGCATCTTGATAACATTAGAGATGTCCACCTGCAATCATTATGATTATATGATACCCATTTCCTACCCTCCTTTTCCTGCTTTGTTCTAGCATATCTACTTCTAGGAAACGGGTGCTATCCATATCCTTACTGCCTGATTTATTGTAGCATGAGGGAGGGCATAGCATAGGAGTAAAAAATAGGAAGGCAATGTAAAAAAATGGGAAGATGGGAATTGTAACAAAGTTTCCACAGATGTTTTTGTTAATGTGATTTGAAAATGAAAAGAATTTGCCATTATAAGGTTTTCCTTAATTGTTTCCTAGTTCTAATCACTGAAGGTTACCTATGATAGTAGTCTCAGCCATGATGAATCAGAAAATTAACTCAAATATAAGCCAGGGTAGTTGCCAGCCTGTAGAGAACTTAATAAGTTCTCTAAGACAGTAGGAGAGCTGTGCATGGATTTTTCATTCATTCCAAGTTATCCCTATGCCCAGGAGAATTTTTTGCACTTAATCATGTTATTAAGGTTACATGATGTTTCAGCTCTTAGGACTACTGATGGTAGCAGAATTCTGTACTAGAGGACTATAGGTCTAATTCAGTATAGTGATTTTTCTGCTTCTACATAAAGGGATTTTATTTTTATGGTGTGGCTTTTCCCAAACACTTTAAGAAATCTCTTGACTTTCTCTATTTCTTAAATCATTAGTTCAGAGTCAGTGCTGGAACTCCTCTCCATTGAGCCTAAAGAAATGTTTTTTACTATAATTACAATTGTGAATTTTGATAATGCATATATTCTAATGAGTAGAAAGTACTACAAAACTGAAATAATTGGGAGAAAACAAATACCTGACAAATAAGAAAAATGTGATTAATAGAAATTTTAAAAGAATAATTTTTTTTCTCTCTCTTTTTTTTTTGTAACAGGTACTAGCTTCATCTAACTTGCGATAGGGCCAAAATCACACATGTCACTAGAATATATTTTTTTTTCTTTCTGACACAGCTATTGCTGCCTTCTTCCTCTGGATGAGGATGTGGCTGCATTTTGCAAGGTGAGAGTAATGCCACTCATAAGCTGTTGAAAAAACAAACAAACCACAGCAGAGTGTACCTCATAGCCTGCTCCTGACTCTTTATATTATTTCTTACTCAATTCAAAGACATCAAGGAATATGTTTTGAAACTGTATCATAAATTCTGATAAATATAGAAACTACTTAATTAGTTGATTAGCTCAGAGATTCTACTGTTTTGTAAAAATACAAAAAAATTCTCTTTCCCTATGAAGGTTTTTCCTCACTTTCCCAAACTTCAGTCCCATAGGTTTAGAAAAAGACTACTTTCTGACCATATAATTTTTACACTAAAAAATAATGCAAAGACATAAATTAATACTTTAACAATGAGAAAGTCACAAGCACAGCCACTTCTTAACCAACACTTTGACACCTGACCCCTTCAACATCATGATTTTCTCTGTGTGGCACTCAAAGTCTTTTCGAATCTCCTCAAGAGAAACATATTCAATTCAATTCTTTCCCCCTGGCAGTTAACTCTTGTGATCTCTCACAAACTCATTCTTGTTGACAGTTAACTCTCTGAGTATTCTCTGAAAAATAATTCGTGCAAATTTTTTCTCTATGCCTTACACAGAATTTTTTTAAGCAATAGTTAACTCACTCAGCCTCTCGTAGACTCCTGCTAAGATTCCAGTTTATTGTTGTTCCCCAGGAATCTCTGCCCTTTAGTAAAAACAAAAGAAAGTATAGAATCAAAAGCTAAATTCTCTGGCCCAGGGGCTACTTAAGTTGAGGTTACTTTTTTTTAAGCAATATATTTTGTATGATTGTATTTAAGTTTTGCTGCTTTGGAAGCTATCCCTGTTTCCACTGGTTTTCAATGACACATGATTTAAAGGACTTTTTTCCCATAAATGTCACTTTTGTAAGGGTCACAAAAATTACCCTAATGGAGGTGCCGTCTGTTTATTACCCTTCACTTCAATGTCCCAAGAATCTGGTTATTCATCTTACCAGCCCATGGTGCAATTGTTTGTAGTATAAAAATGGCTATTTCCATAAAAAAAGTCTTGGGAGAGGTCTCTTTAAAAGCTGAACTCCAAATGTTTTGTATTGACAATTCATTCTAACCAAATAAAAGTAGGCTTTGATATATACTTTCTTGTCATCTCCAATTCTGCAAAATGTAATCAGTCAGACTTACACAGTAGGTTTTGAGTCAGTTTACTTACTAACAAGATCAAGTGAAAAAGCTGTGTAACAACTCATCAAAGCTTTAAGTTTATTTTTTAATTTTATTTCTTGTAAAGTACAGATAGCAATAGAGGAAGGATGCAGGTAAGAAGGATACAGGTTATTTTGCACATAGTTTTACACAGATGCTCATCATTTGTTTAATTGAATTTGTTGAAATAAATTAAAATATTAAGATTTATGAGACAAATCATTTCAATTGTAAAAAAATTAAAAATTATGCAAATAAAATAAATGTGCCTAAAGTAATAGGAAAACTATATACTAGAAAAAAATCTGCATCTCCGATGAAAGCTTGAAATGGACATTTTTTTCAAGTGAAGAAATGTAAACAATGACAAGTATTTGGAATAAAACTTAAAATCCCTAATACTTTGAAATACCTAAGTTAAAACAGCTCTGAGGTACCAACTCACATTCATCATATTGGCCAACATGGCACAACATGGAAAAATTTTTATGTTGGGGCTGTGGGAAAAAGAAAAAAATTCATTTCTGTTGTGGTCGTGAATTGATATGTTTTGGACAATAGTTTGGAATTGTCCGAAAATGCCACAGATTGTTCCTCATAGAATTAAAACCTCTGAACAATAAGGAGGCCCTTGGGGTCATCTGGCCCAAACCTGTGATCTCATAGATGAGAAAACTGAGGCTAGCAAAGTCAAATGGCTTGCCTAGAGGTAACTAGGTGGTACAACAGATAGAGCATGGGGCTTGAAGTCAGGGAGACCTGAGTTCAAGTTCAAGTTTAGATACTTAATAGTTGTGCTGTGAGAATCAGTAGGATAGTATTTGCAAAGCACTTAGCACAGTGCCTGCCACATAGTTTTCCTGACAATTTCACTACAGAGTTTTTACTTCAAGGAGGCTGTTGACAGGAAGACTTAATAGTATAAAAAAATTCTTTGCAGCACTAATGGTAACCGAAAAGCACTCTGAAAACAACAGTAGCGGCAGCAACAAGAAACTTTGTGTCCACTGTAGATTGACCGAACAAACTAGGGCATTTGCATTTTAATATATATTTATTATTTAATATATATTTTATTTAATATTTATTTAATGTTTATTTATTACTGAATATATATTTATTTTATTTAATATTTATTTATTTATTTTTAATTTATTTATTAGTTAATAATTTAACTCAGGCATTATTTTAATATAAGGAACAAAAAATATGAAGAATTTGAAGAAATATAGGAAGATCCACGTGAAATGAGATAGAGCAAAGACAGTGGTGTCCAAAGAATAACAACACCTGTGATTGCAACCTAATGTTGTTAAGTAATTTGAAACAGTCAAATGAAATAAATGAGAAAACTTTACCTCAGAAAACCATGGACAATCCTGGTTCCCACTTTTAAAAAAGATTTCATTTATTTTGTTCTGAACTTAAGAAATAGAATGAGCATTTTCATAACATAGTAGAACAGGAAAAAAAAGATGATTGCACATGAAAGTGAAAATCTATTATGCACAACTTGCTATTCCTTTTAAATATGTTAGAATTATCATGTAATTTTTTTCCTCCCCTCCAGATGGCTACAGTTAAACACACACACACACACACACACACACACACACACATCCACACACACACACAATCATTCCATACATATTTCTATTTACCACTTCTTTCTCTGGATGCAGATGATGTCTTCCTACATAAGTCCTTTATACTTAATTTAGGTATTTACAGTAGTCAAAATTTAGTTGCTCAAAGTTGTTCTTAAAAGAATATTGCCATTATTATATACAATATTCTCGTGGTTCTACTCATTTCATTCTTTATCATGTCATGCAAGACTATCCTGTTTTTCTAAGATCATTGAGCTCATCATTTCTGACAGCAGTAGTATTCCATCACAATCATATACCACAACTTGTTCAGCCACTTCCCCAATTGATGGGTATCCCCACAATTTCCAGTTTTTTGCCGCTGCAAAGAGAATTGCAATACATATTTTAGAATATGTACTTATTAACATGAAAGCACATAGTTTTTTTTTTTTGCTTTGAAAAAGTGGAAAACTAGAAAAGTTGAATGTGCTATTAGTATAAAATTGATTTTGTGATATTTTGTTTAATAAATTGTTGTGAGGAGTTTACTTGTGATTTTTTGGGGGTTTTGCGTTCTGTGTCAACACAAAATAATTGAATGCATCTTGAAAGTAGATATAATGGTCATAATAGTTTATTCTCTTATAGGATTTTAATTCCGACAATATTTAAATTATCCAGAGCAAATGAGCATTTATTTTAACTTAGTAGATACTTTGAAGAGATTCCATAGTATCCTTTAGTAGTCTATTTTGTAATTTTATTTAACACAAAGACTAACCGTCTTACTGTATTTTAAGGACACTTTATCCTTGCTGTGTTCTTGATGGCAGTGGAAAATAGTTACTCAAGCACTTGAATGTATTTATCCCTGTGAGGCTGAACTTGGGGTTGTTTTCTTTGAGTTTTTTCTTATCACCGACCATTGACAATATAGACATAGACCTGAGTTCCCTGCTCAGTTATGGGCTTGTGTTTCCCTTCTCCTCTTCTCCCCTACTGTACCTTTTCCTCTCTTCTCCTTTCCCTTTCCTTGTTTATAGTTATGGTAGTACAAATTCACTTCTGAATAGTATAGATATGTTTCTTTTTTCCCCTTAGAATGCATAGCACTCAGAAATCTTTGGCGGAGAGGGGAGTTGAAAGTGCTTCCTGCATTCCTTCACTTTAACCCTGTTAATGACTCTTTCTCATAATGATGGAACTGGTTGTTTGTGGGTTTCTATCCTGATTAGTGCCACTTTAGAATCGGTGCCATTGTAGAATAGGGCTCTTACGATGCTCTTCTGTAATTACTTCAAGGAAATGAAAGCAGTATTGAAAGATTGTGGATAGCTGTTACCTCCAAACTCAATTCAGTGTTGATCAAGTGACCTAAAATATTAATCACATTTGTGCTCTATGCTTTGGCAGACAATATTTTCTGCTCCCAGGAAATGGGAGATTGTGTCTGAGGTCACTCAACAGTGACCAATTAAGGCCTATTTTTGTTGTTTAGTGAAAATGACTGACAACTTCAGAACAGATCTAGAGGATCTGAGTGAGAAATATGAAAAAACCCCAGAAATATACAGTCTTATGTTTAATTAGACCGTATGGACTTCTCTACTTGTTAAACGAATGCTCAATGACAATAAGATTCATCTCCTTATGGAAAGTGATTTTTAAAAAAGTGTTTGAATTAGTTCAGACTGGATATCAAGACAGGCTATTTACTGCCCCCACCCCTACTCCCTTAACCTTACTGTTAATTTGTATATTAGAATGTAAATACGACAATAATATGTGATTCTTTCCGTCCAAGAATCTCCCAGTATGGGGGCTTCCTCCACCAGTAGACAAGAAAATCATGTATGCATAAAGTTGAATCTCCCTCCCAACATACCACCTGATACAAACCAAGAATGAAATGACAAAGTGTAAATAAAGTACTGAATTCACTGTAGAGATGAACCTGAATCCTGATATCTTTATCAGGTGGGACAACCTTGTGATGGAGTCAAGATGGGATAGAACAAGCATTTATTAAACACCTACTATGTGACAGGCATTGTGCATGTGCTTTACAAACATTATACAAATTCTAACTTGCTAGTATTTGAGGGTAATAATAATTAGATAAAATATATTTCCTGCTCTTGTAGAGGTTTTAAATAAGTAATCCCTTATAAATTGCAAGGCTCAGAAATGATAGTGAAAGAAATTCCTGCACTTCTATTGGAAGGCAGCAAGGAAGGGAGATTTTCTCTCCCTCTACAATGGCAATGTCGTTGGAATTACTATTTGATCAGTTGAAAGATATTGTATCCTTTGAGGAATAGCGAGCCACAGTCCACACAGATGCAGATATATGTGTTCACTGTCATCTAAGGAGGAAGCACTTTAATGAATCATGGTCCCTAGCTGCGGGGAGGAGAGTGAACTGTGAAGAGGAGCAGCCTCTGGGAACCCATTTGGGTATCGTGGCCAGCTGAGATGACGCATCAAGTAAGAGCTACAAAAGGGAGAAAGAGAGAGAGAAAGAGAGAGAGAGAGAGAGAGAGAGAGAGAGAGAGAGAGAGAGAGAGAGAGAGAGAGAGAGAGAGAGAGCGCTCCTTTTTTCACATGTATAGCATATATCTATGCCTCATACCACTGAAATCTAAATCTGAGCCCACTCTTCCATGTAATATGTGTGTATATTTCTTGTAGAGTGTATCTCCAAAATTTATGGGGAGAAAAAAGTATTGCTTTTACTATACCTTCTTTTGAGATTTATTTGTCAAGGGCTAATTGAGTGTACTGGCATTAATGGGAAGCATGTTGGTAGGGACTTGTGAGCTACTTTAGCAGTAATAGGCATTCACAGGGCTACCTCTGGATCCATTTCGTAGAAGTTGTGGGAGTAATCTAGAGTGAGAATAACATAGGACTTAGTAGATGAGTCTCATGAAGGCAAACAGAAATGAAATGACTTGCTCAGGGTCACACAGTTGGTAAATATTGAAAGACAAGTTTGAATTCAGATCTTTTTTACTCCAAGCCCAATATTCTATCTACTTTACCAGGTTGCCTACATGTTAATCAGTATCCTAATAGTAGTTGAATTTTCCCACACCGCTATTTTTGAGATAACGTTAAGTTAGTTTTGGATAACATTTTAAGGATTTTTTTTTTTGAATTTGGAAAGGAAGAGAGGGTGCTGAATAAATCTATCTAATCGGGAGCAATCTGGAATTATGCCCAGAGTTATTAAACTGCCTATACTCTTTGACCTAGCAATACCTCTACTAGTTCTGTTGCCCAAGATGATTAGGGGAAGAAGAAAAGAACCTATATTTTCTAAAATATTTATGGAAGCTCTCTTTGTGGTGGCAAAGAACTGGAAATTGTGGGGATACCTATCAATTGGGGAATGGCTGAACAAGTTGTAGTATATGATTGTGATGAAATACTACTGTGCTATAAGAAATGATGAGCTTGATGATCTTAGAAAACTATGGATAGAATCTAAACAGGAGTAGTAATTTAGATGTTTCTCATATACCTTAAGTTTCATTTGTTTGTTGACTTGCCAGAGCTGCCACACTCCATGATGATTTGTCAGAGTTCACTGCATTTTATTCTCAATCCACAATCCAGACAAAACTTGAAGAGTTGAAATTTGTATTAATTCAATGACAGAAGTATTGGGAATGAATCAAAGGGTATGAGTATTATTTCTGTACCAAAAATTATAAAAAGAGTAAAGGAGAAGCCTTTGGACAGAATTTTTGGTGGGAAAGGAAGATTGGTAGGAGATTAAATAAAAAGAAATGGAATAAGTTCCCCTTAAGTTTTCTTGTAAGTTTTCCTTGAGGAATTCATAATGAATTTGTTTTAAAGAAGACATTTGATTCTCTTAGTCTCTCCTCTGACAGTGCCACTACTTTAGAGCAGGCGTTCATCACCTCACACCTTGATTATTACAATAACCTGCTGATGAGTCTGCTTGCCTCTAGTCTCATCCCACTCTAATCCATTTTCCATTCAGACGCTAAAGTAATTTCCTAAAATGTAGGTCCATTCATATCTCCTCCCAAACTCAATAAATTTACCTCCAGAAGCAAACACAAAACTCTCTGGCATTCAAAGCCCTTCATGACATAACCTCCTCCTCCCTTTCTGGTTTTACATCTTACTCTCTAATGCGTACTCTGATCACTGACACTGGCTTTCTGGCTCTTCCACTAACAAGATGCTCCATCTCTCAGCTCTGGGCATTCTTTCTGGCTGTCTCCCATGCCTGGAATGCTCTTCCTCCTCTCCTCTGACTATTGACTTCCCTGGCTTCCTTTAAGTTTCAACTAAAATCCCACCTTCTACAAGATGCTTCCCCAATCCCTCTTAAATTCCAATGCTTTCCCTCTTTTAATTATTTCCTATTTGTCCTAAATGTCATTTAAATTGTTTATATTTGTTTGCATGTTGCCTCCTCATTAAATTCTAAGCTCCTTGAGGGCAGAGGTTATCTTTTACCTCTTTTTGAATCCTCTGCATGTAGCACAGTGCCAGGCACATAGTAGGCACTTAATCAATGTGTATTGATTAGTGATATATTTATGAGCCTACTGTGCACCAGGAGTAGTGCTAAGAGCTTTATAAAATCAACTCAGATTTTCTTTACTCAAAAATTGCAATGAAGGGATTATCCAATGCAATTTCTGTGAATCAGTGGTTGTGTAGGAACCTGTCTTCAAGACACTTGCTTTGGCTTTTAACTTTCTAATAGAGAGAGAAAGAAACAGGGAGAGTAGAGGTTAAAGATGATAGTGTTAAAGAATGCTAAGCTTCTTGAGGTTAGAAAAACCCATACTTCAACTTTGGTCCTACTTTGGGTATCTGTCCTAAAAAATGCAATCATATAATGCCATTTTCTAGCAGTTAAATAGCATGTTCTTAAGTGATGTTTAAGATAATAGGCTCATAGGATTTAGAATGGAAGCCATCCTAAAGGTCCTCTCATTTAACCCCTCACTTCATGGGTAAGGAATGTGAGACACAGAGGAAAGTGACTTGCCCAAGTTCACATTATTAGGGAGTAACTGAGCCAGGGTATGAATTCAGGTTTCCTAAATGAAATGTAAAGGCCTTTAATATTACTATTATTTTACTAATGGAGCAAAGGTTCTTGTTTTCACCTATGGGAAAGAGCTGGATTAGGAAAGGCTGACATTTTTGATGCTGGATTAAGAATGAGATAAAAGGACACTTACTATTCATGAACATGATAGTGGATGAGACATTAACTGATGTAAGGTTAATTTTACATGGAGATTAGTTAAC
This sequence comes from Notamacropus eugenii, assembly GCF_028372415.1. Classification (NCBI taxonomy): domain Eukaryota; kingdom Metazoa; phylum Chordata; class Mammalia; order Diprotodontia; family Macropodidae; genus Notamacropus; species Notamacropus eugenii. The sequence continues at coordinate 358,652,223 of NC_092875.1, read as the reverse complement.
AGCATGCAGAATAAGCACAGGAATTATGTGATCTCTAGGTTCTGTATATGATATTGACCTTGACTGGATAGCAGACATTCTGCAAAACAATTGTTTTCAATCTACATAAAGAGGCAATGAGATGGAATGGATATCATATTGAATTTTTCAGTTAGAAAACCAAAATTCTGCTTCTGTCTGCCACATCACTGTGGTCTTGGACCTCTGTTTCTTTATCTAGGTAATTAAGGGGTTGGAGTACATCAGTAGTTCTCATCTTGTGGTCCATGGAATCATGAGGGTTCTTGAAGCAAAAATATTTCCATAATAATACCAAGGTGTTATTTACTTATTAAAATAATCCTCCTTTTTTCAACTAACTATTTATGTAAGGTTGGATTTTCTTTAAATACCTCAGAACAACAGATTGCAACAGATTGAATGCAGAAGCAGATATAAGAACCCCAGTATCTTCTATTGTCAGATATTAAAGAGATTTACACAAATAGGTAAAACGATGCCACTTTTCAGTAATTTTTTGTTTTGGAAATTATGGTTATTTTCATAAAATATGCTATTTTTACTAACATGAATTGGGCTTGTTATAGTTAAATGAATTCATAAATGGATGCATTATAATTTCATACTTTAATTTCTAATATGGTAAGTTTTGATAGCAATAACCCACAGGAAAAAAAAATAATTTAGGAGAGTCTTCAATAATTTCTAATACTGTAAAGAGATCAAAAAAGTTCAAGGCCAAAAAGTTTGAGAATTACTGGACTAGATGATCTCTAACAACCTTTTCAGGTCTAAAATTCCAAGGTTGTATATGTCCAGTTCAATTCTCTGTTTTAGGCATGATTGGACCTTTGTTATGGTCTTTCCCAGTGCAGAGGAGAATGTTCATACCCCAAAGTCCCAGATTTGTTCTTATAGATGAGTTTTACATGTGAACAGAAGCAGGAATTACACTGTAACTTTATTCCAATTGCAGCATAACCATCTTCTTGGGAATAGAGCATTAGAATTTTCACTCATACCTAGTCTGGTTCCCAGGGAGACATGGTTAACTCTTAATTAGACTGAAGTAATTTGGTATAATGGATAGAGGGCTGACCTCAAAGTGAGAAGACCTGGACTCAGGTCCTGTTATTGATGTGTACTGGCTGGTTGACTAACCGTGGGCAAGTTACTTAATTTCTCAGTGTCCCATAACTCTAGGAGAGTTATAGACATGCTGATTGACATTGATCTTCCTAGAACTTCTCTTTCCTAATGGATCATTTGATCAAAAAGTATTAAACACCTACATCACAACTCTGGTAGAAAACAAATATGTCCTAGGATTACTTATCTCCCTTAACTTAGGGGAGATCCGTGACTTTGTAGACATTCATATTTACTTGGTATCTTCCATGACAAAGCTAGTGTGCTAAGAGCTAACTTCCTAAATCAATATTTTTATGTCATACCTGGTATTTATGTCTTTTACATGTTTCTAGCCTCTCTGCAGGAAATATTATGAATGGAAATAGGAGAGAGATGAAGTCGGTGGACTCCAGTTCTGACCTGGTTCTTGTCTTTCCTTTTCTTGCCTATGTTTTATTCTTCTTTGTTAAATCACTCTCTAATTAACATTGTTTGATCCTGTCTAATGATTTTTATCAGAGAAAGATTTCAAACTTACCACTTTCTTCTTCCTCTTTAAGTACATACTAATATAATAATATGCTTTCCTCTTCCCTGTTTTAATGCACATTTTTCTGGTCAACTGCCAAGCACCAGGCACCCTGAATATATTCTTGGACAGGAGCTTGCCAGGAATGACACTTGAGAGATTAGTGGGTAATGAGGAGCTCTGGAATAACTTTATAATAGCTCTAGAAAAATTGTTTAGTGCAGACCTTTAGCAGCAAATGGCTCCAAATTAGACCTTTGCTTTTCCTGGCATGAGTTTCTGTTGAAAGATGTTAACCTCTTTTAAGACCTAACAAGGTAAGGGTTATTTTGGTTACTTCAAATCTACTTTGTTTTCAAAAACATGACTGGCATAGCCCGACACTCTCACCTTGTGCCAAGTGTTGCCTCTAACACTCACATCTATCAGAGGGAATTATACCTGAAGAGTTGTTGAGGGAGGAATTTGACTCTTGTCATATGTTGCTAGTTAATTTACTTTCTTTTAAAAGCACAAACACATTTTTATCAATATCTTTTGTCACTACAATACACACATTTCTGAAGAAAAAAATTTCCCCATATTGCACCTTGCCTTCTTAAAAGACAAAATTTGCATTTTTTGTTCTTTTGAACTTGAGACAATGGCAACAAATATGAACATTTTCACATATTAAGAAAAATAGAAGATAATTTAACATGAAGCCTGGAATCTCTATTCCTTAAGTTTGCTTTTTAAAAAAGTATACAGTGAATTCAGTAGGTTAGTTCCAAAGCTGTTTCACTTATTGATTTCCCTCTGAACCTCTTCTTTTTTATTCTATGCATTTTAAATGTTTAATTGACATCCTTCCTCTTCTTTACAGCAGCAATTAGCTCCCTTCTCTCTCTAGGCACTCCTCCTACACTCCTTAAAACTTTTAACCAATTAAACAAATCTGCACTGATTGAAAAGGAATGTCTTATTACTTCCTTTTAGTAATACTTTCATTTGTATTGTAATCATTGTATATAATGCGTTATTGTTTCTATTTACATCTACATCTATTAATTTGAATCTTCTTGTGATTCTCTGAATTAATCATACTTGTTATTTTATCTCACTTAACATTCTTCAAAAACTTAATCCCAAAGTGTTTTCCAATGATCCATCCTTTCACCAATGGTGTATTACTGTTATCTGTATTCCTGTTACCCTTGAAACATTTATTGCTCTCATTTTTGGGGAAATTTTTTTTTGTCAGTTTATAGGATATGAAATGAAGCCTCAGAGTTGTTTTCACCTTAATTTCTCTTACTATTGGAGATTCAGAAGATGTTATAGCATGCTCATTTATAGTTTACAATTATTGTTTTGAAAATTGTTTATATCCTTTGTTTTTCTATTGGGATATGGTTCTCTAATATATTTGTCAGATTACCTGATAGCTTGGATATTACCAGATTTTTACCACTAATATTTACTGCAAATATTCTACTCTAGTTTATCTTCATATTATAACTTTATTGATTTCATCCAACTAAGAATTTAAATTTTGTAGTAGAAAATTTTCAGTCTTCTTTTTAGATCAAGAACTTTCCTCTCCATCACTATGAAAGATGCTTCCTCCTGTTCTTTCCTATTTTTTTTAATGTTGTAAACTTGATAATCAGATTTTGAGTTTACTGTGACATATGGGGTAAGATGTTGGTCTAAAAAATTTCTCATAAAATACTTTATAGTTTTCTCACAGTTATTGTCAAAATCCTATGCACAATAATTTATGCTCTTGGATTTGTCTATTATTTTTAATTGCTCTAATTTCTTCTTTATTTAGTTATTCTACTTATCTACTATTTGATTTATTTTTGACTTTTTACCAGTAGGAAGTATTTTTCATGACTATGACTTTGTGATATAATTTGATGTCCACTGTTAGTTACTTTTAAGAGTCTCATGCATGTTCTCATCACCTCTTGCCTAAGATATGGCAAGAGTCCTCTGATTGGTCTCCCTGTCTCAAGTTTCTTCCTACTCTAGTTAATCCTCTGTACAGGTATCAAATGATCTTCTTAAAACATAAGCCTGTAACATGGATATATGTTTTGCATGACTGTGCATGTATAACTTACATAAAAATCCCTTGCATTCTCAGTGAGGGGTGAGAGGAGAGAGGGAGGGAATTTGGATTTCAAAATTAAAAATATAATCACAAATGTTAAAGACAGGGCTTTTTTGAACATAATTCAGGAAGAATAAAGTATTAAATCATCAAAAAACGTCTTACCATCCCCCTAGCATTTAGTAAATTCTGGTGGTTCCCTATTGGCTTTAGGATCAAATATAAAAATTCTTTTTGACTTTTAGAGTCCTTCATAACCTGCCCATTTCTCCCTTTCTAGTTTTCTGATACTTTATTCCCCTCCACACATTTAACAATCCACTGACACCAGCTTCCTTGCTCTTCCTCAAATATATCACTACGTTCCTTCATTTTGTAAATTTTCAATGACTATTCTCAATGCCCAGTTCTTTCGCCTTTCATTTTTACCTCCTGGCTTCCTTCAAGTCCCAACTAAATGTTTATAATATTGTATATTTTCATTCATCTTTGTTTTTTCCCCATATCATTCTATTGTCTTTTAAGCATTATTTGAGGAGGGGTATGTTTTATTTAAACTTTGTATCTCTCTTAGTCTCTAATAAGTAGTATTTGTACATTTAATAAAGTCTTATAATTTGACAATGTTAGAAAATGTCACACACACATGCACACACACACACATAAACCAATATTTCCAAGACCTGTGATTTAATCATTGTGAATCCTCCCTTTACTTATATCAATTGAAATTCTAATGCTAGACTTGAGTTGCTTCATCTAACCTCAGTTCACTAACCCGGCTGGCTAACCCTCTTCTATGCTTCAGCAGATCATTCTTGTGAGATACTGTGGCCAAAAATTGTATCAACCAGAAGCATTGTTGGTGTTGAGTCATTTCAAATTTATAGTCTGGTAGTGTTGTCCTTGAGCAATAGACATGTCTGTCACCAGGTCCTTTCTCAAAGTCTGTCCCATTTGGGGGGACTTGTAAAAGCTTGTGTTTTACTGGAATAGACCATGAGAATTCAGTATTGACTTGATGCCATAACAAACCCCTGGAGTTGGACTTTAACATAGATATGGAGGGAGAGAATCTTTTTTTTTTTGGCAAATGTGTATCAAGGGGAAATTTGGAAGTAAGTTAGTTTCTCTCATACTTTGTAATTTCTCCCCTTGGGTATTTGAAGGAGAAACATTTTACTTCCTTTTATTATTTAGTGGTGAAGCAGTAAGTTAATAGAATCATAGATTTTGAGCAGAAAGGAATGTCAGAGGCTATCTATTTCAACCCCCTCATTTACAAATGAGGATGCTGAGACTAGAGAGGTCAAGGTCACATAGATGGTAAATAGCAAAGCCAGAATCTGAGAACACTGAATGCTTCACTTTGATGTTTTTACTTGTATCTCTAGTGCCTAGCACAGTGTCAGGCATGTAGTAGGCACCTAATAAATGTTTTATTGATTCATTATTGGTGATTCTGTAGCAGGTTTTCCATTAGCAGTATTTTTAGAATTTTTATAGGCAATAGTCCTGGGCTTAGAATTACATTTTGATGAGATAATAATAACAGCTAGTATTCAGCTACTGTAGTAGCTATACCTACTATATGGTAGACATTGTGCTAAATACTTTACAAATATCTCATTTGAGGGATGAGACAATGATATATCACTTTACAGTTTAAAAATTTACATTCTTTTCTAAAATTCTTTGTCATTTTTAATGATTAGAAAACTAGAAATCAGCCCTAGTAATAGATTAATACCTCATTTAAAATTTTTTTGGAATGCTAGAAAAAATAGTATTTTTCTTTTGGTATCTATGATACGTTGAGCAAAGTTTCTGGCTGGACATCAGTTTCTTCATGTGTAAAATGAGAGTGTTGGGTTCAATGACTTCTAAAGTCCTTTTCATCCTTATATCCATAATCTTACGATCCTGCGACTAAGTAGAAAATGTAACATAATGCTTTGTTCAGTGAGGTGTCCAAGAATACATAGTAGACGGCTCCTGAGAGAGAGAATACTGTAGTATATCACTAATACTTTCCCTACCTCACAACAAAGAGAAATTCAAAGGTCTGAGGGAAATAAAGGCATCCAAGAATAGCCCTGCTATATTGGCAGTGCAAGGTATCACCATGACATCACAAGTGCTATATCTAATAATGTGAATTTACTGACTAGATTAAATCCCTGATGGAAGAGGAAGAAATAATGCCAGAATTAATTGACACAACACCACTGGTTATATTATATGACATTTGTTATTTAAAACATATTTAAAATCATTCACGTGCTCTCATCCACTGTAGATTGAAATGATTTATTTTTTCATAATACCTGGGGTTTTATGAAACTTTGTAACTATTAACATTTGTCTAATAAGTAGATAGTTTCTTCATATTTGGCAGGATTGTGAGTAATGGGTGGTTCAGAGGACTGTCAACCAACATACCCTTACAGTAAATGTTTACATTTTTACAAATAAAATAATAATCACCTAAATTGTGGAATTCATTTAATGATGCATTATCATAACATGGAAGAGTTGAAGATTAATCAAAACTTTATAAGCTGGTACAAAATTGATTTAGATATTTGCATTTGGCTCCATGTGCTAGGATTGTTGATAACTTAGCCAAAAATATTGCTTTGCAATTTCTTTCTAATTGCATGTTTTTTGCTGCAGGGTGACACTGAAGATATTAAAATATGAGTAACAGATGTGATGTTTGCTAATGGAGCATCACATCTCATATATTTCCTTATTATTGTTCTTTCTTTATTTATATGCTTATTTGTGGTAAATTAAACTTATTCCTTTTAAAGTGTAATGCTATTCCTATGAAGTTGTCATCCTTTTTCTAGGTTTCCTCATTTTAGCTCTTACTGTTTTATTAATTTGGGAATAATTTCTGTATTTTCTGGAATCCATTTGCTATAACTTTATTATAATTATTATTAAGTGGAAATTAATAATAAAGCATGATAAGGCTCAGTGCATTGTAGAGAGTATCATTATTACATGATCATTCTTATTAGGCTGTATATTTGCTACTTTTATTATTTCCTTCTCTATGGGAATGAAGTGAAACACTTGTTTTTAATTTTAATGAATACCAGCAACCATTAAATGGAGCTTGAATAAGAGCTATGAAGGCTAAATAACTTGTACGTTCATTCATTTATTCCCTAATAGAATAATAAAATCAAAGTTGGGAATAACCGAGACTACCTAATTTAATTGATACCTAATCAAGAATCTCTAACGCATGATCACCCAGCCTTCATTAAATAACCTCAAGTGAAGGGGGAGCCCACTATCTCCCCTGCAGCCCATTCTAATTTTGGAATCTAATTGTCATGAGAATTTTGTCATGGGACCAAATCCTCTTCCTTGAAACCTTTGGAGCAGTCTAATATAATTCCCCTTCTACATTAAAGCCTTTAAATTAATTCCAGCATTTATTTGGCACCTAATTTGTGTCAATAACTTAGATTCTGAAGGTGGAATGGAGTAGATACAAAGATATACTGGGACTGGAGGATGGGGTTTAAGGTAGGATCTCTATGAGCCAGGAGATAGATGAGTATATCTCTAGAGAGATTATGTACATATATATACATGCACACATATACACCAAATAATTCTAATTTACATGCAGTGATGCGTTATTATTTTTAGGATGGTACAGAGGTATTTATGCTACAAGATTACCCTTACCTGTCGTACACTGCAAGATTATTGTAGGTTCCATTCTTCCTGTTCACTTTTTATGTTCGCTTCCTGCTCTGGTTGTAGTGAATCCTTTATTAATCCATGGAGTAAAATAGCAACGAAATTTTATTTATTTTCTCCCTTTGATCTTACCCTGCAAAACAATGTTTTTATACTTTACTTTGAGACTTTGAAAGATCTGTGATTTCATCATGCTTTCAAGGCTAGTTTCCCTTGATACTAATGATAACCCTTCTACATTTCATGAGTTGCTGCTGAAAAATTCATGACCTAGTACTAGCCAGACTTTAGTGATGATGAATCTCTCAACATTTAGTTAACTTGGTTCTCAATTGGCAGACGCAAAGCCAGCTGGTCTTTGGACAGGTGGGCACTCAAAATCCCATCAATTTGGTAGAAGGTAAACCTAATTTCCTTTAGTAGAAAGTAATCCTCTTGAGGGCAGGGAATGTTTTGTTTGTGTCTTTGTATCCTCAGCATCGTGCCTTGTATCATGTGGTGGCCACCTAGTAAAAGTTGTGGAATTGACTGCTAGAGCTTGATACCTTTCATGAACTCAGGTCATCTCCAAATCACATTGAAGCCCTGGAGTGGTATTTTAGTGGGGCAGTGTTTATGCTGGGTTTCATGATAGCAGGTGTGATGTTCAGGCAGGTAATATATCGGATTTAGACATGCTAGCTTGCTTTTGGAAGAAGGTGAGGTTGTCATGCATCCATTTTTATGACCCACTGTTCCTACATGTACAGCAACACCAGGTGGCAGTATACAAGCACATTACTCTGAAGGCAAACGCCTAGAACATTTTATACTTGTATTTACATGTATTATTTTGCATTTTTAAAAGTGTTTCTGATTTACTTATAGCATTAGCATAATTGCAGCATACACACATTTTTATTACCTTGCTTTTAGCCTATAATAACCAATATGTTCCATTTCACATAATGAAATCTTTAAATGCAAGAAAAAAAAGCAAGCAAGTTAAACCATGCTAAAAAGCTACATTTTCAAATACAAGGCTTAATGGTAGCCTACAACTCGATAAATGTACATTTTCAAGGACCCAGGCCTGGGAAAATTATTGGCTCTGAGGATACTTTTGCTTTGTGATTGTATCATTCTGTGGTATAACCCCTATGTTAGAGTCTCTTTTCACACAAAAGGTCCAGGAATGCTTTATAGGACTAGTTTGGCACACTCAGAAAATCTGAGCCAATCCTGACCTATTTCTTCTTGCTGTACTGCTACTAACTCCCTTGAAAGCACTCAGTTTTTAATGTTAGAGAAGGGTAATTTTTTGAAAGGACAGAGGAAGCAGTATAGAACTTTCATGAACAAAACAGAACCTAAACCAGATGATCTGGAAAACAAATGACATTCCTCTGCTAAACAAATGTCTTGGAAAGACCTATGTAAGGTCTAATAAATTATAGTCCTGAATATGCAAGAGTCTCTCAGCTTTTGGGGTCTGTCCATGATCCTCTGCTATCAAAGCGTTTATTTCTAAGTAAATTTCATTTTCTTCTTTTTTGCTTGTGCATGGGGGGGTGGGGTGTTGGGGAATGGTAAAAGTAGTAGTGGTCATCTCCTTGGTCTCAAGAAATATCTTCAGGATGCCTTCAGGTCTAGTTTGTTCTGTCAGTTGCATTATTGTTTGTCTCATCTAGATCAAATTGCCATCTCTGTGAGGGGAGAACTTTCTCTATTTTTAGGAATATTTATAAATAGTCTTGGGGGAGACAATTCTCCCTAGAACATTTGACAACACTATTGATGAAGCACCAAATTGGGGATTTCTTCCAATTGAGCCTTTTTTCCTCCATGCTATCCTCTGGATACACTAGAGTTTCCCAAGCACGTAATTCCCGTATTCCTCTAGCTTTAGGAGAAACCCTTGTCATTAGCTTCAAGTCTAGATGTAGGGCTCAGTATTTCTCCTAGGATAAATGAAAAATTCCTCAGCTTATTTAAAACTCTGTATCGTCTGACTCCCACCTAACCATATTTCATATTTCTCTTCTGGTTTACTGGCCATTTCCAAAATTTGTACAGGTTGTCCTCCATGCCTGCAATACATTTTCAATTCCACCTTTCAGAATCCTCTTTCTTCAAGGCTAGATTCAATTGCCAACTCTTCTATCTGACCATTTCTGATCTCTCTAAACCAGAGTGTGTTTTCTTTCTTTCCATGTTTTTCCTTGAAAATTTTGTTTAGATCTCTCCTTTGATCCCATTCCTCACTACCTGGTGTTACCTGTGCATATACCCTGGTAGAATGTCAGGTTCTTGAGGTCAAGTCATATGACTTTAAAAAAACCCCATATTTTGAGTACCTAAAATCTAGTACAATAGAATATAAACTCTTGTTAGGGCAGAAAGTATTTTTTAATCTTTTTCATCAGTTCCTAATATATTGCTTAAATTGCTTGTTAGATTAGGTTGGTTTAGACATAACAGCACTTAACATATATATCAAAATGATTTTACTGTAAATATTGGTTTCTTTTTCTTCTGACACCAGGGAAAAACCTATTCTGTACAAGGAATATCTCTCTATTTGGTCAGTTTTTGAGATAGGTGAAGTTATTAAAACCTTCCAAGTTAATTACACTCATAGCTAGTAGTTGGCATTACCTAAGAATGGAAGGCTATGCTCTTTGTAGTCTTTAGACTTTGGAGAAGCACTATTCCTTTTGTGAGAAGGGACAGAGGGAAAGACCCCAACATTTTCTACTCTTCCCATCTTCACATAGATCTTCTAAGTTTAACACATGATGGAATTCTATTTGGGAACTAATATCCCTTGGAAATCATGCTGATTATGAATGGTTGCCTTTTTAACATTTTAATATAGAATTAATACATGATGCATATTACATTATTTAGATATCCTAATGTGAGTGAGAAACAAGTTCTGTGCAGGAGAGGAAAATCTGATCAAATATCCATAGTTGCTATGTCTAATGTGCTGAGGAATTTCTACGTATTATTTATATAATAATATGAATGAGTTATAAACAAATATAAAGTACATTTATTCAGAATTTATATACATATATGACTATATGTATACATACACACACACACATATATATATATACAATACACTTCCAGACTTTTTAAAATTATTCAAATTATCTTTAGGAAACTAACACTAAATGCCCTTTTCTAGTGCCTTACTCCTATTATTAACAAGGTAAATTTATAGTACTGAAGGTTCTGTCAGTGGAGTGCAAGCTCTGGGAGATTCTAAATAGGTGGAAAGATGTAAAGTTATGGACCCAGTGAACCCAAACTACATATTTATAGTCCAAAGATGGGTGATAGAACTTTTGGTCATGGCAACTCATGATCTATGTCAATGGAGATATTACCTAAAGTAATAATACTATGAATCTTTGAAATATTAAAGAAAATTTCCCAAATGATCCTCTTCTAGAATGAAAAAAAATACAAGTGCTTAATTTTCTCAAAATGAGTGGACTCTAAAAAAGAAATTCTCCTTTCTTTTCCTCTTTCTCTCTCATCTAATTCATTACATCTCCTTCTTCTCATCTCTTTCTGATGGTGCTTTTTAGCCTATATTCTATCACTGCAATTATTTATGATGTTATTCTAAAACTCTTAAAATAAGTAATTAAATGATATTTTTATATAATAATATTCTCAAACTCCCTAGAGTTAAGGTTAATAAAGGGGCAATTAATTAAAGATGGCTTATTACTTCCATTCTAAATTTAAATCTTAATGTGCACACTATCATTTACAAAGCTAAGGAATATATCAACAATACGTCTATTAACAATTCAGTTTTAAATGTGTTTTTTTTGTACACTAGTGTCTATTGTTTAAGGCTCAGAATGTCATTTTACAAACTTAAAATAATAGTGGCATCAGTGGGTTTCTGAATGACACAATGTTTGGATTAATTTGAAGATTATAAAACATTACATACATTTAAAAACTGAAACTTAATCATCAACTCATAGATTAAAAGCTGCTGAGAGTCCTTGGAGGTTATTTGGTTTGGCCACCTTAATTTATAGATGAAGAACTTCACACCCAGAGAGATTAAGTGACTTACCCACAGTTAACTAGTAAATTAACTAGTTTATTATATTATAATATATTATTATTATATTGTTATATATTATTATAATTACTATTATATTATGGTATATTATTATAATTACCAATTAACTACTAAATTTACTAAAAAAAACTAGTAAATAATAGGCAGAATTTGAAACTAAGTCCACATCTTTTGTTCTTCCTACAGAATTGAAAGAGTAAATACCAGTTTTCTCGTGTACTGTAATATTCGTATTAATGTTGCATCTGTCATTGATAAATCAGAAAGTGTTGTTTGAATATCAGGGATTTTTCTTTAAAAATAATTTTTATTACAGCTCTAAAAAACCCATAATCTTCATCTCCCAATGCATGTTTCTCTGTTTCCCTCCTAGAGAGCTTTCTTCTGTAACAGAAAAAAAAGTTATACAAAATAAGCATTCTGAAAGAGTTGGATTTGTGCAGTATTCCACACTTATAGCCACCTATCTTTTCAAACAACTGATTGGGGTTTCAAAGCTCTTTACTTCAGACTGATCACCACATATAAGCATAAGTAAAGATATTAAGGGTTCTTTGAATGACTTTGTACACAAAGAAAACAAATTTAAAATTGCTGTATGAAACTAAGAGGTCTATACACACAAATACATAAATGAGGATAGTTCAGTTAAGTGATATATTTGTGCTATTTCTGAATATTCATATTAAAATTTTAGATTGATTTATTGATAGAACAGCAAGGAAAAGAGTTCTTTAAAATCACTCTCTTTAGGGACCTCTAATTGTCAACTATGTGTAGGACAGTAATTATTAGTAACTGTAAATCAGTCTATACTTTTTAAATTTGTGACTGTTGGAGAATGTAGACTTTTCTTCATATAACCTTTGCCTTATTAGTTCATAAATATATCAAGGGGAAAATCAGGTTCCTGTAAGGACCAACTATACTTATAGAAAAAAAACTATTAATAATCGAAAAGAAGGAAGAAGAAATGTTATCAATGAGAATTCTTTTAGTGTGAGGCATTTCATCTATAAGACTATTCCTGATGAAAACATTAAAGGATGGAAATTAATCCAAGATGGTAAGGTGAGATAATAGAGTGGAGCTAAGCTTCTTACACACCCCACATTTTAAAAAAATCAATACAAACACAGAAGAGAAAAAGCTAAAGAAAGCCCATAATATTTTAATAAACAATAAACGAGGCAGAACAACAAATAATACAGCAACAGGAAAGTTCTATTATGGATTAACTGAACCAGCAGATACAGGAAATATAATAGCAATGGAAAGAGAAACCATGTTATCTGACAGACTTTATCAAGTAGATAAATGACACATTCAAAATAAGTTAAGCAAGATTTGATTTTGATAAAATAATCTCAAGGTCAAATAAAATAAATGACTGAGGAAAACAAAAAAGAAAAAATAACATAGGAGGAATCTGAACTACCAATAAAAGAGTACAAAAAATTAGGATGAAATAATGGAAAAAAATTGATCTTTTAGTCAATAAGGACATAATAAGGGCCAGACATTGAACTATGTCTGGGGGTTACAAATATACCAAGACTGGGAAAAAATACTTCTCACAAGAGTACAAGCTAATGCAAATTACCAATACTGAAAATTCAGTAGAAAATTTTTAAGACGTCATACTAGCAACTAACAAGAAGCTTAATTGAATAGAAAGCAAAATGATCCCCAAGGCAAAAAAGTTAGTAATGCAAGCTCAAAATATAGTGAATTCTCCAAATTATTAGTAAATGTAGCATTATGATACAGACATAAGGAAAGATCATGACACAGAAATCTTAGAATTACTGTCATCCTAGAAAAGTTAAGAAAAGTATACAAAGCATTATATTGCAATAGTGAATCAAAGACTATTTCTAGAACTCATCAAAATAAGTAAAACACAATAGAAACTTCAGGATGCTGCTGCTGGTGGGGAAACCAAGGTTTAGTGTTTCTGGAAATATTATTGTTAAAATTTAACATTGTAACCCTATTTGAGGATAAAGGGCAGGGAAAGAGCAGATCCATTGTAAATTTCCATAAGTATAGAAACTTAGGAGCAAAGGGGAGATCCTTGGTGACTTTCTATGATTTCCAGTTTTCTTGGTAATTTTATTTTTAAGCTGCCTTAGGGCTTTTCTAAATCATGTTTAAAGGATATAAAAATATGTGATCATGTGGAGATCAGCTGCCCAAAGGAAAATATGGCAAATATAACATTTAAAATTGTCTGGGATAGGCTTGTTTAGTGGTAGAATTCCAGAGTTGGAGGTGACACTTGTTATCATGGTGACAAAAACAAAGTTTTTATTTATCTTCTTATTTTTATATATTTAAGCTATGTCCCACTGGCTTCTCATAAAACAGCAAACTTTTGTTTGTCCATGAGAGAAAAAAAGAAACAGAAAACTTAATGAGCTTGGAATTTCTTCACTCATTCTGTTTTTATGAAAAATTAAGAAAAAATTGATGTTGGAAACTTATTCAGAAAAAAAAAAATCTACTTGTGGCGAATGCCCCTTGAGGCAACAAATGGTATTGAAATGAACCCTAGATATGGAGTCAGAAGACCAAGGTTATAATCTTGGCTTTGTTATTCATCTGTGTGAACTTTCTGGTCTTGAAACTTTGTCCTTCTGGTTCTAAATTTTATAAGATTATAAGTATACATATTTATGTCTCATGAGTAGTATATGAGAATTGCTGGTATTCATAATAGTGAACATGAGGCATTGCAGCATTCTAAAATATCTTCAAGTGAAGTGTCATATTGTTGTCTAATTCTATGACTTATGCGATAACTCTTAATCAGAATATTAAATTTATTAGAATGCTTCATTCTGAAGCCATTCCATATGAACAAAATTTTATTGAATGTGAACTTTAAGACACCAGGATTTGGGGGAAATGCACAAAATATTTTTGCATTTCTTCTTATCAGTCACTTTCCCTCTGTCCAGAGGATTATGGTTTTGAATACTGCATAATTTGGGTTTTGTACTAGTTATCCCATTAGAGTAAATGTAAAAAGGAAAAAAAAGCAAAGAATTATTGTAATTTTTCCCAGACAGAACTGTATCCAAGAAATTGTCAAAGACAGTGAAACATGAAACGTGTAGGACTTTTTCACTCTCTGCCCATAACGCTGTTCAGCAGGCTGTTTGAGAGAAACATCTGTGCAGGACTGATACCTGGTCTCTCTGAGCCAGCTGAACCTTGAAATGAGCATAAAAACCTGTTTATATCACTTTATTTTCATCTTAAATAGTTTCTAGGAGACCTGTCAACTGTAGGAACTTTGGATCAGCTGTTGCTTTTAGCCAAGAAAGATAATACTGCAGATCAAGCCTAGTGACAGTGCCTTTTAGTGTTTCCTGTTCCAACTGCCCAGTCACTGTCGCCCATCAGAACGCCTCAGTGGCTTTTGAAAAGTGACTCACTTACAAAATAACTGGTCAGAAGTGAACTGTTAAATGGCCTTTCTCCTTTTTACGCATTGCTATTTTTCTTTAGGCTACACAGTTTTCTCTGTAGCAAATACAAATTCTACTTCTAAATATGAGGGTTATCACACTATAGTTAAGATTCCAGAACTGGATTTTTACAGTCCTATCCTTTTGCTTTATAGCCCTCAAATGTTTAGAAAATATCCAAAGCATTTAATATTTAATTGTCAGTTGCCATTTGCTGAGGGCTTATTGGACCCCCTCTGCCATACTGCTTTGTGGAACTTTATAGAAGAGTCAATACCAGATGTCTGCCCACGAGTCATGTGCCAGCTATTTTTCTCTTAATCTATAATGGATATTTTGGTGCCAAGAGAAAAACAAAGCAAAACAGAACTTCTCTATCTCCTTTCTCTTTTAAATATTTTAATGATAATAATAATAGTTCAAGTGTCATGTGATGTAGTGTGAAGACTGGTGAAGCCTCACCTCAAAGAAATCAAGTGACTTGTCATGCAGCTACTAGGGGGTAAACCTGAGTCTTGAACCTTGATTTTCTGAATCCAGATTCAGTGTGGTCCCCATCCATTCTATAATACCTCTCCATTTACCTCTTCTGTCCAAGACTATGCAGGTAAATAATTCTAAGTTAAAATGGAAGAGTAAGATTTTATAAGGCAGGTATGTAGCCTATATATGGTCTGTCTAAAGAGCTGTTCCAGAGTGTAAACCTAATTGCTCAAGCCAGACTTCTATCTCTGTCAGAATGACTAAGGAGTAAATCCTATAACCTCTCTGTGAAATGGTTTCCATGAAAGGGAAGTTATTAATAGTAGGCAGTCACATGAGTGTGATGAGTATAAGGTTTTGGGAGAAAAGAAGAAATTGGAGATATCTACTAGATAGATACTGTGAATGCTTCATAGAACAAGTATAGTTAGTGACATTAATTTCAATTTTTTTGATAATATAATTCATTGGTGAACTAGAGGAAGACTTACTAGAGTGAAATAATATCTCACTTTCTGGAATTTATAAATCCTCTGGGTCTCTCTCTCCCTCGTCCTCTCCCTTCCTTCCTCCCTTCCTTCATATTTCCCCCTCTTTATTTTCTCCCTTCTCTCTTTTGTTTATTATTATGAAGCTTTTGCCCTGTGAGAATGGAAGAATTTCATATACCAGTTGGAATGGGAATATAAAACAAGTTCCTGTTTATCCAGGAGTCATTTGAATATGGGGTAAAGCATGAGTGAAAGGACACCCTTACCTGACAGTTTTCTTCGATTTTCCCACATTCCTCAGAATCACTTTTAATTTTTGACAGAATTTCTATTAGCTTTACATTGATATGGATACTAAAACCAAAAGAAAATGTTGACTCCTTAATCATATCAATAGATACCTTCCCAAAACCTGGCAAAACGTATTTTACACCTTAATTATATTTTATAGTTTCTTAGAAGGTAAAAATAAATATAGAATTATGATTGCATTTCAATGTAAGTTTCTTCCACATTATTGTAGAGTTGTTAGGATATCTGGTTGCAAATTGGGATATTCCTTTCAGAGGAATTTAAAGAAAATTCAGACAAAGAGGAACAACTGTCCAACTGGGCAGCTGATGACATCACTGCATCTATTACTAGTGTCAGGAGAAAGTGCACATTATTAAAATCATTTTTAAAGTTTGTATATGATGTAATATCTTTTGAGGGAAAGCAAAATGCTGTGCTGAAAATGAAAGCCCACCTCATGTGCAGGAGAAATATGAAGCCAAATCCTGATCTGATTATTTGGCATGCTCCTCAGGGTCTAAGGAGTGGAGTGTGAATGGATGGGTGAGCCCAGATAACATTAAAGTATAGAAGCTTTATTTCCCCCTCCTGGCAAAGTGAAGCATATTATTTGCAGGATCTTCAGAGACTATGGTGATTTTTACAGTGGCACCTTGGATTATATTTTTTCAAGAAGGGAGATAGAAGTAAGAAATAGACTGAAAAATATTTTATTTTCCCAGAGTAAACTAGTTTGTCTGAAATTTGAAATATAAGAAATGCTCAATAGGATCAGACCAGTGGCTCATCTAGTGTCCTATTCTTTTTCTGAAATATCATTTTGTTTGCTTTTGAGTAGAATGTTGGAGTAACCTCTATGTCATCACTTTTCAGAGTTTAGGCATGTGCCCTAATCATTCTTAACTTCCTTTTAATGATCTATTACCTGTAGTCTATGAATTCATCTAATCTCATGCTTACTAATTATTATTTAAGAATTACAGCCCCTGCGGAGTTTTATGTATTTTCATATGCTTATTACCACAGAGAGCAATCCAATTTATAAAATCTTAATTTCCAAAGCTCCTGTTTAAAAAAAATGCCTCATTCTGCAAGTATAAATCAAAAAGCAAAAATCTTGAATAGGTCTGTTTTATGAATTTCTGTATTATTTGGACTATATTATTAACATCTGTAAGGTAATTTAACTTAGTTTAATTGCATACTTACAAATACAGTAAGTTCTATGCATTTTACAATGATACGAGACTTGTAGAAGTTAAACAACTTGTATTGTGCAATTGTGAGCAGACCCAAAATGGAAACAGTTTTCCTAAAAGAGTGCAAAAGTCCTACATTAATTATGAAATCATACTTTAGAACTTCACTTCAGACAAGCATCCAGAACTTTAACTGAACCTAGCTTCAATCCAGCATGTATTTGACTCTCCATCAATTTTGAAGACTTATTGGGCCTTGGATGTCACTGACCCAGTTTTTTCACTTATGATTTGGCCCTACAGCTGCCAATGGTTCAGGAGGGAGGGAGGCACTCAAAAAAGAATTATATCAAAGAAGAGCACTTTTGTGAAGGAAACTCACAGATTAAAGGTCTTTCTTTAAAGCTAGTTAGTGAAAACTATAACTATTTCAACGATTAACATTTTCTTGCATAGAATACATTTGTTTTCTTGTTTCTTACATAGAATACGCAGGTCAAATAATGAATTTGACATAAGAGCTAAATGATATTAACTCTGAATCTGTGCTCTTGAAGCTAGTCTAAACAGGGGTGAGTGAATGTATTTAGTCCCGGTGTGTGCATGCCTACTGGAGTCATGTTTCAGATGCATTGCTGGCTCTCTTGGCCCCACTTCCCTAGACTTTTCACTTAAGAATATAAGGCTTGCTTTTTTACCTTCCTTTAATGGGTATGAAAAGATTTTTGTTCAGGACTAGTCTCATTCAGCTCTTTTTTGCTGGTAGTTCTTCAGTTTTGCTCCTATCATTGAGAAGAGTACATCCTTAAATGTTTTATAAAATGATTTCTTTGATGTGCATTGTCTTTATGTAGGCTAGATTTCTCCTGCACCCCTCACTTCTCCTCTCCTTCCTAGAAAAACATCCCTTAGGGAGCGGAGCCAAGATGGCGGAGTAGAAAGACGCACATACACATAGCTCTGAACCCACAACCCATAGAACGGCTACAGGGAAGTAACTCACGGCAAATTCTGCACCCAGAGGCCACGGAATATTGGAGCGAGGGAGATTTCTGTTCCGGAGAGACCTGCAAACCTCTCGCGGGGGGTCCTTCACGCTGCGGACTGGGCGCCTGGTCTGGGAGCTGAGTGCAGCCCTGCTGCGGCCGCGGCACCGAGAGGAAAAGATCCGAGCGGGCTTCAGGGACAGGATCTCCAGCGGCCACGCGGGTCCCTCCACCCACAGAGGGACCTGCAAACCTCTCGCAAAAGGTCCGTCGCGCTGCAGACGCGGAGCCCAGCCCAGACCTGCTGCAGCCGCGGCACCGAGAGATACAGATCCAAGCAGGCTTCAGGGACGGGAACTCCAGCGGCCGCACAAGTCCCTCCACCCACAGGTGATGGGGATCGGTGAGAGAGTCTCTTTGGTGGGTTGAGAGGGGAGCGGGGTGCCCCCATAACTCAGGCCCCCCCCGCCCCCGGGAGGTGGAAGCTGAGAGGCGGCTGCGGACCAGGGCTCCTCAAGGGGGCAGGAGCCTGGATCCATTGTGGAAGGTCTGTGCATGGACCCCCTGAGGGAACTGAGCCTGAGAGGCGGCCCTGCCCTGACCTGACCACCTGAACTTAATCTCACACTGAATAGCAGCCCTGCCCCTGCCAAAAGCCCTAAGGCTGGAAGCAGCATTTGAATCTCAGACCCCAAATGCTGGCTGGGAGGATCAGGAGGCGAGGTGGGTGCGAGGAGAATATTCAGAGGTCAAGTCACTGGCTGGGAAAATGCCCAGAAAAGGGAAAAGAAATAAGACTTTAGAAGGCTACTTTCTTGGTGAACAGGCATTTCCTCCTTTCCTTTCTGATGAGGAAGAACAATGCTTACCATCAGGCAAAGACACAGAAATCAAGGCTTCTGTGTCCCAGCCCACCCAATGGGCTCAGGCCATGGAAGAGCTCAAAAAGAATTTTGAAAATCAAGTTAGAGAGGTGGAGGAAAAGCTGGGAAGTGAAATGAGAGACATGAAGTCAAAGCATGAACAGCAGATCAGCTCCCTGCTAAAGGAGACCCAAAAAAATGTTGAAGAAATTAACACCTTGAAAACTAGCCTAAGTCAATTGGCAAAAAGAGGTTCAAAAAGCCAATGAGGAGAAGAATGCTTTCAAAAGCAGAATTAGCCAAATGGAAAAGGAGATTCAAAAGCTCACTGAAGAAAATAGTTCTTTCAAAATTAGAATGGCATAGATGGAGGCTAATGACTTTATGCAAAACCAAGAAATCACAGAACAAAGAGAGAAGAATGGAAAAATGGAAGATAATGTGAAATATCTCATTGGAAAAACAACAGACCTGGAAAATAGATCCAGGAGAGACAATTTAAAAATTATGGGACTACCTGAAAGCCATGATCAAAAGAAGAGCCTGGACATCATCTTTCATGAAATTATCAAGGAAAACTGCCCTGAGATTCTAGAACCAGAGGGCAAAATAAATATTCAAGGAATCCACAGAACACCGCCTGAAAGAGATCCAAAAAGAGAAACTCCTAGGAACATTGTGGCCAAATTCCAGAGTTCCCAGGTCAAGGAGAAAATATTGCAAGCAGCTAGAAAGAAACAATTCAAGTATTGTGGAAATACAATCAGGATAACACAAGATCTAGCACCCTCTACATTAAGGGATCGAAGGGCATGGAATAGGATATTCCAGAAGTCAAAGGAACTAGGACTAAAACCAAGAATCACCTACCCAGCAAAACTGAGTATAATACTTCAGGGGAAAAATTGGTCTTTCAATGAAAAAGAGGATTTTCAAGTATTCTTGATGAAAAGACCAGAGCTGAAAAGAAAATTTGACTTTCAAACACAAGAATGAAGAGAAGCATGAAAAGGTGAACAGCAAAGAGAAGTCATAAGGGACTTACTAAAGCTGAACTATTTACATTCCTACATGGAAAGACAATATTTGTAACTCTTGAAACATTTCAGTATCTGGGTACTGGGTGGGATTACACACACACACATGCACACATGCACACATACATAGAGACAGAGTGCACAGAGTGAATTGAAGAGGATGGGATCATATCTTAAAAAAAAATGAAATCAAGCAGTGAGAGAGAACTATATTGGGAGGAGAAAGGGAGAAATTGAATGGGGCAAATTATCTCTCATAAAAGAGGCAAGCAAAAGACTCATTAGTGGAGGGATAAAGAGGGGAGGTGAGAGAAAAACATGAAGTCTACTCTCATCACATTCCACTAAAGGAAAGAATAAAATGCACACTCATTTTGGTAGGAAAACCTATCTCACAATACAGGAAAGTGGGGGATAAGGGGACAAGCAGGGTGGGGGGGATGATAGAAGGGAGGGCATGGGGAGGAGAGTGCAATTCGAGGTCGACACTCATGGGGAGAGATAGGATCAAAAGAGAATAGAAGTAATGGGGGACAGGATAGGATGGAGGGAAATATAGTTAGTCCTATACAACACAACTATTATGGAAGTCATTTGCAAAACTACACAGATTTGGCCTATATTGAATTGCTTGCCTTCCAAAAGGAAGGGGTGGAGAGGGAGGGAGGTAAAGAAGTTGGACCTCAAAGTGTTAGGATCAACTGTCGAGTAATGTTCTTGCTACTGGGAAATAAGAAATACAGGTAAAGGGGTATAGAAAGTTATCTGGCCCTACAGGACAAAAGAGAAGATGGAGACAAGGGCAGAGAGGGATGATAGAAGAGAGAGCAGATTGGTCATAGGGGCAATTAGAATGCTTGGTGTTTGGGGGGGTAGGGGATAAAAGGGGAGAAAATTTGTAACCCAAAATTTTGTGAAAATGAATGCTAAAAGTTAAATAAATAAATTTAATTTAAAAAAAAGAAAGAAAAGAAAAACATCCATTATAACAAATACTTTTTTTGAAAAAAAATTAAAAAGAAGAGAAAAAAATCAGTAAAATTGAATTTTGGTGGACTTTTCACCTTCCTCCCCTCTCCTGCCATTTTATCTATGCAAAGGGGTAGGTGCTTTTAATACTCTTCTTTGAGGACAAACTTGTTCTTTGTAATTTTACAGCATTCATTTCCAGTTGTTTTATAGTTCTTTCCATTTATATAATTTTAATCTCTCTGTCTCTCTCTTTTCATGACTCTTCTTTTTTCATTCTTATTAGGTCATATAAGCCTTTTTGTGTGTCTCTACATTTATCATATTTGGCATTAATATTCCACTATACTAATGGAACATATTTTGTTTAGCTATTCCCCAAATGATGGACATTTACTATATTTCCAATCTTTTGTTACCATAAAAGTGTTGCTGTAATATTTTGGTATTCATGAAGTCTTTCTTTTTGTCAATGACGTTCATGGGATGCATACTTAGAAGTGCAGCTCATTTTAGCCCTTTTATTTGCATAATTCCAATCTTCTTTCTAGAGGGTTGTATTAATTCACAACTCTTCCAACAATGTATTAATGTGACTTTCTTTCTAAGCCGCTCTGACATTGACAACTCCCATCTTATGTCATCATTGCCAATTTTGTGTAGTGTGATGTGTAACTTCAGGTCTGAATTTTTCTTATTAATGAGGATTTTGAACATTTTTTCTTATGAATGTTAATAGTGTGCAATTCTTCTTTGGAAATTATTCATATCCTTTGTCTATGCATCTTTTGGGGAATGGTGGGTTTTGGTGTAATATATTTCTTTTACACGTATATGTGTGTATAGGTAGGTAGGTTTTGGATATCATATCCTTAACTGGTAAATTTGATAGCAAAGTTTTTTTTTTTCCTTTTAATCAATACCATTTCTATCCTATGGGCATTAATTGTGTTTGCATAAAAACTTCTCAATTTCTTGTGTTTGAAATTATCTGTTTAATCTTTTGCAATTGTTTCTATTCTTTGGTTAAGAACTTATCTTCTGTTTATAGCTCTGAAAGACATAGAATCTATTTCTTTTCTCATATTTTATGCAATGATTTTTATATTCCAGTTGTGCATCCGTTTTGAACTTGTGGGACAATATGTATGATGCTGGCTTAAAATCACTTTCTGTCAGACTACTTTCCAGTTTCCTGAGCATTTTTTAAATCAATTAATGAGTTTTTCTTTAAAATAACATGTTTAGGGGTTTATCAAACACTGGGTTATTTATTGAGTTCAATTACTTTTGATTCTGACTTGCCTGGCCTTTTCTATTTATCTACTACCAGATGATAGTAGCTTGCTTGATGTGGCATAGGTAGTGTGTAGGACAAGCTAGATGGAAGGTTAGATATTTTAAAGGCAAATCTTATGACTTTCTTCCCTGAACATTGTTTTAATGTTTTTAATGCTGAATATCAAAGCCATTGGGTTATCACATACTGTTAGAGCTAGAAGGTACCTTTGGTCACATTGTCACTGTTGAGAAGAGGAAACTGAAGCACATGATTTGATCATGATCAAACAACTTTGCTACTGGTATATCCAGAACTATAATTATATAGTACATAATATTATAAATATAATATATAGATATGATATATATATAAAATTACAATTATACTGTTACAACTAGCCTCTTTCTACTTCTTTATTCTGTCTTGCTAAAATTCTCTTGACTGGAAATAGGATTAGACTTCCAATAAGACAAATGAATTTGCATTATAGGCTGTATGTAATTTGCATCTTTTACATATTTTTATATAGGGAGTAGTTACAACTTATGTTGATTTCTGGATACCACCTACAGTTATGAAAATCTATTTTCCTTGCTTATGAGTCAGACTGTTCATCCTGGACTAGAAAGTATATTTTAAAATGTGTGTATAATATGCAAGTGCAGATTTGCCTTTTCAACACAAGGCAGCAACATTTTAATAAGGGTGAAGGGTCCCTCTGAAATTTGAATGTCATATCATATAAAGTAAGCCTTATTTCCCATAGAGCAGAGTCCAACTATAGCCCATTTAGCTCTTTTCTAGCATGAGGTCATGCTTTAAAGACAGTTAAATTCCCCGTGACTTAAATCCATTGGTGTTTGCTATCATTCTTCAGTCTTCAATCTCTGTTTATTCTAATCTGCTGATTCATCATTAATCCCCAACTAAAACTCTTTGTGAATGAAAAGTCTAACAGTGACTGCAAAACTGAACTAAGTGCCCATGAACAATATCCACAGCTTCATAACACAGAACCAGTAAGTGACTTTGTTTTCCCTAAATATAAATGATAGTACTTGAAAATATTTTTAAAATGTTAAACTATCTCATGGCTGCTGTTGTATTGAACAGTCTTATCTAGTACATTCACATGTGTACATTTCTCCAAACTGCATTTCATGTCTTTTAAATTTTACAATACAACATTTTTATCATATGAATACCTCAGAAGAATCCAGAAGTAGAAAATGAGATGAGAGAGCTCTAAACTTTTGTTAAGGTTCTAGCTTATTATCAGAGTAAAGGAAACCAGAACAACTCATCCAGTTTGAAACCCAGGAAAACAAAATGTATTTGTAGAGAAATACAAGAAAATGCCTTGTTTCCTCAATATATGCTGGGGCATAAGATGTAATCTTGTGCTGTGATGCTCCTGGCTTAACACAATATTAAATTTAAAAAATGTTAATTAAGAAAATTAAAATTATTAATTTTTATTTCCTACACTTAACATGGATTTCTTCCACTGAACTTCCTTGCATTCTATCTATACATGTACATACACAGACACACATACACATACAAACTCAGTCACCAACAATTATTACCTGGTAGAGGATAATAGTGAGGCTAGGGAAATTTTGATTCTTGATTTATTGGATGTCCTGCCAAGATCAAGTACAAAAGCATTAATTTCCTAGGGTAGGGAAAACAAAATATGGCATTATAAGTCGTTGAAGCAATATTCCAAAATATTTTAAAATAGGGATGTTATGCTATGAAAGTCTATTGCTATTTGTGTTTTTTTTTCTGTGATTTCTTCTAGCTCCATGAGAGCACAGGCCATATCTTAACAATTTTTGTTTTTCTCCCAGGATCTAAAACAAAGTTTTGAATAAAACAGGTACTTAAGAGAGTTGTTGAATGAACTGTTGAATGAACTTTATCTCTCTGATACTTTTTCTCTATCCTTTTGTTTCATTAATTTTTTTCCTTTTCTGTCTCTTCCCTTCTCTTCATTTTATCCATTTCCTAACACCTATAATTAAATATTAACTTTTTATGCAATAAAGTCATTGAGGCAACATTCATTCAAATTTAGTGATGGGTTACTTTATGTTGCCATGGGAATAGTGCAGGAAGATCACAAAGAAATGTTTCAGTAAGTTGAAAAAGTGAACTGAATACACAAATGCAATTAGGAGACATGAAGTGATAGAATGATCAGAGTGAGCTGATATTACTGAAAATATTTCTATTCTTGGTGGCTTTTGAGATAGATCATAAAGATGATAGGCATGAATTGAAATAGAGAGAAGAAAGATACTTTGAATTGCATGAACAAAGCTATATGAAAACTGGGAAGTTGTATAGAAGGAACAGAAAACAAATAATATTTGCCTGAAGAGGAGGGTGCACTTTGAATATCATGCAGAAATTGAGAGGGAACAGAGGCTGTAATGGTAGATAGAAGTTCTCCAGTTATCATGACTTGCTGGTTGACAGTAGTTAGGGGGTGATAATTAGCAAGTGGAAATTGAAAGCAGGAAATTCCATATCTAAGAGTTTTCTAGGAAAAAAGTCCTACCTTCAGTTCTTCATTATAAATTTGAGAATCTCCTCAGAAGTATTCTGCTTCAAAGTGATTATGGAGAGTATTTGCAGAGAATGATGAGCCAAGGTTGTAGCATTTATGGATTGACTCCATATTGTCTTGTGCTGTCCTCATACCGGTTCATCCACTTGGAATATCTGTTCTTTTTTTCCTTTGAAATCCTATTAATCTTTCAAGATGTTTGTAGTGATGATTTCCTTTCTTGAGCAGCAAGTATAAGTGATCCCACTCATGTGACAATGTATCAGGCATTATTGTCAGCACTAGAGGAGCTGCTCCTCCATGGAGCTTATAGCCTAACAAAGGAGATCACATGAATGTACATGTCACCCGTCTTCCCCATTTCTACATGAAGTATGCTCAGTAACTCTTCTGACCATGTGTAACTCATTGCTGAGGGGCTTGGACCATACATGATAAAGGGTTCCCCTAATTAACTAAAGAGTTCAGCAGATTCTAGATCTGCAAAAAGAACTTAATTGTTTTGCTTTAATGTTCTTCCTCTATTTCACACACTTTCTGGCTACAAAGTATGAGTGTTTTTGAGCTGTATCTCAAGAGTCGAGTGAAATACAAAGCAATTATTCCTCATTTCTGTCACTCTTCCTCTGAACACTGTATATCCAGAAAGTAGTCACCCTCCCCACCCACCTCATGCAGCTGTAAGTACAGGAGAATATGTACACAATGAATTTAATGAAAGTGTAGTAAATATAGAAGTAAGTAAAGTAAGTGTAGAAGAATATACATACAATGGATTTGGGAAAGAGGGCTGCTGCTGGTGGTGTGTTATCAGAAATGGCCACCTAGCTCTAATGCTTATACACAATAGTCTATCAGTAAATACTGGCTGCTTGTTAATGGGAAGTACAGTGGTGGGGACCCATGAGCCACAGAGTTACAATTATAGTTCCACAGATTACTAGACCAGATTACTAGAACACAAGAGTAACATTCTGGGGATGCAGTATGAGAGTGTGACTGCACATTGGAAGAGTGATGTAGAAGGGGTGTAATATAGAAATACGCACAGAATACAGACAAGGCTGTATTTTTAGGCAATCTTCCTTTTAAAAGATTTTCTTGACTCCTCATTTCTCTCTTCTTTTTCAATATGCCA
This sequence comes from Notamacropus eugenii, assembly GCF_028372415.1. NCBI lineage: Eukaryota > Metazoa > Chordata > Mammalia > Diprotodontia > Macropodidae > Notamacropus > Notamacropus eugenii. The sequence goes on along the minus strand of NC_092875.1, from coordinate 358,625,844 downwards.
TCAGTCTTTTGGCTACTTATGTGATTATTAGCACTTCTGTGAGATTGAAATTTGGGAAGAAAAGAAGTGAAATGAAACAGCTTTGTGATTACTTATCAGAAACACTTTAAAAGGGGAATGAAACTTATGTTGCAAAAAAAGGACTAGTTTTGGAGTCTTTGGACCTGGGTTTGAGATCTCACTTTACTACATATTGTCTGCAGGACTTTGGATACATCACTGAGCTCCTCTGGGCTTCAGTTGCCTCATCTTTAAAATAAAAGAGTTAAGGGAAATTATCCCTGAGGTCCTTTGTAGCTCTAAATATAGGAACATGTAATCATTTAGATAAAATTAAATTTTGAATATTTTGCAAACTGATTGACCTTTGCAGATTCTGATAGAATAGACCAGTCTTCTTACCATGCACTTTCCTTGGCTTCTTGGACAGCCCTCTCTTGGCTCTCCTTCTACTTGTACAAGTGCTTCTTTTCTTTTCACTTTCCTTTATGCTTACTACTTAGGCTGAGGAAGATTGCACAGGTCAGAGGACAAAATAAGTATTTCTTTCATCCTGCCATGATTTCTGGCCTGGAGATTTTGTTTAGAAGAGATCAGGTCATTCATTCAAAGAGAATGTATTACTTGCTATGTGCTAAACATTGCAGATACAAAGGAAGACAAAAAAAACCAATCTCCACCCTCGTAGAACATACATTCTGATGGGCGAGACAACAGAGGAAAAATGACTGTGGTTAGGTCTCACTTCCACTAGAAACATCAAAGAAAGAAAATCTTTGGATGACTGGGGTTAGGTCTAACTTTCACTGATCTGAACTTCAGCATGTAAAATTGAGATCCTGTGAACCTCCAGGAGAGCAAAGGTTTGAATGCATAATAAAGGCATTCAAATATCCTTTGAAAGGTGACATAAAAATGTATTCTATTCCTTTATTCAGAGTGCTTAATCTTTTTCCATTTCTGTTTCAGAATTTCTAGTTTAATGTTAAGTAAGAGTAAGGAAATAGACATGTTTGGTTTTGTGTAACATCAAGAAAAAATATCAAGTCCAAGGCTTAGATTTTGAGAGAGAGAGAGAGAGAGAGAGAGAGAGAGAGAGAGAGAGAGAGAGAGAGAGAGAGAGAGAGAGAGAGAGAGAGAGATTAGATGTATAAATCTGGCAAAGATGCTTATAATCACTAAGGGAAGTCTTAACAGTTATAATACCCTATTTAGACCACCCTGTGAATGATTAATCCACACAGTAGCATGAAACAGACTTATAAGTGGAATGAATTCCCATGGTGAAGATTGTGTATCATTAAAGTAGTTATCTTCTCTGGTTTTGCAGACTTGCTTTTTTAAGAGCTGCACATCACTTTTCACTTCAGGTTCTAAGCATTAGGTCCTGTTAGTAGCTAAGAAATACATTAACTTTTTTACAGTATGTCCAACTTAATGAAAGCTTTTGATATGACAGAAAAATTCTATATACAAGATTCCATATTTGATGAGAGTTGTTTTGAGGGTTTTATTTTTGGTTGTCTTTAGAAAAATGAATGATACTTAGTGTGTATATGAGTACCATATATAAATAATGCTATTCTTTATATTTTCTTATTCTTAATTTTCTAATATATCACATTGGACTACTATTTTAATACTGAGACATAGAGGAAATTCTAGACAAAGTGAAGACAAAGGTTTCTTTATCAAATGTGTTTATTTAAGGGACTAGAACATTTTCATTCTTAAGAACATGTTTCAGTATGTTAACAAATATTTATTAAATTTGTTTACCTAAGATCACTGCATATACATTGGGATCTAATTTGTGGATATCATTTATGTTTAGATTATGATGGTGTGGGGGTGGGAGAAAATTCCCATTTTGAGTAAGATCACTGCTTCCTAAATCTGTTCATTTTAAGCAATGAAGGGAATGCATGACTAACTAATCAGTTTAATAATACAAGGTTATTCTACTTATGTCCTATTAAGTGTATTAATATGATTATAGCCATTTTTCCTGGATATTGTTAGTAATTTTACACAAGAAATTTTTTGAAATCAGTATCTAGAACAAAACATTTACCATGTGGACAATATGTATCACCAAGGCAACATTCATAGCATTGACGGCAACTATGATTGTGCCAGAATCACAAAGTATAACAGACTCTCCCTAAAGAGGGCAGAAGAAAAACATTTATTCAGATGCCAGAAAGCCAAATCCATCAGAGTAACCAAGAAATCAATACACATTATCACTGCTGGGGACAATGCCATTCCAAAACCCTCCCCCCACTGTTGGTACCTCCCCACAAACACTCCCAAGACTAGCCGTGCCTGCCTGTGTCCTCTCTTTTTCACTCTAACTGCTCTCTCCGACATCATCCTAGCTCTACTGCATCTTTTCTATTCCACTCATTCAGCAAGCTCCTCCTACCACATGTGATGAGACTTCCATGTGATTTAAGCAGGTCACATGGTCCTATTAATGGGTGGGAAAGATTTTCAAATTAAGCAAAAATACATTAACAATACATACCACAGGGAGATTCGTATCAGTTATAATATAGTGGAAATAAACATGGAATTTGGATCCATAGGCTTTGGGTCAAGTTCTGAGTTTGCAATTTATTTACTGCTAGGGTGACCTTAGAGAGATGACTTCTGAGTTTAAATTTCAGTTCTGAATTTTTGGAAATATGATAAAGTATACCTCTAACCAGAGAGAAGCTCTTAGTTATTGCTTATATGCTAATTGTGACTTAAGTAAGTAGGAATAGTAAGAAAGAATTGTTGTCTTTAAAAATAGTTTTGGAAAAGTTTGTGAAACAGCTTTAGACTTTGGCAGGGCACGTACACATTTGAGAGAATGCTTGGCCTAGAGTCAGGAAGACCTATGTTCAAATTTGACCATAGATATTTACTGACTACGTGATCCTAGACAAGTCACTTTCTCTGTCTCACTTTCCTCAACAGTAGAATAGGGGTAATGATAACACCTATCTCCCAGGGTTTTTGTGAGGATTATATGAGATAATATGAATAAAGCGTATGAAGTACATTGCCTGATTTAATAGTTGACACTTAATGAATGCTTGTTTCCTTACTTTCTCCATATATTTGCATATTCATGCTACATATTCTGATAATAGTGAAGAATTGCATGTTATACATCTTTTGGAGGGAAGGGAAACAATTTCCTATTCTAATGACATATCTTTAGTATATTTTTTAAAAGCTGATATTTCCAAAGTAGCTAGTATTCACTTAAAGTAATTGACATTTACATGACACTTTAAAGGTTCCAAAGCATTTTTCTTCATCTCAATCCTATAAGATAATATATACACATATGAATATACATCTATAAATAAAGGCATATATGTATGTTTCTGTTTGTCTGTCTATCCATCTATCTATCTATCCATCTATCTATCCATCTATCTATCTATCTATCTATCTATCTATCTATCTATCTATCTATCTACCTACCTACCTACCTACCTACCTACCTACCTACCCACCCACCCACCCACCCACCCACCCACCCACCCACCCATCTATCTATCTATCTATCTATCTATCTATCTATCTATCTATCTATCTATCTATCTATCTATCTATCTATCCATCCATCCATCCATCCATCCATCCATCCATCCATCCATCCATCCATCCACCTACCTACCTACCGCTTGGATACCAAGATCTTATTTAAAATATTTGATTCAGTTCCCCACTTTTCTTTTTATTCTAGTTATATGAATTGTACTTGTGCAGAAACTTTTCAGTTTCATGTCATGAAAACTACTTATTTTTTTGAAATTGTTTCTGCTGCTTATTTGGTTAAAAATATATCTACTTTCAGCCTTGAAAGGTATATAATATGATCTCCCTCTGTTCTAATTTTTTATGGTATGATCATCAATAATGAAACTATATATCTATTTTAAATTTATGTGTAATATGATACAAGATTTTGGTAGAAGTCTAATTTCTGCTATATTACTTTTCATTTTCCCCAGCAATTTTAATATTACATATGAAATTTTAAAAAATAATTTGTTTTCTGATTTATTAAATAATAGGTTATTTATTGAGTACTATGGTTTCTGATTCTCCCTTGTCTAGTCTGTTCCATTGACCTAGTACTCTATTTTCTAATCAGTATGAAATAGTTTCCTAACTTTTTCATTATCTCCCTTTGCATTCTAAATTTTTTATTTCTTCAAATGAATTTTAACATTTTGTTGAATTTGGCGATATATCCCTTTGATAGTTTGCTTGATAGAGCATAAAATTATAAATTAATTTTGTTAGCATATTGCCGTTCAGTGACTATTTTGAGGCACAGCAGGCTGAAAAACTATGACAACTTTAAAAAGGCAAATGTAGGCTGTGAGCCCAGTTCATACTGGAATAACTAAGTGTTTAGCTCATGTTAGAAGACATTTGATATTTACTTCTACCCTATCCTTTTACAAAATAGGTCAAGTTATGATTTGTTTGGAAAGGAAATAAATGTTCCTTTTGACTCTGGGAAAGGTCCATCTGATCATTCTCAGGTTTTAAAATAGAATAGGTTTTTGCACTTATGCTACAGTATAAATATATTTTAAATTAATATCTATATTCTGGGGAAAAAGGTGTATGTGTAGCAGATGGTTGCTATATTTTAATTTAAGCACCAAATCATGAACTGTGATCATTTAACTCAACTCTATTATTGTAAAGATGAACAAACTGAAATCCAAAGAGATTATATAACTTTCCACAGTACTTAGTGATTCAGTGGCAATACTGGGAGTAGCTCTTAGGCTTCATGACTCCCAGTCTTAATTGAGACCTAAATGAAATGTAACCATAGTATCGCCAAGGTTGGCTTAGATGTTGTCATTTTTCCTTAATGTAGCATTTGTATCAATTAAATGAAATATCTGAATAATATTTAATTGCAAAAAAATGAATTTCTGAAGTCAAATATGCAAAACATCATTTTAAATGTGTCATTGGAAAAGCTAGTGAGTTATATCTGCTATCTTTCTGGAATATAAAAATAATTCTTTTGCAGTATTACTAAAATATGTTCTTTAATTATACTTCCATTAATGTTTCCATTTACTGTTATTAACTTCGGATGTCTTGAATGTGAGGATTAGCTATTTGACTATAGTCTGCCTAATGACATACTAAACAAGATATAGTGTCTAATTCAGAATAATGCAGTAAGTATTAATTATCTATTATGTATTATAAGGTCCTCTACTTGGAGCTAGGGATTAAAACAAAATGAAAAAATAGTCCTTGCCCTCAAGCAGCAAATATTCTACTGAGGGATATAACTTATAATACATAATGATGTACTTCATGATCCAAGGAGAGAGAAAGGGAACAGTTAGAACTGAGGTGATGACTTGAAGCTTCCAGTGGGAGATAATGCCTCAACTGGACCTTGAATGAAGCTCGGTGTTCTAGGAAGTGTTGTGTTACAATCAAAACATTGCATAGTAGTTTGGAAACATCTCTCCTATTAGACATTGGTCAAAATAACATTACATTTTTTTTTGATGGTGGTATATTTGAAATTAGTTATCTTTCTAATTTTAGTGGTAGAACACAGGCTAAAAACAGTATTTTTTTTTGAGAAAAAATTCTTAAAGGTGTATAATGAATATATATTTTCAAAGAAACAGACGTCAGAAGTCTTCCTTTCTCCACTGGAAAGACCTAAGGCAAGATTTTGAGGATGAAGGAAGCAATTCACCTCCTCCCTTTCTGTTCTGTTACTCCTAAATGTAATAGAACTTTGATATAGTCCTTTCTTGGACCTTATTCCTACAGGGGATAATTCTGCAAATAAAAAATTACCTTTAGTGGCAGTCAGTTTTACAGTCATATTATTTCCTCTCTATTTATGCAAAAGGCTGGGCCACTCTCAGTATCTGGCAGAATGAAGTAATGAACCTTGACATTATCTATATTGCTAATGACTTCTTTATTATTCTTCTCTTAATCCCCACACACCTTGTTTTTTAAAGACTGGATTTATGTTTTAGGCTGTTCTCATTTTGTGGTTTATGCTTTTAAGCCTTGGGGTCAGATTTGTCTTTCTTTTTTGTGCCTTTTGAAATGCAATAGAAATGTAATTCAAGGAACATAAGAGAAAAAAGGAGGACAAAGAGGCCCTATAAAATAATATAAAAATATGACAAATTAATCACCCAAGCATTCTGTTAAACTTATTTGAAACATTTAGTCATTTACTCCTTTTTTTTTTTTTTTGTCATGGTGTCTTTGGATTTTATACATTCTGTCAGGCTTGTAAGGCTGATGTATCCCTCTTTATGGAATGGGTTTATTTGGGCTTTCAGAACCTATAGCTCTCTGGCATGCTTAGATTCATTTACTTACCTACTGCCACCTCTAAGGTCCTGAAAATTATTTTCCCATAAATGGTAGGAAATCATGGCACGGTTTCATGAGATTTCTAGTCCTTTTCACAAGACCAGGATTTGAAGCATTGCCTCATTTTAAAATTCTAGGGCCGAGGGGGTAGAGGGAGGGAAAGAGAATAGAGGAGAGAAAGGGAGGAAGAAGGAAATGGGAGGAGAGAGGAAGAGAAGAGAGAGAGAAAGAGAGAGAGAGAGAGAGAGACAGAGACAGAGACAGAGAGACAGAGACAGAGAGATAGAAAGAAAGAGACAGAGACAGAGAGAGAGAGACAGACAGAGATGGAGACAGAGACAAAGAGAAAGAGAGAGAGAGAGAGAATGCAATAAACACCATTTACAATAGAAATGTCTATTACAAAGACATTTTCCAGGCTTACTTATATTAAACAATACTTACTACCACATTATAGTACTCACAGCTGCCATCTTAGTTTAGACTCTTCACCTGTTGTATAGATTATTGTAATGACTCTTTGGTCTCCCTGTCCCAAGTCTCTCCCTATTCCATGTCATCTTATGCTGCTACCAAAATGATTTTCCTTAAGTACACCATACTCAGTCAATTCCAATGACTCTCTGTTGCCTCTTGGATAAGATATAAAGTTCTCTTTTTTGCTTTTAAAGTCCTTTAAAACTGCCCTCAACCCATTTTACTAATCTCTTTGGACATTACTCCTGTCACCTTGTGTGCTCTGGAATTTGGCTAGACTTACCTCTATTCCAATCCTCACACACTCCATTTCACATCCCAGTGCCTTGATACTGATAATTCCCTGTGATTGGAATGTGCTCCCAGCCTCCCTCTCTTCTTTGAAGATGCAGCTCAGTCACCATCTTCTATGTAAAACTTTTCATAATTGCTTATCTTCTAATGCTTTCCCTTCCAAAATATCTTGTATTTCACTGCCTTGTTTTTATTTGCATTTGTTCTGCATATATTCATATGAGAACTTGTTGTCTATCCTATTAAATCAATACTTTTTTTCAAGTACAGATTGTTTATTTTTTTCTACTTATATTTCCTAGCACCTGACAGGAACATGGCAAATAATAGCCATCTAATAAATGTTTATTGTTTAAAATGCTTTGTGCTTAGTTGGCTGAACAAAATTCTACAACAGGGGAAAAATTAGATAGTCAAGTGAAGTTGCTTTTAATGGAATATATGTGACTCATTCAGTATTTCCACACATGTGACAGTATCCTTGTGGATATTCCCTAGAGTGATATATATCACAAACCATCAGAATCTGATAGGCAACCCTTGCGGAGTTCTGCTATAAACCCTTCACACAGATTGCAACCAATCTACTTGAGGTTTCCCTGCAAATCTTTTCTGTTTGTATATCTCTTATGTTCTTTATAGAATCATGTAATCTTAATTTTCAGATTAGGCCAAACTCCAAACCTTTCATTTTACACATTGGGAGACTGGAGCTGAAAGCAATTAAGCGATTTGCCAAGGTTGTAAGACAAGATTATAAGTGGCTAAGATGGAGTTTGAGTTTTGGTCCTGAATTCAGGGCTCTTTCCACTGTCTTGCTCGGCTTGTTTCTACTGTGCAGTCCTTATTTGGTAATATGTTACAGCATGCTCACTCAGACTATTTGCCTACCCATTGTCCCTTAGATGACTTGGAATTTTAAATTAAAAAAGATTGTAGTATTCTATGACATAAGGCCATTGAAAAAATATTGATATTAAATAAAATGGTCTTGGTTTCAAAGAAAAGCTTGATATTGAAAATATTCCATTATTTCCCAATAGCAATCCAGTCTCTTCTATGTACAACCTGGAAGTCATCTTTCTAGAAGAAATAGATATAGATACATATAGATATATATGAACCTGTAGACACACAAGAGATCATCAGACAAGAACGTAGAGAAACAAAAGAGCTCAGGATAGACCTCTGGGGTCCATACATTCATGGAGAGTGGAAATGGGAATGGTTCTGCAAAGAAGATAGACAGGTCACCAGGAGGAAAACCAGGAGTTAGGAATGTCATGACAATCCAAGGAGGAAAGAGTACAGCTGAATTGAATATATTCAAATTAACAAAATCTAGAAAGAAATGGACAAGAAAGAATGAGAAAGGAGGTGATAGAACTGATATATGTGTGACTTAAAAAGCAAAATTAAAGAACTTAAGATACTCAGACAGTGTATTGGCATAGTAAACAAAAGTCTAGCAATTTTCCATACTTATTGGAGATTTTATCTTGCTAGGCTATTATAGTTGTAGGAACTATGGACAGGTTCTTTCTGAGAAAAAGGGAAGATACCAACATGAAATGTTCTACCCTTTGATGTAGTTTTTTTCTCAGAGAATCACTTATTGGACCCTTAGGTGGGCTCTATGCTTCATATTTGTAAGTGGAAGTGAAAGCACTGATCATCTTACCATTTACTATTTTAATCAAACATTTTTGCCCAATTTGTACCTGTCTCCAAACTGATAAGACATTTTTCTGCACCGATGATAACAAGGTGTGTTATATATGTACGTTAATGGTTATAACTTTTTGTAGGTAGAATTTATATATATATACCTTTGCCTGGATTTAGAATGTGAATGGACAGGAGTGACTCATTAAGTACTAGTGGCCAAGCTTTATTAATTAGCATGTTTCTAAGTGTCGACTACCTGTTCCATAGAGAAACCATATAAATTATATTTGTGCTGTTACGATAGGATACACTGAATTTTCCCCCTCAGTCTTGAGGGCCACTTGTGCCGCACCAGCTGAAAAGCAATAATTGCGAATTTGTAGTGTACAAGTCTCCTGATTAATTGAAGAATGTACATGGTTTATTCATACTCACAAAAGCAGGGTTACTGCCAAAAAAAGGATCTAATTGGTTAAATAAATAACCCTAAGATTTTATTACTTAAAGCCTTTCCTTTACTGAATTTTTAATGCTTTGTCACCCTCCAAATCAGCAGTAGTTAATGACTGATTTGCTTGAGGCTGTTACAATTCTCCAATCAGTTGTAAATTGCCACTATGACTTATTTTGCTAACTTATAGCTTATATTATTAGCCTTGTTTTCAAAGTAACATTGAGAGCAGTTAAATTTTTTTTTTGTTAGATGTTTGTTTTTCCTTTCGTTCTTTTTCTTTTCTTTTTATTCTCCTAGAGAGAGTAATTTTCCTCCACCATAAATAGATTTTAAAAAGTATACAACCTGAGTAGCTCAGAGAGATACCTGGGGGTAAAGAAGATTAAAATGTAAACTTAGCATAAAGAATTATTTTTCCTATCGTCTTGAAATATAACTTTTTATTGGCGAGAGCAATGTTAGTCTGCAGTGTACTACTAACTTGGCTTTTGACGTACAATAACTTTTTTTAAAAAACTGATTACAGTAATGACTCAGTTTCTCCATAAGACAATAGTCTGTTTTTTCTGTATAACTGAGATCTAGTCACAATTAATGCCAAAAAAGAATTTCTTTCTTCAGAAGAATGGCTACATCTCTGTACTAAGGAAATATATTTCTATCTGAATGATGAGAATTATTGGTTTCCTTACTATGAAAAATATATCTTTAATTGCATATAAATTTTTCTGCCAAAGAGTATAATAGTATAAGTTAAAATGACAAATACAGTTCTAGAAGCAAGAGGGAGAATTATCAAATGGTTGAAAGTTAGGACAGGAATTACGAGATTCTACACATTTTTTTCCCTGTCTTCTGTGACTAATGTTGCTTATGTTTGTGTTTGTGTTCCCTTGGACAAACACTGTTGCTTTTAGCTCATGGTAAAACAAGAGTAATAGCGTGATTGGAGCTATATGGTATAATTGACATCTGTCTAACTTCTTGAAAATTTTTTATGGATGATATCATAATTTGTTGCTGTTTGGTCATTTCAGTTGTGTCTGACTCTTCATGACCCCATTTGGGATTTTCTTGGCAAAGATACTGGAGTGGTTTGCATTTCCTTCTCCAGTTCATTTTACAGATGAGGAGACTGAGGCAGAGTTAAATGACTTGCACAGACTCACACAGCTAGTAAGTGCTTGAGGTCCTATTTAAACTCATTGAGTCTTTCCTGACTATTGGCCCAGATCTCTCTGTTGTGGCACTTAGTTGCCCCATAACACAATAATGGTTGCTATTTCTATAACACTTTCCTTATTATAATTTTGTGAAGTAGGGAGTTAAGTGAAAATCATTATACTTATTTTGTAGATGAGGAAACTGGGGCTCTCAAAAGTTAAGCTAGTATTCCACAGTCACACAACTATCCAACGTTTAAGGTGATACCTGAATTTTGCTCTTCAGACTTCAAATCTAGCTATAAAATTTTATAATTTTGTTTTTCAGTGTTTTCCTTGTCATTAATTCTTCTTGCTGTTGTTGTTTTGTTAATTAGTTGTGTCCAACTCTTCATGACCTCATTTGGGTTTTCTTGGCAAAGACAGAGGAGTGGTTTGTCATTTCCTTCTCCAACTCATTTTACTGGTGAGGAATCAAGGCAAACAGAGTTAAGTGACTTGCCTAAGATCACATAGCTAATAAGTATCTGAGCCTGGATTTGAATTAAGGTCTTCCTGACCCCAGACTTGGTGCTCTATCCGCTATGCCACCTAGCTGCCTTGTCATTAATTCTACTAGTATTTAAAGGTATCTGTGATATCATCAATTTAGGTTTTCCTTAGATTGCAGTTTGTACAATCTTGCAGATTATATATAGTTTTTCATCCATGCCTGCCCATACCTTATGACTCCTGTCCATGCTGTCTCCAAAGTTTGCCACAGGGGATCCATCACATTTTCTAGAAACCTTCCTTCCTTCTATATAACATTGTGAGGATACTTGTAGAACACTACGACTGCTTAGAAATCTCTTGCTCTTGCTACATGTTCAGTGGATCTTTTCTTTTTGTTATATAGTTCCTTGTTGACATTCGTTAATCTGATTCATCTTTTTGCATTCCTCACTGACTGCACCTTGCTTACAGATGTTGCAGCCTGCTCACATCCATCCATATCTCTTCACCGACCTCAGTCTGATAAGCTTTAGTTTTTCTGAGGCAGACGTGTCGCATCTCACTGTCACATAATAACTTGAATAAAATGGTAGTATTGAAAAGATGGTCCTTTACTTTCCTGGAAACAACAACAGCAAAACGTTTTATAATTTCCCCAATGCAATCTTATCCAAGATCTTCTTTTCAATTCTGAGACCCAGCTCATTGTACATCTTTTTTACGTATCCTAAATATACATACTCTTGGAGGAGCTCTATAGGTTATCCATGCAAATTCATTATGAAGTCTGGTTAATAGACACTCTTTATTCACACAGTCTTTCCTGTGTGAATAGAGGTACCAAAATTCTTCTGTTAATTACTGATCTTTTCTAGGAGTCTCTATAGTATCCTGAAATTTGATGCTATCAGCAAAAATGTCATCCTCAAGAGGAATTTGGCAGATTTCATCTTCCACAGGAAATCTTTCCTAGCTCTAGACTGTATAGTGTATCTCCTCCTTCACATTGGCGAGTACTTTTATACTGAGCATATAACTCCCTGTTCTGTGTCTTACTTAATCCTTACTATCAGAGAATTATTGAACAGGTTTATTTCTGCATTATATCTTCTAAGGAATCCTGAATGATCTTGATTTATGGTTGGGAGATAGCTTGCTGTCCAGTAAAAGAATCTTTAGGGTGATATATTGTTCTGTTAGATCACATTTTTTGCAATCAACAAACAGTAATTTTAATATGAACCTATATTCTCTGTATCTTTTAATTATCTTAGAGATGGCAAAGATGTGATCTGTTGTTGAATATAGCTCTCAAAAAATTGATTCTTCCCTAAAAATATTTTCATCAAGGATGCTCTTACTTCATGTATAGATAGATGACTCCAGAAAGATGTATATGTATACATATATACACATACACACATTGATAGATATGTATATAGATATATATGTAGTAGAACAGGCATGCAAATGGATAGTTATTGATGTTCTTGCATTTACATTTTCTGGTATTAATAATGTCTAAGTTTTTTTTTTTTCCACTCTGAGAGTGTCTTTTCCTTCACATACCTTGCACATTGGTTTGTCTATGCCTTCACAGTTGTATTACCTCTAACATGTATCTCCTAAGGTGTGTGTATGTGTGTGTGTGTATGTGTGCACTCACGCATGCATGTATGTATATGTATGTATGTATGTTTGGCGTAGTCTGCTTCTCTTTCTTTATGAGATGCTACTACTTATAACTGCCCATCATTATGCTTCATAATTTTTAAAGATGAATTCAAATTGTAACCTGGCATTACAGGTTTGGCAACTATCACTCTTGGGTTTTTGGCAAATAAATTAGATGTTTGTTGCCTAAGGCACTTTCTAGGTTCTTTTGATTTCCTTATGGCAAATAATTTCCATTATTTGAAATCAATGAAATTATGATAGGCAGTGTTGATGTTATTTCTTTTGTCCATTTTTTTACTTTAGTAACTTATTTAAATAGTTCAAGGTTGAATTATTTTAATTGTACACTGAATCCTCTTCTCCATAAAGCCCTATTCTTATGTCTCAACATGGAATGTAATTGATCCAGGCTCTCAAAAGTTATGCCCATGGAATACAAGCTCTGGCACATTCTGCCGTACTAGTAAGACTTCAAGTATGCCCTTGGTGAATGAGGGAGTCTATTTTTTGGTGACCTACTTAGCTAATTACAGAGAGGCATGTCACCAGTAGTCTAACTACCTTGTAATGAAATCTTTTTGGGGCCATGGAAATCCATGATACAAGGAAAACAAATGGCACTAAGTATCATGTGTAGAGGTTGCTAAGAATCTTCTGTCCTTTAGATCACAAACACACTTCAGCTTGACTGTTGTTACTCTAATATAATCGCTAATGTGAGGTCCTAGTCCAGTGATCAAAGACTGGACATATTGTTAGAAGAGCGGAATCATATCAGTCTTTATATTCTTGTGATTAAGTATACCCGAAGAAAACAGGAAGTTGCAGACATGTAGAAAGATGATATACAGGTAGGTACTACTTGAAAAGACAAGGAAAGTAGGATGAAGACATCCAGAGAGCTAGAAGGGTGTACAGAGTGTAAGTGTAGACCTTGCCATCAATCTAGATTTCTAAGGAAGATGATGAGGGAGAAAGTGCTATCACAGTTTGTGAATTTTTGCAGACTTGTTTTGTGGTATACCTAGAGATGGCAAAAATACGATTTTTGAGATTTATCATCATATAGTGCAATGCTAATAATATTTGAGAAAAAACCACCATGAAAATAATTGCTACTTATATACTAACTTCATTTGCCAAGCATACAGAGTTAGGAAAATTGTATGAATAACTTGATTAAATCCTCCAAATCATATCAGTATAGGCACCAACACTTGTTGGGAAGTGAAAAAGTAGGAAAAGGTGAAGATGGTGAGAAATACATGATATGGAATGGTTCAGGAAAAAAGAAATGAGAGAAGCCAAAGACTTATAGATCACACAGAAGCCTCATGCCTCTTTATTATGAACAAAATTGTTGAAAAAAGAATTGGTAGACATTAGATGTGAATGCCAAATAATGCCATAAGGAAAGAAATAGATAATATTTTAATAGACAGGAAAATATTTGTAATTTATGTTGACATTATCCTTGAATTAACTGTAGGTACTCTAATAATGGTTCATTAAATCTAAGATATAAAAAAAAACATGAATAATGAAAATGAGAAAAAATTTAATATACAGTTAAAACAATTTAACTTTGAATTCTACAAATAAGATAGACTAAATTGCTTTGACTTTTGGCGACTACTATGGTATCAACACTGGAAATAGTAATAAGTAATAACAGAAAGGCAATATTACACAATGAAAAAACTCCAAAGCTGAATGAAGATCTGAACAGTCATTTCAACTTTGCCAATAACTCACCCTCTGACCTTGGTCATGTCAGTTTCTTCATCTCTAATGAGGAATACTGAATATCTAAAAGCTTATGTCTGGGTGCCTGGCACAAAATAGGTACCTAATATATGTTTATTGACTGATCTTACAAGATGGTAAACAGGAGAAATGTTTTTTGGAAGAAAGATAATTATATAATGTGTGTACAGAATAATACCACAGAAGTGAACCTTTGATGGATGAGTGAATGAACATTCATGTCTGTAGTGAATAAATTCCTTCATATCATATGTTTATTCTTTTTTTGTTTTCTTTTTCACACACGTAATTTACCATGAAACTTTTGAAAAGATATTTATTTTTCAAGAGGTGTCAATTTACTCCTTTCTTTCTACAGGACAATTTGCCTGCATGAGAAAACATTTTTTGAAGACATTCAAAAGAGGATTCTGCGTCTTTGATGTGTACTTATCACAATAAGTGCTGAAATTTGCCTGGCTTCCTGATCGAACCTCCTTTAACAGTGAGTAGATATGCCTGTTTCTTTTTCTGTGTCCTATACCCTTATCTCCTCTTCCATTCCAGTTCTTATCCTTAGTAGACAGTATATAAAGAACCATATGTTCACAGTTCTTTTGCTATATATCAGGCCAGTATTTCAGATTGTCCTGTGTAATCCTTATGACGCTAGATAGGGTTGACTGAACTTCTGATATTTACTGTCTGGTCTTTCAGCAACTGGCCTTTCTTTTTCACTGGGATGATCTTGCCTTGTTGGATTTTAGACCATGAGGGCCTAGTTTCTCTGTTTGAGATGTTGGTCCTAGATGCCTGACTCTCCCCAGTTTGGTACCTGATCCTTGCTGTTTCATTCCTTAAATAAAGATTCATTTTGGTTACTTGCCAACTTCTTACTTAGGTGGACTTTTACCATATACTTTCTTATTTAGATTGCCTAACCTTTATTACATGCTGCACTATTATTATACTTACATACTTTACTACATAGTGCACTACTGTGTGTGTGTGAAGTCTTGGTCCCAAGTCTCCTCCTTGGCTTATTCCCTACCTCCTTGTTTCCTCGACTCTTGCCTGCATCACCATTCTGGACCTGAACTCTACTTCAACTTTGTTTACTTGTATTTCACCTATTCTTTCCTTAGATTGATTTCCCATCTTTGCTATGCCTTCTAGACTTACATCCTCATGACCTACCTCTAGAATAATCAGCCATAGACTTATGCCCTTATTCTCAGATACCTCTCTCAGGCTGACCTCATAGGTCTAGTTGACTTATTGGACCTGTCTTTGAATGAATTTGCTTTGAAACCAGTATTTGGAGTTACATATATTTGCATATATTTATATATATACTAGAAATAACACTGGACTTGTAGTAAGATCTGGGTGAGTTCTGGCTCTTAATTGTTATGGAAGATCATTTTTTGAATCTCAGTTTTTTATCTCTAAAGTAATTAAGTTGAATTATAAGATCTCTAAGGTCTCTCTGTCCTTCATGCCCACTACACATTAAAATCTTATAGTCCTGGGTTGAGATCTTAAGAGATACAGTGGCCTTGTGGCACCCTGGCTGCAGGACTACCTTCTTCTGAATGTACATTTAAGGAAGGCTATAGAAACTATATGGTATTAAAGAGACGGATAAAATAATAGTCCCTAATTGAGTGTTTCTTCATCTTGTAATCAGAATTAGAAAACCACCAAAAAAGAGCTGTGGAATTTAAAAATATAGATGTCCGAACTATTCTCTGCTTAGAACAAAAACTGAGGAATTCTCTATTGGAAGGGATATTTAGAATCTATTGATCAGGGACCCTGGTTTGTGCAGGCTGAAATACATATAATACTACATACATGATATACTACTGATAAATACATATAAATAGTAATTATGTAATATGATAATCATAATTAGGATATAAGCACTACTGCAATAATTTGAAAGTACTTTGCTGTACCCTTCCCCTCCCTCTGCTCACTCTTTTTCTTTCTCCCTCTGTCTCTCCAAGCACATCATCCTTTTGTTTCTCTTAAACAAAGTCAGACAAATATTACAGTATTTATTGGCAACAAAGTGGTTGGAAAGACTAACCACAATGACTAGTTTAAATCCCATGTTGAAATGCAACCCAGAAAATAATAATTTTCTCAGAGAGGATAACAGTAGGATAACATAATAGGTTTATTTTACTTATCATCAAACAGATAATACACTTTGAACTATTTCAGTTTTTGTACTTTTATTTCAAGATAAGTAGAATAGTATGTTACATATCAATACTGCATTCGGCACTGGCAGAATTATTTCCAGCAAATACATGGTCATTTCTTTGTTCTAGTCTAATTCTAAATAATTTGTATGCTAAAAGTACTGGATCCTTTTCCATGCTCTCTTTTCTATTTTACTGGTGCTTCTAGGAGAGGGCCTGTGGGACAAAAGAAAAGAGAAGCCTAATAGCTTGCAATAGTTTTAGGAAGTTTCTTTCTTTCTCCCATCTCAACTACCCCTTTCACCTACTCCATGAACACTTTTGTCTATCAAATGACTCCTGTTATTTACTCAAACAGAGTTGAAGATTGTTTTTCCAAGTACAAAATAAAACAGAGGAAAAACACAGTAATGACTCAGCCATTCTACCTCAATTCTCTGTACACAAGACAGGAGTTTTTCATTTCATCCTTCATTCACACTGGACTAAATTGATTTCCAGAGTCATATAACCCTATCAAGGGTGCGGCACTGAAACTATCCCAGAGCTATATGTGATGGCTCTTTTGTTCTGAGATTTATCAAGAGGAGGAAGATAGGAAGAAAGCTCCTGGTCTGGGAACAGATGGGAAGTTTATCCTGGATCTTTGTTTATTTTCTCTGGGATACCATTGAAAAACATATAGCATTACCATTGAAATTCTGAAATTTACTGTATTCAAAAGACAAAAAAGATATTTTTATGGGTATATCTTTATGTCATGTTAATTTGCATGCACATTGCCTATAAGGATATGATCATAGATCCTAAATAGTGGATTAATCTTCTGACTATGATTATTCACTAAGAATAGACAATTTGTCTCTCATTTCTAATATACATTCTTTTACAATCTCCTTTGAAGAGAAAAGAGAAAACAGAATGAGATAGCAGGACATTCCATGTTAATGAAATGAATTTTGTTTGACGCTAATTATTACATACATATCTTCTGTATACAGAATGCACATTAAAAGGATATATATTTACATATAATATACTTAATGACTAAGCAAACTGTTACTAGTGATACACATTCAATGTCATGTACATTCATTAGCACAAATTAGTTCCTTTTGCTCTTTTTTAACAAAATATGGCAAAAATCAATCTCTATTTTTCTAGTTTAAGTAAAAGCTAAATTGCATAGGAAGTTGTCTCTCCCCAGAAAATAAGCACTAATTCCAAATCTTGTGGTCTACTTGTAAAGTTGTCTTTTGAAACCCTTCACTGGTTTTAAATCTTCAACCTTGTAGTATTCACGGGATCATAGACCTAGAGATGGAAGGGACCGTATGGTTCCATCAAAAGACTATTCACATTACAGATGTAGAAATTGAAGACTGATTTACCCAAGGTCAAAAGGTAGTAAATGTCAGAAGTGGTATTGGCACCTAGGTTTTCTGGTTACAGTTAGTTTCCTTTAAACTGTACCATACCACCTCTGTGGCATTGAGCTTGTTTCACTTAAGTTTAACTGGTAAAGACATTTTTCCTAATAATATAGTAGACTCAGGGAAAAGAAAAGGTTCTGAGTCAGACCAGAGTGCATTCTTCACAGTGAAGTTGTATTTATTTTGAAGAACAACGTATTCTTATAATATCCAATATAAGTATGAAGGAACATTCCAGAGCCAGATACAAAGGACTTGGGAGTTTCAATGTCGCACTGTGCCTCTGAGGCACACACTTAATTGTACAAATGTAGATTGAGGATTGGTGGCCCAATGGATTGAGTGCCAGATCTGGAGTCAGGAAGATTTATCCTTGTGAGTTTAAATCTGGCCTCAGACAATTAGTAGTTGTATGACCCTGGGCAAGTCACGTAACCTCTGTTTGTCTCAGTTCTTTCATACACTAAATGAGGATATAATAGAACCTACCTCCCAGGGCTGTTGTAAGGATAAAATGACATAATATTTATAAAGTACTTTTTAAACCTTCAAGTGTTTTGCTATTAGAAAGAATGAGATGAGCACATGGGAAACAGTGTAAGTAGTTTACTTAGGCTTCAGTGTGAGGGAGACCGTAATGAGATAAAGCTCAAAGTTTAGACTGGTATCAGACTGGAGAGACCCTTGCATGCCAGAATAAGGAACATGCATTTTGTTTAAAGTAAGCAAACTCACTGAAGGCTTTTAAGCAGAGGAGTGACATCATCAGTCCTGCTTTAATAAAAAAAAAAAAAAAGATTAATTTGTGGACTGAGAGAAGCAGGTTCTGCAGTCAGGGAAGGCTTTTAGGAAGCTATTACACTAGTTCCAGTGGGATATGTATTAAGCACCTGTATTAAGATAATAACAAGGGGAACAGAAAAGAGAGAATGAATTAAGAGGTATTACAAAGATAGACTCAATTGGATTTGGCAGCTGATTGGAGAGTACGAGAAAAAGAAGAGCCAGAGATCTGAAAAAAAAGTTTCACATGAGAATAATTGAGTGAATAGTAGTGCCATTAACAGACATAGGGAAGTGTGAATGAGCAGATTTTGGGGATAAGAAAATACACTCAGTTTTAGACACATTGAATTTGAGGTGTCAGGTGACATGGATAAGTCATTAATAGGCAGAGGTAGCATGGAGTACTAAGCAAGGGAAGCCAGTTTCTGGATCATGATTACCTAGGCTTGTTTCCAGAAAGGTAGGTCACAAAGGGCATTGAAGATATATGAAAGTTGACCCGGAGCAGAAGTTAAAGAGGTTCATCAAAAGAAACAATGAGTTATACTCTTATAAAAATATGATTGAGAAAGAGAGATAAAGAGAGTCAGAGACAGAGACAGACAGGCAGAGATTCAGACAGGCAAGAGGCAAAGAGAGAAAATTGTCAGCTAGAGAGGGCAGGGTTTAATGGAAAAACCATTGAACTGGGAGTTGGTAGTCTGGAACACACTGCCTCCTAACTAATTTCGCCTCTTTGAGACTCCTCTATAAAATGACGTCATTGGACTAGGGTTCTTCTACCTCCATGTTCTGAAGTTCTGAGATGAATGTCAGATTTCTGTCCCAATATAAAATTAATCATATTATTTCATCATTAAAGAATCATATTTATTTCATCATTCTGCATTAAAGAAATATACATAAACTTTTGTTGAATTCTATGGACTCTGTTTAGATTCTAGTAATTTTTTTGGTAATTTATCATTAATTATCCAGGTTGAATAACCCAGTTAAAATTAGGGAAATATTCTCTTGCCTTCACTTTTTATATAGTTCAGAAAGCAGTCATTCACGTTTACGTGGTGCTTTAAACTTTCCAAAGTACTTACTTTCTTTTCTGCCCCCCTGAGGTGTAAGTCGTGCGTATTTTCTTCCCCTTTTACAATTCAGCAAACTGAATTTCAGAGAGGTCCGGTGACTTGCCAACAGCGTAGTCACACAGCTAGTTAGTGGCAGAGTCATAATTTAAATGTAGGCTTTTCTTACTTCAAATGCACTGTCCTCTCCTTTACATGGCATGTTCTATGCAATATAAGGATCTCCTAGGAATTTTTTTTTTTTGCCCCAAGGTTTCTGTTCTTGTAAAACTCAACCATGTCAGCAAAGTGTATGGGCTGGTAGCCTGTTTGAGTCTCAAGCTGATACTTAGAAGTCTGTGACTAGCACTGACTCCTTCTGTGGCCTGGGGTAAAGCATTTTACCTCTGTGTACTCTCCATAAAATGGGGATAATAATACTCATTTGCTTGCTTACCTACCTCACTGGATTGTTGTAAGGATTAATTAGACTTTGTTAGTAAAAGAGCTTTGAAGATTCAGTGTGCTGAATGGTGTTATTACTAATAAACCTGTTAAACCTTCATCTGCTGTGTTTCCTTATTTGTAGCACTTAGTAATATTGCAGATGTAACTGTACTTCATTGTTCAAGGCAGACAGCCAGGCAACACACAATGGGATGTGCTGGTGCCTGTCCCACCTCCCACTCTGACTCCTGTCTCTGGGCACAGAGCTGATGCTGCCTGCCCTGGCTTGATTCTGACTATGAAAGTAGTTGAGTTTATTTACCAGTCTCTGCCAAGGTGGAGTGAAACCAGCTGTATCCATTACCCCTATTATTCCTGTCAAAGAAGCAAGAAACATTTCCCACATATACTAGCTTTTCTGGTGGCATTCCTTGATGGCCTCCTTGGTAGTAAGGCTGAGTAGAGAGTTCCTGGAAGACCCTCAGATGCTGTGGTCACTCACAGACATGGCGAGAATTTAGAGCTCCAGAGTGAGAATTAGAAGTTAGTCATCATGAATTTATCGATCTGATGAACAAATTCATTTTGGTCTCCTGAATCCATGAGAATGGTTGATCTTAATGATGAAAATATGTTATTTTATTCTGCATAGGAATGAATGGTTTTGCTTAGGGTCTTCATGTAACCTCTAAGGGCAATAACTTTTATACCTTTGATGCTTATCATTGCTCTACATCATGTTATGATATCAATCGATCAAACAATTGATCAACTAATCATTCACTTACTTATTAAGAGTTTAATATGTTTCAAGCTCTGTGCTAAGTGTTATATGTAAATACTAAGAAAAGCAAAACCAGTCCCTACCCTCAAGTAGCTCAGTAATGCCTACAGTATGTAAAAAAGATACAGATGAGATATCTATATATATAGAGTAGATGGAAGGTTACCTTTGAGAAGACTCTAGTAGTTAGGGGAACCAGGAAAGTCAGGTAATTTCTTAGAATCAAATACATGTATGTATTGAGGGAAACATTTGGAAATGAAAGTAATGTAATATGCATGTAATACCTACCTTGTAGGGTTGCTTGATTCAAACCCTTCACAAGCCATAACATAGGAATAGGAAAAATTATTCCTCCCTTTTAACTATGTTTGATTTCCCTAATGAATTTGTTAACTTCTAATGAAATAAAAAGCAAAAACCAAAAACAACAAAACAGTCCAGTTTCCCATTTGGTATTCTACTGTGGCTTTTGGAAATCCTGTTCTTAATGTTATATATAGGTTAATACCAGTTTTTGAGAGACCATGTGGCATAATAGATAGAGATCTAGCCTCAGAGCAAAATCCTCTCTTTGATACCTCCTTACTTTGTGACTCTGGGTAAGTTATTTAAACACCCAGTGCTCTAGACCACCATCCAAGACTGGATTGGAGAGGAAGTGGCTAACTGCATTTTGATGGAGTTTCCTAACCTAGGAATTCCCTATGCCAGTGCAATCACAAGCTAGTCCCTCTCCCTATCTAGAAAGAGCTAAGTAAGGGAATCAACAAATTTAAAATTAATACCTATTATGTAATCATTTGCTTATTTATTGATTTTTTTTCTGTTTCCTATATATTTTTTAAAAAATTTCTTGTTGGTTTTCATTTTGGTGGTAACGTACATACTAAAATTTTAGTAAGGAACTTCATGTAATGCTGATATTTGCTTTACCATTTGGTACTTCATGCATGGATTGTTTGGCTAACAGTCTTTGGTGTTGCAAATAGACTAGTTTACTTGGTTTCCTTCAGTAACAGTACGTTATACTGGGGCTAGAGTAAGGAAGATCAGAATTCAAATCCAGTGTCTGAACACTTTCCAGCTATGTGAGCCTGGGCAAGTAACTTAAATTCTCTTTGCCTTGTTTTCCTCATCTATAAAATAAGGGTAAAAATAACACCTACCTCCCAGTAAGGATCGAATGAGGCAATATTTGTAAAAGCACTTAGCACAGTGCCTGGCACATAGTAGGCACTATATAAATGTGGATTGAGTGTCCAGTCTGAAGTGTGGGAGACTCATCCTCCTGAGTTCAAATCTGACCTCAAATGCTTACTAGGTCTCTAACCCTATACAAGTCAGTTAATCTGATTTGCCTTAGTTCCTCATCTTTAAAAATAAGTTGGAGAAAGAAATGGTATATCACTCCAGTATCTTTGCCAAGAAAATCCCAAATGGGGTTTTGAAGAGTTGGACATGATTGAAACGACTGAACAATAACAATTAATAGTATTATTATAAGTACTTAAAGTGTTCTTGTATTGTAACACACAAAGAAAAAGGGGAGGGACAGGCTAGAGAATGCTTGAGGAAAATATACTACAATTATTTTATATTCCTTTTCCTTTAATAAAGAGAACTAGATAGGATACAGTTAGCTGGAGGGATAAGGTTGGGTTTGGGTTGTTACATCTGTTAGTTTGAGTCATCATCACTGGTGGTCTGAACATATATTATTCAGTATATTAAGTACATTATGACATCCCTCCCTATAATTTAACTTTATTAGCAGTTTCTACTGTTACTCAAAATTAGAAGCAACCATGGTGCTTTTGGGCAAAGTAAAGATGTGTTGGCAAGAGTGATCACAGTGACTTACAGAGCACCTGCTGAACCTATAATTTATAACAAATAACAGTATACATTTTTAGTCCTATAGTTCCTTTGATTTGAAATTCTGTGACTTGACTTTAGGCAAATATTCTGTTTAGTTTACATACAGGTCTCTGGATTCATTCATCATATGAAAGTTCTATCTATCTAGCTTAAAATAATTTCAGAAAAAAGCCAGCTTCTCTAGTAAAAAATCAATAAGTACGAATATAGTCATTTTTCAAGGGAAAAAAAGGAAAGCACTCCTTTTATTAGAGAAAAATCCCTTTGGATTGGGATGGCAGGAGCCATATGTGATGAAGTAATAAAACACCTTAAACTTTTATGGAGTCTCCTTTCTTTCTATGCTTTAAAGAACTTTTTTTCTCAAATTCAGCTCATTGCAGATATTTTCTCCCTAGTGAGCTAGTTCAGCATTTCCTAGACTGTGTGGAACTCTCGTGTTTGATATAATGGAAATATGAATTCTGTGATAAAATTCCGTGATAGTGATATCTTCTTTTGTAAACAGACACACACACATATGTTTTCAAAATGTGCAGTTGTGTGGCAGTTTTCCTGTATTAAAATGGCTACAGTGCTCCCTGTTTTTCTCTGAAGTCTACTCAGACTCTCCTTTATCACAAGTATTTCATTCTTCCAGACACTGTGCCTCCCCCTCTTGCCATAGTAATATTTGTGGGTCCTGACAAGATATTTTAAGCCCCGAGGGGCTCCATGACCAGATTAGTGTGGGGAATGAGAGAGTTCATTAACATAGTTTCTCTCTCTTTCCTCCCTCCTTCTACTTGTTGGTTTCCTTCCTCCCTTCCTTCCTTCCTTCCTCCCTCCCTCCCTCCCTCCCTCCCTCCCTCCCTCCCTTCCTTCCTTCCTTCCTTCCTTCCTTCCTTCCTTCCTTCCTTCCTTCCTTCCTTCCTTCCTTCCTTCCTTCCTTCCTTCCTTCCATATCTCCATTTCTCCATCCCTTTATGCTTCCCTTCCTTCTTCTTTCCCTCCCTTTCTCTCTTTATTCTGAATTGTCTTATCTTTTACTCTAGAGAGGGAAATGGCAAACCACTCTAGTATCTTTGCCAGGAGAACCCCAAATGGGATCACAAAGAGACATGACTGAAAAACGCAACTGAACAATAACAACTGATCTTTTTCTCTTTTTAAAGGTTATTACTTTCCTGTTTTCTTTTTTTGAGTGGTGTACATTTTTCATTTCCACAAGTGGAACCTGAGCTTATCCAAATAAAGGTGATAAGCACTTATCTCATACGCAGCAAAGTTGCCCTTCTTTATGGGTGAAAAAATATTTGGGGCTATTGGAGACTCAGCTTGTTCACTGAAGTCTAAGAAGGAGACTTAAGTGAAACACAGGAAGAAATGGAGAGAGAAGCTTCCATTTCAGTATGGTAGCACATCCTTAGCAGTTCAATGTCTTACTAGATTTATCAGCTGGAAAAGCATGAGACAGATGGATGTAGCATGTTGTCAAAGATGTCTCTGCTTTCTGCCCTCCATTTTTGACAGCACAGAGTTGATCTTCTATGAGAACGTTTCCCAGCTCATTGCAAATATTTTCTCCCTAGTGAGCCAGTTCAGCATTTCCTAGACTGTGTTCCTTGGAACTCTCGTGTTTGATATAATGAAAATGTGAATTCTGTGATAAAATTCGGTGATAGTGATATCTTCTTTTGTAAACAGACACATACACACACACACATATA
This sequence comes from Notamacropus eugenii, assembly GCF_028372415.1. Taxonomy (NCBI): domain Eukaryota; kingdom Metazoa; phylum Chordata; class Mammalia; order Diprotodontia; family Macropodidae; genus Notamacropus; species Notamacropus eugenii. The sequence goes on along the minus strand of NC_092875.1, from coordinate 358,601,163 downwards.
TATGCATTTCTGTTTTTCATTGATATGTAATGGATATTCCATATGCTCAGCACTTTTAATGTAAATTATTTTTCTTGAATTTTTTGGGGGGGAGTGACTTCATATTACCAAAAAACAAACAAACAATAAACAGGTTGTTAACCAAAGAAAATCATAGCCTTTGAATGCTGCAATAATTAAGTACTGAGTCTGGGCAAAATAATATATGGATCAAAGGGGAAATGTATGAATGATACAGGATAGCAAGAGAAACTGTTATAGACTCCAATATAAGTTTTAAAAAATGATAGGTGGTGCAGTGGATAGAGCATCAGCGCAGGAGTCAAGAGGACCTGAGTTCGAATTTCACCTCAGATACTTGATACACACTAGCTGTGTGACCTTGGGCAAGTCACTTAACCTCAATTGCCTCATCCCGGTCATCTCCAGTCATCCTGATGAATATCTGGTCACTGGATTCAGATGGCTCTGGAGGAGGAGTGAGGCTGGTTACCTGCACAGCCCTCCCTCACTCAAAACAAAGTCAAGTGCAAGTCATGTCATCATTTCTCTGATGGCATGGTGTTCTTCGACAATGAAGGATGAATGCATGCACATATGTAAAAAATGATAAAGAAATAGGACTGTGTGCTGATGAAATCAAAACATATAATTCTATGCTTATGTTTTCTATTTCTGTGATATTGCTCATCAGTAGCCAAGTTTAAGAAAATTATTAATTTTAAAATAATTAAGAAATATGCTTATTCCTCATGTCCAAAAAAATTTCATGTTTTACTACACTTTGCTTGTGGATGGATAGGCAGCAGCAAAGACCTTGTTAGAATAAGAGTGCTTTGGCTCTTGTGTGAAACCCTAGGAAAGTTGATCGCTTTCCTGAGAAAGGGTGTGGAGAGCTGGGATGTAATAACATAATTTTTAGTGCATGTACAACATTAGAGATTGATGTCTCTGGCACTGAATTCTGCCTAGTCTGAAGTTCAGGCAGTGTTGGACTGTGAACTCCGGAAAAGTGCCTCATATTGTAGCACTGGCTGGTCCTGAATACTCTTGCACTAAAGAATGATCTTTGAGTTCTATGTTACAATCATTGTGTTGGGGAAGCTGGACTATCAGACTAACAGCTGAGCAGTTATCTAGGCAGCCTCAATAAAGTTTTCAATTTAGTTGTATTAGTTAAGTTAGAGTCTGACCATTACATTTCCTTTCTCATAAACCACTCTGAAGATCCCCCATGGATTGAGAATATGCCTGAGAAAGTCAGCAGCAGCTCTGTATGTGGGCCCTAAAGAAAAATAATTCAAAAGTAGTCAGTTCTATATAGTTAATCCTTCATATACTTTTGTTGGTAATATTACAAATGTGTTCCAGAGCTCCCATCATAAGAAGATTTGTTTCCCAGTTTACTAAAATAGGCTCAGCGTTCCATCCTGGAAGAGAGATAAGCTTAAAAATAAAATCATTTGTGTGTAATTCAATTTCTATTTCAGATGGGGAGCTATATATATATGGGAGAAACCCATGACTAAGGGAATTCCTGAACCCTCTAATTATGTAAATGGAATCAGGGAAATTTGTAATAAGTTGTAGTAGATATACAGAAGCCTCTTGGGATGTTAGAAGACTGGCCAATATAATTGCTTCACTAAAGCAAAATTTAGGAACATATAGAAGCTTAGACCAACTAACCTATTGACATTTAGAGAAATTATTAATGAATAGACTTTTAATTACCTTAATGTAAAATAATAAAAAGTCTGGGAGTCATAAATAAGATTTAAATTAAAAATACTATTCAACATTACAGGAGTCCATAGTTTCTCATCAATGGGAGTAGTAATGGACTTTTATTTAGTATTTGTTTTCTTTTTGCATGCATACAAATGGTAAAACAGAGATGGTTTCCATAAGATATGAAATTCTTTAATTTCTGAGAACTAAATAACATAAACTGCCAGAGTATTGGGCTCCATCACAAAATGATAAACATGTCAAGATAAGAAAAACATTCCTTTTCATAAAAAATAAAATGAAGATGTGATTGAGAGTGTGTGCTTTAAGTAAGCAGCAAGACTCTCTTGATCAATCATCTGCCATGTTGTATTTTCTTACATATATTTTTAGAAACTCTTTAAAAGCTGACAGATTGAAGTCATGTGTTTAAACATGCCAGATATGTTTAAATTAACTCATAAACATGACTTATTCTACTTATGCATATATAGTTTCATGTTTAGGGATATTTAGTTTAGAAAAATCCTAGTATAATTGGGTATACAAAATTAAATGTCTTTGAAATAATTTTAGACAAGTGCTAATGTTGTACTTTAAGATTTTACTGTCCAAGAATGTGGAAATGTAGCTGACTTAAACTTTTTTGAAATCTGTTTTGAAAACTATTCAAGGAAATACTTTGGTGGAAATAATCAAATTAATACTTTCATGTGTTATAGAGTGGTTTTCAATTTAATTCAACAGGCATTTATTAAAAACAAGCTATTGGCAAATCATTGTTCTAGAAAATAAGGCTACAAAGACAAAGTGAAAACTAATTCCTACAGTGGAAAAGCTTGCATTCTATTGGCTATTAATATAGATAATCTTAATGTGTGATAGTGACAAAGTTTATTGTGCAATAGACCTTTTCAAAATGATTGGTTTTTGTTTTTTGCATCAAGATGTATTTATTGAGTTTTGTGGTTAGTGTTAGGGCACTTTTTCAATCTTAGTTCTTATCATGGCAAATTATATTTTATGCTCTTTTTTTATTTTTTGGACAGTGAAACTTGACATTCAGAATAATTTAGGGTTCCTGTATATACGTTTGATAATAGAGAATTGGATATCCACAGTGTAATATATTGTGATTTATATAATATCAGAGAAAGAAAATGAAAAGTATCTTTGAATTTTGGTACCAAAAAAAACTATATTAAAATCAGCCATCTAATTACTGCAAGTATTTACATATGAAAGGTTCGTGGTGGTTTGAGAGCCAGGACTGAAGTCTGTAAGTTCAAGTTCTGTCATTGACATGCTGTTGGCTGGAGTACGTGGGAAGTTACTTGGCCTTCCAGTGCCCCAAGCAACTTCCTACAACTGTAAATTGCATGGCAGTTGTTAAGCTGCATTGGTAGAGAGTTTCTTCATTGAGAATTCCCTTTAACAATGAAATCACAGATCTAGACAAAAGCAAACAAAAAGGCATGTACATACATATGTGTTCTCTCTCTCTCTCTCTCTCTCTCTCTCTCTCTCTCTCTCTCTCTCTCTCCTCTCTCTCTCTCTCTCTTTCTCTTTCTCTCTTCCTCTTCCTCTTCCTCTCCCTCTCCCTCTCCCTCTCCCTCCCTCTTTCTGATGAAACACTGTTCAATCAAATGGGATTTTAATGGAATTCATTTTTGCCATCCTTTAATTTGGGAATTTGGGGCTTGAAGACCCATTAGTTCATGTCGTTATTTCATATAAATACTATAGTATTTGTGATTTTTTTCTCCACAATTTCAGAAAAATGAGGGATTAATGTTAGTAGTCGGCTAGGTGGTGCAGTGGATAAAATACTAGGCCTGGAGTCAGGAAGCTATCAATTCAAAATCTGGTCTCAGATACCGTGTGATCCTGGGGAAGTTACCTAACCTTTGTTTGCCTCAGTTTCCTCATCCATAACATAGAGCTGAGGAGAGCACCTACCTCCCAGGGTTGTTGCGAAGATCAAAAGAGATAATATTGGCAAAAGCACTTAGCACATTGCCTATGGCTTGGCACATAAATGCTATATAAAAAATGTTTTTTATTAGTTAAATAACATATGGTAAAATATCAATATAATGTGGTGTGTTTGTTGTAGTTTGGTATGTCTGTAAGCTTGGTGTTACTTTTTTGTTTTTATGTTTACTTCTTCCTTTCAAGACTCAGATTTCCTTGTACTTGGCTCTAGGTCATTATTCTATCATTGGTAGTATGGGTTTAGCACTATCCATCAATAGAATCCTCCTTACCAACAGCAATATTAATTAACCCTGCTCCTGGGTAAATGAAGGGGAAGCCAGGATAGAGTCTGTCTTGATAGCTTTCTTCATTAGTTCCTTGCTCTTTCAGCTAAATGCTGATGGAGTTTTTGGGGACATAAATGGATTTCCTTATTGCTAAGCACTAAGGGCTATGTCTCAGAAGCCATCTTCCTCACCCAGGATCCTTTCAAATTCATTTAGTATGAGGCTCATTTGCTCAGCTTCTAAAGTCCTCGATGATCACAAGCCTTCTAAGAACTCATATCCATATATACCTGCATCTATCCACTCATTTCTTTTTCAAGATCTTTTTCACAATATCATATTTCTACTTTCCTCATCATCTCAGAGAAGTGAGGAGCAGGAAGCAGATCATTGCCTATATTTTCAGGAATGCTTAGGACGTCAGTTTGATTGTCTTTAACATTTTTTCTTGGTTACAAAGGTAGTTTCTTTGGGAGTTTGTTGAAAAATAACTGGTATTGAAAAGTATTAATGCTTTTTTAAAAAAAATATATTTCAGCATATAAATACTATGGTTCTAATTCTCTGTGTAGAATTTTATTCTATCTGTAGTCAGGACAATGGATGTGGGTCTCATGTGTAAGGAGCACAGACATAAAGAAAACTGGACTTAATGTATCATGCACAAGCAATTTAGAAGGAACTTTCATTTATCCAATTGACAATTTAAAGGTATGCTCCTTAAACTTTGTGTATCAGACCATGGCTTTACAAAGAATGTAGATTGCTGTTACTGTTATTACCAGGGATGTTTGATTTTTATGGATATTGTTACATAGTGAAACAGTTTAAAGTTTGCTTTAGAAGTCAAGCCTTGGAAAATGATCTTTTGGATTTTAGACTTCTTTTGCTATTATGGATATGGTGACTCTAAATTTCCTACTGGTCATATCATCCATACATTCAAGAAGCATTCAGCATGATACCTATTTTGTGTCAGGAACTGTGAGTAGGCACAGGGGAAACAATTTGGGTAGTGAAATAGCAATTTTGCCCAAGCTGATATTGTAAGGCAGGGGTGGAGGTGGGTTGGAGGGAGGGGTGCCCACAGATCAATATCTTCTCTCCTTTCCTCATATATTGATCATTAGTAGATGTAAGTCACTATCACCTGGGGGCAATCAGGAAAGTCCCTTAAGGAAGCGGGTGCTAGAGATGAACAGAGGGCCAGGGTTTGTGATTTCATTTAACTCCCTTTATCAATGCATTTTGCCACAGCATCTGTCACTTCCAGTTTTACATAATTGCTTAGAGCAGTCCTGTCAAAATCGAATAGAAATGGAAGATGCTGAACCCTACCTAAGGATACCTGTGGGATGCATATTGACTTAGAAAATCTAACATGCTTACATATTTATCTTTTATTAATAAAACAACACATGAAAATCAGATAGAAACTACATTTTAATCTGGTTCAAGTTCATTTGGGAGTGTTGTTAGTCTCACATGTTTTGATATTTCAGGCCTAGAGCATTGAGAGATTATATGACTTATTCAGGATAATATAGCCAGTACTAATGAGGAAACTGAGACCCATAGCCATCCTCAGTTGTAGCATGTTGCATTGTAAATAGTGTTGAATCTGGAGTCAGAGGAACTGGGTTTGAACTCTGGTTTTCTTATTTGCTGACTTGGTGATGTTGGGTAGGTTGTTTCATCTCTCTTAGTTTTAGAATGAGAAGTGAGGAAGATACTGGGAGATTTGAACTCAGTAATTCTTTCTAGTGCTAAATCTGCGATCATGTTATTTCAGAGAGTAGCAAAACTGAGGAAAGAATTTACATCTCCCACCCCACAAATCTGTGTATTTTCAAATTTGATACAGATTACTATTCTAATGGTTGTATTTTTCAAAATCCATGCAAAAGACTAAGCAGATTGGCGAGGTGGAGGTCATGCTTGTGAACAGCAAAAATTGAGTGCTTCCTCTTCTTTAAGATCCTGGACCACTGGAATATGGGAGACTGTTCTTCTGCCGCCTAGAATTAAACTGACTTTAATTGCAGATTAGGATCATAGGTACTGAACTAGAAGGCCCCTCAGGGGCCATCTTTATTCCCTCCTATAGATCAGGAAACTGAGGACTAATGAGGTCAAAGTGATTTATCCAAGGTGACACACGTTGTAGGAGTCAGAGGTGGCATTTAAACTCTGGTCCCTTAAAACAAGAGCCAGCGCTTTCCTCTGTGTCCTGTCTTTACTTGAATGACAGCAATAACTGTAGTAAAGACAAGGAGAAAAAATATTCTAAAAGTTTCCACATTGAAATAGAGTTTTAATTTGGCAGATTTTTTTAAGTTTCAAAGGTTCTGACTAAAACTTTATAAGTATTATGTTCATAAGTTTTGAGGGACATGATACATGTGAGGAAGCTTTCTTTCTACATGGGGAAAAAAAGGAAGTGAGTTTTTTGGTATTCTGCTTGGAATAGGGGAAGGGGACATTTTGAAGGTTTAGTTATGTGAGCCTGTTGTTGCGTGCTCTCACTGTCTCTCTCTGTCTCTCTGTGTTTCTCTCTTACTCTCTCTGCCTCTCTGTCTCTCTGTCTCTGTCTCTGTCTCTGTCTCTGTCTCTCCCTCTCCCCCACCGCTGACATGACAATTTCCATGGTAATTTCCAAATTGGTTTTTAAAGGTTTGGTGAAACCTAGATCCTCTTGAGGTTCTCCAATCACTAGATGTTTCCCCCCTCCTTTTGAATTGGAGTATTTATTTTTAAAAGCTTTTGTGGTACGAGCCTTATGCCTCTGTTATTGCAGCTGGGCCAACTTAGACCTGCTCCTCTTTCCCTCAAGCTATTTTGTGGTTTGGAGTCCAGTCAGTCCATGTTAGGTCTGGAATAAAGGAAGGGAGTGTCAATAGCATGAAGACATGTGCTTTATGTTATTTCTAAAAGTCACAGGTGTCCTTAATTGTATCTTACCCACTCAGAAACACTTCTCTCTCCCTCTCTCTCTTTCTCTCTCTCTGTTCCTCTCCGCCTGCCTTTCTCTCTCTCCTTCCCTCCCTCTCTCCCATTTTCTTTTCTTTCTTTCTTTTTTTTACTCTGTTTATTTCTTGAGTTCTGTGGAAGGAAGGAGTTTTTCTTTTCTTATTGTATCTCCTAGCTAGTCTCTTTCTTGTTCTCCCATCAACTAGCCAAGGCTTGGATTATCACCTGCACCACTAGCTCAGGGCTTGAAAGTTCACAAGCAATTATTTTCAGTTAGTTGCTGAAAAGAGATTAAACTTGTTAAGACCCCAAAGTGTGAGTGTGACACACACTCTACTTGCTGGCTGTGCCTGGAACAGAGCAGGCCTTTGTAAAGTCTATGTAGGAAAGATCTGAACAATACTGAATGCTGGAGCTACTGGGGGGAAAGGCAGCAGGGAACACAGAAAGATTTACTTTAATTAGAATGTGTGCCCAAATCTAAGTACTCTAACTGCAGGCTTCTCAGAGACAAAGGGCTGGCTCATGCTGTAATTGGCAAACAAAGAACTGGTTCATTTTAAGCACCTCATCTGGGTCTTCCTCTGATGTCTCTTTTGAACCTCTTTCCCCTTTGTATTTGAGTCTCTCACAACTCACAGGTATAGTTGTATATTGCTACATAGTGAATCATTTAGATTTTGCTAGAAATTAATCCTTTACCAGTGATCTTTGGGATTTCACGTTTTTGTTATTAGGGGTATGGGGACTTGAGTCCCCATTCTCATAAGGGCAAAAGAACTATTCCTTCCTAGGAATGGTGCTTAACGTTCAGTCAAATATTAACCATTTCCCTTTCTTTTAATGCAAGGTGCTGCATTTTAGTCCAGCTTATGCCAACTTTTCATTTTTTACTCTCTTTATCTATTTGTAACTGTTTTATATAGACCCATTTCCTTATTTTAGCATCCAGAATTCAGTTTTTACTTCTCTTACATGGCCTCATTTGGCCTTGCAGTCAATCTTGGATTAGTGAATGTTTTCGTATTCTCATGCTTGGTCGGGATCTCATTACTGGATTGTTTGAAACTGCTTGCCTGTCCCGGCTGGTTCATACTGGTATGTTGCCAGCCTCAGAACTTTCTATAGTAGTACACCGACAATATATTAATTAGGTAAGAAAATCCACTAGAGGTATGGTTAGTTTGAAAAAATCAGATCCTGAGTCACTGGAGAGATTAAGCACATGTACATGATTCTGAAACCAGAAGAATGAAAATTTCTAGTACCCAACTCCTACTTCTAGATCTTGAATTTGATTTATTAAAATCGCATAATAACTCATATTTGTGTAGCATTTTAATATTTACAAAGCATTTTCCCCACAACTCTGTATAGTAGGCAGTGGGAGTATCCTTCCCCTCATCGTACAGTTTAGGGAATAAAATGTCTGAGAAGTGATGTGACTTTGCCTCAATGACATTGAGTTATCTGAGGCTAAATTCTCACTCAGATTTCCTAACTACATATCCAGCACTCTTATCAATAAATACCACGATGCTTTTCCATCTACTTGCAATTCTTTTATGAATGAGCCTGACAATTTTTATCAGAATATTTTACTTTGAGTGTTAGAGAAACTGATTGTTGATCCTGTTTCTGTATGTGGATGATAGGGTGTGAATTATTTTATCACCATGTCACAACTGTACTGATACGTGACATATTTTTGTGTTTTTTTCTTTTTTTGAACTTCTTGCTAACCATTGATAATTTTCAGCATAGGGATTTGGTTTGTTTGAGGAGAAAAAGGAGAGGAGATATGGAAAAATATTTTTACCCCTTTCATTTCACTGAATACTGTAGTCAGATGTTATAAAATTTCTTTAAGACTAAAGTGGGAGATGAGGAATGAAAGGAATAGAGGAGACAACAAAGGAAGCATGTTTAAACTTATCACTTTCCCCTACGGTTTAATTTTATGACTTGCTTCTGTTTCTTTTTTTGTTAGAAATTAATTTGCTTTTTTAATGTTAAAGAACTTAATATCATAAAAGTAATTAGTAGGTATATCATCAAGTTAGAGCAAGATTTTTCCCCTGAAGCTAGAAGTTAAAACTATAAAGTTGTGATGGCACCAAGAGAACAGCTAATTTTTTTGTATTCATTTTATATATCCATGTGGGGGAAAAGCAATGCCCCTCACCCCTCCATATCCCCCCACACCCACAACCACATCTATACATATTTAGGAGAGCAATGGAGGGCACTTTCTAATCTAGTACACAACAGATGATAAATATGTCAAAAAGGTCCACAATATGACTTGTCCTGGTACATAGAAGTTCAGGCTAATAGCTTTAGTCTTCAAGAAAATATTATCACAAGTGTAATGATTTGCTCTCAAGTCACCAGCCTTTAATCAGAACTTGTATCTGGAGGGAAAGAAGTAGAAACTGGCATAGAAGACCAGAATCTGGTCCACATTGTGAAATGAGTAGAAAAGAAATTCTATTAGCAAAAACCAGAGCCCTCATCACCCTGTAGTCTGAAGGGTCACTAGGCTAGCCAGCTTTACTCACTATGCATTATTTTTTTTTTTGGTGTTGCAGTTTTCAGAAGGTTGATTTTTACTTCTTTTCATCCTTGATGAATTTGGTCGGTCCATCCTGGCTAGTGCCAAACTTTGGTTCCCATACATTGCCAAACATTGCAGTCCCAAATTCTAATTAAACTAGGAGCCAGGAGATTTCTTTTTCAGTTTGTAGTGAGTAGAACAAACCCTATGACCTTGCTTTGATTTATGTCTTTCCTCTCCCTTTTCCTGCCCCCCAGCTAAATGCCCTCAACTCACATTCTCTCTGTCACTTTAGTCCAGCTAAAAATTCCTAGACACAGCCTCAGTCATTTCCACAAACAGTAATATTTGCTTATGCCTTGTCCATCTGTCACATGCAAAGTGGTCAATATTGGTTCAGAACCTAGATCTTTTAACTAGCCCAGTGTACTATCTGCTCGACTGTAGATTGAATATTCATTTTTCCCATCCTTGGTGACATGTAAAAAATTCTTTTTAGTTATTATCAGGTGCCTATGGTAAAGTATCTCAAATTTGAGTTAAAGTTGTAGTTTTGTGGGCAAGAATGAGTCTTATTCTCTCACCATAGCTATTTTGAAGTTATTACAGGTGAATATGACAATTTTCACTTTCTGAGCTCACCTGAAAGAACCATCAGTTCTGAGTTCTCATTGATGCCTATCCAATGAATGGACAGATAAAGTAAATGTAAATTTCTTTAATAGTCTATTTAATAGATAGGTTTAAGTGAAACTTTCTTTGATTTTATATCATAATTTTGCACTGCTTATTTTTTAAAGGGGGGGTAACTTGCAGGAGGGCTGAGAGTAAGAGGCAAGAGATTTTTTTTCCATGTTTTGAAGATTTGGTTGTATTGATTATCTTTTCTTTCTAAATGATTTCCAGTCTTTCCTCAGAAGTCTGGGATTAGCCTCCTCATTAATCCAATGGAAATAATTAGAGGCAATGTGGGAGCAAACCTAAAATGGAATGCATCGTGTGTGTGTGTGTGTGTGTGTGTGTGTGTGTGTGTGTGTGTGTGTGTGTGTGTGTGTGTGTGATCATCAGCACTGTGTTATTATGGCTCAGTCAGTACCTTGGCATTACAGCCTGGGAATCTAAGGCAGTAGTCTTTTAACTAGGTGCTAACTATCTTTTTGTTGACACCTAATGGACAGCTTTGGCATTTCTGTACAGTTTCTTGCTATGTGGAAGCCAACCACTCACTGACAGCAATGTGCCTGTAGAAGCAAATTGAAATCTAAGAGAAGGGGCTCCCTTTGGTGATTTCAGTGTAAATGAAGATGTCACCAGGGCACTGACAGTTTCCAGACTAAATGTCCTTGAGGGAATAGTGTTTATGTCATTCTAACTTATCTGTCCTTTTTTTCTGTGAAGTGTGCTTGCAGCCGCAAGTATCATAGTGGAGAAAGCGGTATAGGATGGCTATAATGATCCACTAGAAAAACAACTCATGAAGGAAGGATGGAGAAAAGGTGACCAAAAATAGATCATGCCCCTTTGAAGAATTTGTACTATGAAGATAGCAGGATTAAAATTTCTCGATTCTTTTGCTGTCATTTCTGGTGGATTCTGTTGAAGCTTCCATTTCTACTTGCCTTTCCTCACTTGCTAGGCAGAGGTGTCACATTTGCAAAGGGAATTCATTGTCTGCCACCTGTAGCCAACTGCTGCTTACAAAGGTGAATAAATCTGACATCTCTACAGGTGTTGCCCTGGGGAGTGGTCCTGCCAGCAACCATGTCAGCAGGAGTAAAGTTTTCATCGACCCTAATTCTTTTTCCTTATTCCCCCCGCTTTTTGCTTGTAGCTAACATGCTCTTTCTTATGATTGATTTTAGCTTTGTAGCCTGTTGATAAAACACCCCTGGGTGCCCTAGAATGGAGTTGGGAGATATCTAATCCAGGGGAGATTATATCTCTATCAAGAAATGGTAATAAATCTCATATTATGGTCTGCAATTTCTCTTTGGCAATTGAGCCTATGAATCTCTGAGGTAAGCAGCTGTCACAGAGATTTCATGCCACTTTTCTTATTTACAGCTGTTTTACAATATTTGGAAATGAGGCATGAATTGGGAAATTGTCTGCAAATGATGAATAGTGGTGTCCCTTCTTCCCAGTGCAATTTGAAGCATGTGATATAAGTGGTAAACAAGGACAAAACATTGCATTCCAAACACAATAACGAGTCTCCTCTCCCCTTTGCCTGCAGCTTTCCATGTCAATGCTGTTTTTGTTTGTTTGATTTCCCCAGTGTTTGTAATTACTGGTGCGTTTAAGATACCATCAATGAATTGAGAGATTTCTTCCCCAGATTGTGTTTATGTGTTTGAAAGACTAAATTTTATTATTTGTACAATTTAAGGAGTTTCCAGGAGCCTGCTAGCAGGAGAAGGAGAGCATAAAGGAGAAAGTTGGAGGAGAAAAGAGAAATGTGCTCTCAACAACCAAGAGATCAGAAAGTATCAGTACAATGAAGGATACTTTATGTGCTTAGGCATTCTATTTCTTATATGTATTGTTCACTTTCCTGTAGTGAATGAAGTCATAGAATACCTTTCATACAAAGTATGGAAAAGTTAACAATTTGAGTTTCATGACATAGGTCTGAGGAAGTTATATATTGGTTGTAGAGAAGAAGTAGAAATATTTTCATGGACTGGAAAAATGAGTAAGGGATATTCTATAATTTAAATAAACACAAATAATATTATAATGTATATATTGGATACAAATATAAAATATCGAAAGGATGTATTTTCTAATGAAGGACAAAGGTAAAGGCAGAAATGACATGCTTGTCAAATTTGCAGATGACATTAGACAGCAAGGGATAGAAAACACTCTGGGTGACAGGCTTTAGAGATACAGGGAGGCTAGGACATTGAGTTGGATCTAATCAGATTAAATTTCATAGGAATAAATATAAAGTGTTGCACTGAATTAATACATGTTAAGAGGAGGTACGATAAGCAAGCAGTTTGTCTGGAAATGATCTGGGATTTTTAGTGACCAGCAGACCAAGTATGAAGCAACAGTGCTTTATTGTAACCAAAAAAAAAATCCTAATAGCTTCATGTGTATGTGAGTGCGATTTGTATTACATTTATAATAGGCCTTTTATATTAGGAGAGGTATTGTTGTTTTTCAGTCGTTTCAGACCTGCCTGACTCTTTGTGACCTCATTTGGAGTTTTCTTGGCAAAAATATCAGAGTTTTTTGCTATTTTCCTCTACAGCTCATTTTACAGATGAGGAAACTGAAACAAATAGGGTTAAGTGACTTGACCAGCTAGGGTCATGCAGCTAGTAAGTGTCTGAGGCCAGATTTGATCTCACCCAGTGCTATCTCCATTGGATCATCTAGCTGCTCCAGGAGAGGTATACCTTCCAGAAATAATGAGTTAATAGATCCTTTGCTAGAGGCCTTTAGGTGGTTCAGTGGATAGAGTATGAGGCCTGGTCACTGGATTGAAAAAGATCAGTTTGTGTCTCAATCCTAAATGCCAAAGAACATTCAAATTATGAAACAATTGTGCTTACTTCACAGTCCAGCAGGGGAATGCTTAAGATTCTGCAAGTTAGGCTTCAGCAATGTGTGAACTGAGACTAGACTTCAGTAATAAAGGAACTGAGAATTACTGGAAGAGCAGTCTGGTTTTTGAAGAGGCAGAGGAACCAGAGACCATATTACCAACATTTTCTGGATTATGGAGAAAGCAAAGGAGTTCCAGAAAAAAAAATCTACCTCTGCTTCATTGACTATATGGAAGGCTTTGACTGTGTGGATCACAACAAAATGTGGCAAGTCCTCAAAGAGATCGAGAACCAAATCATCTTGTACCCTGAGGAACCTTATATGCATGTCAAGAAGCAGTAGTTAGAACTAAACATGGAACAAGTGATTGGTTTAAGATGGGAAAAAGAGTATGATGAAACTATGTACTGTTCCTTATTTATTTAACTTCTGTGCAGTACATCAAATGAAATGCCAGACTGGATGAATAAAAAGCTGGAATTAAAGTTGCTGAGAGAAATATAAATAATCTGAGTTATGGAGGCAATACCACTCTGATGGCAGAAAGTGAAGAGGAATTAAGAAACCTCTTGATAAGGGTGAAAGAAGAGAGTATAAAAAGCTGAAATGAAGCTTAACTTGAAAAAAAAACTAAGATCCTGGCAACTAGTCTCATTACTTCCTGGAAAACAGAGGGAGAAGAAATGGAAGCAGTGTCAGATTTTATGTTCCTGGGCTCAAAGATCGTTGCAGATAACAATTGCATTTATGAAATTAAAAGACAGTTGCTTCTTGGAAGGAAAGCTAATACTGGACAGCATACTAAAAAGTCTGGACAGCTTACTAAAAAGCAAAGATATCACCTTGCCAACAAAGGTCCATTTAGTCAAAGCTACTTTTTTTCAGTAGCAATGTATGGCTGTGAGAGTTGGACTACAAGAAAAGCTGAGTGCTGTAGAATCAATGCTTCTGAACTGTAGTGCTGGAGAAGACTTTTGAGAGTCCCTTGGACAGCAAAGAGTTCAAATCAGTCAATACTTAAAGAAATTAATTCAGGCTCTTCACTGGAAGGTCAAATACTGAAGATGAAGCTTAAAAACTTTGGCCACATAATGATAGAAATCATTGGGAAAGACCTTGATGTTGAGAAAGATTGCAGGCAAAAGGAAAAGGGGACAGCAGAGGATGAGATGGATAGATAGCATCATGGAAAACACAGACATGATCTGGAACAGACTGAGAGATAGTGGAGGATAGAGGGACCTGGCATGCTGTGGTCCATGGGTTCATGAAGCCAAGGACAGAATGAACAAAGAGTCCCTTTGTACTTTGCTCTGATTAGACCACATCTGGAGTATTTTGTTCCAGGGGCCACATTTTCAGAGGGCATCTATAGGGTAGAGAATATTTAGAGGAGAAAAACCAGAAAGGCAAATGGTCTGCATTTCATGATACATCAAGCTCAGTTCAAGGAAGAGGGACCTTGAAACTAAAATGAGACTGAGGATTGGGATGGGGGCATAATTTTTGTCTTCAACTGTGCTAAGGATTGTCATGGGGAAGAAATATTATATTCATTCTGTTTGACTTCAGTGGGAAGTATGGGAGTAATGGTTGGATGTTGCAGAGAAAAATTTAGGTGTGAGGTAATGAAAGTCTTCTTTACAAGTAGAGCTATCTGTAAGTGGAATAGGCTTCCTTGGGAAGTAGCAGGTGTTCTGTCATTGAAAGTTTATAAGTAAAGGCTGGATGGACCTTATACATTGAAGGAATTATTTTTCAGGTATAGATCATTCTATATGTACACTGAAACCTCTTCCATCTCTTAATTTCTGTGGTTTTATAAATATTGAAGGGATACGACTACTGGATAGGTTTTTATAAATATTGAAGGGATGGGACTAGGAGCCTGGGTCTTTCTAATTAGGTGCTATGGTAGGGGCCTGCACAACAAACAGCCTGTGGGCTGCTTGTGGGCTGCCAAAGGCTTTAAGCCTGCCAACAAAAAATGTGGGGTTGCCACTGTGTACTCTCCTGTTTGTCATGTGCCCCACACAACCAACCATCTTGAGTCTGTCTCTAGAGTTTCCTATCTATGGCCTGAAGAAGCTTAGCCTATTTTAATTTTGGCCCCTAATAATTGCCAGGTTGTACCAATCTATGTTATGGTATGCTAATTAAAAATAATTCTTACCTCTTCATTAAAGAAGTTCCAGTGGGATAACAAACTGTAGTTCTTCAAGAATCTTTGAGAATTCAAAATGGCTTCTTCTCTTGACTCAGTTCAATTCATTAAGGTTTAATATATTGTCATTTTGTGAAGGTAGATCAACCCAGGGGTGGAAAAGGAGAGTTATCCATGATGTAACATGCTCATGAAACAAGAAGCAGTATGAAATATTTATAAATGCTTATTTTTTGATGGCAGAAAAGTCTGCTTTCCATGACTTCTGGGTATTTATTTTGTGTGACACAACATACATGTTATAATGAAGGTTTCAAACCTCCAGTGGATAATAAGACACAGCAGTTGCAGTTTTCAGATGGAGGGTGAGAAATCTGAAAGCTTGTGGAAGGCATAAATGCATTATTCCAGCTCTGGGAGACACAATAATTCACCCACCCATACACACAAACCACCTTACAATAGCCACGCTAAACAAGAGATTTGTCAGTACTTGCAGGTTATTAGTTATTGAAGACAGGAGTTGCAATTTTCAAATATAGAGGAAAATAATTTGAAAATCTTGCAGAAGACACTAAATGCCTTATCCCAGCTCTGGGACACACACACACACACACACACACACACACACACACAACTAAAGATAGTCAGCAATATTTGTAGGTTATTAGCTTCATCAACTCTCACCTGGACTATTGTTACAGCCCCTAATTGATTTTCCTGCCTCCATCTTCCACATGGCTACCAAATTAATATTCCTAAACTAAAAGTATGACAATATTACCCTACTTCATGAGAAGCTACACTGGCAATTTCCTTTTGTTCTTGGGAAAAACCAGGAACTCCTGTCTTTGGCGTTTGAAGCCAGTAACATTCTGGCTCCAGCCTAGCTTTCCAGTCTGACTACACATTTCTCCTTATCACTCACACTATATAGGAGCCAAACGGGCACACTGATTGTTCTTCATGAAGGGCGGTCCACCTCTCACCATCCTGCCTTTCCCCTACCATCCCCCGCCCCTTGCCCATTCCTGGAACGTTCTCTTCTCATCTTTGCCTCATGAAATCCTGGCTCCCTGCATGGCTCAACTGATGAGCCACTTCCTTCAGGAGGCCTTCCCAGTTTATAGTATCAGAGAGTTAGATGTGGAAGGGACTTCAAAGGACCATCTAATTGAATCACCTCATTTTATAGATGTGGAAACTGAGCCCAGCTGAAGTTAAGTCACTTGTCCAAAGTTACAGAGTATTGTCAGAGGTAGGATTTGAACTAGGTACCCTGACTCCACAGCCAGAAATTTTTTCACTGTATTATGCTACATCCATCCCATTGAGAAATATAACAGTATATTTTATATATGTTGTATTCAATATTAACTTCTTTATTAATATACTGTGTCCTTCCATGTAATGTAAGCCCTTTAAAGGCAGGAGCTATTTTCCTTTTTAAATTATATCTCCAGTGACTACCTAGAATATGGCATGACACATATTATGTGCTTAACAGAATGCTTGCTGATGGGTGTACTTATATTTATTAATTCATGGGAAAATAAATTTTTTGAGTGTGTATATATTCATGACACTCTTTGAGGTGCTTGGGAAAGTATAAAGATAAACCACAGCCCTATCCCTTAGGAAGCTATTGATCTAGGAGAAGAGAAGGTAATAGATATAGACAAATAACTGTAGTCAAAAATAGAACATGAAAGTGCAACAAAAGGGCTCTTACAAAAATTCTGTGAATGTTTGGAGGATAGAGTGATTAATTCCAGCTGGGCGATCAGGCAAGGCTTCATGGAGTGCGTGGTATTTGAGCTGAATCTTAAAGATCACTGAGCAAGAGGGATAAGAAGAATGGTGAGAAAAAAAAAATAACTGTCTTTATGCTGAGATTAGGGGAGAAAAGGCATCGATCAGGAAATGAAAGAAACCACCTGAAGTGGCATGAGGGCAGGGGAGAGGAAAAGCACCATTTCATGCAGCCTGTTTGGATGAGAAGTAATGTGTCTCTGGTTTGTTAGAGGGTGCCTACAGTGAGCAGACTTCCTTTTTGACTAAAGAGGCTGAACAGTTCAGGATGTCATTTCCACTAATCACAGGCAGCTGAGGTTGTTGATTTTTAACTACCGGCGAAGATCTAGCAGGACTTCTTTTGTGAAATATTTAAGTATAGTATACTTATGTTGAAATAGAAAACATGATTTTTTTGCCAAATACAAAAAATGGAAAAAAAACCCTAAACAAACAAAACCTTACCAAACAACACCTCCTCCTCCCAAAACAAATCAAAACAAAACAAAAAATATTTTCTCACACATGTAAGATGTTCTAAACATAGACACATTTACAAGAAGGTAAAAAACCCATCTGGTCTATTGTACTGAAGTCTGTTTCTTATTTTTAATAATAATAACAGATAACATTTATGTAGAGCTTACTTTATAGTGCCAGGCACTGTGCTAAACATTTTACTATCCTTATCTCGTTTGATCCTTACAACAATCCTTCAAGATAGTGCTATTATTATCCCTGTGGAAAAGGAAACTGAGGCAAACAGAGTTTGAGTGACTTGCTCAGGGTCACACAGCTGGTTAAGTGTGCATATATACAAATTATGTGTGTGTGTGTGTGTATATATATATATATATATACATATATATATATAAAACACATAGAAGTATATGCATATATATGTAATTAAGAATGTGTGGAGTTGAGACAGCTGGGTGGTTCAGCTTACACAGTGCTGGGCTTGGAGTCAAGAAGACCTGATTTCAGGTTGGGTCTCAGTGTAAAACTGTGAAATGAAGATCATATTATTACTTCCCTCCCAGGGTTGTGAGGATCTAATGCAGTATTTGCAAAACACTTAGCTCAGTGCTTGCTACATAGATGTTAAATATTATGATCATTATTATTAGTTGTGAAAGGAACACTAGAACTGAAGAGGATATGTGTACAAATTCCTCCGTTTGTGACTTTGGACAAATAATTTAGCTTCTCTAAGTCTCAGTTTTGTCTTTAGTAAAATGAGACAGTTGAACAAGGTAATTTCTAAGGTTCCTTCCAACACTTTATACTGTTTCTTCTGAGTAATGAACTTTCTGAAGAGGTATAAATGGATTTTATCTGTTGAAGCCAGAAAAACAGAACATTCTAGGTTGTCTTATAAGCCAAACTAGGATTTGTTTGGATCAAGCAATCATATCATGCTTAGATATTAGATTTATGGTGTATTGATGTAGAATAAACAGAGTCCCTCTCAGCTGAGTGTATCTGTGCAAACCAACAGCTTGTGTGGCTCAACCACGAAGTTACTCAGTTTTAGGGTAATGTTTTCAGACACAAAACTTTCTTTTGCTTCCTCTTTTTTTCTGGGAGGAGAGAGGGAAAGTAAAATTCTAGCTAGTCTTTTTTGAGACATAATTTACTAATGCTTGAACCAGTTACCCTTTCATTTTTTTGTAAACTGGACTGTACTTTCTTGGCAATGAGGTGGCACAATGGACAGAGCACTGGACCTGGAATCAGGAAGACTTGAGTTCAAATACCACATCATCCACTTACTAGCTGTGTGCCGAGTCACCTAGTCTCTGCCTCACTTTCCTCAACTGCACTAATACACCCACCTCCCACCTTCACCTTGTTGTGGAGATAAAATATTTGTAATATTTATAAAGCGCTTAACAAAGTGTCTGGCATGTACTAACTGCATATTAAGTGTTCATTTCCTTTGCTTGCTGATCTGGTCAATGCAATTCAATGCATACTCAGTCCTGCTTCTTGTTCCAGTGTTCTCTGGGGTCGTTGTTGTATCAGTTATAGTTTAAAGCTTTTTCTGAGTGAGACTTTCCCCTCCCTGCATATAATTACTGAAAGACTTGAGTAAAAAACACGTTTCCCTTCAAACTGGAATAGCAAATAAAGCTATCAAATCTTTAGGACTTTCTGTTTCCATTTTAACTCAGGAAGTATTCTGTTTTCATTGACTCTCTCTTTAGATCTCCCCAATTGTGTATTCTTTGGATTTAGCACTGATCTTTAGCTAGGGCTTAATAATATCAAGAGTTCCTTGCATCTGTGAGCTACTGCTTAGATGGTGAGCCTTCTTGGGCATGTTCTTCAGAATGAACCATGCTAGACAGGCCAAATTTGTCAAAGGGCTTTAGACAGGCTTCTCTTTTTGGGTGCACAGTTTTTAGCCTAAAAAGAATGGATCAATTTAGCTGTCAGAATGAAAGCTAAGTAACCAATTGCCCATGCAAATTAGTCAATTGTGGAAGCACTTCAAAATTGCTCACATGAAAAGGAAGTCTGCCCTTTGAAAAACTGGCACATGAGGCTGAAGCAAGAAAGTGCTAACTGTCCAGGGACCTTCTCTGTCCTTAGCATCAGGGAACTGTTCAGTGAGAGCAGCTTTTGCTTGGTTTGGGATACTTGTTAATTTTTAGGCAAGAATCATTTCTTTTTGAAATGTTTCCTAGGTCTTGTACCTCTCACCAATTTAGAAAATATTTAATTGTCTCCTGCAATAATAATCCAACAGGAAGTTGTTTTCGTCTATCTCTATTCATAGTATTGAGGTAATAAATCAGTTTCAGGAGCAGCAATTAGTAATAGCTTTAAATACTTACCATGCTACCACGATACAAAGAATCAGTGTAAAGCCCTTTGGTTTTTTCCCTCTCAAATTGTTACACTCAGAGCTAATAAAAGCTTTGAGAAACAAAATCCCTAATTTCCTCTTTCATTTTTCTCTAACTCTGAGCTTCATTTAACATCTCCAAAGTGTCACCTGTCACAATGACTTCTTATTAAACACAGGGGTTAAAGTACTCCCCCTGGTTTTCCAGACTAATGAAGGACAGTAATTTCTACTTTTTATTCATTTCAGGATAATTTTCAAAAGACCTGCCCTTCTGTTGTGTGAGATGGGACACCAAGTATTTAACTTTTAACAGATCCTTCACTGAAATTGTATTTAGAAGCCCCTCAAATTATCCATCAGACTCCTCACCCTTTTTTTTTTTTGTAGTTGAATCATTTATTGGCAGACTCATAGGAATAGGTCCCCCCAAAAGGTATCCTGAGGACTACTCATCCTTTATATGAAAAAAGGAAAAAAAATGAATTCTTAGTTAATGTAAGTATATAAGAATTCTCTGTCATGTGTTCTCAGTTCTTTTCCAAGAATATCTATCTAATGGTTTATTGATCTGTTACCTCTCCAAAGGCATAATGGTAAATATTCAGTGAGACCCTTTATAGGAAGGTGTTAATATAAAGCATTATTATTCATTTATTCAACAAACATCCATCAAAGTGAGAGTAAATATAGCCCATTGTACACTATTTTTGAAGATCTGAATTATAAATCATATCTCTGTTGTGCTATAAGTTTTATAAAATACTTACCTTATGGTAACACTTTGATTTAGGTAATGATATTAACGATACCTGACATTTATATAGTATTCTAAAGTTTGAAAAACATTTTCTATTTGTAGTGGCAAGATGTGATTACTACCTTCCCCCCTTATGTTGATGTAATCGCACAAAGAAATAAGCAGATAATGAGTGTGAGGCATTAATATGCTAGTAAAATACAAAGTCATGTGCCTCTTTATCCCTTTACCAAATATGACAGAGTTATCTAATTGAATTGCATTAGCAGCTGTCCATTGGATGGATAAAATTTGGCCACACCCCCTGGAGGTCTTCAAAACAAAACAGAATGAACATGCCAAGCCTTAGAGAGTTGGACAAATTGAGAGTTCAAGGCTCAGTTGAGATGCATTGGGAGCAGAGACACACATACAGAGACTCAGGTACGGAGAAGGGCAGCATTCCAAGAAGAAAGCAAATTTAGGGAGTTTGACTTCTGGAAATAGAAAAGGAAATTATAGATTGAAGAAAGAGTAGACAACTGGTAATTGAACTGTGTAGAAGAGCAGACTCAGGGAGCCCAGCAAAACAACTTTGCCAGCAAAGACACCACCAAGAGGGAGGTGAAGCTTGAGGACTGCAAGAGGTAAGAAAAGACATCAGGTCCCTCCAGTACTGGAGACACAAGTTGTCTTGACCACTTGAGCTCCTTATTTTTTGACCTCACCACTAATGCATGTTGTTTCTGCTCTTCCTCTGACACTGTGTATTTGTGGGAGAGTATTGCTCCAAATTTATTAGGGGGAAGGGAATATTCTATAGCTACTTTTCTTACTATACCATCTTTGTAAATGGGTTTAATTTTAGCTAATTGTGTCTATTGGCTAATTCTTAAGCGTAATCTCCCTGAAGGGGGTCCACAAGCTTTAATTTTAGGAGAGTAGAACCATAGAGCAACCTAGAACCCTTGAGAGAAACTTCCTCCAGGGGACCCAACCTGTCTGTCAAAGTTTTAAGGAATAGCTCCTGAGGAGGTTTTTACAAACTTAATCTTAAGTTGTTAACAAAGGAGTTAATGGATTCAGAAGGCTGAAGGTCTTGTCGGTGATCGTACAACTAGTAAATATTAGGACTGGACCAAACTCAGGTCGTCTGACTCCAAATTCAATACTCCATTGTCTCATGGGTTTTATAGTCAGTTAAAGCAGGGGTAGGGAACTTGCAGGCTGAAGGCCACATGTGACCTTCTAGGTCCTCAAGGGCAGCCCTTTGACTGAATCCAAACTTCACAGAACAAACCTGCTTAATAAAAGGATTTGTTCTTTAAACCTTGGACTCAGTGAAAAAGCAGCACCCAAGGACCTAGAGGGCTACATATGACCTCAAGGCTGCAGATTCCTTACTCCTGATTCAAAGGAATTCATAGAAATAAAATAATATCTAAACTAATGAGAATGGCTCTGGAAGGGGTAGCCCCAATGAATAAACTCTTAGAGGGTAGAGACTGAATCCTACACTTCTCTGAATCCTGAATAATAACATACTACATGCAATAGCTGCCCAACTTTGTTTGTTGATTGGAGGAAATGCCAGATGCTGTACTAACCTTATAGTTACTTTTCTAATAGGCACTGTATCATACATGTAATTTTGTAATAGTACCTTTTGTACTATTATTGTAACTACAGGTTAAATATTGTGAAGGCTGGATGAGCAGCAATTAATTTTCCAAGTTAAATTCTTTATTACCTTTGGAAAAAAATCTGAAGGAAGAGAAGAAAGAGTGCAGTAGCAAAACAAAACAAAACATGATTTGAAGTCAGAAGTTCACATTCCAGTGCTGCAACTCATGGACTGATTGAGTATTTATAAGAACTCTAGCACATGCTATTTCATCCTCAGGAGCTGCAGCTTGGCAGAAGGACACCCCATCCTTCACTCCACTCCTCTTCCAGATTGGGAAAATTGCCACAGTCTGTAAAACTGAAGGTAGATGGAAACCAGTTAAGAAATCTTATCCTAGTTCCTAACTAGTTCTTCTACCACCTTGATAATCAAACAAAATTTAAGCATCTTAAGGAAGTAATAAAACAAGCTCAGACTTTCTCACTGTGCCATGCTCAGAGAACTAATTTCTTAAAATGAGCTCATTTTTTTCACTTGCAATCTGACTGTCTTTTATACAGACTAGATGTAGACCCTTGTTTAAATATTTGGGCAGCATTAAAATGAACAAACTGGCTAAGCCAGCATGTGGAACAAAGTGACATACTCATAAAAATTGGCATTGCTGTTAAACAGCACGCTTTCTGAATGGCATTTTGTTTGGGCACTACGATTTCAGCTGGACCATTACGGGAGTCTGCTCCATATTACAAGACTCTTTCATCCCAACCTCGAGCTATTTATACATTGTTTTGTTTAACCCTTAGAATTTATTTTTTTTGTGGCCTGCTAAACAACATATAATTTTCTATGCCTCCATCACAAAAGCTAGACAGTAACACTGGGTTTAAGGATGGTTTGTATTGTTAGGCAAGGGATGTCAGCCCCTGGAATCTACAGGATTACTTCTTTCCTTATTTTGCAGACATGAATTTGTTTATTTCTATGTTTTCACTTATCTGAGCTTTCTTAGATACTTGAAGTACTTTTGTAGGCATTCCTCTGAATCCACAGAATTGTCTACTTCTTTCCCTTTGTTTCCCTGCTTCAAAGACTTGCTTGGATCTGAATGACCTGGCTGGTACAAGTCTCTCCTTGTTTTTTTTTCTTCCTACTCTGGATCATTTCCCCCTCTTATTTCTTTCCTCTATTTCTCTTTTCTCTTCCTTCTCTTCTTTGATTTTTGTTATTCTAATTCCTTACATTCTTTTTGCCTTAACTCTTTTTTCCCCTAGTAATTTAGAAGATGTTAAAAACAAGTTCTTATATTCCATAACAGATGAAAGCATGAATTTTTTAAGTTATATTCATCCTATAGTAGAAGTGAATGAAAGTAATATATTTGAATAATTAATGATCAATAAATAATAATTAATGTTTTTTAAACCTTAGACATACCTATTTGGAGGAGGTGATGACTTAACCATAGGTGAGCAAACAAAGTTTAAGAGCTCATCAAATTAGAGAATATATAGAAGAGAAAGGCATAGGCAGATATTTATAACTAGAACATAATCCCCTTTTTCCTAGACTTCTCTCCTCTCTGTGTGTTAAGTATCCAATAAATAAAACTGCCCTCCTCACTGTAATGTTTCTGGTCTTGGTAACTTCTGGTCCTAAATGCAAATCATTTCAATAATTTCTTAGTCCATATTGATGTTTGTGCTATATTGAACATGTCTTTGTGCCCTGAGGATCTGTTGCTGACATCGGTAGTTTTCTCTTAAAGTCTGTCTTAGAATAAGTACCCTCCCTGTGCTACTTTTTAATCCATAAATATCTAGATATGGTTGTTGTGTGACCTAAGCAATAAACAAATTGAAAATATTTTACAAGATGCTATTGAAAATGTTGGGAAATGTGGTATCATAACGAAAAGATTTGAAGAGAATAAAAAGATATCTCTTCTGTAAATTATCAGAGAATTCTATCTCAGGTTACAGTGAATATAGACTACCTGTCCACAGAGTATGGCCATTTTACAAAGCAGCTATGCATAACGATGACACTGTAATTATTAAAAATAACCATTTACTTAACAATAAGGCAAAAGAAAGCTTATAGATGGTCAACGAGGTGTTACAGTTGATAGATAACTTTGGGGTCAGGAAGACTCATGTTTTTAAATTCAGATTCAGCCTTAGACACTTACTAGCTACATGACCTTGGGTAAATCACTTAACCATGTTTGCCTCAGTTTCCTCATCTATAAAATGAACTGGAGAAGGAAATGGCAAACTGCTCCAGTATCTTTGCCAAGAAAACCCCAAATGAGGTAATGAAGAGTGAGACACAACTGAAAAATGACTGAACAGCAATAAATAGTAATATAGTTAATCATGTATTAAGGCAAATACGTAAATAATAAAATATAGCAGTTTACATAGGAATCTGGGCCATACTCTGCCATCCGTGCACTCAGTATCTTGAGGGTACGCAGGGCACACACAAAGAAGCCTGGCAAGGAAACAAATGAGGGAGGAAAAACTCAATGATTAGGGGCAGCTCCCAACTCTGAACTACAGTCTTTGATGTTATAGGTCTATTTAGGAACATGTACAATATATGAAACTGATTCAATGCTGACTTTTTGTCTGTTGGTTTTCTGTGCTCATGAGTTGGACAAATCTGATTTTCTCTATCCAAATGTAGCTTTTACACTTTTCCTTAGCAGAAGATAACCTTAAAAAAGCATTTAGAAAGTGTTACCTCCTAATGTGAAAACTAGCTCCCTTTAAACCAGAGCGGTGCTCATCATATTGGCTCTCTCTTGACTTTACAGGCCAAAACCAGAGTTATTCAGAAGCCATGATGCCCATTCAGAAACCTCTGTCAAGTTTCTCTCCTCTTAGTGAATTAAACGAGAGCCTCTTCATTTTGTGGCTTACTTTACACCAAAAAAGTAACAGTTCTCCAAATTTTTCCTTTGAAATTGATAGTCCCTTTTAAAGAAAAATCGAAACAGTCTCCATATGTTGATATGATTGATCATTTTTATGTTCAACCTATTTTAGTTATAAAAGTTACATTAAAATGAACCATTATCTCCTTTAGCTATAAAATCTTCAGTCAGCTCCACCAACCCATTTGCTATTATGAAAGTCTTTCATTATGTAACAGGAGTTCTGCTCCTGTAAGCCAGCAAGCTTGTTCCTATGCAAGTTAGCAATCATGCTGTCATTTATAATGTGATTGGAGTTTTTGTTTTATTATAGTTATATTTCTGTCCAAAAGTGCTCAGGTGTTATCTAAAAGTTGTTTCTTCTTTTGTAACTATTAGTAGTTTTTATTCAAAGTTCTCTTCTTTTAGGCATCAAACTGCTCATCTCTAATAGCAACGATATCTTACATCCTTTGTCAGTTGATATAATTCTTTTCTTTCATGTACAGATACTTTTTCTTTCCCTTCCACCACTAAACTCTGTGTGATCTGAGGAGTATCTGGAAAGGATAGGGTGCTCAAGCATGTGGAACATTCTACTGGGAGAAGTAGCAGGTACCGAAATAAATATATACAAAATAAATGGGGAGAGCCACTGGAAGATAATGGAATTAGGAAAGGCCTCATGTGGAAGGTGCCACTTGAGTTTTGAGGGAACCTGGGGATACTGAGGATACGAAGATGGAATGCATTTTACAGATGAGAAAACTGAGGACCGGAGATTAAAAGGTGGTTTGCTGAAAGTCACATAACTAAACAGTGGAGCCAAGATTCAGACTTCTTTCCTAGGACTATAAAATCCCCCCCTCACTATAAGCACCCATTTTCCCCAACATCAGCCTCTCTAGTTTATGGTTTTCTCACTTTACATCTAGAATAGGATCACAGATCTGGGGCTTGAATGGGACTTGAGAGGCCATCTAGTCCAACTTCCTTATTTTACGGATAAGAAAAGTGAGGCATAGAGAGGCTAAGAGACATTCCTAAGATCATACAGGTAGCATATGACAGAGGTATGATATAACCTAAGTTCCCTGTCTCCAGAATAAGTACTCTTTACATTGTACTGTAACATTTAGGTATTTGCTAGAATAACGTCCTAGAGAATGATTATATCTTCCTCGAGCCACACTGTATACCCTACCAGAATAGTTTTACTCAAAAAATTTTTTTCCTCATGGTATTACTTTACATAAATATCTCCAGGGCTTCTCCATTGCCCGTAGGAGAAAATTCAAACTCCTTAACTTAGCATTCAAATTCTTCTACTCTATGAGCTCACCCTACAATTTCCTTTCTGTTGTTGTTATTTTTGATGTTTTATTGAAACTTTGTATCTTTTATTTCTAGTTACCCTCTTCTTGCCCTCATAGTCTTTTCTTACGATGAAAACCATCAAGCCAAACAAAGGGATGCAACATTTTCAACTATAGTTTCACATCCCTCTAGTGAGAGGAATGAGGTATCATCACCAACAGTTCTTTGGAACATAGGTCAGACATTGCATATAATTACAATTCTGATACCCTTTAGTGTCACTTTCATCAAATAAATTATTCTCTGGCTTCTTTCTTTGATCAGCATCATTTTGTATTAGTTTTCTTTTTTCCCTAATTCCTCATGTTCACCATTACGTATGGCACAGTAATATTTTATTACGTTTACATCCTTTAGGAAGAACTAATATACAACCTAGTAACCAATGTAGCTGTGATACTGACATCTTAGTACAGTCTTCCTTTCTGTTAACTGTCTGTTGTAACTAAACTCATTTCCTCATTCTGTTGATGCCTTCGAAGTCCATCTGAAATAGTAATTTCTTCATAAAGCCTTGCTTGATCTGGAAATGACGATCTTTTCTGCTCCAGGGTTTATAATCTATACAACTCGTTTGATTCAGTCTTTTTCTGTTGTATATCTTCTGACTTTCCAATTAGATTGTAAGTTTCTGTTGGGAAAGCTCTCCATCTTTTAGTTTCTCAGATTATTGATGGTGGCATATCATACTCCCTTTCTTACAGCAGTGACTTAATGATTATTTGTTAATACATGAGTTGACGTCTAGTGTTAAAGAGCCATTCTTTTCCATAAAACTTCTGAGAGTTTGGAAATCTTTGACATGATTGGTTCCCTTCCACCTAAGACTTTGTTAGAAGCATGGATTTGGACTGGAGATTTTTTTCTTAAAACCATGACTGAGTTCCTCTGTTTACTGGCCTATGCATATGAAACTGTTTTATGTTGTTTTGAGGAAGATTTTATGGCAAGATGCCATATTTTTGAATGTGACAGGGATGACTTAGATAACTTTTAAGTTCCATTTTAGCTTCATTGACCATGAATTATTTTGTTTTGCTTTATACAGATTTGATTTAAAAGAAGTAATTTAAATGAGAAGCAACATGATATAGGAAGTTCTTTGGATTTGGAATTAGGGAACCTAAGTTTTAATCTTGGTTTCATTATTTATTTCCTGGGTGAACCTAGACAAGTCATTTACTTTTTTAGGGCTCAATTTCCATATCTGTCCAATTCCAGCTGTAAGTTCCACGATCTTATGGTAGTTATAAAGAGGAACTCTGTGGTCCAAGGGCCCCTGAGCTGTGGAGTCAATGGCTTGAATCTAGTCTTGACATCTGATCCAATATGATCATTTTCTCTTTTGCCTCATAACCTTTACTCAAAGATCACTCTAAGAAATGTTGATTCTTTTGCTCAGTTCTAGCTTTCTACAGATGTAGATAACTAGGTTCCCAGGTCCAGAAGAAATACTTAAGGTAACAAATGTGTTTAGGACAACTTTTACAAATAACACTGAAGATATTAAAAACTTATAGGACCACATAGAGAAAAAGCACATAAGACACTTATAGGACTCACAGACATCCATAAACAGATACAGAAAAAGAATAAAGCACTCACAAATGATTATTTTAGAAGGAATTGAACTGTGGGTTGTCATTGGGACAGTGGTTCAAAATCCTTAGCTCTCGCACAGGATTCTGTTCATTTAGTTTCTTCTAATCTTAAAACGACTCCTTTCTTTGGACTCTTCCAGGAGAGCATACACACATTTTGGAGCTGTGAAATTGGGAATTCTTTTCTTTCTTTTTCCCACATGCTAATGTAAACAGGTTGACTTTAATGAGTTCCTTAAAGCTTCTCTTTCCTGTTTATCTTTTTATGTTTCTCTTAATTTGTGTATTTAAAAGTCAGATTTTCTATTCATCTCTGGTCTTTTCAACAAGAATGCTTGGAAGTCCTCTATTTCACTGAAATTTCATTTTTCCCCTGAAGTATTATACTCAGTTTTGCTAGGTGGTGATTCTTGGTTGTGATTTTAGCTCCTTTGACCTCTGGAATGTCATATTCCACTTCCTTCAATCCCTTTGTGTAAAAGCTGCTAAATCCTATGTTATCCTGATTGTATTTCCACAGTACTTGAATTTTTTTTTCTGACTGCTTGTAATATTTTCTCCTTGAACTGAGAACTCTGGAATTTGGCTATAATATTCTGAAGAGTTTTCCTTTTGGGATCTCTTTCAGGAGGTGATCAGTGAATTCTTTCCATTTCTATTTTACCCTCTGGTTCTAGAATATCAGGGCAGTTTTCCTTGATAATTTCTTGGAAGATGATGTCTAGGCTCTTTTTGTGATCATAGTTTTCAGGTAGACCAATAATTTTTAAATTATCTCTCCTGGACCTATTGTCCAGGTCAGTTGTTTTTCTTTTCTTTTCTTTTTTTAATATTCTTTTTAAAAATGTTTATTTATTAATTTTTAGTTTCCAACATTCATTACCACAAAATTTTGAGTTCCAAATCTTCTTCTATCTCTCCCCTACCCCCACCCCGTAACACCTTGCATTTTGATTACGCCTTCTCTCAATGTGTCCTCCCTTCTATCACCCCCCCCCCCCCTTTCCCTTTTCCTCTTCTTCTCTCTTTTCTTGTAGGGCAAGATAGATTTCTATATCCCATTACCTGTATTTCTTATTTCCCAGTTGCATGCAAAAACAATTCTCAACATTCATTTATAATACTTTGAATTCCCACTTCTCTCCCTTTCTTTCTCTCCACCCATCCCTACTGAGAAGGCAAGCAGCAATTCAATATAGGCTGTATATGTGTAGTTTTGCAAAAGACTTCCATAATAGTCATGTTGTGTAAGACTAACTGTATTTCCCTTCATCCTATCCTGCCCCCCCATTGCTCCTATTCTCACTTTTGACTTTGTCCCTCCCCAGAAGTGTTTACTTCTGGTTACTCCCTTCTCCTAGTTGCCCTCCCTTCTATCATGCCCCTCACCCCACTTGTCCCCTTCTCCCCTACACTTCTGTAATGCAAGATATACATTTGTATAAAACTGAGTGAGCCTGTCATTCTCTCCTTAGCCAAATGTGAAGAGAGTAAGCTTCCCTTTTTCCTCCCACCTCCTCCTTTCTTTTGTCAGCTGAAAAAGCATTTTTCTTGTCTCCTTTATGAGTGATAATTTGCCCCATTCCTTTCTCCCTTTCTCCTCCCAATATATTCCTCTGTCACCTCTCAATTTTATTTTTTTAGGTATTATCCCTTCTTATTCAACTCACCCTGTGTTCTCTGTGTGTGTGTGTATGTGTGTGTGTGTGTATGTGTGTGTGTGTGTCTGTGTGTGTGTGTGTGTGTGTCTGTGTGTGTATAATCCCTCCAACTACCCAAATACTGAGAAAATATTATCTTTCCATGTAGGAATGTAAACAGTTCAACTTTAGAAAGTCCTGTATGATTTCTCTTTCCCATTGACCTTTTCATGCTTCTCTTGATTATTGTGGTTGAAAGTCAGATTTTCTATTAAGTTCTGATCTTTTCATCAAGAATGCTTGCAAGTCCTCTATTTCATTGAATGACCATTTTTTCCCCTGAAGTATTATACTCAGTTTTGCTGGGGAGGTGATTCTTGGTTTTAATCCTAGTTCCTTTGAATTCTAGAATATCATATTCCAAGCCTTTCAATCCCTTAATGTAGAAGAAGCTGCCAGATTCTGTGTTATCCTGATTGTATTTCCACAATACTTGAATTGTTTGTTTCTAGCTGCTTGCAATATTTTCTCCTTGACCTGGGAATGCTTGAATTTGGCTACAAAATTCCTAGCAGTTTCTCTTTTCAGATCTCTTTCAGGAGGTGATCTGTGGATTCTTTAAATATTTATTTTGCCCTCTGGTTCTAGACTATCAGAGCAGTTTTCCTTGATAATTTCATGAAAGATGATATCTGGGCTCCTTTTTGATCTTGGCTTTCAGGTTGTCCCATAATTAAATTGTCTCTCCTGGATTTATTTTCCAAGTCAGTTGTTTTTCCAATGAGATATTTCACATTATTTTCTATTTTTTTATTCTTTTGGTTTTGTTTTAAAATTTCTTGGTTTCTCATAAAGTCATTAGCTTCCATCTGCTCCATTCTAATTTTTAAAGAACTATTTTCTTCAGTGAGCTTTTGAACCTCCTTTTTCATTTGGCTAATTCTATTTTTTAAAGCATTCTTCTCTTCATTGGCTTTTTGGACCTCTTTTGCCAATTAGGTTAGCCTATTTTTAAGGTGTTATTTTCTTCTGCATTTTTTGGGTCACTTCAGCAAGCTGTTGACTTACTTTTCATGATTTTCTTGCACCACTCTCATTTCTCTTCCCAATTTTTCCTCCCTCTCTCTTACTTGATTTTCAAAATCCTTTTTGAGTTCTTCCATGACCTGAGACCATTGCATATTTATTTTTGAAGGTTTTAGATGTAGAAGCCTTGACTTTTATGTCATCCTCTGATGGTATGCTTTGTTCTTCCTCATCTGAAAGGGTGGAAGAAAATACCTTTTTACCAAAAAAGTAACCTTCTATAGTCTCACTTTTCCCCCCTTTTTGGGCATTTTCCCAGCTAGTTATTTGACTTTTGAGTCCTTCATCAAATGGAAGGTATATTCTAGGGACCTGTGAGTTCTCAGTTGCTCCTAGGTGGCACAATCAAGGGAGAGGAGTGTACTCCTCTCCTGGCCTGTACTGTGGTCTGAGAGAAACCACAAGCCCAGGATCTGTGAGTAGAATTCTTTCTCCAGACCCTCTACCAGCTCTACCACTCCAGTGCTTCTCCTCACCCCAGGACTGCCACTCACGACTAAGACCTAGAGCAGCTACTTGATTCCCCCAGAGTATTTAGATCAGGGATTCCCAAAGTGCAGGCTGCTGCTACAGTGACTGCTGCCACCCTGGGGCCAGACCACACACCCCTCTCACCCAGGTTAAAGAGCTTTCTCACTGACCTTTGAAGTTTTATTTGGCATTTGTGGGTTGACAAATCTGGGAACTGCAACTACTGCTATCCATGATTCTATGCCTTGAAGCCTGCTCCAGTCCTGTCTGTGCTGTGTGACATGGCCAAGGCTGGACTGCACTCCACTCTGAGCCTGGTGTGATAGATCTTTACTGTTGGACTTCAGGCTGTCTTGGGTTGGAAATCTCTTTCACTCTGTCATTTTGTGGCTTCTGCTGCTCTAGAATTTGTTTAGAGTCATTTTTCACAGGTATTGTATGGGCTATAGGAGGAGAGCTACAACAGGTCCCTCTTTCTACTCCATCCTCTTGGCTCTGCCCTGGGAATTCTTTTCTTATTGAAACTTGACATACTTTTTATTATAGGGAGCTAATCATATAGTGTGGGGGAAGTGGTTGCACACCTAGTAGCCCTAAAATGTATTTCCCTTCTCTCAAAAAACAAATCATAGGAATCACTACCTGTCTTGGAGGGATTAATTTTAACCCTAGAGGAATAATTAGTTATGTAACTGAATTTGACCAGTGATCCAATGACATCCCCTCTTCAAATTCCTTCTAAGTGAAATTTCTAGATTACTTTTTCTGTTTATTAATACTTTTGAGCCCTTTGAGTTCATTTTCCACCTATAAATGTTCATTTTTAGTGGGTAGGTGATGGTGAAATAAAATTTGTCCTCTGTGTTGCATGAATATGTCACCTGGAACGTTTCTACTTGAACACAGGATCCTGTTACAATTGTGAAAACAAAGTCATAAACCATACTTGGATAGTTCTAGAGTAGAAAAGCAAATGAAACATGTAATGAGCATTATTATGTGCCAGGTACTGTGCTAAGTATTTTTTTTTTTTTACAAAATCATCTCTTTGAAGTGAGAGCATATGAGCCAAAGAGAGATCTACTGAGTGTTTCGTGTGAGCCCAGAGTCTTGAGTTTTGTGTGCATGTGTATGTATGTATGTGTGTGATTGGCATGTAGTAATCATTTGGGCCAGGTATTACAAACACCAAAAAAAATGCCATTTGCTGGAAGACCAAACTTTCTGAATGGTATTGTATAGTATAGACCCTAAATGTGTAAAGAGTTAAGAAGAGACAATCATTGAGAGCTGAAGATACCAGGGAAGCTTTTTAAAGGGAGATATGTGGCTAATTTGACTAGGCAAAGAAGATGCCATGGGAAGCAGTGCTCTTTGTACATGAAAATGTTGAAGACATCAATTCATGTTCATTTTTGGAGAGCAAAGATTGTTTAGGGGAAAGATTACATGTATTCAAATCCCAATTCTGATGCTAATGGCCCTAGGATACTAGGCAAATCACTTAATCTTCCTGTACCTCAATTTCTGACTGGAAAATGAGTGGGTTATACTAGCTGACCATTAAGACACTTTCCAATTCTATATCTTACCATCTTATAATAAAGAGATTATTACTCATACTGTCTGCTGCCACATGTAAGGTAGACATTTTTGATGCAGGGAACACCAAAAATTGGTATTTTTGTCTACACCTTATATATTGATGGCTTATACCCAGGAATAGTTCATTTATTATATATATTTAGTAATCTTGAGTTGAGAATGTCATATTCATATTCTCTCTGTCTCCCTCCTTCCCTCCATCTCTCCTTTACTTTTTCCCTCCTCTTCCTCCCTCTTTCCTCTTCCCTCACTTTCTCCCTCTTCTTTCTCCCTACCCTCTCCTTAATGATTTCTATTTGCATAGTTTCTTTTCCAAAGAATAACACAAAGTTTGAAAATTGCATCTGGGATCTAGTACTAATTGGAAGATATTATAGAGTATGAATTTGCACCTGCACTATATTGGGAACCTTGGAGAGCACTGTGGATTGATATAGTTCTTTTTAGTAGGTATCATATGCATATTTTGGAGGCATGTGACCCTATGGAGAAGATTCTTTCCCATTGTAACAATCTAGCCAACATCCAAACAGTGGGGATACAAAAGCTGACTTTTAGCAGATGGGAAACTTTGGTTGCCTTTCTTGACTATATAATTCTGTTAATTTTAGTTAGGCAAATGCTATTCTTTTCAACATCAAAATAGAAAATATAAAAGTTATCTTAGAGTTTGTAGGTCCCAGGGTCAAAATTTTCAGCAGTTTCTTTTTCTTCCTTCCTTCTTTTATGATTCCCAATTCAAATATAAGTTATATAAGACTGAGGAACAATGAGGAGTAGGAAGGCAATATGCTTTAAGTATTATCACAGTGAAAAGAAAGAATAAGAATAATCTTGGGCTTAAAGCTCATAGGAATAGTAAAAGAAGAAGAAGACAAGAAAGGGAAGAAGTCTCTGAAGAGAATATTGTCAAGTTTATGGTCTTGGACAAGCTCATTTAGCAATAAAACATAATGTATGGTCGGTTCTTGAAATTCTAATCTGATTACTTCTAGGGAGAGCTGGCATTGAGTAGTGTAGTGTCTACAGAATTCCAGGAGAGACTATTCATTAATTTTATACCTTCAATTTAATGAGGTGATTTATGATAACTTTGCTGGCTTTTGGTAAAAATAAGATATTTTATATCTACCATCTATTGATTCTTTAATTCTTCAATGAAAGAATTCTCAAATTTCTGACAAGGTTTTGGTTTACCTATATTGTACATGTTACATTTTGTTTCTAATTCTTCTGTCTCACAGGGATCTATAACTGATTATTTTAGAACAAATGACATCAGTCACAAATGCTGTCCTTGACTTATAGTTTGTTTTAAAGAATTTTTTTAAAAAGCTGGTTTGGAATGAGGACCCTTTTGATGATTTAGGGGAGTCTAATATTTTGAAAATATTTTAGAAAATTCTCTTTGTGTGAAACAGAAAATACTACGTCATATTATGTTAAATTAATTGAATTTCCTTGGCTTTAAGTAGGTTGGTGATCTCAAGTTTATTTAGAAAGTATAAGTAAATAGGTGTTTTAATTTTGCTTTATGGGAGGTTTCCTTGAGTGGCTACTGAAATTACATTGTTTCTAGATAATGATATAATGATATATTGAAAGCACTATTGGTATTTCTTTGCTTTGTAAACCCCAGACCTTGTAAGTAGAGTACAAACCCTACCTAATCTGTAGTTTTGCTTTAAAAATGATTTTAGGCAAAAACGTAGTTTCACAGAAAAAGGATTACCAATTGGAGATCAATTAGCATGCTATGTCTTTGTAACACATTAAGGGTGGGATGTGCTTATGTATTTATAATATTATTGAGTCTACTTACATACTGAAAGTAATCAAGTTTTTTTTATTAATGGAGAATCTTTATCAAATTAATCATTATGGTAGTCAGTTCTCATTTTTAAAAAATTCTTCGGACATTGACAGATAAGGGAGATTATTTGAAAATGAACGGATGAGGGAATATAACCTGGAACTATTTTTTATAAGCGCCTATTAGAATTGCCTTTACCCTACAAACCAAGGGCAAAAAAGAAATACTGGGGGGGCGGAGCCAAGATGGCGGAGTGAAAGCAACGACTCACCTAAGCTCCTGGAAAAACTCCTCTGGATATATCTGTGGGGAGAGTCTGACCAGACTTTGGAGGTGTAAAATCCAGTGGGTGACGGACTTTGACGGATTCGGAGCCCAGGCTGGACCGGAGGGTCCACGGGAGGGATCTGTTCCGCGGGGGTAAGACCCCGGTGCACAGTGCAGCGCGGTCAGCGGGGCAGGGCGGAGGGGACCAGAGGAGCCTGAGAGTGGCGGGCGAGACCAGCGGAGCAGGAGATAAGCCAGGCCGAGCCGGTGAGAGCCGCTGAGTGCCAGACATCAGCGCAGCAGTCCTTGAAATCTTCAGCCTGAAGACGGACTTCGGTGGGTCACTACTTGAACTTCCAGGAACTGGGATGGCAGAGTGATCAGTAAGTGCTCTCTCCTCCCCCCGATGACCCTGAGGGAACCATAAAATTCTTCCCCAGATTAATCCTGGATCAGCAGGAACAGCAGAAGGGGGCGGGTGGTCTCATAACACCAGAGGCTGGAAAAGTGGCAAAGGGGGATTCTTCCTACTGTGGTGGAGGCGATCTGGAGGGACAGATGACCCAGAGCAGAGAAAATTCGCACTGAGACCCAGGCAAGCCTCAGAGCCGGGAGACGAGCCCCAGGAGGGGCGGGAACACGCGTTAGCTTCTGGGCGTGCCCCAGCCCTCCAGGGGAAAAGGGAAGACAATAGGGAAGCTGGGATTACCATCCCCTGACCTTGCCTTTGCCTCAAGTCAGCTGAGGAGATAGCCTGAGACCAGACCACACCTCCCACACACCTAACAAGCTAACCCCAGGGTTGATCGGGGAAACAAAAAACAAAAGCCTGCTTTTAGCCTAGACACACATCAGCTCAACTTAAAGATCTGTACCTTCTGACTGAAAGAACCAAAAGCTACAACACTCAGCCAACATCATGAATCGGAAAAAGCAGACGAAAAGTGAAAAAACCATAGAATCTTTCTATGGGGATAAGGACCAAAACACAAACACCAAAGAGGTTAGAGCTGAGACTGTACTTCCATCTGAAACCTCAGATGGGACTATGAATTTCTCGCAAGCACAACTAGATTACCTGGAACGTCTGAAGAAGGATATAAAAGAAAAACTGGCCAATGATTTTAAAACTATAAAAAAAGAATTCACTGATGAGAACATCACCCTGAAAAAGAAAATTGAAGAAATGGAAAAGGAAGTTCAAAAATTAACTGGAGAGAATAATTCCCTAAAAGGAAGAGCTAATCAAATGGAAAAGGAAACCCAAAACCTAATTGGGAAAATTGATCAGATGGAAAAGGAAACTCAAAACCTAACTGGGAAAATTGGTCGATTGGAAAAAGAAGTACAAAAATTAAATGGAGAAAATAGCTCCTTAAAGGGAAAAATTGGTCAGATGGAAAAGGAGATGGAAAAGCTAACTGAAGAAAACACTACGATGAAGATTAGAATTGGGCAAGTAGAAACTAATGACTCAATGAGGCAACAAGAATCAGTCAAACAAAATCTAAAGAATGAAAAGATAGAAGAAAATGTAAAATATTTAATTGGAAAAACAACTGACCTGGAAAATAGATCCAGGAGAGAAAATCTAAGAATTATTGGCCTGCCAGAAACCCATGATGAAGAAAAGAGTCTGGACAATATCTTCCAGGAAATCATCAAGGAAAACTGTCCAGAAGTACTAGACTCAGAGGGCAAAATAGTCATCGAAAGAATCCACCGTTCCCCTCCCGAAAGGGATCCCAAACTCAAAACCCCAAGAAATATAGTTGCCAAATTCCAGAGCTATCAAGTGAAGGAGAAAATACTACAAGCAGCCAGAAAGAAACAATTCAAATATCAAGGACACACAGTCAGGATCACACAGGACCTTGCAGCTTCTACATTAAAAGATCGAAAGAATTGGAACCCAATATTCCGTAAGGCAAAGGAGTTGGGACTTCAACCGAGGATCAACTACCCAGCAAAGTTCAGCATAACATTTCAGGCAAGGAGAAAGTCATTCAACGAAATAAGGGATTTCCAGAGCTTCCTGACCAAAACATCAGAACTCAATAGACAATTTGATCTTCAAATGCAGGTCTCCAGAGAATCATAAAAAGGTAAACAGAGGGGAAAAAACAAAAACAAAAACTTGCTACTCAATTAGGGCAAACTGTTTACCTCCCTATAAGGGAAGATGATACCTGTTAATCTTGAGAACTGTGCAGCTATTATGATAAAAGGGATATATGTAGAGGGAACGGGCATAAAGTAAATGATGTCATGTCAAAAATATGATTTAAGTATGAGAAGGGAATGTAATAGGAGGTGTGGAAAGGGGGGAGCAGAAAATGGCAAATTATATCACAGGAAGAAGTACAAAACTGTAGTAGAGGGAAGGAGGGGAGGGAGATGAGCATTGTTTGAGGGGTACTCTCATCTGATTTGTTCAAAGGAGGGAACAATAATCTTAAGTAGATAAGCTTAACTAGCTCTATAGGTAGTAGGAGGGGAAGGGGGAAGAAAGGGGAGGGTGGCTAAAAGGGAGGAAAGAAGCAATAAGAGTAAAGGGAACTAAAAGGGAGGGGGGTCAAAAGAAGGAGGGGAAGGCTGCAGGAGGAGGGGGAGAAAAGTGAATACTATTGAGGAGGGGAAGGGAGACAGGAGAGCTAAAAG
The DNA here is from genome assembly GCF_028372415.1 of Notamacropus eugenii. NCBI lineage: Eukaryota > Metazoa > Chordata > Mammalia > Diprotodontia > Macropodidae > Notamacropus > Notamacropus eugenii. The sequence continues at coordinate 358,563,461 of NC_092875.1, read as the reverse complement.
CACAAATGGTGGGAAAGAGGTTGGAGGGAAATACACAGATTGTAATCATAACTGTGAATGTGAATGGAATGAACTCTCCCATAAAACGGAGACGGATAGCAGAATGGATTAAAAGCCATAATCCAACAATATGCTGCTTACAAGAAACACATTTGAAACGGGGGGATACACATAGGATAAAGGTCAAAGGATGGAGCAGAATATATTGTGCTTCAGCTCATGTAAGAAAGGCAGGAGTAGCAATCCTAATCTCAGACAAAGCAAAAGCAGAAATAGATCTAATCAAAAGGGATAAGGATGGAAACTATATCCTGCTAAAAGGCACCATAGACAACGAAGCAATATCATTACTAAACATGTATGCTCCAAGTGGTATACCATCCATATTCTTAGAGGAGAGGTTGGGGGAGTTGAAGGAAGAAATTGATAGCAAAACTATACTAGTGGGGGACCTCAACCTCCCCCTCTCTGAACTCGATAAATCCAACCTCAAAATAAACAAGAAAGAGGTTAAGGAGGTAAATAAAACTCTGGATAAGGTAGATATGATAGATCTTTGGAGAAAATTAAATGGGAATAGAAAGGAATATACTTTTTTCTCAGCAGTACATGGAACATTTACAAAAATTGACCATGTACTAGGACATAAAAATCTCACAATCCAGTGCAGAAAGGTAGAGATAATCAATGCATCCTTTTCAGATCATAATTCATTAAATTACATGTAATAAAAGGCCATGGAAAGAGAAACCAAAAATCAATTGGAAACTAAATAATCTAATTCTAAAGAAGGGTTGGGTTAAAGAAGAAATCATAGAAACAATTAACAATTTCATTCGAGAGAATGACAATAGTGAGACAACATACCAAAACTTATGGGATACTGCAAAAGCAGTTATTAGGGGAAGTTTTATATCTCTGAATGCTTACATAAATAAAATAGAGAAAGAGGAGATCAATGACTTAGGCTTGCAGTTGAAAAAGCTAGAAAAAGAACAAATTGAAAATCCCCAAGTAAATACCAAATTAGAAATACTGAAAACCAAAGGAGAGATTAATAAAATTGAAATTAAGAAAACTATTAAATTAATAAATAAAACCAATAGTTGGTTTTATGAAAAAACTAATAAAATTGATAAACCTTTGGTCAATCTGATTAAAAAAAAGAAAGAAGAAAACCAAATTACTAATATTAAAAATGAAAGGGGTGAACTCACCTCCAATGAGGAGGAAATTAAAACAATAATTAGAAACTACTTTGCCCAACTTTATGCCCACAAATTCGATAATCTAAATGAGATGGATGAATATTTTAAAAAATACAAATTGCCCAGATTAACAGAAGAGGAAGTTGATTACTTAAACAACCCCATCTCAGAAAAAGAAATTGAACAAGCCATCAATGAACTCCCTAGGAAAAAATCTCCAGGGCCAGATGGATTCACAAGTGAATTCTATCAAACATTTAAAGAACAGTTAATTCCAATACTACATACACTATTCTTGAAAATTGGGGAAGAAGGAGTCCTCCCAAATTCTTTCTATGATACAAATATGGTTTTGATACCCAAACCAGGAAGAGACAAAACAGAGAAAGAAAATTATAGACCAATTTCCCTAATGAATATAGATGCAAAAATTTTAAATAAGATTCTAGCAAAACGAATACAGCATCTTATCACGAGATTAATACATTATGATCAGGTAGGATTCATACCAGGACTACAGGGCTGGTTCAATATTAGGAAAACTATTAGCATTATCGATCACATCAACAACAAAGCTAACAAAAACCACATGATTATCTCAATAGATGCAGAAAAAGCTTTTGACAAAATACAACATCCATTCCTACTAAAAACATTGGAGAATGTAGGAATAAAGGGAACTTTCCATAAAATAATAAGCAGTATCTATCTAAAACCTTCAGCAAGCATTATATGCAATGGGGATAAGCTAGATGCATTCCCAATAAGATCAGGGGTGAAACAAGGTTGTCCATTATCACCACTATTATTTAATATGGTACTAGAAATGTTAGCTGTAGCAATTAGACAAGATAAAGATATCCAAGGAATTAAAATAGCCAAAGAAGAAACTAAGTTATCACTCTTTGCAGATGATATGATGATTTACCTAGAGAATCCCAGAGATTCAAGTAAAAAATTACTAGAATTAATAAACAACTTTGGCAAAGTTGCAGGGTACAAAATAAACCCACACAAATCTTCTGCATTCCTATATATTAGCAACAAAGTCCAACAGCAAGAGATAGGAAGAGAAATCCCATTTAAAGTTAGGGTAGACAGTATAAAATACTTAGGAGTCTACCTGCCAAAACAAACCCAGGGATTATATGAACACAATTACAAGACACTTTTTGCACAAATAAAGTCAGATTTAAGTAAGTGGAAAAACATTAGTTGCTCATGGGTAGGCCGGGCTAATATAATAAAAATGACAATTCTACCCAAATTAATATACTTATTTAGTGCCATATCAATTAAACTATCAGACAATTACTTTCTAGAGCTGGACAAAATAATATCAAAATTCATTTGGAAAAACAAAAGGTCCAGAATATCAAAGGGACTAATGAAAAGAAATGCTTGGGAAGGTGGCCTAGCGCTACCAGACCTCAAACTGTACTATAAAGCAGCAATTATCAAAACCACTTGGTATTGGCTAAGAAACAGAGAGGTAGACAAGTGGAATAGACTTGGCACTCAAGATGCAGTAGGCAAGGAATATAGCAACCTTCTGTTTGATAAACCCAAGGACCCCAGCTTCTGGGATAAGAACTCATTGTTTGACAAAAATTGCTGGGAAAACTGGATAACAGTGTGGCGGAAATTAGGCATAGACCCATACCTGACACCGTACACAAGAATAAAGTCCAAATGGGTACATGATTTAGGTATAAAGATTGATACCATGAATAAACTGGAGAAGCAAGGAATAGTGTATTTATCAGATCTATGGAGAAGGGAAGAATTCTTTACTAAAGGAGAGATAGAATGCATTATGAAATGCAAAATGGATAACTTTGATTACATTAAACTGAGAAGTTTTTGCACAACCAAACCCAATGCAACCAAAATCCGGAGGGATGTAGTAAATTGGGAAAGAATTTTTACAGCTAAGCTCGGGGATAAAGGCCTCATTTCTAGAATATATAGAGAACTGATCCAAATGTACAATCATACAAGTCATTCCCCAATTGATAAATGGTCAAAGAATATGAACAGGCAATTTTCAGAGGAAGAAATTAAAGCTATCTATAATCATATGAAAAAATGCTCTAAATCACTATTGGTTAGAGAGATGCAAATCAAAACAACTCTGAGGTACCACATCACACCTATAAGATTGGCAAACATGACAGAACAAGAAAATGATAAATGCTGGAGAGGATGTGGGAAAGTTGGAACACTAATTCATTGTTGGTGGAGCTGCGAGCGCATCCAACCATTCTGGAGAGCAATTTGGAACTCTGCCCAAAGGGCTACAAAAATGTGCATACCCTTTGACCCAGCAATATCGCTACTAGGACTATATCCCCAAGAGATCATAAAAATGGGAAAGGGTCCCACATGTACAAAAATATTTATAGCAGCACTCTATGTAGTTGCCAAAAACTGGAAGTCAAGGGGATGTCCATCAATTGGGGAATGGCTGAATAAATTATGGTATATGAATGTAATGGAGTACTATTGTGCCATAAGAAATGATGAACAAGAAGACTTCAGAGAGGCCTGGAAGGACTTATATGACCTGATGCTGAGTGAAAGGAGCAGAACCAGGAGAACTTTATGCACAGCAACAACCACAGTGTGTGAGAGTTTTTTCTGGTAGACTTAGATTTTTGTAATAACACAAGAACTTCTTACCAAAAAAAAAAAAATCCCAATGGAGGATCTCAAGGCAAAATGCCTGCCACACTCAGAGAGAGAAATATGGAAGTCACTCACATATTGTAGCAGATCATGTTTGTGTATGTGTATGTGTTTGTGTATCATGTTCTGATTTGTTATACGATTTCTTTCATTTATCTTAGTCTGACTACATAGCATGACTATAGTGAAAATATACTCAATAGGAAAGTATATGTAGAATCTATACAGAATTGTATGCAGTCGTGGGGAGGGAGGGGGGAGTGGGGGGTAGGTGGGGGGGATAAAATCACAATTGTATGGCAGTGACTGTTAAACATTACAAAGTAAAAAAAAAAAATACTGACTAACATTTATTGAGTCTGTGATCTTGTAGATCCCTACATCTAATCTACCCTTTCCAGTGATGCAATTCATCCATGTCTTTTCCTTGTGTTCATATATACTCTCCAGAAAATCTGCCATAGAGGGTTAGAGAATATGTGAAGTTCTTTCTAGATATCTTAATATTATGTGAATATAAATGTATTGTGTGCATTACCCATGTATTATCCTTTACTCTCAGTAAATCTCACTCAGTAAATCTCAAAAAATCTTACTCACCTACCACTTTTTCTGGTCATATATTTCCTTGATGGCATTCTCTAGTAGTTAATGAGAAGCAATGTGTCATCATGCTTAGAAAGGTGATCAAAGAGTCAAGACAACCTGGTTCCAAGTCCCACTTTGGACATATATTGGATTTATGACCCTGGGTCAATCACTTAAATTCCTAGTCCACTAGGCAGCTCTCAAACTGTCATAGAGAAGGTAATGATTTGTATGGTTGCAAACAGTTCCCACAACAGAATTATTTTTGTAATTGAAACTATCTTTCTGGTCTTATATGTCTTTAAAGAACTTGTGCATTCATTTAATCAATCATGACTGGTTAAAACATGGCAGAATAAAAATTCTGATTGAGAGGTCTGAGAAGTAGAACTGTGGTTAATTAAGATTTGATTGTGTAAATCTTCAATATTAAATGCATATCAGTAGCTTAAATAAACTAAGATCTATATGCATATGGTTAGTCTCATAATTTAGAATCCATATAAATCTATTATGAAAGAAGATCAGGGAACATTTATTATTCTTACTGTCATATCGTTCCCAAGTATGAAATTTCATTTTCTTATCATTCTTATCTAATGAAAATAAACATCATCATTAGTATAGTAATTATCTCTCTCTGCCTAGAAAATATTGTGTTTAAGCTTAAATCTTAGTTGTTTTATGAAAAAAAAGTATAGATTTTCCCCAGTCAGCTTTAAGCAGAAATGATGTACCTAAACCATATGATACTATAGCAAGATTAGTTTTTTTAAGTTCTTTTAGAAGCAAGAAGGGTAATTCTTGACAAGTTGAATCATCCTTTTTGACCCCTGATGTACTGATCACAGATGTAAGTAACTAGCCAAATGATATAAAGCAAAACCTCTTTTGGAGTTTTGTTCCTTTGATCAGTTTTAATAGAGAAATACTAATTTTAATCAGATGATCTCAGCAAGCTAATGAATCTCATGCCATGAGAAAAATTTCAAGATGCATCAGAAAATTCTGGCATGTCATTTTTTTTTTACATGGCTTGATTGGCTGTTCTTCATCACTAGAAGCTTGTCCTATAAATAATGGAAAATGATAACCCCCTTTTCAAAGTTACACTTTAAAAAAAGCTACACAAAGTGCTTTTCATCATTCTTTTCATTTTTTGGTTCTGTTTATATCCTGTTTTGACTGAGGGTCGTCTTGACAGATTTTGAATTTGACGATGCTATACAATCAACTCAATTATTTGAACTAATGAAGGAAGAACTCAGATATGGATTACTTAATCCCACAAGTGGAAAGCCAATTTAGTCATAACAAGTCTTTGTCCATTCACTAAAATGCCTTTGACTTCTTATTCCCATGGGCTGGGAAAGCATGCAGTTCTCCTTGACTCCTTTTAAAGTAAATTCATAAAATAAATTGCATTTGGATTTTCCAAAGTTTCACTTGTATATTTCTGTCAAAGAGCACTTTCTTAGGGTACTTTAAATATAGTTATTAATGTGATTTCATGAATTTCATTAAGTTACTGTCCCACTGGGAAATTTGGAGCACAAGCTCCATTGGCAGATGCCTATGACTCTTTGCCTTCAGTTATTTATTTTTCTATATGTTATATAATTTTTGTCCTTTACAAATTTTTGTCTTTTGTTTCTTAAGGTTTTGTGAGGCAATATTTAAGTCACTGGTAAATATTGTAACATATTATATGTATGTATAATTTTTAAAAATTTAGCATTGTGTATTTTGTATTGGAGATATTGTAATAATGTTTATACCTAAACTATCAGTTCTAACCAAAGTCAGTATTAGTAATTATATCTAGTTAACAGTAGGTCAAGAAGGAATAAACAAAAAGCATTTGTTTATTGAACATAGAACACTGAATGCTAGTTTAATGTTAACAAGGTTATACTTTTGTTTGTTTTTACAAGGCCTATTTGTCAATAATAGTTTATCATAGTTGACTCATATTAGCAATTTAAATTTTCCAAAGTCCTTTCCTCACAAAAATCCAATGAAGAAAGCAGCGCAAATATTATTGTACCTGTTTTACAGATGAGGAAAACTGAGGCTTACTATGCTTTCTGTTCTTTTAAATTGTTCTGTCACTAATCAGTAAAACCCCTAGGCATTTGTCTTCTCAACTGTAAAATGGGTCTAGTTAGGCTACCCAGAATGAAAAATTGTTAGTGTGACCAAGCTGTTTGTACAATGGTTTGAGGTCTTGCCAAAAAAAGGGCCAAATACTGAAAGAATTTATTAGAAATTCATTTTATGTGCTACTTTAATAAGCTGTTGATGATAACATGCCCTTGGCTGAAATTAGAATTTCCTGATACTGTGTTTTTCGATGTATGTTAATGATGAATGGAAGATCAACAGCTTGAGAATGCTGAGTGGTCGTATTTTAGGGTCGAGATTTAGCCTGTCATTCCAAATAATGTCAGAAACACAAAGACCTTAGAGCTAACACCTTATTATATTTGCCACATTATCTGTTTAGCCTGAATAGATAGAATGCTATGAAAAGGTGAGGAAAGGTCTTTGTGAATCGCCAAATTAGTAAGCTGATTTGTTCTGTCATGTGCATTTTCCCTCATGCATTGCTAAAGCTTGACAAGAGAATTGTCCAGTTCTATTATCCCCGTTACAATGCATTGGAATTCCAGTTAGTGAACATGGTGAATCTTCTTTCTCTCATTCTTTTCAGAGGGGAGGGGAGGTGAGGGGTCAGGATGGGATTTGTGCCCATTTTTTTGGAGTGTGTATATAGTTCACTGCTAGCCATTAACATTTATTGTCCTGAAGGACAGTTGTTTTATGACTGCTATAAATATCTGGGAATTACAGACATGTTGTAAAAGCCAGGATAGATTTTTTTTTATCTCTAGTTTGAGTTGGGCTAGGTTTTTTATTTGTGTACTATTTCTTTTCAGAAAGCCTTCAGAGGGATAGATGAGTTTAATCACTTATATTTGGAGATTTATATATGCACATATGATCATTTTATGTTGATGTCCACTTGAAGAAAACTCTAGCTTTGACAGAACTCTGCTAAGGTGCATATACATGTCTCCAGAGTAAGGCTTTTTGAATTTCATGGCCTCAGTGAATCTCATTTCCATGCATTGTTGTCTCTGGAACAGTGTAAAAGATTCTATGACTTTACATCTCCCCAACTTACGTCTTATTCACTTGTAGATGTTTGTGTGTGTGTGTGTGTGTGTGTGTGTGTGTGTGTGTGTGTGTGTGTGTGTGTACATCTTACTTTCCACAAAGGGATTCACAGTTATGTTGCCACTCTTTGCTTTTTCTTAAAGTTACCACACCAAACACTAATAGTGAAATTACGAAGGCAAAAAACAGTATTTAGAAGTATTGGTAAAAGATTCTGGAAAATAAATACTGCCATTCTTTTCAAATACATGTGTCCAAGAACTGGAAAATTCATGTCAAAATTATATAAAAGCTTAGGAATCAGGTGGGCTGAGTTTCAGACATGCAATTTCACATTGAAATCTGAATCTTTTTATTAGTTTGATTTAAAGGAAACTTCTATGCTGATAAATCAGAGGTAAATAGGTACCGCACTGTCCATCTAAGCCAACAATAATTATGTTAAGCATGAGTGACCCTCATAGTCCTCTAATAAATACAATTAAAATAGTATCCCCAAAATATATGTTTGTACTACTATTGATCTATGGGGAACATAATCTCTTTCAGCATGCTTTATGATTGATTTGTTATTTTTATATTCAATATTGTAGACATGATTTATTAATTTTCCAGAATTAATGAAAATCTCTGAAAGGGTTTTGAAGAAAAGTGTGGAACCTTTTGTTCAAACCCAGTTCTTGCTAATGAATGACTTAAGAGTTGTGAGAGGGATTTCAAAGAAAGGAAACAAGAAAATTAAATAGGTTTTGGACTGAAAAGTATACTTAACCCCTCCCCCACTCATGTATCCCAGTCCAGCAGATCCACATGCAGACGCATGATAAAGTGAATGTACATATATAATGATTATGAGATATTTCTTCCTGCTATTTTAAAATTCTTTCAGTATGATGTGGAATTATTGCAAAAGTCACACATGATTTCTTGAGCCATTTAACTAACATTTCCTGTGAGGCATTATTTCTCATTAGATGAGAAGATAGAATTACCAACATGCCAATACTTAACCTTGCACATAGAAAAATTTTGCTGAATTAAATTGACTATTTATTCTAACACTTTTGTGTGCTGTGCACAAGAGTAGAATATATTGAGAATATATGATTACACACTTAAGAAATTCAGTTGTTGGTTAGATGATAAATGTTGGAATAGATAGTACACAATAGATAGTAGGGTAGCCGAAAGCCAGATGATAGAAAAAAGTTTTAAGGCTGTAATGAACATAGCATACTTATGGACTGCTGGTAAATGCCAGCTACCAATGGCCCTACTTGTCATGAGTGGTACCTTCTAATTAAAGATATTGGATACATAGTCTTTCTGTCACAATTTCTCATGGCTCATTGTACTGTAGAAAGGACAGTTATTACACACATACTATTCCACAGGGGTTATCATCTTTGTCAATAGCATTTTTAAAATGTGAAGGACAGAATCTGGTATACTGATTTGAGTTCAAATCCAGCCTTGGACACTTTTTAGCTTTATGACCCTGGGCAAATTGCTTAATTTCTCAGTGTCCCAGAAAATCCTCTAACACTGTAAGTTATAGATAGGTAGCTAAACTGGGTCTGTGGAGGTAGTTTTCACCCCATAAATTTACCAGATTGATGAAATGCCAGATTCAGCATTGTTCCTTTTTCCCCCCCAAACAACAGTGCATTCTGAAGATGTCATGCCCCGCTTTTCCTCTCAACACAAGTGTGTATCCTTTGGATTGTTTTTATTTGTCTTCTATCCATACCTAAGGGCCAGCACATACCGCTACATATTTACAGATCTCTGAAATATTGGAGAGTAATAGAAACTATAATAACAACAAAATAATATATTAAAGTGTAGAGGAAAAAATCTAAGAATTTACTATCTAAGTCTTTTAAATAATTCTATTCAAATAGAGTAATACAGGAGTTATTTAAACAAGAAATTTTTACCATCTGAGTCATTTTATGACACTAAGAGAAGAACCTAGTTCTTCTGGTTGGGCTCCCCAGTTATCCAACTTTCTAATCCTCCACTCTGATTCATCGCCCCCCAATGCTCACCCTAAGAAATTAGGAGAGTCATAGAATTTTTAGAACTGTGGAGTTAGAAAAGGTTCAGAGATAATTAAATCCAACCCCACCCAAAGCATGAATCCTTTGTACAACAGCCTATGTCTCAGTTTTTAAAGACTTCTGAGGGGTGAGACACTCATTAACTTCCTGAGGGGGAATATTATCATTTTGGGGTAGCTCTTTTTTTAAGGAAGTATTTCCTTATATTGAACTGAAAGCTGTATTATTTAAATGACTGCTTACTGGTCTTTTGAAAATGAGGGAACAAATTTAATCTCTTTCACCTGACATCCTTTCAGATATTTATAAGACAGCTATCATCCCTCCTACCCCAAGTTTTCCGATCAGGGCAAATTCATGTAATGACTTCTTTAATATGAATTTTAGTCCCCTCACTATCCATTTTACCTTCCTTTGCATAAAGCATATCTTGTCAACATCCTTTCTGAAACATAACACCCTAAATTGAACACAAATGCTTCAGATGTGTTGTGACCAAAGCAGAATGGAGTTTTCTGCATAGCTAACCATTCCTGAAATGAATATCCTGTTTAAAAAGTTTTCAGTGTATAGAAAAAATAATTTTCATGTTCTACAAATGGCATTTTGGTATTCTTCCTCTAAGTTAACAAATGGTTAAAGCTGGAATACTAAGTATGGAAGCTCCTCTTGGAAAACACATGATTGATGGTTGAACTTGCCCACAAACCACTGCTCTGTAACACTAAAGGATAAACAAATGGAGGTGCTGAAGCCCATATGATGGAGTCAACCACAACTGAAGATGATAAAGCACCACTTCCCAATGGAAAGCATTGCTTATAGCTTCAGTGTATCACATTAAATTTCATTTCCTAGAATTGGAGTGAGAAAGTGATGGTGAAAATTATACTGCTCAGAAGCAAAGTTTGTATGTCAGTCTAAAATATTTTTATGATATTTTTTGATTTCTTGAAATAGATTTATTAGATGTTTCATAATCAAGTTTATCCAGTGATTTAGATATAATTTTCTTAATATCTTAATATCTGTGACAAGTTATAGAAATTGTCTTCATTCTGCTTTCAAAATTCTAATAAAGCTGTAGTTCTGGTTTCAAAATCCCAGTAACACTGAAAGAAGAGGTTTCAGACTTCTGCAATAAATATTTTAGCATGTTTTTTTCTATACATTAATTTTGTCATAGAAAAAGATAAGCAGTATGCTCCAGTCCTGAAGCAGTTTTTCCTTTCCTCTAACACCTTACTTTCTGGCAATAGCAGTTTGTCCTCCCCCATCCCATTCTAAATGGGAGCTTCTTGAAGTACTGAATAATATTTCAGACTTCATTTGTTTCTTTTGGTTTGTTGAAAGTGAATTGATAGTGTAAGATTAAGTAACTGGCAGATTTGTTTAATATTTCTGCCCCATATTTTCTGCTTCTCTGCATTTATGACTAATTGTATCAAGGGATGCCTTCCTTATGTGAAGGTTGACATGATGCCTTTTCTTGCCTTGAAGGAACACTGTTGGAGTTCATATAACTAATCAAAATTTGGAATCCTACAGGAAGTTAACTTTTAGCCTCATTCATATTATTGATATTTATCTAGAGGAAGTCAAGCTAAGAAGCCTAGGAGTCTACCTGATTTTTATAGAGGAATGGAACAATGACTTTTAACGAAGAAGCATTTGACCCATTAAGCTATAATCAAAAGGTTCACATTTCTTGTATGTAGTTGGTTCAAATATTCTCTGATGCTAGCTATTAAGATTTTCTGAGTCAATTATGTTGTACTGTAAAGGCAGAATATGCTCTTGCCTGCCAAAAAGTAATGGACTATGAACATTCATTCACACAGGAGCCTCCCATATGGAAAGAGGATGTGCCTTACATAGAAACTGAAAGTCCCAAGACAGGTAAAAGCCAAGGGATTTGTTTGTCAAATGCCATTTTGATAGTCAAAAGATAAATACATACAAAGAAGTCAGGATTTTGGGGAAAGAGATGCCAGTTTGTGGGTTTATGTAAAATTTACTCTGTCTCCTATTCAGAGCAGTCAGTTTATTCAATTTGAATGACTGAAATTAATATTTTATCCATTCTTTTGCTTTTGTGTTCAAAGGAGAGTAGTGCAATAAAATAAACCTTGGACTTGAATTGGAGTATATATCTTGTATAGGCAGAGTTATTTACATTTTGTCTTCCCCTTTGGAATGGAAGTTTTTTTTGATGGGAATGACTGTGTTTGGCTTATATTTATATTCTGAGCTCATAGCCTTAGTGGTAAGCATAGAAGAACTGTTTAATAAAAGCTTGTTGACTGACTGATATTCAGTGTCACAATATATTACTGTTCCTCTTGAGGGTTTAAGGCAAAGTCAGAGAAGGTAGGATATTACAGTTCTTTTTTAGAGGTTATTCATTTTATTCTTCTATTTCTAAGGAGTGAAAACCACTTCTAATGACTGAAACAGGAATGAAGAAAGAGTAAAACAAATGAAGTTGAAAATCAGTTAAATATGTTGTGCATGCTGTGCATTCAAAATAAACAATAGCTCTTTCCAAGCATAAAGCATCAAGAGGTAATAAAGCTTAATGATAAAGAAACTAAATAGTAGTTTAAAAAATATCTAAATTTGCTACACCTTATCTATAAATTAGAGAAAATTCTGTCACAAAATGCTATTGGTAATGCACTTTCACATGTGATGGAAAAAAGGGGTTCAAAAAGGCCCCAGCCAGCAAGAGGATGATTGCTTCTTGGGTATGTTGCCCATTAGAAACCAAGTATGTCTTGGCTGAGGGTAGATAGTCATGAGTTTAGGTCCCTTCTTCTTGAAGAAATCTAGCCAATCTTTCTAACGCAATAGGAAACAATTTATCTTTCCATTACAATATTATGTAACAATTCTGAGTATTTTCAATTAAATATATGTGAGTGTGCGTATGTATAAATGTATACATGTACACACATTCTTTTTAGTGGACTTTGAAAATATGGACTTTGCCAACATTAGTGATAGCCATTGATTTAATTTTTCATTACATTAGACAATTAACTTTAATTTGACATTTATTTATTGAATGTTTACCATATGTAAAACACTATGTCACACACATATATGTGTATGTGTACACATGCATATGTATACATATATAGGTATATATGTAGACACAAGATGAGAAGCCAGTCTTTGAGAAATTTACGATCTAGTGTGGAAGGTCTGACAAGTACATAAGTAACTCTATAATAGAATATATGTAAGGTAAGGGAGGTGCAGATAAAGTTCTTACAGGCATCCAGAGGAGGAAAAGAGCACATCTTGTAGAGTGAAGCGTTCCTAGAAGGGAACACTGGAGTTCCATGGGACTACAGGATTAATGGGATTTTTGCTTTGGGTATTCTAGGCAGAGGTAAGAGTGTGAGAAAAGACAAAAAAAAAGAGGAAAACTTAAGGGGATGTGAGAATAATAAAATTCAAATCACTGAAATATACAATATGAAGCTCTGGATACAAGGTGATGATTTTGGGATGAGGGTTTATAAACTCATGAAAAGGGGCAAAAGTGTTGCAGTTTGCAATGTTGGGGGATATGTTCATATCATTAAAGTCTTGAATCCTTGATATAGTGAAATACCAGAGTTAGGAAACTGGGTACTAAGACCAGGAGGATAGACTGAGCTTGTATGATGGAAAATATTGAAGAACAAGCAGGGAAAATGTATACTTTATTTATTAGTTGTGGTAGACCTTTGAGCAGAAGGAATTAAATTATTCTTTCTTCATAAAGGTCATTTTGGAAGTAGTTTGAGGGATGAGAAGGGGATACGAGCTCTATTAGAAAGCTATTGCAGTGGCCCAGGAAGAAATGAAAACCTCAACTCAGTGTACTCCTCTGGTCATAATGGTTGAAGGCAGCTCTAACCCATCCACATTCTCTCATTTCAGGTTCTATGATGGGGGTGTTGGGGAGACAAGAGGTATTCCCAAGTCATTGAAGAGTTAACAAAAAGAGCTTTTCTTTGTTCTAACAGAGCAAGAATATGTAACAAACATATAGAGACTTAGCTTTTCTGGGTGTGTCTGTCTGTCTCTATATGGAAATGCCTCTGGTCATTAAGACAAGATTTGTTCTAGGAAATGGTGAATCATGTGTTTTTCAGAAATTCATCTAGTCTGAGGACCTCAACTATCTGTGGTTAAGACTTTTTATGCCTTTGGGTGACCAAAAAGTTGCATGGTAGGGGTTGTGGTGGTGGTGGTGGTAGAATCAGGGCCAACCATTTTTACAGACATAGCTTTGTCTACATGTTGGGAAGACTTATCCCTGCTTAAGAAATGGGAGGAGGGGCTGTATCAGAGAAACACTTGTACATATTAGTCTTATCATATAATAGAATACTTTGTATGAATGAATTAGTTTTCTTTTATCTTGGTAGCAGAAAAGGTGGTATTTGGGGATTTTGTTAATTAAAACACACTGAGCTGCCATTATGAAGCAAGTGATGCTCTACCAGATTTTATTCTCAGTGACCCAGACAGTATCATGTTATTTCTAACTAGGAATTCACAAATATCATTCCTTTTCCAGGGGGTGAACTGTAGATAGCTGTACATTAATAAGATATTCCAAAAATCATCTTCATAATAATAATGATATTAATTTACATTTTTATAGCACTTTTCAGTGGGAGAAGAAGGAATCTAACTAATTATTTATGTGTATATGGAATTTCCAGTTTAAAACTCTCTCTACCAGTGCAGATTGCCTATTTATCTATAACTTACAGTCTTCGGTAATTGCAGAATCCAGATTCTTTGTAACTTTCCCCTAGTCTCCTTTCCAGAAATGTGACTTGATCTGATTTAGGATCTCTCTAGCTCTGAGGCCAGCCCTCTGTTTACTATGTCATGTTGCCTGTGCCTTTCATTGTGCTTTCTGATTTGTAAATCTCTCTGTATTCATTCTCTCATTTCATCCTGCCTATGACAGTACCAGCCATAGAGAGCAATAACTGTTCTGTCTTAAAGAGATCTTAGAAAATCAGTGAATAATTTAGAAACATCTTTTAAGTCAGCAATGTAAGACAAATAAAACACAACATAGTTTGTCTTATTTCCAGTTTTATTTATACTACAGACCTTTACATTTTAGCTGACTTCCTATCCTAATTTTAACTTAGTCTAGCCTGGATTTTTTTATTCTTCACAACCATGTAGCTAATAAGTCCTAGTAGACAATTTATTTTATCAACATTTTTCAATTTTTCATTCATTATTTTTAGGCAGCAGTAACCCATAGCTTTTTTTAAACTTTGAAATAGGGTTTTCCCAATAATTTATTTAGCCTAGAAATAGAGTGGCAACTCATGGACCTGATCACAAGACTGATTGGCACAGGAGACTTGACTTATTCAATTTTTGACCTGGGCAGTTCACTCCTCTTTAGACTCCCGGAGTTATTGTGAATTATCTTACTGCATTGAACACTAGTGAAGCACAGACTTCATGGATTCAAGTGATTTATCTGCCTCAGCCTCCCCAGTATGAGGGATTACAGATAAATGCTACCATATATGGCCAATCCTGTAGATCTTGTGGTAGATAGCATGGCATGAATAATAATAATAATAATAAAAATTAATATTCATAGAACTTTTTTATACAGTATCTCATTTGACTTTACAACAATCCTTTGAGGTTTGTACTGTTATCTCATTTTTATAGATGAAAATACTAAAGTTTCAAGATGTGAAGTGATTCACCTAGGGTCATATGGCTAATAAGTGTTTAAGGAAGGATTTGAACCCAAGACTTATTAAAATTCTAAGTCCAGTACTCAAAATAACATGATAACCCCAAAATCAAAGGACTGCCAGTTCTAATCATTTTTTATCCTGTAACAATTACAACTATAAATAAGGCAGAGGTATAATCTTTTTAAAATAACACACCTGTCCTTTTCAATTTTCTGATTTCCCACTTAACAGAAACTAAAAACATTCTTCTTAGACTGTCTTTCCTCCATACTATAGATTGTACTATGCTCTCCTTGCAATCACTGCATGGCAGAGTTTGATTCTTCTATGAAATTCTCATCCAGCAGGCAAGAGATAGCTGTTACTGAGCTGTCCAATCGCAATGCTAAATAAGTATTCACATATTTGCTTCCTCCTCCAAGGACACTTAGAAAAGGGTACTTGGGTATATACAGTCATTGTGTGGACTATACAGGAAGCAAAAGATAATTAGGAAGAGTTTTTAAAATTATCAGGCATCTTTTTCCAGTAGAATTGAAAAGAATTCAGCGATGAGAGTTTCCAGCCCATGCATTTCCTTATTGTGTGGGTTCACACTACCTGAGCTTCGACTTATCTCAGTCTAAAATCCAAAATAATGTTAAATCCAAGTCATCAAGCTTATGTCTGTACTTGCATATTTCTGTGCCTGCAAGGGCTGGATCTTGTGCAAGATTTAATAATCCTTTATACTATTCCTATTTGACAACATTCATGATCTTATATGAAATGTTCTGTCATTTAATGTAATGTGACACATTCTGATACTTTAGTGGGCATATGGGCAATGTCTATTTTTCCCCTCATCCTAATCCTCTTCCACAGCTATTTGATTCAACTACAAGACTGATGAGAGCAATGCTGGTTTGACTCTGTCTGGTACTGCCTGTCAGTATTCATCCAGTAATTAGAAATGACCAGAGAAGTATGATTTAGCAGACCCACAGTATGAGGTTTGAACTAATTCAATTTTTCTATTTATCATTTATCTAAGTGTCATGTCAAGTTTTCCCCATTCCTCACCCTTCCATTTTTCTGTTCTAGAGGCACCTATGTGGTGCAGAGGATAGAGAGTCAGGACTGGAGTCAAGAAGACTTGAGTTCAAATTTGGCTTCAAACACTTATAACTTGTATGACTCTTGACAAGGCTCTTAACTTCTATTTGCCTCAGTCTTCTCATTTGTAAAATGGGGATAATAGTAGCACTTATATCTCAGGATTGTTATGAGGATGATAGGAGATAATAATTATAATGAACTTAGCACAGTGCCTGGTATATAGCGAGTGTTATATCAATATTAGCTATTATTATTGTTTCATCATCAAAATTGTTGTTGCTCTAGTCTATTGTTCTACTTTATTGTGTTCTAATTTTTGACTCAAGTTATGTTTGAGAGAAAACCTCCCCTTTCATCTGGGCCATTTTTCCTATTGTAATACTGCTTCATTCTGAATACATATTTTTGATCTCAAAGCTGCTTTGCATGAGGTATACCCAACCAGGTATATTTCAGGGAAATCTTTTACAAACTTAGATCTTAAATTTGAGATCAAACTGTTTTGGGATTTAGGTTTAGGTGTTACAGACATTTTTATTCCATTTTGAATATGGTACCTTGGAAGGATTCATTTTCTAGATAGCTCAAACTGATCTAGAATCTCTTGCTCCTATCCTTTAAATGGAGAAATTGCATAGTTGTCTCTCTGGGTCTATTCGTCTTCACAAATTATACTGATCACAGTTTTTTTCCAGAATAAATCTGTATCCCTAATGATAGCATTGTAATAATTCATATTTGTATCAGCTTTAATATTTGCAAAGTACTTTCTCATAACTGCCCTGTAATGGAGTTATTATCTACTTGTCTCAGAACGTGACAGTACAATGTTCATCTTCCACTAAAAATTCCTGATTATGTTGGAGTGCCTCCTCTAAAAGTTTGCATGTTTGAAGACCTATTTTGCTAACCTTTTCATGCTTTTCAAAATGTTGGATTAACTATGCAGCATCCTATATTGATCTTTGTCTTTAACTGGGAATGAAGGGGGTAGCCTGTAGAGAAACAACTAGAGCAACTAAAGTCATTTACAAGCCATCAATATGAGTTATCTGCCCATTAGGATATCTTTTATGGGGAATTTATGTTGTTTTTCCAGAAGGCAGTCATCACATTATCTTGGTCACAGTATATACAACTCATCTGGGAATTATTCAAAGGAAAGCATTGGCTAGAAACTATGGCTGGTAGCCTGGAGTTGATTCTGATATTGAAAGACTGTGGGATTTTATAGCATTTGCCAGGCTACTTAGTGTAACACACCAAAGGCACCTGTTTCTTCATAGGAAGTAACGAAGAAGTTTTGGCTTAGAATCCATAATAGGTTTCCAGTCCCATTTCAAGGGAAAAACTTGATTATAGCAAAAAAAAAATCAAAATAGTTAAAAGTGCTCTTGTTGCTAATTTAAACCTCTGCTGTGACAGTCAAAGTCTGGCACAAAATGATTTGAAAAAAGTGTGTTTAATTCAATCCATCTAACATTTAATAAAAGCCCACTATGTGGAGAGACACTGGGCCAGGATGTAGGAATATAATAGCTCAAACAAAATTTTATCTGCCCTCAAGAAGCTCATATTCTACACAAATTCTACTAGAATAAAACACATATGTCAGTTGATCAAGGACCAATGATTTAATCAAAAGGAATAGTCTCTCTACTGAGGCAAGGGTCATATATCAATAAGTAATCAATCCAACAGACATTTATTTTATTTTCTGCTGTATGCATGACTCTGTGCTAGGTGCTTATGCTGCAAAGAAGAGAATGAAACATGACCCCTGCCCTCAAAGAGCTTACATTTAATTTGTTGTCTTAGATAGCTGCCTCAGGCTCTGATAGGTTAAATGAGTTGCCCATGATCACATCATAAGATGGGTTTAAGCCCAGATTTTCCTGACTCCATGTATTGCAGTCTATTCAATATCATCTGTTGCCTCTACCACTTGCATACAGAAAAAAGCAAATCAATGTAATTTGAAGCTGGAAAACAATAGCAACCTCAGATAGGAGTAGGGAACTGAGACAAAAGAGGATTAGCAATTTGCCCAGCGTCACATAGCGAATGTCTGAGACCAGATTTGAACTCATAAAGAAGAGTTCTGTCCACTGCCCCACTTAGTTGTCCCTGTATACTCAATACTCATATACCTATACACTAGATTCATCATTTATTTTAAACTTTTATTGCTTGTTAGGAATTGTGGAGACTGACCAAGGTGAGCCCCTACCATTGTAATTAAAAGTCTCAAGATAGAAGGAGTACAGCTGGCCTTTCTAGTTTCCTTGTTGGTCAAATATGAAAATACTGCTTCAGTATGGCCATTAGAAGTATGATAGATATCCCCTCTAGAAACATCTGGTGTTTATCTTTTAGTCTTGTAGAGTCTCAGCAAACCTACATGGTAACACACAGAAGCATATAGGTACTGACCTAACTACAGCATCCCTCCTTTTTATTTTTTTTAGCCAATATGTTCTTTTGTTTGTCGAATACAGAACCTTTTTGCAATACTGTCTTTGTGCTATTAGTGGATATGGTAAAATTAGGTTGTGCTGCTTCACCAGATGCTGTGTTGTGATCGATAACTTTATTTTTATTGAATGTTTTGTATCACTTGAACTGTAGTTATTTGATGTAGAGATTTCAAAAGTAGTTTTGTAACAGTGAAGATGAGTCTTGTTGAAGAACTACATGTTTCTTGACTGTTTACTGATAGAAATTACAACAGACTGAAAATATACTGAAGAGAAGAAGAGAAAGAAGATGATAGAAAGAACATAGGAAAATTTTTCAGTAATAATAAGTCTACACACCTGAATGGATATATATATATATATATATATATATATATATATATATATATATATATATATATATATATCATACTGTGACTCTTGAAAATAGTCTTTGATAATTGCTCCCTTAATGTTAATTAGAGAATTTTGGTGGCTAGCTATTATGCATTATGAATTTTTTCTGCTTTGTCAAGCATTTTTGATTTACTTTATGTCGATAATCCAAGCATCATGGAACAAAATTATGTCTCTGATGACATCCATCAAGGAATCACGAATGATCTCAGTCATTCTAAATAATTAGATAAAATAATAGTCAGAGGTCCTGCATTTGTATTCCAAATCTTTTACTTGCATGATATTAGATAAGTCATTGACCTCTTTTAACCTCAGTTTCCACATTTGTAAAGTGAGAGGGTTGGGCTATCTGACTTCTAAATGTCTCTAAATCTCTAAATCTGTGATTCTATGACTTGAGTTAATCAAAGAGCCCTTAATGTTACACTGTTCTTCTTCCTCAACAGGATCTCCAATCCCTTTACCCATCAATTTTCCCCCCAAATTATCACTCCATGCTTTGCCTACACTCTCCTCCCTCCTACCCCATTGGTAAACCAGTTCAACTCTGTACTGTCCTATAATCTTGTATCCTTTGCCCCTTATTCTCTCACTTATCTTGTCCCTGCTGTGGATAACTCCCACTATCCAAGTCCTTCACTCCAGTTCATTTGCTGCTGAATGAAGTCACACAGCCACACTAACTACTAGGTCCACTTCAACTTTTTGCTAAATAATCTTACCTGCACATTTCCCAGGAAGACAATTCTTTCAGTCAGTTCAGTATCCCATTCACCACAGGGGTTTTTCCAAACCTTTTCATCTCTCCTTCAACATCCTATGACTTTCCTTCCTCCACCCTTTCATCTGAGAATCTTGCCTTGTATTTCATTGAAAAGAATTATAGTACTCATCTAGTTACCTTTCTTCCCTCCTCCATCATTCAGGTGCCTTCCTTCACTGTCTCTTTCTTTCCACATCTCTCACATGAAGAGGTGACCCTTCTTGACATGTCAAATAACTCTATGTGCATAAACGATCTCATTCCATTCCATCTTTTCCAGCAGATTGCCCTATCATCTTCATTCTGTCACTAATCTTTAATCTCTCCCTGTCTACTTACTGTGCTTCTACTATCCACAAACACCCCTATGTTTTCCTATATCCTATAAAGATGATTTTCAGATCCAGCCCTAACTTTTCTGCTGACCTCCAGTCTCACCTGTTCAACTGGCTATTGGCCATTTTGAACTTGTTATCCCCTTAGGTATTTTAAGCTCCACCTGTCCAAAACCGAATTCTTTATGTTACCCCCATTCTTTAAACACTTTTCTCTTATTAACTTCCTCATTACTGTCAAGGGCACCACTATCTTCTCAGTCACCCTGTATCTCAACCTTTGATATGATCCATCCCTCCTCATTGTCTCTCCCAAATCTAACATCTTCCCAAATCCTATCAATTCTACCTCAATAACATCTCTTATATTTGCTCTGTTCTCTCCTCTGACAGTGTTGCACCCTGATATAGACCCTTATCACCTCACACCTGAACTTTTGAAATATCCTTTGATTAGTCTCAAATCTCACTCCTTTCTAGTCCATCTTCCACTCATCTATCAATGTAAGCTCCCTAAACTTCAGATCCGGCCATATCACATCCTCCCACCTTCCCTGCCTTCAGTAAACTCCAGTGGCTATGGGAGTACATATAAAATTCTCTATTTGGCTTTTAAAATTCTTTATAACCTGAATCATTCTTTTATTTCCAGTCTTGTACTTACTCCCCTCTAGTACTCTAAAATCCAGTAACATTAGCTTCCTTTCTATTTCTTACACATGTTTCCCTTTCTGACTATGCATTTTTGTTTGGCTGTCTCCCACTTCTGGCATGCTTTTCCTCCTTTTTTCTGCTTCTAGTCTTCCCTGACTTCCTTCAAGTCTCAACTAAAATCCAGTTTTGCACCATGAGATGTAATTATCACAACTATGTACAAACAAGATATTCATCTGTCTATCACTCTACTTATCTGTCTTGTTTGTACAGTTGTCTACATGTTGTCTCCTCCCTTAGCATGTGAGCTTCTTGGGGAAAGGGACTATTTTTTGCATTCATGTAGCCCCATATTTAGCAATGCTGCGCACCCAGTGCTTAATACATGCTTTTTTACTTAATAAAAAATAGATGAAAAGCTGGAACTGATGTATTGGTATTTTCATAGCATATTTTCATTATCGATGACACTAGAACCACCATATTTGGACTCTAGCAATGAAGAGAGGCATCCTGATGCATTCTGTGACCTAGATTAGAAGTCAGTGGACTTGTGTTTGAATCCTGGCTGTCATGTTAGGAAAATCATTTAGCCTCTTTGTGCCTCAGTGTCCTCATTTACAAAATAAGGTGGTTGGATCCACTGTATCTAAGACCTCTTCCAGGTCTATCTAGCTCTATGATGCTGCTGCTGTGATGTCAAGGAAGTTTTTTTTTGTTTTTTTATAAAAAAATATTCCCTTATGATCTAAAGTAATCTGAATGGTAGGGAGGAAATATAATATTCTTCTAATTTATCCCTGATCTTATTTTCTGTCTGCCTTTTATTTACTATCTATAGTTGATTCAGTGTGACCTGATATATAACAATAAACACAGTAATTGTAGAACTCTTGAGTGGCCAAGTACTCCATTATGCTTTTGACTGTCTTTCAGTTTGGTCAAGTAAGAAGGACCTTGCCTCATTTAGTCTTGTCAGCAAGGCACTTCTCTTAGACATTGTTTTTCATATTCTACTCTGGGTTTCTGGAATAGTAAGTTTAAACTATAGTTGAAATTATAATTGAAAACTGAAAAAAAGTCCCTACGTCCTTATGAACCTCAATGTGACTTGGGTAGTACTACGGCTAAAAGTCCCTGAGAGATTCTCTGTCATTGTCTCTAAATAAGCCAGAACCGAATGAGTCTAACCCCCAGATCAAGAGATACAGAACTTATGATGAATCTTTCAAGGGAGCAGAATAATTCTGAGCTGTACTTTATGACATGATGGGGTACTGCCAGAAGTAAGCAGGAGTTAGTTTGCATCAGTTTGGGAGAGCTGGCAATTTAATTCTTAGTGTATATGTGCCTCAGAAATCACACTGCTGCAAAGCAGCATTTGATTTGTTTTATTGATTGTCTAGACTTAAAGTGATAGAAAAAACTAGTAATAATGCAAATTAAACTTAAATATGCGTTGTGTCTACATTCCTCCCTTGTTTTCCCACAAAGAACCAGTTGTTAAAAGCACACTCCTCTGTGCTACCATCATTTCACCTTTGTTGGGGTACATTTTCTAACACATAAAATGGATATTAGCAACAAGAAGGTGAGAGGAGTTCATGGCTACCTACGAAAACATATGGAACATATTGAGCTGAGTAACCATGGCTTCAAATGACCTTTGGAAGGATTCAGTTTTACTATTTGAACCAATAGGGAACCAAGAGGTGCCAAGAAGGAACTTTTCAGCAATGCAATACTGTACACGTTGTATCTTTTAGCTAAATTAGAGATCCAAATGCCAAAACAAGCACCAATGAACACTGTAGGGATTTGTGATGCTCTTTGAACTATATAAGATTCATCTACAAACCAATGAATTAATTATAATGTTTTATATAGTAGCAGTTTCACTTTGATGAATTCAGAGTAGTGGTGATATTGCATATATTTTCCAAGTTATTTAAAGGAAAATTCTATCCAATTCACTTAGACCAGCCATCTGGAAGTACTCTATTTCTCTTTATAGTTTTTTGAAAATTGGTCAATGAAAAGAAAATGAAGATAGAAGGTGAAAAAAATCACATAAATAATCCTATACTATATGTGCTTCATTTTTAAAATAAAATGAATTTGATATTGATTCTATAATAAATAGTCAAACACAGAGATAAAATGTAAATTTTTCCCTTAATAACAAGTGTAATTTGTAATGGGTTTTGTTTTTCTTGTTTTTTTATTTTTTGGTTTTTTTGTTTTTGTTTTTCTTTTCTTGAATAGATAAGGTGGCAGGGAGAGGAAAAATCTTTGGAACTACAAAAGAGGATAAAAAGTCTATATGGTTTTTAAAAAATAAAAGAAAAATATAAAAATAACAATCATGTATATTAATTCATCTTCCTATGATTTTTCATTTCTCTGTCCATGTGTTCTATATCTTGAATTTTGCTTCTGTTTATATCATTATTATGTCAGAGGGGGAAAAAAACTTAATGTTTTGCAATTAAATACCTTATTTAATTGCAATTTAATTTAATCGCAATTTAAATACCTTAATTTAACCTTATTTAATATTAAATACCTTATTTATCACCTATTGATGAGGTGATATTATCACCATTTTATCACTGAGGAAAATAAGAACAATAAAGTATTAGAATAGAGCCCTTTTAAAGTCTGATCTAGATTTCAGTGCTTTTTAATCTTTGTCTCATATATAACACAACCTCAGTAGAAATAATGCAGGGTAAATTGTCAAGTTCTCTGTGTCTTTATGAATGAATAATTATTTAGCTTAATTAGAAACAATTGAACTATAATGAACTTGAATTTTGAGGAAAGCAGTTGGGTCAATTTACTGATTCAGACCAAATAGAACCCCTTTAAATCCAAACAATCCAGTGTAGTCATTTGTATCCATTAATTCTTCTAGATCTTACTCATGATTTTACATAGTCTTACTGATCTATGGAACTAATCTAGGAAAATTTGCTTAGAGATATTATAAGTCAAAGAAACACAGAATTTCAGAGGGTGAGGGAACCTTAGAGGCTATTTCAGGGGTGGGGAAACTGCAGCCTTGAAGCCACATGTGGCTCTCTAGGTCCATAAGTGAAGCCTTTTGAATCCAAACTTCACAGAATAAATCCCCTTAATGAAAGGATAGCCCCTATTCTACACCTGTACAAGAATCACTTCTACAACATACCTGACAAATGGTAATTCAAACATGACTTGATGATACTATATTAGAGGAAATCCAAGGAAGCCCATTCCCTTTTGGGGTAACTTCAGTTGATAGGGACATTTTTACCTATATCAACAGCAGGCATTTAAATGCTTACGGAAATGAGTTGACATCTACCACTCTGCAACTTCCCATTGGTCCTAATGCTTCTCCCTGGGGCCACGTAGCCTGAAAGCAAAAAGTGACCATCACTACTAACAGTGAGTGTGCTCTCTTGGGTTGAAAAAGAAAACTACTTAAAACTGGATTAAATTAATGAGTTAATTTAATTATTTTCAAATTAAAATAATGTTTATTAGTAGGTTTAAAATCAAATTAAAATACAACTGAAATAGTTTTAATCTGGTAATATTGCTTTCAAGTGATTTTATACACATCTTTTCTGAACAGAATTTGTGCGTTTTAAGAGAACTTCATCAAAGGAATATTAATCACTATTGGAGGCTATTTGAAAAATATGAGTACAACAGTGTTACAGAAACTTATGGCAGATGACATTATCCTAAAGGTTTCACTAAATGTATGGACTTCTTATGAACTATAAATGGACAATGCTAGGCAATAATAGCTAATAGAAAAAAATTATTTTATGTATTGCATAGAAATTGGTTTGAGCCAATGCGCAGGAGTCACCAGATTTATATATTTATTTCATAAATTGGTATATGATATAATTTAGAAATAAAATTTAATGAAGTATTGTTGAGTATGAAATACTGAATATTGGTTAAGGATGAAGCATAGAATTTTTTTTTTTAATTTTACACACACACAAATAATTGAGACTGTTTTCCTGTATTAGTGAGTCTCTTTGAAGCAGAAAATTGATAAAAAGATAATTCATTCTAGAAAAAGAAATATACAAGTATAGAAATAGTTACAAACAAAAGTAGAGAATATATAGACGAATAAAGATATTTGTTTTTCCAAAGATAAATCATATACACAGACTCAAGACATGGTTGCAGGAGGGAACTTCACCTGTCTGTATCTCAGAGATGTAATTATGCTGAGCATGAGGTAATAAGTTTTAGAAATATAGGACTAAATGTTTCATCTCTCAGAAGGTAGAGAAAACAATCAGGCCACTCGTTATTTTGGGCTTAATGCTGACCAATAAAGAGAAAATATTTGATTAAGTGAGTAATAGGAATCATATAGAAATTGATGGTATTACCATGTTGTATTGAAAGGAACACTGGATTTTTAGTCTCAGGGACCTGTGTTTGAATCTCAGCTCTACTACTTACTACCTCTGTGACCATGGATGGATCCCTGAAGTCTTCCAGGCTTGTTTCACTACTCTCATCTACAAGGGGGTAGTACTATATAGGACTTAGTTCAAATACTATGTTTTATACGAAGCTTTTCCTGATGTACCCAAGTGCTACTGCCCTTCCTCAACAATTTCGAATTAATTTTTTATTTATTCTGTAAACACACACACACACACACACACACACACACACACACATGCATACACACACTGACTGTCAGTTTCAGAGCAGGGTCTTTAAAATTTTTTCTTCTTCATCATCATCATCATGTGTTTGATCTCCAGTGTCTCACAAGATAATTGGAACTATAAGCACTTAATAAATGCTCATGAGTTGATTTACCTCTAAAGCTCCTTCTGGCTTCAGCTTTATTATACCATGATTTTAGATTTTTAAGAACCAAGTACTAGTCACAGACATATTCATAAGGTATGAGCTAGACTTGAGGCAAATTGATTTCATGACATTTTTGGCAAAAAGCACCATTATTAGAGAGTCTAAAAGCATAATTAGTACATTAAGATTAGGAAGATGTCAGTAGGTAAATTCTGAAAATACAATTTTAAGCTTTCTAAAGGGGAAGAAAAGAATGTGTTTTCTAAAGAAACTGCACATGGTTACTGCACAGGTTCAACAGGAGCTCATATTGTAAAAACAGGTATCCAAAATATGGAAGAAGGGGACACGTGGTCAAATTACCAGAGTGTTATCTTAGCGTTAAAGAGAAACTAAAGTCAATAATGAACTGAGACTTTTGAAAACTAAGGCCAGTATGTAGCCATTTAAGAATGCATGATGAACAAGGAAAAAGCAGGCAAACTTTTAGGGGCAAAAGTTCTGATTTTAACAGACCACAGAAAAGAAACAGACCTGCTTAATTTCTGTTTTGCTGCCAATCTTTTTTTTAATTTGATTTTATTAAGGACAATGATTTTCAAGATGGAAAGGGTAGAACAAAGATGATTCATATGAAGTGTAGAAGAAGTTAGGTGATGATATAGTTAGAGAACAGTCAGATACTTTAAATATTTTCTAGCATTCAATTCCAGATGAATCTTATTTCAGGATACTCAAGAAAAAAAAAACTTACAGATGCTATCACGAATATTTGTGAAACTGTGGAAAATGGGAGATGTGTCACATGATTAGTGACGTGCAAACTTTATCATATCTTTAGAGAGAAGAACAGAAAGGTCCGTTGCAAATATTAAAGACCATTAAGGTTGATATCAATTCCTCACAATATTCTAGAATGTGTAATTATTAGAAGAAGCTATCATGGGTATGCTGTAAGAATACTTACGCAGGATTAACCTTATTTAATTCTCTTGTGGACTTGATAAACTAGTGAATCGTAGGGATGCCAACAACATAGTGATCCTGAGTTCAGTGGGGAAGTCTCTTATAGACCCCTTGGACACAAAGGGAAATCATTGGAATTCAGTTCATTGAACAATTATTATCTTTAGAGTATCAATTATCACATTATTAAATTGTTAACTTGAATTATTTTCCATAGTCATCTGCCACTGGTATTTTTTCTTGGCTCTGTCTAGTCAGTTTAGAAAATTTAATAAGAAGTTAATTGGAGATATGCTCATCAAATTTACTCATTACACAAAGCTGGGATGAAATGCTAAATCATTGTATTTTCAGACCTAGGCTAAAAATGTACAGACCAAGAACAAATTTAATGGAGACAAATGGAATTTCTTTCACAGATTTTTCAGAGAATCAATTTTTTAGCAAAAAGATTACAAGATTGTAGATTTCAAGGGTGAAGGTGACCACATTTGGCATCATCTAGTTCTGGCACATCATTTTAGAAATGAGGAAAGTAAGGACCAGCAACCATAAATCACTTTCCCAAGATCACAAGGTAGTGAACAGCAAAGGCAGTTTTTAAGCCCAGGTCTTCTCATTGTGAATGCAGCAGTCTTTCTACTTTACAAGTGCTGACTGATTTAACAAAAATTCTTTGGAAAGGACTTAATGGATTTTATTTAAATGAAAACTGATTAAATGCCCCCAACAACTAATTAATTTTAAAGTTAAATTATTCAAAATGCAATTATGCCGGGAAAGGAATAGTCCCACTGTCATCTGCATTAGACTCTATTAGGAGTCTTTTTGGTAAGGTTGTGTGTTATATTTT
The DNA here is from genome assembly GCF_028372415.1 of Notamacropus eugenii. Lineage (NCBI taxonomy): Eukaryota > Metazoa > Chordata > Mammalia > Diprotodontia > Macropodidae > Notamacropus > Notamacropus eugenii. The sequence goes on along the minus strand of NC_092875.1, from coordinate 358,535,600 downwards.
ATAGAAGAGCATTGACAAACTAGATTATGCACTAGTTCAAATATGATCTCACACACTTACTAGTTATATAGCCGGTTGCCTCAGTTTTCTCATCTGTAAAATGAACTGGATAAGGAAATGGCAAACCACTCCAGTATCTTTGCCAAAGAAACACCAGATGGGGTCATGAAGAGCCAAACATGATTGAAACAACTGAACAACCACAAAATCTATGTATAGAGTCCTCATTTAGCCGGTACAGTAGCCACTTGGATAAGCCTCAAACTGGGGCATTCTTTGTTCTGTGGTGTCATTCAGCATCTGTCAGGAGCCAGAGAATATATTTCTGTTTTCAGGGGGAAAGTGAAGAGTCAACTGTTGCCTCATCAAAATTGGTGACTCGCTTGGACTCATCTTCTGTGCTGTTCTTCCATTGACCATTGAACATAAATCTGCTGCAGTAGCTGGGTTAGCAGCACTCCTGTGCATACTAATTTTTGCTAGGTATTTATTTGCCTTATCTCAGCAGCTGGGCTGAATTTTATGGTCACCAGTGGCAATCTAGCAATCGCAGATGTTGAAGACTGAATTATATTAAAATATTGTGCAATTGAAAACACTTTTTGTGATCCTTGAGTCCTTTGAAATGATCAGTTGCAGAAACAAAAGCTTGTTAGAGAATCACAGCTTTTGTTTATTCTTTCAGTTCTGTGCCTCTGTCACCTGACCTCATCTGCTCAGCCTTGATTAGAACCTGTCTGTACTATCTGTGCATTGTCAGGAGAGATAATTGAAAGATGGGCTGGAAGTTGTTTTGTTTACAGTTATAGAATGAACAAACTTGTATAAATCATCTTAAGATAAAGTGAGAAGTGCCATTTCTCTTCTTTTCTTCAATAAAATAGTCAGATGGGAACTGCTGATGGTTAATACTTGAATAAAAATAGTGGACAGGTAGACAAACACTAGGCTGTGAAAATGTAGGTCGGTTATGTGCTTCCCCTAGGCTCCCTTCTCATTACATATTCTTTATTTAACAATTTATAAAAGAATATGTGAAAACAAACCCCAGATATTTTACAAGATTAAAGTCAAATTAAGTAAAAGCAGAAACAATTCCCAGGTAAATTAATTATTGAAACAATTTGAGGAAAAGAAAACACTATTGAAAAAGTGCCCCTGGAGAATACTAAATATTGTGCTCTCCCTGCTCCCCCTCTGAATTAGAAAGTGGTAAGGGTCATGATCAAAGACCCTTCCTATCTCTGTCTGGTATGACTCAGGGGCAAGACTTACTCTCTTCCCTTTTTCTTCTTTCTTTCCTCCCTATGCTCTTCTGCTGGCTTGAGGTAGAGGAAGAGACTTAACTCTTACCCTAGCTCATGCACTCAGCTTGTACCAGAGTTCTGATTAGCTCATTCTTTTAGGGAAAGAAATTAAGGTCTTAATTCAGGTTTTGGGTTCTAATGGAAAGAGAGCTATAGCTCTCTTGTACAATGAAACATTATCTCAGTGAGCCTTCCGGGAATGTATAGACTCCTCCTGACTACAGGAAGGAACTTCCAGTGGATATCCTCTGAGTGACCTAACTAAGCACACCTCCTATATTCTGATGCCACAATTAAGGCATGCACAAAGATACGTATTAGTATTGTTGAACAAAACATTTACAGAAAGAAAGAAAAGGTAGAAGTCTGTACAAAAGAACAACTTAGCTCATCACTAGAGAACAAATTACAAACAAAAGACTTGTAGATGCATAAGCAAGATTAAAGGGAAGGGAAATTGGATAGAGATGGTTCATTTCCCATCCTTTGCCAGGTATCTAACATCGCCTTTGTGGCTGAGGCTCCAGTCACATTTTAACCTCTCTATCCCTAGGGTATCAATGTTTTTCATTCTGCTTTCCTCATGCCTGGGACTCAGACTTGAGAGGAAGCCTGGATGTTTTTTCTCCTCCCCCTAAACCTCTAGCTCCAGTTCTGTCTTTTTATTCAATGTCTGTAATGAATCCTTTTCCCATCACCTCTTGGACTAAAACCCCAAGTGTTTAGGGAACCCCTGGCTGTTTCATCCTGTGTTCACGTGCTTAAGTGTTCTTAAAAGATTCAGCTACCTCCTTTGAATGGCGTGCTATACCCTAAAGAGAAATGATGTTGAAAAGATGGATAAGGAATGGTATAATTTCTCTGGAACATAAACATTTGAAGGTCATTCATGTTTATAGTGACTTTCAACTTAAACATGATTACTTCTTATAACACATGATAGTTTTCATTTTTATGAATAATCTAAAAGATTACAGGCATAGTTCATCTAATATCAGTGACTAATTTTACAATAACACAGTTCAGGTAAAAATGACTTTACAGTGGGCAGTTAGGGCTGTGTCAGCCATGTTACAAATGACCACTGTGTCTCTGAGCAGCAAGAATAAAGACTGCTAAAGTTGAAGTCTTTAAAAGGCAGGTTATTGGAGTTGGCCTGTTCTGGGAGGGGTTGATTGATTATATTAAACTGATTAGAAATGCCTGGAGGGAAGGTTGGCTTGATAATTTTTAAGGCTTAGAAGTTTTCAGGAGAACAGGGACTTCCTCACTCTTCCAAAGAAATCCTCTATCCTCAAGAAATGTATGGAGACCTAACTCATGGAGTCATCAACTCTGAGGTTTCTCCTTAGCAGCCAGCAATGATCAGGACTGAAGGTTGGCTCAAGGACAGAAAGAAGTAAAGAATCCAGTGAAAGGCTTACTCACTAGCTCACCAAAATCCTCTGTTCTCTAGAAGACAGATTCCTTTTTTTCTTTTTTTTACAGGACAAATTCTTAATTTGGGTTCTGTAAACTTCTGGATATAATATTTTGATAACTACATTTTAACATTTCTTTTGTAATGCTTTGTATTTTATTTTCTGCATTTAAAAATATTTTTCTGAAAAGAGCTCTATAGAGTTCACCAGATTGCCAAAGGGGTATATGACACACAAAAAATGTTAAGAACCTCGGTTGCAGACAGTTGTTGAGGAGGAGGAAGCATTGACCCCTGTACAAGAGGAAATTAAAGTAAGGGTCATTGCTTATAAGGAGAGCCTGGGGATTCAGGATGTTAATATCTGTAACTTCCATTCTTCAGGAGATTAGCTGAGGAGAGAAACCAGTGGAGTAATGAATTTAAATTTGCATAAATTGAGGTGAAATTCCCTCCCTCAAAATTTTGTTTTTTCTGTTATCTTTTCCTTTATGCTCCAGAAGCAGTTAGGGAACCAATTAATTACATCTGATTGCCTCTTTATTGTGAAAGGGGCTGTAACTGATAAGGGCAGCCCCTTTTAAGTGAACTGATAGAATAAAGACCTTAATGCTTCTTATGATATTTAACCCCTGAAATGAAGAGTGAAATTCAAAATGGCTTGATCCTCAGGGACTGGATGAAGCATTTTAAGCTAGGGATTGGTTATAATGTATGATATTATTACAAATGACACCAGATGAAGCAATGTTGTTCGGTATGTGCAATTTTTTTTCTGCTCTGTCAACTCTGCTGTTTTGAGTGTATATTATATTGTACTATTAGTTATATTTTGTTTTGTTTTTACTTTTGTTTCTTCAGTTAAAAATATCTGCTGAACTTTGATGTCTAGATGTCTCATAGCTATCTTAAAATCAATGTGTTCAGAACTCATCATCTCTTCTCCCAAACCAGCCATAGCTTTTCCAGACTTCCTTATCTTTGTTGAGAGTAGTACTATCATAGCCAGATTTCCAACCTCTCAAGAGTCCCTTCTTATTCCTCTCCCTCCATTCCCTTCCATTTTTCCCATACTTAAGGAGCCTTATCAGTTTTACTTCCACACTAATTTCTTTTAATCCCTCCTCTTCTTTGCATTTATAAGGCCAAACCCTTTTGCAGACTTTTAGTTCCTATTGTAAAAACCTTGCTCTTAATCTCTCCTTTCTTTAATTTGTCTACCATGCAATATACTAAATAATCTTCCTAAAGCACATATTTGAGTATGTGATATCCTCGCTTTAGAATCTTAAGAATCTACCTACTGTCTCTGTGATGAAATAAAACCTCCCTAACTTGGCAATGAAAGCACTGGGCTCTTGCTGAGGTTCCTAGACTTATTTTACATTTTACCCTTTTATACTTTCTATTCTAGCCAAACTGGTGCATGTTTTATTCCCTAAACTTGATATTCTATCTCCAAAACCTGTAACTTCCTACGATCAGTCCCATAAGCACTTTTTCTTTAGTTTTGTATCTTAAAATGCTTAGCTTCTTTCAAGGCTCAACTCAGATATATCTCCTAAAGAAGACTTCTCACATCCCTTTATATATGTATATAGATTATTTAACTCCAGATATTAAGGTCTTAGAAAGAGAAAGCCCAAGTTTAATTAGACTAATTAAAATTTATTATTTTGTAATCTGATTATATCACAATTATCAGCACTGGAGATGGGAAGTCAGAGCTGCATAAAGTCACTACATAAAGACAAATGCCTCCAATTATATAATTGTAAAAATTCAGTCCTCTATTTTATCAGTACCAAACTAAAAATAATAGTAAATCTTTTTCTTTTGTTAAAACTCCATTCTCTACCAGGAAAATATTGAGAGTTTTTTTCTATCTTATTTAGTTGCATGAACTATTAGCTTAAATAGTTCTGGTAATAATTTTTTATACTTTTATAATGTCTCCTATCTGGGGGACTTATATAAGTCTTGCATGATTCATTTTTATCATTTTTAACCATAAGGGAAAGAAGTTGACTTTTCCAGAGGGATAAACTTAGTCACAGAAAGGTTGAAGACGTGAGGGTCTGAAGGTCAGCCAATAAATCAGTTACAGAGTAGCTGTGGTGGGAGCTTTAAGTCCTGTTCCATAGAAGACGTAAAGGTCCCTTTATAGGTGTGTGTAGTCAAGTGCAGCCCTGAGGGCTGATGGGAGCTCACCAGGAGTCAGAAGATTTTATTTTGTTCCTATTTCTGTAATGAATTCATCCTTAGCCTTGAACAGGTCACTGAACTTCTTTCCTCCTTGGTTTCTCCTTTTTAAAATGGGCCATTAGATTTGCTACTCAGTGTTACTTGTAAAGAGAATTGGTAGTATTAGATGTAAGTCACATATCTATGGTAGAATTAAATTCTCTGTCTGGAAGCAAATCGGCAGATTTGGAAGAATGGAAATCTTTTGATTTTTCTGGTTAATCATATGGAATTCCCCTTAGCCATTCTTTCTTGTCTACTCCATACTGAGTTATGTTTTCATTTCAACAATTTCTTCATTGGATTGAAGCAGTACAAAGAATACTTGAAAGTACTTCAGACTTGAAATCAGGGAGTCAGTTCTAATTCTGGTTTTGCAGCTTAGTCTTTCAGGACATTAGTATTTTCATCTAACACAGTGTAATCTTAAGGACAGTCAGTGTGCCTTTGGATCCACCATATTTGACACAATGCTTAAAAAGACCTTTTCATTCATTTATTCATTCCTCTGTAAAATGTTGGGGTTGTACTTGTTGCTCTCTAAGGTTCATTCTAGCTCAACAAATGAATGAAATCTTAGTTTTCAAAATAATTGCCTTTCAATTGCATTTTTTTATCCTTAAAACTGAAAAGCACAATTATTACAGTAGTCAGCATGGAGCAAATTTGTGTGTTCAGGCACTTATTGAATGCCTAGTATTTATCTAGCTCTGTGTAATAAGTACTGACTAAAGAATCTAAGGCTAATAGTAAATGGAACCTAACATCTGAGTATCCACATTAATTATATATCTACTTATCTTAATATATGCATCGAGTATAAACTAAAAATTCAAAGTGATAGTCTGATATACATATATATACACATATATATATAGTGTATTATGAGTCAAATTTTGAGTGTGGAATAGGTTGACATCCTTATAATTCTTTAAATTGTTATTCACTGAAGGTGGATTTCAATTAGAAGCAACCATTTTGTCCTCTGGTAATCTCGCTTTGCTCACATGAATTTAAATGTTGATGTTACTTCCTATGGGACAAGAATGGAGGAAACCTTTTAAAGTAAAAAGACAATTAGTTACCAGCAAAGACTGTAAAGAATGATGAGTCTTTTGTAGAATGTCCTTCATATAAAAAGACTGGGAAACTGTATAAGTAACTTGAAAATGTATACTTGAGATTATCACTACTTGAAATAACATATTAAAATGACTATTATCTGTACCAGTAGTAGGAGGCCAGTCCATTGTTAAAATCCTGTTTCTTAGGAGCCTGTTTTTGTCATGGTTAATAATTTCTCATTTTCTAAATTGTTTTATGGGAAGTTCATTAATATGTTTATTGATTAGGTGCTAAGTGGTTTTCTTGATGTGGGTGTCAGACTTTTTGTACAAAGGCACTGAAATTATTCGCACCTGACTAATACCTCCAACCACACCATAACAAAAGGGAGCCTGGGGAAGTTACTTTACTTTAGGTAACACTTTAGGAAATTCACCAACCTCATCTGGGAAGAATGGGCAGTATTATTTTCCTATATCCATTGCCTGTTTATGTAGGAAATAAGAGTATTTAACTTTATCTTACCCTCTTTGGAGCAAATTAAAGAAATGCCAATTTGGGCATGAGTAGGAAAAAAAAAAGTGGAGCCCATAGATGACATTTAGGGGAGAGATTATAAGGCTAAATCATAGAAAAATAAGACCTCTTTCATCCTCCCACTCCAATTCCTATTATTAATATCTTTTTACTTAGTCCCTTTTACTTGCCACCTATCTTGTTCTCACATGCACAGAAAGGGGCCATCTAGATGAAGATGGCATAGGACCAAAGACATCTATGAAGGATGGGATGGAATATTCATTTAACAACTAGTTATTAATTTAACAAAGTCATTTTAACATATGAATTGAAGAAAACAATATCAAGCAAGGGGAAAAAAATAAGGTAGGTATATAAAGCCAGTTCACATTGATGTGTTTAGTAGAATTTCACAGATTTTCCTTCTGGTTTTAGGGGTGTGTCTATTGTAATGCGTTAACACAATGAACTTGCAGCTTTCAAGGAAATCACTTGTCTTGGAGACTTTGATCATATCACTCCTAACCATAGGGTCATAGATTTAGAATGGGAAGTGACTTTAAAAGCCATCTTTAAACTCTTGCTTTTACAGATGAAGATAATGATACCCAGAGAAGTTAAGTGATTTACCCAGAGAAGTTAAGTGATTTGCCCAGAGAACCATGGGTAGTAACTAGCAAAGTTGGGATTCCAGTCAATGTCCTTTGACTCTATGGATCTTTTCCCCCACCAAACTGCCCACCCCATGGCCCCTCTAAAGACTGCTTTACCAAGCAAGGCTCATTCCATTCCAATTTTTTTTTCCACTTTTGTCCTTTATTATGTTTATTTTCATTTTCACATTTTAATTTGAGTCATGACCAAGAAAAGAGAGGACTAGGACATTTTCTCTAATGCTTGCAAAATAAACACAATAAGGGAAATTTATGTGATAACTGTTGTGTATTTAAAAGAAATAACAATTTGTACATGTTGAATTTGTGGTTTCATGTGCAATCCTCTGTTTTATTGTATTATGTTATGGAAATGCTTGTTTTATTCCATAAATTTAAATAATTATGATTGTTTTTCAACATAGATAAAGTAATTTTATCTATACCTATGACTGTTGCTGTTGTTCAATTGTTTCAGTCATGTCCAACACTTTATGACCCTATTTGGGGTTTTCTTGGCAAAGATACTAGAGGTGTTTACCATTTCCTCTTCCATTTCATATTATGGATGAAAAAACTGAGGAAAAGAGGATTAAGTGATTTAATCGTACACCATGAAGTATCTGAGATTGAATTTGAACTCAGGTCCTCCTGGCTATTGAGCTGGCACTCTATCCAATATGCCGCCTGGCTGCCTCATAGCTCAAGATATTTCTAATGAGTCAACATGCATGATTTCTATGAATCAACTGCAGAAAAGGCTAATCCTTAATTTCTACAAAATTTCCTTGTTACATATTCCTTCAGAAGCTCTCCTGTTCTGGAGCATAATCAAACCTACATATTTGTGACCTGGGATCTCTTCAGCAGTTTCTTTGCTGCTGATGGTCTCTGTCAGCACCCCTTGCCCCTCATCCTGTCTTCAATCTAGCATTCTGTGGCAATAAATAGCAGAACTCAATCTCCCCTCCTTTCTTTCCCCTTTCCTTTGCCTCCTCCTTGAAGAGGAGATGGAGGTACAGGAAAGTGGAAGTATGATTTGTCTGGGACTTCAGCATGCTACTATGGAATTAATTATTCAAAGAAATTTAAAAAGAAAGAAATGGGTCAGGGTGCACATTTGTGTATGTGTGTGTGATACATGAGGCCTGAAAGAAAGAAAGAGGACTGACAATCAGCTGGGGCCAATTGTAACCCCTTAAAAACACTTTTAGGGGAGCTGGGTGGCTCCCCAGATCTGGGATCAGGAAGACCTGAGTTCATATATGGCCCTAGATCCTTCCTATCTATGTGGGCAAGTCACTTAACCCACGTTTGACTCAGTTTTCTCAGTTGTAGAATGGGGACCCTGGAGAAGGAAATAGCAAACTACTCCAGTATCTTCCCCAAGAAAATCCCATAAAAATAAGATCCTGAAGAGTGGGATACGACTAAATGACTTAACAACAATAACAAAAGAAATCACTTGGTGAAAAGTGAATTCGTGGAAACAGGAGGAGGTTGAGATATCTTTAAGGTCTAATCCTCAGGGAATCTGTCAGCACAGGGGAAAGAGTCACAAAATGAGAAATAGGGGACTATAAGGAGAAAAGACTAAAACGACCAAAGAAATCAGGAGAAAGAAATTCCAGTTAAGAACCTTGATCCCCAGCAAACAAATCAAGGAGAATGATATTAATAATAGAAGAAAGGATTGCTCCCCAAGATACTCAAGCATTTCTGCATAAATATTGTAAGACAAAATAATTTGAAGCAACAGCTAATAGAGAATAAAATCTTATGTATTCCCAAGAAAGAATGAAACCACATCACATTCAAGAGAAAAATATGAGTCATGAAAGAAAAATTTATTCCCTGCAAAGCAGAAAACATTGGCAAAACAGTAAAACATGAATTCACAATGGTATATCTCTTCAAATAAATAAAGGAGAGAGAGAAGACTTGACAGGAATTACAAACATACAGATGTAAAGAAAAATATGGAAGAAAAAAATGCTATAACATTAAAAGAAAATATGATCTTTAGCAGCAAAAATATTGATCTTGAAGGCAAGATGTGAAGTGACAACATCCCAGAATAGGACAAGTCAAAAAACCTGAACATCATAAGGCAAGAAATATACAAAAAAACTGTGCAGTCCTGAATATAGGGGAAAAAAATAGAAAGGATTCACATACTGCTTTCAGAAAAAACAAAAACAAAATCTGTTACAAAATCTAGAGTGCAATAGTGATTAAACTTAAAAATTCCAATGATACATTTTAAATTGGTATATGTTACATGTATTTTGTCAATATGTTGCTTTATAAATACTCATTCAAGTATACTAACTCTCCTACAACTCAATTGCAATCAAGGACAACTCTTTCCCTTCTTTCTTCTTATATTCCTTCTTTTTGTTTTCTCCCCTCCTCCTTTTTGTCCCCCTTCTTTCTCTCATTTTCCTATTTTCGTGGTCTTTCCTCTTCTACTTCTCTTCTATTTCTTTCTCTCTCCTTCATTTTCCTCTACCGTTAGTTTCCCAGGGTAGAGGATGTGTTCAGGAAGCACCAATACCTTTGGTGTAATGACTGTCAAGCCTTTATCAGGGCTGCTTTCCACCTTTGGTGTCCACCTGTTCCACCCAGCACTCACTCTTGACTCCAAGAAGCTGCATCATGTGCAGTGGCCACACTCTAGTAAACTATTTCAGCAGATGGGCCAGACTAGGGTGAGGGTAACCAAGGGGTCTCAAAACCATTGGTGAGTTAAGGGTTGTCTACTCCAGCTGTATGAAGACTTCCCCTGATGGAATGGGCGGATGAGAACAATTTGTTCCAATGGCCGTGAAGGCAGATGAAGTGGGTGATGATTGTGCACTCAAATGCAGCCTCTGAAGCTGAGATGCAACAAAGTATGAATCAATTCTCTTGCTTGTGCTAATTTTGACCTAATAATTAACACCAAGAAAATACAGGTGCTCCATCAGCTACCACCACACCATCCATACATGGAACCATTATTTAAACAAATGGAGAAGTTTTGAATGCTGTGGATAAGTTCACTTACCTTGGTAGTGTACTTTTCAGGGATGTTGAGGTTGAGGCACACATTGCCAGAACTAGCTCAGTGTTTGGGAGGCTCCGAAGGAAAGTTTGGGAGAAAAGAGGTATTAGACTGACTACCAAACTGAAGGTCTACAGAGCCATTGTGCTGACCTCATTGTTGTATGCCTGTGAAACATGGACGGTCTACCAACGCCATGCCAGGAAACAATCGTTTCCATTTGAACTGTCTTAGGAAGATTCTGAAGATCATCTGACAGGATAAAGTACCAGACACTGAGGTCCTTGCTCTAACTAAACTGCCAAGCATTCAAACTATGCTTCAGAGAGCACAACTTCAGGGGTCTGGCCATGCTGTTCGAATGCAAAATATATGCTTGCCAAAAAGACTATTTTATGGAGAACTCACGTAGGGCAGACGATCACATGGTGGTCAGAAGAAGCGATACAAGGATATTCTCAAGGTGTCTCTAAAGAACTTTGGATTTGACTGTGCAACGTGAGGGACACTGGCCCAGGGTCACTCAGCATGGCATGCCTATATCAGAAAGGGTGCTGTGCTCTATGAGCAAAGCAGAATTGAAACAGCACAAAGGAAACATAGGATGCGCAAATTTGGAGTATCTACTCCAAATGTTCACAGACACTATCTATGCCCAATCTGTGATAGAGCTTTCAGAGCTTGTATTGTTCTGATCAGTCAGACACACTGAACCTTCAGTTTATTATGGTGATGTCATTTTGGTCCTCTTTGAGATCGAAGGACAGCAACCAACCAACCCTTAGTTTCCCATTTCCTTATTTCTCTTTCATTTTCCCCTTTCTTCTACCTTCATTTTGCATTTTATTTTCCCCCTTATTCTTTGCTTTTCCCTTTTTTCTTCTTTCTTACTTTTCACTTCATCTTTCCTTAACCTATGTTTTCCTTTCCTTCTGCTCCTTCTCTCTCATACCTTACCAACAATATTTAGTGAAAGTTTATTAATCAATTAACAGTGTAGCATTATTAATTTACTCCACTTCTTCAGAAGGCATGATTTCATGAGAATAGTAATTACGTTCTCATTGTATAGATAATAGCTCTTGGAAAAACCTTATAAAATAATCTTCATAAACTGCCTTGACCAAAAATATATCATGTTTGGCAACTTTATAGTGATGAATTTATCCAATAGATTGGGATAAATACTAGGAAGACATATTTGTGTCCATTGCCAGTTCTGTACTGAAAAATATTCCAGTTCGATGCTATCTACCTGAGTTTGCATATCACAACTTGACTTCAATATCAGTTCATTTATTTAAAGTTATCAAAATGCCACTTTATTTGATATCTAAAGACTTTTTTTTCCTTAAAGAGAAGGAAATGCTTTTCAAAGGGAAGCAGATTCTATTCTCATTAGACTTGAGTACATAGATGGAGTGGTGAATTATTTTTCGTGTGTGAAATAGATTTTTTAACTTTGCCCCTTTTCATATCAAAATTATTTCACTTTTCTTTCATCAGTATATATCAGTCTCTGTGTTAGACTGTTCTGTTTAAGGGATTTATAAGAACCAATCAATCTTTTATAAATAGATTTTATATCCTTTTGGATTTACATATGTCATATAGCATTCATCTTTAAGTATGAAGAACAGTGATAAATGTTCATTCAGAAAATAGTTTGAGTTGCTGCCATTAAATTATACTCATTTTCTGCTAAAAATCTCCAAGATTTTGCCATGATTGCACTTATATAATGATGTGGATGCTCATACACATACATACATACATGTACACACATGTGTATGTGTAAGTGTATGTGTGTTTCTCAATGGGGAAAAAATGAGGCAGTTTTCAATATTTTACAGGAGGAACTAGAAAGTAGACTGATACATTGGAAAGAACACAAAACTAGTAGTCAGAAATCTTGGATTTAAGACCTACTTCTAATATTCACTAGCCTTGTGATCCTAAGCAAATAATTTACCCACTCTGATATCTTGGTCTTCTCATTTTTTAAATGAGAATATTGATATTTGGAGTACTGAACCCACATGGTTGTCACAAGACAACATTTCATTAATCTTGATGTACTATATAATGATAACTATATAACGATATGATGATGTACTATATAATGATAACTTTTTGTCTTTGTTATTATTTTTCTACTCCTAGCTCTTTTAGTTAGCAGACTCTGTGATCTTGGACAAATCACTTAATATTTACCCCTACCACTTACTAGCTGTAGAACTGTAAGGAAGTTAATTTCTAGTGGTGTCAGATTCCACAAATGTAACGTAAAGTTTGGTTTAGGTGATCTCTAGTATCTCTTCCTTGGGGCAACTAGGTGGTATAGATAGAATGGATACAGTGCTGTGCCTAGAATCAGGAAGACACCTTCCTGAGTTCAAATGTGGCCTCAGACACTTACTAGCTGTGTGACCCTAGGCAAATTACTTAATCCTGTTTTCCTTAGTTTTCTCATCTAGTTACTCATCTGTAAAATTAACTGGTGGCAAAAAAAATGGCAAATCACTCCTGTGTCTTTGCCCAAGAAACCCTGAACAGGGTCAAGAATTGTCAAACACAACTGAAAATAACTGAATTATATATCCCTTCCAATTCTAGCATTCTGCCATTCTATGTAAAAAGACATATTTTGTCTTTAACATAATTTGTCTAATTTTTCCTTCATTTTCATTTCTTCTAATGAATTGTGTCATTTATTGTTTGTATTGAAAGTGTTCCTAAATAATTTGTGGAGGTGATCCTTCTGGTTAATTGATAGAATAATTGAAAGTCCAGCTGCTCTCAGTTTCTAGTTCTACCCATTCTAAATTTTCATTTTTCCTATCTTTATCTACCAGTCTTATCATCTAGGTAGCATATGTCATTTATTTCTAGCTTAGCCCCATTAAGCAATGTTTGAATCTCCAGTCCTCTTTGACCACTGAGCCTGATTCTCTCAAAGGATTGTGATTCCTTGCGTTCTCTTCAACAGATGTTATTTGTCCTTGGGTACCAGCTTAGAAGCCAAAGCAGGTCTAGTTAATCATGTAGAGTTAAATGATGACGTGATATAAGGCATAGGGCAGACTTATGAGCCCACATGTGTATAATCATGAAAATAAGTACAATATATTAGAATGCTAGCATCCATTTGGTTTATATTGTTTTGCATATGCTTTTATGGGAGACAAATGGTAGATGTCACAGATTTGGAAGGCATCATAATATATCTTTAGATAATAGGAATATATGTGTTTCTTGAGATGATAAAATGTCCACAGAAACACAAAATCTCAAAGCTAGTAAGAATGTAGAGATTTTCTTGTCCCACCCTTACTGACCAGGAACAGGAATTCTCACAAAATTTCCAACAGGTCATCATTCAACCTGTGTTTGAAGAATTCCATTGATGGGGAGCTCATAACCTCTGAAGGAAGTCTATCTTACTTTCAGAAGGTTAGATTTTTCCTTTCATTTCCTTTCATTCCTTTCCTTTCATTAAATTGAAGTCTGACTTTCTTTTGTTTCTAGTTCAGCCTCTTAGGTCCAAGAAAAACCTTGGATAGATGTTGATCCTGTTTCTACAGCCTTCAAATCCCTCAAGTCTTTTTCTGATAAAACATCCCCATTTCTTTGTATGGTGTTCTTTCAAGAATACACTATTCTCATTGTCTTCCTTAGGATGAGCTCTAGCTTGTTAATTCCTTTCTTAAAATTTAGTGACTAATTGTTAAATAAAAATATTTCACATACAATTTGAGTGGGATGGTCAGACCACAAAGGAATTTCTATCTCCTTTGCATCATAGGATTCATTGTATCACAGCCATGACATAAAGTGGTTGATTAACTATTGAGTTTGCAAACCATTGAAATCACCAGATGATTTTTTTACAACTGGTTGTCTGTCTCTTTCATTTTCTTGTACTTAATGATTATCTTTTTGGACCCTTGTGAAGGTCTTTACTATTAGGACTATTGACTCTTATTTCATATGGCCTGTCATTGCAATTTATCAAAATATTTTGAATCCTGATTCTGTCAGTCAGTATATCCCTCCCAGTTTTCTGTTATTTGCCATTTACACCCTTGTTGAAATAAGAAGAGAATCAACGTGGTATAGGGAAAAAAAAAAGGCCTGACCTTGGAGTGCCCTTAGTATAAATTCTAGTTTTGCAAATTATTAGCTGGTTTACCTTGCACAAGTCATCAATTTTTCTGAGAGCTTAGTTTCTTCACATATAAAAATGAGGAGCTTAGACTAGAAAACCTGTAAATTCCCTTCCAATTCTAGATATTTCTCCTGTATGGAGCAAAACTATGTCAAGGATGGAGTTCTCACCTTAGGATGGTCCATCTTTTACTCCCTACTGAGATTGGTACATTAATCACTACTCTCTAAGTGTGTTATACAAACAGTTCTGAATTCACTTAATGGTACTGAAGATGGTGATCTAGTGGACGGGACCCTGGACTTCAAATTAGAAGAACCTGATTTTAAATCCTGGCCCAGATATTTATGAACTGTGGGACCTTAGCCAAGTTACTCAGTATCTCTTATCCTTCACCCTAACCCTAGAAATTTAAGGTTAGTGTTAAGGTTAGGGAGAAGAAACTCTTGGTTTTCTAGACTGTCTTTGAGAACAATGTGGCTAGAAAAAAAAGAGCATCCTATGACTGACCTGGATATGAAGTACTTTGAACCTCTGCTAGGCTGGTGACAACTATGTGTCCTGTTTCCTGCTCAAAGTTGAGATTTACCTTTGATCTACTCTGCACATATGTATGCAGATGTATGTGTTTAGTACAAGTATGCACGTGTCTGGTTCTTTACATCTATCTGGTTTTTATACATAGTGTCTCCTGTTAGAATGTTAGACCCTTGAGGGCAGGGATTGCTTTTTGCATCTTTTGTATCTTTTTGTATCTTCTGCACTTAGCACAGTACCTGCCCATAGTAAGCATTTAATAAATGTTTGTTGATTTACTCTCTCTACTTCCCTCCTCCTTGTCTCCCCTCCTCTTCTCCTCCCACCCCAGCTCAAATAGGACAGTTGCAAGTCTCTTGTCTTCTAGACCCTCCAGTTTCCTTCCTTTTTTTTTTTTTTGGATGTTTTCTGAGATCCCTATCAGCAACTGAAAAACAAAATCAGTGTCTTTTCTTTTAGTCCCGTGGGGCCTGATGAGAAAGCAGATCGTGGTTAATTTACATTTATTTTGTATTTATGTTCCTAGTGAATCATTATTATTCTCTTGATTGAGAAAATAAGACAGAATCTCAAGGTCAGAGGTATCAGAAGAGAATCTGAAAGCTTGGCTACACGCCAAGACAGAATTAAAGTCATGCTTTCTGGGTTTTACTAACTGATCCATGAAGCTGCTATCTCTGTACCCTGGGTAGAGGTGTGTGACTCCTGAAAATCTGGGGTCTTGGTAACCTTTTATACGTGAGGTCTTTTCAAGTGTTATTAATGCTCTCAAAAAATTGAAGAAACTCTGTAAAGAGCAGGGTGTGTTGAATACCTTATTTTGTTCCAATGACATGTATGAACATAGACTGTGTTAAAGGGTAGTTAGAGTGTTGCTTGGGCCTGTTATTTCATGGTGGGATAGGCTGATGAATATCTTGTTGAATATGCTGAAACTGTGGGAGTTGTTTCCAAACCACAGAGCTCAGTAAATGGAATGAGAGAACCTGCAGGGGACAATTTATTGTCTGGCATTTATTCTTTCTAGTCCTTCAAGTGACCTGAGAATCCAAGGGATTTAGGAATCCATTTAAATGGTGTGAATGATGGTGTTGAGCTAACCAATATATTGAGTTGTATTTGTGGTGTTTCATAGACACTCCCTGAACTTTTGTACTAGCCTGTCACCAGGTGACTTGTGAAAGTGCAGGAACCAATCCTGGATTCCATACTTGAAATAGGAAACAATTTAGTTTCTTCAATATATTTTTGGAATGCAAGATAATTCTTAATAAAATGACATAAATGTTTTTATAAATTCTCATCCAAAAAAAAAGTTTTGTAAAGAAAAAAAAAAATCTTATCATTTGACAGTGTGGGTACAGTGAGGGAAAAGATACTTGTTTTAGAGTCAGAGAACCTTGGTTCACCTCTCACCTCTGTTACTCTGTTATCACATGTGTGATCTCTATAGGCTTTAGATCCTCCTTTGAAAATAAATGTGTTAGGCTACATGGCCCCTATATTCCCTTCCAACTCTAAAATTTATGATCAAAATAAGTAAGTATAAATAAAATAATGGATTAGGAGGTTGCACTATTTTATCTAGTATGTGGTTAAAGTTCTTAATCTTTTTTTTTTAAGTTTACATGATGACTGGTGGACACCTCATCGGATAATGTGGAAATAGCTGACAGTGTCAGGAAATCTGAAATAACAGTAAATGATCTGAATTAAAGTTGTGTATAGTCAGGTGCTAGGTCTAGACAAGACTTCATATTTAAATGGAGTGTGGCTTTAGGTAGTTCTTTATAATGCTTGTGCCTCAAACTACAGGTAGCTTCATGGATCAGTTAGAATGACTGATAATCAGCTTTTACTCTCTTTCAGATTTTTCTGCTTCTTATCTTTATATGTTATAAACACATACACACAGAGATGTACAAACAAATACACACATACGCATATCTCACCAACTATGTATCAGTTACCGAATTAAGTGCTAGACCCTTATTTGAAGGATTTGTCTGTCTCCCTTTATATCTATCTGTCTCTATATATGGATACATATGTGTATTTATGTACATGTACCATATATATGCATTCATATATGTATATAAATTTCCTCCTTTTTCTATTTTAATACCTAGTTCTAAAAAAAAAATAGCTCCCTAAGACTGTGACTAATTTATTTCTCCAGTATGATGATGTTCTAGTTTAGGGAGTAAAAAAGTACAAATGATAAAGCGAAACAACTATTCTCATTAAGATCCCAAAGATGACTAGAAATGAGCAGACTAGATGATTCATAATGACATGTTGTCTTCGACTGCGTATTGATGTGGATATGGGGGTGAACCAGACCACTTCTCAAAGTTATTTCCAGTCTACTATATAGTAATACTGAATGCTGAAATTTCAGTCAAAGGAGTGAGTTTGAATCTTACCTTGGCTATTTTTCTGCCTTGGGGGTAAGGGGATTCTACTAAATTATCTTATACATGTAATACCAGTGTTAAATTCCATTTTTCAGTGGAAACACTAGGATTAATGATTTGCTTAGAACCAAAATAGCTTTCCTATTATTGGTAGAATTCAGTATTGACATTTTACAAACTGACTTCTAGGCTGGCAGACTTAAAAATAAGTTAAAATTTTATAGGTTAAAACTAGTACTTGCACAACAAAACTTATATCATGGTTTATTTTAATTTGCTGGTGATAGCTAATGAATGTATTTTCCTTGTCACAGAACTATTGCACTGGAAGCTCTTGAAGGGTTGCTTAGCTAAAGGAAACAATTTTGATTTGAGAGTTTTCTAAAGGAAATATGATGTCCTGCTTAGTAGAACTAGTGTAGTGGGAACGATTACAGAAGAAAATATAACTGATAGCACAGGGTTCTGAGTCAGAAAACTTGAGTTTGAATCCTGACTTCTACCTACTACTGGAATGGCCTCTGGCAAGTTGCTTTATATGTTTTGACCTCAATTTCTTTGTCCTTCAAGAGAGGGAGTTGAACTCAATAATCTTTAATCTCCTCTGAAGCTTTACATTTTCTGCAATTATTTGGAATTATGCTCATCATAGAGCCAAATTTCCATTTGGTGCTTCTCCTTGGGAAATTCCCATAGGATGACACTCATACGCAGTAGGCAGGGACTGAAATTTAAATATGAATTATGCTTAGCATTTGTGGAACTGGGATTTTTTACTGAAATGCTTATTCATTCTGATATGAATGAAACCCTGTTTTGACAGTCACCCAAAACTATAACCTCATTAAGTTGAAACTATAAAGATAATGGCAATCTTGGTAATTTTTAGCAGTAACTAGAAAGTATCATAAAGGACTTTAAGGATTAGTCATTATGCAGGTGTTTTGTGATTGAACATTTACATTATGAGAAGGAACATGTGGACTTTGGAAAAGAATTTGGATTCCAGAGATGTATATTCAATAATCAAGGGCTAGTTTAGAGGAGACATTCCCTTAGGCTGACATATGGCATTAGATACACTATCTCTGTTGGAATTTAGTAGTCTGCGCAATGAAATGTGAGACATCAGACAAAGTTGCTATACTTACTCAGCTGAAGTAAGATGGCCAAGCACAAGGGCACTGCCATGTTGGCATCAACCATCTGTTTTTGTGCCTGCTCAGCTCCTTCTTTCTCTCTCCCTCTCCCTTTCTCTGCAACATCACACATCTCTACTATGGATCTTTACCACCACAGAATGTGAGATTTCCTGTTTTAAAGACTGCTTAATAAGCAAGAACTTGGTATACAAATTTAAGAAACTTGTGACTATACACAAAGCATGGCATTTGGCAGCAAGTATAAGTTCTTGAGAGGTTGTAACTGAGTCTTTAGCATCATTAAAACAATGGGAGGGAGAGGGGAAGGAAGGAAAGAAGAAAAGCAAGAAGAGATATAGGAAGGAAGAGAGGAAAGAGGGAAGGGGGAAAGAGAGGGAGTGAGGAAGCGAGGAAAAAAGTAAGAAAAGATTGTGTAACTGGTATGTGTGTTTATGTCTGTATCACTTATCCATTCATCTCTCTATATGTCTGTTAATCTACTGGCTAGCCCTAATATATGAATGTGCACATACACATAACTGACATTGTATATCTCCCCAGCACTTGATATTTTAGCAGGGTTTCTTTTTTTTAATTTATTTTTATTTTTTAATTTATTTATTATATATTTATTTAATTTATTATATTTATTTTATAGTGTTTATTTTTAATGCTCTACAATCACTACCACAAAACTTAGATATTTTACCCCCTACCTCCCACCCACCACCCCCCTCCCTCCCCAAGATGGCATATAATTCTATATAGAATCTACACATACATTCCTATTGAATACATTTTCACTATAGTCATGCTGTGTAGAAGAACTAAAATAAATGGGAGAAATCATACAACAAACCAAAACATAATACACACACACACACACATACACACACACAAATGATCTGCTACATTCTGCAATTGAATTCCATAGTTCTTTCTCTGAAAGTGGAAGGCATTTTGCCTTAGAAGACCATTGGGAATTTTTTTTTTTATGTCCTTGCATTGCTATGAAGATCCAAGTCTACCAGAAAAAACTCTCACACACTGTGGTCGTTGCTGTGCACAAAGTTCTCCTGGTTCTGCTCCTTTCACTCAGCATCAGATCATATAAGTCCTTCCAGGCCTCTCTGAAGTCTTCTTGTTCATCATTTCTTATGGCACAATAGTACTCCATTACATTCATATACCATAATTTATTCAGCCATTCCCCAATTGATGGGCATCCCCTTGATTTCCAGTTTTTGGCAACTACAAAGAGTGCTGCTATAAATATTTTTGTACATGTGGGACCCTTTCCCATTTTTATGATCTCTTGGGGATACAGTCCTAGAATCAATATTGCTGGGTCAAAGGGTATGTACATTTTTGTAGCCCTTTGGGCATAGTTCCAAACCGCTCTCCAGAATGGTTGGATGAGTTCACAGCTCCACCAACAATGAATTAGTGTTCCAACTCTCCCACATCCTCTCCAACATTTATCATTTTCTTGTTCTGTCATGTTTGCCAATCTAATAGGTGTGATGTGGTACCTCAGAGTTGTTTTGATTTGCATCTCTCTAATCAAAAGTGATTTAAAGTATTTTTTCATATGATTATAGATATTTTTAATTTCTTCCTCTGAAAATTGCCTGTTCATACCCTTTGACTATTTACCAATTGGGGAATGACTTGTGTTGTTGTACATTTGACTCAGTTCTCTATATATTCTAGAAATGAGGCCTTTATCCCTGAGATTATTTAGCAGGGTTTCTTAAACCTTTTCTATGTAATGGACCATATTTGCAATCTGGTGAAGTTTATGTATCACTAAGTTGACATATAGATATCAAAGTATAAAAAACCCACAGATTCACAGAGTTCAGTTTAAGAATGCTTATACTATACCCTTTTCTCTTTTTTTACCTCTGGAATCCACCCTGCCCCACTTCATTCTTACTACTTGAAAGATAACTTATGGCAGTGACCATCATCTCAGTTTTCATTCACCCATGGCATCATATAGTCTCTCCAAAGCAGTAAATAAAACTACATTAGTTTTGTTTGTATTCTCAGAGAATCTAGAGGCACGTCTTAGAGATCATTAGGTAGTTTGTATCTTAGCTTATTTAAATGGGATACTTTTTTTGTAAAGAACCAAAAATTTATGAGTCATGTCTTTCAAGGCATGAGGCAGCTAGATGGTGATAGAGTGCCAGACTTGGTGTCAGGAAGTCTTCTCTTCCTGAATTCAAATCTGGCCTCATACACTTTCTAGTTGTGTGACCCTAGCAAGTCACTTAACCCTGTTTGCCTGTGTTTCCTCATCATGAGCTGGAGATGGAAATGGCAAATGACTCCAGTATCTTTGCCAAGAAAACTCCAGTTGGAGTGACACAGAATCAGAAACAACTGAAAACAATTGAACAACAACAACTTTCATGGTGTATTTTCGTGTGGAATCATGGGATCATAGATCTAGAGCAGAAAGGGACCTCAAAGTCAATCAGCCCAAACTCCTCATTTTATAGATAAGTAAACTGAATCCCATTGACTGACAGGAGAGAGATGTGAGCTCAGATTCTCTGTCTTCAGCCATTGCTCTTTTCGCTATACCTTGATGCCTCCCTCAGTGTGGCTACCTACATTGGATCTCTTGAAACTGGATTTATTGTGTAAAGATAATTCATTCCATTGGTGATAGGAATGAGACCAACATGAATCCATCTACTCTGATTTCTGATGAGGTTCAGGTAGAGTTGCAGTGGGACATCTCTAAAGTATTCAAAGACTCAGGTCCATTCCAAGCCAGTTGAAAAGATTTGTTAGAGTTTTGAGGTTTCATGTTCTGGTGAGTAGCTAAGTTCCTGAGAGAAATTTACTTCAGTAAGGTAAAAATTCTCTATTTTATAGAGAATATGATGCTGATTACCAAATCAAAATTTACATAGAATATAGGAATATGATTAATATTAGAAAGACAGGCAGAGTTTAAGGGATTAGGTAATGGAGGAAGGGTCCAGGCCTCAGTGGAACTGTACATGCAGTTACCCATAATGCATGCAGTTAGAGGGATATATATATATATATATATATATATATAATATCATTACCATATATATACATATATATGGTAATGATATTATAATAAGTCTCTCTACATCATAAGTTCATTCTAGGTCATTTCTTTATTATTCCTCAGCAGGCGCTATCAAAGAGTGGGCTCCTTCTATGGTTTAGTGGTCAAGTATTCTGCTCTTCATTCTGGTGGTACTGTCTTCTGATTGGCTAGCTATTGTCGTACTGTCTGGTCAAGATGGATACTTAGGTATTGTGCCTATCTTGGGCAAAACGGATGATGTGGTTGTGGTTGAGTACAAGAACACACCTATTTCTGTGGGGAGGGGTCCGGGAGAGTCATGGCTTGGTAGAGGCAGTGACTGTGTTCTCCTACCTGCTATTTCTGTGAGAACTATGGGTTTCAGGGACACACCTGTTGTTCTAGTGAGCATGCATGAAGAAGTTAGGACATTGGTGGGGGGTGGTGGTGGTAGGTAGATATAGTGAGCCTTGAGGAGGGGTCTATAATGAAGTTAGAATGTTGAGACTGGGGGCAGCTCTAGTAGGACTCCATCAATTACCATATCCTTCCATAGTCACCTGCTCTAGATCAAGTACATTAGAGAAAGTAACCCCACGCTAGATTTTCAGAATCTTACAGCCAAGAGAACAATGACAGAAAAGGGTTTGGCAGGTTCAAGAATTTCTTTCTGGATTTTCAGTGAGAAAATGTCTTCTACCCCTCACTAGTTTGGTATACTCAGAGTAATGAGAAGGATATCTGACAAGATTATAAAAAATGGAGATTGACTATTTAATCAAGTTTACCTTCTTTGCACTGGAGAATGGAGCATTAGAATGGCAAGAATGAAAAAGTATGGATTAAAATGGAATTGCAGCTCCTAATCTCATCTTTATGATTAACAAAGTTTTCCTTTGTGCTGCTTTCACACTTATTAGCAAGGGAAAAAACAACTGTTTCTACAGAGCTGGATTAAAGACAAGTTTGCCTCTAACACATAGCGACATGGATGGGCCATGACTTTCACTTGAATGCCAAACCACAAACCCAACATTTTCTTTACTTGAAAGCATTGGAATGGCCCTGTTTACTAAGCTTCAGACTCTTAGTTCTAAAGGCACAAATACCACTTGTCCAGAAGCTGTGTGCCCTCCCACTTCCCCTGCAGTGGAGAGCATCTCCCATGATTCTTTGAAGTACAGTTCACTAGCTTAAACTTTTGCTCTTGTTGATGTTGATTTTTCTGGGGAAAGAGAGGGCATATGTAATTATCTTAACCTGATAGATAGGGTAGAGTACATAAAATATTGGGAAGCTCTGTGGTCCAAAATATGTTTACTGTTAATTCATCATTGATTTACATAAATCATATCTCCTACTAGCTTTGTGACATGGAGAGAATGTTAATGTTAATTACTAATTTCATTTGGACATATTGAGCAGAAAATTAGCCTTTTTCCATTTTCCAATATTCCTTTATCTAATCTCTTTCCCTTCTAACCTTTCCCCTCTCTTTGCAGCAAGGATCATTGCTTAATATCATTGCAATTTGGTACAATGATCCATAATTCTTGCATCTGCCATAGTTCCCACATATTTTCTTCTTTCATATCCAAATATATATAAGCATGTACTTAAAGGCCTCTACCAATAAGTTATTCTATTTATCAGCCGTCAGCTGTCATTTCTCTTCGTTTGGATGTTCTGTTCCAACCTAGTGCACATTTTTTACAAATCCTGGCATGTTTAATCAAACCTGTTTTGATGTTTTCGTGCCATCTTTCCTCTTATTTTTGGAGTCTATTTCCTTCCTTTTTAGCCAAGTCAAATGACTGTACTTACAATGTTCAAAACATGAAAGCTCCCCAGGCCAACCCCCAATACAGTGCTTATCTCTTCAGCTTGTTTTTTCTTTTAGCTACCTTATCAATAGATCTATCCTTAGCCCTCAAACTTTAAATTTTCCTTTTGGTTATTGGGTATATTTTAAGTTGTTTGTCCTGGCATTTAAGAACCTATGCAATCTAATATCACCCTGTCCTGTTGTCCTGCTAGCCTTATTTCATTTTAATCACCTTCCTAGCTTCTGCCAAACTAGATTGTTCATGGATACCTATATATATATATATATATATATATATATATATATATATATATATATATATTCCATATTTTTCCATCTGCAATGTCTCCCCTACTTCCTCTGCCTATTGCACTAGTGCTGTTCTTTGAAGCCCAATTCTGATGTCATCATCTCCTTTAGACAATTTTAAGTTGAAATCTTCAGAGAAAATTAGACCTAGAGTTGGGAAAGAACTCCGTGACCACCTAATCCAGTCCTTCATTTTACCGATGAGTAAGCTGAAGCCTAGTGAGACTCAGTAACATTCCCAAGGTTATACAGATAGCAAGCGTTATCTTCAGGAGCCATTAAAATGACACTTTGAATGTCTTTTATCTGTCATCCTTTATTCATGTGAGGTTAGGAACAAGTTTTCACCAGCAAAAGTTGGAATAATAATACAGAAAATTCTTTTTCTTACATTCTTGCTATTTTGTGTTCTAGTTATTGGTGTATATGTGTTTTCTTCCTGTTAGATTGTCAACTTCAGGAGGGAAAGGTTCATATGATACTCATATGTTGCATATTTACCAGAGCTTAAACACAGTGCACTACTCAAAGCAGGTATTTAATAAATGTTCGTTGAGTTGAATTATTGCAGATCAGTTGCAGTATGAAGGAAAAAGGACAATACATAGCTAACCTTTTCTATTTTTCTATGGAAAATGAGTAACTTTTTATGTGACCAAGATCCCTGTTTTCAATTGTCACCATGACCAAAGCAGTCATTTCTTTAGAAGTGATGAAATCATTGTGGAAGTGTTTATAACATGGGTCCGACTGAAGTCAGTACATCTAATATTTCTGCTTGTTCTTTCATTAGATACTTATACTTTCCTTGGAATTATTTTTTCCAATCAGAATATCAACTGGACTTGACAGAAATGATATTATTGATAATTGATGATGTTACATTATTGATATTATATGATATTGTTGATATTATGATATTGATATTAATATTATGATATAATTGATATTAATGATATTATTGATAATATAATATATATTATATGAGCTTTTTTAACAGTTACTTATCAGTTATTTCACAATCTACACCTAGAACACCTTTATTCTAAGCTAAACCATTATTCAGCATATCTTATATACCCGAGTCTGTTCTTTGGGGCTTGCTGGCCAAACTTCTCCTTAATCAGATTACTGTAGCTAAATTACTGGTTATCTTGTCCCACTTTCTATATTTTGATTGCTTTCTATCAAAAGTCAGCAAAGTACTCATTTCTTCTGCTGCTTATAATTCTCATCCTTGTTGTTGTTAGGGCATTTACCAGCTCCTAAAAACTGTTAGAGGTTTTTTTGTTTGTGTGTATGTGTGTGTGTGTGTGTGTGTGCACACGTGTGCATGTGTGTGTCTAGTTTTGAAGGAACATTATGTTTTCTTCCTTTAAGATTTAATATATATTTGGTCCTGAGCCCTATTGCAGTTTGTACTTGAGTGTTGGAATGTATATCACTTCTGGAGAAGCCTTGGCTGGAGGTGTGACTTATATGGCTGAGAGAGAGGATAGATTCATTATTTTCATATCTTGAAGAGTTAAGAATCAGACTAACTGTGAAATAATCTATAAGTACTTTTTTTTGGAACTTGTTTGAAAAAATCAGTACAAGATGTTATCTTTGTGTCAGGAAAGCTGTTTTTAATTCTTAATTTAAAGTTTTATGCATTCATAAACATAGCTATAACCATTTTTTTACCCAAGTCCTGCTCTGATGATTGATCCTAGTGAGGTGACCCAATGTCATCCTCTCAGACTGTGCTAACAGCTACAGTATCAGCTGTAGCCAATCTTATCAAACTAGAAAGACTTTACTTGTAGGTCTAGTGAATGCTTTTCTTCTGAGAATATGCCTGGCTAAATTTAAAGAGGTTCTCCATCATATTGGCTGGAGACTTGAAGTTTTTCATCCATAACAAACCTTGAAGGCTATCAGCTGGGTCATTGAAAATTTATCATCTGTGTGGGGAGTACCCACATCTATAAAATCATAGATTTAAAAAAAAAACTGAAGCAAATATGTTCAAAAGTATATCCACACAATGGAGTCACTTAAGTGAAATGGTAAAAAGGAAATTTGAAAAAAAGTTTTCTATTTTTTAAATTGACTTATTTATTTACTTATTGACTTTTTTAAACAAACCAATATTTTTAGAGAGTACTTTTAGAAGTAGCTGTATGAATGCATTTCAAAGAAGCTTCAATCCATGCTGATTCTCAGATTATTTGATGATATCCTATTTAATAACATTATTAACTTATTTTAGGAAAATTTAGCTGATGGATTCTGATTTTCTGCCAAAATAAGCTAAATAGATCTGAACAGAGTGTGGCTATGACCAGAGAATCAGTGCACAAATCCCATTTGGCCAGTAGTTTCAAGGATGGCTAGCCCACAAAGCCTACCTAAGATATAATATATCTGACAAAGACCAAAACCCTTCTAAAATTTTAGATGTCTTCATGAGTTCCTGCGGCCAAAGTATTTGTCACTTGGTAGCTATTCTTTCTTTTTTAAAAATTTATTTTATTCTTACCTTAAGAAATAAAACAATTGTTTCCATAACTTGGTAGAAAAGAAAAAATATGATTGTACATGAAATGGCAAATATATTATATACAACTTGCTAGTCTTTTTAAATATATGATAAAGTTATTATGTAATTTTCTTTTGGTAATTGTGGTTTGTTGTCATTCAATCATTTTAGTAGCATCCAATTGTTCATGAACCCATTTGAGGTTTTCTTGGCAGAGATACTAGAGTGGTTTGTCATTTCCTTCTTCAGCTCATTTTACAGATGAGGAAACTGAGGGAAAATGACTTGCCTAAGATCACATAGCTAGTAAGTGTCTGAGACCACATTTGAACTCAGGAAGATGATTCTTCCTGACTTCAGGGCCTGTGCTCTATGCCCTATGTTGCCACCTAGAAGTTTGAGGCATAGTAGCTAGTATTTATATACACCTTAATATTTGTAGAGTACTTTATGTGTTTCTGCATTTATATAGGCTTGTCCTTAGAAGGCCATCCAACCAAATTTCTTCTTGATTTTTTCCCCACTAGTACTTGCTGCTAATATGCTCTATTGGTACAGCCTCTGAGAACCAAGTTTCCTTCTACCATTGTTCTACTTTGAAAAAAAAATATGATAATATTTATTATTTAATTTTGACTCTCGTTTTCAAATAGTCTCCTTAATATCAACTTGAAATGGAACTAATGTTTGTCAGTTGAGACTATTACTATTACAAATACTATTACTCCAATTTGTTTCTATTAACCACTTCAGAATTAAAAACCTGGAGTTACCAGATAGTAGCAGTGTATCTGACAACAGCTGAGAAATATCCTGGATACCTATTAAGACAGCATGGTATAGTGGGTAGAATACTAGACTGGGATTCAAGGAACCGTGTACTTTAAGTCCTACTTCAGACACTTATTGGATTTGTATGACCTTGGGCAAAACACACAATTACTTTTGGCCTCAATTTCCTCATCTGTAAAATGAGATTGAACTTGATAACATTTAAACTCTAAATCTCTATATGAGAATCTTGAATTCCAAGTTCATCAGATTGAGGTTGTACATAAAAACACCTTAGTTTCTTTTTATAACTTATTATAAAGTGTATTATCTAAATACAAATTACCTTCTACTTAAAGTGTGCCTTATTTACTTCAACTGCTTCTTTTTTTTCTTTTGTTTTGATCAACTGGGAGCATTATATCTACTGAAAACCTATTCTGTGTTTTTAGACACTGATTACATCCATTTTCAGCCTTCTTCTTCCCAGACTGGAGGTATCTTACCTTTTGATCTACTCTGTCATTAGTTGGACAATTTAATGAAGTTCAGCTAAAAGCAAAACAGAACTCAAAGTTAGGGATTTTTGTAACTAGCCAAAATTGCCAAAGATCATAGGAGGATAGGGCCTCTCCATCTGCGTATGATTTATTTAGGCCAGAAAAACAACGGTGGATATTATTAAATACAAATTTTAACATAGAAGAAAAGGCAAAGCAGCTTATATAAATTAGTATGATTTTGTTCCATTTGGACAACATAACTTGAGTTCTACAGTATTTCATAAGTTCTTAGGATCACGGATACATTGCTGTAAACAATCTTGGAGTCCAAAGAGGCTAGCCTTCTCATTTTACATGTAAGAAAACTGAGGCACAGAGAAATTAAATTACTTCCCCAGTGTCACTCAGCTAGGGGCTGAGGAAGTCTTTTAACCCTATACTCCTGCATCCAAGCCTAGTGCTCTATCTGCTTACTTGTTGTATCTCATTCTCTCAACTTGCTTGAGTTCTGTGCTGTCCCTTACTATCCAAAACCCATTAAATTCCCTGCATTCACAGAGATACTTCACCTCTTGGTTGATAAGGATGCTAGTAGCATCCCCCGAAATGCTTATTTTAATAATTAAAAAACAAATACCATTTGGGAGTTCATATAAATAGTAATTTATACACTCAGAGAATCACTTAAAATTTGATTATTTTATTTTGACCATATCAGGTTGTTTTTGCCTTAGAAAATGTGTCTCTAGATAAAACCTTTAGAAATTGCCAATACAGTTATTTCCCCTGGAAGTTTCCATTAGCTGTTTTTTTTTTCTCTTAGAAACATGTATTTCATCAGCTTAGCTAACAAGAAGAATATTTAATGAAGATTCATTTCATTTAAAAACCTGCTAACAAATATAATGAATATTATCTTTGTATAAATAATTTTATATAATGGACCTCATTTATTTTTATGCCTCTCTGCCCCCAGGAAAACTGAATTAAAACATGTAAATGAGGGCAAAAATCTAATAAGAAACTTTAAATAATTCTAAACTCAAATAATTCTAAAGAGACTGAAATAATGTCACTGGAGTTGAACTATTATTGAAGTGTGTAAAACAGTTTAATGTATGCTTTTACCCATTTTATGCAATGAGGTCATTTTATATAGTTGTAAAATTTAACTTGTTAGATTTTAGATATGATGAAAATCAATGGATGAGAGAACTTATTCCATATTCAGACTCATAGTCAATGAAGTGGCATCTGGTTGAGCTGCAGTAGTCAAAGAAGGCCACAGTTTCTCTTATCAAAGTTTGTTTTTTTTTTTGTTAAAGTTTTACTCATTTATTATAGCTGCTCCCCTCCCCACCTTGGGCCAAAGCTTGTCAGCTACTTGAATCAAAATATTATAAAAATCATACAGTCAAGAGACCACTACAGGCACAAAGTAATTTGAGTTATTGGTAGAAGACAGATAAAAATCTGTGTATGTGTGTATGTGTCCCTGCATTTGTTGTGTGTGTATAGGGGAGAATATGTATCTCTCTGTGAATTTTTTTAAAGGGTTGAGAATATAAATCCCTTGTCCCTGTGATTTTTCCATTAAAGGGTATCATCCTAACTTTTTTACTTTATTTTTTATTTCTGTAGGTATTTTCTGTTTACTCTCTGAGAAGCATGTTTGATATCACTAGAGGGTGGAGCTGGATGTGATCATCAGAAGGATATTGCTTTGATTCAGGTGCCTGTACTTCAGTTAAGGGAAAGGAAAGGAGGACATTCATATGAATGTGAAATCAAACCTTCCACGGCCTTCCATCAGAAGGGGAAAAGTTCTATTAGAATTCTTATTTCCAATTTTTGCCTTCTTTGTCTTCTTTTGTCTTCTTTGTCTTTTTCAGTCTGCATCCATTTGTAAGCACTATTAGAAAGACTTCAAAACAAGTAGCATTTCTATTGGTGATTAGTGTGGTATATTCCACTTGATGCAACCCTGTTTTGGGGAGAGAGGAGACACTACTAACTTTTAAAAATTATTTCCCCAAATTTTTGGAACAATTCATGCATTTTGGATTTTTATTCTACCCTGTAACTAAAGTCAAAATGCTCATCTTTCATGCCATATGTTTATTCTGACATGTAATAGACCTTGTACTTCAAAGAAAAATAATCATTTCAACTTTCTTTTTGTTCCTTTATTTCTCCTTTCCATCTTTTTTCTTTTCCTCTCATACTCTTTTCTATCTTTTCTGGTTTCTATGTTCTCATCCACTCAGTTGTGAGGCAGAAGAGAAAATAGAAATGGATGGTCAGAGGAAAGTGACAGTTTAATAAAGGGAAATCTTTCTGTTCCTCCTCCATTTAAAATATTCCACTTAGAGAGGGATGACAAACTATTTAGGTAATAGAGATTCCAAATCTTTTTCCAATAAACTCTTTCCTTTATGATTTCTCATGTTATTTCTTAGGTCAACATCATTAATGTGCTGCAGGCTGTGTGTGCCCATCATGCATTCCTTCATGGGTAGCCTGCAACTTTGATCATTCAGATACTGTGGTATTCCAAGATCTTTAATCACTCAGCATCATTGAGAGAAAGAATATTTGTTTTCAAAAAACAGATATAAAGAAAAGTGAAATAAAAATACAATACAATGTGTTATTAGATATCAAAGGGATGACAGAGACAATGGTTGTTATCTAAATAAGAGGCTATATAAGTGGGATAGATTGGAATAAAATGGTGTCTGAAGTCCTACATCTCAAGTTCTACATCCATGTTGTATCCAGTACATGTTGTGTTCAGTACCTGTGTTGTGTTTAGCAATCAGAGAAGACTTCATGGAGAGGGGCAATTTAATTTGGGTCTTGAAGGAATCAGTGGGGTTTGGTCAGGTAGAGAAGAAGAAATTCTAGTCAGGAGCACATAATAAGCCTTAAGTGATAGGTTTAATAATGATCAATGACCTTTTTGGAAGGCAGAGATGAGACCAAGATCGCTGGTATTGGAGGCTAGTATAGTATAGAAAGAAAGTATAGAAACCTTCAGAGAGGGTTTTAGCTTTCTTGCTGTCATTCACCTGTGACACTTGATCTTTCATCTCATTCCTTTTGTAGTGGCTATTCCCCATGGCTGAAATGCACTTCATCTTCTCTGCATTGCAGAATACATTTTAAACTCAGCTCAAGCACCAAATTCTACATGAAGCTTTTCTTGCACCCCTCAAGTTTCTAATCCTATATTGCACTGTATTTATATTGTTATAAATTTTGAATATCCATGAGATTGTAGACTTAGAGCTAGATGGGACCTTAGGGTACCGTTGAGTCTCTGCTCCTTCTCTTATAGATGAAGAAAGAAAGACTTAGGAGTTAAGTGACTTGTCTATGTAGTTGTTTCTTATCCACCAGGAGTGGGGAACCTGCAGCTGTGACCACATGTGCCTTTCAAGGTCCTTGGGTGCAGCCTTTTGACTGAGTCCAAGTTTTATAGACTGTTCTGTGAAGTTGGGATTCAGTCAAAGGGCTACACTTGAGGACCTAGAGGCCACATGACCTCTAGGCTGCAGGTTGCCCACTCCTCTATACTATAAGCACTTTGGGGGGCGACAACTGTTGCATTTTTTTCTTTGTATCTCTAGCACCTAGTACAGAGCCTTTAATTCAGCAGTTACTAAATATGCATATTCTCCTTATTATTTTATGTAATGATCATGAGATCAGTATTTTCCTGATTGAACCAGTATGTAAATCGAGATCTGAAGGGCTGGCTCAGAAGTTATTGTGAGAAGTATTCCTTAGTATCCTTTTAGATGCATGTGTAGAAAGTATTAAGTATGAACTTCTATAACTTCTGAATGCAAATGTCCCTATTTGGTAAAAAAACAGAAACAAAAAAATGCTACTGGTTTCTCAGTTCACACAAAAAGTCCATTTGTAGTTATGTCCTGACCACCAAACTGCATTGTATTGTATTATTGAGATACCCAAATCTTATTGGGGCTTCTGGTTTAGAAAGTCTTTTCCTTGGTAACCTTGCAGAATTGGACCTTTTACAAATCACTTTCTGCCAAAGAGCTATATGAAAAGTTATAGAAACCATACAGAGTGGGTAAGTTTCTCAGCAGGGCCTCTTCTGTGACCCTGTTCCATGGATCAGCTTGATGTAATCCAGTATTCCTTCATAAGGGAAAGGCAATTGAGCTATCTCTCCAGACTTTCTAGAGTATATCTGATTCTAGACCATCCTGTTTTATTATACACTGCATTGATTATAATTTTACTATATAGATAGATATGAAACTATCTACCATTTTACTTCAGAAGGAGATGGGAGAGGATAGGTGAGAGAAATTATTATTTCTCCCTCATCTTAATAACCCATTTTTAAAATTGGAGAGACCCCAGCTTTTCTCCCTGTCCTGTTTCCTTGTCCAATCTCTCAAGGACAGGACTGATGGAAGATTGGATTAACATTTCCTTCCTCCTGGGTATTGCTACTCTACCCAACTAGCTCAGTCTTGGGTTGGGGATAGAGATTCTTTGTCTAGACTGCCCATGGCTGGGGGTGGTGGTGGTGATGATAGTTTCTCTGGCCAAGAGTGGCATGATGTCACCTTTAGCCCCTCACTGGAATGAGCTCACTTTTCTTGGTAAAGTCTGACTCATTAATTGTTAATTGCCACCCTCAGGAATACTCCTCTTTCAAAGGACATGATTACCTTTGATATTTGAGACCATTAATGACTAATTACCCAGAAATTATTCTCTTAAATTTTTTAAAATGTTTCAGAAGCATTTATTAAGCTCTTAGTATGTACTGGGCTCTGGGCTAAACACTTTTTTACAAATAAAATATATTATCTTAACAACAAGTCTGTCTGGTAAGTGTTTTTATGATGCCTAATTAATAATTAAATAATCTGAGACAGAGATTTAGTGACTTACCCAAGATCACAGTTAATAAGTAACTGATGCTAAATTTGAACTCAGGTCTTCCTGCCTCCAGGCTCTACTCTTTACCCACTGCCACATAGCTGCATAGCTGACTTCTTTTCCAAAAGTAGCGCGTTAGTTGAGTTCTGCTTCATTTGTCTTCGTACTAGTTATTTTTCATTACATATATGAAACTTCTTGTATAACTTTCTATTCTTTTGATTTCTTTAATTCACCTGACAATGATTTCATTCCCTGATAGTTATTTTCTGTTCCTGAAGGACTATTCAGTTACAATGTAGGTGTGAATGGTAAATGTTATCTGTTATATGAACATTTGGAAGAGATGTTCTTATTTGGATCCTGCTTACACATCCCACAGAAGAAAACTCTAATGAAGGCTTTAGATTCAGAAATCCCTGCCACAATGTTTGTATTTCTGGGGCAATACTTTGATCCAATTCTTACGTAAAATAGGCCCTCACTTTGGGGGAAAATCACTTGTTTAGCATTCAATTACTCCAAATATTTTTAATTAACTGGGCAATGAAATTGAAGCAATATTTATTTGGCTGGGATTTTTTTTCCCTATTAAAGAATGCATTTGTTTTTTTTGTTTTCCTTAAGGCAGCACACAGTTATAAGTAATGTGATTTTAACTTTTGGGAAATTGAATTTCAGCTAAAGTAAAGTGATGCCAATTTCACAGGGTGATCTGCTTAATTAGATTGGGAATGATCTTGGTAGCTGTGATAGAGTAGTTAATCCTTCCTGGAGAGGAGTCATGTTGACTCATATATATGCTGAGTCAGGAGAGGGTAGACTTGTAATGTCTTGGGAGCTAAAGAACTATTTGTTGAAGGGGAAACCTTTTGGGGGGTATAAGAATTACATTCTGCTATTAATAACTAGATTCATCATATCTTTCCCTCTTCTTTTTGCAGTGAAGGTAGTTTGTATTGCCTTTTCTGTAAGACAAAATGAAGCATGTTGCTGAATTATACACCTTTAGAAAATACTGTGTCAAACACGTAAGCCAAAACAGCATAACTAGTTTTTATCATAATAATAGCTAAAACATGCCACATTTTAAGGTTTGCAGTATGCTCGGCACACGTGACATCATTTAATTCACATTATTATTCTCATCATATAGAGGAAGAAATAGCTAGTTCATGTCCAAGGAAATATTTGAATTCAGATCTCTCCAAACTTGTAGTTCCAGTACTCCAGTATGCCACACTGAATACTCAAACTGCATATTATCATGGGCCACTATTAAGGTTCATTCTCCTTAAAAGGTATTTCTGTTGCTAACTTGGTCAGTATCTCACACACACATATACATACTATATATATATGTATGTATATATATATATACACACACACACACACACATACATATAGGTATATATAAAATATACATATACACATATATGTGCATAAATACATGTATGTGTATATATGCATACACCCACACATGTTTCTTCATTCGTCTCTTTCAAAGTCACAGGTAAAAGTTCCTCTGATCATTGCTGTTGCTTTTTATCTTTATGTCAGGCATAGCATTGGTTCTTTATTGTGAACTGAATGATACCCGCACTCACGACGTTATTGACAAATAATAATAAGTTTTAATCCGTGTCATTTTTGTGTTCGGTGCACAAGCACATGCCCAGATGTGTAGGGCAGATAGAGGTACCACATTAACCATAGGTTGCTTGTTTTGAATTAGACAGAGAAGACAATAGTTATTTCATTTATCTATCTTGGAGTGTTGATCATTGCTGTTCAGTGTAGTACGGTAGGGCCTATTCCTTTAATTTCATTGGTCTTCAGGGGTAACCGTAAAGACATTTAATCTACTAATGAAGATCTGCAATGGTTCTGAAGCTTAAATCCTTAGAGAGTTGCTTGAGGATAATGGGAGGTTAAATGATTTGACCACAGTTGTTTGGCCAAAGTCAATCAACCAGAGTGTGTCAGAGGTGGGATTGAAGCACAAGCCACTTTGACCCATAGATTTACCATGGAACCTGGGAATTATTATCATTAATTAATTCTGGTGGATCACTTCTTTAAGCTGTCCTTGACCCAGAATTGAATCACTTAGTAAAGACATTTAGGCTCTGAAAATGATCTTTCCCATAGCAGAACTTGATTGTATCTAGACTTTAAGTTGGGAATTTTATTAGATTAAAAAAAAAAGACAGTCTGTTGAAGCTGATTGGATTTTTTGATGGATGCCTTTAACTTCCAGGTTATCTGAATTCTAACTTTCATCAGGATTGAGACAGTTTCTTTTTGACTCCTGTCATTATTTTTGTGATGGATTCTGTGGAGGCCTCTAGCTACAAAATACTTAATACATTTGAATTATAATAATAGACTGGATTTTTCATAGTGCTTTAAAATTTGTAATGCATTTTATATATGTTATTTTATTTGGTCCTCACAACAACCCTGTGAGTTAGGTGCTGTTATCCCCATTTTGCAGGTGAGGAAGTTGAGTCTTAGGGAGGTTAGGATAAGGGAGGGAGATGAAATGATTTGTTAGAGTTTGAAGCAGGATTCAAACTTCTTGACTCCAGGTCCAGTACTCTATCCACTGTATCCACTGTTATCACCTAGCTGCTTTAGAAAAGAGGGTAGTGGGGAGTTGTGCCCATGTTGTGGCTCCTTTTAGAGGGTTCCAGCATAAGAATTGATTAGGTGTTCCTTATCATATTTGAGTATCCTTTTTTAGTCCTGATACTTCCCTAAAAATGCTGTTAAATGGTTACTTGTACAATTTTAGGAAGCTTAGAGAATGTCCATGTTGTATCATGGAGTTTGCCCTTCCTGGAATTTTTTCCCTCCTTATTTCTGATTCCTGCATTTATATAGTACCTACTATGTGTCAGGGTAATGCCTGTCTTTACAAGTATTTGCAAGCACTTTACATATCTTATTTGATAAAACTGACGTGGGAGGTAGATGTTATTATTCTCATTTTATTAATGAGTTATATGAGAGTGTTGGGTACCTTCCAGCTTTAATTTCTATAAATCTGTAGTTTTGAACATAGTAAGCACATGACCCAGAATATCAATACAGAAATAGATACATTCTGCAGACTTTTTCCCTATTTCAGAAATCATAATGTTGAAAATGATGATTTGGTTTTTTCCATCTGACCACCCACCAGGCAGCTGGATCTCATTGTTTTGTTTCCTTTTATATAATCCGTCTTTTTTCTGTTGTGTTCTTCAGGCACTTCCACAGATGAATGGAAGAAGAACTTCCAGTTAGAAGTGACTAGTAACAAGGACCTCATGACCAACATGGAGGGAACTTACTTCATCGTGTGGCTGGTTACAAGTCTGGGATTGTTGGGAGTCATACAGCCAATGACAACAGATGATACTCAGTGTAAGAGAGCTGAGCATCCAGTTATCACCTATAAAGGTGAGGAAGCAAGCATGTGATAGCAGAAAAGTGTTGTTTTTCTCTTCTAAGATGTGAATATGATTTTTAAAGGAGATGTAAACTTAAAAATGATAACTCTCTTCTTAGAAACTTAATTTCAAAACCTTAGATTACAAGTGAAAATGTAATTCTTATCCCCTTCAGCTAAGAGTTATCCAGAGGAGAAACATATCATTTTTCAGAATAAATGGTTCCCATTCAGTAATGAGGCATGGTATTTTGAGAGGAAACCCCCAGTCCCTTACCCTATTGAGCACTTGCTAGTTTTTCTGTATTCTTTTCTTTTCTTTTATTGTATATGTCATGGGCCCTTCACTCAGAAATTTTTAAAAAGTGACACTAAATCTAAAAATAAATCCTGTTTTGATGTTTCTCAGCATGTAGCCTTATCACAAAGCCAAATCCCATATACATGTGTCACAGCAACCTATGCCACTGGGGCAGATGCCCGTCTTTACTGACTCGAGTGATTTTCAGACAACTGTAGCATGTTAGCAGCCCCTTAAATCTGTTGGGTAAATAGCTTTCGTGCTATTTGGGAGCTCTTATCGGACACATGTAGTGAGGAATTTTGATGAGGGAGAAATAAAGCACTTAGCTAAACTGAATCTCTCTACAAATTTTATCTTTGTTCTGCATACTTTTCCCTTATTTTCATTGTTTTTGTTGAGCCATTTAAGTCATTTCTTACTCTTTTTTGACCCCATTTGAGGTTTTCCTGGCAAAGATACAGGAATGACCTGCCATTTCTTCTCCAGCTCATTTTACAGATGAGGAAATTGAAGCAGAGAGGGTTAAGTGATTTTCCTAGTGTCTAAGACTGGCTTGAACTCAGAAAAATGAGTCTAGCTCTCTCTGTGCCACCTAGGTGCCCTACTTTCCCCTTATGCCCACCCCATAATAACTACAAATTCCAAGCATGGCTGGTATTTTGCATAACTTATATCTGAAATTGTGTGTTTAAGTGACATTGGTATAAATCTAAGCACATGTATTCAAGATTTTATTCGTTATCTTGCTTCAGAAAAGATTCTGGCCTCTCTTTATTTTTCAGAATAGGTGTAGGATTTACAAATGTTTCCTGTCTAGCAGAGTTCACTGACCAACAAAATCTAAGAGCCTACTTTATTTATTAGACTACTCTCTAGACATGCCTTAATTCCTGGATATTTATTCTGTACTGTGCACTGGTTGCTAAAACAGCCTGACATATCATGGGTTCACACTTTGGTCCTATCTGCATCTTCCCTTGATGTCAGTTCCAATAAAACGGAAAAAAAAATAGTGACCCTCTGAGGCAACGTGCTTCACAGCAAACTAACTGAGTCTCATAGCCACATCCAAAATTAGTTTTAAATGTTTAATGCCTACTTAGGACAATGATTCCATATTTGGCCTTTGTTTGTTTATTGATTAAAGTTTACCCAGCATGCTAGCTATTTAGAGAGAGATCCAGTTGTAGAAAGGAGGTTATAGGGAAATAGTTTTCAATCATTTGCTTTAAAAAAACAACAACTTTATTCATTCTCAGCTGGCAATTATCATTCTCACTTTGCTAAGTGTTTCTACAAAAAAATTTTTTTTGAAAACTTTTAAAAGTCTGACTCATTTTTTATTCCCCTCCCCTTTGCTTTTTTGCATCTAAAGGCTTTGAATTCCTTAAGACTCCCTGTCGTCATCTTGTACTGTTCAACAGCAGGAATAATGAAAGACTTGCAAGGGTTCTTGTAAATTTCTCAGCGTTGCTCCAGGTCAAGGATAATATCTGAGGCAACTTTTGGTGGCCTTCTACCATTCTTGTACTGTATTATTTTGTCTCTTTTTTTCTTTGCTCTTTTCACCCACTCCCTTTGTTTATTTCTTCATTCAGGACTCTTTTCCCCTCCTTCTCCTTGCCTAGATATCATACTTTCAGTGGCTATGAAAAGTGTTGTGTAGAGTAGATCATTTGTACCACTCAGGAGCTAAGCAGTGTAGCTTCTACTCCCAAAAGGCAAAGCAACAGAAAACGTGAGCATAAAGGAGGGAGATTTGGTTCCACTTCCCCTTCAAAGTCTGTTGATGCAAACATTGAAGCTAATAGGTTGCTAACAGAGATAACAAGGAGTTACTATGTTAATGAAGAGAGCAATTTACATACTATTATTCCCTTATCTAATGTGTTCTCTCTAATAGAATTGGAAAGGAAACAATTGCATTGGCTTTCTGTGTTCTGTATCTCACTATACAGTTACTTTAAACTCACCCTCACTCTTCTCACTACCCACAGACACTATGTTTATTTTGTAGGATTCTACGCTCCAGGTTTGAAGGGATGGGAAGGATGCTATTTCGTAGTACTTCCTACATAATCATAAAGACTTTTGCTTTGAACTAATTAAGTCTACTGACTGACTATTAAGGCCAAACTCACAGGTGGGGGGTGAGTGGACTTGTGAGCTATAATTCAAGGACTGTGTAAATCTGATAGCAAGGCATCTCTGTCTAATCTATCCCACCACCTCCTCCTCCCCACCCACAATCTGCAAGCCTGTAATTCCTGAGGTTGCCACTGTGGAAGATTAAGATAAATGTACTTGAATAAAATTGAAAAGACACCATCAGTCATTTATTTAGTTTTTGTCTAGCTCTACTATATTGTAATTTCCTATAGTATACTCCATAGTTTGGAACAATCTATATTTAAATGCCCTATCACATATTAAGAATAATGATTTAAGAATCCTGTCTAGCCAGTCATTTTTTTCAGGTATTCTACTATTCATTCTCTGTTCATTCTGGACTAAATGTTTAAATAGATTTTATAATAGCTTCTATAATTGTATGATGAAGGCTCACATTGTCAAGAGGGGGTGAAAATATTTCTCCTAAAAGTATTTTTGAATAAAAAATAAATTTTACTTTTGTATTTGAATGTTAGAATAATGGTTTTATGCAATTACAACAATATATTTGTAGATAATTGTGTAAGGTAGTTTTATATATGTGTGTTTGGAGCACATTTCTTTAATTATAAAACTTGTCAAATATACTTGAATATGTCCTCAGTTATCCCAGAAGGATATTTGCCAGTTTTAATTGGATTACTTGGGGGAAAGGTATCAAAAACAGACAGAAATATACTATGATCTGAATCATTTGCCCTCATGCAATCTCATGAACTTCATAGAATTATCTTACTAATTTTCATAGCAATCCCACCATCAGGAAGATGATTGGATTCATTACAATTATAAAAACTCTAAGATATGAGTGTTTTCAGAGAGCAAGCAAATAAAGTTGGAGAGTAGTGATTGAAAAGTGTTCCTTCAAACTTGAGATAAGAATCTCTGCTGCTTCTGTAGATCAAGTATTTTCTTCACAATTTTTTATTTAAAAAAAATCAGAAAACCATGTTTTGTCCAGATAATTTTTGAAAACTTCATAGTAGTTAAATAAAGATTTATGAGTTAATATACCTGTTAGGGGATAACAAAACTAAAAACACCTATTCATTGTTCATTTGATGGATTTGTTCTCAATCCCTTGTTTTGAAAAAAAAATGCAACCATTTTATGTCCTTATTGATTTTTGAAAGATGAAAGGACAGAGAATCCTTGTATGTCGATATACAGGTTTAAAAAAAGATTGATGACTCTCTGAGCCAAGTGAGAGTGATTTATTGAACCTTTAAAAATTATCGATACTTTTGTTTTGGGATTATCCTTCAATTTTGATGTTACTACAATGAAATAATTTGCCAGACTGGACAGGAATGCTTTTGTAATATTAAGTACATATTTTTGAGGATGGAGTGTACATAGTATTTTCAAAGTTGCATTGAGATATTTTATAAACTAAGTACTCAAAACTCTTTGCACATGGTATTAAAATGTCCTTTTGAATTATTTTCTTAAAGTTATTGTTGGAAATAATGATTTAATTTAGCTGTCAAACATTCCATTATGTTCTCTTTCATTTATCTAAAACATGTTACAATCCAGATAGCCATTAATTAGCTAATTCTAATGGCTTCTGTCTTCAAAAAAGAAATACTATTACTTTTATCTTCTTATGAGGAAAACAACAACAGATTTTGTCTTATTTTAGGCAGGGCCAAAACTAACAAAGTCCATTAAGGACTGAAATTCATTAAGTTAAATTTTTTATGCCTGTATATTTGCTATGTTCTTCATTTTAGTTCTGACTGAAATAGCAGCTAGTAACAATATTACATTTTGTATTCATAGGTTAGGTCAATTTTAGCAGGCCATATGGCTTACTTAACTTAAACTGCTCTTCTTCCTCCCTAAAAAAAATTCTGATTTCTTTATTTTACCTAGTTTACAAACTCATCTGATCAACATCTCTCAAATATGTGAAAATCTATATTCTTTGAAAATCATTCTTTCTGTTCTGTGGAAGGACAAAAGAAAAAGCATAGACACAAACTGGGATGAAGAATTCTATGTGTTTTTTTTCTTTTTTTAATTTCCCTCAGTCAAAGTCTCTCCAAAACTTAACCCATATATGGTGGTAGAAGTACTGTTTTTATGATCAGAAGTACAGCTAAATTTGTCATTTCATCCACAGTAATATTGTGCAGTACTACACTAAAAGGGACATGATTTCTTCTAGATCTAGATACTGTAAAGCACTAGTGAAGCTTGTTGACCATTTCTACCTTAAAAAATATTTCTGGGAAGTATGCTTAAATCATCTCTGTAAACCTTTATTAAATAGATTTAATTAATTAATACATTGCTGCAATGAATATATAGTAAGATAGATAGATAGAGAGAGAGAGAGAGAGAGAGAGAGAGAGAGAGTCTTAAGTTGTCATGGTGATACATAGGTTAAAAGCTTCATTCCTGTTTAAGCTAGTTATCCTCCCCACATTACCTCCTCCACCTATGTCTAACTTCAGCATAAAGTATGCATTTTCGTAAATGCTACAGTTTATACATCACTGCTATTGTCATTTGGCTCCCCTGAGATCCATAAATTTAAAAAAAAAATAATGATTGGTTGGTTGTTGTCCTTTGTTCTCAAAGAGGACCAAAATAACATCACTGTGACAAAGTCAAGTTTCAGTGTGTCAGACTGTGGCTGATCAGACCAATATGAGCTTGGAATGCTCTACCACAGATTGGGTACAAATAGTCCATGTGAACATTTGGGGTGGATACTCTAAATTTGCCCATCGTTTTTTCCTTTGAGCTGTTTCACTTCTGCTTTAGAGCACAGCACCTTCTCAGATGTGGGCACACCATACTGAGTGGTCCTGTGACAGTGCCGTATCACACAATCAGTTCCAAAGTTCTTGGGAGAAACCTTGAGAGAATCCTTGTATTACTTTTTCTGACCACCGTGTGATCACTTGCCCCTTGTGAGTTCTCCATAAAATAATCTTCTTGGTAAGTCTACGTTTTGCATTCAAACAACATGGCCAGCCCATTGGAGTAGTGCTCTCTGAAGCATGGTTTGAATGTTTGACAGTTTCATTTGAGTAAGGACTTCAGTGTCTGATACCTTATCCTGCCAGGTGATCTTCAGAATCTTCATAAAATAATTCAGATGGAAGCAATAATGAAAACAGCAACAACAATAACAGTATTTTAATTTTGAAAATAATGATCTCCTACCAGTAACCTCATTTCTTCTTTTCTTTCTGCTACTCTAATGAAACTACTATATTAATAGTTACCTGTTTCCTTCGAAATTAGACTTTTCTCATTTTTTTAATAAACAAAATAAATTAACTCTGGACTGAAGAGCTTCATTTATCTTTTGCTTCTC
Organism: Notamacropus eugenii; assembly: GCF_028372415.1. Lineage (NCBI taxonomy): Eukaryota > Metazoa > Chordata > Mammalia > Diprotodontia > Macropodidae > Notamacropus > Notamacropus eugenii. Next base: position 358,493,899 of record NC_092875.1, on the reverse strand, counting down.
TTCACCCTGTTGCCTTGACCTTAACGTGAGACTGAATAATGTGAAACCCTACCTTGGGATGGACCTTCCAGCTCCTTTGTGCTCAGAGACGTCATATTCTCTTAACTTTCATAAGCCTCTTTTTCTTTCTCCTCAAATGGAGACTTTTTTTCTTTTCCCTGAATATTTAAATTCTCCACAGTTCTAAGTATGACTGTCTTTACTTTTCTATCAGTTCTACAATTCTACAATTCTATCAATTAGGTACCAATTAGGAACCTTTCAGTTCTATTTCTGTAACATCTCCTGCACCCATCTTTTCCTTATCATTACCATTTCTTCTCCCCTTGAAAAAAAATTTCATTGCCCCTTACCTGAATTATAACATCCTCAAAATGAGTTTCCTATCTTTATTCTCTTCCTCCTTAATCAATCCTTAAAATTATGAGATTAACTTTCTATATGAATAGATCTGGTCACGTCTCTGCTCAAAATATTTTCAGTGTTTATATAGACTCCTTTGCTCGACATTCAAAACATGTGATATGTTTTCTATCTTATTTTTATGACTTCTTGCTGTATACTTCCTTCTCTGTTTCTTCAGTGCATCCTAAGCTTTCTCCCCTCTAACTGTTCACACTGCTCTAAATATCTGGCATATACTCATAGGATGACTTAATAAAAACAGGAATATTATAAACATCTCCTCAGGAAATATTTCATGCACAGTTTTCTGATGAATCTTCCAAGGTCTCATCAGTACTCATCATCTCTTTTCCAGCTACCTTGACTATCAGCATAGAGTTATTTGGTATTTCTATGTCACTACCACCAGGGAGGGACCCCCAGAGACATTCTCACAAAAGAAGGAAGTGGTGAATATATATAGATATTTATATGTACCACACATATATTTATTGATGTGTCAGCTAAGTGGCACAGTGGAGAGAGTGCTGGGCCTGGAGTCAAGAAAAGCTGAGTTCAAATTGAGCTTTAGGTACTTATCGGGTGTGTGATCCTGGGAAAATCACTTAATTTCTTTCTGTCTTGTTTTTCTCATCTATATAATGAGGATAATAAGAACATCTCACTGTCTGGATTTCCATAATGATAAAATGTGATATTGTGTCAAGCAATTTTTAATATGCTAGATAAATGCTAGATATGATGATGATGATGATGACGATGATGACGATGCATATATGCTAGGGGCTAGGCTGTACAAGTTTTCCTTACAATTTCTCAATGGAGGATAGATTGAACTGGGGAGAGACTTGAGGCAGACCTACCAGAAGGCTATGGAATAGTCCAGGCATGATGTGATGAGACCCTGTACTAGAGTGATGGCAGTGTCAAAGGAGAGAAGGGAGTGTATATAAGAGATATTGCTAAGATGAACTTCATAGACCTTGGCAAGAGATTGGAAATGGGGGATGAGAAATAGCAAACAGCCCAGGATGATGCATAGGTTATGAGCCTGAGGGACTGGAAGAATATTGTTGCCCTCTAAAGTAAGATACTCATGGGAATAGGTATACTAGAGATAGATGAACATAGTATCCAATAAAAATTTCTCAGAAAAGCAAATGCCATAGTAGTATACAAAGAAAAAAGTGAAATAAATAAGGAAGATTCAGAGGCTATGATTTTCAATGATCTTGTCATCATAGTACAGAAGAAAGATGCATGGTAGAATCTCAAATTATATTCCAGGATCAAACACAGTAAAGAAAAAAAAAAGGAATGTCTTTAATTTGGGTACTCATTTTGCTTTTTCACCTTTATTTCAAGATATCATTTACTATATCGGTTGCTTAGAAACAGGCTAGATTCATATCTTTCTTCATTCTTTACAGTCGCTTCCTGGTACTCAAAAAAGAAGAAAAAGGATAAAAACAATATATGAGCCAGTATCTATTTCAGGCCAAACTATACAGTGGAATTTAGACATTATTTTCTTTGTTGTCAATAACCATTTAGCTAGAATTAGTTTCCTGTGATCTATTTTGTATGTCATTTTATGTACATTTCATTTGTATTTGTTTTGGAAGATGGAAGCAGGTCATAATAGAGCATTCTGTGTGTAAGGAATACCCAATGAGTACTGATGAAATAATTGTTCAGAGGATGTCATATGAGTTCTTACCATTAGTTGAAACCTCATGAACTCACATTTCAGCATCTAATATGAATATGGTAGAAAGGACACTGATTCTGCACTTGGATGACTTGTGTTTGAATTCTGCCTCTTCTGCTTACTCCCTGTGAAGGCTTGGACAAATCACTTTATCTCTGTGAGTCTCAGTTTCTTCATTGGTTAAATGAGGGGTTTCGACTAGGTATGTAAGGGCATCTTTATGTGGGCTGAGCTGGTCCTCTTAAGGGGGAAAAGGAGCCATTCTCCTAATTATCATTGATTTGGATTCCTTGCTGCCTGAGCCATAAAGAGCCCCAGCCTATGGGGGAGGCAGTTAATACTCAAGAATTCAGGGAATTTCCACTCTCTTGAGGGAGTACTGATCCTTTGGCCATTGCCATGGTTATTATAAGAGTCAAATGGGGTTTTATTAGAATCAGGTCTTTGTTTTTGTGCTTTATATGTCTATACGTGTCTCATTGCATTTTAATCCTGCTCCTGAGTTGCACTGGCTACTGCTAGACCCAGCCCGGAATCAAAAGACCTAGTTCCAACATTCTGTGATCTTATGATCTTATATTCCTACATGAAGCATGAATCCTTTCTATGAGATCTGTGATAAGAGGTACTCTAAGTACTATCTGAGCATTTCCCAAGGCTGAGGAACTCACTTATGTATCCAAGTAGCACATTACATTTTAAATCAGTTTTATTTGCTTAGAAAGTATTCCATGTCCTGAGCAAAAAAGCAGATTGAACTAGTTTAAACATATTATTGTAACATATTTTAAAGAAACTAAAATCCAGAAAAATATTTTGTTACTGACAAAACATTTAATCTTTAACAAACCATGAACAACTAAAATTGAGATGCTTATAAGATAATATTCTATCTATCCCCCCCTCCCCTAGAAGCAAGGCTAATACTCTTGAATTCTAAAGGTGATTCAGCCAATGTACTTACTCTTTTTGAAGATATAATCTTTAGCTTTTTGATGTATGGGGTTCAAATTCTGGCTCTTTCATTAACTAGCTATCTGAGCTTTGTAATTCACTTAACTCCTCTGTCCCAGTTTCTTTATTTGTAAAATGGGGTTAATATGTTGTGAGGCTCAAATCAAGCAACATATAGAGTACTTGTTAGCTGCAAAGCACTGTAGAAGTGTCAGATTTGACTATTATTCTCATTTTTGATGGGGTTCAAGTTAAAATAGTCTTAGGACAATTTGGTATTATCCTATTATTCTTTTAGAATTAATGTTCTATGAATTTTTGCACAAATGGACAAAATACTTATTTTTTATGGTTAAATAAATGTATTAGGTTGTGTTCATCTTCAGTAGGTACTTGGAAAGCATCACCTTCAGTACTTCAGTTGTATGGCAGAACAGTAGTGCTGCCAATACGTGTTCTGATTCTGATTATCATATATTGTGGGACCCAGACCTCCAGAACAATACGTACCTCTTCCCAGGCTACAACTTCTATATCTTTTCCATAGGTAACTTGGTTCTGCGTAACTGGGGACCCTTCAGTTCTGACAGGTTATTCTTTGCTTTATCTTGTCAAGACTTAACTTTAATGTAAGCTTTCTATGGAATTGTTCATGTATCTCTTCTTCGTTTTTGTTTTTCATTTTTATTCCCACTCCAACATCTTCCTCCTCAGCTTCTCCTTATGCATCACCTTCTTCCATTAGAACATAAAATTCTGGAGGCCAGAAAAAGTCTTGCTTGCTTGTATTTATATGCCCAGCACTTAACACAATGCCTGGCACATATTATATTTTTAATAAATGCTTTATCTGTTTATTTGTCCTTTTCCTACGTGATTTTTATCTCCTCTTCTAGGTCTCAGATATTTTGAAGACATTTTATTCCGTAAAGCTTGGAACTTCTCCTAGTACCACTGCTTTTCTTCTTTCTTCTCCTCTCTTCTTTCTCCTATGCCTCCTTTCTCATTAGAGGGGGTACTCTGGATCCTTGAAACATATTCTAGCAGAACATAAGTTTTAGTTGATCCTTCCAAACTTGAAAGACATTAAGTATAGACTTCAAGTAGACCGTTTATCCTCAGTTGAGGGCTAATCTAGCTAAATGTGAAGATGCTCAATTAATTAACAAATTATTAAGTACCTACCATTTATAAACCTATCACCCAAATTAGCTGTAGGGAAATGCATTTCTTTCTAGGAGCAAAGAGGTGGTACAGTGGATAAAGCACAGGACTTAGTATCTGGAAGAGCTGAGTTTGATTTCTGCCTCAAATACTTAACAAGTAGAATGACCCTGGAAAAAAAAAAACACTTAATGGCTCTGTGCCTCAGTTTCCTCATCTGTTAAAAATGGGGATAATATTTCACAGGATTGTTGTGAGGATCAGATGAGTTAGCATGTGTAAACTTTGTAAACCTTAAAATACTGTATAAGTGACCTTTCTAGCTCCTGAACATTGCCTACTAAGGCAAGGTCTGAGAAATCACAGATTCTGGAAGTATCTAAATCATATCATTATGATTTCATAGCAGACAAAACCAAAAAGAGACCTTCGTATAGCTACGACTGGTGTTGTGACAGAGAGTGAGGTTTTGCCATTCTTTATGAATGGCAAGTTATCTTCCTGAAACAAACATATTTGACTTTCTGAAATGCAAGACCGACGTGTAAAACGAAAAGCACACCCTCTTTCCCATGAAGCATGCTCTGCAAACTGTACCTTCCTAGGCTTTTCCTCTCCTTTCATTTATTTTCTGGTGAACTTCCAGTAGGTTTTAATAAGTTGCTTCCAATTTCTAAGCTTTTAAAGTGGTGTGTCAAAAGCCACATATCTCACTCTATGAAGGCTCCAAGTCTTACTTGGGCTTCATAGTATGAGCAGCACAGCAGCTTTTCACAGCAAGAATTCTGTATGAATAGATAGATGAGATGCATGGTACCTGGAAGGAGGGTGGAGATGCCATTTCATTTTGGTCCAGGTGACACATTCTAGACTGGCTATGGAAGAACTCAAAGCATTATTGATATCATATCTGCTGATACAAATTCTTGCACCTCTTCAGGTGGCTATAGGGAAGTGCATAGTTTATTGTTTAGTTTAAGTCATCTTTTGAAAGCCTTTAGGGGCAGAGTTTGAAATTTAGAAGCACAATGAGGAAGAGAGAATTTAAACATATGGAAACAGTGTATTTATGTAGCTTGTGCTAAAGATGTTTATAGTGTGAAAATTTGACTTGCACAAGACTGAAAGAGTATTAGTACTCGGACCATGGCAATAAATTATCAGATTTGGGAGTGTTGATTTATTTTTTTGCCTGCCCTATTTCAGATGTTTTATTTGTTTCACCATAGTGCACTGAGAGCCTTGAGGACCATCCCCTTCCCAGCTCCTTGTCTTAAAGTGCCAAAAGACTCCATGCACTCAGCTCCACCCAACCTTGTCTCCTGGCTGCCTCTGCACCTCCAGGCTTTTCTGGCCACTGGAGATTTATTATTTTTTTTTTTCAGCAATCCCCACTGCCTGTATTAAATATTGTTTTTGCTGCAGCTGACTTTCCAGGTCTGTATCTTTTGGCAAAAGAAACATGACTTCTGCTTAGAAAAAGTCCAGTAGGGTAATTTTCAGTTCATGACAAGTTGTATAAATCCCGAAGGGCTCCATTCCCTTTACCTAGATGTTTATGTGAAGGCCCAATTGATATCACTAGGAATTTCACACACCAAGTGAGGGAAGAATATCTCCCAAAGGATTTGTAATTCCGTTATCCAGCGTTGGTTATTTCCATTGCTACAATCCTAGCAATAACATTTGCTGGTGCCAGAGATACTCTTGAAACAATCCAACAGTTTGACCTTAGAACTTTCTTGATTCCCAGCAATTTAGTCTTGACCTATTCCTGTTCTACCATATAATTCTCGTCTCCTTTTTCTACTGCGGTAGGTGGGGGCAGCAGTCATAACTATTTTAAGTGCAGATCCAGCAAATTATAGCAACTGCTTCACTGCTCTGCTTGTTTTTATCATCTGTAGACCATTAACAGACCAGTGTGCATGGATCCTTAGAGAAACTGTCTTTGGAGAGAGGGAAACTTAAGAGATTATAACAGCACTCAGCAATAATTTTTGGGAGGCAGTATTTGTGCAGAAACTAGATGGGTTTATGCCTCTTAATATTTTTCTTTTATTTTGGTTATGCTCTGAAAATAGTTGTCTTTCTCATATAGCTTTTATAAACAGAACATCACCATAAAGAACATAAGCTGGTTATAGCTCCTGTGAAAGAATTCTGATCTGAAATCCATGTTTTGCAAAGTTGTTCTGTTTTATAGACCAGTATCTAATTCATCTGAAAGGAAAAAAATGTAATTTCAAAAATATCATAAAAATCCAAACTATTTACAAAAGTAATATCCATCCATTCATTCATCCATCCATCCATTCATTCAAGAAACATATTGGATACTTTCTACATCCAAGGCACTGTGCTGGATTCTGAAATACTAAACTCATTCATTGACTCTTTCAATTTCCTAGACAAGAAAAAAAAACCAAATAATCATACGTGAACTATAGATTTCATTGAGGTGCCACAAAAAGTTTCAGCCTTAACCTCTAGCTTCCCTAACCACTGCACAGTCCTCATACTTGTTTATCCAAAGAGAAAGTATGCACTTACCCAAAAGAGTATGATTTTTGTGGGTTGTACCAAAATAAGCATTTGGAGAACTAGATTAACTTCATATATATTTAGGTTTGTTTTTATTTTTCTCTTGCCACTTGTAAGGCTTAACAAGGTTTGCTGGCTTAGGACAAATACTTCAACATTCTAGTTAGAAAATACATGTATGAAATAAAATGCAGGGAGTTATAAATATATTTTTCCTTTCTTGATTTAAAAATATCAGTTTTATTTTTATGAGAAGGGATGGAACATAACTCAAACCAATGTCCAATGTTCATTCTGAGGGGTATCCATAGGTACTAAGGAATTAGTATATACAAATGTAAATAAATCCATGGGAAACATTTTATTGTTGTTTTTGGCCTGAACCTGTGACCTGTGATTTCATCTACTCTTGGTGAAGAACTCCCTCTCCTAAGACACATCAGCTTCTGTTCTGCATTTTCTGGTTTTACAAATTTGCCTGAGGCACAGAGATATTAAATGACTTACCCAGGATCCTACAGCTAATATGCAGCAGCAGTAGAACTTCCATTCAGGTCTTTCTAACTAGAGAGAGACTGGTTCTCTATCTATTATGCCAGGCTGTCTTTCATATATTTAAAAGTATAAAAACATATTTGTGGGAACTGAGGGAAAGGGGAATTTCAATGAGTCAGATACCTACTCAGCATTCCAGTTATATTTTCAGAAGTGTCTTAGATGCTTTGTTTAACATTTTAGGTTATTTTTGTCCTCAAGCAATTGCTCTCATTTTGTAGTACTCTCAGGCTAACAAAATGTTTCCTTTACAGCAATCCTGTTGGTAGGAGGGGACGAGTAGGTGGCAAAGTGGATAGAGCACAGGGTCCGGTGTCAGGAATCCAACTCTTCCTGAGTTCAGATATGGCCTCAAACACTTACTGGCTGTGTGACCCTGAACAAATCACTTAGTCCTGTTTTTCTCAGTTCTTCATCTGTAAAGTGAGCTGGAGAAGGACATGACAAACCACTCTAGTATCTTTGCCAAGGAAACCCCAGATGGACTCACAAAGAGTTGAACATAACTGAAACAACTGAACAACCATAAAATAAACCTAATAGACAAAATAGCAATCAAAAGAAAGTTAGAGTTACTGACACTTGTTTAAGTTTCAGGTATATTATCCTGTATTTGTGAAACCTTAACTTGATACACACACACACACACACACACACACACACACACACACACACACACACACACACACACACACATACACGTACACAAGAATAGCGATATGAAAAAACTGCCATAGAACTTCAGCATGCCTTTGAAAGATACTAAAACCTTTCACCAATGCAAATGTAAAGTAAAGGTATGAGGTTTCTCCATCAGGTCTTCAATTTTAGTGTACTTGTTTTATTCAGCTTTATTTCCTTGGTCTTTTTCTCTTTGTCTTGAATAGCCCTTTCCTATATCTTAACTTTTCTCTGTATTTGGGAAAGTATTCTTTCATCTCTTTAGGAAGCCATGCCAATTGTTTTTTTTTTTTGTAACTGTATTTAATTTGTGGAGTTTAGTGAGGATTACAGTGAAGATTTTGAAGTCCCCATTCCTGAACGTAATGTTATCACTGAAGGAGTTAGCCAGTATTCTGGATAATAAATGCCCTTGTTATGGTTTTCTATATCTTACCAGAGGATGTGTACACCTTTAGATTCCATTAATCCCCATAATTATGATAACATTTTAATTATGACCAGACAAGTCTAAGTGAGAAGGAATGACCTTTTTCAGAGGTGAATGACTATTCATCTGGCACCTCATTATTTGAACTAGCCAATGGATTGTTAGGCTATTTCTTAGAAGAATAATTTCAATGTTGACAGGTCCCAACATCACCTCAGCTGAAAAGTGACATTTTCAATTTTAAAGTTTACCTTGGCATTAAAAACTAAAGCAAAACAAACAAAAAACCCCCCAACATGCTGTCATAATTCTGTAAGGTGAATATATCAGAAATCCTAAAATTTGAGTTCTTGACCATGGGAGAAATAGTCTTTGAAGTCAAATAACTGAATTTCAGACCTTTGTACACATACGTGCTATGCTTTTTTGTCAATATCTTCAGATTTTAAAAATAATGTTTCTTCTGAAATATGGAATGGTCTTGCCCTTAGAAATAATTTTTTTTTGTTTTTTTGTTGATTTTTTTTTTTAAAGGCAATGATTGATCAGTAACATGTTAACTTTGATATTCTATTGACAGATGAGCAAGATCTGTGGTATTATGTTGGTGCTGAATTTTTCAAATAATCCATTCTTCCAGGCTTTGGGGCCAGGAAAAGAAGATACGGATGAGGGTAGGTTAGGGAGGGGTGGGGAGAGAGAGAAAAACAAGAGATACAGAAAGAGAGAGAGAGAGAGAGAGAGAGAGAGAGAGAGAGAGAGAGATGGGGGTGAGAATAAGATAGTTTTTAGTAAATGTTTCAGGATTCTCTGTTCCTTAATAGTCATGGCTGGTCAAGTGTTGCCTCCTCCATACTGACTGTCTGATCTGGCCCAATATTCAGGCTGTTTGGCAATATCTGTAAGTTGCTATAGTCACCCTTTGAAAATTATAGAAAGATTTAAGATCTGGCTTGGTGATTAATTCACTCTTTCAATAAAGTCTTTTCCCTTCCGTTTAGATCTTAAATTCAGTTGATTGAACAAACATTTATTAAATGACTGTGGTATGCAGAATACTGTTCAGATCTAGAGAAGCTTTAAAAAAAATTAGATACGGCACAGTCTTTGCCTAAGTTAAACTTACAGTTTAGAAGAGAGACTTCACACAAAGTCTTATCTGTGTATATGTCATTTATCCTCAAACTGAGGGAGTATTCAATTTGAGCTTGTCACAAATGATTTCAGCTCCATTATGACTTCTGGATATGGCAGACAATCCCTAAATCCCCTGGAAATGAGTTCATGGACAGAAATTTCTCTCTTTCCAGGAGGATCTCCTTTTAATACTATCAGGTTAGAGTTAAAGAAGAATTTCCTTCCAGTCTCCTTTGAATTGTGAACTTTATTTAGGGAGCAGGACAGGGTAGAATATGGGCCAACTGCCTCTGGTTGTTTATAATGTCTTTTTAATTAATTAATTAAGCAAGATCTTAAAGTTGTTTTGTTAAGAGTTCTTCAGCACTCCCGTGGGCAAAACACTTTCTCACATGGTATTGACAAGATATTTCCCTTCTCCTTTTTGTTCTTAGAATTTGTGAAGAAACCCTAAAGTTCTTCTTTGCCAAATCACCTTTCATATAGTAGTAGTTTTTATATTTTAGGAAGAATATGAATAAAAATACAAACAAAATAAAAAGCGTGACCTTCACCTCAGCATGATATGGTTGACAGAAACGCTGCTGATTATATATTTCCTAGTTGGACAATACAGCCCTCATATAACTAGCCAAGTGTAATTACCTTGACTTTTCTTTTTCCTACGTTTGAAAATAGAACATGAGGTTGTTTTTTTTTTTTTTTTTTTTACCAACTTAAGTATTTCTGAAGAAAGACTGCAGTACATTTCATGGACACAGTATATGACTTTTAGGAGATCTAAAGCCATTTTAAAGCATTAAGTTTTAACAGGCCTAGTATTTCAGAAGGAGAATTACAATTATGAAAAGTCAGTTATAAGGAGGGTTAATGATAAAACGAAATGAGGTTTTTAATGGCTTGCTCACAGTGATAATTGATGAGATGGAGGTTTGACCAGAATACGTGACCTTTAGGTAGAAAATAGGCTAGAGAAGAAAAGCTGTCATACTAGAAAGGGATTTTTTTTTTCCTGACATATTCCATGTCTTGCTTTATTTCCTTAGTATGTGATTTATTTAATTTCTTCAGGATACTGTTTGGAGCACATCAGGTACTTGTTTAATAGTATCAGAAATGTTAAAAGCTAACTAGGAAGAGACAAAAAGCAGATCAAAAAGAGTATTTCCAATAAAATAGTCCTACAAAGTGTAAAATGAGTCTTTTATGTGATAGGCTACTTGTAATCTTGGCCATCATAAGACTTTTCTTGGGCATAGGAATCTCTGCTTTATCTCAGGATCTGCTCTATCCAGTGTATTTCTTTGAAAACAAGTTAAAAACAAAGTTGGGAGTGTGTGGGGGTAAGGGGTGGGGTGGGGGGATTGAAAACATCCTGGTTTTAATGTTTAATATCATCCTACAACCATTACCTTCCAAACTCCAAATGTATTCCTGAGGCTATAAAAATTGTTTTTGTTTGATTAAACAGAAGTGTCTTTGAACTAAGTGGGAGTTCTTTTCTTTAACACTTTGTTGTAGATGTATGCAAAGTACTTTTTTGGCTAGTTTGGAACCCAAACAGTTTAAAAATCCATCCAACAACTCCATATCCTTTATCCCTATCTTAAAAGTTCCCAAGTAAATAGTCTCATCTGTTACATTCTGTACCCTGAGGGTTCAGACAGACAAATGAATTCTCCTTTGTTGCTTCTACTCTCAAATACAAGTGCACACAAACACACTGCTCAGATTTATACAAATATGCAGGACTAATAGGTCACGCTGCAAAGCCGTAAGTAAATTAGAACAAATATATAATTCAGTAAATGGATTTTGAGGGCAGAAGTTCTTGACCTGAGGTCCATGAATTTTTTTTTTTACCTTGACAAATATATTTCAATATAATTAGTTTCCTGGATAATACTGTACATTTCATTATATGCATTTTATATGCATTTAAAAATATTATTTTGAAAAGGTATTTATAGATTTTATCAGACTGCCAATGGGGTCCACAGCACATACAGAATAAGTTAATAACTCTATTGAAATCAATGGTCTAATACCACAGGAGCCCATGGAGTACCAAGTACTTGCGCAGCATCCCTGGGGGCATTTCTGGAGAAAACAAGCTATTCTGAGCATGTTTACCTTTTTAGGAGACAGGGGAGAGGAGATGTTAGAATGCAACATGATGACACTAGATACAGTTTGCATATTTTGGAGATTTTTAGGCTTCTAGAGTGTTCAGCAACTTCTCCGAACAGTTTTGGGAGAGTCAAAGGAGACAATTCATTGAACTGTAGTTATGTAGACAAGTGGGATATTTAAACTAATTTATGAAAAGAATGAAGACATTAAATAAAATTTTTGAGACAAACTTGAAAACTCATTTTTAAAGATGATATTACCATAGTGAGTTCATAAACTCTCTAAAAACTCAAAGTACTATCATTTTCAACATTTTACATGCACGTCCTTAGAGTGTCTGAATGAGAAGCATTTTAAAACTATGACTGGATGTGCTTTTATTTCCTAGGTGAACTGCTGTGTGTCAAATAAAGAATAAAAAGAGAGGGGAAACAGAAAAGCATATTCTTTATTTCAGCGTACCTTCTGACAACTAGCCAATTGTCACGTAACATCAGAAAAGGGATTATTTTGAAAATACAGTGTAGTTGAACACAGGAAGCACCAGGCAATGAAAAAAAAAATTACTTACAAGAAATAAAGAGTTCTGAAGCCTCTGATATCAGAATTTAGTTGCTCTTAAAACTGGAATGCTTATTAAACAAAGAAGGTGATAAGACTAGTGGCATTTGTGGCGCCCTAAATAAAAGTACTTTGTTTATATTTTTAGAAATGTCAAAATATTTTGTTTTTCTTTCAAGAGAGTAGAAGTTATTAGTTTCCCTCTTCCTCCATGAACTTTGTGTAGCCTTTTATATAGAAAGTTTATCTTTGATCAGAGTATTATCTCTATTATTTTTCTTGTTATCATTGAGATATCAGATAAATGCACCCTTCTAGGAAAGGGTTGTGGCAATAATATCTACTGAGCACATTGTGAATATCAGAGTACTAGCCACTGTACACTTTACAAAAGGAGTATATAACCTTTGTTCAAGGAGCTTACAGCTATTTTGGCAAAGAAGACACATGTGAGAAACAATTAGAAAATAGTGCGACATAATGGACTACTTGAACTTAGTCATGTGTCTGGGAGAAGTCTGAGTTGTCCAGAGGAATTAAGGAAAACTGCACTGATAGCTAAAAGCTTGAGATATACCTTGGAAGATGTGGAAGGGATTGGGAGAGGATGAAAGGAAGTGTTAAACACTGGATTAAAGATGAAGGGGACATGATATGATATGTTTTGTGGCAAGTTAAGAATGTATAGATAAGGTAGGATTAGATTGGTATTTCCTTGAATGTCAGAAGAATTTACATTTTATCTCATAAGCATCTATTGCTAACAAAGCAATAAGAATATTTAACATTGTAATGATTCATTCAATATGAAATAATATTTACATTTGTTAATTGCTGAATATGTAATTGTTGCCATATGTCTATTAGATCTAAGAAGGTGGACAATCTGAAAATATGAATGAACTAGTCCATTGATAAACCTGCAGATCATGCCAATTAAGGGAAACTTTAGGGATATTCAAAGCTATTAACATCCTTGGCTTTATCTTAGGTGAGCAGGAAACTCAATCCAAGTGAGCTTTCTGTCTTAGCCTTTAAAACTCATCAAAGCCAATGTTTCAAATTTGAATGACTTCCAGGTACTTTCTAATGTACTTTATTATTTTTTTTATTTATTGTGGTTTTCACAATTGAAGGTAGCTTCATGCTTGTTTAGTACTGCTTTGTCAAACAGTGTTGACATTTCTGTTAATTTGGGGCAAAACCACCTATTATCTTTCCAGTCTTTTCCTGTTCTATATCTTATGTTCCTTCAGGGTATTCTCTGATGTAGGTTTTAATTGTAATTTCTCTAGTTCCTTTCAAGGTTCTCACCTCTGTTCTCTATCTCAGGGGTTGAAAGTATCTCTGATTCTCTCCCCTCTCCCTTCCAGCCCTAACCTCTAGAAAGAAAAGTGAGACACTATCCTCCTTTCAGTTTTTTTCTTTTTGAGAAGTGAACACTAAGATAGTTTTTAAAAGAATAAATGTATGAAGATTTGTTGCACTACCTCCGAAAGATTGTTATCAATCCATCCATCCATCTATCCGTCTATCTGTCTAGCTATTGACAGACTCATATATGTGTGTATATTTGTGTATATTTGTAGATAAATATCTATATAGTCATGTAAGTTTAGGGACACAGATATCTCATAAGTATTTTAGAGGTGAAAATGGATATAACTCCAAATAGTGATGGATATTTTTTGGGAAAAAGTATATCCAGTGTAACCTATTTATTATGTTGTCTTAAGGTAGTTCATATTCAATTCGTTGAGACAATTAGATAATATTGACTGGTAATTAGTATACCTTTGAGAAGAGTAAGTCATGGCAGGTGTATCATTTTGTCATCAAAATTAAATGAATGATGTTGAATATAAGGATAAAGTACACGTATAATTTACATATCAGCAAAATATCTGATTTTGTTCCTTTTGTTATTCTCAGTAGAGGACAAGGTTGACATATCCAGTCATGTGCTAGCATTAGTTCAGTGGGGCTGATAGTTAAATTTTCAGTATGAGTCTTACTAAGAAATTGACAAAAGCTACACACCAGGGCTTGGTTTATTGTTTTGTTCATTGTGTAGTTTTGCTAAAGTGATGAAGAAAATATTAAAATTGCAGATTAAAATTAAAAGCGTCAGCTGTTAAACATTTACTAGAACACTACTAAGTAGACTGCACAATATGCTAATGTCGTAATGATCTAGCAACTGTAAGAAAAAATGTATGGTGCTCACCAATAGTTCTCTATTTCCAAAGAAGACAGATTAGAAGCAATAACTTTCTTTTGAACAGATTTACTTAAGAACTGCAATGATTTTGACAAGGTGCTGTTTTGGAGTTGGATTGAATTCAGGTACCTAGTTTCTAAGAAAATGTCTATTATTTTGATCTCCAGAAATGTTCATGAATAGAAGGCAATATGTATTTCAAATGATTTTTTCCTATAATCTTCAATAGCGCTATAGTACCTTCTAAAAGCAATGTTCTCTACTTACTTAAAATGACAATGAGTCTTTGTATTTAGCATAATACTTATATTTCAGGAGAAAAATATATGAAGCATTAATTAAAATAACATCTTATAAAAATAGAGAAACTGAAACCCCACAGGGGCTTTTTTTGTCAAAGAAACAATTGGTCACCTCAGAATAAATAACATTCCTTTAAATTATTACAATTGCCATATAGCTAGACATTATATTGTGGCCTGATTGGCTTGTTCAGTGTTAATGAAGGGACTCCAAAGAAGGTAAGAGCTTTTTTTTTTTAATAGTTCCTTAGCATTTCTACCAACATAATTGAAAATCTGTAATCCTTAATCTTTTGTTTCATTCTGCCACTACTAACAGCTTTGACCCTAGAATTGTTGCCTCCTTTGATCCACTGCCTTACTTAATCAAATTAGTTTTGTGTTTGACAAGTCTTATGACTGACAAATGTATCAACTAGAAGCAAACTTTAGCATTTCAATACTTCAAGGGTTTTATTTTTCCTATTCCATTTCTAATTTCTTAATACCAGTTACCACACTTGTCAGGGAAAATATGTGTTAAGGGTGTAGAGTGAGTTTTTATAATATATTAAAATAAGACAGTTCACTTGCTTATTCTTGAATGATTTAAATAGGTAAATTTTTGTTTCTACTTAAACTTGATATATTATTCACACTTTAATGTTAATCTGTAAACTTTCTAGAGAAATTGTATTTCATTAAACCAATCAATATTATCATTCATTTTCCTGTAAGTCTTACTATTGCATCACCAATGTATTATAGGTATTCAACATTTGAAACATATTTGAACATGAACAGCCAAATTAGGAATGTTCTCTACATGTATTCATGGTTTATGAAGCTTAGAAGACCTAAGGGTTTATCTTCAGAGTATGAGGGAACCCTATAAACTTCTCATCCATATTTTCTTATTGTTGTTTTTCCTTAAGTTGAAAAAATAGCTTGTTTTAGAATTTGAACTCTTTGGTAACAAACAAACAAACCTAGGAACATATGTTAATATCATTTTTCACTGGGCTTAAGACATAGAAGGAATTCTGTCCTTCCTTCTTTCCTTCCTTTATCTTTCCTTCCTTCCCTCTTTATCCTTCCTTCCCTCCCTCCCTTCCTTCCTTCCTTCCTTCCTTCCTTCCTTCCTTCCTTCCTTCCTTCCTTCCTTCCTTCCTTCCTTCCTTCCTTCCTTCCTTCCTTCCTTCCTTTCTTCCTTCCTTCCCCACTTCCTTCCACCCTCCCACCCCCCTCCTTCCCATACCCTACCTTTCTTTTTCTTCCTCCTCATCCTCCTTGTTCTCTTCCTTCTTCAGAAGTTAACAGCAATAAAACAAAAAGCATTTATTAAAATACTTACTGCTCTAAGGAGGGAAGCAATCTAATAGAGAAACATCTTGTGAACAACTATATACAAACAAGATACATAAAGTATAAGTAAGGACACTAAGTGGCACCATACTGCAGAGTACTTGCCTGGAGTCAGGAAGACTCCTCTTCCAGAGTTCAAGTCTGGTCTCAGACACTTACTAGCCATGTAACCTTGGACAAGTCACTTAACCCCATTTGCCTCAGTTTCCTCATCTGTAAAAAGAGCTGGAGAAAGAAATATTAAATCACTCCAGAATCTCTGCCAAGAAGACCCCAAATGGGGTCAGGAAGAGTTGGACATGACTGAAAACAACTAAACAACAGTGATAACATATAAATTATAACTTGGAGATAATCTCCGAGGGAAGACACTAGCATAAGTGGTGCATGAGACAGTCTGTAAATGAACAAATTAGACTAGTTGTAGATTATTTGTGTGGCTTTGTTCTTTCACAAAGACTATGTTCCCAACTAACTCTTACTGTTAACTTCGAGTAAGAATAGCTTTGGAACATGTACTTCTAAAAATGTTCTTTGTAGGAGGCTCTTTAAAAGGATAGTTGATATTCATATCTGACAATGTTATGAATTGACTCTCGTCAATGCTGTGTAATAGCAAGTACAATGAGGACTTTTTGCTTCTTCTGTGAGCCCTTTTCTGTCTGTAATCATCTGAACAACCATTTTATGTTTAGCCATTCATTGACCTATTCTTGAGATAGTTAATCCCTGTCTTCCTCAGGGCTAGGATGTTGTAGAGAGTGAGTTGGATTAGGTTATGTAGAAGTTTTAGGACACAGGGTTCCTTCCTGCACTAAGATTCGGTTATTTTAGCACACAAGTATCTGCATGTAGTAGGCACCCAATAAATATTACTTGATTGAATGAATGAACTCTTATGCTTAAAGTCATGTCTCTTTCTTAGGTTGTGGGGAGAATTACTGCCACGGAAAAGTAGTTCTGATCTAGCTTTTTGTTGTTAACAACCTAGATTGCTGGGTCATGTATTTCTAACTGAAAGGGCCATCATATATTATCTAGTCCAGCCCACTCATGTTACGTGATGAGATTGAGCTTTAGAGAGGTTAAATGACTTACCGAATATTGCATAGGCAGTAAATAGCTTAGACAACATTGGAACCCAGGCCTTGTTACTCCAAAGTCAATACTCTTTGCCTCCTGAGCACCATGCATAGTGCTTTACATATAATGAGCACCTAATAAATATACGTGGCTCTACAGTCCATGAGCTTGATGCCCTCCCTTCTCCCCTCTAATCCCTATGTTGTAGGTTGCCTGCTAAATAATCATTATTCATTTGAAAATTTTTGTCATAGCAAGGTCACTTTTGATTCTTGTAACTAAAAGAAGTTGAATTTTCAGATGGTTTGTGGAGGGGGTTAGGCACACAGACAATTGTAATTACAAATGTAGTTCAAGATTATGCTCATTTTCTAAAGTTCATGACAAAAACAAACACATTTATTTTGGACCTAGAAAAAATTGCTTCTTAGTGACATGCCACACTAATTTTGACTTTAATTGGTTCTAAACACAGTCAAACAGGACACAGTCTTCACAGAATGGAGAAAAAAAAAAACACTGGCTCTAATCCAAAAGCCTAAGGGTCTCACCTTATTTGCATTTGGATTTGCATAATTTTTTAAATTAAAAAAAATATTTCTTGATGAATAAATAGAAATTGCTTTTTTTGTGCAAGTTCACCAACAATAAAAAGCTGTCATTGATCAACTTGGTCTTTACCCTTTAGTTACCAGGAATAATTGCTATAGATAGTTTTATGAAATAGGTTAACTTGACCTTTGAAGATATAAACTACTTTAGGGAGCATTAAGTCCACTCATTCACAATTTTCTTTGTAATATAACTTTACATATGGTACTGTAGAAACTGCTTCAGGTTAGTCCAGCAGTCCAGAAAACTCCTTTAACCTTGATTTATGGATTCTGAGTCCCTAAGGTGATCCTAGTATGGGGAAGAAGAAAGCAAGAATAAAAATAATTTTGCACAGAAGTAATGATAATATCATTGCTCTAAAGTATTCTAAACTGTGGGGTATAACTTTGCTAAAGACCTTGGGGATGGTATAGAGGAATCAGTGACCAAAATGATAAGTTTTTTTGAGTACTATTCATACATAAATGAATTCAACTTTTCAATGAAAACAAAGTTCAAATCAAAGTCAACAAATGCTGAATGAATTGGGCAAATCTACTGTTAGTGGCAGTTGTATGTAATGTAGCCATCTGTTAATACAGTATGCAAACATAAGATCCTGTCTGAGACCTTCTGTGGCTGGTGGGTACAGAGCCAACCTGCTGT
Organism: Notamacropus eugenii; assembly: GCF_028372415.1. Classification (NCBI taxonomy): domain Eukaryota; kingdom Metazoa; phylum Chordata; class Mammalia; order Diprotodontia; family Macropodidae; genus Notamacropus; species Notamacropus eugenii. The sequence continues at coordinate 358,475,414 of NC_092875.1, read as the reverse complement.
GCTGAGCCCATTCTGAACAGTCAATGGAAACAGGAGGGATCCCATTCTTATTTCCCTATTCTTGATTCTTATTTTCCTTTACATTTTCAAAAATCCTTCTCTATTTCTGCCTTTTTATTTAACTCCCTAAATATCAAAGCATCTATTAATTGAACTTGGATGATGTTAGCACTTTCTTTGTTGAATTTCTCCATCTCTTCACTCTTGTGCATAAGCATCATTTTTGTCAAATGTGCTTTTTTTTTTTTACTGCTTATCATGAGCACTACAATGCAAGATGAATTGATGCCCATGAAATGAAGTTTCTTGTTACTTTTGCATGTTAAAATGAATACTATCACTCCTCTATTTACAACTGCAAGGAAAACTTGGTATCCATGCTTCTATTGAAATAGCATAAATTCCCCATTTTATAGATGAAGGCACTAAGACTCTCAGAGGTGAAATGATTTGTCTAACCCTGTAGGTATTACATTACCAAAATCCAATTCTCTTTCCTTCTTTCCCTTGGCACTATATCCACTCTGGTTATTAGCCAAGCAGCTCACATTTAGAATACTGTTTGAAAAATTAAAGTTTATAGATATTCTAAAAAATGTGGAATTCTTAGCATACTCTATCCCTTGACCAACATCCCTTGGACTTTTTCTTTTTTAAATGGCACCTTGCAACTACTATGACCCATCTCATGCTAAGAGGTACTTATCTTCACTTCAAGATTTGAGGTTCTACTAGCATACGTTTAGAAGTAAGGTTAGTAGTGTATCAATCTCCTGCGTGAGAAGATTAATTTATCATTTACTGAAAAAGCACACACAGTCTTCATTTTGGGAGACTACTTTTACAGGCAGAAGAAACATTTGCATTAGGTAGTAGTTTATTACAATGCTTTTTGCTTAGATGTTGTGAGTAAATTGACAAAAAATATTGTGTCTTGGAATTTCACAAAAGAGTTTGCATCCTAAAATTTCATTAGATTTTATTCTATTTTGCAAAAAGCTGAATAGGCATTTGAATCTTACTTTCCTCTTGGAACATAGCAGGGTCTAACAAAGTTTTTCTAAGAATAATTTTTAATACTGAAACTGGAAAGACTGACTCATCTGCTACCTTCCAAGATCATTGAAAGTATGTCATCCTATAATTATGATAAATTGTCCATTATAGCTCTCCCCACTAGATAAAATTCCACCTATATTTGAGGCCACTAAGGGTTTTGAATATGTGTCAATACTGAGTCTGCATTTGGTCTGAAAGACCAAAGGCTGCCAGTAAGCCCAGCTACCTTTTTCCTAGTTAGTTATCACTCCTAAATCTTGCGGGTTCACTATGAACTAGGATCTTAATGAATGACATAATTTGCAGTGATTTTTTTTTTTTTATATTAAGGAAACTCAGCTTCATAATACAACATATGGAATATTCTTGTTCTTGAAAGCTCTGCTTTTTTTTTTTTTTTGGCTTGCTCTCCATAGACATGGGAGATGAGACATTCATAGCCAAAGTATAAGGCATTAGCCTTAGGCACCTTCTAGCACTGTTTTCCATTATCTTGGGATTTATTTGACTATGTTAAATATTTTAATAAAATCTACTAAGTGAAATGTTGGGCTTCTTTTTCAATTTTTAACATTGATACCTATATACATGATCAATCTTTTAGAGAGCTTCTGACCCTAAATGTTGAGAAATTATTAGGAGAGAGTAATCAACTCTCCAACTTTCAAAATTGTCCCCTCAAACCTAGAACACAGTACTAATTATAGAAACAGAATGTGGTTGCATAGGGCTGAGTGTCATTTTGTATTTTTCTGTTTCATGGACAAAGAATTCATCAAAAATAGTCAGAATACTGATGATGAACCTCTGAGTATTCAAAACAAGCTGATCTCAGTTTGTTGTAGGACATATGTGTGAAACCTCTCCACCATGGTGGATCATGATATAACCTTGAAGATATCTATATCATCTGTATTCCATAATGAGGCATTGCATTAGGACTTTGTGGGGAATCATATATGATATACAAACATTAGGCTTTTATGTTTTTTATGTCTACAATCCCTCTCATCCCTTATTCCTGGTTCATATTTTCCGACATATTTCTCATACTGTTCACCTATTCCCACATTTACATGGAAACTATTGCTCATGAAAATATGCTGATTTGATTTGTAGGATATTGTTGGTTTCATAGGATTTCTCCCTTTCGTCAACCTTAAGAATTATTGGCATGAAAACTACCCTTATTTTCATGGTGCTTTCTTCACAAATTCCTCTCCTGGTCATTGCAAGATGAGCCTCATATTGAATAAAGAGCATGATTAGAAAGGAGAAGTAACACATTTCCAGAAATTTATTTATCAAATACTGTTTTTTTTTTCCAAATAAGACAGCTTTTGGACTTTCTCATATACAGTACATAATACATACATATACACAAACATAATAAATGAAATTAATGTGTATTTCTCATTGAAAAATCATCTGTAAATTTCAGAGTAGAAGCAGTTAATCAAAGCAGTAGGGCTTCCTATTCCTTTTATAAAGCTTGATTTGAAAGTCATTGAACTATTGTCATGACTGAACTTATGCTTTTGTTTTGAGGTAATCCTTGGAGTAAGAAACCTAGCAAAAAAGAATAAAAAGGGAGTAGAAAGATGCATATACTCTAGCGCTTCACAGCCCACAAAATACCTGTAAAAATGACTCTCAACAAAGTCTAGAGCAGCAGAAGCTACAGAACAGCAGAGTGAAAGAGGTTTCCAGCCAAAGGTAACCCAGAAGGCTGACATTCGGAAAGGTCTATCTCATGGACGCTGAGCAGAGCAGAGCACAGCCCTGGCTATGTGGCACTGGGAGGAACAGGACCAGAACAGACCTCCAGGCAGAGTTTCTAGCAGAAAGGTCCCAAATATCTCAACCCACAAGCAACAAAGAAAGCTCCAAAGGTCAGTGGGGGAGGGCTTTCTCAGCTGGGCAAGAGGGAACGAGGTTCCTGCAGCAATAGCCCCAGGCAATGGCAGAGGCCTCAGCAGCAGACCGTAGGCAGCTACAGAGGCTGGGGAAACAACCTGGATCAATTGTTCAGGCAGCTCAGCTTAAAGCCTCTGGTGGTAGGGAGCGGCTGATCTAAAGTTCAGCCCTGAGTGATGGCCCCACCCCCACCCAAAGCCCAGGGGAACCAAGCAGCTAAGTATAATCTCTTGACAAAGGATTGAAAAGTCAAGTAAGTAGCTGGAGAAATGCCCCCAAAAGGGAAAAAAAATAAGACCATAGAAGTTTACTTTCTTAGTGAACAGATGTCTCCTTCCATCCATTCAGATGAGGAAGAACAAGGTTTACTGTCAGAAGAAGTTAAGACCCCTGCCTCCAGGGCCTCCAAAGTGAACTTAAATTGGCCTTAGGCAATAGAAGAGCTTGAAAAGCAAGTTAGCAGCTTGCTAAAGGAGAGCCAAAAAAATTCTGAGGAAAATAACACCTTTGAAAAGAGGCTAACTCAATTGGAAAAAGAGGTCCAAAAAGACAATGAGGAGAAGGTGGCATTAAAAAGCAGAATTAGCGAAATGGAGGAGAAGGTTCAAAAGCTTACTGAACAAAATAGTTCTCTGAAAGAGAGAATTGAATTCAGGGAAATGAATGACTGTGAGATAAACCAAGCAGCTAAAAAACAAAATCAAAAGCTTGAAAAAATAGAAGATAATGTGAAACATCTCATTGGAAAAACAACTGACCTAGAAAATAGATCCAGGAGAGACAATTTAAAAATTATGGGACTACCTGAAAGCCATGATCAAAAAAGAGCCTAGACATCATCTTTCATGAAATTATCAAGGAAAGCTTGCCTGATATTCTAGAACTAGGGGGCAAAATAAATATTGAAAAAATCCACTGATCACCTGCTGAAAGAGACCCAAAAAGAGAAACTCCTAGGAATATTGTGGCCAAATTTCAGAGTTCCAAAGTCCAGGAGAAAATACTGCAAGTAGCTAGAAAGAAACAGTTTGAGTATTGTGGAAATACAATCAGGATAGTACAGGATCTGGCAGCTTCAACATTAAGGGATGGAAGGGCTTGGAATAGGATATTCCAGAAGCCAAAGGAACTGGAATTAAAACTAAGAATCACCTACCCAGAAAAACTGAGTATAATACTTCAAGGGAATAAATGGTCATTCAATGATATAGAGGACTTTCAAGCATTCATGTTGAAAAGAACAGAATTGCATAGAAAATTTGACTTTCAAACACAAGAATCAAGAGAAGCTTGGAAAGGTAAACAGGAAAGAGAAATCATAAAAAGTTTCTAAAGCTGAACTGTTTACATTCCTATATGGAAAGAAAATATTTACAACTCTTGAGACTTTTCTCAGTATTTTGGTAGGTGGAGGGATTGTATGCACACACACTCACACACACACACACACGCACACACATATAGACAGAGAGTACAGGCTGTGTTGAATCAGAAGAGATGATATCCACAAAAAAAAAAAATAGAATAAAAATTAAGGGGTGAGAGAGGAAAATACCGGGAGGAGAAAGGGAGAAATGGAATGGGGCAGGCTATAATTCATAAAAGAGATAAAGAAAAATCTTATTCAATGGAGGAGAAAAGGGAGAAGAGGATAGGGGAAAAATGAAGCTACTCTCTCCACATATGGCTTAAGGAGGGAATAACATGCTCACTAAATTTGGTATGAAAAGCTATCTTATACTACAGGAAAGTAGAGGAGGAGGTGATAAGTAGGGTGAGGGGAATGATAGAACGTAGGACAAATGAGAGAAGGGAGTAACTAGAAATAAATACTTTTGGGAAGGGACAAGGTCAAATCAGGGAATAAAAAATAAGGGAGGATAGAGCAGGATAGAGGGCAATATAATTAGTATTACACAACATGATTATTATGGAATATTATTATTATTATATTATATAATATATAATAATATATTATATGTATTATATATATATTATTATATACATTATATATTATTATGGAAGTCTTTTGCAAAATGGCATATATATGTGTGTGTGTATATATATATATATATATCTCCTGTATTGAATTGCTTGCCTTCTCAGTGGGGATGGGGAGGGAGGGGTGGAGGGGAAGAAGGTGGAATTCAAATTAGAAATGAGTGTTGAGAATTATTATTTCATGTAACTGGGAAATAAGAAACACAGGTAATGGTATATAGAAATTTATCTTTCCCTACAAGAAAAGAGAGAAGATGGGAATAAGGGAAGGGTGGGGTGTGATAGAAGGGAGAGCTCATTGAGGGAGAGAATAATCAGAATGCAAGGTATTAGGGGGTGGGAGAAGGGGAGAAAAATTGGACATGTTACAAAGTGATGTAGAAGCAATCAGTATTAAAACAGTTGACTGAATTAATTACTGAGACTAAATCAGAGACATCTTTAGTTTGGGGAAAAGAATTTTAGTCTAAGTCTCCTAGAGGTAGGTAACTTTGGGTAAAATTTGGCATTGATGGAAAAGTTAAGGTTTTAATGGTAAATTTGATTTTATGATTGTTATTTAATCAGGAACTAGAACATGTATAGAGAGCCATGTAAGCCACTTAAGACTTGCCTCAAAAGATGTTCCTTAGCCAATGTGAAATTATAGTGATATCTGAAACCTGGTTATTAGAACCTGCTATTTTAAGATTCTATGGGACTATTAAGTGACTCTTCTTCTGAGTCTAACTCCAGGTATGGATAACAAGAAAAGTGGTCTGAGCCTTCAACCCATGATGCCAGTAAACCTGTGAGATGCTAGTATGAACTGCAAAAGGTTACCTCATGGGAAGGGTGGGAGAGTGGCTATTCTGCCTGGGCTGAGGTAGGATTCTCCTGACTCAATTTCTCCACTGATACCTGGCAGATTCTAAGCCTCACTGAATGCAAGTTGACAATCTATCCTGCCTGGAACTGACATGAAGTTGGGGAGATATTGTTTCCCTGCAACGTCCCTACTCTTAATGGCAATTTTGTATTGTCAAAAGATTTGTAAGCTTAATACCAGAGCTATTAAATTATAGATTGTTGGTAGGGGAACATCCGAGGTCAAGTCTAAAATTAAGCTATTAGGCTTAGGACTTTAGACCAACAACAATAAGTTAGGGTCCTTTAATTCTTAATAATAGTGTGGAGACAATTAGGTCAAGGGGCTATGAAGTTAGCATACATAGTTATTATGTGTGTCTCAGTTGGTTAATGTTAAAAAAAATCCATTTGTGGTCTATATTGTAAATGCTTTAAAAGAAATATCATCTAACCAAAAGTTGGAATTGTGTTATGTGATATGAACTGTGCAAAAAAAAAAAAAACCCAACAAAAAAAGAATAAAAAAATAGAAAATCTTAGGAAGAAAAATGAGAGCAGTCAAAAGACAATGAAGAAAACTGAGAGACTCGTGAATATCATTTTTTCTTTTATTGCTCTTACAAAAAACAGTCTTTTGCTTTCTTAAAAATGTTTTGGGGCCATATAGCATTTATGGAATATTTTATTTAATGTACTGCTACTAAAATAAAAACCATAAAGGGTACTTTGCAAATAGAGAAATAGATACCTTTAAGTTAGGAGTAGCTTTTTCAAAACATAAAAAATCCCCACTCTGAAACTATAACATTTCATGGATGACGTTCTACTCTCTACCCTTGCAGGCAATCCAAAATATTGCTACTAAAATCATCTTTCCCACCTGCTGCTTTGACCACTGTTTTTTCCTTTCCAACATGTTCTATTGCTGACTCCATGTCAGACTCAAGCTGTTTATATTGATTGGAAGTGGCCAACCATTTAACCTTTATTATATCACTTCCTTCATCTACTTTTAGTTTTTCATCTGTTCTTTTCATTCTAGGGAAGCAGAGTCTTCTATCCCCATTTCTTTTTTGTTTGCCCAGGTCTAAATTTGTATTTGGTTCATAAGGATGAATCTGATTCTATTGGAGAGTGCTGTGGTCCCAATAAATTGTCACTGAAATTTAAAGCGTCCTAGAAACCTGAAGCCTTTTAAACTTGACATTGCAATAGAGTTTGGGATTCTATTTTGGTGTGTCAAATGATTTATCCTACTATTCTGTTTCTGCGGATTTGGGGAGTTACAAAGCTTAATGGGCAATAAGTGTGTTGGAATGAAGGGGGTTTATGGGAAATACTTCATCTGTTTACAAAAACAATCACAAAAACAATAAAAAACAGCATTGAGGAATTCTTGATTGGTTTGCCCACATTAAATTTTACAAACGCTGAATTGTAAGCGTATCTGAGTTTTAGGTTTACTGCAGTATGGTCATTTTATAGATACCCATGTGATTGTCATTACTTTTATTTATGATCTGTATGCTGACATATACAGAGTAGTGTAACACAGAGTGTCATGAGAAAGATGATATAAACTTTAGGCCTTCATTTTAAATCTTCTTTGAACATTCCCATATTGATGCATGGCCTTATATAGACTTCCAATAGCCTTTGCCTTTTTTCTTGTCACATGAGATTGGTTTCTAGTACAGTATCCAAATCTCCTATGCATTTTTGGTAGGCCTGCTGTCATCCTGCTTTCTGTTTAATATACTTACATTTGAAATGGTGAGTAACGAAGCTACGCTTATAGATAGCCAAACTTTGTCTACGATGGAAACATTGCCTCGCTCAGCAGTTCTAGACAAGTCAAATTCTCTGGACAATGAAAATGCTACAAGTTTCTGCCTGTGGGTGGACATTAATTCTGATCTAATATTTTGATAGATTTTTGGAATGAATTTTTATTTCAAAAAAGTTGTAGTGTACTCTTGAAGCAACATTTTTTAGCTCCATTTATTTGTCAGGTATTTAAATGATTTTCTTTTACATGTACTCTGGAGTGAGACAGTGTGGCATAGTGGATAAAGCACTATCCTGCCTCTGATGTATACTGACTGTGTGACTATATTGAAATAATTTAATCTCTGAGTATCTCAAGAAACAAGTAAGATTATAAGTTATGGATGTTTGCTGAAGGGAGTTCCCACATGAATGAAATCTGGTCATCTAACCTGACACCTCCCAGAAAAGTGAGTTTTGGATTCTTTTAGGGGATAGGTATTGGTGCTGTTCCTTAGTAGCTTTGTTTACTAGTGATAACATCTCAAACAAAATTCTGATTTAACCTTGCCAAATCGCTTTTAAGATAAAAATCGATATTATCTACAAAAAAGATCATAAAAGCAATTATTTCCAAAATCAAAACAAATTGTGTTCCTTTGTTAATTGAATGATGTTAAATCTTTTAATGCAATATGTATCAAAGGATATATTTAATAATAGCTAACAATTATGGCTCATGTTTACTAAGTATTATTCATATATTGTCCTTGTAGTCTAGAGCATCTACTACTAATATCCTGTCCTGATGTCTCATTGTCACAAAGGGGTGTCAGAATGCATGTATTATCTCATCCTTCCAAACTGAAAAGGCTTTGAGTATGAGCCCATTGATAGACTCTATGTTAATCTTCAGAAGCTTGGTCTTTCATTTGATATAGTATTAGAATGGGGAAGGTGCCGGGGTGGGGTGGGGTGGGGAAACAGCAGATATTATGACTGCCTTTAGAAGAAAATCTTGAACAAAGAATATACTTAATAGAAAGCTTATTGAAATAGATCTAATGGAATTAACGTGAAAAATAAAAGAGCAAATATAAATATGTAATTTTCAGATGGCGTGATAGAATGCCTACAAACTTCTGTTGTCTCTACCAAAACAAAAAGTGAGAAAAAGGATTGTAGAACATGAGATCAGGAAAAAAAAGAACAACTCTTCATTCTTATTACTAACAGCAAGAACAAAGCAAGAAAATGTGACCAATTTAGACCAGGAATTACAACAAAAACTTGAAATTTGAGGAATTAATACTAATATTAATACTAATAATGCCTGATATAAAAGTAACAATAGTAAAATGTTAAAAAAGGAATAAAGAAGGGAATAAGAATTTATTAAGCGCCTTTAACATACTAGGCACTGTGTTAAATGCTTTAAAATATTATTTCAGCCGATGAAATAGTTGGAGAGATGTCCAGTGTAGATGGATGGTTCAAATAAAAATAATAAAAATTTCTGAGTACCATAGAGTTAGAGCTAAAGAGACCAACAGACAACATTTAGTCTACCCTGTTCATTTTATAGATGAGAAAATTGAGGGTCAGAGACTTTACCTCACCAAAATCATTGAAGAATTTATTGTAAATATAATTAATCATACTGGTTTCTCCATTTAACTCAGTAAAATCATAACATTTAAATAAAAAACCAAATAAGTAATTATGCTAAGTGGTACTTGTGGTAGAAATTTTGTAGGATAAATTTCGTTATGATTATTATTAATTTATAAACATGTTTGTAGACTCTCTTGTACCAGGTATGACATAGAAAAACATCAAGGAAAGAAAATAAAAATATTAAGCAGAATAACTACATACAAAAGATAAATGTTTGAAAAAACACATCCTTCATAATAAAGTTTAGACTCATGTCATCTATCACGTAAACTATTACAAGAATTTCATAATTGTTCATCTTAACTCAGATCCTTCCTTAGTCCAAGTCATTCTCCATATAACACCTAAGACACAGGTTGCTCCTCTGCTTAAAATGCTTCTGTAACTCCCTGCCTTTAGCATAAAATACAAAATCCCATTTTTAAAGCCTTTCATTCCCCATTCCATTTCCTTCCTCTGTGCCTTTATTGAGACTTCCCCTTAGCCTGGAAGGAATGCTCTCCTTCCTCATCTTGACCACTTGGGATCCCTTCAGGATTCAGGTTAAGTGCCATTTATATCTCCCTCCCTCAGTCTCTCTTATCCCCACCCTGCAACCCCCCATGGTTGGTGCCTATCTTTAATGACTTTGAATTTATATGTGTATGTATACACACACACAAATGCGTATGTATCCATGCCACTGTCAAACACCTGAGGTTGCCATTCATCTTCTTGTTTTCCCTTTCAGTTTATAGACACCAAATTTCTCCGAAGACCCTTTAAGAAATTTATCTACTTAGCTATATCTCTTTCTTAAAGAAAGTCTTGTGAGATTTTATTGTACTTTGTCAATTGCTTTAGAAAAATATTAAATAATAGATACACTTGTATCTTATGTTTTTTTCTCCCAATTCTCGATCAGTTTTACTTTAATGTAGTCAATTACAAAAAAAAAATCTCATTTCAAGATTTTAGCAAGTCTGTACTCTCTTTGTGCCCAGAGTACTCTCAGTAAGATTTTTATAGGGATCAGCCGATAGTTATATATGGGTGAATAGCTCTATTTCCTTTTCTGTTTTGTGTTCTTGGTGGAAACATTCACTATGAATTTTTTTTGCATTCTTTTGACATTTCCCCTTTATTAATATATTTTAATCATTGGTCCTTGAGTGTTTTTAAAATGATGTAATTTCCTGCTTCTCTGTGGTCCAACCAACTTCATTTATCTAAACAGCATTGGAACTTCGTCACAACATGTGCTGATATAGTGAAGTCCAAATATGTTGGTCTTAGTTGAGTATGGAAATGCTTTAGATAAGTTTCATTTTTCTGTTTCTTATCCACAGATCCTTTCATGATGATGTGGCTTAGTTGGATCATATAGCAAATTCTCTACTGGATTGCTTTTCTTTTAAACTGCTTTTCCATGTTTTCTGAGGAAATATTGTTGGTAGTTTACTGCCATCTTCTCTGTAATGTTTTTCAAATGAGGATGTATTTTAAATAATTGTTACCCTTGGCTGCTGTGTTTCTCCACTTGGCGGGGTGATTAAACCTTTATTGGCTGAGGCTTTTTTTGGAGTTCTTATTCTGATGGATATTTTACATCTGCTAATTTCCTTTAAGAAGTTGACAAAGAGCTTACATATCTATGTTTGTCTTTTGCCATTTTAAGGAACAGTTTATTTAAACTGAATAGATTGGAGATGCTGTAATTGTGGGTTGGATCTTCTTTTCATGTTATCCTTCCTTATAATTTGCTATTTACTTTGACCTTTGTCATTAGCAGTCAATAAATCAATAGACTGAGGTAAATCTGAAATGAGAACTATGTCAGCAAATAATATTTTCATATCTGTTGTGATATGGTAAATTTGATTTTTTTGTTGTGTCATTTGGAGCTTGTCCTCTTTCTAGTCTTCTGACTCTTCTTAGAAAATGTAATCATGATGTACATTACTTAGACTTTTGAGATATCTAAAATTTTCATTTCCTCATTCTGGATTATATTTTGTGACCTGGTTTTTGTTGTCCTTCCATAATGCCCACAGTTGAATAGAAGTCACCAAGCATCAAAATGCATGTTGACTTGATTCTGAAGGTCTTGCCAAATTCTTAATAAAATTTTTCTATTTTGTTTTCTTTACTTCTCCTCAAGGGATGTTATTGAAAATCAGCAAATAGCAGTTATCTTCATGGTAGAGTGATGTCCACCATTTTGCCAGGAGAAATCCACAATCTGATTATCTTTACCTGATGAAATTCTTTGTTTCCTTCAAGGTTGAGATCAGGTGTCCCTTGCCATGAAACCTTCCTTGATTTCCATAGCTAAAAATTATCTTTCCCTCCTCAGATTTTCTTACAAACTTTGTTGCACCCTCTCCCTTTTCTCTAGTATACTTAATTGTGTACATATTTTCTCACTCACAGTAGATCATAAACTACATAAGATCAAGCACTTGCCTCATTTTGTGTCATAGCATCTCCTGTTTAATGTCTGTTTTCTGGTAAGCATTCAATAAATATTCAGTGAATTTACTTAGATTAAAAAGCTTAGGTAGTCACTTTTCTTTGGAAGAGAAGAAAGCATATCTCAGCCTCTCAGGCTAGATGGGAAAATGGGTACAGATATGAAATATTTTTGAATGACAAGTAATGGTAGATGAGGAACTTTTACTCATTCACTCTTCCCCCCTCAAAATTAGAGGTCATCTTCTGATAGTGACAAGGAATTGAATTCTAATTTAAAGAGAGTGGAAGAGGGTTAAACTAGTTATGATTGGCAAAGCATTGGAGATCAATAGGTGATGAACAAAAGGATTTCCAGCTGACTAGGACTGAAAGAGTATGAAAGGAATAATTTTTATTTTGAAATAATTGGGTTAATATTGTTAGAATGAAAGCTAAATAAATTCCTTACAGAAACGTGTTATACTCTGGAAACTAGTTTGGTGGCTAAGTCAATATCCTGCTTGTTTTGTGTATGATTTCTTTTTTTTTCTTCAAAAGACTTCTAAAAGAGATTAAATCTTTTTTCAAGGATTTCTCTGACTGTTGTCTTAATCCAAATCTAGAATTTTAACTAGAGGTTCCAGGAAGTGGGGTAGAAAGGATTAAAACAAATCTTCCTTCAAATTGGATACATGGTCACTTTGGCAGAATTTTGAAAATACATGGAGAAAATTAAAAGTAATAATTGATTCATTCTGTTATAAATTTTTTTGAAATGTGTTTATTGGTTACAGTGATACTGAAATATTGTGGTGTCAGTAAGTAGAATTAGCACCTCCATTCTAGGCTTAGAATATTAAATAAGATCTACTATTAGTTCAGCAGCTGCTGCTGCTAGTTTACTTGCAACTGACACTTTATCCTTTGCACAGTGCTTAATATGTAAATCTTCTCAAGTAGGTGGTATATGTATTAACCCCAATATACCAATCAAGAAAAGTGACAATCAGAGTTAAAGAAGATCCAAATTCGAATTGCTCACTGTACTTGAAATCAGGAAGATCTAAGTTTAAATCCTGCCTTATCTATTGAATTGCTACGTAACAGTGAGAAAGCCACCCACCCTTTTTTCACCTCAGGTTCCTCCTCCTCTATAGAATGAATGTGTTGAGCGCCATAATCTCTAAGTTCCCTATCAGCTTTAAGTCTGTGATCCTATGGGTAGTAAGTGGTAGAGAAAGGATATGATTTGAAATGTTGATCTGTAAATATGAAGTGCAGTTGTGATAGGATTCTACAATAATACGTATTTAAAGACATAACCTTCAATTAAGGTCAAATTCACAGGATAAATTTAATTAAGACATTTGTATTTGTTTTACATCTCAGAGTATATAGTGAGCTAACACTTTTATTCATATTCCTAGGTTTAATAGAACCATTTAAAAAGACTATATTAAATACCAGATAACAAAGTACTCCCCAGTATACATTCATGACTTAACATTTAAAACCTGTGAACTATGCTTAGTATTCAGCATGCAGTGATGAACTATTGATGATGAACTCATCCCTTCATGGAAACAACTCTCTTGAAGATTACCAGTAACATCTTAAGTGTCACGACTGACCTCCTTATCACCCAATCTGATGACATTTTCATCTTCATTTCTTTGACCTGTCTGTTGCATTTGATCTCATTATGATCCTCACATAATCTTTTTTGACTATCTTTTTTCTTGACTTCCCCTTTATTACATCTTAAAACCTAATCCTTCTCCTGTACAGTAGAGGTTGTATGGTTTAGGTAAAAATAAATAAATATTTGCCATAATATAAATAATTACCAAATGGCTTTACCACTAATCAGTTGCTTGACCTTAGGCAAAAGAAATACTGTTCTGATTTTCCACATTTATAATGAGCACGTTCGATTAATCTTTGAGATACCTTCTAGCTTTAAAATTCTATCATTGGCAATGAATATATGTTTAGGCATATGCTGGACATCTGTAACTAAATGTTTCCCTGTCACTACACACACACACACACACACACACACACACACACATGCACATACACATTATGACTAAAACTAAATATATATGTATATGCATACATATATATATACACACATATATGTATATTATTCTCCCTTCTCTATTCTATCAATTCAAAGAGTTTTGCTCTTTGAATTTCATATTTCAGCCATCGTTATAATTTTTCAAGTTACCCAGGCTAGAAATTTTTGATTCATCCTTGTCATTATTCCTCTATATGTAATTAGTAACCAGGTTTTCCCCCCTTTTCCCCCTTTACACTGAGATATACTAATAGCAGTGTGCATAGTATAGGGGATGGCTGGATGGTTTGGAGTGAGGAAGACCTGCATTTAAATTCTCTTTGTCACATTATGATAATAAACAAGTTATTTCACATCTGTCCCTTGGATAACTCTCTGAGACCAAATATTGAGCAGTATTAGTAGAAAAGGTTTCCATATTGTGAGTTCCCCAACCTGATGAAATCACATGTCATGTTTGAGAGTCAGAAGGGATTTTAGAGGTTATCCAGTTCAACCCTTTCATTTTAAAAATGAAGAAGTAGAATCCCAGTGAAGGGAAGTGACTCATGCAAGGTCATAAAATGACAGAACCATGATTTAAGCCTGGAATCCCTGAATGCAAATCCAGAGGTTATTTTTCCTTCCGCTGTAAAACTATTCATATTACAATCTCTCCCTGGGATGGGCAGGAGATGGTAGACCTCTAATTTCATAAGAATTGGAGAGTTCTTGTTTTGGAAATTCCCTCTACTTCATGTATATAAGCAACTGATTTATAAAATATAGTTTTAGAGAATTTGTTGGAGGCACTGAGTGATTTAGCTACCTGAACATGGTCAAGTAGGGAGCAGGTGTCACAGACTTTACCTGAGTCCTGGCCTTTTTGATTCCATATTTGGTCCTTTATCCACTTCTATATACTATGCAATGATGCTTCTCTCTATTCAGTGGATTAGTTGGAATTTATGTTGAAAATACTGGAAAATATTGTAGATTCCTTTCTTTGCTTCTCATCTTTGTCTCCTCCTACATCTGAAAATGCCAAGTGGAACTTGAATTGTCACTTGTCAAGGATAGTCTACAGGTGATTTTTTTTAGGTTTGTAGATTGTACTCTCCTCTATTTCAGAGCTTCTATCCTATTCTGAGAATAATATCATCACAGGTTCAGTTTTTAATGAGACTTGACCCTGAGTACCTTGATGTCACAGCACAGAAGGTATCTGAATAAGGGAAAGAACTTGCCTGATTTTCTTCCTACTGGTCAGCACACCAAGGAAGAAAGAGAGAAAAATTAAATTCAGGTACAATTGCTTTACAGGACCACAGACAATGTAGATACTCTTTCTGAGACCTTTAGGCTTATCTTTGACTTTTTGCTGTATGGAAAATGCCAGCTGCCTTAAAAATATTCAAGATTCTGTCCAGTCTCATTTTGTTTTGGTAGCTGGTAATGTCCTTCCCATGCCTAAATATGTTGACTAATGTGGTCAGTGTATACATACAGAGTAACTGAATAATTTCTTAAACTTTATTTTCCTCACCCAATTCTTTTTATTTCTCAGAAGACATGACTAGTGGCAACTTGGTGTCATGGGTAGAGCTCTACTTAGATTTAGGAATGATTGGGTTCAAGTCTGCCTTAGACACATACTACTTGCATAAGCTCAGGTATGTTACTTAAACTCTCAGAAGCTCAAGGCTTTTCTATAAGATGACAAGTTGTGGAGAAGGTCATTCCTAGAGGAAATTCCACCCTGGGATCCCACTATACCAATGAGATCACAGGTCTGGTTTAAAACAATGACAAAAACAGAAGCATCAGACTACAGTATCACAGTGCTTACAGCCTTATGCCTAGTACTCCTTTTGTAAATGCTTATTTAGTGATGAAATAAAATAATAGATGGGAAAATGATTTGAAAAAGTCAAAAGTGCTTTGTATATATTGTAAGATACAAATAAACCTACAGTTTGATTAGCTCTCCTATTAATTTTAAAATGTTAGTATTTGCACATGTTAGTACTTATTAAAGAAAGTGATCTTTCCGAGGACTAAGACCTTCTTCCTTTTCCTTCCTGGGGCCATTTGCCACTGCTGCTTTCTCTTCTAATCTAGATCTACAGAGACAAGGACAAAGAGTTACTAAGATACACAACTCTAAGCTCTTTGGGATCATGTGTCTTCATTGTCACCTTAGATGCTCTTTGCCCTGCAACCCAATGGATTTTTCAGTATTATCCCTTCCACCTGTTGCTCTAAGAAATTCAATTGATGGACCACCAGCCCTAGAGTGAGGAATACCCGAGTTCAAATCCAGTCTTAGTGGTCCTGGGCAAATCACTTAACCCAAATTGCCTCAGGGAGAGAAATTTAATCGGGCCAACACCGTCATTACTTATGGAAAGACTTTTTCCATAGATTGCCTTATTCCTCTTCAATATCTTACATCAAAGCTTTGTTCTCTGTTCACCACTTACCTAAATGTATTTGGTTTGGACACAAGCTACTAGAAAGTGTGGACTGTCTTATTTTTGTGTTTGCAACTTATTGGAATATAGCAAGGGATTACTAATTTTTGCCCGATTTATTCCTAGAAATGATTGGTTGTGCCAGATTGTTCCTTGTAGTGAATTCATTTTAACAGATACCCTTTTCTGAGGCATCTACTAGGATGTGAAAATATTCCTTTTATATGCAACCCACTTTTAGGAAGTGGTGCTTGTAGTAATTGAATTTTTCTTGTATCATATCTTTCTCTCTAAAGGATGCCGTTATTATAACTGCTGCAAGTTTATTTAGCCAGTGTGAAATAAAAAAAGATTCAATATGAAATAGAAACAAATCAAGTTAACTTAACAACTAAATAATAACACAATAACTTGTGAGTATCAAGCAGCTTACTTACTGACAAGTTCCTTGATATCTGGAATGAGTTAATGAAACTCTCTACTATAACAAGATGGTATCATTGGAAGCTAGATTTTCATGATAGAGTGATTCTAGAGTTTAGGATATTAAATAGTGGCTTTATGTAGTAATATATGAGTGCCTGAGGAACCTGTCCCTGTAGGGAGAGGTTATTATCTGACTTCCTTTAGAAAGAATGCAAAATATGGGTAAAATTAACTGTTGCTTTTCCATGCAGATATGAGTCAACATGTCCCTATTCTAGATCATTTAAACTAGTTACCAAGAGAAACCCAGTGGGCAAGGAAATGAAATGTTCACTTAGGAAAAAAAAAAAGGCAAACGTTGCTCATTTGCTTTATAATTTCTTCCTGAGGAGTCTCATTGTGATTTTCTAAATCTTCAGCTATTTCTATTTGAGTTGCACAGGAAATGTTTTTGTTCCCATTCAGTCGTCTTCCAATGAATCATGTGTGTATTGGGTTATTTTCTGCACAGTCCAGGGCCTAAAGAAAAACATGCATCTGGCTTGTAAATCAGAATGAAGCATAGATGCTTCAGTCTGCTACGTATTGTGTGGCTGCCCCTTTTGTTTTACAGGTCCACAGTGCGGAGGGTGAAGACTTCTTTTGGCCCCTAAATGATTACATCAAGGCACCTTTAAATCATATATGACATGTAATATTTGCTACCTGATCTACAGCACTTACAATGATGATTTTTGTTCTTTTTCCCCTTTCCTTTAGAAATTGCCCCCTGGTTACATGAGTTCAGAGCGAAGAATGCTGTGGATTTCTCTCAGCTAACATTTGACCCAGGACAGAAAGAACTTGTTGTAGGAGCCAGGTGAGAAATTTTCTTTGTCACCCAGTTTTGGGGGGACTCAATTTTGCTTTTATTTGGTTAAGCATGAGCATTTGAAACATGGTTAGAAACTACTGACTAGCTATTAATTATTCATTATTCATTTTAGCAATGGAAACCAGCCTAGAAAATTTAGTTTGTGATTAGCACACCAAAACTTGACTCTATTTCCAGTTATGCTGCACAAGTGAGATAATGTATACAAAATAATTTTTAACCCTTAAAGTACAATGCAGATGCTAGCGACATTTAGAATAATCTGGCCTTGGACAAGTGACTTCACGGTTGTTTGCTTGTTTTTGCTTTAGTTTTTTTATCAGTAAAATTAGAGGGATAGATTTCATCTCTCAGAGATGAAAATATTTAAGGACATCAACTCAAGTCCTTTTCTTCATGTATCAAAGATTCTACTATGGGCCTACCATGAGAAAGGCTTTGAGTTTTTCCCCTAGTATTTAGTCCCTCAGCTCCGTTCAAACCCATGAAGTATTTGCTATGTAAAAAGTAATTGTGCTAGGCATTGGGGCTACAAGGATGGTAAATAATATGGCATCTGCTCATACAGCAGTTACAGACAAATAATATGAATAAAAGTATAAGCAAAGTTGTATAATGAGAAACAGAGTATGATAATTGTAAAGAAGAGATTCAGATGAAGTGATGTGAGAAATCTGAAGAGGAAAAAACTCAGATTCAGGTTGTAGAGGGTGAGGAGAGGGATGGAGCAGCAAAGAGGTTCATCAGTGTGGAAATGGTTGCATCTGAGCTGGGTCTTCAAGGAAAAGAAGGTTTGCATCAGGCAGAGATTTGGAGGAAATATATTCCAGGCCTAATAAAATGTGAGCGTTATAGGGATCTAGAGAGAATTGGGTCTGGCCTTGAGTAAGTTATGAGATGATACAATTTGCCTGGTCAGTGGTTTGGAATGAAAATTGGCTTTCAGGCCAGTTTATTTATTCTGTCCTTAACTTCTGCTTGAATTGCAGGTTATTAGTGCACACGCAAACACACACACACACAAACACATACATGCACACACACACACACACACTCACTGGTAAATTACTTATGGTTGGGAAAGAGGGAAAATATAGGCACTATCACTGCAGTTTCTATTGCAACTTCTTGTTCTTGCAGGGAAAAAAGAAAACAGTTGTTATATTAAGGATCATGAAAAATGAAAGTTAGGTTATATTAATGTTTGCTCACATATATAGGGTGTCAGTTTCTCTCTGTACTAGATTCACCTTACCCGTAGTAGTTTCAGGTATAACCATGTTGTATTTATGTAATTATCAGTGCCCAAGGGAGTGCTAACACTTAGCAATGAGGCTTACTTGGAAAATATGTTACTTAGTGAGATACTGATGGGGTTTGTGTGCTCCCAGAGCCATCATAACACACACATCTTGTCACTCCTTTCTAGAATTTTAGCAGTAAAATCCCCAAAACAAATGGAAGAATTGTGGGAATGGTTTTATGTTGTTACTGATACACTCAGATTTACACCTCAAGTTTTCAGCATTCAAGATTAGTGTCATTGTGAGGATTATTTACATTTTGATTTTGACTTTTGCTATGTTAATATCAGATAAAGTGATTTTTACTTTGTGTTTATTAGCAATCTGTTCTTCCCTGTAGAGTTTGTGTATAAAATCTTTAAGAATTATATGATATGAATAAAAACACAGCAAAAAACAAAAGAAAGCTTGGAACGAAGCACAGAAAAGCAGGGCAGCTCTGAAAACTGTGTTGTATTTATTACATAGTTTTTTTAAAAGTAGATGATGAAATGGAAATTCATGGCTTTATATTGAATCCTTCTATGTTGTGCTGTGTACCTGGAAATATTCATTTTTGTCTTTTTGTATTTGTTTAAAATAAAAATAAAATTAAAAAGAACTGTATGATGCCAAGTAAGAATTATTTCTTTGGAGGGGGGTTCTCATTTAACTCTGTGATTGGTGTGCAGAACTCCTAGTGTGAGAACACACTCCACCGCTGCAAATTGACAATTCATCTTTAACTTAATGGTAATTATTTCATCTTGTTTCAGATGTCCATAACTCTCTAATTAGTTCTACTTATGACTACTTTGAGAAAGTCCAAAGATTTATACTAAGAATTCTGACAAGCTTATTTGATTTAACCTACTTGACTTGACCTATAGCCTCTTCAAATTCCTTGGTCCTCATTTGTGCGGCTATGAACTGAGCATGATCTAGGCAGAGGCAGACCTAATCCCTGGGGTCTGGCCTCCAGTGTTGGAGAAGAACCACCTTTTATTCTGATGTATTTGGAGCTTTACTATAAATTATCAAATTTTTTTTGCCTATTATGTTCCAGGTACTGGGGATATAGTAAATATTATGTGTTATATATATTTATATGTAAATATAGTAAATATATAGTAAATAAAAATATGACACTGGGAATAGACATATAAAAGTTAAACTTCTAATGGGAGAGACAGATGTACATTCATACACACACATTCTAAGGCGGGAAACAAGTATGTACATAGCTGTACATATATGTGCACACACAGTGCTTAGCACAATTCTTAGCAAATAATAGGTACTTAATAAATGTTCATTGATTTATGCTAAGTACCAAACTTCATTGAAATGTTAAGATGTTAACCACTATAAAGACCTGCAGTCCAAGGGTACAGCAGAATGCATTCCTCCTTAAAGTCTGGCTCTGGGCTCTAGTGGACAGGGTTCTAAGACTATTCTTATAGATCCACATCAAATTTTTTTGATGAGGTATTGTCCCTATTTGCATAACTTTCTTTTACATTACCAACCAATTTATTCTTCTTGATTAGAATTAAATCCAGAGTCAGTCCTCATGTTATTATAGACAAAATTGTTAGCAAAAAAAAATGCTAAAAACTTTTGCTTTTAAGCAAATAGTACTTTCAGAAAATGTCTGAATTGTTGAATTCTCTTATAACTATTATACACTTTGCCTCTGATCTAGTTAATAATAATAGGTAACATTTATGTGCCAGGTACTGTGTTAAGTACTTTACAAATATTATTTCATTTCATTTCACAACAACCCTGGGAGGTAGGTACTATTGTTATTTCCATGTTATAGATAAAGAAACTGAGGCAAACAGAGACTAAGTGAATTGCTCAGGACCATGCAGCTAGGAAGTGTCTGAGGCTAGCTTTGAGTCAAGGTCTTTCTGACTCCAGGCCCAATGTTCTAGGCACCGTGCTTGTCACTCATATTTTCTGTAGTTTGATGACCTGTAGCATCTTCCTCTAACAATTATCACTTTAGTTTTTCTTCCCTTTTATTCTTTCCAAAATTCTACCCACCCCAGTTCTACTCAAAGGTGTATGGTAAAGGGTTTCTGGATCTTTTTAATGCACAGTGACTTGTGACTTCTAATGTGCTGTCCAGCTCTAAAATCCTATGGCCCTATTTTTATTAATAGCAATAACAGCCACAGCATTAAAATTTTATCGTGTTTTTACCTGAATTATCTCATGTGAGACATTACCACTCCATGAAATTGTTACTGTATTATTATCTTCATTTTACACATGAGAATCATAGTCTTCAAGTGAGTTATCCAGGGTTGTACATATTTGTAGGTGAGATTTGAATCCAGGTTTTCTTGACTCTAACTCACTACTATGTCATACTGCTTTTACATTGCCATAAAATCATTGGTTCTGTCCTATCAGGATTTGCCAACACCTCTCACTTTACTTACTTGTTACAATACTGAGTTTCCTTTAACAGCATTCTGTGCACTGTTATATAGATACTCTGGCCATATATTTTATTTTCCATTGAATTTCTCACTTCTGTTCTCCGTTCCTCCCTCCCAGCAATTTTTTTACAAAATAGAAACCTGCAAGTGACTTCAAATACTTGTGATTCAGATAAATTGCATTAGATAAAAATCTCATCTCATTACTCATTCTGTCCTGGAATACGGTACATGGAAGATCCTTGGACTTAGGCCACATGCCTGAATCTCATGTATATACCTTAAAGGCCTATGGTGCCAAGGGCTTCCAACTTCAGTACTTAATCTAATTTACTTGCCCCATTAGGTTAAAGTACATGTTTTTGGCAAATACCTCCTCTCTTATTCAACTCCTATTTTTTTGTAAATGTAACCCTAGAATACACTCTCACCTACCAATTACTTATCTTTCAATACTTGCTGTGTACACAGATCCTAGCCCTCTTCCAAAGTACAACAATGCCACACACACAAAAATTGCCTAATCCCTAATGCTTCTCATTTCTTTTTGTAGATGTGAAGTTACTTATGTTCCTTTGCAGTCACTCTGCGTTACTGGTAGATAGGGGGAAATATTTCTATAAAGGGGGAAAATGTCAATCTATTTCCCGCTTTTAGCACTGGAACATCCCAGTCTCTTAACATTGCTATCTCTCTGCCACCATACTTCCATTTTTGAATTTTAGGGTAATTCTACTGTCATTTTGGGTCATACCTATTATCCTTCATGACAATTGTTTTACAGTGTTATATGACCATTTCCCCTCCTTTTCCTCTCCATATGAATCAATATTAATTATTATAAACATGACTTGGGTGATGTAACAAATGGGGCTAAATAATGTATTGACTACTATGTAGAAAACTGTGACCTGAGTGCATATACCAGGTCATTTTATGAAGAGTGATAGTAAATGGACCTGTGATTTCATTGGTTTAATGATCTTCCCAATGAGGATGCTCTGTCCATAACTACAAATCGGTGCTTTCTTTGTAACTTTCAGCTTAGGGAGTTTCCTAAAACACTGAGATGTCAAGTAAATTGACATATTATTCCACTTATTTAGCATTAAACTGCACTGCCTTCTATGTGTCACTTGAAAGGGGTAGGAATTGTGTACCTGAAGAATCAAAAATATTTGTTTGCCTATAGCCACAATGCTATAGAACTATCCAACTCCATCCTTATTTGAAAAGGGGGGGAAATTATTTATCCCTATTTATGAAATGGAATATTTGGTGAATCTGTTTTCAAACATATGATTTTTATTTTTCTCATAAAATTGTCTCAATCTCTTTTTGGATCTTTAATTTTTATTATTATGTAATAGTATTTCTTTTCCCTTCTGATACTCAATGATTGCAATACATTCAATCTGCAACTTTTTCAATGCCTATGTTTCTCTTCTTCATGAAGTCTCATTAGACTATTGAATGATCAACTTCTGGAGTTGAAAGAAAACTGCAAGATGTTGTTCCAAAGGGCAGTGATTAATGAATGAATCAATGTTCTTAAGAAAGGTTTTTAGCAGAGTATCTCAGCAACCTGTCCTGTAATGTTCATATATTTTGGCAGTAACATGGATCAAGACATGAAAGGCACGTTCATCAAATATGAAGTTAACACAAATAATAGCTAACATGTTGCTCATGTATCCAAGACAGCCTTGATGATTGGACCAAATCTAGATGAAATTTACTAGTGATAAATATAACATGAGTTCAGAAATCACCTGTATCATTATTAGGAAAGTATAGCTAGACCATATGTCATGTGAAAGTAAGACCCAGGGGCATAAATCAACAATAAAAATAATAGCCAAAACCCCTCTAACATTGTCTTATACTTCATTAATGGAGGCATATTATCAATAAGAGGAGGGATGATAGTTTCCCTATACTGATGTCTAAGCAGAACACTTACGGAATGTTGGTTTCTGATCTGGGTGCCATATTAAAAAAAAGAAAACATTTGGAAAACTAGAGGCTGTCAAAGGAGAGTGATTGGGTGATGAAAATAGATGAAATCATGCCATTTGAGGATTGTTTGAATGACCCGGCAGTGTTTATCACTGATCAGAAAAGCTTTTGTGGGGACATTAGCTGCCTTCAAGTTTATGAATGGTTGTTCTTTGGAAGAGGAATTAGATTTCTTTTGTTTAGATCCAGATGTCAGAATTAATAGCAACAGGCAAAAATTTCAGAAAAGCTGATTTTTATTTCAATTTAAAAATAATTTTAATAATTAAGGTTCTAATTACTAGTTTTTTGGTTGTTAGAGCAAGTTTCACGTTAATGTAGCTGTAAAAAGAACAACTTCTGAGGAGGCCATTTCAGGGAAGGACAAGAGATAATCATGTCAAGGACTGGGTTACTTTGAGGGGGTCACTTTGAGGGAGAAGAAGGAAGACATTGAGTAACTTCTTGCAAATATATTCTTGCTACTACTGAAGGTCTGTTGTTTCTTATGCTGAGGGACTTCAAATATTTTTAGTGCTCTTAAAATATGGTGTATTAGGACAAATATCCTAGTTGTATCTGTTTTGGTACTTAGATCTTCCCCAAGCTGCGATGGTCTCCCAGCAAGTAGCAATTTCCCCAACAGTAGATTCTTCAGGCAAAGGGTGAATGATAGTCTTTTAGGTAGAATATAGAGAGCCTCTTATTCAGGTTTTGGTTAGACCAGATATCCTCTGATGTCTCTTCCAACTTTGAGGTTCTGTGAGATTGTCTATAAAAACAGCATCATTTTACAATTGAAAAAACTGAACTTAATTTTAAAGACTTGTCTATGAGTACTTAGCTAGCTGTTGACATAGCTATTAAAAAGGCATAGATCTCTTGACTACTGGCTCAATGTTCTTTCCATTACACTGTGTGTCCTCAGAGCTCCATATAATTTTCACAGGGAAGTAGGGTGAGACATGCAAATAAAGATATTTATTTTAACTGATTCTTTTTAAAATGGTGCTGTATACTTTATTCCCCAGCTTCCAGATATTAAGTACTTCCTTAGTGAGGACACTCTATTACAATACTTTTAAAAAAATTATCAGACAGTCTTTCCTTTCTACTTTCTCCTAACCACTGAAAAGAAACACCATCATATAAATCCAGTGAAGAAAAATAAATTCTCACATTGACAGTGTCCAAAAATGCATTTCTTATTCTCTCTGTCATAAAGTGAGTAGCATTCTTTTTTATTAGTCAGTCCACTGGAATCATGATTGATCATTTAAATGATAAGAATTTTTACATCTCTCAGAACTGTTCATTTTTATAAATTATTCTTTAGATTCAGCTCATTTTATCCGTCATCATTCCATACATATCTTCCCAGTTATCTTTGAAATCATACATTGACTCTGTTAGTGCTTGAATGCTTGTGCCAAAGCATTTCTTCACCTATTTCAGTAAAATTTAGCAAGTCTGAAGAACTGTTTCAACTTCCAAAGATACTGTGCAATCTACTACTATTTCATATTTTAGACATTCAGAAAATCTTTATAACATTTTAGCAGTTCCTGAAATAAGGATGTCTTCCATCCACATTCTTTAAAAACACTGTCATTTACACTGGCAGCTTTAAATTAGTTCATATTAATTTTCCCACTACTTGGAATTTGGCATCAAATCAGTTATTACCTATCTTCCTATATATTAATAAAAAATAAACTTAGATTGTAGAAATGGATGGTGAGGAAGACTTTCTAAAAGAAGGTTTTCTTTTTCCAAATCCTTTAAAGGTGTACTGGGAAAGCAAACTTGTGTAACACCACAAGGTATGAAATTTGTAGTGGCCTCTCTGCCCCTTTTTATGTTCTTTGATGCATGGTGTTGATACCTCAGAAAGTAATTAAATTTGTTGTGGCATCCCACTTTCCTAGGATGTTATAAAGTAAAATTCAGAATCCAAACACCAATGCATAGGGAAATTGCCAACATTATCAACTCTTTTCATTTGTACCATGTTATATACAGGGTACCTTTTGTTACTGTAAGTTTGACTTGAAAAAGAAGACAAAAGAGAGAGAGAAAGACAGAGAGAGAGAGACAGAGAGAGAGGGAGAGAGAGACACACACAGACAGAGACAGACAGAGAGAGAAAGACACAAAGAGAAAGAGACATACACACACACACACAGAGACAGACAGACAGACAGAGACAGACAGAAAGGGGGGGGGCATGGAAGGAGAGAATTTCAAAAAACCATATTCCTTCCTGCTGTCAAAATATGCACTGTTTTTCCAACCTCTATGCTTTTACTTCCATTATTTCCTTTTCTCAGAATATCTTTTTTCCCTCCTGTTTGTTTATTGGATTTTGTATGAATTGTTAAAGCTCACCTTGAATGCCACTGCTTTCTGTAAAATTTTCCTCATCCCTCAAGTAGCAACCTTCTCCCCTAGTCTCTATTTTGCAATACTTAATACAGCAGTAAACATTGTGTATTGCCCTTTTCTGTATGATGTAACATTCTTAAAATTGTTAGAATTACCAAAACCTAAAGAGAGTTATAAACAAAAGTAAAACAATAGGTTATGGATCTTTGAGGTGCTAGGCTTTTTTCTTGAGGGATTATGTATTTGTCATTTCATAAATTATAAAGTGGAGTGAAGAATACTTAGAGTCTTTTGAAAAGTATAACAAAAAGCATTATTATGCTATTTTATTTGGATCAAAGTTTTGAAATGACAAATTTTGTTACATATTCTGTCAATTAAAAAAAAAACAACCTCAAGTCTTAGGTACATGACACTCACTTGTTTTCTGTAATATTGTAAAAAAAAAAAACAAAAACATTTAACACATCTTTTAGACAGGGTAATTTTAGGACTCTGGTATTTTACTTTAGTAATAGATTGGTAAGATTACTACTACAAAGCAGCTTTATTACTGAACCATGAATGGTTTACTATAGAAGCTATGACACTGATAAAAAATAATAAAGTACTTTATTTTAAATTAAGTTTATTTTTGGTGTTATACAATTTGTTGTAAGTGGGTATGCTAAACAGAGAACTGTGTCCTATAATGGATGAAGTATTAGCTGGCACAGTTGTATACAAATTACCTATAATCAGTATTGTTTGAAATACACCCTGTATAATTTTCACATAATAACCTAAAGAGGAAAGTTTTGGAACACTAACAAAAGAAAATGACAAATAATTTTCAGTTAAATTAGCAATATTAATTCCCAGATTTGAGTTTTGGAGTTGATCATTTTTAATGTCATTAATAATAAAGGACCAATAGATATAGATAATTGCTTATAATATCAAATGCTGCACAGCAGAAACAAAAAATTATTCCTTATTAAGAATTTTAAAGTCACCTAAACCCACCATATGGTGTATAGCAGGACATTATTTGTTGATCTTTGGTTCCTTCATTCTTAAAAAAGTTTATCATTCATAAACCATTTTTGAAAGTGTACCTGTATCTAAATATGCAATTTTCCTTTTTTTTTTTTTTGACTTTTTGGTGCTTGAGTTTTTTCTTTTGGGATCTTGATCATATTACATGTGATATTTCTTCTTGTTTCAATTACTTAACTTAACCCTATATAATTCCATCATTGATATAGAAACCAAAATGAAGGGCACAAGTTATTACCATCTAAATTGGCACATGTATCTGACTGATACAGGGTATATGTTTTAATAGAAGACTGTGAGATATAGAGAAATAAATTTGTAACAGGATATAATAGAATCAGTTTCATTTTTTGAATAAGATTTTTAAAAAAATTCTATGTTATTTCACAAAGATTAGATGAAAAATAATTATAAAGATCAAAGATAATAATAAAAAAAAGCACATAGAGTAACACAAAAGCTGTTTTTTAAAAAGAGATATTTAGTAATACATCAGGTTGGATAATCAATGGATAGCCCTTGATATCCTTGGTAACTTGGTTCCAGGAGAGTTAACAAATTTAGAGGAATGTCCCCACACACTGTTGAACTCCCTGTGAAGGACTTGTAGGAAGATATTTGTGCAACTCTGTCTCACAGAAATCCAATTCATAAGCAAGTCATCAGCCTTGTGTAGTGCCAATGTGATATTCACAGCACCTATAGTGGTCATGAATATCCCAGCACAGTTCTGAATCATTAAATACAACAGACTCTCCACATGGAAGACAGAACCAAAACATTTATTCAGACACCAGAAAGACAAATCCATCATAGTAACAAAAATCTATGCACAATAGAAAGCCACATCCATCATAATCTATACACAGTAACAATGCAGAGGATAACACAATCCCCAAGCCTTCCCCATGCTAGGACCTTCCCACAAACAAACAAACAGTCACGAGCCTAGCTGTCTGCCTCCTCTCTCTCCCTCCGTTCTAACTGCTCTCATGACTAATTTCCTCTCAGCTCTGCTCTAGCTCTGCCTCTTCCTGTTCCATCTTGTATTGCCCAGGCAATATTCACAGCACTGAGGACAGCTATGAATATGCTGGCATAGTTCTGAATCACAAAGTCTAAAAGGCTTCCATATAGAAGGCAGAAGAAAAACATTTATTCAGACATCAGAAAGCTAAATCCATCATAATAGCCAAGAAGTCGATACATATTAGCACTACTGAGGACAAAGGCATTCCCAAGTCTTCCACCCCTCCTTCCACAAGCAAACACTCATGAGCCTTGCTGTGTTTGCCAGTCTGTGCCCTCCCTCCTCTCACTAACTTAGGTTCTGCTGCACCCTTCCTGTTCCACCCATTCAGCAAGCTCCTCCCACCACAGGCTCCATGTGGTCCAGGCAGGCCACATGGGCCTATTAATGAATGGGAAAGATCTTCCCATTTAAATTACCATTACACCTTGATGTCATTGGTCTTCATTGAAATAAAGAATGAACAGCAAGAACAATAGGCAAGAGTTATTCAGCATGAGAAAAGGAGGATCAGTGGTCATCTATGCCACTTTGCTTATACGGATGAGATCAGAGATTTATCTAAGTATGTCTGCATGTATATGAGTATATATGTGTGTTGTACATGTATAGATGTGTGTATGTTTGAGAGAGAGAGAAATAGAGAGAAACAGAAAGACCAAGGTAGACAGAGACAGATACAAATAGCACACACCATACAAAGGAGAGATACAGATACCAAAAATGAATTAATTTATATATGGAGAGGTAGCATGATATAATGAATAGAGCTATCTTGATAGATTTTTGAAGACTTTCATGTTTCAAACTTTCTGCAGCAACATTTTGTGTCTCTATTTGTCAGGTATTTAGAATGTTTTCATTGACTTATGACCTTTAGAAAGAGGCAGTGTGGTGGGATGGATAGAGGGATGTCTTACCTCTGACACATATTGATTTTGTGACATTCATCAAAAAGCATTTATTTACCTGCTATATACTATGTGTCCTGATGAGTAAGTCATTTTTCTTAGTGACCCAGGCCACTCTCTAAGAATAAGTTACAGATGAGCTGCCAATCTGTGTCAGTAGAGATAGTTTCCACAGAGTTCCCCATGCTGATGAAATTCCAAGTCTGCCCCCACTTCCACTCTCAAATGGATTTGCATGTACATACACATGTGACTTATAGGAACACACATATGTATACATGAATGTGCACATATACATATGCACATACATATTTATGCAAATATAGTGGAGGAAGACTTGTGATTTCATTTTTATAGAGAACTCCCTGTGAGAAAATTTCCTCTGCTAATGATGATCAACATTGGCTTTGCAATTTACAATCTTAATAAGTTAACTGGGGCATTGGGAGATTAAATGATTTATCCAGGGTTACAGAGCTACTTGTCTTCCTTAGTTCATGACTGGTCTTCCCTCTACCAAGCTTTGCTGAATCTTATCTGTGCATATGTATGTACAGATTGCCATCTGAAGCTTGTTAGAGTTACTATTATAGAAAGGATGAAAACTATCTATGCATGTCTTTGTAGTTCCAAGTGCCCTGGCTGTATACCATCTCTCCTAGAGCTGGGCCTATACTATGTACTTATGATCAATTACTACCTTCCTATTTAAAATGGGAAGAGAAATGAATTTCAAATCTTATGACTGACTTTTTCATTACACCCCAATTCTATCAGAATTCTATCAGAATCTGGTTCTTTAGAAGATAACAGAGGTAAATTTCAGACACCTACTTGCCCTACATATATGCCAGAAAGAAATTGTTGCATAGTGGAATAACATAAAAGTCAATTTTGCTACATTTCAGGAAAGTGGTATGAGAGCATACTTTAGAGACTATGAATATTTTAGTTATTAGCTTATTAAGATGAAAAATCAATTCTAATACCTGTAAGAAAAGGATGGGATAAATCAAATATCCAATGGATCTATAAGCTGCATAATAAAAAAGCCAATTGTATAGTCAGAAATTATTACTCATTAAATTTTGTACCCTGAAACTATAGGGTATACACTAGAATCAAACGTGGTGGCTTTTCTCTTGGAGAATCCAATATACTAGTGGGAGGGAAAGTTAGAAGAGGAGATCAGAGTGAATGTTACACTGGGGGCATTATTGAGGATACATAAGGGGCTTCTACTTATTTTTTGGCACTCACTGAAGAGCTTTTCCATCTGGAACTCTCATTCTTGGATACCTTAACATTGCAGTGATCCACTAGAAAAAAACTTAGTATTGTTCTCTTTTTTTTAATGCTATACAATAGATAGTTTTCTGGTGTGTTTTTCATTACAAGTCAAATCTGATTTTTGGATGTGTCTTCTACAACAGTGAATATTCATTTACTAATATCTGTTTCATCCTTGTATACATTGATAGATTGATTTTCTTGTCTTTGTTGTCTTTGGATCAAGGGAAAATAAAACAAACTTTGAAAACAATCAAGATAGTCTATGAGAATTTTGTAAAATGATTTCTGCTTATTAAGATTGTGTGACTGTGAATTTAGAACACTTTCCAGCAGTGGTAAGCCTATATACTTGTTAAACAAGATTAATTTTCAGATTGTTAGACTTTGACCAAAAGGACATTGGTTGATTTGCTTCAGAGAGCAAACATTTAAGTAAGGCTAGAGTATAAATTAGATGAGATTTGATTTTTCAGTGCCTCACCATCTCTGTTGATTTAGTCATAGGTTACAATCTCATCTGTGACAGGGCGTTAACACTTGATGATCCTTTTATGGACATACAAACTCTTTTGATTTAGTTAGAAAAGAGAAAGAGGAGAGATGCACTAGTAGATTCAGCCGCAATTGAAACAGAGGTCAGAACTCTCATCAAGCGTCAGCGTTGTGAGATGCTATGTGGAAAATACCCCATACTGCAGACTATAAACCATAAAGAAGGAATTCTCTTTCTCCTATCAAGTTCCTTCCTAAATGCCTGAAACCTTTCTCTCTCAGCATGAAAAGACTCCCCATCCCTTTATTTGCCAGTCAACTAGCATTTATCAAGTCTCTATTATAGGCCTGGAACTTTGTTTTAATAATAACTAACATTTTGAATTTCACAAAATACTGTACATATGTTATCTCACTTGACTCTCATGGAAACACTGTGATAAAGCTGCTATTTTTATGCACATTTGTAGAAGATTGCATTTTTTGTAGAATTTTCTATAAGATTTTTGAAGAATCATGCATTTTTCAAGAATTTTGATACCTTTAAGTTACTCAAATTTTGAAATCTGGCTTTTTTATTTCATCTTATGTTTTTATGAAAAAGACTCTCAGGGCATATCTAGAAATGTATTATTAAAATAACTGCCATGTTTTTTAAGAAAGATATCAAATTTTACTCTATTGGCCTAAATTTTAACTACTAATAAAAAAGTAACCTTACTTACTTTGTAACACTATATTATGCCCCTGTGCTCCTATTTGTGTAATGGATGTTTGTATTTGTACCAAATGTCCTTGAGAGAAAGTGTTGAGAAGGACAGGCAAGGAGAAAAACGTCAGTTTGGAAGCATGCTGAGACTTGCACTTTTGCTTAGTGGTATCTTTCAGTTAGTTTTTATCTCAATGATAAAAGACTACCATAATTTGCTTTCTTATTTAATTTCATGCATATATGGGATGTTCAATTTGTTTCATTATTGAGCTCTGTCAGAATTTAAAAAAAAACCCCACCAAATTAAAAACTCCAGTAGTCATTGTTTAAAAAGCTATTTAACAACATAATAGATAGCATTATAGGCTGCAAGGACTCCATTTTTCCTTACTGGAAAATTCCTGGATGCTTTTTTTTCTTGAATGCTGCACATCAATTAAAAACAAATAAACAAAAATGGATTGCCTAATTACAAATTGATGAGAAGGTTTCATTTAACATTTTGTTCTAAGTACTTTCACATGGCTCTTGACATTCATTTGAAATTTTAAAAAAAGAGAAAATCCTACTTTTTAAAAAAATCCCTTTATCCATCTAAAAGTAATGGAATTGGGAGTTAAACTCTTCAGAGTGTCTGTGTGTAAAATGAATTGTTTGGTTAAATTTCTTAAGAGGCTGAACTCCTTATGCCCTTCTTGTATCCAGGCTTTTTCATTGCCTTAAAATAAGATATAAATTGACATGATGTATTGAGAGCCTTGTTTATAACATAATAATATAAGATAATATATGGTTTTATGTTATCATTCACTACTGATAGCTCATTGTGGGTAAAGGGATGGTACATCAAGGATGAATAAAGTTTTCCTTAAATCAGTAAACTAGAAAGTAAAAGATGGAAAACCACTCAGGGAGTGAATGAGAATCATGAATAGGATTGCCATTTTCAGTCTGGGTGATGATGATGGTTTACTGGTTTGTGTTCCAAATTATCATATCCAAATGCATAAGATAGTTATTATTTTCAAAGTATACTAACAGTATACTTATTTTCAAAGTATACTGTTAGTATCTCATATCTGAAGTTGTCATGTAACAGGTCAATTTGAGATAATTGGTTAATTTTATCATAAATCATTCTCCATAGAAGCTTTAAACTAACATTTTTTCTTCTTACAGCTAGAAAATAGATCTCTAAATCTCATCTCTGCACCTCTCAAATTAAGAGAGAAACTTAGGGAAGGGTAGAACTTTGCAGTTCTCTCAATACTTGGGAAAAAGAAACTGACCTAATTCTTTAACTTGTTATGGTCAAGGCTTTTCCCTCTATGAAAACTGGTGATGCAATTATTACTGCCTGTTTATATCTTAGGGTGCAGTGAAGATCAATGAAAACATTTAAGTACTTTTATCTCTTCAAAAGAGCAACATTATTTGATAGTAGACCAGCCCTCAATAAGTTGTGCAGTTAGAATCCTTCGTTGGATCTGATCCAATGGAATTATTTTCTCATGCTGGGAAAGGTCCTTGGCCTCTCTAGTGTACCTCACATATATTGTTTTTCCTCTTCTCTGCTTTTCACAATTGAAAGATAAAGTGGTTGCATCTTTTGTATTACTCTGGAGACCTGCTTCTTTTAGAAGGACCATAGATCTTACTTTAGTTTGTGTGAGTGACCCAACATCTGGGAATATCAATTTTTTATTCCTGTTAGACAGGTTTCTTTCTTTTTGTAGCCTTTAACTTCTGTGGGTCATAGACCTAAACTGTAATGGATCAAATTGTCTAATGGGATTTCAGTTCTCTCTTGTTCCAAGATAGGCAAGAAATTCCCAAAGTAAAATGTTCCCTGGTATTTAGTTGTAACCTCAGTATAGTAAGATAGAGATTGACTACAGTTTAAGTTGTAATGACCATGATAAATACATTAGATGTTCATATTCACACCGAACTCTATTGGACCATTTAATCAATTTAAATAGGCAATGCCTAGCACTTTTGGAATTTACAATTTGATATCCAAAATACGTTAAAATAATTTGGAGATACATATGAAAACAAAATGGATACACATATCAATAAAGTAATTTTTGCTATCTGTGATTTTATCAATATATTGAAAGTCTTTTTGCTGGTGTGTTTTGGCCATTTCTTTGTGCTTTATAGTTTATAGACTAAAAAGAGAGCCACCTGGGATACCAAGCAATTAAGTGACTTGTTCATGGCTACACAGCTGTCAGAAGCAGGGCTTGAATCCAGTTTTTCTTGATGCGGGGTATCATTTAAGAATAAAATGCTTATTGATAAATTTGGGAGTCAGTGTGGTGGAGTAGAGTGAACTTTGGTGTAGGAGACAAGAAACTTAGCCTGTAGTCCCAGCACTACCACTTAATAACTATGTGAAGTTGGACATTTAAGGATTTAAACAGCAAGCATTTATTAAGGACCTTTGGTGTTCAGTGCACTGTGATTGGCCTAGGAGGAAACGCAAAGATTAGATAAGATATAGTTTCTTTCTCTATGTAGTCTAAGACCCAAGAGAGAGATAAAATACTATAAAAAATTACTCTGTCAAAACTACAGAGTAAATACATAAGAGAGGTACAAAGTGCTATTTAAAGTCCCAAGGGAATTATGAACTTGGAAGATGAAGGGTAATGTCTTAGGTCAGGGTAAAGGAAGATTCATCTGGAAAAATTAATAGGTAAGTTATAAAGAGGTAGATTTTGTTTGGGTGCATAGTGATTAAATAGAGTAAGCTTGGTTTTAGACATTTTGAAAAAAAAATATCTTATAGGCATTTGGAACTATGTTATCAAGTTCAAAGAAGAGCCCAGGTGTGGAGATAAAGAACTGTCATCTAGAAAGTGACAGTTGAAATAGTGGGAAACAATGGGCTTGCCAAAGAGAATTTTGGAGAAAAGAGGGCTAAAGCCAGAACCTTAGTAAGTGTTTTTAGCTTTATGAGTTCAGAAAGAGGTTAAGGGTTTGCAGAGTGAGAATAAATAATTAGGAAAATAATCCTAAAAATGGTTGAGGAGCATCAGCAGAGTAGAGTATCTCAGAAAAGAATGGTCACTAAAATGTCAGATATTAGTGTAAAAGCAGGAAAAACAATTGAAAGAAGACATTGGTCATTAGTGACTTTTGAGAGAATAATTTCAATATAATATAAGGGCAGGAGACAGATCAGAGTTGAATAGAAATGGTAATAAGAAAGGGGGGGTTTGGATATAAACAACTTTTCAAAGATGCTTGGAATGAATGCGAACCAGAATGGAACTGGATGAAACTTCATGGTGTAGTCAAATGAATACACTGATGTTGGACCTAGAAGAAATGGTTTCACATTCTGGTTTTGTGATTTACTATACATGCAACCTTAGGTAAGTCATTTAACTTCTACGGACTTCAGTTTTATTATGGTAAAAACAAAGGAACTGCATCAGATGATCCATGAAGCTCTTTCTAGATCAGTGTCAAGGAATACTTTTTAATATGAAATTAGCCTTGAGCAATTTTGCTTGTGGAGAGGTGCCAGCCCCTCAACATTCAGAAGAGAGGGGAATGACTGCTGAGCAAGGGTTCTGAAAGAGGCAGAAATCAGTAGGACCAAGGTAGAGGGCAGAGAGACTAGTCCAACATCCACATGAGTTAATAGGTTGGTTCAGTACACTTGGAATGATGCTGACTGTCCTTCTGCTCCTAGTTTCAGAAGTCAAGAGTACAGAGAGTGCTTCTGGCTCTTGTTTTTGCTGCCATGGAGGTCATCAGAGCTCTAGATTAACCACCCCTGCCCTAGCATGCATAATTATATTCTTTGTTTCTCTGTCGATGCTAGTCAGTGGGTCACTTTTGAAGGAAAGCAGTCTTCCCCAGAGTACTGGTCTCTGTCGTATGCCTGCATTCTTCTCCAGAGGGACTGGTTCATTCCTTGATTTTTGTATAAATGTTTGTATTGGAAATCTTGCCTCCTATATATTGCTTGACTAAATAAAAATAAACTCTTAAGGTTGTTTTTTTTCTTTTTTTTCTTTTTTTTTTTTGCAGTTTGAACATATCATGAATCTTCTCTGTACTGTTACAGAAACCTCAGAGCCTCTTGTAACAAATCTAGCTCTTATTATTATTAATTTTTATATGAGTTTATGCTATACTCATAAATTGATTAATCTACTGAATACAATGTGAAACTGGATCCCTGTTGAGCATGATAATGGGAACATCATTGTAACCATAGTGCTTTCTGTTTCTGAAGAAAGAAGCTTTTACACTAATGACCGTTGCCCAATTATAAACTACCTTATCCTTCTTATAATGTCATTAATACCTTACCAGAAAGTAATAACCTCTCTCAGGCTCAGTTTTCTCATCTGAAATAATACCCATTTCTAACTCATTTGGAAAATGGCCATGAGCAAGCCAATCTTTTTGGTGCCCCAGAAAATTCTCTAAGCCTACATGTTGTAGAGCAGATGCATAGAGGGAGCTACCTCACCAGGCATTCCATACGCCAATGCAATCGCATGCTTGTCTAAAAAAATGCTTATTTTATACTTATAGTGTGGTGGGTGCATACTAGGCCCTTAATAAATACTTGTTGGTTTGACTTGATTTACAAGGAAAGCACTTTGTATAAAGCATGGTACAAAGGAAGAGAATTCAGGGCATGCTTCATAAACTCTTGTTGATTGATACTGTGCAAACGCTCTTTTCATTTTCTCATTTGTGCTGCTTTTGTCTGTATTCAAATCCACTCAGGTGGACTAGATTGTAGGTTTCTTGAAGCTAGGAACCCTCTGTCACTTATACTTGTACACACCTCAGAACCTGGCACAGTATCTTGTACATGTTTTTCAGTTATTTTTCGTTTGTGTCTGATTCTTCAGGATCCCATTTGGGTTTTCTTGGCAAAGATAGTAGAATGGTTTACCATTTCCTTCTCTAGCTCAATTTACAGATGATTAAACTAAGGCAAACAAGGTTAAGTGACTTACCCAGGGTCACATGACATGACTTGCATTTGACTTTGTTTTGAATGAGGGAGGGGCTGTGCAGGTCACCAGCCTCACTTCTCCTCCAGAACCATCTGAATCCAGTGACCAGATATTCATCAGGATGACTAGAGATGACACCCAGGGTCATAAAATTATTAAATGTCTGAGGTCTCATTTGAGCTCACATCTTCCTGACTCCAGACTCAGTGTGCCACCTAGTTGGCCCTTAATCATTGTTGCATGGATGAGGTCATATGTCGGGATAGAAAGATCTGCCTGTCTAAGCTTTGGAAGACATAATTAGGAAGACAAGACAGACATTCAAAGAGAAGAAGGATATAATGTGGGCATAAATGGAGTTTTAAATGAGTTGGATCAGGCAATAAATACTACATCTGAGAGGGAAGTGAGGACATTAAGGACCAGCACTGAGGAAGGCTGGATAGAGGAAGAAGAACCTGGACTGAGGCAAACAGGATTAAGTGACTTGCTCAGGATCACGTAGCTTTATGACTGTATGATTGTATTTAGAGGACTGTATTTGGAAAATAATGCTGTCAATTTATATATGTGGTCCTAATATTAAAAACTCCTTATCTATAAGATTATCTAAGAAGGGAAGGATTGCAATGAACACCCCTTATAGGGAGTTCCCACATAGATAAATTCATGTGTCTATTGACATAATTACAAAGTTAATTCTTGATGTTCTCTATATAAATGATTATCTATTTTATTTATTGTGCATAATCAGTTTTTCATCCAAGGATTATTTTCCTCTTATAATAACCAGATATTCCTGAATCCTCCCCTCTTGCTTTACCCTGCTGGTAATATATTCCTGGAGTGCTAACAATTTTGCTGGTAGTCTAAACAAAATATAATGAAAATAACAAACTAGCTGCTGCTAAAACAGGAAACAGGAACATTTTTTAAAGACCTATATAATCCAGGCCAACGCCAAGTTCAAATGATTATACATGTATTATCCGACATCTTCTGTCATCTATCTGACATAAGTTGTATTCCTTAATGACATGGTTATAACAGAAAGTCAGTAGTGCTGGATGGAATTCTGTCTCTCCTGTTCATTAGCTGTGTGATCCTATGCAAACAAAACAAAACAAAACACAAGCAAAACCCCAGAATTATCATAATTCTTTGTTTCTTCATCTACAACATGAGGATAACATAGGATTTGTACTATTTGCCAGGATTCTTGTGAAGAAAGCTCTTTGGGAATAGCACTGTGTATGTGAATAATTACGAATTCTATTTGGACGTGTGATTTCTTCAGTGTAGACAACTTCTAGGGAGGAAATTCCCTCTACCAATGCATATTAGCAGCCCTTCAGAAATTCATAATTATAGCAGACTTCTATAGAGAGTTATTGCTGTTCACAGTGGAGAAGGGTAGAGGTTTTTTTTCCCATTTTCACACAATTAACCTATAATAAACCCACCAAATACTTATGTCCTTCTGCAATCAAACTCTATCACAGAATATTTATTACTGCAGAGTTTTAACTATGGAATTGCCATTACATGGCTGATATATCATGATGGGCAATTGCAAGCTGTACAACCTTGTATAAGCTTCTTAAACCCTCTGAGCCTTTGCTTCCTCATCTATAAAATGAGACAATACTATACTACTCACCTCAGAGGTTTGTTGTGAGGAAAACATTTCATAAATTTTAAAAAAATAATTGAGAATATGTTGCTATTACTCATTGTTCAGCATTGAGAATTGGTTGATTTTTCTGTCTCCCAACACTGAAATCTGAACTTCCATGGGGCAAAGAAAATAAAGTAGTGGTACCATCAAACAGTATGGTTTCCATCAGCTTCACTCAGTAAGAGAGCCCTGTGCCAAATTAAGTGTATGTGGGAGCAGTTTGTATTAGAACTGGTAGAGTTTTGAGGCTATAGAGGTCTTTCCCCATCCTCCTCAATGATAGTAATGTTTTCCTCTGAGATTATCTCCAGTTTTTAATTGTATATATTTTGTATATACATTGTTTGCATGTTTCTCTCTCATTAAAATGTGAGCTAACTTTGCAACATTATTTAGAAGTCAGAAAATTGTAGAGCTTCAACAATTATTTAATCCAGAGGTTCCTAGTTCCAATAATGGCTAATTATAGCAGGAGGAGCTAATCATTTAGAATAGAGAAGACTGCCTCTCCATAGAGCAGTACCATAAAGTCTTTGACAAGTTTTCAAACTACGTATCTGTTTTTAATATAAGACCTTCGCTTTTTTTTTGTATACTCTGTATTCATAGTACGAGTTAGCCATCAGTTATTGAGAAATATGTGTGTTGTACATCAATTATTTTCTTGCAGTTTGTGTTACAAGGAAAGTGAAGCTCAAAATGGTACATTTTTAGCATTGGGATAAGATGTGTACTGTCCTCCCTGATTTGATAGGTCTTATTTTATACATCAATTAAAAATAAAAATTGTAATTGTCTTTGTTCATTTCTGTATTTTGCAGAAATTACCTCTTCAGGTTGAAGCTTGAGGATTTGACGCTGATCCAGGTAGGAGGAACATATATTTTATCTTCTGCCTTGTCTACTTCAATTAACTCACTTGTTTGATGTGATGGAAACAGATGTATATATGCCATCAATCAAGGGATAGAGAGGTTTCCAAACCACAGAGGGCTTGTCAGCTCTTTCTCTTCTCTTAGTTGCCCCTCATGACTTAAGTCACAACACCTGTTTTAAATCTAGATTAGCTTTTGACCCAAACCAGGCAGATCTGTCACTGCCTCACTTGGACAACACTGATTTATCCTTGTTGTCGTTAATGAAAGGTAAAGGTAAATGGTATTCAGCAGGTTTCTGGGAGGTTGGGGCTCTCTGTTTTCATTTTAGAATATTTTTTCTTGGTAGGAAACATCTTGTCAAGATTTTTTTGTGAAACCTTTAAAAAAAAGACATAATTGCTTTCCTTTTGTAATGATAATTAAAGGAGAATTCCATGTTTGTAAAAGAACGCTAGAGAGAAAGGAAGGTTGCACAGCTCGATATCTGCTTCCTCTGTATTGTTGCTTATAGTTATTAGAGCTTTCAAACCCGGTACTAAGGCTTGAGAAGTAATTAGAAAGAAGCTCATTTCCCTATTTGCTCTTGAAAAAAATATGAGTCTATTAAGTTGAATACTTACACAAATGCCATCATTTTTTCACATGGATTTTAAAATTGATCCCAACTACAGTTGTACCTTGGACAATATATACAATCAGCTACTAGGTAGTTTCTTTGTTTTTTTCTTCTCTTCTTTTTTGTTTTTTACACATGGCGCTGAATGAGATGACCTCTTGGATCTCTTCAAATTCTAATGTCATTTCAAGCTCTGCTAATTTCTTTTTCCTAACTGCAGAAAAAGCTTAAGTCAAAAACAACAAGAAAGCCAATTGTCCTGATATTCTCAGTGCTATGTTAACGTTAATCACATAGTTCTTGCCGTTTGGTTTACAACTTTACCTTTGAATTGATTGTGGTATGAATTTTCTAAAGCTATGGTAAAGTTGTGAAAACATTGTTAAACTGAATGACTCTAATGCTAGTTTAAATAGGCTTTTATGCATAATGTTACTGTACCATATGTGGCCTAAACAATTGCTGCATAGTGATACACTATTTCTAGCACTCCATATGATTACTATATTTTCACTAGAATTCAGTTCTAGTCTTTGCACCCCCTCAGTATCATAGAATCTCAAAGTGATCTTCACGGTCATCTAATTCTATTTATGCTTGAACAGGAATAACCTTTATAGCATCCTTCCAAAAGGTCATGTAGCCTTTGCTTAATGACATAGTTTGGGGGAACCCATTACTTTCTGAGGCAGTCAATTCTACTTGTGAAGAGCTTTACTTATGGAGAACTCTTTTTTTAATAAGCATAGATCTACCTTTCTACAACTTCTACCCCTTAGTCCTAGTTATGTCCACTGGGACTAAGCAGAGCAGATTTAATGGTTCTTTTATGTGAAATCCCTTCACAAGAAATAAAGATGGTTATTTTGTTCTCCCCTGTCTCCAGGTTAAACATCCCTCATTCTTTGCACTTGTCTTCATGTGGCATGAACTTGGACGCTTTATCATCTTCGTTGGTTTCCTCTGTGTGTTTTTTAGCTTGTCAAAGTGCTTTGTAAAGTATCACATTCAGACCTTAACACAATAGAATAGGATTATCAGCTTCCTCATTCAGAATACTCTGGCTGTTGCCTAAGGCTACATTAAATTCTTTTTCAGCTATATGTAACAAATCACTACCTCAGAAAATTATAAAATGATGCCAGTTGATTTGTACAAAGACTCTAAATATTACCTTGATTAATACTCATTTCTTGGTCTTCCCTCTATATGTGAGATTTATGAAGATATCATTTCTTCTAATAAAGAAAAGTTTGGACAATTTGATCCTCAAATTTGAGAGAAATAGAACTGGATTCGACTTTAGGATTTGCACTTTACACTAGAATCAGCATCAGTTTGAATGTTTATGAGTTTCAGATTTCTTGTATGTCTCAAACCAAAGTCTATTTCAGACTTAGATAAAATTTACATATTAATTTCCTTTCTACTTATGAATCGTTTTTCCATTGCAAATCTTATTTCAACTTTACAGACTTCCTTTTAATTTTAAACACTCAGAATCATAGATTTTTAGGGCTAAAGAATACCTTAGAGATAATCTACTCCAAAGTTCTCAAAACTAAAGCTCTTCAAGTCATGAAATTCAACCTTTTGTTTAAAGATGAAATATAATTTTAAGAACCAATTTTTATAATAAGAAAATAAAGAGATTGGGTAGTGGTAGAGTGTAAACATTATTTGAATTTAAGACTCCTGATTTGGCCCAACTCTCTCATATCACAGATGAAGAAACTGAGGTCTACAGAGGTAAAAATGGCTGCTCCAAGGCCACTAAATGAAACAATATGAAAGGAAGAAAATCCAGGTCCCCTGATTTGAAGAGTAGTGATCTAATTTGTCAGAGAAACTGAGTCAAAGAATAAATCTCAAGAGAAACCAGCCCAATATAAGCTGATTTTGAGTTAATCTGAGAGAGGAACTTCTACCTGCAGACTTCAAATCTTTACCATTAGACTCAAGCAGTACAAGTGACCCATGTCAAGGAAGAGAGAGAACTAAAAAAATCATTTAAAAAAAGAAATGTAGCAAAACAAAAACAAAAATAGCAAAAAAAAATGTTTTGGCACTGTAATTAGATTCACCAGAACAATTATTTTCAAATGTGCACTTACTTTGCCACCTATAAGATATCACTTCTCCCAAGGATAACATTTTATCCTACATCAATATTGTGGTATGTGAAACCAGGAGCAAGTCAAATAGGGATTTAATTAGGAACAGTCCTTTAATTTCAATCTCCCTTTCTTTCTTTCTCTCTCTCTCAGTATGAATTTATGAATGAATTAAAGCAAAAGCAATACATATTTAA
Source organism: Notamacropus eugenii (assembly GCF_028372415.1). Lineage (NCBI taxonomy): Eukaryota > Metazoa > Chordata > Mammalia > Diprotodontia > Macropodidae > Notamacropus > Notamacropus eugenii. The sequence goes on along the minus strand of NC_092875.1, from coordinate 358,433,800 downwards.
TATGTTCAAAGTCCTAGGAATACAAATAGAAAAAGGGAGACAATTCCTGCTTTCAAGGAGTTCATACTCTAATTGGAATAGACAACATATAAAAGAAATTTCAGCTGCAGGGCAGAGAGAATGTCTGAGAGCCCTTTAGAAGCAATCCAGGGTGGATGTCAAGGTCCTTGAATCCTCAGGCTCATCAATAGGTTTAATTAATTAATTTAATTAATAGGTGTGAGGGATCTTCAGGTTATAGAGGCAGGGCAGATGGTAAGGCCTGGTGATCCTTCATCTCTGTGGAAGAAATATTCTTGGTGACTTTTTTTTTTGAATCAAAACCTTGTAAGCACCTGGTATTGCTTCTGAGGTCTCTGGCAGGATATGGAGAGAAGGACATCCTCTGCTGGTGGGTCTTTCATCCATGTTTCTGTTTAAAGTGAATTCCAGAAAGAACTTCAAACAAATTCTTATTTCAAAGCAAGTGAAAAATAAATCCTTTTAAGAAATGAGTTATCTAAAGTGCTCATCTTAAATGATTTTGTTTAAATTCAGAGTAATATTAAAAAACCAGATATCTAGTTTAGTATTTTCCATAATGCTTCTTCTTTCTGTTACAATAATAAAAACATCATTATTGAATAAAATAAGCCATTTGAGAAAAACAACTAAATATTCAAATAATGTCATCATTTTCTAAGCTGGATTTTTTTGCACCTCCATAAAGGGGTGGTTGTGTATCTCACTGCATTACTTCACTGTTTTATTCTATATACTGTATTCTGATACATTGAAGGAAAAAAATCACATTGAAATGTATAGCAACATAGGAGATTTTAAATTCTGCACTTTGTTTGTCTGCTTGATTCTACCATAGTAATGGACCCCAGATTTCGCTCACCCCCCTCTTGCCTTGCTTTGATCACTGTGGTTACTTTACAAGAATTGGGCTTTTGTATTTTTTAAGAAAAAAAAGTGCAGCTGGTAGAAAGCAACATTTGTACATCTGGAAGTATACAGTGAAGTGCCAGTAGTCAAACTCTTGCAGTGTACTCCCCCTTCTCCCAAGAACACAAAAGGGCTGGAGCAAATCCAGCGTGGATATCTCTTGTAATGTTATTTTGGGTAAGTGCTCAAGATCTATCTTTATGTTGCTTTTTACTGAGGGAAAGAGAATTCACAGCCTGCTTCTCACTCACAACAGCTAGAACAAGCACAAAAACTAAAATGAATGTTCCAATTTGCCACCTGTGTCTCTACAATTTCAAAGCAGAAAACTGTTAAATCTCTTTTATTATTTGCTTGGGATTGGCTAAGGAAGAGTTTTTTGTTTGGTTTTAATTTGTAGTTCAAGTTTTATCTACCTGCAAGAATGGGAAAAAGAGGAATTCTTGGAGGGCTTGCTACTTTACTTTCTTTGTCTTTAGGGATAAGCAACATTTCTTGTTTATGATGATAAAATGTTAATTAATTACATAATTCATTGTACACTTTTGATGGTCCTGGGGAAAGGTGTTCTTCAAGTGTCTCTCTTTCAGTGCGTATGCTAGCAAAATACGTTTATAAATCCTTAGTGTCCATTCACAAAAGAAACTATTAGAATCTATGAATTTAAATTGCTTTCTTTTATTAATATGAAATGAAAATTCAAAAATAAATTGAGTCATTTTTATTAGCAATAAACCTCTCTAATGGATCATAACATTACCATGTAACTATACCCTGTTAGGATTCTACTGTAATTTAAAGAATGATATATTAATTAATTATTTGGACTACAATTTCAAATGGGCTATTCACACTGATGTATATTTTTCAAATTATATGTTGTATTTATATCTACGTTGTATAAATATGTTGCATTTATATTTATACTCTTGGTCAAGAAGAAGCTTGACTCCCTTTCCTCCACACAAAGGTCTTTAGTGATTAAGTATACACATTTTATTTGTTCATCTTTATTTGTCAGATACTATTAAAGTTTTAATATTTTAAACCTAGTGAACTTATTTTTAAATGACAAAGTTGTGACCCAGAAAAGGTAGATGAATCAGTTCCCCAAAGTCATTTAGTTAATTATTATTAGGGTCTTTAGACCCATGTCTTCTGAATCCTATTTGCATCTCTTATAGCAATTTAAAATTGATTACTTTGATAGATATCTATTTTGAGGACATAGATTGTTCCTAAGACATTTTTTCTAGGTATCTGGAGTAATATAAATGTAAGACTCCCTACTTCCTGACAGGTATAGGCTAGAAGTTATTTTAAGATATATGCAAATAATTGCAATGTAAATTAGAATGCAAAGGTGAAATAGGAAAGGCTTCAGTAGAATATAAGGGACAATTACTATGGTTCATTCATCTTTGTTTTATTTGCTGTGATTACCACAATGCTTTGGACCACTCTGTAAATATTGTTAAATAAATGAAAGTATCAAAATGAAATAAGAAATTGAAATGCTATTTCTGACTCAGGAAATATCAGAGATGTTATGACATTAAATTTAAAAATATTTATTATGCGCTTACTGTTTATAGAACGTTGTACAACACTCAATTCTAGGCTCTAGGACAAATACAAAGTTTTGTTCTAAAGGCAACTGTTTGGCCTTTAAAGCTTTTCATTACTTTGACCGTTCCTACCTTTCCATTCTTTTTTCCTTTTATCCCTCTCTGTGTGTTCTATACTTCAATCTCACTGGTCTCCTTCTTGTTCCTTGAGCATTATAATCTATCACTAATCTCCATGCCTTTCCATTTACTTGACTCCTGTCTGAAATATTATTCCCCACCTCCCAACACCCTTTATTTCAAGACTCAGCTAAAATAATTACCTTTTACATTTCTTAGTTCTTATCTCTGCTAAACTCTCTTTACCCTCTGATTTTACCTTGTGTCTTCTCTGTATGTTTCTTGTATGTATTTTCATGTTTTTATACTGCATTAAAATACAAGCTCCTAAGGGGCAGGAACTATTTGCTCCTTAATCCCCCCTCCCCATTTGTTTCTTTGTATGCCCATCATTTAACTTAGTTCCTGGCACATAAGAAGTGCTTAATGAATGCTTGTTGAATGACTGACATGGTCCCTATGTCTTTGTTGTTGTTTAGTCATCTTTTTTGGTCATATCCAGTTGTTTTGTGAGCTTGGGATTTTCTTGGCAAAGATACTGGAATGGTTTGCCATTTTTTTCCTCCAGATCATTTTGCAGATGAGGAAACTGAGACAAGCAAGGTTAAGTGACTTGATCACAAAGCTAAGATATGAAGTCTTTCTGACTCCAACTCCAGCACTCTATTCACCTAACTGACCATCCCTATCCCTAGGAAGACACAAGTAACATGCAGCACCACATGCTAAGTACACTTGAGAAGTGCAGAGCAAAGAGTTTTGTGAGATGTTCAGTTGGGTTGGGAGTTTGAAGGCCAGTGTCATTAGGCAAGAGCTGGGATTTTTTTGAAAATGTGACATTTGAGTTGGGCTTCAATGATAGTTAGGCATTTAAAAGATCACCCCGAGAAAGACAGCCGTTACAGAAATGGAGACCAATTTGAACAAAGGCACGCAGGCTAAAAAAGCCAGGTGTTTTCATAGAACAAAAGTAGTCCTCACATGCAGAGAACACAGAGGCTGAGAAGATGGGATGGTAGCAGATTGTGTAGGCTCCTGAACTTTTGTCACTAAGTAATAGGGAGCCAATAGATATACTCCTCTGTCCTATGTTGAAGAAGCTTTTCAGATAGCCTGGGACTAAATTGTAAATATTATTATTATAGACTCTATTAAGGTGAAGAAATAAAAGAGAAGTTCTGAAAAATGTAAGACGTTTTGCAGATAGTAGAACAGGGATGCCCCAGAGAGCAATGGAGGTACCTAGTGAAGGGAAAGACTGTGATGAGATGAGTCTGGACAAGGGACTGAGCTGAGTTGGAAATGGGTGAAAGTATAGGAAGAGAGAAGTGTGGGCAGGGGCTTGATTTTATGGTGATAAAAATAAATGAATGAAGCAATAGGGTATTTTAAGTAGGCAAGGTGGATGTTAATCATGAATTACAGAGGAGGTGAGAAATGCTAATCCTTTTAAAAATAGATTCATATTCTCCTATATTTTTACTGACTGGATTTTCCATGTCTCCTCCTCCTCCTCCTCCTTCTCTTCCTCTTACTCCTTTTCCTCCTCCCAGAGAACCATCCCTTACAAAATAATTTAAAAGAAAAAAGGAAAAAGAAAAAAGCAATCAGTAAAATCAATCAATTAAACTAAAAATCTACAGACCCTACTCATGTGCAAATAATTAAGATGGGAGTATGTATAAGGAAGTACTAATTCTTATTGTATGAGTTGGTAGAACTAACAAATTTTAAAATTCTGCTTGCATAGCCAGTGTTTTGGTTTTTTTTCATATTGAGTCCTGAGAAAAATTGGCTTCCCAACACCTCAAATTTAGCATTTGATGGCAATAACTAAAGTTGAGATTTGTGATGGTGGTAGTGTAGCTGCAGTTTATAGGCACGTGAAGAGGGTGGCCAGGCTGTGTGGTGTGGGTGCTGGTATAACTTAGGGTTCATGTTGGAAAGTTAAGGAGTAGGTAAAGTTCTTCTGTCAAAGAAGTTCCTTTCAGAAATAAAATCATTAATGAAACAAGACAGTTATCGTCATGAATTAAGATACAAAATGGCCATCTTTATCTCTGGCCAGAATATCAATAAATATCATTGAATATACAATGATGGTATGATTCATCCACTTGCACACAGCTATTTAGTTGATATTAGGAACTTGAAATAATAATGTTGAGAATGAAGCAGCATTTAACATGTCTAAATGATTTTCTTTGCGTATAAGGGGAAAAGTAGAGGGGAAAAGGCAGAAAATATTTGATTTCCAGTCAAGGAAACACTGACGCAAAAGTGTCTGAAGTACTTGCTTTTAGGGCAATCAGAGTATGGGTAGTGATTCTGTACCCTAAAACAATAATATCCCCACAACATTTTACTAGTGGAAGGACAACTAATTTTACTTTTCAGAAAAGACCAAGTTTAATAACTTTTAATATCTTATACTCACAGAAAATCACAGTTTCAGAGTTGAAAGGGATGTCAGAAGCCCTCTAGTCCAACCCACTATCCCACACTTGACCAAAAAATTTCCCATTGAATCATAGCCAAAAAGTTGTCATTCAGCCTCTCCTCCTAGACCTTCAGTGAGGAATTTGTCTCTTGCGTTAATGTGAAATTTACCTCCTTAATTTCCATGTATTGAGCTGGGGCTTTGTAGTAAAAGTTGGCTCCAAATTCTACATTCTAGCTGTTCAGAAACTTGAAGAAAATGAGTCATTTCCTCACACTTTTTTTCCCCCTCTGGGAAACACATCACAAGTCCTTCACTCCATTCACTGATGAATGATCTTAAGGGGCTTCATCATCTTAGTTTCCCTACTCAGAGTGTTCTTCATCTTATCAGAAATTTTTCTAAAATTTAGTCAGAATCAACTCAGTGCTTCAGATAAAATATGATCACAGTACAGTAGGATTTGTATATCTCTAGTCCTAATCACTTAGATATGCTTTTCTTAGTCTACAACATAAGAGTGTGTGATGAAAAGTAATGTTCAATAAATCAGTGTGTTGTGCTTTTTGAGGGGTGAGGGAGCCCTGAAATAATGAGGCTGAAATGGTCTATTTGCTTTTTAATGCACCAACTATTCAAGCACAGATACAGAATCAAAACGAACTCTAAGGAGTTCATTAATTACCGAGATGCTGCATCCTGGTCTTCTGTAGTCCCATGGAGTTGAGGTTGTGAGGAAGTCTTGAACTGGGGTGGCAGTCATCAGAGTGAGAAGAGAATTCATAGGGTTTGCCCACCATTTGGATAGGGGAGTTGAGGAAAAGGGGATAATATACTAAGTTTGCAAATCTAGGTGACTAAAAGATACTGGTATTCTCAATAGAAATGAGTAAGTTAGGAAGATGGGTAGGTTTAGGAGAAAAGATAATGAACCTGTTTTCGACATGCTAGATTCAACAGATAGTTTCCTCATTACCTTTCAGCAGAGAGTCATTTGTTTCTTCTTTCTTTGCTCCTTCCTTAGTGAATTATCTTAATAGTATCAATGCATCTACTTTATCATTCATTTGAACCCAATTATTTTCTCTTCAGGGTCCAGCTTCTTTTGCCATGGGTTTTTAAATTGTGGTCTATGCACTTAAAAACACTTTTTAATGACCATTAAATATAATATAATATAATTTGTTTCCTTTGTAATGCTATTTTGTTTTATGAATTTGAAATCATTCTTCTGAGAAAGGCATCATAAGTTTCACCAGACTGCCAAAGGGGTCCATGATATCAAAAAAGATTGAGCCTTTGATCTACAGGATGAACTTAATAACTATTGCATAGTTCACATAGTGATTTTCTTTCTCTCCTTTTTTTCTTTTTATCACAGTCTTCTCTTTTTCAGATTCCTAACTTCTTTAATGGATCTGAGATGTAAGAGAGGTAGTCCTTCTAATGATAATGATAAAAATCTACTTACGCCTCTTCATTCAGACACAGCCTCTCCAGATCCTTTATCTTCTTTGTTTTCATCCAATTTTAAAGACTACTTCATTTAGTCCTTTGGAAAGAGGAGAAAGATATTTTCAAGCATCTTTATTATCAACTTCTTGGAAGAAAGAGGCCTCTAGTTTTAGGAGAGATGGTAATCACTTAACCCACTACAAACTCCCTACTTTTTATACTTTCTGAAAACAAGATCTTTAGTTCTCTGTCTCTTGCTCATTTATTACACTCCTTTTAAATAACTGTAGTTATTCATGCAAGAAGTAGTTATTCATGGGGCAAAAGGAAAGGAAGTAAGTCATTGCCATCATGTTGCACTTTATAAAATGTTCTCTCATTCAAGTACTTTCTGAATTTTCACCTCCTTGAGAAAACTTTTCAAATAATTTAAACTAATTAGAAATTTAGGCATTTACTGACTGTGATAGAATCTGAGAATTCTCAATTCTTTTCACTATACTAATACACTCAGCCCATTGCTTAAACTTAAGGAAACTCATTAAAAAAATAATTGGGCCTATGGTTTCACCAGTGCATGGAGTTTTAGGTAAGAAATTCTTTCCATGGAGGCCAATCAACACCTGCTCTCCGACTTTGTATTTTATAATTCCAGAGAGTAGCTCAGGGCTGTTGGAGGTAAAGTGCCTTGCCAGTCACACATCTAGTATATCATAGAGTCAGGCCTGCAACCCAGGACTTTCCTATTCCAAGGTCTGCTCTCTAACCACTATGCAATTTGCCTCTGTTGAATGCCTGTATAAAACATTCAAATGCATGACCTTGTTTAAGCCCATAATAATTCCTTTTTGACCCTGCAATGACAAAACCTTGCTTTATCTCTTCTTTGGGGTTGGTAGTGAGGTGATCCATAACCCCGAGGTAGTTATCATCATTATTATATTAACTTTTGTCACATAACTGATTTGTAAATATAACGCATATTCAATTGTTTCCCTATGTATAGACCTCGGTTTGGGCCTTAAGGAGGGAAGGGTTCCCCTACATCTGCCTCCAAGAGAACCTGAATCATTCCTTAGTGCTCATTTTTCTTTCCTTGTTTCTGGAAACAAGGAGAGACAATTTCTGTAGGACAGCAACAAATGCAGCCTGACAATCACAGAGCATTGGATAAATGGAGGTATATGGTCTCATTTGTTTAGAAATGCACTTGTACTTATATTTTGTTCTGGCATACATTGGTGACAGATCTACTGAATAAATGACAAACCATGAATCCTTTGGCCTGTTTTCATTTTCTCTTGCTCTTCTTCCCCTCCTAAAATGCTGATGCGACAGGGGAGCCAAGGTACTAGTTGAGTGCTGCCAGTTTATCAATACCCCTTGCTGTCATAGTTATACTCCTTTCAAACCTGTGATGAATTCCTGCTTTGGTGAAATGTAGTGGCTTATGAATTCTGGAAGTTGACATCGCACAATTACCTAGAGGCCAAGTGTAAATGAATAAATTGAAAAATGCAAAGGGAAGAAATATGAATCAAACTTGCCTGTTGTTTGTCCAATAGACTGCAAAGGACTGAAATTTTATAGTAATAGATGGTGGCTGTGACTGGTGAGTCATTTATCATCCTAAAATTATAAAATAAATGTGTCAAATGCTATTGATTTTCAGGGTGATTCAACCTATAGCAATTGTGGTGAACAAATACACACACTCCAGAGGTCTGAAAAGGCCATTGTTCAATGGTTAGTCCATAAGAAACATTTTGCTTTTTAGAGGAAACCTACAAATGTCAATATAACAACAAATGTCTAGATCTAGACATTTGCCTTTTGTGCTTAATGTGAATTTCTTATGCTGCTTTCTTGCCATAGTTAATTTTTAAATTCAAGATAATATAGCTGATGTTTTGATTACTATTAGATTAGTCTAAAAATGCATGCTTTACTGTCAATGTTCAGTAATCATTTTTTCAGACAATATGAATAGAAACTAAAATAAAAATTTGAGACATGAATTTATTGGCTGTAGTTGTCAGTAAGAATGTGTGTTCATTGAGTTGAAACTGATGTGTTTGCCAATTTGAATGCTGTTTAATCATTCCCCTTCCACCCTCCCCCCCAACAGCTGTCTCTTTTCCTTTCCTCAACTGAATTTGAATTAACGGGGCTATACTAAATCTATTGTCTTCTCTTCCATCTATTTTTCTATAAATTATGTAAGTATTTGGGGAATAAATTGCTGTCCCAATGAGATCACTATCTCCTAAGTCCATGAATCATAAATACAGGTAACTTTGTACCAATACACTTGTGCTTGTATTGAGAATAAATTAAGAAGCCAATGACAAGCTAGTTAAAAAAAGCAACAATTTTGTTTTTCAGGATTTTAATTGAAAAATATGTGCAAAATACTTTATATACTTTTCCAACCCTACATGGATAGAAACTATTATAATAAGAAGTGAGAACACTCAGAACATTTTGGGGAGTTTTGGGGGAAAATGTACATCAAGTGCTAGCAGGAGAAACAAAAACAAAAACAGCTTGTGACAGGATGTTACCTATCTTAGCTCTGCAGCCGTTGTTCTTTGAGTCATTAAAACTTTCATTGTATTTTTTAAATTTTTCTAATCTTTGAAACTTAGAAAATAGCTTTTAAAAATTGTGTCTTTTCTACTAATTACCTTTATTTTGGATGTTTTACTTAACTACCAGAGATAAATATAGTTAATGTCTTTTATGATTTCCTTCCACCTCTCTCCTCTATACTCCCACAGCTCTCTCCACTAATGTTTTCTCTCTCAAACCCGGGACCTAAAAAAATCCTGTTGCAATATTTCTTTTCTCAAGATAGTTAGATAGATGATAGATAGATAGATAGATAGATAGATAGATAGATAGATAGATAGATAGATAGATAGATAGATAGACGGACAGATAAGATCAGGGTTCTAGACCTGGATCTATCATTAACTTTTGATGTGAGTTTGAAAAATTCACCTCCATGAGCCTAAATTTCATCATCTATAAAATAAGTAGGCTGAACTAGATCATTTCTAAGATCTCTCCCAGCTATGTGATTTCATAAATTTGGTGAGGAACTACTTTTCTTTGCTGTCTTATAATTCATGGAGAGTTGGCAGAGAATCAGAGTTCTTAGAGTGAGAAGTACAAGGATAAAATGTGCTATTAAAAAAGTCCAAACTTGCTAGCTATTAATGAAGATGAATGGAGTTCAAGGAAAAAAAAGAAAAAAGAAAAGTAAAGAAAAAAGGAAATTGGCGCTTTGTTCTAGCCCTTTGGTTTTCCTAGATCTGACATTCATAGCTTGCCTGTAGTGGCAATAAAAACTTCTGACTATTGATTACAGTCAGCTTTACTTTTTAAATGGATGGAATGCTGTTAGCCTTTCTCACTTACTGCTTTCAGTTTCAGTTCACAGTGGTACTTGTGTGAGACTGAATCATAAACAGTTAAGGAAACACCTTTTTTTCTACCAAAGTTTGCTTTTTTTCCCTTGTTTTTGTCATAATCCACACCTTCCTCCTCCTCCTCCTCCTCCTCCTCCTCCTCCTCCTCATCAAACAGTGGTTATCATTTTTAGAGCACTTTAAGGTTTGAAAAGCCCCTTACATATAATGTCATTTGATTCCCACAACAACCCTTTGCCGGAGGTGCTATTATTACAGGTGAAGAAATGAGGCTGAGAGAATTTGAGAGGTTAAGTGAATTGCCCAGAATCACATAGATTCTGAGGAAGGATTTGAATTCAGGTCTTCCACATTCAATCTCCAGCACTCTTTCTCTCATACTATCTAGCTGCCTTAAAAGAAGCCATTTCATTGTTCAGCTTAATAATCTATTTACTAAATTTCATGTTCCAAAGGTAATTACTTTTCTTCCTCTCCATGCAGTGACAAAATAATTAGAACATTTAAATGTCACCACACATACAGAACTTCTGGGAAAAAAAAGTATCTGCAACTTGATTTAATGTCAAGTTAATCGGTAAATAATGCTTACTTTGTCAGTTCAGAGAATTTATGACTGTAAGAAACATTAGAAATTATCTTAATCTAGCCCTTTCATCTCACATATGAAACATGGTCATAAATGATATATGTTGCATAGCAAGGATTCAAATCTAGGCATTTGGATTCCCAAACCAGTGTTTGGAGAGTGTGTGTGTGTGTGTGTGTGTGTGTGTGTGTGTGTGTGTGTGTGTGTGTGTGTGTGTGTCCCCACTCATTATGGAGGCTTATTCAATGAGATATCACTTGATTATTTAATTGATTTTTTAATAATACTGGATTATTACTTATGGCCTGATTATTAAGCTTGGTATCTGTAGTTTTAGAGGCAGCATAGTAGAGTAAATAGAGATCCAGATTCAGTCAGGAAGATCTTCATTCAAGTCTCCTCTGACACATACTGTCTAAGTGACCCTGGGATAAGTTATTTAATCTCTTAGTACTCAAGGCAACTCTCTGAAACTGTAAATTGCAAAGTTGCTGCCAATCTATACTAGTAGAGGGAGTATTCTTTCTAGAAACTCACCGTACCAATAACCTTACACACCTGGACCTTCTTATCCCTGTCTCTAATCTACAGGTAAGTAATAAATGGTTCACTAGGGTCATTCTTAAAAAAAAAAAAAAGACTGTCTGAGTATATACTATTCATAAGGTGAATGTTTCTGTTATTCAGAAGCCATTTTGCCAAGTATGGCATCAGTGTACTCTGAATTCAGGATTCATTTCATAAGCACATTTAAATAGGGATACTGTTGACTAATGGATAGAATCCAAGGCTGAGAATTCTAAAAGTCTGAATTATAAAAGACGAGAATATAAATCACTGGTTCTTGAAGAGAGAGTGTCATTACAAATGCAGTTTATTGTTACTTGACTCTTTGAGGACAGTTCTTTGTTTTGTTCTGTTATTTTTTCTGACTATAGCAGGAATCTTGATTAAGATGCTTTATCTAATGCATTCTCCAAGTACCTTATTAGTAGCAACAAATTTCTGTCAGAGAAAGGAGTGGAAAAAATAGGGAATGGATGGGAGTGAGATCCAAAACCTGGCCCTTCTTGACTCAGTCCATGGACTCTGACACTTTGAAGGATCTATAATCGTATTGACATGAATGCTTCCAACTCCAATGCAGGTTGCAATTCATTCACACCTCGTGGACAATTATGGTCCAAGTCTTTCCATAAATCTTCAACAAAGACTCTAACCTAAGCACATGAGTCTTTTCTCTGGCTCCTTCCATATTCTATAACTACCAGTTTAAAACTTGGACTGTCCATCTGTTATTGTGCTTTAGACATTTATTACTTGTATCACCATGGACAAATTGCTTAACTTTTTAGAATCTCAGTTTCATAATTTACAAAATGGGAACAATAATGCTTGCACTATTTACCTTTATGGAGTTGTGAGACAGTGCTTTGGATACATGGAAATGCTATATAGATGTATTGTGGGTATTATTAGCATTATCCTTGTACTTAACCTCCTGAGAATCCATTTAAAATGGAAAAAAATGCTGATGACCCAGAAAGAAAAATCTTTTGAAAAACAAACACATTTTTTACCTTTTTCTACGCTGTATGGATTATTACTTCCTTCACTGAGATATTACCATCCATTTACCCCATTTTTAAGTTGCATGTACATAATTGTTTACACATTATTTCTCCCATTAGAATGTGAGCTATTCCCATCAGGGCAAGGGCTGAATTTTGCCTTTATCTGAACCCTCTAAATTTAGCATAGTGCCTTGGGACCATAGTAAGTGGTTAATCAATGCTTGTTGATTTCTGAAATGCACGTATTTTTTTAGGTAGTACATAAGTCTCTGTGATTCAGAGAGGATCCATCCAAATTCAAATTTGAGTGACAACTTTAAGAATTAGTGTAAAAAAATAGCAAGTATTACAGTGGTTAGATCAACTTAAATTGTCTATGAATTAGTAGGGGCTATACATTTATCAAATCAGGAGTTTTTAACCTGAGGTCCTCTATTCAAGGAGTCTTTGAAATTGGAAGGGGAAAATCATTTTAATTCCATTGTAATTGGTTTCCTTGGAAATTTTGTGCATTTTATTTTATATATTTAAAAACATCATTTGGAAGAGGGATGCATGGATTTCACCAGACTTTCAGATGGGGCATGATACAGAAAAGTCAAGTCAATTTAACAAGCATCTGTTAAGTGCCTACTTTATGCAGTCCCTGCACTAAACAACAGAACAAAAAGTTATCACCATGTAATCTAATTCATGTTTGATAATTGACAAAACTGGAGTGTTTTAGGGGCAAGGGAACAATTTTTCCGGATGAATCTCAGGGAAAGAGAAATGGATAAGACAATATAATTCTTGAAAAAAATTTTTCCCTTATCAAGAACATGTTCAAATGTCAGTTGGGTGAGTGGGTAGAGGGAGTATGTATGGGGGAAAATGTTCTTAGATTCCACAGTATCTCAAATACTATCCCTTCCTTCTCTCCCTCCCTTCCTCCCTCCTTCCTTCCTTCCTTCCTTCCTTCCTTCCTTCCTTCCTTCCTTCCTTCCTTCCTTCCTTCCTTCCTTCTTTTTTTTCATTTTTGCTCTTGATATCAAGCCCTTTCTCTTCACTGTTTTACCGTCCTGAGCCTGGTTATGATTAGTGTGTCCCCCTCAATGTGTGTCATTCCCACAAGGTTGGACTAACCTCTAAGATCCTTTCCAATTCTAAAATTCTATGAGTCTTAATGCAGTCTCTTGCCTGTGCTTGCTTTTCCAATTATAGTAGACACTTTCTTTCTCTGTACAGTTGAACACACTATCAGTGCTCAATAAATATTGATAATGAAAGAATCTAAATTACTTTTTTTACTCATATAGTTGTTTCATTCTACTGCCTGATTTTTTCCAACAAACCACTAAACAGGATGACTGAACACTACTAAACTCCTTGGAAGGGAAATATTTACCTATGCTAATGACTTCCATTTAAGAAGGGCCAGAACTGGTGACTTTGAGAATATATTAGTCAAACATTATGATAATGAAATTTGAAAATTGGATGAAAATGTGAGCATTATAGTGTGGACTCAATTACTAACAAACTCCTAGAACAAATATGTCCTTCTACATATTTTGTTCTTTAAAACACTGAAGAATATCACAACCCTAGAACATAACTCTACGTTTTAAATGTCAGAGTTTCTCTTTGTTCTTTGTGTTGATTTATAACTAGGAAATTTCAAAAGAAAATGTAATACTGTTGCTATTTACAGCTAGCATTTTCTGGAAGAACAATTTAGAAGTGGATTTACCTTTTATCTGGGCTTGAATTTTATTTTAACCTTAATAAGCATTTATTGATTAGACTGATAATTATTACTGTACTAGAATCATAATTCTAGAGCTGGAAGAGATGTTAGAGAGGTCATCTAGTCTATCACTCTCATAGTTAGATGGACTAACCTCTCACAGAGGTTAAATACTTTGTCCAAAGTCTCACAGGTAGTATCAGAATCATGATTTGAATTCAGGTTTTTTAACTCCATAGCCAGCCCTTTTTTTCCTTTACTTCTGTATCAGAGCATCACTACATTCTTGTGAAATAATTCTTTTGTACTACTTTGGGTGAAACAAGATAATAACAGCAAAAATTCCTAATTCTTTTTTTTAAGTATGACATTATTGCTTTTCTACATTAAAGGACCTCCTCACTTTCCTTTGATGCCTCATTGATTCTGGATTTCTAAAAGTGATGCCAATAGAAAGAATGCCCAGGCAGATCTTATCATGCTGGAAGACCATTCAGTATAGCCCTGGCAGTAGATTATTAAGCTGTTGTCTGAAAACCCACCTATCAACCTAGCCAAGATCCGAGACTGATGACCAGAAAGATAGTCACCAAGTGATAATGGTTGTTTTTTTTTTTAAAAAAATTTCTAGAGAAACTTGTTAAATTGTTTATTAATATATGGAGGGAATTTAGTGAAATTAATAAAATCATGAATTATTTACAACATTAAAATATTACTACACTCCCTCTTAAATCAGTTATAATGTTATAACATCTTGGGATTTAGAGTTAAAAGTGATCATATGTCCTCTAAGCCCACATCCAATGAGAAGTTCTTCAGAACATTTCTGTTTCTTCTTCATCTGCAAAAGAGCATGTTTATGAATCTTTACCTCCTCAGAATATCTGACTACTTTCGACTTTGTATACCTACTTTCTTTTTCATCAACTTTTATGTTATAAGAAGATTTTTAAACATATTTGAGAGTGGGTACCTTGTCTTTTTTGCATATTGACACACATTTTTTAAAGGTAATAAATTGGCTTTAGGAAGTATTTATTGATGGAAGCTGTGGAAGAGATGGGTGAACATAAGCACTTCGAGTTTAGGAGAGAGAACTTCTCCCCAGATAATGTAATCTCTGGGACCAAGCAAAGAAACCAAGAGAATTGTGTCAATAAGACACAATCTCCTACTTGCTCCTACTTGCAGCAACAGTATGAGTCAAGCTGACTCCAGCAGGAAGGAGGCCCCCACTATATCTCAGAAAGGACCTAGTACAGAGAAATGCATCTTCCTATGGAAATACTCAGTTTGATCTTTAGCAACTCCTTTAACTCCAAGGCTCATTCACTTTCTCCTTTTCCTTTCTGCTATAGAAATGGTATTTATTAACTCTATACCCTGGTAGAGTCTAAAAAATTGTTAGAAACCTAGTTCATACCTTAAGATGCTGAAATTGCTACCATTCTGAGCAGTCTTCTTGAGTATGCTAATTTATTTTTTCTTTTTCAGTTTAGCTACTTATTTTTTGATCATAATCTTATGGACCTTATTATGGTGGGTGAGATTTTCCCTTAATTTCTCCCACAGCAAGATTGATGCTGTGGTAAATGGGAAGGAAAGTCATTCAAATTTTTTTTCTTTGCCTCAATTCTAGCTCTTTCATCTGTTAATTTTTTAATCCAGTGAAACAGCACAAGGTACTTTTTGTTGATACACACATTTTATTGCAAGTTCTCTGATATCGCAGAAATTTTCTAAAATGTATCTCGCTATTTGATTTAGCATATAATTAAGACATTGGTCATATAAAATGATCATACATGATGATATAAAGAGAAATCAAAATAATTGTGGATAATTAGTCTACTTTTGCTTATAGCTACATGGTTTTAAATTAAAAATGTGTTTCAGTAATGATAAATGAAGAAATATTATGTTTTATGATGCAGGAAAATTTTGTAACCTATTTAGCAAGAAACTTATATTTGAATTTGCAGTGATAGTGAGCTTGATCTAGGAGAAAACGCTTTGAATTTTGAAGGAGGAAGATCTGGTTTCAAATTCTCAGATACTCATTAGCTGCATGCATTTGGCTTAGAAACTTATTTTTGGGGGGACTCAATTTCCTCAGTTTTCACATGTCAAATGGGGGGATTGGACCCAATACCCTTTAAAGTGAATTCTATCTCTTGATCTTTGATTTAAGTTGTTTTAGTATGTTTCTTTCCATGAGAAAATAATTGAAATTCATAATCAGAAGTAATAGTGTAGAAATTGTAATGTCTTTAAATACATCCCTAAAGACATATGAAGCATCTGTACATGAAAAGAATATATCAAGCAAGATCTGCAAATTCAAGTTGAAGTCTTAGGTCTTCTTTGTGTTTTTCATCTCCAATACATTTTATTCCCATGCTAGATTATATACATACCTCTCAGTGTCACTCCTCTACTCACGTTCCTTCAGTGGGTTCTGAACACAAATAAAAGAAATTTAAACTTCTCAGGATGGATGTTAATAACCTCTACGATTTGATGCCTCTCTCCCTTGTACTATTATTGTACATACCCTCTGTCTCTATACTCTGTATATACCCTACCATATATAGCATATGTACTTATATATATGTGTGTGTGTGTGTGTGTGTGTGTGTGTGTGTGTGTATGTGTACTCTATACTCTATGTATACTCTATAGTCTACTGTATCCGTACACAGGGTCTTGTGCCTAAAGTTCTCCCTTTATCTGAAATTCTCCATCCATTTTTGTTGAGCTACTAACATGTTTTAAAAATCTGAGATAAATATTATCTTCTTGCCTAAGCCTTTACAGGATTTTCTTTGTCACTGATGAATCTTCCTTCTCAGATTAGGCACAGTGCTTGGTTTTGACTTCTTTTGTACAATTAACCATGTATCATTTTGCATTACATATATATTTTGGAATGTCATATAGATTGTGAATTCCATGAAGGCACTGACTGACTTTCCATATCTCCTCCAGGGCCCTGGCATTACCATTTGCTCATAAGATGCACTGAATAAATGTTTGTCACAGTTGAAGTTGAATGTGTTATTCATGCAGCATACTCCATTACAAGCAAAAATGGACGTTAATGATAGTAATTCTGAGTATTTTGAAAAGGGTAATACACATTGTGAAATACTTTCCATTAAGATTACTCTGAATATTTTCACGTTGTTATGAAGCACTTATTATTTACTTGTTAGTTTAAGTCAAATTGTAGGTTCAAAGTATATTTTCAGAGAATTCCTAAATTGTAATGCAAGTGTGCACCAAGTAGATGTTAATTAGCTAGTTCTCTTTGTTCCCCAATTTCAAGAATACTTTCAAGTTATAGTTAAATTTTTGTTTTATACCCTGCTTTGCATGCTGTGGAGATTCACCAAACTAGATGGTTGCTATAGAAGCCAATGACTGCAGAAAGGAGTAAATGTATAAGTCTCTACTTTTCTCCACCCATGCTGATACATGGCAAGGTATCCCTTCTGGGCGCACACTCATTATCCCATTCCAGCTGCTCTTTAGCTCTGGCCATGCAGTATGATTCAGGGGTCACATTTTCCTTACTGCATAAACATATTATACTGTGGAGTGACTATGGACCATACTACTTCTGCTTCTCTTTTCAGTTTAGTTTCTCAGTATTGGACCTCTTTCCAAAGTTCCTTTCTCCTAATGTTCATTTTACACTTTAATTTATAAAAGTATTTTGTAGTTCTCAGTTATCTGATGCAAATCAAGGTTTAAAGTCTAAAGTATCTAAGAAATTTCATCTTTGAAGACACAGCTTATGGCAGGTATTTACTTATTTTTATAATTAAAAAAAAGGCAGATAAAATTCAAGTCATTCACAAAACCACATTTAGAATCAGAGTTGTTAATTTCAGGACTGTCTTAATACTAATAGAAAATGCCTTTTCTTGGAAGATGCAGATTTCTGATGAAAATAAATACCAATTCAATGAAGTCTTGGTTATCCATGAATGGAACATTAATCTGACCACTGAGACCTTGTCTCCTCACTTCAGCGATGGGTCACTGAGTCCAAGGGCTTGTTTCTGCCCTAGTCTTTGGGTTTATGTTTTATGTTTTATGATACAGTTTTTTGACATGTTTCAGTATGAATGGTACAGCAGGTATATTCTAATTTTCAGGATCCTACACGTGCTGACTATTTTAGCTTAGTTACCTGGAGATTCACCTTATAATTCTAATATAGATCAGGAAGATGTTGAACTATTGATTATAATGTTAGTCTGAGAGAATTTTGTGGGGTTTATGATTATAGAGGGTATTTGTGTTAACGTGTGCCCTTGTTCATGACTCTGATCACATTTCAAAGATGAAAATGTCTTGAGGACCATATATTGTTTTATACCATCTAAGTCTCTCTTGTTTACCCAGTCTTCTTATCCTTGACCACAACCCCTAACTCCTCCATTTCCTGCTTCGTATGGCTAGAGGTTGACCATTTTTCAAATGACTTCAACTAATTGCTATAGGATTTGTTTTGTTTTGTTAGTGATATTGCTCCGTCATGAGAAGCAGGAATGTAGATTTATGTTCTGGGATGGTGATCATGCCAAATGTGGGAATTGTGGGAATTGAGTGAACCACATTGACTCCATCTTGTGACTGAATTCTGGAGTTAACTGAGTTTTATTTTTGTTCATTTATGTGTCTAGTCTAATTTCTGTCTTGTGAGAAAACTTTATTCAATTATGGGAATTATGAAAAAACTTTATTACATTGTTTGCATCAAGCTCTGTGTGTTGGGGAAGCTGGACCACCTCTATCTATTGCTTAGGGACACTTAAAAAGGACCTAGGTTATGCTGACTACAAACTCAATTAGATATGGTGAATGATTCAAGTTTTCTCTCAACTATGCATCTCAGGTAATCCTATGTCTTATCTGAAAACTGTCCCTATTTTAGTCAATCAGTAACTGTTTGTTCCTTTGACTGAATGCAGACACTTATCATGTAGTGGGACATTTCTTTTTCCGAATTCAGAGAATTGCACCTATTTATTCTCCCTCATCCAGCTTGAAAAGCCCCTAATTTTTCCTCCAACTAGAAACTGGTTTACCTAATCTTGTATCATAGTTTATATATTCTCTTAATTTTGCTCTTTTAATGTATAAAAGTCTGTCTCCTCCTGTATTTAGGGTTCAGGGCCAAGCTGAGGAAGCCTGGTCCTGATTTGTTATGCAATTGTCATACATCTCTTAATAAATCAATATGCTCAGAAACTTGAACCCTTTTTCCTCAAGCATTTCAACAATCCAATCACCATATAAATAAAGAGACCTGATACAGTTTGTTTCTTTTCTCTTTTATTGTGTATTCTTTGTATTACATCAGGGGTTTTTGTTTATTTTTTGCTTACTTCTTGTTGTCTTATGCTTTTTTGACAAGTTTAGTTTATGATATGATGAAATAAATGAAAGTATCATACCCACAGGGCAAGGAAAATGTTAATTTAAGCAAAATAAAAAAGACTTATGTTCAACATATGACTTTTAGGCCCATGTTAGAAGGGATACAATGACTAAGAGATCAGAAACCCTAATTCTAAATATTGTTTCATGAATGATTTCTACTTATTCATTTTTTGGTCTCCTGTGAATTAAACAAACAAATACCCAGGACCCCCAAGAGAAAACAGAGTGGAATAGATTAGAAGAGAAGACAGAGTGTTGGTAGGACCATGGTCAGCAGCAAATAATAGTCCCGAGGCCAGCATCTTCTTTATATGTTTCCATAGCTTCTAAGAATCATGAAGTGGAAGGAATACTATAATTGGCAAGAAAAGTTCCTATTTTTGTATCTGGGCTCTTCTATTTGGAAATAGTGTGATTTTAAACAAGCCATTTAATTTCTTAGAGACCCAATTTCCCAACATGTAAAATGGTGGTAGTTCCAGGCTAGACTAGGTAATCTCTAAGATTCCTTTCATTTCTGATACAATGTGGTAATGAAATCGCAGAACCCCATAGAGGAGTTCTCAAACTTGTGTCACAGACCCCCTCAGTAGTTTGTAGGCTTCTTCTAAGAATAGTTTTTTCTTCAAATGTATGCAATAGAATATATAAGATTACAAAAGAAAATAATCATATTGTTATACAGCTATTAAAATAGTAAAAAAAAGCAATTCATTGGCTTCAGGTTATAAACCCTTGTCATTGAAGAATCATCCAGAGTTTTTGTACTTGATGACAGCCCTTGACATTAATAGCATGTGTTACTGGATTGTATACGTAACTCCTAGTATTCTTTTTTTCCTCTCATTCTGTGGGCAAGTCCAGGCCTTCTCTCACCCTTGAGCTTTAAGGGATGCTAATGCCTTAACCATTATTGATTCTCTTGGTGATTTTAGAGCATACAGTTGCCTATCAAGCATGTTATTATAACTAAAATGCTATGAATGAATCTTTATCCACCTAACGAGACCAGAGGGAATGGATAATAAAGTCAGGTCTTCCTGACTCCAGGCCCAGTGCTCTATCCACTGAACCACCCAGCTTTGGTTCACTTCTAAATGTAATACAAAGAGTAAAATGTCATTTAGAAGTGTCCATAGTACTGGAAGTAGGGACCATGCACATAGGCAACAGCTTTCTGTTTCCGCTCTAAGATACCATGTGCTAAGCTATCTCTGGCCTCTCTAAATTCATGTAGTTCAATTGCAGTTGCTGATACTTTTACTTTCTTTCCATAACATGGTGGTTATTCATTCAAAAGTCGTGAAGACTGACTGTAGTTGACAGAGTATAGTAGTGGAGAGAGTATTGGATTTGGAGGCCAGAAGGCCTGGGTTCAAATTCTACCTCAGACAGTTCCTAGCTGAGTGGCTGTAGAGGAGTCACCCTCTCTACATAAAGAGGTTTGAACTCAATGACCTACAAGTTTGCATCCAGTTCTATGTCTATAATACTATGGTTCAAAGAGGCAAAGATTGGATTAGAAGGATTAACCCTATGAGCATCATGCATAATATTTTTAAAATTTATTTATTTGTTTTCAACATTCATTTCCACAAAATTTTGAATTCCAAATTTTCTCCCCATTTCTCCCCTCCCCCCACCCGAAAACACTAAGCATTCTAATTACCTCTATCTCCAGTCTGTCCTCTCTTCTAATATCCTTCCTTTCCTTTATCCCCATTTACTCTTTTGTCTTGTAGGGCAAGATAAATTTCTATACCCCATTACCTGCATTTCTTATTTCCTAGTTGTATGCAAGAACAATACTCAACAATTGTTCCTAAAACTTTGAGTTCCAACTTCTCTTCCTAACTCCCTCCCCACCCATCCCCATTGGGAAGACAAGAAATTCAATATAGGCCATATATGTGTAGTTTTGCAAATGACTTCCATAATAGTCATGTTGTGTAAGACTAACTGTATTTCCCTCCATGCTATCCTGCCCCCCATTTCTTCTGTTCTCTCTTTTGACCTTGTCCCTCCCCAAGAGTGTTGACTTCTAATTACTCCCTCCTTCCATTTGCCCTCTCTTCCATCATCCGTGCTTATCCCCTTCTCCCCTACTTTCCTGTATTGTAGGGTAAGTTTTCATACCAAAATGAGTGTGCATTTTATTCCTTCCTTTAGTTGAATGTGATAAGAATAAGCTTCATGTTTTTTCTCTCACCTCCCCCCTTTTTCCCTCCGCTGAAAAGTCTTTTGCTTGCCTCTTTATGAGAGAGAATTTGCCCCATTCCATTTCTCCCTTTCTCCTCCCAATATATTCCTCTCTCATCCCTTAATTTCATTTTTAAAGATATGATCCCATCCTATTCAACTCATCCTATGCTCTCTGTCTCTCTCTCTTTCTCTATGTGTGCATGTGTGTGTGTATATGTGTGTGTGTGTGTGTGTATGTGTGTAATCCCACCAACTACCCAGATACTGAAAAAAATTTCAAGAGTTACAAATATTGTTTTTCCATGTAGGAATGTAAACAATTCAACTTTAGTAAGTCCCTTATGATTTCTCTTTGCTGTTTACCTTCTCGTGCTTCTCTTGATTCTTGCGTTTGAAAGTCAAATTTTCTTTTCAGCTCTGGTCTTTTCATCAAGAACGCTTGAAAGTCCTCTATTTCGTTGAAAGATCATTTTTTCCCCTGAAGTATTATACTCAGTTTTGCTATGTAGGTGATTCTTGGTCCTAGTTCCTTTGACTTCTGGAATATTCTATTCCAAGCCCTTCAATCCCTTAATGTAGAAGCTGCTAGATCTTGTATTATTCTGATTGTATTTCCACAATACTCAAATTGTTTCTTTCTAGTTGCTTGCAATATTTTCTCCTTGACCTGAAAACTCTGGAATTTGGCTACAATGTTCCAAGGAGTTTCTTTTTTTGGATCCCTTTCAGGAGATGATTGGTGGATTCTTTCAATATTTATTTTGCCTTCTGGTTCTAGAATATCAGGACAGTTTTCCTTGATAATTTCATGAAAGATGATGTCTAGGCTCTTTTTTTGATCATGACTTTCAGGTAGTCCCATAATTTTTAAATTGTCTCTCCTGGATCTATTTTCCAGGTCTGTTGTTTTTCCAATGAGATATTTCACATTATCTTCCATTTTTCATTTTTTTGGTTTTGTTTTGGCCACATCTGATGCTGTATACTTAATTTGGTACCTATTGTCTACCATCTCCCTGACAAGAAGAAGAATGTCATACTTTATTGTCAGTCCTCTGAAGTATAGCTTGGCTAGTATACTGTCCAGAGTTCTGGTATTTTGGAATGTTGTAGTGTTAATGTAATTTACATACTGATCTCTTTTCCCCCAGCTTATTTTGCTCTCTCCATTTGTTTTTCAAATTGTTTTGAATTCTTCCTATTTTTCATTTCTTATGGTGTAATAATGTTCTTTTACCTTCTTATTCCACATGTGAGTAGTAGGTCAGTGTTCATATACCCTACCCCTCTCCAGTGATGGATATACCCACTATATTAACATATATATGTAAATATAAATTGTTTTTGCATTAAAAAAAGATCTGCTATTAATATGTGTTTGTTTATGTATAATATATGGGAATGTTCTCCTTGTTCTTGATCTCACTGAGGTAGACATTCACTTATGGTATCACTGAATCAGAAAGAATATGCAATTTTATATTTTACTATATTTGTTCATGAATAGGTTTGAACAGATAGGAAGGACTCTTGCTTTTTGGTCATGTAGCTCATCCCTAGTCAGGAAAGAAAATAGTACTCCCCTACCTTGGAAGCTCTTCCTTCTGAAATTTGTTTGTTATTTGGAGACTCTAGGCCCAGAAATTCTATTCAAAAGTTTGTAACTTTCCTCCTTTGCCTTGTGGAGGGGTGGAATTAATTAATTCAAGGCTTAAAAAAACAGAGGAGGAAAGTAGAGAAAGAAAAAGATTCTATAGTAAAAGTCAGAGAAGAGTAAGAGATAAGAAAGATGGTTGTGATGCAAGATGGAAAAGCAACGATGACAACAAAATGTTTCATATTTTATATAGCACATCCCCTTCCTCTTCTTACTGTGATCTTTGCTTTCTTGATGTTTCCCCCAAGAGATTCAAATGGAGAAATATACAGAAGAAAATATATCAGCAGACTGAGTTAAATTTCTGTATCAGCCTAGCTACCCTAAGAGGAAAATGAGTTTTTCTGTTACTTAATATGAAGAAATAATTATATTTTGTTATTGAAATTCTGTCATATGAAGGATTAAAATCTCTTAAATTCTGTACCACTTGGCACCTGCTTAGGAAAGGATTAAATTTTTGACCCAATGAATTTAAGAGGACTTTTCATAAGTTTTTGGATTATGATTTTCTATAAAAATACTTGAAGGGTAATGTGACTCTGGAGCTTGAAAACAGCTAATAGATAATTAATACAAATATTGATAACTAAGCACAGAATAAATACACTATGTTTCCTGTTCCTATTATCTACATTTCCATTTATGGCCGTTGTCCGAGAGACTACAGTCATCCCAACAGAATGTTAATCTTTTGGGTTGTCAAAGATAGTTACGGTCCCAAGAGACCTTGATTCTATTTTCAGCTTCTCTTTGGCTATTTAGTTCCCATCCAGTTTCCCTTATGACCAAGGATGTACATTTTTAACATCTACTTGACCAAGGATAGAAGGCCAATATGTGCAAATAACAGAAAAAAGTTTATCCATTCTCAAACGGAATGAACTTATGACCCAGGCTTTATTTAACAGTGTACTCTAAGCAGCTGAACCAACCAGACAGAGAATACTATGAGACTGTAGAGTTTTGTTACCCATGGCTTTAAATGAGGAACATGTATGTCTAAATATAGACAGATCTTAAGAAATGTATTTAATTCTGTTAGAATGAAACATATTTCCTATGTACATTCAGACACATGATACTTATTAAAATGTAATTGCAGCTATTAAAAGTGAATTATTTATAAGTGTAGTTATTCAATATATGAAAAATTGGAATAGTACGTGCCATTAAATGTGTATTAACAAATGGGTTTGCTGTGTGTAAAGAAATATATAAGCATCAATATATGTACCGTAACTATCAGTATCTATTATCCAGTGGATATGAGAACATCTGGCAAATAAGTATACATATCAATGACAAATCACTGTTACTCTTCCATTGATCATTTAAAGAAATGAACAACCCTTCTCAAACACATCCAGCAACCTCTTAAACATATACCATTTATTTGCTGAGTGATTTCTGCCATGGAATCTTACTATCAGAACTGGTACGATTGTTTCAAATGATCATGTAGCATGAATGTGAAGATTTAGTGAAATCAACACAACATGCTGAGCTATGGACTAGAAAGTAATGTAATCTAATGTAAAAAGCATTAAATTTGGTTAATGTTCCAATTCCGGTGTGATTGCAGCCATGTCACTTTGAGGCTTAAGTGTTCTCCTCTGTAAAATGATGGAGTTGGACTACTTGAACCAGATTTCTTCTAGCTCTAAATCCTATAATACCAGGAGATGGATAATAAAATTCTATGAAGGAGCGTATGGTCTTCTTATGAAGTAGTCAGTGAAAGTCAGGTTTATAACTTTGATTTATAAGGAAGCTGAACCCCAAGGGATGATCCCAGTGATCTGGTTTGCATTTTGGATTTCAGGAATGTCATATTTTATGGTGTAAATGTTATTAACATTTTATATTATTGTCATTGACTAAAAGTGAATTTAAAATATTGTATTTTTAAGTACTATTTAATGACTACTAGAATACTAAGGAAATTTTTTATTTAAATTAACCCTTAGGTAGATAAACCTTTTGAAAAATGAAGGCTCACTTCTCTAATGTGTCTTAAAAATTACAGACCCCAGAGTTTCCTTTACAGCAAACACTGATTTATCTGACATTCTGTAATCCAGATGTCTATTAATATGTGCTCATGAATAACTATACTATGTTAGTAATTGATACAAGAATAATGATGTGATCTTGCAAGATCTTGAGATATTGTTTGAGCTATCTTATAAAGACTAAATATTTAGTATTGTTTGAAATTTCAGTAAATTTTATCATTTTTCTTTGAAAAGTCATAAATCATTTATGCTTTTTTTAACCAGAATATTTAATTAATCCTGATGGTAGAAGTACGAAATTTGACAAGTTACTCAACCTCTTGGGCTATAGATCTCTAAATGAGGGATAATGATTCTCACTCTGATATGTACCTCAAAATGTTGTTTATAATCCAGCAAGATCAAATATGTGAAGCATTTTTAAGCATGAAGTCTTTAATATAAATTGCTATCTAAATTTAAGTTGTAGATTTAAAAAACTGATTCAAGTTTGCTTTTTAAGAAAGCACTGCCTTTAAATTATAGTTTATTATCCAGGACTATTCCTATTCCTTAAATCATATGATTTAAGAATTTCATCAAAATCTGTCCTTAGAGAGAAGGAATGTGACTATATATCATAAATTGTATTAATTGGAGGGGATAGTCAGTTATTAGTTAAATGTGGATAGCCTTTACTGAGGTTGGTATTTTTACATGAAAAGTTGCTGTTTTTCCTGAAACAAACTGACAAAATCACTGTTCTCTGTCACAGCTTTTCCCTCCATCTTTCTTCTCCTCTATCTTCTATTTTTCTAAATTGGACAAAGAAATTAGGACCTGACGTAATGGTATTTTTCTTCATTATTGATTTCCAGTACAGCATATTCTAGGATGATAAGCAATGTCCTTAAAATCTCAAAACAAAATTTATTTGAATAATTTCAAATTTAAAGTAAATACAGTTTGGACAGAACTTTTAGGAATCATGGTAAAATATATGTATACGGGTAGGGGAATATGAAGGGTAAAAAATATATTCAAGTCAGCTGTGATGTTGCAATATTATAATTCCCCCAAAGTTGGAACGTACTATAACATGTAAATCTGGTTTGCAATTTGTGTTGGATGTAATTTGGAAAATCCACTTGCTTTCCGTAGGTTTTTATGAATTTCAGCTCTTTGTTTAGATAGAGACTAAATGGCTTATGACATTTATATCAAGCATGTTTAATTTTCCCTACTTCCCCCTGCCCATTTTGTGGGTGAAGCCTGTTTAAAACATCAGCTGTTCCAGCAGAGGTAGCCCATTTTAAAATGCATGCTGTCACTTAATGAAAAATGATAATAAGTTAACTACAATCCTTTATACTTATACCTGCTTATATATTCCAACGTCTTCAGTTTAGAACTATTTTCTTATATACCTAATTTGATTTTAGGATAAAGTTGTTCTTATTTTGAGCGCTGTTTCTGAAAAATTTTATCAAATTCGACTGAATATATTTGAAAAATAAGTATTTTTATGGGATTTTTAAAGGAAAAGTTTTATTTCCCAGGTCCATTTTTATTGAACATATATCATAAAAGAATTTTTACCTTTTCCAGTAATCCTGTGAAGCATTTGTAAGAACCTCAGTTTCAACAGAAGACTTGCAGACCAAGACTTTACACTGGGCTTTCCCCCCTTTTCTCCCTCTAACTCCTTTGGGATTTTAAATTCTATTCCATAGGAAAGCATGAATACAAACATCTATAATACTGCATAACACTTTATTGAAAGGCCCAAATACTTTTACAATTAGAATAATCACATTTGAATTTTTAAACATGACTGAATACCTTATGAGAGAATTGGATCTTAATTTTAGTGCTAGGAGATTCATCTCACCCTGTCCTCTTTTTGCAGATAAGGGAAATGAAGGACAGGGATGTTAAGTAACTTTACTAAACTTCCACAGATAGTAAGTGAGAAGCAGGATTCGAACATAAGTCTTCTGATTCCAAATTCAGTTCTTTTTCTCCATTATAAATTGCTGCCTTGGGAATACATATTTTAACTACTTATTTTTTTCTGAATGTAGAAGACATAAATCTACATGTAGATATTTGGATTTTCAAATCACCATATGCGTTAAGGGTGGCAGAGATTTGTCCCTGAGACTCTTGATGATAGATATCGCCAGTATTTTGATCCCCATGTTACAGATGAGGAAATTAATCCTGGGAATGGTTGTGACATACTTATAGCTAGTAAGTAGTGGAGCTGGAGAAACAGAACAAAATTAGTACTTCTGAATATCAAGAAATCAACTATAAATAGTGCACTTACTGCTCTAAAATAATTTTGAGCTTCTATAACATAAGGTTGTTTTTCTTTGCTCTGTATAATACTTACTGTACAAAGTTGAAAAAATACTATTTGAATTTGTGAACAATTCAAAAATATTTAACAGAGATTTTTGAATTGGCAAAGATATACATTATTATTCTGGGGTCAAGATTAAGATGGCCATAGGGCAATAAAGCATTCTCAGTGTATTCATATGAAGTGTGTGTATGTGTGTGTGTGTGTGTGTGTGTGTGTGTGTGTGCGCACGTGGGGGGAAGGTGAGGGGATCAGGAAGGCAGCTGGTATGAGGGGAAGTAGAATAAATGGGTTTCATTGGCAAAATCCCCTTAAGAAATTCCAAGTAGTGACATGGAAATTTATCCATCCTTGTGGAGTTAAAACCTGTTAAGTCCTGAAACTGCTGTATGTGGAAGCCAAACAGCTTGCCCAGAGCCAGCTATGGGTATTTAAAGGAAGATTCCTAACTCCTAACTTAGTCTCCGGACCAATACTGAATTCCAAGTAAAATAAAACTTAACCAGTCAATAAGAAAACAATTGAAAGGTACATTGACAAGTATGTTCCCCGCACAAAAGTCTGGGTCCTTTTTTAAATATCAACTCTGCCAAGTATATCTTGAGCTCACTTTCTATTACAGCAGGAATACGATCACATGAAATAGGGGAGTCAATAATTGATCATTTTTATAGTAACTTTAAAGACAGAATTCCAAAACATTCAGTGTGTATAGGTTATATGCAGTAAGATTTCATTATACATGATTGAAACAATAGCAAATTTAGAAATACATTGTTACATGGGTGGGGAACCTGCAGCTTTGAGGCCACATGTTGGCCCTCTAAGTCCTCAAGTGTGGCCCTTCGACTGAATCCAAACTTTACAGAACAAATCCCCTTAATAAAAAGATTTGTCCTATAAAACTTGGACTTAGTCAAAAAGCTGCATCCAAGGACCTAGGGGGCCACATGTGGCCTTGAGACCACAGATTCACCACCCCAAACCATGTTACCACTCTATTTTGTAATGGGTTTGTCCTAAACCATGAGGTTTTATTTTTTCTCATATCTCTGCCATTTCTAGTTTTTCTTCATTATATAGTCCCATACAGCAGCCTCAATCAGTGTGCACTAAAGTAGTGGTTTATTAAATAATGTTTCAGTTCATTAGGTTTACCAAATTTATCATACCTAATCTTGAAGAGAGAGAAATTCACTTCAGGATACTATGGAGAGGTTCTTAACACAGGGTCCTTGAATTTGTTAAAAATAATGCTAACTACATGTCAATGTAATTAATTTTCTTTGTGATCCTAATCATTTTATGCATTTAAAAACATTTTTCTGAGAAGAGTCCACCTATAGGCTTCATGAGACTATCTCAGTTTCCTTATCTGTCAAATGTGTGGCTTGGATGAGATGATATTCTATGACTAAATGAACCTCTTCACCAGGAGGTTAAACCTCTATGTTGTCATATACCAGTTTTTAAAAATGCTTGCTTAGTAGTCAGAGAAAAAGAAAAATTTGTATGTACTTACACATTTGTATGTACTCATTTGCTTATAGATAGATGTATCTATATCCATATCTGCATCATTTTTATACATGTCTATCTGTGTATATCTTTGGTGTGTATATGTTGGTACAGTGATGAACCTGGGATCAGGAAGTCATGAGTTCAAGTATGACCTCAGATACTGGTTGTGTTACCCTGGATAAGTCACTTAAATTCTGTTAGCTTCAATTGAAAATGAGATTCATAATAACACCTGCCTCACAGTGTTGTTGAGAAGATCAAATCTAATATTTGTAAAGCAATTAGCATGGTGCCTGACACACAGTAAGTACTTTTCTACTTGTTTCCTGCATATATGTACACTCACAGAGGAGACTGTAGGGAGCCAATCCTTTCAGGCAGGGTTACATAGCAACCAATCTTGTCTGGCTTAAAGCATCAAGTTTATTGCTTAAAACAGTTTGTTTATGGCTTGAGTGAAGCTGATGTGTTTAATTTGAATGTTAGCATTGTAGGATATAGAATAGCCAAGTAACTTGTTATTTTATCCTTCATTGAGGGGAAAGATTTGGGATACTTGTCCTTTAAGTCTGGCTTCATTGCCCAATGAACTTATGTTTTAATTAATTTCTTTTTTTTTCCAGGACACCACAAAAGGCATGTAGTAGAACATGTGTAACTAATGCATCAATGCTTAAAAACCTGCATCGTGGCACTAGTTTTGTACAGGGCCGTTGTTATGAATGGAAGACATAATATGCAACAGAGAGAGACTCAAAATAATGAAAAAAATCTTGTTTGAGTAAAAACACACGCTAAAAGTCTTGTATAGAAAGCACATGATATTAAAGTGAATGTCAAAATATTAGTAGTTCAGAAGCTTTGGAAATACCTTATAGAAGAATGTTAGTTGAGTGGTATTTAGCACTATTCCAACATATCTTTTATTCCAGCTTTTCCTTAAAAGAGGAAGATTGTCAGAGAGATTTGCTTTGGGCTTTTGGAAAGCTTGAAGACACTGGAGAAGAAGGACCTTACCATCTCTGTAGACCAGGGGTGCAGAACCTTTGCTATAGACAATTCACTCCACTTTTGCACAGCTCTAATTGTTTGGAAGTGTTCCTGACATCAAGCCTAAATGGCCGTGTTGGAACTTCCACCCTCTGCTTGTGATTCTGCCCTCCGGGGGAAAAAAAACAGAAGTGTAGCTGTAGAGTAAGAAGAGGGAGACTGGGCACTGGTTCTGCTACTTAATTAGATGAGTGATCATAGACAAAGCACTTAACTTGTTTGGCCTCAGTTTCCTTGCCTTTCCAATTAATGGCTCTTCCAGCTATGGATGTACAAATCAGTCAGTCTTTTGATTGACGGGGTAGATTTTTCTGATTTGTTTTGCTAGGGAGACAAGGGCCCCATTCTTCTGAAGCTATGTCCTCAGTTAAGGACTTCCTAATACTAGTCAAATTGTATCTATGTGATCTTAAGGGGCTATTTATATGTTTATCCTTTTTCGTGGTGACGTTTGTTTGCAGTGAAAAATAGTATTTATGGAAGAGAGGGTGGAGTTTCGGATATCATTGACTCTTTTCATCTGTTATTTGTGAATGTTCTACAAGGAGGGGCAGTAAATTGGAAGAAAACAAATGCTGATGATTGCTAAAATAATTGAGTGTTTAAGTTGAATTACTAAAATGGAGCATGGAAAAATAAATGGGAATAATTACATTCTCTTCTTTATTAGTCATTGGTTCATTGTGTGGTCCTAGGATCATCATTTTCTTTATATAATCCTTTCCGGGTGTGCCTTTATTGGGTACCTTGTAAGAAGGCAATTCTGAGTCTCCATTATAGGCATAGTAATATTTGTTTTGCTTTAATTACTGTTAGCTTATTTCCAATGCACATTCAAATGTTAATCACTAATGTCCACTAAAGCTTAAAATGTCAAAACCTTTTAATAAAGCACATTATTTCATTGTTCTTGTGGTAGCATTGTTTTTCTTTAACAAGTAAAGCAAGTTGACTATTTTAACAATGAAAAAATATTTATATTCAAACTCTACTACAAAGAACTTTAATATGTCATGAATTCTGGCATGAATCCTGCTACTCTTTTGCAACTCTTGGTTGGGGATATCTTGAAAGCCACTCATACCTACCATAGGCTTGTTCAGTGCCTGCTGCAGGAGCTGCCATTTTAATTTGACTATGCTATTCCTTGAATTTAATTTAATATTTAATATCACCAGAATAATATATTTG
This sequence comes from Notamacropus eugenii, assembly GCF_028372415.1. Taxonomy (NCBI): domain Eukaryota; kingdom Metazoa; phylum Chordata; class Mammalia; order Diprotodontia; family Macropodidae; genus Notamacropus; species Notamacropus eugenii. Next base: position 358,402,518 of record NC_092875.1, on the reverse strand, counting down.
TGCTAGATTTGTGATTCCATTGATATCTAGAACTTTAATGAGAAAACTACTTCTACTAATGCAAATTCCCACCTGTATTATAATGTTTAACCTTAGAGAGCTGCCATGCACAGTGAGAGTCAAATAATTTGATCCCACATAGTTAATATGTGTCAGAAGCTGGACTGAGCCTAGGTCTTTGCGATTCTGATATCTACTTTCTATCTGTCCCTTATGACATATGGTCATATCAGAAGAATGTTAATGTAAAAAAAGAAGTAAAATGAGTTTTGTTTCAAGGTGGTGGTTGGAATGTAAATTTGAGAGTGAAAAAAGACCTCAATAAATATCCAGTTAAACTCATACACAAAGCAAATTTCTTGTGATAACATATACACTGAGTAGTCAACTTGAAGCCCTCAAAAGAAGTGTGAACTCACCACTTCTATAGGCAAGCCATTCCACTTTTATACAACTCTAATCATTTGGAAGTTTTCCTGAAATCAAAATTAAATTGTCATGTTTGAACTTCTAGTCATTACTCTTAATTCTGCCTTCTGGGAAGAAGTGGAAGAAGTCTAGTCCTTTCTTCATGTGATGATACTTCAGATGCTTGAAAAGAGCAATCCTCTTATCCTTGTCTTGTGTTTTCCAGCCCCACTCTGTTTCTATAGTTGGACCTTGTTGAACCATAGACTCAAGGCCTTCCATCATCGTGGTTTCCCTCCTCTTAACTTCTTCAAGCTTGTCAGCATTATTTTTCTTTTTCTCCTCCTCTTTTTTCTCCTTCTCCTTCTTCTTCTGTGAGATACCCAGAACAAAATGCAATACTTCTTGTCACAAGGGAAGAGAACAGTTCTCTATCACCTCTTTTTTAAGCTAGGTACTTTTTAACATCCCCTGAGATCACTTTAGCATTTTTGGCTGTCATATCACATTCCTAAGTAAAATTGGGTTTGCAGCGCTCTTTAATATCAAAGTCTCTTTTTAAAGCAATTTCTATCCATGTCTCTAAGGTGTCTCCAAAGTCTTAGTGGAATTCTAAGCATCAATAACATTTAAGCTCTAATGCCTTAAAACTGCACAAGACTTTTGGATATTATTATTTGGAGTGGGGGATAGGGTGGGACAGAAGTGGCTTTTCTCCCTATTGAATTTTATCTTTTCAGATTCACTTTAATTTTCTAGACTGGTAGGATGTAGGATATTTTTGGAACCTGATTTTATTGTCCAGTGTGTTATGCATCACTCCCAATTTTGTGTCATCTACAAATCTGATGAATATATCATTGATGCATCTATATATATAAAATTTACAAAAATATTAAATAGCACAGGGTCAAAAACAGATCCCAGGGATACTCTGTAGAAGACCTTTTTCATGTTGCATTAAACCAGTAGGAATGGTCCTTTTGAGTGTAGATTTCCATCCTGTTTCAGATCCATTAAATTATACTATTGCGTCTCTATCTTTTTTTGAATAAAGAATGTGATACTTTATCAAAAGATTTGTTAAATACTAGGTAAACTGTGTCCACAGCATTCCCCTTATGTACTAGTTTAGCAGTTCTATCAAAAAGGGAAATAAAGTAAAATCACTGCTTCATTTTCAGGATATTTGCCAACTACCTCTTTTATTATCCATTCTAGAATTTTTCTAGTAATAGAAAGGATATTCACTACGCAGTAGTTTGCAGATTCTTTTCACTCGCCCTTTGTCTGCTTTTAAGAGCATTACATAGTTTCTCCAGTGTGATCCATCTTGTATATACCCTCCTTCTCTTCAATTCTGGGCCCAAGTCATCATCCACTCCTGGTTATCTACTTAAGGCATCTGTGTAGATCACCCAGTTCTATTATCAGTCTATCGAATTTTATGACTAATGACCTGGTTACGGAACAAGATTTAGAGATAACTGATGGACAGTTCATATGATCTTTTGGTAGTCCCCCAAATTCAAAATATCCTGAAGAAACTAGCATATTGGGTGTACCTCTTGTTGTGATTTATGGGAAGACCTGGACAAGATTCCCACAAGATGACAATGTATGGATAGGTTTCTATCTCCATTATTTCAAGAGTCAGCGTTGATGATATCATCGATATGTCTGAGAATTAAAACTGGTTATATTAGTTACCAAATTATATCTTTCAGACAAAAATGCGTATAGGGTGCAAGTCTTTTGATATGGTGCATGATAATAAGAATGTTATGCTTATATCGATTCAAGAGTGTTATTGAAATATTCTGCTTTCTTTCTTAATATTCTTTTGTATATAATTATTTTTCCTGAAAAGAAACATAGTAGAATTGACCAACTCAATTTATAGGTCTAATGTCAGAATTTGTTTGTGAATGTTGCTAATTACTATGCTAAAACCTTTGTCGGTAACTCAATTATTGCTTTGTTACCACCATATCTATGTTATGTCCTGGGAATTGTCTTTTGGATTATTATGTCCTGGAGATATGTTCAACTTGTGAAAATGATCATAGAATTGTAGGTCTGTCAGACATCTTAGAATCATTTAATCCAACTCCATGGTATAGATGAAATGTCTTGCCCAGGTCAGTTAGTTACAGAATGCAGAAAGTGTTCTGTCCCTTTCATCTATACCATGGCATCTCTGCTATTTCACTGATGACATCTAATATGTTTTACATTAGGTGTGCTATTAGCTAAAACACACACACATGCACACACACACACACACACACACATACACACACCCTAACCTCTTGATTTTCATCTTTAATTTTGGAGGAGGGGCAAATTCCAACTACTAGATTAGTCTTAGGGAATTTTATAATATAATAGCAATATAACACTCCTATTTTACATGTCAGCATCTGAGAACAGCAGGAAAAGCAAATCATGATGACCAGCTGTTCATTGCCATACATTATGTTAGATGGAGGTGTAAAAAATATGTTGAGACAGGTAGAGAAAACATATTATACATTCAGAGTCTAATGGAAATTTTGCTGTTACAGAATTCATTAAGAAATTGGAATGCATGCTTAATGAATTAACCATTGTTTTATTTTTTTTTTTAATTTTTTGCCAGGTGCACCAAGGTCATTGAACATTAAGAATCAAATATTGATAAGTCATCTTACTTGTTTAAGAACAACATTTTCTTGAAACAAAGCCACATTTCTTAGTAATGGAATGATTGTGTGCAGGGCTGATATAGACGAATGGCAAAATTTCCCTGCCACCCAGTAGTATTCATGTCTCAACAAGCTATCCTGTCACTATTTATATCTGTTCTTTATAATCATGGTCTTATTTTTGAAAACAAAAAGACCTTGTTACCCTAATTTGCTTAGAACTACTTTTTGGAGCATCTAATTTGTATATACTCCTTGAAACATTACAAGTTTAATTGCTGGACGTTATTTATAGGTAACTCAACATCTTTTATATTCATCTTGTAACTTAACAACTTTTAGTATTCTCTGATGTGACCCGAAGTAAGTGAAAGCCTAGTATCATTTACCACCGTACCATTTGAATCTAGTGCTCCCTTTCTCATAGGAATATCCGCCAATAACATGGAGATTTAGACACACACATCCCTGTGCTTTGTCAGACTTTATATTTTGTCCATTTCTTTGTTGGTAAAGTACTCAAACTAGAAATGATTCCTAAAGCAGCTTAAATTCAAAAGGCAAACTCCCTACTGAGATTGTTATCTGAATGAGGTGCAAACTGTAATTGTCAGGCAGCTCAGCCTGTCCATTCTCAAGAAAGTATTCCTCTTGAACAGAATATATCTAAGAGCCTCTCTTGTAGGCATTTTTACCTTTGTCGTTGGAGGTTATTCGGCTTAGATGTGAATAACATAAGTCCTTAGTTTTTCATTTTTGTTTTCTTTTCCTTGAGGATTCAAAAGAAGAACAGACTCCACAAGTATGTGCTGAGGAAATATCCTGTCAGATCATAAAAGTACTCTGTGTAGTCTATTCCAAAGTAAAGAGATAGACAGAGACAAGCAGAAATATAGATGGAGACTGTAAGCAAGTTACTTAGGCAGAAGATCTGAGAAGGAATTACTAAAATCAGTAAAGTGAGTAGCATAATATATGAAAATAATAGGAAATCATTTATAATGTTAACAAATTAGTCAAAGTCATCTTGTCTCCCTTTCTTGAAATGTGTCCCTTTCTTGAAATATTTTCCTATTCTGGATTTTGGTAACATGTCATTGTCTCATTTTTGAATTTTCTTGTTTGAGTTCTGGATCATTTCTTTTATAACATGATGACTTCCAAATGCCATTAAAATTGTTCCTAATTTTTTTCACCAGTGACACTCAAATGTCTTTGCTTCCATGACTGGAAATGGGCATTTGGATACCAAATATTATTCTAATTGGTGCTGCTTTAAGCTTAGAAAGCAGCAGGCATCACTCATTTCTTATATAATGAAATGTAAAATATCAAAAGCAATTATTAATGCTCTGTTCACAGAACTGAACTTTCATTACTATGGTGGGTTGAGAAAATGTGGCATCTGTACAAAATAGTTTTTAGCAACTTACCACTTTTTTTTTCAGAAGACCCATTTTATGATTATTTTTTGAGATATAGAACCTCTCAGCTCTGGAATATATATTATTTCTTCTTGAACAACTATTTTACTTAGATATGAAATGGAAAACAACAAAAACAAAAACTTCTAATCCCTACATTGTTTCCTTAAGGGGTCATGTTGGTTCCCAGACCCTAATGAGATAATATTTGGCACAGTGAAACTGTATTTTGTTTCATGGCTGGCATGACTGACTGACCACATTTTAGCTAGCACCTGTCTGACATCATTATGTGGGGTTCAAAAAGGGTTTTCATGTTGAATAGAAGCCATTGACACTTTTGTGGATGTGATAGAACTTTAACATTTGCCTTTTCAGCCTGGCTGGTTTTACTTCTTAAATATCTTTGATATACTACATCTGATGCACTTTGGTCTGTTGCAGTGATATAGAATTACATCCAGAATCTTGAAAAAGCTAAAATTTACAATCAGGTGTGTTATTTTTTTAAAAGTGGAATCAACTTTCTCTTCTGGTCACATCAGAAGTTCAGCTTTATTGTCACTAAATTTTGACCCTCAAAATGAAAAAAAAAGATTGCTTTTTTATGTAATTTCTTCAACAGCCTGCCTATCTCCCCAAGACATGTACTCCATCAATATTCATTTTAAAATCAGAAATCAGTAAGCATTTTGAATTCAAATTCTGTCTTTGTGTGTTAGAGATGAAACATTCTTGTTTGGCTCAAACCTGTACGTAGGGTCACAGGTTTAGAGTAGGAAGAGACTTTAGGAAGTATCAGTTCATCCCCCCTCCCCCCCTCCTCATCCTCTTAATGATGAAGAAGCTAAATCCTGGGAAGGTTAAGTGACTTGCCTGTTGTCAGGTAGTAAATAAATGCTGCCATAATGTGAACCTAAGTCTTCTGATTCCATGTCTGAATCCAAATCTTTCCACTGTTCCATGTTGCTTTAACACATATTGGTGACTTCCATTTTTTAAAAGTTCTCATAAATCACATTTGATTATAGGTCTTTATATATTATGTAAGAGAAAGAGGTCTTTTCATTCCTGTTTTCAATCCTTACCTTTTCTCTGTGAGACTTTCTCTTTAGGTTTTCATGACACTAATCTCTCCTGTTGGACCATGCATGTGTCCTTTGCTGGATCTTTATCCATGACATACCCACTAACCATAGATGTCCCCTAAAAGTCAGTTGTGTGCTCTTTCTTTTTTTCCTGTGTACTCTTTCATGTGATGTTCTCATCACCTGATCTCCAATTTATCCTACACAAATCTTGCTTTTACATGGCTGATTTCCTTCTGTCTTCTCCATTAGATTGTGAGCTCCTTGAAATTAATGATATGGTTTACGTTTCTTTGTATCCCCAAAGCTTAGCACAGTGCCTGGCACATAGTATGCACTTAATGCTTGTTAACTTGACTTGATATAGTAGAGCAGCAGGTATTTTTTTTATTTTGGGAGCTGAGGCTAGTGTCAAGTGATAAAGTTAGAGATGTGAGACTCAGACACTCTCAAATTCTTTGATGTAGTTTTCTTCTTAAAATGGAAAATTACATGACTGGCTTTTTTTTTTTTTTGAAAGGGGTTGTAATATCAGGCATTTACATAAAACTTAGATCAAAGTGCTTATAACATAGCACTTACAAAATAGTTCAGAATTGTATTATAAATAGTAGCTATTATTTTTAAAGGGGATCATGCTTTCATTCACCTGTGAAATTATATCTGTCTGAACCAATTCAAGCTGAAGGCCAGAATCAAAAGTAATAAAATGTAATGTCTTGCCAACTACTGCTTTATCAAAATTATTAAAACAAATTGTCCTATTTTTTCTATTCCTAAAATCAATCAGCATGTTCAAAATAGGAATAAGTAGAATCTCTTCAAAAATTATTACATAATTACGAATCAAATAGTTGATCCTGATTAATTATGTGCAAAGAAGAATGTTAAAAAAAATATAATTACTTGCAGTAGTTTGTTGAAGTATTGAAAGTAAATAACTATAAAGTGTGATATAAATGAAATCACAATATTAGAAGGAAAATGAATTCTTTATTAGAGTCCAGTTATCTTTTCTTCTCACTTCTGGATGTGATGTTATCTATAACTCTATCCAATATTTACTCTCTAGAAAACTTTTTGAGAATAGGGACTATTTCATATATACCTTGGTATTTCCCAGGGTTTGGCGCAGTGCTGGGCACATAAGGAGGTATTTGGTGCTTTTTAATTGATTGGCTTATTGGGCACTGTAGTTATCAAAATATATTTTGTTCAGTCATTAAATATTCAAATTCTGAATATACTCCATCAAATTAAAATTCATCTGTAATATCCTAATTGTTGGAAGAAATGGAGCAAATGTTGGTACATACGAATATTAGACTGTGTATATGTGTAGCATAAACACAGAAACACCAGCTTTCTCTTTCCGTATACACACATACACACACACATACACACACATACATACATACATACACAAAATCACCCATGTGTATAAATTTATTTTGATTCCTTTGGGACACTACAGTTAAACCTTTTTAACATTTTCCTCTGAACACAATTGATGGTGCCTTCCCAGGCTAGGTGGCATTCCACTCCTCTCTGATATTTTCCTTTTCAAAATTCATTCAAGGGTCTCTTTGGGGGGTAGATCTATGTTGTATAGCTTGTTCTATGATCTTTAAAAGTTAGGAAGCTGAGAGTCCATTTATAATCTAAAATATTCCAAAAGTTAGACAATAAGACGTCGGGCCAAACTAGCTTTTGTTTCTGTCTGTATTCCTTCCAAGCCATTGTTTGGTTTTCACTGAGTATTCCGTCTTTTTTGGTGGGGGGGAAGGTTCCAGATGTTGGTCTTCTTGTTACTAGCAAGTGGATTTGTTAAATGATCATTGGCTATCTCACATTCTAGGGGGAAGTGGAACAAGGAAGAGATCAAGCATTTGTGTGGTGGCCACTATGTGCTAGCCACTGTGCTAAGCACTTAAAAACTATTATCTTTCTTGATTTTCACAATAGTTCCGTGAGGTAGGTGCTGTTATGATCCTCATTTTAGAGATGATCAATCTGAGGTAGACAGAGCTCATATGACTTGTCCAGGATCACGTAGCTAATAAGTGTCTGAGACTGAATTTGAGCTCAGGTTCTCCTAACTACAGGCCTAGTACTCTATCCACTGCACCACCTAGCTTCCTACATTCTATTGGCACTAAATTCTTTTGGATCCTCCATTATGATCAGCTCAAATGATCACCTCTATACAGATAATGAGTTCTATACCTTCTATCTATTCATCTCTCCCTTTAGCTCCTAGTCACATTTTCAATTGATTTCCAGACCTTTTCCCTTAGATTTTTTTAATAGTCCAGCAGCTTAGAACAGGATTTCTCATTATCATTACTTGTTTCATTGATAAATAGGAGGTATCATGGAACAGTAGAAAATGGGAAGTTAATTGATAACTATCAAAGATATAGAACTGCAGGTGTCTTAAAGGTCTAACTCTCATATTACATATGAGGAAACTGAGGCTTAGGGAAACTAAATGGTTTGTCCGAGGTCATAGAGAAAGTACGCAAAAATCCAAGATTCGAACCCAGTCTTCTGATTCTAAGTCTCCCTCTTGCTCATTTGCCTATCCCTCTACGTCTCTGTCTCTATCTGTTAAAAATCACTGTCGTTTTCCAATAGCACTCACTGAAGCCCCCTCATAACTCTAATTTGTTACAAATAAATTAAGTTAATCAACCCATCAAGTGACTGTAGAAGAAAATATACACCTCAGTCTCTGCCAAAAACTTCTGCTCAGTTGTCTGAAATGATGATTAGTCACTGCATTGATCAAATTTCTCACATCTTTTAGTGTCATTTTCCATTATGTCATTGAGGTCTTCTTATAGATTATTCTCCTGGTTTAGCCTGCTTAATTCCACAACCGTTCATGTAAATTGGGCCATGTTTCTCATAATCCTTAATACTCTTTATTTCTAATGGCACAATAATATCTGTATATCATGATTTGTTTAGCCTTTCCCTAGTCAACAGGCAGCCCCTTCTTCCAGTTTTTTCTAGTGCCCTTTCTATTGTAGTTGTCTTTTTCTCTAGGAATTAGTCCAAAAATATAAATTTCTTTGTCTGGCATTTAAGAACTCTACTTTTCCAAAATAATGGGATCATAAATTTAAGTTGGAAGAGAGTGTAGGGGACACCAAATAAAACTTTCATATTTTACAGGTGAAGAAACTGAGGCAGAGAGAGGCTAAGTGACTTGCCCAGGCTCACGTGACTAATAAGTGTCTAAGGTGAACCCTGTTCTTCCTGACTCCATGTCTAGTGTTCTGTTTCCTATACCATGCGGCTCTTAGTATAAGCTGCTTCTCACTATATTGGCTTACCACATTTCACATCATTCCCTTTTCTGAAAATACGTTTCAGTCCAACTGAAATACTAGTTGTTTCCCAATTATGTTTTATATAGGCTATCTTGTATGCCTGGAATTTACTTCCTCTTCTATTTTTCAGGATCCTTTTACTTCAAGGCTAAGCTAAGTACAACTTCCCTAATTACCTAGCTGAAAGTAATATCCCTTTCCTCAATATTCCTTGTAACGTGCAAGACTGGAGATCTCCTTTGTCTCTAGGACTCTTCCCCTCATATTTATTTGTATTGAAAGCATACCTGATTCCCCACTCAAATAGAAAGTAATCTCCTGAAGAGAGAAACTGGGTCCTTTTATTAAATCTTTGTACCTTTCACATTGCTGCTGTTGCTTGATCATTCAGATGTGTCCTACTCTTCGTGAACCAAAATGAGGTTTTCTTGGCAAAAAGAGTGGAATGTTTTGCCATTTCCTTCTCAAGTGAATTAAGGCAAACAGGATTAAGTGACTTGCTCAGGGTTACATAACAAGTGAATGCCTGGGAGGCTGAATTTAAACTAAGACTTTCCTATCTCCAGGCCCAGTGCTCTATCTACTGAGCCGCATAGCTTCTTACTATATAGCAGCTTACATATAGTAGAGACTTAATAAATATTTTCTTATTGACTAGTTGGTTATTGTATGTTAGAAAGGTGTGATTTTGTTATTTATGAAAGCATGGCCCTTTAATGAAAGTTCAAGGTAGTCTTGAAATCTGTAGTTTCCCTTTTCATCCCTCTATTAGCATTCATGAAGTTGTAGAGAGGCAGTAAAATATTATGGCTTGCTTTCTTCAGGAGGTATTTTAAGCATCTTGTTGTTATGAGGAATGACAAAGCTCGCCTAGCTATCTCTTTTCATCTGAGCATAAAACATGCTCAGCACAGCCACTTTCCTTTCTTTGGAAGCCCCACCCTCTGTTTAAACAATTTGAACCCTGTCGCTGTCCTCATGTGCCCTTTGAGCAAAGAGAGCTTTTTGAATCCACTAACATCTGGAGATCACTCAATGCAGAAAGGTCCTCTAAGAAATGTGTACTTTGAGATAGTATTATTATTCTCAAATAATTTTGGGAGCATTAGGAAAATGTATTTCTTTGTGGTACTAGGAGAAAAAGTGGGAGAGACTTTGGAGGAAAAATGCATTTTGGTTAGGAATGTTCCACCATAGAAGTCTTCCTCCACATAGAAATTTCATTCTCCTCCCGAAATTTTTCAGATGCCAATCCTTCAACTTGAAAACAAGAGACTCCAGCCAAGTGCCTGAGATTCCCCAAAAGTTCATGATATCTAACAACTTTTCTTGAGTTTGCCTATCTATGGCCCAGACATTCTTTTTAGGGAGGAGTTAGTCCTCAGATGACTTGAAAAGAAACTTGAGTGGGCAGATCATTTGAACTTCATTTCAACTTGACACAGTAGGTGATTCCCAGAGACTCAAGAAAAGTTTATTTATTTGGAAAACAAAGGCCACTAGTTCAGTGATTTAATTACTCAAACAATACATACATACATATTTATACATAAATATCTCTGACTTTTTAAAAGCTAATTCTCAGTGTTATCATTTTGGACATGATAAGAACTCTAAAAGTGAGATCAGAAAGTATATTACTTTCAGAGCGAATATGTGTCTAAGTTTCTTTTCCCTTTGGGAGTGGCTGGGGGAGAATGGTGAAAAAACACATGCAACAATTTGAAAAGTAGAAAGCCTACAATCTCTAATAGCGAAGGCTCTATAAAAGCTGCTAGTGGTGGGGAGAGTATACACTTAGAACAAATCAGAAATTGGATAGTGATGCAATTTCATCTTTTCAGCCCCCAAAATATGCTCATATTTGGAAGAGGAAAATAAGCATTTCTGGCAGAACATAGCTTTACTTTTAAACAGAACTATGAAAGAGGAGCAAAGTTGTTTCTTTACTTCTGTATTGTCTCATGGGTGTCTGGTCACAATATAGGGTTGCAGGAGTCTCTGTGGGGTGGCATCCTAGTTAATTAGAGAAACTGAAATTCAGGTATACATTCACTTTCTTCTCCTCTGACCCACTGATGTATTTCATTATCCCTGTCTATAAAAAGGTGCTTTAAAATATGTCTATATCTATGTATCTATGTATGTATACATATGCCCCCCCCGCCCCCAAACACATATACTGGTTAAAGAACCTTTAAATTCCCCCTTGACTTTTGTAAGTTCATGAATCATTATTTACAGAATTTAGAGTGAGCCATTATTGTAGAAGTAAACTGTTTTTGTTTTTTAATTTTTAGGTCTAATAATTTTATTATTTCAGCTGTTTATCTGTTTTGTCATTTCTTCTACCTTTTCTGGTTCTTTATTTCCATTTCTTTTCTCCTTTGTAGTCTTTTTCTCACCAATTCTCCCCCCTTTCTCTGCCCCTTCACCATTTTCTTTCCTCTTTTTTCCTATTCTTTCTTCTACCTCCTCTCCTTCCATCTGCTTCCCTTTCTAAATCTCTCCTTTCCCTACAAATCTTACTGTGTCCTCTGTATACATAAACATATCTGGAGAGTATAAAATCTGGAAACAGGTAGAATAATATAAATAAAAATCAAGCATATAGTCGAGTTCATATGGTATATCTTTTTAATCCTCCTATATTCCAGCAGAATTCCTACAAGTAGAAGTGAATTTGTATTCGTTTCTTTTATTGTTTAAAAAAAAAAAGGTCTATTTTAAGAAAGAGACCAGGAGCACTGTCACAGATTAAGATTTTTCAGTCCTAAGATGGTTTGTAACAACAACAGAAGATGTATGTAAGACTAAATGAAATTCTGATCAACTCCCTCCAAAGAACTTGGCAGAGGAGAGAGGATGGCAAGCATGCATGGCTAACGAGAAATAAACCTGGAACTTTGTTCAGCTCCTATAAGAAATTGGAATATATCAATTAGGACAGAAAAAAAAGAGTGAAGTTTCAAGCAAAAAGACGGGTTACCTTTAGAGTATATATGCAGTTATATGTTCAGAATTTGGTGATGGGGACTATTTTGGTTCTTGTAAATGCAATTGCAGGATTTTATAGATTAAGAATGATTTCTTCATTTTTCAGTAAGAAATTCAATAGAAGTTGTTGGTAAAGAAAGAATGAGGTATAAAATTCTGAAAGGATAACTGCAGGAAATAAAACACAAAAAAGCAGGCAAGGGTCCAGGAAGGAGAGCTTATGTTTGAATAACAAAATATAATTTTGTACTAACCTGGAGATACTTGGTATTAATGAGAACCTTTCCGTTATGTCACAATGCCTAATTTTGTCCCAGCTTTGTGTGAATGTTTTCAGGAAGCATGTTGAAATATTGGTAAATATTATTGGTTAGTTTGTATGTACATACATGTGTATAATGTAACTGGATTATTCACGTTTAGTAGCTTTTAGACATTTTTTTACAAAGTTCATTTCTTATTTTGCCCAAAAACATAGAAAAATTCTGGTTAACATGGCTTCCTCTATTATTTATTACTATAAACTTCTTAGGAATGTTTAATGCAAACTTTTGCTTGGTAACATTTTACATTTTACACTACAACAATGGCCATTTTTTTCTTGTGAAATGAAATGAGCAAATTAAGGTCAGAAATTTTTTCCAAAAAGAAGAAATGAAAAAAATGCTACAATGATTTCACTGTATAGCCAAACTCCATATACAAAGTATTTATCCTAAAAAAATCTGTAAATGGTTGCTAGAGCTCTAAAAATAAAAATAAAATAAGGAGTATGTATCTCATGGAAGTGTCAAACTCTTGGACAATCCATTTCTTGGAGTCCACTAAATGTTCCATGGCTCTCTAGTTGGGTACAAAGATAATATGGTCATTACAATCTTCTTTTCTTAGTACTCTTATGAAAACTATGAATTATTCTAAGTACAGGAAAAATTTTTCCTTTGTAATGGAAAATAAAATAATTTTATGTATAAAATTTCTGAAAACTGTTTTCTTCCTTTCTGACTCAGATCTTAGTGAGCATAGTCTGTTAGACTCACCTTCCATGGTCCCACTGGCTTCTTTATTTAAATCAAACTTATGTCTGTTTCAAGTGGACAGGGTTTAAGGAATGCTTCTGTTTTATTTAGAAAGAATGAAGGTTTTCTAGTTATGATGGTAAATAATATGATCCAAGAAGGGAGCAGAGTAAAACAAACATATTTTAGAGAGGTGAAACACAATCATAAATCATTGTCAAGTGTCTGGGAGGTGGGGGAAATAAAAAAAATATGACATTCAGAAGAAAATAAATTTTTTTTTTCTTTTTGTCCAAGTGACCCCTACAGAGCAAAACAATTTATTCGAACAAGTCAGGAATCTATGAGACATCCAAGTAAGCCAGATAAGACTGTACAGATACTACCACTGAGCACTCACCACCTAAGTGTCAGTTAGGCTTAGTTTTTATCATGTGGTTCAGTGTATTTAAGGGAACATAATTTATATTATTGGTGTGAGATTTAGGAGGGGAGTTAGATTAAGACTTTTAACCACTATAGCTAGCACAAGTTCTCCACCATAGGTGATTTGTAATAATATGAAGTAGCAGTAATATGACATTCTGCTGAGAAGGGACAAAGTAATGGTGAACTCCAAATACATTTTTGAATGTCTTTACCCAACCTCTCTCCTCTGAGAGTGTCTTATATTTGGGCTTCTTAGGTAATTGAATTTCCATTGTAACAAATGGGACTTGACATGCCAAAATAAATGCCCATGAATAAAGGAATGAATTTTCTTCTATCATTAGCAACAAGGGTATTAAGTAAAAAAATAATATTTAAAGCCAATCATTTATGCAACTAGCATTTGTAAGTGATTACTATTCACTGGGGATACAATGGACAAAGGATTAATCTTTGATTTTTAACTTTTACTTGCTCCCCTCCTCCCAAATTCAATCATTTCCCTTATCTTTCCAATGCTTCTTCTACCCTTCCTGTTTTACCTACATCTCTTTCTGATGGCTACTGTTATTGATCAGGCCTTCCTTATCTATTGTTTAGTGTGCTACCAATAGTAGTCTCCAAACTGATCTTCCTTCATTCAACCTCTCCCCTCTCCAATCTATCTTCCACAGAGTTGCTATATTGATAACCCTAGCCATGTCAGTGCCTTGCCAAAAACTGTTTACTTACATTCCTCTTGGATAGAAAGAAAACAGTGATTGATATTTAAAGTCCTTTATGATCTGGTAGCTGAATGGAACATTGGATAGAGAACCACACCAGAAGTAAGGAAGGCCTGAGGACCTGAGTTCATAGTTAGCTTCCATCACTCTCTAGCTATGAAAAGCTAGGTCTAGCTATGACCCTGGGCAAGATACTTAAACCTATGTCTGACTCAGTTTACTCGTTGTAAAATGGGAATTGTAATAATATCTACTTTGAAGAGTTGTTGTATAGATCAAATCAGATAAATGTTTGCACAGAGCCTGGAACATAGTAGGTGCTTAATACATTGTTCCTAACCTCTTTGCTTCACCCCAAACTATCTTTCTAATCTGATTATACATTGTTCACCTTCATAGACTCAACATTCCATCTTCTGTCTCTTTGGATTGTCTGGCCTTCCCTCATGCCTGGGAAACACTTCTTATCTCAAGCTCTCCTTCAGTATAAGTTTTAAGAGCAGTACCTTTTACAAAAGTCCTTTCTTGATTCACTCTATTTTTTAGTGATTTCCATCTACTAAAATTACTTTGAATTCATTTTGTATTTATTAGTGATCTCCTTGCCAAAATCACATTGCATTTTTTTTTTTTTTTTACTCTGTGCTTATTGTTTTCCCTTAGTAGAGTTTAAGTTCCATTGATCCACGGTTTTTTAACCTTTTGTAAAAAATCCCCATTGCTGCACATATTTTAGGTGTGCAAGAAATCTTTGTTAAACTGACCTGAATAGGAGTTACAGCAATCTTATTATGGTCCTTAGGAAGGAGAGAAACGTCATTGTTTAATGACCCCTATTGAGAGACATAAAGGCAGTTCTTTGTATAACAAATTTGACTGATCAGGAAATGTACTGTATTCTTAGAGGATATATCTGAAACATGATGAATGGCCTGCCAACACTTATCAAGCCAGCTCACTAATACCACTTATGTTGATTCACATGGGAAGGAATGATACCTCCAACAGAAGCCTAGAATGAATAGAACCTAAGTCTAAATCACAGTTGAAACGAAACAAACATAGGAGTTTTAATTGCCTGAAAGCTCAACATGGTTCAAAAGTGTGATAAAAAGTTAGCATGATCTTAAACTGTTTTTTATAGAAGCACTCCAGCAACCCAGAGGAAGAGGTTTCATTGTACTCTATATTACTATATCCAAAGCATCATATTCATTTGGGAGTACTAATTTAAAAGAGGAATAATGATACATCATGTGCTGAGAAAGATGGTGCACAGTCTGAAGACAATGTTTTTATAAGAAATATTTGAAACAACTGAAGAAGTTTAGTAAGGAAGAGAGCTGATCTGGCTAATATAAAATGACCAGGGAAGGAACATAATTGTCTTTCCATATTTCAAGTCATACGTAAAATGGACTGAATTTGTTCTGTGTAACGTCAAAGAAAAAACATTACGGCTAATTAGTAGAAACTAGGAGGAGAAGCTGACTTAAGCTTTAAGTTAGGAAGAATTTAAAACCGTTTAGTATCGTCAAGAAATAGAATGGTCTACCTTGGGAAGTAGGCAACCTGGGGGGTGCAGTGGGTAGACTTCTGGATCTGGCATCAGGAAGACTCATCTTTGTGAGTCAAATTCTGGTCTCAGACACTTACTAGCTATGTGACCTTGAGTAAGTCACTTAACCCTCTTTGCTCCAGTTTCCTCATCTGTGAAATGAACTGAAGAAAAAAATGACAAATCACTCTAGTATCTTTGCCAAGAAAATCTCAAATGAGTTTTCCTTATTGTCCTCATGAAGAGTAGGACACCATTGAAAAATGACTGAACGGTAAGAAACCTTGTGAGATAGCTTTCCATGATGGTTCATATGGACTAGATGAAGTACCTGCTAGGAAAATTATAAAAGGACTACTTGAACCTGGGTGGAGTATTAGACTAGATGACTTCCAATGTTCCTTTCAACAATGGATTTTAATCATTCTTCACAAATTATTGGTGACCACTTCGTAGTCCCAAACAACCCTACTCTCTCAAGCTCATTAGAAAGTTATCCATATATATACTTATGCACATACTTATAGACTTATTTGTTAGAATATTAGTACACTTGTTGATTGTCACATGATGATCACTCAATAAATCCCTGAACGAACTACAACTACTTATCAGGGAGGCTTTCTATTCTGATGACTTGGAACGGAGATATATTGAGCTTCATTAACATTTGAGGTGCAAGAAGAACTAATCTCATTAATCCTTACAGTACTTGTTGAATTCAGTGCTTTCACTGGGACAGGGATAGGGACTTCACCTGCGATTTCATTGATAGAGGAAACTTTGGGTTAAGAAAAGTAATACTGATTGGTACTTTCTCTACATATTGGTATTCCTTCATCTAGCTTTTTCTTCTCTCCAGTCTGTACAGAGAGCTGTTGTATTGATAGTCTTAACCATTTCTACCAGTTTTAGAGAGATTGATTAGTGTCCTTTGAGATTGTGACTTAACTAAGGTCACACAGCCAGTGTGTATTAGAGGAGAGCTTAGAACTCAGACCTTCCTGAATCTAGACAGTTATTTACCCACAATGCTCAGCTGCTTCTCCATATTTTCATGGAATCAAAAAATTTAAAGATGTCATATTCATAGGGTATGTGTTTGTGTGTGTAGGGGTGAACCTTTGTCTTTATTGATTTAAAAAAAAATAACATTATAATTTCTGTAAAAAAAATTATGCATTAGTTACATAACCCTTGAAGACCCAAGTTTAATTTTAAAAAATGTTTTAATTGCTTCTCTGAAGGCAAAGTTGAAATAAAGTTTCCCTTAGCATTAATACTAAAAATCCCTCTGACTTGGGTAGATTTCTAATTTCACTGGTGTGGATATTCCTCCACCAGTGCACATTAAAATACTTCCAATACCTCACCTTGTACAATTGTTATTCTTGTCTTAGTGTAGACCTTCCACAGAGCATTGACCCAATTCACTGAACTCCCTCCCTCTGGGTGTTTGAATACTTTTGAAGGATAAATACATCACTCATGCTGTTCATAGGTTTTCCCTAAATCTGACTCCAAGATTAGACTCCATTAATTTGTAGTTATTCCTGGATGTCATTTACATTTCATTTCCTCTCCCAAGAAAGTACTTGTTGGTGCTAGGAAATGGATTGTTTAATGGAAAGCATAAACCTAAAACTATAAACATAAGATATCTTTGGAATTTTTTTCTGCATTGACAATATTGAGAAGCAGCTAAGTATTGCGTGTGGATAAAGAATTGTCTTTAGATTCAGGAAGATCTCTGTTCCAAGCTCTCCTCTGAAACATTATGGCTGAGTGATCCTAGTTAAATGCTTCTTTCCTTTGTATCACCACCATTTTTCCTTCTGAAATTGGTACTATGAAATTTATAGCCATGCAACCACTGAACAATATTGCTTTTTAAAGAATAGACTTTTATGTCATTATTTGGGAATCCCTTTTGGAACTTTGAACAACAGCAGTCTTCCACGACACTTAGGGGAACATTTGTTTGCCTTACTATGCCTTTTTTGATATTCATACTCAATGAGTTGCTTGAATAGTTATCTCCATACTTATATCTAAGAGAGTCTGTACAATTTTAAAATATGCATGGGAGAAGCCTTGTCTGAGGGGGAACTTGAAGGCTGAATTTACTTTATCCCATATTTCTTTCAGAACAAACACAAGATAAAACATGAGTAATTCTTCAAAACTTTCAGTGAGAAGTATGATTGTGGGGATATGAAAACCTTTGCAATTGTTTAGCTACGTTTTAATGCTTGCAGGATGTGTTTGTAGACCATTCTCATCATAATTTTATTGACATGATCAAATAGGCATTTGGTAGATGCTTGTTTTTTTCTTAGTTTTTGGAGAAAATGTTTTTTGTGATCTTTTGGAATCATCCCCTCTGAGATATTGTAAAAATTGATCCCTGAGTACTTTTCAAAATATGTTGACTCCTGTTATATTTTCTTCACTTGTTGAAAAAGTAAGTTGTGAACAAGATATAGTCAAGAGGCAGAAGGCAAACAAGTGTTTGATGAATATATAATTATATTTGCATGAATATATACATCTACACATAAAGACAAACATGTATAGTTCATTCTGCCCTTCATTATTGGAAGGGTAATTTTGTATTTAAAAGAAAATGTGAACCTCCAAGATATAGATTATTTTAGTAAATTTAAGTTATCTGGAAAAATGAAAGCTTTTTTATGATATAGATGTTATTATATTAATTGTATTAGTAAAGATCAAAATGGCGTGCTACTAACCCCTTATAGTTGATAGGCACCTTCTTGGGTTAACAGTTTATTAGCATAATTTGACTGAATCTATGAGATGACAGTATATAGGAATCAAAATGATGGCATAGATAAGCAATTTATTCATCCACCCAGTTGTGAAGTCCTGATCTTGAACCTTTTCCCCTCTGTTGTCATTATGATACAAGAATTACCCCAAACCACAGCACTATATTTTATTTTGATGACTCAATGACCTGTATTTTAAAGAAGACATGCAGAATATATCTTCGACATAAAGTATAATGAGCATTCAAAGGTATGGGGTTACATCTTCAGTTTTCAAATCAAAAACAGGTTTAAAATATTATTGATGAACTTATTGAAGGGAATATGGGAGAGAAATTGCATTTTACCAAATTAATGGCATTTTAGAAACAAAACTGATTTTTCATTTTATTTTAGAGAGAGATGGCATCTGACAGCTGTTAACTGTAACTAATCCCCATTATGTTTTCTCCAGTTGTTTTCTTTCTTTAACAAAAGAAAAGAAATGAACTGTAGGTAGAAACCTTGCTGTGAAATCCTCCTGTGCCTATATGCTCTAGTAGTGTTTTAGAATAGGTACAGGAGTTTAAGCAGGCTCTGAGAAATAGAGGAAGACATTTTATCTTTAGATAGGCTCCTTTCTCCTTTTGGAATGATTTGCTTTCAGTACTAGTGCTTAAGAAGCTTCACTCCCTACTATTTTATGCATTATATACACCCAAACCTCATTTTTACTGTCACTCAGATGCCAAAAAAGGGGAGAGGAAATTATTTTATTTAAAACATCTCTGTCAATGCTTATTGACATTGTCATTATGAAATATCTAGAAATCATGACATTCAATAAAATTCATTTTGGCATGACTGCATTGCTTACAGTTTTAAGATATTAGGACTTATTCTTTTATCAACTGCCTTAAGAGACAATAGCAAAAAATCCATATTGTGTTATGTCTTTATTTAAATTTTTGCCCATGCTTTTTTAATTTAATTTTTTAAAAATCAGAATTAAAGGAGTTAAAGAATTGTATTAACTCTGTTTTTGATATGAATAAGTTATAGGGATTGGACAGTGTTGTGATCTTTTACAAGTTCATGGCTTTGAATATCTTTGATTTATTTTTTCTTAAAATTAGAGGGAAAATAAAAACCAATTTCAGATTTATTTTTAAAGTGGTCCATCCTCCTACTTCCACTAGATGTTCAAAATCCTATCTTTTCTCTTCATCCCTCCCCCAACCCACTTCAAAAACCTTTTTAACTCTGTTACTTCCATATACTACTGAGAACAGTGGGGAAAGTGATTTCACTCTTCCATATTAAGTTCCGCACTGTCAACACAGATTACTTTGTGGGAGCTAGTGTGCTGGAATACTTAAAAGAAATTGTTGATTTGAAATAATCCCTTCACAGGGGTCTTCTGTAGTTTGGTTGCCTTGTGGGAAAGTCTTCATGAATTTGTGACAACTTCTAGTCTTCCTGGAGATGCCATTTTATTTGAAAGTTCAAAGTGTCTTTAAGACCAGAGCAAATTCTTTTGTGACTGAGTATTATTATTAAGGTGACTGCTATTGATGATAGAAAATTCCACAGAGAAAGAGTTTCCAGGAACAGTAAATCATTGTTGTTCCCTTTTCTCAGTAGGTCTCAATAACTACGAAAGACACCTTAAATACTCACTGGAAAATTTGGCATTATTGCTTGAAGTATCAAACTCTGTAGAGCATGTTCTATCAATGTGTATATGATTTATTAAGAGTCACACAGTTTGTGTCTTTTCTCATGTCTGCCAAGTCTCTTTCTCCTCAGAACTCTCATAATGTCTTATTTATTTTTACTGTTTTAAACTGATTCAACATATTCTAGCTTGTATGATGATAATTACTTACCTAAATCTCTTAAGTTCTCCATTGAATCATGAATTTCTTGAAGTATAGGATCATCTCTCATTTTAGCTTGAGTTAGTATGCTAGGTTGTATTCAGAAAGTTCTCCATAAATATTTTTTGGATTAATGAATAAATGCATGAATATATTAATACCAGGCTGTTTTATGTACCTTGTCTGGGTAGTTGTAAATGATTTTTTTTTTTTGGACTTTTATTCTTCTCAGATAAGATCATATAAGCATATGGAAAGGCTGCTTTTTAAAGATTTTCTCTTTTTCCTCTAAAAAGGAGATAATTAATTGTAGGATTATACACTCTTAACTGTCATTTTGTCAGTAGTTTGCAGAAAATCTCATAAGTATTAGTAATCATTGTTTTTTTTAAAAAAACAAACAAAACTGATCTGAACCATTAAGAACTTAAATTCTTTGCTTATATCTATGATTTTCTTTATATTTTTGTTTTATTTCTGTGAATTTAATACTAATTGCAGCTTGCAATTTTGGGATTAATTTCTATATTTAATTTCCTATTCATCTGATCTTTATAACTTAGACTTTCTTAAAATGTTTTCTCTTATTATTGATTATGCATAGAGTAGAAATGTTATAGCATTATTGATTTTTGTATATTTATAAAAATAAAGAATAGTAACTTTGGGGCCCCCTCCCACTCCCCACTTTTCAGCTTCCTTTTCTATGTTGTCTTGTCTCATTAGAATGTAAGTTGCTTGAGGGCAGGGATGTCGGTGTTCCCAGAGATTAGCATAGTGCTTCAAATATATTAGGTGCTTTATTTGAAAAGAACCTGGCAGACACAACTTTCCTTGTGTCCTTTTCCATCATCGCAAAATAGAGAACTCATAATTTTTGGTCTTATCTCTCAGTAACCTTGCAACAACTCTTCCAGTACCTGGCGAAGAACCTGACATTTGACTTTTCTTAGAAATAATTCAAGGGCCCTGAGTGAAATGCTTACTGGCCAGTTACTATTTGAAATTCCAGTTTTTATTCTTATAACATTGGCAAAATGTTTAAGAATTGTTTCCAAATTATGGCCAAAGGGCAACCAAGCTGTGCATACTATTTGATCTAGCCATACTAATACTAGGTCTATATCCCAAAGAGATCATAAAAATGGGATAAGGACCCACATGTACAAAAGTATTTATAGTAGCTCTTTTTGTGGTAGGGCATGCCCATCAACTGGGAAATGCCTGAACAAGTTGGGATAGATGAATACTATTGTTCCATAAGAAATGATGAGCAAGTGGACTTCAGAAAAACATGGAAAGACTTAGATGTACTGATGCTGAGTGAAATGAACAGAACCAGGAGAACTCTGTACGCAGAAACAGCAATATTGTGTGATGACCAACTTTGATAGATTTGAGAGCAGTACAAGAATCTAAGACAATTCCAAAAGATTCATGTTGGAGAATGCTATCCCTAGCCAGAGAAAGAACTGTGGATTCTCAATGCAGATTGAAGCATACTATTTGTTCTCCTTTTTTTGTTTATTTCTTTGTTTCTTCCTTCTCATGCCCCTCTCCCCTTTGGTTCTAATTCTTCTTTTACAGCATGGCTAATGTGGAAATATTTTTAATAATGATTGTACATGAATAGCCTATATCAGATTGCATACTGTCTTGGGCAGGGAGAAACTGTGGTAGGGGAGAAAATTTGGAACTCAAAATCTTGTAGAAGATAATGTTGAAAACTAAAAAAAACAAAATTAAAAATTGTTTCAAAAATTAGAAGCTAAAAATCACTCAAATAATGTCATATATTCTGGGTACCTAAATATAAAATTGTAGACAAACTAATGAGAGCTATGGCACATCTGAGAGAATTGAAACCTAATCACTTCATTTCTTTATGTGTCAGTATTTATTGTTTACATATACATACATATTTGTATATGTATGATATAAAAACATAGAAATTATATGCTTAAATTTCCCCCTAAATCATGGACCCTCTCTCTTCTCAGTCTTTACTCTCTCTCAGTGGATTCGTCAGTTCCTATAGGTTTAATTATCATCTCTATGATGACTACCTCCCTATCATATATCTGCATCTATATCCAGTCTGTTTCTACATCTAATTTATATGTACTTACACATATATTTCTCTTCTAAGTGCTACTTGAACATCTCCAACAGCTCATTGGATATTTTAATCTGAATTATCCCATAGGCATCTCAAATCCTAAAAATGTACTTAATCTTTTTTCCCCAAAATGCAATGTTTTATGAACTTCCTTATTTTCTGAATTTCCTTATTGAGGGGATGATCATCCTTCTATTAGCACATATTTGCAACCTTATCTTCTCCCTCACCTTATCCATCTAACCATTTGTCTATTTGGCTTTTAAAGTTTTTCACAACTAAACCAAGCAATCTTTCCAACCTTATTGTACTTTACTTCCCTTCCCACATTACTCAGTCTAGTCAAATTAACTTTCTTGTTCCTTGCATAGATCTTTATGTATTTACATTGACTTTCTCCATTCTTGAAACACTTTCTGTCTTTAATTCTAGTATTTAGAATCTCTTTCCCCTGCTAAATATTCTTTTGAGATGCAGCCTTCTTCATTAATTCTTTCCTCATTCCCCAGCTACTAGTGCCTTCCCCTCAAAATATTTACCTTGTCTACCTTGGTAAAGTTTAAGATCCTATAAATCAAGAAATACTTCATTTTTGTCTACATATGCTCAGCTCTTAGCACAGTGAATGACACATAGAGGATGTTTAATAAATGTCAAGTGACTGATTGTTACCTTTTTCTTGAAATTTAGTAGAGTTTAAAAAGCTGAGTTTGACAGAGGTAGTTCCTTAAAAGAAAAGCAAATGAATGCATGTGCACCATGTTTGGAAAAGCAAAGGTTTAGATCTTATTTGGACTATCTGAGACTTTTACAGATGAATTGAGATATAGGTTCCCCCAAAGATATTAGTTTTAACTTGAAAAATCTGAATTATTAATTAGAATACACTTAAAATTGCTAGATAGTGACAGTTTTGAACATGCTTATAAACTGAGCCAAGTAAAGTGATGATAAAATGTTGGAAAGTTTAAATTTGCAAGAGTCATTGAGCAAATAATGTACAATCAGTCTTATTTTCTTTGAACAGAAGTCACTGCTAAATTAAAAAGCAATTAAATGTGTTGTAATTGGTAGTTATATGCATGTGTAGATTTGGTCTTGTTTTTATTCTCATAATGGTTCTAAGAAAATAATTAAGGAGTCTAATTATCCAAGATCATAATCCATGAAATTAGTTGTCCTTGACTGATAGATTGTGGAAATCTGAGAGGAGGTATCAATTGAATTGATTTGCCCTTGAAAACAAAGTAATAAACAATTGCTTTGTTAACTATTAAAAAAAGATTAAATCTAAGTGAACCTATAGGTGTGTAAGACAGAGAAAACCATTGATATTGAGGTACTATGAACTCATGAGTTATAGTTACTCTTTTGAAAAAGCATAATTAAACTGAGGGATTTAGCCTTGAATTTAATAGCATAGGACTATGGGTAGCCCGTATAATACCTATGGGATTATAAATAATAATCTATAATACTGTAAGTACTCTGGACTCATTAGTTGTATAGTTACCACATGTAAAAAGCATGATTAAAATGAGAGGTTTAGCCCTAAAGAGTTGATCAGTAAATGACTGGATCATAAATTCTGTGCACTAACTAGGGTTTGCACCTCGGTGTTTATTTTGAAAGTAGGCAGAACCCCAATTTGAAAAAAAACTGAATCAATGGAAAGGCACGGGCAGAAAAGACAGTTTATACTTATTTTAGGTTTCTTTAAGTGACTTTTCATTCTTATTTTTTATATTAAATTTACACAGATATCTAGAGTTAGATTTGAAGTTCTTGGGGTACCTACTATTCTTCTTCCAGTCTGAAAGCCACAGTTGTTTTGGACATCTGTCGACCACCATACCTCCAAATATGAGACTTTTGATCTTCAGCCATTTCTGTATCATTGCTTGCTGCTACTATTTTTATGCTCACTCTCATTCCACGTGAATTCACTCATTCTTCTCATGCTATATTTTTCCTGTGAGTGCCTTTTCTTTTGATATCATAATAACAAAAGCAAATTGGTGGAAAGAAATTTTAACTGTGCATATATTTGTATATAAACATATACATATGCATATATACATGTGCTACATATGTATATGTGTATAAAATATATATATGTATACACACACACATACACTCAGCATAAATGAAAGTGGAACTCTTATTCTGACATGTCATTTTAATCAAATAAAAAACCCATGGATTCATTGTGAAGATCAAAATATATTACTTAAAGAAAGCTATTAGTTATACTTGATTGATATACATGCTGCAGCTGAAGTCCAGCTGCATCTTGGGTTATTGAATAAAATATGAATTCAAATTTAGTTGGTTATGAAGAAAATTCTTTTTGCTAAACTTATTTTGGAACCAGAATCAATTCTAAAATGGTTAGTTGACTATTTTCTCCATTACGCTGAAGAAATACAAATGCAAGAAAAATAAAAGGAGTTTCTTTTGCTGACACTTAGGTGAATGGTGTCTTTTTTTTTGTCATTCCCACATTTGTTTTTGCTCTAACATTTAAATTTTTAATTCTTGCCAAAGATTCTGTAAATTCAAAGTAAAATTTATTCTCATTTTTCATTTATGCTTATGTCATCTCCCCACAAATATTATCTCATTCATTTGATTTAGTACACAGAACTCAAGGTAGTTAAATCATTATTATCATGTAACTTTGAGCTAAAACTTAGGATATTTAACCTTGAATTGTCATTATTTTGGAATGGCTTCAACGTGAACAAAATCATTCACGATTGTATACAGCATTTCTGTGGGGAAAAAACTTTTACCACATTAATTTAAAGGGGCTTACTACCAAAATGACAAAAGTTCTCAAATCATTTATATTTAACTTTGCGTATTTTGAAAGTTTTCCTAGTAACAATAATAATGATAATATATAATCATTATCTTTGTTTTATTTATTTATTTCTATTTCCTTAGAATAAACTTACTGGTCCATACAATATCAAACAAGATATATTGGGTAACATACAGGATCCACAATGAAACTAAGAATTGTTTATAGATGTTTAAAGTGAGTGATAGCCATATGGATAATCCAGAATGGAATTGCTGTTTTAGCTCTATCACATGATGATTCAAATTCCATTTACTCTATTTTCCATGCAATTTTATTTTTATTTTCAGTTCCACATTCTCTGTTTTTTCTCACCATTCCCACACCCACTGAGAAGGCAATAAAAACAAAATCCCTTATAAATATGAAGTCATTCAAAATAAATCTATGAATTCATCATGTTCTGAAAAAAACTAGAAAATGAAGGATAAAAAAAATTTCAGTCTGCAATTTTAGTCCATCGGTATTCTCTCTGGAGGTGGATAACAATTTTTTTTTTTATCATAATCCTTTACAACTGTGGAGGGTCACCATGTTGATCAGTGACTCAGTCTTTCAAAGTTGATTATTTTTATAATATTGCTTACTGTGTAGAAGGTTCTGTTCATTTCACATAACATCACTTCATATTGGTCTTTTTAGATTTGTCTAAAATTGTCCCTTCATAATTTCTTACAGAACTTCTACCATAACTTTTTCAGTCATCTCAAAATTGAGGAAAATCCTTTCAGTTTCTGGTTCTGTGCAATTATAAAAAAAGCTACTATAAATTGTACATACGTGTCATTTCCTTTTTTTCTTTGTTCTCTTTAGGGTACTACTGGGGGAAAAGGTATGCACAATTTATTAGTTTTTTGGGCATGATACTAAATGAATTTCCAGAATTATTGAACAAGTTCACAGCTTCATCAGCAATTCATTAGTCACCCTATACTCACATATCCCCTCCAGCATTTATTTTCCTTCTAATCATCTTAGTCAATCTCGTGGATATTATTTTAATTTGCATTTTCTAATTCTTAACAATTTAGAATATTTTTATATGAAAAAATTAATAGTGTTGATTTCTTTTCCTGAAAAACTGCCTGTTTATAATCATTGGCCATTTATCAATTGAGAATTAGCTCTTATTTTTATGGTTTGGCTCAATTTCCTATATGTTTGGGAAATATTCTGAAACATTATCAGTGAAACCTGATGCAACAATTTTTCTCAGTTTCCTGCTTTTCCTCTATTTTTAATTGTATTTGTTTTGTTTGTGCAAAAATTGTTTTAGTTTTACATAATCAAAATTATCCATTTTGCCTCCCTGGAACTTCTCAATACTCCTTCTTTGGTTATGAACTCTTCCTTTCTCTAGATCTGACAAGTAATTTCTTCCATGCTCTACTAATTTGCTTGTGACATTACCCTCTATTTTTAAATCAGTTAGAAACTTCTATTAAACATTCTCTGATTCTCCCAATAAGTGATTATTTTCCCGATTACTGACATAGCATTTTGATAATATTTAAAAATATTGCATAGTATAGCCATTTATATTAGTATATTTTCCTTTTACAGGATTATGAGTTCCTTAAAGGCATAGGCAAAATCTTAAACATTGTTTCATCTATTGTACATTGCGAAGTGAACGAATGCTTAATAATGACAGCACATAGATAAAATACATAAAATTTAGATGAATTAGGATCTGAAACAGCATTGAAAATGAGAACATTGTGAAACTGAAAATATTCTTCATAAACAAAATGTACCTAAGATCAGAAAGGAAAGAGTGTAATTGGGAAAATATCTTTGTATTGAATTAATCTGATAAGGGTTTTGTATGTGGGATTTACAAATAACACTTGCATATATGTGTGTATATATGTAATATGTATATACACACAATACATGCACAAACACACACATACATAAATATATGCATTGAATATGTATATATGTGTACACACACACACACACACACAAACATACTTGTTTAATAGTTTTCCAAGCTGCTATAATTTCAAATTATTCATTGGAAACTATTAATAACCATATTAAAGAATATTCCAAATCCCTGGTAATAAAAATGTAAATCAAAATAATCCTAACATATCACCTTGCATCCCACACATGGACAAAGATGCCAAAGATGGAAATACTTGAATCACTGTAACTGTTTTGAAAAGTAGCCTGGAATTATATAAATAAAGTGACTAAAATGTTTCTTACCCTTTGACTCACAGATTCTTATTGCTAGGCTTATCCTCCAAGAAAGCCATGGATCTGAAAAAAAAAGGGGACCTCTAATTAAAGTATTTATGGATGCACTTTTTGTGGTAGCAAAGAATTGGAAACAAAGAAGATACCCATCATTTGGGAAATGGCTAATGTGAATGTAATTGAATAGTACTATGCTATAAGAAATGATGAATGAGATCAATATAAGGAAATATGGAAAGTTCTACATGAACCAGTTTAGGTGAGGTAGGCAGGGTCAAGAAAATAATGTACAAAATGACTAAAAATATAAACTGAAAGAACAGTCACACACACACGCAAAATCAAATGAATGTCATGAAATCATAAAGTACAATTGCTGCTTGAAGGAAGATACATGATGATAAGACATTACCATCTCACCCCCTTTCCACATGTGGGAGATCCAATACATTCACACTTTTGACAATATTCTCAGACTTTTCCAATATATTAATAATGGTGATTTTTTTCTTCTCTTGTGTTTCTTTTAATAATTGCTATTTGTGCTATGGAGTGACACTCTAGGAGAAAGAGTGGTAGGATACTGGAGAAAATTACGGTAGTGTAAGAAAAGACATTTCTAAAACTTACTGGAAAAAAAAAGAGAAAAATCACCACAATCAGATGCCATATTTGGAGAAATAATTGGAAAAGAGTCCCTAAGTTTAGCATATTCCTACAAATACAAGTAACTCAACACTTTATTTCTTTTCTGCTTTTCTGGCTTCCTATACCGTGTCCCTTTGCCATTTCATATATTCCCACAGGTTAAATTTCATTTCTATATAGATGATTCCCAAAATTGTTTATAATATAAGTTCTGGAGTCACCTTCCCAAATCCCACATTCATTAGTAGACTGGGTCATGTGTTAGTCAATCAACCTGCAGTTATTAAGCACCTACTATGTGTCAAGCATTGTATTAAGTTCTAGGAATGCAAAGAAAGGCAAAAATGAGTTTGCTTCTCTGAAGGAGTTTGCATTTTAATGAAGGGAACAAGATAGAAATGCACCAATCACTGCACAAAACAAGATATATACAAGATAAATTGGAAATGATCACATAAGGGAAGGTATCATCATCAAAGGGGATCAGTAAAGGTTTCTATTAAAATGTAGGATTTAACAGGGACTTGAAGAACATCAGGAAACCACAAAAGTAGAGTTGATGGGGGAGAGAATTGCAGGCATGGGGGATAGCTGATGAAAATGTACTAAATTAGGAAATAGAATATAAGGAACTGGAAGGTATCCAGTGGGTCCTGGAGTATATGGAGTTTGATAAGGTGTACAAATGCTGTAAATGTAGGGTAGGGCCTGGTGATAATTGGATATATTTGATATTTAAATATAAAATAGACAATTTTATATTTGATCATTGGATTGGTAGGGAAACACTAGTGTTTATTGCATAATGAGGAACTATTACAGAGATACATGGTCAGACCTGATCTCTAGGAAGACCTATATGACATCTGAAAAAGGATGATCTAGAGTCAAGAGAGGCTATCAGTTTGCATTAAAGGGCACGAGTGTCAGAGAGAAAAAGAGAATATGTGCAACAGCTGTTTTGAAGGTAGAATCAAAAAGACTTGATAATAGATTTAAGTAGGGGTAGGATAATTGTCTCAAACAGTCCCTATTCTGACATAAAAAGATAGATATAAGTAGACTGACAAATGATAGACTGAAAGACAGATAGTCTTTGTGTTCTTGATGAACTTCAGTCTTCTGTCTCTGGCTTGTTTACCTCCATCTAAATATTCAACCGGTACTTCTAATTCAACATATTTAAAACTGAATCTATCATCTTCCTCCCAAATCCTGAACCTCATTTCACTTTCCTCGGTCTTCCTAGTGTACTCTGGATCTGCTCTTTTCCCCATTCACATTCTACTTTGAGTTACACTTCTTTGGTATATATAATAGCTAGGCAACACATTGAATAGGAAAGACTGAGTTCAAACACAGCCTCAGACACATACAATTTTTGTAATCCTGGGCATGCCACTTACTCACTGCCTCAGTTTCTCCAGCTATAAAATGAGTACAATAATACCACTTCCAGAGCTATTGTGAAGATAAAATGAGATAATGATAGTAAAATGCTTTGGAAGCCTTAAAATATTATATAAATTCTTGCTATTATTATTCCGATGATTATCTTCTTTGTAGAATATAAGCTCATTGAAGACAGAGGTTCTATTTCTTAAAACTGTCTCTCCCTAATGTACACACAGTGTCTTTCACATAGCATATGCTTAATAAATGTGTTCAGAAGAGCATTAAATCAATAGGACTTTTACCAGGAGATATAGCAAAGAAAATATCAAATATCAAAGCATAACTATCTGATTTTAAAAATGAAAGAGATAAGACAAAACCTCTTCAAACTATAAGAACAATATTCTGATTAAAAACACCAACTATAATCTCATCATATTCCTTATATCTGACAAGTGAAGAAACACAAAATTGGTAAACTATTTTTGAACCCCCAAATCACATATCTCTCAGACATACTTATTACAAACTAAAACAACTCATTCAAAATGAAACAACTCATGAAAGAATATGTAGAATCCCACAATTAAAAAGATCAGTCCAAAAAAATTGGACAAAAGCTCCAGCTAAACATGGTGAGATGAATATTCAGCGAAACAGTAGGATATCATAAACCTGTTATCTATTAGCAAGAAGACAAAGAGAGGTATGTACATTTTTAAAGATAATTTTTATTAAGAATTAGACAAAATAATGTACATGCAACAATTATTGAAAAATAGTAAATAATATATTTATACTATAGATACACATTACATTTATGTGTGTGTGTATATATACACACATATGCATATGCACACACATATCCTGTGTATTCTAAGCCAAGTTCTATGCTAATATATTTGCTGCAGATCTGATTATTTTACTGAACCTAGTGCCAGAAAAAAAATATTCATTTCACTTGAGAAAATATAAAAATAAAATTTTTACATTTTTACATTGATATGAACACAATGCTAATTTACTGAATTAGTGTGTGAGAAATACGGTTAAATATTTTAAACGTAACATTGATTTGGAGCCAAAGAAGTAGAAAAGTGACTTCCAAGGATTTTCACTGCTCTGGGATTCTCTGTCTAATTTTTATGATTACTGCAAATTTCAGGAAACTTTTGTTCTGTGCTGGGCTTATCTGGCCAGCCACTTGGTAGTTTAAATCCAATATCAGAGTTAAATGAGACATGTCATTCATTAAGCAAGTAATAGAAATTTACTTTGTTTTAGAAAGGGAAGCATATTTAATAGGAGTACATATGAAAAACACCATGAGTGGATTCATCTGAGTGAACCTCTCCTGCCTCTGAGTTACTCAGAATAGTCTGCTAGCTAGGCATTGGAGGGTTGTTGAGTGCCTTTAAAAAAAAGCCTATGTGATCAGTAAGTGATATTAATGACCTGTACCTTTAGCCTCCTGAGCTAATTAAGTCTTGAGAATGCTTTCAATATATTTGAAAGAAAAAGTAACCTAACTTTCTTGGAAACCACAGATTGAGATATTGCCTTCATATCTTTCAAAGAAAAGAAATACAGAAAAATAAAATTTTCTTTTTAAAAATTCATTTTAATAAAAAATCAATGAAGTGCTTATTTTGTGCCAAACTCTTTGCTAGATGCTATGGATAAAAAAAAGAAAAAGAAACTCCTATTCTCAAGAAGTTTATATTCAAATGGAGCAGACCACAAATACATATACACTATATATAGAATAAAAATGAGAATGAATACAAATAAATACAAAGAAATTAGCTATTAGGTAATTTGGGAAGGAGGATATGAACATAAATGAGTAACAGTAAAACAAAGTATAAATGAAAAAGTCCTTGGGCACCAGCGTTCACCACTCTCTGTTTCCTTTCCCATCTGATTCCTTGTCCCTGCCATCCCCATCACTCTTCGTTGTTCATTGTTACAGATGAAGGCAAATCACTATTGATCATATCCATTACATTTGAAGCAGAATACTTCTTGATGCCTTTAACAATACCCCCTGATGAGATTTCATCACATGTCTGAAATACCTATTCAAGCAGTAAATCCAAAGGGAGTTTCATAATTTCTTCCAGATAGTGTTAAAGCATGACTATCAGGGAGCAGGTTGCCTTTGAGAGGTTGTTCCCCTCCACTCTTCTCAAAGTAATATTTTGAAAGTATAGCTCTCTTCCTCCAGGTATAATCACCAAGTCATTGTTCAGTGAACAAAATGGAAGCTTTATAGATTTGGCAAAATTTCTTTCAAAAAGACCAATTTTTGTTGGCATTTGGTTGCCATGCCTGTTTTTCTGTTTATTTGTATATCTATCCACTTTGCATGTCTGTCTCAGTTCGTCTTGCATACACCTCCTTTCCTCAATCTATCACCTATATGTGATGTATGTATATGTCATCTATCTCCTCCATCTATCATCTATATGTGATGTATGTATATGTGTCATCTATCTATCTATCTATCTATCTATCTATCTATCTATCTATCTATCATCTATCTATCTATCATCTATCTATCATCTATCTACCTATCTATCTATCTATCTATCTATCTATCTATCTATCTATCTATCTATCTATCTACCTATCTATCTATCATCTATCTATCTATCTATCTATCTATCTATCTATCTATCTATCTATCTATCTATCTATCTGTCTATCTGTCTATCTGTCTACCTATCTATCTGCTACCTCAGCAATAAGTTATTCCTTGCTCACCCTTCTCATTTTCCAATAGTATTACAAAATCCCAAGGTCTAGTCAATATTTATCTTGAAGCTGCCTCGCTGTACCACAGCCTCTCCTAACGGCTGCTTGCTTGTGTTAGAAGACAGCACCAAAGGGATAAGGAAGGAATTTAGGTAATTTTTTTTTTTTTGGCTAAGATAGGCAACATGATTGTGATACACCCATTTTCATTTTTGCTAGACATCACAATAACAGATGTTGAATCTCTTTTATTGACTTTTAAAAGATGAAAACATGGGAACAAACAAATACAAGTGCACTTGGGAATTTAGCCAACATCACCTAGTTTATGCAGAACAATTACGATTTTTTTTTGCATTCAAATGCATGAGAAAAGATCTGATTTTTCAGCAAAATTATTTGAAAGGCAATAAAGTGACATGTCCAGAATCAGCCCAATTTAAAGTATCTTTTTTATCTTCTTCCAAAAGAATTAAATCAGTATACAAAGTTAAAATACATATGAAATAGATTAAGGCAAACAAAAATAAAAACAGAACAAAAAGCATTTAAATGTAACCAAGAGCTAAATATAAATATAGAGTGTTTTAGTTATTACAACTGAGCCCTGAATATATTTATAAGCTTTCAGGAAGATAAAGTAGTATATTAGACAGTATAGTTCTTGTTAGTGACAGTTAATATGGTGACATTTTATTTCATGATCCTGAAATATACAAGAAACAGCAACTTTTCCCATCATAAACTCTTTTTCATTTGGAATATTGATAAAACAATCTCTTTAGTTGCTTCAGTTTCTTCCTTTTCAAAAACCATTCTTTTTATTTGTCATTCCTTCACTACCTACTTTAATTACAAACTCAGTGCTTATTTATCTCTTTCATTAAGCAAACCACCTTTGTGTTACAGATTCGCAGAAATCTCAAGGGTTGCAATTCAACTAAGATGCCATTTTGTCCAAACTATACCTGAACAGAAATCTCCCTCCAATATTTCCAAGTGTTCATCTAGCCTCTATTTGAATGCCTCCAGTGAAGAGACATCTATTACCTTTTGAGATAAATCATTCTCCTTTTACACAACTCTAATTGTCAGAATGATTTACCTTAATTTCAATTGTCTGTCTCGTTGCAAGTTATACTTATTACTCTGAGGTGTGTTCTCTGGGGTCCCACACAGTCACTCTAATTACTTCCATATCACGACTTTTTGAATACTTAGTTAAGTATCATATTTCCCTAAAGCTTTCCCACCCCCACCCCCACCCCCCACAAGCCAGACATGAACAGTTTCTCCACTAGATCACCAATGACATGGTCTCTAGACCTTTTATCATTGTGGTTACCCTTTTCTGCTGCAAGATGAATAAATTGTATCTAAAATGTGGTATCTAGAACTAAATGCTGTATCTCAAATGCCATCTGACATGGGGTAGCATACAACAATTCTAACAGCTTCTGGATGCTATGTTTCTCATCACACAACCCAAGTTTTCTTGAACTCTTGCAGCTGCTGTACAATACTGTTGTCTAGCTATCGATTCCCGTAATGGTTTTCCTTTAATTTGGTTATTCCAAAGCCCTGTTTAATTTTTATTATCTAATAATTTCTTGCGTGCTATCAAAACTTAATTTTTTTCCCACCAAGGAGATGACAGAACCAAAATGACTAATAGATAGTTGATACCCAAGACAAGTAAGGATATTTAAAAAAAATGCCAAAATCCCTTTAAATTAAATCACTAGGCCCAGATGAATTATGCCTTTGAGTACTGAAGAAAAATCACAGATATAATTGCTTAGCCTCTGAGAATTAAAGATCAAGGAAAATAAAAAGTAACAGAAGATTGTTGTTGTTATTCAGTCCTTTTAATTATGTCTGACTCTTGGTGACTCCATTTTGGGTTTTCTTCCCAAAGATATTGGAGTGGTTGGCCATTTCCTTCTCCATCTCTTTTTATAGATGGGAAATTGAAGCAAACAGAGTTAAGTGATTTACCCAGGTTCACATAGGTAGTAAACGTCTGAGGCCAGATTTGAAAGCAGTTCTTACTGACCCCAAGCCTGGCATTCTATCCACTACACCACCTAGTTACCCAAAATGAGATTAGAGGAAAATAAATGTCTTGATTTTCCAAAAAAAGGGAAGAGAACAGTTTGTAAAATGTAGGCCAATGAACTTGTGTTCAATTCTTCAGAAAATTCTAAAATATATTATTAAATAGATATTTTGCAAGTATCTACAAAAGAAAGTGATCTACTAGAAAAATAAAAAGGACAACTTTTTCCTTATTTCACCATTTTCTAGGTTCTCATAGTGCTTCCCAGGCATCTTCAGCATTGTCTCCCTCTCTCCTTCATCTGCCCAAAATACCTTCCCTATATCCTTCATGGGCTGGATTTTAGGAACAAATGAAATCCTGAATATCTGTGATTATGATGTTAACTGTAATTCTGTCATTTACTTATTTTTTGTTGATTGATTGAATATGCGGACTTCTGAATTGAGTATTATAGGACACTCCCTCTACTAAAGGAGATCAGCAACTGTTCTGCTATTGATGATGTTGCCTCATCACCTAGTGCCTTTAAAGATTGAGTAACTTACCCAGATTCACAAGGCCAGTGGCACTTTAACATTTCCAAAGTTCTTACCTCTTTTATGTTAAACAGCAGTTTTGTGAGGGAACTACAGCAGGTATTGCTATCCCGTTTTAAAAATAAGAAAATTTAAAGACTGGCTCAAGGTCAAATAATCAGAACTATCAAAGGCAATTTATTCATTATATTAGTTTACTTTCAGAAAAGTTAAGTACCCCTCATATAAATGTAAAGTATGAATAATCTTGTGTTTGAAAATTAGTGCTAGAGGGGGCGGAGCCAAGATGGCTGAGTAGAAAGATGCACATACACATAGCTCCGAACTCACAACGCATAGAACGGCTACAGGGAAGTAACTCACGGCGAATTCTGCACCCAGAGGCCACGGAACATTGGAGCGAGGGAGATTTCTGTTCCGGAGAGACCTGCAAACCTCTCACAGGGGGTCCTTCGCGCTGCGGACTGGGCCCCGGGACTGGGAGCTGAGTGCAGCCCTGCCGCAACCGCGGCACCAAGAGGAAAAGATCCGAGCGGGCTTCAGGGACGGGATCTCCAGCGGCCACGCGGGTCCCTCCACCCACAGAGGGTCCTGCAAACCTCTCACAAAAGGTCCGTCGCGCTGCAGACGCGGAGCCCAGCCCAGACCTGCTGCGGCCGCGGCCGTGGCACCGAGAGATACAGATCCGAGCGGGCTTCAGGGACGGGATCTCCAGAGGCCGCACAAGTCCCTCCACCCACAGGTGATGGGGGTCTGTGAGAGAGTCTCTTTGGCGGGTTGAGAGGGGAGTGGGGTGCCCCCATAATTCAGGCCTCCCCGGGAGGTAGAAGCTGAGAGGCGGCTGCAGACCGGGGCTCCCCAAGTGGGCAGGAGCATGGATCCATTGTGGAAGGTCTGTGCATAAACCCCCTGAGGGAACTGAGCCTGAGAGGTGGCCCTGCCCTGACCTGACCACCTGAACTTAATCTCACACTGAATAGCAGCCCTGCCCCTGCCAAAAGCCCTAAGGCTGGAAGCAGCATTTGAATTTCAGACCCCAAACGCTGGCTGGGAGGATCAGAAGGCGAGGTGGGTGTGAGGAGAATATTCAGAGGTCAAGTCACTGGCTGGGAAAATGCCCAGAAAAGGGAAAAGAAATAAGACTTTAGAAGGCTACTTTCTTGGTGAACAGGCATTTCCTCCTTTCCTTTCTGATGAGGAAGAACAATGCTTACCATCAGGCAAAGACACAGAAATCAAGGCTTCTGTGTCCCAGCCCACCCAATGGGCTCAGGCCATGGAAGAGCTCAAAAAGAATTTTGAAAATCAAGTTAGAGAGGTGGAGGAAAAGCTGGGAAGAGAAATGAGAGACATGAAGTCAAAGCATGAACAGCAGATCAGCTCCCTGCTAAAGGAGACCCAAAAAAATGTTGAAGAAATTAACACCTTGAAAACTAGCCTAACTCAATTGGCAAAAGAGGTTCAAAAAACCAATGAGGAGAAGAATGCTTTCAAAAGCAGAATTAGCCAAATGGAAAAGGAGATTCAAAAGCTCACTGAAGAAAATAGTTCTTTCAAAATTAGAATGGCACAGATGGAGGCAAATGACTTTATTCAAAACCAAGAAATCACAGAACAAAGACAGAAGAATGGAAAAATGGAAGATAATGTGAAATATCTCATTGGAAAAACAACTGACCTGGAAAATAGATCCAGGAGAGACAATTTAAAAATTATGGGACTACCTGAAAGCCATGATCAAAAGAAGAGCCTAGACATCATCTTCCATGAAATTATCAAGGAAAACTGCCTGAGATTCTAGAACCAGAGGGCAAAATATATATTCAAGGAATCCACAGAACACCGCATGAAAGAGATCCAAAAAGAGAAACTCCTAGGAACATTGGGG
This sequence comes from Notamacropus eugenii, assembly GCF_028372415.1. Taxonomy (NCBI): domain Eukaryota; kingdom Metazoa; phylum Chordata; class Mammalia; order Diprotodontia; family Macropodidae; genus Notamacropus; species Notamacropus eugenii. The sequence continues at coordinate 358,365,715 of NC_092875.1, read as the reverse complement.
CCAAATTCCAGAGCTCCTAGGTCAAGGAGAAAATATTGCAAGCAGCTAGAAAGAAACAATTCAAGTATTGTGGAAATACAATCAGGATAACACAAGATCGAGCAGCTTCTACATTAAGGGATCGAAGGGTGTGGAATAGGATATTCCAGAAGTCAAAGGAACTAGGACTAAAACCAAGAATCACCTACCCAGCAAAACTGAGTATAATACTTCAGAGGAAAAATTGGTCTTTCAATGAAATAGAGGATTTTCAATCATTCTTGATGAAAAGACCAGAGCTGAAAAGAAAATTTGACTTTCAAACACAAGAATGAAGAGAACCCTGAAAAGGTGAACAGCAAAGAGAAGTCATAAGGGACTTACTAAAGTTGAACTGTTTACATTCCTACATGGAAAGACAATATTTGTAACTCTTGAAACATTTCAGTATCTGGGTACTGGGTGGGATTACACACACACACACATGCACACGTACACATACATAGAGACAGAGTGCACAGAGTGAATTGAAGAGGATGGGATCATATCTTAAAAAAAAAAATGAAATCAAGCAGTGAGAGAGAAATATATTGGGAGGAGAAAGGGAGAAATTGAATGGGGCAAATTATCTCTCATAAAAGAGGCAAGCAAAAGACTCATTAGTGGAGGGATAATGAGGGGAGGTGAGAGAAAAACATGAAGTCTACTCTCATCACATTCCACTAAAGGAAAGAATAAAATGCACACTCATTTTGGTAGGAAAACCTATCTTACAATACAGGAAAGTGGGGGATGAGGGGATAAGCAGGGTGGGGGGGATGATAGAAGGGAGGGCCTGGGGAGGAGAGTGCAATTCGAGGTCGACACTCATGGGGAGGGATAAGATCAAAAGAGAATAGAAGTAATGGGGGACAGGATAGGATGGAGGGAAATATAGTTAGTCCTATACAACACAACTATTATGGAAGTCATTTGCAAAACTACACAGATTTGGCCTATATTGAATTGCTTGCCTTCGAAAGGGAAGGAGTGGAGAAGGAGGGAGGTAAAGAAGTTGGAACTCAAAGTGTTAGGATCAACTGTCGAGTAATGTTCTTGCCACTAGGAAATAAGAAATACAGGTAAAGGGGTATAGAAAGCTATCTGGCCCTACAGGACAAAAGAGAAGATGGAGACAAGGGCAGAGAGGGATGATAGAAGAGAGAGCAGATTGGTCATAGGGGCAATTAGAATGCTTGGTGTTTGGCGGGGGGAGGAGATAAAAGGGGAGAAAATTTGTAACCCAAAGTTTTGTGAAAATGAATGTTAAAAGTTAAATAAATAAATTTAATTAAAAAAAAAAAAGAAAATTAGTGGTAGAGCTATCAGTGGTGTAAAGTCTTAGTGTAATTTTTCGCTTTAATTAGTTAAATAATCTAAAAGATTAACAACTTAAAAAACTACATTAAGACTTTGGAGACACTGTACTTAATGGGTAGAAAAGGAATAAGACTCATCATTCTGTTAGGAAAGAAAGCAATAGAAGAAAAGCCTATATAGTAGGGCTTATTTCACTTGGTCAAGAGAAAATTATGCAGCGAGGGAGAATGGAAGAGGGTACATTTTAGCAATGGATGCCAAATATATTGAATAATAAAGGTCAAAGGAGAGAAATGGGACAAATTGTGGGAAAGACCTATGATACATTTGACACAAGGAAGCACTTTTTTATTGCACACATTTTCAGTGACTGTAATGAGTTTTCCAAAGAGGTTGTAGATTTTATTTAATGAAAGATTTCAAGTTTAACATAAATTATTTTATACTCAAATGACTTCAGCATAATCATTCTTAAATGTAATGGAATGGAGCAGATTATTCATATCCACTGTAGGCTTGTGAATCTATATTAACAGCTACAAAATTCTGAACTTGGTTGTATATGAAAAGTCAGAAATTGTACAAGTATTTCTTAAGACAACAGGAAGCGACACACAATAAAGTGCTTTTCTTTCTAATAATAAAGTTGAAAAATTCCTTCCAAATTGAATGAGCTTTCAGTGATTTTGGATATGCCAGAACTGGAACTTCAGAGAGAATCTAAATATCTCAACAAGGGAATGAACTGAGGCCCAGAAAAATATAGTGGTTTCTTCATGATTGAGTTAGTACATAGCCAAGCACAAAGTCAAACCTGGTCTTCTGATTTTCCCACTTCTAATACATCCTTTTAGCATCATTTTCTTCCTCATGTTATGATCTTTTTTTTTTTATCTGGGTTATACTATTTCAATTTTATGAAACTTCACCAAAGTATAATCTTTATTAAATTCTCTGTATGTGCATGTATATACATAGATAATATACATATGTAGAAACAGATATGTTTGTATATACATATATATATGTACAGTTTTGTGTTTGTTTTCTGAGAGATAATGAAAGAAGTTATTCAGATACAAAGTTAATCAGATTTATAACTTCACTCAAGTTACTAAGAATAAAATTTATTTCATGTAATAATTTTTAAATTTTATTTTGAACAAAGGGATGATGCATTCACTGGCATTTTGAATTTCCATGGCCATTTAAAATTCTTCAGTGCATTGTTGAAATACATAACATAAGAATGTAAAAGCAAACACAATGAAAAAAAAACCCTCAGGTTGTTGTTAATTTTTGGCATTGTGTAATTAAACCACTTTTTAAATGTTGTCTTATGCCAGTATCTAATTAGTAAAACCATCTGTTGAAGTCGTGCCAACCCATCTGTCTGTAATGTTGTTCTCTTCATTTTTATAGAAAGAGTCTGCCTTTTCCTGGTCCCTGCCTTATTAGCTTCTCTTACTGTAAAATGTAATCATACTACTTTGTTTACACATTCCTCAAAAATATGTATAGGTGGGAATATGTAGCTTATAGACATAGACAAAGTACATAGTCAATGAACCTTCAGTAACACCTACAATGTGTCAGGCACTGTGCTAAGTGCTGAGGATACAAAGAAAAGTAAAAGGTGGCCATTGCCCTTGGGGAGCTCATAATTTAATGGGGGGAAACAACATACAAAGGACTATGTACAAACTCTCTGTCTCTGTATATACATACATTTTATATATACATATACATTTTTATACACATACATGCATTATATACACATTCATAATTTGTATAATTATAATATACTTATATATTTATATAAATCAATGAAGCAGAAAATACTAGATTTAAGAGGAATTGGAAAAGACTTCTTGCAGAAGGTGAGATTTTTAGCTGAGACTTCAGGGGATTCAGAATTCAGCAGAGCATTCCAATCATGGAGGGCAACCAGAGAAAATGCCCAGAGTGAGGAGAAGGAGAATTTTGTGTGAGGAACAGTAAGGGGGCCAATGTAAATGGATTAAAACAGGTAGTGAGAAGTGATATAGGGAAGGGATATAGGGTGTAAGAAGACCAGAAGTTCAGGATATTGTGGGGATGGCTAAGTTATGAAGGTCTTTGAATGCCAAATTGAGGATTTTATATTTGATCAAGGAGGTGATGGACAGTCACTAGATTTTTAATGAGTAGAAGTAGGTGTTGATATGGTTGAAGTGAATGGATGATTTGCTGGAGTGGGAAAAGATGTGTAAATACACACACATACATGCACATATATATACACACACACATACATATACAGAGAGAGAGAGAGAAGAGAGAATGAATGATGCATCCATGGATATATATATATATATATATGTATATATATATATACACATATATATATGTATATATATATATACACATATATATATGTATATATTCTTGATTCACGCATTTGCATAGGTATATATAGATACTTGTATACATTATGCATATATTCACATAGTACATAGACACACAGATACACATTTGTGTATTCATATCAGCTTATATAATTCTCTCATGCACTTCTCTCATTTTTATGCAGGATTGTCACCTCCTGCATTTCTGATACCTTTTTTGATTGCTATATTCAGTGTTTTTGCATGAATAAATCTGAATAAACTAGAATTTGGTGGTGAGAGTAAAAATGACTATATCTGTATTCTTAGACTTTGTATGATGATGTCTAGACAGCAGAAAGATTTTCATCCCATTAAAATAAATATTGAATGGCTGGACTAAAGAAGAGATGTATATATAGATGTATAGATATATATAGAGATACATATATATGTATGTTGGTGCACATACATATACACTCAGCTTATTGTGTCTATAAGTTGAAGTCACAGACTTATAGAATCTTACATGCAGGAACTATATTAGTCTGCACCAGAAGGAATATTACTCTTTTAGTTTAAATGTCTCAGTTTACAGACAGAGAAATTAAGATTAGGTGAGTGTCCCAAATTTACCCTGGATCTCACTGTTGGAAAATGTTAGAGAAGGAACTAGCTCAGTCCTTATTGAACATACTGGGTCTAAGAATCCACAATGAGCAGAATAGGATGAACTAACACACACACACACAAGCACATAAACACCATATATAAAATATACATACATGTACATATAAGTATATATGTGAATATAATCAATATATATTAATCATATATTAAGTTCCAATAATTAGATATACACATGCATCATCCCATATATCTGTATGTGTGTATATATGTATAATGTGTATGTTCATATCAATATCAGTATCTGAATGTACACTGACATGTATGTATACACACACTTAACATGTAATTCATTGCATATGAAACTCTTTAAACTATAAGATGAAGAGAATTAGTAAATCTGCTTTTAGAAAAGGTTTCCTTAACAGGAGTTCCCTATGCCAATTAAATCAAAGACACACACACATGCAGAAATACAGACGCACATGGGGCAACAATGTTTTGAGAATTTAAATCTAAGATCACACTTCTGGAAGTTACAACAATGGGAAGGTGATGATGATGACGATGATGATGGTGACGATGATGATGGTGATGATGATGATGATGATGGTGATGGTGATGGTGATGGTGATGATGATGGTGATGATGATGATGATGATGGTGATGGGGATGGTGATGATGATGGTGATGGTGATGGTGATGACAATGATGATGAATAATAGCAAAAACATTTATATAGCATTTTAAGCTTTGAAAAGCACTTTTCAGATATTGTTTCATTATTATAACAATCTAGCTATCTAGATGCTATTATTATTCCCATTTTACACAGGAGGAAACTGAAATTTAGAAAGGCTAAGTGACTTGCCCAGGGGCTCACCTCTAACATGTATCTGAAGCTGGATTTGAACCTACTTCAGTGCTTATAGAACATTGGTCAAAATACTTGTTAATATACACACCATCCATATACAAATAAAAATATCTAATTGATACATGTAGGTACAGTTAGACACCATTATAAATATAGGTATAACATATGTTATACATAAATAGTGTATACCATATACAAATATAGGTTATGTATATAAATTTATATACAGTATATATTATTTGTATATTACATATTTATGTTATATCTATATGATTGATGAATATAAAATACATGTTATCTATGTATAAGTATACCATATATTTCATTTGCATAGGCATAGTATGTATATATTTTCAAGTATTTTGACCAATGTATTCTGTAAGCACTGGATTAGCTACAGCTTTATCATATTCTAATAGTGTGACCTTGAATAAATTGCTTAAATTTTCACAGTCTTAATTTTCCCTTTTGTAAAATTATACTTTTAGAGTACTTGATATTTAAAATAACTTCTGGTGCCAAGATTTTGTTTGATCCCTACTTTTTTTGTTCTTCAAAATTTAGGAGATCCCACTAAAATATCATCATTATTTTACTATTTCCTTCAGAACTGCTACGATAATGGTTTATTTATTATGATATGGGGTAACCTTTGTCTCTTTAAGTCTATGCTAGTAGAAGGCAAGCTTTGGCTGGATAGATTACCAAGCTGGAAATGCTTTGAGTGTGGGCATAGTGATGAGTTGCACCTCTGTGATCTAGGGGTCATCCTAGGTAATTTTTGAGAAAGGTTTATCACAAGGTTGTTTAAAGAATGATGCTTATTTCACTCATGGCAATTCTAAAATGCAGTCCATGGTATGTTATATGTTGAAGGGATAATACCAAGCAGAAAGTAAAACAAAGTGCCTTATGTACCTTATGACATGTGAACCTAACCCTGACCCTGTGATACAGTTGTACTGTAGATATTGTTATAAAATAACAACATATCCTATATTGTTACAACATGTATAACAACACGTTTGTAATAATAATAGCTGTAGCTATTGTTATCTCTATTTTAAGAATGAATAAAAAACTTGCATTAAATGTGTAGAGCATTGTGCTAATTTCTGGGGATCCAAGTGAAAGAGTCATTTTAAAGATGAGAAAACTGATTCAGAGAAGTTAAATTAATCCTAGTTACACAGTCTAGTGTCAGAAGATAGCATTTGTAATAATATCTTCCTGATTGAATTCCTCTTCATCTCTGAAGGAATCAAGCAATGATGAAATTATGGGTATTTTAATGAATTAGAGAAGAATTAGTGAATACAGCATAGGACCAGAAATTGCTTTCTCAATGAATTTTTTACAATACAATTTAGAAAGCCTACAGTAGCATAAAATATAGGAAATAAGAAAATGCATTTAGGAGAATAATATATCAATATGATAAAGCCAGATAGGCATAGTGTTGCTATGCTGATTCCACTTATCTTAAGGTTATGAGAAAATGTATTAGAAAATGAAGGCATCATAAAAAATACTTGACACATGTAGCACCTTAACATTTGTAAAGCACTTTGCATATATTATCATTTGTTAGCTTTGCAACAATTATATATATTAAATATCAAGGTTATTTTTCCTATTTGTGAATGACAGACCAAGTTCAAAGAATTTTAAGTAAGTTGCTCGTGGTCACACAGGTAATGAATATCAGGTGAATCATTCCATCTCAGATCTTCTAAATTTCGAGTGTACTTCTGTCCATTCTTCTACAGAAAGATAGCTTTCATATTAGACATGGCAATTTCAGTTGCTTACTGTGAGAACTCAGTGACATAGAACCAGCATTGAAGGAAAAGGATTAGAGTGTAGGATTGTGTTTGGATATAAAAAGAACTTCTAGGGCACGAATCTAATTGTAATGTTAATAACATTATGTTTGCGCGACCTTTGTCATTTTCAAGCCATTTTCTTTTGCATGATCCTTTTAATGACTTCGCAAGACTGGCATCTCAAGTAAGATATCTATTTTATATATGAGGAAACAGTCTCGGAGATTGGTTTTCTCCATGTGACATAGTTAGGAAGCTGCTGAAGGTACGTTGTTGATCTCTAGTGCAATGAGGCTCTTTCTAGGTGAACTGCCTCAGAATAATTTACTCAGTGACGTGAAGTGGAAGCTTTTAGTTCAGGGTGAAGATGATTGTTTTACATCTTCTACAGAGTGTCCCAACTGTATAAGACTTTTAATACACCTTGTATTTTGATTCAGTCATTCAATCATCTGTGCTAGGGATCAGATTTTCAGTGTTTATAGTTATTGCATCATGTAGCTCTGTAATTTTACATTGTTCTCATACATTATATAATTTAATGTATTGTATGATATATATACATATACATATATATACATAGTATATATGTACACACATATATACATATACATATGTGTGTGTGGTTTTTTTTTTGTGTGTGTGTATATATATATATATTTCTATACTGTCTATCTCTCTATCTCTCTCTTTATCTCTCTGTCTATATCTATATGCTGGGAAGCATGCAATGCCTGGAAAAAAGTAAGGAAAAATTATAAAACTTTGCAGTGGGCCACCTATCGCTAGTTTATAGGAAGTCATGAGAAAAAGCAAACAGGAAGTGCAGCAGGGATGGATTGTGATATACATGTTTGGAGACAACATCCAAATCAATCATTTGAGTATAAGTTGCCACACTTTGTAGAAAAAATACTTACATATAGGGTGTTCCAAATGCCTTAGTGCAGTTTAGGGGCAGCTAGATGGGCCAATGTGTAGAACACCAGACGTACAGTCCGGAAGGCCTAAATTTATATCTGGCCTCAGATCCTTACTAGATATGTGATCCCAGGAAAGTCACTTGACCTCTGTTTGCCTCAGTTTTCTCATCTGCAAAATGGGAATTATTATAGCACCTATATCCCAGAATTGTTTTGAGGATCAAATGAGGTAACTGTAAAACACCTAGCACAATATCTGGCACATAGTTAACACTTTTAAAAATGTTACCTAGTAGTAGTAGTAGTAGTAGTATCGTGTTAATATTTTGAAACACTATCTAATCATGAACCAAGTTCACTACCATTACTGCTTTATTATTTTGAGTTACCTGCTGTTTTCGTTCATCTCTATATGACTACTTATTAGAAAATAGTTCCTCCATTGATAATGAATCTAGGAAATGTCAAAATTAATTAATTAATTAAGAAACATATAATTTGACCCAATCAATGTAGACATAACACCATCCCCAATAAAGTCCATTCTCTCACATTATCTAATTTCATAATTGTGACTGTTTATTTTTCTACCTACCTTTGTAGTCTGACAAAAAGAAAACATATCCAAGTATAAACAGAACAATGTAGACACTGTGATCCACCACAAGTTTTCAGTGAAATAACCTTGCTTATTGACAAAGTACCATCATAGCAGTTTTCATACCCTTAGCAGCATCATACCTGTAGAGACTGAAGAACACTTGAAGATTTCTAACACTTCATCCTGACCAAGGACCTTCTGTTAGGGATATTGTTTCCTTATATATTGGATGGAGTCATTACAATTAAAATCCTTTCTTTTCGTTTGCAATAAAGAGGGATTTTTTTCTTTCTGTTCCTTAGCTAATATTTATCTTCCAAATGCAAGGAGTATTTAGGCATTCCGTAACTTCTATGTCACCTTTTGTTTGTTTTTTCTGAAACAGAATCCTAATAAACCTGATGACATTTCATAGGAATTCTTCCCTTTCTGCTCTTTGAGCAGATTAAAATCCCTGCATCTGTTTTGTTGCTGAAGATCACATCAGTATTTCACTTTAAAAGAAAAAGATAATTAGACCAACAAGAACAGTCAAAATGTTTGTTACTTTAAAAAATGCTTTAAATTGCATGTTTTCCAATATCATAGTTTTAATATAAAAGCACAATCAGTCCTTCTAAGCTTAGGAAATCAAAATCATCCTTGGGTCTCTTTTGCTAATACTCATCATTACTGTAACTTGATAAATGAGTATTTGGACCCTTTCTTTTACAAATACACACAAAATTGAGATAAAGAGTACTTACTGATAGCTATCTTTAAATAATACTAACACTTTTATATACAAGCTTCTTTTTTCCTAAGCCTCTTGGGAAGTAGATAAAGGAAGAGTTTTCATTTTTACTTTACAGATGAAGAAACTGATTGAATGGTTAAGCAGTTAGCTCAAAGTCACATGGGAAAGATTGTTGGGTTTGATATTACAGGAGTTAAGTTCTGCTGTTTACTACTTCTACGATTTTTAGCAAGTTGTTATTTTGTTTTTCCCTCTGTGCCTCAGTTTTCTCATCTGTTAGATAAGGAACTGGGCTAAATGATCAAACAGATTCTTTCAAAGTTTCAGTTTATGACTCTGTGACAAATTGGTGTCAGGACTAACTCTCAGATCCCCTGACACCAAAGTACAGTTTCCATTAACAATAAAACCGACAAGTCTTTTGAAAGCATTATTAACAAAAGAGCATTTCTGTGGGTTAAATCTGAGTCATCTATATTGATAAAGTATCATTACATGACAGACAAACATAGCCATGTTTCATGCTGTTAATGTCTTTCCGATGTTGTCCTCACATTCCATGCAAGCGTTTGTCATAATGGCATATAATTAAAGGCAAACAAGTTTAAAATTAGATACAAATCAGTTGTGTTTTTAAGTAAAGCTGACGCTATCTGTAGTCCAGCATTATGAACATTGTGTCATTTTAGTAAGCAATATAGAAAAGATAATATAGCAAGTTTTTGATATTGGTTCTTGACACTGATAAATTTTCAGGGAAAGTACAGCATCTATATTTTAAGAGATTATTCTTTGGATGAAATGTTGTGTCCCTCTTGGAAATTTATCATGGAGTTATCTTTATAAAGGAAGGTAACTAGTATATATGCTATTCTATTACATAATCTCTATGTGAAGCATTCTTTATACTTCAAACTTAGAGTAATGTCAGACTGTTTTCTTCAAACTCCTTGTCTTTTTAGAAACACTAGTAAAAAATTTGTAAAATTGAATTAAAAGTTATTTTGTTGTTCTTTCTTTGAGCTGATAACTTTTTTGTGTGTTTCATCTAAATCATAAAAAACCCCTTATGTCAGCCATTTGAGCAAAAAATTAGATCTGTTAATGGATTAAAACTCTGCTCCTTTGGAAATTCAACTATAACAGAAAATATAGTTAATGGAGAAAAAAGTGATAGTTGATGGAGAAAATATATGTGATGTTTATTTTTTTTCTAGAATGTTGTATATATCTCTATATGTCCATAACTATCTATATCATAGCAAAAATAAAATTAGCTCAAACAAAAAAGTCTTTAAAAAGACTTGGAAAAGCACATCACCATATGTGATACAGTAATATCTGAAGGCATTTTTTTCATTCCCCTAAATGGACTTTGTTTATTATTTTAGGCTGTTTCAGAGTCTACTAGCAAGGAAAGATCAGATATCTAAACATGCTGAAATGAAGCCAACATGAGTTGGCTTTGGTTAGTATGAGAAGAAATACTATAGATCTAATTATTAGGTTATAGTTTGTGTTCTTTAGAGGTTATTTTTAAAAGCACAAGTGTCTCTGCAAATACAAATCCTATATTGTTTGTCTGCATGGTACATCTCTCCTCATATAAAAATATTCATTGAAGGATACATTACATTTATGTCAATGTAATCAATCAAAATCCTACTCTGCTAGACATAGTTTTAAATTTCACATTTTGAGAGCAAAAGTAATGTCTTGTAAGAAAGGAAAGTACTTTGGGGGAAATTTAGTTTACTTCTCATTGTAAAATTGAAGGTTTAAAAAAAACCTTTTAGTAAGAAAGAATTGCATCACACAGAATACATATTACTTGCTTTTCATTGGGCCAAGTTAAATGAAGACAGTATTTGACCACAAGTTAAATGAAGACAGCATCCCTGAACATCTGGGTGGAAACTGTAAAATTCAGCTTTGGTCCATTTTTGAAGGTATATATATATTTTTTATTTTTTTGCACATAAGGATTGGTAGGATATACTAGGAATGTTTAAAGGGAAGCATGTTCAGAAAGGACATGAAAGTTTAAGGTCAAAGAATAAAAATAGGAGCAATGAGGAGAAGCTACAGAGAAGCTAATTGGAGCTTGATACAAAGAAAAATTTCCTAAAGATTAAAACTTTCCATGCCCTATGAGGTAGTGGGTTCCCCTTCAAAGAAGAGCTTTAAGCAAAGACTGGATGGCCATTTGATTGATGCTTATAGAAAGACCTCTTTCTCAAAAATATATTTAATATAGACATTTACAATATGCATAATATATGTATACACACATGCACGTATATATACATGAGACACATATATGTATGTGTGTATTTATGTATGTATACACGCATTTATTGAGGTATTTTGGTAGAGAATACGGAACTTCCCCCAGCCAGGAAAACCTGAATTCAAGTCTTTTGTGACATATCCTGGCTGAATGACTGGGCAAATCATTCAACTTCCCAGGACATAAAAAAATTCCCGAAGAATTTAAGTTATAGAGAAGGTGTTCCCCTCTATTAGTAGAGGAAATTGCTTATTAGAAACTCCTTTTACATATACTACAATTGGGTAGTATTGACCTCTGTGATTTTTTTATTCTGAATTTAACAATAATCAACAAATATGAGCTTTTCAGTGTACAAAGAAACACAACCCAGATGCCTATATAAATAATTGGACTTTTGGGGGGGAATATGCCTTGAACTATTTTGCCACAGACGGACCTCCCAGATCTAAGTTCAGTGATTCATTTCCCTTCTTTTCATCAAGATACTCTATGTTGTAAAATTAGATTTTTGTTGTTCTTTCTGTTTTGTGTGGATTTAATAAAACTTATAAAAATGGATGAACTGATATATGCTTAAACCATTTAAGTCCTGTCTACAGGGTAAAGGAAGATACATGCATTTGTGGAGAGCAGGACTGATGATTATCCAAACATTCCTTCCATCTACTAATTCAAAGAATCTTAAAGTTCTATCTAGAAATGTTGGCAGTTTATGACTGTACATAGTTTTTACAGATGATACAACTTACTTGTTTTGACCAAGTAGTTATAGGTCACCTCCTTGGTATCATAGTTTGTCAGCTGTTGCTAATTTGGAGAATAATGAGATAGTGAACAATCTTTTTTAAAAAATTACTTATGGAGAGCAGCATCCTTTTTAGAAGCAAGCCTCCATGCAACGCAGTTTAGTCTTATACTCAGTATGAACATTTTGTTATCAACTGATAGGTTATTGACATTTTCTGCCTTGATCTCTTTGACAAATAAACTATTGTTTACTTTTATGAATATTTTATGTATTTCTCAAGCCAAATAGAATATTTAAAACATTTTTTTCTTTGTAGGCTGTGGAGTGGGAGTGTGATGAAGCTACTAAAAGAGCCTGTTACAGCAAGGGAAAATCTAAGGTAAGGATACAACAGCCTGGTTCTTAAGCCCGAACTTATTTTTGAATGGTAAGAAGTTATAGATTGTTAAAATCATCATCATCATCATCATCATCATCATCATCATCATCATCATCATCATCATCTTCTCCTTCTCCTTCTCCTTCTTCTCCTTCTTCTCCTTCCTCCTTCTTCTCCTTCTTCTTCTTCTTCTTCTTCTTCTTCTTCTTCTTCTTCTTCTTCTTCTTCTTCTTCTTCTTCTCCTCCTCCTCCTCCTCCTCCTCCTCCTCCTCCTCCTCCTCCTCCTCCTCTTCCTCCTCCTCCTCTTCTATTTCTTCTCCTCCTCCCCCTTCTTATTTTTCTAAAGAATGGCCTATTCCACTCAAGTGGGAGATGTAATATCTTGCTATGGATTTATGTGAATAATCTTGGCTAATGTCACTTGACTTGTCTCTGATTCCTTTGCTCAATTTCTTGAGGTGCCATGCCTCCCATTACTCAGAAATCACAAGTTAATTTTTCTAAAGGTACTTCTTTTTCTTCCTAGTCCTGAAAACCCATATCCATGTTCGTTTAGTAAGAATAAAGTGGTTTAGTTATGAAGCCAAGAAATTTATTCTTGGCAGAAAATTTTGATGATGTTACCTCTATGTTTTCAAAATTAGATATAGTATTGTGGTACTTTGGATATAATCTTTCAGAGGGAGAAAAAGTGTGCACCTACCTCTCAGAGATTTAGGGTTCTAAATAGGTTGAAAATACCTATTCCTAATTCTATGAACTTGGGTTTCTCTATTTGGGTGTTACCCCACATTGTTAGACACCATTGTTTAGGACCCCAATTCCATTGCCACCAATTAGCTTTTACTAAGGGGCATATTCTGTGAAGGTACAAGAAGAAAACAACAATAATGTTAAGATAAAAAAGTAATTTTATTATCTAAGTAGAAGTCATTTTTATAATAATACATGAATATGTATATATGTGTATATGCACATATATGCATATGTATATATACACCCGTGTGTACATATATACATGTATGTACACACATGTATATATTCAAAACAAATAAACACATTCATCATTTTGGAGAATGCATGCCTCATTTGACAACTCTAGTTCCTCTTCTGCCAAAAGGTCTAAGGTATTATTCCTATCTGGAAATCACAATTGCTCACTAATCAATAGGATTCAGCATAATCCTTTTAGGATGTGATACAGCTCAAGATTATTGACTTTTAAAAGATGCCTAATATCCACCAAGATATAAGCGTTATAAGCTTGTTATAAGCGTTGCACAACACTATACTTTTGTACCTCCTCCTTAGTAAGATCTTGTCTCTTGACATACAACTATGTATAGGAAAAGTCTCAAATAACATGGTTAGACCATTAGGCAGGTGTAAGTTCTTCTGTCTACTAAAACATAGTGTGAGGCAGATGTTTTCAATGTATATCAAACTCCATGACAAAATGGTGTAAGCATAACCTTTACTATCTTTCTACTTATATAAACTCTGCTTCCTCAATCACATTTCTATGTAATATAAAATTTAAATCATTGAAAAATATATTTTTGTCATCTCTGTGAGGGGTCTCCTATTAGTTCATTTTTCCTCTAGGAAGGAAACCATAGATTCCAATCTGAAAAGTATTCATTAAAAGAAATTTAATTTTGATGTATAACTTCTGAACCCTTAGATCGCTGGACTTGGAAATAGATTTTGCTTCCTGAAATATTTGCCCGTTTGACCCATAAATGGTGGAGGTATTGAAGTGTAGTTTAGGAGTTTAGGATTATTGTCTCTGGATACCGATCTCATCCCTATGGAGACCAAAAAAATCAGCTAGCATTCTCAGGAATGCCAGAATGCCTTTCTCTTCTTTTCTGCCCTGCAGCTTTCCTCATGAATGAACATATGTTCTCTTTCTTTTTGGATAATTTATTGGTTGATGGTCTTTCCAGTCATAAATTAACACCAAACACAAGATAATACTATGTAATAACCATCCATTAATAAACAATGACTTATATTAAACACTAATATTTTATCACTTTCCATTAAACACTAATATTTTATCACAGAGATTAGTTTCACTGACATTTTGTGACACATACACAGATTTGAATTGTACGTAATTACATTGTGAAAATGCATGTAAGTTGAAATGGATTTTTACTTCTTTGGAAATGATCTTTTAATCTTGTCTTAAAATTACTTATTTGGCCCCACATTGTCTCAATCATACTTTCACTGGCTATAATCCAAAATTGTATACTTTATGTACTTTCAGAGGGAACTTCCCTTGGTGAGCAAAACAATAGCTCAAATAAAATATATGATTTTTACTTGCAATTATTTAAAATACATCCTCCATGATTTTGTTCTGTCAGCTTAAAGGTGTATTAAAGCAGTTCACATCATTGTCATTTCAAGGAAAAGACAACTTGGGTGCTTAGAATGAAAATGCATCATCTCTTATCAAATATGGCTCTTCAGTGGGGTAGCAGACACTTTGTTTTACAATTGACTGGCTACCTTGGAAACCTGTTATTGAATTCTTTCTCCTTTGAGGAATTGTGTGTGTATGTCATTCAGCAAATATGCCAGTAGTGAAAAAGTACAGGTAACCCCTGTATTTGAATTTGCAGGTGGTTACGTTGAGACTTATATGAATTTTTGGCTTACTGCCAGTTTGAAGACTGTCTCAATTAATTTTTATGAGCACTTCACCAGTGGGAGCAAATAACTTTACAGATATACTTTTATTTGGGAGATACTTTTGATATACTTCCAAAAATATACCATTCACATTTGCTGATATACATTTACCAAGTAACTACTACATAGAGAAAACTTGTTCTACATTTTCTGTCAGAATTCAAGAGAAACCAGTGATCCTGTGTTCTTGACCCTATAGCATATTAAGGAAATCAAACCATAGATGTATAAACAATTTAAAAATAGTATCTTTACTTATGCATTTTCTCAAATTATCTTAATTCTTTAACATGTTGGCATTATACCGGTTCTTTTATTATGCTTGAATATTCACCAGTGGAAACTGCCATTAAAGAAATGCACAATAACATCTATTTCTTGTACAAAAATATTGCAATTATACTTTTGCTTTCTATTGACCTAAATACTGATAATATATTTCACCGAATTTCTGCCTTTTCTGACACACCTTTGCATTTACCCAATTATAGAATTTGTTAGTCTTTTGTTCCCTTCTTTAACATCTGCTATTTTTGTACTTAAAATAGCCATGTTGTAGTCCTGTGGTTTCTCACTTCTCTTCTTCTCCTTCTCATTTCATCTTTATTTAGCTAACCATATGCTTTTTTAATTGTTCATTGTTATTAAATAGTGATTATTTTGAGAGATCTGATAAAATCCTTCTTGCGCTAAATTGTTCATCAGTTACTTTGAGGGGAACAAAATTTTAGCTTTAAAATTATGCATTTAAAAAGGAAATAAATTCAAAAGAAATTAATAAGAAAAGTATTGATATACATTAAAACACATTAATATGTATCACTGAAATAGCACATCACTTAAGACAATAGAATCCTTTGAGTAATTTAAGATTTATTGCTGGAGAAGTAATCATGAAAAATTAAGTTCTCTAATGTTACCATTAGTCAATATTCTCAATGATTTATGAATAATATCAATTTAACATTTTTAGTAAAAAAATAAGATAAAATGTCATTTGGGAGTAAATGATTGCATTATTATCATGAATATGAAGGAAGTTTCCTATACTAAAATATCTTCCACTGAAAATTTTCTTTCTACATGTGAGAGTAATTCAATTCATTTAAAATCTAAAAACATTGATTAAGTATTTGTCATTTGCAAGGCACTATACTTGGTGCTGAGAACGCAAAAATAAAAATTTTAAAGTCCCTGCTCTGACAGAGGTTACATTCTACTGCGGACAGGGAAAGAGAACAACAATAATTAGATAAGTAAGATCAGAGTAGAAAAAAAACACCCTATTACCTAGGGAGATTAGGAAAGGTTTGCTACAGGAAATTATATCATAGCCAGACCTTGAGGAAGGCTTACGATTCTAAATGGTAAAAGTGAGGAAGAATCATATTCCAACTTTTTCTGTAATCTTGGAGGCAGGAGACGGAATGCAGAGTTTGGTGGTCTGATTTATTTAGACATATTGCATAAAATGACAAGGAGTGTAATGTGAAACAAATCTAGAAATATAGACTAGGCTTGATCTAGATTGTTAATAAATGGATTTTAAGAAAAAATAACCTAAATTACATTAAATTATAAGAGATTAGATTAGAATAAGAAAAGTACTGAAAAGACTCCTGAGGTTTCACCTTTTAACCACCAAATTGGCATAGGCGACAAAAGATAGGAATAATCAATGTTAGAGGGTAGTGTAGAAAGACAGTCATACTTTTTTTAATTAAAGCTGTGAGTTAGAGCAATCATTCTGGAAAACAATTTGGAATTATGTAAATAAAAGAGCTAAGTGACTATATCCTTAAATACAGATTCTACCTTGGAAGGCCGTTGACTAAAAGACAACCTCCATATTTATATGTGGTAGAAAAGAATGGGAAACAAACTAGATGGGAATGGCTAAGTGAATAATGATACATGAATGTAATGAAATATTACTTTAAGAAACAATGAATATGATGAATTCAGAGAAGCATATGAATGGATGCAAAGCAGGACTACATAAAGAATATACACGGTGACTGCAGAGTACAAATAGAAAAGATGAGAACCACATAGCAATAAGAAAGTCAAAGTCATAAAATTACAAAGAACAACCTTAGTCCCAGAAAAGAAATATGAAAAGATGCCTTCTCTAATTCCATTACAGAGGAGAAGGTGGGTGAGAGGTGAGAGGTTGTCTATGGTTATGGAACATTGTAAATGTAAGATTTTTCCAATGTATTGGTTGTTTTTTATTTTTTAAGACATTATTATAAAGGATAGCTCTCTGGGAGTTGAGGAAAGAAATAAGAGAAATGAAGGTCATCTGTAAATAATGATAGTAATGAATATGTTTTTGAAAAAGATTATATAAAAAAACTCTTTGAGAAATCATAACTTGTACTCCATAAGTTTTGTATTTAATAATGATTATATTTATCATCTTCCTTGTATTTTTGTTGAATATAATTATAAAATTAAAAGAAAGTTATAATTTAGTGAGTTTTTCATAAGTATTTATTAAATACTAATCATGTGCCAAGTACTGTACTATGCTCTGCAGATATAAAACCAAAATGAACCCATTCCTTCCATTACTGAGCTTATATTCTACCAAAAATATAGTTATAAAAACAAAGAAAAATATAATCATCAAGGCTATGGAAGGACATTTTTATTATTGTGGGGTTCATGATATTATTTACAAATTTTACAAATTGGTATCGGAAGATTATGACTTTAGAAGTTATAATAATATTTTTTGTAGATGGAACATCTAAGAACAATAATTTTTCTATTGACCAGCATAGTAAGGAAATAATAGCACAAAATCCACGAACATGTATCTTGTAGCCTTCAAATAGTGTGAACTCTCTAAAACTTTGGGAAAAAGTTTGGGAAAAAAATAGGGAATGAAGACAGGAGTGGAAGGATATTTTCCTCCACATCTGCATTATTCATTCCTGAAATATTATGATATATTTTCTTTTTCTAAGGTTCATTGCTTGAAAAATACTGCTTCGATGCCCTAATTAGAATGTAGTCTTAACTATGGAACTGTATGGAGATAGCAAGAAGAAAAGATAGAAAATGATGAATGCTATTTACTAAAGATATTTAACCTAGGAAAATCTCAGATAGCTCATCTGAAATGCAAAAGGATTTAATGAGAGTGCAAGATGGTAAAAAATATTATTCCTTTTAGGTTGCTTAAAAACTAAACCAATACACTTAAAAGATCTAGTATGACCTCTTTGTTGAGTTTGTATTAAATTATGCCTAATATTTTAGGAGTGATGTTTTCTAGATTTTTTATCTCAAATAGATTTATGAGTTTGAATATTATATAATCCTACAGCACCATCATTGTCTAGCAGCTAACAAGTAGTAGGCATCATACTTTGAAGTCTAATTGTCATGAAAAATCAAATATGACAAATTAGTTTGATCATTAAGGAGATGATTCCTTGAGGAATCAACAACATGATAGCATATTTTAAAATATACAATGGATATATCTAAGCTTAGGTCTTTTCTTTATTTGTTTTAGTGCAAAAGTGTTTTTAGTACTAACACTATTGAATAGCACTTGGGCACTCTAAACTCTGTCATCTTCTGCTATATTCACCTATTTCTTTTTTTTTAAATCACTGCTTTTCCCTGTCTTCTTTCACATAATTGCTTTCATATTTCTCCTCCTCCTCTTCTGTCTATAAAAGATTTTACAATTTTCATGGAGAATAATGAGTTTGGCTGTAGTAGAGAGTTAGAAAGATTTGTAAAAAAACTGTGTATATGCACATATACGTGTATAGGTGGGCAGGATATACACGTATATATGTATACTTTTTGCTCTTTTAATCTCTCTTTCATATGGATTTTATATCTTCCTCATATAGAAGTCTAACCATGCTATTTGTCTTTTAAAATATTTAGTGGCATCTTGTTAGCTGAACTTCAAGAATATACCTTGATCTGTCATTCAAAGCCCTCCACAGTATAGAGTCCTATAGGTTTGGCTGAGCTGCCTCCAATTCACGAAGCATTGCCTGGTGGGGGATGAGTGATATTATGGTATACAGGTGAAGTTCAAAGTTACAATCTGTAATTAATGTTTAAAGGAGTGAATGTTGGCATTTTAAAAGTAATCTGAATTGAACCAGTTATTTTGGTGGTAAAAAGTCTAACAGTCAGTCAATAAACCTTAATTAAACACCCCGTATGTACCAGGTACTGTACTAGGCATGGGAGGTAGAAAAAAAGGTAAAAAGACTGTCCCTGTTCTCTATGATATCACAATCTAATAAAGCTTGCCTTAGTGAAGAGATAAATCTTAACATGGAGGACCCCAAATAGACCAAAACCAAAATGCTAACACAAATTTGGCTGTCCACATCATGTGATAAGTGACAAGACTGTAAGGACAAAGACCTCAAGGAACAGATGGGCAGCCTCAGAGATAAAGTGGCAGCTTCATGTAGTGAGCTGGAGTATCCAGTAGTATGAGGACAGAGTCAGACCCTCAGGATAATGGCTGGTCTGTGATGAGATTCATTTTTATGCTAGTAGAGGGCCAATAAGGGGTTTATACGTATTTTAGATAAGGAGTGGGAGTATAGTGTTTATCTACCAATCTACCTTTACTTGAACACATGCCTTGAATGATCAAAAAACTGAACTTACATGTAGAAGGGGCTACAGAATTCCAAAATTACTAACCAATATCTCAAGTGATCTCAAGTACTCCTCCATGGGAGAAGTGTAAAAATGATTGTAGCATTGACCATCAGGTCTCCCTGCCTTCAAGAGCATCCTGCCACGATAGTGCTTGCAAATGCCATTAAATATACAGAAGGGGTAAATTTTACTTTCAAAGAAAAAGCAATGACAAATTTTCTCATAAGTTTTGTGTTCAAGGTTAGGAGATACAGATTGGATTAGTGATTCCCAAACTGTGGACCAGAGAACTCTGGAAGGCCTTGGGGTTTTTAGAAATGGTCCACTTCACCTAACATAATAATAATACCTAATACTGACATTGTGATTTTAAGTTTGAAAAATGGTGTATGAAGGGGGAGAGTAGGTGGGAAGAAAATTTGTTCTAGTATTGAAGGATCTGTGTTTAAATACTTATTTTGGGCTCAATTTCTTCATATATAAAATGAGGGATTTGGATTATAAAGACTCTGAGACTGCTTGTAACATTACCTTTATAATGAATGCTGTGATGTCATTTGAGCCTCACAATGGCTCTGTAACAGATATTATTATCCCCATTTTGGAAATGTAGAAACAGGCTCAAAAATAATAATAGCTGACATAAGCTTTTAAGATTTTTCACATTACTTTCAATACATTATCAGATAACATGAAGATAATATTTGTAAAGCACTTAACAGTGTTGAGCATATAGGAAGTTCTAGAGGTAAATAGAGTGCCAAGCCTAGGATCAGAAAGAGTCATCTTCTTGAGTTCAAATCTGGCCTCACGCACTTATTAGCCATATGACTCTGGACAACTCATTTCGCCCTGTTTGACTCAGTTTCCTCATTTGTAAAATGACCTGGAGAAGGAAATGGTAAACTACTCTAATATCTTTGCCAAGAAAACCAAAAATGAAGTCACAAAGACTCAGACATGACTAAAAAATGACTGAATAGCCAATTCTTCTCTCCTTCCTTCTTATCTCATCAAAATCTCATAGCCTATGGTGATATTATTATCATATTACCAATGAGGAAACGAGTTTAGAGAAATCAAGTGACTCACTCAGAGTCATACAACTAGATAGTGTCTGAGGTGTGATTCCAATTTAGTTTTTGATGTTTTAATATTCCACTGTTTTTATCCCATTGATTGTCAGTGTAATAAAAAGCAAGAATTCTTTCCATAGACTATAAATAACATCTTATACTTTTTTTGGACTGGACCTGTATGTCCTCCTTCATTTGGAAGGAGACTTCTTGAGCTGGGGAGAAGGAGAAAGCCCTGCCAGAAATTCCCCACTCAGGGAGTAGTAAGAGCTGGGTCCTATAAAGTGAGCAATTATTCGACCTGACACAGGTGTGTAGAAGCACTGGGGTTAGAGGCAGGGGGGCAGGATCCAGATCAGAAAATCAGTCAATGTCCAGAGGATTAAAATAGCTTTGTATTTACTTGTCATCTAGGAATGTAACGTCAGAAGTTTCATATATTGGGTGAATAGGAAGATACAAGTTTGACAGAGAATTAGAGATAATTTGCAAGTTTAGGCATTATGTGAACATGTGTGATTTTATGTCCAAGCATGTGTCCCTGATCTTTACCCTCTAAATTCCCTTAAAGGAGCTTTCATTTTTTTTCTCTTTCCATGCCATTTCTAGTATTAATTTGGGGATTAGGTGGGAATGTCATATCTCTAAATAGCAGTGCATGATAGCATAACAAAAATGAAATTTCAAGATATGAAATGAGCACATATTAAGTTTAAATTTTTTACACACATATACATGTGTATAAATATAGAAATATAAATACATAGATATCTATATCTTTATATATACACATATATATTTATATGTTTGAGACTGAGCATCCCTATGTTGCTAAGGCTAGAAGTGTAGTGACCACTCAGAAGCCCAATCGCATTACTTTTTTTCATAGAAGCTTTAAGCTGCACTGTTTTTCACTTGGGTTGGTTCTGACCTTAGGCAGCCCTTTGGTCCTAAGGGTTCACCATACTAGTACCAGACGTTATGGAGACATGTGATCTTCTTAACCCTATGTCAATGCAGAACTCTGTAACTCATACAGTCCGTGTCTAGTAACAAGAATCACAGGTGTCCACCATCCCACCCATTCCAGAATGATTTTTAAAAAAGATCTTTATTCATCTTTTATTTTACATTACCTGCTTTCCCCACATCTCTCCCATTCTCCTTTCCCAGAGTTATGCTACATAGTAGTCTTTTTTCATTTTTAAGAAAAAGAGGAAAACACTTTTACAAACCTGTCAATACATTTTAAAAAAATATACATGCATGTATATGTACATACTATTTCACACCCGTGTTATCTCTGCCTTCCAAAGGTAATCCACAAAGTAATCAAGAGAGGCATCCTCCGTTTTCTTTTCCCCATATACATAGGAAAAATATTGTTGGGCTTTATGAGGGTTGTAATTTTGTTTCTCTAATTTGTATATTTCTCTTTTTTCTTTTAGAAAAATAAACAGTATAAAGCATCATCTACAATGTTTTTTGAAATTAAAATAATTATAAAAGGGCTGAGCATTTAGTTGTTGAAAGGCTAAATTGGGACAGAAATTTTAAGAAAACTTGAATTGGGCATTCAAAAGACTTGGCTTCTATTTTCTGCTCCCCTTTGACATTCACTTAGCTGTATAACCTTGAGAAAATGAGGTTCAGTTTCCTAATATGTAAACTCTATATGAGGAACTGAATCATCTCTCAGGTTCCTTTAAATTTAAAAATTCAAAAATACAATTTTGAATTCGTCTATGATAGTGCATTTAAAATTGGATTATCAGTACTTTGGAGGATTACCTGTTCAAGAAAAAAATATGACCTTCTATTTTGCCTAGAGCTTTTGTATTTGCTTACTGATGCTTGAGTACAAAGTAGAGAAAACAGCTGGGAGAAAAATAAGAAAAAGTAATCTGTCATATTTGACAGGATAATACAAACCTGACTTGGTGAGGAGGCTGACCGTTAATGCTGTCTCCTTGAGAAATCTACAATACATAACTGCTTAAAATAAAACTAGTGGAAAATGCATGGCACCAAATAGAATTATCTGTCAGGATCAATGTATTATTTATTTATTTATTTAACTTTTAACATTCATTTTCACAAAATTTTGGGTTCCAAATTTTCTCCCCTTTTGTCCCCTCCCCCCACCCCAAAACACCGAGCATTCTAATTGCCCCTGTCACCAATCTGCTCTCTCTTCTGTCATCCCTCTCTGCTCTTGTCCCCATCTTCTCTTTTGTCCTGTAGGGCCAGATAACTTTCTATACCCCTTTACCTGTATTTCTTATTTCCTAGTGGCAAGAACATTACTCGACAGTTGATCCTAACACTTTGAGTTCCAACTTCTTTATCTCCCTCCCTCCCCACCCCTCCCCTTTGGAAGGTAGGCAATTCAATATAGGCCAAATCTGTGTAGTTTTGCAAATGACTTCCATAATAGTCGTGTTGTATAAGACTAACTATATTTCCCTCCTTCCTATCCTGCCCCCCATTACTTCTATTCTCTCTTTTGATCGTGTCCCTCCCCATGAGTGTCGACCTCAAATTGCTCCCTCCTCCCCATTCCCTCCCTTCCATCATCCCCCCCACCCTGCTTATCCCCTTATCCCCCACTTTCCTGTATTGTAAGATAGGTTTTCATACCAAAATGAACGTGCATTTTATTCCTTCCTTTAGTGGAATGTGATGAGAGTAAACATCATGTTTTTCTCTCACCTTCCCTCTTTATCCCTCCACCAATAAGTCTTTTGCTTGCCTCTTTTACGAGAGATAATTTGCCCCATTCCATTTCTCCCTTTCTCCTCCCAATATATTTCTCTCTTACTGCTTGATTTCATTTTTTTAAGATATGATCCCATCCTCTTCAATTCACTCTGTGTGTGCGTGTGCATGTGCCTGTGTGTGTGCCTGTGTGTGTGTGTGTAATCCCACCCAGTATCCAGATATGGAATAGTTTCAAGAGTTACAAATATTGTCTTTCCATGTAGGAATATAAACAGTTCAACTTTAGTAAGTCCCTTATGACTTCTCTTTGCTGTTTACCTTTTCATGCTTCTCTTCATTCTTGTGTTTGAAAGTCAAATTTTCTTTTCAGCTCTGGTCTTTTCATCAAGCATGCTTGAAAGTCCTCTATTTCATTGAAAGACCAATTTTTCCCCTGAAGTATTATACTCAGTTTTGCTGGGTAGGTGATTCTTGGTTTTAGTCCTAGTTCCTTTGACTTCTGGAATATCCTATTCCATGCCCTTCGATCCCTTAATGTAGTAGCTGCTAGATCTTGTGTTCTCCTGATTGTATTTCCACAATACTTGAATTGTTTCTTTCTAGCTGCTTGCAATATTTTCTCCTTTACCTGGGAACTCTGGAATTTGGCCACAATGTTCCTAGGAGTTTCTCTTTTTGGATCTCTTTCAGGCGGTGTTCTGTGGATTCCCTGAATACTTATTTTGCCCTCTGGTTCTAGAATCTCAGGGCAGTTTTCCTTGATAATTTCATGAAAGATGATGTCTAGGCCCTTTTTTTGATCCTGGCTTTCAGGTAGTCCCATAATTTTTAAATTCCCTCCTGGATCTATTTTCCAAGTCAGTTGTTTTTCCAATGAGATATTTCACATTATCTTCCATTTTTTCATTCTTTTGATTTTGTTTTGTGATTTCTTGGTTTCTCATAAAGTCATTAGCCTCCATCTGTTTTATTCTAATTTTGAAAAACTATTTTCTGCAGTGAGCTTTTGAACCTCCTTTTCCATTTGGCTAATTCTGCTTTTGAAAGCATTCTTCTCCTCATTGGCTTTTTGAACCTCTTTTGCCAATTGAGTTAGCCTATTTTTAAAGTTGTTATTTTCTTCAGCATTTTTTTGGGGTCTCCTTTAGCAGGGTGTTTACTTGTTTTTCATGTTGCTTGCATGTCTCTCATTTCTCTTCCCAGTTTTTCCTCCACCTCTCTAACTTGATTTTCAAAATCCTTTTTGAGCTCTTCCATGGCCTGAGCCCATTGAGTGGGCTGGGATACTGAAGCCTTGACTTCTGTGTCTTTCCCTGATGGTAAGCATTGTTCTTCCTCATCAGAAATGAAGGGAGGAAATAGCTGTTCACCAAGAAAGTAACCTTCTATAGTCTTATTTTTTTTCCCTCTTCTGGGCATTTTCCCAGCCAGTGACTTGACTTCTGAGTATTCTCTTCACACCCACTTTGCCTCCAGATCCTCCCAGCCAGCACTTGGGGTCTGAGATTCAAATGCAGCTTCCTAGCCTCAGGGCATTGGGTGGGGGCGGGGCTGCTATTCAGTGTGAGATTAAGTTCAAGTGCTCAGGTTGGGGCAGGGCTGCCTCATGGGCTCAGTTCCCTCAGGGGTTTATGCAGAGACCTTCAACAATGGATCAGGGCTCCTGCCTGCTTGGGCAGCCCTGATCTGTTCCCACCTCCACTGCTGCCTCCTGAGGGGGCCTGAGTTATGGGGGCACCCCACTCCTCTCTCCATCAGCCAAAGAGACCCTCTCATTGACCCTTGTCACCTTTGGGTGGTGGGACCCGCACGGCTGCTGGAGATTCCGTCCCTGAAGCCTGCTCGGGTGTGCTCCTCTCGGCATGGTGCGGCCAAGGCAGGGCTGGGCTCGGCTCTGGGTCTGGGGCATGACGGACCTTTTGCGAGAGGTTTTCAGGGCTCTCTGGAACAGAAATCTCGTCCGCTCTGTTTTTCTGTGGCTTCTGCTGCTCCAGAATTTGTTGGGAGTTCTTTTTTACAGATATTTTATTGGCTGTGGGTTCGAAGCTAGCATATGTGTGTCTTTCTACTCCGCCATGTTGGCTCCGCCCCCTTTTTTTTTTAGTATTTACACATTAGGAACAACTTAGAATCCCACTGGTTAATACTTTAATTTTGGCCCTCTTGAAGAAGAACCATTTAAGAGTGAGGATGTAAATGTACTGTGAGACAGGTTGATAAATTTCACTGTTTAATTTTTAAAAGTTCGTTTCCATGATTTACCATAATCCTTTTCAAAGAAAAGTTGTTTATTTTGTGTATACACATACGCATATACACACAAAAACATTATGCACACATATATAAATAATATAAAATATAATTACATATAAAATATAATTGCATATAAAATATAGTCGCTTAACCCTGTTGGCCTCAGTTTCCTCACCTGTAAAATTATCTGGAGAAGGAAGTGGCAAACCATTTCTTTTACCTTTATCTATGCCAACAAAATACCAAAAAGGGGTGATGAAGAGTCAGATGGGACTAATCCACTAATTAATCAACCAATATCTAATCGACTAATACACATATTTTTATGAAAATGTGCATATAAATATACATTGGACATGTAGTCTTCAGAATCTACTTTTATTCTGTGTAGTGTATACTTGAGTGTATTTGGATTAGCGATTTTTATAACGGTAGGGAATTCCTTCTACCCAGTCAGATCATAACCTCTTTCTGACTCTTGCCTAATGAATATAGCAGTTAAGCAACTTACTAAGGTCACCCCACTAGTGACCCCACCCCACCCCATCAGATTGGATTTGTGCTCAAGTCTTCTTCACTCCAAGCCCGGTACTCTATCTATAACTGCATACTGTGTCAGAATGCCATATAGAGATACAATTGAGGCAGCATGAATCTGTATATTTACTCATACTAACAGATGAAATTTTGTGATAACTTTCCAAAGAAATTCCTTTTAATTACATGAAATGGAATTTTGTGCAACAGAATTGTGTAGAATGGAAATGCACTTGTACCCTGGCATGTAACTGAATCTATATACTTGACACTGTAGATAGCCTTGTAGGGTGTTCCAGTAGGTGGTAAATAGTGAGCAGCAGGCAAGGCAGTGATTATTTCTACTGCCTCGATAGGAGCCATATTGTATAAGCCTATGAAACTGTTAAGACGTTAACTTATACAGCATTGTCAGGTAGGCAGCTGTTGAAAACTGCATTGCCTTTGTGAAAAGGAAGAAGCAAGCATATGATTTGTTTGGGACCACCCCCTGAGCCAGTCAGGGAACTCAGTGACAGCTTGACTGAGTTGGGCAAGAAAACACTTTGATACTAGCGCTCTCTCTCTCTCTCTCTCTCTCTCTCTCCCTCTCTCTCTCCCTCTCCCTCTCCCTCTCCCTTTCTCTCTCTCTCTCTCTCTATATATATGTATATATATATACATATATATACATATGTACATACATACATACATACATATGTATATATATTTTTTTAGTGACAAAAGTCTGACTTAAAAGGCATAAAGTATAATAGTCATGGGTGGAGTGTAGGTGAGGGAAGGAATATTTCCTTAGGCTTCAAGGGAAGAAAAAAATTTGAATTTTCTTTAAAACTTTGCTCAAACTTCTAGATATTATTGTTCTATTTTTACTTATGTTGCCCAATTGTGCCAATATGTAAGCAACAAAGAACGATTTAAAGAATATGGGAGAAAGAGAAAAAGCAAGACTTATGAATGTGAAGAATGTCAGATAAATAAAAAGGCACAGAGATTCCTTGAGTGTCAGGAGTGGGTACTTGGTGCTGGCACACATGGCAGGTTTTTTAGCACAGAAAAATGTTGGAATGGGGCCTAGTGCGGTGAAACAGAAAAACTCAAAGGGGCATCTGGTCAGAGCCCACTTGTTTGTCCTACATGAAACATTCCTGAATTTGCTTGAGTGTGTGTAATGAGTGTAACAAACTTCCTGTTGCATGTATATGCTTTCTTCCTTCAATAAACTCCATGATAAAGTGGACCATTTCATTTCATTTATTACCATTTAAAAATTCAAATTAGTTGGTCAAGAAAAAAAAATCTTAACTTTAATATGGGCCTGGAGTGAGGAAGACTAGAGTTAAAATTTAGCCTGAGATACTTTTTAACTACATGACCCTTAGCAAGTCACTTCACTTCTGACTCAGTTTCCTCAACTGTAAAATGGGGATAATCATAGTATCTACTTCCTAGAGTTGTTGCAAGGAGCAGATGAGATATTTTAAAGGGCTCAACAATGCCTGGTACATAGTAGATACATAATAAATGCTTCTTTTCTTTCTTCTAAGAGGATAGTAACACTGACAACCTTCTTCCCGAACTTTTATTTCTGTTTGACTTAAAGAGTTTTCATAAAGATTTTCACTGATTCTTGAAAGACAGTGAATGATTTAGCATTATTCATTGATTTTCACAATCTGTAGCTAAAAGAAAAAATACCCAGATTCATGAATCAAAGACTTGCCACAATGTAATTTTATTCTGTTTTGTCTTATTTAATTTAGTGATTATCCAAAAAAGTTTCTAGGGATGATCAAACATCTATATGTAAATATCATTTTAAGCTGATTATCTAAAACCTGATCTGATCCTATAAATTCCATTCCCTTTATTCTGTTTATGACACATTAAGTTGTGTATGACATATTAAAAATGTTAACAAAATTCAGTGTTAACTGGCCCAAAGATAAAATGAGTGCCTTATACTCATGTATTACTTTCTACCCTTCAAAGCATTCTTGTATCTATTATCTCATTTTGACCTAACAATTCCATATGGTAGATAAGGATTGTAGCATCACTGATTTGTCTGAAGGGGAAGCAGAGACCCAGAGCTGTACAATAGTTTCCATGAGGTCACAGAGGTGCCTGGCAAAGGTTGTTAATCTTTTGACTGAATTATCTAAACTATCAAGCAATGATCTTGTATTAAGGGAGAAAACAGAATTTTAATCCTCAGAAAGTAGGAGGAATGAAACAAAGGAAATACTTCTTGAGAAGTTGTTAGGTAAAACACACCCAGACAGAACTACTGTGTAATTTGCAACTAAATCATCTGTACTGTGTAAAGATTTGAATGATGGACAGTGGTAGGGCAAGTACAGTGAAGGCAACATTCAATTTTAACTATAGGAACTGGATATGAATACCAGCTCTGTCACTTATTATCTGTTTGATTTGGGGCAAGACATGCAAATTTTTGTGGTCTCATTTTCCTAATTTGTAAAATAAGGGGGTTAGGAAAATTGTTAGGAAATAATTAATAATAAGAATAATAAATCTCAAAGGCCTCTTTAGTTCAAAATCTATGGAGTACTGTTTGTGAATGTTTGATGATGGGAAGCATATTTTTTTTTCTTTTCTTTTTTCTTTTGCGTAAAGCAATAGTAGAATATGGCCTAAGGGAGGGAGACAGGCAAGTCAGAAAAGATCATATTCTCAAAGCTCATTCACTTGTTTTGAAGCAAGAAATTTGCCATATACATAGGGCATACATCACATATGTGCCTACTTCAGATATCCTGTAAATGTACTTTCAAGTTTCATTATTTTAGGATTAGAAAAAATAGCAGTGTGCATAGTATCTAATTTAAATAAATTTGTTCACTGTCTAAATAGGCCCCCTACAAAGGTCTTTTCACCAGTCTCTCCTCTCCAAAACAGCTTCAGCGCATAGACCCATAAGCATAAGTGTACATAGAGCATATGAGGTCCATCAGGATCCTTGGGAGTCACCACCATCCATCTTACTATTTTGAAGGTGAGGAAAATGTGAAAGGGAGCTAGGAGATCCCCCAAATTTGCAAAACATAGACTCATAAACAGGAGTGCAAGGAGCCTATTAGGTCCTTCAGGGTCCTTAGACGTCATCTTCACTAATGTTATTTTAAAAATGAGAAAAATATCAGAGGGAATTCTCCAAGTTTGCCAAGCACTGTAACTCTTTGACTCATGTATAGTGAATCTTGAGTCTTTGATCAGGCAGAACAAATCAGTTTGAAATAGTATGGTACAGTGGAAAAAAATATGGATTTGGAATCAGAAAAAATTTGGATTTTATTTCTTGGATTTGCCACCTAATTCCCTTGTGAACTTGGTCAAGCTACATCACTTCTGTGAGCCTCATTGTTCTCATCCGTAGATTTAAAAAACTGGATGACCAAGGAGGTCACTTCCAGTTCTAAGACTAGTCTCTGATGATGTTCTGTAATGTTCTGTAAGACAAAAAAAATTAGGGAATCATAACCTTAAAACATTTCTCTTTTATTAAGTAGACATGATCTTATGTCCTTTTGACCAAGTGGGCATTAGGAGCAAAATGCCATACCATATCAAAAATCACTTCAAATGACTCAGCAGCTCCATTTGAGCTGTCTTTATTCACATAAAAATTGCTACATAGTGAAAGGCAAGTTGGTTTTCCTGCAGAATCTGGGTAATACATGGGTAATACATTTTAACATCAAATTGTATATAGAAATGTAGATAAGCGGCTCTCATTATCAACAAACTCGTATAGTTAAAAGTCAAATTAGTGTATATAAAATTGTCCTGAGATTTATTAGGAAATTAAAATTCATTAAAAAGTCTCTGGTTGCATTTTCAGGAGGACTACTAAAAGTGAGAAACAAAATTGCATAGGAGAAAAATAGAAATTTTTAGACAGATGAAATAACATTTGAGTGAGGCTGCAAACAATGAAAGTGATGTTTGTGAATTAAGTAAAATCAATAAACAAGTATGTAGTCATTAAAAGATATACAATATGTTCTAAAAGAAATACAGTGAAAAATAAGGAATAGTCCTGCCCACAAAGAGCAAGTAAGACAGGTAAGATTTTGAACTTCTAGATATAATACAAAATAGAATATGACAAGTTCCTAAGAGGACTTATGGAGGAGGTTGCCTTTGGAAAGGTCATGAAGAATGGGTTGGATTCAGTTTGTAGAGATGAAGGGAGAGCATTCCAGGTCAGTGTCATGGCATAGTTAATGGAATGGATGGAGGGAAGTGTGGGTTTTATGTTTGGAATGTTGCTTACTACAATTTGGCTAGAGTACAGCATATAAGAAAGAGAATGGTATGAAATCCAACTGGAAAAGTAGGTTGAGTGAGGTTGTAGAGTAACTTTAAGGCCAGAGTAAAGGATTTAGAACTTAATGATTAAGCAAGAAGGAGTCATTAAAGGTTTTTTTTTTTCTTTTGTTTATTAGGTTTTTTTGTTTAGCAGAGGATCAATATAATCAAACTTATAGAATAGGATAATTTATCTGACAGTATGTAGGATAGCTTAAGGGGAAAACAATGAAGGTTGAGAAAAGTGGCAAGAAAAAAACTACAAAATTCGAGTAAAGAGATGCGGAATTTGACCATGATGGTAGCAGAAAGAATGGATAGGAAGAAAAAGAATTCAAGAAATATTTCAGAGGTGGAACTGATTCAAGGTTATGAATGGTTACGATTTCAAGCAGTCTTGAAGAACGGTTGTATCATTTCATTTCATAACCGTTCTAGCTGTATATTACTATGTATATCTTCCTTTAGACCATCTACCATTTACTATTTTTCTCTTTTATCATCTTTTCAACATTAATGGATGTGAGAGAAAACCTCAGAGTTGCTTTAATTTTTACTACTCTTACGAGTAATCTGGAACATTTTTCTGTATGGTTGTTAATAGTTTTCTTATCTTGTATAATAATTTTTGTCCATAGCTTTTCATCTAATATCCTTTAAAACACACACACACACACACACGCATTCCAGCATTTTCCTGCTTTTCTTCTCTTAGGTTTCCCAGTATTAATCCTCACCATTTATGGGACAATATAGTTTTCTGCATATCAAACCTCAATTCCCCAGTGTTCAGTCCATCTATTTTTATCTATTCATACTGCAGTGGAAGGAATAGTTTGATATGCTATATATGCCTAAAGCAAATCTTTTAGCTATAAAATCAGAGGTAGAGACTGTCTTATAGGAAACAAACATTTTTGATGAGGGAAAATTCTGGATTTGCTCAAAAGAATCATTGCATCACATTCACTTGAAATATTTTATGAAAGTGTTTTATTCAAACTATTATAACATTCTATATTGCAAAGATATTTCTGGAAAGTTGTTGGTTCTTTTTTTCATCATACTAATCGCATTGTATTCTGTTTGACTCTGCATATAAGAAAAATATACGAGATAGGATTTTTGTGTTTTGTTTTGTTTTTGGCCTGTAGAAGCAATCATCTAACTCCTAGAGCCACAGGAAGTTGCAAAGTTATCTGTTGCTGCAGTGCTTAATAATACATGTTTCTGAGACTGTGCTAGCCATTTTGTGTCAATCAATGAAGCAAGAAACAAATCAGAAAGCACATTTTATCAAGCACCTTTCAAGGTGGTAGGGAAACAAAGAGAAAAACAAAATTCTTACTTCAGGGAACTTATAAGATACTGGTGAAAATAATAGGCATACATAGAAGTTC
This sequence comes from Notamacropus eugenii, assembly GCF_028372415.1. Classification (NCBI taxonomy): domain Eukaryota; kingdom Metazoa; phylum Chordata; class Mammalia; order Diprotodontia; family Macropodidae; genus Notamacropus; species Notamacropus eugenii. The sequence continues at coordinate 358,333,317 of NC_092875.1, read as the reverse complement.
TTGAAAAATTTATGCAAAGTAAAGATGAAGTAATTTTTTTGGAGGTAGAAATAGCATCTAGAAGTACTTAAGTAGCTTCATGTAGGAGATAGCTTTTGAGCTTCACTTTAGAGGATGCTGCAGTATTTAAGAGGCAGAGTAAGGACGAAGTGTATTTCAGGCATGAGGAGCAACATATACAAAAACACCGAAATGAAAGCTGGAATGCTGTATTTGAGGAACTAGAGGGTTGGCTATCAGACCAGTTTAGCTTGACCATATACAGCGTGAAAGGTGAGGCAATACACAAGAAGCCTAGACACATTGGCCTTAGATTGTGAATATCTTTAGATACTAAGCAGAGATGTTTGTATTTTGTTCTAGGGTCAATAAAAAACTTACTGAGCATGGTGATACTTGCACTTTAGGCAATAACAATGTGCCAATGAGATGACAGGTTATGAAGGAGAGTGTCCTAAGGCAAGAAGACCAATTATGACTATGCTGTCATGTTCTGGATAAGAGGTGATGAACACCTGAACTTGGGTGGCAGTTGTATGAAAGAGACAGATAAAGAGTCTTAGTGGAGGTACAATTGATAAGACTTGGCAACTGATTGGCTACGTGTTGAGGCAGAGTAATAGTTCTGAGATTATGGACCTGTGAATCTAGGAGCAGGATAATGCCCAGAATAGAAAAATAGAAGTTAGGAAGGCTGAATTTTAAAGGAAAAAAATAATGAGATATCTTGACATGTTAAATTTGATATATCTAGAGGGTAGTCAGGTCAGTATGTCCTCTATGCAGCAGGTGATTAAAAAAGTGTGGATATGTAAATATGGGACTCATGAAGAGATTATTAGTATAGCAATGAGAATGAATAGGATCTCTAAGAAAGGTTGTATATAGAAAGAAGACTCAGGACTTTCTTGGGATATACATGCTACCTTAGTAAGGACTATCCCCCATTTATGGAATAATCTCCTTATTCACATCCACCTCTTATTCTCCTTGGCTACTTTCAAGACTCGGTTGAAATCTTACCTACTGAAGGATACAATGGTAGTCCTCTACCTGCCCACCCTCTGAAATTACCTTCCATTTATTATGTATATTTGTTGTATGTACAAACTCCTTTAGAATATGAGCATCTTAAGGGTAGAGACTGTATTTGTCTTTTTTAAAGGTATCCCCAATGCTTGGCATAGTTCCTGGTACATTAGAAATATTGATTAAACATAAATGATAAAACTAGCAAAGAAGACTGAGGAGGAATAGTCAAATGGGGAAAGAATAAAGAAACAAGTCTTGTGGAGTTCTTATCTATGGGAAGAGTGTGGTCAATAGTATCAAGTGCTGCAAAAGGCAAGAAGAATGAGGAGTGGCAAAGGGACTTTGCAATAATTGTATACCTATGAAATGCTAGAACTTTCACACATCTATATTATGCTTCACATGCAGAAGTTCTCCATTCAAACCTGTCCATTCACTTGAAATAAAGTATATTTGATAGTCATCAGGGAATATTTCCCAGTACTTAATTACTCACAAAACTATATACTAGGTGTATTTTTTTCTTAACTTAAAGGACACATTTCTCAATAATGCAATTTAGTGGGGATTTTTTTTAATGTGCTAGTTGTATCATAGAATAATAGATCTTGAACCAGGAAGAAAAGACCTCAGAGAACATCTAATCCAGCCACACTTTTACAGATGAAGAAACACAGTGGTCCTGTGGAGTTAAGTGGCTTGCCCAAGATCTCACAAGCAGTTACTTGACAAGTTGGGATTTGAACCCAACACCTTTGAATCTAAACATCCTAGATTTGTGCTGTTTTTTGTTGTTTTTTTCTCATAATACCATGCTGCCTCCATTACTCTGAATTCTAATTCTCTGTCTCTGTCTCTCAAATATATATAAGTATATGCAAATGTATTATTGTATTTTCATAGTACATATATACATCACATATAAATCCCCCCTGATAACTGATAAGTTTTTCAGAGGTCAAACTTCTTTTAATTTATAAGCCAGAGAAAACATGTCAAACATTCAATGCTATTCTCCTTAAACATTGTTAAATATGTTGCCTAAATTTGAATTTTTCAGGATGAATGTCAAAATTATATTCGTGTACTGCTGGTGGGGGGTGACCGACTCTTCACTTGTGGAACCAATGCTTTTACACCAATTTGCACCAATCGAACGGTATGTACTCATTTTTTTTTCCCACAAAATAATGGTTTCAAACAAAGAAAAATGAACTTTTAAAATATAAAATTGAAAACTTAACATACATGAAAAAGAATCATTGTTTTACGTAAGGTGTTTCCAGCCTTTTAAAGTATGGTGACATTATTTTAATGTAAAAAAATCCACAACACCTATCTTCTCCATATGACAGTATTTGCATTATTAATATATTTAGAGAAAAGTAAAAAAAATGAGAAAGAAAATTCCTGCAATGGAAGTAGGTTCTTTGTCTCCTTTTAGTAGCTTTGTATTCTCTTATAAGATCTATATCCAAAGGTTGAGAAAACTTAGTATATATGATGAATGCCTAAATTTTAACATGGAATGATAGAAATACATAAACAATTTGACTGAATTTGTAAAAAAAATCCCAATATGTTAGATTCTTTTAACAAAACTGCAATAATTATTTATATGACTTTTATATCTTTAAAATATCTAAGCAAGTGATTTTCTTTATCAAAGGGAAATAAAATTAAAACAGTTATATATTAACTATGTATGTGCAATGTAATATAACTCATTTCTCTGTTTTATGAATGGCTTTTAAGAGAATTCCTTGCCAAATGAATGATATATGGAAGGTGAGGGCTACATACATACATACATACATACATACATACATATATACATACATACAAGTTAATTTGTAAAGCATTGTAGAAGGCTAAGAGCAGGTTTGACCTAAAAAAATCAGTTAATAGGAAGAGTCCTCCAAAGAGCTTTCCAATGAGATGGATCTAAGTCAGATGGCCCAGAGGTTTGTAGTTGAAACTATTAGTACAGTTTTTGTTGTTGTTCAGTCATTTCAATTGTGTCCACCTCTTTGTGACCACATTTGGGGATTTCTTGACAGAATACTTGAGTGGCTTGCCTTTTTCTTCTCCATTTCATTTTACAGATGAGGAAAGTGGGACAAACAGGGATAGGTGACTTTTCCAGCGTCACATGGCTGATAATTGTCTGAAGCCAGATTTGAACTCAGGAAGATGAATATTCCTGACTCCTGGTGCTCTATCCACTGTATAAACTAGCTACCCAAGAAGCACAATGGATTAACCCTATTCTCATTTCCATAAGGATATATCTTCATCAGTGATAATATTAGAACCATTCTTTTGTACTCTTTGATGCTACCTGTACCTAAAAATGTTATGTGAGGAAGTATCAATTAAAAGGATAGAATTAAGAAGAGTAGCTGACCTTGGGGAAAATAAATAAGGAAGTGTTGCAAACAACACAATTTTCAACAACTTCAGGGATTGATTTTCAAGATATCCCAGAGAAAAGAAGATTCCAAAGGGACATAAAAGTACACATATAGTACGTAAAAAAATACCCACAATTATTAACCTAGAAGCCACTGATAGTAACTAAACTATTGTTTCCTTGCCTGGCTCTATAAAGTATTTATTAGAGTGGTCTATTTACACATCAAGGGTATCATCGATGAAAATAAAAGACAACTATCAACGTTTAAAATAGATTTTCTAGAGTAGGACATAATTTTGTCAGCTGTGAGGAATAGAGAATATCAGATTCTTTTCTATTTTTTATTGATTGTAAAAGTATTTTAATGAATCATATCCATTCATAAAATAATTCCATTATTAACATGTCATGAAGGTGTTATCAAAATAACAACAAAAAGAACAATTTATACAATGATTTTCATTGCACCATAATGAAATCTTTTTTTGAAATGGCTTCAATGTGCAAAAGCAAAGAGTAGTTAAATATTGGCATATACATCAACACAGTGAATACTAAGATACAATTAGAATGAGTAGGTAGGAGATATGCTCAAAAAAGCAGATCGATATGTATGAAATAATGCAAAGTGTTACCAAAAGCAGAATCAAAAAAATTATAGTAAGTAGTATGATCATGAAGAATAAAGGTGAGTGTGAATGAATTGAAAAACAACGTTAATGAAGGTTAAGACAAGTTGATTGAAAAGCTATTTGCAATGAAATTAATTAATTTGAATGGAAATGGTTAATCAATTTAGTTGTATTAATTTTAATGCTATTTTAAATAAAAGTCTTTTATAAATGTATATAAATCCTTAAAGTTTCTCCTCAAAAAATGTCTCCCATATCTAGGAAAAATGATATATTACTGTGAAAGTGGAAATAAGTTTGTGCAGTTACCTGGAGAATACTGGTATAAAGCGCAGTATAAAATGGGGGTAAAATGCTCAACTAAGGTGTGTGTCATAGTCTTCAAAGATATCTTGTTTGGAATCTAAACAAAAAAAAGTTGACCTATTGATGATGAGTCTCTACATGTTTCTTTTTACATAAGATTTTTAGTATGTGAATTCTCAGGCCCTTCAAAGCTTCTTCAACTAAACCCCCACTAATATGAAAGAGATTGGTCTCTACATAAATACTAGAAAAATGAAGTGGGTGAAAAATACATTTTGTCAACATAGTAATATGCACTTAGAAGTATAGTACTTTGTTATGTCATACATAATGTACATGTATACATAGAAAAATTCAAATAAATGTGCATATAATCTTGGATTAAATTTGGGAAATCACGCAGTGCCAATGATTCTAAAATGCCCCCTTTCCTTCTCCTCCCCCCCAAAAATGTCCTCTTTATTTTTGATAATCTGTTGATGAAAATTTATGACTAGAAAATATGGAACTTCATGATTTTGGAAGAATAAAAATTATTAGTAAGAAAAAAGTGCGACAAACAGATGCATGGTTTGTATAAGACTGCACTTATTGTCAATCATGACTTCTGTAGTAGGAATTTTGTAAATGATATCAGTAAAAGTGTACTAGAATGGAAATAGGAATGACAGACAACAGTGTGATGGTGGTCATTCTGGTTTATTGATAGCACCAGGGGAAGACCTTTGACTTGTTGATCTATGATGCATTGAGAATGCATGGATCCTCATCAAAGGGGTTCTGCCCTGAGGAATTATTTATTTCTCTCTTCTCACTTGTAGTTAAGTAACCTGACTGAGATACATGATCAGATCAGTGGTATGGCTCGGTGTCCTTATAGCCCCCAACATAACTCCACAGCCCTGCTTACTTCTGGTGGGGAATTGTATGCTGCCACAGCTATGGATTTCCCAGGAAGAGATCCTGCCATTTATCGAAGCCTTGGGGTCCTCCCTCCTCTGCGCACTGCACAGTACAACTCTAAATGGCTAAATGGTAAGCATCAAAATCACTTTGAACCATGTACTTTATTTTCTGCTACAAAACTTCTGAAGAAAAACTCATTTTTCTAACAACTGGAAATATTAAGTGTTTTAAAACCGAACAAAAGAAATGATCATTTGAGGGTAACACTTGGCGCTTTAATCTTAGAATAGTAAAATTATTACTTGCAAGATAGACCTAAAACCATTGAGAATGATCTAGTACCTAAGATTTATTTGACTACCAAGTAATAGAGTTAAGTCTGGGTTTGAGTCATCTTTAAATGACCGTATAAGTTCCCTAAACTGCAGTTTTAAGTGTTTGTTTTATTTAACAATAACTCTTTCTTACATCTTTATTAATCATCTGGGAAGGAAAGTAATCAGCCTTTCAATGAGATCTGTAGACAGTGCTTTGAGGGGAGGGAGGAAGATGTTTTTAAACCTCACAGATAAAGGGAATATAACAGATATGAATCTAGAGAGGTAAAAAAGAGAGGAGGAAATGGAATGGTTACTGAGAATCAACTTGGAAAATTTCATACTATTAATCCTTGGTAGAAATAGTTCAGGAGAAGGGAGACATTGCCTTTTCCAATAAGTCTTCTGAACCTGTCTCTGAAATATTACATTCATTTTAAGCTACCTCAGCATCAGAATTCTAAAGATAAATCAGAGACCATTTACAGAGCAACAACAAAAAATGATTAAAAGGATAGAGGAGGTAGAATTCTACTTAGGAGGTAGAATTGTAGGAGTAAAATATCTGTAGCTTAGTTAAGCAGCAATTAATAGAAAAATACACATGCCACGGAGACAAAAGCATCCTTTTCGTAAAGGAGATCATAGCTTTAAAGAGTGGGTTGCTATTATTATTGAGGAAGGAAATTTTATTCTTCAGTTCTTTGTAACTTTGGCTATGCCTTCCCTGCTTCAAATGATCCCCGAAGGTTCTTTTGTCATATGTGTTATAGGCATGTATAGACATCATATCTGCATACATATAGTTCTATGGCTATCCAATCAGAGGTGGAGATATAGATAGATATATCAAAGTATCAGAAACTGATTTTTCTGGAGATGAAAACAAAGTCATTGCAACTGAATAAGGAAGGTTTTTATCAGCTTCAACTCCCTTGTTGGAGAGAGGCTGGTCTTTCTCAGTAACTCTAGGATGATGTTTTAGGAGTATGTGTATGATTTTCAAACTAAACTGAATCATGAATTATAAATTTTTAAAATCATGGTGCTTGATAACTATTAATAAAGATGAGAGGGAACTGAGACCATGATTATGATATTTGCTAATCTAATCAGAGTTGAGTATATAAGACTCATTTATACCCTTTACCTTAATGATGTACAAGATGTGTGAAGACCAATGATTTACTGAATTAATTTAATTGTAAATAAAAGTACAGAGGTGTGCACACATGTGTGTATATCTACATATATGTATATCCACATACATGTCTATGTATATATTTCTTTCAATACTAATGCTTTGTTGTTACATAAACTATTTGAATCAAAAACTGCTGTTTTCTTTTAAAAGTCTCCCTTGTGGAAGAGAGAATGTTCTTATTATTAACTCCCATTAAGTTGGATTGTTCTGTATTACATCCAAAGGGCAAAATGAAATGTTCCCATAAACAGAAATGTTTAACTAGATTTCCTCCATTAACACTGTCTCTGTTAACTGGTTTCAACTATACCCATAAATACTCTATTGATGTTCACATTTTGGCCCTGCAGCTTGCATTTACTTAGATTTAAGTTGTTCCTTCTATTTTTCCTGTCCAGGAAAAGTTTTAACTTAGAAACAGAGTCTAAAGTGCTTGTGATTAGAGCTTTCTAAAATCAAGTCAAATATGAAGACGGGTGCAATGCTTGTCTCCTTCTCACTCACTCTTCATCCCTCACTCTAGCTGTGACACCCTTGATAGTATTATGGAAAAGTCATTTGAGGTAGGCCATTAGCTGCAGTGTCCATTTGTTGACCACACTTCGTTTACAGCCATCTAACAGCAAACCAAGTTATCAGGTGCTGTTACTTCATCAATGGGAAATCTTTTCTCTTTAGGAGTGAGGTGATGAAATGAATACACAGTGTGTGTGTGGGAACAATTATGGTTTGGTTTTCTAAGGGATTAAACATTATGTGCTGTATAATGCTAACTTTCATTTCTTCCACAGAATGGAAAAGTATTTCTTACTATATGCCAAACATTTGCTAAATGCTGGAATATTAGTAGAAAATGAAAGGATCCCTTATTCTCAAGGGACTCAGATTCTAATTGTGAGAGATAACCCATAAAGGAGAGTTCATATCTATGTTCAAATCATGGCAATTAGAAAGGCCAGATCATTGTTAGGCAGGGAAAGAAACATGGCAGATGATGAATGCTCAGAGAATCTTGAGGAATATTGACAGAGCAGATGTCACCACACCAAGAGAATAGTGACTTCAAGGGTTAGGGTGGAGTAGAGTTCTGGGATACTTCTAGTAGAGGTAGGGATATAGAGATCAGAATCTATTAAGCAGTAGAATTTCTGTATCTGATGACAACTGAGCCATGAGGAATGGTTGGGGTAAAGGATGTCTGTGGATTCCCTCAGAAACAGTATGTGTTGCTGCTCTGTCTTCCTTCCACTCATTGGGGGGTTGGGAGTAACCATGGGGGCAGTCACTCTTTTTGTCTACATCAAGAAGTTTACTTCAAACCAGAACAGAGGATCAGTAGTCCTTCTCCTTCATTCCCACATTTTATTGCTCTATCCCACATTTACTGAGATTTGAGATTCTGTTTCTTGCCTCTAAATCTGTAATTCATTTTCCACATCCATTTTGAGAATTTGAATTCTCAAAAACAGTCCTCAAAAAAAAAAAATCCTAACTCAGATTTGAATTCCTGCTTCTGTCTCTGGCCTTCTGACTGCTCTGTTTCTCTGACAACAGCTCCAATCTCTATACTTGGTCGCCATATCTGCTGTTGTGCTTTTGCCCAGGCTGTGGCCCTGAACTCCATTTCTAGCATATCTACATAGACCCTAAACCTTGCTATTCCCTCTGAGTAGTCTGGTGCCTTGAACTCTGACCTTTGATTTATCAAATATATTAATGATGCTTATGTGTCACTTCCTTCTATATGAACTGCCTCTCTTGTTATGACATCTTTCCTAGGTACCATAATGCCTATGATAGCTGAATTCCCTGATACTGTCTTCTCACATCCTCTGGTCTACTGCTATTCATGTTGCAGAGCCAGGGAGATTATTTAAGCCTATTTACATTAGCATTTATCTAATGATATTTGCAGTTTTTGAATACAAATGTAAACATTATATGTCTTTCTTTTAAAAAAAAAAGGCTTATGATTAAGGGAAGTAATGGGAGGATCTTTAATAAAACTGATAGGGCTAAGTAGAAGTGAGAGTAGAGCTCTTGTCCTTCATAAAACCAAACCAATAAGAGGGTCACAGAAAGAACCCAAGAGGATCATGGAAACATAAAGCCCATAAATGGATGATTAGATCTAATATATCCTAGTAGTGGAAAGAACAGAATGTATTAGAAATGGAGTTTTACATATTAATGCCCTCAAAATTAAAAGAATAGCTGCTAGGGAGAGGAAAGAGAAAATTTGGTATCTCCTATTTAATCTGGAAAAGGGAAAGAGTACAATGACATAAAAGTACAAAGAGAAAGCATGGAGAGGTTAAAATGAACATAAATGAGAGTAAGAAGATAATCCAAGGAATCATGGATTGGGTAGGATAAAGGAAGGGCTTTGGGATCTGTGTGAAAAGGCTGGGATCAGGTAAACTTAAGCAAAACAAATAATTGATGTTAAGTTATGTCTTAAGAAATAATGAAACACATCTCTGCAGAGAGGTGGGGACATATGATTGAAATAAAATAGTTTCTTCATAGTCATATGAGGTCACTTAATCAGATGTTGCTTAACTTTTCTCTTTCTTTTTATTATTTTAAAGGTTGAGTTCAACTCTGGGGCTGTTGTGAGTTTTACATGCAGAAATGATTATGACATAAAAATAAAAGGCACTAACAAAACTTAGTTGACAATAAAATAAACCTTACAGGGCTCATCACCCAAGTAGCAGTTGCTTGTGCATCATTTTAAATAGCATACTATTCTCTGAATTTGGCCTTATCTGGTTTCACCACCTCCTCCTTCCTGTGTTGGAAGGAAAATTGCCTCAGCAAGAGGTAGTCTGGAGAAAAGAATCTAACTAGCATTACAAAGGATAGTTAGTTGAATTCTTGTGCCCACCATCACTTTTTCCCTGAGAAATTCCTAACATTATTTAGCCATGCACAGCTGGATTTTAATAACCTAACATGTTTTTATCCTGAGAACAGCAAGAACCCTTCATTGAAAGCATCCACATAGCTAATGTAATATACCATACTCACAAAGAGCCTACAAATGTTTTCAGTTTTGCATTGTCCAGTCAAGGAAACACATCCAATGAGTAAAATCCATCTTTATATAGCCTAACCCCATTTTTTAATCTCATGAAGGGAGGAATAAATAAGAGGTTCATCCTTATGTCTGAGACTCTATGCCAAAGAAAGGCATTTCTGTGTCTTTCAAATGGCATGGGGATGTACCTGAAGTTTCTTATGTATTATAGACCCACTGGGTAAAAAGTAATATTGCTGATAACTGTCACAGCAAGTATATCATTGTTAATAAGGATATTCTTTAGCCCAGCCCAAAATGTTTTAAAAACTTTCCACTGGGAGAATGAACAAATTGCCACTTACCAGACTTCATCTTCAAAAATGGAATAAATTCCTCTTGCAAACTGAATCTAAGGAGAATAGACAGGATGTGATAGTGTACTTCTATTTAATAATCTTTTGTCCTGAATAGTTGAATTTCTGGATTTTTTCCCCTTGAAAATAGTTGCAAGACAAAGAATTTGATGGCGACTTTTATGGCAATTTGGATTTGTAACAAAACTTACAGAAAATGTTTTACAACTTTATCATTGTCGATCACAGATGCTCGTTGGAAACTGTAGCTGTCACATTATTTATGTGTGAGTTTTGGCAAAGTTAAAAATCCTAGAGCTGTTACTCAGAAATCCTAAATCATTATTTAAACTCCTTCTGTCAATAAGATCCTTAGAAGAGTGAGAGTTCTGGTAGCAAAAGGAATCAGTTTTGGATAGCAAGGTTCAGAAATGGAATAATGCTAGAGAATGCAGAGGAGAAAAAACCTTTCTTACTTTCCTCTCAATATATAATAGTTCCCGATACAGGAGCATACCTTTATTTTTTTATTTAATAAACTCTGCCAAAAACTGGGAGTTTATAGTGATTTAGATACATATCAGACAAATATAGATACTCAGGTTAAAAAATATCTGTGTTGTAAATGAACAACACAATTCATAGTCCAGCTAGGTGAGGAAAACAATTTCTAATGTTCTATAATATAGTATATTCTGCTGGTTATGCCATATGACTGTGAATCTTAAAATAACAAGACCTCAAAAAAATTATCATTGCAAATTACTTAAGGACAAGGGAAAGATGCACTGTGGCTATAGAGTATTGCCATTAATAATAACTAGCGTGTACATGGAACTTTAAGGATTGAAAAATGATTTAGATATATTGTATCCCAAAAGCTCTGTGAGAAAGGTAACACAGTAAATAGCCCCTTTTTGCAGATGAGGAAATATCTATACTATACAATTTATACTGAGAGGTCTAGTACCCCCCCTAAGATCACATATTGGAAAGTATTGGAGGTAGGATTGAGTCTTTAATCCAAAGGCAGCACATTCTCTACAATACTAGGTTGCCATTATGCCTCTTGGCACACCAACAATGACTTTTGTGCAATAGATGATATAAAAGGCATGATCAAGGATATGTATGTTTGGAAAAGGATGAAGGCTAGCTATATAGAAAGAATGAGCATTAAAAATAGGCAAGATGTGTTTTGCACTGAAATTTGTAAGATATTAAAAAAATCAAATGGAGCAGTACATGTGGGTGGATACATTATGGAGGATTTATAGAAATGGAAAAACATTCTAGCAGGGTGAGAGGGCATAGATGGTTTATAGTACGAACCAGTAAAAGGAATGCCATGCCATTTAGATAGCTCAAAGGATTGAAGGAAGGGTACAATCTAGAGACCAAATACTGTTCCAAACTAATTTCAGTTCAAAGAAGCCACCAATCTTCCTTCCACTATTTTTCCCCTTAACAATTGTTTAATGTGACCATAATGACACCATAATTCAGTGTCAATGAATCATATGCTACAGCAATCTGGAGATTCATACCCTTTTTTAATGATTGACTCCTGATTGCTAAGCTTTATTTCTTTTTGGAGGTAAAGCCACTCTAAGGTAACCAATTTGATAGTTAAAGTAATAAATGAAATTCTGTGTTCCTGGAACATCTATTAGTTCTAGTTACAGGGACAAAAAATAGTCATGTTATAAAATTCTGCACTAGATGTTTAATGGAATATCAGTAACAACAATAGCACAAATAATAGTCTTCTTGTTTTGAATTAACAGACTAATTTGAAGGATAAAACTTAAACATCTAGGAAAAAACCCCACAATAGCAAGAAAATCAGTATGAATGAGTACCTCAGGAGCTGAGTATGTTAACCCTGTGGGGTCTCAACAAACAAGTAGAAAGTCAATACAGTTAATCATGGAAAGTGGATAGCAAGATTCAGAAATCAGCCACAAATGCTATCATTATAGACCTCGGTAGTACACCACGTGGTCTCATCTCCCATTTTCTGGTTGTGGAAACCAACCATCTTTCACTAATCTTGTCTGAAACTTTGTGTTAGGGAACTTGGAAATTACACTTTTGTGACTGAGATGTAACTAAAAGCCTCCTCTCTCATAATGATAACTAACCTTTACTTTATGCTTTGTAAAGCACTATATACAGTACGTCATTTTATTCTCACAACAACCATGTGAATTAGGTGGTATTATTATCCCTATTTTATAGATGAAGAAACTATGGGTAAGAAATGTTAAATATATTGTTCAGGGTCACATAGCTAGGAAGTGACTGCGGTGTCATTCATATTTAGTTCTTCTTGACTCCAAGTTCAGCAATCTACTATATCCTCTAGCTAATTATTTACCCCTTGCTCACTAATTATCATTGGCATAGGACGGTAAGGATAGTTTTTAAATTCCCTTTTCTGATAAAAGACTTTTAAATTACTTTAACACATTTTTGATGTTTTTAACTTATACACAACACTTAAGTGTATCCTTCCTCTAATGCAGCAAACCATCCCTTGTGACAGGGTTGAAAAAAGAAAAAAACAAAGTAGTTCAATAAAGCTGAGTCACACATCTGTAGACTGACTGTGACAGTACGAGGAATCGATTAACTCTTTATCAAGCATTCTCCTGAATCTTGATAATACCCCCCACCCCCACCCAAAAAATGTTTAACAGGTCCAACCCTCAAGGAGCTTACATTCTAAAGTGAGAGGCAACACCAAAGTGGCAAAGAGTGTTAAAAATTCCCCTCTGGTTCCAGTAAGTCATGGGGTATGAGGGAAGGTTCAACCAAAACTAGAAAGGATGGCCATGTCATCAACTGAGTGTTTGGCTGTACACATGTACATAGTTTTATGTACATACATGTGTATTTATGCAATGTTAAATGTTTTCATTTCTATGCCAAGGCAAAGCACAGTCATTATAATTTCAAATTCAATTTTATAGTTATTGTTTTATGTCTGCTAAACCACTACACTTATTACGTATATATATATATGTGTGTCCGTGTGTGTCCATTTATCATGAAGAGAAGTATTTTATGAGATACACTGATTATATAGCTTTGTGTCCCATCCAGATTTCTGACACCTCTTTAGACCTGACCACTGCTAGACTTTTCATAACTTAGCTTGCCCTTTATCCTGGTTACAGTAAAAAAGCTTATTTTGAAGCATCCTCACAGTTAATGCAGTGCCCCACAGCCCTAGATAATCTGCACATGGTTCAGTTTTCCACTAACACATTCTTAGTAAAATATGAAATTAATAAATTGGAGAGGTAGTAATAAGAAATGAAAATCAACCAGATGTGCTCAGGAGTATATGTGAGGCAAAGAAAATGCTCAAATAAATTCGCAAAAGTAGCTTTGAAAGATAAAGGGGTCACAGTGAATAACAAGCTGCATTTTGAACATCAAGCATGATGGCAGGATGCATAAATATATGCACAGAGAGTGAATAATGACAGAGTTAACATCATCATTCTTAGTAACAAACATATTTGAAGCGCTACGTAGGAGGCACTGTGTTAGGAGCTAGAGATTGACAGAGAAATAGAACATAGTGCTTTGAAATATAATATATGTATATACTTAAAGGAATATGTGTTAAATGCCAAGTAAAGGGCTTCTCCTTTTGTGTAGTGAACTCTGTTCCAGTTAAAACCTCACTGAGGGATACTCATGTGAGTATATCTCTATAGAGAATCAGGGAATGTTCTTTGCTTCCCTTTGTACCTTCAGTGAACGCACAGTGACTGAAAATTGTTGCTTGATATATATGCTTTTGGACTTGACTGAAATTTTCATGGAAATAAAATGATTGAAAACTGAGCCTTAGTTCACCATCAGCTTATTTTAATTATTGATATGCTATTGAGGACCTTGTTCTCTGAACATTAATTATCAGTATCCTTTCAACTTTTTTTTGTTCATTGTTGAAATAATTGTTATGAATAGATATTGATAGCTGATAAGTGGAACTATTTAAGTGAGTATGCTTTTGTGAGAGTTTCAAAACATCATATTCTCTATTTATCTCTTTGCTAAGTTTAAATTTTTATGTACAGTTATAATGTTCCAAAATTCACTTATTTTACCCTGAAAAGAGATATGTAGGATAGAGAGGGTTTGGAGGAGAATTACAGAAATTGATAGAAAATTTGAATGACTTGAGATTATGTAACCTAATGAAGAAAAGACTAGGGAGATAAGTTAATTTATTTAAAAATAGATTTTTTAACTCAGCCATGTTTCATCATCTCACTTTTCCACCCTACTCCTCAATCCCCAAAGAGAACAGAAGGAAAAAAAAACAATTTTGCAAACATATATAGTCAGTCAAAACACATTTCCATATTATATATGTCCTCCAAAATTTTGTCTTATTCTACATTCTGAGTCCAGCTGTCTATCAGTTGGTGGATAAAATATTTTATCATTAACCCTCTGGAATGGCTAATAATAATGAAGACAGGATAGTCCAATAGAATTTCCTCACATTTGTAATCTATAACTTGTTGATCCATTTCCCAATTTATATATACTCTTATATCCCCATTCTTTGTTACCTCAAATATGATATATATTAAATATTTGTATATTTATATATACAAAAAGTAAATATTTTGCCAGCACTACTCCCTTCTATAAACTACACTCTCTGTAATCCTCCTTCTCACCTCTTTCCTTTCTATTTTCTTGTTGAGTGAAATGTATTTCTGAACCCAGTTGTATGGGTTTTTATTTTTGTATATTCTTTCTTCTCTTAACAAGTTCAGATAAGAGTAAGATTGAAATGTCAACCAATTCCCCCCACTTCTTTATATTTATTTGTATAGATGTCAACTATCTTTTCCCTGCCCCTCTTCAGTCCCCAATGTGTTTCCCTTCCCCTCCATTTCCATTCTTTCCTTAAGATCATCCAGACATAAGTGAACCTCCAAGACCTCATCTAATTGAACTTCTTCTAATGATGATAGAGTTTCTAGGGGACAAAAGTTTTGGCACTTTATCCTTCTTTAGCACTCTGTATTTCCTCATTTATGTTTCTCTTCACTTCTGTGTTTGAACTTAAAAGTTTCTCTGCTACTCTGGTCTTTTTATCAGGAATATTTGGAAGCCTTTTATTTCATTAAAGATCTATTAACACCTACCTGCTTCCCCTCCCCCCCCCCCATAGCATTATATTCAGTTTTCTTGGTAATTCTAGGTAAGTTATTCTTGTCAATAAACACATATGCTTTGCCTTCTGGAATATCATATTTCAAGTTTTCCATTCCTTCATAGTGGTGTGTTAAATTCAATGTAGTCTTCACTGTGCTTCCTCAGTATTTCATATCTGCTTGCAATATTTCTTCCTTGACTTGGAAACTTATCAATTTTGGCTATGATATTTCTGGGAATTTTCACTTTGGGCTTTCTTTAAGAGGATAACTGATGGTTTCTTTTTATTTTCACTTAGTCCTCTGGTTCTAAGACATCTGGACACTTTTCTACTAGAATTTCTTGAAATAGGTTGTCTCAATTCTTTTTTTTGGTCATGGCATTCAGGTAGTCCAATGATCATTAATGTTTTCCTCCTCATTGTATTATCCAGTCATTTTTTTATGGGATGCTTTATATTTTCATCAATCTTTTAGACTTTAGACTTCTTTAATATTTTTGTTGCCTCATGAAGTAATTGACTTCTAAGGAGTTTATTCTAATTTTATTTTATTTTTTTATTTTTTATTGCACATCACTCCTTTATTATAATGAACAACAAAAAAAGGGGGGCAGGGTTAGTATAGTTATGCTAAAAACTGATGAGGACCCAGGTGGCTGGACATAAGATGGAAACAATGGGACACTGAGAACATATTTCAACATGATCTAGGGGCATTTCACTGCCACAGAACAGAGCAGGGCTATAAAACACACAATGGGATGTACTCAGCCACCCCTTAGAAATCAAAGAACTCTTTCCTTCTCTGACTGGGCTTGAGTTCTCTGATAACTACCAAGTGGGACACTTTAATTTCAAAAGTCACTAATAACCAGCCTAGAAGGTTTTTTTTCTGTAAGTAAATGTGACAAGTAAACATTAGGACATAATCTCAACCTCCCAGATCCATTTTTCTTGGGATTAGGGAGGACGTTAGACTTTGATGATTTGCTAAATGACCACCCAGGTTATAGGCAACTTCCTACAATAGCCTCTGAGAGGGCTGCCTTACTGGCAGGACTGGCTCATAGGAATAATTGGACTAATTGCTTCTTCCAACTTCCCACATTGCACTTCTTACTATGTCCCCAACCCTAACCCCAAACTAGGTCCTAACTGAGCCAAACCACCCAGGAGGCATTCTGACTAATGTGGTTGAGGGGAAGGGCAACAAGAGAGAAAAGAATTGGTCTGAAATAGATAGGAAATGAGAAAAGGAACCATCAGTCCCCCACCTGCTGCCATGTGTTGTGATCCCTAGGGCGATGGTCAGTGTGTGGAGCAGGCAGGGGAGAGATGTGGTGGGGACAGTGAGAAGGGAAGGACCTGGCTACTGCTGGCAGGTGCTGGTAGTCTGTGTTCACTTCTTGGCCTTGCCTTGAGCTGCCACGGCTTCCACGGCACAGTCTCTTCATCCCTGAGGAAATGCATGAGCTTGATGGGCTTCAGATTCTTGTCAGATACACAATGGGAATGCCAGTGGGCAGATTCAGCTCCATGATCGCTTCTTCAGACAGACTTTCAAAATGTTTGACAATCCCTAAAAGACTATTGCCATGGGCTGCAATCAGAACACATTTGCCTTCCTTGATCTGGGGTACAATTACTTCATTCCAGAAAGGTAGAGCCCCTGCAATGGTGTCTTTCAGGCTCTCACAGGAAGGCCACTGATCCTCAGTCAGAGCTGCATAGCAATGGTCCTTGCTGATGTTGCTGTAGAAGGGGTGGTCAGGCTCCATTGGAGGTGGTGGGATGTCGTAGGATCATCACCAGATCTTCTCCTGTGCCTCACCATGCTTAGGAGCGGTCTCTGCTTTGTTGAGGCCTGTCAGACCTCCATAGTGCCGCTCATTGAGGCGCCAAGTCCTCACTACAGGCAACCACGTCTGGTCAATAGTATCTTGTACTGTCCAAAGGGTCCGAATTGCTCTCTTCTGGAGAGAGGTGAAACAAATATCAAATTAATAGCCAGCACTGCGCAGCACTTGGCCTCCCTGTGCCTGTCAGGGCTCAGGTCTGTGTCGTACCAGCAGCTGAAACAGTTCTCTAGGCCCCAGGCCCTCTCTCCATGCCTTATCAATACCAGCTTGTAGGCAGCCATGGCAGGGCAACAGGGAGTGAGCAGACCAGCACACAGACGAACATGCCATTTATTCTAATTTTAAAGGACACATTGCTTGGGCAAACTTTTTTATGTCTTGTACTAAACTATTAATTTCCTTTCCATTTTTTTCTTCTGTAGTTCCTATTTCTATTTTTTCCCTCAAGTGCTCACATTGTACATATAAAAATATTTTTAAATCTTAAAAAAAGAGGGTTAGGCATTTCAAATTTATGACAGATTATTTAGTCAAGAAGCATTTATTAAGCTCCTCCTCTGTACCCATCTATTGCTGTGCTAAATAATGCTGCTGCCATCAAGGAGATCCATTACATACAAGGGAAGACAATAAATGATAGGAAACTGAAAGTGAGAGAAATTTGCCCCATGGAGGAGCATAATTGTAAAAGAAGTTTTTTAATATACCCTTTAAAAATTTTGGAAATAAAATATGGTTTTTAATCCTATCTGTGAATGCCTGAAAGTTGTAGAAATGGAGGTCTTACAATCCTGTTTTGCCTTTATATTAATGTTATATAGTTACTAATTAATTGCAATTATTAACAGGTCAAATGAGGTAAAATATTATTTCTACCTATATTCTTCCTTATCCTATTAATTCTAATGAGGTAGAAGATGGAATGGAGTAGCATTGGGTAATAAGAAAATATCCTTATGTAAGAAAATCTATTAATTGGAAGCGGGACACATTAAAGACCATTTGGTTCAAAATCAGTAGAAAGGGAGATAAAATGACATTGTCATTTTAAGTCTAAAGAGAAAAGAAAAAACAAAAGGAAATCTTGTTTTTGTTTTCCTCAGTTTGCCTCACCAGCATTAGCCCATTTTCATATTTAACTCTCCTAATCCTCTTAACAATTGCTAATCAGTTGCAACCACATCTATCCTTGTAACAAGTTCCATTTTCTTCCTGATTCTAGCATTTATTTCTCTTTGTGCCTTTATCTTCAGAATTTCATTCTTGATGTGTAAATAACTTTCCATGACTAATTTTAAAGCATTGGATCCAACTTAGCCTTTCTGAGAATTCCATTCTTCTCAAGTTTAGTGGAAATCAGATTACATATACCAATCTTCCTTTTTCTTTCTCCCAAATTCTGAGTGGCACCTAGTTAGCAAAATTCTTACAAATGATGTCATAGGAGGAGGCATTCCATTGAGGTTAAAAAAGAATAGAAGAAATAAGTGGACTTTGAAGAAAGGTAGATTTAAAATTGATGCAAAGTAAACAAAAAAATCAACATATTCAGCTATTGAAAATTGGAAAGAATTGTTTTGTGACGTTGTAGACTCCCCATCACTAAGACCTAGAGACCCTTATCATCAATGTGCCAAAAGAGGACAAGCTTATAATTATGGGTGACTATAATGCTAGAGTAGGCTCAGACTACCAGACTTGGCAAGGAGTCTAGGGAGAAATGAAGTTGGAAATAGCAACAGCAATGGTCATTTACTGCTGAAGACTTGTGTATCACGTGACCTCATCACCAGCACTGTTTTCCATTTACCTAAATGCAATAAAATTTCATGGATACACACATGCAGCAAACATTGGCATCTAATAGACTATGTGATTGTAAGGAGAAGAGACAGAAAAGATGTGAGAGTGATTAAGGCAATGTGTGGTGCAGAGCACTGGACTGATCATAGACTTATCCTTTCCAAGGTAAATATTCACGTTCATCAAAAGTGCTGGCCCCAAGGCAAAATGACTACCAGAAGAATTAATGTCAACAAATTAGAGCTCTTCTCTGAGGTGTACAGTTTGTTGCTAACTTGGAGGGAAAGCTAAGCCAGCACACAGTTGGCAACAGCGGAGCAGAAAAGAGTAGGCAACTTTCAGAGATTTGGTATACAGCACTGCATTTGCTCATCTGAGTCAGAACACTCGTAAACATCAAAACTAGTTTGATGAAAATGATGTGGAAATTCAGAAGTTGCTAAATGAAAAATGAGAACAGGAGAACTTCACAGGAGAACTTCATCCACCTCTAAGAAGGCAACCTTTAGTTCCATCAACAGGAAAGTACAAGCAAAACTTAGAGAGATGCAGGATTCCTGGCTCAGTAGGAAGGCAGATAAAGTTCAGTTTTATAACGATAGTAACAATCCAAAGTGTTTTTATGATTTTCTGAAAGCCATTTATGGACCAAAAATCTATGGTGCATCACAACTACTCAGTGCTGATGGAGGCACATTGATTAGTGATAAGGACATGATCCTAGAGAGATAGGCTGAACACTTTCATAGTGTTCTCAACAGACCATCATCAATCAATGCTGAGGCCATTGACCATTTACCTCAGGTTGAAGTCAATCTCTCCTTAGCTGAACTTCCAACTGAAGAAGAGGTTTTGAGGGCCATTAGGCTCCTTTCATGTGGCAAAGCACCTGGTGCTGATTCTGTTCCACCTGAGATTTACAAGGTAGGGGAACCGCTGTTCATACAAAAGCTGACTGGAATTTTCCAGGTTATACAGCAAGAGAAGACTATCTATCCCCCAGGAGTTCAAAGATGCTGCCACTGTCCATCTCTATAAAGGTAAAGGGAATAGATTGTCCTCTGACAATCATGGGAGTCTCTCTCTTAGTCATTGTTGGCAAAATTCTTGCTAGAGTCCTCCTTAATAGAATGATCCTTCAATTGGAGGATGGTCATATGCCTGAGAGCCAGTGTGGCTTCAGAAAGGGTTGAGGAACAGTTGATATGGTGTTTGCTGCTCAACAACTCCAGGAGACATGCCCAGACAGTATAGAGGTCTGTACACATCATTTGTTGTGACCAAGGCCTTTGACATTGTTAGTCATCAGGACTTATGAAAAATTATATCAAAATTTGGTTGCCCAGAGAAGTTCATCAATATTGTATATCAATTTCATGATGGCATGTTTGCCCATGTTCTGGATAATGGACAAAGCTGTTGTGCCTGCCAAGTCACCAGTGGAGTGAAACAGGGCTGTGTGCTTGCTCCCATGCTTTTTAGCATGATGTTTTCAGCCATATTGTCAAATCCTTTCAATGAGGATGAACACAGCTTCAAGGTCAACTACCGTACTGATGGTATGTTCTTTAAATTGAAAAGGCTACAAGCCAAGACCAAAGTGGAGGGATTGTTGGTGCATGATTTTTGGTTTGCAGATGATTGTCCACTCAAAAGTATGGGTCAATTTTCTGGTACCTGTACTAATTTTGGCTTAATAATTAAGACCAAGAAAACACAGGTGCTCCATCAACCACCACCACACCATCCATATGTGGAACCATTGGTTACAACAAATGGAAAAGTTTTACATGGTGTAGATAAGTTCACTTAGCTTGGTAGTGTACTTTCCAGGGATGTTGAAATCGATGCGTGTATTGCCAGAGCTAGCTTATTTTTTGGGAGGCTCTGAAGAAAAATTTGAGAGAGAAGAGGTATTAGACTAACTACCAAATTGAAGGTCTACAGAGCCATTGTGCTGATTTCATTGCTATATGCTTGTGAAACATGGACAGTCTACCAGAGCTTTGCCAGGAAACTGAATTGCTTCCACTTGAATTGTCTTAGGAAGATTCTGAGGATCACCTGAAAGGATAAGGTACCAGACACTGAAGTCCTTGCTTGAGCTGAACTGCCAAGCATTCAAACTATGCTTCAGAGAGCACAACTCTAGTGGGCTGGCCATATTGTTCAAATGCAAAAATGTATACTTGCCGAAAAGACTATTTTATGGAGAATTCACATGGGACAGGAGGTCACATGGTGGTCAGAAGTGATACAAGGATACTGTCAAGGTTTTTCTCAAGAACTTTGGATTTGACTGTGCATCATGGGAGATGTGCAACATGAACAACAGGCATACCCACATCAGAAAAGATGCTATGCTGTATGAACTAAGCAGAATTGAGATAGCACAAAGTAAATGTAGGATACACAAATTTGGAGTAATCACTCCAAATACTCACGTGGACTATCTGTGCCCAATCTGTGGTAAAGCAGTCCAATCTTGTATTGGTCTGATGGGCCACAGTTGGACACGATGAAACTTCACTTTATCTTGGTGATGTCATCTTAAATAATCAACCAACCTATATATATCTTATACATTTGCCCCACAAAACATGTTACCTGAAAAAAAAAATCCATGCATTTTCACAAATAGTGAGAAAACCAATTGTTTCTACTAAAAAATGTTAGTAAATAGTCTAAACAATTAAAAATATAAAATTACTTGCTGTTGTTTAGAACTTCAAAATAATTAAATAAAATGACATCAATTCCTTATTTATTAATTTAATTAAAATTATTTTTTTACTTATGAATTTGAGCTGGTGCTACCAAATATGTCTAATCACTTTGAATTCATAAGTTGTGACTTATTTTGAGTAGTTTTATTTTCATAATTTTTGTTTGATTTTCACAAAAATATGCTGCATTCACACATTTGCTCTTTCCTTAATCCCCCTGTTGAGGTTTCAGAACCATAATGAAGTTTGTGGTGGACCCCAAAATACTGACACTCCGGGTCCTGCTGAATAAATTAGACTCAAGCATGCTTGAGTAAAACAAAGTTTATTAAAGGTTCACGATATTGGGTTGACTCTTAAGGAGCCTAATCATTTGTGACACTTGTATTAACAAGTGGGCCAAATAGAATCTCAGATAATAAGAATTGGAGCAGGATTGAATATGAGGGCCTTTAATGGAGGCGAGATGAAATTTATGCACAGAAAGTCCTTGGGAAAGATCTAGAGGTGATCTAGTAGTCTGGGAGGAGGGTCTAAGGAGGATCTTGATGAGACTGGGCTAACTAGTGATGTAATCAAGCATGGGAAACAGCTGGAGGCAATTAGAAAGTATCAGACAATGGAGGGCTTGGATGGGAAGTAATCAAGGATGGGCCAGGCTAGGTTAAGGGTAAGAGATCTGAGTATGAAAGGTCAGATTAAGTGGGAAGATTCAAGGAGAGTTCAAGGAGGTTCCCAGAGTCTGAACCCCATCACTCCCCATTTTTGCCCAAATAATTACATACATATTTTAAAAAATAACTGAAACACAAGTGAAAATTAGGATTGAACATACAAAGACTTGTTTTATATGCTGTATTTCAGAACTATTTTTTTCTATAAAGGGATACATTCTTGTATTTCTGCATCATTTGAAGAATATCTATTAGATTCACGTGCATTCTTATTTCACATATATACCACATATTCCATGCTAACAGGAATATATGTGTGTATATATATTTATGTCTATATATACATATATAGAGATATATATATGCACATATTTTTCACACTCATTAGAATATTCATGAACCCAAGAGGTTCATGTACATTTATATCATATATGTGTATATATTTGTGTATATATACATATATATAATACATGTAGTCTAGATGTGAAATATACATTGTTTAAAATTAATATTTACTCTCCATATCAGATCGATCTGTAGGTATATGTTCATTTCTGGAATAATACATTGATACATTCATTTCTGAGCAGATGTCATTTTACTTGATGTATGTGTGTATACCACAGACACCTATATGTATAATTAATACACATTCATATGCATATACATCTATGTATGCATATCCACATACCATTATATATCCATATATATGTGTATACACACACACATACGTATTTCCTTTTTTTCAGTTATTTTCCATCTCATGTTCAACTAACTCTTAATGACAGCATTTGGGATTTTATTGGCAAAGATACTGAAGTGGTTTGTCATTTCCTTCTCCAGCTCATTTTACACATGAGGAAACTGAGGCAAATAGGGTTAAGTGACTTGCCTAGAGTCCAACAGCTTCTACATGTGTGAACTTGTCTTCCTGAATCTAAGCCTATAGTTCAATCTACTGTACCACCTAGCTACTCTCTCTCTCTCTCTCTCTCTCTCTCTCTCTCTCTTCCCATATATGAACATCTCTTTCAGTTTCAATGTTCCCTTAAATAATCCAGACCATAATCCATCCATACCTGCCCATCCTGCATGACTGTTATTCATAAGTTTGCTTCAAGGAGTCTATTCCCAAAATATTAGACACCTTCACTGAGTTATTTTAATACCATAAAGATGCCAAGTGAACAGAAAGCCTGCCAATAATATTACTTCTTACTATCTTCCCCTTGATAGATATATAATATATGTATTTAATTTTATTCCCAATTGCTTTTTGCTATGTTAATTATTATTTCTAATGTTGGTTTCTTATGTCTTGAGTTTTCTGGTCTTGATTGAATTACTTTACAGGAACACTTATTGAGTACAAATGTATATTATCCCCCCTTTTCATAACAGCATGAATGATGCTGGAGAAAAAGTAAACAGTTCAGCTGTAATAATATTTGTTTTTTTAAAAAAAACTTTTCCAGAAGCAGAACAAATATTACAGACTTCAAAATTTCTTCCTCAGGAATTTTTGAGGTACAGGAAAAGCTGTCTTTAGGAAAGCATGAAGATTTTCCTCATTCGGATAAATAAGACCCACTCCCTATGGGACTCACACAATAATCTTCACCCTTTTTGTAAATGAAGAGTGTCTCAGGGTCAGGTAGAATGGCACTGCATTCTCTGGGGAATGGTTTTCAGAATTAGGAGGCTGGAATAGGGAATGGCAAAGATAAAGGACGATGTTCATTCTAGTTGGGATAACAGGTCAGGGAAGTTAGGCAGTTTGTTGCTTTTGGCATCTTGTCTAAAAGCAATCTTGATACTAAATAATCAGAATTAATTGAGTAGTTTTGAGAGGAGGAATGAGGTTTCAGAGGTCACTAAAGGGAGTCCCTGGGGAATTTTACACTTATTATATTTTTGAGATAATATTCAGCAACTAATAATATTCAGCTTAGTTCATATTTGTGTAATGCTTTGAAATAAAAAATATATATATATGCACTATTTTACATTATAGGCATTATTTTCCCCATTTAAAAAATGTACCTATGAATTTATCATTTTACGAATTTCCTGAGGGAGATTCTCTTTTAATAGTATATATTGGAAGTTTTTCAACAGTTTAATTCATAGAGGGATGCCTTCTTGATGTGGTTCATAAAGCCAGTTAATGTCAAAGGCACAACAGGATTTCATGCTTTCCTGTTTGAGGACATCTCTTTTGCTACTTCTCATCTCTGTTGGAAAGAGTGTTATTTGAAGTTTAGAAAAAAACTGAGACTTGTCTGAGATCATGACAATCAAATGGAATATCTGGGACTTAAGTCTTCAGACTATAAGGCCACTGTCATAGTCCCCACCTTCCCCAACCCTCTGTTCCTACACACACACACACACACACACACACACACACACACACACACACACACACACACACACACTATACTTGTCCAAATAGTAAAGTTCCTGATTGGGAAGATAGAGGCAATATGTAATATGTGAACAGCTGAAGTTTACTGAGATATGAAAGTGAGGGATCCACTTCTAAGAGATCTTTTATTGAATGGCAATGAAGAGGAGGAGAGAATAGTATCACAGATCTTGCACTGGAAGGGCAGGTGACCTCACCTCTGTCAAATCCCCTTGTTTTACAGACCAGACCCAGGGAAGTAAAGTGACTTGCCAAGGATACAAAAGTAGTAAGTGTCAGATGGGATTTGAACCCAAATCTCCAACTCTAGAGCCAGTACAGGTTCCATCATGCCAATTAATGCCCTTGAATTTGATAGTAGAACCTGGGCATCCCATCATAACATCTAGAAGGGAGTGGGAGGAATCTCTGTACAATAGAAGATTCTGTCCTGGTATGCTCAATAAATTGAGGTATAGGGAGGCTCCTTGGGAAATGAACAAGGGAATTGATTAAAGTTAGAATGAAAAACTTTGTAGGAATGATGGTTAAAGGATAAAATCAAACTGTATAAAGGAAAAAGTAATGATTTATTGGTTACATAGGAAGGTTAACAGAGGAAGAGGAAAAGTTTGAAATAATTTCAATATTGATATCCTGGTAGTGATATCAGAAATCTTAATGGACAAATTATATATAAGGGTAACAGAGAGGTAGGTAGGATTGTTGTGGTTTCACAGTGTGTAGTGCAGGTCATCTTAAATGAATTCACAGACTCAGATCATCTCTGATCCAAGCAAAGGCATTTATTGAGGGTTATGCCCTCTGGCAGGCTGGGTTCTCCTTAGAGGAACCATCAACTTCAGTAAGACAAGACAGGTAATTTTATAGTGTAATGATCATAATTACACAACAGAAATTATGGATATTAAAAAGATAGGAATGGTTTGTCAAGGGATTAGGTGCTGGGGGAGGGGTCCTGGCCTTGGAACTGTATATGTAATTACCCCCAATGCATAAAGAAAAACCCAAATTGGGCAGGTAGGTGGGAATTAATATATGAAAATGATATTACAATGAGCCTCTCTACATCGTAAGTTCACCTGGACAACTTT
Organism: Notamacropus eugenii; assembly: GCF_028372415.1. NCBI lineage: Eukaryota > Metazoa > Chordata > Mammalia > Diprotodontia > Macropodidae > Notamacropus > Notamacropus eugenii. The sequence goes on along the minus strand of NC_092875.1, from coordinate 358,307,348 downwards.
TGCTATTACTGCACAGATGCCTACTTAAGGAAAGTCCCTGCTGTTGTTTTGGGGTCCACATCCTGTTCAGGCATCCTGGTAGTGCTGCTTTCTGATTGACTGGCCAGTATGGTCCTGCCTGAGATTGTTGTTGAAGGCATGGGCACACATACTGTTTCTGTGAGGAATAGGAGGAATGGGTCTGTGGGCAGTGGCTAGCTAGAGACAGTAGCTGGAATCCCATCACATGGACACCCATGCTGTTCTAGCGGGGCATGAATTCATGGACATGCCTGCTGTTCTAGTGAGGCATATATGAGGAAATTAGGATATTGAGTCAGGGGAGCTGTGACTAGGTAGAGGCAGTGGCTATATTGAGTCTGGGGGCTGTGGTGTGATTAAAGCCAGATTGTGAGGTTGAATGAGGACATGCCTGATGTTCAGTAAGGTCCATAAGGAAGTTAGAATATTGGGGCTGGATGCAACTTTATTAAGATTCCATCAGGATGAGAGAGGTAGTTAGTGATTTTGTTTTAGCCATGTTGTGTTTGAAATTCTGGTAAGAAACTTCTAAATCTCAATAGATCTGTGTTCTCATGAGTGTGGACACTCCATTCATTTGGGGCAGATCATAACGCACTCTGTACCGATCCATCCTATGTGGTTCTTGTTCATGTCTTCCTATAAATCCTCAGTAAGGTGTCCACTCAAACTGTTGGAGCCTTAACATTTCCAATTAAAGACATATTTATCAACATGGTGAAATACGAAACTGTAGTTGAGAAGTTAGGACAGACAGTGGAAGGAAATAATGGAGATGGCTTTAACATATGCCATGCAATGAAATGAGATAATCACATCCTGAGCTCAAGGGCAACTAAGTGGTGCAGTGTACTGCCTTGGAATCAGGAGGACCTAGGTTCAAACACTCTGACCTCAGTTATACAGGGAGAAAAATCAAGGGTATTTTTGTTTCCCCTGAGTTTTTTTTTCCTCCAAGTTTTCCTTCTCTACAACTATTTGTTGTTGTTGTTAGTTGTTTTAGTCATATCAAACTCTTTAGATACATTGTCTCTTGGATGCATTGGCTCAGCTACACTTACTTATCTTCATTATTTATTTCTTTCAGAACAACTTCCACTTCCTAGGTGCGATTTTTCAAATGTCATCCTTGATTAGAAAAAAAATCACTATGATAGTAATGACAGAGCTGTTCCACTTCACACATATTTGTTTTCCTTCTTCTAATTTAGTTAAAAGGCAGCGTACCAGAGTAGAAAGCTTTCTGGACTTGAGTGAGAGGAAAAAAAAGTTTCAAATCCTAACTCAGTAACTTTGTGACTTTGGAAACTTGCTTACCTTTATAGTGTTCTCACCTGCAAAATGAGGGATTTGTACTAGATGACCTTTTCATCCAGTTTCCAAAGAGAAATTGTGAACCACCATTACATATACTTACAAATTAATTCTTTATTTGATTTCAACCTTATGTCTGATATTGTACTTATATTTGTAAAAAAAAAAATGTACCTTGAGAGTATAAATGTTTCTCATCTCTTTTGATGGTTGGAATTCATCAAGCCCTGTGATTTCACCCAGCCTTGTATTCATAGCTTGCACTTTTAATTTACTGGTTGCATATTTAGAGCTTCTTTAGTAGGCAAAGAGTCAAGTAAGCTTTATAAGTACAATGCCAAAAATATTGTTTGTTAATAGTCTAAAGGTTTATCTTATGCTTGTTTTCCTTTGCCCCATTTTTTGGTACTTTATCATTGCTAAAATGGAGAGAAGCAGCATAGACCTGTCAGCTTTTTTTATATTTTTATTAATTGCCTAGATTGGCATGGATATACATGAATATACATATACATATATTCTATATACATAGAATTTACCTGAAGACTTCATCACCCAGAGATCTAACGGTGAGCATTTCTGTTGTTATACAGTCTAGTCCTGGGACAACAGATACAGTCTCATGTCAGGACCATATCTGGAACTTTCCAACTTAGAAGGACCTGCCCGATTTTGTGTTCTATTGGTATAAGTAAACCTCATAAACCTAAGTTTCATTACATCCATGCCATGATGAGGCATGGAACTTTTGTGAAGTGGGGGGTGGGGAGGAAGTAGGAAAGGAGGAAGGAAGGAAGGAAGGAAGGAAGGAAGGAAGGAAGGAAGGAAGGAAGGAAGGAAGGAAGGAAGGAAAGAAGATAAAAAAGAAGGGAGGAAGGATGAAAAATGATGCTAGATGACAGCAATTAGAAAAGAGGTAGAAAGAAGACATACATAGATGGAATTAAATGTAGTTAAAATACAGGTAGAGAGGTAGGTGAATAGATTGATCAACAGTAAAATAGATATAGTACCATACACACATTATATGATCCCATTCTCTGTTGCATAAAATACATATGAATATTTACATGCTTGTTTTAATTTAACTTCCTAGATTGATTTAAACAGTTTCATCCTGTAATCTCAAAAAATCTTTCTGCGTCAAAAAGATCAGTTTTCACTTAGAACATTTCACAATATATGTGTCATGGCTAAGTTAGAAAGTTCTAATGTTTGCTACTTGACAACTATATGTTTTTTTATTTTAATCAAAACAAGGTAATGCAATTATATACTGGGGAAAGGTGTGGGTGATAATGTACATAAAAGCATAAGAACTGCGATAGAAATATAAAGTAAGGTGTTACTCAACCTTAATGCCTGGTTAATGTCAGCATCAACTATATCCCTAGGCTTATTTCCAAGAAATAGCCTGCATGCCAAGAGTTCAGGGCCAGTTGTCTCATATCAGCATTACTGCTTGGAACAGGTTTTCTCCCTGTTTAATTCAAGTTCAGAGCTGCTAATTTTGATCTTAATTATATTAACAACATCTCATTAATATATCATTTTAAAGTTTATATAACACTTTGTAAACTTATACGACCATTAAATTGATTTCATCACGTCAATCCACTGCTAATTTTTTTATGACCTAAGGTAGGATGCAAAATGATTTTTAATGAAATGTCTTGGGGATGCCCTAGGCAATATTGTCAAGTAAGCAAATAGTCTTTCCCCCTCTACTTCCCCTCTACTATCATTGCTGTTTTCTTCTTTGTCACTAAATCTTGTACCTATCAAAGATACATGAATTGAAGGATTATCTCTATGGAATGTTCATGCAATTTGTCCTGGAATATATGTAACATTCCAGAGAGTAATGATTTTTGATCTAGTCCTACATACATATTTTTTACAGGTAAGGAAAATGAAACCTGGAGAGACTATGAGTGGGTCAAGTTATACAAATATTGCTCCAGAAATATTTGAATCCCCTGTGAATTCTTATGAAAATCAAATGAATTGTTAATTCTATCATTAAATAATGCTTTTATGTACATGAATAGAAAAGGGATACATTCATACATGAGTATGCACATGCGCACACTTTTTGTACCATACATATTCCATTAATTGAGGAAAAAATCTAAGTCTATTACTTTGATATCTGCTTGTAGTACCTTAAATAATCTTTTTTTCATTCTTAGCATTCAGTAAATATTTAGTAAATTGATTGAAAAAACAAATCCATTTTTCGTGAAGGAAATTTTTTTCACGTCTACATTACTTGATTAAGGGTAGGGATAGATTCAATAATTCAGCTGTTCCCAAAGCACTTAATATACCTCACAAAATATTCTATACCAGTGGTTTTTAAAATGAGTTTTACAGTCCTAGGTCCAGAGACAAATTTCAGACAATAATCTGGATGAGAATAAATTCATTCTTTTTTTCATTTACCACTAACCGAAATTTATTTCCCTCAATTATTTAAAAAATTTATAATATTCACGAGAAGAAGGTCTTACCAGACTTCCAGGGGAATCTACTGATATACAAAATTAAGAACCCTGGCCTGACACCATTATCAAGTAGGAAAATCTCTATTGAATCAGTCAATCATCTAGATTAGGTGTGAAAAATTAGTGTTTCTTACTCAATTTGGGAAGAATGAAATTATTCCAGCCATTGGATGAAATGGAATGACACCATGAAGCAAGTGTATTGGGAATGATTGGTCATGCTCCGTGAGACTTGGATTGAAACAACAAGCCAGTTTAAAAATTTGGCATTGTAGTAGAAGGCTAGTTTTGTTGTGGAAACAGTTTGAGTCATCCCAAAGCGGAATTACCTAGATGATATAGAAAGGAGAGACTTTCTATCTCCTCTCCCCACCTTGACTAGGGAATGACCCTGTGAATGTCAAAAGGTTTGAAGATTTAGGTACCCCATAAGCATCCTAAAGGTATCCCTGGAATAACAGTAGAAGTGGCAGAGTGTATATGAGAGTTAGAAACAAATGAGCTCTACTGATGCAAGGCAGCCTCACAGCTCGATAAGAACCCCCCAAAAGCTAAATCCTATTTATTCTGAGCTTCTGAGCCCCAAAACATACTTTCAGCTATCAGCAACTGTGAGTTACCCTTTAGCCATTTGCATACTTCAAGCTGAGCCCTCATTCCCCTGGATTTTGTATGTACTTGAGAGCTTGGGGAATTGTTATATATGAGTGTTTTCATTATGCCACCTTAGTAAATACTCTTTTTTTAAAAGTTAAAGCAATTCTTTCTTGCTAATTGGCATCCGCTGAGAATGGGGATTGGGAAATAATGACTTCAGAGCCTGTGCTAAATTTAAAACTCTCAAAAAGACTCACTCTGTTGGTATGTAGTAAGTCGTTAGTCACAGATGAGCACTGGTACATCCTTGAACAATAGAAAGAGGGGAATCAGTTTTGTTTGAAGAAGGGATGTATTGGAAGGGTGTTGGATTGCTGATTCATGAGCTGAGAAAGCACATTAAGAGTAAGGCATGAGGAAGAAGCCTTTAGAAATATTTTCCTGGAGCTTTGGACTGGGATATGTTTTCCCCCACCAAACTATAACAAAGTTTAGAATTCTAACAAAACATAATTAAGATGGAATATAAAATTATAGTCCCAAGAAATACAGAAATATATAAAATTCACACAATTCAGTCTCCATCTTCAGCATTCTCTGCCTGGGCTGTTTGGACAATTCCATTTTTCTATAGAGTTGTTCTGCATCAGCCTTTCTCCTTCCCATTGGGTAACTTGGCTCTTTTCTTTGCAGGTGATTCTTTGATTTTGATTCCTGGCTTTGGAAGACCAGGTTTAATAGATACTCATGCCAGTTTTATCTGTGATTCATCCTTATGCTTGGTCTTCTTTCCATTAGCATCTCCTTTAGGCTTTCTTGTGGCCATGGTGATGATGGTGGTAGCTGTTTTATACAATAGTAAAATTCTGGCCTGCTCACAAACTCTTTTAGTGCAGAAGAGAAAATGCTATGCAGTTCTACCACAAGTGCAAATGTGCCTAGGTGTAATCTTTAACTAAGTTGGCCAGAGTACACAGAAAATTAAAGATTTTTGATCAATCAATCAGTCACCAATTACTAAGAATTTTGATGTTTTAGGGAATTTAATTCTCATTTAGAGTATTTGGTCAAATTGGTCATGAATCCAGAAAGACCTGAGATACATTCTGTCTCTCACCATGATATAAGCCGTGTGGCTTTTGTCTAGTCTCCTAGTCACTGTGATTCTCAATTTCTTCATCTACAAAATGGGGAGGGTAATACTTATACTACCAACCCCTACAGTGATTGCAAGGAAATAGAATGTAATATTCTGTATAAATGGAAATTGTTACATTGATTAGCTGACTCACCAGGTTAACTGCATGATTACTGTAAAGATGTCTTAAATGAATGTAACAAATCAGCTTAATTGCATAGCATTGTATAGGAAATAAATGTGATTATATCATCCAAATGGACCATATAAATTCCAGAGCCCTCACGTATGTATGTATTTTTTGTATTGCAGCCACATAATATCTGACATATACTCATCTCTGTATTTTCATCCCTTGGCACTCTATTCACTGCTCTCCATAATAACAATATGTGGAGTACCCTTTAGATCTCCCTTGCACTCACTTGCAGTCCTTGTGGAACAGAATGTAATACCTGATTTATGATTTGTTTTGCAAAAGTTTCAGAAATGATAGATAACAGATTTCTGGTGAATTTCTTTTAGCAAACACACAATTTGAATAACAGGAGGAAAGCTATATGCCTTCTATCAACCCTTATAGGGGATTGAAACCACTCTCCCCTGCCCTACCTTGTTTCTTTCAGGTACATAAAAAAGAATGTAATAATAATAATAATTATATATATATATACACACACATATATACATATATAATTTTAAAACTACTTTGTGTCAGCACAGAACTTTAAAACTAGCCCTGGTTTTCTCAGGAGAACGAAATAGATGTTGGATTTGTTTCAAGAACCTCTGTTTTCCAAGAAACACTTCTTTCCAATTTAAAAACAAGTCATATAATCAGGGACCAATGATTTTGTGAATTTTAAAGAATATCACTGCTAGAGGTCATAGGATATGCTTCCAAATGTAATTTAGTTCCCTGAATAAAGTGGTCCAGGATATGTTGAAATTTAGATGAATTTACATACTAAAATAAAGGTACTTTGATTACATACACAATATGACTAGTAGAGATCAATAGAGGGCAACACACATATTTTTGAGATTCAAAGTTCTTTGAGTACAGCGTTTTGTCCATTTTTTTGGATTAACAAATTCTTATTGAAACTGGATGTGCAGAAAATCAAGATATACATGTGAAAGCCATGTCTAATTCATAAAAAAAAAATCTCTTGAAGAACTTCTAATCCTCTAGTATGTTCCATCTGCTAGCAAGAAGAAGATTTAACTCTTTTGTAACTTAACTAGATATGTGATCCTGGGCAAATCACTTAATTCCATTTGCCCCAGTTTCCTGATCTGTAAAATGATCTGGAGAAAGAAGTTCCATTCTAGTATCTTTCCCAAGGAAATGCTCATTCAGTCAGAAGTGACTGAAAAATGACTAAACAACAATAACATATTTCTTCTTCAAGTGGTCTACATTTCATTCAAAATTGTATAATACACATCTATATTTGTATATTTAAACTAAGAAAATTTCTTTCCTAAGAAAAGTGATCATCATATTATAAACTATCATAATCCATACTATTATCTGCTTCTGGAATAGGCAGCAAATTTAGTGAGAAAGGACCTATATTTGGAATAAAAGGATGTAGATTCTATTCCCAACTCAGTTATCTATGACCTGCATGACTGTGAGCAATTTTGCTTGAGCTTTCTGGGATTTATATTATTCATTTGTAAAATGAGGAATTGGTAGGATGAAAATATCTCCTAGGCTCCTTCTGTCTCTGTGACTGAAATAGTCACAGGTTTCTTCCTTCTGCCTTGGTGATTTTACAATTGTTTCCATTTTTCTCTGTCTTGATTCTTATCCAAGTTTTCCACCATGTTATGCCAGTCAAGCTCATGAATTTCCTCACCCCATTTATTTTATCTTTTCCTTATGAATAATGCTTACCCTCCCTTTACTATATTCCTATATATACATCATCACTTCATTTTCTGAAAGTCAAATTTTATACCCATATTCAGGAATCCTTTATAGAGTATTCCTTTACAGATAGGTACATGTCCAATATCTCCTTGAATAGTTATAGTAATATGAAATTGACTGCCTTACAGAGTATCTTTGAAATATCTTTTTGGAAAATCAGGATATAAGGTTTTATATTGAGCTGAAATCATAGGAAAATGGACTTAGAGTTTTAAGAAATCACAAAGACCATTTATTCCAATCCTTTCATTTTATATAAGTGAAAATTGAGAGCAGATATTTCAAATTACTTATCCAGGGAAACACATACAGTTAAGTGTCGAAGGCAAGATTCAAACCAAGATCTTCTTGTTTCAAAATCTAATGTTCTGTCTACTGCACCATCTTGCCTCTCTATCTGTTCTCATGTTCTAATTCTCCTCCAATGAACCTTACAAAATAAGTAATTTTCTCCACAGCACAGTCCTTTTAAAAGCTAAGTATAGGTCTTACAATTCCCCCTTTATTTTCTTTCCAGATATACATCCAATGTCTTTCAAATCCCTGCATATTAAACACCACTATCATCACATTCATTCTATTCTTAAAGTGATCTAGTATTTTCAGCTTTTTTTTTTTGGACCTGAATCTTAATTTCTTCTGTGTCAAGGATGTCCTAGTAAGGAGGCTTTCTATTTTAACGCAGATCAATCTTGTCTAGTGCTTACAATATCAGACAATTTTCTGGGAACACCAAGAGGTTAAGTAATGCCTATAGCCACACAAGATGCATCAGAGGTAGGATTGAATCTGGGTTTTCTTAATTTAAAAAAAACAAAACAAACTGGTCCTCCATATTATATTTCATGGCTTTTCATAATTTTTTTAAGATTATGTTTTTAATATGGAACCTAGAAATGAAAATTTCATACAAGATGTATTATGAACAGTATAACCTAGAGAAGGTCAAATATTTCTTATTGTCTGAATGCAGTGATTTTTTTTTTATGGCAGGCCAAGTAAGCTTGTTTTAGCTTTTTTCCTTTTTTTCTTTCAGCTAGATCATATTTTTGTATTATATTAATCATGAGATTAGCTAAAACACCTTATCCTCTTGGTGTGAATTATTGTCTAAAATATTGTCGTGAATCTTGTATTTTCCAATTGATATTTTGAAGCTAAAAGTAGAACCTTATATTTTGTTATGTTAAGTCTCATCTTGTTGGTTTTCATCCAGTCTTCTGGCCTGATAAGATCATCTCAGTTTTGTTCATTCCTCCCCACATATCTGTTGTATTTTTGTGCTATCCACAAATAAGATACATGTGTCTTCTCTGTCTCTATCCAAATAAGTGACTAAAAAAAGAAAACAAAAGAAACAGGCAATGAAACTGCCTTCTATTAAAGGGATCAAGTCTTTTGATCTGGAAGAATTACATACTAAGGTACATGATTACTGAGGCACTTACACTAATCCTTAAGGGATCATAGAGAATGGTACTTATCATAGGACTGTAAATGATCAAATATCTCCATTTTTTAAAAGTGGAAGGGGTTGGTTGATTCTTTATTCTAGAGATTAATGAGCTTGAATATCTGACAAAATTCTAGACGTAGGAGTAAAAGGAGTGCTTACTGGATTCAGATATTAGAGGTGTGCCAAAACCATATTTTCACATTGTATAATAATAGTAAAGAATTTGGTAGAATATCTCATGCTATCCTGGTAGGAGAGAGGAAGAGATCTGTGCTAGATGATAGTGTATTTGAGTGGTTTCAAAACTGGCTGATCCACACACTAGTCACTAGTGATTTGAGGCCAATTTAGATAATTATGTGAGATCTTGGCTGTGGAACTGAAAGAAAACTCAAAAGCTTCCTCATTTGACCTATTCTCTTAATAGATAAAAAATTAGATCAAGAATGGTGAAACATCTTACCCAAACATCCCACTGACACTAAGTAGTATAGCTGGGATTAGAACCCAGATTCTCTCACTTTGAATCTATTAATTCTCTTGCTATACCACACCTTATAGAGGTAGAGTACCACAGGAATTTAGCTTTGGTTTTATGTTGGTCAACATTTTACCAATGTCATGGCATAAATTGCATGCTTATCAGATTGCATATGATAAAGCTGTGGAACAAGAGAGAACCAATACATTGGATGACAGAAGAGGATCCTTAAAGAACTCAATAGTCTAGAACAGTGGACCAAATCCAGTAGAAATGTAGTTAAATGGGGGAAACAGGAAGTCCTCTGCCTGGAGTTAGAGAATCAACAGTAGAAGAATAGACTGAGGACGGCACATCTTGACAGAAGTTCATATGAACAGATACCGATGTTTTAGTGAATTGCAAGCTCTGTGTGAGCCAACAATGTGAAATGGCAGCCAAATAAAGTGAATGTAATTTCTGGATACCTCATGAAAGGTGCAGCATCCTGAAAAAAGGGATATTGTTGTCACACTGCATTTGCCTTGGGCAAAACCAGTGATGGTACTGAATACTATATCAGATACAATATCAAATGAGATAATATTTTAAAAATCAGTTAGCACGGTGTCTGGCACAAAGTAAATGCAGTATAAATGCTTATTCCCTTTCCCTGTGTAATATAAGTATCAGTTCAAAGAACTATTGGGTTTTAGTTGCAGAAAAGAAGACTTGGTTGGAGATTGGCATAATCAGTCTTTGAAAGGGCTTTGTACAGAAGCAGTATTAGATGTATTTTGGTTATCCTCAGGGGGCAGAAGTATAAAAAGTAACAGAATTTGTAGACAAAGGCTTCATGTAGTACCCAACTAGCCTCTCTCTCTCTCCATTTTCCATTAAACTGGCAAAGAAATTTTCTTAAACATGATGTCTCTAGTCTGTGGTCTCTTATTACTTCTAGAATTAATTCTAAAATCCTCTTTATAGCTTTAAAAACCCATCACAACCTTTCACCATCCTACTGTTCCAGTCTTCTTAGATAACACTCCCTTTCATAAGTTTTGTGAACCATCAACATTGACCTTCAGGTTGTTCTCCACATGCAACACTCCATCTTTCAACTCCATACCTTTTCAAGAGCTGTCTCCCATATCTTTATGCTCTCCTTCCTCATTTCTGCCTTCTGGGTACTCTGATCTCTTTCAAAAATAGCTCAAACCCCATTTTGTTCAGGAGGTCGTTCTGGCAAACCTCTTTCCCCTAGTCTTCCTTCTGAGGCTGCCTTCCATTTTTAATGTATGTTTCTTATAATTAAAATTGTTTACATATTGTCTCCCTCATCAGGATATAATCTACTTGAGACCAGGGACTATGTTTTTGCCTCTTTCTATTGCCAGTTCTTAGCACAATGCTTGGCAAATAGTATACACATAAGAACTACTTGTTGACTGACATGATGTAAGAAAAAACTTTCTAAGATTTTCATCCACATTGATATCATGAAACAGTATGGAAAATGCATAAGACATGCAGTGGGGGAGTGTATCAGGGGAGTTCTTCTGGATCTACTCTCTGACAACTTGTTTAGAAGTCAAAGATATTTTTAAGTGACAGGAGATAACCACAGGAAAATTCAAGTAGCTAGGACTTTGTAGGGAAGAGACACTTGTGAGAAGAACAATCCATTTGGATAACTTATTAATGTAAAAGCAAAACAGAGCATGACAGAGCAGACCTTGGTTTGGAGACCTGATACAGTAAGGCTCTTTATGTATGTATTCTCCTTTCTCTGGGAATCATTGATGGTTACCTTGGAGGAAGCAGAGGACAGATTAAGGTGCTTCCTACTACATTTCTTGTCTATTCAGTCCAAGAGAGTTAACGAGTTTAGGAGATAATGGTAGTTAGTCTAATGGTTGAGCAACAAAATTTCCAAAGCAGAAGCAGACGTGCTTGCCCATCCAACTCAAGAGTGGAATTCATGGACAACATTTTTGCACTCTAACCTTTTCTGTATAGAGAAGGAAATTTTTATTACCTAGGCAATTTGATTTCAGAAACTATTGCTTAGGCCAAAATTTCTTGGGCTATATCAGATTTGAGCTTACCTTTCAAAGTACCCTTGAATGTGATAGTTCTGGGATTAGACATATAGGGAGAAGAGGATTTCCTGAGTATCATGTCTCTTGGAGAAAGAAAAATATTGACTGTGGTCTCACGAGTAGAGGAGCACTAAGGATTAATATCACAACTTACATAATGGAGCAAGATCTTGATACCCCCTCCTACTGTATGTAGGGGATGGATTGAACCTATGATTTCACTAATACAGGGAAATATTTTCAACTACTACAGATGAACAACTGTTCCCCAACTTATGGTCTTAGTAAATTGCTTGAGACACTGACAACTTAAATGACTTACCCAGGTTTACAACTGGTATGTGCTAGAAGTAGTATTTATGCCTAGGAATTCCTACTCATAGGATTCTAATTCTGATTCTGGTCCAACTCCCACTATTACAGTGAGAAATTCAGATATTACATGACTGATAGAAAAGGCGTTGCTTATGTGTGACATAAAAGCTTTTTTTGACTTTGGGAGTAATAAAAATCACTTGTACACATCTGGCAGTAATTCAGTATGATTGTAGGGGAGCTCTAGTGCTTTGCTAGGATGAAACAGGACTCTTACCCTGATGACAACCCCGAATTTAATTGGTAGTTAATATATGAATGCCATAAACGCTTTATGTGTTTTCTAAATCTGTTTATTGGTGTCTTTTCTATGTCTGTCATACATGGTCTACTGTGAATCCTTTGTGCCCTCTTGAATATCTGTTTGGCAGAATGAAACAAAAAAAAACTATTCTCTACTTGTGATGTATTTGTTATATTGAGCACTTAAATGGAATTTAGGGACACAATCCTCATTTGGAAAAATGTAGACATGCTCGGTATTTAAGATTCTCCCCCTGGGTAATAGCATATGTAACCAAAAAGAAGGACATTGTTATGTGAGTCTCTGAAATCAGGTCCAGACTGTGTGGACTCAGGCTTGGGTAATAGGTGGTTATGGCCTTCACCTATGGGATCTGGGAAAGCATTCCTTTGTCAACCCCCATGAAAATGCTTTGCTATCCACTTTTATTAGACATAATTCCATAAATGTTAGCAGTATCAATAAGATAAGAAAAATAATGAAGGGTAAAAATTAGCAAATACAGGATAAAATTATTGCTATTAGTAATTGATGTGATGAAAAACATGAAGGAATTGGGAAACTAATTCAAAGAATTCATAGATTTCCTAAAGCAGCCAGATATAAAATGACTATATTAAAATAATCAATATTCTATATGACAGCAAAATCTGAGAGGGGATAGTAGAAAAGAAAATAAAATTCAATAATATTTAAAATGACTACATGATACACAAAACATTTTGGAATTAATAGATCAAATTATGCTCAAAGTTTATATAAATAGAATTTTAAAATACTCTTTAAAGGAATAAAGAATGACAAATTATTGGAGGAATATTAATTGATAATGGATTGATCCTGCTAATATTTTTAAATGATTATGTTGCCTAAAGTAATGTATATATTTAGTGTTATACTCATTATTATAAGGGAAAACTTTATAGAACTATGTAAAATTATAGTAAAAATTAAAAAGACATAGCACTTATAGATCTCAGATTACATTCAAGTACAATTTATCAAAACACTTTGGTACTTGTTAAAAAAAAAATTTAAATTCTAGATAAGTAGAACTTACCAGATACAGAATTAGGGGAAAAAAGTAAAGTCAAAAGCTCGGTCAAATAAATATAAAAAACAAAAAAAGCAGAAGAATTTCCTAAGTGGTAAAGCCTTTCAGTTAACTAAAAAGTGATTTGACAGAAATTAGGTTGACAATACCATATAAACCATTATCACAATTTCAAAATGGAAGATTACACCTAACAAAATTAGAAGATAATTTGATCTGGTCTCTTTTCTCATGTATGACCTAGGAACGGAAGCAAAAAATTATTTTAACCAAACAAGATTTAAAACAAATACAAAAAATACAGTGGATAATTTTTATTATATAAAAATAAAAAGCATTCCATAAATAAAATCAGTGTAAGTGGGATAAAATGGGAAACTGTTAAATGGGAAAATTCATCAAACATTTCTAATGAGAGTATGTTATATCAGATATCTGAGGAATTAACACATATGCATACAAAATATACACACATACACACCTATAGATTTCATAATACTATATATATATATATATACACATACATGTGTATGCATATGCATATATATTTGTTGCTATTATACAATGTTTAGGTAATCAAGGGATATGACAGAGTTGTCATTAAGTTCAAGCCATTCTAGAAAGCAATTGAGAATTATGCTAAAAAAAGTGACTAAAATGTCCATGCATTTGGCCAAGAGATGCCATTGCTAGCTGTATATCCTAAAAAAGGAAAAAAAGTATAAAGAAATCTTTTCTACACATAAAAATATTGATTTTTAAGGATAGCAAAAGAAGGGATATATTCAAAAATTAAAGTGCTATGAAATCACAATCCATAAAAATATGTTTTAAAGTTACTAAGATAACTGTAATCTCTGAGCTAGACACCTTTTTGCTAGATATACATATCCATGAAAGAGTAAGACAGAATGAAAAATCTCATACCAAGTACAGTATTCATAGTAACTGTTTTGGTTCATACCTAACAAGCTGGTCCAAGCTGAAGATTAAAATAAGTAAGACATTCATAGAATCATTTAAAATTTAACATAAGAAAGTTTCCTTAACAGTTACACATAAAAGATATTCAGAGAATACAGAGCATTGATTCAGCTTCATGCAGTTGATCGGCCTCTACATTTTTCTTAACGGCATACCTGTTCAGAAGGGTGTGGTCATTCCTTAGAGGTAACAGTGCCTCACATGTGGTATTTTCATACTTAGACCAAGAATCTATCAGTCATTCAATATGTAGTCCCTTGGACCAATTAAATCTCAAGAATAATTAAATCAAAGGATAGTTATCATTTGGTAGAGCACAACAGAGGTGGTGGGGAACACAGCTAACTTAGGTTGCATGAAGTAGTTCCTACACACTTGTGTAGGAACCTATTGATTGGGGAATAACTAAATATATTTTGTTGCATTAATACAGTGCAATGATATTATACTGCAAGAAACAGTGAGATATGAAAATACTTATTTCAAGGAAATATTAGGAAGAAAGTACACAAGATAATGACAACAGTGTAAATGGAAAGAACAGTAAAACAAAAATGAACACCGTCATTACAATGACCCAGCTTAGCCATAGAGAAAATTGGAAAAAAAGTGTCTGTCTTCTTTGCAAAGATAGAAGGCTATGTACATAGAATGTTGTATAAAATGTAAAATAAAGTAAATATCTTGGTTAGCTTTGCTGAATTTTTTAATCTTTTTTTTGAAATGTTAGTTACAAGGATGCTTTTTTTATTCAGTAGGAGATGAGGGAAGGATATATTTGGAAATGAATGTGATGTAACTACAAAAGGCATCATTTTTTAAAGGAGTAAAGTCAAACCCAAACCCAAACCACATCCTGATGACTTCACCATTTCTGTTCCTGGCACTTCTAATGGTAACCTGTGCTGTAAACCAAAGAGCCATCTTTGACTCCTGTTCATTTACCTCCTACGTTCAGTTACTCATTGTCTTGTCTATTCTGTGACTGCAATGCCTCTCGCTGGGCCACCCCAGGTCAATGGATATTTGGAAATATGGTTTAATACATCTTACCTGGTCTGTTTTTAAAGCCTTCTAAAACAGTATAAAGCATGTCTTTAAAAAAATTCCTTAAATATATGGCATTATTTTTCTTAATATTTTTCTCTTCAAATAAAAACTCAAGGGCTTAATTCTGAGTCCTTGGTTGAAGTGGTCTCGATATGAAAATTTACATGGCTATTAGATGTATTAGGGCAAAGAGTATTTCACACTACCCTGTTATTAAAAATATTTCAAATCTAGAATTCTTTCTTTGTACAGAATAAATTCTTAACTAGTATTTATGAAAGTTAATTGATTTCAATAACTCCCCATTCCCTAAGGAGTAAACTTTAGTCTTCTTAGTCTGGAAAGTATGGCCTTTCATGCTATAGCCCCTGACTTCCTTTCCAGAATTACCTTCTACTACCTTTCCTTTTCCACAATCGGAAAACACTCTTTACAGACCGCTGCCTTCCTGATTCTGTTCCTTTGCTGGTACTGTTACTTCTACCTGGAATTACTCCCCTACTTCTTCCTGATTTTCCTTGTTAAGTAATGTATACATATGTGTGAATGTGTTTTTATGTATGAGAGACAGAGACAAACAGAGACAAAGAGATAGAGGCAGAGAGATAGAGACAGAGACAGAGAGACAGAGACGGAGAGATGAAGACTAAGAACTAGTCAAAATTTTAGTGTAGCACTGTATCATTTTTATTTTTCAAAATTTTTAATACAAATTATTTTATGCCTTATTTTCATAATCCTTGAATCTAAAAATCATTTTGAAAGGCTTTGTATTTTTCTCTTTGGATCGGAAGTACAAATGAATATTGCATTTTGAAATCAATATGTAGTTTCAAAATCTTTTTAAATTGAGGTCTATTTCAAGAGGTCTGACATTAGCTCTTTGTGCAAAAAGTTAATGAATACTCATTCAAACAGTTCCCAAGGTTTCTATCATATATTAATGTTACAAATGTCAAAAATGCTTGTTTTTTTCTATTAATTCTTTTCTATGATAGCAAAATATTTTGTATGGCTAGTGCTATCTACCTTCATCTGTGATGAAGTAATTTTAATGAGAGCTATAGGTTACACCCATTTCAGGTTAAAAAAATAAATAAGTACAAATATATTTTGTTACAAATTGAAGACAGTGTGACATAGATAGAAGAAAATAGGATTTGAAATCAGAGGACCTGGGATTAAATCGTGGCTCTCCTTTTCACTATCTGTGTGATGGCTTTACCTTTTTGATCATAGAATTCCTAAAATTCACAGTAAGGGAGATATATTAGATGAATTTTCATGTTGGACAATTGATGACTTTTCACTTTTTATCTCTTTTATAACCAAAAGTATGCTTTAACAATTTTAGTTGAAACGTATGCTTTTTATATCACACTCAATTTTGTTCATAAATCCTTCCAATTCAGTTAGAGTTTGCCAAAACTAACCAATGAAGACCATGTCATAATACAAGCAGCATTCAGCAGCCATTGCCCTCCACTTCTCAGTGGAACTAGGCAGGGGCACATCTCTAACTTGTCTCCATTCTCACCATTGCAGTTGTATAACTTTCAGTTTTGTTCTAGCACTCTTTACCCTTTCATTATTATTATCATAACTTCATCTCTGCTTACTTGCTGTCCCTTGAAGGACTTTGAGAAGTACTCTGTACTCTAAGAAGAAGCTCTTGACAGAGCTGAGTAAATAGAAATTAGTGAGAGATTTTGTGAATGAATCCAGAAACAAATGTTCATTGAAGACAATATATATGTTTATTGATTAGAAGATGAAAACTCTGCTTCTCAATTTTACATAGCTGTTAAGACAATACTGCTGGCATTGATTTTTTACTAACATAAATTTACCATTTGACCATGGATAAGTCACTTAGCCTATCAGCTCAAAGCAGCTTATTAAGTTAATAGATGTGTTGCTGAGCCATATCAACAATGGGAGTTTACACGTTAGGAATTTCCCCAGATCAATGAAATTGCAGGCATATTTATTATTCTTCCCCTGCCTCAAAAAGAAACTAACCTCTCAGTATGTTCAATAATTACTCTTCATATCACATTTAAGCTCTTTTATGATACAAATTTATATGTACCTTTTAGTATTACTAAGTCACCTGGATTTATACCCCACAGTAAGTGGTGGGAGAATTGATTGGAGAAGGGAGGATCAAGTAGTAGAGAAATAAGATACAGGTGCCTGACAGATTATTATTATTTTTTTTTACTAAAATTGGGCATAGAAATGGATTTGAATGAAATAACCATGACCTTCACTAATAACCTGGAAATGTAATAAGTAGCCTCCAGGATATTTTGGAATAGCATGCAAAATGTTTAGTTGAGGCAGTTAAGGGAATTTATGGTTTGGAATTTAGTCTTAATAAAACTTTCTTTTAGAGAAATAAACTATTTTGCATTTGTCTCTGAGAGGAACTCTTTCTGCCTTCAGGTTATGCTCAAGTGTTTATCAAAACCCAATCTAACAAGGACCACAGATTCTTATTTTTCTGTTTATTTCAAGGAGTTTTCCATTCAATAAAGCTGGCCTCTGAATTTTATAGGGACAATTAAAGATAATTATGCCTACATCTTGGCACTCAAAGTTAATGAAAAGGTACAGACAACAAATGTATCCACAAGGACGTATTTTCAGGGGCATTTAGGTATTTGTTGGTGTACTTCAACTGAATCTGTAATTGGTCATGAACTATCAGGGTTGAGTGGGCAAAGTAAAGATTTGAGGACAATTAAAATATGTCTTCCAGAAAACATTAACTAGCAGTGATAAAATGCATTATCATAAAAATAACTTAACTATGTTATATAAGCAATTACTGTAACTGCCAAAATCATTTCAGCTCAGCCTGCATGTTTGTATGTGGATATATGTATACGTGTACACATAAAATATATACATATGCATGCAAACATACTACAGTATATAATATCACACAAACATATAAATATATATGGTCATATACTCTAGCATATGTATATTTCTATAGAAATAGTAACATATTTAAGAGTTTCCATATATTTCAGAAGACTCAGAAAAGCTTGGATTTCATTTTCAGGTCTTAGCATCCATTTTCCAAGTGTGCACATGTATGTCAATGCAAAAACTGTGCTTTTGTATCCCTCCACGTAACATAATGCTGGCACATAGTAGGTACTTAATAAAAGCTTATTGAATGATTTTATATTCATGAAATATATGCATTCATTCTTAGCAATATTTTCCTTTTCCTCAGTTCATTAAGAATCAAACATATCTCATTCTTCATTCATTTTATGTCTCATGCAAGTGTTAACTGTAGCACTTGCATGAAAATTTAAAATGCAAGTAACATTTTTCTAAACAGTGCAGTAAATCTTTGCTATTGTTTTTTGAGGGTTTTTTTTCTTATTGGTTTGGTAATATTAATGCTAGTTTTACTTGAGTTTGATTTATTGTAGTGTGCTCAAGCAGAGAAATATGATTTTCTATAATTTAAAACTTGTGCTTAGCAACTTCATCATGGCATACCTCTTTTTTCTATTCACAATGGAAGGGAATTGTTTCATTCAACTACTTGTCTACATAAAGTGGTTTTGGCATTTGATCAATTTTCACATGTGAGAAAGGACTGTTAATTTTATATATATATATGCATACATACATACATATACATACATATACATATATTTCCCCCATTTCAGTGGAAGAACTTTAACTGAGTGAAATAAAGCTGAGAGGAGTGAGTGGAGAACTGACTTCAAGTCCAGAAGCCTAAGTTAATATCTACCTTTGATACATACTGCAGAGAGCTAGATGTGTATAGAACAGTGCTGGATTTGCAGTCAAGAAGATGAGTTCAAATGAAACCTCAGATTTACTAACTGTGTGACCCTGGGCAAATGATTTAACATTTCTGAGCCTCAATTTCTCTAACTGTAAAATTGTAATAATATTATCACCTCTCCCACAGGGTTGTGATGAAGTATAAATGAGACTATACACATGAAGTGCTTTGAAAATCTTAAATAGCTGTATAAATGTTTGTTATTTTTGTTGTTATTTGATATTTAGTTGGACACACCACTTAACTAGTGTTGCCAAAGGTAAAACTCTAAGATAATAAGTTATAGAGAATATGATGATCCAGTTGGTAGATGAAGATTCTTACTAGGAACTCCTTCTACCCATGAGATTACTAGTCTGATTTTAAAAAACCCAACAAAATAACAGATGTCAATAACCAAATTTTCTTTTTTCTCTTGGATTTAGAACCAAATTTCATATCATCCTATGATATTGGCAACTTCACCTATTTCTTCTTCCGAGAAAATGCTGTGGAGCATGATTGTGGAAAAACAGTTTTCTCCAGGGCTGCCCGAGTTTGTAAGAATGACATTGGAGGCCGATTTTTGCTAGAGGATACGTGGACCACCTTCATGAAGGCTCGACTGAACTGCTCCCGTCCTGGGGAAGTTCCTTTTTACTACAATGAACTACAGAGTACTTTTTTCCTTCCTGAACTGGATTTAATCTATGGGATATTTACCACTAATGTGTATGTAATTTTCAATTTTAAAAAGTTATACTTTTCAGTTAGTTAGCATTTATTTTTTCTCCCTCCTACCAGTTTCCCATGTAAGGCAAAATCCATATGACAATAATGCATTTTCAAGCAAAACAACTTTCCACTTTGACCGTGTTCAGAAATGTCTCATTTGACATTTTATCACTTCTATGTTAGGATCATGCTTCATCGATTTATCCTCTAGAATCAGGGTTGATTATTACATTGATGAGAGTTCTTTCAAAATTATTTTTCTTTACGTTATTATATATTTCTTCTGCTCACTCTACTCCATTTCCAGCAGTTGTACTCACTCAAAGTAATCCCCCCTGCTTCTTTAGCCATTGCTACTCTTACTGCCTTTCAAGACCCTTCCCTCTTTTGAAAGGTATATTTAGCCAAATACCCTGAAAGGATAGAAGTGACTGGAACCATTGATTAGCATAAGTCATTTCCTTAATGTCATCTCCTGATGTGCATTCTCTGATTTTGCAAATATGTTTCTGAGATTTATTAAAACAGAGAAGCAGGTTTAGTGCATATGTAGCCCACAGGACTCCTAATCAGTGCCTGTGGTTATATAGTAATCACACAGAGACAACCAACAATGCTTACAGGAATAATGAAGGACACGTAATTTTGTAAGTATGACCCTGAAAATATCTTTGAAAGTAACCCTGGAAAATCATCCATTTCCTTTAATTATGGGTGCTCTTGGGCAATCATTAACTTGTACTGGTTCTAAGTAATCTAGGGCTAAATGTGACACCAATTTTCAGGAAGATGTCTGCCTTGGGCACTCGGCTCTGAAATGCCAGTTGTAATTAAAAGACTTTCTCCAAGACTTAACAAGGCTATTTATTCTTTCTACCTTTTGAATTTTGAATGTTTGGCTGTGCAAAATATTTACAATTTTCTTTATTACTCATCTAGTTACTCTCTTATCTTGGTTATCATTGGTCCCTTAAATTACACTCCATTTGTAATTGCTATGACAACTTCCCTAGGTATCCAAATAGTAATTTAGCAAGCCCATGTAACTTTCTGTAAAATCCCCCAAACCACTGGTGAATTAAAAAAAAAAAGACTTAGTGGGTTAGTTACTATTTAAAATACTTTTTTTCTGTTTATCTCTTGTGCTTCAACTTTATGGTGATATGAATTGGGAGAGAGACCAAATATTGATTTCTGAAAGAAATTATGAGAACCCCTATGACTGTGGGTTATGATTACTATGACAGGATACCCTCCTCCCTAAAACTTTTCTTTAGTTTTGATCTCTTCAATACCATAGTCTTTAAGTCAAATAATTAATAATGTCTGTATAGCTCTATAAGGTTAACAAAACACTTTACATATATTTAACCCTCATAATAGTCATATAAAGTAGATTCTGTGATTGTTATTCCCATTTTATAGTTGTGGAGACTGAGGCTGAGAGAAGTTGTTGCTTGCCTGCAGCAAGAGGCAATAGTGAATAGAGCACTGACTTTGGGGTCAGAAGACCTGGATTCAAATTCCTTTGCTGACATTTATTGTCATGTCAACCTTGTGCCACTTAACCACTATTTGTTCACATTGTGTGAGAAAATAGAATTCCAAAAGTCCTGTACATTTACAACATAATGACTAATCAAAGGATTTTCTAGCCTCACATATGCATTTCTAGTTGCTTAATTTTGCTTCACCTAAACTAAGCTGTCCTATAAATCCTTTAAAACTCATTTTGGCAAATGGTGAAAGTGAGATGAGGGTTTCTCACATTTGAGAGACAGTGAGATGTAGACAAGTAGCCAAAGAATTGAATGTAGGCTAATAGTACCTATTGAATATTCAGGAGGTGAAATTTGATAGTTTTTTTGGAAATTACTGTTCTTTTAACATTAAAAAATAAACTGTTATTTTAGTGAAGTACTTTTAGATCTGGAGAGGCCCTTCAAAGGTTATCAAGTCCACTGTTTCCCTCATTTTACAAATTAGACAACAATTAAACAACAGGGGTCTTAAGAGGATGTGACTTGCCCAGAGTCATACAATTTAGAAATGCCTGAAATGTGATTTGAGCCCAGGTCTCCAGGACCTCAATCTATTTCTATTCAGTAAACTTCCCTTTATTTTACAGAATTTCATAAAAAGAAAGAAATGCATTTTATTTAATATTTAATATTAAAATGTTTAAGATGAGTATGGAGATAGAGAGCAGATGTCCTTGGTGAGTTCTGTCAGTTAGGTCCAGATTCATCTCATCCAAATGAACTGAAAGAGGAGGCAGATGATTGTTGAGCAGCATATTGTTAGTGATATTTGAGAAATTATGGAGGGTGGGTGTGACATGGCTCTGAAAGACTGGAGGAAGGAGAAGGTTGTTCTGATACTCAAATAGTGAATACCAGGGAATATATAGAGTATTAGCCAGTGTTCTTGACTTTGATTGCTGTCAAAGTTCTATAACGCATTATTAAAGGTATCTTTGATGATCTTTTAGAAAAGAAAGTAGTACACTAAGGGAATCCTATAGGTATAAATTATCTAGATTTTAGCAAGGTGAGAATTACTGGGAGGTCAAAGAAACATTACACATCTTCTTGAACAGGCTAGAGTACAGAGCAGCACAGTTAATCCCTCGGCACATCCTTTCCTAGTCCTTTGGGGAGAGAGTTAGAAGTCACTGCTGCTACAACATGGTTGTTTGGTCAATGTCACCTTCCATTCAGAGGAACATTACAAGTGATCCATTACTTCCAAAGAAGTGTTAAATAATTCACATATCACATAAAAGTAACAACACCTATGGCAATGACTACAATAATGAGTTGCATTTGCTTGAATGTTCTCCTGGAAGTAACTGTGTTCACCTCTGTGCCCATGAGAAGAAGGAAAAGTAGACTATGATTTAAGAAATAAGCACCTACTATATGCAAAGCCCTCTACACAAGACTAGAAATACAAAAATAAAAGTGAAAACCAATCCCTGCCCTCAAAGAGCTCACGTTAGACTAGGGTAGATTAGAGACAGAATGCACAGAAATAGTTTGTTTTCTTACACTGCATAATTAGAATTTTTGACATTTCTATGGAACATTTTGTAGATTTAAAAAATGATTTCTGGAAAATTACTTCAATATTTTCTTTCATTTCTTTGATAGATGAGAAGTACTGATGGAGAATGGGTAGAATATTCCTTTTAAAATCCTGTTGTGTTGTTCCAAAAATTAGGCTTATCACTGTTTTCCACATTTATTTGAATTAGGTAGCTAAGAAGATTGATCTTTTCCAAAGTAAAAATCAACTCAGCAAACCAGAAACATTTACAATCTTGTGTTTTGGCGTAGACTTTTTTAAGCTCCTAATGACCATCAACCCAATATAAAATCTATTTCTCCTTTGTAAAATGAGAAAGTTGAATGTGATGAGCTCTAATGCCACATCATTCTCTGTAATTTCTTGATTGCATGTTTCTAAATACTGTTTAGGGACTTAGGCCAGTATAAACTAAGTAAATTTAGTTGGTCAGTAGGTTTTAGTATGAGTAAAAAGAGCTAAAAAAGATCACAAAATCTCCATCCTTTTATATTCTTTTTAGAATTAGAAATAAGAATATAAAACCTTATTCAATATTGGGAAAAACTTGACACTTCATTTTTGTTCTATACTTTTTTCTCCTACTCTTGTTTTTCTTGACAGAGAAAATAGCTTCTCCAGAGTAAAAGTCAAGATAAAAGAAGAAGACCAGGGTGGTTAGAGAAAGGTTAAAATGTTCAAAGATGGAAAAAAGGGACAAAAAGGGTAGAAAGCCCTTGTCTTCCTCCCATTCCAACCTTAATCTTCACAATCACACCTACCTAACCAAAGCTTGCCCAGTAAATCTACAGTTCTCTTAAGAGGTAGCATTTTTATAGCACTTTATAGATATTTTATTTATCCTCTCAAAGCCCCTGCAAATTGGTGCTATGAGTATTCTCATTTTACAGAAGAGGAGACTAAGATGGGGAGATTAAGTGACTTCTGACACCTTTGATTCAGGACTGAAATTCGGGTCTTCTTTATTTTAAATCCAGAACTCTATCTGCCAGTTACTTGTCATTTAAAAAAAAAAAAGGAATTCTACTTCCCTTGGCTCCTCTCTGACAAAACAGACCTAATGGCTCCCTCTTTTTGAATGGCCAGACTCCCTCTGTGTTGTAGCCTTATTAAGGCTATACTTTTAAGATAGATTTCTATCACCAGGTTGTTCAGCACCACTCTTTAAAAAAAAACAAAAAAACAACTTTTATCCAAGGTATATTTGACCCATCATTCTAATCAACTCTACTAACTCCCCACCAATAGATAGGATTTTTTTTAAAACTTGCCTTAGGATCCTACAATCACAGATTGAGAGTTGGATGGGATCTTAGAAGTTATCCAACCTGAACTTCTCACTTTACAGATGAAGAGACTGAGACCCATGGTCTCAGTTAACTTACTTGGCAAAAGTCAAACAGATAATATTACAAGTAGGATGAAAATGCAGATCATCTGACTCCATAGCCAATGGGAGGGACAAATTAAACCAAGTTCTAAATATGGTCAAAGACCCCCCCCCCAATCAATTATACAGAATTCTGTTGGTGTTCACTTATTTCTGTCATGTCTGACTCTTTGTGACCTCACCTGGGGTTTTCTGGGCAAAGGTGCTGGAATGGCTTGCTGTTTCCTTCTGCAGCTCATTTTGCAGATGAGGAAACTAAGGCAAAGATGATTAAGTGACTTGCCTAGGGTCACACAGCTGATAAGTATCTAAGGCCAGATTTGAACTCAGAGAGATTTGTCTTCCTGACTCCAGCCCCAGCAGTCTATGCACTATAGTGCCTAGCTGCCTGTACTGTACAAGATAGGATGGAAGCATAATGGTATGTGACTGATTTTTATAATAAGTATTCACAAGTTTATAAATACAAATAAATCTCTGTGATGAGGGAGGCTTTGAATTGATTCTGTCATCTGTGACATACAAAATTTCAAGAGACAGACATAGTTTCTGGGTAGTTAATCATTTTGTTAATTTTGATACCAAATAATAAAAGGGGTCAGAGACATTCTTGAACACCAAAGACCCCTCATGAAACGCACTCATCACTTATATGCCCTTGGAAGAGTGGATGTTCCTGAGGGTGGCAATAGACTCTGATTAGTTAAATAATGAGAGAGAAGAAATATTATAATGAGAGGTGGACCTATTCTAATGAGACAATGGGGAACATGACTTTGATCATGCCATTTAGTTCTAAATCACCTTGAATCTTTGGCAATCTAGACAAAAATAGAGAATTTTTCCAGACCTATTTCAGTAAAACACAATGAGCCAAAAATCCTTCAATTTACTTCAACTAACATTTCTTTACCTTTCCAACAGATCTAAGTTTTCCCTCTCATTCTCAGCCCTGAACTTCAAAGGCTGCCTACATAACCTACAGAGAATGATTTATGAATAAGAAAGTAGGAAAGGGGAAAAATCTTTGTCCTAATTCAATAATTGGTTATTAATATGAGAAAAATAATCATTTATCTCACAACCAATGATTTTTTCTTTTAAGTGTCTTCACGTTAGTAAAATTATCGACTATCGAAGGACTTAGAAATCACCTTTCCATCATTGATCTGACAATCTGCTCATTAAATATTTTAAATCAAATTAAAGTATAATTAAATATTTTGTATTACTTTATATTATTTGCATATTTATATTTTAAAATACCTACTGTATATAGTGCAGCTAGGCTAAGTAGTAGGGAGGTATAAAGTTTATATAGAGCATTGTCCCTACTATCTATGAGTTTTCCTTCCAGCATACACAAAGACAGATTGCTATAACAGACAACATATGTTAATTGCATTAGTAACTTGACAAAATGCTAAGTGAGACCTGAGAGACACAGTTATCACTGAATTCACACATCAGCAAAGGCATGATTTAGAATCTTGCATTTGAGTTGGGCTTCAAAGAAGAGAAAAGAGGTAAAGAGGAAGGGCTGACATTTCAAACCTAGAAAATAATGTGAGCAAATGCATGGAGATAGGAAGATCCATGGGGATAGGGCATAGATCTGATTGGTAGCAGCAGAGAGTATATAGAGAGTAATACTATGTGAAATCAAGCTGGAAAGTAAGATTACACCAGATTATGCAGAACCTTGAACGCCAGACAGAGAAATTTGAACTTTCAAAAGAAATCTTGGAAATTTTTAGGCATAGAAATAACATAGCCAGATTTATACAGAGAAATGATTATGATGACTATCATAAAAGCTGAATTAGGTAGGAGAAAATGTAGAGGAAGAAACCCCCATTAAGGAGCTCTTGCAGTAGGTCAAGTGGATGGTTGTTAAGAGTGATACCAGAGGGAATAGATGGCATTGGGTAAGAGTGGGATATATTACAGAGGTAAAATCAAAAGGACTTGATGAATTATTGGATAGAAGTAAGAGAAATGATATAGGCATCATATGCCTAAGATAGATAACTTGGTAGCCTGTGAGACAGACAGAAGTAAAACTAAGCATGATGATCCATGACTGCAATGACCTTACACTGGGAGAAAAACACATAAAGAGGAAGCTGGCATGAGTGTATGTGGAGAGTGCATATGTGGAGACATAGTTTGGTTGGCCAAGATGTGAGAAAGAGGCCTGGATTCAGTCAAGAAAAGACAAAAGCTCAATTATTCTAATTGAAAGTGTTGCAGGGGTAGAGTCCAAGTTTCCGATAGGGAGGTGGTGGTCATGCCAGAAAGCAGGCAGCATGGTTTAGACATGACTGGAGGCCTAGATCTGGGCAAGAAGAGGCAAATGCTCAACTGTAAGAACCCAGGCTGGCTCAAAGGCTAGAGTTCAAGATTACAGTTAAGAGATAAGGTTGTGAATATAGGATACTGGGTGAATTTTGGAGCCATGACAGAAACTGTGAAGTCCTAAGGAAAAGAAAGATTCAGAGGGAAAGGTTTATTAATCATTTTTGACTAAGTGGGTTTCATGTTATACATCCAGACATCCAGGTGTACAAATCCAGAAAACACCTGGCCTTTTTTAGTATTGGGCAGGCAGTCTGTCCCAATATACATAAAAAAGAAAGCAGCGTGTACAGAAGGGATAGAAAAGCTGTGAACTTTATGGCTTATGAAACCATAAAACTTGGGCGACAATAAACAGTAATGTTTAGCTATGAAAACCTCTATGAAAATGCTATTGCTTGCACTGCATTTAATAATTGACCCTTAGTGTCAGTTGCTAACAGCAAAACATCTGTGATTTCTCCTTTGATGTTACAGGAGTTGTTTGATAGTAAATGGATTTAATTGTGCTGAACTGGTAGAAACTAGTTCCTTGCCAAGGGGGTAATAAGTTCTTAGGAGTTAGATTTTCTCTTGTAAATGTTGATATGAAATCACTTTAAGAATTACCACTTTTTTTTTTTTTTACTTTTCACTTCAAACCAAATTTTATTTAGCAAAATGGCTTTGTGGCCATAATGATTAGTTTAAAGGTGTATCTTAGACTTCTGTCAGCCTGCATAAACAACCTCTTGTTGGTCCTTATGTTTAAAAACTGTATTTAGTGGTTTAATATGCTTGTGTCAATGTTGCATTAAACTTTTCCCCTTACTTTTTATAGTCTATGATGGGACTTCTTCCCCTAAACTGATTTTAACTGATTGCTTTAGAGAGGGCTGCCAGGAGAAGTAAACAGGGAAACGGTGAACATGAGAGCAAGGGGAGAGGCAGCTTAGACCCTCATGGACAAACCAGGGCAAAGACTTTTGTCTTAGGGAATTTACAAACCAGAATATCCACCCCTTCAAATGTCTGTGTCAGCAAATTATGACTGTCTCATGAATTAATCCAATTATTCTGGCAGAATTAAAAGTAAGTACTCATTTGTCAAGAAACCTCTGTTTTATGTCAAAATCTTTGTTCTCCTACAAGATTACTGAAAATGACCATTAATTGTTTTGATTTTAGCTTTTCTAAGAACTTTAAGTAGGTAATGTTCTAGAGGGACTATAAAAGTCACTTTCACATTAAAAAAATAAAAGAAACATGCTCGTGGGTTCCTTGGTGGCCTTTTTCATTTTTTTTTTTTAACTTTTTCCGCAGTAACAGTATAGCTGCCTCCGCTGTATGTGTGTTCAACCTGAGTGCCATCTCTCAGGCATTCAATGGACCTTTCAAATATCAAGAGAATTCTCGCTCAGCATGGCTGCCCTACCCGAATCCCAACCCCAACTTCCAGGTAATTTCAGAGGAGAAGAGGTCATTGCTTTTCAGTCATTTGTTTCTGAAAGAATCCAAGAGATATAGGTAAAACTTTGGGGGAAGTGATTTACCCATATTATGGGCTTCATAAAGGTTTGTTGAATTTTTTTATTTGAATATTCATCACACATCAGATTGTTTCTTCCTATGGACAGATTCACAGAAACAAACAGAAAGGTAGATACAGTGAAAATGTTGCTTTTCCTAAATTATAATGAGAATGAATAATGGACAGAATTATGGACAGTGCTGTTTCCAGTCACAGGCTAAGGGCAAGTCCTAAATTTAAAGTAATTATGTGTACTCTTACTTAGAAAACACCTCTACTGAATGACATTTTAATTAAGCAGATGTTTGGGCATGATATAGGAGATATATCTAAAGAAAGTTGGAAGCATTTATTAGTAAAGCATATATGCATTCTCACAGTTATAAAACTTTTGTTATGTGTTACAATAAAAACGTGCAGTATGAGTGGAATTGGGAAATACAGTGGAAGAAAAGATAGATGCCTTTCATCTATAGATTTCAAATAATCTGACAAAATGATCTTTAATAAATTCATCTGGGCATACACAAAAAAAGTAGAACTTAGGAAAGATTGATTGTTTGCTAAGGTCACAAACCATTGTCAGAGGCTTTTGAATTCAAAGCATGTGTTTGAAGGCTTTATTTGAGAAATTCTTATTTGATATTCATATGAGTTTGATGATGAGAGAGGCCAAGGAAAGAGAAATAAATGCACATGTCTTGTAAATCACAGCTGGCCAGTAGAGCTAATGAAGTTGGCAGCTCAACAAAAAATAAACAGACTTTTATTTCCTTGCTTAAAGATAAATAGAGAAGTCAGCATAGTATAGCAGATTATAGAACTGGCCTCAGGACCAGGAAGGCCTGAATTCAAGTCTTTTCTCTGACTCATACAGTCTGTATGACCCTGAATGTCATTTATCAGAATCCTCACTGTTCTAGGAAACTCTCTGAGACTGTCATCTGTAGAAAAGATTCTGATCCACAGTGGTAGAGAAAGCTTCCTCATGTGAGAATTCTCTACATCATTAAAATCATAGGATTAATCTTTTTCCATATCCTTAAAGATACAAGTATAGAATTCTTATAAAAATTAATACAATTTTTTTTAGTCAGAGTTCTGAATTATGGTAGACAAAACTTCCCATCCATACTCCTTAAAGGGTGAGATGTAATAATGCTCTTTCAATTCTATCTACTTTTATTGCATTCTATTTTAAATTTAATTTAATTTCTGTTAAAGACTGGATTTCCCTCTCTTCCATTACTGATCAATATGGGAAGCCTTGATTTACCTCAGGCTATTTTAACTCCCTTTAGGCCACTTGATAATCTCTTGATTTGTAGGTGAGATGGGAGAAGACTCGGTAAAATGATACCAATCAACTTTGTCACTGCCAATCAAAACTCCTAAAGTCAAGAGATCCACCAAATCTTTGCCTGCCTGGTAGCTAGGATCACGTGTATGCCACCATACCCATCTTTCAGCCCTACTTTTTAAAAAAAAAATGAGGTGCCAAATCTCCCTGAAGAATTTCAAAGGATGAAATTAAAGTAAAATATAGAAGTTAATTATATTTGTAAACACTTTTAAGTTATGTGTTTTCTGCTAAGAGATTCTGAGTGAAATGACAATAGACAATCCCCTAACTTGGTAACACTCCAGTAGTTTTAAGGAATGCCAAATATATAGCAGCTGTTCCCCGCCAGACACACACACACATACACACACACACACACACACACACACACGCTTTCCCTTCTAAAATGTCTCCTGATATATTAATAGGTAAAATACTTGTTATACTTTGTATTGCACTGTTCACAAGAATCATATTGTATTTAAATGGCACCTAAAGACTTGTGGCACTTACTTCATGCTCTGGGATTACACCATATAGTCTATTCTGCCTGGGGTGGAACTTGAGATTTCATCACATTGAAATCATGCATGCAGTATGGTCTGCTTGGGACAAAATTTTTGATGGATGATGACTATATACAGATTTTGTCTATTTGTTTGATTTCATGTTCCAGTATTTGGTTTGTAAGGCATTTACAATTCTATCAAAAAAATTGGTCCTTGTTCATCTTGATTTAAACAAGCTTTGTTCTAGTTTTAAAGAAAAAAAAATAAGATAAGGCTGAATATCCTGGATATTTTCTCCCATTGCATTGGCATTTAAATCCCTTCACAACCTGGCTTCATTGTACATTCCCAATATTATCATACCTTGCTCCCATTCATATACTTTGTAGTCCAGGCAAATCTATCTTCTTACTGGTCCTTCTACATGACTCTTCATTTTCCATCAACATATTTTTTTTTTTTCTATTTGCTCTTCTCCATACCTGAATTCCACTCCTTGCTTGATTTCCCACCTCTTTGAATTCTTTGTTTCCTTCAAGACTCACTTCAAGTAGCATACTTGAATACGTTCCTACTGTTTGCTTCCCCCCGCTCCCCAACTCTACTTTAAGACTTGGAAGATGTTCTGAAAGTTTCAGTATTATTTTCCCCTACAATGGCTCCCACAGAAGCTAGAGGAGTTTAGTAGGAATGGGGAGGAGGAAGAAAGGAAAAATTTCAGTCATTTCTGGGTGAGGACTACCTGTGTAATGTTAGACTGTGCTCCTCAAACAGTTGTTATGGGCACAGACCCACAAATGGACTTTAGAAGAACTTGGAGCACCTGTTCTTTAATGTTGTTACTTACAAGAATGATCGTTAAGTCATTTTTTAAAATTTCATTGATAAAATAGTCTAGACTTTCACTGGGCATTATGGTGTTGGGCATATCACTATGTAATGCAATTATAAGAAAAAATATTTTGTCTTTTATTTTTTAGTTAATAGGTTTAAATACCATCTATTCTTTCCAAGGAAATTCATCTTAGGGACAAGATTGATAGAACTAAGAATCCTAATAATTACACAACCGAGTTATCTATGCCCTATGGTAAATAGGGAGTGGGGAATTAGTCTGAATTATCAAAGAGCTTTGCCCTGCAGCATCTGTGTGCTTAGAAGCAGGTAGAGAAATATCTTTCATCCTTCTTTATACAGGGAGAGACCATCAGAGCTTCATGTGCTGTGGTCACGGTGTTCAACAAACTGTAATGTTAAGTGATTGACTATGTGCTGCTTTCATGGAACTTGTTAAGAGTGAAATCAAACTGCGAGTTCAAAATCCAAACTTTTGCTACCCATCTACATACCTACATATATACATACGTACACATGTACGTATAAATGGAATATTTTTGTATCTACATATATGTATAGCTATATTTATGTATATATAAGTATACATGTAATCACACATGCTCTTTCATTTACAGTTCTACAATCTAATTCTTTTTTATGCTTGATTCAGCAACACAAAATCATATTTAACTTGTTATTATGGTTAATGATTGAACCTTTTTCTTGTGATTATATAGTTTGCCTTGATAGAGTGCTTTACAATTCAAAAAGTACTTCCTTCAAAGCAATCATTTCTGGACCATTCTTTTGTTGCCCTGAGTCACCAGTCGTCCTAATTCCATCTGCTTATATTATCAGTCTAGTTCCTTATTGTTGTCTTTTACCTCTGTGATTTGCCCTTTAAAATGGGTTTGGCACCTGGCTTAAAGTCTTCCTTTCTACCTGAAACTCTGCCCTCATATTTGGTCATGTTAATATACTTTTTTTATGTTTGCACAAACACCTTGATCTTTCAATTCTTCTATTTTTTCAACTCTCATGACATTTATCTTCATTCTACCTCAATATCTACAGGTATGGCTGCATCTTAGTTTTTGCAAGTGCCTATGTTCTGCCTCCATGATCATGAATTCTCCATTTCTTCTCCCAGCCTTCTGTCTCTCATCACTTCCATTAACTCATTTCTTTTTTCTGTGTAAGTTCCAGTCTTCCTCTTTCCCAGTCTCCCAGTCCCTCTGTGCTGCTTTGCCCTCACTTTTCTTTTTATAGACTTTAACATAGAGTTAATGAGTTTAACTATACTTCATCTTCTACTTTTAAATCTCTTACCTATCAATCCTTAAGTGTTATTATTGATGACTTAATATGATGCCTATTAATCATTAATTATTATTATCTGTCATTTAATAAGCGCCTGGCATTGTGTTAAGGGCCTGGGATACAACTTAAGGCACAAGATAGTGTCTACTCTCAAGGACCTCAGCCTACTAAACGATAAGGTGAACAATTAAGCCATATACAGGATACGTTTGAAACAATCAATAAAAGAAAGACAGTTAGCATTAAAGCAGATTGAGAAAGTCTTCTGTGTAGAATATAGCATTCTAGCTTGGACTTGAAGAACACCTGGCAAGTCATGAGGCAAAAGAGAAGGGAAGAAAAGAAGTGCCCACATTTTGTTAGAACCCAATATGAATTATCCTTACTTTTTCATTCCCTTTAACATATTTACGAACACTGCCATATGGACCACTAAAGATTTACATTATCTTATCTCAGCTGGGTCTCACTGCTATATAGCAATTATTTAACTTTTCTGGACTGACTTTATTCTGGTTCTCAAAGAGACTGTCCCAAACCTAATCTCTACCATCTCTTCTCCTCCTCATTTCTTCCCAGCATTTCACCTCCTATATTTAAAGAAAACATCAGCAATCTTTTATGACCTTCTTCTTTTGCACTCTCAGTTCCCTACTTCAGAATAATTCTTTATCATCTCTTCTCTTTGCTTCAGTTTGTGAGGAAGGTGGTTCTTTCTCTTGCCAAAGCTGGACTCTGTCTTATTCTTGATCCCCTACTGGATCTCTGCAAAGAGTTTACCCAGCTGCACAGTCTCTATCTCTTGCTCAGGTCTTTATTATCCCTCATCTAAATTATTACAATAACTTTCTAATTTGTCTCCCTGCTTCCATGTTCTCTCTTCTCCAGTCAATCCTCCAAATGATATATCAAAGTAGTAATTCTGAAACATCAGTTTGAACATCTTAAAAAATATTCAATGACTTCCTGTTACGTTTAGGTTAAAGTATAAGCTAGGTGACTCATTGAGTAGAATGCTGGGTCTGGAATCAGGAAGATCTGAGTTCAAATCCAGCTTCAGACATTTACTAGCTGTCTGATGCTGGGCAAGTCACTTAACTCTGTTTGCCTCGGTTTCTCATCTGTAAAATGAGCTGGATAAGGAAATGGCAAACCACTCTAGTAGCTCTGCCTAGAAAACCCAAATGGAGTTGTGAAGAGTTGGAAATGACTGAAATGACTGAACAACACAAATTCTTTAGTTTGATATTTCAATCTCTTCTTAAGATGACTTCAATCTACCTTTCAGTCTTATTTCATATTCCTTACCATCACATACTGTATATTTAATGAAATTGACCTTCTAGTTATTATAAAAAGTTGACATTTCATTGCCCATCTTTATTCCATTGTCTGTCACCAATGCCTAGAATTCATACCCTTCTCATTTTAGCCTTTTAAAATTGCTAACTTCTTTCATGACTCTGTTTAAAGAGCCATTTGAACCATGATCCATCAGTATCTACATCAGTTATATAATGTTTACTTATATTTGAACATATTTTTCCAATATTATAGGAGGTCCTTTATCTTCATATGAGTATTTCACTTAAAAACATTCACCTTTGTGACTCATATAACAGGTATAATAAATGCCTGATGAATTGAATTGCTAAACAAATGCGGATGTTAAGTATTTCCTGTGGACAAATTCTAAGCTTAAATAAACTATATTTTCCCTAAAGAGCCCTTATTAGATTGCTGTCCAAGAATAAATAGATCATATCATCAAATATCATCAAAATAATCTTACAATAACAAAGCTGTATTGAGCTGTCTCCTATGATCAGGGCACTTTGCTAAATTGTGGTGCTATATCCTCAGAGGTCTTTTAGTTCAGATCAGCACATATGGCATGAGTGTAAAATAATGCAGCAAAGAATGATTTTGCAAAAATAATCAGTCAACTAACCATCAATTATTTATTGTATCTGCTCTATCCCAAGCTTTGTGTTGGTGCTAGAGATACAGTAATAAAAATCCATCAATCCCACTCATGAGGAGCTTGCATTCTAGTAGATCACAAGTATATCACATATACATGCTACAAAGCATATATACACACATATATTACATATAAAAAGATAATAAATAGAATTATGTGAAAAATAGTAGAATACAACATAGTGTTAGAGTCCTAGACTGTAGTGTCGCTAAGATGGGCTCCATATATTTGATGGTTCCTGAGCTGCATATTAAAGAAAGAGAGGAGACCATTAGGTGGATATCATGTGAGGATATGCTTTGAAGACATGGGCAATGAGTAATCAAAAAGCAAAGAAACAGGAGATACTGGGTAGTGTTAAGAAGTAATAATAGAGTATAAATAAAATAACAAATATAACATAACATGATATATACTAATATTATTATATTAACCATATTAATATAATATATAATATAATACAAACCAGCAGTTTTGCTGGATTATATGTGAAAATGATATCCAACAAGACTGGAAACATAGGTTGGGGCAAGGTTGTGTAAGGCTTTAAAAACTAAACACAGGATTTTATTTTAGATCCTATATAAAATGACTAGAGATCCTAGCCCCTAGAGTTATTTGAGTAGAGAAATCACATGGCAGTTTTGCTCTTAAGGAAAATGACTGTCTACAGTGTGGAACAATGGTTAGAGACTTTAAGCAAAGAAATCAATTAGAATACTGTTGTAGTCATGTAGGAAAGAGTTAATGAGCTTCCATCAAACTAAGATGGAAACTATGCATATGGAGAGAAAAGATCAGATTCAAGAGATATTGTAAAGGAAGAAATAGCAAGATTTGGCAAATTATGGAAGAGTGAGTAGTCAGGATCATGCCAAGATTGTGGTGACTTTGATAAAAGCAAATAGGGAGGTTTAAAGCACATAACATTCATTTAGTTACAAGTTACTAAAAGAAACTGAATGGTTTGGCATTACAGGCTTTTTTATTGTGTTGATTTTAGGAAAGTCAGCCATTCTTTTACAAAATGCATTCTTTAGCTGTCTTGGAGAAAGAAAATGGCCTAGATGGGCCTGAATCTGACATATCTATAGATTCTTTTCCTATAGGGAAGATACTGTTTGTTGGCATGGTAGTTGTTAAATCATTTATTTTATAATTATCATAATTCTTTCCTGTATTTATCTATTTACACGAGTTCTGTATTTTGTAATGTCAAAACATTAAGATGAATAATATTCTATATGGAATACTGGATTTCTGTATTGAATGGAAGTCACAGTAGATGATTTTTAAATTTTCCTTCTACTTCCAAGATTTTAGGATTCTGTTTTATAAGCTTGCTGTTACCACGGCATCTGTCACATCCCTCCACTTGTTATAAGCATGCATTCTATTTAAGAAAGAAAACCCTCCCACAAACTTCCATTTTTCTTTACTTTTGTACCCGTGACTTGCTTTTAAACCCAAATTTCAGGATGTCAAATTGTGAGTGATACTTTCAGATTGTTATAGACATTGAAATTTGCTTCTACATACTTCTAATATCAGGTTCTGAAAAACATAAATCAAATTTAAACTGGGATTTTAAGTTTAAAAGAAATGAAAAAAAGTTCCTGATCCCTTCACTTATCCCTTACTTCATGTCAGTCAAGGACACATCACTAACTCCTTCTAACTCATATCTACCCCGCTCCCCAAAATAAGTAAATAAAAGATAAACAATGAACTTTTCTACTAGTTCGTACTCAAATTTAGATAACAAATGGAAACATTTCTCAGAAAGTGATTTTTAAAGTCTGCCTGAATGAAATCCATGTTGATTATTTTCTTTGTACCTGAAATACACATACATACACATGCACACACATATGTGTGTATATACAAGTTTTCCTAAGTTGTATACTTCTAAGGCTATTCAGATAGAAACAAACTGACTTTTTCCCTGCAATTTGGGTGCACTGGGTATGAAGGAACTCAGCCCTCTTTTGGTAACTTTACATGAATGATGTTGAAGCAATATTATACCTTTCACAAATGAAATAACAGAGCTCTGTTTCCATGTAATCCATTTATAGCCTTATAGATCCATTATTCCTATGGGAAATATAATAAATCAATGTAATGTTCCAGAATGCTGCATTTTGAATTTGGGTCTCTGATTTAGCAGACAGATGTGATAAAATACACTTAGCCAGACAACTTCCAGGTGGCTACAAGTGAGCTGGGAACTTATTGGGCATAAGGTATGTTAGCTATAGCTAGCATTAACTTATACTCAATATTTTTACTCCTGCTCTGTCCTCTTCAGAAGTTATGATATGATCGACATCCAAATGGGTAGAATGGTGATATTCAGGATACTGTGAAAGAAGTACATTCTTTAGTTAATTTGATAGTGTGTATATTTGTTATGTGTGTACATGTACGCATACATATATTATACTTGCATACACATATGTGCACATACATACTAATATTGTATTGGAACACTGCAAATGCATGCATATATACTGTATGCATATACATATATGAATATATTTATATGTGTATGAACATGAGAGAGAGAGGTAGGAGCTTGTTTCCACAATCTCACTACAAAAGTACCATTACCTAATTTTGTATCCTGCTACCATGTTTACCTACTATATGCATGGTGTGACAATTGGTGGTTGCCTACAGTAATAAGATCATCTTTCCTCATTCACAGTGTGGTACAGTGGACCAGGGCTTGTATGTGAACCTGACAGAAAGAAACCTTCAGGATGCTCAAAAGTTCATTCTTATGCATGAGGTAGTACAGCCAGTTACTACAGTTCCCTACTTCATGGAAGACAATAGTCGATTTTCTCATGTTGCAGTAGATGTTGTGCAAGGAAAAGACATGCTCTTCCATATCATCTATCTGGCTACAGGTAAGAGTTTCCCATTCTTCAGATGTGTGAATTCTTAGTTTTAAAAATTCTAATTCAAACTGACTTTTTCTGCTTCCCATTCATTACTGCCTGCCTCACTGCCACTCCACTCCACTCCACCCCACATAAAATATCTTCTTTTCTTGGTTATCCTTTCTATTTCTCCTCGAAAGTTGTGATCCTTAACCATCTGTTCATCCTTTTATTTTGAAATAAAAATGAGTGATGGCTTATTACTTAGCTGCATGAAGAGAATGTAAAATAATATCCTTTTTGGCAGAACCTAATGTGTGTCATTTAAGGTGTTTGAATTGTTTGTTGAAAGACATCGTAAGGAGGACTGCTGCCCTGTGGCTGTATGAAAATGTCCCATTGGGTCAAAAATTGTAGGCATAGCACAGAATTCTCATCTGAGGAACATCCCAGTGAGCACAGATGCTTTAGGTAACTCTACAGAAAATTTAGGTGAGAATTCATTAAGTTATAAATGGCAATGGTCTTTATTAAATTTTATAGTCAATTGCAATTTCTGAAGGGCTACAGTATATAATCTCAAGGTTGCATAATAACCAATAAGAATCAGCATAGCATATGGAGGAAAGGTCAACCATTGTCTCAGGAAGAACTGTGTTTAAATCTTCATTTGGTTTATACTAATTGCATGACTGTGAACATGTCATTTCATCTTCAGGTAACTCAGTTGAAACTACAAATTGTAGATTAATTATGTATCTGGCTTGATGGAAGTTCTCCACACTGAGAGTTTTCTAGAGCAAGGGAATCATGAGTCCAGATGGAGAACAGAAAATAATAGTAGCAATTCAACAAAAGTTATAGAACTATTCTAGGTTAAAGAATTTCCTCTATATTCTTTTTTACCACTTTCTCTTGAGGCAGGTTGCTTAAGATTGTGGCATGTCCTTCTTAAAGAACCTCTCCCTACATTTCCAATCTTCTCATTGCAAGATCCATAGATTTAATGGACAAGGGGGAAACTTGGAAATCGGTTGTTTAAACCTCTCACTGATGGCCAAATGTATGTGTCTTCTTTGAAAGTTCTCACGCTCAGATCAGGGTTCATTGAGGCTGACAGAAAAGATCTGACAAGATCATAACACTCTTTAATAGCTAGTAATCCAGTGCTAACTCCCTACACTTTGAACAATGATTTGCTGTCAAAGTTGGACTTAATTCAGAAAGCAGGACAGGAAAAGCCTTAAGAACTCTAATCAGTGCAATAACCAACCATAATTCTAGAACACTGATAATAAACTATGCTTCTTACTTCCTGATAGGAAGATACACTGGGTGTAGAATGAGAAAATTTTTTTTGAAGCAACCAATACAATGATTTGTTTTGCTCACCCCCAAGGTCAAAGTCAAAAACTAGGCTGAAAAAATAAGCTAACAACAACAACAAAAACAACAACTTGGCCATAAAAAACTTCTGTGGCATGAAAGACCAAGATGTAAACTCAGAAGAAGAAAGCAACGTGAAAGCAGCTATAAGCAAAGAGTCAAAATAAAAATGCTAATTGGAAACAAGTCAGAATAAAATTTCTAGAACAGTTAACTGAAAAGATAAAGGTGGTAGAGGAAAAATTAGGAAATGAAATGAGAGTGATAGAAGAAAATTATGAAAAGATAATCCAAAAGTGGTACAAAAAAAATAAGGAAGAAATTAACACCTTAAAAAACCAGAATAGATCAAATGGAAAAAGAAATACAAAAATTCACTGAAGAAAAGAAGTTCTTAAAAAGCAGAATTCACTATATGGAAAAAAGGTACAAAGAAGGTACAAAGGTACAAAGAAGATAATAATTCCTTAAGTACTAGAATTGAACAAGTGGAACCTGATAATTCCACAAAACATTGAAAAGCAATAAAACAAAGTGAAAATAATGAAAAAGAAGAAAATGTAAAATATCTCATTAAAAAAAAGCTGACATTGAAAATAAATTAAAGAGAAATAATTTGAGACTTATTGAACTACCTGAAAGCCATGATCACAAAAAAAGCCTAAACACTCTGTTTAAAAAAATTACCCAATATCTTGGATCCAGAGGGCAAAAACCAAAATTGAAAGAATCTTCTGATCACCTCCTGAAAGAGATCACAAAATGAAAACTCCCAGGAATATTATAGTCAACTTCCAGAGCTTCCAGGTCTAAGAGAAAATAAATCAAGCAGCCAGGAAAAACAAACATTCAGATACTATGGAACCACAATCAGGAACTTAAAAGATTTAGCTGCTACTGCATTAATGGAGCAAAAAAATCTGTAATATTGTATTCTGGAAGGCAAGGAAACTAGGATTACAACAAAGATTAACCTATTCATCAAAACTGAGTATAATCCTTGATATTTCATGGAATGGATATTTCATGGAATAAAGAACTTTCAAGCATTCCTGATGAAAAGACCAGAACTGAATAGAAGCATAAAAAGGTAATGAAAGAGAAATCAAAAGAGACTCAATCAAGTTAAACTGTTTGCATTCTTATATGGGAAGATGACACATATAACTCTTAAGAACTTTATCATTATTAAGACAGTTGAAAAGATTCCCCAAAGACAGAGGGAATGAGTAAGAGTTGATTATGTTGGGATCATCTCAAAAGAAATGGAGGAGTGGCAAAGAGGAATCCA
The DNA here is from genome assembly GCF_028372415.1 of Notamacropus eugenii. Taxonomy (NCBI): domain Eukaryota; kingdom Metazoa; phylum Chordata; class Mammalia; order Diprotodontia; family Macropodidae; genus Notamacropus; species Notamacropus eugenii. The sequence continues at coordinate 358,267,647 of NC_092875.1, read as the reverse complement.
TTGGGAAAAGGGAGAAAGGAGAGATAAAATGGGAGAAATTATGTCACATAAAAAAACTAAACAAAGAAGAGCTTTTATGGTAAGGAGGGAAATAGGTGGTAACGTTGAGAAAATGCATGAACCTTATGCTTATTAGAATTGATTCAAAGATGGAAGAATAAACACACATGTACATATGTTCTTAAATGTTTCTGTACACATATATGGTTTCTTTTGTCTCCGCTATTATATTGCCTATATATGTATGTATCGTAAAAATATGTATATTCATCCACATACAAATATGTATACATGTATACAAACAGAGACAGATATAAACATATGGATTTGTGTTTATGTGTTGTGTGTGTGGGTGTATGTGTGTGTGTGGCGGGGGGGGGTCAGTGTTTTCTCCCCTATTAGAATGTAAGTTTCTTGAGAACAAGAACTGTTTTTGCTTTTTCTTTGTGGCCTCTGAGCTTAAAACAGTGACTGACACCTGGTAAATGTTTAATAAATGCTTATTGATTAATTGATTATTCCCTTCCTCATACTTTGCATTTCACCCATACTCATTGTACTACATACATCTACAGTTCTATCTCTTTTGTTTTTCGCTCCTTACATTGTCTTTTTCCCCAGCCTTATATAGATTCATTCCTGGCCTTCTATTGGAATTCCTGGGTTCTTTAAGGACTCAGATAAAGAGCTCCCTTTCCATTAGGTCTAGGTAACCTTCTCCCAGCCCCCACTGGTAGGATCCCCTGTCCAAAACTGTTGTGTATTCACATATTCAATATGTATATGAATATTCAACGTGTATGTGAACATTCATATTCAATATGTATATATTGACTCATTTGTGTACTTTCAGTGGTTAAGTTATGAATTAAAGATATGTATCATTTCATCTTCCTCGTGTTTTAAGGCTAAGCACAGCATATTATCATTACACATAGTAGTCATTTAATAAATACTTATTGATTGATTGGGCAATGTCAGGGTACATAGTGTAATGTCCTACCAACTCAGGGGCATCTATTTTTTTTTTTTGTTCAGCTCCTAGAAAAGTAATAATAATAGCAAACATTTGCTTGATGTTTATGGTTTGCAAAGTGATTTATGGATTTCATCTCATTTGATGATTGAGGAATTCTAGAGGAGGACTCAGTCCTTTAGAATCCTTTCTTTGCCCTATATAGTATACTCAAAGACTCCTCAATAGATTCTCATCTGACAAAAGAAGGTTTCATTGGCCTCAAGAGCCCTTTACACTGAAAAATTATTGAATACCTCAGTGCAACTTTTGTTTATGTGGGTAGTATCTACTCACTAAAACTGACAACTTAAAAATTCATTGAGTATAACTAATAAATCTGTTACATGTTAGTATGAACATATTTAGGAAAATAGCTACTTTCCAAAGTAAAAAGAGTAATATTATTTTTACATATTTTTGCAAATGACTTTTATGTCTAGCTTAATAGAAAAGAGCTAATTCCCATATCAGATTCTGGATTAAATCTGTTGTGATGATTGAAGAAATCCAGTTTCATATAGATAGGTAGGTAGAAAGGGGAGGATTATTTGAATAGGCAAATAGTATCTTAGCATTATTATGAAAATAATTTTGACATACATACTTCTGAAAGGGTCATGGTGATGCCAGGGGTCATTGAACCACACTTAAGAACCACTAACCTAGATGATTTTAGGTCCCTTCTAGCTCTTACATTCTGTAATTCTCACTTTACAGCAACTTCAAAGTCACTGTGATGTAAAATGTTACAAAACTCTAAAGTTATGTATCTCCTTGGTTTTATAATTATATTTTCTAATCCATTGTAATTGTCCAGTGAAATCATTCTTCTTATTTGATCGAACAGCCTCTCCTGTTGACATCTTAGAAATGCTTGCCCTGTGATAAAGCCAATAAACCACAAATAATATGATGAAACAGAATCGAGGTCAAATCAAAACAAACAAATCTTGGGAAAATTATAGCCTTTGACTAGAAATTATACTCAAAGGCACTGGCATTTTAAACAGTGTAACCTCACAGTAATTTGATTACCCAAATTTGTTTTGACTTGCCTTCTTGTTAGAGCCGTTATTACCATCTGGACGAGGAGAGATTAGTGTGTGTTATCATAGCAGCTGGCATCTCCTAGGCTATCAGATTATATCTGATATACAAATCAGATTATGAAAATCATGTTTAATGTCTAATTTACCAAATAAGTCAGAATTTCAACTTTCTTCAAACTCCCGAGCCTCTAGGTAAGGGTAGCTTGGTGGCACAGTGAATAAAGTGCTGACCCTGGAGTTGGCTCCTGAGTTCAGATCTGACCTCAGACATTTAATAACTGTTTGACCCTGAGCAAGTCACTAAACTGTGTTTGTGCCAATTACCTCATCTGAAAAATGAGTTGGAGAAGGAAATGGCAAGCCACTCCGGTATCTTTGACCCCATCTTGGGGTCACCAAGAGTCAGACAACTGAACAAGAACCTCTGTATAAATGCAGATCTGGGGACAAATTTCTTTTATATTTTGCATCTTATTGCTATATAATTTGTGTGCTATCACCACCTCCCCCCCTTTTTTTTTTAACAGATGTGATTTTACTAAATTCCCTTTACCCATATATGCCAACTTTTGCTTTGTAAGTAACAGTGTTAGACACTTGCATAGGGTGCTAAGAGCTAAATGACCTAGCCCAGGGTCACACCACCAGGACTTTTCAGAGGCAGGACTTAAATTCACATCTTCCTGATTCTGAAGCTGACTCTCTCTCCACTATGTCATGTTGCTACTCATGCTTAGTGCACAGAGAGTCAAATTCAGCATGTAGATAGAACTCTTCCTAAATGAGGGGAAATTCAACTCAGGGGATGAGAAAGAGTTAACCAAATAAGATGTGGGGAAATGGCAGAACTTAATAGAGTTAGTTATGCCACAAAATGATGGACCATGACCTAGACCACCTGTAAGTTCTTTCAGATGACTTTGTATAGAGAGCATTTAAGGGTATTTGAATTAGCTGGATATCATTAAATTTAGAATCTGTATGAACCTCTAGTATTATGTCTTCCTTGATCATTTCACTTAATTGTTACCATACTCCTAAAAGTACATTTTGAAAGACAGATCATATTCTGAAGTTAAATGTAAAACTAAGGTACCCCCAAACCATCAATGTGTCTATTTTATTTAAAGGATGAGAAGAAAATAAGACATTCTCCTCCAGTTTTGATTTGTTTTTTTTTTTACTTGAACAGGCTACAAACTTGATCCATTCCATATTTTCAAAGCTTCCCCAATTTCCCACTGCTTTTTAATCTAAGTATAATCAACCCTCTATTGGCTATATAGGAAATTTAAATTCCTCATGGATAGGTGATTGTATTTACTCTACTTATATCCCCAATGCCTAGCATAGTATCTAGGGCATACTAGGTGCTTAATAATTATCTGTTGATTGATTGATTATATATGCTTCCTATAACCACTTCACTTACCACTCAGTTGAGAGCTGTTCCATGATATACCACACTTTAAGCCAGGTTTTCTGTTGCCCAGTCATTCTTAAGATCCCCATCTTTATCTGACATGATCTCTCATTGATCCATAACCATAACCAGTTAGGACTTAGCTTATGTGACACTTTCTGAGGGAAGCACTTTCTCCTCACACCCCGAACCTTATAGCCTTCTGTTAGCCCATGCCACTACAGGTGTTGGAGTCAGGGTGTTGGCTGGGGGAAAATGTCCCTTGGAAGAAGGCAAGGGACTAGGGAAAGAGGAGAGCCATCCCTCTGTACCAACCTAACTGCGCTGTTACCTTTTTGTTAAGATTTAATTTTATTTCTTTATTTTTACTTTTCAGCATTCATTTCCACAAGATTTTGAGTTCCAAATTTTCTTCCCATCTTTCCCCTCCCCCCACTCAGAGATGGCATGCATTCTGATTACCCTTTCTCCCAGTCTGCCCTCTCTTTTATCATCCCCCCCCCCCATCCCCTTCCTCTTTACCTTCTTGAAGGGCAAGATAGTATATTTAAACATTGCCTGTATATCTTATTTCCCAGTTGCATGTAAAAACAATTTTTTTTAACATCTGTTTTTAAAACTTTGAGTTCCAGTTCTCTCCCTTCTTTTCTCTGCTGTGCCTTCTATCATCCCTTTCCCTCCTTTTATTCCCTTCCTCCCTACTTTCTTGTAGGGTAAGATATCCAATTGAGTTTGTAGATTATTCCCTCCTTAAGCCAAATCTGATGAGAGTAAGGTTCACTCATTCCTTCTTATCATTCATTTCTCACCTTCTTCACACCCCCATCTTCCCCTTCTTTGTGAGACTTTTTCTTGTTTTTTTATGTGAGATAATTTACTATTTTATTGTTCCCTTTCTCCTTCTTTCAATATATTTCTCTCTCACTTTATTTTTTAGATATCATCTCTTCATATTCAACTCACCCTGTGTCTGTCTACCTACCTACCTACCTATCTATCTGTCTGTCTGTCTGTCTATCTGTCTATTTATCTATCTATCTATTCTCTTTCCTCCAACTATCCTAATACTGAGAAAGATCTCATGAGTTACAAATATCATCTTTCCATGTAGGAATGTAAGCAGTTCAACTTTAATAAATCTCCTATGATTTCTCTTTCCTGTTTACCTTTTCATGCTTTTCTTAATTCTTGTATCTGAAAGTTAAATTTTCTATTCAGCTCTGGTCTTTTCATCAAGAATACTTCAAAGTCTTCTATTTCATTGAATGATCATGTTTTTCCCCTGAAGGATTATACTCAATTTTGCTGGGTAGGTGATTCTGGGTTTTAATTCTAGGTCCTCTGACCTCTGGAATATTGTATTTCAAGCCCTTTGATCCCTTAATGTAGGAGCTGCTGGATCTTGTGTTATCCTGATTGTATTTTCACAATACTCAAATTGTTTCTTTCTGATTGCTTGCAATGTTTTCTCCTTGACCTGGGAATTCTGAATTTGGCTACAATATTCCTAGGAGTTGTCCTTTTAGTATCTCTTTCCAGAGACAATCAGTAGATTCTTTCCATTTCTATTTTACCTTCTGATTCTAGAATATCAGGGCAATTTTCTTTGATAATTTCTTAAAAGATGATGCCTAGGCTCTTTTTTTGATCATGGCTTTCAGGTAGTTCAATAATTTTTAAACTATTTCTCCTGGATCTGTTTTCTATGTCTGTGGTTTTTCCAATGAGATATTTCACATTGTCTTCTATTTTTTCATTCTTTTGGTTCTATTTTATAATTTCTTGATTTCTCATAAAGTCATTAGCTTTCATTTGCTCCATTCTAATTTTGAAGGAAGTATTTTCTTCAGTGTGGACTTCCTTTTCCATTTGGCCAATTCTTCTTTTTAAGGCATTCTCTCATTGTCTTTTTGTGCTTATTTTGCCATTTGAGTTAGTCTGTTTTTAAGGTTTTATTTTCTTCAGCATTGTTGGGGTCTCTTAGCAAACTGTTGACTCAATTTTTATGATTTTCTTGCATCACTCTAATTTTTCTTTCCAATTTTTCCTCTACTTCTCTTACTTGATTTTCAAAATCATTTTTGAGCTGCTCCATGGCCTAGACCAACCCATATTCCTCTTGGAGGCTTTTGATGTAGGAGCTTAGGCTCTGCTGTCCTCTGGTTGTATGCCCTGATCTTCCTTGTCATGAAAGCAGGATTCTATAGTCTTAGTTCTTTTATGATGTTTACTCATATTCCCAGCCCAATACTTGACTTTCTCTCTCTTTGTCAAGGTAGAGCTCTGCTTCTAGTGGGGGTGGAGGTGAGTGTACTGTCCAAGGCTTCAGGGATTTTGTTGCTTGTTTGTCCTTTGTTCTAGAAGAGGACCATGACACCAAGAGGATGACAAGATTTGCAGTTGACTTTGATTTGAGTGAGGGAGGGTTGTGCAAGGTCATCAGCCTCACTTTCTCCTCCAGAGCTATCTCAGTCCAGTGGCCTGATATTCATCAGGATGACTGGAGATGGCCAAGGCAATATGGGACCCTGGCCTATTAGGCTAAGGTCTTATCAGACTCTCACTTTGAGGGAGATACACTCATTCAGTGAATTCACCTCTTTAAGAAGTTACTCAAAGGGTGGTCCCTTTTAATAAAATTTTTAAAAATCCAACTGGGAGGGGAAACTGCTAAATCCACCACCATCTGTGGACCCAGAGCTCCAAAAGCAGCCTCTGCCACTGCTGCTGCTGCTGCCACCACCACCTGCCACCACCACCACCAGCTCCATTGGCCTGGCTCTGGGGTCAGACCCAGTCAGACTGCATGCTACTCTTTCACCCAGGTCCCACAAAGTTTTCCTACTGACCTTTTTGGCATTTGTCTTTTGAGAAGTCTGCAAACTGCCATAGCTGCCAGTGATTCAGTCCCCTGAGTCCTGCTGTGGCAGGTCTGTGCTGGTACAGCCCATGCTGGACTGAACTCTGCTCCCTATCTAGTGTGAAAGACCCTTCCTGTCAACTTTCCAGGCTGTATTGGGTTGGGGATTTGTTTCATTTAGTCATATTGTAGGTTCTGTAGCTCTAGAATTTGTTTAGAGTCATTTTTTTAGTTATTTGGAGGGCTTTGGTGGAGAGCTCAGGGAAATCCCTGCTCTTACTCTGCCATCTTGGCCCCACCCACTGCTGTCTTGACTCTGCCCTCTCTGTCATCTTGGCTCTGCCCACAGCAGTTACTACTATTACCACATTACTGAGTGGACTGACTGTCCTGGTTACTGATTTATCTAATCTCTTTCCTTTCCAGTAGCTAATCAGATAATTAAAATTTATGATTCTATGGTTTCATTTTGCTTCTTCCATTGAAAGAAAATAGGCATGTTATCCAATGGATAAAATAATAACAGATTTTAGACACTGCTAGATAGGACTGTGTATTTGAATTAATTTGCGGACAGCATGGTACAGTGGAAAGAACAACAAATTTGGAGACAGAAAACCTGGCTTTAAATACATTCTCTGTGTACAATCTTTGACAGGTCCCTTAATCTTTCTGAACCTCAATTTCCTCAAATGCAAAAACAGAATACTCAACCAGATGACTGCAGAGGTTTCTTTGAGCTACTGTAACTCTGTGGTCTGTGACAGCTGAGTTTCTCTTTAGAAACAAAGATGACTTTAAAAACCTATGATAAGAAGAAATGTGCTTGTGCAGAAGTGATGAGAAGATATAACTAAAGCATCTATTGTGTTTCACCAATGGACATAATGTACTTTTATTAAAAGATAGACAAGAGTTAGAGATGCATTCTGAGTTGATGTACCAGAATTGTTTATTTTGTTAGTTTAATCTAGAGTTGAATGGAACTCTCAACTAGGGACCAATTAGAAAAAATATATTAGCACACCAGACAAGATATCAGGAAGAGGTCTAAAGAAAAGAATGGTTAATAAAAAAAAGCCCCCTTTTGAAGTAGATCTCGTGAATGAGAAATAACAAACTTGTTTTAACTCTTTGAACATGTGAAGTATTTTGAATCAAACCAACATTTCCTTCTATAAATGTGTACTTTACTTCCCTCTGTGTCCGAGTGCTAGCTTATTTTCAGAGGGCTTGTTTAAGTTTAAGATTAAAATGTTTTAGTTGTGCTGGAGTGAACCAGTCAGATACATTTATTATTAATTTTGAGGGCTCCTGTTTCTGATTTGTTTTGTATATGGCTTAAGATTTTAAAAGAACTTAAGTCACTAATGCCTGAATTTTGATATTTGGCATTATATTGTCACAAAATAATGGTATTCCTTTTTTTGAGAAAACATTACATCAAAAAACTGTCTGATATTTATTGGAGACTCAAAGACTAGAAAGCACACACACACACACACACACACACACACACACATGTTTTGAATCAGCAGTTTTCATTTGGAACTTGTTGTATGTATGCAGGGAAACCGGGACAGATTGTAGGCTAATATGAAAGGGGAAAAATGTGCTCACAATACAGAAATTTTGAGTTTATCTGTGTTGCCATTTCAGTGAATCCAGAGGTGACATTAAGAAGAACCACTATGTTACATGAGTATGTGATGATTTTGCACATGAGCCTAGGAAAATCAGCAGGAGTTATTCGTTGCCTTAGGATGAAAAGATATATATGAATCTCAAATGGACTATACGTAGCTATTGTTAGTTCATTTTCACCTCCAAGATACCAAGTCTGCCCCTCAATAAAAAATTAATTGTATTTCTAGAGAGCTGTAAATGAGCCTAGTAGGAGGAAGAGAGGACGAGGATACCAGTCTATGTCTGAGTTGCACAGAGACCCCATATAAAGATTTAATGCGTATATTCCTGGTCATATGATAGAAAAGGCTGTTCAAACTGTAAGAGCAATGATGAACACTACTATGAAGTACTACATAAGACTTTTTCCTACCTAATAGTTCGTCACAGCATAAGAAATAAATGACAGTAGTTAGAAGTAGTAAGTATAGAAGAGTCCAGTACTCTCATACTAAAAAATATAGCCCTGTCACAGGCTCAAGAATATTTAAACAATGATGTAAAAGAGTTTAGAAGTGGGTTACAAAAATGAAATATAGAAAACTCTTAGTTATCTATGGACTGTTAACATATTCTCTGAATTATTTGTTTAACTTTGATGGCTAGACAACTTCAGAGAGTAACCTAATAGGTGATATCTTCTCCCATTTGGCTCAATCCAAGTGGTTGAATGAGAGAAACACGACCATGTCATTATCAACTACTCGACGCAATATCTAGACTTTACTCTAGGTCCAACACTCTTTTCTTGATATTGAACTTATTCTAATACATATATTATGTAATATTGTGTTCCATAATTATCTGTTTCTTTCTAATCTCCCTACTAATAAATCGTAAGCTTCATTAAGATAGGGAGTTTTCCTTACCTAACGTGTTTCTTCCCAATGCCCAATAAAATACTCCTCATACAATAATCACTAAATAAAGGTTTTCTAGCTGGATGAATGATATTGTCAAATCAACATCTCATTCTTTTTCCTTGAGGAGCTAATGATCTAATGGGAAGGATATGATATGTACTCAAATAAGTTTCATGCAAGATAGAATATGCTAAGAACAAAGGCAGAAACTCAGGCCATGTGTTGTAAGGAAATTTTTTGTGGGAGAGAATCATTATTAGTTGGGAGAATTCATGGATTATGTTGTACCTAAGATGGACCTTCAAGGAAGAGGAGGATTAAAATATATTGTTGTACCACAAGCTTAAAAGTAAGATGTACTTTTAAAGTGGAAACATCTATTGGAGAAAGTCCTTCTGGCTTCCTTTATTTGCAGTAGAAGACTAAATTGTAACTCAGGAAGTATTCCCACGTTGATTTTGTTGTGTTAACTGAAAATGGTATGATACAGTGCAGATGACTGTTATGAAAATAAAGACTGCCTGGGAATTAGAGATGGTCTTAGAAATGGAACTCCTCATTTTATTGGTATTAGTTGGAAATACATGTAATTATTTATGATACCATCAGCAAAATCTTTTTATGTGCTAGCCAGCTTTTTTGAAGTGAGCTACATCTGTCTCACCTCCCCCATGTTCACTTTTTATTAGAAGCACATAAGGCTAAGGCAAGACAGATTATCTTGTTCTAATAACAATTAAAAACAACCCTGTTTTGTTCTCTTGTTCCTGTGTTTTGGAGAGCCATGTGGCATAGAATTAAAAGGTTATGAATTCAGAGTATTGTAGGGGAATGAGTGCTAGATTTGGGGACTAAGAACATTACTCTAACATTACTACATTCAATCCTTGGCACAGTTTCCTTATTTGTAAAATTAGTGGGTTGGGTCAAATTATTTCTGCATTCCCTTCTTGTTCTGAATCTATGGTCTAATGAATAAACCTAGTGTAACACAGTGGAGTTTTATACAGGAATATTTCTTTCCAAAGGTATAACCCAAATATGGAAACTTACTCTCCCCAATACTTGGAAGCATAATATTCCTCTCTCCAACTCCTGCAAGCCTAAATCTCTGGGAAGGACAAGGTAAACCCCTTGTAAATTTCACAACTTAAGTTCCTATAGGTTTCGACAGAATACAATTCCAGTTTCAAGTCCAAAACTCTACTCAGGTCAAGTTTCAGGCACCCTGACTTTCCCAGTCATCCATGCTGGGCTGACTTGGCTGTGCCATCCCAACTAAAATTTTGGCTCAGAGGTTGCCATAATTCAAACACCCATTCTTAGGAATTATCTCCAATATCAGAAACTGATAGAAACAAGTGACACAGAACAGAAATAAATATCCGAGGCAAACTTATTGGACCAGAGGTAAAAGAAAGGTAAGCAGGGATCTCTCCTCTCTCATCAGTTCAGTTCATAGGGTCCATACTAGGCACAACAGAGAGGGATCATCAAAAGAGCACAGCCAAAAGATAGTGGAAAAGGACATTACCAGCTTGGTCTCACTACTTTTAAAGATGCAGGCAACCAATCAAGGAAGCTACCCTCACCCAATGGTAGAGGAGGCAATGGACTCCATGTTAGACAATCTGGACATGCCCAAAGTCCCAGGATACATCAGGAAAACATGCTAGCCTTGGCTGAGAAATGGAAAGAGAAATCTGGTCCATTGACCTGTGCCTTCTTTGTTATTTTTACCATTAATGGCAAAATTGTTAAATAGTTTCTAAGTCCAGTCATTAGCAAATATTTTACTTCTGTTGAAGAATCTAACCCTTTGGGGTTGGGGATCTGTGACCTTGAGGCCACATGTGGCCCTCTAGTCCTCAGGTGCAGCCTTTGGACTGAGTCCGAGTTTTACAGAACAAGTCCTATTATTAAGGGGATTTGTTCTGAGAAGTTTGAGTTCAGTCAAAAGTCTGCACTTGAGGACCTCGAGGGTCATATGTGGCCTTGAGGCTACAGTTCCCCAATCCTGGACTGTTATATTGCTACTCTTTCTGAAAAACTAAAAGCATCTCTCGAAACTCTCAGGGAGAAACATGTTGGGATGTCACAGAAACTCTTAATAACATTAGAGTAGCTTGACTCTTAGTCCTTAACATCTGTGGTAAGTAGAAAATCACTATATATAGCAATTTATATTTCTTAAAAACAAGACAACACACATTTATTGAGTACTTTCTATGTGCCAGGCATTGTGCTGTGCTCAGGAAACATTACCATTCTGAAGAACTAATAGATGTTAGTCCTCCAGATGCCTAAGTCTCTAAGATACAAATGCAAAGAAAAAGAAAGGAAGCCCTTGCCCTCCAGGATCTTACATTTCCCATTTTCAAGGGATAGACAGCTTAGCAAATGAAGGTGAAAAGGGGGTTGAGAGTGAGTGAGGACACAAGATAACTTCATGTGAGAACAATGTCTAAATGTCTAAGTCTGGAAAGTCAGAACCAGAGCTAAGAAGAGAATGGAAGGTAGTAGGAAGGAGAAGGTAGAAGATGGAAGGAGGAGTCTTGAGAAGAAACTCACAAATGGGAGAAGGGGATGGTAGTCCATATCCATTTACTTTCACAATAACAACCTTTAAAAAGCAATCAGTCATCTTTTTTTCTTAACCTATTTTAGATATAACAACTTAGGGCATAAAGAGATTAAATAGTTTATTTAGGGTACACATAAAGTGGTAGAGCTACATCTTGACACAGGTGTCCTCACTTCCAAAACAGTGCAAGCCACTGCCTTCTGATATTCTGTATTACCATTTATTTTTTTAAACTATCTCATTGTGCTCCAGAGGATATTCCCTTCTTATATATTCCAGAGATTTGACCTGTATCAAGATGAATTGAAGTAAAATACATAATGTAAAAATATCATTTAAAGAGACTCAATCCATGAAACCCTAATTCAATATAGAAAGAGCTGAAAAAAGATCTGACATAACAAGATTTATCTGGCAATATATTCTGAATGTGTGCTTTAATTAATTTTCCATTTCTTTAAGCACTCACACACATGCACCCATCCAACTTTCAACCTAGAAATAATATTTGTTTTTTGAAGTATATCAATAATTAGAGCTAAAACTAGCCCTGTGTTTGAAAGAAGTAGTGAGATCAGGACCATCTCTGTTAATAATGTTGAAAGGCAAGCAAATCTTTAAGCATATGCTGCACCATCTTTGAGAATTTGTGTTCCAGAAAGTTGAACTTTAATTGAAGTTATTTTTGTAATATCTGAAAGCTTTAGTGCAGCACAATAGTGTACTGAACTGATAAGGAGAAAAATGTGTTCTGGCCAAATATACAATTGCTGTTACAAAATAAATGCATAAAACTTTCATTTCACACTTATATTTTTGTTTCACAAAGTTTCACTGAATCATCCCTGTCACCATAACTTTCCTATCCTGTTAAAAAATGGAAAGAAGGTAAATTAAACTTTGTATTAGTTTTACATGTCAATTTTAACCATTAGAATTAGAAAATATTCTAAAGACATCTGAGAAAACAGAAGGTAACAACTTATTAAAACCCAGATAACCTGTTATCAAAGGGAAGTAAAACTCTCTTTTACAAAAGGAAATGTTTATTTTAGGAGATGGTGATGAAGGTGGTGGAGGTTGTGGTTGTAGTGATGATGATAAACTAACAGATGAGAGGCAGGTAATATGGCATAGTGAATAGAGGGGAGTCTAGTTGGAAGAACTTAATTTTAGTCCAGCCTTGAACCTAAATGGCATCTTGTCCTTGGCTAACCTAGCTTAACTTCTTGGTGCTCCAGGCAGCTTTCTGTAAGACTGTACTTTCAAGCTAAGTGCTGATTTTCATTGTTAGATTGAGTTTCTTCTCCAAGAGTCCTCACACACAAGAAAACACCCAGCTCCTAACTCTCCCCATCCCAAATTCAAGACATGTATTAAAGGTCTTTAAGGTTTTCAAAGCACTTTTACATACATTATTTTATGGTTCTATGATTTATAAGTACTCTCCACATTATTATTTCCAGTTTTACAGATGAGGAAAAAGGTTCAGAGAAGTTGGATGATGTGTTCTTATTTCACAGCTAATAAGTGGCAGACAGAAGGATGATACTCAGGCCTTCCAATTCCAAGTCCCATGCTCCATATGCTAGTGTGTTATGCACTATGATAAGTCATAACACTTTTATAGCTATGAGGCTGCAGGAATAATTGGACTCCATTCCCTAGTGCCCACCCTCTTTACTTAATAGTAATGTGGCATATAGTGGCGCATTCATGATGTTCAGAACACCAAGGGACTATTTAATGCTTTACTGTAGCAGCACATTGGACACTGGGGGAGAATCCAGTTAAGTGTTTAGCAGACCAGATCAGAGAATCAGTTGTCACAGGGGCTGACTATAACTGGGTATGGGTTAGCAGTGTCCTTAATAATGAATAAGATATTAGTTTAATTTTCTTTGCTTAGAAGTACATATAATTGAAATAGCCTTTATGTAGTAGAGAAAGATAATTCTTAAGGTGAATATATAAATTGAAATCAGTAGTCGTAGCAATGATGATGATGGCCATAATTGCAAGATTTAAAGCTCTGTGTCAGTTTTCCTTTTTATCTCCTTAGGGCCTAGCACTGTGTTTTGTAGAGTAACATTCTTAATAAATAAATATTGAATGACTGAATGATTATTAGTTATAGTGTGTGTGTGTGTGTGTGAGTGTGTGTGTGTGTGTGTGTGGAGAGAGAGAGAGAGAGAGAGAGAAAGAGAGAGAGAAAGAGAGAAAGAGAGAGAGAGAGGAAGAGATAAAGACAGAGATAGAAGCAGAGTCAAAAAAATATTTCTGATATATACGTGCTTATTTGCATATGATATATATATGTCATATGTACATATGACATATATATATATTAAAGGCGGGGTAGCTCTTTTAACTCTGATTAGAGAGTGGTAGACATAAAAAAAATCTAGGTTTGATTGTCAAATGAATAGAGAAAACTTTTCTTCACCATTCACAGACTCCTAATTTATTTAGAAATACCTTCCATTAGAAAACAAAAAAGGATAACTCAGTGAATGAATAGTAGAGTCCTTAGACCAAAAGGCTGCTTAGAGATCACCTGGATCAAACCTCTCCTTTAAGACAGAAGGAATAGTGGGCCTATAGAGAAGAAAAGGCTGGTCCTTTGGTTACACTCTCAAGTCAGCAACAAAACCTCAACTAGAAACAAGACCTCTTCAGTCCCTTTCCAGTATGTTCTGCCCCAGTACTCAGGGAACTGCATATGTAGAAAGGCGAACAAAACTGCTCACCACATAGTAAAAAAAAATGATCTAAGGAAAAATAACCCATCTTGTCCTTACAGTAGAACTTAACCTTCTTGTATGGACAGTATACCAGTGATATGTATTAAACATGAACTAATATATTTTTCAAAGAATCTCTTTTTTTTCTATCTTTCTTCCCTCCTCTACTTTCCTTTCTTTCTTTTCTTGCTCCCAGAGCACTGAGTGCAGGTATACCATCAAAATTATAGGAGAAATGAACGATTTGGCTTGAATATTTATTAAACTCAAAATTCTTATTTAAGGGAGGTCAATTTCACCTCTCTTCTCCTTCCAAGCCATGTGTGATTTTAGAGGAGAAATAAAATGATTGTTCAAACATAAAAATATTAGAAAAAATTAGTTGTATAATATCACCCTCTAATGAATTTGATTATTTTCTACAAGAAGACATTACGTACCTTTATGCCTCTCTGTGCCTGGAAATAGTAATATCTACATTTTTTCTGGTGATTTAGAGGACAGCTCTAAGGAGGTTCTTATGATTTAAAAAGTAATTTTTCATTCATAGATATCTATAATAACCCTCAGAAGTGAGAAATGTAAAGTAATTTCACTCCAGCATGTTTTCCCTTTATGCAACACATCTATTTTGAGTTACTTTTTTCTTGTTTTGTGGGTTTTTTCACTTATTAATCTAGTGACATTGTTCTTTTTTGTTTGTTTCTCAGAGGTCACTATGAATAGGGATCTGTGTGGAGGTCTAGACTAGTGACCTTATTTTATGGAAATGGAATCCTTTAGCATAATTATTTTAAGAATAAACATAGAAACATTGTACAAAAGAGGATGGAAAGGTCCAGACTTTTTCTAGGCAACTTTGGCAGCTTCCCATTGACCTTTTATTTCCTAGAAATTATTCAGTCATCTTCCCACAATGTTGGGTTTTTTTGTTTGTCTATTTGTTTTTAAGTGCTAACAACATGGCTACCAACAGCATCTGTAATGCTTAACAATACATTCTGATCTCTACACTGTGTCTAGGAACACAGCCAAATTACAGCTAATATGTCAATATTCATATTTAATGGGACAAGTTGGCAACTCCCAAATTGAAACTAGTGGGGAAGTCATGTAATTCTTCTTCTGCCTTAAAAAAACGTCAATCCTTTCCTAACAAGAATCCATAATCACAGAAGTGATCCCTCCTGTTGCTGAGACAGCTAACATGAAACCCTCACATAGGTTGTGAACAAACCCATGAAGACATCAATTGACTTAGAATTGCTGCATCCTGTTGCTTGTCCTGAGGTAGCAGGAGTCATCACATCAGTTTCAATATTCTGTAAACCTAAAACAAGGCATTTACATTCAGAGATTCAGATTTGTGGTCTGTTTTTCAGAGCAGAAAAGTCTTAAAAATGATTTTTTTCCCCAAAAGATTGGAGAAAGAGAGCAAGGTTAGAAAGTGGTGCTTTATGAGGAAAAACAGGGAAAGAAAATGACTTTTTTATTGTGGTGTGATTATGTAGCTGAAAGAGCTCTGAATTTGTTATGATAAGGATTAATTTAGAATCATGGCTTTGCCACTTGCTATTTGTGTGACCTTGGGCAAAATATTTCTTTCATCTCAGTTTCCTCATATGTAAAATCAAGGAATTGCACAAAATGACTTTGTGTAAATTCTGAATATATATCCTATTATCCCATGAGGTATTTATGTTAAATACATTCTAACGTATTTAAATGCTTCATCATTTACTTTGTTTTGGTTTGAATTGTCTCTAAAATTGAAATTTTAGAGAAAATTTGCTGTATATCCTGTATAATATTTGGAGAGTTTCTTTATTTGTCTTCTTAGTTTATTCTTCTGTAAATTGCAGGGCTGGCTAAAATGCTCTTTAAGATCCCTTCTAGATATATCATTCTGTGATTCATTAATATCAAGAAGCTGATTTATGTGCCATACTATCCCTTGAAAATCTCAAGCCACTAGCATCAAAATAACCTGCATGACTTACAATGGTGACTGAGGCAAAGCATGATCAGGAAGTACTTTCTGAATAACCCAATTTGATATTTTCTTAGCAAAAATACTGGAGTGATTTGCCATTTCCTTCTCTAGCTCACTTTACAGATGAGGGAATTGAGCCAAAGTGAATTAAGTGACTTGCCCAGGGTCACACAGCTAGTAACTGAGGCCAGATTTGAATTCATGAATGAGTCTTCCTGACTATAGACCTGGCACTCTTTCCACTGCACCAACCAAGGGTAATATAGTTTGGGGTAATCAATATAAATCTAAATTTTATTTGAATCATAAATCTTTTCAGGAGTGATTCTTATATTAAGTAGTTTAAAGTAGTTATCTTCAAAGGAATACCTTTTATATTTTACAGAGTTCTTTTTATCTCCATTCATACTATTATGAATTGATAATTTTCTGTAATAAATGATGCATACATACGTGGACCTTTTTATTCTCTTTAAACCCATTCATAAAACTCCTGATATTATTAGAAATCCTGCTCACAAACTATTAGTATTTTGTTACTAAAAAGTTAGTTATTGTTAAAAAAGCACCTTGTATAATATGTTCCCCCTAATTAATAGCCTTTGTGCTATCTATATAATTAAATGTTTTATTTTCTATGATCCTTTTGTTGTCCATAATGTACTTGAATAGATAACATAATTTTTCATTATCGTTCACTGAAAACTGAAGATAATTCATTGATGAAACCATGAAATCACCATGTCTTCCAAAATGTATTTGCCTTAAGCAAGACAGAATTCATATTCTGTAGTCATGTACCTTTTTCCACATGGTAGGCAGGTTGGCAGCTGATTTCACAAGTTCTATGGTTAGTATAATGAATTGAAGTTATCATTGCCAGACAATTAGGCAATTCACTCAGTCCCCCAGGGTTTGCTTTCCTTTTAGCACATTGATTCAGAATTCTGACATTTTCCCCTCTTAGCATAATTCCCTGTCCTTCCTCCTTTCACATCTCCTGCCTCCTTCTTCCTAACCTCTTATTCTCCCTCCACATGATCTCTACTCTATTTACTCATAGGATCCTAATTCAGATTTTGACCTTAGTTGTCATCTAGTTCAACAATTCTTATTTTATAGTTGAGGAAATGACCCTTAGAGAGCTAAAGTGACTAGCTTAAAGTCACACAGGTGACAAGCAACAGAGCTGGAATTTGAACATAAGTACTCTGAATGTAGATATTCCCCTTCAGCTCTTAATGTCATTCTTTCCTGCTTCCTTATTTTCAGTCTCTTCTCTTTGCTCTCTCTTTCCTCTCTACCTACCAAGCTGATTGGTTAGGTCTCTACTCTCCTAAAAACAGCTTCTTTGACTTTGCTGTTCTTCCAAACTCTCATATTTATTCTATTTCCTCCCTTTTGTTGCCCAAGATGTAAAAAATATATACTTTGTCCCAGCTTCCTCATTCCAACAACCTCCACTCATTCTTCTGCCTCCTGGAATCTGGCTTTTATCTCCACTTCTCTACTGAACCTTTTCTCTTCAAAAACAACAATGTCTCTCTCTTAATTGAAGTTAAGAAGACCTGAATTCAAATGTGGCCTTAGAAACTTAAATAGTTTTGTGACCCTGGGCAAGTCACTTAACCTGCTTCAGTTTCCTCATCTGTAAAATATGGATCATAACAATAGCTACCTCTCAGGGCTGTGAGAATTAAATGAGATAATATTTGTAAAGTGTTTAGCAGAGTGGCACACAGGTGCTATATAAGTGCTAGCTAGTAATAATAATGGTGCTAATAATTCTTTGTTTTTTTCTGATTTATCTAATTTTGTATGTTATCTTGTTTATCAATCTTTTCTCTTTTTGTTTTGTAATGCTCCTCTTGTCTTTTTCTCCATGAATATTCTGTTTTTCCTCATATATCCCTTCTGCCTTCTAAGTATTTGCATGCCAAGGTATATCTAAGTATTTGTGTCCCTTGGACCTCTCTTCTGTCACTATGTACTGTCTGTCTTGGAAATTTTACCTGTTCCAAAGGCTTCAATTTTTTTTCCTATTTAGATGACCAATCAACACAAAGCAGCAATCTTTTAAAGGTACTTAATAAATACCAGACACTGTGTTTAGCACTGGGAATGCAAAAATGAGTAAAAAGTAAGATAGCTTCTGCCCTCAAGCAGCTTAAATTCTAAAGGGGAAAGAAAGATGTTATATTAAAAGGAAAGGGGAAAGGGAGAAAATACTACAAGGACGTGTGGTGTTGAATTGTAGAACGTCAGAAACTCAGTCAGAAGGAGAATGAAAATTGGCCAGTCTGGTCCTTTCCCCATAAAGAGAAGGAACTCATCTATGGGGGAAGGTGATTGGAGTGGCAGAAAGATGTTTTACTTTGAGAAGGCTGTAAAGATTGATGGATATTCCAGGGTGAAGAGGTCCAAATGCTAAAGGAGGTTCCTAGGTATGAATCTGCAGCTGCTGATGTCTGAAAAGTCAGAAGAACAAAGAGAAGGTGAATGAGTACCAAAATCTATTTTTGGTCTCAGACTCACCTAAGTCTCAGTCCTCCACTTTAAAAAAAAAATTAATTTGCTTTCAGTTTTCATCAATCACTTCCATAAGTTTTAAATTTTCTGCCCCTTTCTCACCCCCTTGCTCCTTGAGGCAACATGCAATCTTGTACGGGTTCTACACTTACATTCTTCTTAAACACATTTTCACATTAGTCTTGTTGCATAGAAGAATTAAAATGAATGCAAAAAATCATGAGAAAACCAAACCAAACCAGAACACAACACAAGAGAAAATAATAGTTTTCTTCATTGTGTGTTCTGATTCCATAGTTCTTTCTCCGGATGTGGATGGCATTTTGCCTCAAAAGTCCTTTAAGAATGTTTTAGATTCTTACATCTCTGTGAAAACAGTCCTTGCCAGTCCTCCACTTCTAACTGCCTGAATATTTCTATCCTCTATCTTTTGTTGAATCAACCAAAAAGTTAAAAAGCTTTTATTAAGCATTGGATAAGTCAATGTAACTGTGCTAGATTGTGGAGTTATGAAACAGTCACAGTCCTCAAGGAACTTGTATTCTGAAAGGGGAAAGAAAAAAAAGTCCATACATAGATATATACAAAATAAAAATCAGTGCAATTTCCTTTTAGTGGGGAGAGCACAAGCAGCTAGGGGTTCAGGAAAAAAAAAACTTTTTTTATATCAAAGGTGCCACTTGAGAAGAGTTTTGAAGGAAACAAGGGATTATAAGAGGGAGAGTTGTGGTGAGAATGAATTTCAGGTTTGGAACAGAGCCAATGAAAAGGTACAGAACTGAACTTATTAGTATACAAACATTTTTCCCTCTTTTTTCTGGCAGGACTAAGTAATTTGATTACAGTTTAGATAATGCTTCTAAAGCCCTTGTAATTCTTGTAATATCTACATCACACCAATTACAGTGAAGATAAATGAGAGGATGTCTAGAGAGCCCACTGAAACTATTTGGAGTTCTCAAGAATTGCTACTACTCTCATCATGGTGATTGCTATTGTGGCTACAATTTATGTTTCTAAATATTTATAAGCAATCTTCAAGTATCTTAAGTAGTCAAGGCATGTATTACTTGTTGAAGATTTGCATATTGAAGAGTCCTCTAGCTATCCTCCTTTATAAAGTTATAATATATATTTCTTAATTTATAATATTATAATATAAAAGTATAAAGTTATATATAGTTATAAAAACCTAGCTTAATTGTGTGTGCTTCTATATGTGCATCCCCCCCCCCCCAAGAGTATTCTTAGGGAAATAGAGAGGAAAATGGTCTAATTTCAGCTTGAAAAAATCCTTCACCCAAACAAAGCAAGGCTCTAGGTACACTCTAGATACACGTACTCAAGAACTGTCAGTGAAACAGATGCTTCTAAGAGATAATATGTAGTAAATGCACGTGCTATTGTCAACCTTGAATGACCTGTGTGCAGAATGTTTTTTACCTTGTGGATTATTTGAAACAGATTTTCTAAATCTATACTAGATTTCTTCAGTATCCCAGATCACCTGCTCCTACCAGCTGGCTAGTTCTCTAGAATTAAAAATAATTGAATATTATTACATTAAACATAATTTAAGAAGTAAAAAGAATATATTCATTATATAATGAATTCAAAACTGACATATTAATAACCTCATAATTCTTTATAATAACTATCTCATTCATGAATATAAATACTGGTAAGCCTGGATCTGTTTTGACTTAATACAGTGAAATTCATTGTATAGTATGTACCTTTTTAGCTTAATTAAGCTCAACAGTTATTGCATGAGCACCTACTAGAAGTAAGGACTTCTTCCAGTGAAATTATACATGATTTCTCAATCATTTAATATTAGCCAAAGATTCCCTGTATTCTCTCCAAACTGTATGAGAATATGAAATATAAGATTTTATCTAGTCACTTTTCTAATTATTCCAACTTGGGGAAAGAACAACTTTTCTAGTTATAACAAAGACTTTTTGCATTCTTGATAGATTTAATTCATTATTTTTTCTTTCTTCTTTGTTTGATCTCCAGATAAAGAAGCCAGCATTCTTTTAGGTGCTACATTATCAGATATTGATCTAGTTACCACAGGCAGGAAAGTATTATGGTTGGTGTGTGTAAGGTGTGTGTGTTTGTGGGTGGTGAGGGATGAGTTCCAAGCACTATTCTTTTTTATACATCAACATCTTTATCAAACTAACTGTGCTCTTTTTCTTCTGGATGGTCAAGGGAAATCATGTAGCCTAAGCATATTTCTCTGCTGTTCCCAAGCCTGTTCTTATTTTACTACTTAATATACAATAGGACCTTGTCCTTTGTGAAACTGATGATGTAACTCCAAAAGAATATTATAATGTTCTGTCAGATATGCCTTGGGTCTAATTGTATCTCTAAATCTCAGGCTTTAATTCTATGAAGAAGCATTCAAACTAATTTCCATGTGGAATACTTCATGTTAAATATAGTAGTGATCCATGGTTGTTGATGAAGATAATTCTGAAACCAAGTTAAGAATGGGTAATAGTGACTTTTATCTTTTATCTCTTTCTTGCATGGATATATATTGCTCAGTTAATTTCAAGATAAAGCTATAGATGTTCCTATGGTAGTGAATTTTAATGTTAGTAGGTCTTTACAAGTGATAAAGGCAACTGACTAAATTCGTTTTGACCCTTTGCCTTTTTTTATCTCATAGTGAACAACACTATAAAATTACCACCAGCACTTTTAAAAAGTGGCACTCTCTTCACAGGAAGCCTAGTCATAACTCTATGAACGGGCTTACATTTAAATTACTGCTCAGAAAGTCATCAAAACTAAGTTTAACTAGGTGTGATGAAATTGGGTGGGATTGAAAAACTTTGTCATATAAGCTTATCACATGCCTTCTGAACGCTAATAATTGAAATAATTAGTCCTTTCCTTTGTGGGGTCATCTTACTCCCAGTATTCAATGTGACAACTGAAATTATTTAGCTCAACTGACTTGACCTTCCTCATGGAGTTATAAACTGAATGTGGTCTTCCCAAGGGTATTTATCATTACCTCAAAAGAAAACAAACTTTAAAAAAATGATTATGGGAAAAGGTACCCATATGTTAAAATAAATTCATTTAATCAGAATTGAAAGTGACCCAGAGCCTTGTATATTATTATTAGCTATAGACCCATAAAAATTATATCTTCCCTACATTGCCTATGTTTGGTGTTTGTACTGTTTAGGACTTGTTGCCATAATTCTGCGCATATTTAACTCAAAACAATACTAATCATTCACAGACAGTGAAAATGTAGAAGACGTTTGTTTAAGCCCAAGTCAGGCCTTCCAACTTGATACGAATAGAAACTCATGTTTCAGACAAACTCATCTCCATGCTATCTCCACAAATAATGGCTTTCCTAGTGTTGCCTTTTGCCCACACCTTTTATTATCCTTGCCCCAAAGGCTCTCTGATGACCCCTCCCTACTTATGTATATCCTACTTATTAAAACATCTTAAATTTGATCTATTGGGTTTTTCTGAGAGCTCGAAGCCATATTTAAACTCTTAATCCCTAAATTTCCATAGGAAATATGTCCATATCACTTTTAGTAATTTGATTCCCAGTTAAAAATTAAGACTCTAGAGGACAAGATTTGTATCTATTTCCTCATATTTCCCACAGTTTTAATAAGTGCCATATCTACCCTCAATCTTCACTTTTCCAGAGTGAATGTCACCTGTTCTGAACCTCATTTGTGAGGCTCTTGAGGCCTTTCATATCTTGATTGGCTCTGAATGTTCTCTAGCTTATCAATATCCCTTCCATAAAATCATCTATAAATCAGCATAACATAACATATGGCTTGCTTAGGGAGCAGTATATAATGGATCTGTCACATCCTTAGTCCTAGACGCTGAGTCTTGTGGCTTTAAAACTGTAGTAGCTCAGGAGTTCTTAACCATTTTTGTGTGTGTCACGAACCTCTTTAGCAGTTTATAAAGGCTTTACAGCAAAAATAACAATACTATTGTGATTGCTAATACCTAGTATTTATGTAGACACTTAGTGTTTGTAAAGCTATATGAATATAACTGATTAGTAAAGTGATATGTTGTATCAGCAAGGACCCCAGCACACACATGAAGGCCTGCTGTACTGGTCTTAGACGTACTTTTCTCAAAGGAGTCAACAATCACTTTAATGAAACATATATGCCAACAGAGAACATACAAGTGGAGAAATAAAGGCCTACAGACAGGGCTTCCAGCTGTCTGATCATAAGCAATACATGCATCATAGATCAACCGACAGATCCAACTGTCTGACCATTACATACATACATAGTTACCAGAGAGAGAAGCACCAATAGCTGAGTTTTCAAAGTTGAGGGACTCCTTAGTGGCTTCCCAGCATGTCCTCTGGCCAAGCAAACACCTCCAATGAGTAAGCCCCAAAACAAAACTTCACCCCAGAGTATTTATACACTTTTCAGAGTCACAGGGCATCACAACCCTTGAGAACCAGTGCCTCATTAGAAATTAACAAAACATATGTACCTTCCTACAAAACAAATCTCCTCTAATCAAGCTTCCTTTAATGGGCGGACTCATTAATGGGTGGGAGGATCTTTAACTATCATTAACATAATTAACATTACATGCATATATACATATTTATATAATAAAGCTATAGGTAGACAGACTCATAGACACAGCTTGCAAAGTGACACAGATAGATGATACAGATTGATTTGTTGTTGTTATTAGTCATGTCCAACTCTTGGTGACCCCATTTGGGGTTTTCTTGGCAAGTGAAGCCATTCATCTCTAATCCACAAAACTAGAAAGAAATTAATTTCTTTGGCTCTACAAAACTGTGAGGGTTTTCCTCATAACCTGTGTGATAAAACTATATGGATACCATCTGAAGTGTTCTTAAAGCCTCTTCAGGTCACCAAAAACATACAGTCTATTTTATATTGAAAGGAATGTTATCTTTAAAGTTTCTTGATAATAGTTTAATTGATTACACGCTAAGTAGAGTAGTGTATTCTCAGCTAAATAATTGGTATTACTTCGTCTAAGTGCAGATTTTGCAATAAAATAAATAAGGTTATTAAATCTTGTTTATTGGCATGAAAGTAAGTCACTTCTTATCTTACTAAATTATTTTGTGAATGGATCCCTTTACTTCTTTCTGCTTTTTGCTAAGCACAATTCTTTTATCTACTGGTATACAGTTGTGCCCAATGACACTTGATCATGCTGGAAGTACTGTGGGTTTTTTTAAATTGCTATTTGTTAATAACAATAAATAAATATAATAAATTAATTAATATATTATGTAATATATATATTATATAAATAAATATAAATATGTACATATATGTGTGTGTATATATATACTCATCTATTTCTCTATGTCTATTCTCTGTCTGTGCCGAACCATTATTTGTTCTAAATTATTAGTTAGCTCAGAGCCAGTGTGATGATAATCTGAGGAGACGAAAGCAGGAGAGTGTGCTTCCAACTACTGTGGCCTGCCCTGCCCTCCTCCCAAATGAATTCTAGGGACATGTTTGCATGGCATGCGCAAAGAAACCTTCTGACAATACTGGGAGCAGGTTCTTTCATTAGTAGATATTTTGTAACAGGGAATTCTGTGATAGGAGGAGGAAAATGAGAACTTGATACTGATATCCATAATTGGGTTCTCTTTCCGTCATTTTCCTTTGCCCTGTGGAAAGACTTCTGGTTCTCTTTTTGCTTCATAGAAGTTGGAGTTTAACTATAGCCAGATGTAGCATGCTTTGTCTGCTTTGTAAATGAAAGTGGCAGACACTGGTAGGTACATGCCAAGGTTGTTGCCTATAGGGTTCTATCCAGGTTATATTCTGTGACAGGAATCAGCAGGAGAGCCAAGACAAGACTGCAGGTGACTAATAGGTGGGCATGGATCAAGATTCTACTTCTGGTGCCTAGAACCATTTCTGAAACTAGTGCTGCAGAAGTGAGCAGACTGAGAAGAGAACTCATGGCTAGAGGGAGAAGAGGTCCCTGAATTCAGAGACTGTCAGTTTTTGCTAAGCCTGGTGCTATAAAAATTCTGGATTGACAAGGACTGATGAGTGTCTCTCCCTGTGGTGCCCTTATCTTCCCTGCTTATCCTCTGCAGTCCAGGGCTCAGAGCATGTGAGCACACTCATACACACACACACTCACACACACACACACACACACACACACACACACACACACTTCCCCCTCCTCTCCTAACCCCACTGCTCATTCTTTCTCCACAAAAGGAAGACAAGTACACTTCATCTTGGAGCTGAACCTAAAAGCAGGGAAAGTTAGGAGGAATTGCAGGAACCAATTGGGCAGGTATTTCAGGTAGGAAGCACTTAGTGAGTTTTTCTAATTTTTCCAAAACACAATACACTATCCAGGTACAGTATGTTGGTTGCCTGTGTTCTATGAATGGAGGGGGAGGAGGGACAGTGGGAAAGCGGAGTTGTTCAATAAAAGGAAGTATACATGTATACACAGTGTTTTGTACATAGTAGGCATTTAATGGTTAAATTGGATTGAATGAAGCACATCACTCCAGCATGTATGATGCTGAGTAATATCTAATACATTGATTCAGTTAAGCATGAATTTCTATTTGGAATAATTTTGATCAATATTTAATCACCTCCAGTCTAAATTTCGAACCTGGACTGTATGAACCTTATTTTTCCTCCAGAATTTTAGAACTATAAAGCAGTGCTGGATATTTTGATGTGGACCAGACAGACATTGATGAAAACAGTTTGTCCGAACATAGCTGGTGGACCATGCAGCTATTGTACCTCCATTTTAGATACCTAACATAGTAACATGCTGGCTTTCAGTAGGCTTAAGGATTGCAGAGCATGTATAGAGGAATACTGTTTCTAGCACAGTACCTCAAGTACCTCATGTTGTATGCAACCTATTGCACACTCAACACATAAATGATTTATGTATGTTTGCATGTGTATATGTGTATACACATATACTCATGTATTATAATTCTACTATGCTGGAATTCAGAGCATGTCATTTTTAGATTTTTGTGAAAAAATTTCCTATTCTAGCCATTAAAGAATATTTAATACTACAGAATCAAAGACATATTTTTGGATCAGTCTACTAGAAGCTTCCCTCCAGCTGACACTGGGCTATTTGATTTCCTGAATAGACTTTGGCCAAGAGGCCAACGTCTCCCACTGCATCCTGGGTCATCTCCAGTCATCCTGATGAATATCTGGTCACTGGATTCAGATGGCTCTGGAGGAAAAGTGAGGCTAGTGACCTGCATAGCCCTCCCTCACTCAAAACAAAGTCAAGTGAAAGTCATGTCATCTTTTCTCTGGCGTGGTCTTCTTCAGCAACAAAGGACAAACACAACAACAACATTAGACATCAGTGATTGGTCTTTGGTTCCCCTTACTTAGCCATTTCAAATTCTCAGTGATATGGCCCATTTTTCTTCTAAATGTAAGACACCTCCCCCAAATACTTTAGAGAAATCTAGCTCTATTATATCAACATTGTTCCCATGATCTGCCAGTCTAATTGTTTTACAGAAATGTAGAGGCATAATAAAAATACTCCCTTTGAGTTTCCCAAAAAATATTAGAAAATACAAATTTTCCCACCCAAAATCCTTTTCAGACTTTTCCCTTGGGAAAGCAGTAAAAGAAAAAAAAGTCAAAACCTTATTTTGAAATGGAATAAGGTTAATAACAAAACTTAACTCTTGTCTTGATGTAATTAATTTCTTCCAATTCCCCTGAAATTATTGTTGCTTTCACTCATCTGCACACAGTGTCTGCTATTCTGAAATTCAAGCATAAGGTATAGATCACAGCAGGTAATTCTTAAAGTGAAGTGCTCCAGGTTGGAACTGAATAGTAATTATTCTGTAATATGAACCCAAAACTATAGTTTAAAATACTATAATCTTTTCTTTGTTCTAGATTCACATAAATGTTACCTGAAATATCATTGGGTCATAAAGTTATGTCAGAAGACTTGGGGAACTATGCCAATTTGGACATCTCCCTTTCTCTCTCTGAGTTAGAGATATCTTTGATGTATATTAAATAAAATCATTTGTGGCAGAGGAATCTAAATTGCAGAGTGCAATATCAGTATTATTTCATCCTAGACCAAAAAGAAAAAAGGAAATGATATTTTTATGACATGACCTTTTTTTTTTTTTTTTTGGTAAAGTCATTCTGGCTTTTAAGATTTTGACCAATCTTAAACCTTTTAATTTTAGCATCTAGTAAAATAGGAACTTTTAATGGTAAAGGATCATACATTTTTTTCTCTGAACCTTGACTTCTCTGGTGGTGCCTCAGTAGTAAGTGTGTATAATTAATGCCTCTAGGATGAATAATGATTCATAATTGAAGTCAAGCTCATTGACTAACAACATTTAAGTGCTTTACTCTCCCTTCCTTAAACCCCATTTTCTCTCCCCTACCCACCGGCATTGAAAATCAGGATAGCATTTACCTTCCTAAAATCCTCTTATACCTGATGACTCAACAATCATATGTTATTATCTTTTTCAGTACCTTAGAAAAAAGACTGGTAATCTGAACTTTGTGAAGACAGCTGGATGCAGTCTCACCCTGCCCTCATTTATTTTCAATTTCCTCTTTCCGATAACATTTTTTGTTCTACCCTTCTCAATGAAAAGTTCCATTATCCTTGGAAGGAAAAAAAAAGGGAAATGAAAGAAAAGTGGTTCAGTCTTTTAAAGGAATAGTATAGTTGAAAAAGCACTGGGCTTGGAATAAGTCAAATTTCACCTTTGCAAATTAGTGCCTGAGTAATAGTGGACAAGTAACTTTATCAGCCCTCAGTTTTCTGATCTGTTGTATGAATCAATTGTACTGTCTTGCCTCTTTTAGGGCCTCTTCCAGCTTCAAATCTATAGGTACAATGAACCTATGAGAACCTAAAAGAATTCTAGGAATTGTCTGAATGGATAGACAGAAGAGATTTAATAAATTTAGAGAGAATAGGATATAAAGTGTAGGGAACATTATGTGAGAGCATATTATTTACTTCATCCCAGGTACCAACTAGAAATTAAAGAAAGCTACACTAAATAAGCAGAGAAAATTAAGTGCTTTTATTTCCAGGTTTCTTTTCTACTAGAATTTGCCAAACCATCTGTTGGTATAAAAACAACATTCTTGTAAATAATAACCTTCATCATTTAAATGCAATCTTTTCCTAGACTTCTGAAAAAAAATCATTTATAGCATCCCCTTTGATTTTTTAATTTTGTTTTCCTATTTAAAAAAACAACAAACAGTAATGCAGAAATGCACCAGTGAAGTGAGATTTCAGTAGTTCCTCATACTGTACCTTGTAACCTTCTGAAATATGGATATCTTTCCTTCCCATGCACCTCCTTCCAAAAAATGCAGTTTTGAAAGGTAGTATTTTCAGTTACTTGAATAAAATCCACTTTACCAAGATACTTGCTAAGGCGCTACTGAAGAAAATGCATGATTCTTTTGACTAAGTAATGAAAATTATGGAAAAAAATTTCAGAAGCCTTTGGATGTCATATTTTCAAGAGCAGCTCTGTTCTGTTAATAGTATCCTTACAATTTCTAGTCTGCCCTTGTGATTTTTTTAAAGAGCAGTTAAGGGACATGAACTTTGCTATCAAGGCAACCATTACTCCAAAGTGTGGGTTACCTGAAGCTATAATCATGTAGGAACTGATCCTGGAAAAAGAATGTAAAATTCCTAGAAGAGATCAAGGGTATAGACATATGATCACTAATAATCTCTAATCCTGTGCTCTATGTTCTAAAGAAGGAAAGATGACTTCAAATGCATTCAAGTACTCTTCATTTATAATTAATAACTGGGGAAAATAACCATCAATCAACATGTCAGTTGTTCATATTTGTGCCTATCATCTAGAACACTACTGAATTAGAGACGCTGGCTTCTCACTTGATCTTTGAATGTTTTCCTCATTCAACTTCAATCAATATCTAAGCCCAGTTTTCAGTCATATTTAAAATGTTTTATTCATTTGAATGTTTTAGTTAAACTTTTGGTTGTGATTTTTTTAAAAAAGACAAACAAAATATAAAATTCCTTAAAAACATTTTTGCATATAAGTTGTAGCTAAATTATTGAAATAGCAGCTCCAGACATGCAATTCATTTAACTTTTGGGTAAACTCTTTAGGGCTTCTAACACAGAAATCTTAAATGCTTGACATAGTAAGACTAATGAATTCATCTTGCAGTTTTATGATATGTACTTGTCTCTTTTTTTTCTCAAAATATATCAAAGACCCCTAAGAAGCAATAACAAAGAAAGGAATTAGAATAATTGGTGAAGGATTAGAATATAGGATGAGCGACCAATAGTGTTATTCATTGTTCAAGTAATTAGCCAGGGCCTTAAAGAATGGATCAGAGACCTATGTATCGATCAGTACCTAGGATTTTTTTTTTAATACAGTATTTTATTCATTGTAAGCTTTTAACGCTTGTTGAATTTAATTGAATTAAGCGGATTCCCCTGGCAACATTTATGATCCTCAGTCCAAACTGTAACTCATTTATACAATGAAAAACCTCAGAATAAGAGCGTCTTACCTCATTCCCCCTTCATTAGAACTGCTTTAGGAACATAGTGTATGACCAGTTTTGTCCATAGGTCTCTCTCCCTCTCCTTCTCCCTCTCCTTCTCTCTCTCTCCCTCTCCCCCCCCCTTCTCTGTCTCTCTCTGTCTCTGCCTCTCCATCTCTGTCTTTCTGTCTCTGTCTCTGTCTCTCTGTCTCTGTCTCTGTCTCTCTCTGTCTCTCTGTCTCTGTCTCTCTGTCTCTCTGTCTCTCTGTCTCTCTCTCTCTTTCTCTTTCTTTCTATGTGTATGTTTTAAAGGATACTCTTTCAAACATAAATCTGCAATCTGGTAAATAGCCCATCAATCACGGTGTCAACAGACTTTGAAAAAGGTCTCAAATAAAAACAAAATTAAAGCTCTCTCTTTTGACTTCGTTTCTAAAGAAGTACATTTTGTTGCCAAAAAAAAATTGTAATATATGTTGAAAGCAGAAGAGCTCAGAAATGCATATTAATGACAGATATTTCAACAATGAAGTTTCATATGAAATATGGGAAGCCTAATGGGTAGTTGGAAAATGCTTGTTTAAGTAATGGGTAATCAAACCTAAATCCAAAGTTTCTTCTGAATCACTAAGGTATCATAAATTTAAACTGAACTTAGGTTGAATCATAATTTTTAGAACAAAATTACAATGGTAGAGAAAGTGGAAGAGTTCAGAATTTCTTAGGAATTTAAGTACAGAATACTTAGGTCCATTAATTATTGATAACAAATATTTTCCATAAACCTTTCCCTCATCATAACCATTAATTCAATTCAATTCATTTCACATTTATAAAGCACTATGTGTCAGGCACTGTGCCAAGTGCTGAAGATACAAATAGAAAAAAAGATAGTCCCTGCCCTCAAACAGCTCACAATAGAATGGGGAAACGTAAAAGGGAAGTGAGTGGGAATGGGAGTGAAAGAGGTATGGTGGTTGTTGTCCTTTGTTTTCCAAGAGGACCAAAATGATATCACCATGATAAAGTGAAGTTTCAGTGTATCCAGCTGTGGTTGATCAGACCAATAAGAGCTCGGAATGCTTTATATGTTGGGCACATATAGCCCTTGTGAATATCTAGAGGGGATACCAAATTTGGGCATCCTGTGTTCACTTTGTGCTGTCTCAATTCTGCTTTGCTCATAGAGCACAGCACCCTTTCTAGCATGCCATGCTGAGAGGTCCTGTGCCAATGTCTCCCATTTTGCACAGTCAAATCCAAAGTTTTTGAGTGAGACCTTGAGAGTGTCCTTGTTTCGTGTCTTCTGACCACCACATGATCGCCTGTCCCATGTGAGTTCTCCATGAAATAGTCTTTTTGGCAAGCATACATTTTGCATTCAAACAACATGGCCAGCCATGGAGTTGCGCTCTTTGAAGCATAGTTTGAATGCTTGGCAGTTCAGCTCCGGAAAGAACTTCAGTGTCTGGTACCTTATTCTGCCAGATGATCCTCAGAATCTTCCTAAGACAGTTCAAATGGAAGTGATTCAGTTTCCTGGCATGGCGCTGGTAGACTGTCCATGTTTCAGAGGCACACAACAATGAGGTCAACACAACAGCTCTGTAGACCATCAGTTTGATAGTCAGTCTAATACCTCTTCTCTCCCAAACTTTTCTTTGGAGTCTCCCAAACACTGAGCTAGCTCTGACAATGCAAGCATCAACCTCATTGTCAATGTGTACATCCCTGGAAAGTACACTACCAAGGTAAGTGAACTCATCCACAGCATTTAAAACTTCTCCATTGTAACTGATGGTTACATGTATGGATAGTGTGGTGGTGACTGATGGAGCCCTTGTATTTTCCTGGTGTTAATTATTAGGCCAAAATGAGCACAGGCAGCAGAGAATTGATCCATACTTTGTTGCCTATATATAGAAAGACTGTGGGAACAATCTAGGAGTGACCAAGTAGTCTGGAGTGACTGGGAGGTAACAGAGAAGGGACTTGGAACATCAGGGACCTGGACCATGTGACCAAGGGAGAATGCAATCTAGAAAGGATCCAGAGTGGGAAGTAGCCTGGGCAATCTAGAGGTAACAGACAATCAAGGGCTGGGCTAGGTTAGAGGTAACAGAGAATTGGGAGATTGGTTGTAGACTACAAGGAAAAGCCAGTTGACTGCTATGGGCAGATACCTCAGGCAAAGGCCAGAGACTTGACTAATTGGGAAAATTCAAGGAGATTTCAGGGGAAAGTTCAAGGGAGGGTTTCCAGGGTCTGTAAACAAATGAGGCCCAAATTCTTTTGGGGTATGTGGCAAATGTCTCAGCCTGGGGCTTTACCCTGTCAAGATGACAACATACAGGAGTCTGGAGGTCTTAGTGTCAGGGGAAATAATAAGGCCTACACTTGCCCTAACTGCACAGTTAGAATCTGGATCTTCCTGACTCCAAGTTCAGTTCCATCCATTATTTCATGCTAATTCCTCACATAATCTTTAAACAATAGATTACTCACCTCTTTTTCACTCACTTCTTTGAACAATAAATTAAAATGTGAAATTTTTATGAGCGAATTCTGAAACTTTTGATTTTTGTCTGTAGGCTTAGGATAATAACTTTTGAGTTTTAATTTTCTTCTAGAAACTATTCCAAATAGCCATGGGAGAAATGCAGATTTCTGGAGGCTCCATTTCTTGAGAATGACATGGATTTTGGTGCTAATTAGTAGTAGTATAAGTAATTATAAAATATCAATTATACATTATAAAATATTAATAGAAGTAATTATAAAATATCACTTTAAAATAATCAATTCAGAAAAGAAAATGTGGCATTTCCATTTCAGAGATAAGCAATCTCACTAATAGAGAGACCTCTGGTTTGGTGCTGGTCACATTGTACTTGATGTATACAGCAGAGATCTAAGGAATTGTTAATACTGAAGGGAGGTAGATGTGTTCAGCCTGTTCCATGCATTTTAGGGACCTGAAATTTGGAAAGGGCAAAAACTGTGAGTGTAACAGTAAGTGGTCTCTCCTTGGAGCTACAGAAAAGGGAAGGTTTTTGTTCTGCAAATAGACTTACTGCAGAAATATACATTTAAAGCAGGGGGAGAGAGAAAGGATGGGGCAGTAGCTGTAAATAGAGAAAGCAGTTCTGATCTACGGGCTGAACACAGAGACTGAACTGAAATACTTCTGTGGGAAGAAAATTCTAAAGGGAAGCATTTTTCTTTACAGTCAGTAAAAGCAGAAGACATACTATTCTTTACAATAAATAATTCACAATATACAAAATGATACTTTAGTCATGTTTCTTACATGGCTCCTTTCTTCTGAAAAATTAAAAGCACTTTGGAAACAGAGCCACAATCTGTGTCAAATTCCCTTGAGTTATAGAGATGAAAAATCTTGTTATCTCCACATTTATACATGGAGAAGTTAAGGACCAGAAAGCTAAATAGACACAGTAAATCAAGTACATTTGATCTTGGGAGTCATTGGAGGAACAAGCATTCATTGTTTGATGGTTTAAACTCCTACCCCAAGGGCTGTCACTTTTCCTCGTTAAAAATAAATATCCCTTCACCTTTGCCACCTTCCCCCCCCCAAAATATCCCTTACACTGGTACACCTACTAGGTGGCCATTATATATAGTATAGCATAATGCATTTGTTGTTAGGCAAAACTAGGTTCATATCCTATCTCTGAAACTTATGAGTTCCTGTGACCACAGGCAAATCACTTAACTTTTCTGACTCTAATACCTTTCTGCTAAGTTCTAGATAGATTGTGCGGGGCGAAGTGACAAGATCACAGAGCCTTGTTACAATGACATATGGGCCTACAAGCTTTCATGAGAGGGATATGAGGAACTACACCAAGGACTTTACAGTGTGGTTTGAGGAGAAACACACAACACTACCACCACCACCCATTCTCATGCAAGACATAGCAATAGATTTGCATATTACCTTCTGATATAGGAAAATAATAATAATGTCGTTTTATATTGTACTTCTCAGCTTGCAAAGTATTATCCTCATAAAAACTACATGAAGGAGATAATGTATTATCATCCCCTTTTGACAGATGAACTTACTACGATTCAGATAAGGTAACTGACTTGCCCAGGGCCACATGGCTAGTAAGTATTAAAGGTAGGATGTAATCTGAAGTCTTTTATCCAACCCATGGATCTTCAGTTTAAAGAAGTTCATTGAAATGATGTCACTGAAGCCTAAACATGAGCTTGGCCTTGAAAACTGGAATCTGGATAGATCAAAGGCTGAACTAGCAACAAAGGGTAGAAGTTACCTAGAGCTTGATTTCAGGTTTATAGTGGCAAAATGTCCTAGTCATCAGAGCTTTCCAGAAATTGGATAGATTATGTTAGGAACTAAAGAACCCTCAACTTTGGAGGTCTTCCAGTAGAAGCAGCATTATTATTGAGAGAGGGCACAAAGTCAGGGAGGGGGGTAAAAAAAAAAGGCATTCTCTTTCAGGTTTTGTTTAGAATAAATGGAATTTATTTCTTATATTCCATAAAACTGTAAATTATTTTATACAGGGGGAAATAGGAAGAAGAAGGTCATAAATCCTAAATGAAGATTTATGGTGTACTCATGGGTCATGAACAGACCAGTTTAAGTATAATCAAAGGAGGAAACTGAGGAGGAGTGGGGAATAGGTTACATAATGAGGCTGATTTATAGGAGATTTTTAAGTCATAAAGAGTTTAGATAATGGAAAACAGTGAGCCATTCAGTGGTTTTGAGTGGGTGAATGACATAGAGGGAGACTCTCAGTGGTTTTAAGGAGGCAAATATTATGATGAGAATAGGTTAGGAAGACAAATGGATAATTTGAGGAAGTAGAGAATCTACAATCAGATAGTTCAAGTACGAAGGGATGGATATGAATGACAATAATGATAAATGATAAGTAAACAGAACTTAGTGACCAAATAGAGCTAGATGGAACTTTAAGATCATCTAGTTCAGTTACCCACCACAACCTCATTTTATAAATGAAAAAAGTGAATGCCAGATTTGTTAATTAACTTGCCCAAGTTCAAAGGTTTTAAGTAGTAGAGCCAGCATCTGAATGTAGATATTTTAGGTTCTCTGTTTTAACCAAAGTCCAAGTTCACTGAATTGTGTAATAATATGGAAAATTCTAGTCAGAAGTGACAAAATCTGTGGTAATTTTTAGCAGCTTCTTATAATAATTATTTATTACTCTTTTGTCACAAACCTACTACAAAAATGTAACAAAATCAAAGCCACACTTAGTATTTTAAATATCTCAAACAATCTACCAACCAACAAGTATTTATGTTAAGCCTACTATGTGCCAGGCACTGTGCTGGAATTTGGGGCCACAAAGACAAAGAGTTCTAGATCTCAGAGAACTTATGTTCTCTTAGGGGAGAAAGTATTTAAGACAACCTATCTAACTATCTATCCATCAATTATCTTTCTATCAATCTATTTATTGTCAATATTTGCATATGTTCATATCTTCACATATGCATATAACATATACATTTATGTATAGAATATACACATAAATTCAGATTATTTAGAGGAGGAGACACTAGCAGGTCAGAAGATCCAGAAAAGTAATGGCATCTTAAATATCACAAGTAAAACTGACTTCTCAGTCAGTTTTACTTCTACTATTATATATGCCAGCATGGATAAAATGAAATGACCCTGGAATCTTGACCTATTTTATTGACATCAGCTCAGATTCTTTAAATATTATGAAATATTTGGAGAGCTGCACTCATCATTTCTACTACTGTGAACATAGTATTAGATAATGATCATAATAACTCACATTTATGGATCACTTTAAATTTTACCAAGTGCTCAGGGTGGAAATTTTTGTTTTTTTAAATAATATTAAAAAAACTAGACAAATGTTAGCTATTGCTCACTTTTGGATTCCTCTCTGAAGTGACAGTTACTAGGGTTCAGGACTGGAAGTAATGAAATGAAATACAATATCAGTCATAAGGGCACAGAGAAATGGGTTTTATTCATAAGCTCTGCTATGACTTTTAAACTTTGGCTAACCTGTCTAAACCTCATTGCTCTCATCCATAAAAGAGAAACCATATTTTCAGCTTCTACCATGTTCATTGAATTTTTAGGGTATGAATGAATCATATTAATCAAAGTTTTTAGCCTCCAGGGAAATATGTCATGAAAGACAGTTATGAGTGCTTTCTTTATTATTGTTACGATTAAAATGGAAAGAGCAAAAATCTGTCCGGGAAGCCTCTTCTTGGAAACCTCTGATTTATTATCTCGGAAGTTTTGCTAATTGAGAACTAAAGCATCATCCGCAGATGATGTTTCTTAAGCCCATCCAAGGCAAATTGAGAGAATTTCTGGAGGCAAATGACTGATACTGGCTTATTCAAGACTCCAGAAGCATGTATATTTTAAACTATACTTGATGTTTGTAAAATAGTTGTTCCTAAATTTAGGTAGCATAAAGATCTTCTTTCCTTCATTCAGCCATGTATCCATTCAATCAACAAATGA
This sequence comes from Notamacropus eugenii, assembly GCF_028372415.1. NCBI lineage: Eukaryota > Metazoa > Chordata > Mammalia > Diprotodontia > Macropodidae > Notamacropus > Notamacropus eugenii. The sequence continues at coordinate 358,231,729 of NC_092875.1, read as the reverse complement.
GTATTAAGGACCTACATAGAGCAGAGCCCATAACAGGGTGCTGGGGATGATATAGGGTCTAGATAAGGCACATTCCTTGCTCTCAAGAAGTTTATAGTCTCATTGAATGACACTTGTTCAGATAGTTAAACCTCACGGTACTTGTGTTGAAGAAGAAAAGCTAAGTGCTATATAAAGACTGATTGAAAAGACTTGAGAATAATATGAAGGGAAAATTCATAGAGGAAATAACCATTCAATTGGGCATGAACTGGTGGGTATAAATTTAAAAAGCAGAAAGGAAGACAAGACATGGAGCTACAATTAAATATTCTGGTGCCTAGAATAAGAGGAAAGAAGCTTGGGAGGGGCTGGGAACCAACTATTTGTTAGAAGAGAGCAGGACTGGCCTGATTTTGGTGCAAAAATCCACCTAAAATACAGGAAGTTGTCTAGATATTCTTTCATCTACTTTGTCCCATGTGTGCTTTCTTATGAGACACTCCTGAGTGGGTGCAGCCATGTTAGGGGAGGGGTGGCCATCACTCCCAGACAGTTCAGCCTATGTATTTGCAGCAAGATGATGACCCTCAACAATCCTCAATTCTCTTTTGCTCCCCGCCCTAAGGAGAGAGAACCAGAAGCAAAGGAGTCATTCTTCTTTAATTATGGCATGCTACAAAAATATGCAGGGACTGAGTAGATAGGAGGAGGGCTTGGCTCTCTAGTGTGGCCAAGAGATCACTGAATATATCTCCTAGGCTCACAGCTGATGGCATCTTATCTTTCAAGTTCCCTGAGGGCAAAGCCATTTTTCTACCCAGTGCTTAGCACAGTTCCTGGCTCATGGAGTTTAATAAATGTTTGTTGACTTACTGACTGTACAACTACAAGACATGGGGAAAGTGCCAAGGGATCTATGGCAAAAGAGAGGATAGGTACCTCAGTTTAAGACTCCACATTCTCAGCTCTCTTGGGTTTCTATCCCTTTATCCCACCCTTCATTTGGTGGAGGTCGTTTGCTTCATCTTCCAGATACTGAAAGCTATTGAAGATATTTGGATGCTATTCCATAAAACTTCCCTATCTTGGTTAAAAGGAGTTGCTTGACCAAAAAGAGTAGTTTTTTTTACAGAAATCCATGACTTTCCTAGAGCTTGCTGGGATCTAAATCAAAGAGTATTTTGTAATGGTAATAGATTTGGCACCTTAAAAGTCTCTCCTCTCAGGGCTGGTTTCCTTCAAAGGCATCCCTGTTAAGGCTAGGGGATTGCATGAATGGGACTATAAACTTTCTGAGGAATCTTCTGGAGAGGTACCTGTTTTATAGATGTAAATGACTATTGTAATTTAAGTTTGCTGAAGCTTTTCCTCCAAATATATTTGCTGTAAGATATTTATGTAAATGGATTTTCAAAAAAAATGTCACTCGTACTGAGAATTGTGGAAAATAGTCTAAAGTTATTCAGAGAAAAGTAAGTTAAATCTAAAAGGAGGAAACCCTACCCATAGGAGACAGCAGTTAGAAAAAAGAAAAGGACCATGCTTATGTTTCACTGGCTGTTAGGAAAATTGAGGGAACTAGATCAATGGTCTCTGATCTTCTGCTGGATGAAAAAGTGACCTCTGTATTTCAGTAAATGGCAAAAAGTCCTGGTTTCATTGCCCTAGTATAACAGTAAGCATCCTGACATACACAGGGGAGCCTGCTACCACAGGTTCTTAGATTTACATTTATAAAAGGAAAGGTAACTTTTGAGGCATCAACAATCACTTTAATCCAGGACATGTATCATTCATTTAGTTCAGGGGAAAAAGTCAACACCCTGAACTTCAGAGAAAATACAGAGAAATCTAAATCAACAGATAACACTTCCAAACTGTCTGCCACTAAGCAATACATACATCACAAATCAACAGACAGATGCAACTGCCTGACCATACATACGTAGTTACCAGAGAGGGAAGCACCAGCATCTGAGTTTTCAAAGCTGGTGTATTGCTTACTGGCTTCCCAGAGTCTCATCTGTCACACAAAGCTTATTCTGAAAACTAAGCCCCAAAGTAAAACCACACTTCAGAGTCTTTATACACTTTTTTAGAACCAGAAGACATCATACTCCTTGAGAACCAGTGCTTCATTCGCAAAAGGTGTGGGTCTTCCCCCAGGCCCATTAATGGGTGGCAAAGATCTTCTTTAATCAAGTTATTCAATCAGAGGCACTTGATTATACTAAAACAAAAACAGCAAAAGATCCTACTTTGCTTGCCATCTCACTCAGTTCTGGCTCTGGTAGAACCTTATGATAAATATTTTTGGGTTCAGAGAATATATAATTTTGACTGGACCATGAAGTACAAGAAGAAGAATATGAAAAAAAGCTGAAGAGAAGCTGGTGATTCCTCATTGTGTCATCCAATTTCTGAGCCCTCAGAGGATATGTTAAGCAATCAAATATTTACGTCTTTTTGGTTAGTATTAAAGTAAGGTGGTGTTATTGAAGAGGCAAATATGGTTAAGAAAAATTCCTCTTCTATACACTTTTCCCCAAAAAGAACATTACTATATATGGCTAAAATAGATAATCTTATTCTTCAACTGGCATTTCCTTGAAAAGATATGTAAATGTTATTGGGTTAAGCCCAATATAAGAAGGTAATTTGCACTACTTCAGAAAAGTTCAAATGCTTTATGGGCAACAGCTTTCACATACTTCTCTTTGATAATCCAATCTCTAGTAATTAGCTATGTGAAAACTCAGAAATTATTCTTCAGTTTTACTTCCTGAACAGAAAAGAAAAATGCCCTTTAATGCTCAGTGTTCAGTAAGATTAATGACAAGTCGTCTGTGCTGCTTACATAATTCTTTAATTTTTTTTTTTGGGGGGGGGATCTATTACCATTATAAAATACTCTTTGATTTAGATCCCAGTAAACTCTAGGAAAGTCATGGATTTCTGTAATAAAAACTATTCTTTTTGGTCAAGCAACTCCTTTTAACCAAGATAGGGAAGTTTTATGGAATAGCATCCAGATATCTTCAATATCTCATTGTTTACCTGAATAAACAAAAACAATCTAGTCCAGAGTTTTAAAAGAATCTGAGTTTGAATTCAGCTCAGACATTGTGACGTTGAAAAACAGTCATAACCTCTGTCAGCCTCAGTTCCCTCATCTATAAAAATGGAGATAATAATAATAATACCTACTTTTCCAAGGTTGTTGGGAGGACAAAATAAAATGATATTTACAAAGTCCTTTGCAAACCTTAAAAAATTATGTAAATTCTGGGCAATATCATTGCTGTCATATTGAGTTGTTTTTTTTTTCCTTCACCATATTTACAAGTCTTTATGCTCAGCAGTTTGTGTTTTTCTTCTTTCAGTTATAAAGTGTAAATACCACGAAGAGAATCTCCAAGATCAGTCAGCAAACACTTATTAAACACTTACTGTATTCTGCACAAGGTATTAAGTCCTAGGGATGAAAAGCCAAGCAAAAATGATACCTACCCTGAGGGAGCTTATATTCTGATGGGGAGAAAATATATAAATAAGTAGTTAAGTTATTATATCCATGTATATTGACTAAATGGATGGGCAGCCACTGTTGTTGTTTAGTTGTTTCAGTTGTGCCCTTTTGGGGTTTTCTTGGCAAATATACTGGAGATGTTTGCCTTTCACAGGTGAGGAAATTGAGGCAAACAGGGTTAAATGATTTGCCCTCAGTCACACAGCTAGGAGGTGTCAGAAGCCGGATTTGAACTGGAGTCTTCCTGAGTCCAGGCCCAGCATTCTATTAACTGCACCACCTGGCTGCCCTACCACCAGGGTAAGGCTTATCTGTTACCTGGGAGAATCAAGAAAAACCTCTTGTGAAATGTGATGTTTGAGCTGAATCTTATAGGAAGCCAGAGATTCCATTAAGGGAAAGTAAAAAGAGAGAGGATTCCAGTCATGACAAACAAACAATTCAAAGGCACAGAGATGAGAAACTGAGTGTTATTCCATTAGGATTAGCAAGGAGTCCAGTATGGTTCAGTATCTTGGTTGTTCAGTTATTTCAGTCATATCCAACTCTTCATGACCCCATTTGGAGTTTTCTTGGCAAAGATACTGAGAGATTTGCCATTTCCTTCTCCAGCTCCAACATTTTACAGATGAGGAAGCTGAGGCAAACAAGGTTAAGTGACTTGTCCAGCTAGTTAATTGGCTAATAAGTAAGACTCACGCAACAAGTATCTGAGGTCAGATTTCAGCTCAGATCTTCCTAACTCCAGTGCTCTGAGCCACCTAGCTGCCCTTCGTGGCATATTTAGAGAAGCTGAAAAGTAGGAAGGGGAAGAACTTTAAGTGACAAACAAAGGCTTTTATACTTGATAATAGAATTTAAAGGAAGCTATCAGTTTATTGAGTACAGGAGTGACATCAGTATGTAATAAGAGATCAATATGAAGACTATTGTAGTAGGTCCGAAGGAATGAGATGAGGGACAGCACTAAGATATTGGGGAGGAATGGGGAGGAAGAAGGCAAGGAAATGAGCATTTATATAGTGACTACTACCATGTGTAACACACTGGGCTAAGCACTATTAAAAATACTATCCCGTGATTCTCTCAACAATCCTGTAAGGTGGGTCTTATTATTATCCCCACTTTACAGTTGAGAAAGTAGAGGCAAGAGAGCTCTGCCTCAAACAGCATTCAAGTGTCTTGGGTCAAATTTGAACTCAGATCTTCCTTAACTCTAGGGTTAGTCCTCTATCCAATGACACACTCATTTTCTTTAAGGAGAAATGACAGTATGAAACATTTATCATTGGATTCAAAATGGGTATTTAGAGTCTAGAATTACGCTAAGGTTGGCAACCTGGATGACTGGCATATTGGTAGCACCCTTGAAAGAAATAGGGAAGTTGACAAGAGAGCTGGGTTTGGAGGGAAGGTGGATAGGGAAGGTTGCTACGTTTGGGATCTTTTGAATTTGAGATACCCAGCTGATTCAAAGAAGAAAGTCTAATTGTGTTTTCATTGCCTATACTTTGGGAACCATTAAGGTGCCTTCTTACCATTTGAGAAATCCAAGGAAACCACACTGTCAAACCACATGCTTTGAATTATCAGCTGCTTACTTCCAGGAATTAGAACACAACTCTGAAAAATAGAAAGGTGAATTATTCTGTTTCTCATTCTTTCAGGAGAAGAACATTTTTGTTTTAAGTGAACATTTTAACAGTGAAAAAGTGCTTAGTATGAATTTTGTGAACATCTCAACTCAAACCAAATGGGACTAGACAAAATATAAATTTGATCATTGGGGATGAGAAGGTAATTTAAACCCCATGCTTATGCATAGTGACTTTCAGAGAGATACTGATAACTTTGCCAAATATGGGGGATTCTTGTTGTTGTTGTTGTAATTTAGCTACGATAAATCTAAAGCAAGTAATTTCCCTTTAGAACCTTGAATTGCCTCCTTACTAGAATGATTTTCAGTCAATGCATTTGCAGTTAGATTTAAGTCATAAGGCTAGATGAGAGCCCTGGAAAAGGCACCCAGAGGAATCCACTAATTGAGCCATTGTTTTAAATGTAATATAGTTTTCGTTCACAGGAAGCACTAGTGGCAAATTTCTTATAGGCTACCAGATTATGATTTACTGCACTTAAAGAAACATTTGAGTTTTGTTTAGTGTTCTAATAGTGGTTCCTGTCAAAGTGTTCTTGTTTCCCTGCCTATTTCTTATGCGGCAAGTACTGACTGAAACAGTCTGGTAACTTTAGTATAAACTTGTTTAGGTTTTGTTACCTGCATTCTAACTAGGAATGTGACAAATCTAAACAGGGGACTTGGCTTAGAAGGGTTCTTGTTGGGAAAAAAAATAACTAATTGATCTTTAGAGATGTATTAAATTAGCAGACCTATTTTGAGAAAAAAAATAGACTACTGTTGAATCTGGTAATTCATGTAAGTAAAACTTTTATTTAAAACATGAAAATATTTATAACATCTGTCCTGAGTGCACAACAGGTAGCATAACTCCCATTTCCCCCTAGTATTAGCTATATTATTTAGATGGAAATACCAGGGCTAATGTAATTCATTTGTTCAGCAACAAATTATAATCAGGCACCTTTATAATATGTTAGTTATCCCTTACTTTGGGATAATTACTGGTTGAACTGATGAACTTAATAAATGAGATATTGTTATGGTAATGTTCAGCAAAATAAGTGTAGAAAAGGTATTTCGTCATTATTTTATGGAGAGAAAGAATGATTTGAAAGGTATGAAATGTGAATTTCTAGTATGTTCAGATGTATTTCCATGTACCAAGATCTATTAAAGTGTACTACTAAGATATACCCTCCAATCACAGCACTAGGGAACCTAGTGAAGTCATAATGCAAATGATGCCTTTTCTAGAATGAGAGTGTATAGAAATATGTCATTTATCTCCCTAATTTTGAAAACAGTGTCATCCATAATGAATCTTTAGGTTGCCTCATTGACAGCCATTGTCAGCTCTGCATTTCATTTCCTTCAGAGGTTTCATTTCAATGCAGTATACAGTAGAGAAGTAGATAAACATTTGGTTGAAATATAATGAAAGGAAGGAAAATGATGGAATTGGAATCAAAGATAATAAAGTTAACTTTCTAATACCTTGCAATAATCCTGACTTCTTTATATTTTCTCTTTCAAGCTATATATTTTCTGGTTTGTTGTGCTTTTATTCAAATGATTTTTTATGTTATAAAAATGTAAAAAAAAAAACTTGGTAAAAATTAAGTTTAGATCAAAACTTCACATCACACATCAAAATAATCCTCTGTGTGTGTGTGTGTATGTGTGTGTGTGTCTTTGTATCACTATAAGTATGCAGCTAGGAAAAGCATATTTAACTAAAGAAGCATTAGAGGAGATGAAAATCCAAGACAGTTTAGACTACATAAAAACAAAGGCTATTTGCATGAATATGACATTAAAAGGAGTTATTGGAAAAATATTTCCAACATAGATCACAGATAAAAAAATAAAGAGTGGATAGATAGAAATGCTTAACATAAAGAATGACAAATCCACTGAGTAGCCAAACAACCTCAACAAATAGTTTTTGAAAGAATATTTGCAATTATAATTGACTGCATGGAAACAAGCTCCAAATTACTACTAGCCTGAGATTTCACTTTACTCCATTGAAATTGTCAAAAATTCAAAAAAATGAGAATCAATAATGTTAGAAAAGTTATTAGAAGAGAGGGACATTGATGCTCCTTTAGTAGAGTTACAGAGTAGGGATTTTAATTTGAAATTATTCAGAAGTATTTAAATTTTAATTCCTTTTGTTAGTCATATGCTGAAGACATAAAAAAAAAAGAATAAAAGGTCTAATTTGTACCAAAATATCTATAGCATTACTCTTTGTGGTAGTAAAGACCAAGAATTGAAATGAGTGCCTACTAATAATAAAATGATTGAATAAAAGAGTAAAAATCTAGAGCGACCATGTGGTTTATTAATTAGTTGATTTATAAATAGGAATATATATATACAATATATATAATACACATATATATGTGTGTGTGTATATATTACATGCATTTTATATATACACACACATAGAGATAGGTTCAAGCCGTACCTCTGACATATACTGACCTTGTGAGCCTAAGTAAATCTTTGAACTTTTAGTATCCTAAACAAAGCCCTATGCCTATGTTGCATAGCCAAGGGAGTTCCCTCATCTGGAAGCTTATAATATCAATGAAGTTACAAATCCAGTTTCAATACTTTTCCCTACTGTCAATATAATGGCATATAATTAAGTAAGAAATGAAAATTTAGAGAAATGTTGGAAAATTTACATAAGCCTATTCAAAACAATATAAGCAGAGAAATATACACAATAAATTATAATAATGTAAGCAAGAAAATAAATTAGATAAAGTTGCTCTCTGAGTACTTTTAAAACCAATGAAGTTCCACAAAAAGAGAAAGTGAAACATACATTCTCCTTTGTGTCAGAGGATAATTATGAGAGAATAGTGTATATACTATCGGGCACATCATATGATTTTTTTCTCTTTTTTTAATAATAGAAAGTTTACTTTGGAATTGGGATTGGAAATGACTACTATGTAAAGACAAAGGACATCACAATTTTAAAAATAAAATAATACAACTTAGTGAGCTTTAAAGATAAGATTTATCTATTCTATGTCATGTAAATGTTTCCAGTTGTAGACTTAGGATAAACTGAAATTATCTAGTACTTTTCATTATCTTGCAGAAGTCAGGACTGGAAAATGTCATTGGCAGCAACTATGAGTTTATTTAAATAATCTCTGCAGTACAGAATGCAGGGCATCTGGTTTTATTCAAGTATCCAAGATCTATAGTACAGAAAGCTCAAAGCCCCTCTACTGTTACCATAAGGGAGATATTTTGAGATAGAAATTTCATATGGACATTTTTTCTCCTTCAGGAAATTAAATAAAAATCAGAACTGAAAGCCCAAAAATAAAAGAAGAAATTAATAAAATTGAAAGTAATAACAATTATTATTATTTTAATAAACACATAATATTATATAGTACTCACTATGTACCAGACATTGTGCTAAGTTCTTTATAATTATTACCTCATTTGATTCTTACAACATCCTTTTGAGGTATGTGCTATTATTTTCTCCATTTTACAGATGAGGTAATTGAGGCAAGCAGATGTTAAGCAAGTTGCCCAATTTCTCAGAGCTAGTAAGTGTCTGAGACCATAACTGAACTCAGGTTTTCCTGACTGGAAGCTATGTGCTCTATCCATGCCACCACCTGACTGCCCCCAAAGTTTAAAAAAAATGAAATAACAGATAAAATGAGGAGTTGGTTTTATGAAAGCCTCAATAAAATAGATAAATAGCTATTTTGATTTTTTTAAAAAGAAAGAATAAAATAAAATTATCAGTATCAAAAATGAAAAGGGTACGTGAATAACCGATGGAGATGAAATTAAAGCAATTAGTATCAATTTTTGCCTAAGCATATTCTTACAAAAGTGACAATCTAAATGAAATGAATGAATGCTCACAAACATATAAACTGACCAGACTAAGAAAAGATGCAGAATAGTTAAATATCCCTATCTTTTTCCCCTAAGGAAAAAAATCCCTAGGAATAGATGGATTTGCAATTTAATTCTTCTAAAAATTTAAAGAATAAATTAATTCTAATACTATATAAACAGTTTTTAAAATAGGTAAAGATGGGATCCTACCAGATTCCTTCTATGACACAAATATGGTTTTTATGCCTAAATCTGGGAGATGGAAAAGAGAAAGAAAATTAGAAACCAATCATTCTAATGAATATTGATGCAAAAAAAAAAAAAAACCAAACAAATAAAATACTGGCAAGGACATTGCAGTGATTTGTCACAAAGATCATACAGTATGAATAGGTTGGATTTATACCAAGAATGCATGTCTGATTCAATATTAGGAAAAATATAAGCATAATTGACCATATTGATAACACGACCAATAGAAGTGATTTTATGAAAAAATGCAGAATAAATCTTTTGACAAAATACAATCCCCTAATCCTATTGAAAACACTAGAAAGCATAGAAATAAATAGAGCTTTCCTTAAAAAATAAGTAGTATCTAAAACCAAGAGCAAGCCTTATCTATAATGGGGATGAATTAGAAACCTTTCCAATAATATCAGGGGTGAAGTCAAGATGTCCATTATCATAATCCATTATCATTCAATATTGTACTAGAAATGCTATGTACAGCCATAAGACAAGAAAAAGAAATTGAAGAAATAAGCATAGGCAATGAGGAATAAAAACCATCATTTTTCTGTGGATGATACAAAGATTTACTTAGAGAACCCTAGAGATTCAATTAAAATAATTAAAAAAAACAATTACCAACTTTAGAAAAGTTTCAGGATAAAAAATAAGTCCCCCCAAATCATCATTATTTCTGCATATTACCAACAACACCCAACTGAGAGAGATGAGAAGAGAAATTCCATTTAAAATAACTTCAGACTATAAGATACTTGCCAAGACATACAGGAAGTATATGATCATAATTACAAAACACTGGTCACATAATAAAGCTGAGGCTAGGCCAAGGTAATAAAAAATACAATACTACCAAAATTAATTTTCTTATTCACTTATGTGCCAATCAAATTGCCAAAGAATTACTTTGTAGACTTAGGGAAAAAAAACATGCAACTGGACTGGAGGAATGAAACAAAAAACTCAAGAATACCAAGTGAATCAATGGAAAAATTATGAAGAAAGGTGGCCTAGCAGTATCAAATCTCAAATTATATTACAAAGTCATAACTCTCAAAATAATTTAGTACTAGAAAAATAGTATTTAATAAATTGAATAGATCATATATACAATATACAAAATCAAATAAGAAGAGTAAATCAGCATTTCATAAACCCAAAGATTTCAGCTTCTAAGACAAGAACTCACTTTTCTTGTCAAAAAAGTACTGGGAAAACTGGAAAGTAATCTGGCAGAAACTTGGTATAGACCAATATTTCACACTAAATTCCAAGGCAAGGTCAAAATGGGTATCTGATTTACACATAATGGTTGATATCATAAGCTAATTAAGAGGGCATGGAAAAATTATCTGTTGGGCATATGGATATGAAAGTAATATAAGACCAAAAAGAGATAGATCTAGAGGTAGGAAAATGGATAATTTCAATTACATTAAAGTAAGAAAGAAATTGGCTTAGTGTGGGCATCAACCTACTCTAAGGCTGAGACCTTTTAGCAACCCAGGGCAGAGACAGCTAGACAACCCTTCCAGCCCACTGGATGCCTCATGCCTCTTGTTGTCTCCTCCTGTTTTCCTCTGTGGTCCCAGGCACATAGTATGATCATTGGGTGGTCATTTTTCCAACAACTTCCCATGGAAAATCAAGGAAAGTGGGTCAAGGTTGTGGTGAGCAACTTTGAAGAGTGAGAGATGTTTAAAGGTAGATTAAAGTGTCATCATCCTGAGACCCTCCATATCAGGGCTCTGGTGGAGTTCCCCTATCTCTTCTTGCTCCATCAGTGGAGGCTATCTTTCTATTTCTTCTTTGCCTCCTGGGAAGTAGCAGAAGGCCAGTACTGCATCATGGTTGGATTTAAGCCTACGGATGTGCCCCTAACAGTCACTATAAGGTTCCTTGGGGCTGGCACTGCTTTCTCCATCACTGACCTCATCACCTTCCCTCTGGAAGTCTGGCAGCAGATTTTAGGAGAGAGCCATGGGGCTATCTGAGCTTTCTCTACCACTGCTTGGTATCAAGGTGCCATAGGCACCACTCTCTTCATGGTGAAGACTGAGGAACATGGAAGCCTGCGCAACAGGCTTGGAGCTGAGTTGCAGTGCCTAATGAGTTTTGCCTCTGTCTGCATTGGCCTCTATGACTCTGTCAAGCAGTTCTATACCAAGGGATATAAGCATTCAGGCATTGGGAGCCACCTCCTGGCAAACTGCAGCACAAGAACACTGGCAGTGGCTGCAGCTCAACCCACAGATGCGGTGAAGGTACTTTCCCCTGTGGACGTGGTCAGGATGAGATACATGAACTCTGCCCCAGGCTAGTATACCAGTGCTGGCCACAGTGTCCTCACCATGCTTCTGAAGGTGGGGGGGGGGCCCTTAACCTTCTACAAAGGGTTCATGCCTTCCTTCCTCCATTTAGAATCCTGAAATATAGTGATGTTTGTCACCTACAAGCAACTGGAATGTGCCCAGATGGCCCCTCACACTTCCTGGGAAGCTCCTTTTTGAGCCCTTTGCTACTAGTTTTCTGCTTTATATCCCCCTTTGAGTCTAGACCTCATCCTGCCTCTCCTCTCCCCCTTTCCCCCTATTCCTCTCATCCCATGTCTACTCTCCCCTTTGAGTTAGCCCCATTTGAATCTTCTCCAGCCTACTTCTTCTGCCATTGCAGACTCATCCAGTTCTTAAACTTCTAATAAAGTCAGACCAGAACCATTCATCCCTCCAAAAAAAAAAAAAAAAAAAAAGATTTTGCTCAAATAAAACCAGTGTAGCCAAAATTAGGTGAAAGGTAGGAAACTAGGAAATTATTTATAAGTTTCACTGATAAAGAACTAAGTTCTCAGATATACAGGGAACCAATTCAAATTTCTAAAAATAAGAGCCATTTGCCAACCGTTAAATGGTCAAAGGATATAAACAGACACTTTTCAAAGGAACATAAAGCTCTAAATAATCATATAAAATGCTATAAACCATTAATAATTAGAGAAATGCAAACGAAAACAACTCTGAGTTTTCACTTCATACTCATTTGATTAGCTAAGATGGTAGAAAAGAAAAATGACCAGTATGGGATAGAATGTGTGAAAATAAATACGCTAATGCACTGTTGGTGGAACTGTGAACTAGACCAATCATTCTGGAAAACAATTTGGAATTATACCCAAAGGACTATAAAACTGTGCATACTCTTTGACCCAACAATACCTCTACTAGGTCTATGCCCCAAGGAGATAAAAGGAAAAGGATATATACAAAAATATTTTTAGAAACTCTTTTTGTGATGGCAAAGAATTGTAAATTGAGGGGATGTCCATCAATTGGGGTATGACTGAAGAAAGTTATATGATATAATAGAATTAATGTGCTGTAAGAAGTGATGAAGGGAATGGCTTCCGAAAAACTTAGAAGACTTATATGAACTCATGCCCAGAGAAGTGAAAACAACCTTAAGAACAATGTGTACAGTAACAGTAATACTGTAAAGATAATCAGCTGTCAAAGACTCAGTACCTTTGATCAATACCACAACTCCAAATGAATCATGATGAAAAATACTGTTTACCTCCAGATAAAGAATTGATGGACTGCAGATTGATGAATTTTTTTCCTTTAATTTCTTACTTTTTTCTCCCAAAACATGGTTAATGCAGAAATATGTTTTGCATGACTTCATACGGAAAATAGATGCTATATTTCTTACCTTCTCAGTGGGAAGTAGAGGGAGGAGGAGAATATGGAATGAAAAATAAATACATTTTAAAAATTAAATTTAAAAAATAAAAGAAGCCAGGTGGCTATGAATTGTCTGAAGGGGACAAACTGCCTAGACTTCACTTCATCAATGGTATTCTGAGCTCCTTAGTAAGGGGACAAGTCCTTTTGCGATCTTTTTACCATTCTCCTAGATTGCTGCCACTTCCTTACCCCTGCTCCCAAATTCCTGGAAAGCACTTCTTAGTATATTCCTGTAAATTGTTTTTAAGTCCACCCAATGTGCCATAACCCTTTCTCTAGTGCTTTAAGAATCAAATCCATCTCAGTGAAGCACAGAAGACCCCTTATCATCACTCACTTCTACACCAGAACATAGAGTAACTATGGACCATCTGTGGACTAGCTGCTTCCGGTATATCAGTGTTTTCTTATGACTACTGCCTTCATAGAGAAATAGATTTTTTCTATACCTATCTTGTTAATCCTTGGAATTGGCTGAACTCATTACTGTGATTATGATTCAGATCCCAGCAGCATTTGAGACATTTTACTATTCTAATATTTATCAGAAGTTACTTTTCTATCAAGACTGCAAAATAGAAGGAAACGTGTTCAGCATTTCAAAGTACCTAATGATGTTAAATTGAAGGAGAGTTGGAGAGTGGTGGTCACAAAAAATTTTTTTCAGCTCTACTGTGGGAAGAGTTATGAGGAAGAAAGGATTTAAGGTATACTTCTGTTCATCTGATAAGCCAAACTGCAGCTAATTTTCAATTATCACTTCATGAAGCAACCATGTAGATCTTCTGTAGCAAATCTTCCTTTTTTATTATCTGCTTAATTAAGTCTTTTGTCAAAATAAACAGGATCCTTATTCACTTAATTCTTATAGGAGCTAGTGGGAAATGGGGAAGGGCAAACTTTTTTGGTAAGCAAGAGAAGTAGATAATAGTTTCCCCTAGGTGACAAAGGCACAGTCCGCAAACCCAGTAGGCCAGATCTCCTTAGATTCATATGAGAGGTGAAAACTGGAAAAGTCAAAATATTAGTAGAACTTTATTTTTTAAATTTTGTATGAGAAATGTTCTTTTAGCCACTATTTTGTGATTTTACTGCTACCTTTTTAGAAACACAAAACACAAAAGAAATGTATTATCTTTGTCTTCAGTTTCATTGTCTTTAAAATGAGGGGAGAGGTGTTAATTACATAACTCCTGACGGTTCTAGCAAGTCTATAATACTATGATTTTATGGAAAGTATGATATGATAATAGGGTCTCAAATCTATTATTGCTTACTCGCATTTCTTATTTCTAGCATCAATATTTTCAGATTCAATAGCCTCCCAAGTTTTGATTTAGAAATAGAAGCAGCAAGATATATAATCTAAATCTACGTGACATAATATTTGGTAAATTTATATGAATAAGGAAGGTGTGTCCCCAGTCATTTACAGAGCATTAACTGTTGCTAATCACCAAATGTGGGGCATCCTTGAGGGTGAACTGCAAAGCTGCCTGTAGATCCTCGCCCCACCCCCAAGTCTCCCAACTTCAGTCCCCTGCCTGATTATATTTTACATGTGTGGTGACTGTGTTTCATCCTTGTGGTCAGGAACCAGTCATTTCTGCAGCTGCTCATTAAATGGAGTTCGTGTCCTGCTCTAAAGAAGTTACCCTTGATTCTTTTTTGAATGATCCTCTATGGGAATATTATGTGAATGTCCCAGAAGTTCACTTGCAGCTGCCTTCTGACTTTGACAGACCTTCTCAGATATTGGCATTATAATAATACTTATACAGACAGGAGCTAATGAATCAATATCACACCTTCTGCCAAGTATTATCAATTGGCAGAAAGAGGAAATAAAAGAAGTGATCCTTCCCAAGCTGCTTCAATGCACAGTGCAGCCATCTACCAACCACACAGTAATCCCAAGTCATTTCAGTTCTTAGGTCATATTAGTTGCTTCATCAGTAAAATGTGACATTAGAACTCCATGAGAATAATAAGTCACATTTATATAACAACTTAAGATTTCTAAAGTGTTAACCTGACAAGAATCCAGTGTGCTAGGTATCCCACTTTATAAAGGAGGAAACTGAACCTTAGGGGAAGTTAGGTGACATATCTACAAGTTACATGGCTAATGAATTTCAGAGCCAGAATGAAAACTCCTATTTTTCCTCTCTGAATCCAGTGATTCTTCCATTAGGCCATGGTGTCTCTGAAGACCAGTATCATTCCTCTCAGATATAAAAATTCCTATATTATTTACAATGGGATATTGCTTTGGAATTTTTCAGATATCCTCCTGGCGTGTGCCAAATAGTGCTGCTTAATGAAACCATTTACCTCTTCTTTATATTGTTTTTATATTGGGTTAGAAAAATTAACCAAGTTTATTGGCTGGGGAAAATAAGCTACTTTCTAAAGTGAAATATTACCTGATGTTACCAAATAGCATTATTTAAAAACATGTTTCCCCGTGTTAGTGATTTCCTAGTGAGGGATTCCACTATTCTGGATCTCAAAGGCCTATTAACATAAATGGTAAATGTATTCATCTCTTGTGTATGGATAAATCACTATAGTGTAGTGAAAGGTACTCAGACTAGGGAATAAGAGGCTACTGAGTTCTAAACCCTATTCTGCTTCACTTGGGCTATGGGATTTCCTTTAATCTTTTCACCTTTCGCTTGTCTCTGATGCAATGAATGCCCAAGAGTTCTTACAGGATATCATTTTTTAATCTTCCCAAAGCACTTTCCTCAAAACAATGCTGTGAGATGGGTAGCATCAATATTATTTTATAGAAGAGGAAAAGTGAGGCTCAGGGAAATAAGATGGTTTGCTCAATATAACTATTAAGTAGCAGAGGCAGAATTCAGATTTAAGTTTTTACTTCTCATCTAGTCTTTTATCTTCTCAGGTGTTCTTAACCTGATGTTTGTGAACTTTTTTACCTACTTTTATAATTATTTCATTAGAACTCATTTCCTTTGCAATTCTATTTCTTTTATTTGAATTTTAAAAACATTATTTTGATAAAGGATTTTGTCTTTGTCAGATAGCCATAGGGCCCTTGACACAAAATAAGTTAAAGCTCCTATACTATACCAACCTGCTTCTTAATTAGGCATATTAATACCTTTCTAGCTGAAGACTTTTAAGGACTAAGTTATTAGTAGGTATTTTAACAATAGTAACTGGTATTCTAAGATCTTGTGCATACTGGAAGGAGTTGTAACATTTTAAAGAAGTATATTTTTGGAAAATGCTCAGGAAAGCTTTACTGAAAATTTTGCCTGAATAACCTTTATTGTACCATAAGATTTGCATTATTCTGCCTTTTTTCTTTATTTAGCCCATGGTCCTATTTATTTTTATTTATTTACTATTTTTTTAGTTTTTACAAAGGAATATTTAATTTAAAGTTATATCAAGAGCAGACAAACATTCCTCCTTCTTTTCCTACCCTTGCCACCCCCATCCCCTCAAAAAAAAAAACTATATGTCGTACCATCTCAGTTGTAGTACTGCACCTTAGGTGTAGTACCACCTAAGCCACCTCAGTTTCTGTGCATGGGGAAGGGAATTAGGTTCACAGTTTAATTTGGTTCCTATATAGATATAGCATGGTCCACAAAATTCAAAGTATAATGATCTCCTGGGTTTCTCAAGCCAGCTCTCTCTATTCTAGAATTCTAGCTCCAAAGTCATCACGATTGCCAAGTCTGGGATTCCACAACTTATTCATAGAATTGAAAAAGATACATTGACCAGAACCTCAAGACCATTTCTTAAAGTTACAGGGCCTGAAGGGGAAGGCAGAAAAGATCCTTCCCCACCTGACTCTTTTGCATGTTGCCCATTCAATGGGTGAATAAGACCTTCATCTTTGGGTACCATCAGAAAGAGCCCCAGGGCTATTTTTTAACAATGTTTTTATTCTAACATGGTATATTTTCCTTCAACTCTTTTTTACTCATCATTCTATTGTAACCATTTGTCTTTGGAATTCTTCCTAGAAAGCCAGATTTATTTTCCTCTGTTCACATCTTACTGTCCTTTTCAAGTTCTGAACCATGCTTTCAGTAAGCATTGCTTAAATATTTCCCTCCTCAAATAGACATATTTAAATTGATTTTTCTATTTCATGAACCATCATATCAGCTTGTATTTTGTAGCACTAGTTTTGTATGAGACTTTCTTTTTCTCTTTTATCCTTCTTCTAATGACATTGATTCTGTAAATCCAAACCATTTTCTGCATTATTACTGTATTCCCTTTTTATCTCCTCATTTTATTTCAGCAATCATTTTTAACTGTGGTCTTCCATGCAAGTCATCAGTCACTGGCAAATTCAATAGTATGGATTTTTTTATACTGATAACTTACTATTTTTTTTTGCCAAGAGATTTTGTTGCTTCATCACAGACATCTCTGGGTATTCTGTTTAAGCTTATGAACATTGTTTTTTTAAAGATGTATTTCATTGACCTGTTTCCTCCTGTGTAACAGTGGTGCATTTTGCTTTCTCTTCCACAAATATTACTCATATAACCAGAATACACAAGATTTCATCTTATCTTCTGTCAATTATTTGGCTTTATCTCTGCAGTTTTTGTTTACTATATAAAAGGAATAGAGAAGAAGAAAGGACACAATGTCATTCATTCATGCCCTCTAAGCAGACGAGTTATCAAAAATTTAGATGAAATACAACATGGTATCTGTGGTCATGAGATCATACTATATTCTGAAGTTAATCACATACACTTTGTGGTGCAGATGGGTAACAGATGGTGTCTTCTGATGGATCAGAAGAACATCGAGATCCTTCATCTCCCTTCCCAGTTGGTTCAGTTTTGTGAATGCCAAAGAATTTCCAGAACAAAATAAAAATACAACAAAGTTCCATGAGCCTTAGAGAGACTAGTCTCATAATTATTATACACTGTCATACCTGTAAGGAGCTTTTCCCATGAGCTTTTATCAGTCTTTTACCTGTATAAGTCCCATTTAAATTGAATGAGATGCCTAACACTTCTAATACATTTTTAAAAGATGACCTGTAGAAAAAACACGACAGAATCTTTCTTTATGTAAATTTTAAGATTAATTTAGTTATTTTTTGGTATTATGGCTCACAGAAATAAACAACTCCACACTTTGCAAACATCAAATTCATTAAAAGGCAGAATAAGTCTTATAAATGTGTAGTAGAAACCAAGGCTCTTTTATATGGAATGTATTAATTTAGATTAATTAGATAAGTTAAAAATTTTTGTGTAGCATACTTTGCAGTTGATGTTAACAAAGAAAGCAAATGTTAGTATCATACAAAGATTTAGGGAAATAATAATTGTCAAATTAGAATTATTTTAAACAGTGGATTTTAGAGTTTAGTAAGCACTTTCACCTTGCAGGGTTTAGATAATGACTGACAGAAGGTAATTATTGGCTGTTGCAAGTGGTGGTCATTTTTTAAAGAGAATTATCCAAATGGTTTTTATCTATCATCCTTGAAATTAATTTTTTGTTTGCCTTTGCCTCTGGTTACTATATTTAATGTGAAATATTGAGAGTTGGGACAGTTTGGAAAAATATTGTTTTACTTCCAATAGCAATAATTTTTTCTGAATTTCGTAGTTTGAAACTATCAAATAATTATTTTCCTCCAGGAGGAGGAAAATATTTATTCATGGTTATACCTCATGTCTATGTAGAATTGGAGAGATGAATCTAACTAGTGAATTGGAGACTCAAATCTGGCTGGAGATACTCTCACATGATTGCCTAACATTTTGGTTGGAGTGTCACATAGAATTTAAGAGTCATAGAATCTCAGAGTTGGTACCACCTTCAGAGGCCATCTAACTCAACCCATTCTCAGACAATAATCTGCTCTGCCACATCTCAAACAAATGGTTCTACTCTCTTTGCTTTTAAACTTGCAGTGAGGGAGAAATCACTTGAGGTAGACCATTTTACATTTAGAAAATTCTAATTATTAGAAACATTTCCTTATGTCAATCCTAAACTTACCTCTTTATAATTCCCAACCACTGTTCCAACTTTTTCCTCTGGATCCAAGCAAAACATGTATATTCATTTTTTGGAAATGCCAACACTTCAAGCGCATGAAAATTGCTCATTGCCCCCTTGAAAATGTTTCTTCTCCATTCTAAACATCCTTAGCTCCTTCAACTGATTCTCATAATGCATAATAATGAGGCCCACCATACTTTTGGTTGATCTCACATCCTTTGAACACTCTCCTTATCAAAGAGATTCTTAAAATATTATCAGCAGAATTGCACACAATGCTCCAGAAAGGTCCTAACCAGGAATAAGTACAATAGGGTTACCACCTTCCTAATCCCATGCACTATAGCTCCCTGTATAGAGTCTATGATCACATTAATTATTTTCAATGAGATATCAAATCATTTGACCCATATTAAACATGTAGTCCACTGAAACTCTGAGATCTTTTCAGAAATTTGCTTTTTCGACCATGTCTAATTTATTGACAATGATTTTTAGTCTAAGATTTGCCATTTATTTCTATTATTATGTTTTTGTAAAATTCAACTTATTTTTCTAGTCTGTCAAAATTGTTTTTCATTCCTGACTCTGTCTTCTGTATTAGCTGTCTATCTTTCCCAACTTTGTGTCATCTAAAGAATTTGAAAAGCATGTCTTTTATGCTTTTATAGAAGGCACTGATAAAAGTGTTAGCACAGGTCAAGTACTGATCTCTAGAATATTCCCTTCAAACTGTTAATAACTACTCATTTCATTTGTCTGTTCAACCACTTTCAAATCCAGCTAGCTGTAATGATATAGCTGACATATTTTCTTCTTGTCTATAGGAAAGGCTGATGGGACTTTATCCAATGGTTTTCTAAAATTTAAAAGAACAACATATATAGTGTTCCTCTGAGTCTGGGGTAATCCTGTCCAAAAAAAAAAAAAAATGAGATTCGTCTTTGGTATGAGCTGCTTTTGGAAAGTTAATTCCAGTGGCTGACACATAACTCACCTTCCACTCTCTTCCCTTTTTCAAAAATCAAGATAATTCTACTACTCTTATTCTGAGATCTCTCTCCTATTCTTCATGATATTTCATCTACCATTACTACAGAATTTGAGCACACTGATCATATGTTTGGAACTTTAACTCATCCAGGACAACTAGGTGCTCTTTTAATAACTCCCCACTAATTTTTGTTTCATCTCTTTTTTATTCAATAAAAAAATTATTTTTGGTGAAAAAACCAAAATGAATAACACATGATTTTTTTCCATCTTCTATTATCAATAGGTCATCACACTTTGCTGTGCTCTTATTCTCTTCTTACCAATATCCCTTAATTATTTTTGTTTCCCTTAACTTTCCTTGCCAGCCTCATTTCTTTCTAAGCTTAAATGTTCTTCATGCTATTATGGGACAGTACAAACTTTTGGATAGCATTCATTACCTTCACTGGCTTCCATCTTTTTGCTCATCTTTTAAGGTCTCTGTGCATCCATTTAAGTCTCTTTAGAAAATAAAAATTCATCTTAAGGCCTTCATATCCCTTTTAGGTTGACTTCCCCCATCCTGTTATTATTCTTGGGATCCTGCTTGAATCCTTTGAAATCTTCCTCAAACAAAACAGAATAGAATAAAAACCTAGGATACATGTCAAACTATGACTGCTTTTCTTTTCCTTTTGTCACAAATTCTGCAATTGAGCGATCAAGACACCAACAATTTTTTTTACCCCTGAGATCAGTTCCACTTTTTTGGCAAAAATAAAATTTAGAGTATAAGTTTCTCTTACTGTTTCATCCTCCATTTGAAGGATGAAGTAATCATTATACCAAGACAAAAATTATTATCTGTTCTATTTGGGAAAATGAAGGAGCTTCAGTATTTGTCTGGATAATTGATGTTTTCCATCACAACTCTGGCATGTCCATGCTTATCAACATGATCAGTTTTCCAAATTCCTCATCTATTTCTCTTTTCTGTCCAAGTTGTTTATAGTGTACTTTGTTTGCAATAACTCTTATTTCAACTTCTATTGTTTTTAATCCAAATAACTTTTTCATTGCAAAATATATGACTTTAAATTTTAAAATGAACCTTACTATTTTGAAATACATGGTACAGAACAGTGCTATAATATTGATGATAGAGTAGAAGAATATCACTGCCATTATAAGCTTTCTTTGATACAGAAATGCCTATCCTATATCTTTGTGTTCATGAAAACAATATAATCAAATCTGTGTTATGTAGTAAGTTTCAGCATGATGGAATTCACTTTCTTCATCCTTCCCCAGTGTATATGATTATGGCAGTTTGTTAGTTTTCCCCTAGAGTTCTTGACTCAGACCCAACCACTGGCCTCCAAGCCTTTGTGTCTGCAGATGAATGTGGACTCTGATGCTACAGGAGGATTCCTCCTGACTCATTGTCCATTATTTTGTTGTCTACTGTGAATCTCAAAAAGGCATCTGTAACAAATAATTAGGATTTATTGTAGTTTCTTTTCTTACAAAAAGTTTTAAAGAACTAATTCAGAGGTCATATCTTGTGAAAAATTCTAAGTGTGAAATACTGTAGTTCATTGTGTGATCATCTCTATAACCTTACAGTGGCTTAGTGGAAAAGAGAGGCATAAGGTCATCTGTATCTTATCAGGAACTCTATCCAGATACATCTATCAATAACTGCATTAATATGGCCATTTTATGCACAGTTCAAGAAAAGCTTCATTTCCAGATGGGATAGAAGAATGTAGTGAAAAAGGTGGTTGCTCAAAAATTAGAGTTAGCAAAGCATTAACTTAATTTCCTCCATATGTGATCTCCTAGTTAATTGTTCTGCAGTTCTCTCTCCTGAGTTTTCTACATAAATAAAATTATTTATTGAGTTTCAGCAAAATAAAGCAGAACTTGTTTACAGATCTGTTCATGTAACTGTTCAACTCAAGGATCTTCAGTGATTCCCTTTTGCTTACTGAGTAAACTGATTAATCAACAAGCATTTCTTAAGTGGTGACTGTGTACCAAATTCATATTTATTGGCTTCACAACAGTTTTCTCTATAATCTTCTGGAAGTCTTGCTTTCTAGACTTATCTAATATGAGTATCCTCTGCAAACTCTGAGGGAGGCAAACTACAGGAGAAGAGCCAAATACATCCCATATTTTGTACAGCCTGTGAGCTTTTAAATGTAATAAAACATTATTCAGAAATGTAAAAAGCATTCTTAGTTTATAGCCATACAAAAGTGTAGTTTGCCAGCCCCTGAATTCTAGTAAAATTTTATTACTTGTTGAAAAGTCCTACCTCCATCTTTGTTGTTCAGTTGTTTCGGACATGTCCAACTCATCATTTGGGGTTTTCTTGGCAAAGATACTGGAATGCTTTGCTATTTCTTTCTCCAGTTCATTTTGCAGATGAAGAAATTGAGACAAACAGGGTGAAATGACTTGCCTAGGGTCACATAACTAATAAGTGTCTGAGACTGGTTTTGAACTCAGATCTTCTTGACTCCAGTTCAAGATTTCTATCCATGGTGACAGCTAGCTGCCCCTTCCTGCCTCCGTGCCTATGCTCATTTTATTTATATCTAGAATTAATGCCTCTCCCATTTAGTTCCTATTCATGCTTCAAAGGTTAACCTAATGATACCCATTCTATGAAGCCTACCAATCACATATAAAATACTACCCCGGTATTCTAGAATTCCAGATTAATAGGAAAATCTGTTTTAAAATATGAACTACCAGTGTCTTACTCAGTCAACAATCAGTCATCAAACATTTACTAAATGTCCACAATGAGGCAATTATTGTGATAAAAGCCAAAACTATAAAGAAAGAGAAAATAGCAATAGCGGCAGCAACAACAACGATAACAATACAGTTCCTGCTGCCTAGAAGCTTTTTATCTTCCTGGGGAGTTGCCACATCCATAGCTGGGGGTACACAAGATGTGAACATTCTAAGTCAATGTTAACTTTAAGTTTATATTCTTATCTTGGAGCCTATGAACTCAAAAATGTTACCTGTATTTCAACATGTTATATATGTTCAATATAATTGGTTTGCTCTGTAACTCTATATTTTATGTATTCTTCTGAGGAGGGGTCCAGAAGTTTCATTAGACTGCTAATGGGTCCACAAGATGAACAAAAAAGGTTAAAAACTTGGAGAGAAAGGCATCAGAAGCTGGGGAGACTGAGACAGATCACCTGAAGAAGTTAGCATTTCAACTGAGACCTGGAAGAGGCAGATGGAGGTGTGCAGATGTGAGAGGGCAAATCACTGCCAATGTGACTCTGTGTGTTTCTTTCCCCCACCCCATTCTCTTTACAGATTATGGCACAATTAAAAAGGTCCTGGCCCCAATGAACCTGACTTCCAGCAGCTGTTTGCTTGAGGAGATTGAGTTGTTCCCTGAGAGGCAAAGGGAGCCCATCAGGAGCTTGCAGATTCTGCACAGCCAAAGTGTTCTGTTTGTGGGTCTTCAGGAGCACGTGGCCAAGATCCCCCTGAAGAGATGCCCTTTTTATAGCTCGCGCAGGTAGGGAAATCACATGCATGTTCATTCTAGAGCTGCTGTTCCCAATAAAAGAAGAATCTACCCTGAGGGAGAGACAATAATCTTTGTAGGATTTCAAATTAACTGCTCCTTAATAACTTAAGGATCTAGAAAGCTGTGTGAGCACTGCATCCTAGATTAATCTCTGGAGATTTTTTTAAACGCTAAACCAATTTACTGTAATTAGAAGAATCCATGAAGCACTAAGGATGATATATGATTGTTGAGATAGTCAAATTAATTAATCCATAGGTAATTATCAGTCTATTACAAACAAAAAATCAGGCATTTATATCATTCATTGCCAATATTGGTATTTGCTGCTACAGGCATTCAGTTTAGTGACACTGGATGCTTTTGGGGTTTTGTTTTTTTTTACAGGTTTGGAACGGCAAGTGTAGGTACTTGCATGAGAACATCCATGACTTCTTTATAGATTATCAGTTAAAGGAGGAATGACTTTTCTTCACATTCTTTCTACAAAGTGTATAGAGAGTGATGTGCTCTCCAGCAAGAAGTCAGGCTTTTGACTCTAAAAATTTTCTGAATCCGAGATTCAGTTTCTGTGTCTCCTGCTTACTCCTGTGTGACCCTGGACAGCTCACTTCACCTCTCTTGGCCTCATTTTCTCACCTGTAAAGTGAAGACAGTGGGCTTGATGATCTCGAACATCTCTTTCAGCTCCAAATTCATAAGCTTATGATAAATCAGTTGTCAGTCTCTGGTTTATTTCAGATGGAGTCACCTTGTCAGTCAAGGTTATTGATCACCATCTATAGCATTATGTAATTAGACAATAAGGCAGGAAGAATATAGAACAAGGACTCAGTAAGTTTACATTTTCCTCCTCTTACCCTTTATTTTGTTTTGTTTTGTTTATTCCTGAATAACTCATAATGCTTTTGTGAGGAGGAAATGAGATGCTGCTTGTGAGGCACCATGATGCAGGGTTGGTAGAGAGAGGACCGAAGTTCGAACTTGAGCTCTGCTTCTTGCTCCCTGTATCACCTTGGAGAAATCACTCTCTGGGCCTCACAGTCTTATCCTTAAGATAGCAAACTTAGTTTAGATGGCTTATGTATTTCCTTCTAGCTCCAAATCTTTGTTTTGCTAAAACATCCTTTGAAAATAAGAAATATGCATGTATGTGATATTACATATGTATAGCAGTTTTTCATTACAGCTCTGGCCATTAAGAAGAGATTAGATCATTACTAAAGGACTATCTTTAAGACCCAATTAAAGTTGAAACCCAAACTTGTGACTCAAATAAAATCTAGCAATGCTCTGAGGCTCTTTGTCTACATACATGTGGCAGGACAGAAATCTACATGGGGGAGAGAATCTTGAAAATCTTACTGTCACTCACAGCATGATACCTAAAAACAACAAACCCAAAACTCCAAAAACAAATTAGCCTTCTCAGTTATACCAGTGGAAATCAGTGACATTTAAGCATTTTTTTGTGATATTTCTGTTACTTATATTGTATTTTAAAGTTTATAAAGCACTTTATATAGTGTAGCTCATTGTAGCATCTCCAAAAGCATGTGAGGTTGGTACTATAGTTATTGCTTAGATGTTAGATAATGCAGATTTTATTATACACACTTTACAAAGAGGAAACTGAAATTCAGAGAGTTTAAGTGGTGTGTACCTATCCCTTCTTGTTACAGAGGCAGGATGTGTACCCAGGTCTCTCTTACCCCCAAAGCCTAGCATTCTTTCCACTGTAGTCATTTAGCCTCTATAAATCACATGTCTTCATCTATAAAATGAGGGAGTTGGAGTAGTGACTCGTGGTCATTTCCACTTCTAAATTTATGTTTTTCTATTGGAAGTGGAAGGGTATCACATGGAACCAAAATGAATGAAAGGCCTTAAGTAGAAGAAAGAGTTGAGCTTTGAAAGAAGCTTGGAATCATAAGAGGTAGGGGAGAGGAGAGAGTACATTTCAGGCTTGGAAGTCAATCTGTGTCAAGGCACAGAGATGGGAGATAGGTGATCATGTTAAAGTTATACCAAGTAGGCTGGTTTATCTAAAATGTGAAATCTACAAAGGGGAGGCAGGGAGACCAATTAAGAAATTATTGCAGTAGTTCAGATGACGGCCTCATCAAGATGGTACCCATGTGAGTAGAGAGGAGACAAGTGTGAAAGACATTGTGAGGGTAAAATTGATGACTAGACAGGATTTGACATGTAAGGGGTGCTAAAAGAAAATAAAGAGTTAAGTATGTCTGAGATTATGAACCTGATTTTAATGGAAGAATGTATTAGCCCTGATAGAAATAAAGAAGATAGAAAGAAGTCTCAGTATAGGGAAGAATTACTGTGTTCTTTTATGGATACAGTGAGGTTGAATTGGGGCAGCTAGGTGGCTAGAGCATCAGCTCTGGAGCAAGAGAACCTGAGTTCAAATATGGCCTCAGACACATACTAGCTGTGTGACCTTGGGCAAGTCAATTAACCCCAAATGCCAGAAACAAACACAGAAAAAAATGAGATTAAATGCTTTTGAGGCATATATGCAATATTTTATTACCCAAAAGTGGTGACCTGTGATTTGACACAGGAGAGATAATAAGTCTGGACACAAAGATCTGGGGATCATTTTCACAGAGATGATAATTGAACTTATTGTATTTGATGAGATTACTGAAAGAGGGTAGAGAGAGAAGGAAGAGAGCCCAGGGAGGAGACTTGGGATATAGCCACATTTAAGAGATGATAATTCACCAAAAGAACACTCAGACAGACAGAAAAAGAACCAAGACAGGACACTATCACAAAAAAAAAAACAAAAAAAGACCCCCCAAAAAAACAAAAAACAGAGAGAGGGAGATAAAAAATGCCAAATGCTACAGATAATTCTGAAGGATTAAGTTCTAAAGGACTAAAAAAGATAGTGACAATAAAATGGCTACTATTGAGTTTATATAGAATTTAAAATTTCCAGGTGATGGTCAGGGCTTGCCATGCATTGTGAGAGAATAATAAATTAGACATGTGGAATCAATAATTGTGGCATTAGAATATCCAGTCCAAATTTCTCCTCTGATGAAACAGGTGTGATATTGGGAAAATCATTTAATCTTTTCAGGCTAATTTCTTCACCTTTGAAATGAGAAAGTAAGGTCCTTCTCAGCTCCAAATCTGGGATATTATGTAGTTTTTTGAGAATTACAGCCTGGTGAAGTAAGCAGTATAAATGTTACCATCCCCATTTTACAGATGGGAAAAGAGCAGTTTAGCAAAGTTTAGTGACTCACTCATGGTCATATAGGAAGTTTCCAGTAGAACAGAAGTTCCCACTCAAATTTCCTGACTCCAGGTCCAATACTCTTCCTATTATAGCTCACTGGAAAGTATTTTGTAGATAAATAAAGGTTTAGTGCATTTTACCATCACAAAATTGTCCTTCAAAGAATTTCTGAGTATTTGATCTTCTCCTCAAGCTAAAAGAAGCTAGAGATTAATAAAAAACAGTTCCCAGTTTATTCTCTCTCAGTCTTTGATTCAGCATAATGTTAATAATCATGTTAATAATATTGATAATAAAATTAAATTATATTTATATGGTGATCATTTCTAAGCCATCCATAAAGTTTAATGGTTAATTGCTTGAAAGCATTATCTAATTTACCTTCTGTAGAGGAGTTCGTTAAGGTGGAAATTTCCACTGCTCTATTGTTGATTAATGGAAAACTCAAGATTTTGTGTCACGTAGGAAGTCAGTGATGCTTAAGGACAGCTCCTGGTCTTTTGTACCTCTCCTTCCTGCCCTTTATCCTCCACATACTGCCAAATTCAGTAAAACTGATGAGAGCCTGGAGCTACCTGTGGAGTCAGTGGTGAGTTACATGTTCTGAGTAGCTCCGTAGGGCGTAATACAGGACAGAATGAAAAATGGACCCTTTGTCTAGAGCAGAAAACCTCGTATAGTCAAAATTGCTGTTCTGCTACCAGAGCAGGATGTTTTCTATGGGCCAGAACTGGAGTTTGAGGATGGCAATGTACTGAGACAATCCAGCCCTTTTGGTTTTCCATGGTTTCATTGAAGCAGGGTTACAATAGCCTAACTCTACTGTTCTTGCAAGTTAGAAAGCTAAATCTTGCATAAGATTAGCTAAGGAATATACCTTGCCAAGCTTTTCCATTTATTACAGCTGTATTTTGAGTCTATCTACAAAATACATAGTGATCCATTGCCATGGCAGAAGTAAATATCTCATAGAACTCCCTGCTCTTTTTTTTTTTCTTTTTTAATTTAAGAAGAATAGTGTTACTTGTATTTTGATCTGGCTGTGTAGGAGGAGAGTAATCTTCACATGACATTCAGAACTGGATCCTCCTGCCACTTTCCTGTCCATACCAAAGGGAAAGCAGTGAGATTCTATAGCTGGTAATAGGTACCTGAGCCACAACCTTTTCCCACTTCCTCACCTCTCCCACCCACACCTCGCTCCCCCACACACACCCAGGGAGGCAAGTCATGCTTCTTCCAGTTAGCTTCTTTTAAGATGTGTCTATGTAACTTTGACTTTTAAATATTGCATTTGGGCAAATAAAAATGAAAAGAAAGTTGGCCCAGGAGTTTGTCTTGATTTTTATTCACCAAAAACTATTGCCCTGTAGAAATAAAGTAAAACCACAAGAGATGCTGTTGAGATACAGCAGAGAGAACACAGGTCTGGGAAACAAGGCATTGAAATTCTAGTTCTGGTTCTAGCACTTAACCTCGTGAGGCCTCAGTTACTCTGTCTATAAAAGGAGAGAATTAGAATAAATACTCTCCAAGGTCCCTTCCTTCTGTGAAATGTTTTCTAACTGTAATTTTAGGCTGACTGGGGAGCAGGCTACTTTTTCTGAATAATAAAATGCTTGGATGATGGAATAATTTTTTTGAAATACAGTTTTAATTTCAAAGAAATACGTCATGTTAGTACTTTTGAGTACAGCACCTGGAATTAGTTTTGCCAGAATATTTGGCAGACAGAGACCTTGTAGATAGAGACCTTGAGAAGATTGATGGATAATTGGTACTTCAATTATCTCAATAGATTTTTATAATATATGTTTTAGAAAAATTGCTTCCAGAAGTAGCAAAGATAATCCATTTCACATCTTATTCTTTTTATCTGTTTAGAAAACTTCTTTTAATAATGCACAGAGAATTTGTGTTCAGCCCCTGATAATTAAAAAAAAATAGTAGAATCTAACTTAAACCTTATTTTTTTCAAACAAAATTCTACAAATACTGTTTCTCATGTGTTTTTCCCCTCAGAATTAAGAAGAAGCTGCATATGTAGGATGTTGCTTGAAGAAATTGTTCAATAAAACTTCAGTAAATTAAATTCTACTATACGTTCATTTGTCAATAGGCATTGAAGGTTACTCAAAATTATAGAGCATTAAGACTTTTGGCTCTGACTTCAAATAAGCGGAATAAACGTGCATGCCCCATGTCCATGTGGAAACCAGTTCTGTTTTCATTTTCTGCTTTGAAATCATCAAAGCCATGTTCTAAAGGCTTGGTGCATTTTGATGACTTACTTATGTATATACCTTTTAAACATGGATTATGTAATTTTATCATAGACATAGAAGCTTCAAAACTGTTTATCTAGTTTCCAAATAACTCTGTGAACTAGGCAAGGCAGGGGTTATTATTCTCATTTTAAAGATGAAAGAACTGAGGTAAAGAGCAGTGAAATGATTTGAACAGTGCACAACTACTCATGACATCTGGAAGCCCAATTGCTTCCTGCAGATTTCTCATATGGGACCCTTCACACCAAGATAGTCTGTCTTGATTTTAGTGCATGTGGTTTTCTCCTTCATGGAGAGATAGTACGATGCAGTAGATGGGGAGGTGGGCTCAGAATCATGAGGTTTAGGGTTTAGGGCCTGCCCCCTATGTGTGCTGCCTAGTGGACTTTAGGCATGTCAGGTCACATGTGGGCCTCTCTCTAATACAGTAAGTTGTAGGAAGGTGCCAATCTACGTTAGAATACCTTGTTTAATGTTTTTTATGACTCAGGCGAACTAGAGTCTCAATTTTTTTCTGTGTTTTTTTTTTTGAGGCAATTTTATGGTTTCAAAATGCTTTAGGAACTTCCTTGATTGGTTTTCCTTGTTTAAATGAAAGTTTATGCTTCTCTAGCCTTCATTATGTATTTTTATTATAACTAGTAGCAAGCAGACATTCCATATCCATTTCAACTAGTGGTTGCATTTAAATTTCAGGTATTTTGATTACAAATTCATTTTTAAAAGAATAAAATTGGAATATGACAGTATTGATCTAAAAATTTTGATAATCAAGGCTTTTAATAATATTAATAAATAATGAGACTAATAATCTCTAACATTTATGTAGCACTTTAATGCTTACATAGTGCTTGCTATCACATATATTATCTCATTTCAAAACAGGGAAAAGAGAAATGTGTATTAAGCTTAATTTTAAATTTTTTTTCGGTAAGAACCTTATGATCCAACATAAAAATAGTAGAGAATATCAGGGGTGGGGAATCTGTGGCCTTGAAGCCCTCTAGGTTCTCAAGGTGGCCCTTTGACCAAATCCAAATTTTATAGAATAAATCCCCCTAATAAAAAGATTTGTTCTATAAAACTTGGACGTAGTCAAAAGACCTCATCCAAGGACCTAGAGGGCCACATGTGGCATGGAATAAGAATCTTTTCTATAACATCCCTAGCAAGAGGAAGGATGACCGTGGGGAACAACCCATTCATTTATTAGATCCTTACATAAAGCTAAATTTGATTCTTGAAAATGTCCATACCTTACATTTATTTTTTCCTCTGGGACCAAGAAAAAATAAGTCTAAATGCCTCTTCTCCGTGATACCTCCCCCATTTCCTTAAATCTCTTCTTCATCCCTAGTTCCTTTATCTACTCCTGATGTGAAATTATAATTAGGTTCCTCATTTTATCATTTTAAATGTTCATCACTTCCTAGTCACTCAAGGATAAGCTTAATTAAAATGTGGCAACTGTAATTGAACCCAATACTCCAGATATACTGTGATTGAGACAAAGTAACAAATGTAGTGGTAGTAATGATAGCCAGCGTGTATAGAGTTTACAAAGGATTTTACTTACAAAGTAATTTACAAAATTCCAATTGATCCTCTCAACAACCCTGAGAGGAAGGTGCTTATCCCTATTTTACAGATAAGGAAACAGAGGTAAACAGTTACTTGCCCAGAATTACACAGCTAATCAGTGCCTGAGGCCAGACTGAATTCAGGTTTTCCTGATTCCATGCCCAGCGATCTCTCTATTTACTGCGCTTACACAGGAGAACCAGCGTCCTCTGTGTTCTAGACCTCTCTCAAGGTAGTCTATCACATTGTTGACTTGTGTTGGTGAGCCTCCTTTCACTAATATTCCCACTTCTTTTTCAAATAATTTAGCTCAGTGCTAAGCACATAATACATTCAGATTAAATGACTTTTCATCAACTCAAAGAAATTTCTCTCTAGCCATACATACAGTTATTTGTGTAACTGTGAAACTGATTCTTCGAACCCAATTGTAGAATTTTATATTCATCTCTATTAAATTTTATTTTATCTGACTTTTCATTATCTTTTTTATACTTCGTTCTGTCATCTGATATATTAAGCGTTTATTCCAGGTTTGTATCATCTGAAAATATAACAAACTATTTGTACCTATAAAACTTCCCAAAGACAAGTGTAGATCTTTCATTAGCTCTACTAGTCACCTTCAACTATACTGACATTGAACTATTTACAAGGACAATATGGGTCCATTTATTTATTCAGAAATTTTAGAGAAAATTATTGGTAATATGTATTACCCATAATACTTTTTGACCCCTAAAAATTTTAAGGATGTAGATCCCTGGGAAGCATTGAAAGAATGGAACACCCCATCATATAATTTAGAATCAGAAGAAACTCTACACATCATCTAAACCTACTCTTTTCATTTTTTCAGATATAGAAACTGATACCCATTGGAGAATAATTGTTCTGTCCAAATCCTACAAATACAGAGTAAAGCAAGGATTAAACCCCAGATCATCTGACTTTCAATCCAATGCCCTTTTCGCTATACCAAATTCATACCCCTCCCTTGCAAATATTATTTGTTCAAGATGATTGTTCAATTAATTTCAACAAGTATTTTATTCAGTGCCAACATGATCTTTGAGTTATTCTAGAAATGGTGATGACTAAAATTCACACTTCCTTTCTCTTTCCTTTGTTTGAGACTGATAGAGCTTTGAAAGATGGCCTGCTTAAGACTTAAGAAAGCTAACTTGTGTCCCTATGGGAGATACCTGACTTCAGCCTCATCAGTATTACTCTCTAATCAGTTCACTTAATAGAGCAAATATAAAATTTCTCAATCTCACTGTATTTATGAAATAACATAGCAGACTACTCATGGAAAATTAAAAATCACAAATGTAGCTGTTTGTATCCTATCTTCATTGCACTAAGGAAGAAAATAGATACCAAATCTTTGGTTCAATTTTCTTGTCTTTCTTTCTACTCACCCATTCTCCTTTTAAGGAAAAATGGTAGAGTTCCAAATTTCTTTTGTGTTGGAATCCCCAAGTTAAAAACTTGTACAGTCCTGTCTAGGAATTAGGAGCACTTGAGGGTATGGTATTAGGAGGAGTTTCAATTATGAAGTTTTAAAGTGGTTTTGAGGATTGAGGCTATGCATGAATCGAAACTAAATGAATACTTGGAATGAATGAATTAATAATTGATGCTTAACTTTACTTACCTAAATGATAAATACTAATAATTCTCTGTGTAGTATTTTATACTTTCCCAGAAAGGCTGATTATTTCATTTGATTCCCCTCCTTAGCTTTATAAGTAGGACAGATAGGATTGGTCCTATTTTATAGATATATACATCAGAAATCATGGAGGGTAAGTGACTGGTACAATGGAGTTAGTGACGGAGCCAAGGTTAAATGCAAGTTCCATGCTCTTCTGCTCCAAGTGTTTCAAATAGTACATACACTGGAAGGAAAGTGGGAAGGCCACTGGCTCAGGTGTCAGAGGACTTGAATTCAAATACAGTCTCTGATGTGACTACATGTCCTCTCTCCACCCCCCCACCCCCCTTTCAGAAAACCATGATGACTTATATTTCATGTTTCAGAGCGAATAGCCCTCTGGGAGTGCCAATCAATGGAATTCGATTGAGAGAGCTTGAGAGAAAAAACAGAAACCTCCTACAAAAATGATATATCTCTGTTTGCATGAGAATTTCTTAGCTGGTCATCCTTAACACTGTTAGCCTCTAATGATTTCATTTAGTCGGTGGAATTAGTACCTCGTTAAGGTAATTAGTATGGAGATTAGGTTAGCTCAGAGCATTTCTTGCTCAAGGAGGCACAGCTTTCTAAAGACAGAGTTAACAGGTCAGCACCTTACTGATTATATATTCACCAAAGATAGGTTCTGCTTCTTGGGGGAAAAATGAATGCATTGTGTAAAAATTTGAAAGATGCACATTTTTCCCCATTTATACAGTAAGCTCTTCCACTAACCTGCATGTCATCCCTAAAATCCACTATTGTAACAATTCAGAGGGACAATTGTGATCTGTAACCTAAGGAAGCAATAATTAGGAAGATAAATTTGTCAGCCCCTTCCCCAAATTCATATGCCATATTCCATACCTAAGTATCTCATAAACTTATTTCTATTATCATTTGCGGTTCAACATTATTCAATGCATACACCCTTTCCCAAATAGACTTTTAGAGGGCTAGGGACCTTAGAAATCATCTAGTTCAATCATACAAACCCAAATGTAATAACAAAGTCAGGATTCAAACTCACGTCTTTTGATTCCAAATTCAGTTTACATAAGTAAACTTTTCACACTGCCATCTCATATAATTAACCCCCTACTGAAGCAGATTTTTTTCTTTAAGATTCTCTAACAAATTAAGAAAATAATGTGTAGACCTCACTTTCTTGTATGGTATCCTATGTATACTTACTCCCTAGCCTACTGGGTAACTGATAGATTTGGACAAAGTTTTTCTCAAGCAGTTAAGAATATTTGGGAAATGTCCTGAGAATAACGTTAAATACAATCTAGTTTAGCATGTAGAATGTGCAGTACTTCTTTTCACTAAATGGAGAACTTTATTTTTTCGTGCTTACCTGCATAAGTAAATTAAAGCACAGGTTTATATGGACCTGCTCTACTTAGTTTATTTAGGTCGCTGATAAGGAGTGGGCATAGGGATCAAACCTCTCAATTCATTAACATAGAGAACTTCAAGGTAAAGACATGACCTCTACCAATGTAAATTATTGGGACTCTCTCCATAATTACAATCTTAGTTTCATAGAGCACTGAAAGGTTAAAATATTTGCCTAACACCTACACCCAGGTCTTCCTGGCTCCAAGGACTGATCTCTACTCACGATGCTGCGCTTACTCTTTACCTAGGGCAAGGGAGATGATGAAAAGAGCCACTTCATGACATGATTCTACTCTTAACGTTCATAAAATAAAAGAAGTGGTTGAAGAAATCTTAGAAATAATGTAACCAAACTATCTTATTTAACTGTTGAAGGAACTCAGTCCTAGAGAAATTTACATGACTTGCCCAAGACTATACAAGTTTCACAGAAGTTCAGCATTGAAAGGGATGTCAGAGGCTCTCTATTCCAATAGAAACTCCCTCGAAAACAAAGATTAATTATCATTCATCCACTTTTTTTTAAAAAAAGTTCAATTTGTTAATCAAAAAATATTAGCCTTCCCATATATACAAAAAAAGGAAAAAAAGAATGTTCATAAAACCATGAAAATTCATTAAAACTGATGCTTTTTTTAAAAATACATTTAGCATATGAATTCCATAGATGTCTTGCTTATATGTGTTTTCCTCTGAATCACATTCTTTTTTGATGTTCTTATTTTTTTCTGCATTACTATCATGCCAATTATCCCCACACACATGCAAAAATGAAGGAAAAAAAACACTACTTATGTAAAGAGAAAGCATAATTTAGAAAACAAACCTGCACATGGGCTACCTCTGTGCTTCATTTTTTGTCAATAGCTTTCTGACTAGAAGTGGGAAGCTACTTTCATTTCAAGTACTCTGAAGTAGTTATTGATCACTGCATTAAATAGAGTTCTTATCTTGACCATCAGTGAGCCAGAAGACTCCTTAGAGGATCCATCATACTTTTGGAGACGCTGTAAGTAATGGGGATGGAATTGTAGGCCAGATCCACTATTGCATTGTTCTTTGCCATGTACCACACTGCCTCCATGAAGTGTAGATTTGGCAGATTATAGACATGTTGACACAAAGTATACCTGCTTGGTAATGATAATGATCACTAGTATTTACGTAATACTTTAAGATTATCAAAGTGTCAAATATTTTTTATCCTCATAACAATCCTGGGAGACAAGTACTATTATAGTACTAATTTTATTTATTTTTTTCTTTTTTAAATTTATTTATTTAACTTTTAACATTCATTTTCACAAAATTTTGGGTTCCAAATTTTCTCCCCATTTGTCCCCTCCCCCCACCCCAAAACACCGAGCATTCTAATTGACCCTGTCACCAATCTGCTCTCTCTTCTGTCATCCCTCTCTGCTCTTGTCCCCATCTTCTCTTTTCTCCTGTAGGGCCAGATAACTTCCTATACCCCTTTACCTGTATTTCTTATTTCCTAATAGCAAGAACAGTACTCGACAGTTCTTCCTAAAACTTTGAGTTCCAGCTTCTCTTCATCCCTCCCTCCCCACCCCTTCCCTTTGGAAGACAAGCAATTCAATACAGGCCATATCTGTGTAGTTTTGCAAATGACTTCCATAATAGTCGTGTTGTGTAAGACTAACTATATTTCCCTCCATCCTATCCTGCCCCCCATTGCTTCTATTCTCTCTTTGGATCCTGTCCCTCCCCAAAAGTGTTGACTTCAAATTGCTCCCTCCTCCCATTGCCCTCCATTCCATCATCCCCCCCATCCTGCTTATCCCCTTCTCCCCCACTTTCCTGTATTGTAAGATAGGTTTTCATACCAAAGGTTTTCATACCATACCATGAGTGCGCATTTTATTTCTTCTTTTAGTGGAATGTGATGAGATTAAACTTCATGTTTTTCTCTCACGTCTCCTCTTTTTCCCTCCACTAAAAAGTCTTTTGCTTGCCTCTTTTATGAGAGATAGTTTGTCCCATTCCATTTCTCCCTTTTTCCTCCCAATATATTTCTCTCTCACCACATAATTTCATTTTTTTAAGATATGATCCCATCCTATTCAATTCACTCTGTGCTCTGTGTGTGTGTGTGTGTGTGTGTGTGTGTGTGTGTGTAATCTCACCTACTACCCAGATACTGAAAAGTTTCAAGAGTTACAAATATTGTCTTTCCACATAGGAATGTAAACAGTTCAACTTTAGTAAGTCCCTTATGACTTCTCTTTGCTGTTTATCTTTTCATGCTTCTCTTCATTCTTGTGTTTGAAGGTCAAATTTTCTTTTCAGCTCTGGTCTTTTCATCAAGAATCCTTGAAAGTCCTCTATTTCATTGAAAGACCATTTTTTCCCTGAAGTATTATAGTCAGTTTTTCTGGGTAGGTGATTCTTGGTTTTAGTCCTAGATCCTTTGACTTCTGGAATATCATATTCCAAGCCCTTCTAT
Organism: Notamacropus eugenii; assembly: GCF_028372415.1. Lineage (NCBI taxonomy): Eukaryota > Metazoa > Chordata > Mammalia > Diprotodontia > Macropodidae > Notamacropus > Notamacropus eugenii. The sequence goes on along the minus strand of NC_092875.1, from coordinate 358,195,398 downwards.
CCCTTAATGTAGAAGCTGCTAGATCTTGTGTTATCCTGATTGTATTTCCACAATACTTGATCTTTCTAGCTGCTTGCAATATTTTCTCCTTGACCAGGGAACTCTGGAATTTGCCCACAATGTTCCTAGGAGTTTTTCTTTTTGGATCTCTTTCAGGGGGTGATCGGTGGATTATTTCAATATTTATTTTGCCCTCTAGTTCTAAAATATCAGGGCAGTTTTCCTTGATAATTTCATGAAAGATGATGTCTAGGCTCTTTTTTGGATCATGGCTTTCAGGTAGTCCCATAATTTTTAAATTGTCTCTCCTGTATCTATTTTCCAGGTCAGATATTTCCAAGGAGATATTTCACATTATTTTCCATTTTTTCATTCTTTTGGGTTTTTTTTGTGATTTCTTGGTTTCTCATAAAGTCATTAGTCCATTCTAATTTTGAAAGAACTATTTTGTTCAGTGAGCTTTTGGACCTCCTTTTCCATTTGGCTAATTCTGCTTTTTAAAGCATTCTTCTCCTTCTTGGCTTTTTGAACCTCTTTTGCCAATTGAGTTAGCCTATTTTTAAAGTTGCTATTTTCTTCAGCATTTTTTTGGGTCTCCTTTAGCAAGGTGTTGACCTGCTTTTAATGCTTTTCTTGCATCTCTCTCATTTCTCTTTCTAGTTTTTCCTCCACCTCTCTAACTTGATTTTCAAAATCCTTTTTGAGCTCTTCCATGGCCTGAGCCCATTGAATATTTATTTTGGATATTTGGGATATAGGACCCTTGACTTCTATGTCTTTCCCTGATGGTAAGCATTGTTCTTCCTCATCAGAAAGGATGGGAGGAGATATCTGTTCACCAAGAAAGTAACCTTCTATGGTCTTATTTTTTTTCCCTTTTTTGGGCATTTTCCCAACCAGTTACTTGACTTCTGGGTCCTTTGTCAAAAGCAGGGTATACTCTGGGAATCTGTGAGATTTCAGTTCCTCCAAGGTGTCACAATCAAGCGTGTGGAGGCAGAGAGGGATTTTTATGCCCAGAATTTTGGCAGTTACCTCTCCACAGCCACCTGGCTTACAGTTCCCAAGTCAGCACTAGGGGTTGATTTTCAGATAAACTGGATGGGCAGGGGTGCCATTCAGTGTGAGACAAAGACCAACTCCCCCAGAACCTCCACACAAGGCGGAGGCAAGACTCAGCTCTTCAATGCCCCCAGGGGTTTTAACACTCCAACAATGGAGCTTCCATATGGACTGCTGTGCAGGCTCCCTGGCTGCTGCCTGCTGCCAGAGCTATGGGAAGGCCCTTCTCCCTTCCTGGACTGCTGATAAAACCCCATCACTGATCTTTGGTGCCTGTGGCCTGAGGGATCTGAGGACCCATGCAACTGGAGATTCCACTTCCAAGGTGTCCTCCTCTCAGATCTTGTCCTCACACCTCGAGGCTTGGCCAAGGCTGGGCTGGGCTTGGCTCTGCGCTTGGTTCCACTTCTGGCGCAACTGACATTTCCGTGGGCCTTTCAGGTCACTGTGGGTTGGAAATCTCCTCCACTCTGTTGTTCTCCACTTCTGTTGCTCCAAAATTTGTTGAGAGTCCCTCTCTACAGGTATTTTATGGGCTGTGGGGAGGACCCTGCGTAAGTGTGTCTTTCTAGTCCCCCATCTTGGCTCCTCCCCTATAGTCCTAATTTTAAAGATGAGGAAATTCAGGCAGATGAGATTAAATGCCCAGAGTCACACCTGTAGCTTCATTGTACATCAGATAAAAAAAATCCTTTGTGAGTTCACTGATCCTAATTGTGTCACTTTGCAACAAATTCTGCCTTCCTGCATGAAGTTTTCATTGAATTTATTTTGGCAATTCATCAAGAACTGAAGATAAATGACTTCTGTTTATATAATACAGAACAACCATCTTTTTAGTTTGCATTAAAATGGCATATCTGATCATTTCAAATATTGAAATGCAGTCTTGGAAGAGATTTCCCAAATCATCTGATTCACTCTCTAATTTCATGGATTAGGACATTTAGGCCCTAAGAAGTCAGATATGAGGTCCAGGGTTGCACTTACAGCACCTGACCCAGGGTCAGAACTCGGATTTCTGATGATATTTCCACTCTTCCATATCTTCTCTACACAGGTGGAAGAAGGCCTAATGTTTAAATACTTCTATCTTATTCTTACCAAATTTACTTATTTATTCATCATCTAGACATTAATTTAATTATTTCTATTTTACCTTATGTATTCATTCATTTATTTTGGCATTTTAGCCTTTTATTTACTTATTTGTTTACCCTTCTATTTTTCTCTATTTCTATTCATATATGTATGTCTGTATGTGTCTGTCAGTCTATCTGTTTTACCAATGAGAAGGGGACATTTACTAAGATTGTAAAATGTGAACATTTCTAATAAAGCATCCCCTCAAAAGTCTGTTGCATATTTGTCCACTGGTACATTACAGAGTCCAGGAAAAAGAGAGGATAAGTACAGAAAACACGGTGTTAAATTGGTCCATTAGAAATCCATTTATCCCCTTTTTGAGGTGCTCAAGTTCTCCTTAGGTGCAGTGTAGCTTCTTTCTTGGGCACCATGAGAAATCTGCCTGCCTGAATTGTATCCAGTTGTTTCTGTTGCTAGGATGTCAACGGGAAGTCCAGAATCCTCCAGACCCTTAAAGTTCTCAAGGTCTAGCCATAGTTAAGGTTTGGGGAGACCTAGGCATAGGTACATTTCCCTCTTCCTCCACCAAGGAATTCTTTCTCAGAAGTTTTACAGCATTCTTGCTACTTTAAAAATTGGCTAACTGTGTTTTACACTGGCAGAAAGCTAAAACAATGCAGACGTGAAATATCAATGATTTTCCCTCAGGGTCCTTGCACACATACCCATATTTTGTCAGTTATCATTCAACTGCTCAAAATGTAGATAGAATAGATGGAGATTTAGATAAAAATAATTATCATCATTGTTTAGTATAAGAAATGTTTTTTATTTCATCAGTGTAGGAGCATCCTCTTCCAAGCATGTCTCATTTTGTGATTTAATGGATAAGTACTCCTGAGGTGCTTGAATCTCCTAGGGAAAATGATTTTCCCTGGGTCATATAGTAAGTCTCAGAGGCAGCTCAGTCCTCAATCCTTCACTCAGTTTGTCTCCCCCCACTTTTTTATTCTATAATGTTTATTAGTAGTTTCTCAATAAGGTTGATGAATGGATTGATTTTATGTAGGCATACGGTTGTGTCTAAGTAGCATCATGGTGTAATGTAATGAATTAAAAGCTGACCACAGAGGTTTTAAGTCTAGCCTCTAAAACATAACAGCCTGGTCAATCAAGGGCAAGCCAATTATTCTCTCAATGACCCCCAAGGTAACTCTCTAAACTTCCAGCTGCAGAATCATAGCTGATGCTCAGTTATAGCCAGAGGTGACTATCTGCATAGGTAAAAGGACTTTCCGGATTGCATTTCCCATGCCAATGAAATCACAAGTGTGGTCTAAGAAAACAAAAAGATTATTTAGTGATATGAAATGCATTTTTAACCTTCTTTTTGCTCTGAATAGCAACTCTCCAAAAGTGATTGCTGTTGGCCAGTTCTTTTAACTGATTTTCTTTCTGACAAAGTCCTTCCTTCCCCCGCTCGCAAACACACACACACACACACACACACACACACACACACACACACACACACACACATTGAACATTTCCATCGGGGGGAAAAGGAGATATAAATGATTGGTTCTTCCCTCTCTTGTTTTATTTCTAGAGGATAACTAGGATTCAAGAGATTCCACTAAATAATGACTTTTACTTCAATGAATTTGACCATTGAACATTTTCCTTCATTTTCACAGACACACAAACATAACTTTTTTCAGCTCACAATGTTGGTAAGTACGTCCTGTGGCTTGGCCATCTGTCACTCCTGGCAGATTGTTCCACCTCTTTGACCCCTGAACAAGACTGGAAATGTCACAACATGAAAATGGAAACTCCCTGTGGCTCTTGGTTGTGTGTGGAATTAGAGCTCATGGACTGGATGACTTCTTTATGACCAACACTTATAGACCTTGCTGTCCTAGAGAACCAGTGTCCTCAAGAAGCCTTATACTTAGGGGAAGCTATAACTTTTTTTTTTCCCCTGAAAAGTCTACATGTTTATTCTGGAGAAAACTTTACCACAAGATGACCATGACTATGATTTAGATGATTGAGATTGGTAGAGAATGCCAATATAAACAACTAAGCTTTGTGTTTATTCCGAGTGGAGTCTTTCATGGCTGTTTGCATTAAGTCACAGACCAAGGAAGATATCTTAAGTCTGATTGTAATTATTGGATTCTAGGACATCTCATTTTATTTCAGAGGTTCCTAGATTTGACAATATTATTTTTTTCTTCTTCCCCTTCTCTCTTTCTCTCTCTCTCTCTCTCTCTCTCCCTCTCTCTCTCTCTCTCTCTCTCTCTCTCTCTCTCTCTCTCTCTCTCTCCCTCTTCCTCTCCCTCTCCCTCTCCCTCTCTCTCTCCCTCCCTTCTGCTTTCCTTCTCTCCCTTCCTCCCTTTCTTCTTCTCTTTCTCTCTGTTACTTTTGAATAAGAAATTCATTTGAAATTTTTATCCAACTTGTTCAGGTCTGAAATAGCAATCTCAGAGTTATAAGTTATAAACAGTGTAATAAAATGTAAAGTTATAACTAAAATTTGTCTTAGGTGGTGATGATAGTGTTATCAGGTATTTATATAAAAATTACAAGATGATCCTACCCTTTCAAAATCAGTGTCACACGAAAATGCTAATTAAATATAGGTAGTTTTCTAATAAACACACGTTTAAAAGATAGACACTAATTAAGATGTTATTTCATTTCTTCAACAAAGCATACACTGCAGTTTAAATTATTAAATACATTTAACTTGATATGTGCTTTGATTTTAAGCTGATGTCTATTTAAAAATAGTCTTATATTTGTTTATGTGGCTTATGACCTAGTCTAAATTATTTTCCCCTTCAGTATCTTTGTTAAAAAAATTTTGTGAAATACGTGTGCTGCCTTTTAGGTCCTAAAATTAATCTGCTAACAGTTCTAGTCTTGCTTTGAATCCATTTGACATATACCCTCTAGACAAAGTAATCTTCCTTAAGATCCATTTTGATATATATCAGTCATCTCCTTAAAAGTCTTCAGCAGCTCCTCTTTGCCTCTAGAAGTGTCAGGACTTCATACTCCAGGGCCTTCACAATCTTGTCTTAACCTATTATGTCAATTGTTTTTTCTTACTCATCCTTACAAGAGGCATCACAACTTATTGCATATTAGCTCAAGGCCTGACGTAATAGATGCTTAATAAAGGCATATTGACTGACTGACTGACCAACTTGTGAAAAGTTACTTCTCCTTTTTGGGCCTCAGCTCTTTCACCTGTAAAATGAGGGAGTTTGGATATAAGGACCTCTATTGTCCTTTCCAGCTCGAAGTCTGAATCCTACGAGCAAGGCTGGTCTTTTCAGTGTCACATAAACTAAAGCTTTTGGGAATTATCTGACCCAAATCTCTTATTTTCCAAATGAAGAGACAGAGACCCATAAATAAGAGCTGACTTGCGCACAGTAGCTAATTGTCATAGCCTCAAATGATATTTATCGTTATCAAAATTTGAACATATTTACACTTTTGTGACTATTCTCCTTACGAAGAAGGTTTTTTCCCTCTCTTACTCCAGATAAAGGTTTGTTTAAATTATAGCCTTTCTTCAAATTCCAATTCAAATCTAATCTCCTGTAAGCTTTCCCCAACTCTGGTAGCCTGTGTTGCTGACTAACATCGCCTACCTCATTCTTGAGTTTTTCCTGCTTTACTTTGTATTCTTATATGACGGGGAAAAGAAACTGTGATGTTTCTTCCAACTTGGGAAACTCCATCTTTGGAAATTACTTATACCATGAAAGATCCTGTCTCAATTAGTCTAGAACTTAGTAATCCTTAGGGGGTTGCTTGAGGCATATAGTAACTAATCAACTCACTCAGGTTCCCACAGTAGGTGTCAGGGACAGAATTTGAACCGAGATCTTTCTGACTCCATATCTAACATGCTGTCTGATAAGCCATTTTCTCCAAGTCTAATATTGTACATTTGTTAAGCATTTATTGTGTGCCAAGAGCTGTTCTAGGGGTTGGGGATGGAAAGACAAAAATGAATTAATCTTTTCCTCCAAAAAGTTTATACCCTTTGGGGGAAAATATATTGAGGAAAAGTGGTTCTTGATAATAGCTGCTTTTTCTTTCTTCTTTGAACACTGAATCTTAGAATGGGAAGAGACCCTAGAAATAATTTACTTTGACCTGTCAGAAGGAAATGGCAAAACATTCCAGGATCTTTTCCAGAAAAACCCCAAATGGGGTCAAGAAGACTTGGACATGACTAGAACAGCTGAACAACAGCAATCATTGCTCACATTGAGATGTTCACAGCATGGAGATGTTGAGCAACTTGACCAAAGTCAAACAGGTAATAAGTGGAATACAAGGATTCACAGTCATATCCTCAGATGTTGTCTCTGCTGCAAAGTTTGTAGTTAATTAGAGAGAGCTGTTAAAGAGACCAAAGTCATAGGTTCAGATCTCTATGTTCAAATGAAGATCTTAAATTCTGCCCTAAATCTGGACAGTTATCTTAATGATTAATTCAACAATTTTGTTAAGCACTTATACCTTGTAGATAGCTGGGAGATATATAAAGTTTATATAAGACACAACTTTTGTCCTCTGGAAGCTTGAATTCTAGTTTGAATATACAACACAAACGCAGATTTTTTATAATACTAAATAGGTAATTATACTACTAAAACATCCTATGATTAGTTTATAAGACAGGTAAAGAAGGAAGTCCTGTATGAGGTCTGAGGATTCATTGAAGCTCTATGACACTGTAGATTGAATGTTAGGTTGGGAGTCAGAAAGATCTCAATTCTTTTCTGACCTTAGAAATTTACCCAGCTACATGACCTGGGCAAGGCACTTACCCTATGTTATGCCTCAACTTTCTCATCTGTAAAATAATAGCCTTTGCCTCTCAACATTGTTGTGGAAATAAAATGAGATGGTATTTCTTAAAGTAAATTGCAACCCTTAAACGCTACATAAATGCTAGCTATTTTCCTTTGGTCACCAGGGGGGAATGTGAGAGTACAGGTGAGTCTGTACAGATCCATTATCTTTATTATATGGTAGATAGTATATTTATAGTATAGACAGAGAATACATATGTTTATGATTGTCTCATTTCTCTCTTTTCAGAAGTCAGATGAAACAGGTCTGCCTTCATTAGTCATCTTAAGGCTTAAGTGCATTTGCCAAATGCATTCTCAGCCAGCAGTCCAAAAGAAATGCATTTATTTTTCTTGTTGATTTGTCTAATGGCAGTATAATGCCAACCACTATCTCAGAAATATTCTTTTGGGAAGGGACTTATTGGTAGCACTCAGTCCCTTAATGTCACTGTAAAGCTATTTCCTGTCCCAGGAGGCATTGTAAGTTAACAATGTTTGATTTCCATTGGAGATGTTTTGAATTATAGGCAGTTGGAAATGCCTACTATGTGGTTGAATGTGTTCATGTCACAGCATATGATTGCACCATGGATTGTTCTGAATCTGAGCAAGGCAGTAGTTCTACCCTGACCTACTGTGGTGTTTGGTTTCATTGTACTTTGGCCCATCTTTCTCCAGCTGTGGATTATTTTATCACTAGACTGAAAACCATAGGTTGTTTCATTAGGTCTGCTTTGCTAAATGCTCTTCTTCTCTTTGATTTTATCTGCCTCCACGTCTGGACTAACAGCAGCTTGGTTGATTGTTGTCAGAGAAAGTGATCTTGAGAAAGTAGGCCTGAAAAGGACCTGGTTGGTTCAAGTATCCAATTAACAAGCATGGATTAAATTACTTCTACTTTGCTGGATACAATGCTCAGTACTGAGATTACAAAGATTAAAAAAAAGTCTCTGCCCTCATTTTATTGAGGGAATCAACCTACAGACATCTGAGAATGGGTAAATTTATATAGAAAGTAAATAGAAGTGATTTGAGGGCAATGGGGCAGTAGGGGTCACCAGAAGCAGAGAAGATCAGGAGAATCTTCCTGTGGGGCAGTTGAACTAAGAATTCTAGGATGAAAAGGTAAGAAATAGTTCATCCTAAGTACAAGGAGCAAGCTATATAAAAGCTCAAAGATAAGCCATAGAATGTTATTGCCAGGCCTAGAGGCCTGAGGGCTACCCGAGTCTTCCCTTACCTCTATCGGAGGTCTTCGGTTGGCCAAACCGGATGCTCGTATGAGAGAAAGGATGTTCCAGAGTCGAACAAGGGTTGAGCTTTATTTCAGGGTCTAGTTACAAGTGCAGGGGAATTCTTCCTTAGGAGGGAGCGAAGAATCTCCCAAGGAGGCAAAGATCTTACAATAAGAGATTGGAAGTAGAAGTATAAGTGGGGAGAGAGGGGGAGGGGAGAGAGGAGAGAGGAAAAGCGGAGCCTTCTTGTCCTCACACGTGGCCCCTCCGCCCAAGAGAGCTTTCAGGCTTTCCTGATCCTACTTAAGCTCTCCAGCCGCATAGTTTGCATCTGAATACCGTGCCTGTTAGATAACAATAGTGTGCCCAGATCCGGAACAACCTCGAGGGCGGGGAGAGCTCTCTCCCATCACGTTTCTCACGGGAAGAGGTGGAAATACACGAGATAGCTCGGTTCACCTCGATTCCCAGTCGTTTCCTGGGGGGGTCTCGTGAGAACTCTAAGATTTAGAAGTTCCCACCTTTACCCGCCCGAGACTGTCCTCATGGAATTGAGCTTCCATCCCCAGCATGTTATATATTACAAACAGCAAGAAGAATGTTTTGCCTGGACCATATAGTGTATGAATGAGAATAACATATAATAAACCTGGAAAGGTACGCTGTAGCTAAGATGAAAGACAGATGGGTGGCACAGTGGATAGAATATTAGGCTTGGAGTCAGGAAAACTCATCTTCCTGAGTTCAAATCTGGCCCCAAGTACTTACTAGCTGTATGACCCTGGCTAAGCCATTTTCACTTGCCTCCATTTTCTGATGTGTAAAATGAGCTGCAGAAGGAAATTACAAACCACTTCAGCATCTTTGCCGAGAAAACTCAAAAACTGGGGTCACAAAGAGTCAGACATGACTAAAAGATGACTGAACGACAACCCCAATAGCAAAAGCTAAGTTGTGAGTAGTATCAAATGCCAAATAGAACCATTTATATTTCATCCTTGAGACAATAGGGAACCACTGAAGCTTATTGAACAGAGGAAAGATATCAAATCTCTGCTTTAGGAAAACCACTTTAGTGGCTACGTCAAGGATGGACTGGAGAGAGGACTGCAGCAAGGAGATCAGTGATCATGCGCATCATTGTCTAGTTGAAAGTTGGTCAGGGCCCAAAAACTAGTGACCATGCATGCATGTGCTTAGAAGGAGAATGATCCCAGGGCTGTTATGGAGGCAATACTCATCTGGGCTTGATAAGTGATGGAGTTATTTCATCAGTTAGTTGGCATTGAGTCTTACTAACTTCAGAGGCACTGAAGGACTCAGTCAAGGCAGTAAAGTCCTAGAGACTGGGGTCTCTTACTTGCAACAGTACACTTGGCTATTATATAGTGCTGAAGAGTTTACAGAGCGCTTTAAATATACTGTCAGTTCATCCTCAAAACATCTCTAACAAGAAGATGCTATTATTATTACCCTTACTTTATAGATGCTAATAGAGGACTCAGATCTTCTGACTTCAAGTCCATCACTCTTTTCATTTTTTTGCATGAACTATTATCGTTATTAATGTATATAATACTACATTTGTATAGCACTTTGGGATTATCAATGTTTCCTCACAACAACCCTACTAGATGGTATGTATATTATTGCTCTAATTTTAAATATGAAGAAACTGAGATTCAGAGAAGGTATTTATTGACTGTCAAACAGTTTTAGAACTGGTTCCAAATCCTTGCCTTCTGACCCTATAGTCAAAACTTGTTCCATTATGCCACAGTGGTTATTTGCTTGTCTTTCATTTTTGGACAGCTCCAATTTTAGGATGACACACTTTCTTCTATTAAGACTAAACCTACTGCCATGTAACCTCTACCTATCCATTGATTCAGATTCTAATCTCTAGTCACCTTCTTCTACTTGATACATGCACATTTATTACTTTTTTTTATTCTAAGCATTCTAACTCTTTCAAATCTTCCTTATGTAACATACAGCTCGGTCGCTCTCTCCCAAACCCTTCTGTTTTGGTACCCTCATCTGGATGAGCTCCAGATACTTAGTGGTTATTGTAAAATCATTGGTTTCCCAGAACTGAATATAATACAGATGTGACCTGATCATTAAAAAACACAGTGACTGCCATATTTACCATGTTCCCAGCAAGTGTTAGTGCTCTCTCACTGACCAGTCAATAAACACCTAGAGGGACAGACTTTTCAATCTGGGTCCTGTTTGTTAGAACAACCTCATTAGCTATTTTGTAGATTATATCCTGGTGGGTGACTTGTGTTTATTGCTTTTTATTTAGCATTTTTTTCTGGAAGTAATAGAGGTAATCCAAATTATGGATAATAGGGGTAATCCAAATTATGGATAATAGGGAAAAAAAGCCTGAATTTTAAAAGGTTATTTTTTTCCTTTTCTTTTGGCATGCACATTTACTGATCTGAATTGTAAACCCAGAGTTGTTTGTTTTTTTTTTTTTTCCAGGTAACTATAAATTATTAGAGTAATAAAGTATCTATGGAGCTTCTGGTTCGGGTTGGGGAACCTGCAGCTTCAAGGTCACAGTGGCCCTCTAGGTCCTCAAGTGTGGCCCTTTGACTAAATCCAAGCTTCACAGAACAAATCCCCTTAATAAGAGGATTTGTTCTGTAAAACTTGGACTCAGGCCACACCCAAGGATTTGTTCTGTGAAGCTTGGATTCAATCAAAGAGCCAAGCTTGAGGATGCACTAGTGTGCCACGTGTGGCCTTGAGGCCACCAGTTCCCCACCCTGTGACTAGTTCAGCCTCCTTACATGATTGGAAAACCATTTATTGAATGGCTACTCTCTACCAAGCATTATGTTAAGCACTGGGGATGCCAGTATGAAAAGGGAAAAATCTCTTCTCTCAAGGAACTCACACTCTAATTGGGGAAGACAAAATATGTAGAAAAATCTACTTGCATCATGGATAAAAAGATATGGAAGTCTTAAGGGTTCCTCAGCAAAGTGGCCGTTGGGCCCAAGAGTGATTATGATGCATTGGTATGTTGGCCCTACAAAGCAAGGAATCTTTAGCAAACTGGTTCAGTACCATTATTAGGACAGCAGCAGTGGAAATACAGTCACAGTAGAGTAAAGATTCTGGAATTCCTCTGACAAGAATTGGGATTAAGAGGACAGGGATCAACAACTGCTCAGGAGAAAAGGGGAGAGGGCACTTTATCAGGAAGATGGAGAGTGGGGTCTGGGCAGCCTGAAGTAGGGGAGTGGTTTTATTTGATATTAGCTTCCTTAATTTTATAGTTGGATAAACAGGGGACCAAAAAAAGTAAAATGACTTTCCTAATAGCATATATAGGATGTTTATGGTGGGGTCATCAATGCTAGTTTGTTTTCCATGTGATAAATTGGAATCTGAGGTAGCAATTGGGTCAATTTTAGGACATTTACTTTCAAAGCTTAGGGATTATGACATTATTGATATCTTCTGAAAATTAAATGTAAAAAGCAGTCTCTAGGATTATATTTGAGTATATTTCAGGACTTTATAGTGATGATTCTACATAATAGATCCTACAAAACAAAAGTATTTGGGGAAGGAGAAAGATTAGATGCTAAGGTTAAGGTTAATTCCTAGGGTCATTTAAAACCAAAACTACATTTTACTTCTGGAAAATATCTAAATTCTTTAACCTTGGATCACTCTGTCTTCTATATAGCTATTCCCTACAGCTCAGGGCATAGATCTTAGGGAGATGGAGGGGTCATTGACTCCCAAAAGGTCATTTAGTCTAACCAGTTGAACAGGAATCATTTCTAGAAGACTCTTAATAGGTAGTCATCCAGACTCTTCTTGAAGATACAGCTTTCTAAGACAACTCATTCATAGGCAAATTGCTTAAGAAGTCTTTCCTAGATGCAGTCAAAAACAGATTATCTGCAACCTTTACTCATTATTCTTCTCTCCTCTGGGACCAAACAGAAGGAATAGAAACCCTCTTTCATATGCCATCCTTTCACACATTACAATCCCCACTCCACCCTCCCAAAAAAACAAAACAGAACAAAACATTTTCTCTCCAAGTTAAATGCTATCAGCTAACCAATTTCACATGGTCTCATGCCCTTCTAGCATCCATTTTTTTTCCTCTCCTAGCAATTGTGTGGTCCCTTAATATTCTTCCCAAAATGTGGCTCCTATAACTGAAAATTACAGGTATGGTTTGAGCATGTTTGTTATATAGAAAAGGGGATCTTATTCCACTATGTCCAGTGTTTACTACAGTGGCTTATATTGGTAAGAATAGCTAACGTTTAGATAGCCCTTTTAATGTGGTAGGCACTAAGCTCTTTACAATTATCTCATTTAATTTACCAAACAACTCTGTGAGATTGATACAATTATTATTCCCATTTTACAGATGAGGAAACTGAGGCAAATTGAGGTTGTGACTTGCCCATAATAAAAGATTAATAAATGCCTTTTGAATTGAATATCTGTAAAATGTTCATGTTAGTAGCCAGGAGCAGAATTGCCATGAGATTGTGGCTTTATAAACAGAACAATCAGCATTTTCTGCATTATTATTATAATATTTGTTTAAAAAATTGCTTGGCACATATCATTTATTTTCTTTTTTTTAACATGATGGGGAAAAGAATCCCACAACTGTACTATGACCAGCCACCTATCCACCTTGAATGATTGTCCTGGGCATTCACCCTTACAATGCATGATAAGCACTAGTTTGCTCAGGAAGGATGAGGCCAACGTCATTCCAATAAGGCAAGATCAGATCTGTAACATAGTGCCTGAGATGAGGGAATTTATGTCATGTGGATGAGAACTCTGAACTCCCAGACATGTTTATTTCTCCTGGCTCACCCTTGGGAAGTGCCATCCTGACAGTTGAGTTTTATCCTCTTACATATGCTTCCTACCAATAGAAAAATGCGAGGGGGAAAATTGCAGGTGGTTCCCATATTTACAGTTCTTTGAGTTGATTAATCTCTTGCTCTGTTCAAAGAGATAAAACAAACTACTTGAAGTAAACACAGTCTGTTCTAGATTTGTCAATATCATTTTAGCAATGCTAGCATTCCTACTTCATGTAATAGGTAATTAGATAATGCATTTATTAGATAAATAAGGTATGTATTATTTATGATGTCTGCTAAGTTCTGGGAATCAAAAATATCACCAATCAAGAAAATACCTATCCTTAAAGGGCTTACATTCTAAAGAGACTGAGGAAAGAGGGCACAGAAGGGGAAAACTGGAAAGAGAGCACGATAGGAGGGAAGAGTTGAAGTGGAGAACAAGGTTGCTACTGGCAAGGAGATGAGAAAAACGCAGAGAGTTGAGCCCCAGGAGTGAAGTCACACTACATTTTGTCCCCTAATTTCAATGAAAAAAACTTCACAATTATGGATTTTACAATAGAGAAATAAATGCATTTGCAATAGTCCAATTCGGTAAGTATCAGGAACATCATACATTATATAAAGCACATGATATTTTATAGTATTATAGCGTTAGAATGGAAATTAGGGATTATTTATTCTAACTCTTAAACTAGATCAGTTCCCACTATAACCTTTCCTGTAAGTGATCATCTGTCTGTTCGAAGATCTCCAAATAGGAGGTAACCCATAACAGTTCTTTTTACTTTTAGACAGTTGTAATGGGTAGAAATTTTTGTCTCCTAAAATCAAGTTTAATCAGACCTCTCTGCAATTTTCAGCTCTTCCTACCCTTCTCTAGTCTTTTCTTCTCCAGGATAAACATCCTAATTTCTGTCAAACAATCCTCCTGTGACATAGACTCAAGAACCTTCTTTTTCTGTCTCTCTTCTTTTCCTCCCTCTCTTTCTAGTTCCCTTTCTTTCTTCCTTCTTCTCTCCTTTCTTTCTGTATAGTCATTATTCTAGCACCAAGTATCCACAAAGGATTTTTTTTTTCTGCAAGCATTGACTTATAGTGAAGATGTTCCTAAAATTAAATCTAGATTAAGCAAACAAACAAAAACCAAATGTAAACACTTCAAGTACGCTCATGTAACTTGAATGTATCTGACTTCTTTTTTTGAAAAGTTTAAATTCATTGTAATATATAAGCTAAGTATAGTCAGTCGACCAGCATGCTTCCATATGGCACCTGTTCCATTTGGGTTTCCACAGCACATTTTCTGAATGATGTCTATAATGGCATTGATATGTAGAAAGAAAATGCTGTATTTATTCTGAATCCACTTTAAATCAAATGACTCAGACCATTTCCTGTGTTTCTTGATTATAATTTAATGAAAGTACTGAAAGAGCCAGCCAGCAGGGAAACATTTCATCCTGCTAACTTTCAAACTGCCAGCTTGTGTGGATCTTTTTGTAGGCTATTTTGTTATGTACTTGCTTATTACCTTATATTAAAAGGACTGAAAACACAGCAATTTTTATAATATCTCCTATTCATTCATCAATTCATTCACCAAACACATGCCAAACCCCCTGCTCAAGAAATTTTCAGGGCTCTTTATTAATTCTCAGAATGAATACAAAAATGACTCTTTGTCATTTAAAGCTCCTCAAATCCTCTTTGTCTTCACCTTTATTTGTTTCTCTGACTTCCTTTAAGACTGTTCAAATCTCAACTAATTTTTAGTCCGTCTCTCCCCTCACATATACTATGCCAGTTCCTTCCTTAGTTACATTTTGCTTTCATCTACTCTGTAGATGTCATGTATGTGTTTAGTTATCACAAGTTGTCACCTACATTTAAAAAGTGAGCTTTTTGAGGACCTTGTCTGTTTTTGCCTCTTTTTTTTGGTATGCTTAGCACTTAGCACACTGTTTGGCACATGTAACTGGCTGACTGATGAAAAGGAACTTTATTTTTAAAACAATTTCATAGTAGTGACAGAGACCAGAGCATAACCTTATTAAAAACAAATCATTAAATAATCATTATTTTAAAAATTTGTGTTAAACATTGTTTAACAATTATGTTACTATGTTCAACATTCACAATTTCTGATGAATATTTTAACACTCATGACAAAAACAAATCAGAACTAAAGTCAGTGCTAACCCAGTATTCCTTGGGATAAATGGCGATGAGTTTGTACCCTAATATTCCCAGTATACCAGTAAGTCTGTGATCTTATTGATGTGAGTATTCCTACTAGGAATTCTATGGGTAGCCCCCACCCCAAGCATGGATGGAGAATGAATCTGTAATTATTTCCAGATTTCCAGAAACAGTGCAAAAATCCAGGTGAAAGTACATATCTTTGTTTTATCTGTTCATTTACTTCGCTCAAATAATTTATATTAGGTCCACAAACAATAGAATTTTGTAATTCAAAAGAGATAAATAAAATCCATATGCATATATGAACAAAATTGCTACTTTAAAACTCAACCCACAATAAGTTTCCAACTACAAACATCCTCTCTACTCAAATATATCCAATATTTACCAGAATATCATATTAAACTAGAAAATCCTTGGGAATTCCCACCCAAAAGATATTTTAAATTTCTATATAAATATGAAAGTGGTACAAAAAGAACTTATATCTATGAATCCTGTGAGAGGGCTATCAAGAAGGTCATAATTTTCCACATTTCATCATAGAAATGTCCTGGCTTCCAAAACTAATATATTATAATGGAAGATGGCAATAACCAGGTACTTTGTCATAAATAATAATATATGTTAAAAGTACTTCACTACTACCAAAACATATTTTCATTATTTCAAGATATATACATGCATTCTATATAATATATAGATGGTATATACATATGCAAATATATACATATACTTCATACACACATCCTTGGCACAAAGAATAATACATTTTTTCCCTTTAATTGGAAACTTAAGAACATTCTGAAGCATAATTGGCATTATAGGAAGAGAGTAATGTTATTGCAGGCAATCATTCATTAAAAATACTGTACAATATTTTCATAGTTAACATTAAAATATCGTTTTGGTGCTGTTGAAAGCTGTTTAAACTGTAGGGGCAAGTGGAATGAGATACAGCGGAAAGAGAAGTGAGTTTGAAGATTTTGTTTCCCAATTTTCTGAAGGAGTTTTATTCTTTCTAGTAGCTCTCTCTCTCTCTCTCTCTCTCTCTCTCTCTCTCTCTCTCTCCATATATATATATATATAAAATAACCAATGAATGAAAACCAATTCACATAACTTTTCATAGCTTTGTTGTGTTTATCCCAACATTCATATGGAAGTTGACGTTTTCAGAAAATTTATATAAGAATTCTGTTTATATATATGTATATATATATATACATATATATAATCAATAATGTATAGATCTTTTGCTTTACTTTGAAAACAGCATCTTAAATTATTGTGGTTCAGTCATTGTCTGCCCCTTTGTGATCACATTTTGGATTTCCTTGTCAAAGATACTGGAGTGGTTTGCTATTTCCTTCTCCAGCTCATTTTATAGTTGAGGAAACTAAGGCAAACAGGGTTAAAAGTGACTTGTCCAGAGTCACACAGCTAGTAAGTATCTTGATACTAGATTTGAACTCAGGAAGATGAGTCTTCCTCACTTCAGGCCTATCCATCTAGGTGGCACATTATGTCATGCCAAATCTAATATGATTTTCCTAGGGAGTTAAAACAGGGATAATGCAAAAATGTGTTTGATCAAATCAAATCTTTGGAGAAAGCATTGTACTTGGAAAAGAGCCCTGGTTTCAGAATCAGAGGACCTGGGTTCAAAATCTTGCTTCTGATGCTTCTAATCCTGTACAACCTTCCTGTTCCCCACCTACAAAAGGAGGGGGTTGAGCTCAATATACTCTAAGTTCTTTTCTTGTTCTTCCTCATGGCAGTCATGAAATTGAATACAAACTGTTATTATAATTCAGAGACCAATGTACATAGTAGCATCTTGCCAGGCGAGCTCAAAGCAGGACTAGTTTAGTCCTTTGTAAGCTGCACTATATGTCATATTGGAGAGGCTTTCACAAATACAAATAGACTAGTGTTGTAACGAATTTCTATTTTTATGTGGTGAAGAGACTATATTTGCTTTAGTAATGACTTGGGACCTAAACATTTAAAAATAAAAAGGAATTTATGACAACTTTCTCTGTAGTAAAGTGATTAGTGAAAATAAATGTTCTGGATCCTTTACAGAAAGGACTTGTACAGTAGTACCTTCCTCATCCTTTCTTCCACTTAGTTCCTAGATATTGTTGCATATTTTTTTCATTTTCCTTTTGTAGTTTGAGAGTTTAATTTTTTCTCCCTTGGGGATTGTTTTTCTAAGGTACACGAGTAGATAAATACTACTGAATGGTAATTTCTAAGCAACGACATGATAGAAAAATTGCAAATATGTTGACAATTGCTCCTCTCCTTCCCAACTAACAGTATTCAGTTATTCAAATATAGAACATAATGGTAACATGGAAAGGAACCAGAAAAAGCACTTCTAATACAAGACCAGTCATTCTCACCAAATCAACATGTTGTTTTTGTGGGCTATCTGCCATATACCAGAGGGGACTGGTTCTATCTTGAACTCTACAATGTTATTTCACCTGAATGTGGGAGAGTGCTACAGAGCCCCTGCTCACAAAACTGACTTGCATAATAAAATAGTCTGGCTGAACAGGGAAATCTTTGGATGTGTTCTCTATAAAGCAGATTATTTGTATTTCTTGTTCTGTGAAAAACTCTAGTCTGGGTATGGGCAAGAGTCTAAAATTTAAAAATTCTTTCCTAGTGGTTATGGCTTGAAGAAAGAGTATACTGACTGCCTTAAACTATCACTTTGTTACTGCTTCTTTTTATATCTATCTTTGCCTTGCTGTTCATCTCTTATTTTTCTTTCTTTCGTTTGGTAAATAGTATGAGAGACCTTCATGCAAAATATTCATTTTTGTGTATGAAATCTTTCATTTAGACAGAGATTAAATGAATTATTCACACTTTATAATCAGTTTAATATGATTTTACAGCTTAGGGAAAACAATTTATATATTTCAGAACATGTATACTACATGAAAGGCATTATTATACTGTCCTTAAAAATATACTTTAAGAATCTGTAAATTTATAAAAAAAATTCCCATGTAGAAGTACTGTATTCTAAAGCTGGAAGTGATCATCTGTTCATGTGCTCATTTTATGGATGAGTAAACAAAGACATAGCAAGTTGAAATGATTCTTACCTGTTGAAAATTGTCCCCCTGTCAGTGAATGTAAATATGTTAATACATATATGTATGTGTATCTAAACATAAGTTGTGATTATGCTGTATCTCACAAATATTTTCCTATTACCTGTAATTCAGAAAAAAGGTCGACTTTATATTCTGCTAATTGCAAAACACTGACTGTAGCTGTGATAACGTGTGAGCTGAAACATCCAGATTATTTGATGAGATAGCTGAAGTAGCATTGAACTTAGACTCAGATAAATTCTGCCTGAAGCGCTATTAGTGTTACCTTGGCCACATACTTCCTTTGTTTTACTAGCTTCTAAGTCAAGTGTGTTATTCATATCTCCAACTTAATAGCAATATAGTATGATTTATGTTCAATTACATTGGATGAGAAGGTACTCATGGATTAGACTCTTTACCCTTCAGCAGCCTCATCTATAAAATGAGAATAGAAGTACTGTTGTTGCCTCTCCCACAAAATTATTGTGAAGAACTTGCTTCATAAAATATAAAAATATATAAAATGTGAATTTTCATGACTTTGTTCAGTCTCCTAAATATTTCCCTACATAGTGGTAAATGTCACATTTGTAAATGCAATGACTGCTTGATTTTTTCATCTAGTAATTAGTTATCCTTCCAGTCTTCATCTCTAATATGCAAAATAAATGTTCGACCAATTTTTATTTTTGCAACACTTTTGTGTTTAAATAACCTTACATTGTTCCTTTTCTTGCTCACGACAGGTAGGACCAAAACTGTAGTTAGCATTACATGGAATAGGCCACAGTGCCCTTTTGTTGACCTGTGGGACTTGTATTTGCAGTGCTTGTATTGGAGCTCAGGATCCTTACTGTGGCTGGGATGTAGTGATGAAGAAATGTACGACCTTGGAAGAGAGCTTGAGCATGAGCCAGTGGGAGCAGAGTATCTCAACATGTCCAGTAAGTACTAGGACAGTCATTGATATCTTCAGAACTCCTTAAATGTGTGCGGATCTCACTATTTCCTAAGCTCAAACAACCATTGTACTCAAATTTATTTGTCTTATCTCTCTTTGAAAATCTGAATCCTACTAAATCAGCTCATGGTGTGCTTATCTTACTGCCCACTTCATGCTCACATACTTTCGTTTGCCTGTCTTCATCTGGAGATGTGCTGTAAAAGAAATCCAAGAAGTTCTGGTTTGGTAACTGCTATGATGCTGACCTGTTGGGGGTGGGGACCTGAGGGTACTCTGCTAAGCACTGTAGTTAAAAGTAGAAAACTGATAGTTCCTGCTCTCAAGATGTTTTGAGATGGAAAGGCTCCATTGCCCTTAGGGTACAACACCAAATAGAATGATGAGGTATTATTTTTAATGTTATTTCTATTGCTATTCATATCAATTTCTAGTATGGAACCATTTGATTCTGCCAAGGACTTTGGTGGTGAGTGAATCTTCAGTAGCAGCAGCAGCTGATAAGGCAGAGGCAGTAACACTGTCATGTCATATCTTGCTGGATATATTCAGAATCAATGATCTGGAGTGGGAGAGGGACATTGGTGCTTCTATTCCAGGAGTTCTCTTGGGCTTTCTTGATTGATGGTGGCAGTTTTCTGCAATTGATTGGTGGTGACAAAGAAAATGAGTCTCTTGTCTCATTTTCCCATGGGTTCAATGATGGTTCTTATCTCCAAAGTTCCCTGTAGATTCCTTTAATAATCCATACCATTAAAAAACAGAGCAACACTATATTCATAAAGTTACCTTGGGAGCTATAGTTTTAGGCTTAGAATTAATTTAAATGTTGAGAAATGTAGAAGAAGATAAAAGTGTTAAATCATGTTGCTGATAATGATTGTTCACAGAATCAAAAATATAGGGAATTATCTATTATGTTTAATCTTTCCATTATTTATTTATATTGGATCTACCTATAATATCCCATAGATATGTGAGACTAAAAATGCCATAAAGTTGAGGTTTATTCAAATTGTGATGATAAATATGAGGAGAGAGAAATTCATTTACTTTAGGGATAGAGAACTGATGCTCTCTTGGGAGGAGTAACATCTGTATTGGACCTTATGGGAAGGAAGGAATTCAAAAGTTGGAAATGAGAACCTATTCCAAGCATAGGTCATGGTATGAGCCAAAGAATGAGGATCCCAGAGGGAAAGAAAAGAGTGAATAAAAGAGAATAATCTAATTGACCTAGAATGTAACATCCGTGAGTCACAGAATGTCAGAGTTAGAAGTAACCTTAGAACTCATCAAATCCAACCCATAACTAAATAATAATCCCTTTTACAATCTCCCCACGAAGGGTCATACAGCCTTTGCTTTCAAAATCTCTGGTAAGTGGGAACCAACTGCTCCTCAAGTCATCATATTCTATTTTTGGAAACCTGTAATTGTTAGAAAGTCTTTATATCAAGCCAGAATCTATTTCTACCCACTGGTCCCAGTTCTGAAGAAGTCAGGTTGGATCCAAGATGTGAAAGGCCTTGAATCCGAGAATTGCAACTTATACTTTATCTGAGACTACTTCTGAGGTTTTTGAGCAAAATGATGACATCACAGTAGGAAGATTATTCAGCCAGCAATTAGAGAATGAATTAAAAATGACATTTATTAGAGTGAGAAATGCTAGTTTGGAAACTTTTACATCATCAGCCTAGACAAGAAGTGTTAAAAGCTGAACTAGTATAGGGGTAAGGGGCATGAACAGGGATGTGAGTTAAATGAATAAGGTAGAATTAACATTGTAAGAATTAATTAGGCATGTGGGATGAGAGGGAGGGAATTGTTAAAGATGTCTTCAAGGTTATGATCCTTAGAGAGTGAGAGTGTAGTGCTAACATTACCAGAAATAAGAGAAGTTTGCAGGAAGGCAAACGGAAGGGAGAAAATGATGTGTTCAGTTTTAGACATACTGACTTTAAGATTCTAGCTGAAAATCTAGCTAGAGGTATGTAGAAATAGGAACTGTGTAACTAGCTCTGAGAAGAGTTTGGGGATAGGACATAAAACAATTGACTTATTATGTAAACACAGGTGATAATGGAAGTCATGGGGACAGATGTTGTCACTAAAGGTGATAGGACAGAAGAAAAAGGTGCCTATAAGAGAACCCCAAAGAATATTCCCATTTAAATCATCTGAAAAGGTACAGTTAAAGAGACAGAGAAGGAACAATCCAAGGACTAATAAGAAAAGTTGTAATTCTACTCAGTGTAATGGAAGCCAAAGGACAAACTAGTACTAATGAAGGCACTATGCCACAGGCCACAGAAAATAATCAAGAAATATGAGTATATAGAAAAGAAAATAGTTTTGGTAATGAAGAGGAAATTGGAGGAGGAGAGAAATCATTTAATAAAGTGGTAGTGATAGAAACCAATTAAGAAGGGGTTGGTGACAACATAGACAAATTGGATAAGTCCTTGAGTAGGGAACTGGGGGAATGGGTTAGGTAGAAAAGAATGCCTTGAAAAAACCATTGTTGGAGATGAGGATGAAAGTCAGTAAGAGACACACATTCAGCAGTTCAATAGACTTTGGATTTTATGAATTTGTAGTAGACTCAAGTCACAAATGTTCATTGTTTCCTCCAACGATATTCAAAGGTGAACAGTAAGAACAAAGGTTATTAATAATATCCAATTTACATGTGTTTCTAGCCATCCTAATCTAAGAGCTAATGGAATTTGAGTTTATTCACAAAATAAAGATGTGGGGGTTTTTTTTGTTTGTTTTTTTTGAGATTACACTATATGAACCTTTGTAAACTTTGAATCAACTGATAAAATCCACTGTGTTGCTTCAGATGAATCTTCTGATAACAGAAGCACAAAAGAGAACATTAGATATACCTATGATGCTAGGGAGCAACTGGTCAGACTTTACTTAAAGATATGAATCAGCTGAGTCCCAGAGAGGTTAAGCAGTTTGCTTGAGTTCTCAGAGCTGGTGAGTAATAGAGCTGAATCTGGGATCTTGGTGTCTTGACTCCTAATTCATGGTTCTTTCCACTGGTACCTAGTAGTATCATAATACTTCCTCCCTAACGTCAGTTATAAGTGTGTTCTCTCCCAAAGGAACCTGTCTCCTCTCGAGGACTAATGTCAGCTACCCTATTCCTCCTCTTAATAAAACTCTTCAGAGTAGAAGAGAATTATCGAAATTTCCCCTATCAAAATATAAAACTCAAATGCAGCTCACCCAGTCTGTTTCCTCTTCCCCTCACCACCCATCACAAGCTCCATCCATTTCAGTTCCTACCATATTGTTTATGCCAAGAAAAGTTATAGAACTTCCCTTTAACAAAGAAGACAATGCTATTTCTGTACAGCATTCTAGATGTGTTAAGTACAGACAGACCAAAGTTTTTTTTTTTTTCCTTTTTTATTAGTGGTAATTTTGGAAAACAAGTTTGTTGAAATGGGAAGAACTTAAATTTTAATGTAAAAGGTGTGACTTGAGAGTCAAAAGAAGATGTACTCTGCTATGTGGCTTGCAGACAAGATTTGTTCCTTGATAAAAAATGTCATTAGATGGAAATGTCCATATGTATAATGTATATCACTTGTTTCTTTATATTCCCACTAGAAATGTATGCCTACTAAGTTGATTCCTATTAGGGAGAGGGTAATATTTACTATGCCTCCAGACATTTCAAAGGACAGTGGGAGGCATCAGTGGCTTAGGAGGTGTTTCATCAGTTATCTCTGATTGAAAAACAGCATAGTGTGCTGTCCTTTGCATATTAAAATGATTCTACTGATTCAACTATCTGTAGAACATGCAAAACTTGAGTTATTTTTCCAGTAGAAGTGATGAATTTGTGTTAATCCATTGGTACCTTCTCATTCAATTTAATTGAAAATATATCATGCCCTGCTTATGATAAGTCAGGAATATGGATATTGTACTTGACTTAGAAGCAAGCAATGCAAAATAAATTATGTAAATCGCCAACCTTGAGCAGAACACAATGAAGGAAAGCACATATCTTTCTGGTTTGTGTAGACTAACCTACAGTGGATGGAACACACTGGATTACTTTGCAACCTGCTATCTTTTAATTATACCTTTTAAAAATCCTTCTTGATGCAAAGGGATGAGGCAGCTGAGGGATATTACTATGAATGCTGAAAGGTGAAGACTAGCTACTGATGTAAATAAAAGACCTTCTAAAACACATCCAAATGACATCTGTGTATATTATTTTTTTCTCATTTTTCTTGAGAAAATGAGAAAAATTTCAATTAGCGAAACCATTTTTCAAGATAAATGAAATGCAACTTTATAAACAATACATTTGCTGAGGAATTTTCTAGCCTGACAAGGACTTCTGATATGCCAGGTGTGGAAGTAGAGTCAGTGTGGTACAGTGGGGAAGAGCACAGGCTCTGTCATTGGAAGACCTGGGTTTAAATCCTGACTGTATTTGCATGACCTTGAGCAAATTATTTCATTTCCCTGAGCCTTAGTTTCCTCATCTGTTAGATGAAGGGATCAGATTAGGTAACTTCTAAGGTCTCTTCTACTTATAAATCAGTGACTCTGTGTGAGCCATCAGAAACATTGTTAGTGATTTGGAATTATGCCTGAAAGTAATAAACTGAATAGACCCTTTATCCTATATCTCAAAGAAATAGTCAAAGGACTGCATATCTCAAAGAAATATATCAAAGAGGAAAAAGATCCATTTGTACAAAAGTATTTTTAGCAGTTCTTTTCTGTGATTGCAAAGAATTGGAAATAGGGGAGACTCATCAACAGGGAAATGGCTAAATGTTAGCCATATTCTCTCTCCCCAATAGAAACTAATTTGATAGCTAACTACTATTCAGCTACCACTGATACAGCCTATCTAATGGGAGTATAAAGAAACAAGTGATATGTATTATATGGGTGTTAGATGGACATTTTCTTCTGTATAAATATTAACCTTACAATTAGTTATGCTATTTGAATGTGAGTTCTATTATGCTGTAAAAATTATAAAATAAATTGTTTCAGAAAAATTTTGGGATAATAATAGCTTACTATTGCAACTAACATATAAAGCACTTACTATGTGCCAAGCACAGTGCTTGGTACTTTAAATTTGTTATCTCATTCAATCCTCAGAACGACGCTGGGAGATAGGTGCTATTACTATCCCCATTGAAGAGGACAAAACTGAGGCATACAAAGATTAAACTACTTACCTAGGGTTAGTAAGTAGCTGGGATTAAATTTGAACTTAGGTCTCCCTGAATCCCATCTTGGAACTCTACTGTGCCATTTAGCTTCTGGGAAGATTTATATGAATGATGCAGAGTGAAGTGAGCAGAACTAGGAGAAAAATATATACAGTGAGAACAATATTGTGAAGGAAATCAGCTTGAAAGATTTAGTAACTCTGATCAACACAGTGACCAACCACAAATTCCAAGGACTCATGATGAAATATGCTTTTGACCTCTAGAGAGAGAAATGATACACTCAGGATATAGACTGAAACATATTTTCTTTTATTTTTTTCTTCTTGCTTGCTTTTTTTTTGTAAGGGAACATGGCTGATATGGAAATTAGTTTTGCATGACTATAAATATTTGTAATAGTTGTATTTTTCTTGCCTTCTCAAAAGGAAGAGAAAGGAGAGGGAAGGGAGGTAATTTCGAATAGAAAATAAAATTGAATTTAAAAAGAGAAATACATAAAAAAGAAATGTGCTGACACTGGATTTAAGATGGTTTATCTATCAGCAAAATACCAGTATTTATGGATTCTTATGGTCCAGGTTACAGAATCTCACTTAGATATTGAGTAGTCTTTTTTTACTTTTAAAATTATAATTGAACACATCGTGGTCTTTTTAAAGTGCTTTAAGCAACTTGTATCTGACCTAAATTGCTATACGTCTAGTACTATACACAAGATATACATGTTACCATAACCTTTAATGTTGCTTAACACGAGTATTAATCTCTGTGTGTGTGTGTGTGTGTGTATAATGCATGATCTGATGTACCATATCATAGAAATTCATTTTACCCAAATGGATAATAAAATAACAACAAAATGTACTTTGTATTTTCAGGATAGTCGCATTTAGTTATACAATAATCAGATACTTCCTGGAACTACAGCAAATTTGAACCATAGGTTTTTAGGGCTAAAGATCATCTTGGAGTGATCCAGGCCTCTCATTTAATAAATGAAACTGAAGACCAGATATATGATGGGACTTGACTAAGATTCACAACAGGTTAGAATGTTACGTGACACCAACATGTTTTCACCTTCAGTGGGTGGTAGCAGGTGTGGAAACAAAAGGCTATATTTTAATATTAACATTATAACAGAAATAATGAGGAGCTGTGATTTCTTTTTCAGAAAGTCACAGCTAACCTTATATTTATTTAATCAATGATCATGCATATATAAAAGGTCTGCTGTGTGGTGGCACACTTAATACAGAGAGAAAAATTAAAGAGCCCCTGCCTTTAAAGAGATTCCATTCTATTGGAAGAACCAATTTGTTTGCCCAAAAGTAAATACAGCATATGTACAAAATCAATACCAGGTTATTTGAACATGTGGCAACAGCTAAGGGGGATCAGAAAATATGTCTTGGAAGAGATAGCACTTGATCTGAGCTTTGGAAAAGGCTAGTGATTCCAAGAGGTAGAAATGTTTATTCTCCAAAGGAAAGTAAAGCTCTGCCTAGCCTATGTCATCCTCTTATGGAGTTGGTGCTGTGAGCAAAAGGACCTTAAATGATATTTAAAGTGAACAAATACCTCCTTAACTTGAGAGCGCGCATCTGAGTTAGAACATATAGCACTTCATGTCTGCTGTATCTGAAGAAAGGTAGCACCGTAATAAGCAATTCAGTTTCTGCTGCAGCATTTCTCTAATTTTGCAAATATATGTTCATACTTACACGCTATCCAAGATGTAAACAATGTGCCAGTGCCACATTTGATTGTCTCAGTTAGGTTTTCTGGCAGATCAGGTTTTTAAAATCAAGATTGTATTAGTGATAGATTTCAAAAATCTTTTTCTCCTCAAAATAGTCATAATGCTTGAGTATTAATTACTCTTGAGCAAAGATTCACAATAATACTGTTCTCTCTTGACCCAAATCCAAAGGCATGCCAGAAGGACCTTATAAAAAAAGCATTTTCGCTCATAAATTTCCAAAGCTAGCAAGGCTATGTTCAATTCTGCTCAATTCTTTTAGTTTTATTACTACCTAGATATATTTAAAAATACATAAAAAAGAGCTTCAAAAGATTTGTCACCACCATCACCCCCATATACATATTAAATGGTCTAACCCCTAAATAGAACCTAATCCCACCTATTCACATTTAGAAACAATAGTATAAATAAAAAAGAATGAAATTATTCTACAGAAGTACATTTTAAACAGTGCCCATCTAGAAGTAGGTTATTATAATCTAATATCGTCTATCTTAATCTGAAATGAAGATAACCTTAAAAAATTAGGGTAGGATTTAAAACAATATCTATGTGCAAAACATAGGCATGTGTAAATGTCCACATATGTGTGACAGAGAAGCAGTCATAGAAACAGACATTGACAGATGCCACATAAGTCATTTAATTATCAGGTAATACTGTAAGAATAGGGAATTTGCTTGTCAGTATCATTAGAGTTTCCATACTCTAATAGAGAGGGGAACTTCTCACACTGAAAAAAAGCACAAATCTACTCACCCACCCCAATCAATAAGCCATTAGGATACAAACTTTTTCCTAATGATTTATTTGAAATCCATTCCTTCCCTTCTTTTATACCTTATTATCTTGTTACCAATTGCAATTTTCAGTTTTTTACACTTTGGGTCTCTTCATTAGACATAATTTGCTTGTCCTGTAGAAGTCAAAGTGCCACTTCAGAGACAGGGTCATGAGGGAAATAACCTGTAGACATAAAAGGTGGTGTGTAAAATAAATACTGGTGCAAATCTCTCACAGAACTGATCACTTCTCAGAGCCAAGTCCTCATGGGAACCAGCAAGGAAGATTTTTCAGAAACCTCTGGAACTTTGGGGGCTTCTAGGCTCACTACTTTTTGAAATAGTCTTTTACAGAACATGGAATTTGGTTTATCTATCCAATAAGATTGCCACTGCTGACAATAGATTAAATATTTTGTTGAGAACACCCCTAAATTCCCTACCAATAGGATATCATGTGACGAAGAGACTTCTTATCAGCTTTGAATCATGATTCACCCTTCTGTACGTTAGGATCTTGGAGTTCTATAAACTTCTTTAGCAAAGCTGCACAAACTACTTGTGCAAATACCTATCTTTTCACAGTTTTCTCTAATTCCATTGCAGGGCAAGACATCTGCCATGATATTTTTAATATTTTCATTATAAATTATGTATTTGTATGTAGCATTGAGCTATTTTCACCATATAATTCAAATTACTTAGGGGAATGTTGAGAAGAATAGCACCTAATGCCCCACCCTATTTCTGCTGTCTGAAAAATTAAATGTGTGCTTTGATAATCACAAGCATTGCAGTATAAACTATTTCTGAGAAAATGATACTACAGATGTCAGAAAACCCAGATAACCATTGGAGTACAATTGTAGTCAGTCTTCCCAAAACAAATTCTAAGAATGTTCTCTTTGACCAATGAAAAATGCATTTCCTCAACATATGATACAAACTGTAGTGTTACAACTAGGTTAATGCTTCCTTTCTGTGGGAGTTATGGTTTTGCTCATAGCAAGAAAATGTAAAATTATCACTAAACTAAGCAGGGACAAATTAGGAAAGTTGGTATGAATGTTGCTAATTAAGAGTTGAATATTTTTGTTACATTTGCCAGCCCAGAAAGCAGAACCTGGCCTTCATGGTTTCCAAATCAAATACAGAAACTGTATTCTCCTTTTTTCAGCTATAGTTCTCAAAGTTTATAGGGCTCCTGTAAATTCAGATTAGTTTAAACACAGTATCCATGAACCATTCCCAGGCCACCCTAAGTAAAAGGCAACAGATAATGATAGTGATTTTATTGAGTTCTCACAAGTCAATGAAAGAGTCAAAGCCCTACATTAGGCAAAAAGGAATAGAGATGGTTCTGCTGGTGATAAAATGGTTAGATAAAGTACTTTGTATTTCCCAGGTTAAATACCTATGATGTTTAACCCCTTTGTTCTTCATGAGAAGACAGTGGCCCTTAAAGTAGATCAAAGAGGCATTTATTACCCTGGTGACAAGTGGCTGAAGAGAATGGAAGCTCATTGTTTTTATCCTTACCTGCCTCTCACTTACCCCACTACTGGCACCTAGAAGGCACTTCATAAGGGTTTGTTGAATATAATGGAATGGAATTGGTCTACTCTCTATTTAACCTAGTTTCACTTATAAGTGTCTCGTCTTCCAAGGTTTCTTGGTCTCCTGAACCTTAACTGTGCCTTATAGAACAGGGAAGGAGGGAGACAAAAGATTTCCTGAGGTGTCTATAAGTCATAATAACACAATTCCAAGTTAAATAAACTAAACTGACCACAATCACATTCAGAATGGAGATTGTCTTCTCCTACCTTAATCAAACAGCATCCTCAAAAGATTTGGCTTCTACCTTCATGAATCACATGTGCAGGTTTTATCTTTGGACAGATAGGCATTCTTCACTTCTCAGGAAGGTTTCAGGCATCCTTAAAACCTTTTATCTTCTTTCAGCAATGTTCCTCTAGGCTTAAAAAATGCCAGTTGGAGTTTAGACATGATTTCCTGCCAAGACCTATTCTGAGTTTTAAGATTTTTAATTGCCCCTGGAGTAAAAGACTTGACCCTCTTGTATCTAAGCCCTCCAGTTTTTATGACTTTATACAAGTTCAGCATCACTTCTAGTGTCAAATGCCCCTTTTCTGCTTACAAGACAAACAGCTTTCTTTTCTACAGAACACCTGGTCTCTGATTCCAAATGGCATTTAGTCAATCTTTCACTAAAATGTGTAGATATAAATCCTTGGTTTTGACATCTAACAATTATTCCAATAGGCAGCTGTTGCTTCAGCATTGTTTTACCCTTCACTGTCACATTCATTGGCAATTTCATAACATCTGCTCCCATTGCCAACATTACTATGACATCCATTTTTCTATTCCCCAATGTTTTTATGATGACAGATTTTCTGCCTTTTTCATGAATACTGTAATTGGATGGTATGTCAAAATAAACTTGTATTTTATCAACATTAGCCCATTTGACTAAGTAGATAATCATAATAATCTTGCCATAATCCCATCAGGTACAATGAGTTTTCCAGTGCAGTCCAATATATGTAGATAAAATATTTTACCATAAGAAAAGCACATTATAACATATAACACACTGACCATTACAGGCCTTGATTTTTTTGTCAATGTACATTAGTAATAGGATATTAGACCTTGTGAATCATCTAGGTTAGGGGTTCAGCACCTTTCTTTCTTTCATGGATGCTTTGGCAAGCTGGGACAGCTATGTGGTGCAGTGGATAGAGCACAGGGCCTGGAATCAGGAAGACTCACCTTCCTGAGTTCAAATCCAGCCTCAGACACTTACCAACAATGTGCCTCTGAGTAAGTCACTTAACCTCTTTTGCTTCCATTTCCACATCTGTAAAAAAGGTTTAGAGAAGGAAATGGCAGATCACTCCAGGATCTCTGCCAAAAAACAAAACAAAAAACAGAAAAACAACTGGAGCCTGGAAGAGTTGCACATGACTGAAAATGACTGAACAATGGCAACATTTGGCAGCCTAGGGAAACCTATATGCCCCTTCCAGAATTATATTCTTAATTTTTTTAAATTTAATTTTATTATTATTTTTTAATGTTTTACAATCATTGCCATAAAATTAAGATTTTATCTCCCTTACACATACCCCCCAGTACCCCCCTCCCGCCCCACGACAGCATACAATTCTGTATAGGTTCTACAAATACTTTCCTACTGAGTATGTTTTCACTATACTCATGCTATGTAGTCGAACTAAAATAAATGGAAGAAATCATAGAACAAATCAAAACATGATACACAAAAACACACACACACACAAACATGATCTGCTACATTCTGTGAATGACTTCCATATTTCTTTCTCTGAGTGTGGAAGGCATTTTGCCTTAGAGAACCACCAGTGGGATTTTTTTTTAATAAGTTCTTGCGTTATTACGAAATTCCAAGTCTACAGAAAAAACTCTCGCACACTGTGGTCGTTGCTGTGCACAAAGTTCTCCTGGTTCTGCTCCTTTCACTCAGCATCAGATCATATAAGTCTTTCCAGGTCTCTCTGAAGTCTTCTTGTTCATCATTTCTTATGGCACAATAGTACTCCATTACATTCATATACCATAATTTATTCAGCCATTCCCCAATTGATGGGCATCCCCTTGACTTCCAGTTTTTGGCAACTACAAAGAGTGCTGCTATAAATATTTTTGTACATGTGGGACCCTTTCCTATTTTTATGATCTCTTGGGGATACAGTCCTAGTAGCGATATTGCTGGGTCAAAGGGTATGAACATTTTTGTAGCCCTTTGGGCATAGTTCCAAATTGCTCTCCAGAATGGTTGGATGAGCTCACAGCTCCACCAACAATGAATTCGTGTTCCAACTCTCCCACATCCTCTCCAGCATTTATCATTTTCTTGTTCTGTCATGTTTGCCAATCTTATAGGTGTGATGTGGTACCTCAGAGTTGTTTTGATTTGCATCTCTCTAATCAATAGTGATTTAGAGTATTTTTTCATATGATTATAAATATCTTTAATTTCGTCCTGACTTGTACGGTTATACATTTCAGTCAGTTCTCTATATATTCTAGAAATGAGGCCTTTATCCCCGAGCTTAGCCGTAAAAATTCTTTCCCAATTTATTACATCCCTCTGAATTTTGGTTGCATTGGGTTTGGTTGTGCAAAAACTTCTCAGTTTAACGTAATCAAAATTATCCATCTTGTATTTCATAGTGCTTTCTATCTCTTCTTTAGTAAATTCTTCCCTTCTCCATAAATTTGATAAATACACTATTTCTTGCTTCTCCAGTTTATTCATGGTATCAGTCTTTATACCTAAATCATGTACCCATTTGGACTTTATTCTTGTGTATGGTGTCAGGCATGGGTCTATGCCTAATTTCTGCCACACTGTTATCCAGTTTTCCCAGCAATTTTTGTCGAACAGTGAGTTCTTATCCCAGAAGCTGGGGTCCTTAGGTTTATATTATATTCTTAATTTTTTGAAGGAAATGACATATTTCAGTGTAGTTTAGTGAAAATAAAGATGTATTTGTTCTTGTCCAACTTTAAGGATCTCTTAAATTCTATCCACCAGATAAAGAATGCTAATCTAGTCCCGTGACTTTTTTCTTTTTTGCATGGAAAAATGAACAGAAATGCAAAATAATGTTCAAGTTTGCACAATAAGTGGAAAATAGGGCTGGATGTTTGGGTTTTCTGATTTCAAAATCAGTGGTCTTTTCATTATATCATACTATTTTCCCGCAATACCTATGATTTCCTAAACTTCCAACCTAATGATTTTTATCTATTGCTATCTGCATCTCCTCTGACTACATGAATTCTACATTTGTTCTACTTCATTAAAGATCTTTAATAAATGGTTTCTTCATAGTTAGAACGTAAACATCTGTTTTAATTGTTTCCATCTTTGCAAGATAGCATGGTGTCTCTGATACATTGTATTTCTGGCTGGCCTTATGATGTTTCATGTTATATATTTTTTTTAACATACTACCACTTTGAGTTTAAAATTAGCATTGGAACTTGAAACCATAGTGTCCAAGGGTTGAAAGAAGCGTCAAAGGTCATGTAGCTCTAATCCTATTGGAGGAATGAATAAAGACTACCCAAACTGTCCTTGAAGGAGTACCCAAGCTCTCCTATACATTGCAGTGCATTCTTTTTGTGCTCATTCTTATCCTCCCTCAACAACCTGCCATTTTTAAAATTATTTATAAGATATGGAAAGACATAAACTTACTCAAATCACATTATTCTCCGAAAGATAGCACACCACATGTTACATTTAAGTAGAAGAAAGAAAATAGAAGCAGTAGCAAACATTATTTCCCTCAATAAAGGGGGAAAGAATTTTTTTTAAAAAATGGAAAAGGAAAGTAAAGAATTGGATGATAGTAAAAGCATACACATCTTCCTCAGAGCAATTTTACCATTGTCTGAGGGGAACGTCATTTAATAATGGGTAATAATTGGTATAAATGTATCCAATGTAATGCTGCATAATTATAACCAATTCTATATTTTATAAATATGATATCAAGAAATTTGCCTAATTACTATTATTACATATCACTGACTCAATGAACAATTGAGTCAAGATCATTTTACTCTGAAAATCATCATAATACCACTTATAAGGCAGGAGGGAATTTGCATTGTGAATGCACATGAGGATTTTTCAAAAAAGTGCTATACTCAGTCAAAGTAAAACTAGTACAAGTCTAAATAATTCATCCCTCATATTCAATGAAAACAATTTGGGGAATAGGTAGAAATGTGAGAGCTATGAAATTGATTTAATTTAAATGCTAGATGTCCCCAATTACACTGTACCAGATCCCCTAAGGAACAAGAGCAGGTCATCAGAGGTAGAGATAATGGATTGGATGCCTTTTTAGTATGAACCTAAGCTATCAAAAGAAAATATCTTTGCTATGTCCTATGGAGAACCTAAGGATGTCATAGGACCATTCAATTCATTCCTGATTTACCCAGAAAAAGGTGAAAAGGCGCTTTTGAAGTTGCGACATTTCCATCCCAATTTCCCCATGGGATGAGTCTGTGTCTTGCTGTCTTCTTTGCCCCCTTGCCAGGATCAGATGAAACATTGTGAATTGCCTGAGGAGATGGTGCAGTCACATTACCTGTCTGTCCACCTTGATATTGTTTCTTAAAGAAGAGAGCAAGCTGTGTTTTGGTACTCAAGATTTTCAGCAGCCTCAGTGGAATCAAGCATGTTTGAACACTGAAAATAAAAGAGGCGAGATGTAATCACAGCACTGACACTAATTGGACCAGGGACATGTTATCTCTGCTCTACCACCCAGCCATGTCAGAGAGAATGAACATTCTTGACATTAAATGGGAAATCACTGTTTCCTGTTGTATTGGGGAAAACAGCAGAGCAAAAGCCCAGTTCAGCTCTACTTTCCTGCACAAAGAATGATGTGTTATTTCCAATAAATACATGTCAGCAGTATTCCGAAATGATGGATTGCAGCTCTTTCAGCTATATTTAAAAAGAACATCAGCTTGTCCCTTCCTTGGAATACTATAGTACATGAAAGATGAATTTTAAGAACTGTAATTACTAGTTAAGAGATGGAACTTTTGGTGGAGTAGATGGAGTATGATCAGCATCAGGAGAAATAGTAGATGCATACTACTTGAAGGTAATTAGGCTTCTTCCTTTTTCAAACTAGGTAACAAATATAAATTGCCTTTAGGTTAAAATTGAGTTCTGGGTATTGGACACAAATATATAACAAATGGAGTAAACTTACCTTGAAATAATTCTTTTGCTTATGTTCATAATTCAATGTAGAAGCGGTTAAGGTATGAAATTTTACACTTCCTTATTCTTTCCCTTTAGTGAAAAAATATTTATATGGTCTATTGATTTCACCTTTTAAAATTTTTTTTTCCTCAACAACATAGTTAACTTAATGTGAGAGAGAATATTCGGAATAATGTGCTGAAGGCAATCCAGATTAAAATCATAATCTCACTATAATTTCCTTTATATTAGATATGCCAGGAAAGAGGTATAATAACAGAAAATAATTAGACCAAAAAGGTTTTTTATTTAGGATATTCTATATACTAGGACTTTAGGTCTAGAGTTTGGAACACATCGGAATTTTAGTACACCTTCCTGGTCCACATATCATTTAATCTGTGAGACAACTTGAAGCAACTATCTTTTTGTTAAATCACAAGAAATGTAACAATGACAGAGTTGCTCATCGATTGCCATACCTCATGGTCCTATATTTCCCATCACAATGCCAACCTAACTATCAGCTACCAAGAAAGAAACTTGAATATAAACATGCTTTCAAAAGAGAGCAGCAGCATAGCATATTGTATATAGAATGGACCTTGAATATAGAAAGACCTAGATTCAAATTTTACCCCTAACACTTACTGCCTATGTGACAGGCAAGTTTTTAACCTTTCATTAGACAGTTCTCTAAGACCATAGCTTATAGGGAATGACCCAGACTGTGAGTTTCTTCAACCAGTAGTTCTCTTTGTCAAGTAGTTATCACTGCTCCCTTGCCTATTGACCTGCACTCATATTCTAGTGTATCGTTGTCTTCATGGACTGCTTGGTATAGGGTTAGATCTTACCATTTTAACTCTCACTCCTCTTTTGAATATTCTCTTTTTTTAT
This sequence comes from Notamacropus eugenii, assembly GCF_028372415.1. Lineage (NCBI taxonomy): Eukaryota > Metazoa > Chordata > Mammalia > Diprotodontia > Macropodidae > Notamacropus > Notamacropus eugenii. The sequence continues at coordinate 358,160,469 of NC_092875.1, read as the reverse complement.
CTTTAACCAAATCTGATTTTACATGATTTTTTTTAATTTCCTAACTTAAAAAAATCTTAATTTTTCATTATGCATTTATTTGAATTTTATTTCTAGACGAGGAATTTAACAGTGGATGGAAATTATGGAGCCTGGTCACCATGGATACCCTGTACTCATACAGATGGCAATATGGTTGGTTCTTGCCTCTGTCGAACTCGTTCCTGTGATAATCCTTCTCCTCAGTGTGGAGGATGGCAGTGTGAGGGCCCAAGCATGGAAATTGCTAATTGTTCCAGGTATGTTACATGAAAATATGGAGCATGGTGTCATCGGACCATGGATTTGGAGTTAAAAATAATTTTATGTTTTTAAACTACTTTGAAAGTTAGTAAGTTATTTATAGATGATTAAATTATCTGTACTGAAGTGTTTTAAGTATTTAAACACTGCATAATACTAACAAATTTTTAAAAATTTTTCCTCAGTTACATGTAAATACATTTTAAAATTTATTTTTAAAAATTTTTGGATTCCAAATTCTCTCCCTCTTCCCTCCTTGAGAAGGCAAGCAATTATTAAGCATTGATGTGCAGTCATGCAAAAGTTTCCGTATTAGCCACATCACAAAATAAAATGCAAAACCACAGCAAATGAATGACAAAGCTTTCTTTCAAGTATGCTTCAATTGGTATTGAGACTCTATTGGGTCTTTCTTTGGAGATGGAGAGTATTTTTCATCATTGATACTTTGGAATAGTCTTCAATCCTTGTACTACTGAGGATAGATATGTCATTCATAGATGATCATAATATGATATGATATGATACAATACAATACAACACAATACAATATAATATAATAGTATAGTATAATATATAATACAGTACAATGTCATATTACTATATTATTATATTGCATATATATCATAAACATAAATATAAGATAATATAACGTAATATTTCTCTTCCTACCTCCTGCTTCTGCTCATTTCACTTTGCTTAAATTCATTCTGAAAGTAGACTGTTCATCATTTTTTATAGCACAATAGTATTCCTTCGTAGTATTGAGGGTCACCAATGGACCTCAAACCCATTGGTGAGATAGTAGGGTGTCTACCTAAAGAATGTGAAGACTTCCTTGGTGGAACACTCAGATTTGAACAACTTGTTATACGAGGCTATGACTTCAGCAGAAGCAGACACTGAGGAGTGCATAGAGCTTGGTCAGACATGGAAGACTCCAAGGTCATCCACCTGATTCCCAAGACATTGCTAGTCATGTGGACTTTTGTCGCCGGACTCCAACAACTCTGGAAAAGAGAAGTTAATGATTTCATTCTGCCTCGCTTAAATCCAATTTATGCATGCGTCAAAAGGCATCCCTCATACCATTTTAAGAATTCCATTACAATCATATGACCCAGTTTTTTCAGCCATTACTCAATTAATGGGAGTCCCCTCAAATTCCAATTCTTTGCTACCACAAAAAGGAGCTGCTATAAATATTTTGTACATATAAGTCCTTTTTCTTAGATCTCTTTTGGGTACAGACATACCAGTGATACCACTAGGTCAAAGAGTTTGCACAGTTTATAATCATTTGGACATACTTCCAACTTGTTCTCCAGAATGATTAGATCAGATCACAACTCAACCAACAGTGTATTAGTGTCCCAGTTTTTCCATGTCACCTCCAACATTCATCATTTTCCTTTTCTGTCATATTAGCCAGTCTGATAAGTGTGAAGTAGTACCTCAGAGCTGTTTTAATTTGTATTTCACTAATAGTGATTTAGAGCATTTTCCGTATGATTATAGGTAGCTTTGATTTGTTCTTCTGAAAACTGTCTGTTCACATGCTTCAACCATTTATCAGTTGGGAAATGGCTCATTTTCTTATCAATTTGACTCTTTTCTCTTTATATTTGAGAAAAGAGGTCTTTATCAGATAACTTGCTGTAAAAATATTTTCCACTAGTTTCTTGCTTTCCTTCTCATCTTGGCTGCATTAGTTTTAATTGTGCAAAATCTTTTTAATTTGATGTAAACATAATTATCCATTTTATATCCTATAATGCTCTCTATTTATTGTTTGGTCGTAAATTTTCCCCTTATCCATAAATCTGACACTTAAAATATTCCATGCTCCCTTAATTTGCGTATGATATCACAATTTATTCTAAATCATGTACCCATTTTGGACTTATCTAGGTATATGGTTTGAAATGTTGGTTTATACTTAGTTTCTGCAGACTCCTTTCTAGTTTTCCTAGTAATTTTTTTTATCAAATAGTGAGTTCTTGTCCAAAACTCTTGGATCTTTCGGTTTGCAGAACACAAGATTACTATGCTCATTTCCTTTTAGCTATTACTAGTTAGAATTTCTAGAACAGTGTTCAATAATAGTGGTGATGATGAGCATCCTTTCTCCACCTCTAATCTTTTTCAAAAGACTTCTAGCTTATCCTCAATACAGATAATGCTTGCTTATACTATTTATCATTTATTCTAATAGATACTACTTATCATTTATAGATACTACTTATCATTGAGACAGATACTACTTATAATTTATTCCTATGCTTTCAAAAATAAAGTCAGAAATGTCAGCCAAGCAGTTCATATAATCATCATTAGTCAAAACTGTATATCACCAAATTGAAGATTATTCCTACCCTTTTTCTCATTGTAAAAACTATGTTAATTTAAACCCCATGTTTGTAACACTGAAAAAAATTCACATTCACCTAAAGCATAAAGTCATTTATTAATCCCCTCAGAATAATAAACAATAATGTACATCTCATCTTTACTTTTTATACTACTACATGGAAGCTCAGAAGGGATGTCTACAGCATTGAAAAGCTTTCCGGAGCTTTGTTTTTACATAAAGCTTTTCAATTGGCCAGCAGTAATAGGGAAAAAACATATTCCAGCAAATGAGACCATTTATTTTTTCTTTTTTCTCTATTTCACAGAAATTAATACCTAAAATCTACCAATTTTTATACTTTTTCCTTTTTTTAAAATTTTTTTATTTTATTTATTTTCATTGTTCTACAATCAGTTCCATGTATCTTAGATGTTCCCCTCCTTCCCTCTTCCCCACTCCCTCCCCACTCCCTCTCTGAGATGGTACACAGTTTTATATAAGTTCTATACATACATTCCTATTAAATACATTTTCACCTTAGTTATGTTATATAGAAGAATTAAAACGAATGGGAGAAATCATAAAACAAACCAAAACATAATACAAAAGAAAATGATCTGCTTCATTCTGCAATCAAATTCCATAGTTCTTTCCCTGGATGTGGAAGGCATTTTGCCTTAAGAGACCATTGGGAATTATTTAAGTCCTTGCATTGCAATGAAGTACTAAGTCTACCAGAAAAATTCCTCGTACACTGTGGTTGTTGCTGTGTACAAAGTTCTCCTGGTTCTGCTCCTTTCACTCAGCATCAGATCATATAAGTCTTTCCAGGTGAAGTCTTCCTGCTCATCATTTCTTATAGCACAATAGTATTCCATTACATTCATATACCACAATTTATTCATCCAGTCCCCAATTAATTTCCAGATTTTGGCCACCACAAAGAGAACTGCTATAAATATTTTTGTACATGTGGGACCCTTTCCCATTTTTATGATGTCTTGAGGATACAGTCCTAGAAGCAGTATTGCTGGGTCAAAGGGTATGCATATTTCTGTAACCCTTTGGGCATAGTTCCAAATTGCTTTCCAGAATGGTTGGATCAGCTCACAGCTCCACTAACAATGAATTAGTGTTCCAACTCTCCCACATCTTCTCCAACATTTATCACCTTCCTGTTTTGTCATGTTAACCAGTTTGATATGTGCTGTGGCACCTCAGAGTTGTTTTGGTTTGCATGTCTCTAATCAAAAGTGATTTAGAGCATTTTTTCATATGACTATAGATATGTTTAATTTCTTCCTCTGAACACTGCCTGTTCATATCCTTTGACCATTCATAAATTACGAAATGACTTGTGTTCTTGTACATTTGACTCAGTTCTCTATATGTTTTAGAAATGAGGCTTTTATTACAGACACTACTTGCAAAAATTCTTTCCTGGCTTTTTGCTGCTCTCCTAATCTTGGTTGCGTTGGGTTTGGTTGTGCAAAATCTTTTCAGCTTAATGTAATCAAAGTTATCCATTTTGTACTTCATAATGCTTTTTATCTCTTGTTTAGTCAAAACATTTTTTTTCCTTTAGCTTTACACAGCCTGCTTGACTCTTTGGCTTACAGGCTTTTGGTTCTCATTTAAATTTTGTTTTAAATGTATGTTTCATGTCAGTCCTTAAGGAGGAAATGACCTATTTTCAGATTAATGTGGGTAAGTTTGCAAAGTAGTAATTTATTAGTGGTTTTTGTTTGACTATAAAATGTCACTTACCATGTGTCTCAAGGCATGAAAGATGTGGTCACTAAATTCAGACCCATTCAGACATTTCTGCAATTAGAGTATCTGAATTTCTAGTTTTCTACCACTAGAGGTGCCATGTAAATGAACCAAAATGATCTAGAATGATCTAGTCTTTCAGTTACATCTGATTCACGGCTATTTGGCTCTTTCTGGTGGTAGACACTGACAACAAGTAGGAATGTTGATTAGACCATAGAGGTTGGTCATTAGAGCTAGGTAAATTAAAATTGATTTGAGATTTCCTTGTGAAAGCTTTTACAAATAACTGTCTAGCATTACCAAAAATTATTCCAAATTTCTTGACCTAAATATCCCCTCCCTTTTCTCTTCATTGTCACTCACAATGATTTCACCCCAGACTTTACTATATTGAGAGTCTGGATTTCTGTGGGTTGTATTAGAAAAAAACAAACAAACTTATCTTAGACAGTATGAACTGACAAAGAAGATCCAACAAAGGAGTGGAAACAATCTGATCCTTTTCTCCCTACATCACTTTCAGAAACATGCTCAGCTAGTTCTTGTGATTCTTTTCTCAATAGTTTCATTTATCATTTGTCTTTATTTTTATAATTGCTTTTGACAACCCTGACAAAAGGGAGTTTTCAGAAGTCTTCATGTTGTTTTTACTCTCATGCTGAAACAAAAGGTCTTCTAGACCATCTCAAAATTCTATAGAAATTATTCCCTAATAGCGAACAGAACACAAGCAGATTCTTAAACAGCTTAGAATGTGTTCAATCTAAATGAATGCCATACTTACACATTTTAAACAAAATAAGATCAAGGACTCAGTAAGGAATTTCAAATGAATGATTAAATATTTTCTGAAATTAAACAGGATGCTCTTTATGTGTTAAATTATAATAGAAGGTGTTGCCACTATCACCACCACCACCACCACCACCATCATCATTGTCATCATCATCATCATCATCATTATCATAACAATTGTAGAAGGTTAAGGTAATAGAGTTGGACTTCATGAATAATATACTCATATTATATTATGAATAATAATATGATATGGATAATATACTAGTATTGGTGGTCATCTGTTTATGCCAACTATGCTTGATAATTTCCAGTCATTTTAAGAAGTTGATGCCTTACAAGGCTGCCAATAAAATTTTTAGATAACTCTAATTTCTGTCCTTCAATGTTGGGAGAGCACAAAGTAGGTCCTTAGTTCATTTTATTCTTTGTGTTGGATTATGGGGTAGCATTAGAGACAGGATATGGCAGGAAAGGATGTGTTAGTACCTGCATCGCTGGAGAGAATACCAAAACAATGAAATTCTAGACCCATTGAAACATTATATGGGCATGAATGATAGATTTGGAGCAGGAAGAGAATTTAGAGGATATTGAATACAATCCTCTCACTTTGTAGATGAGGTTATTGAGGTATAGAGGTTAAGTTACTTGCCTAGGATCATATAGCTAGAGAACGTACGAGGAAAGATTGGAACTCAAGTCTTATATCTCTAGCATTTTATCCATTTTGCCATCTAACTGACTGTTGGAGTAATTATCAGGGAGTTCTTTATGATTATTAAATAATAAATATCAAATATTAAATATAATTTCCACATCTTCCTGGTGGGATTTCTTTGATTTATTGATTGATTTTCATTTGTGATTTCATACTTAACTACCTACCTTAAAAAATCATGGCTTTTGGAGAGTTCAGTGATTATGAAATTATCTTTCTTTGACATTTTTTCCATTTCAATTGCTTTTTTTTTAATACCAGATAATCATACATTTTCTTTCCATTAAAATCAGTCTAATGTTTCTTGCTATCTCATGGAGTCTTTGATATTTATTTGATTTATTCTAGTTTGCAGAGAATATTTTGAGTGAAGTTTATTGTTTCCTCTTCTAAGCTGTTTTATTTTTCTATTTCTTTCCTCAAGAGCTTCTATTATATTTTTTTTTCTCTTGCTTCATTTCTTCAAAGAATCCATGTGGTCCTTATGGAAAAGTTCATTTTTCCCTTTGATTCTATGAATCTGTATGGTTATCCTTCAACCTCTCCCAGGATATTTGGGATTCCTATTACTAAATCTTCTAAGCCCACTTTGATTGCAGGCACGCTCTAATTAGTGACTATATGTGTCTTTCCAATAGTCATATTGGATAGTCGTAGTGGGAGGCAGTAGGTCTTTTCTACCTGTATTGTCTCTGGCTTTGTTGGTAGTCCCGTTTCTTGTTGCACATGAGATATTGAGGCTGAATTTTTGTGAAATCATTGAGTGGAAGAAGTCATTGTCATCTTCCATTGAATTTCTTGACATTTCATCTGGTAAAAATTTCAGGATTTTACCATGAGATAGGTATTAGGAAACCAGACAGACAGTTCAAGTCAGGGAGCTATCACACCCTCCAAATTTAAGGCAATTACTTAAGGCCTGTTAGGCAAATTAAGTATGTTCAGTTAAATTTTATGATTCACTTGGCATGATTTGTTGTTGTTTTTTAAAATAAAAATCTGTTCTCATTCAAGAGTAGCAATAGTTCTTTCAGTTTAACCTCAGTATGGTCTTGCTAGGTTGTTCCTCCCCTCCACCATTATATATATCACAGGCTTGTTGTAAAGAAAATTCTTTGTAAACCTCTGAAGAAATATATTACCAATGTATAGAATATGTATATATAGCCTAGATACTTTAGTTAAATTATAGTATCAATAGTGTATGCCTACAAATATGAATAATACCTCAGCCTTATAAGGCTATAGTGTAATAATTATAAAATCTTACTATTTGATGTATATTAATATGCATCATTTATAATTCGAAATTATACATTTATTTGTAACATTTTTGATATACAGCTTCTAGTCTGATCTATGATACATATACATATATAATTTTTATTGTCCCCCTTTTTTATAGTTGAAAAAACTGAACTTGAATGAGGCTCAATGATTTTCTCAAAATCCAGAGTTACTGAGATATACTGAAGGTCACATAGCGACAAACTTGCAAAACTGGCTCAACTACAGATCTTCAGACTCAAAAGCCATGATTCTTTCCATTTTTATCACCATTCTTTCTATACTTTTATAAGTCAGTAAACACAATAACGAATTCATCAACTTAGACTGTTATCATTTGAATTAGTGTTTTATATTTTTGTTCCTTGTTATCAAAGATATTTATATAATCCATGAGCATACATAAATTTTTGTTTTGTTTGTTTTTTAGAAGGCTCTCTGGAATGGATCTGCAGAGACAGTATGATAGACTGGATAGAGTATTGAGGTCAGCCAGGCCCATCTGGTTTCCATTCCTACCTCTCTCATTTACTGGCTCTTTGGGTCTTGGTTGGTCACTATTTCTCAGTGCCCAACTCAAGCTTCCCAACTGCCTGATGAGAAGGAATTTCCTTATCAGGAATTCCTTATGTAGATTTAAACACATATCTATATAAGTGGTTTTCCATATGTGTGTGCATATATGCAAATATATACATATAGGCAAAATGGTTGATAGGCTTAAGATTTAGAAGGAAACTTAGGACACATTTTTTTTTCATATTAAGGTTCTAAAACACAGATAAGTTTAAGTGACTTGTCCAAGATCATATAGATAGAAAATGACAGATCTTGGTTTAAAGTTAGATCCAAATCCTCTTTCTCTTCTACCTTACTAATGTTTCAGTAACCAACTCTTAAAATAAATAACAGACTGCAAACCAAATGATACATGGATCCCTGTCTTTAAATTTCTTTATAAAAATGAAACATCAGTACCCTGTATTCAGTTCTTGGATTTGATAAAGGAAGGTTTTTTATTGTTTTCTGAGAATCATCATTGAAATGTTTAGAACATTTTAAGTTTATGTTATTAACAGAATTTTCTATCTTGAAAGTAAAATAGAATATCTCAAAACCAGCGATTGAGACAATATAATTTGGAGGATATATTTCACTACCTGTGCCATCCATTGCCCTCCTAACCCCTCATACATTTAAATATGGATGGATAGATGCCTGCTTTAATTTTTGATCAAGAATATTGCATTTGGTGCCACTTTTCAACAACTGATATGTATTATTTTCTTCTCCAACAGAAATGGAGGCTGGACTCCTTGGACTTCTTGGTCACCCTGTAGTACAACTTGTGGCATTGGTTTCCAAGTCCGTCAGCGTTCCTGCAGTAACCCTACCCCTCGCCATGGAGGCCGGGTGTGTGTGGGACAGAACCGGGAGGAAAGGTATGTGGACCCTTGCTCTCTTCAGCACTTCCATCTCTCATGCTTGATGTCATGCCGGTGTGGTGCAGTTGTCCCTTAGTTTTAGTTACAGCTATATCTTACACCTAGCTGTGGCATCCCCTTCAGTTCAAGCTGGATCCTCCTCTTTTTCTGACATACTTCAGTTTTCACTGACACTGCATGTATAATAACTGGATTGGGAAGTTGGGAAGCTTGTTAGGTTCACCTGGCTGAATTCTTTACCAACCATCTGATTCAAAGATAGTCACTTGTGCTGAGGTATTTCTCCTTGTTTTCCCCTGAGACCTGGAAAATTGATTTCATTGGAAAATTGATTAATTGATTGTTGCTTATTTGAAATGCAATTTCACCTGACCCAAAAACCACAATCCAGAATAAGGCATAAAATGGTCACAGTTCAATCTTACTGGTAAGCTTAGTTTAATTTTTTTTCTATCTTAAATAAACATAAGCAGATGTAGGACATATGGGATATTTTCAAGGCTTTGTTTAGAGTATATAAACATACACCATTTCAGAATCATGGTAGTGGTGCATAATAACTGAAATTGGCAGAAATTTTTTCTATGTATTTTAATCTTTCAGCAAATTGAGCCAACACTGTGGTTAAAATCTTTGCTTTCACATAGTCTGTTACTTTATATAGAATTAGACAATGGTTTGTATCTTTATAAAATATTCATCTTGGCTATACATCCTATGTGTTTCCAAGATGCTGTTAAAGGATAAAACTTCCAGCAAATCAATGACATTCTTCTTTTAAATGATTAAATGTTTTAAGTTATTTTAAAAGATTGTTCCACAGGACAAGCATATTTCTTCCCAGTAAAAATGGCTCATATAAAAAATTATTAAAATACAGTTTGTGAATGTAAGTTAAAATAAATCACTTCTATAAGAACTACAGGGTTACAAAATAGATATATTCCTTTGCAATTTGTGCAGTGAATATTTTCTTGTTATTTTTCAGACTATAAATATGGAAGAAAACTAACCCATCCTTAGGTGTTTGCAAAATTTTCCCATTGTCATAAAGGATATTTTTCTCTTAATTAAAAAATGTACAATAATGTGTTGAGATTATTGTTTATTGTTATGATGCAGTGTTCCAACATAATGCTATCTTTGCACTATGAAATGTCCAATGGAAAGAGGGATATCCTATTTAAGATTGTATTTAAAATTATAAAATTCTATTAAATAATATTTTTTCTTTTATATAGTTCATCTGGGAAAAATATCTTTTTGTTGTAATAAGTTGTCACTGAAACAGCATTTCTCTCACAAACCTAGCAACCATTATTAATATTTCCAGGCCAAAAGATCAGGAATGAAGTGTGAATGGGTGAATGTATCAGTTTGTGTGTATGTTTATGTATGTGAGTGTGTGGGGGGGGGGATGGAGAGAGACAGACAGAGACAGAAGGAGAGAGAGAGAGACAGAGAGACAGAGATAGGGAGACAGGAGACAGAGATAACACACTAGCAAAGAGATAGAGAAACCGAAGTTTAGTACTCAGGCAAAGGTCACAGCAAAGTAAGCAAGCCTGATTACTTTTAATTTTAAAATTTCTTTTTGTTGCAGAGTTTGCCTTTATTTTGTCTAGGAGAAAACCAAATTGTGTTCTAGATTAACAGGAAGAATATGGAGATTTTAGGAATAAATGGACATTGTTAACAAGCAGAATAACAAAGAGCAGTGCTCCTGAAAGATTTCAGGAAAATTTGGCTTTCCTTGACAAGCCATTTGTGAAAGGGGCAGTCAGAAAGGATAATGTGATTACAAAGACTACTTAATTACATATTTTCCTGTGTCTTTGTAAGTTAAAATGATGAGTTTGGGGACTGGAAATATCAGCTCTCAAATCTGTCTATATATATAACATTTACCTCTCTGGCTTGTGCCACACAAAGTGAGATTCTGTCAGGAAAGAGATATCCCAATGCCAGGGAGAGGGAAATTTGAAAAAGTAAATCAAAGTGCAGAGATGCCATGGCCATCTGTCTATTCCCAGTTCTAGAGTGCTAAAGGACTCTGTTCAGGGAGCTGAACTACTTACAAAATCATGTTGTTTACTTCTAAACATATTTAGTTCCAAAATCTTGTGGGTGGCCACACTTGCAACTACCTTTCATCAAGGGTAATGTGAGGATTATAGTTTGGGGAACTTTCTTTTGAAATGAAAAAGAAAAAAATGCTGTGTGGCACATTGATGAATGCCACATAATATAATGAACAAACGTGTTATTTGTATGCCAGATTCTCCCTTTTGAAATGTCCATTAAATTCAAAGACATTTTTATGGATACATGGAAATCTGTGAGTCTAATTATGTGTATACTTTGAAATATCTTTTTGTTTTGGTTAAATTTATCTCCTTCCAAAACAACAAGTATGCCATGAGAGTATTTCCATGTATTTCCATGAAGAAGTATCAAATAGTGATTACAAAACAGGAAGTAAAGAAAAGGAAGAAATTCCTTCTTTGTGAATAGGTTACCAAAATTGAAATAAGGTATCAAAGAAGAAATACGTTTCTGTTTGATCTGATAATCTTAAGGACCAGTTTACGTTTGCAGTTTGTGTATCACTCAGGCGTTTCGAGGCTTAACGCTGATTCTTTGGTGAACTGAGATGACATTCTTAAAAGTAATCTGCTTCCCCAAAGGAAGTCAATTAGTCCTCTCAAAATAGCCATGAATGCACTTGGATGCTGGAGCATTTGAAGCTATGAGCAAGTTAATTTACCTTACTTACCTTTAGCAAAGTGATGTCTAACAAACTGAAATACCCCGTATACTGAGTGATAAATGGAAATCATTTTCTCAGCATCACCAAGTTGATTAGGCTAACAAAGGTTATGGTGAGAAACACTGACCCTCAGGAGTCAAAGAGGTATTGGAAATTATCTAATATAGCCCCTTATTTACAAAGCAGAAAACTTATACAAATAATTGTATTTGTGAACAAATAATTTTTGAGCTACAGAATGATGAAGTTACTTACCCAAAGTGTGATTGGCAATAAGTTATAATGAAGGGATTAGAACCAGTTTTGGACTCCAGTCTGGGCCACTTTTTAGAACCAATACCACATTCCTTCATCTATTAGACTTCTTTACCATAGGAAACACATTTTAAATATAAATGTATATATATATGTATATATACACACATATATGTATATGTGTGTGTGTGTGTGTGTATATATGTAAGATTTATTCATGAATCAGTCATTTCCAGAATCTATCATTACAAAGCCTTTTTTTAAACAAAGAAAACATGACAACTGGTTAGCACACCAACCACACACATATATGTCAGTATGTATGTTCCACACTCATAGCATCTCCAAGTCTTCATTGAAAGGAAATGGGCATTTCCATCCAGGCCATCAATATAATCGGTTTTTCTATTTGTATAACATTGTTTCCTCTGATTTTTGCTTCCTTTCATTTATTATTTTTTAGTCTTTGACTCTCTAAAGATAGATGAATAGATTAAGATAGGTGTATAATATTTTTATTTCTGGTTATTAGCTCATATGAGACTACTCACATTTCTCTGTATTCCTCATAATTATTATTTCTTATGTCATCATAATATTACTGTACTATAATTTCTCTAACCGTTCCAGTTTGTCTACCCACTTCGTCTCTAGTCATTTGCTATCACACACACACACACACACACACACACAATATTGTTATGAATTTTTTGTTGGGCAGGAGACTTTTTTTGTATCCTTGACCTTTTTGTAAGGGCTTTGCTGTTGAGTCTCCGGATCAAAGAGTAGAAACAGGTTGTTGTTGTTTTTCATGCGTTCAGTCATGTCCGACTTTCATGACCCCATTGGGGGTTTTCTTGACGGAGATAGTAGAGTGGTTTGCCAATTTCCTCTCTAGGTCCTTTTACAAATCAGGAAACTGAGGTAAACATAGTTAAGTGACTTGCCCAGCATCAAGCAGAGAGTAAATGTCTGAGGGTGGTTTTGTATTCAGGTTTTTCTGACACCAAGTCTGCATTGTATATCACTGTGCCACCTATCTGCCCCTCAGTTTAATATTAAGTAAACTTAAGTAGGATTACAATATATAATAGGGGGAAAAACAGTCTTCCTTTTCATAGTACGGTATGTACGGTGAGTAGTCAATAAGCAGTTACCAAGCACTTAGTTTTTTCCTTGCAATATGCTAAGTTCTAGGAATACAAAGAAAGGCAAAAATGGCCCCTACCTCAAGGGGCTCATATTCTAATGGGGGAGGCAACATAAATAATTAGTTATATAGAAGATATATACCGATAAATGAAAATTAATTTCGAAAGGGAATCCACCAGCAGCTAGGAGTAATGGGATAGGCCTCCTGCAGAAGGAGGGATTTGAACTGAGACTGGAGGAAGCTGTGGAAGCAAAGTGATAAAGACCAGGGGTAAAAAAACAACAAAAAAACCCCCAAGAAAATCCTTCAAGACCAGAAGGAGCAATGAAAACAAAGGCATAGAGGCAGATTGTTGTACAATAAAAACAGATCATTTTAGCTAACTCTTAGACCAGGTAGAAGCAAAGTATAAAAAGCATGGGAAAAATAGGAAGAGATCTGATTGTAAAGAATTTTAAATACCAGAGGACTTTTATTATATTTGTTCTTATATATAATAGGGAAGCACCTGTATTTATTGAGTAAGAGAATGAAATCTACAGATCTGTGATTTAGTAAAATAATTTTTTGTTGCTGAGTGAAGAAAAAATATATAACATAAAAAAGTTATTAGTTCTCTAATTTGCTTTCTAAATACACAGTGAGAACAACTTACAATGTCAAATTAAAGTGTTCATTTCAATATATCATAGAGTACTTTAAAAAGATTAGAAATTTATTTCATCTAACCAGGGTATTCAGAGGAATAATTTCATGAGTCTTCTTCCTTCACCATTATGCCATTTAAGAATACTAGAAAATAAATGACTTAAGCCCAATATAGTCAGTCTTCCTAAAGTTAATAATACCCATTCTCACAACTGTCTATAACCAAAGGCATATTCTGAAGTCTCACCACCTATTCTAAAACTTGGTTTTTTTTAATCATATATTGGTCATCATGGGTCAGAGATAAATGTTTCCCATGGTAGAACAGTCTAAGTTTGGGTGCTTTTAAGGTATTTTTGCATTGGAAACAGGCTATTAGACTCAATGTGTCATCAATCTCTCCCAGGGTGGCAATTCCTTTTTAGCTCTGTGAATGAAGACACAAGACACAGAGGGTCAAAACCCTATTTCTAGCCTTTTTTCTTTCCCTTCTGACCTCGCTTGCTACAAATAGGATGAGTTCAGAGGGCAGCAGTTTCACAGATTCTTACAATACTTGTTTTACAGAATTACTATAGGAATAGACACTTTAAGGCCTGAGAAACAAGAAATGAAAAGGGAACAAGAGCAAAGGGGAGAAAACAGTTATTGGCCCCTTGAAATGCAGCCAAAATAGAGGCTTTAATAAAACTAGCCTGAAAACCCTGGGCTCCAATGCTATTTCAAGTTCGCTCCTGCCATAGATCTTTACTATGAAAACATACCTGGTGTTTTCAGAGTTTGGCCAGGGTAGGCAAATGTAAGGCAGCTTTTGTGTACCATGATTTATTTTCTCTTCAGAGAAAATGCAAGCTCAGTTCCAGAGATGGTTTTATTTTATTAAAAGTTAAGAAGATTACATAGGCACTTTGGTGGAGAGTTTTTCGTCTCCTCCCCATGACACTTTTTAGAGGTGAAATTTGTGATTATGCTTCTGGAATATCTCAACCTTTTATATTTTGAAAGGCCTAGCTTTTTGTTCTTGCTTATTGACAGAGACATGATATAATAATATTTTGAAATGAAATCTGTTACAGCAAAAAGTTTTTAATTGGTAGTCAAAAGATCCAATCCATCTCTATTATTAAGAACATTTTAAGCCTCCATTCTTCATTTCTAACATTTTTTATTAGTCCAAGATACTGAAACTCCTGTGACCTCAACCTTAGCTCTTCAATTCAAGTCTTAGGATCACACATCTAGAACTGCAAGGGACTTGGAGTTCATCTAACCCAACTCCTTTCTCTTAAAGATGATAGAATGAGTAAAAAAAAAAGCCTTAATCAACTTTTCCAAGACTGCTTAGAAAAGAGTCAGGATTTAAAGTCAGGTCCTATGACAAACTTCAACACTCCACTATTCCATTAGTCTTCCTAATGGACTATTTGAATTGAATTTTCTACTAACAGTAAGATTAGAGCATGACAAACACAGGATTGCTCATTTTTCCCTTACTGCCCGTCTTTGTAGTCAGAATGCATATTGCCATCATCCACCACCTAACACCCCAAACTAAGCGACTTGGAGAAAATTTTAACTAATTTTTGAACTCTGACTCCATCCACTGAATTTTAACTCTTTTTGCATAAAATTCATTTGATCCACTTTTGTTATTCAGTCATATAAGACTCTATGTGGTCTTCTTGGCAAAGGTACTAGTTTTCCATTTCCTCCTCCAGTATGTCCTAATTTTACAGAAGATGAGCTGAGACAAATAGGGGTTAAGTGACAGTCACAGAATTGGTAAATGTCTGAGAACAGATTTGAACTCAAGTCTCCCTGACTCCAAGTCTGATGCTCTGTCTACTGCACCACCTGTGTTTCTGCCCTTTTCTTGTTCTATTACCCTAATCTACACTTCTCATTTGGACTGTTGCTACCTTCTTTTCATGAGGCTTTCCTTCTCCAAGCTGTCCTCATCATTTCTAACTACAATTGTCTTTGTTGTACCTTGTTTTACCAATGTCCCTAAAGTCCACAAGGGTTTATTATTAAAATATAATTTAGAAGGGTAAAGGGGAGAGGAGGAGCAAAAAGAAAACACATTGGCTTAAGGGAAACTGTGTTCCTTAGACCATCTGGTTGAGAAACTTATCAGCCTATTGGGAATATATGTTCAATCTAGTGTGAAACTCAGAGACTTCCTTTATAGAGAAATTAGTTTGAAGAAATTCATACTTTGCATCTTTTGGAACAAGTCCAAAATCCACTTATTGTATTTTAAAGCCTTTCCCAGCATATCTTGCTTCTTTCATTGTTTTTTTGATTGCCTTAGACCTCTGCTGCTCTTTTTCTAGAGTATATCTGTTTTTTTTAGTTCACTCTTCCTATGATTCCCACTTTCTCTTTTTCCCAGAACAACCCTACCTAGAAAAGCACATTCAGCCATCCTGCCCCCTTCATATATCGAGTCCTTTCTCTTGCATAATTTTAGCCATTCCTGAACTCCTCCCTCCTCTATGTAGCCTTCCTCAATCAATCAGAAAGAAACTGTCTGACATTCTAGACATGAAATTGCCATTTCTTTTCCTTAACTCTAACACCAAACTCAGTCTTGTTTTCCATTTCTAAAAATAAAATTTCTTTCATTTGTATATGGAACCTGTTGTTAAAGCCTTGATCAACTTTTACACTTTAATAGCTTTGAACTGGACACATGTTCATGTGTTTGTTTTAGAATATAAACTCAACATCAATAAGAAACAGATCTATATAGTTTCGTCTTTCTAAAATCAGGATCTTAGTGTAAGACATATATACATATAAACATTCATACACAAACACCCATAGATACATGCATGCAAACACAGACACATTTAATCTAGGGGAAATGATATAGTATGTGTATATGCTATATATATATATACACACATATATACATAAATATTTGTTTATATAACTAAAATGAATATGTGTATATCATTTTACTTCTTGAGTCCTTCTCCTGTCCTATAAAACCTTCCTGTGAAACAACTAAGTTCAGCTGAATCAAATAAATCAGTATATTGGTCATGTCTAAAAACATATATCTCATTTTACACCCATCATCCACCACCTCTCTGATGAGAGGCAAGAGGCATGCTTTACTATTCAGCCCCTAAAGTCATCACTTGTGGGTCACTGCACTGATCAGAGTTCTTTAGTTTTTAAGTGCTGGTTTCCTTTACATTATTGGCATCATAGTAGAAAATATTTCCATGTTTCTGCTTCCTTCTCTGAATCAGTTTAAATGAGTCTTCTCAAGTTTTCCTAACTTCTTTATATTCATTATTTTCATAGTGCAGTTATTCCATGTAATACCCTTGCCACAGTGTCATGCATGGTTAGACACTGGTCTATTAGAAGAACAATAGCCTGGCAGGAAATCATGGTTTAAGTCTTCTCTCTTCTATTAGTTGACCGTTGTCCTTGGACGTCATCGAGCCTCAGTTAACTCACTTATAAAATAAGAACTTACACTAAGTAATATCTAAAGTGTCTATTAACACTTCTGTAATTGGATGGGCTGAGTGAATGTGTGATGATGTCAGTGATGATAATTCCTGCTTTATGCCTAGGAAAAGAAGTGTTATCTCTGGTTTTGACTGGGAATTAGCATGGGAAAGAGAAAAAAATTATATTCTGTGTATTGTTTGGTAGGCTAGCCTATTCTTTATAGGAATATTTATAGGAAATATAAATTTTATAGGAAATTCTTCATAAGAATTTAAATATTCCTTTCAATATTCTAGGACCACCTGATTCTATTTCATATCAAATTACTATTAAACTGCCTAGATATTCAGAGGATACTAGATTTAGACCCTTCTTTTTATACTTCAGATATCCAAGGTCTAGAAAGGATAATGACTTTCTAAGTCATGTACTCTTTGGCAGAGCTAGCTTTTGAAGTTAGGTCCTCAGACTCCAAATCCAGCATTCTTTCCACAGTATTATACTGCTTCCTCTTTTGTACTAAACAGCATTCAAACTATGGTCAGTAAATTGTAGAAAGCCATACGCTCTGTCTGTGAATATCAATAGATAGGATTTGAAGTATGCACGTTCCAGGTTTAGTATTGAAATTAACATAATAATTTTAAATATGAGGAAACCCAGAGAATCCATCAGACATTAAAAGAGTACTAGGGAGCACCAGAAGCACCAGTGTCTAATGTATATAGAACATAGGGTCAGGAATAACTGCTTTCAAATACTGCTTCTAACAGGATCTTGTTTGTTCTTTGTTGCCGAAGAAGACCATGCCATCAGAGAAGTGATGACATGACTTGCACTTGACTTTGTGTTGAGGGAGGGAGGGTTGTGCAGGTCATCAGCCTCACTTCTCCTCCCTCTGCTTCTAACACTTACTAGCTGGATGACCATTAACAGGTCCACTCCTTCCTTCTTTGAACCTCCATTTCCCTATCTGCAACATCAGGAGAATGCTACTTATAACTGCTACCTTACAAGGTTGTTCTGAGGCTTATATGCAATGACATATGTCCTGTCCTTTACAAAATTTAAAATGTTACAGAAGTCACTTTTTATTATCATCATCACCATCATCATCATTATCCTCAATGGAAAGAATATCTGAAATCTTAGCTCTTCATTGTAATCAGACGATTGAAAGAGAAATTGTAATCCTAGAGCAGAGCTTTTCTCAGACATATGTCTTTATAATTTAGTTTGTTTGACATCCCTGTGAGAAATCTAAATTATATTAAAGGTAACGTAGGTTAAAGGTAATATAATCAAAATACCGTAGTACATTGAAGGAGGTATACAAGAAAAAACATGGTACTAAAAATAAGGAGCATGCTTTGTCTTTCCTATTACTTATAAAATTAGATTATTAGAAAAGCTGAAATGGAGAAGCCAGTGATTTGTACATAGAATATGAGATGAATTCTAAATGAGTCTTGACTAGTTTTCTATTCCCCACTCTCCTCTACTTTAAAAATATATTTATACTTGGAAAGTGAATTCCCTACGCAGTCATTTTCTTGATATTCCCCATGTTCAGGTATCTGTATTTGAAGGTGTGTTTGTTTTTTCCCTTTACTTGGCTGCATAGGAAGATCAATCCTGCATTGTGAGTTCAGCATTTTCTTCACTGTCTACTGTTCATCACCTTGTCTGTCTGCACACAGCATGGCCAATGCTACATCTGCCTCATTCAACATGCAACCACTCCAAAGATAAAAAGCTCCTACACGTAGAGCATGTCCATGTGTTAAACATCTGGTCCAGTAACCGACAAAGGAGACACTGGTGGCCTTCTCTTGCACTTAAACAGTTTCCTTTTCTTTTTGGTTTCCCCTGTCCCAGGTACTGTAACGAACATTTGCTATGCCCCCCACACATGTTTTGGACAGGCTGGGGTCCCTGGGAACGTTGCACTGCCCAGTGTGGGGGCGGGATCCAAGCTCGGCGCAGGACATGTGAGAATGGGCCTGACTGTCCAGGCTGTAATGTGGTGAGTAGCTCCCTCCCCAACCTCTACCTTCCCAAAAGTCCATTGCATGCAGGAAAACCTATAAATGCTCTGTGAATCATACATTTTTATCTTGTTTAAAAAAATAATTTCGAGAGAATATTATGGCCTTAACTGGGGCCTTCTTCAACTAAATATCAACACACGGTATGAAATGTTTGTAGACAGTTCTGATTTCTGTGCTAACAGAGAAAATTCAATATACTTACTTTGAGTCAGCACATTAAAGATTGAGAAAATGGGAGGAATTTTTCACGTATGGGACACATACTAAATTTCCAAATAAAGGATAAAATTTGTCATTCTGAGGTTTCTTAAAATGTATGGTCCTTTATGTTAGCACATGTGGATGCCAATTCTTAATGAATAAAAGGCAGCTCCTGGTTTTATTTTTCCTTCATTGTGGCACAGCTCTGTTTCCTCTAACGCTCTAAATCCACAAGTTAAATCCTCCTCCTAAAAGCACTTTTCACACTTTTCAAAGGGTCAGTTGTCCCTCTTCCTGATGAAACTCTTAAAATGTATTGAGCAAATTCAAGGCCTGCTGGTCTTTCAAAATATTTGCCTTTCTGTGGTGCCATTCACCAAAGAAAATGCATGGCAGAGAGTCTAGGTTTAAAATTCTCTGAGGTGAAAAAGTTAAACAAGAACGGAACTTGGAATTTTTCCACATTGATCTTTTCAGTTAATCATATAATACTTACATTCCTTGGTTTGTAAGACTGAGCAATATTTCTGTGCTTCTATGTGATGTATTTTCAGACTGGAGTAAAAATTACACATCCCAGGTAGCCTTGGGGAATTCTCCAAGACAGAAAGTGTTATGAGATGCTTTGTCAGATATTACACCTGACCCAATGAGATTTTGTTTCTGGGATATGTGATTAGATTTTTTTCTCCTTCACCTTGGCAAAGATATTGTAGTAACGTTATCAGTTTCTAACACTGAATATACAGACAATTATTCCTGTGCCTGTCTGTAACAGTGTTGGAATCAGTTAATTCTCATCTTTAACTATTTGTAGGAGCAGCCATTTCTTATATAAGTGTTTGTTGACTTTTCAAATGCTCCAATTTCACTTAAAACCGTTTTTAAAAATGATGTGCTTTCACTATATAAATTTCGTTGTTCTTGGTAGAAGATTTAAGTGTGATAACAAAGTACAGTGTTTATTAAACCTCAGTGACTTGGGGTCTGAGCATGGGAGCTTAGCAGCTATGTAGCACAGCTTTCCTCAGCAGCAGGGAACTATGAGGACAGGAATAGGGCCAAGCTGATTTGCTTGCATATTTGTTCCTGAGAGCTTTGCGTCAAGGGGAAATGAGCAAACTAAAGAGCACTTTAGGATGGCTTCTAACTGCTTATTGACTTCCACAATCATATTCATAAAATATTATAATGAATCTAAGAATATTTCTAACAAGGGAAGAGTGCAAGCTGTCTTTTGTGGTCCGTAGTATCCATATGAATATAATGCTTTTCCTTTTATTTGATTATATATGTAAACACTAAAACTTTTCCAAAGAGAATTTTAAGTGTAGCTATTGATTAATTTATTCTTACAAGTAACCTATATCTTTCTAGAGGAAACATAAATGTAATTTATTTCCAAAGATATTTGGGCATATTTATTCTAATTTCTGTCTCTACTGAGATAGGAATGCTGACTTTGACGTTCTGAGATAGTTAGGCAGGATGAGTGATGAGCTTTGTTTTTTCAGTTCTTGAAAAGTGGTTGAAAAATGGGACATTGCAATTAAATTTCTACATACATATGAATATATGTGTGCATATATTCACACACACATATAGTTATGTACATGTATATGTTTATGTGTGCATATGTAAATATGTATGTATATGTATACATATGTATATATGACAGAGAAAAGAGAAGAAACAGGTCTGTAACTGTAACTGAGTTGTACATCATAGTTCGAATTAAGGTGATGTTTTATTTTTTTTGTTTCTGATCAAGATAGGAAAATAGATTTAGAATTGGAAAGGACCTTAGCAGGTCATCAAGTATACCCCTCTCATTTTGAATGTGAGAAAACTGAAGTCTAGGGAATTAACATGGTGGTCACTGAGGCAGCAAGCTGCCATTGGAATTTGGTTCCTTTGCCACCGAATTCATTACTTTTACCACTGTATCTTATTGCTTATTGATTAATTGCAAAATATTGGGTTTTAATTGTTTTTATTTCTAAGCTCAGAGTAGGTAAAAAGCACATTAATGTAATATCATTATATACACACACATACATATATTTCATTTGATCCTTACAATCCCCTTTGAGGTACAAACTATTATTATTCCCATTTTATAGACACAGAAACAGACTAAGAGAGGTTAAGTAACTTGAACATGGTCATACAGCTAATAAGTATCTGAGGCAGGGTTTGAATTCAGATCTTTCTGATTCTAAGTCCACCACTCCATCTACTCTACTACTTAGCTTATAAGAGTTCTGATTAAAGAATATTAGTGATATAATTGTGGCCTGGATGTTCAAGTTCTGACTTATTTATTAGCAAGCAGTGGAGTCAGGGAGACATTATTTTAAGAAATCCACTTTGAGAGTCAAAACAAACAGACTGGATTCTAGGGGCAACTGTGCTTCTAATTAATGGTATGACCTTGGATGCATCTGTAACCTTTCTAGGTCTGAGTTTTCTCAATTGCAAGATAAAGAGTATTGCCAAATATATTTATAAAATTCCTCATAACTTGAAATGCTGTGACTCTATGATTTTATTACAACTCCTGTGGACTGCAGGGCTCTTAGTGTAATATTTAAAAAACCTACCTTCACTGCAGGTAACTCATTTTTTTTTCTTGAGCTGAGAAATATGTATCAAAGTTCTCTTTATTTAATATGGTGTGTGTAGAATGAGATAACCAAGTTTCTGTTAAAATTAACTATTTGCCACCACATTATAACTTTATAATTTAAGAAATTACATGTTTAAGAGATGTATTTGATTTCATAGAGTCAGGAATGCCTTAGTTCAAATTCTGCCTTTGAATAAGTCTGACCGTATGACCCAGAAAAATGTCTTAGAACTTTAGGCAATGCTCCTTAGACTGTACTTTGGAGAAGAGTTGCCCACCTTCATTGGGAGAAAAAGTTTCCTTGTTACAAGTCCCCTATATCAATAAAATCACAGTTTTTGGACCCCTTACCCCAACACCATGGCCAAAATAAAGTGTGTGGGGGAAACAATTGTTGATATAGCCCAGAACCAAAAATCCCTTCTTGCAAATTTTTGGATTAAAAAAAATATTCTCAAAGAAAGAACAAATTATTTCTAGACTTCTGAGGATAGAGCCAAGATGGTAAAGTAAAGAAATACTCAGCCAACCTCTCCCAACGTTCCTATCCAAACAACTTTAAAATAATGCCTCAAGTCAAATTCTAGAGTGGCAAAGCCAACAAAAGATCAGAGTGAGACATTTGTTCAGCCCAAAACAGCTTAGGATGTCAGAAAGAGAGAATTATGATATGGGGGTGAGGCTAGAACAGGATCAAGATGGATGAAATACAAGTTGTGGGAAAAGTTGTGGTAACAGAAGCAGCAGCATCTTCCAGAGCTCCCAAGACAGAGATGATAAGGGCAATTGACAACTATTCAGAAAGAGATTACAGGGTACTCCAATGCTAGCACTTGGAACAGGACCAAATACTATTTGGCAATTCCATTTCCTTTACTTACTTTTGGGTCATACTTCAATGGTAAAAAGGAGAATTTCCAGTCAAGAGGGAGTGGAAGCCTAAAGTAGCAGTATCCCTTCTGGCCCTAAGAGATCAGGGGCTCTGAAGAAATCTCCAATTAAAGACCAAAATGGAAGTTTTGAAAAATCAAAGGAGAAAATAATAAAATTGCAAGCAAAATATAAAAAAAAACTTTGAATTAATAAAACTAAGAGATAATTTTATGGAAAATATTAAGATTGATAAAGCACTGTTTACTTTGATTTTAAAAAGAAGAAAACCAAATCACTTGTATAAAAAATGAAAAAAAGGTAAATGAAACACTAATGTTGCATGAAGATGAAATTATAGCAATTATTAGGCATTGCTTTTCCTAATTATATGCCAATAAATTTGACAATCTAAGTGGAATGGATGAATATTTTTTAAATGTTACTCACCCAGATTAACAGAAGAGGAAATAAAATATTTTAATAACCCTTTCTTAGAAAAAGAAATTAAACAAAATATCAATAAGCTCCCTAAGAAAAAAGCTCCAAGACCAGATTGATTCACAAGTAAATTCTACCAAATATTAAAGAATAATTAATCTGAATTCTATATAAACTATTTTTAAAAGTAGATAAAAGAGTCCTACCAAGTTCATTTTTAGGACACAATTATTGTTTTGATACCCAAACCAAGAAGAGCAAAAATAGAGAAAGGAAACTATAAACCAGTTTCCTTAATGCACATTGATGCAAAAATTTTAAATTAAATATTAGAAAGGAGATTTACGTCACAAAGATCATACATTATGACCAGATAGAATTTTTGCCAGGAATGCCAGAAATTATTAGGAAAATAGGTAAATATTAGGAAAACACTCAACATAATTGTCCTTATCAAAAGCAAGAAGAATGGAAATAATATGATATCATCAATAGATGCAAAAAATCCATTCCTATTGTAAATAATAGAAAGCATAGGAATTAATGGAGCCTTACTTAAACGTAGTAACTCTCTAAAACCAAGAG
Source organism: Notamacropus eugenii (assembly GCF_028372415.1). Lineage (NCBI taxonomy): Eukaryota > Metazoa > Chordata > Mammalia > Diprotodontia > Macropodidae > Notamacropus > Notamacropus eugenii. The sequence continues at coordinate 358,136,733 of NC_092875.1, read as the reverse complement.
CAAACATCATCAATAATGTGGATCAACTTGAAGCCTTCACAGTAAGATCATGAGTGAAGTAAGGATGTTCATCATTACCATTCTCATTCATATTGTACTAGGAATGCTAGTGATAGCTTTAAGACAAAATGAAAAAAAATGAGGAAATTAGAATTCACAGTGATGCAACAAAACTCTCACACTTTTCAGATGATATGATATAGAATCTTAAGAACAATCAATTAAAAAAACCAGTTGAAATAATTAACAACTTTAACAAAATTGCAGGATATAGAACAAGCCAATATAAATCATCAGCATTTCAATGTATTACCAAAAAAATCGAGTAGCAAGAAATAGAAAGAGAAATTCTCTTTAAAATAACTATAAACAATACAAAATACTTGGAAGTCTACTTGCCAAGACAAATTCATGAACCGTATGAAGACAATTGCAAAACATTTTTCAAACAGCGATTTAAACATCTGGAAAAGTAGTTATTGCTCATGAATAAGCTGAGCTAATGCAATAAAACTGACAATTCTACTTGTCAGTATACTTATTTAGTACCATAACAATCAAACTAGAAAAAAAATTATTTTATAGAGCTAAAAAAATAACAAAATTCATCTGGAAAAGCAAATGGTCAAGAATGCCCAAGGAATCAGTGAAAAAAAAATGCTAAAAAAGGTAGCCTGGCAGTAGTAATTTTCAAATATATAGGAATCATCATTAAGCCATTCTGGTGATGGCTAAGAAATTGAGTGGTAGATTAATGGAGTAGAGTAGTTTACAATAAAGAGTAGTAAATGACCATAGTAATCTAGTGTTTGATAAACTCAAAGGTCAAGCTTTTTGAGCAAGAACTAAATATTTGACAAAAGTTGTTGGGATAACTGGAAAGCAGTTTGGTGGAAACAAGTCATGGATGTAGACCAACATCTCACACCATATACCAAGATGAGAACAAAATGGATACATGATGCAAATATAGAGGGTAATATCACAAGCAAATTAGGAGAACGTGGAAAAATGTACCTGTCAGATCTTTGGATAAAGTAAGAGTTTGTGACCAAACAAGAGGTAGAGGTGATTAGAGAAAGTAAAATAAATAATTTTGATTGCATGAAATTAAAAAAGAAAAATTTTCTCTAACAAAACTAATGCAGTCAAAACTCGAAGGAAAATAGAAAACTGGAAAGAAAATATCGCAGCAAATTTCTCTAATTTATAAGAATATGAGTCATTCCCCAGATGACAAATGGTCAAAGTAGATGAACAAGCACTTTTTAGAAGAAGAATTCTAATCTATAATTAGTCACATGAAAAAAAAATTCAAATTTAACTACAGATTAAAGAAATGCAAATTAAAACAACCCTGAGTTGCCACCTCAAATTTATCAGATTGGCAGCATGACAGAAAAGGAAAATGATAAGAGTTGCAGGGGATGTGGGGAAAATGCGCTATTGGTGGAGGTGTGAACTAGTCCAGCTATTTTGGAGAACAATTTGAAACTGCTTGGAAAGAGCTATAAAACTGCATTATCTTTGACCCAGCAATACCAATAATAAATCTGTATCCCTAAGGGATGAAAGATAAAGGAAAAGGACCTATTTAAAAAGATTTATAGCTGTACTTTTTAATGGTGACAAAGAATTGGAAATTAAGGGAATGCCCATAAATTGGGGAATGGTGGAACAAATTATGTTCTATGATGGTGATGGTATTCTATTGTGATATAAGAAATGATGAACAGGATGGTATCAGAAAAATCTGGGAGGATTTATATAAAGTTATGCAAAGTGAAGTGAGCAGAACCAGGAGAACATTGTACATAGTAAAAACATGATCTAAGACAATTCCAAAGGACCCAGGAAGAAAACTTCTTTCCAACTCCAGAGGGAGATTACTGATGAACTCTGAATGCAGATTGAAGCATGGGTTTTTTAAAATGTTTTTTAATATTTTTTAATTTTGGTTTTGTTTTCTTTTGCAATTAGGCTAATATGGAAATGTTGTTCATGTGTAATCAATATCAAATTGCTTACCTTCTCAAGGAAGGGGAAAGGATGTCAGGAAGGGAAAGTATTTGGAATTCAATTTTTTTTAATGTTGAAAAAGACTTATACATGAAATTGGGAAATATTTAATATAATAAAATAAGTTCAAAAAATTCTAACACTCATTTTGAACCATTCTCCTCATGTCTCCTTACAGTTAGGGCACATATTCTTTTATACTGGAATCACTGACTAGTCAGGAGAGCCTCCTCTACCCTGACTCTTGTCTGCTTCTGGTCTCCTGTCTGCACATGACTTGAACTGAAGCAGAATAGAATGTATAGAAACCTCATATAAAAATAGTACATGTGATGAAAATCTCTGGGGTTTTAGTGAACCTCAAGTTCAATATAAGTCAACAGTGTGCCATGACAGTGAAAATAATCTGATATCAGCTACCACATTAATTTATAGTATCCAGAATGAAGGATGTGAAAATGCCTCTTTCCTCTACCCTGGTGAGAACAAATCTGAAATATTTTATGTATTGGTGAGTGAACTTAAATTGCACCATGAAGATTAATTGAGAGGGGATATTTAGCGTGGAAGGAAAGAAAATATATGATGAACATGCAAACTGTCTTTAGGCTTTGAAATAACATAATCTAGAAAAGGGCATGTGCTTAGTGTTCAGGAGAAGCACTAGGAGCATGTGTTAAAAGCTGCTAAGGGACAAATTTCTTCTGGTGTAAGAAGTTTTGTAAAAATTAGAATTGTATTTAAGTGGAATGAAACACAAGTAGCTCCTGATTACAGTGATTAATGACTTTTGTAAAGTGTTTCATTATTTGAGTTCTCATTTCATATTTCTTTTGGTCTGGAAACAGTAATACCACTCAGGGGATTCATTATTCTCACTATTCAGAACCAAAAAGATTCAGACTTTTTGAGCATTTGAATGCACCTCAAGGGTTGAACCTCTAGTTCAACAGATGTCCACTATGAGTTGAGAGGAAAGAGCGGTAGAATAAGAGTAAACATTTATTAACCATTTCCAGTGTGCCAGCCACTGTATACAATGTATTCCTGGGCATAAAAAAAATTAGTAAGCAAAGCACTCTCTGCCTTCAAGCAACTTGCATTCAAGTGGATGACTACTTTGTAAGTGGTCATCTGGCCTCTGCTTAAAGATCTCTAAGGAGGAGGAACCCACTACCACTATAATAAGTGTTGCACCCTAGAGAATTTCAAGCAAAAATTGAATGCCCATAGTTATAGATATGGTAGAGGAATTTGGGAGCAGTTATGGACTGAACAATATAGAGGTTCTAGCCTTGGAATTGTCCCTTTATGAAGTTAGCTACATTAGAAAGGTTATCTTCCTTCTTCACTCTATTTCTCCTCTCACCTAGTTAACCAGTCATGTTCACTTTAATATTGTGACTTTTTTTTTTGCATAGTGAAGTAGGATCAAAACAGAAGCAGCACTTCTTTCAGCTCTGGGACATTGAATGGGGACTTCTTTCTCATAGTGAGGGAAATTGAGTATCGTAATCTGTATCTACTGACATTTTCAGAAAGTTTGCTGACAATTGGAATTTGTAATTTTTAATTCTAAGACTATCAAACATACGTAACATGTTTTAGACAATTAGAGCTAAAGCTTAGTTCTCTCCAGAGTTTACCTACAGAACTGAATTGTGTGCAATGACATGCTTTCCAAATTCACTTCACTATAAGAATCTATTATTTTGTCAGAGTGGATACCGTCTCCCTTAACCTCTTCACGCTTTACGAGATAACTTAATGTGTTCCTGCAACCAAAAGAATCATAAGCTTCTTATGTACTGGTGGCCAGGCCCTTGGTAACAAGTTTCTTTATATTTCAGTCAGGCAATCTTTTTGTCGAGTGGCAAGCACACACCCAAACATGCTTGCTTCTTTACTAAAAAAGAAACTCTCCAGATAATTAGGACCTACAAAACTTGTGCTCCAAAGTTAATACTCAAGAACCCAGAGTCTCCTCTGTGCCATAGTGAAATCTAGGAGAGACGATAAATGGAGAAGCTGTATTATATATTGGCTGTATAGAAGGTGATGTGACCACCTCTTCGTTTATTCTGTGCTGGCTAAACATATGCTGCTATAAACCTTAGCAAATAACACAGATTAATAAGAATTTTTATTCTCTCTCTGGTGCTTAAAATGAATGGTTGGCAGGCCACTAAGGGAGACAATTCACTCATCATTCTTGTACACAGCTGTTGCTATGCTTCTGGGGACACAAAAGAATGTAGGTACCTAATTTTGAGATGTCTTATTGATTTCTAAAATTTTACCAAACTTTTTCCTTTCAAATTTTTATACTCTGTCAATGTATAGTATTAAAGTAAATTTAAAAAAATGAGTCCTATAGATTTAAAACTTTTTACTACTTTTATGGGCAAAATGTAATGGAGATTTTAAGTAATTATATACCTGAGGTGTATGTTGCAAGAAGGGAGAAATGGAGGACTTAGTTTTTCAGGATTGATTTTATACCCCAACTAAATTTTGTGATTTTCTTTAGTTTTGCAATTTTCTTTTTAATTAGAAAAGAAATATAGCTCCACTGATGATGTCATTTCATGCCTTTATGTGTTTATGTATGTTTTAAAGGACTGACTCCCTTTAATCTAACAATTGTTTTGAAAATAGTAGGATTACCAAGACATAGAATTTTTAAACTGGAAAATATCTTGGCCATCATTTCTTCAAATCTTCTCATTTGACAGATAGGGAAATAGTTGATTGATAAAGTTGAACTACTTGTGTTTTCCATCAGATTTGAGTAGCTTGACGGAATCTCAATATTTTATTTTTGCTTGTTTGTTGGCTTGTATGATCTCGTTTATGTTGTTATGTGCATGATTAGATATCTAAATTGTAGCCCAGTGCCAAACTTAAACCATAGCAAACTTGACAGATGTAATTAGAAATAGTATTCTTTTAAAATTGAAGTATTTTAAAGTACATTGCTCACAATAATATATTCAGATTCAAATTTCTTTATTTTTCTTCCATCTGCTTATCACAAAGGATATTTCAGTGAAAAGGCATTTTTTGTCTCACATCATTACTTACTCATCCATATCCTCATATTGTTACATTATTATGATAAGGGTCATTCAGTCAGCAATTACCAAAACTGCCAACCATAAATTAGAAAATAATTTGGAGGTGACTCCAACAATAAGAATAAGAAACAACATTTAAAAATAAGACTTTATTTCTGAAATAAGTTATAAGATACCAATGGAAGAAAAACATTAAAATGTTATTCCATATAAACAAACTTGCTTCTGAATAGAAAGAGCTATGTCAAAGTTTTCCACCAAGGTTTGACAAATTTATAAAATAATAGAGTCCCATGCTGACACAGATACCTCAAGTATATTCCAAGAAGAGAAACATAGTTTGATATTTCAAAAGTTGCATCCCTTTCTGTAATTTCATACAAACTGTGAAAATATATAACTGAAGGCTATGATCAAAGACATCAACATGGAGTTCAAGTTAAATCTAAATCTTCACAATACAAGAGAAACATACCATAGAGACTCTTAAAGGTCAAGAAGAAAAACCTTAAAATCAATATACCGAACCAAAGCGATTCCAGGAAGGTTAATCAAAGTTAGTATAGTGAGCTTAAAATTGCCTCACACTAGAGAGTGCTTCTCTGGTTAAATTCAGAAACCACTCATGCCTGGCAATAGAGAACTCAAATTGATTACAAATCAAAGGCAGTATAATGTAGGGGGTAAAATGTGATCATGGATTGCAGAAATTAGTGGTCAGTGAGTCATGCAAAAGACAGATATTAAAATGCCCAATCATTTCAACTATTTAGTTGTCATAAAACCCAATTGTAGTTACTGAAAGGTATGCATATGCACAGCAGAATTGGTCTCAGGTAAATAAACAGCACATTAAATAGCACTTTTTGGGAAAACATTCTAATAGAATAAAGCCTATGGATCAAGTTGAGGTTGGTTGATATATTTTATGAATTTTAAACTTGTTGTAATAGTATAGTGTGGTAGAAATTAGGCCATTGTTGAGGTCCCAAAGCATAGTCAAATCCTACTTATGATGCATTTTAATACATAAGACTTTGACCATATAAGTCTATAAGTTCATCTAAATTTAATTCTATGTGGAAAAATACTTTGGACTCAGCAGCTTTACTTCTAATTCTCAAATATGTATGAGGTAGAAAAAGTTCAATTGTTTCTTATAAGTCAACAGTGAAAATGCCATTCCATTTTTCTGCTCATCAAATGCAGTGCTTGATATCAAAATAAATAGATCTGATGTTGTTTAGGAGAAAGTAACTGGTAACATTTACTCTTTTGGTACTACCTCTTACAGGTTCCTTAAGGGTTATAATATTTGCCATAATGTTTTTTTTTTTTAACAATCAAAGTAGTGAAGTATCACTGAAATAATCTATATAAAATTACATGTCCATCATTTTATTTCTCTTCACTGTTAGCATTAAATTTGCCTTCCGAGGTTACTATCCTGCTATCCTCACCTTCATCTTCTAGAGATCCCCTTCTCTTTTCATAATATAGGAAGGGGTAGAGATTCTGTGTTGATTGTGACAGACAATTCCATATTTACCCTACTTCCCCAGTGGTTTATTTCATGCTCTAGCAGCCTTAGATGCAGAATCAATAATTCATTGCTGGCCAATTCAATAAACATTTATTAAAAACTTATTCTGTGTGAGGCATAGTGTCAGATTATAAGGATACACAAAGAATGCCATCTCTCCTTACTTCTACTTTCAGAACAATTATGATCTGTAAGGTTTACCTCAAATGCACTTCCATAAATGCTTCTGTGATCTCTCTCCAGTCTTTTTCTAAAGGCTCAGCAGTCTTCTCTACCATTTCTTTTAGTTATTTTTCCTTCCTCAGAGTTTCCTGAGGTCTTTGGACATCACCTTCACTGCCACCCCCATCCCAGCCTTACGTATTATCTGCATACATGTTGTAGCATCCTCCACTCTAAGAGCAGAATCATTGTCCTTTTTTGCCTTTGTTTTATCTTTAATTCATTGCCAGGCATGTTCACCCCATTCCTGGAACTCTTTTTCTTCTCATCTCTGTTTCCTAGATTCTCTTGGCTTCCTTCAGGTCTCAGCTAAGGTCTTACCTTCTATAAATTCTTGATTTTTCTTCTTCAAAATGAATCTTATTATTTTTTTCTAATTGAGTAAAATAGTTTTTGAAAATTTAATTCAAATTTCATTTAATATATAAATTTGTATATATTTATTTGTATAATTTTTTAAATTACTGGTGAAATTGACAATCTACAAGTTGGTATTAAGCTTCTACTATATGCTAGTCATTAAAAGTGATGGGAATACAAAGAAAGAGGTGGAAAAGCAACCCCTACCCTCAAGGAGCTCATAATTTAATGGAAGAGACAACATATATAATTATATATATATAATATACATAAATTTTTAATATACAAATTTTTGTTATTTTTATTATATTGTCCCTGCCTACCCATGAATAATTAATATTTCTCCAGTTATTTAAATCTGTTTTTATTCATATAAAAAGTTTTTCATAATTTTGTTGATATAGTTCCTGGGTTTGTTTTAGCAGGTATACTCCTATGTGTTTTATACCATCTTGAGTTATTTTACATGTGATATCGTTTACTCTCTCTTTTTGCAGAGTTTTCTTTCTGATATATAGGAACACTGATGATTTATGTGGATTTACTTTGTATCCTGCTATTTTATTTAAATTGCTAATTGTTTCAACTACTTTTTAGTTGAATCTTTGGAATTTTCTAAGTATATAGTTAAATCATCTGTAAAAAGATATAGTTTTATTACCTCATTCCCTATGCTGATTCCTTCTATTTGTTTTTCTTCTCTTATTGCTATTACTAGGATTTAAACCAGAAAGAGTAAAAACAGAGAAAGAAAATCATAGGCCAACTTCATTAATGAATGTGGATGAAAAATCTTAAATAAAATGCTGGCTAACAGATTACAACAATATATTGTGAAGATTATACATTATGACGAAGTGAGATTTATACCAGGAATGCAGGGCTGGTTTAACATAAGTGAAACTATTAACATAATTGATTATAACAATAGTAAAAGTAAAAAATGATTATATCAATAGATGCAGAAAAAGCTTTGATAAAGTATAACACTCATTTATATTAAAAAAACAACTCTTGAAAGTATTGGTTTAAATGGATTTTTCCATACGTTGATAAAAAAAAAAAATATCTAAAGCCATTATTAAGCATTCTTTGTAATGGGGATAAGCTACTAGCTTTTCCAGTAAGAATATGTGTGAATCAAGGTCTCACCTTCTACAAGAAGCCTTTTCTAGTCCTTAATCTTACAGCCCTCCCTCTAAAATTATTCATCGCATATCTGTCTGTCTATCTGTCTTTCTCTCTCTCCAGATATGTGTGTATGTGTGTGTGTGTGTGTGTGTGTGTGTGTGGTGTATCTCCTGTTTGCAAATAATTGCTTGAATGTTGTCTCTTCCATTAAATTATGAGCTCCTTAAGAGTGGGGGCTGCTTTTCCACCTCTTTCTTTGTATTCCCATCACTTTTAATGACTGGCATGTAGTAGAAGCTTAATATCAACTTGTAGATTGTCAATTTCATCAGTAATTCAGATAAAAATGGACATAATGCTGGATATATAGATACAGATATGTACGTATATGTCTATCTTCACACATAATTATGATACTAAGCAGAATGCATGTAATCAATGCAAAAGACAGGTTGAAAGCTACTTATATATACATGAGCAGTTATGTATTCTCTTTCTATAATAGCTGGAATTTATAGAGCACTTTATGATTTGCAAAATTCTTTACAAATATTATTTTATTCACACAACCCTGGGAGGTAGATGCTATGAGTATTCTGTGTTTTTTTACTGTTGAGAAAACTGAGGCAGGTGGAAGTTAAATGACTTGCCTAGGGTCAGGGTAAATGTCTGAAGGTGGACGTGAACTCAGATTTTCCTGACCCCGGGGGAAGGATTTTATCTACTGTGCCACTTATGTATGTTCACAGAGGTCTACTTTTTAAACTTTCTTATAGTGGTCTGTCAACATAGAAAGCTTGAGACACTCTTCTACTCCAATCCAGGGGTTATAAAGTACTTCATAAATAAACTTAATTACTTTCTGGTTTATGATTGCTTGGGTTTCATTTAATAAATTTTGTTGATGAAATATTGGAAGAATCAACTGGATTTTTTAACTGAAAAGTTATTCTAAAGCAAAACGTTTGCTTCACATAATTTGATTTGTAAGAAATTGACAGACAAGCATGTCCAAAAAGCTACTCTACATGAATCAATTACTTTGATATTGAGTGAACTAAGTCCCCAATTATATTTAATATTCATTCAAGCATGTAAATAGATGGCCATGCCCCAAGGGCTGTCCATAAATTCCGGTTATTCCTAGAAGTGCAATTAATGTTTAAACCTCTATTTAATTGCATGGTTGTAATGTTATGCTGTTCTAGTTACTCAATATATTGCTAAGTTAACCTGTATATTTTTTAATAAATGTTAATGTGTTTGGAGCAAAGACATTTCATATTTTTAAATGTAACAAATATATTCAGATGTGTATTCAACCTTTAGGTGTTCACTAGAGATGAATTCTTTATAAAATAGTCTGAGTTTCTTTAGAATATATCACTACAGAATAACATAATCATAGGGTCTAGGAGTCAAACGACACCACAAAGGTCATCTAGTCCAACTTATATCAGAACAAGAAAACTTCCTACAAATATACCTAGCATCTAAAGGATATTTAATAAGGAGACTATTACAGTTAGTTCAGGTACGCCAGGATCTCTTATCTTCTTGTTGAAATGGTTGGCCAGCAGCTAAGGGACCAGGGATCAGAAGGACTGATAAGTCTGAAGAGCTCTAACTCCAACTGAATGGGTCTTTTCATGACCTTATGTGAGCAAGAAGCCAAACTATTATGGTCAGGGTCCACCAGAATCTAGCCCAGCTTATATGTGGGGTAAGGGAAGAAACTTGCAAGAAAATCATCCCATCACAATGCTCATCTAGTGTAACTCCTTTTGAACCTCTGCTAAAAGACCTTCAATGAAGATTTGCTCCCTAACTCCTAAGGAAATTCATTATAATGGTAATTATTAGGAACTTATTCCTTTAAAAAAACCCTGTATATTTCTTTACAACTTTTATCTTTCTTTCCTAGTTCTGCTCCCTGGAGCTCAGAACAACACTAATTCCTTTTCCACATGAGAAAGCTTTAAAACACTTAAAAGCAACTTTCTCTAAGTCTTCACTTTAGGTAATATTACGCCCCCCACTGTCCACCCCATTCCTTCAACCAGACAATAAATAGCAGGTTCTCCAGTACTTTCACAATAGCTACCACTTCTTTTCAAAGTTCTCAGTTTGTCCAGTCTATTCTTTAACTGCATCACCCAGAACCAAACACAGATCTCTGGTTCGCTGCAGACAGAGCATGCTGCAACCAAGCAAGCAGAATGAACTGCAACCATGACTTTCTGAACATTCTGAACCATGTCTTTCATAATCCAGACTTGTAAGAAAACTACCTGTATATTATAATTTCCCCTCACCCCAAAGTGGCCTTTTTAGCTGCCACGAGTAATTTTAGCATGATATTGAGTTTGGGTTAGATCTATGACTGACCTTGTAGTCATATATGCCTATATATGTATATGTAAAAATATATACATCCATGTATATAATATGTACACAGACGTATAGATATACATATACACATAGACATGCCAAAACAAAGCACTCCAAAAGATGAATACCTATGGGAATATAGTTTATAAGGAAATGGGAAACCATTCGAGTATCTTTGCCAAGAAAAACCCAAGTGGGGTCAGTCACAAAGATATAGCTATATACACATATGTATCTATGCATATGTATATATACATATATAACATATTAATGTGTTCTGAGAAAAGGCATGTTACATTTTGAAACCAATAAATTCATTAGAAGACATGTTCATACTTTAGATATTTAGACAATTTCTTTCAAAAATGAAGTCTCTTGAGAATATATTTTCAAAAAAGAATATAATCTTAGGATCTAAGATCTGGAAAGGACCCCATCTACTCAACATATGTCAGAACAAGAATCCCTTCTACAACATCCTTAGCACACAAAGAATATTCACTCCAGATACTATTGTGCTTATTTCAAGTAGACCTAGCCCTCTTTCATAGATAGATAAGTAGATAGAAAGATAAATGTCTCTGCACATATATACACACATACACCTATATATGTGTACAGATAGATACACACACATATATGTACGTGTATATATATATGTATATATATACATATATATATATATATATATGTGCACATATCGTTTTGTGTTTTGACGAGTTTTCTCATTTTATATTTGTGAAATGCAGTCTTTAGAACTTAGGTCCGTAGAGTCAAGTCTATGGTTTTTCCAGTAGCAATGTGTAGCTGTAAGAGTAGTACTCTAAGGAAAACTGACCACTACAGAATCAACACTTTTGAATTTTGGTGATGGAGAAGACTTTTGAGGATCTCTAGGACAGCAAGGAGTTCAGATCAGTCAATACTTAAAGAAATTAATTTAGAATATTTACTGGAAGCTCAAATGTCAAACCTGAAGCTTAAATATTTTGGCCGCATAATGAGAAGGTAGGACTCTAGACTCTAATATTGAGAAAGACTGAAAGCAAAAGGAAAAGGGGATGGCACGGAATGAGATAGATAGTGCCATGGAAACGATGAACATGAATTTGGACAGACTGAGAAATAGTGGAGGAGAGAAGGTCCTGATGTATTGGATGGAATCATGAAGAGTCAGACACAACTCTAACAAGTAGAACTTGATATCAGTCTATATAGGATTTCATCTTCTTCAATTTGTCTGAGTATGATAAGCTGTTAAGATCATTTTGTGTCTGTTTTCTAAAACACGATATGTTAATTATCCTCCAAATTCATACCATGTGCATATTTGACAAGCATAGCATTCATGCCTCTGCACAAGACATTTATAAAAAGTACAAAGACAGATCCTTGGAGCACTGCACTAAAGGCTTCCATCAAAGCTATTATAGACTAATGACTATTCTTTGGGTCCAGTAATTCAACTAATTCCAAAGGCATTTAACTGTACTGTTAGCTAGCCCATATCTTGCTGTCTTATCCACAACCACAGCATGAAAGACTTTGTGGAAGGCTTTGTAAATATTGAGCGATTTAACGTCTAAAGTACTTCGGAGATCCAACAGGATTCTTAATAAAGTAAATGAGCTTAGTCCAACATAACCTGTTCTTGATAAGCCCATGTTGTTTTTTATTGATTGCTACTTCCCTTTCTTGGTGCTCAAGGCCATTACCTTCATACTGTGTTTTATATTTTACCTGAAAAAGACATCAAGATTACTGCTCTAGTTTTTAGGTTCTACCCTAATCTTTTTCTTTCTTTTGAAAGTTGAAACATTTGCCCTTCTCTAGTCTTTAAGCACTTCTAACATCTTCAAGATCTCTTTTAACAAGAAGCTCAATGTTATCTCATCTTCTTTAGACTTGCCTGGACTTCTCATGTCCCACTAAGTATTTTTTAAACATTCATCTCAGTCAAAAGATTATTTTTCTTGGATGAGAAGACAAAACAAAATAAGAATTGAGTTTTTCAACATTCATTTCTTTTTCTCTTATCATTCCATTCACTTGCTCCTATCCCTCCTTTGATTGCTATTGCAAACAAACTATTTACCAAATACTCTTTTAGTTATTTTTGCATTGAACGCTAGCTTCATCTCATTCTAGGCATTAGTACATTCTTGGTTAATATTCCAGATGCTAACTTCCAAGTGTCATTAATAATACATGTGGCAAAAAAGAGCAATGACTGTGTCTGAACTGTTAGTGAGTAAAAATATTTTGTTAAAATGTTTTCATTCATTAGACATATTTAAATTATTTATGTATATTATTAATTAATAATAAAATGATCATAGGAATGACTGGCAATTATATAACACTTATTGTATTCTAAATGCTTTACAATTATTATCTTAATTGATCCTCACAACTACCCTGGGATGTAGTCACTATTATTATCCACATTTACAGATGAGAAAGTGAAAATAGAAAGTAAAGTAGTAAAAAGTCACTAAGGGTATATTTAAAATTAATAGCCTGTCTGGACATTCTGGAAAGCATGGTGTCCTATGGCAAATTAGTGCACTGACCTTTCCCCTAGATTGCTAGCCCAAGGAATATTACCCTAAGGTAAAAATTCACAGAATCACATATTGTTGAGCTAGAAGGTAGCTTGGAGAGACTACTGAAATCTTCTCACCTGAACCTGAAGGCCAAAGAGATGACTTGAACTAATTAAATTCTTTGTCTAGAAAAGATCTTAGAGATTAGTTTTTCTGACCCCGTCTTTTAATGAAGCAGGAACAGACAGAGAGATGTCGCACATGTAATAATTGAGCCTGGTCTTGAATTGAAATCTCCTTCATGACTGAATAACTTGCTTAGAATACAAGTCACTGGAGAAAATGAGAGGGAAGCATAAACCTTTGAATGTGTGTCCTTCAGTCTGACTCTAAGCTTAGTTCCTTGCTTTGCCTGATATATTCCTTGTCATAGGTTGCAATAAACTTCTTAGCTTGTGGAAGAAAGTTTACTAAAATATTTGTTTCCACTGTCATTCATGTTAGTTTTTGGATGAGATGCCATTAATTTTCAATAAAAATTCCAACTTAATTGTATGCTGGCATGATGTCAATGTATAAAAATATGAAGAAAAACCTGTGCAAATGCTTATTATTCATTGACTTTAACTCTGTTTCAGCTTCATTTATTATATCAGATCAATCTTTTATTTGCCATTTCTTGAATTTATCTCTTTTCTTGTTAAAAATTGGCAACATAGGCAAACTGAAACTCTGAGTACATAGGGATAATGCGAAGCAGTCTGGTCATGTCTGAATAGACAACTCCTCAGGGACTTCAAGGCAGTGTGGAAATGAGGAGAAATTAATACTGCTTCCAGGGAGCCCTGTTCCCCAATGCCCTGTCTTTATCTCAAATAAAGTACAGATTATGTTATTTTTTTCCCTTATATAATCTATTAGTTTAAAAAGATACAAATCAATGCATATATTTAAAAACATTTTCCCTGAAAAAATATATTTGTCAAAATTTTAAAGGAAAATAATGGACAAAAGCAATGTATTTCATGGTGAAAAAAAATGACCAAAACACCTAAACTTTCAATTTTGACTATTGGAACTTTTTCCCATCTTTTTATTTTAATATTTAATATGGAAATATGGGTTGCAAAACCTAGATCACCTTTGCTGACAAAATCCAAACATGAAGAATAGCCAGTCTTGTATTATGACAGATGCTATGCATGATTCTAAAAGTCTCATGTCCTTCACTCAGACACTGGTAAACTGAGAGGTGAATGAAGTAAACATCAGTAATATGTGCCATCACACGTATAACTTCCCCATCATAGAAACTGTTCAAGTGTCTAAGATTGATTTGTTAGCCAGACTAATTGGCAGCAGCCTTTAGCTACCAGAGAACAATACCATGTAACCCTCTTGAAATTTATGGCAATTATCTACTTAACTGTCTTTTACATTCACTTATTCTCTAAACATCCTCCTGGATTTATTAAAATTATTAAAATTTATTAGTGTGTGATGTAATTTGATTCTTTATAGAAGATGATGTAAGTCAGCTATTTCCTATCATTGGACATATCAAGCTCGAGAGTGTCATTTTAAATAGTCCTTATACTTATGTGTATTTAATAGACTCAATTAACTTCCTTCAAGATATAAAATATAGAAGACAAAACATAGCTGATTATGAGTTTGCTAGTTATTGTTGATTTGTGGGTATTTCTTCACCTTTAAATCAAGGCTTCCTAGGAATTCCTTTTTTTTTCTTAAATAGGCACCTCCTGTTCTAATCAAGTAATTATGATTCTTTATTTTTGGTTTTCTTCGATTTTGGTCAAATACATTCTAGGATATACATGACAATGTGAATGCTGCAAGCTGGATGTGTTTTACTTTGTTTTTTTCAAGACTATTTCCAACTGTTATTTGTGATTTCCTTCATTATATCCTAGTAAGACAGATCATTGATGTTATCCCTGTCTTAGAGATGAAAAATATGGAATGCTAAGAGGTTAAACAACTCAATAAGATAGAAATTGGGTAGAATTTTAAATTGAATTAATATTTTAAGAAGCTTGCACTTATATTTCTAAATTCATCAGCTTCTCAAATTATGGTATTAATGTGTTCATTATTTTCAAAATTGTATAGATGTGACCTCCTAAGTGTATTTACATGTATGTATATGTGTGTATATATATTTTCACATGGTACATTTCCACTCCAATAGAACCTGTATATATCAGAGTAATTGAGACAATATTGATTTTTGTATTCATTATTTGAAAAGTATTTTAAAATATGAAGATGGAAAACACTGTACTTGCGTTTGAAATTCAACAAAATAGTAACATGTTGTTATAAAATAATTATGCTTTAGCATGAGGTTTATTCCTGAGATAAAATCCAAAGAGCCTCCAAGAATGAATGAATAAGTGAATGAATGATAAGTTACTTATTAAGCACTTTACATTTCAGACACTGTGCTAAGGTTTGAGATATAAATGTGAGCAAATTGAACAGTCCCTTCCCTCAAGGAGCTCATATTCTGATAGGTGAAGATAGTATATAAGAGGGAGTTAGAAACTGGGAGAAGCAAGGGAACAAGGTATCAATTGGCATGACTGGGAAATACCCAGGAAGTGACATTTTGGGCAGAACGTGAAAGATCGTCTAACAGAGGCTAGGATACTGGGGTAGAATTCAGAATTCTTGTGGAAGGGAGATGAAAAATAGGAAGCCAGTTTAGTTTTCGTTCCACCAAAACAAACCCAGATCTTCCCCTGATAACAAGAAACCAGTATGTTCAGTAGAGCTTTAAAAACATGGAAGGTTTCCAAAACTATTTGGGAATATTTCATGTCCTATGTGTAGCAGGTGAAATTTCTTAATCTGCTTAGGGGAAATCTAGAGTTTCTGCATAATCACCAGCAAATTTAGGAGTTCCCTGTTGTTTCAAATGTAGAAATGGGATTCAAAAATCTGTCGGATACTGTCAGATAATGGGACTCCCATGAGGTCATTCTAGATGTTATGATCCCCTCACTATCATCAAATATACTGTGAATATTTGCCCAGATTATTCCAGTAAATAAAATGGAAAGAATTCATGTGTGTTTGGAAAATGCTATTCACATATCATGTAATCACTGGCATAGTTATCCAATAAATGGAAGAATTCATGATGATAATTTTAAACACCAATGTGTGTTTGGTTTGGCACTTCTCAAGAGATAATGAAATGACTCTTTCTGCCCTTTGGATTGTATTGATTGCATTTGTCCTTTGTTCTCAAGAGGATGACATGATTTCCAGTTGGCTTTGATTTGAGTGAGGGAGGGCTGTGCAAGGTCACCAGCCTCACTTTCTCCTCCAGTCATCTGGGTCCAGTGACCAGATATTCATCAGAACGACTGGAGAATGGCCCAGGATGCAATGGGAGACCCTGGCCATTTGAGGCTAAGGACATATCAAATTCTCACTTTGAGTGAGATACACCTATTCAGTGAATAAGCTTCTTTAAGTTAAGTTGTTCAGGGGACAGCCCCTTTAATGAAACAATTAAACAGAGGAGAAGACCTGCAGGGTTCCTGGGTAAAAGAGAAACAGTTACTATTTATTATTTACATTCACTCTGTGCTATGTGTGGGGGGACCTGTTTTCCAATCTATGAGCTCCAGGTTGAATTGAGTTTGGTCTTTGAGAAAGAAATCTAGCCAGTAAACCCAAAGGAAAAAAGAAAGTCAGCTTTTGCCATGAAAGTGTGCCTTCCTCTGGGTAGAGTACCCCAGGCAAGGGCAAGGAGAAGGGAAAGAAAAGGAGAGGAGAGGAGGGGAGGTGAAGGGAAAGGGAGGGGAGCTGCTACTCACTCACAGGTTGTGTTTGTCCTCCGTTCTTGAGGAGGACCATGACATCAAGATGATGACATTACTTGCAGCTGACTTTGATTTGAGTGAGGGAGGGCTGTGCAAAGCCTCCAGCTTCACTTTCTTCTCCAGAGCCATCTGGGTACAGTGGCCAGATATTCATCAGGATGACTGGAGATGGGCCACTCCCTACAGATAGACAATTCATGTAATAGCTCCCTTTTCAACTCACTATCCCAGTCTACATAGCGACTGTTCCAAACCTTTTCATCCCTCTTCAGATCTTGAGTTCTCTCCTACCCGCACTCTCTTAGCTGAGTATCTTGCCTACTGTTTTACAGAAAAAAAAACTGAAAACCTACATGTACAAAAATATGCACCTCTTTGTGTGGAAGCATATAATTTAAAACATCTCATTACACTTTTGATTTCGAGTGTTTTGAATTTGTATTTTAAAATATTACTTTGTAAGGGAAATTCTTCAAATACATTTGACCAGATAAGGTCAGATTTAACATCATCGTAATGAAAATTCAAACTTTACTTTTACTTGCTATTTAATGAGAATATCATGTATATAGTACAGTTAAAGAGGCATATCATTTTTTAAAAAAATCTTGAGTATATAGAAACAGAATTAATTATCCACAAATTTAATGTAGCTATTAAGAAGAGGGAAAAATTAGAGGTTCAGTAAAAGCTTTCTGAAATTTAATTTCAGAAATTTTAGAATCAAATATGAAAAAAAATGTGGGGGTAAGATTAGAGACAAGTAAAATGGTCAATTATAAAATCAATTAATCAAGATGTTGCCTTGAGTTTATATAAATAAAAGTATAGCTTGCACAAATTGGATTTGGTAGTTTATATCTGGAATCAATTACAAGGACATTATATTTACAGTACAGAAATGATCTGCAGCATAGATTTATTCCCTTTTAAACCAAAATCTTGCCTCTTTGTTTTCTTGCCTGTCTGGAGACATTAGCTTCAATGACTGCAAATTTAATTGAAATGAGATGTTTTCTAGAATATAGGCATTCTGAAGCAAAATGACTCCCACGCATTCCCTTGGCACTGTACTCTAAATACTTTTTTGAATGATTCTTTACTAGTGGGCACTGAAGTTTCCAAAAAAAGGTTAAGGAAACAGCAACAATTTCTTTTTCTCAACTATAATGTTTTAAGCTAAACAATCATTCACTTTAACATCTGCTTTATAGACCTGTGGAAAAAGCAAGTCCCACCCATCACAAACCAATGATATTTGATGGCTGAAATAAATAAGACAAGTTCACTTGATATACAAGAGAATAAGTGAATAGTTTACTCAAAAATATATGCATTTTATTTGTTAGAAATTGTATGAATAATGTTGACTATCTAAGAATGGAAGGAGTGACAGAAACTACTTGGTTTGGGGGAGAGGGTGGGAATCATATGAAGATATATTTCAACCACAGGCCACTACTAATGAAGAATCCTGCAGAGAACATCTACTCAGCCCATCTTAATTTCATTTCAGAAGTTGAATATTATATTACTATCTTGTTTTGTAAAACTCTTGAATATATTTTATTTGCTCATCGTTATCTCTGATACTCTTATTATGATAGTTAGCAGAGAACTTGCTCAGAGGACCAGTATCGTTAAATATAATAACAAGTTTGCTGGTATTTGTCAGCAGAATCAATGTTCCTTAGTTTCTTTATAATTCTATCCTTTGAAGAAATGACTATCCCCAATTGGACTCACATTTGTGTCAGTTCACTTGTGGGTCTTATTTCCTTGACAAGAAGAATTACACTTGTATGACTAACCTCATAGGGTCATTGTGAGTTTTAAATGAGATAATGTATTCAAAGTGATTTGAAGCCAAAAAAAAAAAAATGTGCAGTGTAACCTATCATTAATTGTTGCATGGCAACTCGTCTTGTTTCATGGTTTGGTTTTAGTATCATGAGATCATTGTTTGGTTTTATTTAATAGTAAAATTTAGTTCTACCTCACTGGGCTTTTCAAAGCTGTAACCCAGTGACACTAGATGACATTAAAACTGAATAATGTGACTCTAGATGTCTGCTTACTAGTAATGTAGAGTGTAGAGCAGGTGTAGAAATTAACGCATTGTTATAAGACTCCCTTCAAACTAGGGAAAGGATCTTGCTGGTTCATTGTTTCTCTTTGTATTTATATGACATGTGCTATGATATTTTTGCTGTTATATAAGGCTGAATTGGAAAATGCCATTGGTAGTCAATAATAATCGAAGTTTATAAATATGATTTGGTATATATTATGTGAATTTTATAATATTATGTGACTAGAACTAGAACACAACTGACCTAATTCATAGTACAGTGCTATTTCTGCCTCACATTCAGCCTCCAGATCATGTGGTAAATATTAAGGAAGTATAAGAGTAAATATATTGATTAGCTACTATGAAATGTTTTGAATGAAAATCTCACCATAAACCAGTCAGATTAGAATAAGTATTCTGATAAAAAGAGGGAAATTGAACTCTCCCTTTAATTTAATGAAACAGCAATTGCTTAATATTTGCAGGGTACACAGGGGATGAAAAGTTGTATAAGACTATCTCCAAGGAGATTGCAGTCTAGTTTTAGAGAAAATAGAATTATATATATATTTAAAATGTAGCTAAGAATTGAATAAATGCTTTAAATCTATGTATTTTTTCTTTTCAAAATATTTTGCTTTCCTTTTACATAGATAAGCATAGAGTTTAAATTGATGTTCATCAAAGGAAAAGACAATGCTTAAGCAGAACTTTGGTGGCATTTGGGAATCAGTTTGGAATCATGTATTTAATACCCAAAATCTTCCTGGAGAGATCAAACATTTTTTATGACAGAGTATTTCATCTTTCTAATACCCCCCCCCCCCAATATTCACTCATATTGGAAAGTAATTTTTTTTTGTTTCTGTTTCACTTGAGGTTAAGAGTTTTGACAGGTTCTACCATTCCTTGTAATTTCAACCTGATATTTCCATTGGTATTACTCTACTCTTCTAATTTTAGTTGTTAAAACATTTTACAGGCAATAATAATTTTCAAAGCAGCCAGAAATTGACTACAGAAAGAGTAGCAGATGTTGGAAATTGCAAAATGTTTTTAAAACACTGAATTTTCATCACAGATGCTTCAGGTTTTTTTTTTCCTCCTCCCAAGTGTTCTTGGCATGGACAGAGTTTGCTATTCTTTCAGTAATGAGTAACCTAAAAGATTATGAAAACTAGGGACTACTTTCAGAGATCTTTGTGACCCTAAGAATGAAGAGGCGCTGTTTCTATAGTTAGCTTAAACTAAAGATCTATCAATGAAATCATGTCTGTATTCAAAAATCTTTATAAATATAGTTAACAAGAATGCTTAACCACAACCAAAACATAATTCACAATGCCCGATAAAGCAAAATCATAACCATGATTGCAGTGCAGCGTATAGAACACACAATTATTTCACCATAGCTGCTAGAATCAATTTTGCCTTCAGTATCTCAAGAAATTCATTTTGGAAGAAAATGGGTGTGGTATCTGAGAATCTTGAGGACAAGGTTGGCTCCAGTTATATCTTGGCTTATAATGCATGAGCAAAGGACATCAACATACTATTATCTAACATCTTGTAGTTAAAAAGAGAAACATTTTTGTACGTCTGTATATCCTAATCCCATCAAGTTTGTCCCCTAAGCAACTTAAGTGTCATATTATTTAAGAAAATTATAGTGGCAGAAAGATGGAAATTGTTAAGTCATTCATTCTCTGCATCTGGTGCCTCTAGCCTATTGAAACAGGAAAGACAAAGAAAAGAAGGAGGGTGTGTGTGTGACAGCTGGAAAACAGATGTCAGCAAGGAATACTTTGATCATTCACTGACAACTCTGAATACATGGTTTATCTAATTGATTCCCTTTCACTTATAATTATTATTAGGTTGTATCATTCTCAAGTAATTAAAAAGTGGAAAAAATACTTTTGGTCAAAAATTGGGAAAGGGGGAATACTTTTTCCACCACGTTATACAATTTCATTTGATTTTTTGAGTTAAAATGAGTAATTTATTTTGTCAACTCAAGGAAATGAAATTTTCATATACTTTTTGTAGAAATTTTTGAAGCATTTGAGGAGTAAAAATTAAAGTATGGAAGAGGAAGGACTTAAGGAATAAAGTTAAAAAGGGATTAATAAGGAATTCATTAGAGGATTATATGATGGTCTATATTCATTTTAATGCATTAGGTAATAAGTTTGCTGACACTTATTATCTCAGCAATTAGTTGAAAACAATGGGGAAGACATTCTAAATGTATGTATTCAAATCAGAATAACTTTTGCTGTTAAATTTATATATATGTATATACATATGAATGTTATAGTACTCTCACTGAATGAATAAAATATACTTCATTATATAATTCACCAATATACTTTGATTTATTTCACACACACACACACACACACACTCACTCACGTGTGTGTGTCAGTCTTTCTCTCTCCCTCTTTCAAGGCAAAATACAGCCCTTTATACTCTCTTATCCTTTGTCATCCTTGTCCTGTTCTCCCCCACCCCCACCCCGACTCCTCCAGAAAGGTTTTCCTGATGCTCTATAGGTCTTTCTCTGATTCTTTCTAGTATCTAAGCCTCAGGTTCTAAGGGATACCAGTTTACTCACTCAAAGTGTCTGTCTGTTGTTTATCATTCTCACTAAGTGATTGCAGCATCACCTTTTTTAGTCATATTTTCAACAGTATTTTTAATAACATTTCTCACGAACAAGTCATTATTTTTAACATGCTCCATCCTACTTGTGTCTACTATTCATCTTTCTATTGCCCTTTGGGTTACTTGTAATTTTAAATCTTTAAAGATCATAGTGTTTGAGATTCAGATTCAGGGCACTATAGAGTTGCCAGAAAATACTGCTTTTTAAAGAGAGAGATTTTTAGCAGCAGGCAATTTGAAATAACTAAAAGTGCCAAATATTCCCAAATATGATCTACCTCAATCCCCTCCTCCTTCAATTTTAGGTCCAGCTCATTATTCATTTCATTGTTCATCCAAGACACATATGTTCATGAGCCAAAGTGTGTAACATCTATTTTCTAGTTTTTCTCTTTGGCATTCATGTAGATTTCATTGAGAGTGTTTTAGGGATTGGTGAGATTAATTTTACATAATCCACTTATGGAATCATTTTGAAAACCTTATCGTTAATGAGACACCCTTGTTATTAGTGTCTTGCATAAAATATATTTCTTCTGACTGATGAAAACCTCAGGCAAACATCTTCCAATTTAACAGCTCAAGTGCTATCAATATTGAGTGGATTATTGAACAGTAATGGTAGTTACTTCTCTTGTAATCTTATGTGATTTGGACTTACATGTATGCAAGATTTTGTTGTAAGAAAAGGTTAGAAGGCTGCATTTTCTTCTCCCAGTTCAATGTTTTCTTAAAGTCAATTGATTTTATTCACTCAGTAACTATAGGGATATGATCAATGGTCAAAAAATACCTAGAGAGAATGAATGTTTTTGTTGAATGTTCTCTAAATATTTTATTTCTGAATTAATAGGCATCTGAGTTTGTAATTGTTGATGTTTTCTTAGTCATTTGTTTTTCTAAGTATACTATGTGCAATATTATTTTTTCTTTTGGAATCATCTCATCCTCTTCAGGATATCTAAAGAACCAACCTGGGTGATTTATAAGACATTGTCATCTCCTTTGGAGATCGCTTCAATATGTATTATTTGGTCATTCCAGCCAGTACGTTTGATTTCACCTACCTAAGTGAAATTTCCATTCCTTCTCAAAGTACATTGTGTACAGAGAATGATGGGAAAATCCAAATGTAGTGATTCCACTCACACTGATGATGAGAATAAATAGGACTAAAAATAACCCAAAATCTGGCTGATCTGTTTCATTTCACATCTGCTTATTGTCTGCTTTCTAATTTGATTTTCCTTATCTGTAAAGTGAGAGAGCAACTAGATGCTTTCTAAGTTCTCTCCAACTCTAAATTCTGTAATCCTGCAATCATCAAGACATGATCTCAGGATAAACTGATTTATTATGCCAAGCTTTCTTTTGGCTTGTTTTCTCCTCAGTTATTATTATTATTTGCTGTTTTGTTTCTTGAATACCATTCATAATCTTCCAAAAGTTTATTCAAGCAGAAACATTATGGAATTTATGAATTAGGAAATTGATTAAAATGCATTACTGGAAGCTTAGCTATTCTTTACAGAATTTTCTAGTTTCATTAGCTATGGGTTCCAATAAGAGCACCCTTATGTTTATCACTTAGTACTATATTTCTAATTATTGCCTCATTTAAATCTTCTTCCCACATCAACATGTTCTGTGATATACAAGCTGAAACTACGGACTGATAGATGACATTTGGACAAGACTCTCTTATCAATTAGATCAGGTATAATATAGTTCATATTACTGATTGAGCTTTTCAAAGCTGGGTTTTTTTCAGTTCATTTTTACAATTAATATTTAAGTTAAAAAGATTTGAACCCAGGAAGTATTCACAGGTATAGTGGAAATTTGTTCCTAATCTGATGTTATTATGCCCTATCTTCTCATCTAAGTTCACTGTATCTCTACTCATTATATAAGATATATTAAAATATATGCCTCATCAAAAGAGAATTATACTTTTATGAGGAATGACTATCCATAAGTTGTACAGATTTTATTTGACTTTATGAAGAATTATAGGATCCATCATAGTATTAAACTAAAGCCTTCTGGATTTTAGTTTATTGAATTCTTTTGTAGTTTGAGAAAATAAAATAGCTTGTATGGAATGAAATTTAGCTTTCAGCATAACATTTCAGGATAAATGGGATATTAATTTATTCTTTCTGTGACAATTATGATAATTTCATGCTTTTCATAATTTTATACATCAAGCTTTTATATCTGTATATCATTGAGGTGCTTACTTTCAGATGAGATTTGATCCTTCATGGGAAGGAATGAACAGAGGATGGAAAATCATAAGTTCCTTCACTTCAGAAATGTAGATGTAACTACTTATATTTAAATAAGTACATATGCAGAAAAGTCTTAACCTTCCTCTTCCTAATATTGGCATAAATAAATCACAACTTGAATACCGAAGACAATTAAAAATTTAGGCTTAAAAAAAAAGACAAGCAATTCAGTTGTCTTTTTGTGCCCACATAGGACCTTAGTATACACAAGAGGGCCTGCTGTACAGGTTCTTAGATTTGCTTTTCTAAAAGAAAAGTCACTTTTGAGGGGTCAACAATCACTTTAATTAAGCACATATGGCATTCACTTAGTTCAGGGGAAAATGTCAGCACTCTGAACTTCAGATAAAATGCAGAGAGTTATAAATATTTTCTTTCCATGTAGCAATGTAAACAGTTCAGCTTTAGAGAGCTTTTTATGATTTTTATTTCCTGTTTACCTTTTCATGCTTCTCTTGATTCTTGTCTTGGGAAGTCAAATTTTCTATACAGATCTTGTCTTTTCCTTAATATGAATGATTGAAATTCCTCTATATCATTGAATGACCATTTATTCCCTTGAAGTATTATACTCAGATTTGCTGCGTAGGTGATTCTTGGTTTCAGTTCCAGTTCCTTTGACCTCTGAAATATCCCATTCCAAGCCCTTCGATCCCTTAATGTTGAAGCTGCCAGATCCTGTGTTATCCTGATTGTATTTCCACAATACTCAAGTTGTTTCTTTCTATCTGCTTGCAGTATTTTCTCCTTGATCTAGAAACTCTGAAATTTGGCCACAGTATTCCTAGGAGTTTCTCTGTTTGGGTCTCTTTCAGGAGGTGATTGGTGGATTCTTTCAATGTTTATTTTGCCCTGTGGTTCTAGAACATCAGGGCAGTTTTCCTTGATAATTTCATGGAAGATAATGTCTAGGCTCTTTTTTTGATCTTGGCTTTCAGGTAGTCACATAATTTTTAAATTGTTTCTCCTGGATCTGTTTTCCAGGTCAGTTGTTTTTCCAATGAGATGTTTCACATTATCTTCTATTTTTTCAAACTTTTGGTTTTGTTTACTAACTGCTTGGTTTAACTCAAAGGCTTTCATTTCCCTGAACTCAATTCTCTCTTTCAACGAATTATTTTGTTCAGTGAGCTGTTGCACCTTCTCCTCCATTTGGCTAATTCTGCTTTTTTTTTCTGCTTTTTTAAACCTCCTTCTCCTCATTGGCTTTTTGGACCTCTTTTTCCAGTTGAGTTAGCCTCTTTTTAAAGCTGTTATTTTCCTCAGCATTTTTTTGGTTCTCCTTTAGTAAGCTGCTAACTTGTTTTTTAAGCTCTTCTATTGCCTGAGTGCAGTTTAAGTTCCCTTTGGAGGCAGGGGCCTTAACTTCCTGTGACAGCATCCCTTGTTCTTCCTCATCTGAAAGGATGGGGGAAGATACCTGTTCCCCAAGAAAGTAACCTTCTATGGTCTTATTTTTTTCCCCTTTTTTGGGCATTTTCCCAGCCAGTTACATGACTTCTGAGTTTCCTCTCTACAACTACCTTGCCTCCAGTTCTGCCAAGCCAACACTGGGGGCTGAGATTTAGGTGAGCTGCTCCAAAGCCTCAGGGGCTTTAGGCAGGGGCAGGGCTGCTATTCAGTGTGAGATTAAGATCAGCTGCTCAGGTGGGGGCAGAGCAGCCACACAGGGCTCAGTTGCTCAGTTCCCTCAGGGGTTTATTACGAGATCTTCAACAATGGATGTGGACTGCTGCCTGCTTTGGGAGCCCCATCCACTTCTGCCTGCACTGCTGCCACCTGAGGAGGCCTGAGTTATGGGGACACTCTGCTCCCTTCTTGGCCAGCCAAAAAAACCCTCTCACTGTCAGTTGAGGATCTGTGCTGCCTCTGGAGATTCTGTCCATGAAGCCTGCTCAGATCTGCTCCTCTCAGTGCAGCATGGCCAAGGCTGGGCTGGGCTCTGCTCTGGTCCAGTGGGACAGACCTTTCCGTCTCTCTTTCAGGTCACTCTGGGCTAGAAATTTCCTCCACTCCATTGTTCTGTGGCTTCTGCTGCTCTAGAATTTGTTGAGAATTCTTCTTTACAGGTATTTTATGGACTGCAGGGTAAGAGCTATTGTATGTCCTTCTTTCTACTTTACCATCTTGGCTCCATCTCCCAAAAAATACAGAGAAACAAAGATCAACAGACAGGACTTCCAACTGCCTGACCATAAGCAATATATACAGTTACCAGAGAGAGAAGCACAAGTATCTGGGTTTTCAAAATGGGGTGAGTGGGGGATCCTGAGTAACTGCCCAGATTCTCATCTGTCCAAACAAACACTTCTAATGAGTAAGCCCCAAAGCAAAAACCACACCTCATTGTATTGATACTTTTTTTCAGAGCCACAGGGCTGGACCCTCTGACCCAGTGCCTCAATAGAAATTTAACAAAAGGTGTGAGCCTTCCAACAACAACAACAAAAATCTCCCCTAATCAAGCTTCCCTTAATGAGCAGGCCCTTTAATGGGTGGGAAAGAGTTTTGACTCTCATTAGCGTTCCAACACCTTAAATTACTCTACAGAGTTGACATGTTAAGAACCCTAATGATAATAAATTTGTCAGTCAGTAGATTGACCTCTCAGCTAAATGTTCTTCTAAACCAGTTGTTCTGAAAATATGTTCCAACAACCTGTGAGGACAATAAAGTGAAAATTATTTTCATAATATTGCTAAGATTTTACATTTCTAATGTGGTAAATAGAAATAGATAAACCTTTGTAAGCAAAAAATTTTAGTGGGTCTTCAGTAATTTTTTAGAGTCTAAAGAGGTCTAAACAATTAAGAAGCTAGAAGTCTATAACAGACTTTTTCAATGTATTTTTCCCCATTATGTGCATCAGTTGAAAGAAATAAAGATGTTTAGACTGGAGAACAAAATAATGTGATATCTCTTCAGGTTTTTGAAGAGAATAGACTTTTTTTCTTCTTAGTTCAAGAAGGCAGAACTAAGAATAATTTGTGGAAATGAAAAAAAGGAAAATGTAGGCCTGCTATGAGGAAGAAATTCTAACAAAGCATTACAAAAGTAGAATGGTCTGCCACTAGAGGTGTTAAATTTCCTCTTCCACAGATCTCTTCCAGGAATATATGATAACTTGTTAACTAAATTGTTAACCAAATTCTGCTTCAGATGTGCACTATACTAGATGCCATTTGGGGACATTACAATCAGTTGTGACTTTTCCCCCATTCTCTAAGTCACTTCATTTTCCTGAAATCTCTTTTAAAGTGCTCCTCAAATGCTATCAGAATTATATTATCTCCCATACAGATTTGCTTTTTGTGTTCCTGATCTGACTTAGCCATTCTTTCTGGTTTAAGTGACATTTCTCTTTCTTCTCATTGCATATTGGAAATGAAGGTGCTGAGCCCAAAAGAACAAGCTTTACAGTTAGCAATGATAGGAATAGATCCTTTTAGAAATACTGAGAAATCTGTTTCATTTTATATGTTTTTTTGTCTTCCTCCTGCTTCTCCTTGTTCAGTCACATCTCCTACTCTTCATGACCCTATATGGAGTTTTCTTGGCAGAGATAATGGAGTGGTTGTGCCATTTTCTTCTCTAGCTCATTTTACAAACTGAGATACGGTTTTGAATGACTTGCCCAGGGTCACATAGCCAGTGACTGTCTGAGTCCAAATTTGAACTCAGGTTTTTCTGTTTCCAGGCCCAGCACTATAGCAACTGAGGCACTTGCTGGTTACAGCTGAAGATGCTAGGGATAATTTCATCTCATACAAACTTTCTGAAGACTGATTTTTGCCTCTGCTGCTCTTCACTGTTTTTATAAAGCAATACTTTTCCTAATCTTCTGTAATCCTCCTCCACAGTACTGAACAAAGGAATTTATATTCTAAATGAGGCTTGCCATTGGCTGCTTTAGAAGGTATGTGTTTCAACCACTTTATGTTATAGATGGGAAACTTGAGTGGAGGACTGGGGATGTATTTCAATCTACATGTTTTATCTACAGTTCCAATGCTTTTTCCACTAAGCCACATGGCCACTTAGTGGAGTGGTGGATTTGTTATTTTTTTCCCTAGGGCTACTTTCTTGTGTATACACACATACTTACACACATGCATGTGTGTACATATATATATTTGCGCATACATACACACGTACATATATCTACATGCACACATACATATGTGTGTGTGCATATATTTACACATACATACATACTCTCTCTTTTGACTGTGTATTCCAGTTGGAAAATGTGGATATTTTCAAGACATGAGGATGTATTTAACTGCTTGAATTATGAATTTAGTACTTGAATTACTTTTTAGGTCCTTGAGTTATGAATATCGTTATGTAAACCTGCCATCATCGAGCAGTTTGGTGAAACTTCCAAAATATAAGTTGACTATTATTAGCTGAATATTGAATAAATATATAACTCATTAATTTTCTTTACACAACTTCGTGTCTTTCCTTTTCAGTGCTGGGTGTTCATCCCTTTATTCCCATTAACTTTCAAGGGAAAATTTGTTGTTGGAAGAACGTCACAGAACCTTGATAAAATAATACAAAAGTGCCAAAGAAATCTTCATCCATTTTTTATTATAGATTATTATTCTTAAGTCTAAGAATTTGTTTTCTCTTGCACATCTACTTCTATACACGTTACCCTTTGTTTGAAACTATAGTTGTAGAAGGTCACAGATGGTCACAATAAACACTATATCTTATCCCTAACAGTGTTTGCAAAAGACAAGTTACCTTTCATTAACATCAGCAATTTCAGCAATGGAAATCTCCTCTTCATTGGTATTTGCTGGAGGTTTACTAACAAAATCATCATTCGTCGACTCATTTGTTTTGAAGTATTCTGCATTAATTTCCCAAAAAACAATTCTACAGAAAAAGAAGGTTTTTCATATAAACATTTACAACATGAACAGCATTACTCTGTTTAACACAAAAGGAACTTTTACAATCTTGGTACTTTACAGACTTATTTACATCTCCGTAGAAGACAGCTGTTTGTTTAATACAGATTTAAATTGTAAATCATGTGGTTGTTGTTTAATCCCCCACAATGCTTTTCTGTCATGCATACACACTCACAAATGATGAAGGTAAGGCTAGAAATATGTTACAGCTCATGCTGGGAGAGAATTGAATTGTGGCCATGATGACTCTCTGTATCGCTCTCTAATGGGTACATGAGGAGGCTCAAAGTGATTCTGCTGATTCCTGTAGGTCAAGGGACATTTAAAATCATTGACACTATTGAGGAAAAATTGAGACAAGACTTGAAAGACTTTTCTGAAATACTTTTAAATTGTCTTCTCAGGGGTCAAATATGCATAATATTTTTAAGGAAGCATTCTTTTTAATAATTCCAGCTATGTGGAGTCTTTTGTCGTTATAATAGTAATACTGCAGCATTTGTTTTATCATCCCTTTCCCTCAGTACATGACTACCCTCATTTCTCTCTTAGTCATGCATATTCTGAGTGCTGTTTTTAATGTCTGCTTCTGAAAACAATGCCTTCCAAAACTAGGACCACGTGAGAATCTCAGTGTTTGTAGAGAATTTTCTTACATTTTTATTATTTACTGAATATCCTTCTTGACAGGAGAACATGTTTCAAAAATATAAATTCTTTTTTTAATTCATTGATAATCGATAGATCATTGATGAAAGTATTCTAAGGGCAGGTATCTTCCTTTTACAGATGAGAGAATTCATGTTTAATTAAGTAATTAATTTAATTAAGTAATTAAGTCACATGGCTAACAAATAAATGGTAGAATCCATACTCAAGATGTCTAATTCCAAATTTAAGACTTTCTAATTTAGGACTGTTTTTCCCAAGAGTAAATCAATATTTTGAAAATAGGTATTGATATTGTAAATATTTTCTTGATTAGCTTTTCTTTGACTGAACAAACTTTAAAATATTTTTCCATTGTGCCTCAAATGACATATCTTCACTATTCTGGTCACCATTCTTTAAATAAAAGGAATAGCGAGATATATCTATTCTTCTAGAGTCTATAACTTTGGCCTAAAATAACATTGGTTTTAATTGTAGCTCTGTAGATAATAGAACCAGACTCATAAGAGCAATACCAACTATGCTGTATGGGTCAGGGGGATTGTTGGCATATCCCATACTCTGGGGTTGACTTTAAGGAGGAGAGCTGTGCACTTCTATAATATATTCCTTTCTGCCTTTGGCACTGATGAAACATGAACTAGACATTGGTGAGTTCTGTGACAATCAACAGAGCACTTGTGGGTTTATTGCTTCTAATACTTTCATTTGAATTAATATGGCAGTAATATAAAACATCCTCTGGCAGCTAATTATATGACAGCTCCTGTGATTTCATGGATAAAAGATACTCATGAATGAGAAAACTATCTCTACTAGTTCTAGTCAGGATCTTTTTCTGTAACTTATAGTCTTAGAGAATTACCCCGAGCATAGAAATGTTTAATTGGTGCCTAGGAACTTGTAGCCTTTAAATGTCAAAGACAAGACATATGAAGCTCAGTATTTCTGACTCCAAGGCCAGCTCTCTGTCCACTGTGCCACAACTACCTCTGGCTCATATGATTTAGGCCACTTAAATATTACTTAGGTTTTTGGAACAATTTGAATCCTAAGATTAAGATGTCTCATAAATCATCTATAAGTTTTGGCATGGAGAAAGATTTTCTAAGGAAATCTAAATAGCCACTTTAAATCAGGAGAAAACTCTTACCTTTAATGATTTTTATAGTAGAAGAAGGAACACATAGGTAGCATAGTAAATAGTACACTAGTCCTGGAGTCACAAAGATCTGCCTTCAAATCTAGCCTTAGACACTTACTAATTGTGTCACCCTGGGCAAGTCACCTAACTCTGTTTGCCTCAGTGTTTTCATATGTAAAAATGAGCCAGAGAAGAAAGTGGCAAATCCCTCCAGTATTTTTGCCAAGAAAACTCCAAATGGGTTCCCAAAAAGTCAGACATGACTGAAGCAAGTGAACAACATACAATAGCAAAAGTTTTAACTTCTTTAGCTGTGATTGACAGCAGAGAGAATACATTTCCAAAGGCCAGATTTTATGAGGCAAAATTTCTGTTTAAGAAAAATACTGATTCTCTGAATCATAAACACTATAATGTGATGTTTTTTCCAGCATACACACCCAAAGAATACCCTTCCAGTTTTTTCTGTGCATAGTATAAATGATATGATGGAAGGATTGTGCAGGAAATTTGTCTCATCACAATTTCAGAGTGACCTCCTTAAGGTATTGTGTGTATCTTAGGGCCAGTCACTCTGCCATCACTATAGCTCCCAATTATATTTGCCCTTTATAGAAATACCACTAAACTTTTTGGGCATAAGTCGCCAGCAATTGCTCAAGAGAGTATGAAATCAGTAATGCAGGCTTCTTGCAAATTCCAGGAGACAGGAGTGAGAGACAGAGAACAAATTAAAACAATAGTGATGTTTGCCAGGTTACTTACAGAAAGGAAAAGGTAATTTGTATGATAACAAGGACACAAATAAAATTTATATTCACTTCAGGGAGAATTTTTTTTAAGATTTTGACTATGCTGGAGGCTCTTTCCAGAATTATTCAGCACTATTGTGCTGATCCATCCGCATTTTCTTGGAAGAGCTAATGACTTCTTGGCTTGGCAGAACATGATTTTGGAAAAGCTCCCGTATTGGAGATGTTGTGCCATCTATGCATTCCATCTTTCCTTCAAGGCTATTCTACAACCCAGAGGTTCACTAATGGACATGTAACCAATTTTAGTAATTTGCACATACCTTGAAATTTTCCAAACACATTTTCTTTTTCTTCCTTATTGTGGGCCAAGGCATCACCAAGGACAAGGAATGATTCTATATATCATGTCTTCTCACCTGCGTTTTTAACCACTGCTCTTTGTAAAGGTTGTCAATGTACTTTGATGAATACCTTATTTTCAGTGCTTCTTTTCTACCTATCATACCAAAACCTATAAGGATCCCTCCTAAAAAGTTCTTTATTACATATAACAGCCTTTTCCCTGTCTCTTCATTTCCATCACTTCTAGTACTCGATGGACTATTAGGCTGCAGAATTATGTTGAACAAAGACTGAATTGATCACATATAGCTGACAGCTAAAAACCTAAATACAGGAAATCCATTTATCTCATAATCAATAAACAAGCATTTAGGTAATTACTATGTGCCAAGAGCTATCCTAAGCTCTGGAGATAAAAAAAAAAAAAAAAAGGTGGAAAGATACTCTCTATCTCCAAGAAACTCACCGAAGATTATGGAAAGCCTACATCAGGTAATACATTATCCTTATGGGATATTTAAGAATAATTCACACAGAAACAAGGCAAATGAAAATCTATAGCTCTTGTACACATGGGGAAAAGATGCACGTTATTCTGAACCAAAGTATTCATTTTGTTCTTCTGAATCTGGGTGCTAAATGTTAAATGAAGTGGTTGAAATTGTGAAAAGATATAAGAATATACCTTTTTAACTACACATTAGGGTTCATAGAAGAGTGTATTCCATGTGATTTATTTACAACATTAATGAAAAATGTCATAAAAAAAAATGCACATTTTTTTCATCTTTCATTAAATGGATTTGAAATGAACAACTTACTTTTGAGAGAATTTGGTTAGGATTTTTTGTTTGCTTATTTGTTGTTTTAAGCCTTGCCGATAGTTTTCATAGCATGAAAGAGACAGAGAAAGACGGAGAGAGACAGAGACACCCAGAAAGAGGGAGACTTAAAGAAAATAAGTAGCATTGAATTCATGGCAAAATTTAGAGGTTAAAATCTGATATATACTTTGAGTCTTTAATTAAATAAAAAACAATAACCAACAGATCATCTTTTCCCATATTTAATAGTTGTGGATTTTAGTTAAATTTTTTTTAAAAATGGCCTTAAAAATATACATTTTTTTCAGACTGAGAATAATCTCCAGACATTTTATGTGAGATTAATAAGCAAAATATATAACAAAAATACCAGCACCAAATACTTACTTTGGTCAATGACTCATATTTCCAGTTACTGCTTTGGTAGAATTAGTACTTCAGTGGAATTGATAACCATCCTCCACTATGGATTGTTCCTACTGCATTCATCTCCTCACATGATTCTTTATTAGTTGCCCTCCCCATTCCCAGCCCTGCAGTCTTCCATAGACATTCAACCCAGTGACTTGGAGACCTTCCTGCTAGGTACCAGTGGAGCAATAAGGCTGACTGTCTGGTGTCTACATGCTTACTACATGACTAACACACTGCCTTCCTATTTACTCATGTCCTCATTTGTGTTTTTATCACATTTTGCTTAAAAACTTAATTCAATTAAATTATTCAAATTGCCTTCTAGTTTATGAAGAATTTAAAAATATAAAGCTATTTAAATAAAAAAGCTAATTAAAAGATCGTTCATATACCTAGTAAAAAATGTATAAACCCAGCAAACATTATCTTATCAAACATATAAATAATTCCATTTTGAATATACCTTGGTTGGAAAACCATACCAGTAAAGAAAAATATAATAATGTTATAGTTTACGTATTACCTTAGAGTTTATAAACTATACGGTGATTTTTCATTCTTTTCTCCAGTTATATTGTTTAAAGGTCAAAAGAGTATGTTTTGATGCCTATCTCTTCATGACCAGTTTTTCATAACTACTATATTATTCTAATTGTATACTGCCCTGCCAAAGAACATATTCGCTTTACCCACATGAGTGTCACTATAGCCACTGAAAGAAAGTCCTATGATTATGGGCAGCATGTCTTTTTTTAGGTTCTTTTTTCCCTTGTAGTTTTCTAAATTCTATCCTCATAGCACCAGACTAACTGCTCAATCATTATGAAGACTTTTAAAGTCACAAGACTTGACTTAATATTTATATGTTCATTATCATGTTTCTAGACCGACTTCTTAAACCTCTACTAATCTTTACATCATTGTAAGGTAGGAATAAATAGTTCTTTATTACAAATGGAGAAACAAGGAAGTCTTGAGATGTAATAAGCTGATTAAAGTTCCCCAACTAAGGAGCAACACTGGGAGTGAAATTTTCTCTCCAAAGCCTACTTGATCACCTGTGACTAAAATTAAATCCACCTTTTTTTCAGGGTTTCTGCCTGAAAATAGATTGTTGAATTACTTGAACTTTACTCTCATGGGAGAATAATTTAAATAAAACATCACAAGCAAATTTGGAATTTATAAAGAATTTAGAATGAAATTTGGGGAAAAAACAGTGTTGCTCATAAATTTAAAAAGAAATCATGCTGCTCATTGAAGACAGAAAAATCGTCTTGACAGCTACTCCTCTATTGGATTTTCAGGATATTTTAGTTACAGAATGCAGAAAAGACATAAACATATACTCATTCTGGTTCAATAGAAAATGTTATTGCTTAACTTTTCTTCTTAGAGGAAGCAAATAAATTAGGTATACCATTCCAACATTGCCAAAAAATAGTACAGAGGATATAGCATGGAAAAACTTGCTTATTGACTGCTCCCATTTTTTAGGAAGCGTATACTCAAATATTTGTGTATTTCTAATATCTATATAGTTTTGGTATGGAAAACAAACCAAAGATTTTAAATCTTCAAAGAGGTTCAGGTGTTGATTATGTTTGGATGGAATTGAGTGTATGGTGGAATAAGGAATGAGTTCTTAGAGTCCTCACACTTATCCTTCATTTTCATGGTTACCATAGTAAGCTGTAAGTTGTTTATACCTTCTTAAAGAAGACAAAAGGATTTATTGCAATCTCTTGTATACTAACAGAATTATCTCAACAGTTTTCTGTTATATTCTAATTGTGTGCTTAGAGCTATGCTAGAAGGCAAGCAGGATAGAGCAGAAGAGAGCTTATAGGGTAAAAGGACAATGTAGCATCATGAAAAGAATACAAGATTTAGATTGAGAGGATTTTGAAAAAAAATCTTGGTTCTTCTTCCTATTTCTGAGTCCTTGAGCAATTCACTGAAAATGTTGCCCTTTAATTTCACCATAAGTTTTTTTAAAGGGGGGCAGACTAAATGATCTCTGAAGCAGTTTCTCACTTTCATTCCTAAATATATTATCTCAAGAAATTTGCCATCTCTTTGGAAAGTTGCATGTGTGCATTTTGGTAATAATACGTGATGGAATATATTCAGTTGTCTAAATTTTTAACATAGCTAAATGTCAAGAAAGGTTAGAAATGTTTTGTTTCTTTTTTTGTTTTGGGTTTTTTTTTTTTTTTTTGAGCTGAAGTTGAAGCTGGGGAACGTTTACAGATAAGGAGGGGTAAGAGTGGAAATGGACCTTGACTAATGGATTGGGCTTCCATAAGTAAAAAGAAAGAACTGGTGTTTGTGTCTTTCACCCTTTTTTATGTTTATAGATAGGACAGTATTTTCTTTCAATTTGGAATTGTAATCCATTGACTGCTTTTGGTAGTATCACTGATTAGGAAACAAACAAATTTGAAATTCCATTAATAGGCAAAAATTAAGCATCAGATTAGCAGGATTAAAATCATGTGTATGTGGACAGAATGACTGTTCACAGGTTAATCAGATCACAAATATTCAATGAAATCCTCAACTATGAAAAGGAAATGTATTTTTAATGGAAATTATTTAAATCATTCAGATGACCAGGCCTAACCTACCATCTATCTCTCAGTGATTAATCATTCTGATGGTTGTATCACTATGAGCGGTAGTATAATCATCTCTATAAGTAAAAACTAATATATAGAAAGCAAAGAGAATGAATTATGTGAGCAAACTAAAATGTCATGGTGATACCCACAAATTCGTATAGGGTAGCATAAGGGAAAGTACTGAAGTACTAGTTATATTATATCCCATGAGAATGAGGAAAGAATAGCAATGATAATGAATATAGTAAAAAATAAGATATATGCTCATTATATACTATGTCAAGAAAGGCAAATTATCCAAAAGAAACAAAAAAATCAGTCTAAGAATGGACCATACTGGTTAAGATAACAACGGACATAGGTATAATAGGCATAAATTTATTCTCTCAGGCTTCGGCTATGAGTATAACTGGGATATATAAATGATCTACTGGCTGAGCTTGCAGACAGCAAACAGATGTCAATGGAGACATTTGGACCAACTTTCAAGCACCTCCATCAAGGTTTTTTGTTTGTTTGTTTTTTTAACAAAAATTCATCCTATATAGATGAGTATTATGGACTTGAGAGAGGCATTCTAGGAACCATTGGAAATATTTGTATTCATTTTTTTAAATATTCAGAATCTACATAATCTTTGGCAAACCAAGAACTTATATGAATATTGTCTTAGAACATATTCCTGTAGCAGAGGTGCATGATCTAATCATGCTTGCAGGTTATTTTCAGCAAATACCTTTGGACATCTGCGTAGGAATATGCTGGGATGCTGGCACATACACTATGACTGAAAAGAAAACAGCATATGGCATTTCCAAACTGGCAGTATTCATTCTGTTGTATATACTCAATTGTAGAACCTTGAGAATTTCAATCTACTCATTTATGGTGTTCTTTCACCTTAGTTTTCAAAAGATAGCATATGTTCTATTAATGAAATTGTGATCTAAAGACAAAAATGAATAAAATAAGATTGATGTATATATTTAATATTTGACTGCCTTTGACCATATATTTGGGTACAAGGTTGATACCAAGACAACACAAAAGAAGTTAGAAGTTCAATTCAGAATGCCAGTGAGGATCAGTTAGATAATTTGGTGGTCATTGAAATAAGAATATTAAAGTATGCTAATGGCTGTTAATAGCTTGTGATGACACAATTTTGAATAGCTTTAGAGCAAAGGTTGACAAACTATGGCCAGAAGGCCAGATATGACCCGTGCCTTTCTTAGTTTTTCCTGTCCTTTAAGCTTAAAATAATTTTTATATTTTAACTAAAGTTTTATTTTACAAGCACACACACACATTTACATATAGTGTACATTGTAGTCTGGTGAAGTCTATGACCCTTCTCAGAATATGTTTTTTAAATTCATAAAATAAAGTATATAATTATAAAGACAGCCAATTATATTGAAATACAATTGTCATTTTTAATGCACAAATGTCTGGTTACGAATACTTGGTTTGTTGAAAGAGCAAGATGTACTATACCAAAGCTATCAGACTGTACGTTCCTTGATAAATAAGACTAGGACGTAAGCTTTTGTCCCTCATAGCCTGACAGAATATCTTGCAAATAACAAGTACTCAATACATAGTTCTGAAACTGATAAATTAGCATTACTGACCTATGCCCATTCTTAGCCTCATCAATTATTCCCTCTCCTTCACCCCACCCCCATCCATTGTGTATTTATGACAAACAAGGTGTTTAGGCATTAAGTTATACTTCCAAATGAAATTGTACATATTTCAACAGCTTCATCTCTAACGTCTAATCCCACATTGTGTTGCCATGGCCACATTTACCTTTGTTCTCAGACTCTCAACATTACCCCATTATTTGCCAGACATCTGCAGTATTCCATCTCAGTAAGTTAGGTGTTCCTTTTGGATGTGGTGTGAAGGAAGGAGGAATGGGTATATGAGTACTTTTCTAGCCATTTGTCCACTACTCACTACCTGAAAGTACTGAGAATTAGGTTTGGGAAGTGACAGAGCCTCAAATAGGCATAATAACCTTTCATTGGGACTTACCATACATTCAGTTTCCTCTCATTTGTTTTGGATTTGTTCCGTTAAATGAATTGGCAGTAAGGAAGTAAAGCCAAATATTTGAATAATTAGTGTTCAGGGAAGTTGATGAAAAAAAGACCCAACACTGGCTTTCACCATGGTGAAAACAAAATGAAGTATAGGATACCTTCCTCAGATCTGTGTGCTAGGTGGCATTCCGAGTTTCCCGATTACCTTGTATGTAGAAATTATAACTAGAACATAAACGTGCTGAGGTTTTTGTTGTTGTTGATGCACATGTAGGTCACTACTTTTGTCTTTATTGAAATCATCATATTTGCCTAATTACATTTATTATTTAGGTGTTCTTTTTCATTTCTTGTGGATACTTTTTCTGGGAGTAGAGCAAATAATCGATTACCTTTCAAGGAGAAAAGAAAAAGTCTTATGTCAGGGACTAAGGAGACCCTAGTGGTATAACAGGAAAATGAAAATCACGATGTAACTTGCAAATGCTAGTGAAGGTAATCGTGTCAGCAGCTGAGAGGGAAGTTGTCTCATTTTGTAAAGGGTTTTTTTTTTAATCTATTTTCATGAAATCTGAACTTTCTATGGGCCTTTAAGTTTACAATCTTTAAATATGCTTAACCCATTGGGTAAATGTGTAATTCCATCTGCCATAATTCAGTATTAAGTCTTAAGAAGCATACTTTTCCTACCATTTTGTATCCATTTAATAACTTTTGTCATTGATTTATTTTAATTTTTCTATGGAAATAAATGTTCAAATCAAGAAGAGATCAAGTGACTGCCCAGAAATGAACATTATTTTAGGACAAAAATATCCATAATGTACAATTTTTGGTGGACATTTCCATATTTCCCTTTTTAATTGTTTTTATCTTGAACCAGTATTAGATTTGGCTTATGAGGATAAAAGAACTCTACTGACATGTTTATTTAAACAGATACAAAAGGTATATTCCTATATTTATTGTCTAAGATTTTTAGGACATTCATGACATCTTCTGCAGATACTGACTGGGCTTTTTTGCATTATCAAAAAAATAGTTTTTCATAGGATCCAGTGTTGTCCAGTTTGATTTTATAATTTTAGAGATGAGACCTAAATACGCTTTAACCACACATGACTAATGTTCCAGAACATGGATATTCAGCATCCATACGTACAACTTTAGTAGCTAGCATGAGGAAAACAAACTCTTTGGTAAAATTATTTTAAACTTACAAGATATCAAATATGCAACATCCTTTTTTAATTTTTTTTCCAGGAATATCAGCCTTGTAACACCAACTCATGTCCAGAACTGAAAAAGACCACCCCTTGGACACCTTGGACTCCTGTCAACATCTCAGACAATGGAGGCCATTATGAGCAACGGTTCCGTTACACTTGCAAAGCTCGACTACCTGACCCCAATTTACTGGAAGTGGGAAGGCAAAGAATAGAAATGCGTTATTGTTCTAGTGATGGGACCAGTGGCTGCTCCACAGATGGTAAGCTGAGATAAAATAGACACATTGCCAAATTGTGGTTCCATATCTGTGACTACTGGGGAAAGTATTTTGGCCTTCCTGTCATTTATCCCACACAAAATGGAGGCAGATTATGTTAGTGAGGGAAAAAAAAAAGCTAAGCTAATGGTTATTTCTTCAGTTATTGTTTTTGCTGTTTATGGATGTGCTATTTTAAGAAGAAAGATGACAAACTGAAGGATGCCAAAGATGCTAAGGAGATTAGAAACTGTACCATTTGAAGACTGGTTGGAGGAATTGGAGATGGTTTGCTCAAAAAGATTTAGCAGGACATGATAACTGTCTCCAAGCATGTAAAAGAGAAGTTTTCAGAGAAGTGGTATTAGACTTTTGATAGTTCAGAGAGCAAAGGTAAGAGTGAAGAATGGACATCGTATATAGAGATAGGTTTGTCTGTTCCATGTAAAGAAAAATTTTATTAGTAATTAGAGGCATCCAAGAATGGGATAGGCTTCCTTGGGAGCTGATATATTCACCTCCTTTCCAGTCTTTAAATCTAAGCTTGATAGAAAAATGATGGTTAAGATACAAGTTGGACAATCTTCTGACTCAGATTCTGTGACAAGACTGAATTCACTTTCCAAATTAAACAGCCACGAAGAGTTGGTGATAGACTGGAGCTATTTTGCATGACTTTTTGGCATTTAATTTGTATTACATAACTTTTATTAATATTATTAACTGTTTAGGGAAATCTAGAATTAGGTATATCATTTTAAATGCCTTCTCCTCTAGGAAAAATGATTATTGAAATACTAAAAGAACTTCATTGAAAGACAGACATAGAAGTGACCATTGAAATATCATCTTAAGGGTTTATTTTTTTATGAAATCCATAAATAAATAATAGTAACTTACAATTACATAGATGATATTTTGTTTATAAACCTATGAGGCAGCTAATGGAAAAATTGCTTACATTTGTATCAACAGTACTTAATATGATGCCTACCATCAAGTAAGCACTTAATTAATTAATGATTGTTTCCTTCCTTTCCTTTCCCATTTTACGAAAGACTCAACTGAGTCATAGAGAAGTGAAGAGACTTGCACATAGTCATGGTTAGTTGTGTCAAAGCCAGGAATCAAATTCACGTCTTATGAATCTAAGTGCAATGATCTTTTCATATACTGAGCTGGCTTTCTGGAGAACATACTGTTGAAACAACCTTTTCTTCTCTCATACTGCCTCTGATTTCTTACAAAGAAAACTTCAGTCCAAGCATGACCATTTTTTGTAACATATCAGTTTTGATAATAATACCATTAGCACTAGATCTCCTTTCGTCATCGATTGAACAACTGTGAAAAAAACAACGTAATTTCTTACTCAAGTCTATTATTTCAAGTATTTGATAAAGATCACAAAGTCTGAAACTAAGCCCATATCAGTCCGAAAAATAAGCTTTCTCCAACAGATTGTAACCATAAAATTAAATTCCTTTAAAAGGAAGAAATATTCTGCTCCATCCACTGAAGCACAATACTACCCTTAAGTTTTATGCAAACCAGACTGGAGGAAGAGAAGTGTCTCCTATAATTGTACCAATGGTGTAGAAATGTTCACAATGTTTCCTTTATAACCTAATATCTATTTAGCTTAGGTATTTAAAATGTTTTCATTACTTTGTATGCTATAATGGTAAAAACTTGAACTAAGTGTTATGACCCTTATATTTTAGCCCAATTTTTAATATTAACTAGCTCTATAACTTAAAGCGAATAATTTAGACTGCCTTGTAATCTGAATGAGAGTTTGATCTAAGGGAATAGGAAGGAAATTGAGGCTCTAGTTTCTCCATATAACAGTTATCTATTTGTTATTTTCTTGCTGCTTTTTAGTAGCTTATATCAAATACAAACTATCCAATATGTTTTCCTTAGAAGTGTAACTATTGTGGCTTCTAATGCTAGTGACAACATCTTCAAAACACATGACTTCTGGATGTGTTTGGCCACTGCTAATTTTAACCCACTCTTGAAGTGAAGAAATTCTTTTTCCCTGGGACAAAATGTAATTCGTTTTTTATGCTTCTTTAGTTCTGGTCTCTTGGAAGGAAAACTTACTGAAATGAATGTATGTGTCTGAGTAGATGTAATGCCAGCTATTCTTTAAATAGAAAGATGTGTGTTTAGTGTATGTAAAATGCTGTAGCATCTGTCTGTAGGTAAATAAATAGCAAACATCATTCATGATTCCTAGAGCAGTAAATGAGTACCTGAATAATGTGAATGTTGGGCAGCTATGGATAAAGTCAAAATTGGGGGAAGTTGAGGCTGAAATTTTGTAGAACATAATCTGCATTATTATTAACAACTAGTTTTAGATTTTTTATAAAATTTTCTCTCAACACCAGTGAATAGATGTTAGATTTTTGTCCTTTCTCAAATATTATTGTTGCATGTGGTAAAATTCTGGGTCATTCATTCAAAAATGATAGCTAAAATAATTATTTCTCCTTTCTTAAACTCAAATACTTTATGTATCTTTTTGATATGCAATTTTTTTATGTTGTCTCCCTGATAAGAATATAAGCTCTTTGACAACAGTGTCCAGCAAAACGCCTTCCATATAGTAAACACACATCTTTCTACCTCCTTAATTTTTTTTAGGCTTTGTCCTTCCAAGATATGGTGAAATAACTTCTCAATTCTAAGGAAGGCTCTGATTAAATTTTGTTTATTACAACTACTTCTGAGGAGCAAACAAAACAAAACAAAAAAGAAACATCAAGCTATCTTGCCAGGTTTCTCCCTATGCTATTTTTGTTGTTGTTAAGCCTTCTGATTATGGGAGAAAATAATATATAAGCAAAGATAGAGTTTCCTTCTAAAAGTCACTGCAGCAATATTTTATAAATGAATGACTCAGTTGATGAATAAAAATATTCGATATATGTGTGTATGTATGTATGCATGCATGTATGTATGTCTATGTATGTACACACACATACACAAAACACAAATAAAGGACAAGTAACTTGTCCAAGATGACACAGACAGTGTGCGCATAAGACCAGATTTGAAGTCAGTACTTTTTTACTTCATTTCCTTCCTTTGACAATTTAGCAGTTGGGAAATGGCTCTTATTTTTATAAATCTGACATGGCTCCTTGTATATTGGAGAAAGAGACCTTTATCAAAGAAATTTTCTGTAATCCCCCAATACACACACAGAATTTACTGCTTTTCTTTTAATTTTGCCTGAATTGGTTTTGTTTGTGGAAAAACTATATAATTTCTTTTATAATCAACATTATTGATTTTATTTCCCAAGATTCTCTTTATCTCTTGTTTGGTCATAAACTCTTCCCTTATATGTAAATCTGATAAGTAAAATTTTTCATGATTCCCTAATTTACTTATGATGTCACCCTTTATTTTTTCATCATGTATCCATTTTGACCTTACCTTGGTAGAAGGTATGAGATATGGGTCTAGTTTCTGCCAGACAGCTTTCTGGTTTTCCAAGTAATTTTTGTTAAATGGTAAGTTCTTGCCTCAAAGCATGGATCTTTGGGTTTATCAAACACCTAGGTTACTAGGTAGTATGCCAATGTATTACCTAATCCATTCCACTGATCCACCATTCTATTTTGAAACCAGTTACCTTGATGATTACCCCTTTGTAATGTAGTTTGTAATCTGGAATTGCTGGGTCCCCTTTCTTCACATTTTTTTTTTCCATCAATGCCCTTGATATTCTTGACCTTTTGTTCTTCCAAATAAATTTTATTATTCTTTTATTTTTATTCTTTTCTAGCACTGTAAAATATTTTGGGTAGTTTGCTTCCTATGGCACTGAATAAGTAAATTAATCTAGGTAGA
Source organism: Notamacropus eugenii (assembly GCF_028372415.1). Classification (NCBI taxonomy): domain Eukaryota; kingdom Metazoa; phylum Chordata; class Mammalia; order Diprotodontia; family Macropodidae; genus Notamacropus; species Notamacropus eugenii. The sequence continues at coordinate 358,093,442 of NC_092875.1, read as the reverse complement.
ATTGGCATTTTTATTATCTTGGCTCAGACTGCTTATGAGCAATCAACATGTCTTCAGTTGTTTAGATCTGACTTTATTTGTATGAAAAGAATTTTGTGAATTTTGTTCATGTAATTCCAAGGTTTGCACTGGCACGTAGATAACCAATTATTTTATATTGTCTATACTTATTTTAAATGGAATTTTTGTTTCTATCTCTTGCTGCTGGATGTTATTTATAATATATAGAAATTCTAATGCTTTATGTGAGTTTATATTATAACCTAAAATTTTTAATTGTTTCAACTAATATTTAGTTGATTATCTGAGGTTTTCTAAGCATACTACTTTATCATCTGCAAAGAGTGATGGTTTTGTTTCTTTCTTAAGGAAATAATGACAATAATGATATATTTGCTTCATCACTGATCTTAGTGGAAAGGCTTCTAGTTTATGTCCATTATAGAGCATGTGTGCTCTTGGTTTCAGATAGGTACATTTTAAGAAAAGTTCCATTTATTCCTATGCTTTCTAGTTTTTTTTAATAGTGATGCATGTTGTATTTTGTCCTGAGGGTCTTCTACATCTATTAATATAAACATATGATTTTTGTTGTTTTTGTTATTGATATGGTCAATTATGGTGATAATTTTCCTAATTGGATTTCCTAATTGATTTCCATAATTCCTAATCGAGCCAGCCTGTCTTTCCTGGTATAAATTGTCCCTGGCTATAGTGTATGAACTTTATATTTATATATTGCTGTAATATCCTTGCTACTATTTTATTGATAATTTCATTTATAATTTATAATTCTGCATCAGTATTCATTAGAGAGATTGTTCTATAATTTTCTTTTTCTTTTTTTGTTCCTACTCGTTTAGATATTAAAATTTTATTTGTCTCATAAAAATATTTGTAGGATTCCTTTTATACCTATTTTTTTTTAAAAAAATCAATATTGGAATTAATTATTCTTAAAATGTTTGGTAGAATTCTTTGTGAATCCATCTATTCCTAGATATTTTTTTTCCTTAGGGAGTTCATTTATGTCTTGTTCAATTTCTTTTTCAAGAAATTTCATAATTTAAATATTCTTTTTCTCTTCTGTTAATGCAATTTACATTTTTGTAAATATTTCTCTCGTCAACTACATGGTGCAACGGAGAGAGTACTGGGTCTGGAGTCAGATGACCTAAGTTCAAATATGGCTTCAGATATTTACTATCAGTGTAGCCCTGGGCAAGTCACTTTACCCTGTTTACCTCAGTTTCCTCATTTGTAACATGGGCTGAAGAAGGAAATGGAAAACCCCTCCAGTATGTTTGCCTAGAAATAGCCAAATGGGTCAGACACAACTGAAAAAAACTGTACAAATATTCACCCATTTCACTTAGATTTTCAATTTTATTGACATATATTTGGGCAAACTAGCTCCTAATAATTTCTTTAATTTCATCTTCATTGGTAATGTATTTACAGTTTTCATTTTTGACATCAGTAATTTGGTCTTCTCCTTTTTTATAATCAAATTATTTAATGACTTTTCTATTTTGTTGCTATTTTCATAAAACCAGTTAGCAGCAGCATTTATTAGTTCAATAGTTCTTTTACATTAAATTTTATGAATGTCTCCTTTGATTTTCTGAATTTCTATTTTGATGTCTAATTGGGAATTTTTAACCTGTTCTTTTTAAATTTTTAGTTGCATACCAAGTTTGTTAATTTGTTTTTTCTTTTTATTGATGAAAGAATTGAGAAATAGAAATTTTCCCTTGGCTTCATCCCACACATTTTAGAATGTTGTCTCATCTCTGCCATTCACTTTAATTTAGTTTCTGATTGTTTCTAATATTTGTTCTTTGACCCATTCATTCATTAGGATTAGATTATTAAATTTCTAATTAATTTTTAATCTGTGCTTCCAAAGCACTTTATTGGATAAATGTTTTTGGCTTTACAATCTAAAAATTTGTTTGTGATGCTTTTATGCCGTAATACATGGTAAATTAAGTTATTTTCCTTTTTATTCTCATTCATTTTTCTCCAATGTTCTATCACATCTAACTTTTCCAAAATTCTATTCATGTCCTTAACTTTCTTTTCATCTATTTTATTCATAGATTTATCTAGTTCTGAGAAAGGTAAGTTGAGGTGCACTACTTGTATAGTTTTACTCTCTGTTTCCTCCTGTGATTCATTTAACTTTTTCTTTAAGAATTTGGATGGAATGCCATTTGTTGCATATATGTTTAGCAACAATATGACTTCATTATTTATCATATATTTTAGCAAGATTTAGTTTCCCTGATTATCTCAATTAGGTCTATTTTTTTTCTTTTGCTTTGTCTGAGGTCATTATCGCTACTATTGCTGTCTTCTTCTGCGTTTGTATCTTGTTCTTCTCTGTCACCATAGTAGCTTTTGATGGTTGGGTTCAGTTTCTGTGGTTTGCTTATTTTTCTAGTCTTTTTCTTGACTTTGAAATTATATTAAAGTTGAACTTTACTCAACTAGAGGTAGGTAGGCACTCTTCCCAGTTTTGGCTTTTTTTGCACTACTGTTTTCAGAGCTAGTTCTTGGGGTTTGTAAGTTTCCAGTGCTTCCAAGGTGGTGTGATCCATGGAGAGGTGTAGTCACTGGCCTTCTGTTCTGAGCTCTGATCTTTACCCAGGAAGGACCCTCCTTTTCTTCAGTCATAAATGCTAGCACTCCTCTCTGTTCTACAACTTCAGCTAGAGACCTTGCTCCGCTACAACTGCAACTGTTGCTCTCTGTTCTGAAACTGCCACCCTGTACCATGTATGGGTAACAGCATTGACAAATATAGCATGGTCCTGCATCCAGTGCCAGGTCAGGTTCCCTTGTAATCTCTGTCTGACAATTTGTTCAAACCCATTACTATCTGAGAGCTTATGAAGCTTCTGTTACTACTGTCACATTCACCTCCAAGGCCCATAGCTGATTTTGCCAGAGCCATTCCCTAGTCAAGTATCACAGACATCTCCTTCAGACTTCCAAAGTTGTCTTGGGACAGAAAAATGTCTCACCCCAACCTTTTGTTGGCTATGCTGCTTTGGAATTCAATTTGACACTTATTTTAAAGTTGTTTGGAGGGGAATGTCAGGAGGACTCAGTTGGCTTGTTGCCTCTATGCTGCCAACTTGGCTCGAGACCCACCTCCCAGTTGGTCATACATTTTTGAAAATTTCAATCGCAATAATTCAAGAAGTCATTCAGTTGATTGATTGATCTGGTCAAATAGCTACACCAATGAAATCATGGATCTTTGACAATGTTAAAGCTAAAACTTGAGACTTCAACCCATTCAAAATACAAGAGATTGCATCAATACTGAGAAATTATTTTTAAGTTGTATTATGCTAGAAATCAATTCATTTTCAGTTATTTTAATTAAAAGTAAAATCATACTTGTTAAAATTATGACAACTTTAATCATCTAAGGGAACAATAGTAATGAGTTTTCTGTAGCTATAACCATATTTTTAGCTTGTAAAAAAGATGAAAATAATTTTCTCACTAAAAGGAGATCATCTTGTTCAAAAAAATGAAAATAAAAATTGTCAAGAATGCTTTGTTTTCTTTGAGTTAGTATCTCATCATGTGGGTGGCACTCTCACTGATGGGAACAATCTGGGTGGTTTCTTGGTACCAAGGAGGATAAAGAGGGAAAATGAAATGCATCGTACTCATTTTTTCTGAGTATATTCTGCATGACAAAGAGGTACGATTATGTAATGTCTCCTTTAGAATGGAGCAAGAAACAATGTACCTTATAAACCAATGTGACTGCACTTCTCTATATTTCTTAATTTGAGAGCAACCTAAATAGAATCTCATTTTTTCCTACATCAAATTAAAGGAAAAGACTATGTATTTTCTTGGTTTCTTTTAATTATCATTTGAAACAAATTCTAAAGATACTTTTTAACTCAGCTTTTTTCTGTTCATCATTATAAACAAAAAAGGAATAAAAAGTGCTTTTGTTGTCTTTTGTTTTTAAAAATTTTAATTTTGAATTTGTTTTATATTTCAAATGCAAAATGCTATATAAAATGATTTTTCAGTATGATGGGTCTATAATAAAACAGACTGAAAAATGTTTTATGCCTTTATGGCCACTTACTTTATAGCACCAAATTCCTTGTTTTAACTTTTACCATTTATCTCTTTTCTTTGTGAATCACAGTAAATTCACATACCACCTTCCTACGTAGTAAAACAAAATCAAACCACAATCTCCTCCCTGAATTTCAGTCCCACATCACAAAGTGCCTACAGGATATGCCACCTGGGTTTCCTTCTGGCACTTCAAATAACATGCCTGTAACTGAAAACATCCACTTCTCACCTAAAATTAAGCCAAAATTCCCTATTTAAACTGATATCACTTGCATTTTTTTGGTTACCTAAGTCCCTTTATCCTCCTGGTCACCTCTCCTCTGTCTAACTTTTAATCCAATCGGGTGTTTAATCCTATAGAAGCAATCCTTGATTCTGTATCTGCACCTAATTATTTTCCAAAAATACCCCTAGCATTTCAGGTCTTCATCACATCTCAGTTGGACTATTTTAACTGCTTCCTTCCTCTCTATATTTTACTTTATCAGTTCAATCTTTCAAATACTTAGCAAAATCCCCCTCATTCTCAGATCTTCCTGGTGGTTTCTCTGCTTTCAATACATACTATTTCTCAACTTAAAAAAAAACTCAGTGGCTATCTGTTGCTTGAGAGATAAAATTTAAAAAAAAAAAAAACAACAACAACTAGTATTTCAGGGCCTGAATAACTTAGTTCCAACAAGAATAACTTTCATTTATGGGAGACAAAGTGACATGTGGAAAGAACAATTTCTTTGGTGCCAGAAGACCTGGGTTCAAATTCTGCTTTTATACGAATGGCTCTGGGCAAGTTTCTTGACCTCCCAGGATCTCTGGGTCCTCATCTCCAGCATGAGGGAATTGGACCTCATGGCCTCTGATAGCCTTTTTCAGCTCTAAATCTTTGATCCATTGCTCTCAGTGTGCTTTAAGATTTGCAATGTATTTTCTTCATCCCATGAGATGGATAGTGCAGATATTATTATCTCTCCCTGTTTTATAGATGAAGTAACTAAGCTCTGTGAGGTATGACTTTCTGATGATCACACAGTTAATAAGTGAGGTTGGATTGGAACCCAGGCCTACTGACTCTAAGTCTAATTCTGTATAAATTACATGATGGTGATGGTAGACCCCAAGTTATATTTCCAACCTTGTATTATATTAACTCTCTTTCACATAGCTTATATTCCAGCCAGTCTGGATCATTGACTTCTCCTTAAACTTCAGTTGGTTTCATTACCCATCAGTAGGTTCCTGCAGAGCATCCAGCACACCTGGAATGTACTCCCTCCTTATCTCCGTCTATCAAAATTATCTTCTTTCTACACGGATTAGCTTTGAATGCCACCTTTTCCAGTATAGCCTCTCAGAATCTCTTCCTAGCCCTTGCTCAAACTTTCTGAGAAGACTTGGCTTGGATTTTTCCTTGTGTTTCTTACCCCATTCTTTGTGTCATATTTAGCTATGTAAATGCTATTTTTTCCTCTAGAAGAATGCAATTGTAAGCAAAAGTGTTATCTCATTTATTTATTTTTTTTGCTTTGTTCTCCAATGCTTCACACTTAATAAAAGCTTTAAATGTGTCAAATTAAGTTGAAACAACATTTCAGGGGTGCTACATTAGTTCCAGAGGGACAATGCTTATTTAATGCAGCAAGAAATATAATGACAATCATTACCATTCAAATAACACTGTTTTCCCAGCACTTTACAAAGTTCTCATTACATCTTCTCGATAAACCTATAAGAGAGATGCTATTATTATCCCCATGTTACAGATGAGGAAACTGAGGATGAGAGAGGTTAAGCAATTCCCCTAGAATAAAACAACTAGTAGGTGTCTGAGTAGGATTGAATTTAGGTTTCCTTGACTCCATTTCCAATTACTGGATTTTATAAATGCTATAATCTAATCCCCTCATTCTGACACCTGAAGAAACTGAGGCCCTGAGAAATGATTCACAAAGTTACCTAGGTACGATGTAACAGGGCTGAGATTTAAACCTGTGTCATCTGTCTTTAAGGCTGATAGGTGGCTCAGTGGAAAGAGAGCTGGGCCTGGAAAGACCTGAGTTCAAATTCAGCTTCAGATACTATCTGTGTGACCCTGAACAAATCAAATAACCTCTGTTTACCTTAGTCTACTGGGGAAGGATATGGCAAACAATTCCAGTATCTTTGCCAAGAAAATCCATCAACAGTATTGGCATGGTATAGTCTGTGGGGTCAAAAAGAATCAAACATGACTGAATGGCTAAACAACATCTGATTCTAAATAAAATATACAGGCATATCTTTTCCATTCTACCACACAAAATTGGTCAGGGCTATTATGAAAGATATGCCTATATATTTGTAACTTTCCCCTGTGACTGAATTTTAATAAGTCCAACAACTTGCCTTAGCCAGAGACTAAGGGATATATATAAGTTCCTTTCAGTAGAGATTGTTTCATTCTTCATTCTTCATTCCTCTATTCTAAGTTCCTTGCTTGGTGTCTGACATATACTAGGAGCTAAATAAACATTTATTGATTGATAATGAGCAAAATGGATGGAGCTAAATATTTGATCTGCCACTAGGAATAATTCTGTTTTCATGACAAGGCTACTTCCAACACTTAGACTTGCAGCATTTTGTGAGTTGTTGTTGCTTTAAGTATCTCAAATACTCTACCACCAACTTTTGTGTGTGAAGATTATTAAGTTGTTTTTTTTTTAATTGGTGAATAGATACAAATGAAACCCACATGATTTTTGCCTTTGTGTCATTTATTCATGAGGGTACGTGACTGTATTAATAGATACTTTATGTTCCACAGTTTTGTTGTTATTTTTTATTTTCCTTTTACCTATTAGTCAGCTCGTTCATCATTCATCTCTCTATGTCCTCTAGCACAGTGAACTGTTCATAAACCTGCAATTTAAGTTTGTCAAAAATAACTATCCCCTAGTTCCATGGAAGGCGTCAGTCTCAACAGACAATGATTCCATGGCAGTTAATCTTCCACCTTTCACTAGCATTTAATTCACTTTCAAAAGGTGAATAGGTGAAGGCTCAGGTTTAGCAAAAGTCAGAATCATTTCTATTTTCTAGCTTGATGGCTTTAACAGAAGTGTGATATATTCCATCCTGTCTAAGAGCGATTAAATTCCCAAGCTGTCAAAGCATGTCTGCAGGCTATAGGGTTTCTTAACACCTTTCCAAAGGGAAGAGAGCACATTATATTTCCTTTCTAAGAAAAAATAACATCACATTAAAAATCTAAAGCTAATATAAAATTCTCTGTTTTATATATGTACATATATAATTATAGAAACATTTGTAGAGCATTTTAAAGTCTGAAAAGCACTTTTGTACATTTAATCTCATTTGAATCTCATAACAACCCCACAAGGTAGGTTACTTTATTATCCTCAATTTTATAGATAAGGAAACTGAGGCAAAGATAAGTTAAATGACTTCCTTAGAATAACATACCTATTAAATGTCTGAGACAAATTGAATTTAGATCTTCCTGAATCTGAAACTCCAAATTCAACAATCTATCTAGTGCCCAGCCTGGCTGCTTAGGCAAACTTTGCCCCATGTATGAATTATTTAATTATAACCTTATTTAGCAAGTTATAGAAAATTATCTAAAATTATAGGAGGTTTTCATGCATCTTTTTTATTATAAATTGTCTCTTTTTTGAAGCATCAGAATGACAGCTTGGGTTGGAGAGGGCAGTCAAAGAAAAATACATAATATTACTGGGTTTGGGGCTTGAGACTAAAGCTTTTATTTGCTGTTTGACTGATTTGTAGAGTGATCTTTTCACTTATTCTTTTTTTAAACTGAAGGGCTCTCTGGAGATTTCTTGCGATCTGGAAGGTATTCTGCACATACCATCAATGGTGCTTGGTCAGCATGGACTCCTTGGTCCCAGTGTAGTAGAGACTGCAGCCGAGGCATTCGAAACCGTAAACGGGTTTGTAATAACCCTGAACCCAAATATGGGGGACTTCCTTGTCTTGGACCATCACTGGAATACCAAGAATGTAACATCTTGCCTTGCCCAGGTAAGTGTATATAATATAAGGAGACACTGGAGACGAAGGGAATTGTAAAGTTTTCTAATATATGGTTAAGCTGTATTTGCTTAATTTATTCTGTACTTGGAGTGTATGTGTGTGTCTGTGTGTGCATCTGTGTGTAATTTTTCAGATATCAACTTGGTCATCATGGGTAAAGAAAAATGTCACTTTCTAAGCAATTCTTTTTTTCTTTTAATTTTACTTGTATATATGTTGTATCCACTAAAAATATCTGTAAGTCAGCTGTTAAATGCTTATTCTTCTATCCATTAAGCAGAAGAACTAGTAAAAACTCACACTAGATAATTTACAAAGGTCAGGAATTTTTAACTGTGGTCCATGAGCTTTATCTCATGCACGCACACACACACACACACACACACACACACACACACACATACACACAATTACATATATCAGTGACTGTATCTTGAATGAATAGGACTTTCATAGAGTTTTAATAGACTGCTGAAAATGGGACACTATGTAATGTTTATGTAAAAAATTAATGGAAACAGTGCAGAATTACCTTTGTATTCAAATGTACGTTTGCCAAAGTTGAAGATGCTCCCCAGCAGTTCTTAAACTGGGGTCATTGAACTTGGTTTTTTTAATATTTTAATAATTGTATTTCAATGTAATTGTTTCCTTTGTAATTCCTATGTGTGGTATGTTATGCATTTAACAACATTCTTCTGCAAAGGGTCCATGCATAGACTTAACCAGATTGTCAGAGAGGCCTAGGACATAAAAAAAGATTAAGTGCTGGGTTTGGTGAATTCAGATAATGTATCCATAGGAATAATTGTCTATAGTGATTCAGGCATGCAAAGTGATATCATGAAAAAGATGCTGGTCGGGTAGTCAGAAAATTAACACTCTAATCTTCTTACTAACTGTGTGATCGTGTCACTTAAATTGTCAATGAGATACTTGGACTAAACAACTACTAAGGTCCTTTCTGCATATCATTGCATGTTATGATAAATGAAGTATTCATTATCCACAGGTCCCATCCTCTCTTTTTCTATCTTTCTTACCTCTAGAATCATTTCTACTTATTGCAAATAAATGGTTAACAGAGGTTTTTCTCATCTATTGAAAGAGTGTGGCTTCCTTGGAGGATAAAGAAGGGACAGAGAAAAAAAGAACCCATTCCCTTGTCTTCCTGTAAAGCAGTATGAAAAGAAGAATCAGGATCGGTGACTTGGTCACCAAATCCACAAACATTTTTTAGGAAAAATTGTTTAATAACAGAACTGATGAAGTAGAATACACATGAGCTCTTTGTTGTACCTCACAATCAGTCAGAGTGTTAATTGTGAATTCCTAGTAACAATATAGATTCATGAACTGTTTTACTGAAACCCTGTAATACATTCTCACCCTTTGTATGGAAGTTTGTATCTGTAGATAGTGTACCTATCACTCTTTTTTTATTAAAGTATCGTATTGACAATTTTTTCACTAAGTAAAGTGCTGAGATTAGGCCACAGAGCTTGGTCAAAGCAAAACAATTAGAAAGTGGAAATTCAAGAAGTCATTTCTTATCTGTATGACCATGGGCAATTCATTTAAACTCCTTGGTTCTCAGTTTCCCCTTGTGTAAATTGAGGGAGTTGGATTACAAAGCCTCTCGGGTCCCTTCCAGATCCAACTTAATGATTCTATGCACCGTTATTTTGATAAGCCCTGTACTTCCCCCCCCCCCCACACACACAAACACACATGTAGTTTGTTGTTTTGTTTCTTTTCTCCCCCTCATGGAAAATGACTTCATTAACAAAGATGGATTGATTGCTCATTAGTTCAAACTTAACCTGAGCTAACTTCAGGTCTATGATGCCACTGTTGGGAAATTTCATCTACCAATGCAAACTGGAAAATATTCTACAGCAGATAGTTGGCCAAAGTATTGAGAGAATAAGTGATGCTCCCAGGATTGACCCACACCTGCAGTCTTTTGGAAGTAGACCTGGAATAGAAGTCTCTGTGATTCTGAATCTAGCTTTGCAGCCATTTTACCAGAGGTCTCTAACTTATTTTAACCACACGTATATATCAAAAACATTTTGGAAGATCTCTCTCTTTCTCTGTGTCTCTGTCTCTCCTCTCCCTCTTTCTCCTCCTCTTTTTCCTCCTCTTCTTCTTTATCTTCTCTCTGTGTATACATACATACTCACACATATACACACATATGCATATATGTGTACATAGTACATATGTACCTTGATGTGCATATATTATGTACATAGATGTAGGAGCATAAATACATAGACATTCATATCTGCAGATATTTCTTTATATGTGTGTATATACATAAACATATATATGTAAATGTATATGTATGTATGTATATATATGTATGACTTTGCAACTGCATGAATACTTGGGCTGAGGGAAAATGAGACATCCAGGAAAACAATCAGATGATTGGAATAGTAGTGTCCTTGATAGATCAGTACCTTCCAGCATAAGAGTAAATTTGAGAACAGGTGAAAGACAATGCAATTAGATCTCCATTGCAAATCACAAACTATCCTTGTCAGGGATCTTACTAGAAACTGGCCCAGAGTTCAGCTTCTGAAGGGTGCCTGCAAAGACTCTAAGACAATGGTAGTTCTGAGAGAATCTGCCCCCTGGTAGTTATCTTAGAGTGGACTGGCAGTGGAATATTTCCAAAGATATTTGTGTAGATTATTACTTTTCTAAGGAATCAATGCCAATTCAGAAAGTGGGAAATTGGGGGCTTGCACAGAGGCAAGAGGGGTGGAATGGGGGGTGTTACGTCATAATGGGTAGACACAGCTGCTTTGTGGACAAGCTCCATGACTTGCTTTTCCTGAGGATTGGGGTGGGAGGGTACACATGTCATCTCCCCTTCCCAATTCTTAGACTCTTGCACCACGCGGTCTTGATTCTTATGAAAAGATAAAGATTTATTTCCCAGCACGTTTCAAGAGAAATTCATCACCCCACACAAGTATTAATGTTATTATGCTAAAAGGTATGTTCTTATTGTAGAATATGCACAAAGTACTTGTAGATTTTAGGGGAGATTCTGTGATAACTACCAATGTGACTGGAGGGATCTATAACAAGATACAAACAGGAAAGTATATCACGAATACCAGGAAATAATTACAGAGCCAGCACCACTTTACCTGTCTTCATGTGTGGCAATCAGTCAGTCAGTCATTCCCTTAAGTTCATAATGATCTGCGTGTTGTCACTAAAAAAGGATACCGGCTTCGTTCAATCTGTCACCAAACAGCAAGACAAGCCAAAAAGCATGTTTAGGGGAGGAAGTTATTCCTACTTCTTATAAAACTGCTTTAAGGAGCACTTTCCATTTTCTAAGGAACATAACAAATTTAAAAGAATACTAAGAGAGAAGGAAGGAAATAGAATCTAAGAAATCAGATGCTGGGAATAATATTTCTCATATGACAGTGTCATCTGATTTGCCTTTTAAAGGCCTTAATATTTTTATAGCCAGATATAGAGATCCCCATCACTCATTTGGTACCATGCTTGTGTTGAAATTCATGGCAAACCCCAAAAAGCTTGAAACCTTAAGGAATACAGATTGTGCTGGGGTATATTGTTGAACCCTTCCAATCTTTTGGGTGCAGCCATTCAGATCAGAAATAGATTAGTAGCTCTATGCATTTAGTGGTGGTGGAATGAGTTAGAGAAGCCCATAGTTTTTTATTAGAATTAAATCTGCATCAGATTTATTTTAGATTAGAATAGTTGTTCCTATGTGTCCCCATTTTACGAGTTGTAAAGGAGGTAATACACAAAGGATTTAGAGTCAGGCAGTCTGAGTTGGTCTCCAACTAGCATGTGCGTCATTTGGCAAGTCATTCATTCTGTCTGGGTTTGAGATGCCTTATTAACAAAATGGGAGAGTTGTTCTTCAGTAACTAATGCCACCAAAGAACCTTCTTACTCTGAAAGTATATGACTGGATTGTTGTTTTGTTTTATTTTGTTTTTCCCTATGTTACAGGTTCTACTAAAAGAAAATTAAATGGCTTTATCATTTTCTATTTATTCTCAATAATTCTAGAGTAAATTATTTGAAATAATTTTAATGCAAATTGCAATTATTCCATTTCATCAAGTAATTGAATTGGCACATAGTCTATTGCTTCAGACTGAAGGCTTTTAATTACGACATGTGATAAACCCCTAAAGTTTATACTGCACTATCATAAAGTTTTTTTCTTAAAATGTGAAAATATTCCAAATTTTGGAAATTGAGAAATTTTAATCAGTAAGACTATGTGCCTTACCACGAATTAGAAAACAATTGCCAGTCAAGAATCTTATGTGATCCAAAAATATTACATTAATGTTCTTGAACATCCTTAGGTAGCATGAAGTGTGATCAATATATTTAATAACACAAATAGATATTCTCAACTTTTCTGGACCTTGGAAATTATAATTAAGATGTTTCAATTAAGCATTTGGACTACTAAAAATAGGACATAAATGATTAGTATGTACATATTTAGAAAATTTCATAACTTGAATATAAAGTAAGTGTAACAGTAAAAGTCAAATTAGTAATCCCATTAAATGAGATACATCGGGCATATTATCTAGCGGCAAACCACACATTGTGAAGTATATCTATATAGATAACTGTGTGTTCTTGATTCTGATACATGAGTCAGGGGAGCCAATTACATGATTCTCAAATACATAAGCTGGATCATGCCCATTATTCAGAGATTTCTTTATTTCGTTCCACATTTACATCTCCTGATAAGATTGGCACTAGCAATGTATCCTGTTCAATCTGAGTTTGGCATTTTCTCTCAAACTGTCTGCCCTTTCTGATTTCCCTCTTTCTGTTACTGTACTCTCCTTCTTATATTCCCTTAAACTAAAAATCATAATGCAGTCATTTGCAGCTCTCATCCCACATGCCTGCCATTTTGATTTTTGTATTACCAGTTGTTAGCATAGTGCCTTGCATATAAGCAATTGATGTTTGTTTAATTAAATTTAATTCTAGCTTTTAAATATATCTATCTACTTTTTTTCATTCTGTTCCCTTTGTTACCACTCTAGATCAGAATTTATTACCTGTAGCCTAGATTATTACAATAGTTTTATAACATGTTTCTATGACTATTCATGCCAACCCATCCTAAATACCAGTGGTAGATAAAGTTTTGTCAAGCACAATCCTAATAATATTACTGCCCTGCTCAAAACATTCAAAGATTCCCAATTTTCTTCTAAGAGAGAAACCCTTTAGTCTGATAGTCAAAGGACTATAAACAGAGAGCAGAGAGGAACTTCAAAGTTCATCTATTCCAATTTGTTTCTTTTATGCATAAGGACACTGAGACCTACAAGGTTAAGTGATTTAGCCAAAATCCCAGACAGTAAGCATCAGATGGAGGATTTAGAATTAGATTCTAGGGCCCCATAGTTCAGTGTTGTTTCTGGTTACCTTCTGCTTCTTCCCCACTGTACCAAGTCACCTACCCAGACTCTCCATGATCATAATCCAGTCAAGCTTTCTAAACTCATTTCTCCCGATTTTCCTCTGTTTTCCTCATTTTTCCCCAATTGTGTAATTTTGCTTTGGCTATGAGCAAAGAATTTTTACAAACAAAAAACTCTAACTCCATCCTGATATATTTCTCTTTTCCTCCTGTCAGCTTGTCATTCCTCCAACAGTCTCACTGTTTCATCCTGCCTTCTGTGCCAACTGATACAGATGGGGTCAGGGAAGATCAAAAACATTTACCTTTCTCATAGGCCACTGAAAAAGAAAGTCTATCTGTGTTTAGATCATAGATGAAAAGAGAACTGGTAAGGCGAAAGAAGTGGCTTGGAGCCGACATTATAAACAAAGATGAGAGAGGAAGCATGAGAAGATTACGGTCTTTTGAACCAGCCTCCCCTCCCTAATCATGATACAGGGATTCATCATTTTCACTGCTAAAAATTTCACTTTCCTCTCAGCTTTTTGGATGCTGTTGATAATGCCTAGCCATCTCAAAGACACTTCATTCAATGACAGAAATAAAGGAAGTCTGGACTCAAATGTTATTTTTGCTGTGGTTGATCTGTAAATTCATCAAGTAAATTTATATTATGAAAGAGGATATCAATAGTCTTAATGTCTTAAAGGGATTCTTTTTTTCTTAAAAAAACCCAACTCAATAAATTTTAGAAAATAATGGGGAATTACCACCAATTCTCCAGTAACACACATCCATCTGTAAACCTATGTCTACAAGCAGATCAATGATACAAATATTTAATTCTTTGTCCTTTTCATAAATTTTACTAAGAGGATTGGAAAACTCTTCTAAGGTATAGAAGCTTTATGTCTCTAAGCGATTCTTGTGCCATTTGGAACCTCTTCCTCTCTGTTCTTTGAGTTCACCTTCTTGCTCTTTCCCTGTCCCCCTATTTCATTGGCACAGCATGTTTTCTAACAAAGACAGCTGGTTAAAATTGATCACCAATTTTTATTATTGTACCTCGGTTCATATAATGCAGAATTTCTGAAGGAAATTAGATGGCTGTGATAGTCCTAGATAAATGAGGGAGTACCTATAACAGTGACAACAATAACAATAATATTAATGAATAACTTCCAAAAACTAACACATCCATATTCTGGGGTTAGGAGGAGAGAATGGAAAACAAGGGAATGAGGGCAGGGTGATATGCAATGCCTTGAGACTGTAGCTATAGCTATGAAGGCCTGGCTAGAAACCTGAGATACTAGCAAGTTGGGCTGCTGCATTTGGCTAACCTAATAATTGGGTTAGCACCATTGCCAGTGTGGGGAGACTGCCCCTATGAGTCTGAGAAATAGTTGGGGGCATAGGGTAGCTGAGTGGTAGCTGAGTGGTCCAAACTATTATGATAATTGGTTTGATGTGGAAGAAAGTGGAGCAAGTAGTACTTCCCCATGTTCTATTTCCCACAAGATCCACTAGAAATAAAATACTCTACCATCCAGGAATACTTCAGTCCACATGATGCAGGACAATAAAGGAGACAAGCTATAAATATGCATTAAATGGACAGAAGTCATATGACAGTGCTATCATAATAAAATTGGAAATATCAGACTGGTTATCAAACCAAGGCTTCATATCACTTTTTGTCAATAGCACCATCAGCTTTAAGTCATCCAGTAATATGATTCTATCTAATATAGGAAAATCAGTTTTTAAAAAAATATGATACTAAGTTTAGATTAAGTCAAATGCAAAATGAATGTAAGAAGCTATTAAAACCTGAAGAAGAAGATATTGAACACACTGAGCTTATAAAAAGTCTCCATTTAATTTGGACTCCAGAAATTATAACTACTAACTAACTAAATGACAAAAACCAATACTAATAGATCAAATTATTTTAAAGATGAGTATGCTTAGACTGAAATTCCAAAAAGCTCCCATTTGAGCTTGATGACTTGAATCAAACTAATAACCAATTTTAGTGAAACTGTAATTCAAGAGTTGATATCTTCATTAACTCATAAATGAATGTGTTCTCCCATAATATTTGGCATGAAGTATGAAGACATTTCAGAATCTAATCAAGGCTATCCATAGTAATATGAAAAAATTCTCTAAATCACTATTGGTGAGAGAAAGGTATATTAAAGCAACTCTGAGGTACAACTTCACATAAATGAGAAATGACAAATACCAGAGGGAATGAGGGAAAAATAGATAACAATGATGAACTGTTGATGGACTAATGAATCTGACCATTCTGGAAAACAATTTAGAACTATGCCCAAAGTTCTATATCACCTTTGATTCAGTGATACCACTACTAGATTTGTATTTTAAGGAGATCAAAGAAAAAGGAAAAATACCTATACGTACAAAAATATTTATAGCAAGTCTTTTTTGTAGTGTCAAATAAGTGTAAACTGAGGGTATGTTCATCAGTTATAAAATGACTGAACAAGTTGTGGCATATGATTGGGGTGGAGCACCATTGCTCTGTAAGAAATGATGACAGGGGACAAGAATCATATGAACTGATGCAAAGTGAAGTATGAGGAAGATCACTGTGTACAGTAGCAGCAGTGTTCTAATAATGATCAATTATGAAAGATTTGGCTGTTCTGATCAATATAATAATTCAAGTCTACTCCAAAGAGTTCATGATGGAAACAAAAATTCTATCTACCTCCAGAGGGAGGATGTATGAACTCTGAGTCCCAACTGAAGAGCAATTTTCTCACTTTATTTTTCTTGCATTATTAAAACTATGGCTAATGTGGAAATATGTTTTGCATGATTTCATATATGATAATTATCATATTACTTGCATTCTCATTGGATGTGGGAAGGTTTGAGAGGAAGAGAGAGAATTTGAACTCGACTTTAAAAGAAAAGAATGTTAAAAATAAATAATGAATTAAAGTTTTTTTTTAAAAAGAGCATATTGCATTGCCTCACTTGCAAGAGTGAGAATTAAACAAAATCATGTACCTACAATATTTTATGTTAATAACATTTTCTGCAGAGGTATTATGGTTCTTAAAATATTTTGCAGTGTATATAGTAGTCATAAGGAGAAGTGTTAAAATGCCACCATTTATTTAGGTGGCAACTTAAGAGAGTTACAGATCTTTAAAAAGACTGAAAGTTTGTATCACCATCAAGCTGATACAAGCAATGGAAAGTTGGAACATTATATTCTTTAATTAAAGGCAAGAAAAAGAAATACATATGAAGAAATGCAGAAAACACCACCATACTGACAATTCTAAATTCTCTTAATCAGCAATTGAAATCAAAAGTCAAAAGATTAAAGTAATACAGAGAGTTAGTGCAACACAAAGAATAACAACAAACAAACCCAAATTAAACACCAAACAAAAATCACTGCAGAGGTTTGAGAAATTAAAAAAAAAAATAGAGGGGAGAGTGAAGCCCTGAATAAGAACTACGAGGAAAATGACTTCATCTTTTCGATTTCAAGATTCCAGCTCAATCAAAATTCAAGTTAGATAAACCAAGAAAAAGAAAGCTTGCACACCATTAATATAATAAATTTCTGATCCATCAAACTTAAACTCTAGGTCTTCTGTCAAACTAGGAAGTAATAAGGACATATAATTTCCATGATTGTTGACTCAAAATTTTCACGCTTGTTCATGGATTACTAGCAAAACACTTTACCGACTTTCTGTCATATACAAGCCTGTTCCCAGCCTTCCTAATAGAAGTTATCACCTGTTACCAAGAATACCAGCAAGCTCCGCCCCCTCCAAAATGTAGGCCAACTGAATGTTTATAAAATACATTCAGAGCTTGTGACACTAATAACATTTCTAAATTTTTCCAAGAAAACAAAATGTTGGCTAACAAATAAAAACAGTATATGAATAAGTCTCATGGGTGTCAGATTGCATTACTGATTTAGCGATTTTTGAAAAACTTCCCCAAAGAGCTATAATATCTGTACTACTTTTATTGATTATCAAATTCTTTGACTCAGTTTGACTCATGAATGATTCTTGGACTACAAAAACATTAAAAAGCCCCAAGCATAAAGAGAATGCTAGGGTACACAGAAGGAAATCTTCTGTATTCAGAATGTACCCCCAAGACAGTAATGTCAAGAGAAATTAACTTAAAATATGATATTTTTCAGTGAGTCACTTTAGACTCATTATATTTCTGCCTAGCCTTAAATTATCTGGCATCTTTCCTAAATAAAACTAAGGATAATTTCTAAATTATAGGATTCAAGTAAAATATATTAATCACTTGATATATATCAAATTATATAGCTTCACAGAACATCAAATTAAATAACTCCTTCACATGAAACTGGTCTCCAATTATGGCAAAATGTCATTTGAATTTGATGAATATAAAATTCTTAGCATGCACCAAGAAAAGATAGAGACTCAAGAGTTCAAGCTTAAATCTGGATGCCACCCTGAACCAAAGGATGTAAGTGAGATCTATAAATTCCGTTGTCCCCTCTAACCAAGACACATGAAGCATAAATACATCAAAAAGAAGAATGGGACTGAATATGATTAATGTCCTACTGGTATTCTAAAATCAAATCTCCATGGGAGGAGCACATTTGAAGTAATTAATACCCATGTAATATCAATATTCTAACTAAAAAGTAAACCAAAACACATTTGGAAAACATCTTAAACCCCCACCCCAAAATACAATGTTAGCAAAACACAGGACCCGTGACGTTAAATTAATTCTTAAAATGCAACTGCATACCAAAAAAGAAGGGAGAAGGTTAATAGATAGTTGTATAATATATGATAAACAGGTCAAAAACCTACATAAATATGTTTGTAACAGATACCACTTTACTAAACAGTATTAAAGAACAGTTATACTCTACTGGGTTTGTCAAAAGTAACCAAAAGTGGTTTACTACCAAATGGGGCCTATGCAATAACCAACATCTAAGAACACAATCACACACCTATATCAGCTCATTCAATAATATGTCAACAAAAAAGCTTACAAAATAGACATTTTTGGAATTGGACGAGTTTATGATGTCAACTCAGGAGAAGGTCATCACCACCAGAAATTACAGATGGATTATCCTTAAGGAGCCTGGGATTAGTGATTGGTCCAGTATATGCAGGCAAGGGAAATGTCTATACTTTCTACTTCAAACTGCAGAAATTTTGAACCTAACAACAAATGATCTGGTAACCCGAATGATATCCTTTTTTTTTTTTATTAACACATATACATTTACTTGTCTTCTGGCTTGTTGAAGGAGTAGGTTAGACAACACTTGCCACAATAACGTCTGTCAAGATGGCTAGCCATGAAGACTCCAGCAGCACATTATCAGAAAGGCATTCTTGTCGAAGACGGCTAATTTTGCCATTCTCATCAGCCTTAAAGTACTTCAGAACAGCAAGTTTAACCTTCCTTCTCTTATGCTTGTTCTTTTTGGGAGTGGTATTAGACTCCTTCTTTCTCTTCTTGGCACTGTCACGAACCCTCAGAACAAGATGAAGGGTAGATTCCTTCTGAATGTTGTAGTCTGACAAAGTACGTCCATCTTCCAGCTGCTTGCCAACAAAAATCAATCTTTGTTGATCAGGGGGAGTACCTTTCTTATCTTGTATCTTGGCTTTGACATTTTCAATAGTATCCGACGGTTCAGTCTCAAGGGTGATGGTCTTTCCTGTCAAAATCTTCACAAAAATCTGCCTCGCCGTACTAGGTCCACCTGAGGACAAAGGAAAGGTAAAAGGGATGGTCAAAGGCAGCGGGTGGGAAGCAAGTCAGCTCTGCCCTGTAGTGCAACCGCGTGCACATCCCATAGTGATATACTTGAAGATCACAATATTTCATAAACTAACATATAACAAATATAAACCTCAAAATATCCTTTAAAAATCAATACATACTGGATATAACAAGATCATTGCTATGGAGAGAAATATCACCCACAATTTTTGATCCACACAAATTTAAAAAGAGTATTCTTAATAGACAGAAACGATGTGGGAATTGGCTGAAATTTATAGACTGTGTTGTGCTGCCTGGCACTGGGGTTTTCCTAGAGTTGCTTCAGTGAGCCTACAGAAGATGAATCTATATCCTGATATTTTATTCCATTAGAAAAAGCAGTTATTTTATGCATTTGTGCAGTAGTGTGCATAACATTAAAAATGAACAATAATAGAGATTTGCACTTTGAGTATATCTATTTGAACAAACAAGAGGAGAAAAATTATTTTAATAATAAAGCCAATAGTTTATAACTATATTTTATAATAATTGTGTGTGATAAATACTAATACTCACTCCTTGCATGATTCATATTGATAAGTAAGTCCACATTCCATAGGGATAACTCATCAGAAATTTCTGGAACCAGATTCTGAATTATCATCATAAACCACAATAATAATATTTGTCCCAAAATTTATAAAAGGGTTTTTTTCTTTCCATAATAAGAACATTTTTTTCCTGTGATGTTCATCAAAATAATGTTTCTACATGTATAATCAGATTTTATAAAAATTAAAATATTTCTTAGTCTTTCTCCATGTATCTGTTTCCTCAATAGAAGGCTGATTCAGCAATAAGCACGTCTGTTCCTACACAACAAAGGAAGAGAAAACAGATGGCCCTCCGTTGCTAAGCAACATTCAGAAAAGATGAAAGCCACCACAGAGTTTTTTACTTATTCCCTCTAAAACCTAATGCATCAAGCATAAACTCCTTTGATAAAATTTAACTATAATTGTCTTTCATTGTTGGGAAGAACAGTTGGATAAGATATATGTAGAACATGGACTTTCAGGCTTTTCATCAAGATTTGAGGAGGAAAGAATATAAGCTCTGAATAACCAGGTTAATCCAACAAGTATCTACAAGAGTGTCAGTCTACATGCCAAGTAATAACATATTTTTTAAAAAAATATGTATACATTTTTAATTTCTTGGATACTTACTTGTTCCTTTGGAAATGCTAGTTTGATGAACATTGCAGGAAGAGGGGAGAAGATGCTCATTGGAAGCCCCATATTGTCAATATAAGAACAGTCAAAGATACAGTCATTTCACTAGAGAACATTACAGTCTAATTGGGGAGCTGAGACTTTCATGAAAGAAAAAAATGAAGGACAGTATTGGGCAACTATAATTAAAAGCTAAATTGTATAATCTCTCTGAGAGCTCATCATGGCATGTAGATGACTGAGTTCTTGAAGGTGATGCCTCTGGGTTGCAAAGTTCTTCAAGTCCAAACAAGGTCAAAAGACTCTGGGATGGACTGGTACATCCTATATCCCACAATGACTGGCATGTAGTAAGTTCTTAATAAATTGTTGTTTGATTCATTGATTGATTGATTGTGTGTCTGTTGCTCCAGGCAGCCTAGTTAAGTTCTCAGGCTCATTTCTCTGTTAATCATAGGATGATTAATTTTTTGGCCATAGAAACTCTCAAAGAATATCTAATAAATCATATAGGGTTTGAAATTTAAATAGGTGGAGATAATACCAATATAGATGAAATGACAGATTACTAAAATTTTGAAAAAGTAATTTATGCCACAGACTATGTTACTTTAGAATTTCAAATAAAGGAGAGATCAACACCAAATCCTGGAAAGTTCTCTAGAGTAGAAGAGTTCACACAAAGGTCATATACCATGCATTCATGGCACAGATACTGAAAAAGGATATTCTGATAACAATATTTTGCTTAGTTTTGATTTACTTCATATTATTGAAATACATTTTTGTTAATTTGTTACTGTTTTTATTGGTAGTTTCGGATTCAAGTATAATATCTATTTTAAGTCTTCAGTACTCAGAAATTTACTTCTGAAATCTTTGTGTTTTTTTCTTCAGAAAAATTTGTTAATTCAGGACAAAAACAACAACCACAGCTAAAAAGCATGTCCCTAAAAGTCTGTTATTGACGCCTTGAAGGTTTCAAACTACACTATGACTTTTGGGACACACTATATAGTGCACACAATGCAGGTCTTCAACTATTGTCCCTATGGACTGGCCCATGGAGCGCTAGGTTGGGCTCCCAAAACTTGTGTTCTTCTAATCCCTTATCATGGGCTGTTTAATAGCATAATGTTAAGCAAGACTGTTCATTTGTGCCTCCATATATTCTCTATTAAGAAAATAAGAATATTTGTCCCTGCTATCTTCCCAGAAGTTATTATAAAAATCTGGACAAATGGACAGCTTATGAAAAATTGCTTTGAGCTCTTTAAAGGAAACATGACAATGTAAAATCTAATGTGTTATTGTTTTTATATCTAATGATGAGTCTTCTTATAACTGATAGCTAATATATTAGGAAGATATAATGACTCTTTCAGGCTATTAAGAAATTATCATTTTCCTGAAAGACAGTGTTTTAGGAAGGAATAATTTGGGCACACACAAGACTATATTATCTATCTTAAAAACACAGGGTAAGCAAGTTTTTTATCAGGGAAATTATAGCTGGTGACAATTGCCTAATCCACTTTATCTGGGAAGCTTGGTCTATAGGGTAGGCTCAAGAAGTTTTTAAATGAAGTGAGATAAAGCATTATTGGGGCAAACCAATGCTGGAGCTGGCTTCACGAAGAATTGAACTCACACATTAGATCTGATTCTTGCTACCTGTATGACCACAGGGAAATTGTTTAACTTCTCTTACATAGCTACCTAAAAGTTATCTATTAAGTAACAGATAAAAGAGAGAGAGAGAGAGAGAGAGAGAGAGAGAGAGAGAGAGAGAGAGAGAGAGAGAGAGAGAGAGAGAGAGAAAGAGAGATTTTTTTTGCTTTGTTTATATCAAGCAAGAGAAAAGGAAACAACACAGACCTTTTTTTAATTATTCTATAGAAAGCAACCATTTTCCACCAATTTAATTCTGAGGTATCTAAATTGAAAGAGGAATTACTCATCATGACATATAGAATTTCTTTTGACGCTTGCAAATGGAAAAGTTTTAGCAAATGGATCATGACTGCAGATCTACCCACAGACCTCAAAGGACTGCCTTACATTTACTTGACTACATTTATTCTGCCTTCAGAACTCTTCCATTCACCCTACATGCCTACAACACAATGTTAACACAATGTTGTATGTAGAATTCTAGTATAAATGTAGAAGTATTTATGGAGGGAAAGTGTATGGATAAAGTTTAACCATGATAGAGATTAGCCTAGGTAATGGTTTCATACCTCATGGGAGAATGCCTATGTGAGCTACTAGGTTTTGTTTTTTGTTTTTTTTGTTTTGTGTGTGTGTGTGTGTGTGTGTGTGTGTGTGTGTTCGTTTTATGGGGATGATGATGAAATATGCCTGAGAATACATGGTCAGATTGCTACCTTACTTTGTGTGCTAGAATTGAATAAATATTTAATAAGTGATTGTTGAATGAATGCATGAATGAACCAAACTTTTAGCCAAAAATATCAGCGCTTTAAATAATTCACAAATGTCAAACATCTCATTCTCTATTGATGGCAGAAAATATTAGCTATTACTGCATATGTACATCATACATACATATATACAGAATATTCAAACTGTGTACAAAAATACAATTTTTTCAAGGTACTCACAAATAAAACCACCATGAAAAAGATGATCTCTTAAATTTGACGTGACAGACACCCATCTTAGATTGAATTCTTCCTTTGTTATTTTAAGTTATCAATGATTTCAATCGATGTCAGTATCTCCTCTGGCAAAGCAGAACACAGAATTTTAATGCCTTTTCATCCTAAATAATCCTTCATTGCCCCCTCCAAAAAATATAAGTTTCATAAAATTCCTGAAATGTCAATTCCATTTTGGGGTAGGGTAGGGAAAGTCAAGGGGTGAGGTGATACAGAGTTATCAGTGTTCTATGTTTCATCTCACACTTGTTTCTGTACCACCACACATTATGTCTTTGGTTATAAGAAAATTAATCAAAACCTCTTAATCTACGTATTGTATACAAATTTGGGGTAACAGTATGACCTTATTAATAACTAAAAATATTAATATTTTAAATTTGTGACAATTCCTTGTCTTTGTCTAGCCAACAAAATGAATTGTCACGACTACAAAATCAACCTATAGGAGCAGAATGATTCTGGTTTTCCCTTTATTTTTTTTTGTCCTTTTATTTTTTCAAGTTTTAATTATCATTGATGAGAGAGGGTAGTTGATTTTTAAAATAAAATGAAAAAACAGATGAGAAAAGCAAGAAAATGATTAAAGAAAGTTGAAATTTGATTATTTGCAAATAATGGCATAATAAAACAATAAGGTAGCAACTAAATTGTTCTATTTGTTTCCTTCACAC
Source organism: Notamacropus eugenii (assembly GCF_028372415.1). Lineage (NCBI taxonomy): Eukaryota > Metazoa > Chordata > Mammalia > Diprotodontia > Macropodidae > Notamacropus > Notamacropus eugenii. The sequence continues at coordinate 358,069,417 of NC_092875.1, read as the reverse complement.
TTTCAGAAGTTTGTCTAGCTTTCGCTGCTATTATTGTTTTAATTTACATATTATTATCATTATGCTGTCCTTTTCTCCTGTATTATTTTCTATTAATCATCATATCTGTCAGAATTCTTTGTATTTATCATTTCTTATGATATTATTACTTTACATTGCTATAGCATGTTTTATTCAACAATTCCCCAAGAATTGGACTATTAGCTTGTTTTTAGTTGATTATAATAAGCTGTCTTGTAGTACTAGCTAGTACACTGGGATGTAAATAATGAGTCAAGGAGACCTAGACTTTTAGCCCTTCTCCTGATGCATAGTAGCTAGCTAATAATAACAGCTAATTTTCATATGGTTCTTTATGGTTTGCAAAGTGTGTGTGTAATTGTTATATAGCACATATATTGTTATATATAATGTGATAGAATACATGTTATATATGTTGCAAAGTTTATATATGTGTTTATATATAATGTTATATAATATATGTTGCAAAGTCATATGTGTGTGTATATAAACACACATGTGATTGATTCAATTCATGCTCTACTTATAATATATTAGCATCCCTTTTTTCTCACAGCAATATGAGCATTGAATCTCAGCATCCTTTAAAACCTGCCAATTCTACAGGTGTAAAGTAGTATCTTAATGTTATCACTTTGATTATTAGAGAATGTAAATACTTTTCCTTAATGTGGCAATTGATCATGTACACTTTCCCAATTCCATTTTTTAAAAAATTTTTACTAAGAGGCTAGCGTCCTGCTTTGGCAAATGCCTACTTGGAAGACTAACAACTGCTGGATCAGTTGTTATTACTACATCAAGGATAAATAAAGAAACATTTATTAATCACCTCTTAGTGTTAGGCACTCATTGCTCCTAAACCTCTATTGCATATTTGGTACTAGGCTAACTAGTGGAGAATATAGAATATTTTTTTTTAATGTGGAAACTGATTACGTGCATCTTCCTTTGAGAATTTCCTTTATAGGCAAATGACTGTCAATTAAAAAATTATTCTTATTCACAGAAATATTGGTAAATTCCTTGTTTGGATCCCAAAATTTTCTCAGAATTATCTATTTAAATGATTTCTCTAATCTGTTTCTTTCCTTTGTTTTCTGAATACTTTGATTTTTTTGTGCAAAACATTTTATTTTTCTGTAATGTAAGTTATGAAGTTATTTTCTCTTTCTACAGTTGTTTATAATAGTTCATTATCCTCTAATAATGTGGTGCTTTTGTATTCAAATTTTGAAATATTGGGAATTTATTGTCATTTATTTAGTGGTATATGTTGATATACATATATGTACACATGTACATATGCACTATATATGTATATACACATACCAACTCCTATTTCATGATGAATTGCTCAAATATCTGATTATTCTTGTAGTTTTTCTTTCATGTAGAATTCTTTTCCAAGTATTTGTGATCTCGGTTTTATAAAATATTTGTCTACTAAGAACTTGATTCTTCATCATGATTGTTACATGGCGCCAGTTTACTACATTATATTCTGCTTCTAGCAATCATAACAGCTAGATGGCATAGTGCACAGAGTGCTAGGTCTGTAGTCAGGAAGACTTCTTTTCATGAGTTCAAATCTAGCCTCCAACACTTACTAGCTGTGTGACTTTTGGCAAGTCAATTACCCCTCTTTTCCTCAGTTTCCTCATCTGTAAAATGAGCTGTACAAGGAAATGGCACCTTTTGTATCTAGTATCTTTACCAAGTGAACTTTAAATGGGGTCAAAAAGTGTGGGATATGACTGAAACACCTCAACAAGAACAACAAAACAAGTATCTGGTAGCTAAATGTAAAGTTAAAGCACCAGCCTTATTGTCAGGAAGACGAGTTCAGACCCTTACTAGATGAGTGATTCTGGTAAAGTCATTTCACATCTGTTTGCCTCAGTTTCCTTACGGATAATAATAGCATCTGTATTAGAGAGTTGTTGTGAGGATCAAATGAGATAACAGTAAAGTACATAGCATAGCACCTGGCACATGGTAAATACCATATAAATGTTAGCTATTATTATTATTACTAATAATAATTATTATTGTAATCACTATTATTATCTAAAGCATCCCATTGGTGTTTTGATTAATATTATAATAAATCTATACATGATTTTTGAATTTACCTCTGAAGAGTTATTTTGCTTTGTCCAAATGATTTTGATATGTCTATAATTTCTTTATTTTTTTCTGTAATTTGGTATTATTTAACAATTCATTTTCAGTTACCATCTAAAGTTGCATTTTTATCATATTTCCTCTGAACTTTATTTTTTTAATGTTTACTTATTTTTAGTTTTCAACATTCATTTCCACAAAATTTTGAGTTCCAAATTTTTTCCCCACCTTTCCCCTCCCCCACCTCATAACACCCTGCATTCTGATTACCCCTTCCCTCAATATGCCCTCCCTTCTATCACAACCCTCCCTTCCCTTATCTCCATCTACTCTCTTTTCTTGTAGGGAAAGATAGATTTCTATACTCCATTACCTGTATTTCTTATTTCCTAGTTGTATGCAAAAACATTTCTCAACCTTTTTTTCTAATACTTTGAATTCCAACTTCTCTCCCTTCCTCCCTCCCCACTCATCCCCACTGAGAAGGCAAGCAATTCAATATAGGCTATATATGTGCAGTTTTGCAAAAGACTTCCATAATAATCATGTTGTGTAAGACTAACTATATTTCCCTCCATCCTATCCTGCCTCCATTTATTCTATTCTGTCTTTTGACCTTGACCCTCCCCATAAGTGTTTACTTCTAATTACTCCCTTCTCCGATTTGACCTCCCTTCTGTCATCCCCCTCACCTCATTTTTTCCTTCTTCCCTACTTTCCTGTAGTGTAAGACAGATTTTCATACCAAACTGAATGAGCATGTTATTCCCTCCTTAAGCCAAAAATGATGAGAGTAAGTTTCACTTTTTCCCTCTCACTTCCTCCCTTTTCTCCTCCATTGAATAAGCTTATTTTTGCCTCTTTTATGAGTGATAATTTGCCCCATTCCATTTCTCCCTTTCTCCTCCCAATATATTCCTCTCTCACCCTTTAAATTTTATTTTGTAGATATCATGTCTTCTTATGCAACTCACCCTGTGCTCTCTGTCTATATAATTTATATGTATATATGTATACATACATGCACATATATGTGTGTGTATAATCCCTCCAACTACCCAAATACTGAGAAAAGTCTCAAGAGTTACAAATATTATCTTTCCATGTAAGAATGTAAATAGTTCAACTTTAGAAAGTTTTTTATGATTTCTCTTTCCTGTTTACCTTTTCATACTTAACTTTTGAGATTTTCTTTTCAGGTCTGGTCTTTTCATAAAGAATGCTTGAAAGTCCTCTATATCATTGAATGACCATTTTTTCCCCTGAAGTATTATACTCAGTTTTTCTGGGTAGATGATTCTTGGTTTTAATCCTAGTTCCTTTGACTCTGGAACATCACCAAGTCCTTCAATCCCTTAGTGTTTTGCTGCCAGATCCTGTGTTATCCTGATTGTATTTCCCCAATACTCAAATTGTTTCTGTCTAGCTGCTTGCAATATTTTCTCCTTGACCTGGGAACTCTAGAATTTGGCTACAATATTTCTAAGAGTTTCTCTTTTTAAATCTCTTCAGGAGGTGCTCGGTAGATTCTTTCAATATTCATTTTGTCCTCTGGTTCTAGAATATCAGGGCAGTTTTTCTGTTCAGGTCCTGTCTCTGCCAAGTTGGGCTGCACTGCATGTACTCTGCACTTCCTGGGCTGCCTTTCCTCTGAATTTTAAAAGTAATTTTTAAAAATTCCTACTATTCCTTAATTACATATAATTGATTAGCCTCAAGGGCATGCTTGACTGTTTTTATATGTTCCATATATTTTAGTAAAAAGTGAATTCTTTACTATTTTCTTTTAGCTATTTCCATAAATCTTCCATATCTCCCCTTTTATATTAAAGTCCCTAAATTCTTTCTAGTGTGCAAAACACTGTGCCTGGTATTAGAAATTCAAAGACAAAAACCTCCCTACTCCTGCCATGAAGGAGATTATATTCTATTGGCAGTCTATACAAAACATAACAAACAAACATGTACAAAGTAATTCAAGGAGAGTTACCAATTGGGGAATAAGGAGACTTCAAACAGAAGGTGGTAGTGGATTGAACCTTGCAAAACTTAAGAATTCTGAAGTGCAGAAGTGAAGAGGAAATGAAGTTCATGGATGGGAGGTGACTTGATCAGTAAAGCATTTGATTAGAACAGAGTATCTAAAGGGCAGTAATGTGAAAGTTTGCAGCCAGATTGCCTTTTCTTTTCTTTTTTTTTTTTTTTTTTTTTTTACCATACTAGGGAGGTTTTTTTGTCTCACAAACAGCTAGAATTTATCACACTTTTTAGTGAGGTGCTAAAATTGACAACCATTATTGTTTTTCTGTCCAAATCCTTTCATGATTCAGTTAATTTTTGCATTAAAATTTTAGTTGCTGTGTCATAAAGTATATAAAACTTAAATACTGATTTTTTTCATTGCCAAGCTTGATATATTTGATTGGATGATTCCTCTGTTTATCTCTTATAACACTTTATAATTTTAATTTAGCTTTTGCCATATCAGGATTCTATCTAGTCATTTTAGTCAGGTGAAGCATAGTGCATACTATTATTACTGACTATGTGCACTTTCATGTATGTGTCTCTGTCTTAGTTATGCCCTTTAGGCAGCTTATTGTTGTGTTATGAGTCATTTATTTCATGTTCATGGTTATAATTGTTAACTTTAATTTTTTCTTGCCCATATGTTCCATTGGTTTTGATCATTAGGGAGTATGAGCTAAGTTATTAAACTAGCTATCCAATCCTAACCTTAACCTAATATACTTTCTCAATTTCTCCTACGACCTTGAGGTTTTTCAAAATATTTGACTTCAATTTCTTCCCCCTATGTCCTTGAAAATTTTGCTTTGAGACTATTTTCTCTCTCATGTTCCTTTATTCTATGTATCTATGGTGTGTATACACAAAGTATTCTTCTACTTGTTCCCATCTTTTTGCTTTTTTCATATTTCTACATGATTATTCTTATTTGTCAGGCACCCTCCCATGGCTATTTGTGTCCTTTTTTCATGAAAGCAATCTTGCTTTACGTTGAAGTGTCCAGTAATCATTCCAAAGCTTTTGTTGCTTTGAAATTTCATTTTTTGTCATTGGTAGGATTTAATCATGGCAACCTTTCTGTTGTCTCCTTTCTCCTTATGCCACTGGCTAAAGTCTAGTTTTCCATCTAGTTTTACAATTTTTGGTTTGGTTTAATTAACACATTTCAGTTCAATTAAACAGATGTTTATTTAATGCTTACTCATTCCCAGTGCCTAGCAGAGTACCTTTCACAGTGCTTGATAGATGTTTGTTGATTTAGATTTAATACTATGTGCAAGGCACTGTGGTGAAATATAGGGGGGAAATTCCCTTCAAAGGGCTCACAGTTAATTTTGGGAGCTTGAATAATCTCTGTCACTTCCCCACTATTAATCAATTTAATCCCATGATAATATACACCATGTAGACATCTTCTTGTTATTTTCTGTTCCTTCACTTAGTTCCGTTGTCAATAAACTGAAAACATTCTGTTACAAAACTGTTTTCAGATGCTAATGATTTTGCTTCATAGAGTCAAGGATCAGTAGCTGAGTGAACTTTTGCACTGGGAATCTTTAACTATATTAAGAAAAATAAAGCTCAGTATGTATGTATGACTGTTGTAATAACTGCAGATTCATGTCTTTGTGTCCAAATAGCAAAAACCAGACAATACTTATATCCACTATTACAACGTTTAACAAATGTTTCACTTTGTCTGATTCTCACATTATACCAGTGTATGTTTTCTAGTATGCCCACATGGATATTATCAGTCCCTCTAGAAGTTTCTATCTATTTGATCCCCTCTTTCCTATGAGGACTGGTCCTAAGAATTCATTAAAATGAATACATGACTAGACTTTATCCTGTGCATTTCTAATCAATCATAAGCATTATCCTATAATATCATGTATCATATTATTATCATCTTTGTAAAGTCTGCCTAATGCAAGCACACACACATATACATACAGACTTAATCATGCAGATGCCTCATTCTTTTTCCTTTTTCAGCTCAAACATTCTTAATTCAAGCAGAACTCATTTGCCATGAGGGTTTTAAGGCCTTTCACAATTCTATTTCCCCTCATCTGAATTCCCTTCTGCTTCTTATGGTCCTCTTTAAATTGAGGCACCCAGATGTGAATATATTACTCTATCTAAAATAGGTTTAGTCATTAAAATTTGTTATAATGTTTGTAAGCTACTATTATTTTCTAGAATCTCTGGCAAAGTTCATTTCTTTAAGGAGGAAGAAATTCATTTCATAAAATTTATTATCTTGATTGAGTATGCTGCAGCTTGACTTTGAAGAATTTTCTTGTTTTTGTCTTGCCACTGGACTTCAGTGACTGGAGGAGAGAGCGAGGCTGATGACTCTGTATAGCTCTGCCTCTCAGCCTCACTTAAATCTAAGGAGAATGCCTTTTGAATATATACATATATATATATATATATATATATATATATATATAGAGAGAGAGAGAGAGAGAGAGAGAGAGAGAGAGAGAGAGAGAGAGAGAGAGAGAGAGAGAGAGAGAGAATATATATTTGAATATATGGACTCCCAAAGTCCTACTCTGATTTGTTATCATGTCATAGATGTGGTTCTGGACTCTTGAATGAAATGCTTGTTGATGAAATAAAGGTCCTGCAGCTCTTAAGAAGATAGAAAAGTCTGGGAATGCTCTGTATATAGATTAAATATTAGCCTATGTCCTGAGAAACTTCTTATTGAAGCTATATTAACTTCATTTTCATTGTGAATTCAATAGTGGAAACTAGATTCAAGAATATGAAGAATTTTGTAACTTGCACAATTTCAAAACATTTCCATGGTTAGCACACAAATTCACAGATCTAAGTAAATAAGAATGGCTATGTTTCCATAACCCCTACAGTATTTATTTCCCCTCATCTTTGCTAATAACATCTTTTGATACATATTTGTGTGTATACATGTATGTGTGTATCCATATAGGTACATACATAGATCTGTCTGTACATATATATATATATATATATATATATATATAGATCTGTGTATGCACAGTAAAATGCTATTTTCATTTCTCTTATTAGTAGTTTTGAACACTTGTTTAGATGGTTATTGATAGTTTGTAATTTGTTCTTTTGAAAACTACTTATTTATTTTGAGTACTTGTTAGAGATGGAATGTGTCTTATAGATTTCTAGTATCAGACTTCGAAATATTTAATGAAATACATATCTATATTTTCTTCTTCTAATAGTACTTATTTTTTATTATCAAAGTTTTCAAATAAAAATTGTCAATTTTGCCCTATATAATTTCTTTTATACCGTGATTTCTTATGTGTTCCTCACCTCTCTAGAGGTGTGGAAGATATATCTTGCAATTCTCTTTATTTTTTTAAATGATGTGATTTTTAATATTTATATTCTTTGTCTTTTTAATCACTATATAGTATGTAGTATTAGATAACTATCTAAAAATATTCTCCACCTTTTTAAAATATATTTCCACTACTTTGCTGTTTATAACAATGATTGTTTTATAAAGTGGTTCTTCCCCAGCAGATTTTGTTCTTCTGTTTGTCAGTCACTGAGCTTTTATAAATTTTTACCATGAACCAGGGATTGTAGGAAGTGCTATGGATATAAAGGTGAAAATGAAACTATTCCTTTCCTCATGAAACTTACACTTAAATGAGGAGACTTGCATGTATAACTCGAGCATACTAACTAGTTAAATACCATGGATCTGAGATCACATTGATGACTTCCTCCAATTTCCGTCCATTACTTGCCATCTACTTTCCCTGCTTTTATTTCTCTGGGGTTCTATGACTTCTCAGTAAGTTGGATTAGTTCCCATACCTACTTATTCAATCATCTTTTCAGTAGAAAAGGGAGATCATGGTACAGAGCATGTACCATTGGCTTAAGAGTTAGTCAGAATTCCTATATAGGTTCAAATCCCAGCTCAGACTAAGGAGTTGAATGTCTTTGGTGCTGTGAACCCAAAACAAGCTTCCCTTTCCATAGCTATAAGTGTGTACTCTAATTTTAGTGAGTCATATAATAAAGAATATAGAGGGTTTTTTTGTTTCTAATTTATTCTCATATGTGAAGTTCTTATTTCTCCCAACTAAGTTTAAGCTTCTTGTTGCATATGTGCATTTATTTGTATACATATGTATATGTATATTTTATTTTAAAAATCAGAACCGTGTTATTATGAGTATAGATGTCACATAAACATTTGTGGAATTAATGATGAAAATGAATAAATCAGTGAATTAAAGTATAGATGAATCAGAACTGGAAAAGTAATAACTTGTATTTATATTCCCTTCGTAGTTGATGGCGTTTGGTCTTGTTGGTCACCGTGGTCAAAATGTTCAGCCACCTGTGGAGGTGGACACTATATGAGGACCCGTTCATGTACAAACCCTGCCCCAGCATATGGGGGAGACATATGCCTTGGACTCCACACTGAAGAGGCCCTCTGCAACACACAGCCATGTCCAGGTAAACATTTAACATAGTTCTCTTCCTACCGGGATTGATTTATTTGTTCTGGATACCATTATCCCCAACTCAGTATTAATAGAGGATTACAAAATTTAGTATCACATACTTATATTTGTATGCTATGTTACCTGCACATGGTAATGTTGTTCTTGTCAGAATTTGTTATTTCATGGCTTCCTTCTTTTATGGAAAGATTTAAAACTCCATTTCACTTTAAAACATTTCCATTCAGAAATTTTCTTATTTTTTATCGGTTTGGTAATTTTTCTGGGAAGAGGGAACTCCAGACTGCAATTTTATCTATGTATGGCATGCTTCAGCTGAGGAAATGACCTCTAATAACACAGATAGGCAAGTATTCTGCAACTTATAATCTTGGTAGTTTGCTTAGGATGCTAAGAAGTTAAGTGACTTTTCCAGAGTCCCAAAACTAGCATTATGTTAGAGGCAGGATGAACTCAGGTAGTTCTGACCCTGAGGGCATTCATGCAGTCCAGTCTTAATGATCTATTTTTTTTTTTTTAATTCAAAAATAGTTCGAAATCTAGTTAGACCAAGAATTCATTTTTGTGAAGGAAGGGGAAGACTGGGGTTAAGTGACTTGCCCAGAGTCACACAGCTAGTAAGTGTCTGAATCCAGATTTGAACTCAGGTCCTCCTAACTCCAGGGCCAGTACTCTATACATTGTATCACTTAACTGCCCATCTCAATGATTCTTTAATGTTTTTTGTCATGAAATTATTTCTAAATTATAATAGGCATAAAGTTTTCATTAAAGAACAATGAGATGACTGGGCAACTTGGGAAAGGAAAACAATAAAAATTAATATATGCAATTAGATAAGAAGAAAAGAAAACATGCAGTGTAACAAGATTATGACAGAATATGAAATTAAATTAAAATTAAAATAGATGATATTTAATAATATAGATATAATAAAATAGATGATATTAAATAAAATAGAAATTAGAGATATGATCTGAAGTGAAAATGTAGGATTTTGTGGCTAAAATCTATAAAACATGGTCAGAACTTGATGTGCCAAGTCAGGGTCAGGTATTAGATGCATAGAACCTGGAACACTTGCTAGTATCATTTTTAGTTCATTTAAATCAAGGAATTTATGGACAAAGATTTTGTTTGAACTTCTAGGATATGTACAAGGTTCACCATAAAAATTATACATTCTATTTCCCAACATTTTACTCTGAATCTGGAAATGTTTTCTTTCATATTATAACCAACTAGCAGCAGACCTTCTTGTTCCCTCATGTTTCATGTCTGTTTCATCTCCCTTTTCGTGCGTATTGAATTCAAACTAATATTATTTTTTTAGTATACCTTATTTCCTTAGTAGGTTTTTAGTTCTTTTAGAGCAGGATTGTCATTTTCTTTATTCCAGTACCTCACACATAGCAGGCACTTAATGAATAGAACTGTTTACGGAAAAACAAAGAGAGAAACAAAAAAGAACCACTGAAGCTGAGTAGGACTAAATTAAGTCCTTTCCTTCTAGTTTTGGAGCAGACATGTTGCCTTATTTCCAAGTATGAAAGACAAAATTAGATCTCTTTCTTTCCTTAAACAACCAATGATGCAGAAGGGCAAGAATTAATATTTTTTAACATTTTATTTTTGTGGGCCTTCTGTCTCAGAAATAGATATTTTGATCATAAGAATTAATTCACAGGATTTGATTCTTTAAGCTTAAAATAATAGTAAAATCAGCATCATTTCTTTCATTTCCAATTAGTCAAAATTAGGAATGTTAGATAAGGTGACAATGTCCCTTCAAATTCTAGCCATGACCAGGGGCCTATTCGTGTGATCTTTAGTTACTGAATGTAGAAATGGGAAAAATCAGTTTTCCTACATTACATGAGTGGAATTATTGTTTATAACTAAAGATAAGGACTGTTGTGATGACTGAAAACTTCAATTCCTTCCTAGAGCTTTCTCCATAACAAAGAGTTATTGACTTGATACTGAAATTTAGTTCTGGAGGAACTGTTAGAGGAGACATTCTGAACGACCGATCTCTTTTCATACATGCACGTACACTATGCAATAGGGTATGTTGCCTATTTTGTGGCACAGTACTGACAGTTTTTGAAATTAACAATTGCAGAGGCAAATATATTATTATACTATTGGCCCAATACAAGTGAAAATTGGCTAAATAAATTAGAAAAATAAAAAAAATTAAATTATGTAAAAACCTAGATTTTGTATAGGTCACATTTATTTAGGGCCTTGCTTAGAAGACATGGCTGTTGTTCATTCATAGGCCTTAATATTAAATTTGATACTAGAGAGGCATATATTTGCATCTTTTATTTTGGTAGATTAAATTCTAATGTGAAATATTTCTTGTCCCTTCCCTTTCTCCTTCTTCTGGCTCTTGCAGATAGCTGGTCTGATTGGTCAGACTGGTCTGAGTGTGACTCTTCTGGGAATCAATTCCGGGTCCGTCAGTGTATCATTTTATTTCCTGTGGGCAACCAGTGTTCTGGAAATACCACAGAAAGTCGGTCTTGTGTTTTTGATTCCAATTTCATTCCAGGTAAGATTACAGATATCTACTAAAGTAAACAAATACATTTTTAACTGTATAACATTAAATGATTGATAGGTCTGAAATCTCTTATTTTTAGAGATATTAACAAAAAGCGACAATGGTTCCATCAATTCTTGTAGAGATAGATAAGAAAATAGAGAGATGAATAGAGAGATAGAGATTGTCACAGTTTGTATATAATTTCTATATGTCATATGTATAATAGTATATACATATTACATATGTAGATAAATATGTACACAGTATTTTATATGACTTTAGTTCTTAATAAAGGCAATCAATACTGATTTAAAGTAAGGTGTATGAATGAGTCATTTATCTGTGCAACAAATATTTATTAATCATTTAAATTAATACTAAGTTAAATATTTTAAATTGTAGGAGCTGGAAATTCCCATTGCTGTTTCTACATAACATTAATAAAGTCAAACAATTAGAGCTTAAGTGATGAACTCAAAGTCACAATAAAAGTCATTGCTTAGAACTTAAACGAGGGCTTCCAACTCCAAATCTAGTTATCTTTCTACTGCACCACACTGCCTTCTAGGTATGGTTATAGCAATTGTATTAGAGAATTAGCTAAGTCCTTTATACTGTTATACTGAGAGTAATACACACACATACACACACACATACATTCATGTTTGCACAATTATACTTTTATTCATAGGCATATTTACATATGTAGATGATGTTTTTATCTAATAAATAAGCAAACCTTTGGGATAAGAATATGACATTTCAAGGTTGCATTATATTACTAAGTCATGTTTCTGCTTTTTTATGGATATGAGTAAGATCATCCTTTTGGAGAAAGTACCTTTATCTTTAGCTGTATTCAGTATTTTAGTACATTACGGATGCAGAACCACCACTCTTCATTTTAATATAATCAGAATTTTAATTTTAATTTTGAATGAATGAAAAAATAAGTGTAGAATGTTCCAGAATACCCTCAATAGTTTTGTTCCCATGGGGCATTAAAACAGTGAAGTAACTTGTAATCCTATTGATTACCTTTGAGGTTCTGGATGTGACATTATATAAATGAGGAAGTGAAATGTTTCTCTGATAAACTCCTTTACTTGGGCTGTTAATGTCTTCCTTTGAACTTTTGTAGATTGATTCCACACTGCAGGAAATATGGCAATTTGGGTTTTATGTAAAAGTGGAGATCTAAAGCAAGAAATTGACAGGCTATGACTATTCACAGTTTCACAGCTGGTGATGGACAGTTTATCAGAAAAACCAACAAAAACTCTAGGATTGTTTTGAAGTTAATCTTGTATTTTCAGCCAAAGGGAAGGTACTTCAAGTATCTGATGTTTATAACAGTCTTTTTTTCCAGTCATTAGTTACTCTTTGATGACCAAAGAAACCCTCTGCAAATCAAAACAATATCCAAAGGGCAAAAAAAAGATAAGCAGGCATGATTTATAATTTTCATATAACGCTTGTGTATCCTTTCCAGTATTCTCTCTATTAAGGATGGTCTTTATAATAATCAAAGTTTTTAGATTTTTTTCTTAAAGTATCTCATATGCAACAACAACAAAAAAAAAAACCCAGAAAAGCTTTGTATATATTATATACTGTTTGTTCTTTCAGAAATATCTGTAGCAAGATCCAGTAGTGTAGAAGAAAAAAGATGTGGTGGTAAGTTTTTACTCTTTATTAATGTCAAATTCATTCCTCTCATGAGTTCCATTTTGCTTTCATTCCTGTTGGCTAAGAAAGGCAGAAACTCTAGACGCCCCAGACTCTCCCTGAGTCAGCAGTTGTATTAATGGGAAATAATTTGTAAATACGTGATGCCTTAAGTTAGATTTCTCATGAGACAAGTGGAATTTAAATGATTTATTCAATTTGCAATCTCAGTCAAAGGCAGAGGAAGTCTCAAAACTCAAAACTTGACTGGATGAAGATGGAGCCATACATTTCTACACTACACATAGAATTCCCTTCCAAAACATGTGAGAAATTTCAGCAGCCCAAGAAAGGTCCCAGAATAAAATTGGGTTCCCTAGTTCTGTGTCTTTAAAGCTCGTAGACTGCTGAGAGTCCAATGTTGAATCGCTTTGGGAGGGAGAATAATGTAAGAAGGGATATGTTAATGTTGAATCTGAAAGATTTTAGGAACAAGCTAGTTCACTCACATTTACGTAAGTTTCTTTCCTGGGAGGCAGGTAGGATACTTTTCTCCTTTTTTGTCTAGGAAGAAAGTGAGGCTCAGAAAAGTTAAGGAACTTAGATATATACAAATATGCATTACATCTAAGAACTAGAACACAGTTCTAATAGCAAACCTAACGTTACTTCCTGGTTCTGGAGCGTCTGATGAAAATATAGCTTAGTTCCTGAACTCCTGAGACTCTTGCAGATTTTTGCTTGTTGCCATGGAAGGGACAACTCAGATTCACTTCTTAGATAAAAGTTCCATGTTTTCATCAATAAATTGATGGCTGTAGAGGCCCACTGAGGTTGTTCCTTGTAGCAATTTAGGTGACAATGGCATAGTATTTAGAGTATTTCTAGCTTCAAGAGTATCAAAATAGCTCACTTTTATAGAACATTTGGGCTTTTTACAAAGCACTTTCCCCAAAGCAATATTCTGCAGTAGTGCAAGAATCCAATACTCCCATCTTCCCCACAACCTTCTCATTTGACAGATGAGGGAAATGGACTTTAAAAATAATGACTTAAACAGAGTCATAAAGTAAAGGTCACAATCAAGTCAAAGCTTGAAACTTCTGACTCCATTACTCAGTCTTCTGTTGGGACAACATTGTATTGATCTGATTTTAAAATGTGAACTATAAATTGGGAAGATTTAGCCAAGAAATCACTTGCCAACAGATCCAGATAGATTGGGGTTTCTGTGTGTATTGGGAGATGATATAGCATTTTATTACAATTAATATTGTTTTTCAGTCTTCATCTGAATACTTTTTTGAATGTTTTTACCAGTTTGAAATCTATCAGACTGTTTAATAGTATTGACATTAGTAGTAAACTCTTTGAGAGACTTTGTTTTGTTATTTAATCATGACACAAAGCAGTTCTAATATAGAAATAAGGACAAGTGACGTAATAATAGCTGGAATGGTTAATATTTATATAATCAAAAATATAACTCTTAAGAAAAAGAAAACATACTGTTAGAAAGGATAAAGCACCAGAATCTATACAAATCTGTTGAAAATGTATTTTATATTAAGTAGGTTTGGACAGCTTTTTTGGTGGATTTACATTAAAATACAAAACTAAACGGAAAAGAGGCTCTTCATGAAAGTTTAAATACTTTTGTCCAATGTCATCGGTGCATTTTCTTAACCAGATTTAATAAATGATACTTTGAGGGGAAAAAAGCACATTTCTTAGAAGCTCTATAAATACAGAGTTATTTTACTAGGAGGAAAAAAAGCGTTCTTATAGGAATGCTACGAAAAGAGGGATTCAAATATTCAATGGTGTATAAAAGGCAGATTATAATTCCTAAGAGAACTGGCTTGGAACATACTTGCTCTTGCAGGAAAGTCTTGATGAGCATGCCATTTTAAAGGAAGAGACGATAATTTCTTTTATTTTGGAAGAGCCCCAGGGCTTCTGTCATCTGAGGACTTTGAGCTTTTACACAACATGTCTGCATGAAATATAATATGGCTTTGACTATATGCTTTTCAGAGTTCAACATGTTCCATATGATTGCAGTGGGATTAAGCAGCTCTATTCTTGGTTGCCTCCTTACTCTGCTTATCTACACATACTGCCAGCGATACCAGCAGCAGGCGCACGATGCTACCGTCATCCATCCCGTCTCACCAGCTCCTCTTAATACAAGCATAACTAATCATATCAACAAACTGGATAAATATGATTCTGTGGAAGCCATCAAGGTAAGCAATTGGCAGAGACAGTATGAAGGCAACATGCATACATACATACATACATACATATATATATATATAGTATTGTGTATATATATACATATATATGCAAAATGAAAGATTGAGACAATTATCTAGGGAATTCAGGTTTCAAGAATTCTTGCTTCAAGACTTTTATTAATTGCATTAGGAAAACAAGAAGTGGGGAAAGAGAAGGAATAGGGGAGACTGACTAAAGGAAGGAGAGGGAGAGAGAATACGAGTACAACATAAAGGTACACTAAGACAGCATCAAATGAAGACTTGGTAAATATTTGAAATCCTTGTGAAAAGTCAGAAAATAATAAAACCTTAGCAAAAATAGTGTGCTTGTCACACTTAACTCTGTATCTCCTATATCCCTAGAAATCCTTGTATATTCATAGGTGAATTACAGAATTCAGGCAAATACCCAGCTATGCATAAGTGAGGAAAATAGAACTATTGATAATCAGACATAAGCAAATAAAGAAAAAAAAAGATTCATGAGCTCACTTCAGGAAAGAATACTTAGGTAGAATTCTGGCACACTTTGGAATTTCATCAAATACATTTCATAAAATAAATATAAATTATATTTATATGTAACATGTATAAATACAAATAAAAATAAAATTTACCTTTAAAAATTCCATACCATGTGCTTTTCCATATCAAAAGGATGATACTTGGTGCGGAAGCTTGATGATAAATTTTTAACCTATTCAAGGGCCTCTAGCCTCACTAGAAGCATCCCCTCTTTATAGCTGAGGGGATGGAGAAATAACGATTGACTTTATTTGCCATCCAACAAGTCAGAAGGTTCCGGAGGCTGTTGAGTTCTCTTTTGCACTATATCATGCCATTTAATTGAGGAAAATTCCCTTTATTGTAGAAAATTAAACATGGACATTTCAAATAGGCTCATTGCTTTGCTTTCAATCTTAGTTTTTCAGTCATTCATTCTCAGGAGGTTGTTTTTTCCCCCTCTATTGCTAAGTGGCTTTTCACCATACATAGATTGTTCTATGAGCATCTCTGTCTTAAGGATAGTTTGAATCTCTAAATCTTTGTGTCACTGTTTCTTGAATTATCTTTGTTTTTTCCTTCCTATTAGCAGCAGTCCATTCTAACTTGGGCTAAGACTTTACAAGTTTGCTCTTTCCAGGGGTTTTCCTAGTATAAGAGCAACCAGAATGAATGAAGTAAATCAACTAAGTTAGGTTTATAAAAAAAAGACTGTGAATGACATAGCTGTTTCTGAACCGTGTCCCTGGGGAAAGATTGAAGGGAGAATTGAACTATCCTTTACTCATATGTAACTGGATCATAGATCTAGAATTGGAAGGGACTTTGGAGGTCATCTAGCCTAACCTCAGGAGACAGAGGCCCAGTCAGGCTAAGTGAATTAAACAAGGTTACATAGAAAATAAGTGTCACAGTGTCCTCTGATTCCAAAGCCAGTGATCTTTTTATTCTATCACACTGCTTATAAGAGAGAACTTTCATAAAAGATTTACTTAAAACTAGGGTCTAACATGTCATTTAATGGTCATTGTTATTATAAGCATATCAGAGAGCTAGGATTAGGACAGAGAAGAACTAGAATTATAAGCAATCAGCAGATTTCACCAGGATCTGACTACTTTGATATTAATGACTAAGAATTCCATTTTCATGAAGCATTTGTGTTGATTTTCCAATCTTTCATGAATCCTTGGGTAGCCGTCAAAGTAAATTGTGTGGAGTCAACAGGGACAAGAAACCAATTCCTAGCATCAATCTATATTGCTTGGGGCTTCTAAAATCTGATTCTCTAGGAATAGACACATTATAGTAGAAAAGTATGGAAGAATCATCTAATACAGGACAACTGCAGAAAAGGCAAAGAAAAAACAGTGGAAAGATGAAGATTGAGGTTGCTTGGAAAAAGATGAGCAAGTTATCACAAGCCTCTTCTTATATGGTACTATGATGGCCACTAAGCAGGTAAAGGACTAAGCAATGATACACATTCTGTTCTTTAAGACTCACTGGAGTTAGCTAAACTTTCTAGTAGACCACCTCAATTCTCTTCCAAATAAAATAATTTACATTTCCCAATATTTATTGATTTCAAGTGAAATCTCAAAATGATATTAAAAAAATAAAGCACAACTAGACATTCTTTCTAGCAGGTAAGCATGCAACATTGCATGATCTGGAAATAAAGAAGGTGGCAGAATATTTTATTATTATATTTTCCCTGTGGACTTATATGAGAACACAAGTTCTCAGGTAAAGGGCTGCTCCTTATTACAATATCTTCCAGAAATATAACTTACTGGGTTTTTTTTTATCCTTCTTACAGGCATTTAACAAAAACAACTTGATCCTAGAGGAAAGAAACAAATACTTCAATCCACATCTCACTGCAAAGACCTATTCTAACGCCTATTTTACAGATCTCAATAATTATGATGAGTACTAATAGATCTTATATTTTTGGTCTCTTGTAATTCCCCAGTCCCCCAAGGCCTGTGCTACATGACTGCCCATGTGTTTGAGGCTTCAGAGATGAAGTTTGGAGACATTTCAAGCACACTTCAAGCCATCAGTGTCCCACTGCTGCCAAAAATACATACCCTATCACAACAAAAACTCCATGTGACATCATGAAAATTTGGTCTCCAGCATCTGTTCATAGTTGAATGAGCCATGAGAAATACTGTTTGTCACTGTGCGGGAAGTTTTCTAATTGTGGTCAGTTAAATTTCTCTAACAAGTTGAGGATTATTTTCTTGAGCTTTTTTGTAATCATGTTACCTGCCTTTGGAGATTCCATTAAGTACACTACCATTGGCTTCCTTTAGATGTGTCCTTTCAAGATATTTTAGAAGAGGAAAATGAGTAATTAAGGATGAGTCCCTCTAAATTGAAGTATTTAGCTCTATATAACACTGGATAAAATGCTGAAGAAAAATTTTACTGTACAGATGTTCCACAGTGACCCCAGATGCTCCCCAATCTAAAGAATGTTCTGGCTGGAATGCTTGGAAGCAACCTCTCTTTTTTTTTGGATCGGAAACGGAATCTAGCCCGAGTAAGCCAGGAAACATAAGATGGTTTGTGTCTGCAGAGAAGATTACATGAACCCTTGAGACAACTCAAGCTTTTATCTTGTCGCATTAATTATTTTTGTTGTAAATTGGGAGAGAGGGTAGAGGAATGAGGTGCAGATTCAGTTTGAAAGTTTCTGCATCTGACTGGTTAACTAATCTTCTTGAACAATTGGTTGTGCATGGCATTCCATAGTCCTCCTCTCCATGTTGTTTGCATAAGGGACCCTCACATCTGGTCCATTGAAACACTCAAGGAGGCCAAATCATGAACTAACCAACTTCATAATAATTGACTTACCACTCCTTCCTTGACTGGCTTGGGAACAAATGGACAAAACAGAACTGCATTTCTGGTTACAGATCACTGTTTGCCAATGCCTGTTTTTTTGACAAATATCCAAAGTGCAGTTGTGTTATGAAAGGCAACTTTTGCCATCCTTCTGAAATATTTGATGTATGTTAATCAACCCCCGACAAGAGCATTAATGATATTGTTTAAGGTGGGCTTCCTATAAGCCAGATACTGTAAATAGTTAATACTCTCTAAGTTTTAAGTTGTCATTTTCTACCTGTAATTTCAGGTAAAGGGACTGATAACTAGTCTTTACTTTCGGTGCCACTGACCTTGTTCTCAGAGTACCTTCTCTTGTTGCAGCATGCCAATCTATATCTGAGGCAGTTAACTTCAAGGATTGCCAGAAAGAGAAAAAGAAATGCCCGCTAATTGGTCCTGAGGTTCTGAGCAATGTTTATTGATAAAAGAAACATTTCAGTGCTTTAGTATTTCGCACTATCCACAGACATTTCCCAGAAGGTTGAAAAAAGCCAAATTATTTTTATGTAAACAGCTGCTACACAACTGTTCTATTGTGTAATGATATTTATACAATTTCTTTTAAAGTGAAAACAGCAGTAAAACATACTTCACCTGAACAGCTATTGGCATTCTGACAAAAACAAAACAAAACAAAAAAACCACACACAAACTGATAAACATATGCAGAAGTTACTTCTAGTAGAAAATCAACCTGTACTGGCAAAACTGCACTGCAATGACATTGAATGGTGTAGATTCTTTTGAAGGATGTGCACATGGGAATGTCTTACTCGGTAAATATCAAGGCAAAAATTAAAGGTTAGAAACAGTTCATAATCTACCATGGAATGCTATTAATTGAGAAAGGTTTCTCCCCTATGCATATTTTCAATAACTACTCCGTAGTAAAGAGTTAAAAGGCAGATGATCTCTGGGAAGTTGATGGCATCTGTGTGCAGTGCCTCCAGGATGCTTTTCCTGATGAGCTCATTTTGTATCATATTTGTTATTTGGCTGCATCATCAGATCGTGTTGTGTGTATGTGAATTTACATTTAATGAATGAAACAGTCAGAACAGCTTCCTTATTGTTTTTGCTATTTGTGGTGTTTGTGTTGATTCATCATCGAAGATGCAATCTATCCTATCACTTCTCCATAAGGACAAGTCCTGTTCCTGGGTAGTTCTTTATTTCATTTTTTCCTTTGACTCATTTTTTTGTCTTTAGAAGTGATGCCATATATTTTTTCCCCTAGGAAAAAGGAAAATTAATGCTTCAAGTTCAATAGACTAGTTGGAAAAAGCTTTAAGAATGATAGACAATCTGGTATTATAATCAGTCTTCCATAGCATCTGAGGGAAAATAACAGAGTTTTCACATAAATAACATAGAATTCTAAAGCTACCCACAACAAAAAAATTTTATTCCAATTTTCTGCAGGCTATTTCAAATATGATTTTTCTGCATTCTGAATTTTACAAATTTTAAATAGCAACAATTAGCTTAGAAAAACTAAAATATATGTTTCTTGAAGTATTTTAGACATATGTGATTTTTTTATTTTTCCAATAATGTTATAGTCATGTCATATGTATATATATATGTACTTAACACATCATACCTCTTGTTCATACATCTACACAATCTGTCCACACAATAATAACTGAACACCACTAGCAGAAAACACTTACATAAAATGGTTCTTTTTTATTATAAAGCATTGAACTTCTGCAGAAACTTTGAGGAATAGCTTTTTATTCCTTGTACAATTTGATTTTCTTTTTCCACTGGAATAAAAATTAGAGTCATAATCCACACCACCTTGAAACTATGTAGTATTTTGGATCTATGGAGGAAGAAAGGGTGACATCAAATGATTTTTAATCAGAGTTCGTCTTATGATACTCAAATTGGTTAAAATGGAAGGTCAGGTGAACTTCACTATAAAGGTGGCCTTTAGTCTTACAATTTGGATTCTCTTGTAATAATTCCTACTAATGTTCAAAGTTAGTCTGTCCTAAGATGAGGTACCTAGAGTACCTGACTTGGAGTCAGGAAAACTTAGCCTCTAATTCCACTTCATCCATATATTAAGTGTCACTTAATTTTATTGGGCCCCAGTTTTCTCATATATATATAAAAGGAGGAGTCTTATGACCTCGAAGGTACTTCCAGCTTTAAGGCTACAATCTAAACCTTTATTTAATATCTATGCTAAGAATTTGTAGAATAGACAAGAAATCAAATTCTAACATATTATCTTAATATATATATATATTTTCCAAATAGCTCCAGGGATATATTTATAAGAAAAGGCATCCAATAGCAATCAAGAAGAGTAAAATAAAAAATGAGCTTGAGAGGTCCCCTCAGAAGTCTGATCCACCCTCTTGATAGCTAAGAGATGGTCATATGGTATTGTACTTAATAATACATATGTATATTGAATTGTATCCTAAATACAAGTCTGTTTTTATGCTTTTAAATATTATATTAATCATCCATATTCCCTAGCATTACAGAAAAATTTTAATAATTCTAATTAAATGCTTTTAAATTAGGATTATAGTTTTCATATTGGAGCAAGAGAATAGTGTTTGTTTTTGTTATTACATTAAATATAAGTGAAATTCTAATGAAATTGAGAAGAGAAGGCAAAAAGCATATTGTTAAAAATATCACGTCCCCAAAAAAATGTTTTGAGTAAGATATGCAAATACATAAGTATACACATAACACAAAGACCATTTCATTCATATACAAAAAGGATTCATTAGGCCTACTGAATCCTAAGATTATGAAAAACAGAAGAGGAACAAGTATAAGTAAAATGATAATATTTTTCATTTTAGCAATATAAAATCTCATGGGAACATTTTTTTCCTAAAAACAAACAAACCAACAAAAAAACCAGTGATCACCCCCAAAAGAACTAGAAAATAACATCATTTGTGTATGCCTTCGAGGATATTCTTAAATCATGAAATCTGTGAGTTCTGACACCAAAAGGATAGTATTTTAAGCTGAAGTCATCTTTATTTCACCAGTTGACCCCTAAAACAATACATGACAAGAGTATTCAAATATATAGTGAAAATTTTTGGCCACTGATTGTTGTTTAAATAGTAGTTAAGAATTCAAACTTATACTGGTAAGGACTTTTTCTTGCTTTTCCAGATGTCAGTGGAAGAAGACACAATTCAGTAGAATTTATTTTAAAACACATCTGAAAATTCATATTTTTATATAAAGCAAAATGGAGTATTTGGCCCAACTGTTTTCTTCACTACACTCTTCAAATTAAGCATTTTCCCTTTTAAAGTTACTAAGACCTTAGGATATGTAGAAATGTTTTTCTCTCTTTTTTCAGTTAATCAGAGCAGGAGAAAATTCCCCAAAGCTTTCAAATAGCTTTCCACATCAACTGCATACATACCATAACTGCACAAATTTCTGTAGCCTCTGGATATCATTTTACACTTCATTGTGTTTCTTGTGCATGAATTTTTACTGTAACATCACCTGTATCCTTAATGCAGTTTTAAATCTCTGTACTATTGTTATTGACAAAAACAGTGCCACAGAATCCTCTGATATAAGAAGGCTTTGGGCAAGATAACAGCTAGCAACAGGTGTAGTGGGTGAAAGTGTTTATCTGTGCAAATCTAAAATCTGAAAAACCAAAAGTTTTTAGTGGAAGACTAGTGATCGAGATGGAGAGGGAGAGGGAGAGAGAGAGTAATTGATGTTTATTTGTACAAATTACAGGCACCGGACCCCTCTGCAAGGGGAGGACACTCTTGTAAAGCAATGATTCCTATTTATTCGTGGTTGGTGGTTTCTGCTAAAGTTTATCCACGATCAACTAAACAACAATGAGGTTAAGGATTTTTAAGTAAAGGGAAAAAGGGAATAAGACCACATTTTAAACAATTAAAGGTTAAAGATATTGGAAATTCAATGGTATCTATTTATTCTTGCAAGAATTCTAGAGGAATTATGTTGGTGACAGAGTCCAGGCTACCAATCATAATCATGCAGATAGAGAAAAGGAAGCTTTCTGAACCATGTATACTGACATACTCAAGTAATATACATTGATTTAATACAAACCCACAGAAAACTTAACTAGGAAGGTAAATATGCTACTAAAATAGATCATATCCATTGTATTTGATATGATAAAAAGGCTTGGTGTTTTTTTTAATTGGGAGATTATCCCCCACATAGAGGTCACCCGTATCTCCATTTGGGTCCATAAAAGTGAACTAACATAAGGATGATTCTTAACTAACTAAAAAAGATGGTGTAGAGGAGAGAGAGGTGGACTCTGGAAACCAGGTTTCAACTCCCATATCTGCTATTAATTTAATGATATTATCTCACTTTTCTAGACTTTAGTTTCCTCATCTTGAAAGTTAGAGGGTCCGACTAGATAATCTCAAAGACCTTTCCAGTCTATTGCTGTCCTTCAAAGAAATGTGTATATGAAGATGTATTTGATTTTCATTGAAATAGTTTTAAGCAACATATTTTCCTGTATTCTACCATAACACAAAAATCTCCACTGCTTTTTTATTACGTTTTTGTGCTTTCCATTATTGAAATTCAATGGAAAAGACCAAATTATTCATTCTTATTTATTGAGTTTATAGATAATTTCTAAAAGTAAGAAATTCCTCCTCCTTTGTGTGTGTCTCAGTGGGTAAACAAAGTTGATATAATAATAAAATGTAAAATTAACTAAAATGAGGTCTCTTAAAAATATTCAACTAATTTAACATGATAACTGACCAAGGAAAAAATGATAAAAATACAAATAAACCAAAATTGGGAGTATCTAATTCATAAACTCATATAAATCTCTGGATATTCATAGTTCTAAAAGACTTTTTTAATTTCCTGAAAATCATGTGGGTTTAATCATGCCAAATGTTTAAATTCAGAGTTAAATGCTCATTTCCAACTTGGGCAAACAATATCACCTCATTTATAGAAGTTTACAAAATAATTTTCTCAAACAACTCAGTGATATCCCATTCATATTTGTGATAAAACACAAGGTTCAAAGAAGTTGTGCTATGTGTCTAGTGTCAGAAAAATAGCATTTATTATGGCTAGGACTTTGAGTATATGTTTATCACACACACACGTGCACACACACGTGCACACACACACACACACACACACCTTAAATCTTCTATTTCCAAAACTAGCCCATTTTTGAATACACCAGTTTTACCTAGTTGAAATTGAGATATAACTAATATAAAATAGAAATGTAGAAGGAAAACAGTAATGTAGCCTTGAATATATATTCATAGTAATAGAATTCAGTTTCTTTTTCTAAGCCAAAAGAGTTAGGGGAGGCAAAAAAGAAAGAAATCATCCTTCTTTGGTAACATCAATCTCTTCTGTAGTGATTTAATACTGTGATAGTTGAGACTGAAAATGATGCCATGTTCAGATAAAAGACTCACAGCTGGAAGGAAAATCCTGATCTTAGACAATCCAAACTTCGTCAGTTTACAATTTCTCCTAAGCAAAACACCTTGCTAGACCATCTCTAGGATAGGTATTTAAACTTTCTTTTGAAAAGACATGAATTAGTGACTTGAGGAAGGTCAATATTCAGTTATTTCACCAGAATATTTTTTGTTTCAGTTAGCAAAGGATAAAAAGATGTTGGAAATATTTTTAAGAAAGCATTTTTACCTGACCCTTTGAAATCAGGAATGGCAAATTATTAAGAACAGTTAATTCATTATCTAACATTAATGTATCATCACAGGAAGTGTTTTATGTGGACTTCACCTTAGAAAATTTCATTGTTGTTTTTTTTACCTGCTCCAAAGATCATTGAAAGACATGTTCCATATCAGCATTGTCACTGAGATGCCTATAGACTTTAGAAGTTTTTGTTATTTTTCCTGTCATTGACTCATCCATAGAAACAGGAAAGTTGATCACAGGTCACTGACAGCTGTTTGTTGTATACATTGGTGGGTGACAGAATGAATGGTGATTTTGGAGATTAAGCCTGACTTATGATTTTTTTTTCCAATTTATTTCAAAGCTACACCACACAGTTACAAATTCAGGGCACTGCTATCTCCCATTATAAGAGACAGGCACTCTCCTATCCCACTGAACTCCTACTTACTCCTTTGAATTATAGATATGGATCTAAAAGGACCTCTTCCTTTTGTACTGTGAAAGAGAGGTTTTGGTTGAACCCAGAAGCCTATGCAACTTGAAATGGCATCATGTAAGAAAATGCTTGTGCTCTGCTCAATGCAGGATTTGTTTAGTACTTGTTAAAGTCAGTGTTTTTGCACCATTGAATCTGTGTGGGAAGCGGTTGCTCCTTCAGAATATGTCACGTCAGTGTGTAAACCCAACATTGCAACAGAGAACTCAGCAGCATCTCTTTGGGAATTAAAAAAAATGAACATATGGAAAGATTATTTCTTCATTAAACCTTCTCCTTATTGTCAAAACTTATTGTTTGATGTCTTTTGCATGGTGTTCCTATTGTCCTCAGAGCAGTTATTTCTGTTTTTTAATCCCTGGGACTGTCTCAATATGAGATGACTGGTTTTGTGGTTGTTTATTTTTATAACAAAGTGGAGTTCAATTGTCCAATCCAGATGTTCTAAGTTTTCAAGGTTGCTCCTAATACTGGTCTTTAAACATTCCACATCAGATCTGAGCCCTCTTCTCATTTGCCATATGTCATTCAGCATGGACCATTCTTAAAACCATTTTGCTAGACATGTCTAGCAGACATTTTAAAGTTTCACTTTTGTCCTAGCTATTTGTCCCTCAAAGAGTCTTCAGTGTTTGCAATAGTGCTAATACTACAATTTGGATGAGTTCTTAATGAGAACAGAAAGACCAATAGTTATAAAAAACCAATCTGCTTAAGACATTGGTTGTGAATATGAATTGCCTCCAAAAGGTTCATTTGTTGGTAACTCAGCTGAGGGGCTCATTACCTGTTACCTTCATTCTATTATTGTCACTTCAAGAAACAGGTAATGGATTGCCCAGCCAACCAGTGGAAACAAATTCTAACAACAATTCTTCAACTCTGAAGAAAATGACTAAATTTCTGAAAAGTGCAATTAGCCATCATTATGCAAGTGATACTGTTGTTTTCACTGCAGACTTGATTGCCAATTTCTGTATCCAAAGTCAATGTGTCATCAGAGACTGTAAATTGATAGACAGTAAATTTGGCAATCATTTCCAATGAAATATTTCTCCCTCCCCAGCCTCACTTCTATATCATCTCTGCTAAAACTTTTTGGTAATAAATGAATAGAAGAAAGGAAGAAGATTCCTGATCATGTACAGTATAAATTGTATTATATTTTTTGTACTTATGCTTTATGTAAATAGTTTGTCTCATTCAGTTGTTTCAATTGTATGTGAGCATTGAAAATAAATCCCTACCCTTTAGGAAATATCCTGGCAATTATTTGTGGGGAGGGGAGGTAATATTTTTCCCTAAATGAGTTGGAACAGAATCTCTATTTACAGTATCATAGCATCATAGATTTCGAATGTGAAGGGACCCTAGAAGACACCAAATCTAGCCCCCTTCAATTCGCAGATGAGTAACAGACCCATAGAGGTCCTGTGCCTTGCTAAAGGTCACACAAGTAGTAAAGGACAGAGGAGGGAACACTGGAACTATCACGCAGGTTAACTTGATTCCATCATCAATTGGCACTTCAATAACAAGAACACCTGTATTGGGTCCAAGACAGAGCCATTCAACCTGAATGCTGCTCCATAACAAAGTGGAGAAGTCATCTGGTCTTACCCATACCTGAACAAGAATCACCTTGGTCAATCACTAAGATCAAATATCGCATCACCTGGAAATGGGGTCTGCTGATGAAATATAGGGTTTTCACATGAGTGGTTACTGGGATATACAATAATAACTTATGACTCATGTCTTATTAGGCGTTCCTTTCATACAGAGTAAACGGATTCAGAAAGGGTCAGTGACTTGCCTAGAATCATTTAATCAGTACCTTTTCCAGAAATTGAATCCAGCTCACTTTATTCCAAGTACCATCCTCTTTCTCTACCTCTTTTGGTAGATAGGTATAATAACTAACTGAGCCCAAAGAGAAGAGGTATTTAGCAGGAAAGATGGAGGAAAGATGGAGGTTTTACTAGGAGCCTCTTCTAGTTGGAATAAAATGTACCCATAGAATTTCCCTTAGGATCTGTCAATACCTTTGCATGAGATATTCAACAATGAGGAATACCATTGAGCACCACTGAAAAGGACTTGTTGGTGACCTGATGACTGCGGGATGGCCAAAAGAAAAGTCATCTAATCACCATGGATATTTTTGCCATATTCTTCTTCATATGCTTTCTACTACTTCTGAATTCATAACAGTCTGGTAGTCATAAAGTCCTTTGTCCAACTGCCGTAGCCCATGTAGCCATCATTTTATTTATTAAGTAGTTAGGTGTACAGAGCACAGTGTGACACACTGGGCAACAATACTGGACTTGGAATCAGGAAAACCTAAGTTCAAATTCCTCTTCAAATACCATCTGTCTGTGTCACCCCAGGCAAGCTCTTTAAGTTTTTTCTCTAAAGGGAGACTGATTACTGATGAAAGGAATTTCATGAGTTTGTCATTAAACCTTTCATATCTTATTTTTAATTTATGGAATAAAACAAGCAATTCTATAACATAGTATGATTTTAAAAAGAAAGATGATTGCACATGAAACTGTAAATCTGCTATGTTCAAATTATTCCTTTCAAATATATAACAAAATTATCATGTAAATTTCCTTTTTTCTTCCCTCCCTCTGCCCTAGAGATGGCTAATTAGACACAAATAGGTATACGTAACATATATGTATACATGCGTATGTAAAAGTATTCTATGTGTATTTCTATTTATCAGTTTTCTTATTGAACCTTTTGACAAATTGTTCCACTAGAACAACCTTGTTCCAAACTAAATCCAGACTCACTATTCAGAAAGCACTGGAGTTCATGATTGAGACTTGTCCCTAGGTGTCTACAGGCACAAATGTGTCGACAATTATTATTTGTATTGTACACCCTCCCCCCCCCTCAAAAAAAAAAAGTCTGCCCCATGTTGGGAGCTATCCATTGAAGGGGATTATAAGAGGAATTGTAGGGGAAGAGCATTTTACCATTGCCTGTGAAATTAAAAAAAAATTTTGAAAACTTTGCCACTCTCTGGGGATGGCAAGATGGCACAAACAGTCATAACAAGGAGATCCATGCTGAGGAAAAGCAGAGAGGATTGAGGCCGAAGTACCAGCTAGCATTTATTTGTCAGGCAACTGGACTCCTTGAGGAACACAGGGAAAATTAACTACTGAGAAACAGTTCCAGTGTAGTTATGGAGTGGAATATGACTAGTCAATGGGATATAAGTTCTTCTTGCCCAGTGATCAATGACTATTCATATGCACTGATGCCAACAAGCCTCAGCCATTCAACTGCTAATCCCCTTTGTCTGTCCCAGTTGAGAAGCCTGGAAAGCCATCAGTGGGATTTTGGTAAGTAGTAGTAGATAAACCAAATTTAGAGATAAACATTATGGAAATGTTGGAAGAGGTTTGGGATTACTCAATGGTCTTTGTGCTGATTATGAGGTTCAAGTGGATTAGGGAAGCAGGAAATACTATGAGAATGATAAATCTGAAGAATGAGCAGCATGGGGGGAAGAAGTAATGAAAATGGTAATGAAAAGTATGAATGTGGGCTGAGAGAACTGGATAGGGAAAAATGTCAGGGTCCAACACCTTCAAAGAGCTGACCCCTAGGAATGGTCAGGTCTCAGGCCTTCAAAATCATAAACTCTAGTGAAGTCCAGATTATCAAATGATTGAAGTAAAATGTAGATGGATATCATTGTAGTTAAAAAAAAAAAGAATGTCTATCTTTGACAAATGTATAGGGCATCCCAAAAGTCTTAGTGTAGCTTTAAGCTTTAATAATTTCTGAAGTATAAATGACAAACTTATAAAAATGTTAAAATTTCATCATTTAGATTTTTTAGATGTTTGTTTCCTAGTACATTTCAACATAATCAACATCTTGTGCTATATACATCACTCTAACTGATTTTCAGATTTTGTAAAAACTGTCATTAACTGCTGTTAATTGACTAAACATATTGCATTTGGAATCCTTGCCTTAAGATCATCAAAAGAATGTGGTTTTGGTGCATACATGATAGTTTTGAAAAGCACCCCAAGAAAAAACTGATGGAGACAGATCGAGTGACTGAAGTAGCCAAACGGATCACTCTTCTATTGATGAGCCACTGATCTGATAATGTGTCATCAAGAAACTGTCACAAACAATATAAAATGACAAGGTGCCCCATTTCTTAAAATCAAAATTAAAAATTGATTATTTAAAATTTCCAAAATTATAAGAATAAAAGAAATTTGAATAATCATATTTTCTAAATATGTTTTTGTAAGTTTGTAGCATTTATACTTCTGGTTATTAAAGCTTGAAATTGCACTAAGACAGTGAGGAAACCTTGTATTGAAAGTGGATGAAGATAGTGGCATGAGATTGGCCACTGAGCAAGACAGCTTGAGACTAAAAAAAAATCATTAAGGATGGAGAATGAAAATGTCCAAGAGATATATAAAGAACTTCAAGAAGGATATAATAGTGTAATGTAATCAAGTGTCATGAGCTTGCATAAAAGCTGAAACTGTAGAGTACTGTGATAATTTTCCAACAGTCTGTGGATGCAGGGTTGGAGGTGGGGTGAAGAATCTAATAGCCACTGCTCTTATCCCTCCTGGTAAAATGGATTGAAAATTGGGAGAATGAGTTGTACCAGTAGAGTGGGTTGCTAAGGATGTGGAGTCCTCAGGGAAGAAATCTATTTCCATTTGTTTTGAGCAGCTGGAAGAATTTCTTAAGGAAACTGTTGAATTTGTTATTAAAATATTAGGGATTATGCATGGGGCATGGAAAGGGCAAAGCTTCAAGAGGAGCATGGCAGATTGAGATCCAGGGATTCTGTCCTTTGGGCAAGTATTACTATTTTAACTATTTTAAAATAAATAGGCTTTTTTAAATAGGCTATTACCATTTTTTAAAAGGGCAAAAATAAGATGTGGTGGATAAGCTGCTGACATTTTGCTTCTTAGTCCAGCTCTGTGGTTCATTAATACTTGCAACTTCTGAGAAGGCAAATTCCCTGTACCAATGCAGATCAGCAATTGCCCTGTAATTTCTTGCCTTGAAGAGTAATTTGGGGCATTTAGAGGTTAAATGACTTGACTAGATCACATAACCAAAGAGAAGATCTGAACTCAGGTCCTCAAGACTCTAGGGATATCCCTCTATTTTTACTACAGCATCCTATTGTGGTTTCTGCTAGTGTTGTTCATTGGATCATAGATCTAAGGCTAAAAGAGATCGAGGCTATCTTGCCCAGCCCCCTCCCCCCCATTTCATAGATGAGGAAACCAAGATCCAGGGCAGTTACATAAATGTAAGAATTAGAGGCAGGATTTGAATGAAGTCCTCTGATTCTATAATGAGGGTCTTTTTTTGAACTACTTATGTTTCAGAGATGTTATTTAGCTTGTCCAGGATCCCACATCATGCAGTTCACAGGTAGATTATGAAGTCAGAATATCCTGATTATGGTTTCATCACTCTTTCCACTATACCAGACTACCTATCTCTCTGAAGTCCAGAATTACCCCAAAACTATGTCAGTTGCTATTTTATTTGGTTCAATAAGAGAAAGAAAAAGAAAAACCTGCAAAATTAGATGAACTATCCAGGCTTATCACTGCTGGGAGTTAAACCATTTTTTCATGCTAAGTAATAAACCAATGATAAAATTTAACAGAATTGTATCTGTGAAAAGCATTTGACATTTGGTTTAAAAATAAGTTTGGTGCATAATTGCTTTCCTTTAAAGCCTCTGATGTATGCGTAACATTGAATTTTGATCTAAATGCTATTTTTTAGAGGTTTTAGCCTATTTTTGCACTACTGTTGTTATCCTTGGTCTTAAAGGAAGGTTGAGCAAATGCCCCCATACATAGGTTTCTTCATAGATGATTGTTTCAAGAGCTCTAAATGAAACAAAAACTTAAAAATAATAAAATGTATCCTTTCCTAACAAGATTTGAAAATTCCCTTCCATTCTAACTGTTGATTCAAGCTTGACTTGTTGTAAATAACAAAAATGATTGAATGTACATAAAACAGTACTGTAGATATTTGACTTGGGACCAACTTGTTCTTGATATAATGTTTAAAGCAAACTGATTAGTCTGTCTAAATATCTCTCATTTTTTCCATCTTCACTGCTTGGTTTTCAATTAAATATTTCATCATGAAAAATTCCATTTCAGATATGCCCATTTAGAAACTAGGCATAATAAAATTTATATTTGTTTTTCTCAGTTGCAAATTCTCTATGGTGTATCTTATTGTAAGGGTAACAGAACCTGTACCTCTGGAGTCCACTACCCACTCTTCTATAGCCTCATAGATAAGAAATAGTTTGTGATTTCCATTACAAAGTTAGCAAGAAAACAGTTACCATTAATCTAATTGGCATAAACATTCTTGGTAAATCAATGGAATTTCTCACCTACTCCCAAAATTCCATTTAGATTTGTTATATAGAAAAGCAACAAGCAGACACATAGAATGGGGAGTATATAGAGCAGGAGTAGGGAACCTGTGACCTTGGGACCACATGTGGACTCCTAGGTCCTCAAGTGTGGCTTTTTGACTGAGTCCAAGTTCTACAGAAAAAGTCTTTTTATTAAGTGGATTTGTTCTGTGAAGGTGTTGAGGACGGTAATCATGAAACAATAATAGACTCCACAATGAAATAGAATCTGTCTCAACAGATAGAAAGCAACTCGTGACTAACATGGGATCACTTTCCAAGTGTGCCTTATGTGTGCAATCAAGCTGGCAAGTAGAGGAAAGTTCAAAATCAATAAACTTTAAAAAAAGAAATGGGAATGAGATGAAATAGCATGCAATTATAAATGGCTCCAAACTGACCTATATAAACAAGCTATTGATTATGAAAAAATGGAAAATAGATAAAAAAGAAAGACATATCCTCTGATTATTACCATTTCTTAAAGGAATTTAACTGATGAACAACAGTCACTCATGAAAGAGCCAGGAAATAATGTTAGTCAGAAGACGTCCAATTCCCTTGCCAAAGAGAAAGATAATGTATCCAAGGATGACGTTGAATTAATGAAAAATCAAATGAGATCCTTAAAAAACATTTGCCTCTCTATAACACAAGGAACTTTAAGGGCATATAAGTACCTAAACAAATAGCTTTTGCCTTCAAGTAGATCTAAAGAATCACAAGTGACTGCCACCAATTCCTGGAACAGAAAAAATCTATTGAAATATTTTGTATTTATATGCATGTGTTATATATTTCTAGGCTATAAAGAAGTGATTGGGTTGGTCTCTTGATATGATAAGAAGATATGTTCAGAAGTCTGCCCTTCCTCTCTGTTATGAAGTATAGATAAATTACACACAAACTGCTTAGAAAATTAGTGAAATGCTAGTGTGAGACTGAGAGGCAAAAGGGGTGATTAGAGAAGGTCTTGTGAAAGCTGAGAAATATGTGTGTAAGGAAGTAGATTATTCAACTGTGTATTCCTGGGTACTTTTGAAGTCTTTTGGATATAAATCCACAGATGTTTATGTTTTTCTTTGGTTGTGAGTCCCTGGATGTTATTAGCCTCTCCATAGGGAAATGGAAAGGGAGAGAATGAAGGCATCAGGTGGAGATCCTAGTGCCAATTTCCCTGAAATTTTACTCTGGTTCTAGGAATAGTGATGATAATCCCTGAAAGATAAGATATATCTGAATGCATGGTATTCAGGTGGGAGGAACACTGCCTGAGCATCAGATTGAGTGTGTGCATGTGTCAGCTACACATTCTACTTGCTACATATACTACGATAACGCCAAGCCTCTCAATTCAATTCAGTCCTTTTTGTATGCTGACTATAGGGAGAATACTAGGTGAAACTCAAATATTCAATAGATCTGTAACCTCCACCACTGGTGAGTTCTCCTCAAGGATGTAAAGGATACAGATGGCAACTCACCCATATTTTAGTTGATCTTGGGTAATATTTGTCCATGTTATCCCATATCTTCATTATGGGGGATCTAGTTAATGAACTGGGGTAGAAATGATAGGAAAGATGGGTGAAGTGGCCGCTTCATCTTAGAACTGGTGAGTGAAGAGAAGAGAACTGAAGGCAGTCAGGTATGCACTTTAGATTTGGGGGACAAATTTAACAGATTTCAAAGAAAGAATGGGTAGGATTACATGACTTAAGTGCTTTTGGATGAAATTCTGAAGATACAAATAGAATCAAGCTAAGGAGAAAGAAAATGAGTGATTGTCTAATGAGAATGATAAATATTCATAATGAACTATTCAGTCTACTTGTACTTACAAAAATGTGTATGAACAGGATATGAGAACAAGTGCAGATAATGGAGATGAGTATAAAAGTGTAGCAAGATAAGAATGGGAAGGTTGCTAAAACTAAGAATGAGCTGGTATTGTTGAGGGGGGAAAAGCTAAGGTCAATCAAAATACTTCATTTTAGCTTTGAGGAGAAAAAAGGAAGAATAAATCCATAGCGAATGGGATAATAATAGAGGATAGAGAGATCTGTTCAGTAATGTCTGATTCTTCATGACCCCTTTGGAATTTTCTTGGCAAAGATACTGAAGTGGTTGGCCATTTCCTTCTCCAACTTATTTTATAGATAAGGAAACTGAGGCAAATGGAAATATGACTTGCCCCAAGGTCACACTGCTAGTAAGTGTCTGAGGCAGCATTTGAACTCATCCTGACTCCAGGGCCTGTACTCCATCCATTGTACCACCTACCCACCTAGATGGCAGAATTGCTCAAATGTTTTTTTTATTTTTTTGGCTTCTGTTTTCTTAGTCAAAGAGAATGATCTTTGGATTGGAAAGAAAAAAAAGAAAAAATGGTTAAAAGAGACTTGATTTACAAGATAAGTTGGACGATAATGAGAAAAATGTCTAGATGGGATTTGAGGAGTCCAAGTCACCAAGCTTACATGAAGTTCAACCATGCGTAAGAAAATAACAGACCATCATGATTGCTGTCACTATGAGTGATCTTTAAAAGACTAGGAAAAGGAAAGCAGAATGGTAACAAAAGCTTAAAGAATGGCAAAAATCATGAACATAAAAAAGAGAGAGAGAGAGAAAAGAGGATACAGCCTGAGAATTATACACAGTCCAGTGAGCTTACTCTCCATTCCTAGGAAATTCTAGAAACTATTCTCTGGAATGAATGGGGGGGTAAGGGATGGGTGGTGATGGGGACTTATCCACCAGAAATGGTGATGTGTTGGGATTAAAAAGGAGATAACTATTGACCACAAAGACCCTATACTCTAATAAAGAAACATAACACATAAAAGAGAGAGGTGACCAGGGAAGGAAGTTAGGGACATCCAGCAGATACAGTGAGTCAAGTGAGCAAGTCTGTACATACTCAGTCACCAATCACCTGGGGCTGCTAGGTCTGGAGCACCTGAGATAAGTAGCTCATCTTTCCCAGGAATCACATCATGGATTCAGAAAACCCCAGTTTCAATGAAGAGGGAAGGTAAGGAAATAAGAAAGTAGCAAAGGAGTCCATGAATGAGGGAGATTTTCTTAGTAGTCACCTGAAGGATAGATTGGGTGAGGTGGGAAGAAGATTAGAGAATAAGAGAGGGCAGACCTGTTTGGGCACTAATGAAATTATTAGGGGTATGATGAGGTGTGCACATACTAGAGTGTTAGCAGTGGGAAGAGAGGAAAGGGGGCCAATATAAAGAGTTATTGTGAAGGTAGGATGTAATTGGTTTGGAAATTATTTGGATAAAAAAAGTGAAGGAAAAGGAAAGTCAAAGCAACCACTGAGTGTTGGAATATGAGAGGCTAAGAGACTGTTGTGGCCACTGAAATAAGTTGAAAAGTCAGAAGGACATGGAGGTTTTAGGAAAAAAAAGTAATTAACTCAGCTTTGAAATTTTAGATATTCTGAGTTTGAATTTCTTGTGTCAAGATATGCCTAAGGAAAAGTCCTCTGGGTACTTGGAGAGAGAGCTATTCTGGAAAGAAATGACATATTAAAATCTAATTGAATTATGTACATCTTCCCCAGATAATGGAGTTTTTCTGTAACTCTGGGTATAGAGCCTAACGCCTTGGGACCCTTCAGAATGGGGAACATACTCTGGACATCTCCAGTTACCTATAAATCAGGGCAGGGACTAGAAATTGACAAGGGTTTCAATATGCCTTTTCTCTCAGCCCTCATATGTATAATTCTCCTTCCTTCCCCAGTCTTTCAGTTTTAATCACTTCCTTCCCTTCCCCTTTATCTGAAGCTCTAAAAAGTATTACCTAACTGTAAGGACAAAAATCCTTAGATTTATCCCCAACCTAGAGTTGACAGGAAAAGCGGACAGCACATTCTCTGGTTCTTCCTCTTTCATAAATTCTACCAATAATAAAACCTCATTTGATCCAACTCTGCAGATTTAGAATGTATGATAACTGAGACATAAACTTAAATGTATGATTTACATTTGTCCTATAAGGGACGGGGAAAAAAATCTGCAGGTAAATTTGCTAGTAAAAAAAAAGGGAAATGTTAATGTGTCAGTGACTCGGGGTCTGGGGTGGGGGGCAGGGTTGGTGGTGCAAGTTTCTGACCATATAATTCATAAAAGCAAGAATCTGGAAAAATGAATTGAGTTTAAATAAAATACCTCACTCTATATCCACCTGGAGGTTTCATTCTTGTATTCCTTCCACTTTCCATTTGTGTTGGAAACTAAAGCCTCTTGGTTTCTAAGAAAACTCACTAGAACTCATTTTCAGAAAGAGATTGCTGATTTCTTGAAGACTTTAAGGATGATTTTCAGCATACAGGTTAGAAATTAGAAACTGATGAGGTTAAAGATATATTTTTTACCTTAAGTCAGATAGAAACTTGGGACTAAGACATTCATCCTATGATGGGTCTATGTTCCAAAAAATTTTGGCTCCTGGAAGTGAGGGCTATTCTTTTAAAGAACAAAGTCACATACCACTAGGACTCTAGGAACTGAGATCCTTCTTTGTATCAGCTGAGGACTTTCTCCTGGTTGGTTGTTGTCTTTCCTTTTCAAAGACGACCAAAATGATATCACTATGATAAAGTCAAGTTTCAATGTGTCTGACTGTGGCTGATGGGACCAAGATGAGATGGAAATGCTCTACCACAGATTGGGCACAGTTAGTCTGTGTGAACATTTGGCGTAGATACTCTGAATTTGCGCATTCTATGTTTCCTTTGAGCTGTCTCAATTCTGCTTTGAATCAGAGAAGAGCACAGTACCTTCTCTGATGTAGGCACCCCATGCCCAGAGGTCCTTTGTCATTGTCTCCCATGTTACACAATCAGTTTCAAAATTCTTGAGAGAGACCTTGAGAGTGTCTTGTATTGCCTCTTCTGACCACCATGTGATCGCCTGCCCCATGAGAGTTCTCCATAAAATAGTCTTTCTGGCAAGCGTACATTTTGCGTTCAAACAACGTGGCCAGCCCACTGGAATTGTGCTCTCTGAAGCATAGTTTGATTGATTGGGAGATTGTACTAGATATATCAACAATAGTTTTATTGTTTTTTTTTTTTCTTACACTATTACATAAAAAAATGCCCATGCTCAGAACTTATTCTGTCCTTTGTCTGACTAATAAAAGTACAGACTTCAATGAGGCCTCATGGGCTATGACTTTTGATTGGATGTGGCCCTACAGTCAGTCAGGCAATAAACATAAGGACCTACTAGGTGCCAGGCACTGTGTTACAGGATCGTATTGTCAGTGTTTTATTTTGGTATTATATATACAGTTACACTGGATGTTTTGTACATATCTTATTCTTGCTAAACCGGGCCTGCACAAGACATGGGGCTGCTTTCCACCAGACAAAGGATTCCCCAATGCCTCTGAAAAATGGAGGGTTGCCACTATGCTCTCTCTCGAGATTGTTTGTCACATGACCCATGGAAACCGGCCATCGTCAGTCTCTTTCTAGTCTAACCTATCTGGGACCAAGAAAAGTTTACAAGTTGTGAGGTTCTCTGCTAGCCAATAATACTCTTATAGCTCCTAAGCAAACAGCTTCTAGCTTGGCATTTTAAACACTTTCACAATAGGGTGACTGTAAAGCACTGGAGATTTAAAGAAAGTCAAAAGACAGTCCCTGATCTTTGGCAGCTTAAAATTGATCGGTGGAAAGGTAACACACATAAGAAAGCTAAAAGTAGAGTTCTGGAAAAAGATACCAGGGACAGATGTGTTTTAGAGAAGTACAAAGAAGTATGGACAGATAGGAGATGAAGAGAGAGCCAGCTGGCCTTGGCACCCTCCTGAAGTGGTGGCTCTGGGAGAAACTCTTCACACTTTTTACTCTATACTCAGGAGGGAGGGACCCCAGGGGCGCAGATTTACTGAAGAGGTGTCAGTTTCAGGGCTAACGGGATCTTTCAGTGATGAAGAGGTTCCTGAGGCATGATGGAAAACTCCAGAGGAGCGTAGCCTGGTAGGAAATGATCAGCACTCTGATTTGTTAAAGTTTCTAAGGTGAAGGCCAGCAAGCTGTTCTCAATGACTATTTTAATCTCACTGAACATGCAAACAATGCTTGTGCTCAATACAAATGAATACATGAATGCCTGTAGACTCATCCCAGCTGAGGCCTGTCTATATTTGAGATTAATAAATTAAATACATTAATAGATTAATAATTACTTTTTTAATTTATACCTCAGGTTTTTTATTTAGAGTGACCATTCAGGGTGAATGACACAGACAGTATTGTACTATTTCGCAGGGAATGCTGTATAATTTTTGTCTATTTTGTTGAGGCAATGGAGCATTATCCTTGCCCTTCAGACTCAAAAGTTAGACAGCTCATAAAGTACAGATTATTGACAGTAATTGGAATCTGGAGAAAGTCTCAGAACCACGGAGGCCATCTCTGCATAACCTCTAGTGCTCACAAAATAAGATTTTTTTTTTTTCTGGGAACTTCACCTTTGCCTTGATCGGAAAAACGTAATTCTTTTATACTTATAATGGGCATTTGACGTGGAAAAATAATTTAAATCATTCAAGTTCTGAGCTGTAATTAGTATGGTGAGTTGAATACCTCAAGTCCTGGTTAATTGTTGCCTATACTGCCCTTGTTCAAAAGGCAAGCAAACAGAACCCACCAGACAGAATCAAAGCAAAGCCATGGTGACATGGTAATGAAATTACATTTTTATATTGCCTTTGAGGAAACATGGGTTTGAAACATTGAATCAGGGTAACCTATCAAAAAACCTTTAGTACAATTTTTTTTTATATGAAATTCTACTGCGTTTCTTGTTCTGGAATCTTTCTAAAAAGTGTTGTTTCCCTTCTACTACCATTTTCTGAATATAAGAACCAGTGTGTATCATATAATGATAAGATTAAGTTTGATAAGATGAGAGTCTCCTTAATCTTTGGTAATGTATGTCGTAGGTAGAGGGAGTCTCCCTAACTGAACTCACAGAGCTTTTGGAGTGGTAAAGATAAAATATCAATTTAGATAATTTTTTAGATATACTATATATTAGGGAGATAGGCAAACAATGTTTTATATGGGAAATATATTTCAAGTGCTTTAAATATTCACCCCTTCCACCAAAATAATTCTTTGATGCTTCATTGTATGGAGGGCACCCTGGGCTGTTGAAGACTATTGGAACACAGAATCTGGGAGTTTCTGCTGGAATGGAAAACGCTGCAATACTGGTGTAGTGATGGATAGCATATTTTAGAAGCAGCCTGATACCATCAATTTCTTAGCTCAGATTTGACCCTGGAACACAAAAAGATACTAGCAAGCTATCAAACAGAACAAAAGGAGGTCTACTTTGTCCTAATACCACAAGGATATGCAACAAACGTACAATGGTATTTTGCTTTTCTGGATGGGCATTTACAGCTAGTCAACAAAGCAGGGTGTGGTGCTTTTACTTTTCACTAACTTTGGGAGGCGCTCCAACTCTTGGGTGTCTCCTTTATGCCCTTAGGTGACCAGGAAGCTCTCTGAAGGGAGGCAGGGGCCAGTCAAGTCCTAGGGGCGGTATTATGGACTTTTAGGGAAAACTAATCCCTGTCACATGGGGGAAGAAGGAAGATTGAGCCTAACCTATGCTGGATTTGGAAGAGGAGAGGAGGCACAGATCTTATGCATGTAGGGAAATCCTGGTAGAAATTACTTTTGCCACAGCAAATCAGACTGAAGACCAACTAATCAAACTCCAGGAAGTCTCATCACCATGTTGGTTCTGGAATGATGAATTTTTCCACTGAAACAACTCTCAAAGACAATGAAGTCACAGAGCAGTGATCATTTGCATTAGTGGAGGGACTGCCCTCACTGATGGAAAGAATTTACACAATCAGTGAAATTCAAGTCTGACAGTAGCATAATACTAGCAGGTTGCAATGGAAGACCCTGGCCCTTTTAGGCTAAGGCTTTTTCAGATGCTCACCTAGAATTAGGGCACTTGAAGTGAAGAGATTTTGCATGACAGGGAACCAGAATCAGTTCAGGGTTTAATTATGGATCTCAATTAATAAAGTTCATACAGATCAGAACCACTTTCCCTTGGCCCTTCTCTATCTTTTCAGGCTTCGTTACCTTGTCCTATGGATTTTTTGATCCAGTGTGGCTGGCCTCATTTCTGTTTGACCCTCCCAACTCTTGGTATTTTCACTGGCTATCTCCCCTCCCTCATACCTAGAATGGCTGGATTTTTTTTCCTTCCTTCCTTCCTTCCTTCCTTCCTTCCTTCCTTCCTCCCTTCCTTCCTTCTTTCCTTCCTTCTTTCCTTCCTTCCTCTCAGTTCACTCTGAAGCCCATAGATTAGACCACAATAGATCCCTCCAAGCTCCACTTAATGGTTGTATTTTGGGCCCTTCTGTCTTAGAGTGAATGTCAATGGCAACTGTTCCTGTTTGCAACAGCAACCCTGAAGGTCTTTCCCTTCCGGCTTGATTTATTTTTCTTTTTTTGTTTTTTTTTTAATGTAAAGGGCCATCCCTTGACTCACTTCTTGAAGAGGCCTGTTCACTGAATGGGCATTACCTCACTCTAAGTGAGTACCTGAAAAGACTTTAGCCTAAAAGGGCCAGGGTCTCCCATTACATCCTGGGCCATCTCTAGTCATCCTGATGAATATCTGTACACTGGATCCAGATGACTCTGGAGGAGAAAGTGAAGCTAGTGACAGCCCTCTCTCACTCAAATCAAAGTAAATTGCAAGTCATGTCATCATTTCCCTGATGTCATGGTCCTCTTTGAAAATGAAGGACAATATGCTCCATCTTTGTGACTTCTAAAGGAAACCTTTCCCAATTCATCTTAATTCCAGTGTCTTCACTCTGTTGATTATTTGAAGTTTATCCTCTATAGAGTTTAAGTTGTACGTAATTGTTGCATTTTTTTGTCTCCCATTAGGTTGTGATCTTCTTAAAAAGTGTCTAACTTTACCATTTCTCATATTTCACTGCTTAGTAAGGGGTCTGGCACATACTAAGTGCTAAAATGATGTTTATTGACTGACTAATGTTCTCAGAAAATACACTTGTTTTTGCTTTTCTTGATGGCATATCATTTTTTATCATCATATAATATTTTATTATACTGTCATTTTTTTTAGTATTTTATTATGCTGTTATATGTAGTTTTA
Organism: Notamacropus eugenii; assembly: GCF_028372415.1. Classification (NCBI taxonomy): domain Eukaryota; kingdom Metazoa; phylum Chordata; class Mammalia; order Diprotodontia; family Macropodidae; genus Notamacropus; species Notamacropus eugenii. Next base: position 358,028,956 of record NC_092875.1, on the reverse strand, counting down.
TTGTACTTTTTGTGCCCATTTTATCATTCCAGGCAGACTACAACATTCTTAGAGTTCCTAAGCAAAAACCACCTATCTTGGTACAATCTGGTTACAACCTGCTAGCCACAGTTATTTCCTATTGCTCCCTTTAATGGCTCTATCTCCCAACTAAAAGAGCCTTCTTGCCTACTTGGTGTTTCTTTGCACATGGCATTTTCTCTCTCATCTCTATAACTTTCTGTCTGTAGTGTTAGGAATTAAATTGACTCTTTCTTTGCACAATGTAGCATCCTTTGCTTCATTTAATACTTGTTGAGGTCCTATCTCCAATAGAAAGTCTTTAATGACCCCCCAGTTAGAGTCTCACATCCTCCTCAAATTATCTTGTATCTACATCTCTGTTTATGTGCAATATCCCCATTAGAAAGGAAACTCTAAATGGAAAAGGGGGCACTAATCAATTGGTGAATGGCTGAACAAATTTTGGCATATGAGTGCAATGAGACATTATTGTCCTGTAAGAAATATGTAGGGATAGTTTCAGAAAGACCTGAGAAAATTCTTATAAAATGATGAAGATTGAAGTTATCAAAAGCAGAAGTTGTCACACAATAATGTAATGGAAAACAACTCTGAAAGACTCTAGATTGACTGATCAGTTTAAGAACTAATCATGACTTAAGAAGATTGATGATCAATCACACTTCCCACAATTTGACAGTGAGATGATGAAACAGAGGTTCAAAATAAAACATACATTTTCCCCTAGATATAGTTAACATGTTGCTTTTCTTGACTTGACTATAATTACTTGCTACAAAGGAGGTCTTCTTTTGGGGAGAAGATAGAGGTGGTGAAGCAAATGATGATATTTAAAACCTAAATATATCACTACTGTAAGTGGCTGGTTTGTGTCAATGGAAGTATATGGTGGTTCTCAAGGGCTCAATTGGTGAACAGGGAAAATGTTATCAACAAAATAACCACTCGGACCCTGCCCTGAGAGAATTTAAGCAAAGTTATATGGTGCCGTCACTCCTCTGGCACACAGACTTGCCAGTAAAAGAGTAGGCTTTAGTGAGGGAATGAGCATAAAGAGTGATTTGGTGAACATATGTCCTCTGTGAGAGATGTGAGGTGCTACGTACACATATACATCTCACTGAGGTAAGCAAATTTTATCATTTTTCTGATTTATGCCTCACGTACAGTTGACTTTCTATGAATAATGAATGAAAACACACTGAACATCACAATGAGCTCTGGGTGTCTACATTCACACATAAAAACTTAGGTCTTCTCAATATTCCTCCTTCAAAGAGTTCATACTATCAATTTGTTATATGCCACAGTGCTAAAAGAGAACAAATAAGGAACCCGTATCCCGTATCAGACAGTCTTAGAGCTACAGAGAACATTCTGTTTGACAACTTTCCTAATTATACAAATGAGGTAATGAGGCCCCAAAAGATTCAGTGACTTGCTCAGGTGTACAGAACTCATTGGTAGCAAAGGCAGGACCGAAACCTAGGAAAGAAATGTGGACAATGTGAGACTGAATTCTCAGGTAGTCCAAAGGTGAGTGAAGTCTTGACTTTTATTATGCTGAAATAGAATTAAATAGGGCTAATATGTAATTTCTACATTTTGTTTGAATCTGCTTTTGAAAATATTTTTTTAATTTGAGACATCTCCCAAAATTCATTTATTTTAAAATCCATTGTTCTTATGACACTATAACTTCCAGTTCCAAAAATTATACAGCATAGAAAAACAAACTCTAAATAATTAGATATCTCCAACGTATAATGCCCACACATGGGAATTAATATATTTCTCACTTAATTTTCCATCTCTCTTCATAAGCCAAGGTATGGAGCAACACTGCTTCATTTTTTCCCTCTCTAGCATTCTAAATAACACAAGTACACTGTTAAAAAAACTGCCAGTATGTCAATTACAAAAATATGTGAAAACAGATATGAACTTCTTCCAAATATGGAAACAAGTAATTCTAAAACATTTATGAATACTTCCTTTTGACCTGAAGTTTCAGTTTTGAATTTCAAATTTTTTTCAAAGTTATGGAACTCTGATGTCCTAGATCAGATACCTTTTGAGGGACATCTCATAACAAGCAATATTGACTGATTAATTAAATGCTCTAGAGACTGAAACCTCACTGCATCTAGTTTCTTCTGACTGACCAGGTGTTGCAAACTCAGCATGATAAGAGTGGTATAATCTCTGAAAATCAAGTAAGACACTAAAGGGACCCAGTGGAGTAGTCCAGGTCTGAGACTATTTTAGGGAAGTATGTTTAAGTGACAGTTTAAAATCTGATTTGGTACAAGAACCTTTAGATCAAAATATGTCCACTTAGAATAGTCTTGGACCGCTAATGTAGCTCTACCTCTCAGAGACCTTCTAGACTAAGGAGAAATTGTGAAAGAGCTGAAAAATACCCACTACTGTCCTTTATCTCACATTCCTCTCCCCACAAAAAGCAAACAAATAAACAAAAAAGAACTCAGCACAAATTCCCATTGGATCTTGAAGTTTTCAAAGATCATGGCCTTACCTATACTCCTAGCAATATCCAAAGTCCAAAAGTGAATCAATAGGCCATAATGAAGTCTCCTTGATTTGCTTTTATGGATGAACCCTAAATATTATATAAGCATGGCAAAGAACAAGATATTAGTTAGCTAGTACTATGAGCCACGTCATGGAGAACTTTATTGGACATCACTCCCTCTGCAGAAGAAACAAGGCATTTTGACAAGAATATTCTTGTTAGAGTCATCTGTATAATATAATAGCTCAGTTGGAGCCACTGTAAGATCACATCAAAAATATCAAATACCACAAAAAAGCAAGCAATTTACTTGCCAAGTTTCCACAGAACATTCCTTCCCCTAAAAACGTCACACATAGCTTACAAGGCAAATGTGCTCATTAGCCAAATTAAGTCCCAATTCATTTGATGCTAGGATATTCTGAGACTTGTAAGCATCCTGTAGATTAATTATGATTAGGAACATACCCCTTCTTTTATTTTTTAAAATTTAGATCCAAAATTACAGATTCTCTTATACGGGGATCTACCCTAGCTTTTCTGTTTTCAGACACCTGCTTAGACTCATATACTTAAACTTATAAAATGCCAGATCATAGACATTCAGTTTGAAGAATCTTAGATATTATTTACTACAGGCTCCTTATTTTACAAATGATATAACTGAGGCCCAAAGTTCCAAAGTAATTGACTGAGGAAGGATTAGAGTATCTTGAGGTCCTCTGACTTAAAACCCAGGGCTATTTCCACTATGCCATAAAAGCTCTCCCTGAGAATGTTTTTTTTTCTTTCTTGTATCTTTCCCCAAATCTTTTCTGTGATACAAGCACTAATCAAGTATGCTAATATGGTCAGAGGCAGAGACTGAGCTTATCAGAGGACTTTCCATCACTTGGAATTATAATGGGCAGCTCCAGGTGAAAACATATTGATAGCTGGATGTTCTTGCATGACAAGTAGCCATGGAGAGAATTTAATTTTAGCTTTGGTTAATGGAGATTTTATAATCTAGTAACCCACCGTTTTTCATTTTCCTTAGTATAATGTGCTGCTCATATTCTGGAATAAGAAATTGAAAGGTAGGTTCTTTAATTTCCCTCTAGAAGTGTTCTACATTACTGCAGTTGCAATCAACCTTAAGAGCAAGGCTGTAAAATATCCCATTTTCTGTATGCCTAGGGTGACAAGATGTCCATTTCAAGTGCAGGTGTTCACTTATGAATGAGCTGTAAAGATTCATATGAACATCTTCCTAATTGGTCTGTAGATAATGTGAAGGACATCCAAAGATGTGGCTTGCAGAATTTTGTGTAAGAAGTACAGTTTTGACAGACTAAATCTTTAAAAGAAAGGGCCATAGATGTGAACCTGCACTCAGATCATATGATGATGTCCATGTATAATTTCCTAAGATGTTAAATAAAAGAGAAAATGCACGAGCTACTAACCAAACTGAAATTAGAGGAGTACAGTAGAACACAGCTGATTTTTCTAAAATGAATGTAATATTGAAGTGTGTGACTTGACATAGCCATATCTAAAAGAAACCTGCTCAACATAATTTATTTAGATATTAAGCATGTTAGAGATTTGAAGGTCTTTAGATTAATCCCTCACAAGAGATGAATAAGGAAGAATCTATTGATGAAAATGATATATAAGAACAATTACTAATAAAAAAACCCAAAAAACAGAAAGGACTATAAGAAAGAAATCAGTTCAAACACATGACAATTCTCAGTAGAAAAGGTTAATACTTGGAAACCTCTGGGATAAGCAGGATGAGGAGTGTCAAATGGAATACTTGACCTACAAATGGAGATTCATTATAAGATGTTAAATTTGATGATGATCCAAGACCATTTAAGCCAATGAATATATTGGGAGGCACTATAGAAAGACCAGAAGAAATGAATTAACATGATTAATTCAGAAAAAGAATAGGAGATGGAATTCACTATATTCAAGTTCAAGTTAAGGCAAATAAAATGGACCAGATTAATTGGATAGACACTGAATTACTTGGACCTCTCAGAAAAGATCCAAGTATCACTTTGACCAGCAAAATAAAAGTGTTCAAGCAGTGTGAATCAATGATCAATGATAGGAGGAAGACATTAGGCTATGACAAGAATAAATCATAAGGAGAAAAGATCTAACATTCAGAAAATCTGACAAGAAGTCATGAACTATGAATCTACTTCTGCCTATGTCTTTAAACTGAATTGTTTCTACAAGGCCATGGGAAATGATGGCTAAAAACATAAACATTTCCTTTTTAAGGACAGGTGATAAAGTTTGCACTTCCTTAGCCTTTGATGATGGATGCTGGGGGTGGAGGGGAAACAAACTTATTCAGATTTCTCATACTCTTCTTAAATGGAAGGAGCATATCTGAGCTTTCCCAGATATGGGCCAGAGTTTTTCCATGATTTTTTTTGTTTGAATTTGTCAAATCTGATGATCTCATGGGTAGAGGGACATCTTATAGAAACTCTGTCCTCCAACATACATCTTTAACCAAAGTACAATCCCTAAAGCTTTCAATTTTGTTGACAAATACATACATATATACACACATACATGCACATATATGTATTCCTACATACATACACACATACATATATATGTACACATATATGAATGGCTAAGTTTTTGAAACTTAAAACATTCTACATATCAAGATGTTAGGTTATTTATTAACTTTTTTTTTACTTTTACTTCTATCATTAACCGATATTCCTATGAGTAAGAAAAAAATTGAAATGTTCAAAGATCTACACACGAAAATACAATGAAATGAAATAGAAATAGGAGGCAAAACCTGGGACTCTAAATGCAGTATCTGCATAATCAGCAGAGATAAAGCTATATATCAAAAAACGTCCACAAGATGGAAAATATAATCCACAGTAAAATAACAACAAGGCAGGTGAAGTAAATGAAAATTTCTTGGAAAAGAGTGTCACAGAAGAATGTTAGTAAAACTAAAATGTTAATGGGGGAGAAGAAAAGATTTTGAACCACATGCTTAGCTGGGAATGGAAAGCAAAAAGTTGAAAGAAAAAGATACATCTAAAAAAGAAAATAAAATGAGCAAGTTATAGAAATTCATGGAACTTGAAATAGGAGAGATAAATAGGAGAAGGAAGCAGTAACAGGATAGGAATAAACTAGCACCAAAGCAACAAAAGCAAAACTAATCCCAGGAACAAAGTTCTTTTATGAAAAGAAAAGGAATAATAGCAGTGATTAATATTAATATTACTAATTAATTATAATAATGATATGATAAATAATAATAATAATGTGCATTATATAGCATATTATCTCATTTTATCCTCTCAACAACCCTGACAGGTAGGTAGTATTATTGTCTCTATATTAAAGATGATGAAACTGAGACAGAAGTTAAATGACTTACCCACTGTCACACAGCTAATCAGTTTTGGGGTTGGATTTTGAACTTAGGTCATCATTCTTACACCAGGTCTACTCTAGTCATGGTGCCACCTAGCTAAAAACAAATTAAGAAGAAGAAAACTCAACCCTATCAATAACAACCTTAACGTGAATCAGTTAAATAATTCAATAAAATAAAAGAATGGCAAAATAGAAAAGAAAAACTAATAATTTACTGTATATAAAAATCATATAAAATAAAGGTATATACAGATTGAAATGAGAAGCAGGAATGAAATGTACTATGCATCAGATATTTTTTAAAAAATCAGTTGTTCTACACAAATTAGTAAAGATGACAAAAATTGGAAAAAAATAATGTTAGAGGTGCTATTAAAACACAATCATATTAAAACAGTGTTAGTGGAGCTTTGAATTTGTCTAAACATTCTGGAAAGTCATTTGCAATTATACTTTAAAAAGTGATTAAATATCTGTAATCTTTTATTCATAGATCCCACTGCTAGACATAATACCTTTGGGAGTTCAAAAACAAGTATGTCTCTTATTTCAATCAACTATGCATCAAATATTAATAACAGCTGTTTTGTGATAACAGAAAACTGAAAACAAAGTTAGTGTCAATTAAGAGAAAATCCACTGAATCAATTAACATCCATCATTTGGAGTACTATCGACTATTTCTGCATTCTTCAGAGCAATGGATATGAAGAATTCAGAGCACAGGAAAATGTCTATGAAGAAATAAAGCAAATGTAACCAGGGAAACACTATATGCAGTGACTACAGCAATATAAATGGATAGAACAGGAACAAAGAAACTATACGGTTTGCAATTATAATGATTAAATTTGACATTAGAGAAAATGAGAAAAATCTTCCCTTTTCAGTGAAGGTGAGGGACTGTAGGCATGGAACATTGTACGTATGGTCAGACTTGGTTGATATGTCAGTCAATGTTGCTGAGAAGATTTTTTTTCTTTTCTATTATTTGTTTTAAGAGACAGTCTTCTGGGTAGAGAAAAAGGTAGAATATATTTTTAAATGAAGGTAATTTTTTGAATATCTCAAAATATAAAAAGATAAACCAAATTTTAAAAAAGCAAAAATCCCATAGATTATTTTAGGTCAAAAATTTTAATTCTACTATCAAATAAAAAAATAAAATTCACAATACCATGGCAGATAAGCAAAAAATCTATATTTTCCTAAAAGATTACCATAAAAATGAAATAATATGAATACTTAATGATATATCATCTAAGGAAATATTTAGCTGAAATGCAAAAAAGAAAATCTTAGCATTATAATATAATAATTCTAAGGAAAATTTAATCTTCATCTCTTAGAACTTGACAAATCTAGCATAAAGAGAAACAAAAAGGAAAATGAAAACCTGAACAAGTTAGGAGAAAAGTTAGGTCTGGAACCTTTTGAATGGGGGCAATAAAGAAATGACAAACACGAAAAATTCATAGAAATGTGGGAAGACATATTAATTGAAAGACTGAAGTAAGCAGAGCCAAGAAAATGACATATATGATGACAACAATAATGTAAAAGGAAAGAACAACAAAATGAAACTGAATGCTTTGTAATCATAATGAAGAAGCTTTACCCTTGAGAAAACTTGTGAGAATGTACTTCCCTTCCTTCATTAGAGATGTAAGCATTATGGGTGTGGAATGTTACCTATTTTGTCAAAGCTGGTGTATTAAACTTTCTTATTTTCTTCTCAAATCCTTGTTAAAAAGGAAGGATTGTTGTGCAAAAGTAGTGCTAGGGTTATATTTGGAAATGAATTCGAAGGAAAACCAAGATATATCAAAAAATTTTCCCCCAAATTGTATAAGTCTTTTCAAAAATGTCAAATGCTTTCAAAATTTTTATTATCTGATCATGGTAATAGATATACAAGGTAGGAAAAGAATTATTATTTCATACCACTTTATCAGCAAGGAAACCATATTCAAAGAGTTCAGTGACTTAACTCCTCTTTTACTGTCAAGGGCACTACAATCCTCTCAGTCACATAGGTTGCTAACCTATTTGTCACCCTCAACTCCTCACTCTCTCTCACCTCCTAGAATCTAATCTGTCACCAAGTCCTATTGATTTTACCTTTTGGACATCTATTTGTATATGCTTACCTTCTCTCTTCAGACAATGCCACCACTCTGGTAGAAGCCCATATCACTTCACATCTGAGCTACTACAATAGCCTTTTAGTTTGGTTTCTTTGCCTCAAGTCTCTCCTCATGTCAGTCCATCCTCCATGTAGTTGTCAAACTAGTTTTCCTAAAGTGTAAATCTGACAATGTCATAACACTCCCTCATCCATATTCAATAAACTTGAGTAACTCCCTGTTAACTCCAGGATCAAATATAAAATCCTTTTGTCATTCAAGACTTCTCATAACCTAGCTTCCTACTGCCATCTTAGGCTTTTTACATCTTATTCCACCATCCTCCATATTTTTTTCTTTATCCAGTGACACTGACCTCTTTGTCGTTCTTCCCCCAGACTCCATCTCCCAGCTCTGTGTATTCTCACTGACTGTCTTCCATATATAGAATACTCTTCCTCCTCATCTCGACCTCCTGCTTCCTTGACTTCCTTCAAGTTCCAGCTGAAATTCCATCTTCTACAAGAAACCTTTCCTTCATCCCCCTAAATTCTGTTGATTATTTCATTTTTATCTTGTATATTGTTTTTCATCCTTCATTTTTGAAAAGGACCAATGACATCACAGGATGATATCTTGACTTGTACGTGAATTGGGTTTAAGTGAGGCAGAGTTGCACAAAGTTGTCAGCCTCACTCTTTCTTCCATAGTCATCAAAATTCAGTAGTAAGAGAAAAATCTGGATGACTGGTGATGGCCTGGGATGCAGTCAATGATCTTGGTGTCTTCAATATTTGATCAAGCTCTAAGCATGTTTCAGCCACCTTCCTGGCTGTTGGAACAAATTGTTCTCATTTACCCATTCAGACAAGGAAAGTCTTCATATGTTTTAGGTAGACATCCACCTAACTCACCTGTGTGTTAGAAGTCTGTCAGTTACCTTCAATCTGGTTTAGCCCATCTGTCAGGATGGTTTTAATGGGGTGTAGCAACTGTGCATGCTATATTTCTTGGAGCCACAGGTGAGAGTTGTGTGATAGGTAGATACCAAAGATGGATGAGTACCCCTGGCTCAGCAAGCCCTTACAACTAGAGGTACTAGTCCTCCCTGAATACTCCATACACTCCCTATCTAGCTAGATGGTACAGTAGATAGAATGCCTTCCCGGAGGCAGGAAGACTCATTTTCCGAACTTCAAATCTGGTCTCAGACACTTAGTAGTTGTGTGACCCTGGGCAAGTCGCTTAATTCTGTTTGCCTTAATTTTCCTCATCTGTAAAATGAGCTGGAGAAGAAAATGACAAACTACTCTGGTATCTTTGCTGAGAAAAACCCAAATGGGGTCATAAAGTCAGATATGACTGGAAATGACTATCCTGTAATATAGTTTGCTTACTGTTTGTTTGTTGTCTCTCATTGAACTATGAACTTCCTCAGGGCAGATATTATCTTCTGCCTTTCTTTGTATCCTCAGTACTTTGCAGAATAACTAACACATAGTAGGCACTTAATAAATCCTTACTGACTGGATGAATTTAATGTTTCAAAGTATTTTATATGTACAATTTTGTTGGGGGTGGAAGCTCAATTCCATGTGGACAGTCTCGGGCGGGTAAAGGTGGGAACTTCTAAATCTTAGAGTTCTCATAAGGCCCCCCATGAAACACCAGGGAATCGAGGAGTGAGACCGAGCTATCTCGTGTATTTCCGCCTCTTCCCGTGAGAAACGTGATGGGAGGAGCATCCCCACCCTTGAGACTGTCCCGGATCTGGGCACACCTATTGTTATCTAACAGGCACCGTATTCAGGTGCAAACTACACGGCCAGAGAGCTTAATTAGGGTCAGGAAAGCCTGAAGGCGCTCTTAGCGCGGAGGGGCCCTGACAGGACAGAAGGCTCCGTTTTTCCTCTCCTCGTTCTCCCCTCCCCCTCTCTCCCCACTTACACTTCTGCTTCCAATCTCTTACCGTAAGATCTTGCCTCCTTGGGAGATTTCTCTCTCCCTCCTAAGGAAGAGCTCCCCCTGCACATGTAACCAGGACCCTGAATAAAGCCTAACCCTTGTTCGACTCTGGAAAGTCTCTTCTCTCATACGTTTATCTGGTTTGGCCAACCGAAGACCTGGGACAGGTAAGGTAAGACTCGGGTAGCCCTCAGGCCTCTAGGCCTGGCACAATTTCATTTAATCATTGGAACTCATATGCAGCATGAAGGTTTGAAACTCTACTTTAAAAATTTTTTATTTTTATTTTTATTGTGTCAGGAGATATCATGGTATAGTGGAAAAGATGTTGGAACTGTAATCAGGAGAACCTGGCTTCTAATCCTACTTTTAGAATTTACTAGGTATGTGATAAAATACAAATAATTTATAATTTCTTTATCTTAGTTGGCTCATATGTAAAATTAGTTTGCACTGGATTACCTGTAAATTCGCTTTCATCTCTAAATGTATTAGCCTTTGATTTTCTTTTCAAGGTTCTTATGTGCTCTCAGAAGAACTTAAGAATGGTGACTATGATGTTATGTATTAATGTGAAGGGGAGGAGAAAAAGTAGGGTGAGATTTAGTGTAAGAGAAAATGTGACAGAAGATAAGACGGGACGACTGATATCAACTGATGCGGGGCATAGTTAGCAGAACCAGGAAAAGGATAAACACAGTGACTGCAACAACATAAATAGAAAAAGCAAAAAATAGCATTTGATGAAAGAAAGAATGATTCAAAATAAGACAAAAATATGCTGGTGGCTGAGAAAACATTTTCTGTATCAAAGAAATTATTTGGGATTCAAAAGTTATAGCCAACAGAACAAAATGATTATTATTTGGGTCATCATGATATCACTTGATCTTTTCTTTCTTTTTAAAAAAATCATTTTATTAATATATTCTGTTTTTAAATTATATTTACCAATGTTTCCCTCCCAGATCATCATCCTTTATAGCAAAAAATTCATTCAAAGCAGAGAAAAAATTGGCATCTTCTCATATTTCTTCTAGAGGGTCATCCTTGTTTTTGTAATTTTGCAACACTCACTTTTAAGTGTTCTGAGGATTTTGTTTTTTTCATTTAAGTTATCATAGTCATTATATGTATTGTTTTCTTGGTTCTACTTGCTTCATTCTGCTTCAGTTTATATAGATCTTTCCATGCTTCTCTATACTTTTCACACATGTAATTTCTTAAAGCATGGTAATAGTCCATTACATTACCATGTATCACAACTTGTTTAGTTTTTACCTCAAATAATGGATTGTTTTGTTAATATTTTTTTAAATAAACAGTGCTGCTATAAGTATTTTGTTGGATATTGTACCTTTTTATCATTGACTTCCATAGTGTATATGCCTAGTAATGGAATATCTAGGTAAAAAAAAAATGGGCATCTTAATCACTTACATTGAATAATTCAAAATTATTATCTAGAATGGTTAGGCTAATTTATGTTGATTAGCAATTATTAATGTGCCTATCTTACCATAACTTCTCCAACATTTATTATTCCCATCTTTTATCATTTTTGACAATTTGCTGAATATTAGGTGAAACTGTAGGATTCCTTTAATTTATGTTTTGCTTTATATTAATGATTGGGACATTTTCACATGATTGTTAGTGACTTGCATTTTTTAAAAATGTATTTGTTCACATATTTTGACCACTTACCTACCGAGGAATGACTTTTGATGCTATGTATTTCTATTTATCACATGCTTATTCTGTACAACAGACCCTAATTGGAGAAATTTAATGCAAAGATATTTTCCTTATTGACCAATTCCGTTTTTATCCTAGTTACATACATTTTATTCATGTAAAACCTTTACAATAATCAAAATAGCATTATTGGTTAAGAATTAATTGCCTTGTTCAATGAAGTCTCTCTTAAAAATATTTGTGTGTGTGCATGTAAATTGCAATTAATAATCAGATCCTATATTCATTTTGAGTTTTTGTGATACAAACTATGAAATATCGGTCATTGTTTTCTCTGATGTGTGCGATTGTAAGTAATCAGTTGAGAGTGCAGCTGCTTCTTATGCTTAAATTATGACTGTAGAGTTTATAGAAAATATGGTGGGTTTTGAGCTCTTGAAAGGAAAGATTATTTATATCCACAGTAATATTCTTGTTATTAATAGTAGGTATACTTCAAGATATAAATGTAAATTCAATATTCTCTGAGGAATTAATAAAGACAGGGATATTGAGTGTCTAATAATTGAGAGACAATGCAGAGTAAATGCAGTGACTGATAGAACTGGAGCCAAGACAACTTGAACCTGCATCCTTCTTCAGACACAACTTTATGTTACAAAGCAAGTCATTTAAACTCCGTTAGCCTCAGCTTCTTCATCTATAAAATGGGAATAATAATTCTGTGGCAGTTAATTCACAGGGGTGCAGTAAGGATTAAATGAGATGCATTAGATAATGTCAACCATCAAGCACTGGCTAAATATGAGCTGCACTATTAATATTTGGCTTTTTTTCATCGCCTTTGGATTCCATACTCCCACGACAGCCAAAAACCCATGCAGATCCAGCAGTCTAAAACATCTGAGAAGAGTTGTAAAAGCCAAGTAGTTTCTATATTTTGTTTTCCTTTCAGCACAGGAGACACACTGAAGAGAGCCCAAAGGGATTGGAAGTACTCCTATCTAAGATTTGAATTTTACCTCAGAAACCTTAGACTGAGGTCATCATCAAAACAACCCATGTTACACAAGAGGCACTAGAAAAAACTGCCAAGGAAGACAGTTTCTGACCAGCTTACAAATATCTTCCTTGGATGATTCTGTTTGATTTTTTTTTGTCCTTGTTTCTCTTGTCAAATGTCCTATGAAAATCAGGAGAAGAAAACAGGTTGAAAAACACACCAGAAGGTGGGCCTGGTGAGGCCCTGACGTTTCAGAATGATGATTTGCTAAAATAGAATCTAAAAGGAAAGCACCTGTGGGACCAAGGGCTACAAGATTGATTCACGATAGATCTAGGCACATTTGGGGGGATTTGGACTATATAAACTGACAGAACCGTAGAACAGCCTTTGCCAAGTTAATCGTAGAAGTGTTAAGGTTTGACAGTAATGGAAAAAGAAAATCTCTTCAAAGTGCCAACAACTGTAAACATGAATCCTTACCTATCCCTATTTAATCCTCCCAAACAAATCATTGTGTTCTTGTGGAGAGCCCTACAGTATGAGGACTAGCTGGTTCACATATTAGGTATGATGGAGTATTGCACTGCCCTCCCCCAATCCCCACAGGCACCAGCAAAATGAGACTATTAATACATTCAATCAGGTAGCAATATATCTAATTGACAATTTTCAAAACAGCATCTTGCCCATTTAACATTAACATGTTTTAATGATCCAGGGTGGAGATTTTAAATCTCCATCATGTGATAACAGTGCAAAACAGAATTATTGAAGCAGGTGTTCCTTAGTTACATTTTTTAAAACTAATGCCTTCAGGAATAATTTTAATTAAATACTTTGTTATAGACACTGTTAAAGAACAAAAATCACTTCAGGTTTTGTTTTGTGTTTGTTTAATAGGCTGGAAGTTATGTTATTTTATTAGGTCATATGACCTATGCATGGGAGGGGGGGAGGAGAGGGACATTATTCTTGCAGAATTGAGAAAAACAGACTGGAGAAAGGAAAGACTGGAGGCAAAATAACCCTGTAGGACACTGTTTCTTTATCCAGGAAATAGTGATGAAGTTCTAATATTAAGAGGCAGGATGGGATGGTGTAAGGCCTTGAGGCCACATGTGGCCCTCTAGGTCCTCAAGTGTGGCCCTGTGACATTGGAATCAGTCAAAGGACCACACCTGAGGATCTAGGGTCCTTGAGGTCACATGTGGCCCTCTAGGTCCTCAAGTGTGACCCTCTGACATTGGAATCAGTCAAAGGGCCATGTCTTAGGACCTAGGGGCCTTGAGGCCACAGGTTCTCCACCCCTGGGATAGTGGAAACAATTCTGGACCATGAATCAAATAATGTCACTTTCAATCTAGAGCCATAGGATCTTAACTTTACATTTCATGGATGAAGAAACTGAAGCATAGAGAGACTGAATGACTTGCCCAGTGTCACACAGTTAGCATCTAAAACATCTCACCCACAAGTCATATCCTAACAAAACTGTAAAAGAGAAAACTTTATTTTCTGTATTCCTCTATAATGTACCTTGCAGTGGATTGTACCTTATAGTCCCCCTTCCCTCAGAGTTCTTCATCCTGTCACATAGAAACACAAGTCTGCCCTCACCAGCTGGGTTTCCATGTTTCAGAATCTTTTGGATCCCATAAGCTCTTCAAAAGGAGTAATAAAAGGTGGGGAAATCAGGAGCATTGTCAACCTGGAGAGGAAGGGAGATTTTTTTGACTTAGCAGAACACTTTAGAGTCTGCCTAACTGGCTACACATTCCAACAGCCAGATCTGTCACCTTGCTCCCTACCAATACTTTATCCCTTTCCCTCCTTTGCCAAGAAAGTGGGCCATTTCAGAATTACTGGGCATTGGCCACTAGGTTTTAAAACTAAAAGATTTACATATAAGAAGATGCTGTAAAGGTTATAAACAAGGCACTACGTAACCACTGGACCTACTGTATATTTTATGCAAGTAAAAGCAGGAAAGAAATCTGATTGTTGGTCGCTTTTTGTAGACCTTTAGATACTATTATTTACTTCATAGTGGAGAAGTATTGATGGATACTCCTTCTCAAAATGCAGATCCCATAGGATATTTCTGCATTGTTAAGGACGAACACGAAAACAACCAGGAGATATTTTAACTAGTTTAACTATTGCCTGCAGTAGGTTTTGTTTTGCATTCATTAAAGAATGACCATATCAGGACTCTCTCTAAATGCCTCATCTTCCCCATCCCCACCTTCTCCCTTTTCCTCCTTCTCCCTCTCTTTCTCCTCTCCTTTCTCTCACTCTTTTCTTGTCTCCTTTTCCTCACTCTGCCATCTCTCCTATGCCAGTTTCCTTTTCCATTACTCTGATCTTCTGTCTTTTTCTTCTCCTTTGTCTCTCTTTTTCTACCTATGTCTCTCTCTGTGTCTGTTTCTTTTCTCCTGTTCTCCTTCCACTATCTCCTCCAACTTTTTCTCCCTCTATTCTCTTTATCTCTTCCTTCTTTCCTCCACTCTATACTCCTCTCTCTTTTCTTCCTCCATTCATATACAACATACACAACATTTCCCCAACCATTTTCCCACTTTTATAAATGAAGGTTGCCTGCCAAACATATCAGAACTGATTACATTCAAATACCTCCTCACTGGATACGGAAGGGTGGGTTGTGAAAAGTCTGCTGAATGGGTTGGGGAAAGACATTGAGGTACTTAACAAAACTCAATACTTTGGAATTGGTTGAACCTTGATAGAAACAATAGGCTGAATATGTAGCTATCCTGCCTGATAACCTTAAACAACCAAGTAAACATTGACCTCTCTGACAAATCAAGTCTTCATCTACACTTATGACAAAGTATATGAACTTGCAGAGAAATCATCTAATCAAGCATGGGTTGAATGGTTATTAAATTTTCAGTGCTGGAGGAGCATGAAGTATTGTAGGAGCCCAGGAAACAGACAACAATGCAAAATAATACAAAGGCAACTTGATTCAGGGGGAAGAATCTTGGATTTGATCTCAGGGAATCTATATCCTAATCTTGGCTCAGCATCTTCTTCAGTAAGCCACTTCCCTCTGAACCAGCTTTTTCATCTGGTAAATGGGAGAAGGGAACGGGATATCACAGGCCATCTAGTCCAACCCCATCCTACAGATAAGGATGTTGCTACCAAGACAGAATAGTTATTCTGTTCAAAGTCATATAGTAAGGAAGTTGCAAAATCAGGGATCAAAATCCATGTCCTGTTACTCCAAATACAGGACTCTAAGAGCCCTAGAATGCCTTGGTCAGCTAAGTGATATCCATCTATTAAATTCAAATATTTGTAGAAATATACTCCAGCTCTCTCTCCCAGATCTAGGGTTTTGGGTTATATGACTCCCTTATTACCTTTCACTGAAGCTCTCATTGGTGCTAGTGACTAGGGAATATTTAATTCAAAAATATAGTAAGGACAATTTACCCCAATTTCCTGGGAGCATACTTTCTCCTCCTTAATCTCTGGCAAGTGGGGCTCAGTTGAGATTAGACTCATTTAAGATCAGTTTCCAGACAGCATTGGTCCCATCAAGGTCACTTCCAAAGGTGGTATAAATCTTTGTTTCACCTACCGCTGGACTAGAGGCCTTACTAACTCTAACTCCCAGATTTCTATGACTTTGTTTTCCTGACCTCCAGAGTAATCTCTTTCACCTAGAGTAGAAAAGGAAAAATACAGAGTCCAAGAACTAAGGGCCTTTCCACAAGGTCATATCGCTTCAGAAGAGAGAATAACCTGAGGCCTCTCTCCTTACATCATCATCTGTCACAAGACTTGTGATTGATTTACCAAGACCTTCCAGAAACACATTCAAAAACAACGAGGCAAAGAAAGCTGGCTGTTGCTCTACAGGCTCTCCAAAGCTATATCCCCACATCTTCATGATTCTCCTAAAAGTAGTCCCCTTAGCATTCTCAGGTAGGGAAATACCGAACCTGGAACTTGCATCTACAAGCCTTTCCATTAAATGCAAATGGTAAAATAGTGTGGATTAGGAGACTAGGGCTAAAAGAGACCATAGAAGAAGAACTCAGTGGCTAAGGGTAATGTCTCCCTCCTCCTCCCACCATTTTGTCTGGCTCTTTCTTTTGTCTTTGTCTCATTCTTCAAAGCATTTGTGTCCCTCCCCTCAAGAGTTATGTTATCTTATATCTTTGTCTTTGTCTCCCAGGGATATCTAAACACATGGCACAATGCTTTGTATATAACATTGGATAAATGGATGGTTGCTGAACTGCATTGTATTTAATTGCTAATGATTTGGGCAAGAAATAGCATTAAAATGTGGCCTGAGACAAAGTATAAGGTTTGATGACAATGAAGAGCTTGATGTTGGAAGTAGGGGTGGGGAGAGGGGAAAAGTCTGAGGCAATAAGAAGTTCAGTCTAAGTGGGACAGAGGATATGTGCTGGGAAGTAAAGAGATTTATTTGGGAAACTAAGCCATGTCTAGATTGTGGAGAGCTTTGAATATTAGGGTGAGGTTTTTGGACTTCATGCTATAAGGTCTTTTGACTGGGAAGAATGACTTGATGAAAGCAGTGCTTTCAGAAAATTATTTTTAGCAATACATGTGTATGGAGAAGAGGATCAGGAAGAGTCTTTAGAGATGGACACAAACGAAGAGGCTACTACAGTCCTGGGCTGGAAGACGATGACAGCCTAGAGTGTTGTTTACACACTGGGGATGGTCAGGTAGAGACAGATAAGAAATACATTAAGGAATGAAATTGAAAGGATTTGTGACAAATCCTTAATAATATGGTGGCAAAGCACAATTCCAAAGGGCTCATGAAGTAAAATACTATTCCCCTTCTGATGGAGAACTGGTGGACTCAGAGTGCAGACTGAAGCATGTTTTCCTTGCTTTTTTTCCCCCCAGAGCATAGCTAATGTAGAAATACATTTTGTATCACATCATATGTAAAATGGGTATTGTATTTCTTAACTTCTCAATGAATGGAAGATGGGGTAAAGCAGAGAATTTGTAACTGTGAATGAAAAAAATTAAAAATTAAATACATAAATATCATTAAAATAACAGAACAAAAACATAAGGGTATCTGTGGAGGTGTATTCTTTGTATGACCTTGGTAAGTTGCTCAACCTCCCTGGGGCCTCAGTTTACTCATCTGTAAAATGAAGAGATAGAAATAGGTGATCTTTGCAGTCACTTTCATTTTAGATCTATGGTTTTACAATCAAATAAGGAGAAAGATGAAGAAACAAATCGTTCCTACCTGTTTGCACCACTGAACTAGCTCTTTTCACTTTACCCTGCTTTAATCCTTCAAGGCAGGCACTGGATTGAGAAAGAATTAAAACCCTAAAATCTGACTCATTCATAGTTATTGAAACAGTAAAGAAC
Source organism: Notamacropus eugenii (assembly GCF_028372415.1). Classification (NCBI taxonomy): domain Eukaryota; kingdom Metazoa; phylum Chordata; class Mammalia; order Diprotodontia; family Macropodidae; genus Notamacropus; species Notamacropus eugenii. The sequence continues at coordinate 358,010,772 of NC_092875.1, read as the reverse complement.
AACTAGGTGAAAAGGTTTCTGAAACTACAGGAACAGAGAGATGATTGGGAAATGGTTACTGTGAAAAGTCCTTTGGGCAGAGACATCATTATTCTCTATCATATGCAAAAAGACTATGCTGCTGGACAGCCAGCAAGTGACAAATTATAATAGTTAGAGATCAAGGTGTGAAAGTGAGTTCGCACCAACTTAGAAAACCTATACTAGACCTGATTATCTTTCAAGAAATTAATATTTCTAAATTTCCAGTGAACATGGGATATTTCTTACAAGTTTTTTAGAAAAGAGAAATTTCTCCAGGTAATTGAAATAAAGCTGGTTTGAAATAGCACAGTGTCTCCTTGTTTGTTTTTTGAAGATTTTGGGAACTTGCAACTTTTCTGAAACATCCTCAAGGACAATTAAACCTGATAGAGAGGTGTTATCCAAATGTGGAGCAGGCTGGAGATCTTTCTTTCTTGACTTCGGTTCCAAATACATATCTTGCAAGACTTACCCTCCATCTCCAAACGCCACAAAGAGACCCTAAAATCATCCTATATAAATCTGGTCCTTTTCCTATATCACTGCTTCTGTTTAGTTCCTTGCTAAATCTCGGGTCTGCTGCTTTTGCATCCGTCAAGCTCCCAATGGCTACAGAGAAGGTCTAAGTGAATTCGTTCACATTTTGAACCAACTCTCCCATCTCTCTCTTCAACAATACCACCCTTTGAAACTGAAATTACTATGAATCAATGTAATATGGATAAGATTGGCTAATGATGCCTTTAAAAGAACAGTAGATTTAAATCTGGAAGCCATGGGTTCTAATTCTTGCTCTGAAACTTATGATCTTTACAACCTTGGATCATTCTGAGGAGAGATACACTTTCTCCAACTATAAAATGGTGATGATAGTAGCAGCCAGGTTGACTCACAGGGTTGTGGTGAGCAAAGTACTTTTGCATACCTTAAATCATCACTTGTAGAAAATGTGAATTACAATAACAGAAGATTGGAGGTCTTCTTGGTCTCTTAGAAAAAAGAACCAGAGGAAGCATTTGCCACTGTGTCCCAGATATCACTGTTCAAGAGAGAATGTGCTCTGATTGCAAAGCTCAGTATCAGTTACCTATACAAAAAAAACTCCTAAGATCAAAGAAGAGCAATTTATCCAGTCAACTTAAATGGGTAGAAATATTCCTTAAAATATATTATTTCCTATGTCTTTATGTTATCCTCATTAAACAATTTTCTTTTTTAAATTTTACTTTTATGTAATTGTTTTGCTTAAACATAGACTTTTTTTCAGTTCCAAATTCTCTGTCCTCCACCCAATGAAAAGGAAAGAAATATAAAACCCAACGCAAATAAGTACAGTTTTGCTAAACAAATTTCTAAATTAGCCATGTCCCTCCCTCTTCCCCTCACAACAAAAGAGAAAAAATTTTAATTCAATCTGCATTCTGAATTTATTAGCTCTCTAATGGGAAATGAATAGAATATATCATCCTGTGTCTTTTTGAATTTTGGTGGTCATAATATTTATCTAAGTTATTAAATCTTTCAGCTGATTTTGGTATTGCCACTACTTTAGAAATTGTTTTCCTGCTTCTGTGCAATTCACTTTGCATCAGTTCATACAAGGTCTTCCTAGGTTTTTCTGAAGCCACATCCTGTACCACTTCTTATAGCACAAGAGTATTTATCATAAAACATTCATATACCATAATTTCTTTAGCCATTCCCTCGTTGATGGGCATCCCCTCAATTTCCAATTCTTTGCCACCAAAAAAAGCTACTATAAATATTTTTGTGTATATAGGGCCTATTCCTTTCTTTCACTGTATTATTTTTTTAGCTATATTTTGGTGTCTTCAGTGTATCTATCTAATTGGAGAGAGTACCCTGTGCAAATAAATGAAATCTGCTACTCCACCAGATATAAAGTTCCCATAGGAAATTAATTGATATTACAGTTTTTATTTTTTTCTGTCAGTATTTTTTGCCTTTGGTTGGTGTGAATGAATTTCCCAGGGCCTGATGATTCCAATTTAAACTGATAAAGTTGAGTTCTTAAATCTTAACAAGGCTAAGGATCAAATTGTGGAACCATGGTGACATCATCACCAATCAGACACCCAGTATCATCTTGCTTGAACATCTAGCTTGACTATTCTTTCTACACTCTCACAACCATTTCTAAAGCATATTTACAAAATCCATAAAATCAGATCTTTAAGGACAACTTTTCAATTTAACCTAGGAATGAGGGTGTTAGGGGAGGAGCCTTCTCATACTCATCCTCTCTTGCAATTCAGTTCAAGTCAATGAGCATAGTTATTCTTGTTACTAGGTAGGAATACAAAGGCAATATGAAAAATTAAGGAATTGGAATGGAACTGGAATGATTCAACATGAAAACAAGAACGGGAAAATTATTTAATTGAGCTCGAAACCCACATTCAGTCTTTGTAGAGCAGGGGTCTTTAACCTTTTGTGTCCCCTTTGACAGTCTAGTAAAGCCTATAGACACCTTCTCAGAATAGTGTGCTTACATTCACAAAATAAAATATACAGGATCACAATTATATTAAATTGCATTCATCAAAATAATAATTTTTAAAAAGTTCGTAGATCCCAGGTGCGTATTTTAGAGTCTGGGAAGTTAGTAGAGGAAGGTGGTAGTAACAATGACATTGAAAATGTGCCAATGCCTTTTGCAGCAAAGATTCTTCAAATGCTTTTTACCTTGGGCTTGAATCAGGGTCAGAGTGCAAATGAGACTAATCCCATGTATGAGGGCAAAGAGAGACTTACCTGATTAGCACAGAGGTGAGCAAGTCCTGAGAGCCAGATAGTTATTAATAAGCTCTAAGACTAGTACAGCCTAGGTCTTTTAGTGATGAGTATTCCCTGTTGATAGTACATAGGTCATTCTTGTGGGTCAGGCCTTCCACTGACTGTGGCAATAGCCAACAACCATTACTCTCCAGTTGTCTTCTTATCTACACCAAATGCTGGATGTAATTTAACTAGCTTCAAAATCTGTTCTCTATTACCTGAATAATGGTTTGGATCTTTGACTGCAGTATTATAAGTTTCATATGTGAACCCAATGCTCATGGAAATGCTGAATTGTATTCAAAGTCCTTGAATGCTTTGGGAAAAAAAAAGGCTCAGAGCACCAGGATTGTCTGCAAAGGTATACAATAAAATGAGAAGAACTTTTACCTCATCTTTTCTTTATTTTAAGCTTATAACATGCAAGAATTTGAACATTTTACTAATTTTTTTCCAACATGTGATGGGCAAAATTCTTTTCATGCCCACTGCTTATTCTATAAGAACCTCTGTTATAATAGACTCGTTAGAGCCAAGTAAATTTAAAAACAGCTGTCACTCAATAAAGGCGTTCTGGATGCACAGAAAGAACATTTTCCAAATGAATTCTGGGAAACATCAAAACATTTGTTCAAGGAAATATATATTATTCCTTCCTTGAAGAGACAACCAATCAGTGACATGTGTTTGACCTATCCAAGCTCAGAGACCTTAGAATGAATCCAAGTATTCCCGGCATTCAAATCCAAGCTTCAAACATATTTCTAGAGCGTTGGATACTGAAAAAAATAGACATTCTTAATGAATTTTTTGAGCATGGCTTAGCTTTTTCCCCCAAGAAGAAGAAAATATCAGGGGTTGTAACATGTCAGATGAACATTGATTGAAGGTTCTAAACCTCAGTTAGTTAGTAAACCTGCTTTAAGATATATTCTACGTTATCCACATGACTATTTATGGGTGGTTATAGAGATTTTATTCAGAATTCAAGAGTTAGATTTCTTCCTACATTTTTTGAACTTCAATATGATAGAACTGATGGTAATTGCTAACTGATTTCAAGCAAGGGGCTCCAATAAGCATCCCTAGAAAGGCACTAGAGTCACTATCAATATTAAGTCTGCCTTCCTCTGACTATCTTGTGGGCAGCTTTGTGCAAAGCCATTCTGAATTCTGCAGAAAGGACACAAAAATCAGAGGAAAAGTTAACAGGGCAAATGAGGCAAATCTCTTGATGGGTTCGAACACTATGATATGGTAGAAATAGCCTTAGCTTGTCAATTACGGTCCCCAAAACTGAAAGTAATACCTTGGGTGAGTCATCTAGCTTGTGTTCCCCTTCCCTTATCTGTGAAATTCACTCATGCAAGCTTTCAATTAATACTTATTAAACAACTAACACTGGTTTTCAATGACAAGGTGGCTGTTCTCCTTGCAAAGACCAGCATCTCTACATGTACCCTTGGTCCCATTCCCTTCTTTTTCAACATCTTTTTCTTACTACCTCAGTCTCTCTCTCTCTCTCTCTCTCTCTCTCTCTCTCTCTCTCTCTCTCTCTCTCTCTCTCTCATCTTCAGTATCTACCTCTCTACTGCTGTCTTTTCTGTGCCCAAAATACGCCTATCTCCCTCGTCCTTTAAAAACCTTCATTTGATCCAACTATCCATGTTAGCTCTCATACCATGTTTTTGCTCCCTAGAAGTCTTGCATTATTGTACCATTCTTCTGTGTAAGGCTTGTGATCTGTTCCTGCATTCCTCATCTCTTTTTCCTTTCTGTTCAGGTGGCATGTAGTATACTGTAGTTTAGCACCAAAAAAAAAATCACTTTTTTTCTCCCTTCATTTATTTGTATCCAAATGCTTCCCCTTTCCGGTTTCTGGATTTTCTTATATACATGAATGCATTTTCCTAATTCCCTACTTACATAACATTTGCCTATGCTATTTCTTTAGAGTAAGGTATTACCATCCAGACCGACAAAATTATGGGTTTCATCCCAATAAGACTCAGTCATACTTTCAAGATCACATTCTCCTTCTTGCAATAGAAATTGTATATAGTCTAAAATGTGAATGGTCATGTACATACACTCTGGGCTATGATTTTTTTTTTTTTAACCATCGCCTCACTTTTTGGATTTGGTTTCCTATCATTTTCTGCATGAGTTGGCTGCTGTTTTTCTTCCTTCATTGAAACTATTTTCTCTGGTATCTAATTTGTTTCACAGACATAGGTAGTTTTCCTCTTCTCTCATACTTTTTAGCTTAATACTCCTTTTAGTTACACTTGCAAGGCATCAAACAAATAAATTCTTATCAGAAGCACATACCAGGAGAAAAATTCTGGACTTGCAGTTAAAGAACATGGTTTCAAATGCTGGTCCTGACACTCACTGATTCTATAGTGGTGGAAAAGTCCTTAACGTCTCTGTATCTCCATTTCTTTTATATTTTTTTGACATTTCCTATATTTGTTAAAAAGACTGATTGGACATACCTTGGCTGAGAAACAAAAAAATGATTCAGGGTTTAAACAAATTTTTTGTTCTTAAGAATCCATTAACTGAAAAGACAACACTTTGAAAACCTTAAAAAGCACAATATAGATGTTAGCTATGATGGTGATGGTGATGATGATGATAATGATAGCAAAGATGATAAGAAATTTTGACCTGGAGCCTTAACCCCAAGGGACTTAGCACTGACAGTTTTGGATTTGTCTGCCTTAGGCTTGGTAGACCAAGATTTGGGCAATGGAACTAGAAGCCTTAGAATCAATGGATTTGGTGACCTTAGAATCAGACTTACTAAACTTGACTTTGGTGACACTGGCATCAAATTTGGTGGCTTTGGGATTGGACTTTGGGACCAGTATACTTAATACCCTTCACTTCAATGGGCTTGAAAATCTTAGCTTCAATGGTCTTGACAGCCTTCTGGTCAGAAGTTCTAACAACCTGAAGGCTAGGCTTAGTGATCTTGGGACCTGATATTAAGTATTGACTTTGAGGTCTGGGCATTTAGTGACAGTCTTAGGGTTCATACATCTGATGTTGGCCTTAGAGCCTATGGGCGTGAGGACCTTTAGCGTGAGGTACTCAGACTTGGGAATCTAGGAGCAAAAGGCATTAATTAATGTCTTCTGCTCATGCACTAATAGCTTTGACATTGCGGGCCTGAATCTTTTTAAGTTACCTCTTTATGTGCTTCTTAGCAAAATACATGTTCTCAGAAACTTGGAATCAACCCCTTCCACTCATTTTTCTGTGTCCAGGGTCTGTTAATGCCATTTCTGTGCCATATTGAAGAACAGTAGTGGGTTATATGGTTCTAAGAATTGGTCATCTTTATACTGCCACCTGAGCTACCCAACTGGAGAACAATGTGAGAACAAGGAAGAGCTATGCTTCTGTTTTCTCAAGTGTCATATGGGAGAGTTGGAATACATACTTTTTAAAATCCCTTCCATCATTAAATCTATTATCCTATGATAAATTCACTTCAGCCTTGTTCAGGAATATATAATCCTATATTTTAAGCTGTCATTCATAAATCCAAATCCCCCTCTTAGATATCACCTTCTTATCTAGCTGTCCAATCCCCAAGTGAGTTTTTATTCTCTGCTTCTTTGCCTTCAGTGAATGGAATACAATAAAAAAAAAAAATGTAACGTATACACAATTGCTCTTCAGTTTTTTGCCCAAGACTTTTTGTAATAACTGAGTTTGCTTCTAGAAATATAATTTTTTGCCCATATGGATGAGTGGAATTGATTAGTAGTCACAGATTTTTATAAATTCTGGGAGATTCTCTCCCATGTTTTAGATGTATGCCCCAGGAAGGCAGTATACCTCTCACATACTGCTCCCTAGTTGATGAATACCTGCATTGGTACCCCTAAGTAGAGAATCACCAACTACCAAGCCCTTCTTTTCTTTATCTGACCATTACTGGATAACCTCTTATTTTTATGTGGCTTTATGTTGTCATTCTTTGGAAGACAAGCAGCTGGGTTTTCTTCAAGATAATCTATTTCCTTCTCTTCTGGCAAACCTCAAACTTGTTTTTTAACCTCAGATATACAGTTGTCCTTTTCTGCTCCTCCTTTGGCTATGTGGCATTCATCTACTCTTCAAAATCCTGAAAAACGAAGGTACTTTTCCTCTCAACCATGTCAGATCCTCCTTCTCCCCTTCACTGAAAAACTGCTTCTGTTTTATTGTTGTTTTTAGGAACACTGCATTGTCCCTAAGATGTTCAAGGGTGAAAACATTTTTCTTGAGTGCTTTCATCTTCTCTTTTTGAATCTGAGCAGCCTAAATTTAGGATATAGATTACAGTTTCTATGCTGTACAAACATCATATATTCAAGTCTTTAAAAAAATTCACCCCATTTTCCATGTTGGTTGAGATTCTCAGTGTTTTTTCTTTACAGGGTTACAAATTGATAAATAATAAAAGCTGTATTTTTATCCAGGCATCATTAAAAAGGTTCAAAATGACTAGTAGCAAAAAGCAGTTCTCTGTTTAGGACAAGGTAGGGAATTTTACCACTTTTCTTATAAACCACACTTTATTCTGAGTGGGTAAATGAATGAAGAAACATTTGTTAAGTATATATGGTTGCTAGGTATTGGAGATGCAAATGCAAAAGTGAGATAGACTCTATATACAAAAAACCTTAAATTTCTACTGTAAACTGGGATGCCTCACAAATAGGGGAGTGGTAGAGGTCATCTGGGTCTAGTAAGTTGCAGTTGTTGCTGTTTGTCCTTCCTTCCTGAAAAGAACCAAGACATCGGGGAGGTGATGTCATGACATGCAAGTGAATTGGATTTAAGTGAGGAAAGTGTGCAAAGTCATCAGCCTCACTTTCTCCTCCTGAGCCATCTGGGTCCAGTGACCAGAGATGGAAGAGGACAACTGGAAATTACCTAGGATGCGTTGTGGGAAGGAAGGAAGGAAGGAAGGAAGGAAGGAAGGAAGGAAGGAAGGAAGGAAGGAAGGAAGGAAGGAGAAAAAGATAGAAAGAAAGTAAGCTGAATTACCAACTCTCAAGTTCCATTTTGGGCCCCATTGGGCAGCTCATTTTTGACTCTATTTGTCCTTTATTCTCCAAGAGGACCATGATGTCAGGGAAGTGATGCCATGACATACAAGTGGATTTAAGTGCAGAGCATTGTGCAAAATCATCAGCCTTTCTTTTTACTCCCAAGTCATCTGGGACCAATGGTCAGATATAGCAGGAAGTTGCAGTGATTATGAGTAGAGCCACAGGATTGCCACTATCCTTTCTGACAGCAATAATAACATTGATTCAATTACTGTTCCCAGAGTTAAAGCAAATGGGAGAATAGGAGGTGCATGGAGGGAAGACACCATTAGGGTAGCAGGGTAAATAGTAATATGTGTGAGTCCCGATAGATCATTAGATGGAATGTGAAGCATTGGCTGGAGCCAGGAATATCACACTGGGAGTCAGAAGAATTTACAATGGCTCACTTATTTGGCACAACTCAGCCTACTGCCAGAATTTCAAAACTGGGTGGATTAACTTCCCAAGGGTGGGTTAGCATATTCTCTCTAGGCCTGGGCTGAGGGATGTTGTTCCTTGAGACAAAATGTATAGCCAGGACTACGGAGATGGAGGGAGGCCTGGGTAAGCCCTGATTTTTGGTGGATATCAGTATGGAATATGAAGCATGGTCTTGGGATAACTACATATAATCATTGTTTAAACCATCCATGAAAAATGAATATCAGCAGCATATCTGGGAGTGGGTCTGTTATAAAGCCAAAGAACGGGGCTCAAGGTTTTTATAAATGTATATGATTTCATCTATATTCCATACGTATTGATCTCAGACTTATCTTTTTTTTTTTAATTTCATAGAACGTTTTGAGGGGAGAATATTTTAAGAAAGAATCATTTGGCTTCAAAAATGTAGATGTAGTTAAAAATAATGGAAAATTTTGCTTTAAATAATAGTCCTAAGTATATATTACAATTATATCAAAAAATTCCTTATAAGAAGATAATATTTTGCATTTACATAGTGCTTTCAGAGGCAGTTTGGTTCAGTGGACAAAAGGTTAGACTTGAGACCATTAACATGTGGGTTATTATTCAAATGCTGATACATTTCTGACGCCCTTGTAACCTAGTAACCTTGTACTAGTCACTTAACCTCAAAGTCCCTAAGGCTTCTCTCAAAGACTTATCTACAAAGTCCCTGAAGAGTATGTGGAAGGAATTCCTTAGTTGAAGAAATCACAGATAGGCCAGGTCTGATTACTGAGGAAATCATAATTCCTTCAAGTTGTTCTGTATAGTGCTCTTACCGTCTAAAAAGTCCTTTCACATAAGCTGATAATAATTTGATCCTCATAGTAACCCTTTAAGATAATATGAAAAACCAGGTCTAAGGAAACTCCCATGACTACCCCAAAGTCCCAGATCTATGCGATGTCAGAGAGTGCAGTTGAGTGCAGGTCTGTGAAGGCCAGTTCCTCTTCTATTAATGATAATAACTCATTTACACTGTACTTTAAGATCTACAACCCATCAGAAAAGAATTTAGAAAAATTTGCTCCTTTCCCTTTTTTGCAAAAATGTGGAGACTATGCATGTGGAATACCACATACATTGTCAGACTCAAATGATGTTTTAGTTGGTTTTGCTGTAATACTTTTGCCCTTTAAAAATATCCTTTGCGATAAGCAATGACTCATGGGGTACAGGAGCAGGGAGAGATATATTTGGAAATGAAAGTGAGGTAAAAATATTTTTAAAAGAATGTTCTTTTGAAAAATCAGTACTACCCTTTTCCTCCTCTTTTCTCCCTTCTCTCTTCTCCCCTTTCCTCCCCTTTCCTCTCTCTCCCTTCCTTCCCCTTCTCTTTCTCTATCTTCTCTCACCTACATCCTTCCCTCCATCTTTCCTCGTTTCTCATTTCCTTGACCGAGACGGTACAGTTGTGAAGACAGTTAAGGAGGCCCTGGAGTCCACTTAGGCAGACATCATGGGGCTGTACCAGGACATCTCTAAAATGTCCATGTACCTGATGGGCAAGCTGACAGACACCAGTTAAGACTATGAACTTCGGGAAAATATGAGCAAACTGATTAACTTGATTTATCTAGAAATGAAAGATACTACAGTAAATGTAAGTAGAAATCTAAAGGACTTAAACCAGAAATACGCAGCACTTCAGCCTTATCTGGATCATATCACTTAAACTGAGGAGCAGCTAGCAGCTCTGGAGCAGGCAGGCTACAAGTTGGATGCATAGTCAAAGAAACTAGAAGCAAAGTACAAGAAGTTAGAGAGGTGATGAAAGAATGTTTTAGCACAAAGACTTTACAAGAATTTTTCATAGGAACCGAAATGCATAGGATGGAATTTATCAAACTTCTATGCTTCAACTCCAAAAACGGAAGTGGTGCTGCAGATCCAAGGAGAATCCCAGCCCCCATCTGGGGTTGGATGTGTAACTTTGACCACCCCTTGACGTATTCCTAAATTAGAGCCCCCTGGAACTTCATTTTATCATACACTTCATTGCATGCCCTGGACCAAGGCTCAGAAATCAGAATCAACCCATCTAGAGCAGACACAGTTGAGAGGTTCTCATGTCCCTATCTCCTCTCCCCTCCCCCTCCCTTAGGGTTCCATCTTTGTCTCTGTTCTGAATGTGTCCCCCCACCCCTTTGATAACCTGTTCTTGAACTTAAATAATAAATGCTGATTTATGATCCTCAAAAAAATCAGTACTTTTAGATTTTAAAAGAACAGAGATTATATATATGCACACACACATATATAATTATAGATAATAATGTGTGTTATATATATCTGTGTATATCTGTATATAAACAGGTGTGTGTGTATGTGTGTATATGTATGTATGTATGTGTGGTGGTAGAGATAATGCTGAATCTGTAGTTAGGAAGATGGGAGTTTAAATCCAGCCTCAGATACTCGCTGGCTGTGTGACCCTTGGCAAGTCACTTAACCCTGTTTACCTCAATTTCCTCATCTGTAAAATGAGCTGGAAAAGGACATGGCAAACCACTCCAGTATCTTTGCCAAGAAAACCCCAAATGGGGTCATGATGAGTCAGACACAACTGAAAAAAATGGCTCAGCAACAGCAGCATGTTGTATGTTCCAGCTATACTTGCCTTCAAGTTATTTATCACACATGACACTCCATCTCTAATCATTCATCACTCATATCTCTGCGTTTGCACTGGCTTTCCCTCATGCCTGGAATGCTCTCTGTCCTCACAATTGCACTTGGAGTTCTTGACTTCGTTCAAGTGCTTCCTGGTCTTCCCCTTTCAATTCCTCATCTGTCAAAGTTTTCTGCTTTGAGATTACTTACTGTCCATCTGCTGGGTATATATCATGTGCGCACCTATTTATTTACATGTCTCTGCTATTTGAATGTAAAGACTATATTTTTCCTCAGTATTTAACACAGTGAGGGGCACATACTAAATGCTAACTAGGTGTTTGTCTACAAATCTGACAGTTTGAAAGGGGCAAGTGTGCATATTTGTGTGGCAGGTCAAAGTGGCAAGATAGGAGTGAGGGAGAGAGAGAGAGAGAGAGAGAGAGAGAGAGAGAGAGAGTGTTAAATACCTTCCATTTTTTGGTTAACGTAGAAAAGGGAGTATGAACAGATAAAAATAAATTAGAACAATTAATCATGTCTATGAGGATATTGCCAAGAATTCAGAAATATTAATCTTGCACAAATGATTGATTCATACATTAACGATTATAGCCTACTTTGTTGAATTTCCCTTTCTAAATGAAAATTATGTTGCCCATACCTTGAAAAATGCATTATCAGTTTTTCATGACCCTATTTGGAAGAAAGGTGATAAAAAAGAGAGACTAATCCAAAAATGGCATATTCATGAAGAACTAATACATGTCTATTTAAAGACAACACCAAATGATACGCCCCCCTTTTCATTTTCTACTATGCCTTCACGTCTAGCTGTTTACTTGCAAACCAAGTCTTTAACCTTAAAAGTGCTAAAGTTGCTAAGAGCCCAAGCCTCATGCTGTTAGAGTCTGCAATAACTTCCCCTGTTATTGCAGAAGATGAAGTGAGTACAAACATGAAACCTCAGTTTTCAATTTCTTGAAACACACGTCCAGCCACTGAGCCATGTGAATTGCTTCCCTAGCTCCCTGGAACCCAGACCACTCTGATGGGAATAGGACTCACTGTTACCAAAGATGGATTGTACCACTTAGGAAGAAATGTGGCAAAGTGGAAACTGTAAATTTTTACTTTTTGGAGGTGGCTGGGCCTGGCATTTACTCTGATGGTGAAGATTTACTTTTTCCTCTTGTTGCCTGGACACAGAGAAGTTGTAGCTGGCTAGTGAGGGGGAAAAGGGGAGTTGGATAAAGGGAAATGAATGGACAGGAGTGAAAAAAGCAAGTTAAAATGAGGAGGCTCAGAGTCCTTACTTCTCCACTCTTTCAGATTTAGTGAACACTGTTTTCTGGAGGCAATGAACTCATATTGAACAGTGAAATAATAAGCTACTTTAAGACCAGAGGAAATCCAATGGGGCTTTTTACCTAATTGCAAGAGTTTTCACCTTGGTGGAGAGGATAAATAATGAGGAAATCAATGCAGACAAGTGGAAACAGCGCTAAATGGCATGCCATGGACTGCATTACTTGATCAGGGTGAAAATGTGCTCTCCCCTTCTTTAGGCGTAACTGGTAATGCTGCAGGGGAAAAAAAGGAAAGATAGGAAAAGAAAGGCATTTTCACATCTAGTTTAAAAGTGTCCTTGCTAAAAGATGTCAGGCTTCCCAGGAAAAGCAGTCAAGCAATTCAAGGAAGTGAGTTCATTATTTTTCATCTAGCTGAACTGCACCATGCCTGGAAATCACATCCATCACAATTCATAAACTAACTGTAATACCCATTTTGATTTCTAACACACCTCTGTTCAACATTGCTGTGGAAGACTTCTCATGTGAAATATGAGTTGCTTAAAAGTCGTGGTAAAACATTATTTTAAAAAAGATAAGTAGAAAAATAAAATATTTAAAACTTGTGTAAAAGATTTAATAAATTTTAAAATGTATCATTTTAGTTCCCTTTTCATATTCCCACTTAAAACCTGCTCTTACAATAATATTTTTATTTGGTTGCAGACACGTCAAAATAGTCAATGTCTGTATGGCACAGATGGAATGAACCATGTTAATATTCTATGCCTGAAGTTTGGAGTAGGAAGTATAGGATGAGGAGGATAGAATTGCTGGATGGATTTACCCAAAGAAAAATGGTGATGCAAACTAACCTAAGAGAAGGGAAACATTTATAGGCATAACTTAAGTAACCAATGAAAATCTGTGAATGTAGTCTTCAACACTGAAACAGTGATACCACTCCCATGTTTAACTTCATCTGAATATCTGATTATTGGCGTCAAATCTTCCTTGCAATCTGATTGTCTACTATGCCAATACTAACTTCGCTATACTAATTTAATTATACAGAAATGGTAGAGAAATAACCATCTCAATGACAAAACTTTCCCAAAATTTTTAGTGGTGAAGGGGTGACGCATTTGATGATGTAAAGAAGTACCCAACAGCTTAAAGAATCTAGTGGTAAGGTTGCCCAGAAATATAGATTAACTTTTTACTGAAATATGTTTTTTTGGTACAATATGTTTTCAATTTGTTTTTGCTTTGTTGTTCAGTTGTTTCAGTTGTATCAGACTCTTTGTGACGCCATTTGGGATTTTCTCAACAAAGATACTGGAGTGGTTTTCCATTTCCTTCTCTTGCCTCTTTTGATGTATTTTGAAACTTCATTCTCACATACTTATGTGTAAGCTTGTGTGGGTGTGTATTCAACCTTCCTTTGTTTCAGATAAAAGTGGGGTTCCTCTCTTGCTCATACCCTACATTCCCTCCTCCATTTTTCAGTATTTTTCCCCAATTATGCAAAACAACTTTTGTTCCCATCTCCTTTTTATCCTCCATTATCTTTCCCCTCAACCTCAGAACAAAACCAATTTACCTTTAGATAACTACTTATATAAATAGTTAAAACATTTATCAAATATTTTTGTATTATGTATAAAATTCAGATTTTGTTTATGATTTTCCTTGGACTCTGACTCTTGAGATTACTTTCAAAAGATGATTGAAAGATTATTTTTATATTCATTTTGACTTTTAGTTTGAAAAGATTTAGATTTCTTAAGTCTTTAAAAATTATTGTGTTAAACTACGGTGTTTACTTGTATGAATTGTTCTCTTAGTTCTTACTTCAGTTTGCAATAGTTCATATTTCCTAGGATTCTCTGAGGCAAACAGGTTCAAGTGCCCAGGGTCACACAGCTAATAAGTGTCTGAGGGCAGATTTGAAATCATGTACAGGAGTCTTCCTGACTCCAAGTCCAGTGCTCTTTCCACTGTAACACCCAGTTGCCCCGTGTTTTCAACTAGGGCCATTTAATTTCTTATATAATTTCTTACTTTCTCTTGGTAAATTCTCACTTTCAAAGTCATGCTAGATTATGAACAATAACAGCATCAATGATTACAACGAGAACAAGATAATCAGCACCAGAAACAGTATAATAGAACATAAGAATGAATAAGCATGTGGGGTCAGAGTAAGAGTACATTCTGGATTTGACACATATTGTTATGAAAAGAATCATCAGCTTCCACTAAAAGCAGTCCAGGGCACAATCAGGCCTTCAATAAGACAGTAATTTCATGTTGCAAAACCTACTCTTGGCAAACCTAATTCCCCAAATCACTGCAGCATAAAAGTAGGGAAACATGAAAGAAATAAATATAATTTTCTACCCATAGTATGCCCCAATATAAAACCAACTATCACCACCCCCCCAAGATAATATATTTTAGACTCAAAGGTCTGCCCTCTCTTATATCTGTCTGTGTTTTATTTGTGAATGTAGAAATGACGGGCAACTCCACTTCAGCAGTCAGAGGAGTTACAAACAAATTATTGCTTATGTCATATGGAAACTTTGGGGAGTTCTCCCAAGCAAAATTAAGACCAGATGGCCTTAGAAGAAATAGCTTCGATGACTTTGTTGTCCACTCACCTTGATAGGAATGATCAACATTGCTATGTCGTAAGTATATTTGTGGTATGGGCTCTGTATATATACATATATATACATATATATGTGTCAGAACTTATGATCTCATTTATATTGGCAAGAATCCACCATGGCCTGACTCCATATTTTATAGCAAACACTAACTTTTGTGGTAAAACTGAGCAGGGTAAGTAAAGGCAGACCAACAATATAGAATATATTTTGAGTTATTTTATAAATCCTGAAATAGACTTCCAGCACCAAGATGGCAGAATGAGGAAAGAGCCCTCTGAAGCTCTCCCAAATTCCCCTCCAAACAATTTGAAAACCACTTCAGAATTGATCTAGGATCAAGAAGGGTCTTATCATCACAGGAGGAAAGGTCTGCCTCACTGTGGAGTAGGATGAGTGAGATCCAAAAGTAGCAGCGGCTCTCAGGGCAATCAAATTACTATCTTTTGCTGCTTTTGTTTTTGCATAATCAAGAAGTATTTCCTCCATTTAAATCTGATTAAAGAAGGTCTTTCCCACCCACTGATGGGCCTGCCCATTGTGGAAAGCTTGATTAGTGGAGTTGTTTTGTAGGAGGGTCTCAAGTACCTTTTGTTTTCTCTGTTGAGGCACTGGGTCAAAGGATTATGCTCTCTGGCTCTAAAAAGTACTCTAAGGGTGAGGTTTTACTCTGGGGTTTACTGACTTTGTGTTTGGCCAGATGAGGACTTTGGAAAGTTACTTTAAGGAGCCCTTCAGCTTTGAAAACCCAGAAGTCAACACTTCCCTTTCTGGTAACTATGATCAGACAGTTGGGGTCCAACTGTCCGTTGAATTCAGGCAGAGGAAGCCATGTCTGTTGATCTTTTGATTTCTCTGTATTTTCTTAGAAGTTCAGGGTGCTGACTCCCCTGAACTAGGTGAATGATATATGTGCTTAGTTAAAGGAATGATACATGTGCTTAATTAAAGTGATTGTTAATCGCTCAAAAGTTGCCTTTCCTTTTATGAATGCAAATCTAAAAACCTGTGATAGCAGGCCCACTGTGTATGTTGTGGTGCTTACTGTTATAGCAGCCAGCCTCACAGCGTCAAAGAATATTAAAGAGCTGCATATTATTTAATATAATAAAGTGGAATGGAAAGAAGTTAGAATTACAACCAAGAATCACCTTTCCACTGAAACTGAATATACTCTTTCAGGGAAAAAATGGGTATTTAATTATTAGAGAACTTTCAAGCAATCTTAATAAAAAGACCAAAGATGAATGAAAAATTTACCTGGAAACACAGAACTCAAGGGAAACATATAAAGGTAAAAAAGAAACAACAAAGAGAAAACATAAGAAATTTAACGAGCTTAAACTTTATATTTCTATATGGCAAGATAATATTTGTAACTCTTGAGGAATTTATTACTGTAAGGACAATTAAAAGGAGTATACATGGACAGAAGCTGTGACTTTGATGGGATGAAACCTTGAAAATCAAAATAAAGGGATGAGAAAGAATATTGCACTGAAAGAAGAAGTAAGAGGGAGATAGAATGAGGTAAATTATCCAACATAAAAGAGGAATGCTATAATAATGGAAGGAAAGAAGGGGAGGGGGGGAAAAGATTAAACCTTACTAACATGAGAATTCACTCAAAGAGGGAATAACATGCACAATCCGCTGGGAAACGAAATCTATCTTACTCTATAAGGAAGTAAAAAAGGACAGGGATAATAGAAGAGAGGTGGGGCACTGATAAAAGGGAAGGTAGATTTGGAGGAGGTTGTAATCAGAAGTAAAACACTAGCAGAGGGACAGTGTGGGGGTAAGAGAGAGATAGATAAGCAAGGGGAAAATAGCATGGAAGAAAATTCAGAGTCAGTTATCATAACTATAAATGTGAATTGAATGAAAAAATGGAAGCAGATAGGATAGTAGGATGGATTAAAAACCAAAATGATAAATGTTGGAGAAAATGTGGGAAAATTAAGACACTAATGCACTGCTGGTGGAATTGTGAACTGATTCAACTATTCTGAAGAGCAATTTAGAACACCACCGCTGGGTCTATATGCCAAAGACATACAAAAAAAGTGGGGAGGAGGACCTATTTGTACAAAAATATTTATAGCAATTCTTTTTGTGGTAGCTAAGAACTGGAAATCAAAGGGATGCTGATCAATTGGGGAATGATTGAACAAGCTGTGGTATGTGATTATAATGGAATATTACTGTGCTTTGAGAAATGACAAGCAGGATGATTTCAGAATAACCAGAACTTATGTGAACTGATACATAGTGAAGTAAACAGAACCAGGATAATGTTGTACACAATAACAGCAATATTGTTTGATGAAGAACTGTGAATAACTTAGCTATTCTCAGCAATGCAATGATCCAAAAAAATCCCAAAGGACTAATGATGAAGCATACTATCCACCTCCAGAGTAAGATAGTCTGGATGCAGACTGAAGCATTATATTTTTCACTTTCTTCATGCTTTTTCTTTTATTTGAGTCTTCCTGTACAAAATTATTAATATAGAAATGTTTTACATGATAAAAATAATCTTGAAACAATTCTGAATGATGACATAAGTGAATCTCAAAGAAATCAAGGCATTAGTAATGCCTGTTACATATACTTGCCCAATCTCCTTCAGTAATCTATTTTGGGGTATCCTTGGTAATCCTTTCAACCTGATAATCCCTTTGAATATGATACGACTTTAGTGCAGCATCCATATTAGATGTATGTGTGTGTGTGTGTGTGTGTGTGTGTGTGTGTGTGTGTGTGTGTGTCTTCACCTTTAGTACATCACCTTTCAACCCATCGAGGGCTCTGGCTAACATGCTTTATCAGAAATCCTCCAAAAATATAGTTATTGTTTTGGTCCTATTTCCTAAGTCTTTCAAAATTGTTGTTTACACTATTTTATTGTTCTGTATGAATTGTTTCTTTGGTTCTTCTTACTTCACTTAGCATCAGTTCATATATCCTAGGATTCTCTGAAATTGTCCCTTTCATGATTTCTTATTACATAATTTTCCATTATAATCACATACAACACTTTTCTCAACCATTCTCCAGTTGACAAATATATGTTAATTTCTAGTTGTTTTCTTCCTTATCAATCTCCCCTCAACCCTCCCGCCCCTTATGATCTCATTTAAAGGTTGTCTATGATAATTACCTCCCTGGTATTATCCTCCCTCTCAGTCCCCCTCCCTCATCCTGTCTGTTTCCTTTTGAGTTTAATACATTGCCATACCTCACTCTTATATATTTCTGTGTTTGTAAGCTTGTGGGCATATGTTGTTTTCCTTTGTTTAATTCAGATAATAATGAGGTTCCTCTATTGCTTACTCCCTTTATTCCCTCTTCCATTTTTGTTCCCCAGTTATGCAGAACAGCAAGTTCTGTTCCCTTCTTCCTTTTATCCTCCATTATCTAGATAAACACTCATATAAAGAGTTAAAGCATTTTTCAGGTTTTTTGCATTATGTGGAAACTTCAGATTTTGTCTATGATGTTCCTTGGACTTGTGACTTTTGAGATTATTTTTTTTAAGGAGATGATTGATGTATTATTTTACGTTCATTTTGCCTTCTAGTTTGAAAAAATCTAGATTTCTTATGTCTTAAAAAGTATTGTTTCAATCTACGGTGTTTACCTTGTATTAACTGTTTTCTTGGTTCTCACTTCACTCTGCAATAGTTTATATTTCCTAAAATTCTCTGTGTCTTCAACTGTAATTTATTGTTCCTGAAATATAATTTCCATATTTTTAAGCATTTTTTCGGGGAGTCTAGTGATTCTTAAATTTTCTGTCTGTGATCTATTTTTGATAGCAGTTACTTTATATTTTCTTGGTTTTCTTAATCTTTTGATTTTATTTCTCCTGCTGGGCTTCCCACAAACCAGCTGTCTTGAGCAAAATCACAGACAAGCTCTCTCACTCACAGCAGCCAGCAGCTTGCATCCTTCCTAGCTCTGACTGCTCTCAAGGCTGACTTCCTCTCAGCTCTGCTCCAGCTCCGTGTCTTCCTGTTCCACCCATTCAGCAAACTCCTCCCACCACAGGCTCCATGGGACTCAGGCTTCTATGTGACCCAGGCAGTCCACATGGGCCTATTTTTTAATATGAAAGATCTCCCCATTTTAAATCACCATTACATGTGGCCCCAAGATGTTTCTTATTCATTGCACAGGTCAGGGTGGGTGGGGCTTGAGCACAAGCACCCCAGCATTCCCCTTTCGAATGAATGAGGCCCAAAATCTTGGGGTAAGAGGTGAAGGTCTCTTCCATATCTACTTCCTTCTGAAATTAGACTTAGAGCTGTGCTTGCCCCAGGAGGTCCCATTTGAGAGATCATTTCTTTATCTGGCATCCGGACTTTGTTCGACTTCAGGTACAGAAGTGACATATCACAGTCCTGGACAAGGGGTGACATCCAGCTTTTTCAGGCATTTTCAGGTGGAAGGTATTAAGCTTGCTGAAAACAAATCTGACACGGTGAAAAGACAAAAAGCCAAAAAGAAACCAGGAGACAATAACCAGAAGCTGGAGTCCATGAACCCACTATCAACTTCATTCACCATTGTTGACTGTTTTCCAATTTGCAGTCCTGGGGTCATCATTCTGGCTAAAGGTACATCCCCTTTAATATGAGCTGGGGCCTGCCAACCCCCCAGTCTCTCTGAAGGTGTGATGAACCTCGATACAATGTTTCAGAATGACCTGGGGCTCCTACCTCCTTTCTCAGTCTAAAATCAAATCTCTTTCCTTGATACATTTTATATACTTCATTAGTTGAAATGCCATCTATTCTTCCAAAATATACCCCTGCTGTCCATAGAATGATTCTTTTCTTGTCAATCTATTCTAACTTTGAATCCAGTGGCTATTTATTTTTCTCTCTCAAGAAAATTTATCTTTTTCACTAATTCTCACCAACCAATGATTCCTTTGGGTAAACTGACTCAAAATATCTGTGACCTCCTGCTGAGTAAAATCCTCAATTACCTCCCCAAACACTAGGAGGGGAGGCCTGATTCTCCTGCTTCCTTCTTAGTACTGGCCAAACCTCAGCCTCCTCATTTGTTTCATTTTCCTCCCACACATCCTCCTGGCCTATGCTTTGGCCTGAATCAAGCCCACCCTGTGGAAGGGCTCTGTTCACTTTCCTATTGTTAACTTTTTGCCTCCTGTGAGACAAAGCAACAACAGCTTTTTCTTCCACCACCTGAAACTCTCTAGCTTCCTCTCCTGAAGAACTGTTTGAATACTGCAGGATAAAAAGCTTCTCCTGCAAATCAGCCAACTCCCTTTCCATCTGAGCCTTCTCCTCCAGCTTCTTGTCTCTGCTTTTACACATAATTCGATAACTTTTTAGCAAGGCCCAACCTCTGCTACACATCCCTGCCATTTCTCTCCCTGGTTCTATTGTTTTTCTATGCAAACATCTTTCTAAGTCTCTGGGTTCTCACTTCTGCAGCTCTGGTTCCCAGTCTTCACAAAGCCCAGTACTTTTAGCCCATTCTCTTGCCAGGAGGGAATAAAGCAAATCCACCCACTCTGGGACATCCATTTCTTTCTCTCTCTCCTCTGCTTGCCTGTCTCCAAATAGAGGTTTGATATTTCACAATCCCATCCCTGTAGCCATTTGTAGCACCAATGTGAAATTCACAGTGCCCATGGCAGCCATGAATATCCCTGGACATTCTGAATCCTGAAATACCAGACTCTGAACGTGGAAGACAGAACCAAAACATTTATTCGGACACCAGAAAGCCAAATCCATCATAGTATCAAAAATCTATACGCAATAATAATGCAGAGAACAGCATCCCCAAGCCTTCCCCGTATTAGGTTTCCCACAAACCAGCTCCTTTAAACAAATCATAAGCAGGCCTTCTTACTCCTGCTAGCCAGCAGCTACATGCTTCCTAACTCTGACTGCTCTCTCACTAATCTCCTCTCAGCTCTGTTCTAGCTCCACCTCTTCCTATTCTACCCATTCAACAAACTCCTCCCACCACAGGCTTCATATGACTCAGGCTTCCATGGGACCCAGGCAGGCCACATGGGCCTATTGATGAATATGAAAGATCTCCCCATTTTAAATTACCATTACAGGGGTCAACAATTATTTTAATCAAGCACATATTTCATTCATGTAGTTCAGGGGAAAAAGTCAACACTGTGAACTTCAGAGAAAATACAAAGAAATAAAAATCAACAGACAGGGCTTCCGACTGTCTCACCATAAGCAATACAATTCTACTGTCTGACCATTACATACATAGTCACCATAGAGGGAAGCACCAACATCTGGGTCTTCAAAGTCAGGGCACTCCTTAGCAGCTGCCCAGAGTCTTGTTTGGCCAAACACTTCCAACGGGTAAACCCCAAAGTAAAACCTCACTTTGGAGTATTTATACACATTTCAGAGTCAGAGGGCAGGACTCAGTGCATCAATAGAAATTTTAAAAAGTTGTGGGCCTCCCTAATGAAGCTTCCCTTAGTGGACAGGCTCATTAATGGGTGAAGATCTTTACCTCTCTAATTAACATTACAGAGAGCTTTCCAGTTTGGCAGCTAGGTAATGCAGTGGATAGACCAGACCTACAATCAGGAAGAACCAAGTTCAGATTCAGTCTCACACACTTACTAAACTTGTGAACCTGGGCAAGTTACTTGAACTCATTTTCCTTATCTATATAACGGGATAATAATAGCACCCACCTCCCAGGACTGTTGTAAAGATCAAATGAAATAATAATTGTAAAGTGTCTGGCACATAGTAAGCATTGTGTAAATAGTGCTATCATCATCATCACAGCTTCTAGATATAAAGTTTTATAAACTACATGTATCTCTGGCTAATCTTAAGTCATGATAGGAGAGTACCATCTTGCTTGCCTTCACTGTGATTATTTGTACTGGCTGTCCTCTTGTCCATTGCCAATAGGCTTCTTAGATTTCTGATCATTATTCAATATTGTGTGATTTTTAATTTTTTGCTTGAGTAAATATATGGAAACTTAGTTGACTGCCAGCCATTCCGACAGTTACATTGGTCCTATTCTTTGTGAGTCATAGTTGTTTCTTTCAGAGTACTGGGCTCAGTAACTTTATTTGGATAATTTTTTCTCTTTCATTTTCAGCTTGAAACCTTCCTGGTCAGTTCAGCAAATCTAGAAAAAAAAAAAAAAAACAACATTCTTCCTGATGTGTATTAGATATAATTTAGCCTTAGCTGAGATTCCTTTATTCCTTTACCTTTAACCATGGATTAGAAGCAAAATATTGTTCTTTGGCACCATCATCTTGGTCAACTATCAACTTCTTATAGCTTCCTTGCTCTTCTAATACTATACCTTTGCTTTGAAGTGGCTATGAAACACAGATCCTTTACCCCTGATACATTTGCTTTCTGTCTGGGATAATCTTTCATGTTTCTTCTGATATTTCTCCAGGCAGGAATAATCCAAAGGTGGGAGTAGAAATAAGATTTGATAAATTCTGGGAGCCTCTCTGGCACACCTGGATATAAGCTCTACAGAGATAGAAAACTATTATCATTAAAAGTCAATATATTATTACCTCTGAAACTCTCTCAAGGAAGTTGTAGGTTATACTAGTATCTCTGCTGCTTTTGGTGTGGTTTGGTTTGGTTTGGTTTTCCCCTCAAAATCAGGAATGGATCCCATTTACCACATCATCAAGTCTCAGAAACTCTTTCCTTTTTACAAGATTCTTTCTTCTTTCTTCCTTATAGTAAGAAATTCGTACCTAGTCTATAACTCCAGTTTATGAAAACTCCCTTTTTGTAAAATATTCAGTAAGTTACTTGTAGCAGGTACTAAGCTGAGCACTAGGAATATGAAAGGAAGTTAAAAACATGATTCCTGCACTCAGGAAGTTCACATTCTAATGGGGGGAAGATGATGGGTGAATCATTATTACATGCAATATTAATATAGTGTAAATGAAAGGTTATCTCAGAATGCTGAGGGCAAGATGAGGGACTGAGAAAGGTTTCCTGTAGCTTTGACTATAGCTGGATCTTATTACAGGATTCTGAGGCCTCTTGTTATGACTCTGAAGTTTTACCACTGCTTAAAGAGTAGAGATTACCAAACCCCAAGGGACAAGAGCTGCTAGGATAGCTCTTGGGCTTCTTTCAAATGATATTTGAAATACTAAAAGAATATTAAAGGAATTAACTAGATAAATTGTTCCAACAACAAAAAAGCAATCAGGCACCACCATCCACAGAACTGAGAAAGAGAAAGAACTATCCATCAATAGATACTCTGTAAGGTCACTGGTGACAGGGTGGTAGTTGAGGAGGAAGGTATTTGGAAAGAGTGTAATACCAAGAGGGAATAAGAACTAGTTCCTAGCTTATTTTTCACATTGAGATAAACTGATGGATCACTGAGGGCATGCTTGTGATTTTTGTTGTTTCTCTTTTATCCTCTTATTTACATCAACTCGTAGTGTAGAGGAGTAAATCAAATTTAAGTAAATATCTGAGAAGGGGAAATAGGGCAAGAACGGAAGGAAAGAAGTCTGTGATCAGCTAGGAATAAGGAACTCAGTAAATCAAAGCAAAATGCTGACAATTTTTTGGCTTAAAGAGAACCTTCAACCTGACCTGACATCTGGGGGAAGGATAGTCTGTAAAAGGTCAAATACAATTAGAGCTGGAAGGGACTTTAGACATTTAATACTACCATTTATTTTACATATAAGAAAACCAAAGCCTAGAATAATGAAGTGACTTGCTTAAGGTGACTTAACAACTTCATAGCAGTGATAGGAGTCCTACTCTGATCCTAACTGATCCAGAACTGAGTTTCAGTTCTCCAGGACTCTGTTCTCTGTGATGTGGCAGCAATCCTGGTTTAAGGCCATTACAGTGAAAGCTTTTGTCTGTGCTACTCATCTGAAATAGCTTATCGAATAAAGTACAGATAAGGCCCAGGTGAGATAAATTTGGAGGAGATAACAATCAGAAGGTTAACTAACAGATATTGAGGTATTTTTGGCACTAGAAGGTCATGGAATTATATTTCAATGTATGGGAGTTTATGATGTATTTTGGTTAAGAGAACACCAATGCAGATGGAATTGAGGTTCTTAAAATACCGAAGCCCACTGTGAAGGATTACATCCAGTCCTGTTTCCCTCTGTGTTTGGGAAACAAGTTATAAAAATATTGAAAATAAATAAAGTCACACATGAGCATGTATACAGTATGTCCAAGAATGAGCTCACCTTGATATTGTTCAAAAGATAACCAGTTTTTGTCCTAACATATGATTACTATTTTCATAGATATCCTCATTTAAAAAAAAAATCACAAAACTTTAGGTAGACATATAAAATAACTTAAGAAACATAATGTACTCTTTATGGAAAAAAATATGCTTCACAGGATTAAGACTTCTCATAATGTAAAAGTGTCAGAAATCCCTTTCATAATATTTTCATTTCAGTGACTCCAGGAGCAAGGTCTGCCTGTGAACTCTCCAGGTGTTTTGATTCAAATAGTCAAATATGGTCCTTTTTATGCCTTTTCCTACCACTTTCTTTGCCTCTTTTCTGCAGTTCTGACTGATTAATTGATCTCTTTTTGCAAGGGGAAATGAGATCACAGTGGGTTTTGTATTTCTAGAATAGGAGTCTTTCCTAAAGAATATTCTTCCAGTTCCACTGGATATGTGGCATTGGAGAAGATCAATATTTCCTGGGTATCTATTAGATATTCAAGGGTCTATGGGAGAATTAATGAACCAGGTCATTTCATAGTATGGTGGTAGTTTGCGGAAGTTAGTATTCAATAACTTCTAATTAAATCAGTGTATTCTCAGGTTTATTCAGCAGAAAATAATAAATTAGGTAATCTCAGGACTCTACAACTAGAAAAAAAATCCCTTCTTCATTATATGCCAAAAATTTCTTTCCTTCTTACCACTCATCTAAATGGATGTAGAATATAGAATATAATCACAGATGATGAGGTGTTGTTACATTAACCTGTGGATAACATGATGTCATTCCTTCAGAAAATATGATTAATCAGTAATCAATCAATAAATATTTATTAAATGCCTACTATGTGCCAGGCACTGTGCTAAGCTGGTGATATAAAGATAATACCTGTCCTCCAGGAGTTTAAAATCTAATGAAATAAACACTTTTTTATTGAGTTAGAAGGAACCAATGTTACTGTTTAAAGTGTTTGGACATACCTCCTATTGATCCTTAAAAGATATAAAAATCCAATTCCTATCACTAGAAGCAGGAGCTAGAAGTCATAGAAGAACTTAATTCCTCACCTCTATTGGGCAGGAGGAAGTTTTTTCTCCTCCCTTGAGTCTAGTAAGAGAGTTCTTTTCCTAGAAGAAAACAGTCCCATTCATGAGTTGGAGAGTCAGAGAGAGCTTAAAGAACAGTTGAAGAAAATATATTTTCCATATGGACCTGTTTATAAAAATAGTCACAAGATCAGAAGAAGTTTCAAAGAGTGTGACCTCTGGTAGCGAAGAAGAGAGCCAGATACAAACTCAAAAGAGTAGGCTACTTCTGCCACTTGAGAATTGGGCTACAGAGAAAAGAAAAGGACTTTGAAGGCTAGTGGTACCAGAGTGGAAGTTGCTTTGGTCAATGTGTTCTCTTCAATTATACCTCACTTCCATTGTACTGTAAATTTGTTCTCACCTTTTCTTGCATGACTTTTGTGTATATTTGTAGGAAAATGTGGTCCAGGTTTATGGGAAGAAAGTTTTGTAGCTACTGTTCTTACTGTGACATATTATAAAAAGCCTTTATTTTGAACTCATGTGTCTATCGGTTGCTTGAGGATAAAAAGACCAGTGGTGTGGGAGTATAAATTATAATATAAAAATATAATCCCTTGTGGTAAACCAAGGAAACGTAAAGTAGTAGATACATGCCGGTAACTCATCTCACTAGTTACAAGTGCAAATATAAAATAGTCCAAAGGTGAGCTACTATACTTAGATAACCTATTTTAAAAGTACCTATGGATTCATGTGCCTATGTGCCAACCAAAATAGAGTTATATCTCACACCTGTTACTTAATCTCCTGCCTTAACACTTTCACATGGGATGTGTTATACCTTTGGAATGTGCCATTTTCTGAGCTATACCTTTCAGAATCCTAGTTTCCTTTAAGCTAGGTCATGTGCCATGTTTTTGAAGGTTTCTCCCTACCCCAAGTTGTTAGTGAACTGTTCTTTGAGAAATTGTCTTGTACATGGTCAGAACCAAGAAGGAAGAGAAAAGACAGAGACTCCCCTGAGCTCTCTTAAATTACCCTCGAAATAACTCTAAATTTGACTCCTCAAAACAAACTCTGGAGCAGCAGAACCCACTAAACAAGGAGATGAAATAATTTTCCAAACCAAGACAACTTAGAAGATCAACAGAAAATGTCTATCATACCAGGGTGAGAGTGGAGCTCAATCCAGCACTTGCAGTGCAGCACAGCAGCAGCTAACCTTAAGGATGACTGAATCAGTGGCATCAACACACAGAGATGGTAAGGGAATCAGATTTAGGAGATTATAGGGGTTCCTTCACTGGCACTGGGTACGGCACTCTATTACATTGCCCAAACTCAGATCAGAATTTCAATCCTGTATCAAAATCACAGGGTGAGGAGAAACATTTGCACATTAGAATTTGTAGCTGCAGGGAAGCAGGGACCCTGGTCACAATTCCAGGGCAGAAAAGAGTGCTTATGGTCACTCATAAACCATAGCACAGACCAGGAGAGCAGTAGTTACACCTCTCTTTACATCATGCCACCATGGAAGAACTGAAAAATTACAGTCCCCCAGAACTAGCTCTGAAAACAGCTAAACAAAGAAACTAAATATTAGAAAGCCAAGAAATAGGCTGAAAAAAATGAGTAAACAGCAAAAAAAGAACTTGACCATAGAAATTTACTGTGGTGACAGGGAGTATCAAAATACAAACTCAGAAGAACACAACAGTCAAAACTGTTACATCCAAAACCTCAAAGAAAAATGTGAATTGGACTCAGGATTAAAAAAAAAAAAGAATTTCTTCAAGAGCTCAAAAATGATTTTAAAAATCAAATAAGACAGAGAAAAATTGAGAAAAGGAATGAAAATGATATAAGAAAATCATAAAAAGAAGTCAACAACTTGGTAAAGGAGGCACAAAAAATTACATTAAAAAAACAGAAGAGGTCAGATGGTAAAAGAGATACAAAATATCCACTAAAGAGAACTTAAAAAGAAGAATTGACTAAATGGTAAAAGATATGCAAAAATTCACTGAAGAAAAGGACTCCTTAAAATGTGAAACTGACTAAATGGAAAAGAAGGTGCAAAAGTTAATTGAAGGTTTAACTCCTTAAAAATTAGAATTTGACAAGTGGAAGCTAAAGACTCCATGAGACATTAAGAAACAAACAAACAAAATTAAAAGAATGAAAAAAAGAAGAAAATATGAAATATCTCATTGGAAAATCAACTGATATGGAAAACAGATTGAGGAGAGACAATTTTGTTTTGGAGGGGGGAAGGCAAAGTAATTGGGGCTAAGTGACTTGCCCACAGTCACACAGCTAGTAAGTGTTAAGTGTTTGAGGCCAGATTTAAACTCAGGTCCTCCTTGCTCCAGGGTCCTGAGGAAAGATAATTTAAGAATTATTGGACTGTCTAAAAGCCATGATCAAAAAACACCTAGACATCATCTTTCAAGAAATTATCAAGGAAAACTATTCTGATATTCCAGAAACAAAAAGTAGAATAGAAATTGAAAGAATCTACTGGTTGCCTACTGAAAGAGATCCCCAAATGAAAACTCTCAGGAATATTAAAGGCAAATTCCAAAGTTTCAAGGAGAGAATATTGCAAGTTGCCAGAAAGAAACAGTTCAAACATCATGTAACCACAGTAAGGATAACATAATATTTGGCAGCTTCTACATTAAAGTATGAGAAAGCTTGGTGTGTGATATTCCGGAGGGCAAAATTGCTAAACTTACAACCAAGAATCACCTACTCACCAAAATTTAATATAATCCTTCAGGGGAAAAATGAATATTCAATAAAATAAAGTACTTTCAAGCATACCTAATGAAAAGACCAGAGCAGAATAAAAAAAAGTTGACATTCAAATACACCTCAGAAAAAGCATAAAAAGGTAAATAGGCAAGAGAACTCATAAGGGATTCAATAAGGTTAAGCTGTTTACATCCCTACATGGGTATTGCCAAAGCTATCTGGGAGACTCTGAAAGAAAGTGTAGGAGAGTACTATCTACCAAGCTGAAGATCTACAGAGCCACAGTGCTGAACTCATTGTTGTATGCCTGTGAAACCTGAACAGTCTACCAGTGTCATGGTGGGAAAGTAAATTGCTACCATTTTACTTGTCTTAAATTCTGAAGATTACCTGGCAGGATAAAATATCAGACACTTGCTTGCCAAAAAGATTATTTTATGGAGAACTCATACAGGGCAAGTGCTCACTTGTGGTCAGAAGAAGCAATTCAAGGACACTTTCAAGGTCTCTCAAAAACTTTGAAATTGATGGTATGACATAGGAGACACTGGCATAGGACTGCTTATCATAACATGCCCTCGTTAGAGAAGGTGCTGTACTCTATGAGCAAAGTAGAATTGAAGTAGCTCAAAAGAAATGCAAGATGTGCAAATTTAGAGAATACACCCCAAATATTCACATGGATTAGTTGTGCCAGACTTGTGGTAGAAGATTCCAAGCTTGTCTGAACAGTCACAGTCAGATACACTGTAACTTGATTCTAGGAGCATGATATCATTTTGGTTCTCCTCCAAAAGTTATGAACTGATTCAACTATTCTGGAAAGCAATTTGGAACTATGCTCGAGGGGCTATAACCTCATGTATACCCTTTGAAACAGCAATACCACTACCAGGTCTATTTTCAAAGATGATTAGAGGAAAAATAAAAGAACCTATATGTTCTAAAATCTTTATATCAACTTTCTTTGTGGTACCAAAGAACTAGAAATTGCAGGGATGCCCATCAATTGAGGAATGGCTGAACAAGTTGTGGCACATGATTTTGATGGAATTCTATTGTACTATAAGATATGTTGAGCATAATGCTCTCAGAAAAATCTGGAAAGATTTACATGAAGTGATGCAAAGTGAAGTAAATAGAACCAGGAGAATGTTATACATAGCAATATCACTACTGTACTATGATCAACAAGCTATGGGGATTCATTGTGGATGACTTAGCTAATATAATGATTTAAGACAATTTGAAAGGACTTGTAATGAAAAATGCTGTCTATCATCAGAGAAAGAACTGTTGAAGACTGAATGTGGATTAAAGCAATCTTTTTAAATTTCTTTATTTTTCTTGTTTATTTTGGTATGTATTTTCTTTCACAACATGATTAATATGGAGATGTGTGTTGCATAGAGAGTATATCTATATCAGAGTGCTTGACTTTTCAATGAAGGGGGAGAGGAGGGAGAGAAAGAATTTGAAATTAAATTTTTTTAAATGAATGTTAAAAAGTATTTTTTTAGGTAATTAATAAAAATAAAATATTGAAGATATTAAAAAAAGAAAAGAAAGGTAAGAAAAATGCAAAGAATAAACCTGTGCTCAGAGCAGCTCTCAAGGCTTCTCCTAGAAGATTTCTTTCTCTGGTTTTGTTTGCAGAGATTGTTGGATGTTTCTGCAATACATACATATACACACACATACATATGTATGTGTATATATACACACACGGAAAGAGAGAGAGAGACAGAGAGAGACAGAGACAGAGACAGAGACAGAGAGACAGAGAGCACTAAACAGGCATCAATACCATTTAGTACACTCTCCTAATTTGGTATTCCAATAACCAGATCAAGTATCAAAGACTCATAATTCATGCAAAACTTCAGAGAATTTAAGGTTTTACATCACACTTGTTACCTAAATCTTGTACCTGATATGGACACTACTATTAACAAGCTAAAAGGAGAACCTTAAAAGAAAATTCAGAAGGGCCTAAATTGTAAAATGAACCCTTCTACATAGATATTAATATTTACCAAATTAAATATGTAAGCTAGGCACATAAAAGGAAAACCTTTAGTTTTACAACTTACAATTGCCTTGTGGTATGTTAACTAATTGTTATGCTGTTGAGAAATCAAAAACAAAACATTTTAAAAGCACAGAAAACAGGGCTCTGAAACTCTTAAATTAAACTTTAAAAATAAATTTTCCACTGTGTTCAAGTTTGATATTTTATCTAACTCTAATTTTCCCCTTAGGAGGATATTATCACTATATCTGCCTTCAAGAATGAGATATTAAAAAAAAAAAAAACAACAACAACCCCAAACTATTCTCATCTATAAATACACAATTCTTATGGGGATATAAAACTAAAAACCCTTCTATTTAGTTGCTTAGGATATAAAATTGATATTACTTACTGTCATCTTAGTGTATTTAATATGAGACTGTAGTAAATCAGATGCATTAATGTTCACCTTCTCTGACAAAGACATTTGCTATAAAAGGAAAAAAAAGAGAAAGAAAATTATAGCAGGGGGAAAATATTCTCCCTAGCTCTGTTTGAATCCAGCCAAGAGTCATATTTGACAGCCAACCACAGAACAAAGTTTCACAGTATTCACATAGTAACAAAGCCAGACTCAGAAACAACCATCTGGGAAAATTTCATGTTCAGGGAGGAACTAACTCAATGGGAAGCTGAGTTAAAAGGATCCTACCTTCTCCTTCACAAGGATATCCCCTCAATTGTCCCAGGAACAGACATCCACGTATGGTAGTTCTTAGACTATACTCCCTTTGAGCAGCACTGGCATTATCCTTTGCAAAGGTGGAGTATTGCGTTCACAGAAATTTAGACCATAATTCCTGAAATACAAATTTTGAGTAATGTTGAATTAAAGTCCCATGATATTTAACCTTGAATGGAAAATTTCAGTGATAACAGCATAGGGCTAGAATGGTTACCTTTTTTCCATAATCAGAAATCATTATAAATTCATTTTTCTTCTTCAAGCAAACTTGTGAATTCTCATCTAGCTTCTCAGAAAAATCAATATAAAATTTTAGGGCTACAATATGATTAATCTATTATTATTTATCTCTTGTAAGCATATCAATTTACATAACACTGTGAAATTTCTTATATAGAAAATTCTCATGAAGGTTAAAATATACTTTTAGAAATGAGCTAGAAATAGGAAAGCTGCTAATTGCTTTCTATATGTTCTTTTGTTAGAATTTCTCCCACTTTTACTAATGAGATGAGTAGGCTTAAATGTCAAATGTTCTAAACAGCTTCTTCCATGAATTAGCAAAGTTTACCTTCTAGTTTTTAATCTTAGAAGTTACCTATTACTCTAAGAAATTAAGATTTTGAAAGGATTCTGGGAAGAAGGTGGAGTAGGTCAGCAAATTCCAAGTTCTCAAGATTTTCCCCCATAAAAGTGATAAAATAGCACCTCAGGGCAAACAAAATATGGGTAAAAATAAATAAGAATAAAGGTACAATAAGAGTCCTCCTAGAGTACTCTGAGATGTGAAGGAAAAGCCCAGGACCAGGTCTGGTCCCTGTGAAGAGTAAGCACCTCCATGCTAGGGTCCACTTAAACAACAAACAGCAAGCCCTGGGGTTAGCTGGGTTGGGAGGCTGCCTTAGCCCCAGCCATTAGAACTTTTACCCCTTGGACAGTGAGTAGAGTTGGATGTTTGAGCCAGGAAAGATCAAATGAACCTCTGCTGACAAGGAATACCTGAACCAGCTGTGCTGTGGAGAGTGGCAGGGGTGAGAAGGAACTAGACTCAATGAGTGCAGAAGCAGTGGGGCAGGATGCTGCTGGCTGTGGGCTACAGGAGGGTGGAAGTTTGGCTTTGATTCCAGACTAGAAGAGAGAACTGAAGATCTGAGGCCAGGAGAACCATCCCCCATACCCCAGGACTAGAGGTGATTACAAAAAAAGCTATTATGACAAAAAATGCATAGGCAAAGAAGAAAGAATGGAATTATAGAAAGTTATTATGGGAAGAGAGAAGACCATGGTTCATTTTCAGAGGAGAATACTGAAGTAAAGAAGCCTACCACAAAAAGTAACATCAAATGGTTCACCTACCCCAAAAGAATTTATAGAAGAAATTTAAAGACTTTAAAAACCAAATGACAGTGATTGAGGAAAAACTAAAACTAAAATGGGAACAATACAAGAAAAATGAGAAGATTATGAAAAGAAAGTCAACCAATTAGAAAAGGAGGTCCAGAATATTAAGGAAAAAAATGACAACTTGAAAAAAGAATGGGATAAGTGGAAGATAGCAAAGTCATGTGAGATCAAGAAAATTAAACAAAATATAAAAAATGAAAAAATAGAAGAGAAAATGAAGCATAAGAAAAAACAACTGATTTGGAGAAGAGGTCAAGAAGAGTAAACACTGGAACAATTGGACTACCTGAAAACTATGATAAAAAAAATCTTGATACAATAATAGAAGAAATAATTAAGACTTTGTTTTGGAATTTGAAGCAAAAGCAGGCACTCACCTGAACTCTTCCACAAATTCCTTCAGATACATCTAAAAAGTGAATATGAAAAATTTTAGAGTAGCAGAATCCACTAGGAGACAAAGTGTGGCAGATTTCCAGCCCAGCCCAGCCTGAAAGGTAGATAGGAAGTATCTGTTACACCAGGCTGGGGGGGGTGCAGAACATACAGGCTGCACCAAACTTGGATAGAGCAGAGTGGGAGCGGCCCCTGGTGGACTGAATCAACAGCAGTAGTGCTAATTCCCAATCCTATCAGCACAGGATAGGAGTCTAGCAGGGCTGGGTGAGAGAGAAGCACAGGACCCGTGGCAGCAACAGCAGCTGCTCCACATGTAGTCCACCGACTACATGTTGGAAAGTCATTTATTTGAACTTCTGGGATCCAGGATGGCAGTGTAAATTGTAAGAGCTTTTATCCTTCTTGTTGACCTTGAAAAACCCAGAGAATACTGCCCCAGGAAAAATCCTGAAATAGTGGAGCCAGCAGATGGTGTACAGGAGTCTTTTAGCTTGGGAGTCTAGGGAGGCTGATGGGACAGGTCCCTCTTGCTGTGAATAAAGGGGACCAGTACAGGACCAGAAGTGTCCCAGCAAGCCCACCTCAGCTGACCAGCAGAAGATCCTGAGCCCTGAGGGGGGGAGCCAGTAAGAGCCAACACCAGGACCCCAGAGGTGCCTTAGCACAGCCAGGGGAATTCAGATGGAGCTCAGATGGAGTTCACCAGTCACTGAGACTGCTTGTGCTCTGGCACAACCATGGAGGAGGAAGAGACCTCCAGCAGCCAGACCACCCCTCCCCCATACCTCACTCAGTGTAACCCTGGGAAAACTCAGACAGCCTTCACCTGGCCTCGACCTTGACACAACAGCCAGCTCAGCACCAGGTAAGCTACAGTTTTAAGGTATGGTACAGAACCAGGCAACTTCTGGTTGAAAGAACCAGAGGCCACAGGAACCAGGATTCTAGCTCCCAGAATAAGAAATGTGGGACACAATCCCCTGTACCCCAGAAACAGAGATCCTCTTTAAAAGACAAGAAAAAGCAATCACCATGATCAAGAATCAAATTAGAAAAGCAAAGACAATACAATGTTATTACACTAACAGGGAAGATCAAAATACAAATTCTGAAGAGGACAGCACTGACACTATATTCACATCTGAAATCTCAAAAGGGAATATGAATTGGTCTCAAGTCCAAAGAGCATTCTTGGAAGAGTCCAGGAAGGATTTTAAAAGTCAAACTAGAGAGGTAGAAGAAAAAAATTTCCAATGATTTAAAAAATACAGTCAACTCCTTAAAAGGTAAAATTGGCCAAATGGATAAGGAGGTACAAAATCTAACTGGGGAAAATAACTCCTTAAAAGAAAAACTTGGACAAATGGAAAAGGAGGCACAAAAGTTAACTGAAAAAACAATATGTTCAAAATAAGATTTGGGCAAGTAGAACTTGACTCTATGGGGCATCAAGAATCAGTCAAATAAAATCTAAAGAATGAAAAAATAGAAGAAAACATCAACTATCTCACTGGAAAAACAACTGATTTGGAAAATAGACCTAGGAGAGAAAAATCTAAGAATTATTGGTCTACCAAGAAAACAAGAGGAAAAACAGAGCCTGGAAAATATCTTCCAAGAAATCATCAAGGAAAAATGCCCTGAGGTTCTAGATCCAGAGAGCAAAATAGTCATTGAAAAAATTCACTGATTCCCTCATGAAAGAGATACCAAATTGAAAATACCAAGGAATAGTGTTATCAGAATTATCAGGTCAAGGAGAAAATACTGCAGGCATCCAGAAAGAAACAATTCAAATGTTGAGGAACTACAGTCAGTATCACACAGGACCTTCTAGCTTCTATATTAAAAGAGTGGAGAGATTAGAATATGATATTCTCTAAGGCAATGGATCTTGGACTATAACTAAGGATCAATTAGGCAGCAAAATTGAGCATAATCTTTAAGGCAAGGAGATGTGCATTCAGTGAAATAAGAGATTTATAGACCTTCCTGATAAAAAGGTCAGAGCTCAATAGAAAATTTGATCTTCAAATACAAGACCCAACAGAGGCACAAAAAAGTAAACAGGAAAAAAACAAACTTGTTTTTTAATATGGGTAGACTGTTTATATCCTTATATAGGAAGATGGTACTGGTAAAGTTTGAGAATTGTATATTTATTAAGACATAAAAAGGATATATATAGATAGAGGCTGTGAGTATAAATTAACTGATGTGATGATAAAAAACTTAGTTAAGGGTTGTGAAGGGAGAAGAGGAAAGAAAGAGTCAAAAAAGGGTAAATTACTTCACATGAAGAGGCACATAAACAGATTATAGTGGAGGTAAAGAAGGGAGGGAAATGAGCATCAACTGATCTTTACTCTCATGGAATTTGGTTCAAAGACATGATGACATGCTCACCTAAGTACAGAAATCTAACTTGCCCTATAGGCAATAGGAGGGAAAAAGGGAAAGAAAAGGGAGGGTGTGGTTAGAAGGGAGGGAAGAAGTAGTAAAGGAAAAGGGAAATAAAATGGAAGGGGCTGATAGGAAAGAGGGAATATTGAGGGAGGAGATGGTCAAAAATAAAACTCTTTTGAGGAGGAGAAGAGAGAAGGGAGAAATAAAAGCATAAATGGGTGCCATGGATAGGATAGAGAGAAAGACACAGATAGTAATCATAACTGTAAATGTGAATGGGATGAACTTTCCCTTAAAGGGAGATGGATAGCAGAATGGATTAAAAACCATAATACTACGATATGTTGTTTATAAGAAACACATTCGAAAGAGGGGGATATGCACAGGTTACAAGTGAAAGTCTGGAGTG
Organism: Notamacropus eugenii; assembly: GCF_028372415.1. NCBI lineage: Eukaryota > Metazoa > Chordata > Mammalia > Diprotodontia > Macropodidae > Notamacropus > Notamacropus eugenii. The sequence goes on along the minus strand of NC_092875.1, from coordinate 357,975,378 downwards.
GAATATATTATGCTTCAACCAAAGTAAAAGAAAAGCAGGGGTAGTAATCCTAATCTCAGACAAAGCAAAAACAAAAATAGATCTAATCAAAACAGATAAAGAAAGAAACTACATTCTGCTAAAAGGCATCATAAACAATGAAGCAATATCATGCCTAAACATATATGCACCAAGTAGTGTAGCATCCAAATCCTTAGAGGAGAAGTTAAGGGAGTTACAGGAAGAAACAGACAGCAAAACTATACTAGTGGGGGATCTCAATCTTTCCCCTCTCTTAACTTGATAAATCTAACTTTAAAATAAATAAGAAAGAATTTAAGGAGGTAAACAGAGTTCTGGAAAAGGCAGATGTGATAGACCTCTGGAGAACAGTGAGTGGGGATAGAATGGAATATACCTTTTTCTCATTGGCACTTGGTACATACACAATAATAACCATGTACAAGGGCATACAGATCTCACAGTCTAGAGCAGAAAGGCAGAGATAGTCAATGCATCCTTCTCAGATGATGATACAATAAAAATTATGTGTAATAAAAGACCATGGAAAGATAGACCAAAAATTAATTGGAAGCTAAATAATCTAATCCTAAACAATGAGTGACTCAAACAACAAATCATAGAAACTATCAATAACTTCACTGAAGAAAATGAAAATGATGAGACAACCTATCAGAACTTATGAGATGCTGCAAAAACAGTTCTTAGGGGAAGTTTTATATCTTGGAATACTTACATGAATAAAATAGAAAAAGAGGTGATCAATGAATTGGGCATGCAACTAAAAAAAACTCGAAAAAGAGCAAATTGAAAATCCCCAGTTAAATACCAAATTAGAAATACTGAAAACCAAAGGAGAGATTAATGAAATTGAAATTAAGAAAACTATTGAATTTATAAATGAAACTAAGAGCTGGTTTCATAAAAAAAAGCAATAAAATTAATAAATAAAACTAGGAGCTGGTTTCATAAAAAAAAAGCAAAAAAAAATTTGATGAAAAAAGAAGAAGAAAACCAAATTCCTAGTATCAAAAATGAAAAGGGTGAATTCACCTCCAATGAAGAGGAAATTAAAACAATAATTAGAAATTATTTTGCCCAACTGTATGCCCATATATTTGTCAATTTGTTGGATGAATACTTATGAAAATATAAATTGCCCAGATTAATAGAAAAGGAAGTAAAATACTTAACCCCCATCTCAGAAGAAGAAATTGAAGAGGCCATCAATGAACTCCCTAGGAAAAAATCTCCAAGGCTAGATTGATTCACAATGAATTCTATCAAAAATTTTAAAAAATTATTAATTATTATTATTAAATTTTTATTATTTTATTATTATTTTTATAATATAATTATATGTGTGTATATTATTATAATTATATGTAAATATATAATTATAATATAATAAAACAATAATTTTATTGTTATTAAAACATTGTTAATTCCAATGCTGTATAGACTATTTGGGAAAATTACCAAAGAAGGAGTCCTATCAAATTCTTTTTATGATAAAAAATATTGTGTTGATACCTAAACTGGGAAGAGCCAAAACAGAGAGAGAATGTAATAGATCAATTTCCTTAATGAATATAGATGCAAAAAATTTAAATAAGATTTTAGCAAAAAGATTACAGCAATTTATCGTGAGAATAATACATTTTGATCAGGTAGGATTTATATCAGGAATGCAGGGCTGGTTTAATATCAAGAAAGCTGTAAGCATTATTGATCATATCAACCGCAAAACCAACAGAAACCATGTGATTATTTCAATAGATGCCAAAAAGCTTTTGACAAAATACAACACCCACTTCTATTGAAAACACTGGAGAGCATAGGAATAAATGGAACTTTCCTCAAAGTAAGTAGTATCTACCTAAAACCATCATCAAGCAAAAAATATGTAATGTGGATAAGGTAGATGCATTTCCAGTAAGATCTTGGGTGAAACAAGGATGTCTATTATCACCACTGTTATTCAATATGATACTAGAAATGTTAGCTTTAACAATAAGAGAAGAAAAAAATAGGAATTGAATAGGTAAAAAAGAAACTAAGTTATCACTCTTTGCAGATGATATGATGATATAATTACAGAATTCTAGAGAATCAAGTAAAAAATTACTTGGAATAATAACCAACTTTAGCAAAGTTGCAGGATACAAAATAAACCAACATAACTCATCTGCATTTCTACATATTACTAACAAAGCACAGCAGCAAGAGATAGAAAGACAAATCCAATTTAAAGTTACTGTAAACACTATGAAATATTTGGAAGTCTACCTGCCAAAACAAACCCAGGACTATATGAACAAAACACTTTTTGCACAAATAAAATCAGACCTAAATAATTGGAAAAACATCATTTGTTCATGGAGAGACTGAGCTAATATAATAAAAGTGATAATTCTACCTAAATTAATTTATTAATTTATTCAGTGCTATACCAAACAATCTACCAGGAAATTATTTTCTAGAGCTAGAAAAAATAGCATCAGAATTCATCTGGAAGAACACAAGGTCCAGAATATCAAAGGAATTAATGAAAAGAAATGCTAGGGAATGTGGCCTAGTCATACCAGATCTTAAATTGTATTATACAACAGCAATCATCAAAACCACGTGGTACTGGCCAAGAAATAGAGGGGTAGATCAGTGGAATAGGTTAGGTATGCAAGACACAGTAATCAATGACTATAGCAGTCTACTGTGACAAACCCAAGGACCACAGCTTCTAGGATAAGAACTCACTGTTGGACAAAAACCGCTGGGAAAACTGGAAAACAGTGTGGCGGAAACTTGGCATAGATCAACACCTGCCACTGTATACCAAAATAAAGTCCAAATAGGTACAAAATTTAAATATAAAGGCTGATACTATAAACAAACGAGGGGAGCAAGGAATAGTTTATTTGCCAGATTTATGTAGAATGGAGGAATTTATGACCAAACAAGAGATGGAGAACATTATGAAATACAAAATGATAACTTTGATTTCATGAAATTGAAAAGTTTTTGCACAAGCAAAGCCAGTGCAACCAAGATGAGGAGGAAAGCAGAAAACTGGGAAAGAATTTTTGCAACTAGTGTATGTGACAAAGGCCTCCCTCATTTCTTTTTTTAAATTTTTAAAATTTTTTTTATTATTTTATTTGTTTTCAGTGTTCTCATCTGTAAAATATATAGAGAATTAGTCAAATTTACAAGAATAGAAGTCATTCCCCATTTGATAAATGGTCAAAGGATATGGATAGGAAATTTTCAGAGGAAAAAATTAAAGATATTACAGTCATATTCATATAGTAATATAAAAAAATGATTTGAGAGATGCAAATCAAAACAACTGGGAGGTACCACATCACACCTATCAGATTGGCTAATACGACAAAACAGGAAAATGATAAATGTTGGAGAAGATGTAGGAGAGTTGGAACACTAATTCATTGTTGATAGAACTGTGAGCTGATCTAACCATGCTGGAGGGCAATTTGGAATTATGACCAAAGGGCTATAAAAATGTACATATCCTTTGACCCTGCAATACCACTTTTAGGGCTGTATCCCAAAGAAACCATAAAAATGGAGAAAGGTACCACATATACAAAAAATATTCTTCACAGCTCTTTTTGTGGTGGCCAATAACTGCAAACTGAAGAGGAAGCCCATCAATTGGGGAATGGCTGAACAGGTTATGGTATATGAATGTAATGGAATACTATTGTGCTATAAGAAATGAAGAACAGTCAGACTTCAAAAAAAACTTGGAAAGATTTATATGAACTGATGTTGAGTGAAATGAGCAGAGTCAGGAGAACATTATACACAGTAACAGTGTGTGAGGACTGCTTTTAATAGACTTAGTCCACAACAATGCAAGGACCTAACACACTTCTAAGGGACTCATAATGCAAAATGCCATCCACATCCAGCAAAAGAACTAGAATTAGAATGCAGAATGAAACAAACTCTTTTTCTCTTTTGTTATGTTTTGTTTTGCTTTTCTCACTATTTCTCCCATTTATTTTAATTCTTCTATGCAACATGACTAATGTGAAAATGTGTTTATTAGGATTGTATGTTTAGAGCCCATGTAAAATTGCATGCCATCTTGGGGAGGAAGGTAGAAAGGAAGGGAGAAAATTTGACACTTCTGGAAGTGATTGTTTAGAACTGAAAACAAATAAACTGATAAATTTTTGGGAAAAAGAAATAATTAAATAAAATTCTTCTGAAGCATTAGAACAAAGGGGGAATGCAGAAATAGGAAAAAAAATCCATCGATCACCACTTGAAAGAGATTCTTTGAGGAAAACTCAGAGAAATATTATAGTCAAATTCTGAAACCCCCAGATCAAGGATAAAATATTAAGAGCAACAAGAAAAAAATAAACATAACAGTGTCACAGTTAAACTCATACAAGACCTAACAGCAGAGACAGTAAAGGACCACAGGTTTCGGAACATTACAAATGGAAGAGCAAAAGAAGTGTGGTTTTGGCTGAAAATATCATACCCAGCAAAATTAAGCATAATTCTGAATGGAAAAAAGACATTTGATCAACTGTTAGACTTCCAGGACTTTGTTATAAACAAAACAAAACAAACAAACAAATAAAATACTGATCTTAATAGAGGATTTGACATACAAGATCTAAGAGAAATGTAAGGTACATACTAAGGATTCATTACTAGGGATCCAATAAGTACAAAACACTTACCTTTTATGTATATAAAATGTAAAATATAGGTTTAAGATTGTCATTCGCAATTGGGTAGTTTGTAAGAAAGATTGGAGTAGACATTAGTATGATATGACTTTAAATAGGAAAACTGTCTGGGAAGACTTCAAAAGGAGTAATTATCTTACACAAATGAGGTGTGAGAGGAGAAACCAACACAGAGCAACTACATGGTATATGTTGGGAATGAATTCAAATCATACATATCTAGAAGAGTATAAAAGTTTTCTAAATTAAGAAGAAATAAAAAACAGTAAAGAGAAAGGGGGGGAGAGGATAAGGAGTGGATCTTTAGAGGGGATGGTGAGGGGATGGTTGAAAGGGGGTTATAGAAAAGTGTTTAGATTTATGGGAATATGAGGATAGGGGTGGGGGACATGTAGGCTAAATAATAAGAAAGCAAGGCAGTGGGTAGAAGCAAACTGGAGGAGTCAGGAAGTATTGGATATAAGAGATAGGCACAAACATAAAAACAAAGATCAGGTGCAGAATTTGATGCCAAATAGCAATTGCAGTTTACATTCAGTTCTAATCTACCACAATTACTCTAATAGGGAAACATATCTTACATTAAATTAGTTTAAAGATAAACCTTAATCAAGTTAAATCACCTCTGGTTTTAAAATCACAAATTATGCCATTCAAAATGTTAATTTACACAGGCTGATTAGATGTCAACACTTCTAAACCCTGATGTTAGCAATTTGACTTATTTTTAAAGATTCCTGGTAACATTTTTCTCATTCCTATAAACCTTTTCATTAGTCTCATTTAAATCACTTAAAGTTAAATCTGTTCTTTCCTGGTCACCAACTGTCACAATAGAAATCAAGGTAAACCGAAGTAATAAAGTTCTGAGAATGTTCCTTTTATGGTCAGCATTTGCCAATAAAGGACATTGAGTTAGGAATGATAGAATTTTTAATAAGGATTAACAACATGACAACAAAAATCTGGAGCAACATAAGTATGTCTTCTGATATCCAACCAGTGAGAAGGTGGGATAAATGTCATCTCAACTCCTCCCCATTACATCATTGGAACATCAGATCTATCATCTTGTGATGGGATTAATGTATAGACAATGGAAGTTGCTAACAGAGTTGAAATTGATGAGAGTGACTTCCTGGCAAGTTTCTTCAGGATGTACTTGGAATGTGAAATCTCAAGGGTGGAGATACAAGTCTCAAGAACAGAATCAATCATTACTCAAAAGACTTGAGCTTCCCTGAATACACTTGGCTGGGGTAGAATATTTAATCTATGCTGAAATGATAAAGTTTTATAGTTTCAGGGAGAATATGAGTGATTAAAAACACTGCAAATTTTCCCGAATTCAATCCGTCCTGATCTCTTCCTCTATTCATTTTTTTAAAGTTCATTATTTATCTGCAGTATCTATCCAATATCTCCTGATAGACCAGCTTTATGGTTTGAAAAAACTAAGTGTATTTTATACTCCTTGTATTCTTATCCATTTAGATTTTCTTGGGTGAATAGCAAGATAGTCTTTTGAGTGATTATGGACTTCGTTTAATAGGCTTTTCAGTGAACTTTGGCTTGATTCACTGTTGTTTACAAATAGGAGCATCTGGAGGACCTTAGTATCCACAGGGAAATTTTTCTTCCATTTAGACCCTGTATTGGAAATCTTCTATGACAGTGACAAATACCATTGGAAACATATTTTCCTGTTTTATGTATTAATAAGATTAATGATATTAGCAATAATTTCTGTTGCTTCTTTCATGAAATCTCATAAATTTTTAAGTGTATGCCTGGGAATTCATACTTTTTTGAGAGATTTCAAAATGCTAATTTGCTGTATACCAAAAACAATTTTAAAAAAGATAATTAGTAAGTACAGTGGGATTATGTTTTCTCTGCATCTTTAAGTTTTCATATGCCTTTGAATATCTTATGTGATACAGAATATAATTTATTTAACCTACATGATTTTCCCCTTCTTATGACTTCATATAGATATTAAAAATAAAATATTGCATATAAACATAAAATGTTATGTCAACATTTTATTTTTAGAGATAAGAAAGGACTCATATGGATTACTAGTTATTGATCACCCTTCTAGTGTAAATAGCATTATTTTCCTCCTCTCTCTACGTATTTGGGTGCTTTTTTAGCCTTGGCTTCCATATTGTACTCTTTGTCAAAGGAACTCAAGTGTTTGCTGGCTTGATGAATTTTCTTGATTCTGTTGATCTCTTTGTTGTGGTGATTGATTCCATGGGTTAAATACATGGATTTCTTAGGAAATAGTGAAGTAGCATAGATATAGACCTAGGAGTTTTCAGACTCATTTTTTCAGTATATTCATTTTGAAGATGAAGAAACTGATGCTAAACTAGGTTAAATGACTTAAGTAATATGACATTATTACATTACAGAGGCAGAGTTTAAAATTAAGTTCTCTGACTACAAATCCAAAAATCCTTCTATTGTATCTCTCTCTCTGTGTATATGTTTCCCATGTTTTTCATTCAGTTTGTTGAAATTGACAAGACTGAAATTTTCTTCCTTTTTTATTATATGTACCTCTCTCATTATTTCTTCTAATGTATTACTGATTTTGATCTTTGTGCTAATAAGTCAGTGTTTATAGACAGTTGGTTTAGAAGTGATATCAAAATCAGTAACCCTATATTTCTTGACTTTAAACCTGGTCAATTTCAGTGTGTGTATGTGTACACATTATGTTATTGGATGCCTGCTATGTCCTGAGTCTTCAATCCTTCAAGACTCAAAATGTCTGTGAGAATCATGGGAAGATGCTGGAGTGAGAGATGGGACATGTTTCCTCCATATCACCTCAAATAAACAAGAAATACAGCAAAAATGCAGCAAAAGTACCGGTGACAAAAAGAGGAAAATTTAAAGAACCCTCTATAAAACAGTGCTTACAGAAAAAAAAAATTTGAGGATCATTTCACTTTCTATTATCCCTTATGCTTCTAATCTTAGCAAGATTCTGTCCTTTTCCTCTCCACTTACCATCACACAGCTGTAGGCATTGAATTTCAAAGTTGATTCCATGACCTTATGTCAGCAATCTCTGTTCCTTACGTCTATGAATAAGATCAGGTAGGGCTTCCTGGGGCTCAAGGTTGAGCAAAATGTATGACTATATAAAGTATAGCCAAGGAGGAGAAGACTATGGGACAGAAAAGAGCCCAGAAATGGATTTCTCATTACAACATAATAGGGTACAAGAGAGAAAAGGCAATGAGAAGAGAGATTGATTAAAAGAAGCAAAAGCAACTCATTTGCAAAGACTTCTGAAAGCTTACCCTCAGTGGTGTCCCAGATGATCTTTGCAAACACAACCCTTTTGAAGTTTGGGAGTTTGATTTCAGCTATTTCTTGCACCCTGCCTGGAGGCATAATGGTTCAATAGATCAAGTCAAATAAATGTCAGAAATTAGATATCTCAATTTCATAAGAGAATAAGAAAAAAAGAGATATTCTTTAAAATACTAGATTCCCTGAAAATGCAAAGTATAGAATTACAGTAACAAAATGTAGAAACAGAAGAAATGTTTATTAAACAAAATAAAGACAAGATTGGAAGAATAACTTTACAAAGCAAAAGTAATGAACTTAAAATTATGATGCAAAGAGATATTATAAAAAGCATCTGTCTTCAAGAAAGTTATCATAAATAAAAATCCTTGAGTAACAAAATCAGGAAATCATGATGGAAAACAGTCTTGATACATTGGAGGTAAACAACAAAGTACAGATGGAAAGAATCTCTAGGACACAAGAAAGCAAAAACATCAGCAACAACAGCAAACTTCTGAAGTTTGAATTAATTAAAATGTAATATAGTTAAACTTCAAGATTACAATATCTAACAACAAATTTTGAAAGCAATGAGAGGGAGGAATTTTTACATTTCACGAACAATTAAAAAGATAGCAAAGGATTATTCCTTGTTTACAAAAAATGAAAAAAGAACTAGGATATGATATTCTTAAAGGCAAAAATTTGTTTACTCCCCAAAATAAAACTTGAAAAATTGAGTTTAAATGTCAGAGAGAAAAATTAGAAATTCAGCATGGGGAAAAAGTTTGAAACATCTCTTCAAAAGAACCTTGAATTGAGAGGGTATTCAATTTGCAAATTGACTAACATATGAAGGTTAACCATGCTCAGAGAACAAGGAAAGATTAGGAAGTGATGAAATACCTGTTTTCATGTGACTAACATTAGACAAGGCTGTGAATGTGGTATAGATAAATTTTTGTTTTATTATTATTTTTTACTTCCTGATTTCTCATTAGCCTCCATTTGCTCCATTCTAATTTTTAACAAATTATTTTCTTCAGTGAGCTTCTAGACATCTTTTTCCATTTGACCCATTCTACTTTTTAAGGCAGTTTTTTCCTCATTGACTTTTTGGTCCTCTTTTGCCATGTGTTAGTCTAATTTTATTTTTTTATTTTTATTTTTTATTTATTTATTTGACATTCATTTTAACAAAATTTTGCGTTCCAAATTTTCTCCCCTTTAATCCCCTCCCCCCCCAAACACCAAGCATTCTAATTGCCCCTATGACCAATCTGCTCTCTCTTCTATCATCCCTCTCTGCCCTTGTCTCCATCTTCTCTTTTGTCCTGTAGGGCCAGATAACTTTCTGTACCCCTTTACCTGTATTTCTTATTTCCTAGTGGCAAGAACATTACTCGACAGTTGTTCCTAACACTTTGAGTTCCAACTTCTTTACCTCCCTCCCTCCCCAGCCCTTCCCTTTGGAGGGCAAGCAGTTCAATATAGGCCAAATCTGTGTAGTTTTGCAAATGACTTCCATAATAGTTGTGTTGTATAAGACTAACTATAATTCCCTCCATCCTATCCTGTCCCCCATTACTTCTATTCTCTTTTGATCCTGTCCCTCCCCATGAGTGTCAAGCTCAAATTGCTCCCTCCTCCCCATGCCCTCCCTTCCATCACCCTCCCCACCCTGCTTATCCCCTTATCCCCCACTTTCTTGTATTGTAAGTTAGGTTTTCATACCAAAATGAGTGTGCATTTTATTCTTTCCTTTAGTGGAATGTGATGGGAGTAAACTTCATGTTTTTGTCTCACCTCTCCTCTTTATCCCTCCACTAATAAGTCTTTTGCTTGCCTCTTTTATGAGATATAATTTGCCCCATTCCATTTCTCCCTTTCTCCTCCCAATATATTTCTCTCTCACTGCTTGATTTCATTTTTTTAAGATATGATCCCATCCTCTTCAATTCACTCTGTGCACTCTGTCTCTATGTATGTGTGCATGTGTGCATGTGTGTGTGTGTATAATCCCACCCAGTACCCAGATACTGAAAAGTTTCAAGAGTTACAAATATTGTCTTTCCATGTAGGAATGTAAACAGTTCAACTTTAGTAAGTCCCTTATGACTTCTCTTTGCTGTTCACCTTTTCATGGTTCTCTTCATTCTTGTGTTTGAAAGTCAAATTTTCTTTTCAGCTCTGGTCTTTTCATCAAAAATGCTTGAAAGTCCTCTATTTCATTGAAAGACCAATTTTTCCCCTGAAGTATTATACTCAGTTTTGCTGGGTAGGTGATTCTTGGTTTTAGTCCTAGTTCCTTTGACTTCTGGAATATCTTATTCCACACCCTTCGATCCCTTAATGTAGAAGCTGCTAGATCTTGTGTTCTCCTGATTGTATTTCCACAATACTTGAATTGTTTCTTTCTAACTGCTTGCAATATTTTCTCCTTGACCTGGGAACTCTGGAATTTGGCCACAATGTTCTTAGGAGTTTCTCTTTTTGGATGCCTTTCAGGAGGTGATCTGTGGATTCCTTGAATACTTATTTTGCCCTCTGGTTCTAGAATCTCAGGGCAGTTTTCCTTGATAATTTCATGAAAGATGATGTCTAGGCTCTTTTTCTCATCATGGCTTTCAGGTAGTCCCATAATTTTTAAATTGTCTCTCCTGGATTTATTTTCCAGGTCAGTTGTTTTTCCAATGAGATATTTCACATTATCTTCCATTTTTTCATTCTTTTGGTTTTGTTTTGTGATTTCTTGCTTTCTCATAAAGTTATTGGTCTCCATCTGTTCCATTCTAATTTTGAAAGAACTATTTTCTTCAGTGAGCTTTTGAATCTCCTTTTCCATTTGGCTAATTCTGCTTTTGAAAGCATTCTTGTCCTCATTGGCTTTTTGAACCTCTTTTGCCAACTGAGTTAGCATATTTTTCAAAGGGCTATTTTCTTCAGCATTTTTTTGGGTCTCCTTTAGCAAGGTGCTGACCTGCTGTTCATGCTTTGACTGCATGTCTCTCATTTCTCTTCCCAGCCTTTCCTCCACTTCTCTAACTTGATTTTCAAAATTCTTTTTGAGCTCTTCCATGGCCTGATCCCATTGGGTGGGCTGGGACACAGAAGCCTTGATTTCTGTGTCTTTGCCTGATGGTAAGCATTGTTCTTCCTCATCAGAAAGGAAGGGAGGAAATGCCTGTTCACCAAGAAAGTAACATTCTATAGTCTTATTTCTTTTCCCTTTCCTGGGCATTTTCCCAGCCAATGACTTGACCTCTGAATATTCTCTTCACACCCACTTCACCTCCTGATCCTCCCAGCCAGCGCTTGGGGTCTGAGATTCAAATGCTGCTTCCCAGACTCAGGGCTTTTGGTGGGGGCAGGGCTGCTATTCATTGTGAGATTAAGTTCAGGTGCTCAGATGGGGGCAGGGCCGCCTCTTGGGCTCAGTTCCCTCCGGGGCTTTATGCAGAGACCTTCAAAAATGGATTCAGGCTCCTGCCTGCTTGGGGAGCCCTGGTCTGCCGCTGCCTCCCAAGGGGACCTGAGTTATGGGGCTCCCCACTCCCCTCTCGACCTGCCAAAGAGACCCTCTCACCGACCCCCGTCACCTATGGGTAGAGGGACCTGCACAGCCGTTGGAGATCCTGTCCCTGAAGCCCGCTCGGATCTGCTCCTCTTGATGCCGCGGGTGTGGCAGGGCTGTACTCGGCTCCCAGTCCCGGCACCCAGTCCGCGGCGCAAAGGACCTTTTGCAAGAAGTTTACAGGTCCCTCTGGAACCAAAATCTCCTTCACTCCACTGTTCTGTGGCCTCTACTGCTCCAGAATTCACCATAAGTTCCTTTTTACAGATGTTCTGTGGGTTGTGGGTTCGGAGCTATGTGTATGTGCGTCTTTCTACTCCGCCATCTTGGCTCTGCCTGCCTAGTCTAATTTTAAAGGTGTTATTTTCTTCAGTACTTTTTCATGATTTTCTTGCATGACTCATTTCTCTTCCCAATTTTTCCTCTACATCTCTTACTTGATTTTCAAAATCCTTTTTGAGCTCTTCCACAGCCTGAGACCAATTCATATTTTTTTTTGAGACTTTGGATGCAGAAGCTTTGACTTTGTTGTCTTATTCTAGTTGTATGTTTTGACCTTCCTTGTCACCAATGATATTAAGAAAATACCTTTTCACTGAAAAAGTAAGAATCTATAGTCTGGTGGGGTTTTTTTTTCTGTTTACTCATTTTCCCAGCCAATTACTAGACTTTTGAGCTCTTTGTTAAGTAGAGGGCTCCAGAAGTGGCTGCCACACTCCTATAGTTGTGGTTGGACTGGGGCTGGACCACACACCCCTCTTACCCAGGTGAGGGACCTTTCCTACTGACTTTTAAAGCTCTCTTTGGCATTTGTGGGTTGGGAAATTTGGAAACTACCATAACTGTCAGTGATTCAGTGCCCTATGGCCTGCTCCAGCCCCATCTGTGCCTGCTCCACTCCTAGCCCAGTGTGATAGTCCCTTCCTGTCGACCTTCCAGATTGTCTTGAAATTTGCTTCAGTCTCTCATGTTGTGGCTTCTACTGCTCTAGAATTTGTTTAGAGCCATTTTTCACAGGTATTTTAAGGCTTTTGGGGGAGAGCTCAAGCAGGTCCCTGATTCTATTCCCCCATCTTGGCTCTACCTCCTTTTTTACTTCCTTAAATAAGCTTGTACCTCTTCTGACACATTGAATAAACAAAGAATCAGTGGACATTTTTTCCTAGAATTGCTTACTCTGCATCTCTCCATAGACATCTGCCCAGGTTACTCTTACTTTTTCATACTCATTATTTCTTATGAAAGAATATTAGTCAATCACATTCAAGCTGCATGAAACAGTAATTTAAGGTTAATAGTGGGAGGGTCGGAAGAGTTAAAGATCTTCCCTGCTCATTAATAGGCCTCAATACCTTTTGTTCATTGCTACTGAGGCACTGGGTGAGAGGTTCGTGCCCTCTGACTCTGAAAAGTGTGTAAATACTTTGAGGTGAGGTTTTACATTGGGGCTTAGTTTTTACAAGAAGGTTTGTGTGCCAGATAAGAATCTGGAAAGCTGCTAAGGAGCCCCCCTGATTTCTCTCTCTGGTAACTATGCATGTATTGCTTATGGCCAGACAATTGGAAGCCCTGTCTGTTGACCTTTATTTCTCTGTTTGTATTTTCTCTGAAGTTCCTGGTGCTGACTTTTTCCCCTGAACTAAGTGAATAATATATATGCAGATTGTTGATCCCTCAAAAGTTGCTTTTCTTTTTGAAAAGCAGGTCTAAGTACTTGAGCTGCAGGCCCTTCTGTGTGTGTTGTGGTCTTTGCTGTTACACTGCATGATTTATTTAGCCGTTTCTACTCATCACAATATCCTGATATTTTTGGTATGGAAACTTGTGCAATTAGTCAGATTGGATTGCTTTTAATTACTCATCCTATGGTTTGTCTCATTTTCATACTTCTTAAAACATTGTGCTAATTTTGTTCTTTGGTCTAACAAGTTGGTGGTCTGACTTTTCAAGGATCACTGATTTAATAATGATTCCTCCCTCAATGATAAATCATTCCCTGTTTATTATTTTACATTCATTGTATCTTACATTGTTTTCTCACATATTCCTTCCCATTCATACATTTTCCCTCCTTTGCTTTGAAATTAACATGTATCAGAGTATATGATGTTTTATGTAGATGGGCTTCTGAAATTCTTTGTAGAATATTTATTTTATGCATTGAAGTTGAGAACCCATCCTGACCCTTTCAGCTTTTAACAAAAACAACACAGGCCACAATTTGAAATTTATAACACATAAAATTAGATGCAACAATAACCTAAATATTTCTAGCTTGATCAGCAAACATATTTATAGTGGTTTTTTTTTTTAAATTTGCTTGCAATAGTTTACCACAAAATTCCCCTTGGAGCCATTGTTAGAAACTCAGCAGAGCTAAAAAGTACTATGCTTGGATAGGGTCCCCACAGTAGAGCATTTCTTACATTTTTCCAATTCCCCACTTACAGTTCTTGGAATTTTGCTTCTCTCTTCTTTTTTGTTTGGTCTTTAGAGGGCTACACTTCAGGTGCAGCTGTTGTTGTCAAAGACATGATGTACTGTAGTCTCAAAATGCCTTAAAGATCAGGTTCTATAAAATAAATGGATATTCTCCTTTATCAGTTTCTGTAATTCCATATGTAGGATTTATTTAAAACCAGAGAAAATAACATTTTTTTTTAAAGCACAATTCCAGGATCCTATTCTCATTTACTCCCAGGAAGTCTGCATTCCTTCTTTAAGAAAGCACGGTCATTTAGGGGTATATATTATATGGGGCGTGGGATGGAGCACAGAGAGGGGGAAACTAAGAGTAATGGAATAGTCAAGAGGTCTGTGTTCTAGTCTTAGATTTGGCGCTAACTTAATATCTCCATTAAGCTGACATCACTGGGTTTCAGCCTGATAGAGTTCCAGAATGTCAGAGCTGAAATCAAGAACCTTAGCAATTATCTGGTCTAACAGCCTCAATTTATAGATGAGAGATCTGAGGTCCAGAAATGCAAAGTGTTTTGTCATATAGAAGTAGGCAAGAGAATCAGGATTCAAATCCAGGTCTTCTGATGAAAAGTCTTACTTTTTGTTCATCACATTTGCTTTCCTTTTTCTCCTCCATAACATGGAGAAGGGGGAAAGGGTTGTTAGATGTTCTCTGAGGTCCATTCCAGTCATAATATTTTTATGAATAACTATTTCGTGGGAATATATTATACATTTTTTATGTTCTGCTAACAGCATCCAGCTTTTCATCCAGTTCCATTTACTAGTCTCAGTAATGGAAGCATAGTGCCCAGGCCTTTGAGAAGTAAATTCATTATTCCAAAATAGACATCCTTTTGTTCAATTTAATTAGCAGCTAATTCCAATGAGGAAATATTTTGAAAGGAAAGCAAAACTGTGGTCTTTGCATAACTTGATAAAGTTTAAAAGAAGAGAACTGCAGAAAACGCTCAGAAATGCTGCCAGGTGGCTCAAGGAAGCCAATCTCCATGCTCCTACACTTGTCATAATCCTCACAGAAACGTTGGGATTTGGAGTTAATTGGAAAATGGCCTCCTGAGCTTAAAATCACATCCAGTAAAGAACACATGCTTTGGTCACCAAAAGTACAATTATAACCTGTGTGTGGAGAGAGAGAGAGAGAGAGAGAGAGAGAGAGAGAGAGAGAGAGAGAGAGAGAGACAGAGAGACAGAGAGAGACAGAGACAGAGAGAGAGAGAGAGAGAGAGAGGGACAGAGAGAGACAGAGAGAGGGACAGAGAGAGAGAGACGGACAGAGAGAGAGAGGGACAGAGAGAGAGAGAGAGAGAGGGACAGAGAGGGACAGAGAGAGAGAGAGACAGAGAGAGAGAGAGAGGGACAGAGAGAGAGAGAGGGACAGAGAGAGAGAGAGGGACAGAGAGAGAGAGAGACGGACAGAGAGAGAGAGAGGGACAGAGAGAGAGAGACAGAGAGAGAGAGAGAGAGAGAGAGAGAGAGAGAGAGAGAAAGTTCAGTGAAGAAGAAGGTAAAATGTCAGAGGAGTAAAGAGAGGAAGGGGGGAGGAAGAGAAGGAGAGAGAAGGGGAGAGAGAGATGAAGAGAGGAAGGAAGGAGAGATCACAAGATGGAGTAGTGAGAACTGTGGCCATTAGTTGCATATATGAAACTTTGAAAAGCTCCAAGATTTCCTACTCACTCTTAAATATTGAACATCACGAATGCTTATGAATTACTTTAAACTGAAAATTTTGAAAAAAGTTAAATCACTATTTTTATATAACATTTAGTTTCTACATTTCCTTGGTAGAAGGGAAGCTGAAAGTAATCTTACTATAGACAGTACAGAATCATCAATTTGGCATCCAGCTGTGTTAATTGCTCCTATGAGATGTTGTCATACTTTGTTCCTTTAGTCAACACTTGAGGAGACTTGGAGCCTGATGAGGCTGAGCCCTGGGGATTATAATGATCCTTGAAGCTCAGCAGTCCTTCTATATATAATATATTACCCTGGGCTCCTCTGCCTGAAAGCCAGGTGTATTACATTTCACTCCTCCCCCAGGGTTGTTTGGCACCCTTAAGGAGATTTGGGAGGGTATAGGTTCTCTGCAAATGGGAGGATATTTTTCCCCAAGAGCAGGATACCCCAGTTCCCCATATGCTGACAGTCTGATTAATTTTTAAAATTTATTTCATTTTCAATTTAAAAAACAAAATAAGCATTTCTATAGCACTAACAGTCTAATTAACTCTGAAGAAATATTTAAATCAAAAAGTATAATTATAAAAACATAAAATTACTCCCCCAACACCTGGGAGGTTTAATCCTCTTCTCCAAACCACTTCAGTTTTTGGGAAGGAGAAGCTTAGTTTCATAGCTTCACTCCGTCCCTATAGAGCACGTTACTACATCCAAGTCCAAAATCGTCCCTGAGGTTGCTCCCTGAGCCCTGTGGCTTTTCAGGGCTTCCATGCAGCTTGCTAGCTATACTCTCTTTCATGCAAACCTAAGGAGGACAAACAGCATAGATCAGAAATAAACATTCCTAAGTTCATTTCTCAGAATAGAGAGTCAAAGCGAGGGAAGGAAGGAAAAGAAAGTCTGTCTTCTCATGTTATTCCTGCTATGGATGAACTGATATCTTTATCCTCTGAATACAGAAGATAATAATGGCCAAAAAGAGCACAGTAGAAAGAATGTGAATTGTCAATTTTAAATATGCAAACAGTCTGTCAAAAGAGGTTACCCCCATCCATATGATACAGAGCAAGAGGCTTCCGTAGGTAATCTAGACATGCTCCAAATGCCCCCTCAAAAATGCCTCCACGTTCGGTGAACTGGGTGTAATCAAATAAGCCTGAGTTAACCTCCAAAAGTCCAGGAGTTGAATTTTTAATATATTTTTGTAAGTAAGGTGGATTTTAGTGTGTGTAATTTGTGTGGATTTTTGCTATATTTTGAGAGTTTAGTTTCCCAGGATCCATGGCCATAACAGTCTCTATTTCCCAGGCTCATGACTCCACCACACTTATGCAGCATTACGTACTGATAAATGACATAAACATTTGTGCTTAAAATTGTAAATATCTACTATAACTGAATAGTGAGATATAACAATGAGATAATGTCAATTTTTGAGGCTATTGCTGGCAATATGCCTTCTTGGTCTGTTTATAGTCCTATAGTCCTATAAAGCAAGGGACTGGCCAGTGAGCAGGGAACCCATTTGGGATTTAGGTAACATACCTACCTCAACAGGCACCCACAGAGGCTTGAGGGGATTTAGGGGAATGCACAAGGTGGAATGCTATGTCTGTCTTGATTGACCTATTGAGCTATAGAGGTAGTTGCTTCTCCTTCTTGTTGCCCCCTGCAAGAAGCATGATTAGAGAAGGCTGTAGGAACTGATGCTCCCATTATCAACACACCATTTTGAGAAGAATAGATTATAATACAATAAGACAATTAACCCCTCTGAAGCCATCTTTCTGTTCTTCCTGTCTGACCAAATCAAGAATGAACCTGTTAGAGTCTCAAGCCCAAAAAATCTAGTGTCTCCCATGTGTTATTGTCTAACAATTGTGTACAGTGTCTAGTACTCTGTGAGCACTTAATGTATTTTTTAATAGTAAAAAGGTAGAATATGGATGCTTGTTTGGTTTGTCCCTAAAGTAAGGGATTGAGAGCAATTGTTAGAAATTGCTGAGGTAGCTACAGGTTTGAAAGAGAACAATTCCTAACAATTATTGCCATCCAAAAGGAAAGTATACTGATTATGTTTTGGGTGTCTGGTATAAGAGAGAGTCCAGATCAGATGCAGTGTGCATCTAATGTCCTTGGAGGGACCTGACCCCTTTGAGAATGAATCTATGGAGCATAAGATCCCATAGAAGGACAGAAACGCAGATGTTATCTAGTCCATCCTACCTGACCAGAAATCCCATCAAAAATTTGGGAAAATCAGGGAAAATCTCTGTGAAAATTATCTCTAAAACTGATCCACTTTTTCAATGATTACCTGAAAAAATTAGAAATCAAATTGCATAAACACAAAACACTTTGTCAACTTCAAATTGTTACATAAGAGCAAGCTATTAGCATTATTATTAATATTAGTACTATACTTGGGAGCTCTGGGCATCATTAGTCTACTTCCCTCCCTCATCCCATTTATACCAAAGTAGAATTCCATGACTTTTTCAAACCCACAGTCTCCTGTGTTGGCAAAGAAGGGCAGGAGAACTAACCTAAATCAAATTATATCTCTGAGCAATTACAAGCATAGCTTGAAGACACTGTAAGTTTGGTTCCAATAAAGGAAATATTGTAATAAAGCAAATCACATGAATTTTTTTTGGTTCTAAGTTCATATATAAAAGTTATGCACTATATTATGTATCTATATTAAAAAGCACTTTATTGTTTAAAGATGTTATCACATGAGCTTTCACTGAGTTGTAATCTTTTTGCTGATGAAGGATTCTGCCTGGATGTTGATGGTTGCTGACCACTCACAGTGCTGGTTGCTGAAGGCTGGGGTGGCTGAGGCAATTTCTTAAAAAAAAAAAAAAAGACAACTATGAAGTTCGCCCCATCAATTGACTCATCCTTTCACGCGAATACTTACAGGTCTCTGTATGGATATTAATTGGACTAATTTCAATATTATTGTGTCTCTGGGAACATGGAAGCCAGAGGAGAGGGAAAGAGATGGGGAACAGCCAGTCAGAGGAGCAATCAGAACCCACAACATTTTTCTATGAAGTTCACTGTCTTACATGGGTACAGTTCATGACGATCCAAAACAATTACAATAGTTATATCAAAGATCGCTGATCACATATCACCATAAGAAATGTAATAACAATGAAAAGGCTTGAAGTATTGTGAGAATTGCCAAAATGTGACACAAAGACATGATGTAGGCACACGCTCTTAGAAAAATAACGCTAATGCTCTTGCCCAACAGAGTCACCACAAACCTTCAATTTGTAAAAAATTCAATGTCTGAAAAATTCAATAAAGTTTAATACAATAGAATGAGGTATGCTTGTACGTACAATGGAAGTTAACTGGTCTCCTTTGCATCATCCCAGCGTTACTTAGGAATGTTGCTATATTTAGTGACAATTGGAAATAATGATAGAGATTATGAGTAGAGATTTGTCTGTAACGCTGTGTTTCTTCTATTTTGAAAACCCTGAAGTACTATTTTATAATACCATATGCTCATTGACTTTGAATGTCTCAAAGTATGGATGTATTAACTGAACTGGAAGCTGAATTTACTCCCTTTCAAAGTGAGAGAAACACAGTTGGCTGTGTCAGCTTTGGCCTGTCATCTCTCCTCTTTCCATTGGTTGTTCTCTGCCCTTGAATGGCCCTATGCGTAATCAATCCTCAGTCTGAGGCTAACTAAGGATGTTGGGTCAGAGAACTTGAAGGATGAATTATATCCTGAGCATGTTCCCTAATGGACAGGACAATTCCAAAACAACTCATTACCAACAAGTCCATTAAGTGAGATATTAAAGAAGTATTTCAAATTATTAACTGCATTTAATATCAGTATAAAACTTATTAACTTGGAAAATCCATCCCTATGAGAGTCATCATAAAATCAGTCCACCATTATGAGTCATTTTAAAGCCAAGAAAAATCTGGCCATAAATTATGCTATATAATTTTTTAAGTGAGTGTTGCATACTCATTAAGAAATCAATGAATTCAGTTGAAAATAACAGTCTAGTCTCTTCTGTTCAGTAAAGTTTTCATTTCTATTCAGTGAAATACTTCTACTGTCCCTGGAAATAAGTATATTCTATAGTCTTTCCCTTGAGTCCTTCATGTTTAGTCTCTGGTCAAAGAATGAAATAATAGTCTTTCTTAGTCAGATTGATTTATGATACTGAAGTACTGATATCCCTTCAGGCTAAGAATGTTAAAAAACACATGGGATTTGCCTACATCACAGGAGTTTGAATGCATTCCTCTAGTTAGAGACTGGGCCTAGGAAGAAAAGAAAAGAGAATTTCTTCCAGTCTCAAATAATAATTTTTTTCTGAATGATTTTTTGGGGGCAATTCTTCAAAGCCAGGATATAGTGTTTTTGAATTTTCCCGTAAAATATCATAGATTATTATATCAGAGATTAAAACTGGGAGTTATTGGAGAGATTATCTAGTCCAACTCTTTTATTCTAGAGATGAAAAAACTAAGGTCAAGAGAGGTTAAGAGAACATGTGGATGGTAAAGAGATAATATTCAAACCCAGGTCCTATAATTATAAAGTAAGCATCTTTTCCACTATATCGGGAGCTTTGGCTCAGCAATACCAGTACTTGACATGTATTCCTAGAAGATCAAAGACTGACGGAAAGGTCCCATACATAATGAATGCTTAATAGATAATTCAATAGGTATTAATCAGCAAAGACAGAGGGAAAAATTTTGTATTATATATCCATGTAAAATACATGGGACATTTTCTGCTATTTATTTAGGCTGTTTCTATATTCATGGGACAAACACAACACTTTTTGTAGTAGCAAAGAACCAGAAAGAAGGTGGGTGTCATTATTTGAGAGACTGGCTGAAAAAATTGTGGTACACAAATGGAATGGAATATTTTTGTAGCATAAGAAATCATAAATATGAAGAATTCAGAGAAACTTAGGAAGAGTTGTATGAATTGGTCAAGAGGAAAGCAAATAGAACCAGGAAAACAATTTATACAACATCCACAATAATGTAAAAGAAAAAACATTGAAAGGCTTTAGTACACTGATCAGTACAGTGATCAATCAAGACTTTAGAGGATAGAGATTTTAGTATGCCTTGCTCTTTCCAATAAAGACATGATGAATTATAGTCCAGAATTGAGCACAATAGACACAACCATTTTATTAGCTCATTTAATTGACAGTACTTATTTGTGACAAGGATGGGAGGGAGGGGAAAGTGACAATGATGTAAAAAAAGAAGTTAAAAAAAAAAAACATGAATGAAATTATCCAAAGAAACTAGTGCAGGTGAAAGAATGCTAGATTTGGAGTCAGTAAATGCATTTTCATATTCTTACTTTACGACTCTTTTCCTAAATGATCACATAATTTTGAAAAATCCTTAATATTAAAATAATTCTCCTGCAATTTCAAACGCGATCAAAGAAATTAAACAAGGGAAACAAGAGCATTTCCCTGTATCTTCTAATTTTTTATCAGCAACCTAGCTCTTCTTTCTCTCAACCCAGGGCTCTCTCTACTGCCTCACTTTACATCTAGATACAGATTCTTTCTCTCAAGAGATCAGTGGGATACTAACTTACCTGGCAGGACCCTCAAGGCAAGAACAGCTTGGGGGATGAGGAAACAGAATGTGGTATAAAGAAAAGAGGAATAAATATAGAATTAGGTTAGTGGTTCTCAACCTTGTTGAGTACAAGGAGAGTTAAAAGAAATTACAGGTCCCCTGTTCCCTCTCACTCCGCCACAATAATAGTTTTACTGTTACTATCTGTTGACAGGGAAAATACAAGCTAATAAAAAGATGACCTAAATTCTGTAAAGTTTTTAAATGCATATATATATATTTAAATGACAATAGTTCTTACCACAAGTATATTTAAAGAGTGTACTAGGAGTACCCAGGCATATCGAAAACAGTATGGGTTATTTTGCATCTCATTCTTTAAGTTTGAATTTTGAAAGTAAAATGTAGCTATTAAATAGAAATGTTTTGCTGAGTTTTGTTTTCTTTAGTTTCATGAATGCAAATAATGCCCTTTAAGATTCTTAAATAAATATTCTCAAAGTTATAAAAAAAAGAAAATTCTATAGAGACATATACTTCAACTATACTGCATATGTCCAAGGTCCCTATTGAGTATTTGAAATCTTTGTTATTATTGTTGTCCAGAGCAGTGATTGCATTGGTGTAGGAAGCTTCTAGTAAGGAAATTCCCTCTGTCAATGCAGATTTGCAAATATTTCTAACTTAGAGTCTTTAAAGAACTGTCTGGGAGCACTGAAAGTGTCTTGTTCTGGGTTACAGAACTAGAAGCAATCGGAGGCAGGACTAGAATCCAGGTCTTCCCAGTCCATACCAAGACACATTCTCTACTATCTACTGTAGCACACTGCCTGTCACATTTGAAACACAGTTTATATAGATATGATGTGGATACAAACTGTGCCCTTAAGGTCAGTAAGGGCCACTTTCCCAGGTTCTTGGAGTGGCTTCGATGCTCATTCTATAGCCCATCTTGTAACTTAAGAGTATCCTAATGCCCTTTCCCCCTTATCTTGAAATACCATGCAACTTGTACAAAAAGAATTGCTTTTGTCCCCCTTTTACTGTGTTCCCTATCCTGTCATTCATCTTCCTCATCATGTGTCATGACTTTTCATTATCTTGTAAGCAACCACCTTCCTCACCTTGTTTTTACTTATCCTGTCCCTGGATCTCAAAACACCATTAGAAACCCTCAAAGTTACATCATCATCCTATAGTCTGTTCAACTTTCTGTCTATATAAATGTGGTTCTTTTCCTATATCAGTGCCTTTGTTTAGCTTCTTGCTAAATCTCAAGCCTGTTGCTTTTGCTTCAATAAAGCTCCCACTGACTAAAGAGAAGGTCTAAGTGAATTCTTTCAAATCTGAACCAACTCTCCCAACTCTGACCTCGACATATATATAAATATGTGTGTTTGTATATACATACATATGTACATATACATACATGTATCTACATACACTTGTATGTATGTATATAGAGAGAAAGATTAGAACGAGAGAGAGTCAGAGACAGAGAGAGAATGTGTGATACAAGCCTGGGGTACATCTTCATTCTTTTTGTTAAGTTGTGTCCAACTCTTCATGAACTGATTGGAGGTTTTCTTGGCAAAGACACTAGAATAGTTGTAGTTTCTTCTCCAGCTCATTTTATAGATGAGCAAACTCAGGCAAACAGGGTTTCTTCTTCTAGTAAGGCTTAATTCAAACTCAAGTCTCCTTGATTCCAGGCATGGAATGTTATCCACTGTACCACTAAAACACCTACCTGCACTATGCATTTTTATACAGTTGCTTTTAAGGATGAAGAGAATTGATGCTTCTTGCCAGAGTGCAAGTGGAATTAACAAAAGCCAGAGAGAGAAAAGACCTTTCATTCCTGCTTCCAGCTTCAAGAGAGAACACAAGAGCTTACAGGCTCTCTTTAGGAAAGAGAGGAAAGACTTTGGGAAGCAGCAGAGACATATCAAGGTAACGCCTCTGAATCATGAACTTGCTCTTCAGCTTGTCTCCCTTGAGACTTTAGAGCATCTTTCCTTTGGATGAGATCAGGAACTTTCTATCTCTCACCTAGATGAGCTGAGTTACTTTGCTCCCACTGGGAGAGCTCATTCACGCTGTATTTTCTGTTTTATTCTAATTATATAATCTCTCTACTTTCTGTTTGCTCTCTGTGTGCAAGATTAGCTCTTTGTGCTGAGTCAGTCTGGGTTACTCCATTTTAAAATCTTGTTTAAAACTTTGAGTATGTGGCAGCTAGCATAAAATGGTCAGGTTGTGAATGCTTCCTAATCCTATCTCCTCATGATTATAATCAAAATACCACTACTATTATATGGAAATTGCTTACTCCAGCCCATAAACAATGGTGTACCTCTTGAATGGAGGCTGACCCATCCCATACTTACTTCTTGGTATGCTGAATAAATTCCTTTTAACTTTCTCTTCCTGAGTATGCCTAATTAATCAGGGCAAAGACTGAACAAAGATTTTTTTTTCCTTAACTATTCAAGAGGTGCCCTTCACCCAGTGACTATCACTGGGCAAGCTTGCTCCGTTGCACAGTTGGCACTCAGATCTTTGTTAAATCCACATTCAGTGTGGATTTGATGGAGTATAGGCTCTGGAAACCCCTTTGTAATTTCCTTGAATTTCCCCACTTGGTCTGGCATTTGCTTGAGGCCATAAGCTTTTCATTATTGCTATGTCCAAATCTTTGTTACCTTTGGATTTCCTTTGGCTACTTCCCACCCTTGGTTCTATCAAAATCCCATTCTCTTAGTTCCTGGCATCTGACCTCTAATCACCCCATTCCCATCAAAATCTTCCCTAGATTCCACCTCTAGTCAACTCAGGCTACTGGGCACTCCCATCAAGACCTGCCCTAGATGCCTTCCCCTCCAAATATCCCAGATTATGTGGCCACCCTTAGATCTCTACCTCAGTTTTTCTGTATGTAAGATTCATCTTGTTTCCATGAATGGACTCAGAGTCATTCTGATCTACTTGTAGACAAGTGTCACAAATGCTCAGATTCTATCTAACCTGCTTACATTAGCAGTGCTAAGGCTCACATTCATTCTGGCCCACTGGCATTAGCCATACAAATGCTCAGATTCCTTAAGTCTACCCAATATGGAAGATCTTTAATAAACTCTGTTTTCCTTTGGCTGAAAGAAGGCTTGGGTTGAATTCATTAGGGAAGGACTCAATGTGTTGCTAGTTTGGAGTCCCAGTGCCCCACCTCAACAGATTCACCTATTAGTCAGTCAGCCATGAAGTAATCAGAGAAATTAACTCCCTAAATTCAGAAAGGATAGGGAGAAATAGGTCCCAAGCCCAATGAATTCTTTCTCATTTTTATGAAGAAAAGGAGCAGTGCACATGGGCATGGCACAGGGCAGTTGGTAATGTCTGATCTTTGCCCAATATTAGATGGTCAAAGAATGGAACAGCAAGGTGATGCATGCATCAATATGGGATCAGCACAAAGTGATACTCCTGCCTCATTAAACAAGCTGTTAAAAGTTTAGGATTAGAGAAAATTGACAATGAAGATTGAGTGATAGAGCTTAGTTCCAACTGGACTTAGTACTAGAGATTTATAATTGTGTGAGACAAATTTGGCCAAATGAATAAAAGAATTTTGATTATTGTCAGCTACACATGGTAAAAATCAGGCTTGGACTAGAACCAAAGAAAAATGGATTATGATGCTGTTGGGTAGAACTTTGAAAACTGTCCTGAGACTGGCCCTCATTATGATGTCCATACAATTCAGATTTCCCAAAAAACAAAGACCACTGCACTCCTAAGAAACTATTTTTGTTGGCAATGATCAGTGAAAAATGAAGGAAATAACAATTCTGGCAGGCCCCAGGAAGGGGGGCAATAATGCAGGCAGAAGGCATCAAGCGATGGGGCTTCTACTTCAGAAGTTCCCTAGCAAACACAAGGTCTTTTTACTTTGGAGAACTTTGGAGGGGAGCACCTAGTGTCCCATAACATCTGAGGTGAGACAGCCCAGAAAGGAAAAATAGAAGGCTTGGAAAGACTAATGAAGCCTCAAAACAGCTCTCCCAGCAGTATGAATATGGGCTCTATAATGCCTGTACTAACTGATTAAAATATGCTAGAGCTTCCCTTATTCACAGGGGAACAACTAGTCAATCAGGAGGACTTCTGAAGGCCAGGGCTGCTTGACATATCAATGATCCTTTGCAAGTAAATTCTAGCTGAACTTGGAGATGCCTGCCACTGCTGAACCCAGTTTTGACCATCTCAGAGAGAATAGCACACATCTAGGTTCCTAACTTATCTAAAGAGTGGCAAATATCTTGCTTTCTGATTTGTTGTGTTTGTAGATGTCATTTCCCTGGACTCCCCAGTCCTCCAACATCCCAATCTATTGTATAGAAATACAAAGGAGAACCCTTAACCCTCCACTTAGTCATGAATATCTCAAATGGGTATAAATACTCACCCTTTCCCACTCCCCTTTGAACAGTTGAGAATTCATCTCTCTGACCCAGCTTGCAGCTTTTCAGACAATAAATGCAATTATAATCTTTGTTATCTGTGATTAACCTCTGGATCATTCCAGGTTCCCCTTTTTAGACCTGGGGTTTCTTCCATTTTAGCAGTTAGTAAGGGATTTTTATTTGAACAGCAGAGCCTTACTCTCACTCATTTTCTAATTAGATATTCAGTAGAAAATAAGGAAGAAAACTGAGATTCTCTCTCTCTGCCTTCATATCACTGGCAAAGTTGAAGACTGCAGAGATAAAGACAGACAAGAAAAAGGAGGAAATCTTTTTTCTGGTTTGTAGAAATTTATGACATTATAAAAAAAACTTCTTAGTGAAAGGCCTGTTAATCTTGGACAGACCATATTCTATCATGCTATAATACTTACCAAATAGAAACCTTAGAAATAGATTTGTAGCATTACAGAGGCAAAGAATAGTATATAGAACTTCTGTCCTTGAAGGATCATTGGTTGGGGTGTATCCCAATCCTTAGAGCCTCATGTGCTCCTCAGGTGGAGGTTGGGAATGTGAGACTGCCACATGGAGCTCCTCCCCCACCTTTGCCCTGCTTCCTATAATCCCAGTCTCCTGAACTTTCAAACAATCTGTACCCTATTAGGGATAATGGGGATTGATAATTTGCAATGACCAAAGGAGGGAGATGGTCAGAAACTAGAAGCATTTCTTGATGCTTACCCCCTGAAGATTTCTGAGTCTTAGAACTATAAAGAGTAAAAAGGCTCCTCAGGGAAAGGTGAGAAATGCACTTTATCCAGCCTAAAGTAGCTACTGGACATTTTGTCAATGCCTAACCCTCCTTGTTTGAGGTCAGTTATTTGTGCTGAGTCAGTCTGGGTGGCTCCATTTTAAAATCTTGTTTAAAACTTTGCATATGTGCAAGATGACAGAGTAGAAGGATGGATCTGTAGAAGCTCTCCCCCCACAGCCCATAAAATACCTGTAAAAAATGGCTCTAAACAAATTCTATAGCAGCAGAAGCCACAAAATGAAAGACTGAAAAGAGATTTCCAGCCCAAGGCAACCTGGAAGACTGACAGGAAAGGTCTATTGTACAGGGCTCAGAGGGGAGCACAACCCAGCCTTGGCAGCTTGGTGCTCCATGGATAGGACCAGAGCAGGCTTCAAGGCATGGAATCATGGGCAGCAGCTGCGATTCTCATATTTCTCACTCCACAAATGCTAAAGACAAAGGTCAATGAGGAAGCTCTTTCACCTGGATGAGAAAGGAGCATGGTCCTGCACTTGCCCCAGCCCCAGGTGGCCCCAGGCAGTGGCAGCATCCATTTTTGGAGCCCTTGGCCTAAAGACCTTAGGGGAATTGAGCAGATGATCTGAATCTCAGCCCTGAGTAGCAGTCCTGCAGTAAGAAAGAGCACTGGCTGACAGAGCTGGAGGCAGTTGTGGGGAGAAGGAATCCCACTACTCACAGATCATGGGCAGAAAAGTTTTTGGTTGCTCCCAGACCAGAGTGCAGGCCAGGAGAGGAGTAAACTCCTCTCCCTTGATTGTGCCACTTTGGAGGAACTGAAAACTTGCAGGTACCTAGAATATACCCTCCTCTTGACAAAGGTCTCAAAAGTCAAGCAACTGCCTGGGAAAATATCCCAAAATGGGAAAAACAATAAGACTATAGAAGGTGACTTTCTTGGTGAACAGGTATTGTCTTCCATTCTGTTGGATGGGGAAGAACAATGTATATCATCAGAGAAACACATACATGTCAAAGCTTCTGCATCCAAAACCTCCAAAATAAACATCCAATGGCCTCAGGCCATGGAAGAGCTCAGAAAAGGTTTTGAAAATTAAGTAAGAAAGGTGGAATAAAAATTGGGAAGACAAATGAGAGTGATGCAAGAAAATCACGAAAAGTGTGTCAATACCTTGTTAAAGGAGACCCAAAAAATGCTGAAGAAAATAATCCCTTTAAAAATAAACTAACTCAAATGGCAAAGGAGGTCCAAAAAGCCAATGAGGAGAAGAGTGCTTTAAAAAGCAGAATTAGCCAAATGGAAAAAGAGGTTCAAAACTCACTGAAGAAAATAGTTCTTTAAAAATTAGAATGGAGCAGATGGAAGCTAATGACTTTATGAGAAATCAAGAAATTATAAAACAAAACTGAAAGAATGAAAAAATAGAAGGCATTGTGAAATATCTCATTGGAAAAACAACTGACCTGGAAAACAGATCCAGGAGAGACAATTTAAAAATATGGGTCTACCAGAAAGCCATGATCAAAAAAAGAGTCTAGACATCATTTTTCATGAAATTATCAAAGAAAACTGCCCTGATATTCTAGAACCAGAGGGTAAAATAAATATTGAAAGAATCCACCAATCACCTCTTGAAAGACAAACAAAAATAGAATCTCTTAGGAATATTGTAGCCAAATTCCAGAGTTATTAGGTCAAGGAGAAAATATTGTAAGCAGCTAGAAAGAAACAATTTGAATATTGTGGAAATACAATCAGGATAACACAAGATCTAGCAACTTCTACATGAAGGGATCAAAATGTTTGGAATATGATATTCCAGAAGTCAAAGGAACTGGGATTAAAACCAAGAATCACCCACCCAGCAAAACTGAGTATAATACTTCAGGGGAAAAAAATGGCCATTCAATGAAACAGAGGGTTTTCAAGCATTCTTCATGAAAAGACCACAGCTGAATAGAAAATTTGCCTTTCAAACACAAAATCAAGAGAAGCATGAAAAGCTAAACAGGAAAGAGAAATCATAAGGGACTTATTAAAGTTGAACTGTTTATATTCCTACATGGAAAGATAATATTTGTAAGTATTGAGACATTGCTCAGTATTTGGAGGGATTATACACATATATTTATATAGACAGAGGGCACAGGGTGAATTGAATAGAAAGGGATGACATCTAAAAAATAAAATTAAGGGATGAGAGAGGAATATACTGGGAGGAGAAAGGGAGAAATGAAATGGGACAAATTATCTCTCATAAAAAAAGCAGCAAAAAGCTTTTTCAAGGGAGAGGAAAAGGGGGGAGGTGAGAGGCAAAAAGTGAAGTTTATTCTCATCCCATTTGGCTTAAGGAGGGAACAACATTTACACTAGGTTTGGTATGAAAATCTATCTTACACTACAGGAATGTAGAGGAGAAGGGGATAAGTGGGGTGAGGTGATGATTGAAGTGAGGAGTGTTGAAATCATGCCATGAAAGGATTAGCTGAAGGAGCTAGGTGTGTGCTCAGTTTGGAGAAGAGAAAATTCAGGGGAAACTTCATAAGACTAGGGAATGAACTTGTGGTTTTATGGGTAAGGAATTCTCAGGTAAGGAAACTCCCTCTACATTATAGTTTGGTATCTTTTCTGCAATTTGAGGTCTTGAAGATTACCTAGAACTATGGAAGCTCTAGGTGATTTGCTCAGGTACATAAAGTTGGTATATGTTAGACAAGTAGAAGTATGCATAGAATAATTTTGCGCATCTGTATTTATGTCTAAAAGTAGCTACCTCTGGGGTGGGGTGGGGGAAAGAAGGAGAAAAAAGGTGGGAGCAGTTCCATGATAACTTTATTTTATATTTAAAAAGAGTAGCAAGTTGTACATAATAGATTTGCAGTTTCATATAAAATCATCTTTTTCATGATACTATGTTATGGAAATGCTTGTTTTATTCCATAAATTAAAAATCATTTTTTAAATGGGGATTTGAATTCAGGTTTCCTACTCTCCTCATTGGCTTCAAAGACTGGCTTATTCCTTAATTTTATAGGGCTATACCAGGACTAATGGGGAGAAGTTGAAATAACTTCTATATATAATGGACACTACTAAATATTTGGTGAATTGAAGAAGCAGATTTGGGTTTGATATGAGGAAATACGACAATTATGACTGTCCCCAAATGGGGAGGAATAGTTTGGGAAGTGATGGTGTACTGAGTGTGGGACCACTTGTTTATTTCAAGGTAGAAAAAGTTCCATTGAAAGTATGAATCCAGATGTCCTTGAGGTCATTTCCAACTCTGAGATTCAGTGATTCTATAAAGAACAAAGACCTGATGTTTAGTGCTAATTTGAGCTCTTCTGCCCCTTTGCAATACTTTGTGACTAAATTCTGTCCCCCTTGTTCCTTGCTCATGCCCTAATGATGCACAGTTTCTCATATATTTGGATTCTAGTTTCAATCGTGTTAGCTTTGCTAAGTTAGATTACAGCCTCTTAGCCTTATCTATGAAATAGGCATTTTCCCAGAGGATTGTCCTCAAAGGATCAATTGAGATAATACATTTAAAGCTCTTGTAACTGTAAAATGCTTTATAAATGTAAACATCGGACATCACTATTCCTTGTTAGCTGAAGCCCAGACCAATTGCTGCCAAAATTTCTGTAAATACAGTTCCGCCTAAAGTGGTTTTTCCTTGACAGGACTACCTGGAGTTGCTTGGTGGACTCATCAAGTTACAATGCATAATGTCTACCTTGCCATATAGAAGTGGTTCACATATTTCTATTTAAATGATCATCACTATAGCAACAGTTTTTAATTATTTGATAAGACTGATTGTTTATGCTAGACCATTATATTAAAAACTAATTTAATCATGTTAAATTAAGTTTAAAAAAAGCTATTTGAGCTTTAAAATAGCATATAACAAAATAAAGACATGAGTTTGAAGATCATTTTGTGCCCTTGTGCAGTAACCGCAGTAAAAAATTACATTAAAAACTGTTCAGTTGTGTTCAAAATGTGCTAACATTTTTCATTAGGAAAGATGTTTTTCCCTCCCACCCTTAAAAACAGTCTTTAAAAAATAAGTTCCGTCGTCAGGAACCCAGGTGTAAAAACTACCTGAATGTATGCTTTGTAAAGATGTGCTTTTTAATGCCAATGACCCATTCATTAGAAAGGAGGGGGAAGCCTAGGGCAAGGCAGAGAGGAGAACAATTACAATCTCCCAGGTAATGGTATTCTCAGTAAAAATCATCACATGGCTTAGATGAAAAAACTTTTGAGGAGATGAGCTTCAGCAGCATGCTCTTTTCTTTGTAGTTTCTGTTATGAACAGGGAGAGGAAATATTGAGATTGAAGAGAGTGTTGAAAAATACCAATTGGGGAGCAAAAAGCCATCTAGGGATTCCTAAGGTCTCTTTTAGCCCTAAAAGTATTGCCCTATGACATTAAATGGATTCACAGTCAAAGAGAAAGTTATTTCATCTACAGCATCTATTCTTCCTTCTTCCCTCTCTCCCTCCTTTCCTTCCTTCCTTTCTTCCTTCTTTGCTTCCTTCCTCCCTTCCTCCCTCCCTCCCTCCCTTTTTACCTTCCTTCCTTCCTTCCTTCCTTCCTTCTTTCCTTCCTTCCTTCCTTCCTTCCTTCCTTCCTTCCTTCCTTCCTTCCTTCCTTCCTTCCTTCCTTCCTTCCTTCCTTCCTCCCTTCTTTCCTTCCTTCCTTCCTTCGCAGACACACACACATATAAACATAAAGTATACTAGCTACATAAGCATGCCAGCTGTTTCCTTGACCTGCATTTATCTCTAACTCCTCACTTTTGAAGAATTATAGAATTTTTAAACCAAAAGGCACCACAGAGTTCATTGAATCTATTCTACACACAATTGAAACCCAGAAAGGTTAAATCATTGGCCTAAGGTCACATAGTTAGTTAGTAGTAGAGCCAGGGCTTTATGCTCTCTGACCATTAAGATCCTGTTTATGTTTTCTTTGTAATGCAGACCTAAGGAGACAGTGCTAGCAAGTTGGATCAAAGAGGCTTATTTTTGTATTTGGGTCTGAGTGTATATTTTCAGGTGACTTGGCTATTGTCATCCCAAGCAAGCTCAGACGTTCTACCCAGATTCTCTTGTCAGTATGGATCATAATGCATAGATGCAGAGCTAGAAAAGACTTCAGAGGCCATCAAGTAAAACCGTCTCGTTTTACAGATGACTAAAATGAGACATAGAGAGCTAATAAAGATGCAAGGCAGAATTTTAGCCTACCTCTTCCTGTAGCCAAGTCCAGTGCTCTGTCTCCTATGTCATGCAAATAGACTTATGTGCCTGGAATTGTGTGAAACTAGAGAAGCCCATTGATCAGAAAAAAGGAAGAGATTAGCAGATATGCACTGTCTTCCTTCTCACACCTACTCTCTAAAGTCAAGGTAAATCTTTTGCCTGAATTAAGTAGTGATGTCAACGTATCTGTCTTCTTGGTGCTGGGAAAGATTCAGCAGGTCCTGCTTCTGTTGATGTCAGACTGGATTTTCTAGAGAGAATAAAATAAAGAAACAGTAAACAAACAAAAAGTATAGACTGGGCCAGGTGTATTTTTGTCAGTAAAGTAGAAAGCTGGGGGTCCTCAGGGCACACAAATACATCGCAACAAGGAATAGTGGGGAATGTTTTCATTTTCTCAGAGTATTTTTCTTTGACTTGCAAAGGACTGCTTCAAAGTATTTGATATCCTGTGTATTGTCAGCTGTAGAAAGGATAAAGATCCATAGCCCCCTCTTTTAAGACATGTTCTTCTTATCTTTTTCAGTTAAGCATGGCAGTATGGCTTTGGTCTAAAGTCTTTGTTTCTCTATCATTCCCGTGGGGGAGGAAAGCTGCTGCTCTCCCATATGTCAGTGTTCAATAGATATCCCATTGAATCAGGGACTCCAGTGCTCAGCTTATACTCCATGGAAGCCATCAATAAGAAGAAAGTCCACATGTACTCCCCAAATTTTATAGCAGCACTTTTTATGCTAAGAATTGGGGAGGGGAAATGGAGATAGGGAATTTCTAAATAAATTGTGGTACATGAATGTAATGTATTATTACTGTGCCGTAAGATATATTGTGTGTGATGAATACAGAGAAGCATGGGGAGACCTATATGAACTGATGCAGGGTGAAGTAAGTTTTGCCAAGAAAACATATACAGTAACTACAACAATATAAATGGAAAGAACACACAAAAAAGGAACTGTAACAAAATTATAAACATGTTACAGGACTAGAATGGAAAGATATGAGAGGTCACTTTTAACCTATCCCTTTGTGGCAGTGGGAGGTCCGCAGGTGTTAAGCATTACACATATTTTTGTACTTTTTGAATGTGTTGATCAATTGTGCTTATTTTACCCCCTCTCTAAAAAAAGTACTATTTGTTTTATGAGATGGCTTTCTGGGATGGGAGGAGAAGGGGTAACTATGGAATATTTGGCATAACTAAGATGATGTAAGAAACAAAAAAATAATAAAAATCCTATTAAAATAGATACTTCCATCTCATGAATTCTAGCTCTATCTAGAGATATTTCATCCTAGAGACATCATGGTATAATGGAAAAGAGTGCTGGCTTCTGAGTCAGAGGACATGGGCTCAAATGGAGATTTATTCCCTACATAACCTTGGGCAAGTTCCTTAACTTCTCTGGAACGTAATTTCCTTGTCTGTAAAATGATGGGATTGAACTAAATGACCTCTGAAATATTTTCCAGCTCTAAATTTTTGATCCTATGAACTTACCATGGGGTAAAGATATCTGTAATTAAATACATGCATAAAGTGAAGTAGTTGAAGGTGCTTGACTCAGTCTCATCTTAGCAGACCTTGGATCTTCTACTTTTCTTGGAAAATTTATCCTTTGAAGCTTCACTGAGAAGTGTATATTATGGGATGCTAGTGACTATCAGTTACATTTCTGTATTGTGGCTTGTTGGAGTGAGTGATGGTCTTGGAATCAAGTGGTCTGCAGTTCAATTCCTGCTTCAGACTTTTATTAGCAGAATGGCCATGGGAAAATTACTTAACATCTCAAACCCTAGTTTTCTTCCTCTGTAAAATTAGGAATGTAATAATACACTTATTTCATCAAATCGCTTTCAAGAATGTACTTTACAAATTTGGATTTGGGAGACTCAAAGAAACATGGGAAGATTTATATGAACTGATGCAACAAACCAATAAACAAGCATTTATTAAGTTCCTGACACAAGGTAATGTATTAGACATGGAGATACAAAGTCCAATAAAAAAGAGCTCCTGTTCTCAATCAAATTATAGTTTCAAGGGTGAGAGAATGTGTGCGTTTATAGGTATGTGAAACACCTACAAAACAATTCATCTTCTTTTGGTAGAAAGGGAGGGAACTTAAATGGATGTTATCAGATGTAGTCACTGAGTTGGTTGGTTATATTTAAATTTTGTTACAAGCTATGATTCAATAGGGGTGGAAACATGTGTGTGTGTATGTGTGCGCACGTGTGTAAAGGAATGACTGGTGTGAAGAACAAAAGAAATTAATAAAACTTTCTTTTTAAATAAAGTGCTCTAAAATCCTACAGTCGTGAAAACTTACAATAACATGTTTTGTGACATAATTAACTTTGTTTTACATGAATGTAATTGGATCCCACTTTATGAATATTCTTTGATCCTAGTATGAGCTGTGGGGACCACCCAGAAATTCTGACAAGGGGAAATATGGACATGATTCACCTAGGAACAGAGGAAGCTATATACAGTTATACAGATATCGTTGTTCCCTGTTTCTTCTGCCCTTAAAGAAAATTTTGGCTAGATATTCATTAGCAGAAATGTCACCTATGGGCACTTAGTTCTTATTACTACAGCCTAATATATGAGTGGCAAAGGTGAAGGTTCAATAGAACCTAGAAACTTTCAGAAATAGATATAGAGATAAGATGAAGGTATGGTGAGGCCAAGACAGAAAAGGATGTACCGGAACTAGTTCCACCTGGATCTAGAGAGCTGATTACTAAATTTTCAGTGTGAGCATTTGCACTTGGAATGTTAACAAACAGTACAAATCAGGGCTCGAATTTTTGTTTTGTTGATTGCCTAGAATGAAAAAAGTGATGAAAATAATGTTAATAATGCAGATTAAACCTAAATGTATGTCATATGTTTTCATAGAACAAGTTGCTAAACATTTACCAGCACAACCCTGAAAGCAGACCACTGAACGGAGGCAGAGAGCTGTAGAGCAGGACTTTGGAGTCTCAGCAGCTGGTGAGATCATTTTCTGGGATCAGGTCTACTCTGGGGATTTTCTGCTCTTTTTTTCTTATTTACAAAGTCACTTCTCAACAGAGGGTATTCGTTCCCTTGATTTTTTTCCAAGGATCCTATAGGATCTTTTCCAAGATTCCTATAGGCTGGGAGGAAATTTAGATGAATAATTGGATGAAATACTCTGAGAAGTAAGGGCTTGACACTTGACCTGTCATTTTACTTATCTATACTTCAGTCAACCATGTGGCCACATGCCTGTGGTATATCAATGGAGAGGTTTGAGATTTCCATACTTTTAATATGTTAGGGCAAAATAATATCTTTTGTTATTATTCCTGGATTAGTGTAGAATTTGGATCAGTGTCTACCAGGAACAAGGAAATTTAAGGCTAGAAAGAAGGAGAAATAGGGTAAGAATTTGAATGTTGAGTGCCTTCAGATAAGCAATAATGATACTGCAGCCTTTGAGAAAGCAAGTGAAGTAGGACGAGATCCACACAATGAAAGCAAGTGCTGAGTGTCAATCTCTTGCTAGTTAATAAATTACGTGCTGTGGCTTCAGTTTTTCTGCTGACTTGCAGAAAACTGGACACAAGAAACCTAGGGGTTACTCTTGGTACTTCAAGCACCTTTTGTATCACCTGGGATGATCCCCAAGTTCACAGGAGCTTACTCCATTATTACATAAATACAAAGCT
Organism: Notamacropus eugenii; assembly: GCF_028372415.1. Lineage (NCBI taxonomy): Eukaryota > Metazoa > Chordata > Mammalia > Diprotodontia > Macropodidae > Notamacropus > Notamacropus eugenii. The sequence continues at coordinate 357,939,752 of NC_092875.1, read as the reverse complement.
GTGGGAACCTGAGCACAGTAAATGTGAACATCCTACCACTCCACTCCTCTAAAAAGGATTATACTTAAGTAAGATGGCTTATGGGAGTGATTTGATAAAAGAATTGATAAAGAGTTGATCAAAAGAATTGATAAAAGAGTGCAGAAGAGTTTCTTAGTCCTTTGCTTTTCCTCCTTTGGCCTTCTCACAATAATTGTTGCCCTTCATGCTCGAGGAGGATCAAAATGACATCACTATGTCAGGGTCAATGTACATTACTTCTGACTGGGGCAGATCAGACCAATATGAACTTAGAAGGCTCTACCACAGATCAGGCATAAATAGTTTGTATGCATATGTGGAGTGGAGATGTCTCTAAATTTGTGCATCTCACGTTTCTTTTGAGTTAGTGCAATTCCGCTTTGCTCATATAACATAATACATTCCTTGACATGGGTCCATTGTGCTGGATGGTCCTGTGTCATTTTCTCTTATGGTATCATAATTGATTCCAGAATTCTTCAGAAAATCCTTGAAAGTGTCCTTATATCCTTTCTTCTGAACATCTGTCTGGTGTGAGTTCTCTGTAAATAGTCTTTTAGGCAGGTGTATGTTTGGCATTTGAACAACATAGCCAACCTATCAAAGCTGTGTGTTCTGAATGCTTGGCAGATCAGCTTGAGAAAGGCTCTAAGTATCTAGTACTTTGTCTTCCCTGATAATCTTCAGAATTTTCCTAAGACAATTCAAATGGCAGTAATTCAGTTTCCTGGCATGGCACTGATAAACTGTCCAGTTTTCACAGGCATACAACAATGAGGTTAGCATAACAGCTCTGTAGACCTTCAGTTTGGTAGTCAGTCTATTACCTCTTTTCTCCCATGCTTTTCTTTGCAGCCTCCCAAACACTGAGCTAGCTCTGGCAATGTGTGCATCAGTCTTATCTATGTTTATATCTATGGAAAGCATTCTGCCAAAGTAAATGAACTTATTCACAGTATTCAAAATTTTTCCATTCGCTGTAACTGATGGTTCCAAGTATCGATGGTCTGGTTCTGGCTAGTGGAGAACCTTTATTTTCTTGGTGTTAATTGTCAGGCCAAATTAGCACAAGTCGTGGAGAATCTATATATACTCTTTTGAATCTCAGGCCAAGAGGCTGCACTGAGTATACAATCATCTGTGAACAAAAGTCAAGCATGAACTTTCCTTCTACTTTAGTCTTGACTTGTTGCCATCAGTGAAGTAGCTGACTTTGACGCCATTTTTGTCCTCGTTGAAGGCATCTGACATAACTGAAAACATCATGCTAAAAAACACGGGAACAAGCCCACAACCATGTTTCACTCCATCAGAGACTGGAAAAGGGCCAGAGCATCATTCATTATCTGGAAGCTGGGCAAGCATACTATCATGAAACTGGCATACAATACTGATAAACTTCTCCAGACAACAAATTTTGTCATGATTTTCTACTAGTCCTTACAACTGACGATATCAAAGACCTTGGTAAACTAAGGTTGTGTACAGACCTCTGTTCTACCCCTGACATTTCTCCAGGAGTTGTCAGATAGCAAACACCATATGAACTGTTCCTCTGGCATTTCTGATGTCACACTGGCTCTTGGGTAGATCATTATCTTCCAGGTGAAGGACTAAACTATTAAGGAGGACTCTGGAAAGAATCTTGCCAACAACAACTAAGAGAGAGACCCCTCTGTGATTGTCACTGGACAACTTATTTCCTTTTCCTTTTCAGAGATGGACGATGAAGGCATTCTTGAACTCCTGGGGGATAACCTCCTCATCCCATAAAACCTGGAAGATTTCTGTCAGCTTTTTTATGAGCAATAAACCCCTGCCTTGTAAATCTCAGTTGGAATAGAATCAGCACCAGGCATTTTGCCACATGATAAGAGCCTAACAACATTCAAAACCTCTTCTTCAGTTGAAAGTTCAGCTACAAACGGATTGATTTCTATGTGAGGTATGTAGTCAGTGGCTTCACCATTGGTTGATGACAGTCTGTTGAGAATACTATGGAAGTGTTTAGCCCATCACTCCAGGATAATGTCCTTATAACTAATCAGTGGGCTTCCATCAGTGCTAAGTAGATGAGATGCACAATGGGTCTTTGCCCCATAAATAGCCTTGAAGGCATCATAAAAGCACTTTGGATTGCTACTATCAGCATAAAACTCAATATTATGTGCCCTCTTACTGAGCAAAGAATCCTGAATTTCTTTAAGTTTTACTTGCACTTTATTTTTAATAGAGTTAAATGCTACTTTTTTAGACACAAATGAAATATCCTCCTGGTAAACACTGTGTAATTCCTGATTGTTTTTTAACAGTTTTTGAATTTCCTCATCATTTTTATCATACAAATCTTGATGTTTATAAGTGTTCTGGCTCAGATGAGTAAATGTGATGCTATGCACCAAATCTCTGAAAGCTGCCCATTCCTTTTCTTTTTCACCATTGTCAATTATGTGTTGACACAGCTTTCCCTCCAAGTTAGCAACAAACTGTTCAAGCATGGAGAGGCTCTCTAATCTGTTAACATTAAGTCTTCTGGTAGTTATCTTGCCTTGGGACCTGCACCACACATGGCCTTTTTCACTCTCATATCCTTTTCACATCTTTATATACTCTCATATCCATATTTCATATCATATTCTTACAATGCCATAGCTTTTTAAATGCCAATGTTTTGCTCCAAAAATACGTCCACAAAGTTTTATTGCATTTAAGAACACAGAAGACAGTGATTGGTAATGAGGAGATCATGAGATGCTCAAGTCTTTAGCAGTAAGTGATCACTGCTATTGCTGTTTCTAACTCCTTTTCTCCCAAAGACCCCTCTGCCATGTCTGATAGTCTGTGCCTACTCTGGCAATAGTCACTAAGAATTATTACAAATTTGTCATCTTTCAAAACATTGATAATGATTGGCTCCAGGTCTTTATATTTTTTTCTTTGATCTCCTCAGGGTTCATCATTGTGGGGGCATACACATGATGATAGTGCTTTCCTGTAAGTAGCAGTCACATTGCTGTGAGCCTGTCATTCACTCCTTTTGGAAGGCATGTAAGCTTGTTGACTACATTTGTTTTGATTGTGAAACCTACATCATCTTCACAGGATTCCCCATCACTGAAGCCACTCTGACTTCAGTAAGCTGGCCTTCATTTGCCAGCCTTGCTTCACTCAGTGCTACTCCTTGGATGAATACTTTTGCAACAATAGCAGTTGATTTTTCAGTTCTATTGGATTTCTTGTTGTCCATAAATGAGGGCACATTCCATGTATCAACGTTGAGTGGAATCATTTTTACAACAGGTTTTGTATATTTGTGTGTACGTGTGTGTGTGTGTATGTGTGCTCATGTGTTTCAAACAAAGGGTAGGCTCCCTGCCTGCCATGGTAAACAGGTCAGCATAAGGTTAGGTGAAACAGATAATTTTTAGAGTGTCTTCTCTAGCCCCTTCCTCACTCCAGTACATGAGTTGTGTGGTCCTTGAAAAGGTTGCTTCGACACCAAAGGGCTACTGAATACCACCGCTGCTTCAATCCCATGAGAAGATGACCCTATTCCCTAGGCTACCTATGGGCAGAGTTGTGACTACAGCTCCCAGTATATCTATACCTGCTGCTTTGTTACTTGCCCATTTCCACAAGGACTTTAAAATAGGTAAAAAAGGTATAATGTAAAATGATATAATAGTAAAATGTATAAAGGTGTTTTTGTTTTTTTTGTTTTTTTTTTTTGCTTTAAGTGAGGCAGAGTTTCATGAAGTTGTCAAGACAACTGGCAATGGTTGGGATACAGTGGATGACCTCAGTGTCTTTTATGTCTAACCAAGCTCTATTACTCCATAGTACTTGCTTCCATTGCCTTCACAGCCCATTGGAACAAACTATTCACAGATGCCTATTTGGGTGGAGAAGTCTTCACATTTTGGGGGTAGACACCCCCTAACTCACCAATGGGTTTGAGGTGTCTTGGTTATCTTCACCCTGCTTTATCCCATCTGATGAAATACTTTGCTCAATGTGGCTGCTGTGTGTGCAGCAGCTTCTTGGAGTCTCCGGTGACCATTGGGTGGCAGGTGGATACCAAAGGTAGAAAGTAGATCTGAAAAAAGGCTCAGCAACCTTCACACCAAATTAGTCTTCCCTAAACACCTGTGTACCCCAGTTTTCCCATAATGGTCAATTGATAAAACATTTCCCTCTTGTTTATGAATCCTCATTATTTTATAACCATTGATAATCTTAAAGTAGAATTTAAAAAGCAGAAGATAAGTGTTCACTGAAGGAGGCAGAGCTCAGCAATAGGAGTTTAAAAAGTTCCCCCACCCCACTCAATCTAATGACTATTCACTGGCTTTCTCCCAGATCAAATGAGATAATAATTATAGAATGGTTAGCACAATGACTGGCACATACTATATAAATGTAGAACTATATAAAAGCTAGATATTATTACTTTTATTATTGATTAAATTTCCTCACACCAGGCCAGGCTTGACAGCTTTGAGGAGGAAATGGGAAGGTATACAAAGGGAAATGAAGTCTCAGCAAGATAGTCTTCAGACTCCGGATGAATGATTCCCCAATGGTCTGGACCACTTGGATGCACACATTAGTATATCTCAGACATTCAGGATCCCGACAAATAGTTTCACTGAGGCATCTCAGCTACTCCATGATCAGAATGCCTCAAGAGATCAATCTGATTCATTTCTAGTTGCTAAGTTCACAGGGAGGAAGATACCAATTGTCTGGGCAACTAGGAGGACAGAGGTTTCTAGAAATTGAGGAAAGGATCTGTTGTAGAAAAAGAGCAGGACAAAAGACAACATAGTAAGAGAAAATAGGACTGTAATCTAGACAACCTGTTGGACAGAAAAAGATCAGTTAGTAAAAGCTATTTTTTTCTTTCTGGACTATAACATAAAACAATGTTTTGATAGCATTAAAAATATATATTCCCATAAATAATGAACATTTCTTCACATTTATTCAAAGTATGAACCAGAATATAGAAGTAGTAAAGGTAGATATGTAATTATGCTTTTCTATAGGGATGAAAGTTTATTTTATTTCCAAATAAAGTATAATGAACACTGAACTATCCATTATCTCTCCAAGTGGAACAGAATTATTTTTTTTTGCTCTATTATTTTTCACATTTTAGAGGTGAAAGGGGATGAGAGTGAAGCAAAAGACAAGTGGATTTATCATGAAGTTTTACAGCAGAATCATTTAAAGGTAAATTATAAAACTCAGAGACATAAATAAAAATTTTGCTTCTGAGTCAAAGGGGTTTTGAAGTGAAACTCATCTAATGTGTAGTAGCCAGGGGAATGAAGCACACTATGGAATACTGAGAGGCTTTAATGCTATTGAAGAATTAGCCTACAATGAGGAAATTGAAGGCTGAAACAGGCAGTGGGCAAAAGATGTTGCCAACTGAAGGAGAAAGAACTGGGGAAGTTGGGGTTGACATCTTCCATGTTGTATTGCCTGAGGCCAAAGTACCAGTTGCCAGTTGCCTCACCTTAGTGAAACAGCCATAGTTTCAGCTCTACTAAAACCTTTATATTGTTGTAATTCAATGTCATTCTATGCTTCAGGATTTTATTCAACTTTATGTTTTTCTTTAATTCTCTAGTAAAATTTCTTAACCCCCATCTTATTTTAGTTGAATTTCAAGGAAAGTGGGCTTCTCTTGTCTCCTGGAGCAATAGACAAGGTTTGCTTGGTACTTAGAGAAAACTGATGGAAGTGAAGAATCTCTCTCTACATCAGAAGAGAGAAAGGAGAATCTTCCTTCATATTATAAGTTTTATGATTCACTTGTTTGGATGCTTAGTGATGACAGCTGTTTCTGAGAGCTTCAAAGGGGCTTTCTTCTTCACATTTATCACCATCAATATTGATTTAATTCTATATTCTCAAAAAATACAAGAAACATTATTTCTGAAGAAGCTGTACATTCAATTACTCGCCTTACTTTAGGTAGTAAAATGTTTCCCCATTCTAAAAATTAAAAAACCATTCTCTTTTATTTCCTATGTAATGGAGATAGAAATGAATTCTCCATTAAAGTAGAGAAGTGCAGACTACATGCCAGCTTTTGTAAATAAATGCTGCGGTGGTGATTATCTATTGTGACCCTCCAATGTTCTTTGTAATTAAAAGAAAAATATCTGGGTTTAGGTCATCAAGAGGAAATGACTGGTAGAAAACATGTGAACATAGAGGGTCAAAGAAAATGTTAGCTCTCTGATCAAGAAGGAATTTAATTATATGACAGTGAACTGAAAAAAACTAATGGGGTTGTTAAGGGAAAATGCAAGCTTCTTTCCTCATTGAAGATAATAAAGTAATTAGTCAAAATGGGAACCAAACCATTAGGCAACAGGGGAAAAATTTCTATCACATGGATTGGGGAATTAAATGCTCAGTCCCTACTAATAATAACAGTATCTTGCGTCTAACTCCATATACATCACCCTGATAATGTACCCCAAGGTGTTCAGCTAGATCTGATTTTTATTTCGCTGTTTCTGGTAAATTATGATATACTAAAGCTAAATAGGCCTTAGCAGAACCCATAGGAATGCTTATTCTAGCACAGTGTTAAAAATTTACCCCCTGATGTCTCCTCTGAAATAGCCTACACCTCATGTTATTGACTAGAAAATGGATTTTTGACAACTCAAGTGAAGAAATCTAATCCACATAACCTCAGAGAAGTAAAGGAGTTAGGGAGAAATTTGAGAGTAACTGAGGGGAAGAAATATATCCTTTACAAAGAGCAGACTACTAACAAGTGTAATGACATTCTGTTGCTGTTTTGTAGGCTGTAGAACAAAAGTTGACTTGTAAGTAACCTTGGTAAAGAGGAAGAAAGACATGGTGCTAATTTTTGAATGTCTCCATGAGCGTCAATTTGTTCATAGAAAGGAGGTGTAGCAACAAATAAATAAGTTAAAAACGATCTCTTCATGTTATTTCTCAGTATTTGACCACATGGCTGGTCCTATCCACAGTTAACAACAGTATTTATTTAGAGCTTATTGAATGCCAGTTATTGTGCTAAGTGCTATTATCTCATTTGATCCTTATAACAGTCCTGTAAGGTAGGCTATTAATTACTCCCATTTCACAGTTGAGGAAACTGAGGCAGACAGAGGTTAAATGACTTGCTCAGCTAATAAGTGCTTGAGGCTGAATTTTTACTCTGGTCTTTTTAACTTTATCCTCTACATCACCTAGCTGAGTTAGATGTTGAAGGGTTTAAAAAGATGGAAGACAGGTCTTGGATCACATACTGTGGTAAAGAAAATAATACATAATACATATATGACTAGACTAGACATATATTACTAGAAAGTAAAATGTAAGCACACAAGAGGCACAAAGAATTGTTGGTTTTTAGAGGAGACTCACTTTTTGCTGGAGAATGTGTGGAGATTAAGGAAGACCTTAAATGCCTTAACATGAAGTAATTGATCAGATTATTGGGTCAAACACCTAATAGGTACCAATTCAGTACTGTCTAATCCAATCCAATATAATGTAATAAGTGTTTATCAAATGTCTACTCCGTGCAAGAGATCTTTATGCTCCAGCTTCTTCCATGGCAGAGCTTAATAGTCAGCAACATCTGCACTTCCTGACAGAGCTGGTAATTCTACTCATTCAATTACCTAAGGACTTTCCTTGCTACTTCCCAGAGACTTCTCCCTGCCTTGTCATGGGTATAGCTCACCTATAGTCTAGCATATTGACTCTCCATGTCTCTATATCTTATATCTATCTCTATCTCTGTTTGTCTGTGTCTACTTATCTGTACATAGACCTCTTAAAATCTAAACATACAGATATATATTTTACATTAACCTATAAGGAGATAGGTATGTAGAGAGACATATATGTGCACATGTTTGAGTTTGCCTATTTATCAACACAGAAGTTGTAGATTAGATTTATGTTTGTAGTTTGTTTTCATAAGTAACCCTGATGAGCACAGACTGATTCAAAAATAGACCTTGGAAGAATATGTAAAACCATATAAAAAGGTATTCTCCCCACATCACTACCACCCAGTAAATATAATCATCTTAACGAAAAACTATAGGGAGAAGCCTTGAGCATGCGAAATGACTGCAATTCATTTACATAACGTTAAATAGCAAACGCATGCTAGAAGGAAGAAGCTCTCTATTAAATAATGGTAGTAAGAGATCCACAAGCAAATGATCATGAGAGAACAACAACGGTTTACATTTTATTTGCTTGTCATCTGAAATGAAAGAAAAGGTTGGAGGGAAAGTCTTAAATTAGGCTTGTTTTTCTGAGCGATAGAGGTTGAAAATTAGAGCGTGCATAAAATCTAAAGAGATGAAGTATAAAAGGTTAGAGACTCTCTAAATTAATCAGGGCCTAGATCTGGACAGCATATGGCACAGTCAGAATTGCTGAGGGTAGCGGGGATAGAAATTAGAAGAGCTATTAGAGATAGCCAGAAGTTCATTCTTTTCATACAAAATCACCAAGGACTGAAAAATGGTGGCTTAACATATTACCACTTTTCTCCAAAGGCCATGGGATGAGCTGTAAAGCTTCAATCGCATGAGATATGAGGAAAATTGAGTGTATTTGTTTTTGTTTTGCTTAAATGTATGTTCTTTAAGAACCCCATGTTAAAAGACAGATGATAAACAAAAGGAAAAATCTTAAGTGTTCAGATTACAACATAAATGGGGGTAAGGTTTGCGACAAGGACTTCTTTGTAGAACGTTAATTCCAAGATGTAGTGGATTTCTGCTAAACATGACGGGTTAATTTGAGTTCTTTCAGCATAACTAAAAGAGTTGGAAAATAAGATGGTTGGTCCCATATTCTTATGTGATACCTTTACATGAATAGAGTGCTAAATGTGGAGTTAAAAATTTCTAAATAAAATCTAATCTCTGACACTAGCTGCATGACCCTGGGCAAGTTGCTTTATTTCTGTCTGCCTCAGTTTTCTTATGTGTAAAATGGGGATGATAATGGCAATTATCTTCCAGAGTTGTTGTAAGGATAACACTAGATAATTGGAAAGTGCTTTGCAAACCTTACAGCCCTATGTAAAGTCTAGTTAATATTATTTATTATTATCATAATCAGGATGAAAGGAAAGAAATAGTATAAAAATGGCTAATTGGTCTCTGACTAGAAGGTATTGAAAAAGATGTATCTTTTGAAAAAAATTAGTACAATGTACTTAGGGGTGTTTATATATGGAAGATAAGTCATTTGTTTATTTTTATTATATCACTTAATGACTAAAGGATAGAAGGCCAAGCCAATCTGGAGTGCCCAGTCTCTTCCCATTTATGGTAGGAATTGGGCTGAAGTAAGGGTTTATTCACATGCCCAATTCATCCTCCTGGAGATAAGCGAGGATGAAAACTGTCCCATCAGTTCTGTAGATAATGTGTCACCATGCTGGTAATTAACAGCCTGGGTTTTACGCTATATAAAAGAGGTAAAGCCTAGACCTGTAAAGTAAGGTACCATTGCACACAGATCAGTAGCGTAGGAATTATAATAAATTGACAATCCACAGAGTTTTGGAGCAATTCCTCTATTCTCAAGTCACTTAACATCTATGTGTATCTCAATTTCTTTATCTTCAAAGAGAATGCTAATTACTCTCCTGCTTGTCTCACATAATTGCTGAGTACCAATGGAGAGAACGCATTTGGAAAGCTTTGTAGACTTTGAAACCCAAACTAGTGTAAGATAGTATTACTCATTCCTACTTGATCATACTTTGATCATACTTCCTATGTCTTCCTTCTACTCATCCAAAGTCATTTAGTACCCGCTGAAGTCATTCCTCTGTCATAAAGTCTTCCTCCTTACACTAAAGTTTTGTATTAGATAGGTCTCCTCACTTAGATTGCTGATTTCTTAAGCAAAGGTGAGATGACAGCTTTGGCACCTACATCAAGCTCGGTAAATATTTGTTTCCATAAATTAAATTTCCTCTTTGGCCTCAGTTTCCTTAGCAATGCAATGGAACAATTGCACTGAAAAAATGTTAAAGTCCCACTGATCTCTAAAATTTCATGCCCTTTGGTCCCATGGAATATTCTAAGTAACTAGAACTATATCACAACAGGTACTGTATTTATAGATTTATAGATTATTTTCTTTATTCATTTCTTCAAAAGATCAGCAATAAAGACAATATAGAATAGTTGTTAGAGAGATGGATTTGGAAAATAAAGTTTGGAGTTTGAGTCTGTCCATTTATTAGCTACCTGACCCTGGATTAGTCCCTGAACTTCTCCCATTTCCTCATATACAAAACAAGGATAGCAGTAGCTCCTACTTCGTGGAGTTGTTGAGGAACAAATAAAATTTTCATATGTGTGTATATGTGTATGCAAATTTTAACACACAATGATTGTATTATGATTATTAATAATAATTATTGTTATTATTTCCTCTATATGGGTCGTTCTTCCACTTCCACAAATGGCAAACTCTCTGTGCAGCTTTGATGAGCTGTAGTGGCCAAAAACAAAATCTTCCCTTACCAATCAGCCTGCTGGTGCCAAGTCTCCCTGAACTTAGGGAGCCTGTCCCTCAAAAGAGAACCACATATGTCTCCATGACCAGCCTGGGCTTTGACTTTTTTCAACATGTTTTTTCAACATTTCAAAGCCCAGGTGGGACCCACTGATATAGTTTTTGAGGTCCCATGGTCAGCTCCATGACATGATGAAGCATCAGAATAAAATCATTTTAATAATAATAACTATTATTAGTCTATCCTAAAAGCCAATACTAGAATATAAAAGCTGACACTACATGACTCATAGGAAGACAGGCAAGCAGGCATTTGGGGAATAAGATTTCTGTCCCCTCAGATGTAAGTATGGGTAGAGAGGAACAAATGAGATAGCTTAAGTAGACTAAAAGTTTATTCTTGAAGAAAGTTTTTCTCTAGATATATAATAGGGCACTTGGGTGAGAATTGAGTTGTCCCTGTTAATGTTCTTTAGTTTTCTTCACACATTCCAGTTCAAGTTCACATGTCTGTGAGGCATTTTAAAATTTACTTAACCAATAAATAATTTAGAATTAAAAAAAAAAATGTGGAATCAAATTTCCCCAAAGGAAAGACATGAAGTGAACATGAAAATGATCAGTGAGTTTTAGATGTCAGTCATAACTAAAAAGAAAAGAAAAAACCCTTGAGATGACTCTCCATTAGCATCTAAAGGATATTAGGCAGCCTTGAAGATTTGTAAGGAAAACCTATTCCAGTCAAACCACTTCTTTCCCCCATCCATAATCACCAAAGCAGTGAAAGGAGGACAAGGAAAAGATATGACACATTTGTATTCCACTAAAATAAAGAACGTTTCATAACTTGAAGCATTCATTCAAATTGGTGTGGATGGCAAGCTTGTTACATGGATCAAAAGCCAATGGAAGGATCATAAAAAAAGTGCAACGATGCTTGACAACAGGGTCAGAACATGTGGAGTGACTGCCACTGTGCCCGGTGAAATATTTGGTTCTGTTTAGCTCCTTACAGATTAATCAGGGGTGAAAAGTAACACACTGAACAAAGAATATACCACAAATGGGAAGATTGTGACTTGAAGAGGAAGGAAATATAGGTTATACCAATGAAGGAACCTGCTTCAACTTTCCCAATTATGTGAGCTTGGAAGGTCCAAGGTATACTACAATGAATTAGGAAAGCCATTTGACTGGCAACCAGACACCTGGATTCCAAACTGAGCTTTGCAATTCTGACTTGGTCTTTTTGAAAGTTACTTAAATTCTCTTGGTTTCAGTTTCCTCGTTTGTAAAATGAAGGGTATCTGACTAGATAATTTCAAAAAAACCATTAAACACAAATATTCTATGGAATCATGAATCCGTGGGTAATTCAATGAAGCCACCTAAAAGAATGAGACTTCCAGGCAATAAGAGGAGAGTGCCAACCTTTGCAGTGAATTTAGTAGCTTAGTTGATTGAGTTCAAAAAATATTACTATGATAGGAACTGGGGTGGGGGATGGCATTAATGAAATAGTCCTTGCCCTTAAGATGCTTATGTTTTAATTGGGAGCGGGGATAGCATACATTAAGTACATATCAATATCAATATAAATCAATACAACGTAATTTGGGGAAAGCATTGCCAACTGCAGGGTAGGGGTGGAGGATCAGGAAGGAGCTTGTGTAGAAGGTTGGCTTCCTCTCGGCTGAGTGTTGGAAAAGGAACAAATTAACAAAGAAGGAAAGGCTAGAGGTGGGGAGGGAGAATATTTCAGCCCTGGGGAATAGCCTTTGGAAAGACATGGAGGCAGGAGATAGGCTATATGGAGAACAGCAAATAGTCCAGTTTGTTTGGAACATAGAATGCAGTGAAAGAGAATTTTGTGAAATAAGTCTGGAAAGATAGGCTGAATCCAGATTGTGAAAGGCTTAAATGTCAAAGAGACTAATAACAGTTTAGCTATTGAGCTGCAAAATTATTACAGTCAAGCTATTAGCCATCTGGAGACCTACCCTAGCAGATCCTTTAAATTGTGTAGGTCATGATTTCCAGGTTGGCCTTAGATAAACCGGCATAATAGAGGGAGTTTCCTTCTTTACCTCCTAGGACTTCTCCCACCCTCCCTCAGATTCATCTCCAGTTCTAAACCACTCCTTATCTGGGTGTCTGGTTCTATGCCTATCAAGGCGTTAAGCTGTTAAACTCCCAAGGCTGAGCTCTCTCCTTAGTTACTATCACGCCTTGTTTACTGTTTACAAGGTACTCAAAGACAGAGAACCTTTCAAACTTTGGAAATCATAGAATCTTGGAGATAATGGCACTTAAGAAGTCATTAAAGCTATGATAAGAGGTGTTTCTTAATTCACCCTTAAATACCAGAATTTAGATTCCTCCCCAACCTCCTCAGGCTGACTGAAGACAATTGTGAATAATCCCAGAATTCCTCTAGATATTACAGGACATTGTATCCTCTTAAAGGAACCCTGAAGAAGTGAATGTATTGCCTCATTAAAAGAAAGAAACTATTTCAGCCTTACTAACTTAAAAAACAAAACTGCAATTCCCTCATCTGTGTATCGGACTTTAGACTGGTATAAAGAAACATCAATTAATCAATGAACTTTTATTGAGCACCTATTATGTGCCAGGCACTGTGATAAGCACTGTACATAAAGTGTTCTTTACCCTGCCAGAACGCTGGGGAAGGGAGAGGATCTTCAAGCTCCCTTCCAGACCCTAATTCCAGACTTTACTTATATTGTGGGATGGACTTTCTGCACCCTTTTTAGATGGAAAAATTCCCCATATTAGGTTTAGCAATAAGCAAAACTGTGATAGATATAGAATGGTCATGACCCTTACCCTGCCTCACATTTGTGTACCTCTAGTTTCTCTCCCAGTGCTTCTTCCTCCAAACCTTCTTTCCAAAAATGGATCTAATGAACTAACTCCACAAAGATATGATTTTAATTTGCCTGACCTGCCTGGAATATTTACGTTTAACATGAAAATCACTAATGGGAGGATAATACTATATACGAAGAAATAAATTTTTATTTGTGGGGGTTTTAAACATTGCGAATACTAAGAAGGGAGAGATACCTTAGGATATCTAAGGGGAATAGGATATTAGAACCCTTCAAATCACTTTCTGGAAATCATAATCAGCTCTATATTCCTAAGGCCAATTCTTCCTAAAGCTTATCTCTTATACCTTTCAAAAGTTCACATTACTAGAACCTGTAGTGACATTAGCTAGGATTCCACTTTTCTGCTAAGAATGAAATAAGAAGGTGGATGGTGAAAGGCCAATGTATTATGCACAGGGGGTAATGGTGTAGAACGTTTCAATAATAAACATCTAGACACTTAAATTTTAATACAATCTGAAGGGAGTCTCTCAAACTTCTATAGATTCATTATTATTTCCAAGAAAGGTCTAAAGCAGGGAATAGGAGAAAAAAAACAATGGAAATAGCTGCTGGTATCCCATTCAGTGACTTTGATGTCAATCTGTCAATGTAGATTTAGTCAAATTAGGAAAGCCAAGGTAGGGAAAAGTGACATTCTCTTTATCTCCCATTTGTGTTGGAAAGAGAAAAGCGTGAGGGGCATGTGTATTTGGGGGTTAGGCCTCTAGTCGCTTAGTGCCAAGAAAAAGGAGAGGATGGCGCTTTTTCAGTTCACTATCCACCCCTTGCATTATATATTCCCTACCTGGGAGGGAGTTGTGGTTGCTGAGACTGTCAATTATAGTCTTCAGAGATGACTTATGCTTCTGAGGAAAACAATTGTGCCTGGAGGGCAGAGCACCACCAGACAAAATGTGGCACAAGATGAGAGCCAGTAGAGAGAACATGAATTAAGCAAGCAAACTTTATTGAAGAGAGATACTCACAAAATGAAGAGACAGTCGGGGAAAACAGATGAAAGGCTGTCTGTTGAAATCCCAGATGGACTTAGGGACCAACACGGGGGAAGCATGTGGGGTTTTACAGGGTTCTTATTTGGATCAAACAGGACCAGATATTGGGGGCAGGGAGTGGAGAACTACAGCCTGTAGGGTGTAGGTCTTGTATTAGCACTGGTGCTGACTCATGCTGGTGCTGGGGGAACCATCTGGGGAACTGATATTCAAACTTTCATCCAGCTGGAAAAGGTAACAGCAAAAAGCTGTTCCTGCAGATCTCCTTCTGCCAGGATGCCTCAGGGATTTTGGAGCTTCTCTTGGTCTTATCTATTTATCGGTTTGAGGAGACTTTAATTCCTTACTCAGTCATCATTAACATAAAAAGGGAAAATCTTGGATGTAAGCCATAGAAGCACAGGTAATTTCTTTTAGCAAAGGAAGTAAAAGGAAAAGCCAGTCCTGAATCAGAATCGATGTCCCAGCACCAGGAGATGCTTAGTCGTCCTGTCTCCTATCTTTAGGTTTGAGTTCAGCTAAAATTCTGACCCAGAACATTTCCATGCTAAATTGCAAAGAATCAGAACCTGTTCTTTGTGACCATCAACGGTCTCAGTTCTGGAGTTGCTCCTCTCCTGAGCAGAATCCCAGCTTTTGACCCCACAACTGAAGTTTCAGGACCTGCTCTTTTCAAGCATTGCATCTCCTATGATTATGTGCTTCTTCTGTGAAATAAAACTGCTGTTCTGCTGGTGAGATGTAGTGAAATTCCCATTTTAGTCTGCTTCTCTCTGCTATTAGTGCTCCTAATAGTGAATTGTCTCTCTTTAGTCTCATATGACCATTGATCTAGAGGTAGAAGAATCCTTAAAGGTAATAGATTCCAACCTCCATATTTTGCAGATGGGAAACTGAGGTTCAGAGGGATGTGACTTGTTCAAGATCACACAGCTATTAAGTCCCTCTGGTAGGTCTTCTTGCCTCCAGGGAAAAAACTTTATGCTGCTATGGAGTATGCTACGTTTTGTCTATGTTCAGTCTATGTTCAGGACATAGAGAGTTCCTTGAGATCAGGGACTGTCTTTTACCTTTCTTCAGATTCCCAGTACTTAGCAAAATGCCTGACATGTAGTAGGTGCTTAATACATGCTTATTGCTGGACTAAGCAATCTTCTATTTATAAACATCTGTTTTCTGAAAGATTTCTGAAAGTACACATGAATAGCTCTTGCAGTCTTTGGCTTTTTCCTACTAACACTTTGTTTGGTATCCATAGAAGCTGAAGAGAAGAGTTTTGGATGCCCTCCCTACCCTACTTCCAGCTGGCAGAATTCCTATTCCATTCTATCTCCATGAAATTCCAGTGCCATACTGAGCTCACCTCAATACCAGAAGATGCCAGTGGTGAATTTCTTTACCCCCTTCTCATTCTCCATTGGACAAAAGCAAGAGAAGAAGAGAAGGAGAAACCCTGATTGAGTGAGAATAAAGTTATTGGTTACTACTGTTCTGTTTGTAGTTTGTAATGCATTTTTCAAGAGAAATGATGCTTTAAAAGGTGGGAACATTGACTTTGACTTAAAAAGGTCTTTGTAGAATGAATTGGAAACCCAACCACCGTTTACAACATCATTTCTATGGAAAAATGAAGTCCTACTTCCAAGCAGTTTACAAAAGTACTTTTGAATTACAATCCATCTATAATTTGAGGACTCTCTGAATTTCATTCCTACTAAGTTACAGGTCTCCTGGACCATGGGTTTTTTTTCTGACAACTGTAGAAATACTTATATCTAGACCCTCCCACAAAATACAATAGAGCATTTTACCTTTCATTTTATTTCAGAACCAGTTAAGAAAATTTAATTCTCATTATATTCTTTGCCAATTAGTTCATAGTGTTAATAACCAGCACAGTTGGATTTTATTGTTTTTCTTCTAACATCCCCAGGGCCTCATTTTCTAATTTACTTCCAGGTAGTGATTTAGTTGTGCAGGAAAGTAGAGGCTGTTTATAATAGAGTTTGCCCTCTCTACTCCTTTCCCTTGATCTGCCAGGTTGATCACTTTGTCATAGAAGGAAATTAGTTGTGATTGACAGATTTATTCTTTCCAAAGCCCTGTTGGTCTTCTGCTGACTATTCTGCTTTCTGTAGGTGCTTAAAAATTGATTTTTGGATGATAGATTTCACTGCTTTCCTAGGTATAGAATTTAAATGGATGGAGCCTATACTTTACTTCATTGCCTCTCCACTCTCTTTTCAATGAAGGGCATGAAGTTTGTCCCCACCAAGACTTTGTATAATTCACAGCTCCTTCATGGTGCTTCAAATGTAGTTGATAGTGACTTTCTAGTTATTTCAAGTACCACAATTTTCAAGAGACTCTTATATGGACCACAAACTTAAAAGAGTCTTACATGGTCTATTGAAGTTTGACAACAGAAGTGAGATGTTTCCTTGTGATACGTGTCTGAGCAAGAGCGATAACTTTGTACGTGATTATGGTGACACCTAATCAGGTTATACTCATGTTCACTTATGAATGTGTATTCCTGGCAGGCAATGTCTGTAAGGAGAAGCCATCTGGGTCAACTGTGACTGCCTCCATTTGGCTCTATTCAACATATCAAGCCAGGAATACACAGAATCTATGAATTACAGCTTAGTTTCATACTTAAATGAAGTAAAACTTCCATGAAAACAATATGTAACCATTTAACAGAGCATTTTTTTGTTTACCTTTCTGAAGTTGAAGCCTTTCTATTCAGGAGACTCACTGGGGACCCTCCCAGTTAACCAGCTCTTCACCCTAGATGCTATTTCCAACTTCGTACTCTGTATCAACCCCCACTCCCCATATCTAATTATCGGCCAACTCCTACCATTTCCATGTTCGTAAATTCTCTCATAAACTCACATTTTTCTTCCCTAATGGTGACACCACCCTAGTGCAGGTCCTTATTACTGCACATTTGGACAACTGCAATAGCCTCTGGACTATTCTCCCTGCTCAGGTCTCTCACCACTCTATTTCATCCTTCCCTCAGCTGTCAAACTGATCTTTCCAAATTATAGGTCTGCCTATGTCACCCCCATCACCACTCTTTTTCATTTCCAGTGGTTCCCTTCTTGCCTCTAGAATCAAATAATTAAACCTGTGTTGGGCATTCAAAGTCCTTCATAACCTTCCTCCCCTACAACTTTCCAGTCTTCTTATATTTTGCACTCCTCTCTTAACCTCCCACAAACTCTGCAGTCCAATGACACCGACCTTGCTGCTCCATGAGCAAGACATTCTATCAGCTGACTCCTGGCATTTTTGTTGGTTGTCTACCATGCCTGAAATGTCATCCCTTCTCATCTTTGCCTTCTGACTTCCCAGGCTTCCTTCAGGTCCTAGCTAACATTTCTCCTTCTGGAAGGAGCTTTTTCTGATCCCCTTTAATTCTAGTGCCTTCTTTCCATTGATTATCATAGATTATCTCCAATTTATCTTGTTTTGCATAGTTGTTTACAAATTGTTTCCGTCATTCAACCATGTACTCCTTGAGAACAGGAACTGCTTTTTACCTTTCTTTCTATAACCAGTGCTCAGCACAGTGCCTGATATATTGTGGGTGCTTAATAACGTTTATTGATTGACTAACTGATTGAAGGTAAAGGACCTGTTACCCCTCCTCATGCAAGCATCAATGAATGATACTTACTTGCTACCAAGCAAAATTATTAGGGCAAAGTCTTTTAGTAATTCACAGCCTCCTTAGCTCCCCATGATCTATCTCTGGGTAGAGATAACTCAGGAGGTTACTTACTAGTATTCTGTTTTATCTAGTCTTGGTCTTGATATGAGTTGCCTTGAAAAATACTGATAATTCTTAAAATCATTATTTAAAAACAGAAATAAAAGGATGATCCCTTTTCTTATAATCATATTAAAAGGTAATTTGCCTGTCACCACAATGCCCAGTGAAACTTGTTCATATTACTTTATCAAAGAATATCAAGGGGAAAAATAATGATTTCTGATTATGTAAGTACTTATTTTAAATAGCAGCTCTTCTGGGCCAATTTCTGTGGTTATACTCATAATGATTGTTTAAGGAACACCCTCTGAAGATAGACAGGTAGTCCCCTCACAGAAATGACTGTCACCATTTTTTTCTTTTCTTTCTCCCTCCCATTAAAATCCTTCTTGGTACTATTGTAGGAATCACTGTGAAAAATAGCACTTTTAGAGTATCTTTAGAGTTCTAAGATAAAGACAGTGAGGAAATCATGAACAACAAGTTAGTCTTCAGCAAGATGACATTCAGACTGAATCCTGAAGAAAATTAAGAATTCAAAGGGTCAAAGGTCAGAAGGGAGTCCATTCCAAGCATGAGGGTTAATCAGTAAGAAAACATGGACATGGGAAATGAGGCATCATATTTGAGAAATAACAGGAAATTCACTTTGCTTGGTGTCCATAGTGTACATGAAAGATGGCAACATATAACATTAGAAAGGTAGATTGGAGCCAGTTTGTGACACAATTCAAATTCCAGAGGGAATAGTTTATTTCTGATCCTAGGGACAATAGGGAGCTCTTGGAATTCATTGAATAGGGGAGTGACCTGTGTTTCAGGTAAATTACTTTGACAACTGTGTTGAAGATATAGGAAAGATGGGAGAGACTTGAGGAAGGGAAACTAATTAGGAAGCTATTTCAATAGTTCAGGGGAGAGTAGATGAGGACCTGAATTAAGTTCATTGCTTTCTGCTTTAACACTGTAACTCAAATAACTCAGTAGGTCATCATGACTTTCCCCAGGGGTATTATCTCATCTGGCCTGCCTCCCAAACTTCGGTCCACCTACATTCAAACCATGTCTTCTTTAGAACTTTACTCTTCTTACACTGTGTTTCAAGCTGACTATACCACCTGTCACTGGTCCACAGCCAACTACCCTCCCCCTCATCCCAGACTTGGCTCATAGAACACCCTACATTGACATCAGTTTAACCTAAGATATGCACTGCCTCCTATTTTGCTCATAGGAGGAAAAACAAAACAAAACATTCAATGTGGTTACAATAATTGCTTTTAATACTGCCAATTTAATGGCAGTAGTTCACAACTGTCAAATTTGTTAAATTACTGCCCTTATCAGTAGGTAGTCTCTCAAGAGAGTGGCTAGAATTAAAAATTATTCTACTAATCAATGTTTCTTCCTTAACTTGGACTTAGTGGATTGAACAGGCCTAAGCATAGGGAATTAGAGTCAGAGAAATGAAGTGAAGATTTCAGAACTAACCTGTATTGCGTACAAACTCAAAACATACAACGTACTGAACAAGGGATATATCTAACGTGTGTATAAGACAGTGATGATGTGATGATGTTCTTAGATATCAATCTTTGCATAGGAGTGGGGGGAGGACCTCATTTCATTAACTCTTGATTTAGACCTTTTATGAACATGGGAGAAATGGGGGTGACCATGGGGCAAGGAGACACATTATTTAATTTTAATCTTTAGAATACTGTCAAGAGCATTCATGGTATTAAGAAGACCTGGAGTCAAATTCTACCTTTCACATATCCTTGTCAAGGCTATGATTATATCTATCTGCTCCCTTAAATATTATAGTCTGGAGGATGTAGTTTTTCAAGCTCAAGCTAAGTTTCTGATCAACTGTCACTAATGGGGAAGGAAGGACCCAAGATCTATATCCAAGGCTGAATTCCCTCTTCACCCTAAACCAACTCCACAATAAATACATGTAGCAAGTGGTAAAGAATCCCATTTACCTAAGTTGATAGTAAAATAGAAATCACAGAAAGCATATATAGCCCAATATATATTAGACAATATAGCACGAAAGCGCTCTCCCATTGGGAATGAGATAACTCAAACAAGAGAAAGTACCAGATCTTACACAAGCAGAAATTCCTTGAAATTTCTAGGGTAGTCAGCTGGGGATAAGGACATAATAGAGACTACTAGTTCTTCTCATGTTGGTTTCTGCTCAGAGTCTTATTCTACAGTAGGAGAATAAGAATAGGATTGACATTATCCATTTCTCTCTCTGGAAGTGGAAGCTATACAGAAAGGTCTGAAATGACTGAAGAGGTTGAAAAGATTCAAAGCTCTCTTCTCTCTGGCTCTCACCAGCTCTGCCTTGCCTTTCACACAGGCAATGAGGAGAGAGTCCAATGCTAATGGGTTTTGGGATTTGGGTTATGTAAGCATGAAAAGGTAGAAGATGATGAAATTCCAGAAATACAATGAAGTGTTCTTGTTTACATAGGCAGCTGGGGGTTGTAGTGGCTAATGCACAGGGACTGAATGAAGTCAGGAAGATCTGAGTTGAAATCTGGTCTCAGTTACTTACTGTTTGTGTGATCCCAGGTAAATCACTTAACCTCTGTCTGCCTCGATTTCCTCAATTTTCTAATAATAGCACTTACCTCTCAGTATTGTCCTGAGGATCAAATAAGACAACATTTGCAAAGCACTTAGCACATTCGGTAGCATACAGTAGGAACTTAAATTCATTTCCTTTCCAAAGGGCAGCTTCAGGCTCCCATAATCAAAATAGAAATGAAGTTTTAGATCAAGCAAGAAACCAGCTATCCAAGCAGGTGTGAGGTCAAATGAGGAAGTGTACTTCCAATCTGATTGCATTCATCCAATAATAAAAACCATTGTTCTTTGGAGCCCTCATCTTTGCAATGCAGACCCTTCTCAATTCACTTCAACAAATATGAATTTGTGAAACGTCTTTTATATACTCATATTGTGTATACACACACACACACACACACACACACACACACACACACACACACACTTCTTTTGCATAAACTAGCCTGAAAACCACTGAAAAGTTTTCCCCAACAACTGTATTTACTGGGTATGGGAAAGAATATACACATAACTCATAGCTATTATCTGTCATCACCCAACTACATCTGAAAGACCATTCAAGAAGGCATCAGGATATCTAATCTCTTCTCAGTATACAGAAAAGAAATTGTGAACATTCTAGAGGCTTACCAGTAAATGAAAGGGTTGTGATAAATGATTTCTATGGTTCCTTTCAAGCTCTTAATTTTATGATGAGTTAATTCTCACCATGAAATAGGGAAGGGGAGAAAATGCACCAATGAGCAAAGTTCAAGTTTTTCTGACTCCAAAAGAAGGAAAAAAATGCCTTTTCCCCCCTAGTTTATGTTTCTGGTAGTTTGCAGGTTATAGATTAGAGAGGCAATCAGAACTAATCATATCAGAAAAGTCCTATAGAATGGAGTATTGTCTGGAATTATTGTTCAGACAGAACAAAGAATTCAGCATGATCCTAGAAGATAATCTTTAAAAGCAAACAAACAAAAATCCAAACACAGACTAAAAAGACAAAATACACACAGACAAGAAGATCCAACTTTTAAAGTCAAACTATTTAACATGAAAGTAGTCTTAGCCTGATTTTGTAAATCCAGAACTGAATGTCACACTAGGCCAAGCATACTGAGAGGAAAAAAAAAATATCCATGAAAGGTGTGGATTTTTCAACCTTGCAGTTTGCAAGTGACTTCCTCTTGATTTCTCTGTCCCCATACAATGGCAAGGGTGTTGGGGTGTTGGATCTGTGTTTGTGAATGCCCAGGTCAACTTGAAGCATGATTAAGTAGAAGGAAGGCTAGGCTTGGAGTCAGAAGACCTGAGTTCAAGTCATGGCTCTGTGGTTCAATTTCCTCATTAGTAAAATTGGGATTAGAGTAGATGACCTCTAAGATTCATGTCAAATATAAATTAGTGATCCTAGAAGGAGAACACTGTTTCCTAAGCATTCAAACATATTATTAAATTGTCTAGGTCTATTTTTTTTTTTTTTTGCCTTTCTTGGAGAATGACTGTAGACTCTTCAAGGAAGCCAAGGAGAATACCTGTCTTACAGTTAAGTACACATTCTGCTCCAGGAAAGTTTGAGGAAATGGAGGGCAGGGGAAGGACAGGAGGATCCCCACTCTTCTTCATTAAAGTATATGTACAACTAATCCCTGAGGGAAGAATAAAGAAAAGCATGAAAATACATGTAATTCATGTTAGAGAAGCTGACCGAAAGCAAAACAATATTTAACTTCTGTGATTCGTTCACACAACTCATTGAAAAGTATTCCTTGGTAATTCCATATTGACTCTTACCAAATATAATATCCTTCTCAGTACTTTAATAAATACAGTAAAAGGCATGCTTTTATCTTGGGGGTGGGGGGAGAACATTAAAATGGCTTAATGATCTCATTACTCTTTTTTTTTATACCTTAAGAGGCATTTTGGCACAGTCAGAAGTGCACAAGGACTAGAGTCAGGAGAACTGGGTTCCAATCCTGGCTCTGCAGCTAACTATTTCTATTACTCTGAATCAGTCACCAATTCTTCCCCTCAAGGCTTTCATGCTCAGAAGCAAGATGCCATGTAAGCAAAAATCTTCATTCAAGTTAGCAAATGATTACATCCAAAGGAAAGCAGTGCTACATTGGAAATATATATATATATATATCTCACATATACACATATGTATTTACATATATTTTTCTCCCTGAAGAACTGGGTTCATATCCTGTCTCTGTCACTTTCTATGTGAGCCCATTTTTCCCTTGCATTGCTTCCTTCCATACATTTCATGCTTCAGTCAAACTCTCTACTCATAGAGATCATAACGCCAGAGTTGGAAGAGCCCCGAGAAGCCATCTAGCCCAACCGTCTCATTTTACAGCTGAGGAAATTAAGGTGTGAAAAATGACCTCTCTGAGGTCACCAAGCTACTTTGTTGCAGAAAAGATTTGAACTCAGATCTCCCAATGCTAGATCCAGGGCTCTTCTCATTGCACCATGCAGTCTCTGTGTTTTCTCACTTTGATCCCTTGCCTCAAGCCATTCCCAGCACCTGGAAGGACTTTTCTCTCCTTCTGTGATCAATGAATTTGGATTCCTTTTTTAAAATCTCACTCAGATGTGACCTTCTACTTAATATCTTCCTTAACTACTCTTAGCCATTATTTTCTCTTCAAAGGTAGACAAGCCCATGATGCCCCAGATCATCTCTCCATATTCCTTGCCCTCCTCCAACCTTCACACCTGTTTCATATGCTGTCTCCTCCCACTAGAATGTAAACTGCTTGAGGGCAGGGACTCTAGTGCTTTATTTTTGTAGTTAGATTTTATTTCACTTTAATTAGCAGAAACAAATTTTCTCTTCCTTCTGCTACCTACAATATTGGAAAAAGGAAAAAAAGAACAAAACCCCTGTAACAGATATGGAGATTTGGGTCAAATTATTATTTTAGGACACATTAAAATATTATTGGGAAATATTTAACAAAATAAATAAAATGCAATGAATATACATAATATGTGGTTTTTGAAGTCAATATGGCCAGTAAGGCTCCTTTGGTACAGTTCAATGGCCCCTGTTTCTATTTGAATTTGACAGAGTACTAATAGTCAGAGAACCTGAGGTTAAATTCTGCCTCTATATTTAATACCTGTGTAACCTTGGGGAAGTTATTTAATTTCATTGGGCACCGGTTTCCCATGTATGATAGGGAGGTGGCTTACTGTTTGGATGAGAAGGATTTTTGGTGCCCTTCTGGCCCTTGGTCTATGATCCAGGGTCTGGACTACCTCTAAGACCCCTTCCGTATCTAAATTCTGTGCTTTTTTTTCTAAAGGTACTTAGAAGATATAGGATTTAACAATGAAAGAGATGTCAGTGTTTATTTAACTTAATCTCACATTATAGATGAAAAAAATAGGGAGAGATAAGTGACTTTTGCAGTTCCTTTCTACCAGATGGTGGAGTAGAAATCAAATCTGAAGTTTCTCCCCAGTTCATCTTCTTTTCTAATGCAATATATCAACTCCTATAAAAAATCAGAAGTGAAGGGATGGTAGAGGGAAATCAGAGGAAAGTAGTCCCCCATTTAAGAACTGATCATGTTATGCAAGTGTAGATTGCATGCCATCTTGGGGAGGCAGGGGAAAAGGAGGGGGAGAAAATTTAAGACTTGTGGAAGTAATTTTTGAAAACAGAAAACAAATAAATTAATTAAAAAAAAAAAAAAGAACTAGTCATGTTCCAAAAGTGTATGTGTAACACAATTATTTGGGAGCGGAAGGCATGTTCCATAAAAATAATATTTAAAATGATGATCAAGTTCCCAAACCAGCTCAGAAAAGTCTATTTAACTGATAATGTAGCCAGATTCTAATAATACAATGAATTACTAATGCTAGGATCAAGTGGTGTAGGAGGAAAGGAAGATTTGCTTCTTCCTACTTTCCTGGGGTACAGGGCCAATCCTAAGCAAAATTTAGATGTAGATGTTTTTGTCTTGGCACGTGCCCATCTACCTTTTTATGCTACTCTCCCACCTCCTGGTATTGCTTTCATCAAGTCTACAGTTACTCCATATTCTCACAGTGATTCAACTTCCTTCTCCCCCTCCCCAACAAATCAAGAGTCTAAGCCTCTCTTGCTGCTGCATGAACAGCATTGTTGGGGTATGTGTGGGGCAGAAGTGGACTTGGAATTTTGAGAATGTTTGTAGTTTAGAAGTAGAAGGAGAGAAGAAATTGTGATAGAAAATTATTTCAATTTACTTTCCTCCACTCACCTATTAGAGAAAGTTGTATTGTAAGAACAGAGTTGGAGTGAAGTGGGGGGGGTGTTGATTTGTCCTGAGGCTAATTTTGAAATTTCTTAAAGAAGTAGATCAGATCTCATTTGGCACAATGGGAGACAATTCTATTCCTGTATTATCCACTATAACTTTCAGAGGGTGCTTCTTAAACAATAATGGTGTGGAAATGACCCCACCCAGAAGTGCTTCAGGAAGTTACTTTTTAGACTAGGTACTTATATATAAGTTCACAAATCATCTTTTTTAGTCATTGAAAAAATAGTCACTGGGTGTTACATTGCCGTGGATAAT
This sequence comes from Notamacropus eugenii, assembly GCF_028372415.1. NCBI lineage: Eukaryota > Metazoa > Chordata > Mammalia > Diprotodontia > Macropodidae > Notamacropus > Notamacropus eugenii. The sequence continues at coordinate 357,914,293 of NC_092875.1, read as the reverse complement.
CATAATACCACATGATTATGAGAACAGAGCTCATTTTGTTCTTTATTCTCTTTTCAAACAATGCATTTAAATAACATTAATATTTACCAAAGAAATGTGTATTAAGGCCAAGTTTACTCAGAACTTGATTAGATAGCTTTTTGTTCACATGTTCAACGAAATTATTTTCTATTAAATTCTGCCGTTGTCAGATTGCAAGGGATCAGTGAACACAGATAATTTAGGTGTGAAATAGGAATTATTTTTTGCCTGAATTATCTAGTTTGACAGTAGTTCTTGTTCACCACTGTTGGAGAACTGACAAATTTCTACCACTCTTAGAATTGAATGGATGCAGCTATTAGGAAGATTGGTTAGAATCATTTAAAATTGTTTTAATGTTCCTCATTTTTAATAACAAGTTATTGTTATTAAACAACAGAGCTGGTTCTGCCGTAGTCCTAGGGACTCATCCTTAATAAGAATTATCTCTAAAAATGATCTAGCTCATTGCTTTGAAAACCTTCAGCAGAGACAATCTCTTCTCAGTGAGTTCATATTACTAAGCAAAATGAAAACCCCATGAATCAAGCCTGTCTCTTTGTCATTAAAAAATTTTTTTCTGTAGCCCTCTCCCACAACCATAACATACTTATTCCCTATGTTCTCAAGGTAAGTAAAAATTAGGAAACTAGAAACTACAGCCGATAAAGGATATTACTCATTCCATGGGAGTATATTCTTGAGAGATGGCATAATAAAATAGAACTGGAGTCAAAACTCTGGGTTCCAGCACTTACCAACTATCTGACCTTGAGCAAGACCCTTCTCCACTTCAAGCCACAGTTTCCTCATCTATAAAATAGGGATAATGCTCACTATACATACCTGGCAGGGCTGTTGTGAGAAAAGTGACTTGTAAATCTTAAAGTGCACTATAAATGTGAATTATTATTTCCTTTCCTTTTTATCCCCTGTTTTTATGAACCCAATTACTCTCGGGGGAAGAAGGAAGTCAATGCCATATAGGATTTTGTTAATCTAAACCTGTCAGACACCAGCAACTACATTCATTTGTGGATACAAAGAACAGAAAAAGAGAACTGTATGTGAAAACACAAATGTCCATCAAATAAAGGTTATTTTTTTAAATTTAAATTTATTTATTTAAGTTTTCAACATTCATTTCCACAAAATCTTGGGTTGCAAATTTTCTCCCCATTTCTCCACTCCCCCCACCCCACAACGCCGAGCATTCTAATTACCCCTATCACCAATCTATTATCCCTTCTAACATTCCTCCCTTCCATTATCCCCATCTTCTCTTTTGTCCTGAAGGGCAAGATAAATTTCTATACCCCATTACCTGTATTTTTTATTTCCTAGTTGCAAGAACAATACTCAACAGTTGTTCCTAGAACTTTGAGTTCCCCACCCACCCACCCATTCCCTTTGGGAAGGCAAGCAATTCAATATAGGCCATATCTGTGTAGTTTTGCAAATGACTTCCATAATAGTCGTGTTGTGGAACACTAACTATATTTCCCTCCATTCTATCCTGCCCCCCACTTCTTCTATTCTCTTTTTTGATCCTATCCCTCCCCAAGAGTGCTGCCTTCTCCCACTGCCCTCCCTTCCATTATCCCCCCCACCCTGCCTATCTCCTTCTCCCCCAATATCTTGTATTGTAAGATAGGTTTTCATACCAAAATGAGTGTGCATTTTATTCCTTCCTTTAGTCGAATGTGATGAACGTAAGCTTCATGTTTTTTCTCTCGTCTCCCCCCTTTTTCCCTCCACTAAAAAGTCTTTTACTTGCCTCTTTTATGAGAGATAATTTGCCCCATTCCATTTCTTCCTTTCTCCTGCCTATATATTTCTCTCTCACTGCTTCATTTCATTATTTTAAGATATGATCCCATCCTATTCAATTTACCCTGTGCTGTGTGTGTGTGTGTGTGTGTATATGTGTGTGTGTGTGTGTGTGTGTGTGTCTGTGTGTATAATCCCACCAACTACCCAGTTACTGAAAAAATTTCAAGAGTTACAAATATTGTCTTTCCCTGCAGGAATGTAAATAGTTCAACTTTAGTAAGTCCCGTATGACTTCTCTTTGCTGTTTACCTTTTCATGCTTCTCTTCATTCTTGTGTTTGAGAGTCAAATTTTCTTTTCAGCTCTGATCTTTTCATCAAGAATGCCTGAAAGTCCTCTATTTCATTGAAAGATCACTTTTTCCCCTGAAGTATTATACTCAGTTTTGCTGGGTAGGTTATTCTTGATTTTGGTCCTAGTTCCTTTGACTTCTGGAATATCCTATTCCACGTCCTTCGATCCCTTAATGTAGAAGCTGCCAGATCCTGTGTTATCCTGACTGTATTTCTACAATACTTGAATTGTTTATTTCTAGCTGCTTGCAATATTTTCTCCTTGACCAGGGAACTCTGGAATTTGGCCACAATGTTCCTAGGAGTTTCTCTTTTTGGATCTCTTTTAGGCGATGATCTGTGGATTCCTTGAATATTTATTTTGCCCTCTGGTTCTAGAATCTCAGGGCAGTTTTCCTTGATAATTTCATGAAAGATGATGTCTAGGCTCTTTTTTTGATCATGGCTCTCAGGTAGTCCCATAATTTTTAAATTGTCTCTCCTGGATCTATTTTCCAGGTCAGTTGTTTTTCCAATGAGATATTTCACATTATCTTCCATTTTTTCATTCTTTTGGTTTTGTTTTGTGATTTCTTGCTTTCTCATAAAGTCATTAGCCTCCATCTGTTCCAATTTTGAAAGAACTATTTTCTTTAGTGAGCTTTTGAATCTCCTCTTCCATTTGGCTAATTCTGCTTTTGAAAGCATTCTTCTCCTCATTGGCTTTTTGAACCTCTTTTGTCAATTGAGTTAGCCTATTTTTCAAGGTGTTATTTTCTTCAGCATTTTTTTGGGTCTCCTTTAGCAAGGTGTTGACCTGCTTTTCATGCTTTTCTTGCATCTCTCTCATTTCTCTTCCCAGTTTTTCCTCCACCTCTCTTACTTGATTTTCAAAATCCTTTTTGAGCTCTTCCATGGCCTGAGCCCATTGAATATTTATTTTGGATGTTTGGGATATAGAAGCCTTGACTTTTATGTCTTTCCCAGATGGTAAGCATTGTTCTTCCTCATCTGAAAGGATGGGAGAAACTATCTGTTCACCAAGAAAGTAACCTTCTATCGTCTTATTTGGACATTTTTCCCAACCAGTTACTTGACTTCTGGGTCCTTTGTCAAGAGTAGAGTATACTCTAGGAATCTATAAGATCTCAGTCCCTCCAAAGTGGCCCAATCAAGCATGTACTGGTCTGGATGCAGAGAGGGATTTTTGTGCCCAGAATCTTAGCAGTTACCTCTCCACAGCCACCTGGCCTCTAGTTCCTCCAAGTCACCACTGGGGGCTGATTTTCAGATAAGCTGGATGGGAAGGGCCGCCATTCAGCGTGAAACAAAGACCATCTCCCCTAGGGCCTCCACACAGGGCCAAGGTAAGCCTCAGCTCTTTGATGCCCCCATTGGTTTTTATGCTCTAATAATGGTCCAGCTGCTAAGCCTGCTGATGTGGTCTCTTGCCTATGTGGCCTCTGTGGCAGCTGCCTAAGGTCAGAGCTATGAAAGGCCCTTGTCCCTTCCTGGCCAGCGGAAAAAGCCCCATCACTGACCTTTGGCGCCTGTGGGTTGAGGGATCTGCAATCTGGCTGCTGCTGGGACTGAGGATTCCATGACTGGAGACACTGCCCCCAAGGGTTGTTCGCGAGCCAAACCATGTGGTCAAGGCTGGGCTGGGCTCCGCACTCTGCTCTGAGTCCAGTGCAAGAAACATTTCCCGTGGGCCTTTCAGGTCACCTTGGGCTGGAAATCTCCTCCACTCTGTTGTTCTCCACTTCTGCTGATCCAGAATTTGTTAAGAGTCCCTCTCTGCAGGTATTTTATGGGCTGTGGGGGGAGACCCTGCGTAGGTATGTCTTTCTACTCCACCATCTTGGCTCTGCTAAAAGTCTTGTTTTTAAATGTACAATAAATTGAACACATTGGTTCCAAATCTGTCCTGTTTTTCTATTTCTCTCTGAAGTTCCTTCTGTACATTTTTAGTGCTTCATTGATTTCCTTACTCTTCTTTCTCTTTCATTTCTCCTTTCTTTTCCTTTCTTTCTTCTTTCTTTTTTCTTTTTTCTTCCTTCCTTCCTCTTTTTTCTTTCCTTCTTTCTTTTTTTATCATTTCTATCTTTCCTCCTTCTTCCCTCCCTCTATCCCTCTGTTTTCTTTCTTCCATCTTTCCATCCTTCTCTCTCTCTCTTACTTTCTTTTTTCCTTCTTCCCTCCCTCCTTCCTTCCCCTTCTCTATTCCTTCCTTTTTTTCTTTCCTTCCTTCTACTTTATCTCTTCTTTCTTTTTTGAAGGGAGTATATTTTCAAATTGCTTTCACAATGGCTATGCCAATTGATAGTTTTATTAACAATGGGTTGATGTGCCCATTTCTCCCCAGCCCTTCCAACAATTGTGTGATCTCAGTCTAATGGGTATGAAGTGGTACCATAGAGCTGACCTAATTATTCATCTGTAACACCTTTTCCAGTGCTAATTGATAGCTTTCATGTGTTTTTTTTTTTTGAGACAGACTATTCTATACACTGATATCACATCCCAATATTTAAATGGCTAAAAGTATAGGAGTGCTTGTATACAGAAATTCATATATATATATACATATATATATATCTCAATAGAGATAATATATATATCAATAGAGATAATATACATATCACAATTACTTTTATATTTTGAAAATGAGACTTTATCTGAGAAATTTGTTGAAAATTTTCTTTAACATTTCTCTTCTAATTTTAATTGCATTGATTTTGTTTTTGTAATTTTTTTTTTACAATTTTACATAACAAAATTATCTCTTTAATTTATTATGACATTCTCAATCCTTTGGTCAAAATATTTCTAATGTTATATTGAATTAAGGGGATAAAGTTTTATATGATCTTAAAGGACAAAAAGGATCAAATAGACTAGAGAGTCTAAAAACCAAATCATAACATTTCTCTTTTCATTTCACTTCCAAAAGAATTCCTTTAAAAATTGAAGCTCCGTCCAGAATTTCAGTATTTCAGATGAGCAGCAAATTGTTGAGCATTTGTCACAAAGTGTGTAGCTGGATGACCTAAATTGAAAAAAAAAAGTATGACAAAGCAGTCATTTTTAAAAAAATGTTACTTCCTGATTAGTGATCAAAAAAATAAAACAGCAGTAAATGAGTGTCTTTAGAAGTAACACATGTTTGAATCGCGAAAACAAATCAGAAACATAATATTTTAAAATAAAGTTATCAACTATAAATACCAGGGAACTCTTTTCGCAGTCTCTGGAAGAAAAAGAAACAAAACATACACACAGGAAATGTAGTAATAATGTGTTAAGTCTGGCAAGAGCAGGAGGTTCATTTGTATGTATTAGCAAATCATTTCTTATATTATCAATGTCCTTTGTTTTTTAACTCCTTCATTTTTCATTTTAATTATTTATTATGGAAGAATAAGATTTTTTTTGAGTGTGTATGCCTCAATCTGTTTAGATATTCCAAAATTAATGTTGATCTACCTTGTTTGTAGTTTTATGTTATCACAAAAAGTGCCATTATGATATTTGGCAAAAAAAATGGGATCCAAAATATGAGACTTTTTGTTATTGATCTCTTTGGGGTACATGCTTACTCATGGGATTTTGGGGTCCAAGATGTGGGCATTTTAATCAGTTCATAGCATAATTCCATGTTGCCTTCCAGAATAGATGTAAAAATTAATAAGTTCACCATAAAACAGATAGTGGAAGAATTTTTATTCCCTTTTTAATAACGAGGCAACTAAGACTTAGAGACTTTAAATGACATAGCTCTCTTCATATATAGCTAGTAAATGTCAGGGTCAAGAAAGGAAATTCATTCCTGTCAGTCAGAGTATAACACCTCTTCCACCACATTATGTTCCCAAGTAATAGAGTACTGTGTATTTGTGTATATGTATGTGTGTGTGTGTGTGTGTGTGTGTGTGTGTGTGTGTGTGTAAATTACAAACTATCCATGTAGGAAGGAGGCAATGAATGATGAGTTCTGATTGAAATCTGATAAAATCGAAGGAGCTGCAAAATTCTTGACTTTATGGTAACTTGATCTTTTTAATAGTTTTATTTATGTATTTTTAGATTCCAACATTCATTTCCACAAAATTTTGAGTTCCAATTTTTCTACACATCTCTCCCTCCCCCGACCCCATAACACCTTGCTTTCTAATTACCCCTTCCCTCAATGTGCCCTCCCTTCTATCACACCCCACCCTTCCCTTATCCTCATCTTCTCTCTTTTCTTGTAGGGCAAGATAAATTTCTATACCCCATTACCTGTATTTCTTATTTCCCAGTTATATGCAATAACAATTCTCAACATTTGTTTCTAATACTTTGAATTCCAACTTCTCTCCCTCCTTCCCTCCCTCCCCACCCATTGCCACTGAGGAGGCAAGCAATTCAATACAGGCTATATATGTGTCATTTTAAAAAGACTTCCATAATACTTATGTTGTGTAAAACTAACTATATTGTCCTCCATCCTACCTGTACCCCCTTTCTTTCTATTCTCTCATTTGACCTTGTCTCTTCTGAAAAGTTTTTACTTCTAGTCACTCCTTTCTCCCATTTTCCCTCTCTTCTATCATCCCCCTCACCTCACTTGTCCTCTTCTTCCTTACTTCCCTGTACTGTACCAAATTCATACCAAATTTGGTGAGCATGTTATTCCCTCCTTAAGCCATATGTGACGAGAGTAAGCTTCACTCTTCCCCTCCCACCTCCTCCCTTTTCTCCTCCACTGAAAAAGGTTCTTCTTATCTCTTTTATGAGGGATAGTCTGCCCCATTAAATTTCTCCCTTTCTCCTCCCAATATTTTTCTCTCTCATTCCTTAATGTTATTTTATTATGGATATCATCTCTTCTGATTCAATTCAACCTGTACTCTCTGCTATATGCGTGTGTGTGTGTGTGTGTGTATGTGTGTGTATAATCCCTCCAACTACCCAAATACTGAGAAAAGCCTCAAGAGTTGCAAATATTATCTTTCCATGTAGGAGTGTAAACAGTTCAGCTTTAGAAAGTCCTTTATGATTTCTCCTTCCTGTTTACCTTTTCATGATTCTCTTGATTCTTGTGGTTTTTTGAAAGTCAAATTTTCTGTTCAGTTCTGGTCTTTCTATCATGAATGCTTGAAGTCCCTAAATCACTGAATGGCCATTTTTTCCTTTGAAGTATTATACTCAGTTATGCTGGGTAGGTGATTCTAGGTTTTAATCCCAGTTCATTTGACTTCTGGAATATCCTATTCAAAGTCCTTTGATCCCTTAATGTGGAAGCTGCCAGATCCTGTGTTATCCTGATTGTGTTTCCACAATACTCAAATTGTTTCCTTCTAGCAGCTTGCAATATTTTCTCCTTGACTTGGGAACTCTGAAATTTGACCACAATATTCCTAGGAGTTTCTCTTTTTGGGTCTCTTTCAGGAGGTGATTGATGGATTCTTTCAATATTTATTTTGCCCCCTGGTTCTAGAATATCATGGCAATTTTCCTTGAAAATTTCATGAAAGTTGATGTCTAAGCTCTTTTTTTGATCAAGGCTTTCAGATAGTCCCATAATTTTTAAATTGTCTCTCCTGGATCAATTTTCCAGGTTGGTTGTTTTCCAATGAGATATTTTACATTCTCTTCTATTTTTTCATTTCTTTGGTTTTGTTTTGTTACTTCTTGGTTTATTGTACAGTCATAAGCTTCCCTGAAGTTCACTCTCATTTTTAAAGGACTATTTTGTTCACTAAACTTTTGAACCTCCTTTTCCATTTGGCTAATTCTGCTTTTTAAAGTCTCCTTCTCTTCATTGACTTTTTGGACCTCTTTTTCCTATTGAATTAGCTTATTTTTAAAGGTGTTATTTTCTTCAGCATTTTTTTGGTTCTCCTTTGGCAAGGTGTTGACTTGCTTTTCAAGCTCTTCTGTGGCCTGAGCCCATTTCTTATTCATTTTGGAGGTACTGGAGGCAGAAGCCTTGCCTTCCTCTGACAATATGCATTGTTTTTCCTCATCCTAAAGAATGGAAGGAGATAACTGTTCACCAAGAAAGTAACCTTCTATGGTCTCATTTTTCCCCCCTTTTTTGGTCATTTTCCCAACCAGTTACTTGACTTCTGAATCCTTTGCCAAGAGGAAGGTCCTAGTGCTCCTTTCCCCCCCAGGACTATGCTCAGCATTTAAGTAGATTTAAAAGGATGTTGGCATCAGGCCCACTCCTGACACAAGGGTATAGCATTCAAAAAATAGAATCTAAATAAGGACAAAGGTGAGTAGACCTGCACATTAGTAAAATATACTTATGAAGAAATATGGGAACCTGATGGAGGAAACATGGTAAACATTTGGATTCAGATTGTTTTTTTTTATAGGATCATATCTATTTACAGACCACTTTGGTATTTTCCTGATTGGTTTGAACCTGTGATTTCATCCATGTAGGTAGATCACACTTAGCTTTTGCATTCATGATATTACATGTTCTTGCTTTCAACTTCTGCATAAATCTTTTTAAAACCTAATTTGGTTTATGAGTTCCCTATACTTCGATGTAATTGTTTATGTCTATGTTTACATGGTCTGTACCTGTGTATGTGCATGCATATATATATGTACATATATATGTATACATATATATGCCTGTGTAGTATATGTATATTATGTGTATGTATACTGTCTTCAGATAGCTACAGACTTCCTCACTGCAATTGTTTCACTTTATGTCATTAGAGATCATATGAAAAGATGTGAGCTGGATGATATTAGAATTATATGGAGTTAGGACTACCAGGTTTATTAGACCAAAGGAGTGGTCTTAATCTGGAAGAAGATCTCCAATGAAGAGACCCAGGCTTCTATCCTTGGCTCTGTTCCATTAAATATTTTTTTCTATAATTTGGTTCAAAGAATAGATGACATGCTTAACCAATTTTTAGAAGATCCAAAGGTATGAAATAGGGAAAAATTGAACAAAAGTATTTAGATCTCTTAAATCTAGAATTGTGTCCTGGTACTAAGATGAAATGTAATAGTTGTAAATGTAAATTTTTACATTTGTGGTGAAAATATTAAATGCGTAGGTATATTATGGAGAAGTTTTAGCTAGAGATTATTTGTTAAATCCCAAACAATATTAGTAGCTCAGTAGCTCAATATGAGTCAAGAATATAATATGGAAATCACAAGAGCTAATGATATCTTTGTCTGAATCAGGAAGAATTCAAAATATGAAGTTTTTAGTAGCACCATACTTTGCCCTCGTTGGACTGTACCTAGAGTGTTACATAAAAGGAAAGAGGATTTTTTTGCTTACAGAAGAAAAAAAAAAAACCAGATAGGATACCATCAATATCTCTAATTAATTTTTAAAAGAATGTAGTGTGTACAAGAGGGCTTAAGATGGATACTCATCCTGTGTGACCTACCCCTCTAATCTTCCTTCTACTGGCTTTTTCATTATTCATTCTTATTCTGACTTCTAATTGAGGGCTATGAGCTGCTTTTCCCTATGCATTAGTAAAATTGTAACATTTTTCATGTATTAAGGAAATAGTCCTAAACTTCTACCTCAGTTTATGAAATATTCCTTAATAAATTAACTGAAGAAGCTCATTTCCCCTAATATCCTAGGTTTAGAAAAAATCAGTATTACAGACTATAAGATTTATTAACAATGTACACAATAATAGAAACATGAATAATTATTTACAATGTATAACCTATGAGAAAGATCATAGCTAGAATCACCTCCGGTCATCAGTACTTCTGCTGCCTCCTCCTCAGTTCTGGAATCACACTATTCAGTTCTCTCAGGATGCCAGCTAAATGCCCTTTTCAAGAGATCCTGTCATAAGGTTTTTTCTTCATAAGACCAGAATTAAAAGTTATCTAAGGAAAAACATTCTGTCACTCTTTTATCTTCTCACAGTGTCTCTCTAGTCTATACACTTCACAGAATTTCAAGATTCTATGCCTATTTAAAAATATAATAACATTATCCTATTCTACAATCTCACTTAGAAGAGAATATTGATGTTGGTCTTACATGTGAAAGTAAAAATAGATACGTTTTTCTTAGTCCTAGAATAAAAATCTGTGAGGAAGAATAAAAGCTAACAGGTAGAAGTTACAGAGTCAAATTTTAGTACAATGTATAACATAACTTCCAAACAATTGGAACTTTCTAAAAATCTAATGGCCTACTTCAGGCTTAATGGCTACAACTGAAGTCTGTAAAATATTATGTTGAGAATGTTGTAGGAAGAGGTACTAGTGAAGAACAGATTGGACTAGATGAATTCTGAAACTCTTTTGAACTCTGAGATTTCATGGTGCTCTGTAATCACCTTCAGAGAAACTTTTCTAGACTTCCTTTAACATCTCAAAAGAAGTCTGTGCTTCCAGTAAGTTTCTTTTCTTTCTTTCTTTTTTTGTTAATGTGATCCTTTGATCAATGCTAGTCCTTTTTATGAGCAAAGGAAGACTTGAGGAAGGTGCCGTAAATATTGACTAGTACAGATAGTATTTTTTCACTGAAAAAAACTAAGAACAGTAAACACATTTCTACCCAGTGCAGGTATTGATTAAGTCTCCTTTATAACAGAAACTTCAATTTTATTTTATGCCTGGATGACTTGAACAGACCAGAACGTTTTCTTTTCTTATTTTGAAATTTACACACCTTGGAAATATTCCTGGTTGGAAGTCAGAATTTGCCAGCATTAAACATTGATTCAACCACATAGGGAACATGACTTTCCTGTACTTTGAAAGGCATGTAAATGGAATGCTGTAGACCTGCATTAGGCTCAGGTATTTGGAGACTTGCCTGACTCTTCTTCCATGCTATAATCAAGCTGGTATAGTGTGAGGTATCACAGGATGGGACAAGCTATTGAAAATTTATCTTAGTGCCCATCTCAATGAGAGAATAATTCCATGCTTACACATAGGTACTACTACTATGTGAAGCTCAGTAGCGGTCAGGTGAGGTATACTTTGTTGGGCTATTTAGCAGAAGAAAAGTGCAAAGTCTTTATGTTATTATGAACCTTTAAAGACTTCTACAAGCTCTTTTATGATCTTGCAGTTTATGGAGAGTTCTAAAGGGAAGAGAGGTCAAAAATAGGAGCCCCAGTGATAAACAGGGATAGAAAGCATTGAGAATTTTGATGACAATGAAGTCTTTGGCAGGAGTCTTGTATATAGAGAGGGCGAATAAACATGAAGAAATTGTTTGTCTCCAAGTAGTGTTCAGGGTGGGTTCTTTCCACCATTGAGTGACCAGCACTATTACCTCATTTATACAGCAATATACCAAAGTTACAGAATTATCTTGCATCTCTGTCCTCATGTAGTTTAATATTTCATCTTTTCTTTTAAATAGGCATGTTTTGGCTTACATATCGGTTTTGTTGGAACTCTGCACATGTGCAGCATTATAACAGACAGAATTAAACTTTCTCCATCCTGGACTAATGCCCAAGGTCTTACCTGGTTATATCAAATGGACTCAGACTGATCTAATGGAACAAAGTTACTGGTCAACTTCGGTTTTTAACCCAAAAGACACATTTGTCACAAATCCTTATATTCTTTGGTAAGAAACAAATAAAGAGTTAAAAGAATTGTCTGTTTCAACAATTTCATATCTCAAAAGGTGGAAGTAATGGATACACAGTCTAAGGGAAAGAAATACCATTCTGATTTAGCTCTGACCTGAAAAGAAAAACTGCTTGGTGGAGTATGTGATAGGATTAGCAACCATATAATCCAGGAAAGTCAAAGGAATGAATGTTGGATATACAAAGACTTGCAAGTAACCTGTGACTCAGCATGCCATAGTCTCTGTGTTCACATGAATGATGTTTGATTCAGGTGGGGACACTAAAATTTTAAAGAAGCAATACATCTTTTGACCATCCTCTATTCCCCAGATTTTATTATAGGAAATTCTTAACTATAATTCATGTATGACTCATTCTAGGTTTCCACAAACGTAGGCAACAAGGTTCTCAATTTTTTTTTGCATAAGCACTCAAAATAATAAATGTATATTGGACAGAGGATAGCATTTATTTTATCCCATAGAAAATGTAGGTGGTATAAATTATTCACAAAGTTCAATAGACAGATATAAAAATTATACAAAATACTTAGAGTAGCTAATAACTTATTCTTGGAAGTGAATTGATGTTGGGGTTGTCAGTGAGGCAATATCCACACATTCTGCTGAAATTCCTCGCTAACTAGGTTTCCTTTAAGTCTTAAAAGCAATCTTTGTTGACAATTTCTTAATTCTTTCTCTTCTGTACTCATAGTACTACTCTATGATTTGGATATTACTTAGAAAAGAAACACTTTTCAGACTTGGAAGCAGCTTCAGAATAATCCCCTTCTAATAATTCACAGTAATAGTGCAAGGAACAATCTAGGACAGTATTTCAATCTCTTTTTCCTCATATCATGGTTGAAACTTTTTTAATGACTCACCAGCCACTGGGGTGAGAGTGAGAGATGTGGAGAATCCTTGTCTCTTTTCTTACTTCCAACCATTCAAGAAATACTGTCTCTAAAAGTCCAAAGTCAAAAACTTTCAAATGTCATGCTGCTCATAAAGCAAACTCCAAAGACAGTGCTGCCAAATGAATCTCCCCTCATTGTTTAGAACTCTAAACCAAATAATGATGATGATAATAACAATAAAACCACCTTTGCCCATCCACACAAGAGTATGAGGTTCAAGGAAATTATTCATAGACTGCCCTCTGGGACAAGATAGAAAGTAACCACATATATTTTTATAAGCCTTTCAAGATCATCTATCTACTGCCAGCTCTTGGGGATTGTGGTAAAACAAGCAGGTCATATGTACTTCTGGTTCAAGTGAACCATGATTTTTAAAAGGGTACTGTGTACATTCAGATTTCCCCTCAGTTCTATTCTCTTTCCAGAACCCAGTTTCTCTCAATCTTCTTGAATAACAGAAGACAGATGACCAAAATATGTTTCCCATCAGAAAAAGGCTAAATAGATTTATCATCATATTTTTATAAGATAAACACAAGTTCAAGCATCAGAGTCAATCATTTAATCTTAAGGTCTTGTATAGTTATGGAAACCCATCTCCTAGGAGAAGTTAATTGGAAACTCGTCACCAAATAGTCAGTCTTGCTGTCAGCCCTAGTCACTGAGAGTCCATCAGCAGTTTTTTTTTTGTTCTCTTAATAAGGTGACAAAAGGCATGTCACACAATTACAGAGCTACCTCAGTAGCTATTTAGTCCAAGTCATACCTAAGAGAACTGCTCACTCTTCTCCTGATTTATTCAGTAATGGAGTGGAAAAGTAGATTCCACCTCCACTCCAAATATTCAGAAGTTTCAGATACTGGCACTGTCAATCAAGATTAAGTGTGAATGATTCATTCATCAGTTTGAAAGAATTAGAGAGTTTTGACTATTATATGAAAACATATGAGGATACCAAGGAATTTTGTGTGATTTGTTGAAAGAATCAGATGTACTTACAGACTTATGCATAAAAATAACAATTAGACCAGCAGGGAGATTAGTCAGGAAGTGTAATTTGAGGGATTCTACTTCAAAAATCACTCATGAAGACAAAGGAAAGGGTCTGTCTCTTTCTGTCTCTGTTTCTCTGTTTCTCTCTCTCTCTCTCTCTCTCTCTCTCTCCTTGTTTCTCTGTTTCTGTCTATCTCTCTGTCTCTGTCTGTTTGTCTCCACCATTAACTATATTTTTGGGGAAAAAAGTAGACCATTAGGAGACAACATATACAACCAGCAGCAGAAAGATACACACTAAGGACAAACATGTACTCGTAGATTGAGGCTGTCCCAGGTTCCACTATACTCAAACCTACCCATAACTTAGCAGAAACAGCAGCATAACATTGTCTCAGGTGAATCTACTTGGGTCCCCTGCCCCTCTGGACTACTGTCTTGTCATGATGGAGGGGTTTGTGTAGCTCAATGAAACCAGGCACTATGCCATGCAGGGTTACCTAAGATGGACAGGTCATAGTGGAGAGTTCTGACAAAAGGTGATCCACTGAAGAAGGAAATGGCAAGCCACTTCAGGATCTTTGCCAAGAAAATCCCATGGATGGTACTAAAATGATAAAAGAGAGGACTTTGGTAAATGAGCCCCTCAAATGAGGGGCTCATTATACTACTGGGGAAGAGTAAAGGACAGTAGCTCCAATACTGATGAAGCAGCTGAGCCAAAGCTGAAAGAAATCTCAAGAGCAAAGCATCTAGTGATGAAAGAAAAGTATGATGCTATATAGACCAATATTGCATAGGAACCTGGAATATAAAGTCTATGAACCAAGGTAAACTTCATGTGATTAAACAGGAAATGGAAAGATTAAATATAAATATCTTAGGTGTCAGTGAATTTAAGTGGATTCTAATGGATGGATTTAATTCATATGGTCACCACACACATATATACACAAACAAACACACACACACATACACACACAGAGACGTTAATATGGACAAGAATCCTTTAGAGGAAATGTATTAGCCTTCATACTCAATAAAAGGGTCATAAAAGTAGCACTGGAATATAATCTCAAAAAAAAGATAGAATGATATCTATTTGAATTCAATATCACATTAATACAAATCTGTGCTCCAACCATTGACGTCAAAGAGGCCAAAGTTGATCAGTTCTATGAAGACCTATAACATCTTCTAGAAATAATACCCCCACTCAAGTGTCATATTCATCATAGGGAATTGGAATGTGAAAGCAGGAAAAAATGATAATTCAAATAACAGCCAAGTCTGGCCTTGTGGTACAAATAAAGCAGGACAGAAACTAATGGAGTTTTGTCAAGATAACTTGCTGATAATAACAACATCTTTTTCAACAAACCAAAAGGCAGTCTACACATGGACATCACCAGATGGTCAATAAACACAACAGATTGATTATATACTTTGCAGCCAAAGGTGGAGAAGCTTAATACAGTCAATTAAACTAAGACCTCTAGTAGACTGTGACTCAGATCATGAGCTTCTTATTACAAAATTTCAGACTTAAATTTAAGAAAGTAGAGAAAAAGTTCAGATTGTATAGGTATGAACTAAATAACATCCCTTATGAATATGAAATGGAGATGATGAATAGAATTAAGGGATTAGATGTGGTAGATAAGAGTGCGTGAAGAACTAAAGAGCTATAAACAGAGCTTTGGTATATTGTAACAAGAGGCAGCAACAAAATCATTGCAAAGGAAAAGAAAAAGAAAAAAAAGTGACCGATGAGGCTTTACAAATAGCTGAAGAAAGAATGAATGTCAAATGTAAAGAGAAAAGGAAAGATATCCCCAAGCGAATGCAGAATTCTTGAGAATAGCAGGGATAGATGAGGTTTTCTTAAATGAGTGATGCAAACAAATACAAAAAAAAACAATAGAATGGGAAATACAGGCAATCTCTTCAATAACTAGAGAAATCAAGGGAACATTTCATGCAAAAAATGGCATAATAAAAGACAAAAGTGGTAGGGATTTAACCGAAGCAGAAGAGATTTAGAAGAGGTGGCAAGAATAGACAAAAGAATTATGAAAGAAAAACCTTAACATCACCAGTAACCACGATGCTATAATCAATGATTTAGAAGTAAGCATCCCAGAGAATGAATTCAAGTGGGCCTTAGAAAGCACTGCTAACAATAAGGCTAGTGATGGTGATAGAATTTCAGCTGATCTATTTAAAATCCTGAAAAGATGATGTTGTTAAAGTGTTGCACTCAATATACCAGCAAATTTGCAAGACACAACAGTGGCTACTGGATTGGAAAAAATCAGGTTATATTCCAATTTTAAAGAAGTGTAATGCCAAGAAATGTTCAATTCAGCTCATTTCATATGATAGCAAGATTATGCTTTAAGATTCTTCAAGGTACATTTTTAGAAATATGTGAACTTTGAATTACCAGAAGAACAGGTTGATTTTTCTGAAGAGGCAGAGGAACTAGAGACCAAATTGTCAACATTTCCTGGATTTGGGAGAAAGCAAGGGAATTCCATAAAAAATATTTATTTCTTCTTCATTGATCACACTAAAGTCTTTGTGTGGATCACAACAAAATGTGGCAAGTCCTCAAAGAAATGGAAGTACCAGATCATCTAACTTATCTCCTGGGTAATCTGTATGTGGGCCAAGAAGGAACAGTTAGAACTGAGCATGAAATAGCTGATTGCTTTAAGATTAGAACAGGAGAACAATAAAGCTATATGTATATATATATATATATATATATATATATATATATATATATATATATATATATATATATATATATATATATATATATATATATATATATATATATATATATATATATATATATACCTTATACATAATACAAAATGCCAGACTAGATGAATAAAAAAGCTGGCATTAAAGTTCTCAGAAGAAATATAAACAATCACAGATATGCAGAAGATATCACCCTGATGGCAGAAAGTGAAGAATTAAGAATCATCTTCATAAGGGTGAAAGAAGAGAATGTAAAAGCTAACTTGAAAATTACCATTATAAAAACTAATATCTTAGCAACTGGTCTCATAACTTCCTGGCAAATAGAGGAAGAAGAAATGGAATCAGTGTCAGATTTTATATTCTTGGGTTCAAACATCACTTTTGATGCTCATAGAAGTCATGAAGATAAAAGATACTTGCTCCTTGGAAAGAATACTATGGCAAATCTGGACAGCATGCTAAAAAGCAGAAACATCACCTTGCCTACAAAGGTCCATATAGTCAAGGCTATAGTTTTTAAGAGTAGCAATGTAAGTCTGTGAGACTTGGACTATGAGCAAAACTGAGTGCCACACAATCAATGCTTTCAAACTGTGGTTCTGGAGAAGACTTTTGAGTGTGGTCTGGACTACAAGGAAATTAAATCAATAAGTACTTAAAGAAATTAAATCAGACTATTGACTGAAAGGTCAAATACTGAAGATGAAGCTTAAATACTTTGGCCACATAATGAAAAGACAGTGTTCACTGGAAAAGGCTAATGTTGGGAGGAAAATGAAAACAAAAGGAAAAGAGGATGGCAGAGGTTGAATAGATGGTGTCATAAAAACATTGAATATGAATTTGAACAGACTTCAAGAGATAGTATAGGATAGAAGGGTCTGATGTGCTATGTATGGTTTATGGGATCATGAAAAGTCAGACATGACTGAATGACTGATTAACAACAACAAAGTTCAACTGGGTACCAGCTGTCCAAGTTAAACTGTGGGAGAAAGTCCTAGGCAAAATTCTCCTCATGCATTCTTGGAGCTTGTCTTAAAAAGCTCAACAAAGGTCTAACCTCTGAGCCAAAAATTCAGGTTACATAACCCCAGGTAAGGCCTAACACTAGTGAAGCCCCAGAGTCCTTTGAAGATGGCACTTAATCTGCACCACTGTAATCAGAACCATGAAGGCACTTCCCCTACTGTTCAACTGTAGAACTTGACCCAAGCATAGTATCACCCTCATCTTCCACAACCACCATGAGAAAGTCAAGGAACTCTCTGAGCTTGTATGTCTGATGGACCCCAGGATAAACCCCAAAGAGGATAACAACTCCACAACAAGTTCAGGTAAAGCATCAGAGAACTGAAGTTTCCATAGGAACTGCAGGAGCATCTGATGGAAAAGAAACACAAGATTCAGAACGGACATGATAAGGAAGAAAGAATGGAAAGAAAAGTTTACACCTTAAAACAGAATCAGACAACTTCATACAAGACTTAAATTCCCTGAAAATTATATTGAATATAGAAAGAAAAGTGACTTAATAAGGCAAAAAGAAATCTCAAAACAAACCCAAAAATTGGAAAAAAAAAACTTACTTAAATCTGGGAAATATACAGAAAACAACTGATCTTGAAAACAGGCCAAGAGAGACAATCTGAAAATTATTAGAATATCTGAAAGCAATGATCAAAAAATAAAGTTTGAATACAATATTTCAGGAAACTATACATGAAAATTGCTCAGAACTGTTAGAACTGGAGAGGCAAAGTGAAAATACTAATAATTCATTGTTCACCTCCAGAAAAATAACTTCAAAACAATTCCCAGGAACAACACAGCCAAGATCCAGAGCTTCCAAGTAAAAGACGAAATACTCCATCCAGCCAAAAAGAAAGAAAAAAAAAACGGACAACTACTAATGAGTTACAATGAGGATTATACAAGACAGCATCTTCCAAAATAAAGGAGAGGAGAGCTTGGAATACTGTATTTCGAAAAACAAGAAATAATTGTTTACAACCAAGGAAAACCTATCTGGCAAAACTAAATTTAATGGAGAAAAGATCTTTAATGGAATAAAGGGTTTCTAAGTATTTACTGAAGAAAAGTCCAGAACTGAGTAGACATTTGGAAATGGAAATGCAAACCAAAAAAATATGGAGTTATTTGTTTAATTGAAAGGAAAAATATGGGAGCAAATGACTTGCTTATAAATTACTGTTAATACGAGGTTAAACAAATAAACAAACGTCTCTTCAGAAAGGTGAAAATGACAGAATACTTTTGTGTGGTTTTGTTCTGTTCCATTTTTTAAATCTTATTAGACGACTTATGAAAGGAGGACAAAAATGAGAGGGAAATAACTATTATATGGGAGGTTCATAAAATGAGTGTATAGCTAAGGAAAGAGAGGTGAAGGGAGTGTCCAACCCACGAACTTCACAAGTGTATAAGATAAAAGAAAGACAGGTACACACACTTCAGAAGAGAAATAGAGCAAGTTAAAAAAAAGTATGGACAAGGACATATGGATGAGAGATAGAGAGAGTTCTAAGGTGGAGGTCAGGATATAGGTAGGAAATAAGCTTAGTAAAGAAAACTGAGACATTGAAGGGAGGCATGTGAAATAACCATTAAAAGAAAAGGGGAAAAAGTGAAAACCTGGAATCAGAAAGAGGGTAAGGAGAAATAAAGAGCTGTAACAAAGAAGAAAAAGGATGTTTCAGTTATAAGATCACAAGTGTCAGGCAAACTCCCTCTCTTCTACCACCTTTTGGTTAATTGTAAAGAGTTAGGTGGGAGCAAAGAAAGGACAAAGTAAAAGAGGACAAGATAGAAGAATGCACAATTAATAAACATAACAATCAATATGAATGGCATGAATTTACCCAATAACAGGAGAAGATTGAAAAATGGATTAGAAAGTTGAATCTGACAGCATAATGTGTTGCATAGGAGATATATACTTGTAACACTGAGATTCACTTATATTTAAATGAGGGAATTGAGTAAAATGTTAAATCTAAGCTCAGAGTATCAGATGGGAGTAGCAGTCATGATTTCAGTTAAGGTTACTATAAATATACGTAAGAATTAAAAAATGATAAACAGAGAAATTGCATTATATTTAAAGATACCATAGATAACAAATCAATATCAATACGTTGTATATGCACCTAATAATATAACATCTAAATAGTCCAAAGAAAAAAACAATAGAATTGGAGAGAGAAACATGTAGCAAAACTATAATAGTGGATGACCTTGATATGTCTATTTCAAACATATACAAATTTAAACAAATGATAAATAAGAAAAAGTTAGACTAGATAGGACTTTAGAAAAAAAATGGAATGACAGTTCTCTGGCAATTCCCAAATGGGAATGGAAAAGAATTCATATTAGTAAAAGCGCTATATTACATTGTTCTAGAAATGCTAGTCATGGCAATAAAATAAGAAAAATAAGCATTCCCAAAATGAAGCAAAATTTTCTTTATGACATGATGTATTATTAGAAAAATCTAGATATTTAAATAAAATTTGATTCATAACTTTGGCAAATTTGAAGAATGTAAAAGATTTACAATAAAAAATCATCATCCCTATATATAATTAGTAAAACCTAGTTGGAAGAGCTAGCAAGAGAAATTCTATTCAAGTTAATTACAGAAGGTATAAAATATTTGAGAGCATGTCCACTAAGATTCACCTAGTCACTAAGTGACTCTATCCATGAAGTACTTTTTTTTCTTTTTTGCAGAAATAAACACAGATATGAATAACTAGAAAAACATTTATTGTTCCTCTTCAGGTCAAGTCAATTTATTTTTTAAATGATGATACTACTTAAATTAATTTACATATTCAGTATTATACCAATCAAGCTTGAATAATAATAATATGAGAATAATGAAATTCTTATGGAATTAAAATTTGAGAATCTTAATAGTGACAGTGAAAAAAGTGGGAGGGAAGGGAGTCTGTGAATATTAGTGCCTCAACTGTGCTACAAAGCATTAAAATAATTTATCAATGGGACAGACACAGAGACAGAGACAGAACAAAAGAGAGAAAGATAGAAAAAAGCAGAAAGACATAGAGTCATAAAGGTTGATCAATGAAACATTAGGTACAGGGCAAATGGAAGCAAACACATTTTCATAGTGTTTGTTAAACTCAAAGACTCTAGTTACTGGGGTAAATACTACTTGACAAATAATTCTGGGAAAAATGGATTGTCTGGCAGATGAGGGATTCAAGGTTTAAAACAAAACCTTAATCCATAAATCAAGATAATCTTCAAACTGGTATAGGCTATAACATAAGGTTATAAAATATAAAAATTAAAGGAACAAGAAAGAAATTACTTCACACTATTTCTCATGTGAAAAAAAAGGTAACTGTTTACATAAAATTGAAACTATTTTGCCAAGAGAAATCTAATGTAGCAAAAATTAGATAGGGAAAAGGTAACTTGGGTAGGATGGCAATCATTGCAACAAGGTTCTTTGACTAGAGCTTCACATGCAAGATATATAAGGAATTGATTCAAAATTTTAAGACTAAGAACTATTTCTCTATAGATAAACTGCCAGAGGACACAAATGAGTCATTTTCAGAGAAAAATTCAAATTATTAACAATCCTGAAAAAATGCTCTAACTCCTTATTAGAGATATATAAATCAATATATGTGTGAGGACACTTTGAGTCAAATGTTAAAAGAGCTGTCAGAAAACAGGTACACCAGTGCCATTTTGATGGAGTGTATTAATTTAGCCATGCTGAACCAATGGAACTCAGAAGTATAATTTGTCCAACTGTTCATATACTCTGATCTAGCTATACCATCATTACAGACTGCTCTCGAAGGAGAGAGAGAGAGAGAGAGAGAGAGAGAGAGAGAGAGAGAGAGAGAGAGAGAGAGAGAGGAGGGAGGGAGGGAGGGAGGGAGGGAGGGAGGGAGGGAGGGAGGGAGGGAGGGAGAGAATATGAAATACACCACTGATTTCCTAATAGAAGTGATAAACTTAAAAGAAAGGGACATGCATTTTGCTTGTGTGGGACATGGCTAATGTGGGAATTTGTTTTGCTCAGTTATTCATCTGTGTATTTAGGGTTTCATTAGTTGAGCATTTTTGAAATTGCTAAATATATGGGTAGTAGGAGCGACAGATTAATAAAAATCCTTATCATTTGAAAAATAAAAATAATGAGCTGCTTGCAAAAGCAACTTTACCTCTTACTATAATGTTTGAAAGATGCCTCCTATTCTTTTCTAATTTGTTGTGACATAAGTTTTATATTGAAGTCATTTAACTATTTGTATATTTACTGTAATATATGGTGTAAATTGTAAATCTAATCCTAATTTCTACCAAAATACTTCCCAATTTGTCCATCGATTCATGGATTTATCAAACACTGGGTTATAGTTTTCTTTCGCTGTGTTTACTGCTTATCTAGTCTCTTTCATTGATCGTCTTTTTTTTTTTTTTTAACATTACCATATCTTTTGAAGACTTCACTGTTGCTGTTCAGTCATTTTTCAGTTGTGTCTGACTCTTCAATGACCCCATTTGGGGTTTTCTCACTGGAGTGTTTTGCCATTTCCTTCTCTAGCTCACTTTATAGGTGCAGAAACTGAAGAAAGCAGGGTTAAGTGACTTTTCCAAGGTCATACAGCTAGGAAGTATTTGTGGCTAGATTTGAACTGGGGAAGATGAGTCTTCTTTACTCTATTCAAGTCTGGTAATTACATGACATCTGAATTTGCAATTTTTTCCATTACTTTCTCATGACATTCAAAACTTTTTTTCACCTTTCAAGTGAGGTTTATTATTGTGTTTTCTGATTCTATAAAGTATCCTCAAGGTAATTTTATTTGCATGATGAGAAATGTATAAATTTATTTAGGTAGAAGGCTGTATTATTGTATTACTGTGCCCCAATTATATAGAAAAAAACTCACTAATCATGTTGCCTTTACTTCTATAAAAAGTGTTTTAAGTTGCATTTATATAAATACGACATATATATCTGATATGTTTACTCATATACTTTATATATTATGTGGTTATTTTGAATGCAATTATTCTTATTAATTTTTCTGTTTGTTAATATTTTATAGAAATGCTAATGATGTCTCTGGCTTTATTTTGTATCCAGCTATTTTCCTAAAGTTATTAATTATCTCCTTTAGTTTCTTTGCTGATTTTATTAAGTTTTCTATGTGTACTATCACATTTTCTGCAAATAAGAGAAATTTTATCTTTTCCTTGCTGTTGTTTATGCTATTAATTTCCTTGTATTTGCCACTATGTATACTTTGTGTACATTTTGTGTTTCCCCTTCACCTCCATAGAGAATAAATTCCTCAAGGGCAAGAGATATTTTTACTTTTTTTCTTTTTATTCTAGGAATCTACCAAAGAGACAAACACACAGGAGATGTGTTGTAAGTATTTTGAGTAATTGGATTTATTTGAACTGAATCCAGCATATTAACATACATCTGCTGCTGTGTCTTTGATTTTTTCTCTCAATTTGATCAGTACCATATCTATGCAATTATCAGAGTCCATGACAAACATTAAATAGCATAAGACCTACCACAAATCCTTGGGGCATTCCCATAGAGACCATCTTTTAAGTTTAAAGTCCCCAAATGCTTCTATATCAACCCATTTTGTACATAAATATAATGTTTTCTGTAATATAGTAAACTACAAGACCCACTGAAAGATGCATCAAATATTTCTTTGCTTAATTTCTACACCCTACTCCCTTGAAATGACAGATATGTACAAAATATGTAGTGATTAGCATTACAGCAAGAAAAGAACATGGGAAACAGGTCTACACAATCCTTTGAGACAGTAGCAAAGAATTACATTTTATGAAAGACTCATTTCCCTTGCTACTGTTAGCCCACCTTGCACCTCCCAGAACAGATCTGACAGGCCTCCAATTTACAAGTAATCTATGGTGGGTCCATCTTTGCTCTCTCCTCATTGATGCTATTTGACTTCCATTCTGTATGGAATTTGCCTAGCCATTCTCTGGAAAGCTTGGATAGACGTAGAAGGTGGGGAGATCTGGCAGTGTAGTAATGACTAGTTGAGAAAGGGTTTTTGTACCCTGGGAAGTGGGATGAGGAATAACTCTGATCCTTTTCTCTTGAAGGATCCACATTGTAAAGATCTAGCTGAGTGGTTTCTTATCATTTCTTTGCTAATCTTAAATTTTAACTCATATGAAATAATTTTGGTTTGTTTTTCTTGTTACTCTTCTTGTTAGAGAAGGAAGACACAAGTGAACCTTGAGTATTTCTGTCTTTTTTTTGCATTATATCCCCACTGAACTTCTGTTCTCTCTCTTCTCTGTTTTTCCACTTTCCCCCAAGATAACACAAAAATAGAGAAATACACAAAATTCTCCTTTTTTTCTTAGCTTATTTCTTCTGTTACTATTCATAAAGGGTTAGTGCTATCATTTTGTGTTGTCTGCCCTACAATGAACTTCATATTCACTTTAGGAGAACCAGGTAGCTAAGAGAAAATGAACTACACTAATTGAGGAAATTCATTCATTTTTAAGTTCAATAACCATTCATTGAATGTCTATTATTTGTCTGCCACTGTCCTAAGTCCTGATGACACAGAGATGCAAGAGAAGTCCTTTAATCAAGGAGCTTCCATTACATTGAAAGAATACAACTCGTGCAAAAGTAAGTAAATACAAAGCAATTGCAAAGCAATTTTGTGTGCTCAGGAAAAGCCAATTAGAAGACGTACGGTTTAAGGAGACTCTTGAAGGAAACAGATTTTAAGAGGAAGGGAGGAAATGGGAGTATATTATAACTTTGTAGGATTATCAGTTTAAAGGAACTGAGAGGGAGAGCAAATATCTTAAATGAGAAACATGAAGAAGACATTTTTCCCCTAGATCATACAGTACTGTATGAGGAGTAGAATGAATTCTTATTCATTATAGGTAGGAAGACATCATCTTGTGAAGAAGGGGTTTTTTTGTTTCCTTTATTTTGATGTGTTATTTTCAACTTTTTAATTTAGCATTCTTTTTTTTAAATTTTCAGTTCCAGATTCTCTCTCTTCACTCCTCCTGCATGCATTAAGAAGGCAAGAGCTGTTACCCATTATGCATGCTAAGTCATGCAAAGCACATTTGTACATTAGTCATGTTGCAAAAAAGCAAGAAAAATGAAGTGAAAATCAATATGCTTCAATCTGCATTCAGAGTTCATCAGTTTTCTCTCTCAGGAGGTGGGTAGCATTTTTAATCATGAGTTTTTTGGAATTGTTTTAGTTCGTTGTATTGATTGGAGAAGCTAAGTCTTTGTCAATATTCTTTTATTGCGTACAATGTTCTCCTGGTTCTGCTCACTTCACATTCCATCAATTTATAAGGTCTACTCAGGATTTTTTTGAAACCCTGCCATTTATGATTTCATATAATACAATTGTATTTTATCAAAATTGTATACTACAACTTGTTCAATCACTCTTGAACTAATGGTCATCTCCTCAATTTCTAATTCTTTGCTACCACATAAAGAACTGCTTTAAATACTTTTGCACATGTATATCCTTATCCTTTGTTCTTTGTAAAAAAATTTGGAAGCCAAATAGAGGAATATTCCTGATAAATTTCATACTAAAACTAAGAGACACTTCCTGAATTTATTGAAGGAGTGACATGATCAGAACTGCATTTTGGAGGTCTGGCAGCTCTCTGGAGGATGAAGTGGAAAGGACAGATTTTTGGTATAAGAAGTCCAAATAAATTTCTCGTATATAGAAGTAATGGGGGTCTGAATTAGGATGGTGGTTCTATGAGTTGAAGGAAGCATCTAATAAAGGACATTTATGAGAATCACACAGAATCGGAAGGTGTATTAACCTGTACCAGAAAAGAGAGTAATCATAGATGAAATAAGATATTCCTTTGTCACTAACACAGTACCCTAAATGTCAGTTCCCATAAGTACTGGTGTTTTCATTTTAGAGTGCCACATTGCAGATATTAATGGAGAGTAAGGAAGAGAGCTATTACTTTTATTGGAAACAAAATCGTTTAAGGTTGTTGTTTAGTCATTTCAATTATGTATGGCTGTGACCCCATTTGGGGTTTTCTTGGCAAATATACTGGAGTGACTAGTCATTTCCTCCTCCAGCTCATTTTATAGATGAAGAGACTGAGGTAAACAAGTTATGTGACTTTCCCAGTGATACTCAGTTAGTAAATGTCTCAGATCAGATTTGAATTCAGGGAGATGAGTCTTTCTGACTCCAGGACAGCCACTCTGTCTTCATCCTAATCTCTTATGTTTGTATTTGTTTCAGTAAGGAAAACTCGGGGTGTTATGAATCAAAACTGCCTTATATTCTGTTACTAGGGCAGGTATTAATAGAGAATGTTAATCTTGTACAAAGCTGAAAAAGTCATGAAGCCTAATGTTCCATAGTACATCAGGCTTTTGGGGAGAGAGGAGAGGAAATGAGTTATCTCAGTATCTTCTCACTATGCTCATATTAAAGTATAGACAGGGATGTAGGAAGATCATCATTCTGGAATAAGCTTCCTCTGAACCTATTGCTTCCCTTTGTGTATAGAAAAGGTACCCAGAATAATAGTGGCATCCTGCCAACACTGAACCTGAGTAGGTGGATGGGTAAGAGTAAATGTCTGCCTACAAAACTCATAGATTGGAGTTCAGGTACCATAGATAGAAAATCATGTTCTGCAGTCCTGTGATAAATATGCTTTCTTCTATGCACAAACTTTTTGGAGGGCTTCTATTTGTAGACAGATTACTCATAGCTTGGGGTCTAGCCAAAATACTATTTTAGAGAAAAATTACTTATTTTTTAGAGTGGACTTTTCATTATTTATTAATTTTACTTATTTATTGGTTTGTTCACATTTTAAGATCCTAAAATGAGACTTGATGCATATATTTTACATTACAGATTGTTACTAACATTAGATGATGCTGTAGAATTATTGATATATAGCATCTTTAGTACAAGTGAAATGGAAGGAAAGTAGTGGCATTATTATTATTGATGTAATGGAATGAAATGTAAGTATTTTTATATGTCCTTGGGTGAATGAAAGATGAATCATCATAAGAAGAATCAATCTCTAGCTAAACTGAAAAGAAAGGATTGTATGAAAACATTTACTCTGAGATAATCTTCCACAGGATGGAAAATTATAGATGATGTCCCTCATTAGAACAGACATATATTCCCCACGCCTACAACCTGATTTACTGCTATGTTCTTCCAGCATTATAGGCAAGAATAAGGAAGAGCTCAGTTTGAATCAGAACAGTTTAGCAGCCCTTTTATTTTAATAACCTCTTTTTATTTTATTTTTTAAAAATTATTATTTATTTATTTTAAGTCTTCAACATTCATTTCCACAAAATTTGGAGTTCCAAATTTTCTCCCCATCTCTCCCCTTGCCCAACCCCAAAATGCCTTGCATTCTGATTACCCCTTCCACCAATGTGCCCTCCCTTCTAACACCCCTCCCTTCAATTATTCCCATCTTCTCTCTTGTCCTGTAGAGCAAGATAAATTTGAATACCCCATTACCTGTAATTATTATTTCTCAGTTGTACACAAAAACTTTGAGTTCCAACTTCTCTTCTTTCCTTTCTCCCCACCCATCCTCACTAAGAAGGCAAGGAATTCAATATAGGCAATATATGTGTAGATTTGCAAATGACTTCCAAGGTAGTCATGTTGTGTAAGACTAATTAAATTTCCCTCCATCCTATCCTTCCCCCCATTTCTTCTATTCTCTCTTTTGACTTTGTCCCTCCCCAAGAGTGCTTACTTCTAATTGCTCTCTCCTCCCATTTGCTGTCCCTTCCGTCATCGCTCCCCCCACATATCCCTTTCTCCCCTACTTTCCTGTAATGTAAGATAGATTTTTCATACCAAATTGAGTGTGCATGTTATTCCTTCCTTGAGTCAAATGTGATGAGAGTAAGCTTCATTTTTTTCCTCTCACATCCCTCCTTTTCCCCTCCATTAGAAAACCTTTTTCATGCCTCTTCTATGAGAAATAATTTGCCCCATTCCATTTCACCCTTTCTCCTTCCAATTATTCCTCTGCCACCCCTTAATTTTATTTTTTAGATATGATTCCTTCCTATTCAACTCACCCTGTGCTCTCTCTCTGTTTCTCTCTCTCTCTCTGTTTCTCTCTCTCTCTCTGTCTCTCTCTCTGTCTCTCTCTCTCTATATACACACATACATACCCATATATTTGTGTATGTATAATTCCTCCAACCACTGAGAAAAGTTTCAAGAGTTACAAATATTTTCTTCCATGTAGAAATGTAAACAGTTCAATTTTAATAAGTTCCTTGTGCTTTTTCTTTCCTGGTTATGTTTTGATGCTTCTCTTGATTCTTGTGTTTGAAAGTCAAATTTTCTTTTCAGCTCTGGTCTTTTCATCAAGAATGCTTGTAAGTCCCCTATTTCATTGAATGACCATTTTCCCTCTGAAGTATTATATTCACTTTTCCTGAATAGGTGATTCTTGGTTTTAATCCTAGTTCCTTTGACTTCTGGAATATCATATTCCAAGTGTTTTGATCCCTTAATGTAGAAGCTGCTAGATCTGTGTTATCCTGATTGTATTTCCACAATATTCAAATTGCTTCTTTCTAGCTGTTTACAATATTTTCTCTTTGACCTAAGAACTCTGGAATTTGACTATAATATTTCTAAGAGATTCTATTTTTGTTTGTCTTTCAAGAGGTGATTGGTGGATTCTTTCAATATTTATTTTGCCCCCTGGTTCTAGAATAACAGGGCAGTTTTCCTTGATAATTTCATGAAACATGCTGTCTACACTCTTTTTTTGACCATGGCTTTCAGGTAGTCCCATAATTTTTAAATTGTCTCTCCTGGATCTATTTTCCAGGTCAGCTGTTTTTCCAATGAGATATTTCATATTATCTTCCATTTTTTCATTCTTTTGGTTTTGTTTTTGCAATTTCTTTGTTTCTCATAAAGTCATTAGCTTCCATCTGTTCCATTCTCATTTTTAAAGAACTATTATCTTCAGTGAGCTTTTGAACCTTGTTTTCCATTTGACTAATTCTCCTTTTAAAAGCATTCTTCTCATTGGCTTTTTGGACCTCTTTTGCCAATTGAGTTAGTCTATTTTTAAAGGTATTATTTTCTTCAGCATTTTTTTGATTCTCCTTCAGCAAGCTGTTGACTTACTTTTCATGATTTTCTTTCATTGCTCTCATTTCTCTTCCCAATTTTCTTTTACTTGATTTTCAAAATCTTTTTTGAGTTCTTCGATGGCCTGGGGCCTTTCTATATTTATTTTGGAGGTTTTCGATGCAGAAGTCTTGCCTTTCATGTCTTTCCCTGATGGTAAACTTTGTTCTTCCTCATCAGAGAGGATGGGAGAATACTTGTTCACCAAGAAAGTAACCTTCTAGAGTGTTACTTTTTCCCCTTTTTTGGGCATTTTCCCAACCAGTTACTTGACTTTTGGGTCCTTTGTCAAGAGTAGGGTTTACTCTGGGGACCTGTAAATTCTTACTTCCTCCAAGGTGGCACAATCAAGGGAGAGGAGTTTACTCCTCAGGGGTCTCCAGCTCTGCCATGCCCCAGGACCTTGCTCAGGGCTGAGATTTAGATCAGCTGCTCAATTCCCCCAGGGGCTTTAGGCAGGAGTGGAGCCACCACTCATGGCTGAGATTCAGATCAGCTGTTCAATCAGGGACTTTAAGGTGAGGCTCCAACAATGGTGGCTGTCTGCTGCCTGCCTGGGCCACCCCAGCCACTGCCTACTCTGCTGCTGCAGTTGCCTGGGGCCAAAGCTAGGGGAGGACCCTGCTCTCTTGTCACAGAGGTGAAAAAGCTTTCTCACTGACCTTTGAAGTGTCTTTGATGCCTGTGGGGTGAGGGAATCTGTGAACCTCCACAGCTCCTGGGGATTCGGCCCCCGAGGCTTGTTCCAGTCCTGTTTCTCCCAGAGCCACCTAGCCAAGGCTGGGCTGCGCTCTCCTCTGTGTCCAGTGTGACAAACCTTTCCTGTCGGCCTCATAGGTTACCCTGGGCTGGAAATCTCCTCCACTCCATTGTTCTGTGGCTTCTGCTACTCTAGAAGTTGTTGAGAGTCATTCTTTACAGGCATTTTATGGGCTGTGGGGGAAGAGCTAGTGTATGTGAGTCTTTCTACTTTGCCATCTTGCCCCCACACCCCCCACATTTAGCAGTTCTTAGGCAAAGAAAAGTAGTAACAGGAAGTGTTCTGTTAGCTAGTTTTAGAAAATTTGTATTTATTTTTCCATTTATAAAGTAGGCCTTAGAGGTGGATTTTTCTCCACTCTGTGCCCTGGAAATACTTTCTCCTTATACATTTATTTTTGGATTTATGAGTCTGTGGCACCCATCATTTTTTGGGTTACTCAGGTGATATTTAATTCATTCTGAGATTTATGCTTCCCTATAGGTATTTTTTCTACTTGTACCCCAGCAGCCTTAACCAGGAGTGAGTACTCTCCTCCTCACTATACTTTTCAACTCCCTTTTTTATGCTATGAGTTTTTTGAGGGGAAGGGCTGTCTTACTTATTTGTATCAATGCTTAGCACAGTGCCTGGAACATAATAAATGTTTAATGAATTCCTTAACTATTTATTAAGCACCTACTATGTGCAAAGTTCTACATTAGACATTGAAGTTACAGAGAAAACTGAAAGATAGTACTACTCATAGACTTATTTTTTACTGAAATTCTAATTAATTGTGACCTTCCCATTCCTCCTCTCTCTCCCCATCACAAACAAAATAAAAACACCTTTATGTGATTTCCTTGATTTAGGTTTAGTGACAGCTTGTTCAGAGGGGCACTGATTGTCAAAGCAGTATTAATGTATATCCTTAGTAGTTTAAGTTATTTAAATGAATCTGTCAGTCTAAAATCTACCCTCAAAATATAGAATTCATTTTCAGCACAACTATGTTTCTACCAAGCAAGACAGTTAAGAGCCCTGGAAAATCTGATACATCCTGACAAATAGCAAAAAGGTGCCATAAAACGAAAATGGGGAGAAAGTGGAATAAATTACAAAGGAATTGAAATATGAACATTTCTGCAAAAGGAACATAATGATGCAGGGTAATTCATTTATATGACACCTCTATTTCCTTCAAGAGAAAAGAACAATGACAGATTAAAAAGAGTAAGATGGAATTACTGTTCAAGCATAATCATGAAGCATTTAATTATGTAACAGATATAAAACCTAACCCTTATGAAATGGGACTTCAGTTTCCAGATTAATACAGTAGTTTTATTGAGGGAAACAGCAGTTGATTGTTTCTTGTATATTCTTATACAAATATCAAAGGATCATGGAATTTAGAGTTGAAATGGATTGTGGAGATCATCTAGTCCAACTCTGGATGAAGCTGAAAGCCACAAAGTAACTTGTCCAAAGCCCCCCATATGGATTTCCCATAAGGAATAGGATGGGCATTTGTGTTTAGCTCCTTTGTTTTTAAATCCCATGCACTTTATGCCATGTCACACCTTTCCATCATTTTTCTGCACACAATTTCTTTTTTTTTTTCTCTAGGGGATTTTATGATAAATTTACATAAATATTTCAGAAATCTTTAGCTAAGAAAAATCTCCATTTAATCTACAAATTATCATTTCTCCATACTTTTTAGATCTGTGCTATCTCTACATACTCTCCAACATTTTTAGATGAGGACATTATTGTTTGTCAGGAAATAGATCATTAAAAGCTACTTTTAATAAATACACTCAGAATTTTCCAACAGACACCACTATTGTTAAACACTCATTATAATCAAATGAGTTTACTTCTTACTTGCTGAGATCAAGACTGTGTGATTTTAGCTCCTTCAATTTCTTTCCTCCACGTGAAAGCTTTCTGAGCTTTAGACCATCCTGTTCAGCTTTTTTTTTCCTTTTTCAAAGGATGTGCTTAGAGATGGATGTCATTGTTCCTCTTCAAAAATGAATGAAAGACAGCAATATTGAAGTTCTTCTTCTTGACAAAGTTAATCTTTCTGTTTATGTCCTTGTTCTTAATCTCTGGGAACTCATTCCACAAATCACACTGCCTTTCACGTCTTAGATCTTTTCATCTTCACTGTCTCAGTTTGCAATTATTAAACACCTACTATGTTTCAAAAACTGTTATAGAGGATAGAAGTAAAAAGAGAAAATGAAATGATTTTTACCCTTAAGGAGCTTATATTCTATGACTGATCCAATGTATAAAACAATCAGGTAAGTAGAAATTTATTTGGGGGTTTGGAGAATATAAACAACTAGGGTAATCAACAAAATAGCCAATCAATAAACATTTATTTATCATCTATTATGTGCCAGAGACTGTACTAAGTGCTAGATAAGCCTCTGCCCTGCAAAAATGAAAGACAATCCCTGCTTAGGAAAAAAATAAAATAGATTAAAATTACAGGAGGCCACTACACTAAGCTTTGAAGGAAAAATGAAGGACAGTCTTTGCAGTCATTCTCTTTAGTCCAGACACATAATCAAGCCCCTAATATCCTCTAAACACAAACAAACATAAGCCCCCAAACTTTTCTTGCTACTCTTATTTCTCTTTTTTTCTCTTTCATTTTCAAACTTGCACAGAAATTAATCTTCACCTGCTGCTTTCAGTTACCTGGTGATGACTTGCTTCCTAACTACTGTAATCCTTTCTTCTTCTTCTTCTTCTTCTTCTTCTTCTTCTTCTTCTTCTTCTTCTTCTTCTTCTTCCACTACTTCATGGGAATTGATTTTCCTAATTATTCCTGAACAGCTAATTCCTAAATTCAATGGACTTTTTTGCTATCCTTATCATTTTTTACTTCTCCTTCTTTTGGGAGGCCTCCCAGGGCTAGAAATCAGGCTAATGATAGCATATCTTTGTGGGTAACATGGGAGAGATGTTTCTTAGATGCTGGTATAGCTAAGTGAATTTAGAAGTGGTTGATTAATACCCATATTCATACCAGCATACCCAAGGAGTGTTACTAAGAGATTTATGGATATTGGGTCCACTAGGTGGTCCAATGGATAGAACACCAGTCCTGGAGTCAGGAAAACAAGTTAAATCTGGCCTAAGATATGTACTAGCTGAGTGGCTCTGGGCAAATCACTTAAGTTCTTGCCTGAGTTTCCTCATCTGAAAATGTTGCTTATATCCCATCATTATTGTAAAGATAAAATGATGCAACATTTTCAGAGAACTTTGTAAACTTTAAATGCTATGCAGCTCTTAATGCTATTAAATAAGGAAGGTGTCTGGTAGAATTCTCTTACATTCTCTTACTAGCCTAGTCCAGGTGTAGGGAACCTGCAGCCTCAAGGGCACATTTGGCTCTCTAGGTCTTCAAGTGAGGCCCTTTTATTGAATGTAAACTTCACAGGACACACCCCCTTAATTTGTTCTGTAAAACTTGGACTCAATCAAAAGGCTGTACCCAAGGATCTAGAAGGCCACATGCAGCCTCGAGGCTGCAGGTTCCTCACCTCTGGCTAGTGTTGTGCACTAGTCTCCTTGCTCTTTTTTTTTTTTTTTTAGCAACTTATTTGCACTTCTTTTCTACTGTGTTTTATAATTACTTTCATATTTATTTTCTCTCACCTATTAGGTTAAAAGCACATTAAGAACAAGTACTATCTTAATTTTATCTTCATCTTTGTGTGTACAATGCCTTGCATATACTAAAAATTTACTTAATTTACATTTATTGAATTGCTGACTTTAAACTGCAGGGAAAACATAGGAGGGAGATGACAAATCCCTTCCCTAAAGAGCTTTTAATCTTGTTGGACATTACCTGCATACATACACAAGTACACACATACAATCTATGCTGTATATGTAGTGGCAAAGCTACATTTCTTTAAAGATCTTGGATTTAGACTTAACATTACTTGGAAATTTCAGGGATGCCCATCCATTGGGGAATGGTTGAACAAATTGTGTTATATGATTGTGATGGAACACTATTGTGGCATAAGAAATGATAAACTCAATGATCTTAGGAGAACATGGATAGACACATGAAATAATGAAGAGAAAAATGAATGGAACCAAGAAAATAGTAACAGCAGCATTATTTTAAGAATGACTTTGTTTGAATAAGTTAATTTGACTGCTATAAATACCCAAATTAACCATAAAGGGCTGATGGCAAAAGATGCTATCTGTATCCAGAGAAAGAACTGATAAATGGAAGTATGTACAGAATAATTTTATATACACGCATGTGTATATATATATATATATATGTATGTGTATATATATGTGTGTGTATATATTTACACACACAAACACACACACCTATTTGTATCTAATGGTAGCCATCTCTAAGGCAGAGGGGTGGAGAGGAAGAAAGAAAAAAAGAAATTTACATGATAATTTTGTTGTATATTTGAAAGGAATAGCAAGTTGTGCACAGCAGAATTGCAGTTCCATGTGCAGTCATCTTTTTTACTGTACTATGTTATGAAAATACTTATTTTATTCTATACATTAAAAATAAAATAAAAAATAGAATTTACATTAATTTAAACTAGATTTTTATTTTATATTATATATTTTAATATATTATTTATGTTTATTATATTATATATGTAATATATAATATATGTCATTCATATTATAATTATGTTGGAGGAACTTTTTTGTCAGAGGGGTTAAGTTTAAATTCTGACTCTGCTATTTTGCTACTGACTCTGCTTACCCTAGGAAAGTCTCCTAACATCTCTTGGTCTGAATGTTCTCATTTTTTTTTTAAAGAAGAAATTGTACCAGCCCATATGATCATAGATGAGAACTAGAAAGGACCCCTC
This sequence comes from Notamacropus eugenii, assembly GCF_028372415.1. NCBI lineage: Eukaryota > Metazoa > Chordata > Mammalia > Diprotodontia > Macropodidae > Notamacropus > Notamacropus eugenii. The sequence goes on along the minus strand of NC_092875.1, from coordinate 357,879,966 downwards.
ATTTGAAAGATAAAGATAAGCTTCACTCAATGGATTGTGCCAAGAGTTGAAAAGGAGGAAGAGAACTCATTAGACTATATTTAAGAAACTACAGTTTCTGGTGATCTCGAAATGTTTTCTAAAACTAAAAACCCATGTTAAAAATTTAATTTAGTTTTTACAAGCATTTATTATCTGTCCTCAGCATAACTTTCCATCTCCACTAGAATAACAGATAAATAGATGGACAGAAAGATACAAGGATAGATAGATAGAGAGATAGATAGAGCAAACCCAGGTTCCAAATGAAGACAGTCCAGAAAACACATTCCCACATTGAGCATGTCAAAAAAAAATATGGGTGTGTATCATGACATACCACAATCTGTCAAGTATGAAAACATGTCTTATCAATAACCACTTGGATGCAAATGACTTAAGAGACAACATCTTCTCAATGTATAATTAGGAAAGGAGATAGACTGGTCACACAGAAAGAGCAAGTCTAAGGATCTGGACTATGTACAGTCTGTACCAGTACTCAAAGACCATTAAAAAAATAATACAGGATGGTACCTAGCATATTCTGTTGGTCCTCTATTGGTAGATTTATGGGAAAAAATGTACATAGAGAAAAACAAAACAGTGTCTGGCACACAGTAAGTGCTTAATAAATACTTTTGACTGAAAGACTGACTAAGTTGGAAGGTGTAGATAGTTTACAACGCTCATTATTGGAGGGAGTACCTGTTTGACAAAAAATGTGTGTCCATTAAAGTAATGAAGTTTAAACATCCCCTTATTTCTCAGTCTCAAAATAAAAAAATGAGCATTATCAGAATGTTGTCAGGACCGAGTGGACTGCTGTAGAATACAGTAATTATAGTATTTAATGGCATTGTAAGGAACCTAGGTAGTACAGTAGATAAAGTACCAGATCTGGAGTTAGGAAAAATCCTCTTCCTAAGTTCTAATCTGGTCTTATTCACTTACTACCTGTGTGACTCTGAGCAAGTCACACAATCCTGTTTGCCTCAGTTTCCTCATCTGTAAAATGAGCTGGAGAAGGAAGTGTCAGGTCGGTCCAGTATCTTTGCAAAGAAAGCTCCAAAAATGGAATTATGAAGAATCAGACACAACTGAAAAATGACTAAACAACAACAACAAACAATATCTTAAAAGTCTACAATTTCCACCTCAGATAATCCCTCCACATGTGTAAAAGATAGCCAGGTTTCTCTGCTTGGAGAAAATGGACAATTCATATGACTTTTCTGTGAGTGTGGAAAACACAAAAAAAGGTGGAACTAAACTAAAATCAGAAAAAAAGAACACAAGGACATAAATCTAGAGCTGAATGAGAGGTCTAGTCCAACCTTTGTATTCTAAAGAGGAGAAAACTATGAACCAGTGAAGCTTTGTAACATACCCAAGACCATGTGGGACTTGATCCCAGTGTCTGACACCAAATCATCCTGATAGTAAGTAATATTTATATAGTTCGTACTATGGAATAGTTAGTGTGCTAAGCACTTCTACAGTTATTATCTCATTTGATCCTCACAACAATCCTGAGAGGTAAGTGCTATTATTATCCCCATTTTATAGAAGAGGAAACTGAGGCAAGCAGAAGTTAAGTGACTTCTCTAATATCACAAAACTATTAAGTATCTGAGGTTGAATTTAAACTCAAGTTTCCTGACTCCAGGTCTAGTACTCTATCCCATTGTACCACCTAGCTGCCCATGTGTTCTTATTGCTTATTACTGTAGTTTTGTCACCTCACCCCAGCTTTACTCTGCAAGTATAGCTACTCACCCAAGTAGAAACTTTGTTGATAGCAATTCTAATATCTCTTTGTTTCGTGGGTATGGGGAACTTTGTTTTGCGAACTGCTCTTCCTCAGCCAACTCCCATTCCTGTTACCATTGATAACATAGGAAATTTATTTATTTATATATCTTTAAAAAGTATCTTTACTACTACACTGGGAAAAGTTCAGGTTCTACTGGATATCCACCAAGAGTAGGCCTCCATTTGTTTTACGCCTCTGATCTAGCATTTGCAAGGCTAGTTAAAATCTCTGTTCCCCAGTATTCTGGGTAAACTTCCAGTATCCCCAAAAAACAATGTTTTGACCTTGTCTCTGTCTTATTTTAAATTATTTTAGTCAGGATTTTGATAGTTTGAGCAATTACCCTGTTAAAACTAATTTAATTTTTCAAGAATTCATTTGTAACTCATACCTTCTGGCATTCTCCTGAACTTTTAATGAGAGAAAATGTTTTTTCTTTCATAAGGCCAATTTGCTACACGGATTTAAAAAGAAATTCATTTTATAATTACACCTAAATCATTATTACATAGGGAACTTCTAAATATCAAGGACACTAATGTCAGTGTGGTATTTGCCTTTTCTACTTTTTTTCTTCTTTTTCTCTTATTTTTTAAAGGAAAAGTTTTGGTATAAAAGATAAATCAGCTTAATAAATCAGCATAAGTCTCCTAAATTTTAAATCAGTTTTACGTGGCTTCTGAAACAAATTATTGGTATAATCAATGAAAAAGTTTCATTTTCCTTTTCAGAAATAGACTATAAGTGAGAGATTTTCAATTAAGTTTGTAAACTGGAAAATGCCTTCCTCCTAAGTGTGCACACTCACCGTTTGGGTGGGCATTTTGATTGCTAAAGGTTTCATTTCAGAGCATTTGTCTTAGTGAAAAGAGTTAACAATGATTACTGAGTGTAGGTTGGAGTTTTACTTCAAGAAATTGCAGAAGTCACGAATTTGTACTTACCCACAATTTGTCTAATGATCCTTTCTGGTTTGACTCAGAACAACATGAGTGAGATTTGTTCTTATAATATAAATGCTCCATCACAATTTAAAAGGCAGAGTTATTGAATGCTGGCAACATGAAAAGAGAAAGAAAAGAAAAGAAATCTGACAATATTTAGGTTCGCTGCTTTTTATCTGCATACAACGTGCTATTAGTTGAGCCAAAAATTAAGTAAAATTCATCTTTATCTCTTTAACCCACAGAACGGATATATTCTGTGATTTTTTTTAATCTCTGCAATTAATACCCCTTATTTCAATACAAGAATGACCTAGTAAATAGAATCTTAAAGTCCAGAGGATATGCCTTTGATAAATATTATCTGTACAACCCTGATCAAGTGTCTTAATCCCTCTGTACTCCAAATAATTTTCTAAGACTCTAAGTTGTAGATGAGTTGCCAATTTTCATCTGGCAAGATAGTGTTCACATTAGGAATCGATTTCTTTCACCAGTGAAATCACTGTTCTGGATGAAGAATAGGCAAGCATGTATAATATATGTATGTATATTATACCTATATGTTTATATAGAACTAAATTGCTTCTATACTACTCATTCTTTTGCTACATAGACAGAATTTAATTAGGATTCCTATGGAAGGAGCAACACCTGTTTTAAGTAGACTGGATGGTCCTTTTAGGGGTCAGGGAAACCCCTTTGACTTCCTTGCTATCTACGGTATAAAAGACCTACCTTAGTCAGAAATAGTGGCAGATAATTCCTAAACCCATAGGGCCTTCCTAATCTGATTGCCTATCTGCTCTGCTAATTCTGGAGGACAAACTTAGTAATACTTTATTTTAAATTTGTTTCATTCTAAATATTTTTTTAAAATTTCCTATTATGTACAATTGATTTTAGTATATTTTATGATTCCACAGTACCTTATTACATTTTATACCTTGATCTTATATTAGAAAAATATAGATTGTATTAGAAACACCTTATATAGAAAGATATAAAGAAACAATATAAGGTTGATAAAATCAATAGATTAAGTGCCATGAAGGAAAGTGAATTTGTTGAATTGAGTACAGGTAAAAATTAAATATGTTGATAGAATTTTGTTGGAGGCAAATTAGATAAAGCATTTCAAGAAAGAGGAATGACGTCATCCACAAAAGCCCAGAGATGGAAACATTCAAGCTATATCTGAGGGATGGGAAAAAGAATGATAGAACCAGGAGCAGTGCATTAGACATACTCTGAAAAAGAAATGAAAGATAAGGTTTGAACAGTATCTTGGGACCAGTTCATTTGGGGCCTTGAATGCTTGCTGAAGTAGTCTGTAAACATTGGATTTCTTCTGCATGTAATATTTAACAACTGAAGATTTTTGAATAAGAATAATATCATCATCAAAGTTGTGAAACATGAGAGAATTATGGAATGTTAAGAAAATATCTGACTCAGACTATTCTCAAACACTTATTAAACTGAGGCCAGCTCTGCATAGTAGAAGAACATATTTTATTCCTTCAGGTGACTTGAGTATACTGTAGCAGAATTGGCTGTACTCAGATATTTGCCAAGCATTAAGATAGCTATTGACAAGTCATATGAAGAAACCTCTAGCAATATAGTTTGTTTGCTTGTCGTCGTAGTCAATAAATCCTGTAAGGTGTGCAGTTGCTGGGTGGAAGGAAGGTTGCCTTCTCTCCCCAACCTTTTGTCTTGCTCTCAAGGTGCTTTGTGTGGGCTGAGATTAGAGACCAGAAGTCTTATGATGCAGGAGAGGGTGTGAGGAATTTCTACAGGACACTTCTACCTAGTCCATTTCAGACTTGTTCCTAGAATAATTTTCTGGGATTCAAGTATGTAACTATGGATATGAAGATAGTTAAAATAAGTTTTATCTACAAATCAAGAGTTTGAGCAACAACAGAAGAGACCATTGCAAAAGACAGATTGTAATTTTAAGTAGTACAAACTTGGTCTGAATCACAAAAATTTGAAATAGTCTCTAAGGCCATTAGCTAACTGAGCTGATAGCTACTTCCTCACATAGAAGAAATGGCCTCACAACAGATGAAGATTAACAGAGAACAGCTCAGCAGAGTCTTTAATGAAGTCATGAAGATGAAGGCGTAAGACACTAACTAGCAGAGAACAATTCAAAGAAAATGCCACCAGAGAGTAAGTAGCACATCAGGGAGGAAGGCTCAGCAGAGGCTCCCAGGGTAAGAGGGAGCAGCTGTCCACATGATGACATGGATGGCAAGTCAAAGGATACTGGCAGTTCTGTGAGGGAGAAGTATTGTAGGCAGAGAAGCAATCAAGCAGGCATTTGGCCAGGTCTAGGAGTTCCCTGGGCAGACGAGTTCTCTATCCATTTGTCTCTTTTGTGCATGTTCCTGTGTTTATCCTCTCTCTTACTTACCATATAATACCCTATGCAAAAGTATACTTCTGCGTGTGGAGAGGATGCAGTCTTTCTTGTCATTTATTTTCTTCGTCTCTTTGTCTTTTTTCTTCAAATAATGAGTCCACTCTTTAGCCAGTAAGGGAAACACATTGGCAAAAACTTGTAGGCTCTGATTTTGATTAGATACCAAAGTATACTTTGAATAGAGTAGCTTTCAATGATACCAGGGTTGCACTGAAATACTGGTAGTCTAGGATATTATGTGGGTAATATGGAGATGGTCTAATATACAAAGCTAGAAAAGGAACAAAACAGAAAAAGAGTACCACTAGCTTGACTCTATCTGTTCTTGGGATCTTGTGATATTTTTTTCTCATGTCACAATTTTATTACCACAGTTATAGTTAATTATAAACCTGACCTTGCTAGTGGGAAAAGTCCTATATAAGACTTTTTGGTAGCCCCCCTGACCCTAAATAATAATGACATTCATAATCATTTAACCTAATTCAATTCAAAAAACATTTATTAAATCCTTACTATGTGCAGTTGAACATCATTCCTTTAGGTCTTTAATTCTTTTCTATCTTACAGAGTTACCAAAAAGAAAATTTCCCTAGGAGATGGCTTATCTTAAGATTGTACAAGCTGACATCTCAATTAGACCATATCATCATAGAATTTTATATTGAAAAGGACCTTAACTATTTTAGCCTTTAATTCTCTGTCAGGAATTAATTTATGGTTAGTGAAGACTGGGAATGGGGAACAGGTAGGTTCTGAAAAGGTTGTGTGATTGCAGAGAGAGGCATGTCCCAGGAAATAGAAAAGGGTAGGCTATAGATAGAAGTGGTTTCAACTGGGTTGGGGGAGGTATAGTTCAGAGCTGGGGGAGAGGTGATAACATGAATATGATGACATGAATACCAGCATAGAAGGACTGATGGTAGGGCAAAGGATAACTCCATGAGGTGTGTGTGTATGTGTGTGTGTGTGTGTGTGTGTGTATGTGTGTGTGTGTGTGTGTATGTGTGTGTGTGTGTGTGTGAGCATGTGGAGATGAATGGCAGCAGTGTGCCAGAGGACCATCTAACCGTGCCTATAGTTGTCTGAAGGTACCATCTAGTCCCTGAGAGGTCTAATTATTCCCCTTCTATGATTCTACTATTATTGGGAACAGGATTAGAAGAAAATGGAAAATCAAACTAGGCAAAGAAAACTTTACAATGTATGCAATTCAAAATAGTGGCAAAGTGGTTAAAGTTCTGAACTTGGAGTCAATATCATCTGAGTTCAAATCCAACCTCTGACATTACTCCTATGAACATTGGCAAGTCACTTGACCTCTCTCAGCCTCAGTTTCTTCATCTGTAAAATGGGGATAATAATAGCACCTACTTCACAGGGTTGTTTTGAGGAATGAATAAGATGATATCTGTAAAGTGCTTTACATGTTCTAGAATGCTATTTTAATAAACTGTATTATTAAAGTACATGATTTTACATAGAGGACTATATATACTCACATGAATAAAATATCATGGTACCTAGAGCTAGAAGAATACTTAAAGGTCATTAAGTGCTACTCCCTTATTTTATACTTTAGAGCACTGAGGTACAGAAAGGTTAAATGATTTGCTGAATGTCATATAGATAGTAAATGTCTGAGACAGGATTTGAACTCAAATCTTCCTGACTCAGTACTCCATGTTCTATCTCTATCCACTGAGCCACCATCTAGTCTTTTTTTCCAAAACAATGTAGAATAAAAGAAATTATAAGTAAGAAACGTAATGTAATTTATATTTTCCTAAACTATTCCTTATTATCCAGACTCCTTTGTATAATCATTACCTCAATTGATGGTTTAATCTATCCAGTAATTGTGGATAACAATCAGGCATCTGTCTTATTAAAATTTATTTTATTATCAGGATTTTATTTGCCAGGTTAAATGTATTTGATAACCCCTTCAGCACAGATGAATCATGGATCCTGACAATTAAAGAATGTATGTAATTTCATTTTCAGTGTTGGAGTAGATATCATGGATTACAAACTGAAATGTTACAGTTCAATAAAGGTTAGGCTTGAGTTATGATCATAGATTGGATTTTTCCATGAATATCTTAATTATAAACCAAAGCACACTTTAAAAAACATAGCTCAGGGATTTGACTTCAATATCTTCTTAAGGACATATTTTTGTGCTTCTGTATTTAATTCTCCCTGCTAGCTCTATATGCTAATAGAGCTCAGGGTGGCAGGAAGATTTATGAAGAGAAGAAAGCAAGCTATCAATGGTTTACCCATGTCAGTCCCAGGTCCTGTTGATCTGAGAAGTTTTGTTCAGGAAATAAGATTAGCAATGCCACAGTGTTTAAACATGAAGGGAAATTTATTGTTTAGGGCCGTGTCTGCATGACTAAAATAATGAAAAATGTAGCACAGTCCATCAAGCCATTTCAAGCCCTATTATCAACTGGAGGCTGCTAAGATTCACACAGCTCTTGGACTATCTAAAAACATTAATCTAACTGCTGGAACACAACATGAGATTTTTCTTTGTCCAGTCACTGATAACTTGATACATTACTGGTGGAATGAAACCACATTGACATTCTTGCTGTAAAGAAAACTAGAGACAAGAAACTCACAGCTAAATGAATGTGTATCTCATAGGATTGCTTTGCTCTACTTCACATCCATAATCAATGGAACTGTGCTTCTCCATGAATTCTTCCCTGACTCCTCCCTGCTCCAACAGTTTTCCCAAACTTTTCCCAAAGTTTTCCTGGTATATATTTTTCATAACTTTGTATTTAAACTCCCTAAGTGATAATTTCACTTTTGTGTTTTTATCCAATAATAATTACATTTAATTTACTATGTTCCAGGCACTATCTGTAAAAGGAAGAACCCTAACATACACGGTGGGGGTGGGGCTACTATCACAGGTTCTTCGATCTGCTTTTCTAAAAGGTAATAATTAAGGGGATAATAATCTCCTGTAATCAAGCATGTATGTCATTCACTTATTTCCGGGGAAATACATCAGCATCCTGAACTTCAGAGAAATCAAAGGTCAACAGAGACTCCCAATCGTCTGACCATTACATACATGCATAGTTTCCAGAGAGGGAAGCAGCAACATTTGGGGGTTGAGGGTAGTGGGGGTGGAGGTGGAAGGGGGGAGGCGCTATTTAGCAGCTTCCCAGAGCCTTACCTGGCACACAAATCTTCTTCCAAAACTAAGCCACAAAATATAACTTCACCCTCAGAGAATTTATACATTTTTTTTTTTTTAGAGTCAGAGGGCATCACAATCCTTGAGAATTAGTGTCTAATTAAAAACTTAACTAAAGGTGTAAGTCTTCCTACAAATCTTTCCTAATCAAACTCCCCTTAAGGAACAGGCCCCTGTTAATGAGTCGGAAAGATCTTTAATCACATTAAAATAATTAACAATACAAATACATTTACTATTTCTAGTTATAGAAACTCTTGTTTCTGTGCTTTACTCCTAGTAAAGACACTTGGTTGATAAAGGCAAGATTCAATTAGAAGCATTTGATTATACTAAAACAAAAACAGAAAAAGATCCTACTTTGCTTGCCTTCACACTATTTAGTGTTCTGTAACTGTTGTATCATTTGATCTTCATAGTAACTGTGGGTATGTACTATTATTATCTTAATTTTGCAGATGAGGAAACTGAGGCAGACAGAGGTTAAGTAATATGACCAAGTTCACACAGCTAGTAGGTATGTGAGATGAAATTTGATCTCAGGTTTTCCTGACTCCAGGCTCAGTAATCTATCCACCATACCATCTATCTAGCTGCTCCTAGCATAGTCTCTACTGTATGATAAACACTAATTAAATGCTTATTGATTGGAACAATAGGAGATATGTTTTCATTGTTTGCCCAAAAGGAATAAAAAGTAGTGTCTTGGAAGCTTTTTTTGATCATCTTTATAATATTCAGGATAAGTCTAAACACACAGAACACCAAGACAATAATTGCTAATGTGTACCAACATCTGATGGAGAGGATAAAGAGATAGGGAAGTTCTATAAAGAGGTTAAACAAAATCCTTGAATCTAAGTTAACACATCTTCATGACTAAAAATTAAAGGTGAAAATAAGCATATAAGACAATAGCAAATATGGCTTGGGATCAATAAATTAAAAAAAAATCAAAGGCTTATAGAACATTCAAATTCCTAATGACAATAAACCATTCTTCTTTCAATAAGAGATTCAGACACTTGACACTCACTAACTGTGTGACCTTGGACAAGTCACTTAACCCCAATTGCCTCATCCAGGGTCATCTCCAGTCATCCTAATGAATATCTGGTCACTGGATTCAGATGGCTCTGGAGGAGAAGTGAGGCTGGTGACCTGCACAGCCCTACCTCACTCAGAACAAAGTCAAATGCAAGTCATGTCATTATTTCTCTGATGGCATGATCTTCTTTGGCGATGAAGGATGAACACACACAGAAGCCATTGAACATAACATTTAAATAAAACATTTTCTAAAAGAAATTGATTGTCTCTTAGTAGATAGGAAATGACAACTTAGAATCAGCTTTGTGTGTAATCAGTAATTGGCAGTTTTGAAGAAAGATAAAAGTAAACACCAAATTAAGAATGGGGGGAGATAAGAATGAGATAAGAAGTTCTTGCAGTTACAAAAATTTTGAGGTATCATCTATGAAGAAAGTTATCATTCTGAAAACTGGGAAATGGATATTTTTAAAAACTGCCTCTGGCAACTAAAAGACGCTTACACTATGCAAAATATTGCCAGTGCAATCAACTATGTGAAAGGCATTGTTATAGGTGATGGGAAAATGAAAATGGCAAAATGAAAAAAAAACGGTGCTTGTCCTCATGGATCTTACATACTATTAAAGGGGAATAAAACATATACATGGACATGAATTATATTAGAAAATTTAACGAGAAAGGAGAGAACACTAGCAACTTAGGAGATCTACAGAGGAGAAGTTGCCCAAGCTGAACTTTGAGGGAAACTAAAATTCTGAGAGACGGTGAAAAGGAATGAGAGTAATTTAGGCCCAGGGTACATACACAACACACACACACACACACGCACACACGCACACATATCTATACATACTGTGCGTATGTGTGTATATATGTGTGTGCATATATGTATGTATGTACACACACACACACACACATATATATGTATATATACTGTAATGATAATGTAAAGTTAGTGGTGGGTGAAAGGAAGAGTTAAAGATCTTTCCCACCCATTATTAGGCCTCGGATACCTTTTGTTAATTTCTAATGAGGTATTGGGTCAGAGAGTCCTACACTCTGGCTCTGGAAAGTGTATAAGTACTCTGACGTGACGTTTTACTTTGGGGCCTAGTTTTTGGAAGGTTTGTGTGCCAGATGAGACTCTGGGAAGCTACTAAGGAGCCCCTCTGCTTTGAAAACCCAGATGTTGGCACTTCTTTCTCTGGTAACTATATATGCATTGTTTATGGTCAGACAGTTGGAAGCCCTGTCTGTTGACCTCTATTTCTCTGTTTATATTTTCTCTGAAGTTCAGAGTGCTGAATTTTTCCTCTGAACTAAATGAATGATAAATGTACTTGATTAAAGTGATTATTGATCCCTCAAAAATTGCTTTCCTTTTAGAAATGCATATTAGGAAATATCTAAGAACCTGTACAGCAGTCCCTCCTGTGTATGTCGGGGTCCTTGCTGTTACAGACAGAGTTTGGGAAAGAGCAAATAGGTCATTTTGGCAACAGCAAAGACAATCTACATCTCAAGAGATAGAAACATCTCAGACAACTAACCAGGTTAAAGAACTAGATCATTTGTGTAAAATGGAAAAAGAGGGTAGAAGTCAAGCAGACTTGTGAAACATCCAAAAGAAGTTGAGTTGAAAGCAGTGGCAGACAGCTTGGTGTAGGATCCAGATAATTCAACAAATGAAAAATATTTGTAAAATAGAGCAGATCTTATAATAGTAGTCAAACTTGGAAAGTAAGCGGAGGGGAAGGGGAGAATTTGTCCTATTTGTGACTACCTAAACAAATTAACATATAAAGATGTAATGGAATGTGCCAAAGAATAATGTCTAAGAAATGATAAAATGAACAGTTTCAGGGTAAAGTAGGAAGACCTATTCAGGATGAAATGAGTAGAAATAGAACAATTTAGATAATGACAATTTTGCAAAACTGTAGAACTCTAATCAATGTTATGCTAAACCATGATTCCAGAGGACTGAAGATGAAACACACCACCTATCTCCTACCAGAGAGGTGATTATCTTAAAATACACAATGAAACAAACATGTTTTTGCATATAATCAATATAGGAATTTGTTTGTTGGACTGTACATATTTTTGTTATGAGGGTTTTCTTTTTCTCTTTTTTTTGTTGTTATTGTTCAATAAGGGAGTGAAAGAGAGAGAGACTAAATTCTTGTAAAATAAATATACAAATATAAAAATTAATGAAATTGATCAATTAGTAAATTTAAAAAAATTTAGTTTAAAATAAGAATTAAAAAAAAAACCCATAGTCTCTGAAGAGTATTCGTTGGGATCTGATGATTCAACTACACATTTATAAGGAAAGATTTTTAGAGGAATGGTAAGCCTATTCCCTTATCAAAATTTCAATAGAGAAAAAGGAATGGGTCACTAGTGCATGGTAGCTACCACTACTGGGTGATAATCAGCTATACCTGGTATCCATTGACCCTAGGGAATCTGACATTTCTAATATCACTTTGTGCTGCCACTCATGTCTGAGGATTCCAGGAACTAACACTGTGATGTTTTACTCAGGCTATCTTTTCTGGTACATTTTCTCTGCAGCTGTGGGCTCATAGAAAGTATTAATGTTATCAATTCAGACTTGAGGACATCCTAGAGAATGAGAGAAGCAAAGTACTATTTCACCTTTACCTAAAATTCCTCTAAAGATTTTTATCTATGATTACTTTCTGACCTGGTCTTTGATGATCATAAGTCACAGGAAAATGAAGGGGAGAAACCTGTGACTTGTCACACCAGGCGTGTGTAATTATGATCTTCAGGGCACAGAAAAGAGTTTTCTGAGATCTTGAAGCTACAGCAATCAGAATATGCCACTGGGTAACTGAATATGCTTCTGAGCACATTTGTAAATGGGCCAAGCAAATACCTGCCTCTAGAAGTGAGAGACAGTAGCACTGCATGCCATGAATCTTGTGGACTATTTTGCTGAGTCACAAAAGAACATCCTATCAAAGATGTTGAAAGACTTTGATCTCATGATACAAGTTAAGTTGTCTTTCACCTATGATCTGTCAAGGCAACACCACACTATGTGAAAAAGAGATTACTCTTCCATGATCTAGGGAGGTTCTTTCAAGAAGTCAGGGAGAATTATGACAACTCTCTTAGATATGAGGTTGTCAAAAACCAACTAAGTTGCTGCCAGCACCAGGAGAAATGGGACTAAATTAAATTTTACCAGCTGCCTAACCCCCTGCCCTAGCACCTAGAAACTTGACCAAACCACTTCATCATTGATTGTTTATTCTAGTTGTTAATGGTTGCCAAATTTCTATACTCATTCTGCTATATGTGCATGTTTTCAGATTTTCAGGTTTTGGTTTGGTATAGTGGTTAAAGCACTGGGCCTGGAATCAAGAAGACCTGAGTTCAAATACCGCATCAGATATTTATTAGATATAAGACTGGGCAAGTTGCATCACATCTCTCTAACTTGGTTTCCTTAACTGTAGAATGGGAATAATAGTAGCGTCTACCTCCTTAGGTTATTGTGAGAAACAAGTGAGATAATATTTGTAAGACACTTGGTATAGTACCTGTCTCATAGCAGGCACTATGAAAATGCTCGCTCCCTACCCCTAACTTCCAAATCCTTCAAGTCCACCAGGAACCTGTAGAGAGTTATAGGGAACCACTGAACCTCAGAACATACTGATGTGGTTAACTGCTTTTGCCTTGGAATGTGTTTCTACCTAAGAAAAGTGTCATACAAGCCTATCTGTTTCCTATAACTGGTAAGATGAATTTGCCTGGAACCAATATATCCTTTGTTTGCTTTACAAATGAAGCACATTATGCGTTTGTGAACTGTGGTTAATTGGGCTCATGGCAGTATCTTCTTCCACATCCTCATTCCCAATCTAGATACTCAATTTAGATAGCTTTTTACTCATTGTAATAGGTGCTTGGGATTGGTTGACTGGCCTTGAAGGATGATCTATCTACAATATGGGACTCAGAAAATTTTATATTCTGCCCCTCTAGCTATCTGGGATATAATATGAATGGATGAATGAAAACATACTTATTAAGCACTTACTATATATTAGATATTGTGTCAATACTGGGAATGCAAATACAAAACAAGTAAACCTTTCCCTTAAGGAACCGAAATTATAATGGGAGAACAGGCTTGTTATGCCTAGAACAACTATATACTACCTCTAGTCACAGCCTGAACTAGTTAGGGAACTTGGGAGAGAAATGATTATTTTTCTTTTACATTTATAACCAATTATTGAATTAGATTTAAGATTTTTCCCCTTCCTATTTCCTCATTCAGAAATCATTCCTATAGCCTTTGAAGTTGATGATAAGATGAACTATTGGGTGAGATGAAAGGTCTATTGGCCCATAGTTTTAGTCAAATGGGTCTGAGTGGAAATGGATTCACCTTTCATCTAGATTGCCCTAGGGGGTGGGGTGATCTGGGCAGAGATAAGTCTCTTTGTGCAATGTTGAGTGATCAGTCACACCCCCTACACCGTCATTAGAATAAACCTACCACTCGTTATAATATTCATGCTCTCATTAAAAATTAACCAATCAGAATTGATTGCCACCTGTTAAGGATGCCCACTCTTTCAATGTCCTATAAGCATTGAGAGACCTCTGTGAGGAGTCTTTGGCTCATGAGAGTTGTGTAAATGATCATTCTTTTGTTAATTACTCACTAGCCACAATTAATAAAAATATTAATTACCCAGAAGTTGTCTCTTGAGCTTTTAATACAACACACATGCTACTCCATCATCCATATAGACCATGTATCTTCAGACTGCTCAGCACCTCAAAGAGCATCAACCATTCAACCATTTATTAAAGAAGTATATGCCAGATAAATTTATTAAAGAAGTATATGCTAGATAATATGATAAGCACCAAGGATACAAAAGGAGTCAAAAGACAGTCCCTGCCCTCAAGGATCTTATAATGGGGGAGATAAAATTCCAAACAAATTTATACAAAGCAGGCTATGTAGAGACAGGTAGATGGTGTAGTAAATAGAGCACTGGGCTTGGAATCAGGAAGACATCTTCATGAGTTCAAGTCTGGCCTCAGACACTTACTAGCTTGTGACTCTGTCCAAGTCACTTACCCCTGTTTGCCTCCATTTCCTCATCTGCAAAATAAGCTGGAGAAGGGAATGGCAAAACACTCCAGTATCTTTGCCAAAAAAACACCATATGGGGTTGCAAAAGGCCACACATGACAGAAAAATGACTGCACAACAGCAAGGCTATATACAGGATAAATAAGAGATAATTAACAGAGGAAAGGCATCAGAGTAACTTGGTGTTTTGTAGGTTCAATCTAAGTCTCCCTTGCCATCTCTGATGCAGAAACCCAATCAAATACTGCTGTACATAATTTTATGACTAAAAACTTTGAAGCCATCAAATTTCAGACTGATAAGAGCCAGTTCAAACAAAAGAACAAGACATGAGGCAACTATGCTCAAGAAGAAGGACTTGTTCTCCAAGATGGCATGAGGCTGACATATAAGGGAGGAGCATACTCTCATGAGCTCCTGTTTTTCTGCTCTATAGTACTACGATAATTTAAACTGAAATAAAAAGAGAATTTAGTATAAGACTAATTCATAACAGAATCTATCAAAGGGCATTTAGTTACTGAAGTATCAAATTCTTTTGTACTCCCTTGGGATGAATGCTGAGAAGAGCATTAAAATGAAACTTCAGCTTATTTAAGCACTTAGATCAAATTTCCTCCTTCTCCTGGTCTAGTACATCCTCATTTCCCCACTTTCCAGAGACCCTCTTTTAATTTTTGATTCTTTTAGTCTTCATACTCACTCATGATTTTAGTAGTAATCTTTCTGCTTAGCCACTGGTCCATTCATACTTTTTCTGGTCTTTGCACTGGAATCCTGTTCATCTACACAAATCTAAGTCCTAATTTTTTGTGGGAACATTTACCTGGTTTGAGAAAGATTTCAAAACCCAGTTTGGAATATAGGATCTGGACAGTTTACTAGCCTTGAAATTTACTTTAAAAATAGCCAACAATATGTCTTAGGTCAAGTTCCAATTATATTGTCCTAGGACTATAATCATTCATATTTTTCTTATGTTACAATGAAAATGTTAAACCCGTCCAACAGCAATCCAATGCAAAAAAGCATTGATTAATCACCTACTAGATGCAAGATACTGGGAATTTGGAGACACACACAAACAGGCCATGTAAGTCTCTGCCTGCATAACAGAAACGTAAAAATGACTCATTGCTATACTCCTTGGCCCTTGCTATAGTGATGCAGATATGTGTCTTATTACTCATTTTCAAACATCTCAGAGACTAGCATTCAAGATTTGTATTAAACTGCACAGATCCCAATGCTACATATTCATTTAAGTGCACTGCATTTAGAATTTATAGTCAGTTGTAAATGTCAGCCCTGTGATATCAGAATATTCCAGATTCCTATTAAATCATTAATACCATAATACCAAGTGATACCTCTTCTATTTTTCCCAGCTATGAGCAATGTCTGTCACTGTATTCCCCCAATATAGCACTGCTCTTCAATTACTAGAATGAGTTAACTCATCTGTCACCAATTGACTTATAATGTATTTTGAGATACATTATCCCTGTCTAACCTAAACTTTGATTTTGTTGTACTATACCCAGACTTCTAATGTTTGCTAAATTGTAAATGACAGAATTCGTGGGTCTGAAGTCTTTGATTGCTTCTAGCAAATACCTGCTACAGGGATGATGGCTTTAACGATGCTATAAATTTTTCTGTAATAGTATTCTCTTCCAGCACTCAGAATAAATTTGGTTGTTCTAAGATAAATGTCGATTGGAATATCTTTAAATTGGGCAATTTTCATTCTCATTTTCTACATGGAGTTCACAGTTTGAAATTCATTAAAAGAACATTCTTTTATTCTTTTCCAATAAATAAAAAATGTCACCAATTTCTGCAATATAGGTTATGTATTCATAATGGCAAAAATATTTTGGCAGAAAATAAACTGGAGAATTTGGTTGTTGGTGGCAATGTCATAATAGCAGAATTGGTTTAGCCAGAGACAAAATATTATCAACATGTTTCCTTTCAGTGTACCAGAGCTTTTCTTTTGAGGATAAAGTTGATTATGGGAGGAGAGAGAGAGAGAGACAGAGAGAGAGAGAGAGAGAGAGAGAGAGAGAGAGAGAGAGAGAGAGAGAGAGAGAGAGAGAGAGAGAGAGACAGAGAGACAGAGAGAGAGAGAGAGAGAGAGAGAGAGAGAGAGAGAGAGAGAGAGAGAGAGAGAGAGACTCAAGCAGAGAAAGAGAGAGAGGGAGAGACAGAGAGAAAGAATGTGCATGTTGGAAGAAACATTAAAGATGACCTCTCCCAAACCCCCTCATTTTACAGACAAGGAAATTGAGGAGCAGAGAACCATTTAACTATATTATATATATACACATACACACACATATATACACACACACACACACACAAATATGTATGTATACACACATATATGTATGTAGCATTTGTATATATAATATGTATATATATGTATGTACATAATCTACAAACATGCATATATGTATATGTATCTGTGTATCATACACATACAGGGAATATGCAGACATGTATGCATTTCTTTGCTACTGTGAAGAACAGAGTTGTCTTTTTTTAAAAAACCTCCTTCTTCCCCGAGTCAGCAGACAGGGGAGTCACTTCAGAACTATCTTGATACCAACAGAGAATTATCCCATGTAGACAATAATGCACATGAATGATAAGACTTAATGCATTATTCCTTTTGAATATACTTGTTAAAATAATGTATGTAAAATTCTTTATGAACCCACTGCCTTGTATAAAGCAACGTTGTAGTTGTTTCCTTTAGGAAAAAAGAATGAATCTTAAAATAATACAGAGTTTCAAATATTAGCCAAATATGATAATGTTTAAGGTTGATAAATTGGCCAGTTTGTACAGTCAATGTTACACCCACATTCCAATATCTTTGACTTAGAATCTATTTTTCATGAGATGGCTGTTGTTGCTCATTTAGTCAGTATTCCATGTCCCATCTTGCCTGAAATAGCATTGACAAGTTACCCTTTCAGGTACAGATTGGAGACCACATGGCTTAAAGGAGCAATGTGGCATAGAACATTGAATTTGTCGGCAGAGGACATGGCTTCATATCTTGGCCCTGTCACTCAACTATCTGGATATCTTTTGTATAAGTCACTGAAACTCTCTTGGATTGAGTTCACTCATCTGTAAAATGCTAGAATTCATTAAGTAATGTGTAAGGTCCCTTCCAAATCTAAATTTATTATCCCATCCTTCAAACACATTACTAGGGAAATACCCTCAGAAAGTCAGAAACAAAGGTTCAGTATAGACCCAAATTTTCATACAACACTCTTTAAGAGTAGAAAAGAATAAAATTTGGGTGCCTATCAATTGGGCAATGGTTTTAAAATGCTGATATATAAATATTTTGAAATACTATAATGCCACAAAAATGGTGACTGAGGAATTCAAAGAAACAGTGATATTTGTGTGAATTAATGAAGGACAAAATAAGTAGAATCAAGAATACACACAATGAAAAGACCAAAACAATATAAATGAAAACATCACTACGAAAAAGATGGATTGAGTAAGAGAAAAACCAATGATATTTCTTGAAAATAAATACTAAGGCACCTTCCCTTTTTATGGCAGTTAGAGTAGGAATATCTAGGGAAAACTGGTGTATCCTTTGTTACATTAATTGCTGATTGAATGGTAGGATTTTTTTTTTTTTGAGGTTGCTTTTCTTAGTTACAGAAATAAATTCAATCAAGTAGAGAAGGAGACAAGGGAGCTCTCTTCAGATATACGTGCAATACAATAGCAATTGCTATTACTACAAATGTTATATTTTAAGTTTTAGCAGGATTTCTGCAAAATCTAGTGGCATTAAGGTAAAGTGGATTAGTAAGAGTATAAAATAAAATTGGAACTAAGTAAATCCAGGGATGCCTATAGATATAAAGATACATGAAAGCATAGACCTTTTGTCTCTTCTTATCCTCACCCTAAGTGCTGTGCATGCACAAAGATAGGACTTGAATTAATTACTACATCAAAGACATTAGTATTGTGCAGGCACATAGATAGGACTTGAATTAATTAGTGTATCAAAGAAATTAGGGCACAGAGGGATACTTCAGTTGGCCAAAGGGCACTTAGGCATAGATATAAAAGTAAAAGGCAAAAAGAACACTGGAAGGGCTAGAGCCAAGATAGCGAAGAAAAGTGAACATTTTTGCTGAACTATCCTAACACGCTCTTCTGAATAACTTTAAAATGTCAGATTGAATTTTGAGTGAGTCATTTTCCAGTCCATGGCAATTTAGGAGGACTAAAGAGAACTCTATGGACACTGAGGAAGGAGCTGGCCAGGAGTGAGGTGAGCAAAAGGAGTACTGGTAGGCACTGGCAACAGGGGCAGTGGCAGTAGGAGCACCTAGCATATAGAGATGGTAACAGGACTAAACACACCTGGTCAGCAATAGATTTCAGAAGAGAACTGTGCTAGCAATGGGTATAAGATCGAGTACTATCTGGAAACTACCTCACTCATAACCCAGTTTTGGGTTACAGTTAAAGGGTAGAGGGGAGTGGCTTCAGTCTTAGGGAGCTGGTCCCAACCTGTGTATGTATGATAGATCAGACCAGGGGTGATTGAATAGAATTCTTCCTAGATTATACCACTTTGGAAGTACTAACAACTTAAAGGCCACCAGACATATCTGAGAGGGTAGCAAAAAGATGTAAAATCAGAAAATCAAGTCAAACATGCCCCTACCCCTCAGAGGTGAGCAGAGACCAATTCTAGCATAAAATCCAAAGTCAATCCAAATTCAAATATACCAAAAAAAGAAAAAAGAGCAAACAGCTACCACAACAAAAAAGAACCAGACCATAAAAAATCTACTATCATGACAGAAAATCTAAAAAAGCAAACAAAAACCCCAACAACAAGAGAAAAAAATTAAAAAGATAAGACTTGAAAATATCTACAAGCAAAGCCTCAAGAAGAAAACACATTACACAGAAGTCTAAAAAGAATTCTTAGAAGAGCTAAGCAAACAGACAAGAAATAGAAAAATGATTTAAAAATCAAATAAGAATAATAGAGGAAAATTAGTCAAAGAAATCAGTGCAATGCAAGAAAATTATAAAAAGAGTATTACAAGTTTGACAAAAGAAGCATAAAAATGTCAAAGATAATAACTCCTTAAAATCAGTATTTGTTAAATGATAAAAGATGTATAAAACCTCAGTGAAGAAAATAACTATTAAAAATTAACATTGGTCAAATGGAAGCTAATGACTATGAGACATCAAGAAGCAATAAAACAAAATGAAAATACTGGAAAAAAATAGAAGAAAAGGTGAAAAATAAGGAAAGTACCTGACCTGGAAAATAGACTGAGGAGAAAAAATTTAAGAATTATTGAACTCACTAAAAGTCATGATGAAAAAAAAGTCTAGACATCATACTTCAGGAAATTATACAGAAAAACTGCACAGGTATTTTAGATCAATAGGGCAAAGTAGAAATTGAAAGAATCTATCAATCACCTCCTGAAAGAAATTCCAAAATTATTCCAGGAATACTATAACCCAGTTTCAGAGCTCTGAGGTTAAAAAGAAGATATTGCAAATAGAAAAAATTCACATACCATGAAGCAATACAAAAATCTACTATCTACCAGCGTGGAGGGTTTGGAAGATGACATTTCAGAAAGTAAAGGAGCTAGGATTCTCAACTAAGATAAGCAAGAATAATGTACTTAGTAAGACTGAGTATAATCCTATTGAGGAAAAATGAAATGTAATTAAATAGATGACTTACATACATTCCTGAAGACCAGAGCTGAATAGAAAATTAAAATTGTTATTTAAACACAAGAGTCAAGTCCTCCTAAACTGCCATGGACTGAGTGAGAAATTATAATGGAGTTATTAAGATACTGTTTAAATTCCTGTGTGGGAAGATGATACACGTAACCCCTAAGAACTTTAATATCATTAGGGCAGTTAGAAGGAGTCTACTTAGACAGAAGGCATGAGTTTAAGTCTGTTATGCTGTAATGATCTCAAGGGAAAAATTGAAGGACAAGAAAGAGAGATACACTGGGAGTAAGGAGAAGAAAGAGAAAGAATGGGGAAAACAGTCTTTAATAAAAAAAGAGGCATACAAGGAAGAGTTTTTACAATGTAGGGCCTTTGAAGCATAGATGAAAAATCAATTGGAAACTTAATAATCTAATCCTAAAGAATGAGTGGATCAGGGAACAAATCATAGAAACAATAATCTCTTTTAAATTTTATTATTATTATTAATTTATTTATTTTTAGTTTTCTATAATCACTTCCATAAGTCTTAGATTTTCTCCCCCTTCCTCCCTGCTCCCTCCTCAAGATGGCATGCAATCTTATGTGAGTTCTACACATATATTCTCATTAAACACATTTTAACCTTAGTCATGTTGCATAGAAGAATTAAAATGAATGAGAGAAACCATAAGAAAAATCCAAACAAAACAAAACAAAACACAGGAGAAAATATTCTGCTTAATTCTGTGTTCCTATTCCATAGTTCTTTCTCTGGATGTGGATGCCATTTTACCTTAAGTGTCCTTTGGGAATGTTTAAGTCCTTGCATTGCTGTGCAGGGCTAAGTCTACCAGAAAAATTCCTCACACCCTGTCATTGCTACCATGTACAATGATCTCCTGGTTCTACTTCTTTTATTCAGGATCAGTTCATCTAAGTATTTCCAGGCCTCTCTGAAGTCTTCCTACAGCATAATTTCTTACAACATTATTCTTACAGCATAATAGTGTTCCACTGCATTCATATACTGCAACTTGTTCAGTCATTCCCCAATTGATGGCATCCCCTCGATTTCCCGTTCTTGGTCACTACAAAGAGAGCTGCTGTAAATATATGTACACGTGAGACACTTTACCATTTTTGTGATTTCTTTGGGATATAATCCTAGAAGCAATATTGAAACAATAATTTCCTTAAATTGATCACAATGAAGAGAGAAAATGGCAAAATTTGTGAGTGCAATCAAAGCAATATGGAGAGGAAAACTTATATTTCTTAATATTGCAACAAAATAGAGAAAAAGAAGGTCAATTAAGGGGGTATGTAACTAAAAAACAGAAAAAAAAGAATTAAAAATTTCTAAATAAACAACAAAATACAAATCCTTAAAATCAAAGGAGCAATTAATAAAATTAAAGTTAAAATAATTGAACTAGGATAAATAAAACTTGGAACTGGTTTTATACACACACACATATGTGTGTGTGTAAAATAGATAAACAATTATTTTATTTTTTATTAATAAATTTGTTTTCAGTTTTCTACAATCACTTCCATATAGCTTAGATTTTTTCCCCCACCTTCCACCCTCCCTTGTCCCTCCCTCCCTGAGATGGTATGTAATCTTAGATTGATTCTACACATACAATCGTATTAAACATATTTTCACCTTAGTCATGTTGCATAGAAGAATTAAAATGAATTTGAGAAACCATGAAAACCAAAAAACAAAACAAAACAAAACATAACACAAGAGAAAATGATCTGCTTCATTCTGCGATTCAATTCCATAGTTCTTTTTTAAAATATATAATTTATTTATTTTTTAGTTCTTAACATTAACTTCCACAAGAATTTGAATTCAAAATTTTCTCCTCATCTCTCCCCACCCCCCAACCCCAAGAAAGAATGCACCCCATCACCCCTTTCTTCTAGTCTGCCCTCACTTCTTTTGCCCACTGCTCTTCCACCCCCCTTCCCCTCTATTTTCCAAAATAGATTTCTATACTCCATTACCTGTTTAGCTTAATTTCCAGTTGCATGCTAAAACAATTTTTAACATTCATTCTTAAAGCTTTGAGTTCCATATTCTCTCCCTCCCTCCCCATGTACTCTCATTGAGGAAAAAAAGAATTCAATATAGGTCATACATGTGTAACAATGCAAAACACTTCCATAATAGTTGTGTGTGTGTATTCATCCTTCGTTGCCAAAGAAGACCATGCCATCAGAGAAATGACGACATGACTTGCACTTGACTTTGTTTTCATTGAGGGAGGCTGTGCAGGTCACCAGCCTCACTTCTCCTCCAGAGCCATCTGGATCCAATGACCAGATATTCTTCAGGATGACTGGAGATGACCCTGGATGAGGCAAGTGGGGTTAAGTGACTTGCCCAAGGTCACACAGCTGGTGAGTGTCAAGTGTCTGAGGTGAGATTTTAACTCAGGTCTTCCTGACTCCTGCACTGGTACTCTACCCACTGCAACACCTAGCTGCCCCTTCCATAATAGTTGTATTGAAAAAGACTAACCACATTTCCTTCTGTATTTATTCCATTCTCTCCGTTGACCTGTCCTCCCACAAAAGTGTTTGCTTCTGATTACCCCTTACCCCAATTTGCTGTCCCTTTCATTATCTTCCCTCTCTAATCTCCTACCCCCTTGCCTTCCTGCAGGGTAAAATAGATTTCTGTATCCAAATAAGTGTGTATTATTCCCTCCTTAAGCCAAATCCCATGAGAGTAAGGCTCAATTATTACCTTTCATCTGCTGCCTCTTCCCCTTTATTTTTTTAGGTGTTCTCCATTCATATTCAGCTCTCCCTGTGCCCTCTGTCTATGTATGTATGTATATATGTGTATATATATATATGTGTGTGTATATATACACACACATATATGTATATATGGGTGTATATATACACACACATATATATGTATATATACACATATGTACTCATGTACATATACATACCTACTCATATATAATATACACATACATAATACTCAGACACACCTACATATATACATATATATCTATATACATATACATATATATACACACAGAAACATATATATACATACATATATATGTATATATACACATATTTCCTGTAACCACCTAAAACTGAAAAAGGTCTCATGAGTTTCAAATAAAATCATTCCATGTGGGAATAAACAGCTCAAATTTCATGAGTTCCTGAAGGTTTCTCTTTACTGTGTCTCTGTTCATGTTTCTCTTAATTCTTGTATTTGAAAGTCAAATTTTTATTCAGTTCTGATCTTTTCAACAAGAATGCTTGAAAGTTTTCTATTTCATTGAAAGACCATTTTTTTCCCCTGAAGTATTATACTCAGTTTTGTTGGGTAGGTGGTTCTTGGTTTTAGTCCTAGTTTTTTTGACTTCTGGAATATCCTATTCCATGCCCTTCAATCCTTTAATGTAGAAGCTGCTAGATCTCGTGTTTTCCTGACTGTATTTTCACAATACTTGAATTGATTCTTTCTAGCTGCTTGCAATATTTTCTCCTTGACCAGGGAACTCTGGAATTTGGCCACAATGTTCCTAGGAGTTTCTCTTTTTGGATCTCTTTCAGGTGGTGATCTGTGGATTCCTTGAATAATTATTTTGCCCTCTGGTTCTAGAATCTCAGGGCAGTTTTCCTTGATTATTTCATGAAAGATGATGTTTAAGCTCTTTTTTTGATCATGGCTTTCAAGTAGTCTTATAATTTTTAAATTGTCTCTCCTGGATCTATTTTCCAGGTCAGTTGTTTTTCCAATAAGATATTTCACACTATCTTCCATTTTTTCATTCTTTTGGTTTTGTTTTGTGATTTCTTGGTTTCTCATAAAGTCATTAGCTTCCATCTGCTCCATTCTGATTTTGAAAGAACTATTTTCTTCAGTGAACTTTTGAACCTCCTTTTCCATTTGGCTAATTCTGCTTTTTAAAGCATTCTTCTCCTCCTTGGCTTTTTGAACCTCTTTTGCCAATTGAGTTACCCTATTTTTCAAGGTGTTATTTTCTTCAGCATTTTTTTGGGTCTCCTTTAGCAAGGTGTTGACCTGCTTTTCATGCTTTTCTTTCATCTCTCTCATTTCTCTTCCCAATTTTTCCTCCACCTCTCTAATTTGATTTTCAAAATCCTTTTTGAGCTCTTCCATGGCCTGAACCCATTGAATATTTATTTTGCATGTTTGGGATACAGAAGCCTTGACTTTTATGTCTTTCCCTGATGATAAGCATTGTTCTTCCTCATCAGAAAGGATGGGAGGAGATATCTGTTCACGAAGGTAGTAATCTTCTTATTTTTTTCCCCTTTTCTGGGCATTTTCCCAGCCAGTGACTTGACTTCTGAGTTTCTTCTCCACACCCACCTTTCCTCCAGATCAGCCCAGCCAGTACTTGGGGTCTGAGATTCAAATGCTGCTTCCCAGCCTCAGGGCTTTCTGTGGGGGTGGGGCTGCTATTCAGTGTGAGATTAAGTTCAGGTGCTCAGGTGGGGCCAGGCCCGCCACACAGGGCTTAGCTCCCTCAGGGGGTTTATGCAGAGACCTTCAACAATGGATCTGAGGTCCTACCTGCTTTGGGAGCCCCTGTCTGCTGCTGCCTCCACTGCTGCCTCCTGAGGGGGCCTGAGTTATGGAGATACCCTAGTCCCCTCCTGGTGAGCTGAAAATAGCCTCTCACTGATCTTTGGCATCTGTGGGTGGAGGGACCTGCACAGCTGCTGGAGATTCTGTCCCTGAAGCCTGCTTGGATCTGCTCTGCTCGGTGCTGTGTGGCCAAGGCAGGGCTGGGCTCTGCTCTGGTCCCATGTGCTCAACAGACCTTTGGTGTAGGTTTTTCAGGTCTCTCTGGAACAGAAATCTCCTCCATTCCATTGTTCTGTGGCTTCTGCTGCTCCAGAATTTGTTGGGAGTTTTTCTTTACAGGTGTTTTATGGGCTGTGGGTTCGGAGCTAGCATATGTGTGTCTTTCTACTCCGCCATCTTGGCTCCTCCCCCAGTATCACATCTTGAACTATATTACAAGGTAGTAATCATCAAAATAATTTGGTAGTAGATAATAATGCTGATCAAGAATAGATCAGGTATAAATTATCCATAGTATACCGAAGCAAATGAGCATAGAAGTTTAATGCTAATAAGTCTAAAAATTCTAGTTATTGGGACAAGAACTTACTTTTTGACAAAAACTGGTGGAAAAATTGGAAAAGAATTGGCAGAAATTAGTCATAGACCAACATCTCACACCATTCACCAAGATAAGGTCAAAATAAATATATCATTTAGACATAAACTATGATAAAAACAAATTAGAGGAGCATAGAGGAAATTATCTGATGGATATGGGGAAAGTTCATGACCAAACACAGTATAAAGAAGTCCATAGAAAGGAAAATGGATTATTTTGATTACATTTAATTAAGAAAAAGATTTACACAAAAATATTAACACAGCCAAAATTACAAGTAAAGCTGGAAACTTAGAAAATATTTTACAGAAGATTTCTCTGGTAAAGATTCCATTTATTAAATATATAGAGAAACGAGCCAATTTTGTGAAAGACATTAGGAGCCATTCCTTAATTGATAAATAAGATGCGAACAATAAAATTTTAGAAGAATAAATCAAAGCTATAAATGGTCATATAAAATGCTTGAAATCACTAACAATTAGAGACATTCAAATTGAAACAACTCTGAAGTACCACCTTCTACCCATCATATTGGCTAAGATGACAGAAAAGGAAAATAACAAGTGCTAGGGAGGATGTGGGAAAATAGACACATTAATGAACTTTTGGAGTTGTGACCTATTCCAACCATTCTGGAGAACAATTTGGAATTATCTCCAAGGGCTATAAAATTTTGTTTACCCTTGAACCCAGTAATACTGCTACTAGGTCCACACCCCAAAGAAACAAAAGGAAAAGAACTCAGAAGTACAAAAACTTTTACACCAGCTCTTTTTGTGGTGATAATTGGAAACTAATGGGAGATCCATTAATTGGGGAAGTGCTGAACAAGTTGTGGTATAGGATGGTGATTTTTTTCTCTCTTATTTCCCCATTATTCCACCAGAGTAGAAAAGTAATTTTTTAATATTGGGTCTGCTTGTTTGTCATAAACACCCATCATGCGTTGACTTCAGTGATATAAACAGGAGCAGGGAATTTACTTTCTTGCTTGCTTTGGTGTGATTATTTAAAATGAGGAAGTGTGCAGACCAAAATATTTTTTCAGTGATTTATTTTAAGAAGATACAAGCATGTTGACTTGGAGTCTCCCTCCATTGAAAAGCTAGAACCATTCAACAGAATTTATTAATACTCAAAATTACCAGTTTATACAATTAGATCCCAATTAGTGTGAATGATGGATTCCCATAAAGTGGTCATATTCTTTGAATGTACACTGCATATTTACAGCTCAATCAAACTCACACTGCATAATTCCATTGGCCTGGAACAAATTACCATATTTGACATGTAATTATAACTTTAAATAGTACCAATTCAAATAATGCAATCTCTCCATGGGATTCATTATTCATACCAGTTGGGACCTAGCTGTCTTGTCATTTATAAATGATGGTGGAGAAAATAGTCCCATTTCTGTGCTGTGAATTCTCATGGAAAAGTTTGATTTTCTCATCCTTGAACACAAGCTATAGGTATTGTTGGAGTTTATAATCTAAAATGTTTGAAGTGGGGAGTAGTTCAGCAATTAGCGTCCACATTCTGAGACAGTACATATGTCTGAGTTAAGAAATAACCCTGTGCACATGAAACTTGAAGGAGCAGAGAGGCAATTTATTATTATTTTTTTTTTTAGTATCATAAGTACTGCATTTACAATTGAGTACCTGGTTTCAAATCCTATCTTTGTCTTTTATTAGCAACAAGATCCTGGAGCAATCATTTCATTCCTCTCAGCCTCAGTGTCCTCATCTGTGAAATGAGGAGTTTGGGTTAAATGAACTATCCAATCTCTTCTGAGTCTAACATGTAACGTATATTATGAACAAGAAAAAGTTAAGTACGGGGTTTATGTCCACAGCTACATATGATTCTCTCCTCAGAGCTTAGGGAATTTCCAGTCTTCACTACAAAAATGATATCATAATTTAACGCTTTATAGGGCACACTGGCAAGTGTACCTAGAATGCCTCATTAAAATGGGCCAAATTCCAGAGATCAACTTATGTAAAGTTGTTTTTTTCTCATTAAATTTTCTACAATTTACCAGGGACATAATTTCTTTGAAAATACAAATTATTAGCTGAAAATTGCTAATACAAATACTCAAGTAAAATGCAAAAGCTAAGCTAATAACATGATTGTTTTGTGTCCTCCTAAAGAATTTAATTTAGTTGGTCGCAATTCTTTATGATTGTTTTTAAAATCAGTTTGTTGTTCTGTGGTGCGATGTTAGGGGATGACTTACATGTGGAAGTGGAAATACATGGAGCTTATTGTGTTCCTAGTTCTACTTGCTTATTAGAAAAATGTGGAAGGAAATCAGATATTTTTTAGCCCTTCACATGAACATCTTCTTCATGTAAATATCATTGCTTTAAGTATATTATAATAGGTTTTATATAGTGCCTTAAGTTATGCAAAGCTCTTTACGCATGCTATGACATTTCATCCTCACAACAGTCCTGTGAGAGAGGTGTTATTAACTCCATTTTACAGATAAGAAAACTAAAAATGAGATAGAATAAATGAGGCAAACACTCTATTTGCTGTGCCTAGCCATTACCTAAACACTGCGCTATCCATTGCAGAGTACAAATAAAATGGTAAGTACACCTGAGAGAGAGATACAATACACCTCCAGTCTTTTGTTTAGGAATTTGTGATTTGTGAAAAGGACTTTTGAAACTAAAAGGATAGTACATTTTAAAATGATTTTTATTTGAGGTACAACAAAAGTACAACAAATGGTAGCATGTTATGATAAAAAAAAAAACTTATTTGGTATTAGAAAATCTGAGATTCAATCCTCTCTCTCCCTTTATGCGGCACAGGGCAAGTAAGATGACCTCTCCTGCTTTCAATTTCCTTTTCTGTAAATTGAGGGTTGGACTAGATAAACTCCAAGGTCTTTATACCTCTAAATCTATGATTCTATGATAATAGAATGAATTTAATTTTAGACAAGTTATTTTTCCTCGAAGTTTTAGAAAAGGTAATGATAAATATTGTCTTAGATAAGAATAAATAATGAGAGGTGACTATATTGATTTATTCTCCTGCAGAAGGTTTAAGGTGAGACTAGAAAGAGAGAAACCCTGATTAAGTTAATATGAACAAGATTGAAGAAGAGATGGAAAGCAGGTAAGACAGAAAAGAGAGAATTTGTAAAGTCAATAAATCTATTGGATATCAGGAATCATACAGAGAAAACAAAAGGAAAATGCAGGAGTATAAAACTCATAAAAAGGAGAAAACATAAGACAAACATATAAGAAAAACCACAGGGAAATGGTACATGTATGTGACAAATAATAAATGCTTCTATAGTTCTGAAGACAAAAGCTGTAAGGTTCAGGAAAAGTCTTCAAGGAAAGGTAGAATTTAAGATAGTTCTTGAGGAGCAATAAGCATTCACAAAACACTTACTATATATCAGGCACTCTGTACTTATGTGTGTGTGTACATGCACATATGCACATATACAACATATACAATACATTATAATATATATAATACAATGTAACATATATCATCATAGTGTCTGACATATAGACAAAAAAGAGAGGGAACCTCAAGGGAAATGATGAGATTAAAGGAAGGCAGCTGTGCCAAGAGACATTGTCCAAAAGACAGTGGGTAGTCCAGTTTGACTGAACCATTAAATTCAAAGTGAGAGATGAAATTTGAAAGAGAGTTTGAAGTAAGATTAATATTAGGTTAAAAATCTGAATATTAACCTGTAAATAATGGTTTGCCCTTTAAGGTTTTTAAGTAGGAGAGACATAGCAAAAATAGTGTTTTAGGGTTACCTGGACATATAGAACATGCTGAATAGATAGGAAATTGAAGGGAAGAAGAAAGACTTGGAGGCTCTTGCCATTACTGATATAAGAGGGAGTAATGCTAAGCCAAGGATGAGGGCAGTCCAAATGGAACATAATTCTTCTCTTTCTCATGGGGCATGTTAAGATCCTGATGACTCTTTCGTGATTTTTTTTCTTGGCTCCTCCTTGCCATTGCCTTGCTAGGACAAGTATTTTTCCATTACTGTCAAGATGATCTCCTCAGTGTTTCATATATTAACAATTTTATGTTGCCTTCCTCATTACGGTGTAAGCTCTTTGAAGGTGGAGATTGTTTTTACTTTCCTAGCACAGTACCTGGTCCAAAGTTGGCAGTTAATTAATACTAATTGATTAACTGAAAAGAAGTGATAAATATGACAATGGTTGTATTAAGGAAGAGAAGGGACTACATGCAAGGGTGTTGTGAGACTCAAATGAGATAATAAATGTCAAGCACTTTTCAAAATTAAAGACATACATAAATTCCAATTCATTTTATTATTAGCTTACTGTCACCAGGCATCTCCTCTGATGATGTGGACCAAAAGAGATAATACTTGTAAAGCATTTAGCACAGTTCCTGGAACAGAGTAGGAGTTTAATAAATGTTTATTTTCTTCCTATCCCCTGGACCTTTTAAATATATTCTCAATACTCAATAGCCATGTAACGCCAGACCTAAATTTCTTGAATCTCAGTTTCTTCATTTGTAAAATCTAGGTTTTCACAATTCTTATAGTACCTATCTTGTGAGAATCAAATGAGATAAAATGGGCAGGTAGATATATATATAAGCAACAGATGCCTGTTTGTTATAAATAGTTGCCCTAGTGGAGAGAGGACTGGATCTGAAATTGAGAATATTTGAATTAAAAATCCAGCTTTAGATAATTGCTAGCTATGTGACCTGAAAAAGTCACTTAACCTCCATGTGCTTCAGTTTGTTTATCTGTAAAATGGGGTAGTGAAAATGCCTTTGTCCCATGTTTGTTGTTCTAAAGATCAAATGAGATAATTGTGAAGTTCTTTGCAAACCTTAAAGCATTGTGTGAACACTAGCTATTATAATTATTGTTAGCTCATGTTTCCTTTAATTAGAAAGGGATTATATTTTAGTTTTATTTATTACTAATCTCCTGGAAACTTTTTTTTTAACTCGAAAAGGCAAATTTTGGTTGAGAAAATGAGGAGAGACGATTAATATGCCTGCTATCACCTGTACATATCTGAGGGAGAGACAGGAGAAGACTAATGGAGGTAACATAACAGTAAAAAAAGATAAGAATTAGACAATCTAATTCTGAGAGCCAGTCTCACCACTTATTTCCTCTGGACCTTAGGAAAAGTCCCTTCTTTTTACAGACTTCCTTTGAAAAAGAATGGTTTGAACCAGATGATGTCTAAAGCTCCTTCTAGCTCTAAGTGTATGAATCTAAGATAAGAGCTGACATTTCCATTGGTACTGCAGAATTTACAAAACACATGGCGTATGCTGTCTAATCTGATCCCCATAATAACTCTGTGAGTCAGACATAGGTATACCTAGAACATAGAACAGGTATACCGAGGTAAAATCAGCCATGCTCTTGATACACATGTGCATTACTACATGTCAGAGTGAAGCCAGTGGAGACTCAAAGCAGCAAAGGATCTTGTCTCATAGAATTCATGTGTTTTTAGAGGCTGGAACGCAACCAGGCCTCCATGGACTCCCAAGTTCAACCTACTTTCCACTGTATCACTAACAAAATAAAAGGAGATCTAAGGGTCTCAACGATACACTCCAGTGGCTCCTACTTGGTAGTCTTGTGTATATCTTTCCTTTTATGTTCTCTGGAGGAAAATGACATCGATTTTATAGTGATACTAAGTCTGACAGTCTTGAGGTTACGGAGGAATGACTTATGGTTTACTAAATCAAATTCTGTAGACAGGCCCATAAAAATGAGTCCTGTACCAGGCCTCTCTGTGCAAATTTAGAGATCCCAGAGAGATGACTTTAGCAAAACCTATACTAGAAGAATGAGCTGCTTAAGATTTGACCAGAATGAATCCAAAGGATTCTGAAGTCAAGGTTTAAAGTGCCATTTCAAGGAGCTTTAAGAAAGCATCTCTGAAAGAGGCTTATACCGATACTGCTGCCAACTGGTTTCATTTCTACCTGCTTTAGGAGCATGGGGACTCAGGCATACTCTCAAATTGAGGAAAGATAAATCCAGACTATCCACTGCTGGCTTAAACATTAATGGATCTGAAAGGAGAGCAAAACATTAGATGCACAGTTGTGACTTTAATTCAAAGTTAATTCAGTATTTAGAGAGGTATACTGGGATAGTGGGCAGAGAGTTGATCTTGGAGCCAAGAAGACTAGTGTTCAAATTCTAACTCTGACCCACCTTAGCTCTGTGAACTTGGCTAAGTCTCTTAATCTTTTGGAACTCTAAGCAATGTTTGAATATTTTAAGTTGCAGAGAAAGTGATGACTTTCATTGGTAATAGGAGTCTCCTTGTCTTGGCAGTCAGTTCTACAATGAAATCATAAAACTGAGCAACTATTCCCTATCCCTGAACATTTACCAACTTCTTTGAGATGAATCAGTCTATGTGGAAGCATATATCTATATAATGAAGAAGGTTGGACCAAATGACCTCCACTATCCTTTCCAATTCCAAATCTATGATCCCGAGAGGAAGTTTAATTCTAGCAGACCCACTAGAGAGCAGGCATTACCAATCATTTGCATAGCCCCAAAATGCTTTATAATCTCTTTTTCTTAGTTTTTTTCCCAAAGCTACAGAGACTAGGGGGTGTTATGAGAAAATGGAAGTACAAGGAGGTTAAATAACCAACTTGCCTTTAAATAAAAGGCAAATTATTGCTTGGGCAATAATTCCCAGTCTTAATCCATGGAACCCCTTTCTTTTCTTGGACTCTAGCACCAGATTAATTAGAAACAATCAGCCTAATTCTCATTCGCAACAGTGGAGGGTCATAAACCTGTCTAGGGAGGTCCTTTGTAGATTTGCATTCAAGTTGAATGAATTTGATTAAACTTCAACAAGGAGGATCAGTTGGAAATTTTTTTACCTTGTCTGGCTTCAAAAAAACTTATGATTTGTCCCCTGTGTTGCCAGAGATGGATTCACTGCTTCTTGCCTGGGAAGAACTATCAGCAGGATTTGCAGTAGCTTCCTCTCCCTGATATTTAACCACTTTTCTGTCTTCCTCTTTTCTTAGCTCAGAAGACAATTAATAGCAACAAATCAGGGCTGGACACATATTAAAGTGAATCAGTTCTTGACCATTCATTCTCTTGGACAGGGATGACATGAATAATTGATATATCAAAAGGCTCCATTTTAGACAAAACCTCTAATACTATAGGCTTAAATTTTTTCATGAGGGATGACACCAAGGAGATAAAAGTCTGACTTTGAGATTTCTTTTTTTCATGAATTTTTTGTCTTTTTGGTCCACTGGGTTCAAAGTGACAATAATCACTATTCTAAAGGCTGGAGGAACCAACACCTACTGGCTTCATACACAGAATAATGGAATTCTGGTCCAATTTTTAAAAAATGCAGAAGTGTCCGAATCTTTGGAGGAGAGGGATCGTTAGAATCCTGCTGACAAGTTGTCTTGGGAAGGAAACAGTTTAATAATAAGTGGCATTGCTGTAGTGCCTTAAGGTTGCAAAGCAATTTCTAAAATAAATCTAAAGGGATGAGTGAACCTACCAGGTGCAAACAAAACCCAAAGATCTTGATTGACTGAGGCTTTGTTACCTCTTTGCTAATCTGCCTTCAATGTCCATGTGCACATATTTATAACACAATGGAAGCCAACACAAAATAGAAATAGATACCCCCATCTATTTGTGTCATACCACAAATATCTGAAAACTGTAAATGTTGATAAGTAATTTAACATTCCTTTCACCATCTAACTTTCCTATTTTAGTCAGTTGACATTTTCTCTCTTTTTGTTTTATTTTTACATATTATATGAACAGCCTATGAGTGAATAGCAGGCATTTATATAGCACATAGAGCTTTACTAAATGCTTTACAAAGATCTTATTTGATCCTCACTGCAACCTTGGGAGATAGATTCTATTATTATTACTCTTTTTGAGATAAAGGCAGGAAGAGGTTAAAGGACTCTCCCAGGGTCACCCTAACTGCTAGTAAGTATCTGAGGCCAAGTCTGAATTCAGTTCTTCCTGACTCCAGATCCAGTGCTACAGCAATAGCAGCATTAATGACAAGTAACATTTACACAGTGCTTACTATGGGCCAGACACCGTACTAAGCACTTTTATAGATGTCTCACTTGATCATCACAAAAACCCTGGAAAGTAAGAATAATAATTATTCTAGTCCATATATGTGAAAACTGGGGCAAACAGAGGTTAAGTGACTTCCCAAGTGTCATACAGCTGGCAAATGTCTGCAGCCGGATTTGAACTCAGGTCTTTATGACTTCAGACTCAGCATTCTATCCATTGTGCCACCTAATTGATTCTTGATAAACAGAAGAGAGAGGAGCATAGATCATTTAAGTGAGTCACCTTTGGCTCAAATACCTCTGACTCATATGTGAGAAGGAGTAATTGAAAAAAGATACGCTGAGATGTCCACTTCCACTACAGTCCTCTGGCTCTTTATTGTTAAAAAACAAAAGGGATAGACATACAGACTAGTCCATAGATTTAACTCAGGGAGCTCACAGGGAGCTCTTTGGTGAGGAAATTCCCTCTAGCAATGCAAGTCATCATATCCTCTGCAATTCTTTTACTTAAAAGTTGCCTAAATGGGCAGAGCCAAGATGGCAGAGTATAGGAAGTAGCCAAGCTATTCCAACAATTCCCTCTAAACAACAAAAATAATACCACAAATTGGATTCTGGAGCGACAGAGCCAACAAAAGGCCAGGGTGAGACATTTCTTAGGAGGTTTGAAAGAGAGATCTATAACACTGGGAAGGGGGTTGGCTTGGAGCATGCAGAAGGCCTTGCAAGTGGCAAGAGCAAAATCAACAGCAGTTTTAGGAGCTCACAAACCAGAGATGGTTAGGGGACTGGGCAAATGATCAGGAGGAGAGTATATGGGACTGTGGTGCTAGAAGTGGGTGTAGGACTGAGTGCTGTTTGACAACTCCATTGCCTACACCCTCTTCTAAGACACAGTTTTTAGGTGAAGAGGAGTTACAAGAAGGATTAGGGGCCTCAAACAGCAGTAATTTGTAGTCACAAGGGGACTGGGCTCTAAGGAAGAGTAGCCCTTTTGGCTGGAAGGTAGGCGTAACCACACCTCTCCCAGGATCGCACCATCTTTGAAATACTAAAAATTTCCAAACCTCCAGAACTATCTCTAAAAACAGCACAAAAAGCCTGAAATTTTGGTCAATTCTCCCCCACTCATCCATCAGGTGCAACTCGAGCATAAGAATCAAAGTCAATAAATAGGCTGGAAAAATGAACAAACAAGGAAAAACAAAACAAAACAAAACAAAAGAACATAACCATAAAAAATGACTGTAGTGGCAGGGAAGATCAAGCCAAAAACTCCGAAGAAGATAATGGTATAAAAACAGCTACAAATAAAGCCTTAATTTCTTTTAAAATGTGAATTGGACACCAACCCAAATCCTGAAATTCCTGAAAGATTTAAAGTAAAAGATGAGAGGTAGAGGAAAAATTGTGAAAACTATCACTTTTTGCAAATGATATGACGGTATGCTTAGAGAACACTGAATCAACTAAAAAACTACATGAAACAATGAACACCTTTAGCAAAGTTGTAGGATGTAAAATAAACCCATATAAATCATGAGCATTTCCATATGTTACCAACAAACCCTAGCAGGAAGTGATAGAATAAGAAATTACATTTAAGTAACAACAGAAATTATGAAATACTTTGGCTACTACCTGCCCAAACAAACTCAAGCACTATATGCAGAAAATTACAAACACACACATACGCACACACACATGCATATACATACACATACATATATACACATATACATACACATATATGCACACATACATACACACATATACATACATATATACATATACACATACACACACAAATTGCACATATAAAGGCATCTAAACAATTGGAGTAATATTCATTGCTTATGCACAGAGTGAGCCAGTATAATAAAACTGATGATTGTCTCAAAGTCAATTTTTTCAGTGACATAATCAAATTACTAAAGAAGTATTTTATAGAGGTGAAAAGAAATACTAACCAAATTTATCTGTAAGAACAAATACTCAAGAATATCAGAGGAAGCGCTTGCTTCAGCAGCACATATACTAAAATGGGAATGATACAGAGAAGATTAGCATGGCCTCTGTGTAAGGATGATGCACAAATTCGTGAAGCCTTTTATATTTAAAAAAAAGAATATTAAAGGAATCAATGAAAAAAGCATGAAGGAAGGAAGCCTAGCAGCACCAGATTTCAATCAATATAAAGCCATCTTCATCACAACATTCTAGTACCGGCTAAGAAATCAAGAGGTAGATCTATGGAATAGACTATGTTCACAATACAGCATAGTAAATGACCATAGTAATCTGTTATTGGATAAACCCAAAGACTAAACTTTTGAAGCAAGAACTAAGCATTTGACAAAAATTGTTGGGGAAATTAGAGGGATTTTGGTGGAAACTAGGAATAAACCAAAATCCCACACCATATTTCAAGATAAAGTCAAAATGGGTACATGATTTAGGCATCAAAAACAAATTGGAGGAGCGGGAACAATTTTACCTCCTAGATCTATGGTTAAGGTAAGAGTTTATGATAAAATAAGAGAGAGGATCACAAGCAATAAAGTAGATAACTTTGATTACATGAAATTAAAGAAAAAAGTTTTTGCACAAACAAAACCATTGCAGTCAAAATTAGAGGAAAAACAAGAAACTGAGGGGAAATTACAGCAGATTTGTCTAACAAAGGCCTCATATTTCAAATATATGGGAAACAGCCAAATTTACAAAATAACAGCAATTCTCCAATTGCTAAATGATCAAATAATATGAATAGGCAGTTTCCAAGAAAATAAATCAAACTGTCAATAGTCACATGAATAAATACTCTAAATCACTATTGATTAGAGAAATGCAAATTAAAACAGCTCAGAGGTATCAGCTCACATCTATCAGAAATGAAAAATGCTAGAGGGGATGTGGAAAAATAGGTACACTGTTTATAGAGTTGTGAACTGGTCCAACTATTCTGTAGAACACTTTGGAACTATATGCCCAAATATGTATGCATATAAAACTATGCAGACCTACCAGTTCTTTACTGCAGAGAGATCAAAGGAAAGGGAAAAGAATCTATGCATACAAAAATATTTTAGCAGCTCTTTTTGTGGGATCAAAGAATTAGAAATTGAGAAAATGTCTATCAATTAAGGAATAACTGAATAATTTGTGGTATATGACTGTAATGGAATACTAATATGCTATAAGAAATGATGAGCATGATGGTTTCAGAGTAACACCTGAGTAGTCTT
Organism: Notamacropus eugenii; assembly: GCF_028372415.1. Lineage (NCBI taxonomy): Eukaryota > Metazoa > Chordata > Mammalia > Diprotodontia > Macropodidae > Notamacropus > Notamacropus eugenii. Next base: position 357,842,963 of record NC_092875.1, on the reverse strand, counting down.
ATATGAACTGAAGCAAAATGAAGTGAGCAGAACCAGAACATTGTACGCAATAACAGCAGTAGTGTTACAATGATCATATGTCAATGACTTTGCAAGTCTGAGCAATACAATGACCTGCAGTAATTCTCAAGTACCAGTGTTAAAAATCTATCCACCTCCTGAGAGACAGCTGATGAATTCTGAATGTAGTTTGAAGCATACTTTTTTAAAAAAAACTTTGTTTTTTGCTTTTGCTTCTGTTTTCTTCTTGTTTGGGGAACAGGGAAATATGTTTTCCATGATGTCACATGTGTAATTGATGTCATATTGCTTGCCTTCTCAAAGGGCTGAGGAAGGGTACTAAGGCAGAAGAAAATTAAAATAATAATAATGTTAAAAACAATTGAATGAATAAAATAGAAACGTTGGCTAGTATACTGAGAGGGTAGAACTTGAGGTCAATTTTTCATGGTTGCAAAAACCCATTATGCAACACCACTGCACTCTAATATTCATTCTGTCTAAACTTATAAAAGTTTATATTGCCTCCTTTGGTGCAATTTAGGCTTTTACATGGTAAGAATCACCATCATCATCATCATTATTACTTTGCATTCCTTGACCTAGGACTGGCACAGTAAGTGGTTAATAAATGTTTGTGGAATGCTAGTATTCACACTGATTTTCTGCTTTCAAAATACACCACCATAAGCAAAGAATGAGAGGAAAGGCAAGCAACGGGATATAGTCATTGAGAGAGGAGAAAATGTCAGACTGAAATGAAAAATTGTTCGATCAGCTCTCTCGAGAGTTAGAGAGTCTGTTGGAGTTGGCTAGAGCAGGCTCCTCTCTACTCCTTTTCCCCTCACTCTTGTTATTAAGACACACCTTTTTTTCCTCTTAGTGGGTGTTTCCCCCTTTTCATTGTCTCTTGAATACATTCCTTAGGGCTTGACTCTAGGTAGCAAATAGATTGGCTGATTACAATTCATCTATCTTCATCACTGAAGCTAGATCGATACATATTTACAAATTATAGTTCATCTGTAACTATGCCAGAAACTATGAGGGACACATATGTTCTTTAAAATAATGAAATACGTAACCTACCTGAGCTTCAGTTTTCTTCCAGAAAAGTCAGTAAATTCCAGTAAATTGAGGGAGTTGTACTTTGAGGTCCATTCTGGGTCTAGTTCTAGCTCTTGTGATGCTAGGCATCAATAAATGTTAGGGCAGAAAAGTTCTTATAATTCATTGTGTTCGACTTCATTTTGTTCAAGAGGAAACAAAAACACACAGAGATGGCATGATGTTCTCAAGGTCACACAATAAGTTAGTAGCAGAGCCCAGATTTAAATCTATGTCTTCTAATGTCATATTCAGTACTCCACTCAATGTTATACCATACATCAATTGAGCAATATTTATTGGGCACCTATTATGTTAAAATAAACTCTGTAAAGTCTATTGTAATCCAGACTATCTTCCCCAACAAATATGACATAGAGATTATTTCTCCACAGGTCTTATCTAGAGAAGTCCATAACTATATTAAAAACATCTTCCAGTGAATGAACTCTTCTGATAATTAACTTGAACTTCCTTGACCCTTGTCTACATCCTTTATTTTCTAATCTGTGTTGAAACTGTGGAGGAGGGCTACATAACTTTTAATTATGTCATGAATCCATTTAGCCGTCTGGTGGAACTTCTCAGAATAATATTTTTTTATACTTTTATTTATTTATTTTTAGATTTCAACATTCATTTCTACAAAATTTTGAGTTCTAATTTTTCTCCCCATTTCATCCCCCCCCACCTCATAACACCTTGCCTTCTGACTACCCCTTTCCTCAATGTGCCCTCCCTTCTATCACCCCCCTCTCTTCCCTTATCCCATCATCTCTCTTTTCTTGAAGGGCAAGATAGATTTCTATACCCCATTACCTGTATTTCTTATTTCCCAGCTATGAGCAATAACAGCTTTCAATGTTCGTTGATAATACTTTGAATTCCAACTTCTCTCCCTTCCTCCCTCCCCACCCATTCCCACTGAGAAGCCAAGTAATTCAATATAGGCTATATATGCGTAGTTTTGCAAAAGACTTCCATAATAGTCAGGTTACATAAGACTAACTATATTTCCCTTCATCATATCCTGCCCCATTTATTCTATTCTCTCATTTGCCCTTGTCCCTTCCCAAAAGTGTTTACTTCTAATTACTCCCTTCTCCCATTTGCCCTCCCTTCTATCACCCTCCTCACCCCACTTGTCCCCTTCTTCCCTACTTTCCTGTAGTGTAAGATAGATTTTCATACCAAATTTAGTGAGCATGTTATTCCCTCCTTAAGCCAGGTATGGTAACAGTAGGCTTCACTTTTCCCCTCTCACCTCTACCCTTTTCTCCTCCATTGAAAAAGATTTTTCTTATCTCTTTTATAAGTGATAGTTTGCCCCATCCCATTTCTCCTCCCAATATATTCCTCTCTCACCCCTTAATTTTATTTGTTATAGATATCATTCCTTCTGATTCAACTCAACCTGTACTCTCTATGTTTGTGTGTATGCATGTGTGTGTGTGTGTATAATCCCTCCTCCTACCCAAATACTGAGAAAAGTCTCAAGAGTTACACATGTTATTTCAATATTTATTTTGCCCTCTGCTTCTAGAATATCAGGACAGTTTTCCTTGATAATTCCATGAAAGATAATATCTAGGCTCTTTTTTTTTATTCATAACTTTCAGGTAGTCCCATAATTTTAAAATTGTCTCTGCTGGATGTATTTTCTAGGTCAGTTGTTTTTCCAATGAGATATTTCACATTCTCTTCTATTTTTTCTTTCCTTTGATTGTTTTGCAACTTCTTGGTTTATCATACAGTCATTGGCTTTCCTAAACTCCACTCTCATTTTAAAGAACTATTTTCCTCAGTGAGCTTTTGAACATCCTTTTCCATTAGGCTAATTCTATTTTCTGAAGCCTTCTCCTCATTGGCTTTTTGGACCTCTTTTTCCAATTAAGTTAGCCTATTTTTAAAGGTGTTATTTTTCTCAGCATTTTTTTGGGTCTCCTTTAGTGAGCTGCTGACTTGCTTTTCAAGCTCTTCCACGGCCTGGGCCCACTCTATATTCATTTTGGAGGTACTGGATGCAGAAGCCTTGACTTTCTCTGACAGTATGCTTTGTTCTTCCTCTTCCAAAAGGATGGAAGGAAATACCTCTTCACCAAGAAAGTAACCTTCTATGGTCTTATTATTTTTCCCTTTTTTGGGGCATTTTTCCAACCAGTTACTTGACTTCTAAATCCTTTGTCAAGAGGAGGGTCCTAGTGCTCCTGCTCACTCCAGGACCATGCTCAGGGCTGAGATTTAGATCAGTTGCTCAGTTCCCCCAGAGCCTTTAGGTGGGGGCAGGGCCTCTACTCAGGGCTGAAGTTCAGATCAGCTGCTCAATTCCTCCAGAGGCTTTATGCTCAGTACTCCAACAATGGAACAGTGGATGCTGGCTGCTGCCTGCCTGCCCTGGCCAGAAGCCCCCACTGCCCAGCCTCTGCTGTTGCCTTGGGCCAGGGCCAGATATGGACTCTGCTTCCTTCTCGCTTAGGTCAAAAAAGCCCTCTCACTGACCTTTAGTGCCTGTGGGTTGAGGGATCTGGGAAGCGCTACTGCTTCTGGGGATTTCATCCCTGAAGCCTGCTCTGGTCCTGCTCCTCCCAGCTAGGCTGGGCTGGGCTCCACATCTGGTGTGACAGACCTTTCTTTTCAGCCTTCCAGATCACCCTAGGCTGGAAATCTCTGCTCCATCTTTCTGTGACTTCTGCTGCTCTAGAATTTGTTGAGAGTCTTTCTTTACAGGTATTTTATGGACTGTGGTGGAAGAGCTAAAGTTTGTATGTCTTTCTACTCTACCATCTTGGCTCTGCCTCCCATAATATTTTAGAAGCATAAAATAAAATACACAGGATTACAAAAAGAACCCCAATTATCATGAAATAGTTTAGTATGGGTGTGTGTGTGTGTGTGTGCATGAATTATATAAATGTATAATATGTTCATGGAACTCACCTTAAGAATTCTAGGTAAAGAGAAACAAAGAAATATAAGGCTCAATAAGTACTTACATGGAAGGATTTCCCAATGTATTGGGTACGTGGGGATAGGCGTACCTGAAAAGGTAACTAAAAGAACAAGAAAATGTATGTTTTGTAAGTGATGCTGATATTGTGCATCAAGGAAAATCAGAGGAGGGAATGGTTTTCATAGTCTAAGGAGGTCAGAGAAGACTTCAACCAAGAGGATATCTGAAAGAATATATACTTTGTTAATGAATTATTGAACAAATAGGGAGAAAGGGAGGGGAGAAAGGTGTCAGGCAATGTAAACAAAGGCACAGAAATGAGAATCCATTGGTGTCTGTGAGAGACAATAAAGAGTTTAGATGAGAATGATCCTTGCTCACCTCTCTTTTTAAAAGGACAGGACCTGTTCTATAATTTCTGAAAAATTGAACTAATGCAAACTAAAATTCATATATTAACCAAACAGTTCATATTTACAGAACATTCTGAAGGTGTATGTTAATGTAAGTACATCTCATATAAGAATATCCTGATTTTTAAAATGTATAAATTAGACTATGCTTAGTCCTTTTGCAAAATGATTTTCCTTGAAATGTTGGTTCCCCTTTGTGCACTTAAAATATAAGTTTTTTAATAATAATACAGTTTCCACACAAGTTTTCAGGACAATGCCTAGAATACAGTGTAAGAGATACCTGTATATTCTTTATTTAGGTTTTCATAGACTTATAGAATGTGAAAGTGAGAAGGACCCTTGTAGCTCCTGTAGTCTAACCCTCTTGTTTCATGGATGCTGCTTCAAGGAAAGTCAAGATCTGCTACTTGAATGATGACTAGGTATGGATCTCACAGTTTCTGATTTTAGAATCTCTTTCTTGTTATAAGTAACTCTAGAATCTATAGTAATATGATTTTATTATAATACAAAGGAAGTGACTTTATTTAAAATTATTTCAACATGAATTATGAATTATTTCAAAATGAAGACATAATAAAATATTATTTAATGGAAAAGAAAAGCTTTTCAAAAAGCTATCAAGACTAAGGAAAAGCCTGAGATTCAGTATGGTAGCTAGCATATTTAAAATTATTTTCAAGGCTATCTTAATTTGTATATCACTTAGCAAAATTTTTAATAAAATAAAAAATTAAAAACCTGTGAGAGTAGGAGAATGCTTGAAGTTTTTGAAATTCATAAATGAACATTTTGTGTAAATAGAAAATCACACTTTTTTCTGGCTCATTATCTCTCTTTGCAAACTACGTGTGGCTTCCATGATCTTTAATTTGGAGTTTTCTGCAGGAAAGAAACTATTTGATCTGCTGAAGAGAAAAAGATCCCAGGGGAAAGACACAGTATCTAAGGGACTTGAAAGAATGACATCTGATAAAAAAAAAAATACTCCAGGGTCAGCAGAAGGGATTCAGATCAAATGGATATACCACTTAAAGGATTTTAGATGCATTCACAATCTTTCAGAATTTCCCCTCTGTTCCCCCTTCCCAGCATCATTATATTTAAATCTAAACACTGCTCTCATTCTCCTAACAGCAACACAAGATGAGTGCTGAATGTACCTGTGTACAAAATGTAGTTATTTATATTTCATAAAGAATGGTATGTGAGAGGGTAGAGCCAAGCTGGTAAAGTATATTCAAGCTCTCCTGATATTTACCTCTAAACAACTTTAAAATAACTTCTCAAATTGAATTCTGAAGCAGCAGAAACAACAAAGGTCAGGATGAGACATTTTTCTAGCCTGACAATTTAGGAGATAGGAAGAAGAGAACAGTGACACTAGGGTGAGAGCTGATTCACGGTATATATGGCAGCAAAACAAGCTGTGGGTGGGGCAGAGCCAAGATGGCAAAGTAGGGGTAACAATGCAGCCAAATCCTCTTAAAATCCCCCTTCAACAACTTTAAAGCAATGCCTCAAATCAAATTCTGGAGGGTTAGAGACAACAAAAACTTAGGTGAGAAATTTTTCCAGCCTCATTAAAACTAGGGGATGAACAAAAGAGGTCTGTAATACTGAGGTGGAATCCAACTGGAGTACATGTTGGCGTAGCACCAGTGGTAAGCCTTGAAGGTAGTTATGAAAGCAGAAGCAGCAGATCTCAGTTCAGAGACGGCAAAAGGGTCAAGATGAGCAGAAAGAGAGTTCAGAATATGTTGAGCTAGCATTGGGTGCTGGACCCTTCTGTGTCACCCACTGCAGTTACAGGACAGTAAAGAGGGCTAATACTTGCAGTTTCAAAGGACCTGGTTACCATTACAGGGGTCTGAGGAGCACTAGCATTTATGGCTGCAGGGGGAAAGAGGACCTTCCTAGGTAAAGACCAGAACACAAACTAGGAGAGCAGTGACCACATCTCTCCCTGTACCACACTGTTTTGGAAGCACTAAAAACTTACACTTCCCCTGAACTACAGCAATATCAAAAAGTCTGAAGCTTAAGTAAGATGTTGCTTCCCTTTCCTCCCTTCCTTCCCTTTCCCTGGGAACAGATACCAACTTTTACACAAAATTCAAGGTCAAGGAATAGCATGAAAAAAAGAAAAAACAACAAAGAAGAATCTGATCATACAAAGCTAATATTGTGACAGGGAAGATGAAGACACAAACTAAGAAAACAATGTGAAAACAGCTATAAAACAAGTCTTGAAGAGGAAAAAGATTGTGAATTAGACATAAACTCAATAAGAATTCCTAGTAGAGCAAAAGAAAGAGCTAAGAGTAGCTGAGGAAAAATTGGGAAAAGAAGTAAGAATAATGAAAGAAAATGATAAAAGAGAATTAATATATCGGTAAAAGAGGCAGAAAAAATACTGAAGAAACTAACAGCTTAAAAAAATAGAATTGGTCAAACAGCAAAAGAGTCACAAAAACTCATTAAAGAAAAGAACTCCTTAAAAAGCAGAATAGAACAAATGTAGAAAGAGATACAAAAGCTCACTGAAGAAAACAATGTCTAAGAAACTAGAATTGGGCATGTGGAAGCTAATAACTCCTTGAGACATGAAGAAATAATACAACAAAGTCAAGAGAGGAAAATGCACAGCTGTTAACCAGAACATTTCTTTTTTTTATTTTTTAAAATTTATTTATTTAACTTTTAACATTCATTTTCACAAAATTTTGGGTTCCAAATTTCCTCCCCATTTGTCCCCTCCCTCCACCCCTAAACACCGAGCATTCTGATTGCCCCTATCACCAATCTGTCCTCTCTTCTATCATCCCTCCCTTCCCTTGTCCCCATCTTCTCTTTTGTCCTATAGGGCCAGATAACTTTCTATACCCCATTACCTGTATTTCTTATTTCCTAGTAGCAAGAACAGTACCCAACAGTTGTTCCTAAAACTTTGAGTTCCAACTTCTCTTCAACCCTCCCTCTCCACCCGTTCCCTTTGGGAAGGCAAGCAATTCAATACAGGCCATATCTGTGTAGTTTTGCAAATGACTTCCATAATAGTCGTGCTGTATAAGACTAACTATATTTCCCTCCATCCTATCCTGCCCCCATTGCTTCTATTCTCTCTTTGGATCCTGTCCCTCCCCAAGAGTGTTGACTTCAAATTGCTCCCTCCTCCCACTGCCCTCCCTTCCATCATCCCCCCTACCCTGCTAATCCCCTTCTCCCCTACTTTCCTGTATTGTAAGATAGGTTTTCATACCAAAATGTGTGCATTTTATTCCTTCCTTAAGTGGAATGTGATGAGAGTAAACTTCATGTTTTTCTCTCACCTCCCCTCTTTTTCCCTCCACTAAAAAGTCTTTTGCCTGCCTCTTTTATGAGACATAATTTTCCCCATCCCATTTATCCCTTTTTCCTCCCAATATATTTCTCTCTCACCCCTTAATTTCATTTTTTTAAGATATGATCCCATCCTATTCCATTCACTCTGTGCTCTCTGTCTCTGTGTGTGCTTGTGCATGTGTGTATGTGTGTGTGTGTGCGTGTGTGTGTGTGTATGTAATCCTACCCACTACCCAGATATTGAAAAGTTTCAAGAGTTACAAATATTGTCTTTTTATGTAGGAAAGTAAACAGTTCAACTTTAGTAAAGACCCCTATGACTTCTCTTTGCTGTTTACCTTTTCATGCTTCTCTTCATTCTTGTGTTTGAGAGTCAAATTTTCTTTTCAGCTCTGATCTTTTCATCAAGAATGCTTGAAAGTCCTCTATTTCATTGAAAGACCAATTTTTCCCCTGAAGTATTATACTCAGTTTTGCTGGGTAGGTGATTCTTGGTTTTAGTCCTAGTTCCTTTGACTTCTGGAATATCCTATTCCACACCCTTCGATCCCTTAATGTAGAAGCTGCTAGATCTTGTGTTCTCCTGATTGTATTTCCACAATACTTGAATTGTTTCTTTCTAACTGCTTGCAATATTTTCTCCTTGACCTGGGAACTCTGGAATTTGGCCACAATGTTCTTAGGAGTTTCTCTTTTTGGATGCCTTTCAGGAGGTGATCTGTGGATTCCTTGAATACTTATTTTGCCCTCTGGTTCTAGAATCTCAGGGCAGTTTTCCTTGATAATTTCATGAAAGATGATGTCTAGGCTCTTTTTTTGAGCATGGCTTTCAGGTAGTCCCATAATTTTTAAATTGTCTCTCCTGGATCTATTTTCTAGGTCAGTTGTTTTTCCAACGAGATATTTCACATTATCTTCCATTTTTTCATTCTTTTGATTTTGTTTTGTGATCTCTTGGTTTCTCCTAAAGTCATTAGCCTCCATCTGTTCCATTTTAATTCTGAAAGAACTGCTTTCTTCAGTGAGCTTTTGAACCTCCTTTTCCATTTGGCTAATTCTGCTTTTGAAAGCATTCTTCTCCTCATTGGCTTTTTGAGCCTCTTTTGCCAATTGAGTTAGCCTATTTTTCAAGGTGTTATTTTCTTCAGCATTTTTTTGGGTCTCCTTTAGCAAGGTTTTGACCTGCTTTTCATGCTTTTCTTGCATCTCTCTCATTTCTCTTCCCAGTTTTTCCTCCACCTCTCTAACTTGATTTTCAAAATTCTTTTTGAGCTCTTCCATGGCCTGAGCCCATTGAATATTTATTTTGGATGTTTGGGATACAGAAGCATTGATTTCTATGTCTTTACTTGATGGTAAGCATTGTTCTTCCTCATCAGAAAGGATGGGAGGAGATATCCGTTCACCAAGAAAGTAATCTTCTATGGTCTTATTTTTTTTTTCCCTTTTCTGGGCATTTTCCCAGCCACTGACTTGACTTCTGAGTATCCTCTCCACACCCATTTCGCCTCCAGATCTTCCCAGCCAGTGCTTGGGATCTGAGATTCAAATGCTACTTCCCAGCCTTAGGGCTTCAGCCGGGGCAGGGCTGCTATTCAGTGTGAGATTAAGTTCAGGTGAGGGCAGGGCCGACACAGGTGGCTCAGTTCCCTTAGGGGTTTTATGTGGAGACCTTCAATAATGGATCCAGGCTCCTGCCTGCTTTGGGAGCCCTTGTCTGCTGCTGCCTCCACTGCTGCCTCCTGAGGGGGCCTGAATTATGGGGGACACCCCACTCCCCTCTCGACCAGCCAAAGAGACTCTCTCACTGACCTTTGGCACCTGTGAGTGGAGGGACCTGCGCTGCTGCTGTGGATTCTGTCCCTGAAGCCTGCTCGGATCTGTTCTCCCTGGTGCCATGCGGCCAAGGCAGGGCTGGGCTGTGCTCTAGGTCTGGGGCACGATGGACCTTTTGTGTTGGTTTTTCAGGTTTCTCTGGAACAGAAATCTCCTCTGCTCTGTTGTTCTGTGGCTTCTGCTGCTCCAGAATTTGTTGGGAGTTCTTCTTTACAGGTATTTTATGGGCTGTGGTTTCAGAGCTCGCATATGTGTATCTCTCTACTCTGCCATCTGGTCTCCTCCCCCAACCATAACATTTCTTTTGTGCAGTTATTGTTTCTGTAGTTTATTCTTTTACTGATCCATTGTTTAGAATATCATTATCAAATTTACATCTAGTTCTGCATGCTTTCTTTGTGTATCCTATATTGATGACTATTTTTATAATATTGTATATGAAGGATATATTTAGTAGATGTCATGAATGTCTGTAGCATTTTTCTAGTTGGATGTATAATAGCATGAATGACTTCTTAAAAACATAGATGAATGAAAGGTATTTAAAATACAATAATATTTACATTAAAACTAACTGATCTTACCTAGCATGAAAACTATTTTTTCATGTTTTTCTTCCCTCATGCACTACGTTTTCATTTTGTAAATATGTGCCTTAATAATTCTCATATCAAATGACTGATCTGTCCTCTTGTAGTAGAAAATAAAAGACTACCTTTTTTAAAAGGTATAATTATGTTTATCACTTGATGGCCTATATTTTTGTTTGTGAGATCATTAATCGTCTCAGCTTCCTTATCCCTTTCTTTCCAGAAAATGGAAGCCACTTACTGCCTTATATGTAATTTGAGAAAATTCATATTTTTATTCTTACAATTAGAGATTACATTCGTTGACCTGCTGTGGCAACAACCTGTAGTCATCTGAGGAATATCAGTCTCAAATTAAGAAAGGAAACAAACAGCAAATAAGGCTTCTGGCACCCTGGAGATTGTGGATAGATGCTGAGGATTTAATGTTGATTGATGTCTGAAAGGATTTGTTTAGTATTCACAGTGGGGGACAATGAAAGAAAGGATCTTGTCATCCTGCTAGGCTTGAAACATCATTAAATGTTGTCATAAGGTAACTCTCATCAGTTTAAAAGACCAACACTCAGAGAATTGCTTAGAAGGCAAGAATTCTCCAAAGCTGTTATAAACTCTTGTATGTTATCGTTAGAAGAGATAGGAAAAAATTAGTTCACCCCCTCACTTTCAAAATTTGGAAACTGAGGTCCAGAAAGAGGCAAATAACTTCTTCAAACATTCAAAATGTGAAATCTGGTAGGGTTCTTAGAGATCATCTGGCCCAGCCCTGTCATTTGACAGAGAAGTAAACTAAATCTTAGAAAAATAAATTATTTGTCCACCTATAGCTCACTCAATTAATTAGTAGCAGATATGATCCTAAGGTGAACTGTTTGACTTCTAGACCAGTATTGCATCATTGCAAGTGGATTTTTCAGTACAAGGGATGCATATGGTGTGAGATAGGTGGGGGATGCTGGTGGCATGAGAAAGTCAAAAATTAAAAAAAGTGAATGAAGTAGAATGTAGGTTTTTGAGTCTTGCCAGGTGAATGTATGCTTCTTCATGGTTGAACCAGTTCACTGACACCTGCACAATCTTCCTCTTCACTCATGGAAGTTAATGTATCTAGTGCCAAAAAAGGACGGTGGAATTCATCTAATCCATTCCCTTCATTTTATCACTGAACAAAATGAGACTCCTTTTCCTTCTGGTCTCCCCTTGTAGTTTCTCTCTTTTTTTTTTTTTTTGTTTCTTTTTATTTCCATTAGCAGTACCAAGTATTATGTACAAATGAATTGATAGCAAATTCCTGTGACTTGGGAGATTAGGCCAGATTCTTGCTAGTTGTTGTTATTTTTATTTTATATTTTTAAAATTCTAATTTATTTATTTATTTTTAGTTTTCAACATTGATTTCCACAAGATTTTGAGCTCCAAATTTTCTCCCTTTCTCTCCCTTCCACCCACCCCAAGACAGTATGCTCTGTGATAACTCCTTCCCCCAGTCTGCCATCCCCTCTATTACACCCATCCGTTCTCTTATCCCCATCCCCTCTCTTTTCTTGGAAGACGAGATAGATTTCTCTACCCCATTGTCTGTATATCTTATTTCCCAGTTGCATGTAAAAATGATTTTTAACATTCATTTTTAAAATTTTGAGTTCTCTCCCTTCCTCCCTCCCCTCCCATCCCCACGGAGAAGACAAGCAATTTTATATATGTTATAAATGTGTTGTTATGCAAAAGACTTCCATAAAAGTCATGTTGTGGAAGACTAAATATATTTCCCTCCATCCTATCCTGCTTCCCATTTATTCTATTATCTCTTTTGACCCTATCCCTCCTCAAAAGTATTTACTGCTAATTGTGCCCTCCTCCCATTTGTGCTCCCTTTTATCTTCTCTCCATCCCCCCCCCCCCACCGCTTATCCCCTTCTCCCCTACTTTCCTGTAGTGTAAGATAGATTTTCATAGCAAATTGGGTATGCATGTTATTCCCTCCTTCAGTCAAATGTGATGAGAGTAAGGTTCACTTTTTCCCTCTCACTTCCCCTCTCTTCCCCTCCATTGAAAAAGCTTTGTCTTGCCTCTTTTATGTGAGAGATAATTTGCATATTCTATTTTTCCCTTTCTCCTCCCAATATATTCCTCTCTCATCTCTTAATTGTATTTTTTTAGACATCATCCCTTCCTATTCAACTCACCCTGTGCTCTCTATCTATATGTATACAATCCCTCCAACTACCCTAGTAGTGAGAAAAGTCTCAAGAGTCATAAATATTATCTTTCCATGTAGGAATATAAACAATTCAACTTTAGTAAGTCCCTTATGATTTCTCTTTCCTGTTTACCTTTTCATGTTTCTCTTGATTCTTGTGTTTGAAAATCAGATTTTCTATTCAGCTCTGGTCTTTTCATCAAGAATGCTTGAAAGAGCTCTATTTCATTGAATGACCATTATCCCCTGAAGTATTAAACTCAGTTTTCTGGGTTGGTGATTCTTGATTTTAATTCTAATTCCTTTCACTTCTGGAATATGATATTCAAAGCCCTTCAATCTCTTAATGTAGAAGCTGCTAGATCTTGTGTTATCCTGATTGTATTTCCACAATACTCAAATTATTTTTTTCTGGCTGCTTGCAATATTTTATCCTTGACTTGGGAGCACTGGAATTTGGCTAAGTGTTCCTAGGAATTTTTCTTTTAGGATCACTTTCAGGAGGCAATCAGCAGATTCTTTCAATATTTATTTTACCCTCTGGTTCTAGAATATCAAGGAAGCTTTCCTTGATAATTTTTTGAAAGATGATGTCTGGGCTCTTTTATTGATCATGGCTTTTAGGTGGTCCCATAATTTTTAAATTGTCTTTCCTGGATCTATTTTCCAGGTCAGTTGTTTTTCCAATGAGATATTTCACATTATCTGCTATTTTTTCATTCCTTTGGTTTTGTTTTATAGGTTCTTGATTTTTCATAGTCTTTAGCTTCCATCTGCTCCATTCTAATATTCAAGGAATTATTTTCTTCAATGAGATTTTTGACCTCCTTTTCCATCTGGCCAATTCTGCTTTTTAGGGCATTCTTCACTTCATTGGCTTTTTGGATCTCTTTTGTCATTTGGGATAGTCTATTATTTTATTCAGCATTTTCTAGGTCTCCTTTAGAAAGCACTTGATTTCTTTTTCATAATTTTCTTGCATTACTCTCATTTCTCTTCTCAATTTTTCCTCTACTTCTCTTACTTGATTTTCAAAATCCTTTTTGAACTCTTCCTTAACCTGAGACCAATTCTTGGAGGTTTTGGATGGAGGAGCTTTGACTTTGTTTTCTTCTATTTGCATGCTTTGGTCTTCCTTGTCACCAAAGTAAGCTTCTATAGTCTGATTCTTTTCCTGATTTTTGCTCCTTTCCCCAGCCATCTACTTGACTTTTGAGCTCTTTGTCAAGGCAGTTCTCTGCTTCCAATGGGGGTGGGGAGCATACTGTCAGCCACTTGATCCCCCCACAATCTGTGGGCCTAGAGCTCTAGAAACAGTCACTGTTTCTGCCCCTGCTGCTACTATGGTTGCTTCAGGTTCCTCTGCCCCCTTCCCCCTTTGCCACCCTGGGGATGGGGCTGGACCACTCCACTGTTCTCCACTGGTTCCACAGGCTTTTCCCACTGACCTTTCAAATTGTCTTTGCCATTTTGGGGTCCTGAAGTTTGAAAACTGCCACCAGTGAGGGATATTCTGTCTCCCCAAGGCCTGCTCAGATCCTATCTGTGCCAGCATGGCCCACACTGGAGTGTGCCCTGTGCCCTGCCTCCAGTATGACTCAATAGACACTTCCTGGTCACCTTCTAGGCTGTCTTAGGCTGTATATTTGCTTCACTCTGTCATTCTGTGGCTTCTGCAGCTTCAGAATTTTTTTAGATCCATTTTTTACAGGTATTTGGCTGGGCTTGGCAGGTAGGCTCTAGAAAGTGCATGCTGTTACTCTGCCATCTTGGCCCCACCCCTTCGCCTTGTAGTTTCTGAGGAAAACCAATTTATACTATTGAAATAGAGAGAGAATACCTGTGAAAATATGCTCATTAACTTATTTTTGTTTTATATTTATCCAGCTACTTTAGACTAACAAACAAAAAATTTTAACAGATAGTACATCAATCTTTCATCCCAAAATCATTTATTATAGAGCTATTCAATGTAAAAGTAATATGTTATGACAGATGAAGGCAAGGACACATATATTTGCTACATAATCTCTCCCCTCTCAGACTCTACACTTAAATTAAGGGAGATAAGGTACAGATATAAAAAAAAATCATTATAGAGTCATTATATTCTGAGTTTGTAAAGAAAAGTTTTGTATGACATACATAGAGGGACCAAGCAATCACTCCCAATGGAAGTGATTGAATAGAATTGAATTAAGTGATCAGCAGAGGATATTTGAAATAGTGTGACTTGAGTGGGGTCTTCAAGTATGGGAAAGAATTTTTATAGACAAAAAAATAGAATTGGTGATTGTTGGGTAGATGAAACTAGCTGAAATTGAGGGTTTGTGTTTACGAAATCCTAGAATGTGAGGCTGGAAAGGCAGAATATAGCAACTTATATTGTAACAAGAATGCTACTGAGTCTGAGATTCATTTATTGTATAAACAATGGGAACACCTGAATAATTTTGAGTAGGGGAATGATGTGCTTTAATGGGTGTTTTAGAAATTGAATTTCTAAATGGCAACAGTGCTGTAGGATGATAGATGTTAGGGAGGAATGAAGGAAGGAAGAACAATTAGGAGTCTGTTGAAATTCAACAGATATTCTCTATAAGGATCATAACTAGAATCCTGGAAATATGCATGTAAAAGAAGGAATGGAAAAGAATGGAATTTAAGAGACAAAATGGAAATTGATGACTGATGA
This sequence comes from Notamacropus eugenii, assembly GCF_028372415.1. Taxonomy (NCBI): domain Eukaryota; kingdom Metazoa; phylum Chordata; class Mammalia; order Diprotodontia; family Macropodidae; genus Notamacropus; species Notamacropus eugenii. The sequence goes on along the minus strand of NC_092875.1, from coordinate 357,827,824 downwards.
GATAAAGATATGAAGGAAAAAGAGTAACTAAAGATGAATCTGAAGTTTCAATAAGGAGGACAAATAATATCATTAAAAAGAAATGGAGAACAAGGGAAGGAATTGTTTGTGGGAAAAAGAAAGAGTTGTATTTTAAACTATTTTGAATGTGAGGTGACAGCAATGTAGACAGTTAAAAATTTGAGGCTGGAGCTGTCCTAGTTTTGTGAGTTCAAAAGATTTGCCAGCCATGCACAATTTTCATGAATGACCCTTCCGCCCCAGAAATATATTTTAACACTTTGATGGATCAGAGATCTCACTGACCTAGATAATCCCTGCCCCAGTAAAGATTGTAGTGCATCTGTGCCCTCCCATACTTTGTGGTTCTTATTCATGTGAATGTTTAACCTTAGCTGAGGATCCACCCATGGTACCATAGAACTTCATCAGGTATTTTTACATTTCATGGTTACCAGTAAAGGATTTTGGCCATCTGTCATGTTAATAGCCAGTGTAGTTCCATAACAAGTCCACTTTCTTTTCCAATTAGACTTTTCCTTAATAATAATAATTGTGAGGATAATGATTTTTAAGATCACCATTGGAAACAGGCTGCAGACTCTGTATGCGCACTATGTTTTCCTTCATTGCTATATGTAGGAGGTTGAGAAAATGGAGAAAGCCATCAAACTGATGAATTATCATAATCAATAAAAAGAAGAGGCATTATGAATGTGGGGGAAATGTATAGGGAAGAGTTTAAATTCCTACCTCTTCAATTTTGTAAGCTATGTGACAATAAGTTACTTTAAACTTCACTACTCTCCTCTGTTCAAATGAAGGTCCTGAGTCAAATCCATTTTCTGGGGCTGAACTGCTAAATACAATATTTTTTTTCCCATGGAAGAATAAAGCATGCTTTTATGACAATAGAGTTAGAGAAGGCCCAAAAATCACTGAGTCTTTCCAAGTGGGAAAGCTAAGGATTTGGAATGGATATGGGAGTGGGCAAATGTTTAGGATTACACAGGTGCCATAGACAGGACTTAAACTCAGGTGTTATGATTCCAAAGTCGGTGCTTTTTCATATAGTTTCCTAAAACATATTGTACTGGAAAATAAAAGTGGGAGAGCAGGAACTGCATACACATATGAAGGTATATAGGCATATAATGACAAATTGCTGGTTCAATTACAAGCAGTACTTAGAAAATAGAATATCAATGAATAAATTGTGCCAAAGGCCAACACGTTAGCTAATAAAATGGTTTCTCAAAAGTTCCCTTTATTTATACAGATATAGTATTATGGAGAGATGAAAGATAACTATAATTTTCAAAGATATATTGTTTCAAAATTTTAAAAAGCTCTTAGAACATTAATGGCTTGAACCTATGATTTCATGTTTATTAGAACTGAACTCATAATAAATACTAGTAACTTGTCTTTAACTTTCAGTTTTAATAACTGAAACTCTGAGGGGTTAAGGAATTTACCAATAGTCAGATAACTACGATGTGTCAAAAACCTAACTTTAATCAACATCTTTCTGATTCTGGTGATTTCTGATAATTTCCGATTCTGACCTTCTGCTATGCCATGTTACATTTTTTTCTAATCTAGTATAAGGGGCTTATACAATATTGACTTAATGACATAATAATCTAAAAAGAAAATATCATCCTATAACATTTAATTCTTTTAGTAGGCATGATATTTAGAAGACATTAATGAATAGTATATAAGCATATACTTATTATTATAATAACTAATATTTGTATTTTCAAAATTGATTAAAAGCAAACCAAATTTGAGGAGAAAGAATATTTAACTAGTGCTTAATGTAAATGAGTCCTAAAATGTTTCTGAAAATTAGTATTAAGAAGCCTTCTCTCCCCTCTCTGGAAAATGAGCAAAACAGAAATCTGTCATATGCCTTTGCAAAGGAGGAAGAGAAAAAAAATCATTCACACAAAGCAATTTGTCTTCTTTGAAAACTAAGTGCCTAAATAAACCAAGAAATTAAGATAAAATATTTGTTATTATTGTTTATAGCAATTAATGTTTATCTATGAATAGTCATGTTGATTCAATAATGCTGTATGCATGGAAAAGTGAAGACTTGTTAAGTTCAAAACACCTTTTAAAATGGTCAGTTCTATCAATTTTTTCTGGTAAAGGAGCTGAAGAAATACAAAACATTTGGTTTTCCAACATTGTAGGATCTGGTTTATTTCTAATTTTAATTGTTTTTTTTCTAAGCTCTTGAACAGTCTGAGAGTTCCAGTAATCTAAATATCTTTTCATGGGGAAAACTCAATAAGAGGTGACTCTCACAGGTGATTCACAGGCACTGTTGCAAAGCAGTATAGATATCTCCGTGATATCATTTGAAAAAGACTTCTGAATTCCATTTTCATGGTGATTAGATGCAAGATTCATGAGAAATGATCAGTACTGTATCTCATTTTAAGTGAGAGGCAATTCATTCTGGCTGACCACTGCTGAGCTTAGGGGTATCTGGTCTAGTTAGAGTTTTCAGTATGAAAATGAAAGACAGAAAAAGAAAATCAATTAACTCATCTGGAGGGAAAGTATGAGGTGATGACCACTGTGGAGTTTCCCTTGATAGAATAACTTTTTTGTCATGGATCCCTGTGGCAATCTGGTGAGGTCTACAGATGCCTGCTCAGAATAATGCTTTTAAATGTACAAAATAAATACGTATGATTAAAAGGAAAATAATTATATTGAAACGCAGTTATCTAAACATGTATGTGTGTGTGTATGATCTCAAACCTCAGGTTAAGAACTCCTGCTCTAGAGTCTAGAAAGTAGAAATACAAATTTTGTTTTAGCAAGTAAATATGCAACTCTTAGTGGACAAATAAAGATGGAGAGAAATTTAGACAATGGATGAGAGTGTTGGGGAAAGTAAGAGTCATCTATCTATCTATCTATCTATCTATCTATCTATCTATCTATCTATCTATCTGTCTATCTATCTTCACAAATATGTCTTCCTTTTCCTAGAAACCAAAGTTCCAAGCTCTCTCTCTCTCCCTTTTTCTCTCTCTCTCCAATAAAGAAGAATGCTATCAACCTTAAGAGGAGTCTAAGTGGTTCAGTAGATATAGGGCTGAGCCTGGAGTCAGGAAGACCTGAGTTGAAAAATGTCCTCTGACGTGTCCTAGCTTTGTGATTCTGAGCAAGTCACTTACATCTATTTGCTTTAAGCCACTGGAGAAGGAAATGGCAAACCACTCCCATATCTTTGCAAAGAAAACCTCATACAGGGTCCCAAAGTGTTGAACATGGTTGAATGGCTGAACAACAAAAAGCAAACTCAAATCTAGAACTTTCTCTCTTAATTTAGAAATCTGATAAATTATATATTTTCTCTATCTGTTTTGTGGCATCCTGTAGTGTTAAAAGACTCGCCTCATAGAGAATTTATGGTCTACCTCAGAAACCCATTTGTAACGTCATTGTTTTCAGAGATTAGACATTGTGACCTGTTCTGGCCTCTTGTCATATCCATAATGGTATTTCCCATCAGTTTTTCTGACTGTGCTTGGGATTATATTAGCTGACTTTGAAATCTCCTAATGTCCATTCTTTCTTTCCATTTTTGTTAATGTTTGTGATAGATATTTAATTATTGATTGCTCCTGAAATTCTATGATTATATCTTTATTTCTTTTGTGATCGAGACAATTCAGTTCAGCTGGTTTTTGTTCCCCTCATAAATATCATTTCTGTTGTCATCTTTCTTTTTCAGACTAGTTTTCCTAAGGTTTGGACTACATAACCACTTTTATTATCATATATAAACTCTGTTTTGGGATTGAGGAATGTCTAAGGATTTGATTTGCTTTTGTACTGGGAAATTGACCTTAGAGATGAACTAGTCCAACTTCATGTTTCTGCATATCAGGCTAATGAGATCTGGAGAGATGATATGATTTTCTCAAAGGCATACAACTAGTGAGTGACAAGTAAGTAAGAATTTGTTTAATAATCTCTTGTGATCTTCTTTTGTGTTAAACAGCTAAGATATTTCAAATTATCTACTAGCTGAAAATTAAAAAAAAAAACAAAAAACTTAAAGTGCCTAAAGATTGGTATTGAGTTGCTCTATAGGTGTGTGTGTTGCTCTATAGGTGTGTGTATTGTGGTGGTGGTGGGTTTATATCTCTATCTCTATCTACCTATCTATCTGTCTATCTATCTATCTATCTATCTATCTATCTATCTATCTATCTATCTACCTATCTTAGTCATATCTCCTCAATTCAAACTGCACTAATTTGGATTTTGTAATAGTTAAAATATTGTCTAGTCATTTCAGTAATGTCTGACTCTTTGTGACCCTGGACTTGGCAAAAATATTGTAGTGATTTACCATTTCCTTTTACAGATAAGGAAACTGAGACAAATATGGTGAGGTGACTTGCCCAGGGTCACACAGCTAGTGAGTGTCTAAGGGTGAATTTGAACTCAGATCTTCCTGACTCTGAGTCTAACACTCTGTCTGCATAACCTAGGCACCCAATTCAAGTATTGTACTCTGAAATTTTCCAAATGTCTGTGAAAAGTTGATAATAGTGTAAATATCTGCTCTAATTGAGAATGAAATCTAGCAACTGCTTTTAAGACCTCTTTTGAAGTAGCCTATATAGTCAAACTACTAACACGGGAATTATAAATGATCTCTGTTTATTTGTTAAAGTAAAAGATGCCCTCTGTCATGTAGCCCAGCTCCTTCCCAACCTAGAGCCCAGATCTTGTCAGCAGGATAACTACCAGAACTTGAACAATAATTTTAAAAAGACAATCCCTTCAAAAATTCTATATTTCAAGTTTTCACCTTGAGATTGACATATTTTTCTAATTAAAGTGAATTAATAAGGCTTTATATGCTGCCTCTCTAGCACATTTTGAAGGAAAACTAGCTAGATTTTCAGAGATAAATGCTAAAAGGATGCTTAGCCATTCTTTGCAGTAGAGTAACAACTGACACCAAGAACTTTTTAGCTTTTTGGAATGGGGAAAATAATAATTTGACCCTCTCATAGAAAGCCTGGCATGAGCAATAAATCTTAGAAAAAGAGGTCCTATCATGATTCACTTGAGAAAGCAATTTTCTATTGTTAACAGGGCAAGATTCCTTTATTCAAAGCTGACTTTTTTTCCCTTGAAAGGGACATCCATTAATTTTCAAAGCTGGTCTTTAATTCTTAAAATTACTTATGATTTATACCCCAAGAACTCCTTGTCAAAACTTCTTCATTAATACTTTTACACGTGTGTTGAATGCATTTATTTATTATTTAAGAAAGGGCAGTGAAAACACCACATTTTGAAAAATACAGCCTGCAAAAGTAAAATAAAAAGATCAAAGAACTGGAGAGGTTAAGATGAAAGGGCAATTTTAAGTCTTTTAAGCTTGAAAAATAACCTATTATTGGACAAAAAGGGGTGGATACTATAGTCCCATCTCCTTCCACTCTATTCCTTTCCCAGCACAACTCTTGTCTGCAGAAATAGGAGTACAGAGTGAAGAGAGAGGGACACCCCTAAGGATATTAGAAGCTCTTGGTTTGTCTTCCCAGCATAGACTATTCTAGAATATTTTATGATCAGAATATGAAAGAATTTTATAACTAGGATGGAATAAACAAATAAAGACATTTTAATTTCTGCATTCCTCTTCTACCTTTGACTTGGCTTCATCTTCCCCTCATAATTCTGGGGCTAATCCTAAGAATTCAAGGGTGATTCTCTAATATCATTGGTTCAAGTTCTCCCCTTGTGTGCTTTCCCCTCATTTATCAGTTGAGACTCATTTCGTCAAGTAGCCTTAAATAACTTAGAAAGAGGTATTTACTATAGTTGAACAATAAATAATGGTACAAATAATTCCCTTCTCCCCAAATTCTGTGACTTTCATACAAGTACACACAGAGTGCAGGTTAGGTGGGCTAAAGCTCGAAAGGCACATGTAGTATAGCGATAAACTCTTGTTTCCTTAATTGCCAGAAGCTCTGTTTTTTTCCCATTTTCTCTTAAGAATGATCACTCTTTGTTCATCTATCTTTGTCTCACACCTGAAGAATCTAATGAATCAGGAATACTGCTAGGACACATAGGATGATGGGAAATCATCCATTCTTTGGACCCTTCAAAGATGGAAGGTCCATGTCCACTCAAAAATGGCAGGAAGAAGTTGAATACCTGGTCACACTCAAACTTGTGACTTCTCCTTCCTCTTCCATCGCTTAGCTAGAATTTCCATTTGTTCATTGAAATTTGGGGGTGTTTCCATTCTATCAAATGATGATTTCATGTAGGATCCAGAGGGGCTAACAAAATCTAGCCATTTGGAACTGACCTTTTGTCTGAAATAATTTTATCTCATCATGTGACTTTAAAATTTGTTTCATGTTTAGTCTAAGACATGAGTGACTGATATATTGACCTAACTATGGTATCAGAGCTAAAATGGATCCAGGGTTGTTTCAACCCATTTTCATTTGTTAAAGAAACAATTATTGAGCAAACATCTCCATCAGGCTTTCTCCTAGGTACAGAGTATTGGTATGAAACTTGAAGAGAAAGGGATCCCTAGGCTACATGTTGCCTTAGAAAACCACAAATGTGTTAGCTGTGTTGGATTGTATTTTTAGTTATTTTGTTATATATTTACCAATTATATTTTAGTCTGGTTTGGTCCAAAAGCATTGAGTTTGACATTTTTGATACAGAAGGTACAAAAGCATTAAGCTGCTGAACCTTAGGTCAGGCTCTTTTTGGCTATCTCTAGGATAAGTGTAGTATATTCCTTATTGGTTTTCCAGTTTCAGGTCTACACTTGCCCCAATCCATCCTGAGCAATGCTGTCAAACTCATTTTCCTAGAGCAGACTTATAGCCTTCCATTACTCAACACATTCTTGCAGTGAATTTCTATTACCTTCAGAGTAAAATGTAACTCCTGTCTTTGGCATTTAACCTCCAGAACCTTGACTCACCCTGCCTTACAACCTTATAATAACCTTATACACCTCTTGATGGTCCAGAGGCCAACCTCCTTGCTGAAAGTCACACATGACTCTCCATCTTTCACCTCTGTGCCTTTGCACAGGGCAGGGATTATTTCATTTTGGTTTTTATCCACAGCACTGAGTACAGTGTCTGGAACATAGTAGATACTTTATAAATGTGCATTGACTAATTTATTACTGTTCTGAAGAAACTTACAATCAAGTAGGGAGAAAGATGTGCACAAATGCCTACACTACAAGGAAACAGTATATTATGTCCCCCTCTCACAGGGTAGTTGGGTATAATTTTCTGAATGCAGAGATAGGCAGGATTTGTGTCATATTCAGTGTCTTCATAAAACAAACAAACAAACAAAAATGAAGCTGTAGGTAGTGAGCTCCTTGCCATGTGACAATCTTTCTTCACTGTGACTGATTAAACTTCACTTACTTTGGGCAATTCTCACTATACCTGATTCTAACATTCATCCCAGTTGTTCCACCCTATCACTTGTTGCTATGTTTCTTGACATTTTTTCATATTAATTGGATTGTCTTATTATAATTATTCTTTCCTGTTCTTTCAACTAATGACTCTGGTTTGTCTCCCTGTTCCTGGCTTCCACATATCTGTTATAGCAGATTACTGACCTTCTAAGAAAGCATGTGTCATTGTCTGGTTTAGAAGGTCACAGCTGTAACTCCTAACTTGCCACCATATTGGCCAGAAGTATCAGCGCTTAATCATAATATCAACATCATAATCATCATACCATCTAAATTCAATAAGATTTCAGAAGAAGGTGTTTTTCATGAAATAATTTTGAAGGAGATGCCATTTGAAATGGATATTGAAGAATCAGTATAATTTCTGGAATGGCAGCACACTCAATATGAAATCAGAAGACATATTTTAGGATTACAGTTTCTCTACTTATTACCAGTATAACTCTGAACAAATTTAATTTCAAAAAAAAGTTTATTAAGTGCCTTTTATGTGCCAAACAAAATGCAAAGTGGTACAGTTACTAACTACTGTTTAAAAGCTTATAGAATACTACTGTAATATGTATGGAACAGGGTGTTCCCTTCTCATTTTTGTAGTTTTGTTAAATTCAATTTCTTTTTTTGAAATAGGATTGCTTAGATAGCTAACTGATTTTCTAATTGAGATATTTTATAATTTTGTAGAGATTCCTTTATTTTGTTGAATTTCTCATTTTTTTCTGATAAGAAATTTGCATTACATTTTGTGACAGTTCTTTTCACTTCTTCTCATGTAATTTCATCTTAATAATTTTACTTGTTAATTTTATTTCCTCATTTTAAATGGGTGTTGTAATAATAATAAAACAACTTACACTTACACAGCACTTACTCTGTACCAGGTAAATGAATTGATTTTTTTCATTATACTTGTCTGTTTTGTTTTATTCTATGGTCTTGTAAACCAATTTTTCAATTTCTTTGCAAATTTTCTTTATTTCTTTTGTGCTTATTTGGGCTTTGGAGTGGTTGATTTTTCTAATTTTTTAAAACTGCACACTCAGTTTATTAATCCTCATGTCTTCTATTTTATTGATATATGTTCTCAGGATTAGTTTTTCTTCTCCAATGAATACTGGGTTATGTGTATTCCCCAAATTTTGGTAGACTTTTACACCATTATCAAGTTCTATCATGCTTTTTATATTATTTGTTCTTGACGTAACGATTATCAAAGTTGTCATTATTAAGTCTCCATTTAGGTCTTTATCTTTTGTTTGTGTTTCCTCAATTAATTATTGTTTTTAATATATCTGTGGGTTATAAAATGTATTTTATAGCATTATTTCATTAATTTATTAATAATTTCACTCTTTTCTAGCACATGATCTATTTTTTTATAAAAGTGACATGTGGTGCTAATATATACATGTATGTACATATTACTTAAAATTGACTTTTAGAAAATGCCTCAACTCTTTCTGCTCTAAGTTTTCCAACAGTTCAATCAATTCTATATTTCTGTCTTCTATCATTTTATTTGATTTATCCAGTTCTTAAAGAGGAATATTAAAAATCTCAAGTTCTTACTGTGTCACTATGTATATCACTTTGCAAAATCATTTAACTTCTATCAATTCAGCTTCTATGCCAGTTGTTGTTCCATATATTCTTAGTATTAATACTAATTGATTGCTTACGCTTTCTTGAGAGATAATATAGTGTCCTTGTTTATCACTATTGATACCATGAATTCCTATTTTTGCTTTGTTTAATAGCATACTTGCAACCTCTGATTTTTTTGTACTGATGAATATTAACTTTTGCTATTCTCTCATTTGGATTTTAAATATTTCTTTACTTTTTAGATATGTATCTTTATACAATAGGTTTTTAGGTTCTATTTTTTATGCATTTTGTCACTCTTTTGAACATTATATCATTTAGTACATTCACATTTAAAGTTCTAAGTGTTAAGCTTGTGTTTTCCTTCATTTTGGTTTTTTTAAAAGTCTTCCTCTTTTTAATTCAGCATTTTTTTAATGACAACTAATGTTCACTAAACTGCTTTCTAATAATTCCTACATCTTGTCACCAACCTAACTCCTACTCCCTACCTTTATTTTACTTCTTGAATTTTAATTAAAAGATTAATTTACTTATATTTATACAAATAACTTTCTGACCTCTTTTGACCCTTCTCTTTTTTTGTTCAAGTAATTTGTTAGTTCACAAGTTGTCCTTTCTCTCATCCCTTCCAAATTTTTATTTCCATTTTCATTAATAGTGCTTTTTTATAAATGGTATTTACTTGATATATTTTTTTCATCAAGTCAATCTCTAGAACTTCTGTCCTGAGGCCCTGTTTTCCAGATTGATGAATGCTTCACTTGGCAAGCCCTAGCTATGCTTCACTTCACTCCATGCACCCCAGTCATCTTAACAATCTTTCTAGCTGCCAATAATTGCATCCATGTTTTAATCTTTTTATTCTGTCTTTGTAATCCATCTTTGGCTTCCATTATCTCTCTTCTACTTCTCACTCTTTCTTTTCTGGCATGCATAAACATTCACTTCTATATAGACCTTCAGTCTACCAGGGATGGGGAGTGTGGCCCTGGGCATGGACCCTTGCCCTGTATAAATTTCATTAGGATAGAACTTAGCAGAATTACATTTCTAGACAGTTTACCTTCATGTATGAAAGTTCTTTCCTGTCTTTCTAACTGATCTATGCCATCTCTTCCCCTTGTACCCTACTTCCCCCCCTCAGATAAAAGAGTTTACTTCCATAATATGACTGGGAACGATCAGTAATTTTCTCCTCTTTTGGGATATAGATGGGGTGTTTTAAAATGAGTCATGGAAGGGATCAGGGAAGTCACCAAAGTCAAAGTTAAAGATATAACCCTGGGACCTCTGAGGCAGAACTAAGATAACAGAATAGAGATAACACTACAACTGAAATCCACCAGTATTCCCCTCCAAACAGCTTTAAAATAATGACTCAAATCAATTTTGGAATGATAGAGCCAAGAAAAGTCAGAATGATATGTTTGTCAAGCCCAAGACAACTAGGAGGTCAAAAGGAAAAGTCTGGGACATGGGGATGGAAGATGGCCTAGAGCTCACATTGATGTAGCACCAGAGGTGGGACTTGGTAGTGGTGACAACCACAGTAGCAGCTTTGGGAGTTCTCAAGCTAGAAATGGTAAGGGGATTGGGAAACTGCTCAGAAAGCAATTATAGGAGACTTGTCTGCTATCACTTGGCAGAGAACTAGATGTTGTTTTGCAGCTTCATTGTCTATAATCATTACCAGGTCACAGTTAAAAGGAGGAGAGGAGCTCTTTTGGCCACCAGGGAGCAGGGTCCCTGAGAGATATTATTGATTTTAATTCCAAGTGATTGGGAGCCCATCCTGGGTAAGGACCATGGACAAGACCAGAAGAGGGGTGACTATGCCTTTCCTCAGATCACACCACTTTGGAAGAAATGAAAACTTACAAATGTCCAGAACTAGGTCTGAAAACAGTAGTGAAAAAAAACCCCAAATCCCTGAAACTTAAGACAGTACCTCTCCGCTTATGCCAGAAACAGAGCCCAACTTTAATGTAAAGTTCAAAGTCAAGAAATAGGCTAGAAAAATGAAGAAACAACAACAACAACAACAACAAAATAATCTGACCATAAAAATATACTGTGGTGACAGGGAAGTTGAAGGCACAAACTCAGAAGACAATGATGTAAGGAAAGCCTGAAAGAAAAAAAAGGAAATTGTATATAAACCTAAGAAGAATGCTGGGAAGAGGTAATTTTTTTCAATATCAGAGTGGCAGAGGAAAATGTAAAAAGAAATGAAAACAATGCAAGAAAATTACAAAAAAAAGCTTGGTAAGAAAGGAACAAAAAACACCAAAAAAAACCCCACAACACTTTAAACAAAACAGAATTGTTCAAGACCTCAAAAAGAGATACGAACTTCACTGAAAAGCATAACTTTTTTCTTTTTAAAATGTGCATTATTTATTTATTTTTTACATGTAAACAAAAATTTGAGTTCCAAATTTTCTCTCTCCCTCCAACCCCTCTCCTAGTCACTGAGAAAGCAAACAATATGGCATTAATTATACACTATAAATCTTGCAAAACATATTTCATTTTAGCCATATCATGACAAAAGAAAGGAAAAATAAAGAAAGTGAGGAAACTATTCTTCAATTTGCACTCAGATTTCATCAGTTCTTACTCTGGAGGTAAATAAAATTTTTTATCTTGAGTCCCTTGGAATTTTCTTGAATTATTGTATTGATCAGTGTAGCTAAGTCTTTTACAGGTGGTTGTCATTAAAATATTGTTCTTATTATATACAACAGTATCCTGGTTCTGCTCATTTCACCTTGCATAAGTTCATATAGATCCTTCCATGTTTTCTGAAACCAGTCTCCTCAACATTTCTTATAGTGTAATAGAACTCATCACAGTCATATGCCACAACTTGACGAGTGATTCCCCAATTGATGAACATCCCCTCAATTTCTAATTTTTTGCCACCACAAAAAAAAGTTGCTATAAATATTTTTATAGAAATAAGTCCTTTTCCTTGTTCTTTGATCTCTTCTGGGTACAGACCACATACTATTGCTGAATCAAGGGGTCTGCATAGTTTTATAGCCCTATAGGCATTATTCCAAATTGTTCTCCAAAATAGTTGGGCTAACTTAACAACCCCACCAACAGTTCATTAGTGTACCTATTTTCCCTTATCCCTTCCAGCATTTATCATTTCTTATAGGTGTGAGGTGGCATATAAGAGTTTAATATAACTCCTTAAAAAGCAGAATTGGTCAACAGGAAAAAAAGGTACAAAAGCTCAGTGAAGAAAATAGTTCCTTAAAAATTAGAATTGGGCAAGTGAAAGCTAATGATTCCATGAGACATCAAAAAACCCCAATAAAACAAAGTCAAAAGATGGGAGAAAATAGAGGAAAATGTGAAATACATCATTTAAAAAAAAAACAACTGACATGAAAAATGCTGAGAAGAATCAAAGACATCATATTTTAAGAAATTATAATATACTTGGGGGGGCAGAGCCAAGATGGTGGAGTAGAAGGACAGATCTGCTATAGCTCTACCCCCATAGCCCATAAAATTAGAGTTAGAGTTAAAATTTAGAGTTAAAAATGACTCTACACAAATTCTAAAGCAGCAGAAGCCACAAAATAACAGAGTGAAAGAGATTTCCAGCCCAAGACAGCCTGGAAGGCTGTCAGGAAAAGTCTATCGCACCAGGCTCAGAGTAGAGTACAGCTCAGCCTTGGTCTCATGGCACTGCATGGATAGGACTAGAACAGGCTTCAGGGCAAGGAATCATGGGTAGCAGCTGTGGTTCCCAGATTTCTTTAACCCACAAACATCAAAGACATCTTCAAAGGTCAGAAAGAAAGCTCTTTCACTTGGGTGAGAAGGGAATGGAATCTGGCCCCAGCCCTGGCCCCAGGGTAGCAGCAGCCACTGTGGAAGCAACGTCCACTTTTGGAGCCTTTGACCTAAAGACACTAAGAGAATTGAGCAGCTGATCTGGGTGTCAGTCCTGACTGGCAGTCCTGGGTGAGGAGGAGCACTGGCGTGGTGGAGCTAGTAGAGGCTCTGGAGAGTGAATCCTACTCACAGATCCTGGGCAGAAAAGAGTGTTTGTTGCTCCCAAACCAGAGCACAAGCCAGGAGAGGAGTAAACTCTCCTCTGCCACCTTGGAGGGACTGAGAACTTACAGGTCCCTAGAACTGATTTCTCAATCCTTATTCTCAGGTAGGGGATCCTCAAGGTTTTTATAAGTATTATTTTCTCCCAAGTCTCTCACCTTATGGTCTCCCTCATTCTACTTTCTGGTCATCAGCATGTGGTAAAGTTAGAAGGGGGGAAAGGAAAGAAATAAGTATTTATTAAGTACCTAATATGTGTCATCATTGGGCTAAACACTTTGCAGATAATATCTCCTTTGATCCTCAAAACAACCCTGTGAGATAGGTTCCATTATCATCTTTTTTGCCTACAATTGAGGGAACTAAGGAGAACTATCCGGCATCACACAGCTAGTAAATAACTGAGACCAGATTTTGAACGCAGGTCTTTCTGACTCCAAACCTGACTCCTTTTATCTGCTGCTACCTGGCTTCCTCTAATTTAGGGAATAGTACACTGCATTGGGATAGAGGGGACTTTTGAAACCAGGGAAATCTTCCATTGGGTTTCTGGATCTACGCATAAGAAAAATCTTTCTCTTTTTGTCTACATCATTTTCTTTTTTTTTCTTTATTTAGATTTAAGGTTTTCTTTCCTCAGGTGGTTGGCAAACTGCTTCAATCTCTGAGGGGTTTCAATGGCTTCACCCTTAGAACTTTTCTTTTACCTTTCATCATTCCTTTTTTGTCTTCATTGATTTTCTTGCAGCAAATTAACTGGCCAACTCCAAAAATGGCCAGTCGACTCCTTAGTGATACTTCTGTTTTCTTCATTCTATTTTTCTAGACTAGCACCAGACCTAGCATGAATTAAGTAAGCATTTTTCAGGTACTGATATGCAGAAATGGGTTATGCTGAGTCTTTCCCAAGAAGGGAGCATTCACTCCCCAGTGTCTCCTTCCTCTAGCACCTAGCTAATGGTCCAGTGACACAGCCACTACCATTTACATTTCCTCTAGATTCTTTCTCCTAATCTCTATAGGAACAAGAACAAGATTGTCTTATTTCATGGAAAAAGCCCAAGAAGTTAAATTCCCCCCCATTCTCCATTTCCAAAATGGTTATTTTTATTCCAGGTCAAAAAATAACAATTTATGTCACTACTATACTGGGGCTCTGTTCTGGAGACACTGAAAGCCTAGGGTCCTTGTGAGCAAATTTTTTACTTCAATTCCAAGAAAAAAATGTAGTTCTGAGGCAATGTGTTAGCTGTAGTTTTAGAGAAGGGCAAGGTGGGATTGGGAGGAATAGGGAAGGAAGGATTGTCACCTCTCTTGCAATTGCTCAAAGAAAGCTGTCCTTCTTGTTCATTCAGACTATTATTGTGGAAATTCAAATGTTTCAAGTTTAGTTCCTTTATCATTTTAATTGTCCTCCAGTCTATAAGCTTTCAAATCTTTGTATGTGTTCTCTAGACACCTATCGCTGTCATATCCTGACTGATGGAGTTGTTGACTGAATTAAAAATCCTTCCCCAGGTCCAAGAAATTATATGTTTTTGAACAAAACAAAGAAAGTAGAAAGATGACCTTTCAAGACTTTCTTTCAGGCATTTATTATTATTATTATTTTACTAAGCAGCTAAAGTCATTAAGCTTAGATACAAAATGCATTTTTCCTTCCATGGGAAAGCCAAATGTATTCTCATATTCTACAACCAGTAGTTGAATTTTAATTACTTTCTTTCCAATATTTTTTGGAGAAAAATTCCGCTTTCCCTTTGAGACTGACAAGTTTTGACCCATTTTTGACTTCATAAGAGACCCACATACATCCCAAATAAATTGCATGAGCTCAAGTAAAAAAGAAATCACTGTGATCCTTTAAGGATCTCTAATTATAATAGTGTGAGTATTTGCTCTGTCTGTTTTCTGCCAGCCAGTAAAGAATCTAGATGTCTGAATATAAAATCTTTATAAACTTCTATGACTAAAAAAATTTGTTTTACAAATATTTCATTAATAGTCTCTTGAAATGTAGCTAATATGTTACTAATGTTATAGACTTATAACCTTCTGCTAGACCTGTATGAAGCACCTCTCCTGTAGAGTAGAACTTGTCATTATTTGGGTCTCACTGTTCTAGCCTTTGGGAACCATAGTCACCTTATCGCCTCAATGAAGCATCAGAGTACAGTTTAGTGAAGTAACGTGGGAATAAACATTTATTTAAGATCACTTTTAAAATATTTAAGGCCTGAAAAGTCTTTATTGACTATAATTAAAAGAGATGATACCTTTTATGGAATGATGGGCTAGGAAATATGTTTATTAAGAAAGAAAGGAAATGCACATGCACTGGGGACAATTTCTACATTTTTGCAGCATAATATGATGGAAAGAGTCCAGGACTCAAGGTTAGGAATGCATGCCTTCATGTAAACTTTCATGAATGAATGAATGAATTTGTATATAATGTATTAGGCACTTATCATGTGCCAAGTACTGTCCTAAGCACTGGGGATACAGACAATAAAATGAGATAATTCATATTATGGAAGAACTCATATTTCTTTATGTTTCAAGACAAATATAAAAAAAAGTTCACCTATAAGACTGATCAATCAATAAATATTTATTAGACAACTTCTCTCTATCATGTACTATGCTAAGACAATGCCCATACATTATGAGGCTAGTTAGAAATACCCTGGAGTCTAGAAAGTATAGTGCCAGGTTCCACAGCAAGGTCCAGAGATCCTTCACCTTGCAGAAGCATGTGCAATTAGTGATGCTCTGATCATCTAAGTATTATTTAGTTATGTCCATCTTGTAGTGTTTGGGGGAGGGGAGACTGGAGGGTCCTGAACTGTACAACTGTTGAGTAGTAGGGAATGGGCCTCAGTGGAGTGTGAATCTGGATTTCCTCTTGAAGGAGTAGAAGTGAGAGGATGATAATTCATATAGAATTGAGCAAAGGGAATTAGCAAGAAAGTTTTAGGGTAAGAGCTTTCCCTGACCTCAACTCCAGTAGTTTTCAGGGCTATATGAGTCTGAACAGCATGACAGCTGGGAATGAGGGAGAGGCATAAAAGTGATACTCATGGTTCCATTTCATTCAGGATCTAAGTTTATATCACAACTCCAACATTTGTCATCTCTGTGACCATCTGTGAAGCTCAGTTTCTTTAACTTCAAAAAATCTGTAATAGAACTAAAGATGCAATGTGGATGTGAATAATTTTTATCAACCATGTTTCCAATCAATGAATGAATCAGTAAGCTCTTATTGAGTCTCTACAAAGTGTCAGGTGCTTGTATCAGTAAGCACTCCAACATACTCAGGGGGCCTGCTATCACAGGTTCTTAGATCTACATTTATAAAAGGAAAGGAAACTTCTGAGAGGTCAACAATCACTTTAATCAAGCACATGTTTCATTCACTTAATTCAGGGGAAAAAGTCAACACTGAACTTCAGAGAAAATACAGAGAAATCAAAATCAACAGGCATGCTTCCAAATGTCTGACATAAGCAATACATACATCAGAGATCAACAGACAGATCCAACTGTCTGACCATAGCTATCAGAGAGGGAAGCACCAACTCTGGGTTTTCAAAGCCAAGGGGCTCCTTGGCAGCTGCCCAGAGTCTCTTCTGGCCAAACAAACACTTTCAATCTGCAAGTCCCAAAGTAAAACCTCACCTCAGAGTCTTTATACATTTTTAGAGCCAGAGAGCTTCACAACCCTTGAGAACCAGTGGCTCATTAACAAGAGGTACGGGCCTTCCTACAGATCTTCTCAGGCCCATCAATGGTAGAGAAGATCTTTAATCGCATTAAAATAACTAACAATACAAATACACTTATTGTTTCTAGTTGAAGAAACTTGTTCCTGTACTTTATTCCTAGCAAAGACTCTTGGTTGATGAAGGCAAGATTCAACCAGAGGCACTGGATTACACTAAAACAAAAACAGCAAAAGATCCTACTTTGTTTGCTATTACAATACTTCAATGACATTTCAGAGAAACAAATGAAAGAATCCTTGCCTTCAAAGAGCTTACACTCTATCAGGGGAAATAAAAAGTGCACATCTAAAAATAGGTATGTAAGTGTGTGAGAACTGAGGTCTATGGCTCCCTTCTTTGATAACCCAACATTGTATTTTAGGACACACAGGTTAAGCTGACCTTTGCTGTGTCACTTTGGGACTTTGGGTCTTCTCAGCTCACCAATCTGGCTGAAAGGCTGAAGAGTTGGAATGCTCACAGGTGCTGGATGCCTGTAGTCAAGGGGAAAACTGTAGTCAAAAAACAGTAATCATATATTCCGGAAACTGAATTCGAGGAGTGCCAGGCCTAGAGGCCTGAGGGCTACCCGAGTCTTCTTACCTTACCTCTCGCAGGTCTTCGGCTGGCCAAACCGGATAATTGTATGAGAGAAGAGACCTCCCAGAGTCGAACAAGGGTTAAGCTTTTATTCAGGGTCCTGGTTACAAGTGCAGGGGGAATTCTTCCTTAGGAGGGAGCGAGGAATCTCCCAAGGAGGCAAAGATCTTATAATAAGAGATTGGAAGCAGAAGTGTAAGTGGGGAGAGAGGGGGAGGGAAGAGCGAAGACAGGGAAAGGGAGGAGAGGCCTTCTGTCTGTCAGGGCCCCTCAAGAGCTAAGAGCGCTTTCAGGCTTTCCTGATCCTAATTAAGCTCTCCAGCTGCATAGTTTGCACCTGAATACCGTGCCTGTTAGATAACAATAGGTGTGCCCAGATCCGGGACAATCTCAAGGGCGGGGAGAGCTCTCTCCCATCACGTTTCTCATGGGAAGAGGCGGAAATACACGAGATAGCTTGGTTCACCTCGATTCCCAGCCGTTTCCTGGGGGGCCTCGTGAGAACTCTAAGATTTAGAAGTTCCCACCTTTACCCGCCCGAGACTGTCCACATGGAATTGAGCTTCCATCCCCAGCAGAGGAGTAAGGCACAGAAACACAAAATTGCTAGAGCCAATATGTAACAAGGACACTAAGATTCATGGATCCTGGAAGACAACTGGAGAGTATGATAGTTATAAGACAAAAAAGCTCATCAACCTTGGTAAGAAAGAGAACTAAAGTAAACTGAGGACTACAGATGGGTGTCCAGGGAACCACAGCAGGAACTGATTACCCTCTGATAGCTCTCTGAGCATGAGATCCCCCATTGTGGCTATCAGCACCCTCAGACCTCATTGGATCAGAGATTTTGAGCTAGGAGAGATCTTAGCTGGCATGTAGTTCAAGCCCACAATTCTTATAAGTCCAGGGAAGACAAGTCACATTTTCAAGGTCAAACTGACAGAGCACACCAGAGTTCCTGTTGAGACTCAGGGTTTTTTTTTTTTTATTTCAATTGTAATATTCAATTTTAAAAGCTGATGTCTCATCAAGCCTGAGCTTGACACCTTCTAGATATAAAATTATCTTCTACTAACTAACCTTTCATGTGCACTGAGGAGTTGGGTTACTGAATTACCCCTTAATTTTTAATTTTGACCAAAGTTTATCTGGAAGAGAACATGACTAAAATAGATATCAAATTGTTAATTTCAAGAGAGGAAAAGCTGCATTTCCCTTCCCCATTTCCATTCCCTTTCTTGGATTTTATACAGAGATACAGCAATTTTGTGCTCTTTCCCCTGTCCTTTTGGGGTGATCCCAAAATGCCAGGATTCAAAGCAACTTCCCACTCTGTGAGTGAGTTGCAATTTTCACAGTCCCCTACCTGAAAACAACCACAACAATCAAAACATCTCCAGACACTTTCCCCCACAGAACACAGGGGCAATTGAGCTATTCTTGAGCAGACTGGATTTCAGCGGCCATGACATCATAAAGAAGGGGTGGGCCAAGTAAGATGCGGACTGATTCAAAGCGAAAGGCTTGCCAAAGATAGAAAATGAGTCAGGGGAGGTAGCATGGTGCAATCAGTAATGAACAGAGAGTGAGGCTCAGAGTGGGTTATTTTTAGGGTTCAGTCCTAACTTCCATGTCCCTGGCAACTCCTTAAGAATACAAATTGCCCAGTTGCTGAGGAGCATTGAAAGACTGTTTGTTTGTTTGTTTTTGCACCCAGAAACTCCCTCTACCAAAACAATCCTAGGTCTAATGGGAAAGGGGTAAATGGAATTAAGAATCTAACGAAGCACAGAATGGAGCCATGAATTAGTTCTCAAACAGGGAACAAGCGAAAGGCTAGTACAGGGAAAACTTCATTAAGGCAATCTATTTGCAATTCATCCAAAACAAGGCTCAAAAAGGAGTCCTAGCAAATTTAGAAGATTGTTGCATGGTTTGCCCTGTCTTCTGTATCTACTTCTATTTTCTGACCCAACTCTATAGATCTATGTTCCTTAAAATGCCCCCCAGTCTTCTGGAAGGAAAAAGAACTAAGACTGCAGCCAAGAATCATCTACCTGGCAAAATTAAGTATGATCCTTCAAGGGAAAAAATGGTTATTCAGTGAAGGATTTCAAGCTTTCATAAGGAGAAGAACAGAATTAAACCAAAAATTTGAACTCCAATATCAAGACCCAAGAGAAGCATAAAGAGGTAAAAAGAGAAAAGAAAACTTAAGGGGTTCAATAGGGCTAAAGTATTTACATCCCTTCAGGGGAAGATAATACTTGTAACTCTTAAAAATTGTATCACTGATATTATAGCTAAAAGGAATCTACATTGACAGAGGGTATGGGTATAAGGTGAGGGAATGACATAAAATGATTCAGGGGTGAGAAAGAGGAGTACAATGGGAGCAGAAGGAAGTGAGAGGCAGAATGGGGTAAATTGTTTCACATGAAGAGACACCAAAGACCTATTACAATGGAGCGGAAAATGGGTGAGTGACTAGCAGCACTTGAAGCTTACTCTCATCAGTACTGGCTGAAAGAGGGAATCATATACACAATCAGCTGAATATAGAAATATATCTTACCTGACATGGATATAGGAGGAGAGGAGATCAAGTAAGGGTGTGTGTGGGGGGGAACTGACAGAAGGGAGGACAGATCAGAGGAAGTGGTAGCCAGAAGCAAAACACTGATGAGGAAGGAAAGGTTGAAAGGAGACAAAGGATAGATAGGAGGAAGAATAGGATGGAAGCAAATAAATAGGTACTAATCAAAACTGTAATGTGAATGGGATGAACTCGCACATAAAATAGAAGCAGATAGCAGAATGAATCAAAACCAGGATCCTATAATATGTTGTTTTCAAGAAACATGCTTGAAACACAGAGACAAACACAGAGTAAAGCTAAGTGGTTGGAGCAGAAACTGTTATACTCCAGCTGAAGTAAAAACAAAAACAAAACCCAAGCAGGGGTAGTAATACTGATCTCAGACAAAGTAAAAGCAAAAATTGATCTAATTAGAAAAGATGTTGAGGGAAACTAAATCTTGCTAAAAGGTACTGTAGATAATGGAGCCATATGATTACTAAACATATGTGTCCCAAGTGGTATAGCATCAAAATTCTTAAAGGAGAAGTTAAGTGAATTATAGGAAGAAATAAACAAAATTATACTAGTGAGAGACCTCAACTGTCCCCTCTCAGAACTCAATAAATCCAACAAAAAATAAAGACAAAAGAAAGGTGGTAAATAGAATATTCAAAAAGTTAGATGCGACATACCATTGGCATGATTTAGAAATAAAAGGTGACAGCATGAGCAAGGAATAGTCTACCTGTCAGATTTATGGGGAGGGGGAAAATTGATGACCAAACAAGAGATGGAGAGCATTACAAAATGTAAAATAGACAATTTTGAGTATATTAAATTAAAAGCTTTTGGACAAACAAAACCAAAGCAAACAAGATTAGAAGGAAAGCAGGAAGCTGGGAAACAATCTTTATAGCAAGTGTCTCTGATAAAGGCCATATTTCTCAAATATATAGAGAACAGAGCCAAATTTATAAGAGTACAAGTCATTCCTCAACTGGTAAATGGTCAAAGGATATGAATAGGCAGTTTTCAGATGAAATCGAAACACCCTATAGGCATGTGAAGAAGTGCTCTAAATCACTTTTGATTAGAGAAGTACAAATTAAAACAACTTTGAGGTACCATCTCACACCTAGCAGATTGGCTAATGTGATAGAAAAGGAAAATTATAAATGTTGGAGAAGATGTGGGAAACCTGGGACACTAATGTATTGTTGGTAGAATTATTGTAATGTTAATGAGATTTTTGTTAATGAAAGATCTTCCCTGCCCATTAATAGGCCTCACCTGGAGCCCATTAAGGGAAGCTTGATTGGGGGAGGCTTGTTTTGTAGGGAATGCCCACACATTTTGTTAATTAGCTAGGCACTGGGTTACCAGTGTCCTCCAGCTCTGAAAAGTGTATACATATATATATATGTATATGTATATATGTATGTATGTTTATATGTATGTATGTATACATATATACTCTGAGATGAGGCTTTGCTTTGGGGACTTGGAAGAAGCTTTCTGTGCCAGGTGAGACTAGGTAACCACACTCCCTCTCCTCCCCTTTGAAAACCCATGTTGGTGCTTCTCTCTAGTAACTATGTATGTATGTAATGGTCAGACCACTGGATTCATCTATTGTTCTGTGATGTATGTATTGCTTATGATCAGTCAGTTAGAAGTCCTGTCGATCTTTATTTCTCTGCTTGTATTTTCTCTGTTGGTGAATGTAATTAAAGTAGATTGTTGACCCTTCAAAAGTTGCTTTCCTTTTAGAAAAGCAGATCTAAGAACCTGTACAGTAGGCCCTCCTGTGTGTGCCAAGGTTCTTGCTGCTACAGTTGTGAGCTGATTCAACAGTTCTGGAGAGCAATTTGGAGTTATGCCCAAAGGGCAACCAAACTGCATACTCTTTGGTCCTGTAATACCACTACTAGGTCTGTATCCCAAAGTGATCATAAAAAAAGGAAAAGGATCTGTATGTACAAAAAATATTTATAGTAGCCCTTTTTTGGGGGGGAAAATATTGGAAATTGAGGGGATGCCCATCCATTGGGGAACAGCTAAACAAGCTGTGCTATGTAGAAGGAAATACTAGAATGAAATAAGAAATGACAAACAGGCGCATTTCAGAAAAACCTGTAAAGACTTTCATGAACTGATGTAGAGTGAAATGAGCAGAACCATGAAAATATTATAGACAATATCAACAACATGGTGTGATGACCAACTATAATTGTCTTAGCTCTTCTCAGCAACACAATGATCCAAGACAAGTATAAAGGACTCATGAAGGAAAATGTTATCCACCTCCAGATACTGAGCTGATGAATTCTGACGACAGACCAAAGCATATTTTTTCCACTTTCTTTATTCTTTCTTGTGTTTATTTTTTCTTTTGATTTATTTCATCTTTCATAACTGTGACTAATATGGAAATATTTCTGCATGATAGTACATGTATAAACTATATCAAACTGCCTACCATTTTCAAAAGAAGAGAGGGAGGAATGGAGGAAGGGAGAAAAAATTTGGAATTCAAAATATTGTGAAAAGGAATGCTAAAATTTTTCTGGACATATAACTGAGGGAAAAAATAAAATGCTATTTAAAAATACCCCCAAGTAGAGCAGCGGAGCCTGGACAAGGACCAACTGCCTTCTTCTATTTGATATCATCAAAAATACACACATAAAGTATTTGACACTAGTATTGATGAGCTAGGCACACAATGATGTCCATATTTTTGCTGATTTTAGTGAAGAGGGACTAGACTTTAGATTTTATTGGTACAGGGAAAATTCTTAATGAGCAAATCCCTCTACCAATGAAGATCGGTAATGTTTGGCAACTTGTATTCTTAGAGAGTGGCCTGGCTGTTGATGCAGTGGATAAAGCAGCTGGCCCTTGAGTTATGAACTCCTATGTTCAAATTTGGTCTCAGATTTTCTAGCTATGCGACTCTGGGCAATTCACTTAACCTCTGTTTGCCTTGGTTTCCTCAACTATAAAAAGGGCATAATAAGAGAACGACCTTGCCAGGATATTGGGAGATCAAATGAGATGTTTGTAAAAATCACAACACAGTTCCTGGAACGTGGTAGGCATTATATAATTGCTTATGTTCTTCCCTGTTCCCTCGTTGAGAAGTTAAAGGACTTGTCTACGGTCACATAGATGGTAATGTGGCAGAGGCTACACAGAACCCAGACTGACCTGACCCTGGGGCTGGATATTTATTTGCTAGGCCTATATATCTTGTCTATTGTCCTCGCCATACAATCCACAGCTGCTTTCTCTTTTTCCCTCTTAAACAGAGTGGGAATTAGAGCTGGAGGGGACTTGAGAGTTTACCTAATCTCACTCCATTATGTTACAGAGGAACAAAATGGGGCCTCAGAGTTAAAGTTACAGGTATATGTAGAATAGATGGAAGGCAGTCTTATAAAGGAAGACACTAATTGAGGAAGGGAAGGGATTGAGAAAGGCTTTCTGTAAAATGTGATCTTGGATGTGAGTCTTGAAGGAAGCTGAGGATTCTAAGAGGAAGTCATAGGGAAGGAGAAAATTCCAGGCATAGGAAACAACCAGTGGGGAAAACAAAACAAAATGTGGAAATAGGAGATAGAATGTCCTGTGTGAGGAAAAAGTAGATCAGTATGACTGGGTTATAACCTGTTTGGGGAGGTATAATGTGTAAGAAAACTAGACATGTAAAAAAAAAAAACTGACAGGAGTCAAATTGTGAAGTGTCTTAAATACCAAGGGAATTCACACTTAGTAATGGGGAGCTATTAGAGTTTATTAAACAAGTTTTTATTTAGGTGTGTGCATGGGGAAGAGAAGGTTGGGTCAGTGGGGATGTTACACAATCAGAACCATGGTTTAAAAAAATCTCTGTGGACGCAATGTGGAGAGTGGGCATTGGAGTAGGAAGAGATTTGAGGCAGAGAGGTCATTAGAAAGCTATTTCAATAGTTCATCTGAGGAGGATGGGGATCTGAACTGGGGCAATAGAAGAGAGTATGTGAATTCAGAGAGAGAATATACAAGAGATGGAAAAATAAATTACTCATTTTCTTTTGATCAGAATAGTCTTTTAACAGGATGATCTCTTAGATGCTTTGCCTTCAGCATCTTAGCTCATCTATCATTATCCTCTCTCTGTTTCACTATGTCACCTCATATTTTCAAACTTTAGGCCTTGGTTTTACACACACATGCACACACACACACACACACACACAGTAACTTAGAATAGTCTGAACAGGAACATTTTTTCTTTCTTTTTTTTTTAATTCTTATCTCACACAAAACCAATATGCCTTGCTAAGCCTAGGTAAAGGAGAAAAATATATTTTCAGTTATCACACTTAGGGCATGAATTTCTTGAGCTTTGAAGGCAATGGAGTTCCCTGAACACATTCCAATATCCTCATCACAAAAAGAGTAAAGGTGATTCAGTTTTTGCTACTGATGGGGTTGTTATTCAGAAGTTTAGTGGAGGCATGTTTAGTATTTCATTGGTCTACTTTAGAATTCATTGGCCGCAGGCAAAGACATAAAACTGCATTAGAAAGGATAGGTGAAAGTGGTCTGGTTACTGTTTGAAAGACTTAGCTTGGCACTGAGGATACTTTATGTGATTTTCAAATTCAAAGTAATCCCAGACTGACGGCACCCAGAAGATGTTCTCATTAGTTGAATCTCTAGTTATCCACATAAAAATTGTTAGTCATTTCATTTCCATTTTTCAATTAGCATAAAACAATTGAAATGTAGTGTGACTGGAAATAATTCTAAGCATCAGTTTTCCCCATCTGTTAAATGGCTATGATGTTTTTCTCTTGGTGAGTTAATAAATTACTTTCAGAGCCTCAGGTGAAAGGCAGCATTATAAGACAAATACTTTCATCATTAACGTATCCTCATAACAAGCAGCTGTGTTAAATGAACCTTGTCATTTTAATTTTTCATGTATCTTTTGTTGTGCATGTGTACTCTGCTGAATATCATCCATCCAGTTCACAGCCATGAGCCATTAGCTAATAACAGAACTCAGACACAGAATGTCAAACATAATAAGATAAAATCACAAAGGGGAAAATTGGCCTTATCATATTCGTATGAGGCAAATGTTACAAATTCCATATACTTTTCTGGCTTATAACACCAGCCAGAATTGCAAAAATAGAACAAAACCTGCTATTGCATCTACTGCCACCACAGAACCAACCCGCCTAAGAACACAAGACTGCCAATCCCTATCTTTGATCTTGCAAGTCCAGGGGCACATTTAAATTAGTGCTCTCCACTATCCAAATGCCAAAATAGCTTTTGTAAAGAATTTGATAATCATCATGGGGAGGAGTATTATTTTATGCATAATCATAACTGTTAATTCATTGTTCATCCTAATAGTTACGACATTTTCATAGTGTTCAGGGTGTCTTACTAGATGCTATGGAAGTTAAAAGAGTTTGGATTTGACATATAGTTTATAGAATTTAGAGCTAAAAGCAGCCTTAGTACAAATGTCGAAACTGTGGCCCCAACAATTCACATACTTTGCTTTAATATGGTGCCTGCCATAGGAATTTGAAAGTGTCGCGATGGTTATACTTTGTGGCCTGTGACTATAGGGGGCTCATAGGAGCAGAGAAGCCCTGGGCACTAATTAATTTTATAATCTTGTAGTAGTGGCATATATGTGAAAAAAACAGTAAAGCAAATTACAGTGTGCTAAGGGCATAGGGCAGATCAGAGAGGGATGAGATGAATGAGAGAAAGACCACTTTATAAGGATCAAAAAAGCTTTCATGGAATAGATGGTATCTGAGATGAATCTTAAAGAAAGAAAAGAATTTTGACTGAGATGTGGAGAGATTCTTCCCCATGTATTACAGCTGACGTACAAAATCAAGAATTAAGCCTTAGAATGAGATTATTCTCTAGTTTGCCTAGAAAGTGGAAGTATGTGCATGAAATGACATGTAGTCAGGTTAGAAATGTATACTAGATTATAGGGGATCTTGCATGCCAGAATAAAGATTTTTTAAAAAAATTGTGTGAGTAATTAGGAGCCACTAAATGCCTTTCCAGTGATTAGCACAGTGTCTGACCCATAATAAGCTCCTAATACATAAATACTTGCTGACTTGACTTTAAGTGATGTCATCAGACCTGCTCAAGTATCCTGAAGAAGGTCACTTGAGAACTGTGTAAAGACGAATTAGATTAGCGGCCAACAAGGACACTAGTTAGGAGCCTGTTATTGTCAGCCAAGAAAGAAATGATAAGAGTCAAAAATGGAGTATAGAAAATGGGAATGGAAAGGAGAATCTGGATGAAATTGATTTTGCTGTAGAAGGATTGGCAGAGCTTGCCATTTGATTAGATGGGAGTTATCTTAAGAATAAGGAATGGTGAAAGATGGCTACAGAGGTATGAGTCTTGGTATTTGGGCAAATGGTAGAACAATAGCATGGTACATTTAGGGCTTGAAAACACCCTAGATTATGTAATCTAATCCCCTTAATTTTAGATGATAAAATTTAGGCCTAGAGAAGTTAGATGAAGTTAAATTATCCTAAGTAATATAGGTTGATCATTAATAGACCTGGAATTTTAATCTGGAATCTCTGACTACATATTTGCTATTCTGTGGACTATATCATACCAGGAAGCTATCATTTTGACAGAAGATTATGAATCCAGTTATGGACTTATTGATTTTGTGGTTCTAGCAGATATCCAGGTAGAGATAAATAGGATGAAGTTTAGAAATTTGAGGCTGAATTTTAAAGAAAGGAAATTAATAAAATTACAGATTTGGGAGGTGGAGGTATAGAGATGATAACCAAGGCCAATGGAGCAGATTATATGACTTAGGAAAAGAGTTTTGAGAGAGAAGGGACAGAGTATTGGGGAATGTGCACATAGAGGGTGCAGAAAGAGGATTAAGAAACAAGGAAAGAAATTGAGGAAGTCTCAAGGAAGTGGAGGTGGAATCATGAAAGAAAAATGTCATAGTAGCCAAGAGAGTAAAGAGGAAGAGATGGTCAACATTGTCAAATGTGGCAAAAATAAAGTGGTGGGAATGGAAACCTGATTGTAAAGGTATATTGAGTGAGCAGGTGGTGCAGCAGTGGAATCAATGAGTATAAACAATTATTTTTAGAAGAGTACTCTACCAGAAGTCCTAGAGCAATTGCAAATACCATCATACCACCATTACACACACCAACTATCCTTCAGTGGTCCCATAAGCTCATATTTAATCTTGGCTTTGCCTTCTTTATTTCTGTTGTTGTCTTGGACTAGAATTCCCTCTTACTTATTTCCACCTAATGATTCCACCTGTCCTCCAATATGTAGTTGAAATATTATTTTCTCCATAAAACTTTTCCTGATTAACTTAATCTGAAGGAATATTTCTTGCTGTATCCTCCTGGCTATGTGCACTTGGATATGAGGGGCTATAATTCTCATCATGATCATTATTAATCAATCAACAAATATTTATTTTCTTTCATGTGCCAGGTACTGTTCTAAATATTCTCATCATAATTGTTTAGAATGTACTTTCACAGAATGTTCTAAGTATCCCCTACTCTAATGACTTCAAATTATAATAGAAAAGGAATTCTGCTCATTGCATATTGACTTAGAAAACCACAAATTAACATTGTCTAAGTTATATTGTATTTATATTTATTTAGAAAACATTTCTCAGTTATATTTAATCTGTCTTCGTCTACATTCAGGAGTTAGACTGGCCCTGTCCCTATTCTACTCACATGACCACTGTCCTAGTTCTGACTGTCATCCACCCTAAACTGAACATTTACAACAGCCTCTTAGGTACATTCATAACATCCAGCCTTTCTCATTTCCCATCAGACTTCCAAAAAATGGTCAAAATAATTTTCTGAAAGCTCAGGTCCACCTAGTCCCCTACTCAAGATCCTTCAGTGGTTCCCAACTGATTCTAGGTGAAAATACAAAGTCCTCAGATTGGCCTTTAGAACTTTTCATGTCTTTTCAGGATGATTTCATGATATTCCTCTTCATGCATTCTAGTTTATATTCTAGTCAAACAGGCCCATTTCACTTTTCACGAAACTTTACACTATCTCCCAGAGGAAAAGATGTAGATACCAAGCTGTGATCAATACTAATTCCACACAGGTAAAAAAGTAATAGAGAAATAGTTTAAAGCAGCAATTCTACAAACAGAGTTAACAGAAATAGAGAAAAGTAGGTTTCAGTGGCTCCCCAAAGAAGTTCCTCCAAGGAAGTTTTGTTATTGCCATATCTGTTGGATGACTATGGGACAATGTTTTTTCCAAATGTGCTTGTGGTATTTACCATGTTGGCACAGCTATTAGAATATGCATCTAATTCTTTCAATATTTCTGCTACTCGTCATTTACCACATACCACTCTGCATTACAGTATTCTTGTACTTGCCATTTCCATTACTCCACATAAGCTATTGGTGAAGGAAATGCAAACCACTCTAATATCTTTGCCAATAAAAATCCAAATGGGTTCACAAAGAGTAAGACAACTGAAACAACTGAATCAATCACAAAGATTATATAGAGGCTGCTTTGTATTTTTCAGAACAACTGGTACAGTGTCTTCCATGTGATAGACATTCAATAAATAAATATCATTTGAAAGATGAACCTCAGTCACATCTCGATGCCCTATGTATGCATACACAGGGCATTGAGATGCAATGTAGGTATGACTATATTATTTCTCCAGACTTTTATTCATTCTTCCCTATAGAAAAGTCAACCTGCCATGCCCTTCTGAGACAGATACTATAATGAATGATGGTTATACATATTATAAAGGAATTTTACTGGTTGAGGGATTCTGCACAAATAGATGCTGGGCACTGGGTTCTGAAGTTTAACAAAAGGGAGTTCTGTTATAAAAAGAGAGCAAGGAAATGTCAGAGTACCAGTTTTCTGCATAATTTCCCTGATTCTGGTTGCCTGAGAGTCTCATCTAGGGACCATTAATCAAGACACAACAGTTCATCTTAATTGCCACTAGTATGTGTGGGGGTGATAGGTGATCTCCAAGGTAACCAAGAACTGAGCTAAATATGGTTTCATAGTAACATCAAATGAATGCTTCTTGCTCATTTATGTTTGACCCACAATAACCAAAACCCTGAAAATTTTCCTGGTTGATTAATATGAAGGTATTTCTATTTCAAAATACAATTTCTCAACATTCATCTCACTTCTTCAAATGATAAACTGGAAAAGATCAAAACATAAAAGAAACTTGTCTAGAACATACCCCCAGATGACGTAGCCAATTTGCCATGCCTCAATTCAAATCATATGTAAAAAAGGAAAAAAAGGAACTAAGAGAAAGAAAATAATTGTTTAAATGGTAAATATTACCAAAGTCACCTTTTTTTCCCCTTGGGCAAGAATTTTATGTCAACAAAGAAGTTAAAACTAGAACCTAGCATTCCTTTCAGAAGGGGCCAGGAATTAGGCCCTTCAATTATTCTTGAACCTTGTCATTATCTCTACCAAGCCCATAGGGCAGCTAGGTGGTGCAGTGGATAGAGCACCAGTGTAGCAATCAGGAGGACCTGAGTTCAAATCGCACCTCAGACACTTGACACTCGCTAGTTGTGTGACCTAGGACAAGTCACTTAACCTCAATTGCCTCATCCTGGGTCATCTCCAGTTATTCTGATGAATATCTGGTCACTGGATTCAGATGGCTCTGGAGGAGAAGTGAGGCTGGTGACCTGTACAACCACTCTCACTCAAAACAAAGTCAAGCACAAGTCATATCATTATTTCTCTGATGGCATGGTCTTCTTCAGCAACGAAGGACGAACACACACCAAGCCCATAACATTACAAGGTTTAGACATCCAAGAAACCAACATGTTACCATTTGTTTTTTCATTGATCAAGTAATATGTCTGGTCAATTGCTGCAGCATTTCCCTTTAAAAGCTGCTAGGGTAGATCTGAACTTTTAGGCACCAAAGGACCTCTAGTGAGGGAATGATGCATGGTGCGTCCAAGACAGTGGCTTCAAAGATCCTTTGTTTTGCCTGGCTTATGACAGTCAGGAGGCCAGATCACAATTATGAGATCTTTTGGTGAAATGGAGAGGAGCAGCACCATTACATTGAAGAAACTTTTGATGTCAAGTGTCTCAACATGGCATTTTGTCTATAAGCACAACTGCTAAGTATAGCATCAGTATGGTTGCTTTATATGATTTTGGCTTTTAAATGAGGGTCATCTCAGTGTGTGCACTCTAGTATTTCTTAGGACTGAAGATCAATATGCTTGTCATATTTGTTCAGACCAGGGATTCTTAGCCTTCTTGCATGTGTGTATCATGGAGCTCTTTGGTAGCTTAGTGAAACCTTATGGACTCCTTTTAAGAATAAAATTTTTTAAATAGTTGAAGAAAAATCTGCATTTCAGTCAGAGGTTACTAAGACTAAAGATTTATTTTTCCTACCCAGGTGGATGATTCCCTCAAATCTCTTCCTGGACCCTTTGGGGATCCATGGACATCAAGTTAAGAACCCCTGGTTTAGACAACAGGTTAATTAAACATTACAATGTAATTGAATGTACTCACACTAATATATTAAAGTTTCTTGATTCAGTGGTGTAGAATTGAATACAAAATTAATCAGAATGCTTTTTACTGTGCATCTAGCTTCTTACAATTTTAAGCAATATGCATTAATACTACTTTATCATCTTTCCCATGTCCTCAAATAGTTTGTCATATTCTCCTTCATTGCTAGGTGTTTCCAGTCAGGTCATTACCCATCTCATAGCCACAGTTTTATTATCTGTAAAATAATAATTGAGAATTGTTGTGAGAAGGATGTTTTGTGAACTTCTCTCTATAAAAATGTGAGCTGTTAATATTTTTATTGTTTAATCAAAAGGAGAAAAGATTAGGTCCCTTGTCTGAGAGTTATCTTTAAGTAATCAAAGGGCTAATGTATAGAAAAGAAATTAAAACTTATTCTTGTTGGTCTCAGAGAGTAAAATTTGAAGGAATGGGGGGAAGTTGAACACACGTTCCCAGGAAGGCACACAGATTTGGGTTCAATGTAATGGAAAACTTCCTAACAATTAGAGCCATCCAAAGTGGAATAAACTCTCTCTTAAGTCATGGATTCCTTCTCACTTGACTTCTTCAAGTTAAGGCTGGATGACTACTGATTGTTGATGTAGAGGGGATTTTAGAGGAGGTTCTAAATGAGTCGAGGTTACTAGATAGCCTCTGATGTGCCTTCTCAC
The DNA here is from genome assembly GCF_028372415.1 of Notamacropus eugenii. Taxonomy (NCBI): domain Eukaryota; kingdom Metazoa; phylum Chordata; class Mammalia; order Diprotodontia; family Macropodidae; genus Notamacropus; species Notamacropus eugenii. The sequence continues at coordinate 357,796,334 of NC_092875.1, read as the reverse complement.
TCTGAGTCTGTCCTTGGTCTGGCTTTCTTTTCCTACATTCTTTTCCTTGGCATTCTTACTCACCTTCATGACTTTAACCATCAGGTCTACGTAGATGATGTAAAAGGTATATTTATAGCCCCAACTTCTCTTGAACCTCCACACTTTTGTTTTCAGCTTTAGGACATCTCTATCTATCAATCAATTGAAAGAAGTATTTATTACTTAAGACATAGAACTATCTGGTGGTGATACAAAAACAGACATGAAACAGTCTCCCTTCTAGAAGGAGAGAAAATGTGCAAATATTAAAATACATATGCAAATTAAATACATGGTAATATGGTGATACAAAGCAAATTTGGAATAATATTTACAATTGTTAACCTGTTCCATGTTACCACTGTTAAAACCAGTGTTTAAAATTGGCTTTAAAAACAAGAATCTTTCTTTATGAGCCTGTTCTTCCTTTTAACTTAATTGTTTCTATGGCACTAGAACTCACCAGGGTCCCACAACTGAAATCTCATAGTTTTCTTTTGTTCCTCCTACTTTCCAAAGTTTTATATTCAATATATTGCATTGGAAAGAACAATGGATCAAAAATCAGATGATCTGGCTATGCATCTGATGTTTCTACTTCTGTGACCTTAGACCTCTCTGGGCTTCTTCATCAACAAATGGAAAGATTGGACTAGATAACCTTTGAGCTCATGTTCAGCACATCATCCAATCATAGTGATATCTTCTCTGTAATACCTTTTACATCTAACTCCTTAATTCCATTTCTAGTACCTCCACCCTAATACAGTCTTGGACTGTTCTAATAGCCTTCCTGTAGGTTTTCTTGCCTCTGATTTCTTCTCCCTCTAACCTGTCCTTATGCCAACCTGGAATAATAATTTTCACACAGAGATCTAATCATATTAGATGCCCAAGAGGAGCTGAGCCATTTACTTCTGCCCTCCTTGGGACCATCTGTCTTCACTTCTGTCGTTTTCCACTCTGACATCACTCTCACTGCAAATGCTCCTTTTCAACTATTTCTCTGAGAATGTTAATCAAATCGACACTAACATTTCCCATTAAAAGGACATGTCAAAAGATTGACCTATTGATTTTCTAAACCGTGCTCCTGACTACTTCCTTAGAGTGTTATTTCTCCAATTAGAATATAAGATCCTTGAGGATAGGGGCTGTATTGATTTTGTATTTTTATCTTTAGTGCTTAGCAAATAGTAAGCAGTTAATAAACATTTAATTCATTCATCCGTGTTATTCCTCTACTCAAAACAACTTCAGTGATTTTCTATTGCTTGCTAAGTGCATGTCAAACTCCTTGTGTGTCATTAAAGAACCTCCAAAATTTGGTAAAACCCTACTGCAAAAGTCCAGGAAACCTTGTTTAGAACTGACAATAGAGATTTATTTGAATTATTCCAGTTAGATAATATTTTTCTGAATTATTGTGTTCATATGAATAGGTGTAGTAACAGTTGATTCCTCTGACGAGATTAAGAAAACCTTGATGTTAGTCTATATTGTAATGGCTCAGTCTTTTTGGTCTATTTCTCATTGTAGTTGTTCATTGATTTATAGTACTGTGATATAAAAGATAATTATTCTGGCCATAGGTCTTGAATAACATCTCAGCATTTCCTAGCTAATGCAAGCCCTCTCTTTTGGTAACAGTAATGTATTATAAGTAGTATGAGATAAGGTAAGAAATATAATTTGACTGGGTCAAACTGTAGTAGAGGTTGAGCCAAGTAGCATGTCAGCTCACTTGCTAATCATTTGAATTGGCTGTTTTATTGTATAAAGGATACGTTCAAGGATAAATGTGCAATTATTTTTACTTCACTGTCATATCTGGCTGCCATTACTTCCAATATCTATAACTGAGAAAGTACATTTTAAAAGTAAATACTTAATCTCTTTGAATTACTTACTTCTGCTTACTTTTTATAGTTTTTTAGAGCCCTGGGGAGCTGAGTCACAGATCTGGCTGTTTTGAGAGACTCTACGATTCTGGCCTGGGCCTAGGGTTGGGACTCCTACCTGCTCTGTGACCTGGTCATGCTATTGACCTGCTCTTTTCTAGGCGTAGGGTTTAATTCCCAGTCATATCTGAGGAACTTGAACTGTTGGATTAGCTCTCTTCTTGGCCAGGATCTCAGTGTTCAACCTGCTCTGGGTATTGCATGATATTGCCTGTTCAGAGCTCCAAGTCCTTTGTCTGCAATCTCAGTCCTTGTGGGAAACATAGGACTGATAGTTTGGGCCCAGACCTGATTCTACTCTCTGTTCTGTTAGGAGCCCTGAAGGTGTAGTCAAGGAGCAGGCCTATCATTGTTCCATAGGTTCTGGCCCGGTCACTTGCATACAGGTCAGACTTGTAATATTGTTTGGGTCAGGATGTACAGTGTAGTTCCTCCTTATACTTTCCAATCACTGAGTTCTTAGATCTTTTAGAAATAGTTAAGGGAAAGTGTTCTTGATCTAGATTGTACTACTTCCTTCTATTCTGCCATCTTGTTTTCATTTCTACCCATTAGGTTATAACTGCCCCTGCGGTGCTGACACCTGGCACAGAAAAGGGGGACTTGGAAACTTGCATGGCAACAAAAAAAAAGAAAAGTGAAGGATGTATTGGAGAGAATAGATGTTACTGGGTTCAAGTTAAGCCTGGGATTGGCAATTGCTTTGAGGATCTCTCTGCCTATGCTCTGGTGGTACACATAACCATTGAGTCAAGGCATAGTACTTTGAGTTGAGGTCTCAGCCCCTACTTTGATACTACTATGAATCACCCCCACTGTTTATCAATCACCATGTCATGTTCCTTCTTTGAGAAGGTTGAAGTGGCAATACACAAGGTAAGTTGCTAATAGCAGAGTTGGAGGATAAAGATACATTTTAGGTGGAGATGCCTATAGTCTAGGGTTAATGTAATGAGGAGCTCAACTGAGATGATGGCAATAGAAAGAAATGCTGAGGAGATATAAGAAGAAATTTTGAAGACTTGGCTCAAATATTGCCTCCTCTATAAAATCTTTCCTGATCACACAGCCAGAAGTAGTTTTTCTCTTTGAACTCATTGACTTGCACTATTAAATTATTATAATTAATTGGGGCAGCCATGTGGTGCAGTGTTCTGGGCTTAGAATCAAGAAGACCCATCATCCTGAATTAAAATATGGCCTCTGACACTAACTGTGTGACTATAGGTAAGTCATTTAACCCTATTTACCTCAATTTCCTCATCTACAAAATGGACTAGGGAAGGAAATGACAAACCACTCCATTATTTTTACCAAGAAAACCCCAAATAGGGTCATGAAGAGTTAAACATGACTGAACAACAATAAAATTAAGATAATGTGTGCTTGTAATGTTCCCTGTTATGTTTTACATGCTTTGAGAACAGGGAGATTATTTAATATATGTACATATATACATATACATACACATATATATATATAATTTTATTCACCACACCACATGGTAATGTACCTTGTATGTAGTAGGCATGAAGTAGATATTGTTTGAATAAATAAAATATTATCACAGTGTTACCCCTGGGATTAGGGTGTAGATAATGAATCCTGCAAAATGGATGCATGTATTTAAATTCCCACAACACAAAGTTAAAATTATGGAAAATATGCTATTATTTGTTTCCAGCTCAATGAAAATATGCAGAGTGCATGTGAATAATGAATTGAATTCATTATTTGCTCACACTGGGACCTATCTGTAATGATCCCTTTATCAAAGATAAAGATTCATTCTTACAACAGTGGCAGAAAGGTCTTTAGCCTTATAAAGCACAGAGTGTGAATAAGTATGCAGACAGAAGTAATCATTTTTGAAATATCCTGTGATGGATAAGAGTGGGCCACTTTCCCCTAAAAACACTCAGTCATGCTTTCCTTGAATGCCATTCTCAGCCCCTGCACAGAGCTTAAATGTATTGCAGAAAGGGGCCAAAGGCATAAAATAGTGGTATCAACTCAGTGCCATACCTTGTACCCTACAGGTACTCATGGTATGAACTGATGGCAAAGATTGTGATAAGCTAGAGTATTTTATTTCTGTTTATTACACAACTAAATTGTAACAAAATGCCCATATCTGAAAATAGTTTTATTTCTGACAAAATGAGAAAAGAGTCAATACTCTGAAATAGAAATAACAGCTAATATTTGTTTATATTATTTGATATTGATGATAATCCTGTGACATAGTTACTAATATTATCCCCATTTAACAGATAAGAAAATCATATCCTAAGTAACTTACTCAAGGTAATAATAAGGTTAATTATATGTCTGGGGCAGGATACAAATCCCAGGTCTTTCTATCTCCAAATCTTGCCATCGATTTACTACTTTATCTAGCTACCATTGTTTAGAATTTTTAAAACCCCACTCCCTTTTGAAAATCATTGCATATATGAATATATGACCTAGTTAGGAAGGTCTGGAGAGCTGAAAATTTCCTGAAGTCCTGCCTTCACTCCAATGCATAGGCACATATCACCTTGCCATCCGTGGAAACTATATATATCTTCCTATGGAAGGACAAAATTCCTGATTATTTCTCTTTCTTTAAATCATATCACTCATTTATTTTAACAACTGAGAAGGCTAGGCACACTTAAGCTCTTGTAGGTATTCTAAATACTTCCCATTTTTTTCAGGTTCCACATAAATAAGAAATTATTTCTGAAGACTTTCTTCTTCCCCTTTAACTGGAATTAATCTCTTTCTCGTTGTCTCTTACTTAAATTTTGCACTTAATTTGTGCACTTGCAGACCCTCATTTGTAGTATACATATATAAATATAGGGATATGTGTGTGTATAAATATCTTATATTTCCTGGTAAATTAAGTACAAGAACTATATATCAAATTTTGTATTCCCTTTGACTATCATAGAGCCTGGGACATAGCAGACATTTAAGAAATCATCATTGGATTAAATGCTTGCATGTAGAAAGTCAATATGAAGTATTTCTTTGTGAATATGATGATATGATGTAGACCCCCATTCCTCCCTCCTCTCTTTCTCTTTCTCTTTCTCTCTCTCTCTCTCTCTCTCTCTCTCTCTCTCTCTCTCTCTCTCTCAGTCTTTGTGTGTGTATGTGTATTATCGTTAACTGTGTACTACTTTTGGACAGGTTGCCAAGAGAATGCTTTTCTTTCTGATTAGGGAGACAGGAGCACAATTATTTTCCTCCCTTTCCACCATAATCAGTCTATAAGTATTTAGACTCATCATTTGTATAGTATTCTGGTAGGGACCATGGCAAATTGCTGAACTATATGATCCAGTTGCATCTATGTAGAAGTAGTTGAAAAATCTAGCAAAACAGAAATGAAAACTTTGAACCCCAGCTATTTCTAAGAAGGCAAATATTATAGATGATCATTACCCCAAAGTAAACAAAATGAGTTATCTTAGGCCTCTATAATGTGTGAGTCTGGTATATTTTTGAATAAAAGGCTAAAACTTTGGAAATCTCTGGATTTCCACAGAAAGGCTACAATTGCTCAGAATTAAAAATTAAATTGACCATGGATTTGACTGTCACCCTTATGTCTCCCATGTTTCCAAATGATACCCAATAAATTCTGATAAGGGTTTAGAGAAGAAAAGACAAATGTTAGATGAGTACAGGGAGGCCATTTGTAATGGTAATTTAAATGGGAAAATCTTTCCCATTCATTAATAGGCCCATGTGACCTGCCTGAGTCATATTGAAGTTGGAGTCACATGGAGCCTGTGGTGGAAAGAGCTTGCTGAACAGGTGGAATAGGAAGGATGAGACAGGAAAAGGTGGAGCTAGAGCAAAACTGAGAGGAAGCTAGTCATGAGAGCAATCAGAGCTAGGGAGGATGAAGGCAAGCAGGTGGCTGGCTGGCATGAGTGAGATAGATTGTTTGTGATTTTGTTTAATGGAGCTGGTTTGTGGGAAGCCTAGCAGGGGGAAGGTTTGGGGATGGTGCTGTTCTCTGCATTGTTACTGTGTATAGATTTTTGTTACTATGATGGATTTGACTTTCTGGTGTCTGAATAAAAGTTTTGGTTCTGTCTTCCATGGGGAGAGTCTGTTGTATTTTGCAATTCAGTATTACACTGAGATTTCCATGGCCACCATAGGCACTGTGAATATCATTTTTTTTTTTATTTAACTTTTAACATACATTTTCACAAAATTTTGGGTTACAAATTTTCACCCCTTTTACCCCTTCCCCCCCCAACACCAAGCATTCTAATTGCCCCTATGACCAATCTGCTCTCTCTTCTATCATCCCTCTCTGCCCTTGTCTCCATCTTCTCTTTTGTCCTGTAGGGCCAGATACCTTTCTATACCCCTTTACCTGTATTTCTTATTTCCTAGTGGCAAGAACATTACTCGACAGTTGATCCTAACACTTTGAGTTCCAACTTCTTTACCTCCCTCCCTCTCCACCCCTTCCCTTTGGAAGGCAAGCAATTCAATATAGGCCAAATCTGTGTAGTTTTGCAAATGACTTCCATAATAGTTGGGTTGTATAGGACTAACTATATTTCCCTCCATCCTATCCTGTCCCCCATTACTTCTATTCTCTTTTGATCCTATCCCTCCCCATGAGTGCTGACCTCAAATTGCACTCTCCTCCCCATGCCCTCCCTTCTAGCATCCCCCCCACCCTGCTTATCCCCTTATCCCCCACTTTCCTGTATTGTAAGATAGGTTTTCATACCAAAATGAGTGTGCATTTTATTCTTTCCTTTAGTGGAATGTGATGAGAGTAGACTTCATGTTTTTCTCTCACCTCCCCTCTTTACCCCTCCACTAATGAGCCTTTTGCTTGCCTCTTTTATGAGAGATAATTTGCCCCATTCAATTTCTCCCTTTCTCCTCCCAATATCTTTCTCTCTCACTGCTTGATTTCATTTTTTTTTTTTAAGATATGATCCCATCCTCTTCAATTCACTCTGTACACTCTGTCTCTATGTATGTGTGCATGTGTGTGTGTGTAATCCCACCCAGTACCCAGATACTGAAATGTTTCAAGAGTTACAAATATTGTCTTTCCATGTAGGAATGTAAACAGTTCAACTTTAGTAAGTCCCTTATGACTTCTCTTTGCTGTTCACCTTTTCATGCTTCTCCTCATTCTTGTGTTTGGAAGTCAAATTTTCTTTTCAGCTCTGGTCTTTTCATCAAGAATGATTAAAAATCCTCTATTTCACTGAAAGACCAATTTTTCCCCTGAAGTATTATATTCAGTTTTGCTGGGTAGGTGATTCTTAGTTTTAGTCCTAGTTCCTTTGACTTCTGGAATATCCTATTCCATGCCCTTCAGTCCCTTAATGTAGAAGCTGCTAGATCTTGTGTTCTCCTGATTGTATTTCCACAATACTTGAATTGTTTCTTTCTAGCTGCTTGCAATATTTTCTCCTTGACCTGGGAACTCTGGAATTTGGCCACAATGTTCCTAAGAGTTTCTCTTTTTGGATCTCTTTCAGGCGGTGTTCTGTGGATTCCTTGAATATTTATTTTGCCCTCTGGTTCTAGAATCTCAGGGCAATTGTCCTTGATAATTTCATGAAAGATGATGTCTAGGCTCTTCTTTTGATCATGGCTTTCAGGTAGTCCCATAATTTTTAAATTGTCTCTCCTGGATCTATTTTCAAGGTCAGTTGTTTTTCCAATGAGATATTTCACATTATCTTCCATTTTTCCATTCTTCTGGCTTTGTTCTGTGATTTCTTGCTTTCTCATAAAGTCCTTAGCCTCCATCTGTGCCATTCTAATTTTGAAAGAAGTATTTTCTTCAGTGAGCTTTTGAATCTCCTTTTCCATTTGGCCAATTCTGCTTTTGAAAGCATTCTTCTCCTCATTGGCTTTTTGAACCTCTTTTGCCAATTGAGTTAAGCTAGTTTTCAAGGTGTTATTTTCTTCAACATTTTTTTGGGTCTCCTTTAGCAGGGAGCTGATTTGCTGTTCATGCTTTGACTTCATGTCTCTCATTTCTCTTCCCAGCTTTTCCTCCACCTCTCTAACTTGATTTTCAAAATTCTTTTTGAGCTCTTCCATGGCCTGAGCCCATTGGGTGGGCTGGGACACAGAAGCCTTGATTTCTGTGTCTTTGCCTGATGGTAAGCATTGTTCTTCCTCATCAGAAAGGAAGGGAGGAAATGCCTGTTCACCAAGAAAGTAACCTTCTATAGTCTTATTTCTTTTCCCTTTTCTGGGCATTTTCCCAGCCAGTGACTTGACCTCTGAATATTTTCCTCACACCCACCTCGCCTCCTGATCCTCCCAGCCAGCGCTTGGGGTCTGAGATTCAAATGCTGCTTCCAGCCTCAGGGCTTTGGGTGGGGGCGGGGCTGCTATTCAGTGTGAGATTAAGTTCAAGATGCTCAGGTTGGGGCAGGGTCACCTCTCAGGCTCAGTTCCCTCAGGGAGTTTATGCACAGACCTTCAACAATGGATCCAGGCTCCTGCCTGCTCGGGGAGAACCGGTCTGCCCCCACCCCTTAGCTTCTGTCTCCCGAGGGGGCCTGAGCCATGGGGGCACCCCACTCCCCCCTTGACCCGCCAAAGAGACTCTCTCACAGACCCCCGTCACCTGTGGGTGGAGGGACTTTTGCGGCCGCTGGAGATCCTGTCCCTGAAGCCCGCTCGGATCTTTTCCTCTCGGTGCCATGGCCGTGGCAGGGCTGTACTCAGCTCCCAGTCCCGGCACCCAGTCCACAGCGTGAAGGACCTTTTGCGAGAGGTTTGCAGGTCTCTCCGGAACAGAAATCTCCCTCGCTCCAATGTTCTGTGGCCTCTGGGTGCAGAATTCACCATGAGTTACTTCTTTGTCGTTGTTCTATGGGTTGTGGGTTCGGAGCTATGTGTATGTGCGTCTTTCTACTCCGCCATCTTGGCTCCGCCCCCCCCCCCACCACCACTGTGAATATCATGCTGGCACTACATCATTCCAAGCCACAGATAGAAATAATTTTTAATTTTTGAAGAGGTAGAGCTTTGCTCTTGAATCTTTGTGGCATCAGAGTTGAAGAAGATATGGAATTCAGACTTTAGTGGTATGAGACTATATTAGATGAAGAGTATAATGTAAATGAAATATTCTGCCCTTCTTCTCTACCCTCTCTTATTTTTAATTCTTATTTTTAATTAAATCTGAACAGCCTTGTTAGATTAATTTTACAAAGATATATGCTAATCAAGTCTTAAAAACTATTTAGTATTTTAAATAATATTTTCACAGGAGATATAATACCTCTTCAGCTCATGAATTTTTAGAATTCATGAAAAATAATTTCAAAAATTGAAGGTATTTGAATAGCTAACATTTTGTTTAACTTTGTACTCAATAACTGGTCAAATTAATAAGAAGAAGTTAGAAGAAAATGGGGAAAAGAATTGTTGACTGTGGAAAGATTTTCGTATTACTACATAACTAAATTCATGAAGCCATTTCATCTATTTAATTAATTAAGAAATTAAAATTATATTTCATTTTCTTTTTCAAATTCTTTCCTGCCACTTTCCCCTCCCCCCACTGATTGAGAAAGCAAGAAAAACAAAGTCCATTACAATTATATATGAAAAAAATTCCACATTAGATATCAAAAAATGAAAAATTAAGAAACAAGAAAATGTGCTTCAATCTGTACTCTGAAACCATCAGCTCTCTAATCTGGAGGTAAATAACATTTTTTTGTCATGAATCCTTTGGAATTGTTCTTGGCCCTTTTGTTGGTCAGAGTTATTAATCTTTCAAAGTTGATTACCTTTATGATATTGCTTAACAGCAATTGTATGAATTCTTCTACTTTTACTCACTTCCCTTTTCATAAAATCCTGTTTCTAAGACATGTAGGTAAGTGAGCCAAATTATAAGAGTAAGAATCATTTCCTAATACATAATGATCAAAGGATACGAAGAGACAATATTCAGATGAAGAAATCTGAGCTATCTATAGCCATGTGAATTTTTTTCTGAATCACTAATAATTAGAGACATGACAATTAAACAACTAAGTTCCTACCACACACCCATAAAATTAGCAAAAGTGACAAAAAAGGAAAATATCAAATTCTGAAAGCTCTGGGAAAATAGCTGTTCTAATCCACTGTTGGTGGAGCTGTGAACTAATCCAACATTCTAGAAAGCAATTTGGAACTGCACTCCAAAACCTATTAAATTGTGCTGACCCTTTGTCTCCAATATATTTCTACTCCAAGGAGATCATAAGGAGAGTTCAAACAGGATCCTCATGTATAAAAATGCTTGTAATAGCTCTTTTTATGCTGACAAATCTTAGAACCTGAAGGAATTATCAATTGGAGAACAACTGAACAAATAGAATATGATTTCAATAGAATATTGTTGTTCTGAAAGAATGATAAAAGGTATTGTTTACAAAACAAACAAACAAAAAACCCTGACAAGATTTGTAGGAATTCATGAATTTATACAGATGCCTTTAAAGCAAAAGTGTCTTTCAGGTTGTAAAATAACAACCAATAAGCATTTATTAAACAATTCTGGGATTGACGAACACAGATAAAACAAACAATCCCTGCTTTCAAGAAACTTATATTCTGTCAAGGGACAAAGAATGAAGACATAGAAGTTTATAAATTCTAAATGAATGCAAGGTAAGTGATGACGAAGGACATTAGCAGTGGGAATCAGGATAGGTCTCATGGAGGAGGTAGCTTAGAATATATGTTCCTTAAGGATAGGGGCTGTTGTCCTTTTTGTTTTAATATCCTGATTGTCTAGCCTAGTGTCCAGTGCATAGTAGGGCTTAATCACTGCTTGTTCATGAATCACATCTGTAGCTGGAAGGAACCTTAGAGACTATCTAGTTCAGTTCCCTCCTTTTACAGATGAGGAAACCAAAACCCAATAAGGTTAAGAGAATTAAAAAATGATGAAGAGTAAAGAGAGCAGAGCCAAGAGAACATTATACATAGTAATAGCAATGTTGTTTTAAGAATGACTTTGAAAAAAAAGATTTTTGAGAGACTGTCATTTTGACTACTATAGATATATACTATAGATAACATATGCATATATATATATGTGTGTGTGTGTGTGTGTGTGTGTGTGTGTGTGTATACCTACTTGTGCCTAATGGTAGCCATTTCTAGAATGGGACTGAGAGTGAAGGAAAAAAAGGGAAAAAAAGAAAATTCACATGATCATTCCATTGTATATTTGGAGGAAATGGCAAGTTGTACATGGTAGATTTGCAATTTCATGTGCAATCATCTATTTTTATTATACTGCAGTATGGAAATGCATGTTTTATTCTGTGAATTGAAAATAAAATAAATTTTAAAAGGAAAGAAAATTGTCTAAGGTTACACAGGGATTAAGTATCAAAGTTGGGATTTGAATTCATTTCTTTTTGTGTCCTTATAGTTGTTCCTTTAGAGTGTAACACAGTCTCTCTCTACTGAAATGAATTGAGCTTGTGAAGTTGTGAAGAGATAATTTTTAAAAATTCATTCTTGTGTTGAACACAGACAGTCTCCTTTAAACCCTCCTCAGATTAATGTGAGGGAATGCTTTAATCATCAGAGGGAGTGAGTCTTTTTGAGACCCTGATGGTGTATCAGAAACTCTCCTCTATCCTCTGCTTCCAAGTTGCCTTTAATTGTTTTTAACCAGCCTTTAATTGTTTTTAACCAGCACAGTTTTAGCTGATAAACCTTCTGGACCCTATTTGATAGCTTGAATTGTGACTTTGAGTTCAGAATATTCTCCTGAAGCTGTTTCCCTCGTTTGCAAATTCAGATCCATTTCCATTCTGTCTGGGACACTACCTTTCTCTCTCAGTTTGTAAAACAACTTTTCTTATTCCTTCCATATCTAAATCTTAGATGTCACAGATACTACATTTGCATTTTCTCCACTGAGACAGGGGCTTTTTGGTTATAGGCATTATTTTAATGACTGAAAGTTGGTCCTAACCCTAGACACTGGATCTTGGTTTACCTTCTCCTTTTCAAGCTCTCTCTGATTGTGACAATTTATTTAAACCTGGTGTAGGATGTTTAAATGGACCATGATGTATTATAATAATGCTGCTTTGGGCAAGATTTTTAGCAACTGTGTTATGTCTAAATCCCATTGAAAATTGTGAGTCATCGATGTCCAATATTAGAGGCTCATGTCTTTTATAAATCTGTGAAATACCTGTAACTAAAACATATAAAAATACAAAAAGTTAATTAGGAAATAAAGTAATCTAGACTTGAAAAGAGAAAATAAAAATAAATTGAGCAACAGAATTCAATAAAACTATTAAGAAACCATACTGGAGGAAGAGACTCTGAATGAGAATATTCTATTCAACAAGGCATTGAGGTTCTGACATGGAATCTAATCCATAGGTAAAATTTAATGAAAACTATAGATTTGGGGATACAAAAGATAATATCTCCATGAAGCTCAGCATGCTTTCCAAATTGTTTATACTTAAAGTGCTTCCTTTGATTTCATTACCAATTCATATAATACATTTATCATGGTCCTGGGGTAGATAAAACAATGACACATTCATAATGCAGCTTGAAAAAAAATAATTTCCTAACATGCAATATAATTAGAAGACATTAAAAATTAGGACTTTACATCCGAATAAAAACACAACTTTATATTCATGGAAAGAAAATAATAAGGGTATTATTGTCTATAAAAGACATGAAGGTAATGATGACTTCTATTTAGACTTACGTTTTTTTGAAGAATTTGGACCTCTGAGACTTATTTTTTCCATTAATCCTTTTAACTTCCTTTTGAGGGGGATTACAAGACAACTGTTCTTATCCTTCCTTGACAGATGGAAAAGAGAACTTCAGAGGTTACATAAATTGATAGCAGACAAATATTGAAATGATGAGTAAAACATGGGGGAAAGACAACCACAATGGGTTTCTGGCACAGACTATGGATTTGATTATCCATTTTTATGTTTCTTTTATAAGAATTTCTCTTGGCTCAAATGTTATCTTTTGTTCTATTACTTTTAACTCCATATTATACTTAGTCTTTATAATAAACACTCAATAACATTTTGTAAATGAATGAATAACTGAATGAATACATGAATAAAGAATTATTCACACCTGTTCCTGCCCTAACAAATCTTGATTCCGATTGACTTTCTTTCTTTTAAATTTTTACATCTTTTACAACGTGCTTTTAAAACCATTTATTTATTTTTAACACTCACTTTTATAAGATTTTGAGTTATAAATTGTTTTTCTCCCTCTCACCTTTCCTTTCTGCTTCCACAAGAGGGCAAGCAATCTGCTATAGGCTATATATAAACAATCATATTAAACTTATTTCCACATTAACCAAGTTGTGAAAAAAAGAATCAGAAGAAAAGGGAAAAACCGCAGGAAAGTAAAAGAGAGAGAGAGAGAGAGAGAGAGAGAGAGAGAGGGAGGGAGGGAGGGAGGGAGGGAGGGAGGGAGGGAGAGAGAGAGAGAGAGGGAGGGAGGGAGGGAGGGAGGGAGGGAGAGAGAGAGAGAGAGAGAGAGAGAGAAGAGAAAACAGTATGCTCTGATCTACCTGCAAATTCCAAAGTTCTTTCTCTGCATGTGGATAGCATTTTCCATAAGGATTCTTATGGAATTGTCTTAGATCATTATGTTGCTGAAAAGAGCTAAGTTGGTCATCCCACAATGTTACTATTACTGGGTACAATGTTCTACCGTTTCTGCTCACTTCACTCAGCATCAGTTCATGTAAGTCCAGGTTTTTCTGAAATTCACCTACTCATCATTTCTTATACCACAATAGTATTCAGTTACATTTATATACTACAACTTATTTAGCTGTTTTCCAATTGATGGGCATCCTCTCAATTTCCAATTCTTGGCCACCACAAAAAGAGCTGCTATAAATATTTTTTACATATAGGCCATTTTCCCTCTTTGATGATCTCTTTATTATACAGACCTTGTAATGGTATTGCTGGATCAAAGGGTATGCAGTTTTATTGACCTTTGGGCATAGTTTCAAACTGTTCTCCAGAATGGTTGAATTGGTTCACAACTCCACCAACATCAGTGTTCCAGTTTTCCCACATTCCCTCCAACTTTTAACATTTTCCTTTTTTGTCATATTAGTCACTCTGGTAAGTATGAGATGGTGCCTCAGAGTTGTTTTAATTTGCATTTCTGTAATTAATAGTGATTTAGAATGTTTTTCCATATGTTATAGATAGTTTTAATTTCTTCATCTGAAAACTACCTGTTCATAGTTTTTGACCTTTTATTAATTGTGGAATGACTTGTATTCTTATAAATTTGGCACAGTTCTCAATATTTTTATGGAAATGAGATCTTTATCAGAGACACTGCTATAAAAAATGTTTTGCAGATTTCTGCTTTCCTCCTACTCTTGGTTGCATTGGATTTATTTGTGTAAAATCTTTTTAATTTAATGTAATCAAAATTATCCATTTTGCATTTCATAATGTTCTCTATCTCTTATTTGGTCATAAATTCTTTCACTCTCCAAAGATTGGGCAAGCAAACTACTTCTTGCTCTCTTAATTTGCTTATGGTCTCACCCTTTATGTCTAAATCATGTACTCATTTAATCCAATTAACAAAAGGTTAATCTGTTTTATTGGTTTTTCCATGAAACCAGTTTTTAGTTTTACTTATCTGTTCAATTATATTTTTAATTTCAATTTTATTAATTTCTCCTTTGATTTTCAGCATTTCTGATTTGATATTAAATTGGAGATTTTTAACTTGCTACTTTTCTAGATTTTTTTAGTTGCATGCTCGATTCATTGATCTCTTTCCCTAATTTATTCATGTATGCATTTAGAGATATAACATTTCCCCTAAGTACTGCTTTGGCTACATCTCCTAAGTTTTGGTGGGCTGTCTCACTATTGCAATTCTCTTGGATGAAGTTATTGGTTGTTTCTATGATTTGTTGTTTGACCCACTCATCTTTTAGCATTAGATTATTTAGTTTCCAATTAATTTTGAGTCTATTTTTTCATGATCATTATTATATGTATTTTTATTGCTTCATGATCTGAAAAAAGATGTATTTAATATTTCTGTCTTTCTACATTGCATTGTGAGGTTTTTAATCCTCTAGTACATGGTCAGTTTTTGTGTAGATGTCATGTACCAATGAAAAAAAGGGGTTTTCCTTTCTATCCCCATTCACTTTTCTCCAGAGGTCTACCATGTTTTCCAAAATTGTAATTGCCTCCATAACTTCTTTGTTGTATATTTTGTTGTTAGATTTATCTAATTGTGGCAGGGAGAGGTTAAGGACCCCCATGAGTAGTGGTTTGCTGTCTATTTCTTCCTGTAATTCACTTAATTTCTCCTCTAAGAATTTAGATGTTGTACAATTTGGTGCATATACATTTAATATTAATATTGCTTCACTGTCTATGGTACCTCTTAGTCGCATGTAGTTTCCTTCTTATCTCTTTTAATTAGATCTATTTTTGCTTTTGCCTTGCCTGAGATAAGAATTGCTACCCATGCTTTTTCTTTTTACTTCAGCTGAAGCATAATGTATTCTGCTCTAGCCTTTTGCCTTTACTTTGTGTGTATACCTCTGCTTCAAATGTGCTTTGTGTAAAAAAAAAAAATGTACTGTAGGATTATGGCTGTTAATATACTCTGCTATCCACTTCCATTATATGGGAGAGTTCATCCATTCACATTCACAATTATGATTACTGTGTCTTTTTCTCCATCCTATTCCCTTACCCCCATTTATACTTTACTCTCTCCTTTTACTCTTTCCCTCCACACTAATGTTTTACTTCTGACCATCTCCTCCCTCAGTTTGTGCTTCCTTCTATCAATCCCCTCCTCTTTCCTTTTCCTTTCTCTCCCACTCCTTCCCTTTGTTTTGCCCTCCCTTCTCTCTGACTCCTCCCTTTTCTTTTTCCTTTCTCTTCCTACTTCCCTATAGGACAAACATAGATTTCTATACTCAACTGACTGTGAATATCATTCTCTCTTTGAGCCAAATTCAATGAAAGTAAGGTTCAAATAATGCTCTTCCCCCCCCCTTCTGTAATAATAGTGCCTCTTCATGTCATGTAATTTACTCTATTCTGTCTTCTTTCCTCTTCTTCCAGTAGAAACCCTTTCTTCATCCTTTACTTAATTGTTTCAATCACATCAAACTCAACTTACAGCCATACCATCTATCTATGTGTACTTCTTC
The DNA here is from genome assembly GCF_028372415.1 of Notamacropus eugenii. Taxonomy (NCBI): domain Eukaryota; kingdom Metazoa; phylum Chordata; class Mammalia; order Diprotodontia; family Macropodidae; genus Notamacropus; species Notamacropus eugenii. The sequence continues at coordinate 357,780,098 of NC_092875.1, read as the reverse complement.
TAAATGTCATAATAAAGATACAGTTTTCAAGAGTTGTAAGTATCATCTTCCCATGTAGGGATGTATACAGTTTAACCTTATTCAGTAAGTTTTTTTTTTCTTTTCCTGGTTACCTTTGTATACTTTTTTCAATTTATTTATTTTTAGTTTTCAACATTCATTTCTACAAGTTTTAAATTTTCTCCCTCTCCTACCCCCCTCTCTCTCCAAGATGGGATGCAATCTAATATGGGTTCTACACATACATTCCTATCAAACACATTTTCCCATAAGTCATGTTGCATAGAAGAATTATAACAAATGGGAGAAATCATGAGAAAGAATAAAAACAAAATAAGACAAAAAAGATAGTCTGCTTCACTCTGCTTTCCAATTCAATAGATCTGCCTCTGGATGTTGATGGCAATTTCCATCATGAGTCCTTAGAAATTGTTTTAGGTCTTTGAATTGCTGAGAAGGTCCAAGTCTATCAAAATCAGTCATTGCACACTGTGGTTGTTTCTGTGAACAATGTTCTACTGGTTCTCCTCACTTCACTTAGCACCAGTTCATATAAGTCTTTCCAGGATTTTCTGAAGTCTGCCTGTTTATTATTTCTTATAGCACAATAGAGTTTCATTATATTCATGTACCACAACTTGTTCAGTCATTCCCCAATTGATGGGCATCCTCTCAATTTCTAGCTCTTGGCCATCACAAAAAGAGCTGATATAAATATATTTGTACACATGGGTCCTTTTCCCATTTGCACAATCTCTTTGGGATACAGCCCTAGAATAAGCATTGCTGGGTCAAAGCATATGCACATTTTTATAGTCCTTTGCATATAGTTCCAATTACTCTCCTGAATGGTTAGATGAGCTCACAGCTATACAAACAATGAATTAGTATCCTGACTCTCCCACATCTTCTCCAACATTCATCATTTTCCTGTTTTGTCATGTTAGCCAGTCTGATAGATGTGATGTGGTACCTTAGAGTTGCTTTGACTTGCATTTCTAATCAATAGTGATTTGGACAAGTTTTTTTCATATGACTATAGATAGCTTTAATTTCTTCCTCTGAAATCTGCTTGTTCATATCCTTTGACCATTTATCAATTGGGGAATGACTTGTATTTTTATAAATTTGACTCAGTTCTCTGTATTTTAGAAATAAGACCTTTATCAGGGACACTAGTTGTAAAAATTATTTCCCAGTTTTCCACTTGCCTCCTAATTTTGGTTGCACTGGTTTTCTTTGTGTAAAAACTTTTCAATTTAATGTTATCAAAATTATTCATTTTGTATTTGATAATATTTTCTATTTTTTGTTTGGTCATAAATTCCTTCATTCTTCATAAATCTGACAGGCATACTATTCCTTGCTCCTCTAGTTTATTTATAGTATCAACCTTTATCCCTAAATTATGTACCCATTTGGACTTTATTTTAGCATATGATGTCCACTCTGGTCTATGCCTAGTTTCTGCCATTCTATTTTCCAGTTTTACAGCAGGTTTTGTCAGATAGTGACTTCTTATCCAGACATCTGGGGTCTTTGGGTTTGTTAAACAGTAGATTGCTATAATCATTGACTACTGTGTTTTGTTATCTAACCTATTCCACTGAAATACCTCTGTTACCTTAGCCAGTACCAAGTACTTTTGATGATTGCTGTTTTATAACACAATTTAAGATCTGGTATAGTTAGACCTCCTTCCATAGCATTTCTTTTTATTAATTCCCTTGACATTCTGGATCTTTTGTTCTTCCAGATGATTTTGATATTATTTTTTTTTTAATTTTTTGGTAGTTTGATTGGTCTGGCACTGAATAAGTAAATTGATTTAGGTAGAATTGTCAATTTTTATTATAGTAGCTCTATCTGTCCATTTTTCCCCCTGAATGATTATGCTTAGTTTTGTTGAATAGGTGATTCTTGGTTGTAACCCTCGCTCCTTTGTCCTCTAGAATATCATATTCTAGGGCCTCTAATCTTTTTATGTAGAAGCTGCAAAGTCTCGTGGAATCCTGACTGTGATTCCATAATATTTACATTGCTTTCTTTTTGGCTACTTATAGTATTTTTTCCTTGACCTGATAATTTCTTATTGGTTACAACAATCCTTGGAGTTTTCATTTTGGGATCTCTTTCAGGTGATTGAGGATTCTTTTCCTTGATAATTTCTTGAAAGATGATGTCCAGGCTTTTTTTTAATCCTCGCTTTCAGATAGTACAATAATTCTTAAATTGTCTCTCCTGGATCTATTTTCAAGGTCAGTAGTTTTTCCAATGAGGTATTTCACATTTTTTTCTACTGTTTCATTCTTTTGATTTTGTTTGACTGATTCTGATGTCTCATAGAATCATTAGCTTCCACCTGCCCAATTCTAATTTTCTTCAGAGAGCTGTTGAACCTCTTTTCCAATTTGGTCAATTCTACTGTTTAAGGAGTTGTTTTCTTCAGTGAATTTTTTTTTCCATTTGAATAATTCTATTTTTAAGGGATTGTTTTCTTCAGTCAATTTTTGTGCTTCCTTTCCCAAGCTGTTGACTCTTCCTTGCATATCTCTCATTTCTTTTCCCAATTTTCTTCTACCTCTCTTATTTGACTTTTAAAATCCTTCTTGAGCTCCTCCAAGAAGGCTTTTTGGGCTTAAGACCAATTTATATTCCTCTTTGAGTTTTCAGATGTGAGTTTCCTGATAATGTTGTCCTCTTCTGAGTTTGTGTTTTGATCTCCCCTGTCACCATGGTAATTTCTTACAGTAGCTGTTCATTTTTGCTTCTTGCTCATCTTTTTTGTCCATTTTGGGACTTTTAAAGTTGAGCTCTCCTGCTGGAGCATGGGGGGCACTTTCCCAAACTTCTTGTGCTGGGGCCTGGTCACTGACTTTGTATGATGGGGCTATGGTGCTCTGGCAACTTACCTAGTACTGAATTGAGGTCCTAATAATGGTGGCTAGTGTGTGCTGAATTCTGGTGTGTATTTTCTGCATTTCTCTGGGTTACCCTACAGTATGTAGGGGTCTAGTCACTGGAAGAAGCCTGTTTGCCCTAGACTGTGTTGAAGCATGCAGAGGTCTGGCAGCCAGATGATTTCAGACCACCCTGGCCTGCACTGAAGCATGTGGAGTTCTGGCTGCTGGAGGACACCTTTGTGCCCAGGGCTGCATTGAAGCACATGAAGGTCTGACCCCTTGGAGGATGCCTGTATTCCCAGGCCTAACCTAAAGTAGTCCTACCCTGAAGTACATAATAATTCTTAGAGCTGGAATCTGACAGATGACCTGGCTTTGCTAAGTCATATAAGAGTCCTGATGTTAAAGTTTGACTGTTCTACCACACTGAGCTCAGGATCTCCCTCTTTTAAGCTGAGGTGGGACCTGCTGCTGGCCTGCTGGGATGCTTCCTGTCCTTGACTATCTTCCCCTTTTACCCAAGAAATAGAACTCTTTTTTGCTGATCCTTTAAGACTCCTAGGTTAAAAGACTGCTCCATGCCACCTTTCTACAGACTACTGTTTCAGGATTTGTTCTGAGGTGCTATTTAATGGGTTTTTCAAGGTGAATATGGGAAAGTTTCAGCAATTTATTGCTTACTCCTCCATACTGGCTCCCAGAAGTCCTTCAATCTACTTTCTATAATGCTTATGTTTCTTCTCTTCCTTCCTGTTTATCAAGACTTTTCCCTAGTCATGGTAGAACTCCTTGAAACAAATGACAGCTGAATAAATAACAGATTAAATCAAACTGTTTGCTTTTGGATCTAAAAATGGGTGATCATATTTCATAAGTGACCTCTTTGTATTTTTATTTATTTGTTGGCTATTTGAAGTGTTTTTGATGGTGTTTTTATATTTCCTTTCAGTTACTGACTGCTTTTTCTCAAGATTTCTAGCTCCAAAAAATGTGGAAACATTTCTTTAGAGAATGTTGGCCAAATTTCAACTTGCTTTTGGTCAGCTTTAGGTTGCAAATAAGAAATATTCTTGTTTGAGGACATGGTAATGCAAAACAAAATTGTGTCTAGAGAAATGTGACTGAATTTGAGGGGAAAAATATTTGGAATCAGAGTATAAAGGAGACCTCACATTATTGATTTAGTTACCTTAAGAGCAAATAATATATGTCTTGAAATTCCTGGGAACAAAGGAAATAAAACACGTGGGACTCATAAATTTGATTCAAATGGTGGCTTTTGGTTGCACACACTGAAAGATTGCTCAAATTGAATGAACTTGAAGTATGTGGCATTTGTCATCCTGCCTGGTCCTATTCCTTTCCTCCTGGTTGCTTCTTGTTCTCATGCTCTTTACTTGCCCTTTTACCTGGATAGATCCTGATAAAATTATTCACAATAAGGTATAAATGGCTGCTAAGGTTCAATTTTTTAAAATTTCTATCAGAAATATTTACATTTTGATGGTACAAAGAAACTTGAATTGAAGGGCTGAATTCTAAATTAAAAAATTTGATCATCAGCAAGCACAGGGGTTTTACCTCTGAAACTGCCACCCAGGACTGCCACCCAGATCTGAGTATGGGCAAAGCAATAGAATCTTTTTTAAGACTCCTGTAAATCCTTTTATAAAGACTCCTGTAATATCCTTTTGACTAATTGTTCTTCTCTCTTTCTATCTGTGGGCTGGGAGCTTTGGAAGCAACTGCTACTGCTTCTGTTGATTCAGTCACTATTGAGGCCTACTCCTGACTTGTTGGGGCTAGGGCTGAGCGGGCATGGCCAGCACTCAAAGGTGCTCCTCTCTCACCCAGGTGTGACACACTTTTAATTTAAAGAGATTTAAAAGAAAAAATAACTAGGGAAAGGGGATTTTCTAAATTCTTTGAAATCACGACAGTTGTCTTTGTCTATAGGTACGGAGATATGAGTCTTTTTTTCTTACACTGGATTAGATGGTGATAGTAACAATGAAAAGAGGGAAGCAAGATGGTGGAGAAAAGGCAGTGTCTTGCATTAGCTCTCCCCCAAATCCCTCCAAATACCTTGAAAAAATGACTATGAAAAAATTCTAGAATAGCAGAACCCACACAAACATGGAGTGAAGCGAATGTCCAGCCCAAGACAACTTGGAAGGTTGACAAGAAAGGTCTTTTGCACTAGGGCGAGAGAGGAGTGCAGTCTAGCATGGGCCATGCCAGTGCAGAGCAAACCCTCCAAGAAAATTTGGAGCAGTCCTCGAGGTAACTGAATCACTGGCAGAAGCTGTAGTTTCCATACCTTTCAGCCCAAAGACAACTTAGAAGATAGGTAAGAAAAGTGTGTCACACCTGGGTGAGAGAGGAGAACCTTTGAGTGCTGGCCATGCCCGCTCAGCCCTAGCCCCAGCAAGTCGGGAGTAGGCCTCAATAAGTGACTGAATCAACAGAAACAGTAGCAGTTGCTTCCAAAGCTCCAAGCCCACAGATAGAAAGAGAGAAGAACAATTAGTCAAAAGGATATTACAGGAATCTTTATAAAAGGATTTACAGGAGTCGTAAAAAAGATTCTATTGCTTTGCCCATACTCAGATCTGGGTGGCAGTCCTGGGTGGCAGTTTCAGAGCATGGAGGAGCACTAGCATAGTATACAGCTTATAGAAGCAGTGGAGGGAAGGACCTTCTTCATAGTTCCAGGGCAGAAAAGGGTGTTTGTGGTCACTCACAGATCAGAGCACAGGTTAAGAGAGGAATAAACACCTCTCCTTAGATCATACCACTTTAGAAGAAATGAAAATTTAGATGTCCCCAGAAGTATCTCTGAAAAGAGCTCCACAAAAGCCTGGAAGCTTGGGAAAGTGAGCCCTCCACCCTGGAAGCAGAGCAGAGTTAAAAAGTCAAGTAATTGATTGGAAAAATGAGCAAACAATGGAAAAAGAAAACCCTCTGACTACAGCAAGTTACTGTGGTGACAAGGAAGATAAAGACACACTCAGAAAGACAGCAAGGTGAAAGCTCCTACATCCCAAGACTCCAAGAAAAATATGAATTAAAAGGATTTTGAAGATATAGTAAGAGAGGTAGAGGAAAAATTCAGAAGAGAAATGAGAAAGATGCAAAAAAAATAATGAAAAATGAATCAACAGCTTGATAAAGGACTCACAAAAAATACTGAATAAAATAACACCTTAGAAAATAGACTAGGTCAAATGGTAAAAGAAGTCCAAAAAGTCAATGAAGAGAAAAATTGTTTAAAAAGCAGAATTGATCAGATGAAAAAGGAAGTCCAAAAGCTCACTGAAGAAAATAATTTCAATAGAATGGAGGGAAATATAGTTAGTCTTTCACTACATGACTATTTTGGAACTCTTTAGCAAAACTACACATATATAGCCTGTATTGAATTGCTTCCCTTTTCTGTGGGGATGGGTGGGGAAGGAGGAAGGGAGAGAAGTTGGAACTCAAAATTTTAGGAACAAATGTTGAGAATTGTTTTTGCGTGCAACTGGGAAATAAGAAATGCAGGTAATGGGGTAGAGAAATCTATCTTGCCCTACAAGAAAAGAGAGAAGATGGGGATAAGGGAAGGGAGGGCTGTGATAGAAGGGAGGGCAGACTGGGGGAAGGGGTAATCAGAATGCACAATGTTTTGGGGTGGGAAAGGGGAGAAAATTTGGAACTCAAAATCTTGTGAAAATGAATGTTGAAAACTAAAACTAAATAAATTTTTTTAAAAAAGAAATAATTCCAAATTAGAATGGAGCAAATGAGAGCTTTCTGAGAATTAAAGAAACAATAAAACAAAACCAAGAGAATGAAAGAAATAAGATAATGTGAATTTTTTCATTGTAAAAATAATTGACCTGGAATAGTTCCAGGAGAGATAATTAAAAAATTATTGGCCTACCTGAAAGCCAAGATTAAAAAAAAGCACCTAGACATCATCTTTCAAGAAATTATCAAGGAAATATGCCCTGATATTCTAGAATTAGAGAGTAAGACAGAAATGGAAAAAATCCACCAATCACTTTCTGGAAGAGTTCTCAAAATTTAAATTGCCAGGAATATTATAGACAAATTCCAGAGTTCCCAAATCAAGAAGAAAATATTACAAGCAGTCAGAAAGAATCAATTCAAGTATCATGGAGCCACAGTGAGGATAACACAACATTTAGCTGTTTTACATTAAAGAATTGGAGGGCTTGGAATATGATCTTCTGAAGGGCAAAGGAGCTAGGATTACAACCAAGAATCACTTACCTAGAAAAACTGAGTATAATCCTTCAGGAGGGAAAATGGAAATCCAGTGAGACAAACAACTGTCAAACATTCTTGATGAAAAGAGCAGAACTGAATAGAAAATTTTGACTTTCAAATATGACTCGAAAGAAGCATAAAAAGGTAAACAGGAATGGAAAATTATAAGGGATTTAGTAAGGTTAAACTGTTTACATTCCTACATGGGAAGATCATATTTGTAACTCATAAGACTTTTCTCATTATTAAGGTAGTTAGATGGAAGATAGATAGATAAATAGATACAGATATAGACAAAGGGGACAGGTGTGAGTTAAATATTAAGGGATGATATCTCAAAATAAAATTAAGGGGTGAGAGAGGAATGTACTGGGAGAAAGAAAAGGGGAAAGGTAGAATGGAGTAAATTATCTCACTTTAAAAAGGCAAGAAAAAGCTTTTTTACAGTGGAGAGGGAGAGGGGTAATGTGAGAGGGCGTGAGTGAACTTTATTCTCATTAGAATTGACTCATAGGGAATAACACACACTCAGCTGGATATAGAAGTCTATCTAACCCTACAGGAAAGTAGGAAAGGAAGAGAATAAGGGAAAGGGGAGAGAATGATATAAGGGAGGGCAGATTGGGGGAGGGGACACTCAGAAGCAAAACATTTTCAGAACAGACAGACTTCAAGGAGAGAGAGTAGAATAAATGGTGTAGGGGGACTGGATAGAGATAAATACAGTTACCAGTAGTAAGTAAGAAAAACATTTTCTCTAATTCTCTAATAAAGGTCTCATTTCTCAAACATAAAGAGAACTAAGTCAAATTTATAAAAATAAGAACCATTCCCCAATGGATAAATGATCAAAAGGTACATACTACTTCATATCAGTAGATTGACTAATAGGATAGAAAAGGTAAAAGGGAAATGTTGAAGGTGATATGAGAAAAATGAGACATGAATGCACTGCTGGTGGTGTTGTGAAATGATTCAACCATTTTATGGAGCAACTTGGAATTATGCCCAAAGGGCTGTCAAACCATGCACACCCTTTGACCTAACAATACCACTACTTGGTATGTATCCCAAAAAAGATTTTAAAAAAAGAGGGAAAAGGACATATATGCACAAAAATATGTATAGCAACTCATTTCTGGAGGCAAAGAATTGGAAATTGAGGGGATGTCCATCAATTGAGGAATGGCTGAACAAATTGTGTTATGTGAATATGGTGGAACATTATTTTGTTATAAGAAATAATGAGCAGGATGCTCTCAGAAAAACCTGGAAATATTTACAGATGCTGATGTAAGCAAAGTGACAAGTAGTGTGTACAAAGTAACAGCAATATGTAATTAAATAATAAATAAATAAATAAATAACTGGCAAAATGATCAGCTGTAAATGATTTAGCTATTCTCAGCAGTATAATGATCCAAGACAACTGTGAAGGACTTGTGATGAAAAATGCTATCTATCACCATACAAAGAACTGATGGCATCTGAATACAGATTGAAGCATACTTTTTCTAACTTTTATTTTTCTTGAGTTTTTTGTCTGTTTTCTTTCACAACATGGCTATTATGAATATGTTTTGCATGACTACACATGTATAACCTATATCAAACTGCTTGTCTTCTCAATGATGGGAGGTGGGAAGAAAGGAAGGCAGAGAATTTGGAACTCAGAGGTTTTTTTTTTTTAATATCAAAAATGGTTTTGAAATGTAACTGGGGAAAATAAAAATAAAATACTAAACAAACAAACATGGCTTGAGTCACATTCAAAGTGGTATATAGTTGTCATGTAGGGGCAATATTTTTTTAAATAGCAGGGTTTTTAAATATCTGATAAACTATAACTAAAATCTAATCTGCAAGGAGGGGGGGAGGAGGACATTTGAAAGTAAATTCTTGATTAACAAAGGATCCTCAGAACAATTTGACCTTCTGTAAATTGTGCATTGATTCTCTACCTGTGCCAAATGAAGGTGGATCAGACAATAGACAATAGATACGAAGGGAGAAGAAAGAAATGGCGAACACTTGGTGGTCTAATATTAACAAAGTCCTTGTAGCAAATGAATAAGTTAATACAATATAGGTCAGAACAAAGCTTTGCTACATTCTCAAGAGACTTTTCCTTGTATTGACTAGTGTGAAAGATATTGATAGAAAAAAAAGATAACAAGGTCTGGAAGGTCAGACCTGGCTAAACTTTTGTAAATACTCTTGAACTTCACCAGTGCTAAGTCCCTTTGGTTTTCCTTATCCTTTACCACCATTCTAAGGTTTACAGCTTTGATCCTTAAGCCTTTGTACTAGCAATCAGTGCTGGATAGTGGCCTTGAAATGCCTACTTGGGGATTTAAACTGCAGCTTCTTAAAGGACTGAGCTCTTGGGAGGTGGCAGCGGAGCCTATGAGTTCAATGTGCTCAGCTTACAAATTACTGTCTTTTAGTCTTAAATAATATTCAGCTGTATCTTCTGACTTGTAGGGCAGCTTGTTAGCATAAACCAATAGCTGGAAGAATGGAAAGAGGAAGGGGAAGAAAGGAAAATAATACATCTTTCCCATTAAATTAACAGAACAATTCTTGTACAATTTTACTCCATTGGGCGAGTAGAGGGACATGGCAATCTAGAATATTCTCCTACAGCTGCATTATCTATATTGATCCAGACATATACAGTGCTATGAAATAAACATTTAGTAAGTCCCTTCTATGTGCCAAAAATTGTGCTAAGTGCTGAGGATACAAATAATAAAACGAAAAATAGCTCCTGCCCTGAAGGGGTTTACAGTATAATATATAGGATGTATTTACTGTTCTCTCCCAATCTAGCTTTCAAAGAACTTGAATATGGCCAATAATCAGCATTATTTTAGTTGTATACACCCAAAACAACAACAAAAGCACTGAAATGTAAATAAATATGCACACATGTATATATGTGCACACATACATGCATGGGTATTTTGATATATTTGTGCATGTATATGTATGTGATATATGCAATAAATACTTGTATGTACATACACATATACATATACACATAGCAATATATGTGTGCTTACATGTGTATATATGCACATATAGATAAATATGTATGTGTGCATGTATATATACATACATATGCAATGTCTGTGTTTGTACATGTACATATGTATTTGATGTGCTGGTGTGGGACATGTAAACAAGTAGTTTGACCTCACCCTTTCAGAATATACTCTTGAGGGGCTGGAGCATTTTTCTCTAAAGCTATCAGCTTGAGCTCCTATTCGCATCTCCTCACTGTTAGCTACCAGTGACTATCACCTCAGTTTTCTCTAACCAATTAACCAATCAAAGAAATATGTACTTCTAAGATGTAAGCATATAAGCATAGCAATAAAAACATTCCCCCTCAACACCTTGAGTCATCCTCTCCTATACTACTGTATTGGTCTCTTGGGGGTGTGAGTAATTGACACAATTTCTATACATCATTGGCTCAGTCGACTTCATGTCCAAATGTCACATCAGTGCTTGATCTTAACTACTGCAGAGCTGGACTGTAATGCTACTTCTTGCTCCTTGGGGCCTCAAAGTCAAACTGGCTACAAAACTAAGGCTGGATCTCAGATGTCTCACTTTCCAGACATTTTGAAGCTCATGAGGTTATAGCCTCAGCCTCCTTAATCTAAAATGAGAGAATGAAACACAAGGGCAAAGAATCAAAACCCATACTAAGGGGCACATGTCCACCTCAGTCTCGGATAGGGAGGCCCTGAGACCTCTTTCCTTATGTCATCTTCTGCCTTTTCTCACTGGAATACTTCTAGGCAGGAAATCAAACAAAGAAAAGGCCAACGCTCCAGATAACTAGTGTCATTTGAATGTACTCCCAATTTTAGCTATATAGCCAATCAAAGAGGCTCCACTTCATTAGGTGGTTTGCAGCTGGGAATGAGTGATAGAATATGTACACAGACTCTAAAGCGTATGGGAATATATCAACTGAACACTTCACACATGCTTTTAAGACTGGGTGCATTAGGCCCTCATCCATTTTACTCTACACATGCTTTCAGTTTCATACTGGCTCAGGGTAAGAGCAGTCCCATCCCCCAGTTATACTTAAATAATATTTCTATATTCCATTTCAAAGATACATCATTTAAAGGGTGTAGCCTATATTCAAGAGTTGTCTACAAGGGAAATGAAATAAGCATTTATTAAGTGTTCACTGTGTGCCAGGCCTTTTACTAATCATTTTATGATTATCTCATTTGATCCTCAGAATCTGCACAGTAGGTGCTACTATTCTCATTTTATAATTGAGGAAACTGAGGCAAATAGAAGATAAGTGACTTGTCAACAGTCACTGAGCTAGTAAATATCTGCAGCCAGATCTGAACACAAGTCTTTCTGATTCCAGGTTCAGGGCCACTTCATTATCTCCACATTGGTCCGATGTTATAAAAGCCCACTTAATTAATTCTTGGTGAATCTGTCAGAAGCACACAGAGATGTGTCACAGCTAAGAGCTTTCAAGTGTCAGTGGTGAGCCAAGACTATGTCCCCGGGAACCTTGTGGAGAGCTTATGAAGAATCTTCTCTGTGCTTGAGAATATTCAGCTAGTACATGGTGCACAGGGGACAACAAGATTAAGTAAAACTCCTGTCACAAAAAACTTTGACATGAATTTTGTATTTACTTGTCTTCGTTATTTTTCACAGCAGCCCTGCTATGTAGATTACTGTTGCTTGGGGAAGAGAAAACTCAGGCACATGAAGATTAAGAGTGATTTGCCCAAAGGCACACAGTTAGTCTGGAATATCTTACAAATCAAAATTCTCCAGCCTTTCCTCCCCAGGCTGCTGTTAAAGGCACTGAGATATTCTGCTGCATAAGAAGCTTACTTGAGCCTGATGATTGACTGTGTATTTGTCATCCAAGGACCAGCCAAGTCAGATTTAGTGGAGCTCAACACCAGATCAGCCTCAGGGTCTTGAATTTATTCACCACAAAAACTCTTGAAGACCTTTTACTGAAAGAAAAGTTGTGCTCTATATTGGTGGTCCACACTGAGGAAATCATAGAACACTGAAACATTGAAATAATTAGTTTGCATCGAGAGAGAGGGAGGTTTGAGTAGTGGAATGTCTCCTAAATACTGACATGAATGATGGGAGTGTCTGGTTTTATCAAGGGTTTTAAATTATATAATCTTTTTTTAAAATAGATCTAACAGGCAATGACTTCATCTGGGATGAAAATTTGATTTGAATGTGCGTGTGTGTTCGCCCTTCATTGCCGAAGAGGACCATGCCATCAGAGAAGTAATGACATGACTTGCACTTGACTTTGCTTTGAATGAGGGAAGGCTGTGCAGGTCACCAGTCTCACTTCTCCTCCAGAGTCATCTGAATCCAGTGACCAGATATTCATCAGGATGACTGGAGATTACCCAGGATGAGGCAAGTGGGGTTAAGTGACTTGCCCAAGGTCACACAGCTAGTGAGTGTCAAGTGTCTGAGGTGAGACTTGAACTCAGGTCCTCCTGACTCCTGCACTTGCTCTCTATCCACAGCACCACCTAGCTGCCCCCTGGTTTGAATGTAATGGCACAGAAGACAACCTGACCTGGAGACAACAGGGTTAAGGCCCAGTAGAAGAAAGGACAACAGCCCAATTGAACCTACATTTTCACTGGTTGTCCCCTATTTCTGTAATTCTCTCCCTCATTTCTGCCTCCTGGCTTCCATGACTTCCTTAAAGTCCCAGATAAAATCCCATCTTTAATAAGACTTTTCTGATCCTGTAGGAAATTTGTTTGCATATTGTTTCTCCAAAGGTATTCAAGCTGTTTGAGAACAAGAATATTTTTGTCTTTGTTATTTCCAACACTTAGTACGGTGTCTGACCCATACTGGACACTAATTGTTTACTGACTGATTCATGAGTGGTTATTCCTCCAAAACTGTGTAGGAAAGTGGAGATAGTGGGACAAGACACTGAAATTGTGATTCACATGAGGGGAAAATGTACCCTCTTTGATGCTGGCAACCTGGGACAAAGCCCCATTCAACCTTATACTAGTTATGACTCCAATTTGTTTGTTATTCATCCTTCATTCTCCAAGAGGACCAATGACATTAGGAGGGTGATGTCTTGATTTGAAAGTGAATTGGATTTAAGTGAGGCAGAGCTATGAGGTCATCAGACTCATTCTCTCCTTTAGTCATCAGAATCAAAGACATAAGTGAAGATGACTTCAGCAATGGCCCAGGATGACTTATTATGAAATGAAGATAAAAAAGTACATTCACAATAACATATATTCATATAATAGACCTAGGACCTTCTATGAAGAGTTTAAAAATCTGAAATGGGCATTGATTTCTGCTAGTAACTTTATATCCATCATAGTATTACAAAGTCCAGAGACGAATATTCTCTCTTGTTATGTGTGCCATTGTTATTGTTTTTTCATTTTCAGCTATGACCAACTTCATGATCCCATTTGGAGTTTTCTTGGCAGAGATACTAGAGGGGTTTGCCATTTTGTTCTGCCGCACATTTTTTTCTACTTAATAGTATTTTATTTTTTCCAATTACCTGTTAAGATAGTTTTCAACATTCACTTTTATAAAATTTTAAATTCCAATTATTTTTAACCTCCCTTCTTTTCCTCTCCCCTGCCCTAAGATGAAAAATAATCTGATATAGGTTATAAATGTTCAATCATATTAAGCCTATTTCCACATTAGTCATATTGTGAAAGAATCAGAACAGGGAAAAACCACGAGAAAGAAAAAATAGCAACAAAAAAAGGGAAAATAGCATGCTTTGATCTGCATTCAGACTCCAAAGCTCTTTCTCTTAATGTGGATAACATTTTCCACCATGAATCTTTTGGAATTGTCTAAGATCAATGAATTGCTGCAAAGAGCTAAGTCTATCAAAGTTGATCTTCGCACAATGCTAGTGTTACTGTGTACAGTGTTCTCCTTATTCTGCTCACTTCACTTAGTATCAGTTGAGGTCGTTCCAGACTTTTCTGAAATCTACCTGCTCATCATTTCTTATAGAACAATAGTATTCAATTGCATTCATATACCACCATTCATATTCTTCAGCCATTCCCTAATTGATGAACATCCCCTCAATTTTCTTTACTTTTTTTTCAAGGAAAACTTTTTATTGTAGGTACAGTGAGACAGCTGGACACAGTTTAGATGATTCCAATTTTGTTGGCAACATCCAAAACATCATAGTCTGGAGAAAGCCGGACATAAGCTTTCTTCTCTCCATCAGGCCAGGTCAGTGTGTTGACCTTGGCCACATCGATGTCATATGACTTCTTTACTGCCTGCTTGATGTGATGCTTGTTGGCCTTGACATCCACAATGCAAACTAGGGTGTTGTTGTCCTCAGTCTTCTTCACAGCAGACTCAGTGGTCAAGGGAAACTTAATGATGGCATAGTGATCAAGCTTGTTTCTCCAGGGGTCACTTTGCTGAGGGTATTTGGGCTGCCTTCTTAGTCTTAGTGTCTCGGGTCACTGGAAGGTGGGGGATGTTCGGATCTTCTTCTTTTTGTGGCTACGGACATCCTTCAACACTACCTTCTTGGTCTTCAAGGCCTTGGACTTGGCTTCTGTCTTGGGGGGACAATGGCTTTCTTCTTCACCTTTGGCACCATCTTGGAGGAAAGGGTCCATCCCCTCAGTTTTCAATTCTTGGCCACCACAAAAAGAGCTGCTATTAAATATTTTCGTACTTATGACTCCTTTTCCCTTTTTGATGATCTCTTTGATATTCAACCCTAATAGTGGTATTTCTGGATCAAAGGGCATGCATAATTTTATAGCCTTTTGGACGTAGTTCCAAATTGCTCTCCAGAATGGTTGGACTTACAACTCTACCAACAATGCATCAGGATTCCAATTTTTTCATATCTTCTCCAACATTAATCATTTTCCTTTTCTGTGATATTAGTCAATCTGATAGGTATGAGGTTGCACCTCAGAGTTGTTTAATATGCATTTCTCTAATCAACAGTGATTTAGAGCATTTTCATATAACTATAGATAGTTTTAATTTCTTCATCTGGATGCTGCCTGTTTATATCCTTTAACCATTTATCAATTGGGGAATGACTTATATTCTTATAAATTTGACTCAGTTCTTTATATATTTTAGAAATGGGACCTTTCTGAGAGATACTAGTTGTAAAAATTCCCAGATTTTTGCTTCCCATCTAATCGTGGTTGCATTAGTTTTGTTTATTCTGCAGTACATTTTACAGATGAGGAAATTGAGGTTAAACAGGGTTAAGTGACTTGCTCAGGGTCAGATATCTAACAAGTCTCTGAGACCAGATTTGAATTTAGGAATATGAGTCTCCAGACTCCAGGCCCAGCAGGCTATCCATTGCACCACCTAGCTGTTCCAAGAGGCATCAATGGGATTTTTTTTTTTTTAATGATTTTTTGAGACCATTTGTAAACCTGACTTAGAAAAAAATAATTAAAATCAACAGTTCAAGAAAATGATCATAAAAAGATTTGAGTATAAGTTTAGGAAAAACAATGGTGAATTGGAATAGGAGAAAAGAATTACCTGGACTCATAAAATGGACTGATTTTCCCTAGGACTTAAGCTATAAGTTGAATGCTGGTTACACAGGTTGAAGGTTGTAGTTTAGTCATTTTTCAGTTGTTTCTGACTCTTCCTGACCCCATTTGGAGTTTTCTTGGAAGAGTTACTGGAGTAGTTTACCATTTCCTTCTCTCAGCTCATTTTACACATGAAGAAACTGGGCTAAATGGCTTGCCCAAGACACACAGCTAGTAAGCATCTGAGTCTGAATTGGATCTCAGGTCCTTCTGATTTTAGCACCAGAGTTCTTTCCACTTTGCCACTTAGATGCCCATGCAGGTTGAATGGTAGCCCACCATTATTAAGTCCCTCTTGGGTGTACTAAATGGTGCCCATGTGGTTGAAAAATTACTTCAATTTAAAATAGCTTTATTATTGTTCTACAATGTATATTTTCTCTCAAACAAAAACTTATCATAACTGGAAATTGAGAGAATGCATATCATTTGGGGAATGACTGAACAAACTGTGGTAAATGGATGTAATGGAATACTATTGTGCTATAAGAAATGATGAACAGTCGGACTTCAGAAAAACCTGGAAAGACTTATATGAACTGATGCCGAGTGAAGTGAGAAGCGTCAGGAGAACATTATACATAATAACAACCACAGTGTGTGAGGACTGTTTCTGACAGACTTAGCCCTTCACTGCAATGCAAGGACCTAAAACATTCCTAAAAGACTCTTAAGGCAAAATGCCATCCACATCCAGAGAAAGAACTATGAAATCAGAAGGCAGAATGAAGCAGACTATTTTCTTTTGTGTTATGTTTTGTTTTGGTTTTTCTCATGGTTTCTCCCATGCATTTTAATTCTTCTGCGCAACATGACTAATGTGAAAATGTGTTGAACAAGAATTTATGTATAGAACCCACATAAGATTACATGCCATCTCGGGGGGGGAAGGGAGAAAATTTAAAACTTATGGAAGTGATTGTTGAAAACTGAAAACAAATAAATTAATTAAAAAAGAAAAAAATTAGAAAATGTAGAAGGAAACCATAAAGACAAACAGAAAAACCCCCCTACCCCCCACAATTCAAAAAATAATTAGGTAGAATAATATAAAAAATGGTAGTGAGTTCACATACCCTTAGACTTAGCAATTTGCTAACTGATAAAAGAACTGAAGACTGTGTGCTTTAATCTAGAAAAGGTCACCATTATCCCTTGTACTTGCTACTAGTTATGTTGTCTTTTGATGCCAGCTTCCTTTATATGGATGAAATCAGTTGCAGAGCTGTCACAAAAACTTTGCAGCCCAATAATTGTCCTGTGAGTAATTAATATCTATTCTGTTCCTCTCAGTGGGTTGAATCATGCAGAGGAGTGGGGCTCCATCCTTGAAACAGCCCACCTCCTGCTCTGAGAAGGCCAACGACCATGGAACATTGCCTCTTGGTCAAGACAAAAGCTATACAGAAGGCCCTGAAGAGTCTCCTGTATCAAATAAATCCCTTTTTCTTCCTGAACCCTTGGCCTTTGTCATAAGATCATAGAATTCAAGTTGGGTGGACTCTCAGAGGTCATCTAATTCTACCCTCTCATTCTATAGATAAGGAAAGTAACATTCATGGAGATCAAAGACATGCCCAGTCATACATGTAGCAAATGTCAGAGGGAAAATTTGAAACCAGGAATTTTCATTCCAGAGTCAGTCTTCTTACCATACCACACAACCTCTTCAAAATAGGCTTCTAAATTATCTCCACTCTTTCAACGAATCTTGTTTGTGAGCTCTACTTCATAAACAGCTACTTATCCCTGGGGTGCCCAGCAATTGTTGCCTTCTCTCAGACTAGACTGTGCTATGAGGTCCCTAAAGGGCCATCTGTTTTTGGGTAGAACATGGTCCTGGGGGATGTAGCTTGATCATCAACTGTCTCCTTTCTGCTAAACAGCCTTATTACTATTTTTCCTGAGCCTGAACTTGGCCTGAAAGAGCATTATCTCTCTAAAGTATTTAATTCCTTTATACTCCTTATCCAGGACTGATCCATAACAGCCTAGATTCTTGATCCTCTACCCTCCCTTGAAAGGAGCAACACAGTGTGGAAGAAGTGCATGTTTCCCACCCCATATTGAAGTCTTGGGAAAAAGTCCTGCAGCCCCACCCTAGTTAAGGCATCTATTGCTTTTTATATTTTTCTTCCTTCCAAAGCTTATAACTGGGTTGTCAGAGGTTAATATAAGAATTAGGAGATTCTGTTTCAGAATAATTTATACCTTAACCCACCAGTTGCAATTTATATAGTAGATCAATAACAACAACCCTATCAACCTTTTGGCTCTATAAGCTCTTATCTATCATTGTGGAGTTGTGTGCTTAGAAATTACTTTACTTGATCCTCCTTTGATCCTCACAATAACTAAACCTGTTAGACTACTAGATCTGGTGTGAAAAATAAAGAGAACCTGAGGGAAGTTCTAAGTGAGTTATCCAAAGCTACTACGTGAGTGAGGAATCAGATGTGAAACCAAACCTTCAGACAACATCCAGTTCCCTTTTGGCTACAACATCATGGGCTCCCAAAACAATACTATCAGGAGAAATAAGAAGCACATGTAATATGGCTATATTCTATTCAGCTCTGACTTTAGAGAGGTGCTGTAATTTTCTTCCCTGTAAAGGAAGAATATCCTTTTATCAGACTGTTCAGAGATAAGTAACATTTTGCCTCCAGACCAGGCATGATCTTAGTCTCAACCTCAATAACCTCTCCACTAGAGAGAATGCCATAAGCTATTGAGACACTTGATTTGAAATGTTTATCTCTTCAGTAAATCATAGTCAATGACTCCTTGTAGCAGTAATTCATTTAGGACAAAAAGCAATAGCAGCTAGGGAACATCTGCATACTCACTGATGTACAATTGAGAGCTTCCTGACAGCTGATGACTAATTTTCACTGCAAGGAATACATATAAGCTTTCATAAAATAAAATTAGAAAATCAACACCCAAAGTACAATTTGAAGATTGAATCTTTGACTGTATCTTTTTAAACTCTTTGATCCTAGATGTTTCTTAAGGACTAAAAGTAAGCCTTAAAAAAGCAAATTTAAGTTGCAAATTATTCCTATAAGATTTGGGGAAAGGTACATATACACTATCTCATATGATCAATCAATCTATTTCTAAGCATTTCTTTAAGATCTACTGTTTGCCAGGCACTATGCTAAGTGCAAGAGTTTCCAAAATAAAAACTAAATGGTCTTTGAGGTGTTTACATTTTATTGAAGGTGATAACAGATACATATGAAAGTATATAATTCCTCTCCCTGTTCCCAGAAGCACAAAAACAAAATCTAGGAAATGCACCTGTGATTTCATTGATATCAGGAACTCCTAGATGAGGAAATTCCCTCTGTCAATGCACTTTAGCTTGTAGTCTTAGTGAACAACCTATAACATTAAAAAGTTAAATGACCGAAGTCACACAGAGGCTGAACTAGAACCCAGGACATCCCAGTTCTGAGGTTAACTCTGTATCCAGGACTTCTTGTTTCCTCTCTATATGAGTCAAATTAGAACTTCAGAACTTGTAGAACTTTTTTTTGGTGGGGACTGGGGTAGGAGGTGGAATGCATTAGAAACTAGACAATCAGGAAAGGCCTTATCTACAAGATGAAACTAGAGCTGAGATTTGAAATAAATTAGGGATTCTAAGAGATGGGTGTGCAAAGAGAGTGCATTCCTGGCATGGGGCATAGCCTTGAACTCATTATTGATCTTACTATCACATATCTTATATAGTTTTAATTATTTGTATACATGCGTACATATGTGTTTTATATATATATATATACACACATATATATTTATGAAATAATTACTTTCATACCTCAAAGTTCTACCTTCATGAAGCCCTTTTCACTCCCTAGATGTTCTTCAAAGATCACCATGGCCAGAGAAGCTATTTAACAAGTGGTTAACCCTTAATAAGGGCCACAACAAACTTAAATACCCTGATCCTTGGATGAAGATAGTATAGCTCATCTCCAGGCCTATTGCAGGATGAGAACAAACTTGACAGGGAAGGGCAAAAGGAAGGAAATAAGCATTTACTAAGTACCATCTATGAGCCAGGGACTGTTTTAAGCACTTCACAAATGTTATCTCAACTGATCTTCACAGTAGCCCTAGAAGGAAGAATGTGAAGGATTAAAAACGAATTTCAAACAGAGGGCAATGTAGAGGTGATGGTGGGAATGATCAGGCTGCAATGTATAGCCAAACTGGAACCTCAGTTTCCTTATCCATCAGATGGATGTCAATCCTCCCTAATAGAGTTGTTGTAAGGGTCAAATAGGATAATATATGCAAAACAATTTGCAAAACTTAAAAGCACTATATAAAGATTAGTATCATCATCAAAAAATAAATATATTATAGGAAGAAAAGATGCTGTGGTCATTAGGAATGATATCAAAATACCATTGCACTCTACTGGTGCCCTCATGATGACAGGAGGAAGAAGAGTCTCTTCCTTGCTGGGTAAACTTTCCATGGAGAACTTACAAGAGAACCTAGATAAGATTTATTCAGGATGAAAAAGTATGGATAGATTTCCAGTCTTAATCACTGGAGGCTCATTTAAATCCTTGCCACTATAGGGTTCTTCTGACCCATTTGAGGACCCAGGGTAACTTCTAAAATCCCATGGAAGCAATGGAGCAGGATCTTAGTGAGGGACAAAATCTCTTCGTATCAATTGAAATATATCATTTCAGCATTTTCTCAGAAATCATAAGTAACATTAAAATGACAAAAGTTTGTCCACAATTGTTAATACACCGCTTTCTCATAATACTAAAAATACATTATAATAATAACTAACATCTAGAAAGTACTTAATATATGTTATGCATTTCCCTCAGCACTTTACAATTATTTTATCATTTGATTCTTGCATCAACCTTATAAAGTAGCTGCTATAATTATCTCCACTTTATGGCTGAGGAAACTGAGGCAAACAAATGACTCACTCAGGGTCACACAGCTAGTGAGTGACTGAGGCAGTCACGTAGGGTTTCCTGACTTCAAGCCTAGTATGCTATACACCACACCACTTAGCTTCCAAGAAATTCATCCAGTTTCTCAAATGCCACTGAGACCTGAAGGTAAACTTAGTACTCAGAAAAGATCAGGGATGCAGCAAGAAGCCCAAACAATCTTAAGCTGGTATAATCTGTAAACTTTTCAATAATTGATAGAGAAAATTTCCCAATGACTACATCAAGGTTAAGGGGGTGATCTATACAAGTACATCACTGGCCTTCCTCAGGAGGAAATTCTTTGAATCTGGCTTTTTTGGATGAAAACCAAGAATTAGTGAAGATGATGTAATTTGGATAATAACATCATATTATCTGAGCTCTTTAATGAACAAAGGAATTAATTGTCTTGTCTCTATAGATATCCAGATATCTGCATCTCAGGATTCTGGAAACTGCAGCATCCCATGGAGATATGCATTTGCATCTTTCATTTCCAGTACTTCTTTCTTGTCAATTATGCTGACGTCTGGAGTAACTTTTTACCCCCATGTGTATTATGGGTATCATAGTGAGTAATGGATACACAGAGTCAACTATGTCCTTCTTATGATAGATAAGGGACTTCGGGTCAGAAGATTTATACGGAGTTACCTTTGCAAAAATATTTTCTTTGGAAGCAACTGGGGTTAAGACTTGGCCAGGGTCACACAACTATTAAGTGTTTGAGGCCAAATTTGAACTCAGTATCCTGACTCCAGAGCTGGGTGCTCTATTCACTATGCCAATTAGCTATACCAAGGGATTCTACATTATATATATTGATATTTTTCAGGGTGCCTGACTGTTATATTGACTTCCATCTCCAAGAAGCCCATCATTACATCTTGGGGAGATGGTATGGACCTGTGATTTTACTGGAGTAGAGAATGCCAAGTAAGATGGAAACTCTACCAATGTTGAATTATTTTACAGCATAGAGTCTCATAAAATTATCTGGCTACTAATGGAATAAGTGAGTTTCTAGTGTCATAGTATCATTGATTTAGAGCTGAAGGCATCCTCCAGGATGGTTTATAACCTATATTGTCCAACCTTTCATTTTACAGATGAAGAAACCAGGGACTAGAGAGGTTATTGATTTGCCCATAGGCATAATAACTAGTAAGTGTCAGAGATGAGAATTGAATATAGGTCTGTCTACCACTTACTGCTTCTCTAACACAGGATTTGAAATCTTGTCCTCCTGACTCCGAGGCTGCCTCTCTATTATGCTATACTACCTTTCAGTTAAACCATATCACTACTAAATGATATAACTACTGTATTTCCAAACGTTTAAAGTATTTTTTGTTGTTGTTTTGCAGATGGAACCCTATTCTTCTGTTCACTCTTTCAATGATTTCTTTTTGAGGGGGAGGCTTACAGTATATTCAGTGAGATAAAGTTAATACTTCTACCATGCTTTCATGATTTCTCAAGTGCCTAAGAAGTTGTTATTTTCTTTATTTCCCCCAGACAGCCTCCAATGTTTAGCAAATGGTAGCATTTCACCTTAAAAACTTGGGTCACTTTCATTTCCAGTAATCACAACCTGAATGCTTTGGGATCTTGTTTTCTAACTTTGAGATGCATAACTTTGTCAAAAAGCCTCTCAGGAAATAAGGTTATTTTCATGTCAAGCCCACATTAGGAATCTGTCAAGCATATATGCTGCATTGAAAGAAAATACTTTTTTTCAGTAAAACTTTTCCTTAAATAACAGAAATAATCCTGGAAACATTCCATTATTAACTTCCTAAGAAAGAAGAAATATAATTTTCCATGATTTAATGGTATTAGAAGTAAAGCAGTATTTACTAGGTGATTACCAATCAAGACCCAGACTAGAATGACCATTTCCTCCATCCTTGGCTCTTACATTGACCATTATCCTGGGCTACCTCTCCATGAGGCAATCTTTCAGGATCTGTTACTGCTCATTTTGACAGTTCTGGGAGTGCTGATCAGTAATGGGCATGGAAAATACGTAATGAGTTTCAATCCTTTAAAGAGACCCATATTGATTCTAGGTTGCTGATGCCTCTTTGAGTCCAATTACAGCCCTGTTGGATGGTTCCTGCTATCCATGTGGTGCCAAATGGTACCTGTCACTTTATTGCTGAACTCAGAGGACACGCTGTGCACTCTCTTCAGATTTCAAATCCATTCAGTTAGATATGTTAACTTTGTAGAGAACATGGTTTATATCTATTTTCAATCATTTCGATATATGGGTGAAGGCTGTTGATGGGGACAAGGGACTGTGTACCAATCTCAGAATAAACCTGAGTCACAATGGATACCAGAAGAGGGGAGCACAGTGGGGTGGACAGTTTTGTCTGACTTCAGGTTAGATTTACCAGACTTATTTACAGTTTATTGGATCATAGGTCATAGTGCTATAAGGGTGGAGGTCATTTAGTCCAATATTTTCTTTTTAATGCTAAGGAAATCAAAGCCTAGAAAGATAAAGGACTTGCCAAGGCCACCAATTTATCAAAGGACAGAACTGAGATTTGAACTGAGAACCTGTGACTCCAAGTTCAGAGTTCCTTCCATTGCACCATATTGCCTCCTTCTGAGTTTTTGTCTGACCAGAGATGCATAAAGAATTTTGTTCAGGGTTAGAGTTCTTCACAATTCACCCTGTTCTCCAGAGGGATATGACTTATTGTCTTGTTTTAGGTGGAAAAACGATATTTTTTTTTATTCAGGACTATAATTCTCTTAAATCTCATTGAGTTTGGGGAAATGGAGTCATTTGAATTCATCAGTCATTTCATGGTTGAGAAGCAATCCAGCATCAATGGTTCAGAACTCAAGGAGAAAGCTTCTTTGGCATTGTTTCTGTTTCTGTTCACCAGGTTATTATATTTGGGCAGGAATTTTACTGCATTTGTTCTCTTTTGACATATTTCATTTGTCCTTAAGTTGGTGGGAGAATTTTCCTAATATTTAAGAGAGTGGAGGGAGAGGACAATGTTAAGATAAGAGAATGTAGAAATGAGTTATGAGTTATCTTGAAATATTCTAAGAACTTAGAGGGGGTAGAGGTAGGTTCTCCTTGCTCTTTTGTTTATGGAAGTCTCAGAGTGATCTTCCGAACTAAATCTAGTACTGCAATGCTTCAGTGTATACACACGTACACGTACACACACACATGCACACACGCACACACATGCACACACATGCACACACACATTGGGGTACCTATGCAACACGGTGAATACAGCACTGGCCCTAGAGTCTGGAAGACCCGAATTCTAATTCAGCTTCAGGCACTTACTATCTATGTGACCATGGGCAAGTCATTTTACCCTATTTGCCTCAGTTTCCTCATTTGTAAAATGAGCAGGAGAATGAAATGGCAAACCACACTAGTAACTTCCAAGAAAACCCCAAATGGGGTCAGAAAGAGTCAAACATGACTGAACAACAAATTTTTTTTTCCCCAGTGAAGTCTAATCATCAAGGCCTGCTAATCCTATGGGACTCATCCTCTAAAAGCACCAGGATAGTGGCTATAGCATGGTAGAATAGAAAAAGTACTAGCTCTGAAGTCAAAGGATCTTGATGCAAATGTAATAATTACTACTACTGAAACCTTGGGAAAAATCACTTAACTTCTCTGGATCTCAGTTTCTTCATTGAAAGATTTGGATTAGATGGATTTTGAGGTCCCTTCCAATCCCAGATCTGGGACCCTGCGTATCTGCTGTATTGTTCTGGCTATAATGTATATACCAAGTTGCTCTTGGGCTCCCTATTAGTTATCAAATCAACAAGTATTTATTAAATTCTTACTGTATGCTATGCACCATATTAAGTATTAGTGAAACAAACATAAAAGAAAAATAGCTTCTTCCCTCAAGGACCTTCCATCATATAAAAGATAACTGAGGGGGGAAGGTACCCAGGTAAGGAGCAAAGTAGCATACAATGGAGAGGCAGAGGCAGAGCTGGAATACAAATGTAGGGTGGTTGGCTCTTCCTCAAAATGGACATTCTGAGAAAAACTCACCAGTTGAAGAACGAGTCTGAAGGGGTGGAGGGACATTCCCGGGTGAGAAGGCCACAGGAGATGGAGAAACTTCCTCAGTCATGACTGAGTTATCTCTCAATGAAATTAGTCCATTTCCTCCCAGCCACACATACTTTTTAGAGCAAGATTTATTGCACAATTCCTCATTTTTAATGTAATACAGACTATTCATTGCCCTAAGGGCAACCCTCAACCTCTTCTTCAGAGACTAGAGCATTTCATTGCTTGAAGTCATAATACAACATCAATATAAAAATTTTGGTGTAAAAAAATGTGAACAAGGCCGAGGGAATTCATTTTGCTGGATAAGGAATAACTGTACATAGTTTATTTTTGCTTTTCTTTTTTCCAGCAGGTGAAAAGTAGAAGGTAGAGAAAATCAATGTTTCTTAATATTTTAAAAATACATTTTAATGAACAACAACAGATGATAAAATATATATAGGCTTCAGATTCAGGGAGAATATTGAGGTCATGAAAAGAATTGTGCACTATTCCAAAGATAACCTGTTACCTTCACACCTCTTATTCAAATCTGGGCCTTGTTCATGTACTTTCTCTCCAAGATATATGTGTGATTGGATAAATTCTATAGGTGGTCTATCCAATTGCATATCATAGTCTGAGAAACAAATATTTTTCATTCTGATTTTTCTGATATTGATACTTAAATCAAACTCTTTAGAGTTATCAGGTATCTTAGGGGGTTCTGTATCACTCTAGAGTTTGATTTTATCCTCTCAGTGTCTCAGACAGGAGCATCTGCAGGGCCTCACCATCTATAGGAAAACTTCTTTTCATTTGGGAGTTGGGTCTCCTCCTAACAGTGAGGACACTTTTCTAACCCAGTAAATATTTATTAAGTATCTACCATGTGCCAAGCACTGTGCTAAGTGGTGGGGATATAATTAATACAAATATAGTATCTAACCTAGAGAAGTTTACAATTTAATAAGGAGAAATGACACACAAAAGGAGGACAGAAAAGGAGGAGCAGGGCCAGGAGGTACTAAGATCTGGAGGATCTTGTTCTGTGAAGTTGAAACCCAAGCAGAGTAGCAGATGAAGAGTGGAGTATGTCAAGAGTCCTGTATCTGTCCTCCATAAAGGAGGGTATTGAGAAAGGTTTGGTACTCAGTCCTCCATCCCTCCAATCAGATAAGGATGAGGGAGAATATTAATCAAGGCTTAACTTGGCAGCCTGGTGCTGAGATTAGAAGTGAAGAGAAGGGAATCTTGACCCGTGGAGTTGTTTTGTAACTATTTGTTTTTTAAAAAATTTGTTTCATTTTCAATTCACAGAACAAGACAAGCATTTTCATAACAGTACAATAAAAAAAGATGAAACTGCACATGAAACTGCAAATCTACCACGTACAACTTGCTATTCCCTCGAAATACACAACAGGTATCATGTGAATTTCTGTTTTCTTCCCTCCCCCTCTGCCTCCCTTTCCTGCTCTAGATATGGCTTACCATTAGACACAAACAGATACATAAATAAATAAAAAATGTGTTTATCAGTTCTTTCTCTGGAGAGATGACTCAGGAAGAGAAAGTGAGGCTGATGACTTTGCACAGCCCTCCCTCACTCAAAACAAAGGCAAGTGCAAGTCATGTCATCATTTCTCTGATGTCATGATCGTCTTTGAAAATGAAGGAAGAACACAATCTTTCTCTATATGCAGATAAAGTCTTTCCTTATATGTCCTTCATAGTTAATTTGGGTATTTATAATAGAGAAAATAACTTATTTGATCAAAGTTGTTCTTAAAAAAATATTGCTGTTACTATATGCAATGTTCTCTTGATTCTTTGCTCTGTTGTGCAAGTGTTTTCATGCTTTTCTAAGATCGAGTTCATCATTTCTCATAGCACAGAGTATTCCATCACAGCCATACACCAAAACTTGTTCAGCCATTTCCCATTTGATGTTGATCCCTGGAATTTGCCACCAGAAAAAGAGCTACTGCAAACATCTCATTCAGATTCAAAGTTACAATTACTGAAATTTCCTTTCTTTTTAATAATCAGAGTCATGATGCAAAGTCAACTTTGGTACATATTTCGAGGGATCTTATGTGATAATTATGTAGTGAGGACCCTTGCATGGCTCGAAGGGAGATAGAATGGCAAGCAGAGTAGAAAGTTTTGCTGTTTTTATTTTAGTATAATGAAATGTCTCAGATTGAGTCTGGCCTTTATGAACCAAGAGTGTTTAGTAGGGATAAAGTACAGAAAGAAGAGTTGGTTTAAGTAGAAACAGTATATGTACTTGTATTGTTAATTGTTTTGATGTGATTAAAGACCTTCCCATCCATTAGTCAGTAAAGGGAGTAGGGCAGATTTGTGGGAAGGGCCAAGCCTGTTGTTAATGAGGCACTGGTTCTCAAGGAAGGGGTGTGTGTGTGTGTGTGTGTGTGTGTGTGTGTGTGTGTGTGTGTGTGTGTGTGTGTGTGTGTGTGTGTGTGTGTGTGTGTGTGTGTGTGTGTGTGTGTGTGTGTGTGTGTGTGTGTGTGTGTGTGTGTGTGTGTGTGTGTTCCTCCTTCATTGATGAAGACCATGCCATTGCTTTCAGTGAGAGACAGCTGTGCAGCTCACCAGCTTCACTTCTGCTCCACAGCCATATGAATCCAGTGACCATATATTCATCAGGATGACTAGACATGACCCAGGATGAGGCAACTGGGGTTAAGTGACTTGCACAGACCACTGCTGCTCTATCCACTGCACCACCTAGCTGCCCCAAGCAAGCAGCTTGGGGTAGCTTGGTGGTGCAGTGAGTAGAGATCAGGACCTGGAGTGAGGAGGACCTCAGTTCAAATCTGGCCTCAGACACTTGACACTCACTAGCTGTGTGACCTTGGGCAAGTCACTTAATCCCCATTGTCTCACTTCCCCTTTTTAAAAACTGTATAAATACTCTGAGGCTGAGGTTTTACTTTGGGGATTACTGACAGGAAGTGTTTTGTTTGGCCAGACTAGACTCTGGGAAGCCATTAAGGATCTGCTTTTCTAAAAGGAAAGCAACTTCTGAGGGGTCAACAATCACTTATCAAACATATATACCAATAGAGAAAATTCAAGCAGGACCAACAGACAGGATTTCCAATTGTCTGACCATAGGCAATATATACATCATTACCAGAGAGAGAAGCATCAACATCTGGGTTTTAAAGTTGCGGGGGAGGGGGTGCCACAGGGCAGGGGGACTTCTTAAAATGGCTGCCCAGGGTCTCATCTGGCACAAGAACCTTCTTCCAAAAACTAAGCCCCAAAGCAAAATCTCATTTCAAGTATATATACTCTTTTCAGAGTTGGAGAGCACCACCCCTTGTGGCCCAGTGCCTCACCAGCAAAAGGTGTGGACCTTCACACAGGAAACAAGCCTCCCCTAATCAAGCCTCCCTCAATAGCCCCACCTGAGGCCTATCAATGAGCAGGGAAGATTTTTAACTCCCATTACAGATGGGGCCTGAAGTCTGGACACTGCTCTCATCAGAGTAAGGGAGTTGAAGCCTAGAATTATATCTATCTGCTCCCTTAAATATTATTAGTCTAGGGGATTTTGTTTTCAGGATCAACCTAAACTTCTAATCACTGTTCATTAATTGGGAGAAAAAGCTTTATATCTAAGGCTTGACTTCCTTCCCACCAGATATCAATTCCACAATGAACACACATAGCCAGCGGCAAATAAACTAATTTTCTTTTTCCAAGTTGATAGCAAAACAGTAATCAGAAAGTATACGAAAAGTATATAATACCAGACAATACAGAGTAAAGTAGCTCTCCCACTAGGAGGAGATATGACTGAAAATGACTGAACAACAACAAACAACAAATGGGGCCAATTAGAGCTTAATAGACTTGTCCAGCTGTACAAACAACTAATACATATTGCTGAGGACTTTTAAGCATATATCTTCATTACTAAAACAACTAACATTCTATCCTCTTTATCATCCTCTTTATCCTTTTTAATCCTCTTTATTATCTATCCTCTTTACCTAACTTGTGATAATTCTGATTTTGTTCAGACATGTATTAGACATGTTATTGATCAAATAGGGTTGAATGAATTTTTAAGCAATCATGTTATGTGGGTGGCAGAGGTTAGAGAAGGTGGGGCAGTTTCTGACCAAAGGATTACCCTTTTCTCAAGTAATCCCAGAAAGCAAGGTACTGATAACAGAGAAAATCAGTTCTTAATATGCTAATGAAGTATAACGATATGTTAACACTTTATCATTCCATTACAAAGAGTGAAAAAGTTTTTTTTTAATACTTGCTGAAGTGCCCACTACATTTCTATCATCCTTACTAGTAAATTGGAAGGGGTACCAAGTCTTTGGCCAGATAAAGACTGGCCATGATCCTGATGACCTCTCTGGTCTTGATCCTTAGCCCATCTGGAAGAAATCCATCCAAAAGGCGTAAGTTAAAGGAGAACCAATTCTTCAAGAGAAACTTACTCTTCCTGTGTGAAGAATGGGAATTTTTTTCTCTCTTCCCTCAGCCCTAATAGTCATTATGTTTTGAAGCAGAGATCCATGTAAATGCCTTTGATTTGAACCAATTGTGGTTTATTGACTGACAGTGAAGGGAAAGTTCACTGATTGGGGAATGATTCATTAGGCCCACAGAATGCCTACTAGAACCTGGGAGAACCTGTCTACCTAGAGCCCAGTCCTTGAGAAATGGTACAAGTTGATGGAAGATACCAGGGTGGGTGCTACAACAGGAATGACACTTGAATTAGACACAAAGGAATTCCAAGCAAGAAGTGATAGAGGATGCTACAAATATATATTTTTTAAAATAGACCTTGTTATTATTTTTAGTGCCTGAAAAAGCATGTATAATTTTGGACCCATATACCTACCTTTCCCATTTCTAAAAAAAAAATGATAATCTTTTTGGACTAGATATTTACTAACTGTGGGATCCTGGGCAAGTCATTCAATCTATAAAATGAGAGGGCTGTGGTCTATGTCCTGAAAGGTCCTTTTCAATTTCAAATTTCTAACCTATGGTCAATTCATGCATGGAAGACAACTGTATGAGAAGTTGAGAAGGGAACAAGTAGTATTTCAAAAATGATATTCGATAGCAGGCCACGTTTTTCTATCTATGCAGCTGTCCAAAATTGTCTACAATAACACATTAAAAAAAATGATCAGAACAAATGCTATTTTAAAGATATTCCTCTCTATAGCTCATGCATTTGTTAACTGGGTCCCAAAGCCCAATGGAATAGGACTTTTTCCTCATTAGTGGAGATCAATGCCCATTGTGTGCATGAAGAATAGAGTTGGTGGGAATGGAAAAGAAGAGACTACCAGGATCTTCAGGTCTCTTAGGTCTTTCTGGGTTCTGTAGTCCCTTTGGGATGTGGGTGCTATGAGAGAGAAGATGGGCAAATCAACAACACTTCTGGGTGTTGTCTATGGGACCAGTGCTCTAGCCACTGTGCCCACTAATTGCTCCCAAGCAACTCCTGAATCTGTATTGATAGAATGCCCTACATACAAGAAATTCCAAATCTTTCCCATTAGTGTACCTAAAATAGTGGATGATCCTGTCTCTCTCTATATATGGGGGGGGTGGGGTAGGTGCAGGGGAACTGGTGGGTCCAGAAGGTACTGGCAATGTTTCCTGGAGGAGGGGCGGCTACCAAAAAAGCAATGGAAAGGGGAAAAAAATATAGCATTTTAGGGATGAGTTAATTGTTTAAGACCATTAGGATCACCAAGGACATTTCAGCTAAGAATTGAGAAATCTCCAAAAGGTAAAGAATTTATCTACTTCTTCACTGGTGTTATCAGTGAGCTCTTTCTCAAGACCTAAAATGATTTCTGCTGAGGACCTTTTTACTCCTGTCCATTATTTAATTGTACTACTTTTTCTTATCGCTCTTTTTAAAGTAATGTATCTTAGGGTGCAAGTACATTTAGACAAGAACAAATATAAATACTTAGGTGATGGAAGAAATAAAAACTCTACACTTGGTGTAGTGTACATTTTATCTACTGACATACATGGAGGATGGAAGTCTC
This sequence comes from Notamacropus eugenii, assembly GCF_028372415.1. Classification (NCBI taxonomy): domain Eukaryota; kingdom Metazoa; phylum Chordata; class Mammalia; order Diprotodontia; family Macropodidae; genus Notamacropus; species Notamacropus eugenii. The sequence goes on along the minus strand of NC_092875.1, from coordinate 357,749,141 downwards.
GTGCCACTTGCAAATTGGACATTCACAATTTGTTCAAGCATTCTTCCTCTCCTTTTTTCCACCTCTTTATTTCTCATGTTTAATTGGTGATATCTATTAGAAATAGTGTTCCTACTTAGTGGGAAACATGACATTCTAATTAAGCTTGGGATATAGCTGTTGCTGCTAAATCCTCAATAGATATAATTTAGTATTGTTAGGAGTTATTTAAAATCATGTCTATTATCTAAACGCCCTTAGTTACCTTAGTTCATTTAAATATGTGATGGACAAGTGAAATACCCCATACTTTTTAGAAAGAAAAACAAATCTCATCCTCCATCACAAAAAGAACCTTTTTTTTTTTCTGCACATAACCAATAAAACAAGTCTTATAGTAAGACTTATGGGTAAAATAAATGGCTAGACAGTTAAATAGAAAATATAAGATTAATGAGAAATATTACCCCATGAAGATCCTCCATAGAAATTCTCTACTCTTTGGTTTGAGTGTACAGAGGAAAAAGCCCTGAAACTATCTTCAAGGAGTTGGGGTTCAAATTCTAAACTGGATAGTTGTACCCTGAATCCAAGAACAACTATTTATTTTACCACTTTGTTTTTAAAAATATAAATATAATAATAGTTTGTTGTATTGCACACAGTATTGCATGTTAATTGCATTGGAGTTGAAAAACCAGTGCAATTTTGAGGTCTTAGAAGTGATTGCTTTCAACTAGTGGGTAGGCAGTCACTAAAGTATTTACAAAAGAGGTGACATTTTAGTTGGACTTTAAAGGATGGCTAAACATTCAACAGGTGAAGACAGTGAGGGAAACCATTTCAAACAAGCTCAAAAAAAAGTAGAAAGGCAGAACAGCGGCATGCATGAGTAAGAGCAAAAAATGGGATTTGGTTGAAGTATTTGGGTGTATAGAAATGATTTGTGTTAAATAATGTGACAGATTATGGAAGTCCTTATGGGTCAATAAGCATTTCTTAAACACTTATATGCCAGGAACAATGGTTAGCTCTGGAGATCCAAAGAAAAGCAAAGAAAAGAATTCTTGTTCTCAAGAGTTCAGTCTGATAGGAGAGACAACTTGCAAGCCACTACGTGCAAACAAGACAGAGAGGAGAAATTGGTTGCAGTTTCATAGGGAATGCATCATGACTATGGAGGACTGGGAGAGGCTTCTGTGGAAGATTTCAGCTTAGACTTGAAAGAAGCCATGAAAACCAGGAGGTAGAGATGAGGAGACATGGGGGACAGCCGGAAAATGACCCTGATGTGTGCCTGGATTACAGAGTAGGTGGGGAGGGTGGAGTAAGAGACTTAAAAGGTAGGAGTGAACCAGGTTATAGAGAGTTCTGGACTTTGAACAGCAACCAGAGGACTTCCTATTTGATCCAGAGGGCAGAGGGAGCCACTGGAAGTTACTGGGTGACATGGCCAGATCTGTACTTTAGGGAACAAAACTGCCAGTTGAAAGGAGGCCTGGAGTGGGCAATGGACTGAAGCATGAAGACCACCCCGTGGGTTATTCCAACAGTCCAAGCATGAAATGAGGAAGGCCCGAACCAAGGTGGCAGCAAGGTCAGAAAGGAGGCCACACGCTTGTCCGGTAGACCAGGTCTGGAGGATGTTTCTGCTGGAGGCTGGTGACCTGCTGGGGGTTTTCTTGGCCGGAAACGGAGGCAAGCTGGATGAAGTGCCTTTTCGGGGTCTGAGGCCTGGCCTAACTCAATGAGTCTCCCCGACCGCAGGCCCGGCAATCTGTGCACTATGGCGCCCCCTAGCGCCTGCGGAGGGTGATGACAGCGGCCTCCGAAATAACCGGCAAAGGCCGTTACGGAAGCCCGCAAGGCCGAAGCGGGAAGGCAGCCGTCCGTCTCCGTGACGGAAGGGGGCGCCTCTGGTCTCGATGGCGGCCCAGGGCGGTGGCAGCAGCACGGCGGGGAAAGAGCCCGAGGCCGAAGCCACCTACTACGGGCTACAAGAAGTGGCCAAACACAACTCGGAGAAGGACGCGTGGCTGGTGATCCATGGGCGGGTGTATGACATCACCGCTTTCCTGGACGAGCACCCGGGGGGAAGAAAGGTTCTGATGGATAAAGCGGGTCAGGACGCGACCGAGAGCTTCGAGGCGGCGGGACACTCGGCGGACGCCCGGGAGATGCTGGGGCAGTTCTGCCTCGGGGAGCTGCAGCCCAGCGAGCGCAGGGAGCCGCGGTCCTAGACAGCGGGCCCTGCGGCCTCGGCGGGCCCCGAGCCTGCCTCGCAGGAGCCGGGAAAGCGAACACCCGAGAGGCCGCGCGGCCGGCCACGCCCCTCTGTGCCCCCTCTTCCTTTAGTGACCCTGCTGAATCTCAGTGCGCATGCTCACCGCCTGCCTCGAGCTGGGACTAGCGCCTCCTCCTACAGTTGCCATGCCTCCCCTCCCCCACCCCATCGTCGGGCCACATTCCCTTCTCTGTTCTGCCCTTCGTTTTTCTACATAACTCTTCATTCGACAACGCCCTGCCATCCAGTGCACGGATAACTGAGGATGTATGTGTAAAACAACTCTGTGCTTTTCCAGGGGAAACGATGCTGTTTACAATGTTTTGGTTTTTTTAATAAAAAAAAATGTCTGATTCTAGCAATTTGAACTTAGAAGAATAGGCATTCCCAAAAGAAGGGCGGCAGAATACCTGGCTTTGGGGATGAGAATGTTTATTTTTTTCTCTCTCTGTTGGTAGCTACTTTTAAACAAATCCCTCTTTAAAACATATGTATAAGTATACATATGTATATATATATCTATATAGATATAGATATAGATATATATACGCTAATGTAATTCTGTTAATTTTGTTATTTCTGAGTTATTTGCCTTAAGTGGAAGTGCTTAACTGCTTTTCCATAGAACACAATTTTCTAAATTGTCATTTTGGGGGATAATGTAGGATCCTCATTTCCCCAGGAGAGCAGAACTTGGCCTCTATGGTCCCCTCTTCTTCTCTCTCAAAGTGGTTTTTGAAAGAAGCCAGTCTCTCCAGTGGTGCTTTAGTGGAGTCACTGAGGCTGTGATGAATTCATAGAAGCTCTGAGGAACAGCTGGGTGAGGAGGCGGGAAGGAGTGACCATGGATTTGGGGGGAAAAGATTCTGAGGTATTACTCTGGGTTTGAGGAAACAATAACTATTCCTGTGGGGCTTGGTACTTATTTTTTAGGTCTATTAAGAAACAGAAACATGTCTAAGTTCAGACTTAATTTGGTAAACTTCCATAGGGTATTTGTTTAGTGAATTTTGGGGAGACCTAGGGAGACTGTGACTCCCAAATGTATCCATGACATTTGGGATGGAAAGTAATGGGTACCATAATATGGCATAATATGGGGTGGGGGAAGTAAGAAGAAAAAATGTTTTAGTTTATGCATCTCTCAAGCGTTTGTAACTATTTCTGTTGAAATGTACTAGGATAAGAGATTTTTTTTTTTTAATAGGCGGTTGTTTGGAGGAAGTAAGGGTATGGGAGGAAAGGTCATGAGTTTAATTTGGGATGTGTTGAGTTTAAAATATCTACAGATCATCCAATTTGGTGTGTCAAATAGCCAGTCAGACATGCAAGTTTGGAAGTTAGGGTTGGATAAATAGATCTGAGAATCATCAGCACAGTGATGATAATTGAAACAAGGGGACTGATAAGACAGGGAGAAGAGAAGGTCCAGGATAGGGGAAAATCATAGGGAACACCTGCATGACGCAGAAGAAAATCACACAAAGGAGCTTGAAAAGGAGTTGTCAGACAATTACAAGGAGAACCACGATAAAATAATGTGGTGCCATGGAATGCTAGAGAGTAAAGATTATTAGGGAGAAAAGGGTGATTTACAATGTCAAAGGCTGTTGAGAGGTCAAGAAGAATGAGCATTAAACAAAGGGTATTCGATTTGGAAAACAAGTGGTCATTGAAAATTTAAGGGAGAGCAGTTTTGGTTAAATGGTAGAGTTGGAAACCAGATTGTAGAGAATTAAGAGTGAGAAGAAAGGAAGGAGAGACACGTTGTAGACAGCCATCTCAAGGAGTTTAGTTACAAAAGGCAGGCGATCTATGGCATGGTAATTAGTGGTGATGGATGGACCAAGTGAAGACTTTTTTTTGTCAGGATGGGGAAACATGGGGATGTTTCCAGGCAGCAGGAAACCATCCAGTAGACAGTGGGAGACTGAAGATAAATGATAGAATGGGGATGATAGAAGGGACAATTTTCTACAAGAGACAAGATGGAATGGGATCCCTTGGACACGTACAGGCCATTAGTCCTGGCAAGAACAACCACTTCTTCATGTAAGATAGGATTGAATGAGGAGATAGTTGAAGAAGGCATCTATCTATGTTATGTGAAATGAAAAAGATGAGAGAAGAGAGAGTTGCCAGTAAATGGCTTCTTTTTTTTTTTCCAGCAAAATATGATGCAAAAATATATAGGAGAAGGATCCACGGGAGTTTTGAGGAGGGCTGAAAAAGTTTGTAAGAGACAATGTAGTGAATGTGACTGAGCTAATTAGTGAGGTGTAAAAGGATTGTGGGCAGCTAGACAACAAAGTGGATAGTGACCTAGTCCTGGAATCAGATTCATCTTCCTGATTTCCAATCTGCCCTCACATGCCTACTACCTGTGTGACCTTGGTCAAGTCATTTAACTGTTTGCCTCCATTTCCTTGTCTGTATAATGAGCTGGAGAAGGAAGTGGCAAACCCACTGCAGAATCTTTGCCAAGAAAACCCCAAATGGGGTCACACGGAGTTTGGACACAACTGAAAAACATCTGAACAAAAGGACTGACTAACAACAATAAGAGCTTGCTTGAGGTTTTATAATATAAATTTGTAGTGGACCCAAGCAAAGGCGTTTGTATTTATTTGATGGGTAATAAGGAGACACTGCAGATTTTTTTTTTTTTTAAATCAAGGCAGTGTTATATTTAGATCCATTTACTGACTTTGTATTTTGGCCACTGAATATTCCCAATGCGCAGTTTCTCGTTGAAAGAAATACCTCATTGTCTTGAGCTGAAATTTGCCTTCCTATGACTTTCATTCATTAATCCTAATTTTGCCTTGTGAATCAACACAATAATCTAGCTCTTCATCTTTTGTTTTATAAAGGATTATTTTTTGGGGAAAAAAATTAAAAACATATTCTAATACAATAATAATAGCTAATAATGAATAATAGTTAATAATAATAATGGCTAGCATTTATATGATGTAGTATTCACTATAGGCCAGGCACTTTGAAGTGATTATCTCATTTGATCCTCACAACATATCTGGGATATAGGTGCCTTTACCATCCCAATTTTAGAGATGAGGAAACTGAGTCAAACAGAGATTAAGTGACTTTCTCAGGGTCACATCTACAGAAAGTGTTTGAGATCACATTTGAACTAAGGTCTTCCTGATTCTAGGCCCAACAGTCTAGCCACTGTACCACTTAATTGCCCCTAAATCAGGGATATTCTTTCCCCTGTACTATGTTGGGCTCTGGGTAGAGTAGATTCAAACTTAACAGGGCTCCTCAAACATTTCCATCACCAAGTCCACTTCTGGGTGCAGTATAGTCAATTATTGCTCCATTTCTTGTAAGATACTATGGCTTCTGCGTAGCGCCAAAGGGTTGGGTCAATCAGATCCTTTCTGAAGAGTAGCCTTTAGTTTTGGCTGCTTTATCTCTCGTGACTCTTTTACATTTTTAAAGCTCATAGGGTCAGGGTCATACATTAGTCTGGTTCAATAATCATTTACCTAAGAATAGGAAAAAGAAACATTTTAGGATGAAAAGTAAAGGTGGAATCATACATGTATTTAAGACTACATATTGTCCAGAGTCAAGGAGAATATCTGGCCCCTGGTACTTTATTCTCACTAGGAGTCTTACAGCATTTCTTACATTATTAGACATTAGGAATCTCAATTCAATTCATGTATAACAGCAAGGCATTTTCCCTATATACTTTTTTATAGTTTTGAAAGTATTTTTACTTATATCTCATTTGATCTTCATAAAGCCATTTTATGGAATCTTGTATGTAGCATACGATTATAGGATTTCAGCTGGAATGATGAATCTGTGTGTGTTTCTGTGTATGTGTACGCATGTGTGTATATACACATAAATATGCACATGCACATATATAAACATGTATTATATACATGCATGTATGTGTGAATGTATGTAGCCCAGCATATCATGATTGAGAAAACTGAGGTTCACTTGGTTACATTAAATAATTTGCCCAAGATTTTACACAGCTTGGTAGTAGCGGCATTTATTTATCTCCTCTGATACCCAAAAAGAAGCCAAGTCTTACACAATCCCAGAATCTCAGAACACATCAGTCTCCAGATTCCTGGTACAGCATTCTTTCTGCTATATCATAAAGCTTTTGGTAATGAAGTTTAGAATGATGATGATGATGATAATGACGATCTAATCCAATCCAGCCAACACTTATGAAGTACCTACAAGCATTCCAGATACTGTACTAAGTGCTGGGAGTACAATTGATAAAAAGATAAATGGTACCTACCCTCAATAAGCTTAGTATCTAACAGGGGAGACGACATAACAAAGCAGTCAGAAAAGGAGGGCATCAGAAGCTACTATTCCAAATAGGAACATCTTGTTTTATAGGGTTTAAACTAAACAGAGCAGAAGATGCAAAGTGAATTGATGATGAAGATGAGTATAAAGGATAGCTTCTCACATTTTTATAAGTGCACAGTACATAGAGTGTTTTCCTCACATCAACCTTAAGAGGTAGGTGGTATAAGCATTATTATACCCATTAACAGATTTGGAAACTGAGTTTTCTTCAGTTGAATAAGTTTTCTATATCCACATGGTTCATAAAAAGATCCAGGTCTCAAACATAGATCTTTTGACTCCAATTCCTGTGTTCCAAACGAGTCTCAGAGGGGTTAAACAACTTTCCCAAAGTCACATGGCTAGTAAGTGCCTGAGCAGGGCCATAAACCTTGGTTTTCTCACTTTTAGTCTATAGAGTTTTTCTTTCTGTAGCATCATTTTCCACAAAGAGTTGAAGAAAGTCCCAGCTATCATATCTCCTGTCAATAGCTCTCTCTTTTTCAAGTTAATCATATCTATGCTTCAGACATTTCCCATACAATGTGTTCCCAGAACCCTCACTACCTTGGCACCCTTCTGTGTATATGGTCCAATCAGCTTTTTTTTTTAAAGTATGGCAAAGTGGTATAGCCTGTTTTCAGTTATTCTTTGTCAGCCATGAAAGCTTAGGTTTCCAGCTAAATGAGGTGGTACAAATCTCTACAGAGGCCTGTGTTTTTATTTCAAGTTTAATAGGAACATTCAGGTTTTATGGTGAAGAGCCTTTGACAAGCATTTTCACAACATCTCTCGCAAGCTGCTTATTGAAGCTCTGATAATTAATCTGATCATAGGAACCAGAGTATATCTTTCCCTACAATATTTTTTATTCTTGTAATTAAGCTGTGCCCTATGAATCTCAGAGTTAACAGATGAGCCACGCTGAAAAGATATGAAAAAAGAGGAACCAGAGAAAGAAATGAAAATTGATTTTTAAAACATTTTCATGTTTATCCCTTTTACTAATTATTGGTCCTCCAGACTTGGAACTAAGATGGAGTTTTGTCTGGTTCTCAAGAGTCACCATGGTTGCCAAGGTGATTCCTATACTATTATTAACTGTGTAATTCTTAAAAAGTCAACTTCATGTTTTATCATATCATAAAAATGCGTGTGCTCTGGCTTACAGAGAAGTCAATTTTTAAATGAAATGAAGTAATGTGTTATCATGGTGCTCAGATATGTCCATAAAATGTATAATTTAAATGTGTTTCTGCTCTGGGAAATGTTGAGGGGATAGGAGAAAGAAAATGACACGAAGCAATCAATTTTAGAATCAGTTTTGCTATGGGTATGTTATGGAACTTTAGGCAGTGCACAAATTCCTACCCTGTATGATAATTGCAAATTAACACAGAAACATGGCTTTGCATTCTCTCAATGGCTTTGGGAATACATGGGCTGAATGACTGGTAGCTTGAACACCAAGCCAGCTTGGGGATGCCAGAGAAAAGATGTAGATAAAATGAATAGCAGGTGGGCTAAACAAACACACGGAAGATACAGAAATTGAATCTCTCTGTCTTTTATGGTGCTCAAGCTTGCAGCTGCATTAAGTAGGGAAGCTGTAGTTCACTGGCTGCCTTCCCCTCCCCAGCTGTCAGTGATAGGACATGGAAGATATACAAGTCATTCAGTTGTCCCTGGTGCAGTTATGTACTAGTTTCTCATCTCAAGGATTATAATCAAGTCAGCAGCGTTCCTTGAATAAGCTGCATAAGTAGAAGTTGCAATGTGTAGCAAATGTTCTAAGGCTATCCAGAAGTGGGGGGAAAATGCTATGAAATCTATTTACAGCATCTCAGCCCCAATGGAATGCTCTTTGAATCTTGAAAATAAATAATACTGAGAGGTTTCTCATATTAATGTCCCAAAAGGACTAGTGGACATTCATTACCCAATGAATACAGACCTGTACCCCATTTCATTCATTCATTTATTCCTTTGCCAAATACATGGTGAATGCTTATACTCTGCAAACTGCTATGCAAAGAGTTGAAAGAGCTACAAAGGAGTATCATGTCTCTCTGTATTCAAGGAATTTATATAGTCCAGAAATCAGGAGAAATACAAGTCAAAAATTAAGTAACATTGCAAGAAACAGTGAGACCACAACATGGTACAATGGAGGGTATGCTCGATTTGGAGTTAAATGACCTGGGTTCAAATATTGGCTTTCTCACTTAGTGTTTGTATGTCTTTGGCCAAGTCTGTTAGTCTCTCTGAATTCAGTTTCTTTAACTGAAAAAAAGTGAGGGAATGAGGCCAGATGATTTCTATTAAGTTTTGCTCTAAATATGGTTCCCTATTTCTTACAAAAGATGCTTTTTTCCTGTCTTTGCACTTTCTTCTTCCCCTTCCATTCTCTATTCTCTGTGACTGTCCTCTATCGAGGACAACTAGATGGCTCAATGGATACAGCAATGGGCCTGGAGTCTGGAAGACTTGAGTTCAAATCTAGCCTCAGATGCTAGCTTTGTGACCCTGAGCAAGTCACTTAACTCGGCTTGTCTCAGCCACCTCATATATAAAATGAACTGGAGAAGAAAATGGCAAACCACTCTGGTATCTTTGCCAAGAAAGCCCCAAATAACATCGTTGGACACCACTGAACAATAACAACATTGTCCTCTGTGAGCTGTACTGTTTACTTAATGTATGTGTCATCTTCCCCTTTCTGCTATTTCCTTCCCCTATATACAAATATCTTCATCCTCAAACATTAGCAACCACTCATCTCTTGACCCCTCTACCTTCCTTACCTTACTTCCTATCTCTTTTCTCTTTCAAGACAAAACTTCTAAGAATGATAATAATATAGTTGTTGACTTTATTTCCTTTTTGTTGTGCAAAACACAGTACTAGGCATTGGGGAACAAAGACAAAATAGAATCAGCAGCTTTACTCAAAGTTCTTTGTGTTAGGAAAAGGCATAAGCTATATAAGCAACTTGAAGAGGTGGAGAGCATTAACTTTGGGGCATTAGAAGAGACAGGAATCTGGGGAAGCATTGAAGAGGGTGGTGACACCTGACTGAGCTTTGAACAATAAGAATTTTAAGAATTAGAATTGAGCAGTTATTTCCAGACTATGGGGTAAGGGAGGGGAAGATGGTGGTTATCTACGTGCATATGGCTGATTAAATGTCCCTCATGAGTGGATTAATTTGGTTAGACCCTACAAAGTATGAAGAAGAATCATTGTTCTCCTAGAATGTTTGCTAAACTTTGAAACTTGTGAGTGCAAATTGGGTCTGAAAGGATTGGCATGCATCCTGAGGGCCCAGGTGAGATTGAACCATATATTTTGGTGAGGCAGAGGCTAAAAAGGAAAGACAAGAAGACAATATGATCAGATAAAGGAATTTAGACTTCTGTCTTGTGGAAGTAGAGCACTATGTATGTGAAGATGAGATCTAATTTTGATTCCATCTTAAAAGCTCTATAGCTAAAAAGAGACGTGAACATTAATTTGTTTGTTCCTGATTCATTGGAATAAGCTTGATGAGAAAGTGCCCTCATTGTAGTATATATCATCATTACTTTGATTCATGGTTGCAACTTACTGAGTTATTTCTACGGACCTATGACTTTCTCTTTGTGGGTAATCTTTGCTCCATCAATACAAATAGTCCATAAATGCCATCTCCTCCTATGTGGTTTTAATCTATTCCTTTCCACAAGTCTCTCTTAGATGATACACCCAATGCTCTAGAGGCTTTCCTCTGATTCTTTTAGTGTCTTGGGGGTACCAATGCATGACTAAAGCTATCCATCTGTTGCGCCTCAGTCTTGCTATATGACTTGACTGATCCACATCTTCATATGACACTATCCACAAGCCTGTCACTATTTATAATATGTTTCAGTAAGGTTATGTCTTTTACTTGGCACTGATCCACTCAGGCATTGATTTGAAGGCTCGTATTTTTTTTCAGTCTTCTCACAGATCACTGTTTTCCCATGAAAAAGTTATTAGGATTGGAATCACTTTTATTCAATACTGGAATTTCTTCTGAACACAGAAGAATCTTCTGCATGTACCTCTGAATCTCAGAACCACAAAAATCCATGTCTCTAGTTCTTGAAGAACTTAACCCACTCACATTTGGAACACTTATTCTGGGGGTCTTCTGGGATTACTTGGTGACTGAGTGCATACCAGCAGGCCCCAGCCCTAAGATTGTGCTTTGAGGTTCCTGTCTCTTCTTGCCACCCATCCATGTCATCTTGCCATCTGCCTGTGATCAGTGTGAGTACCTCCCCTATTTTCCAACCTTTGCTGGGGCTGCCAAAGGACTTTACAGGCCATTTAATTCAGCCTCCTCATTTTATAGATAAAGCATAGAGGCCCTGAGGTGACTTGCTCAGGGTCCAATTGCAGTATGTGGATAGTGTGGTTTGTTGTCTCTCTCCTTAGATTGCAAGTTCCTTGAGGTCAGGGACTATCTTTTTACTATTTTTGTATCCTCAGCACTTAGGAGAGTGCCTGGCACATAGTAGGTGCTTAATAAATATTGATTAATTGATTGATATCGTATTTGAACCATGTCTTCTTGATTTTAAGTCTAGCACTCTGTGTGTAATGTCATGTTGCCTCTCTTGCTCTGAGCACAGTAAATCACAAATCCTGCTTTTGGAAAAATGATTACAATTGGCTACCTGATGGATCAACTCACTATGCTTATTACATCTTCAGACCAAGTTCCCTTTTAGAATGTAGTCCTAGAAAGTAGGGATTAGCTCTTTTGTTTATGTTGTGTCCCTGGTACTTAGCACTGTACCAATATATACTAATTACTTAATTTTTCTTAATTTGCTTTATTCATTCATTCATTCTTAAGCACTGCAAGTCAGTGTACTCTCAGTTCTGGTGGCTAGTGGTTCCGATTTCTGCAAAATTCTTCATCACCCTCATACTCCCAAAGTGGAAGTTCAACCAAGATTTAGCTGCAATCTGTTTTTATCCATACCTCAAAGTCCAAATTGTATTATGAAATTACCTTAACATGCTACTGACAAACATAAACTATCAACTTTCTTTACAGTCATGTTAACTAATAAGTCCCTTTGTTTCCAGACATTCTGCAGATTAGCTATTACTTCTAGATTCTCCTCCTCACAGTCCATTCTAGACTTCCCAAGAACTAACTAGCAACTGAATGTCTAATGTACCTACTGCTTGATAACCAGGGTTGGAAATTCATAGCTAAGAGGCCTTTTGTTCTATATGTAATTGACACCTGTTTATTTCTTCTAAATCTACTAGGATTCTAAGATTTATAGATTCACCAAGGAGACTAAATTGGTAGAATGGCACAGAGGGGGGTCTGGAATGTTCCAGAATTGTTTTTAACATATGCTAAAATTGCTTCAAACTCTGTAATTCTATGATTCTCTAATGTGAATTTCCCTGAATCACATCTTTGGTGTCCTGGGTCACAATTAAATAGGTGAAATATCCTTGAAATGCATCTTTTTGAAGAACCTCATGATCAGAATAGCATCTTTCTTCTATTTGGATTCTGTGAATGATGTTCTACATTACTGTGGGTGAATAGCCTAGATGAGTTTATGTTCCTTTGGTCATAGAAGGTCTGTATATTTATAATTGCATCTGTCATATAAATTTATACAATATTATCACATATGAAGGAGATATCTTGTCTAATGTAATTCTTAATGGCTACATTTTCTCCATAAAGTCCACTGTTTTTTTTTTTGTTGTTGTTCTAAATCAGTAAACAATAGACACAGTGGAATCTTACTCTCTATACATCCATAACTGAAGGTGGACTGATGTGGAAATCTATGGAGGACTGCTTGCCCTCTTCTCATGTTTCTTTGCTTATCAAGGATGCTCTTGTGTATGCATCATGATAGATGTTTGGTATTACTGAACGTATGATGACAGCACTTGAAGTCAAAATAAGAAACTGCTTTATTTTACCTTAAAGCTAAGGCCTTCCAGAGGAAGAAGAAGAAATCGCAAAGAGAGGAAGTGAAAATAACAACAACTTTACTCCTGGTTAATTTACTGTCCACTAATTTATTGTCTACTACAGATCAGGAATTTTGTTTTGTCTAAAGTCCCCTATATGTCATTCCTTTTTAAGTGGTTGATAATACCAAAACTCAGTTTTGCATTATGTGCTATCATTTTCTTCTTGAGGCCATATTAGTAAATACTTTGTAACATTTTAGATTCAGGGAACGCAGAATTCCATTATTTTGATTCTACCTTTTGCTTCCCACTAGGCCCCTATAGTAGGTATAAAAACCTATATATTCACTTCAAACATGGGAGATCACAAGAGATAATTTACCAATTACAGCAAAAGGAGGTGAAAATATTATTGGAAATATTTTTATACTCAGTTCCATAATTTTGGCATAAAATGGATGAGGTTCTCCAGATGCTTCAGTTAGTCAATGACCTTTCACTGATTGCGTCAAGTCCTGGAACAGCATAGATTCTCCTAAATGAGAGATATAATCATTTAAAGGAATTTGGCTTAACTATTCATGTAGGAAATAGCAAAAACAAGTGAATAAAGAGTGCATATCTGTCAAATCATAATAGGCAGTTGGATGAAAAACCAATAGAATTTATCTTTCAAAAAAACAGACCCTGCAAATGAACAAAAAGCCCAGAATTCAATAGCAAGAAGAGAATAGTCTGGATTAACTTTGGGAAATTACATTTTTTTAATGATCCCAAATTTCTACCTAAAACAAAGGCATATCATTTTAATGTCTATATTCTTTCAGTGATGTATGACTGTAAAGTATGGAGCACTATTGTCACCAAAAAACTGAAAGTGAAGATTAGTCTGAGGGTAAAGGAGAGGAACATAGTGGGTTAGACTATGATGAAGCAGGAATTATGAAAGACTTTTAAAAAGAATATCATCAAAGATATAAATGGATGAAAGTGATAGACTAGAATCATTATGAGGATGATAGATGTCTGATGGACATTTACCATCCTTTATTTGTATTCTTTTTTATGTCAAAAATAGTAAGAAAATCTCCTAGTTTGTTTGGTAGACACTTTGAAGAAAACTTATTGGTGAGGTGAATTGACAAAGAGTCAAGAAGGATATGCTGCACAGTGCAATTGCATTCTGTGGCTTTGTAGTTGATATTGACATTAATGAGATTAAAGATTCATAGTATTTTGAGTTTTATGAAGCTCATGGACTTGCTAAACCAACAAAATGAACACTTATCAGATGTTTACTACGAGGAAGGAAGGCACTGTGCTTTTGATAAAAAGGACTTTGTAAACCTTAAAATTGTATATAAATGAGTAAGCCAAGAAGGCAGAGTTACAGCACAGAATTACTAGCTCTCTTCCCCTAAACCCAGCCAAATACCTGTAAAAAATGACTGAACAAATTCTGGAGATGCAGAACCCACAGAATGACAGAGTGAAGCAAATCTCCAGCCCAAGAAAGCCTGGAAGGTCACCAGGAATTGTTGATTGGACCATGCTGGGAGCAGAGCACAGACCTGCTTGGGACACCAGCAAAGACAGGACCTGAGAAGGTCCAGAGGAACTGAATCTTGGGCATTTATGGAGGTTTCCAGAATTCACAACCCCAAAACACCAAGGACAAATTGGAAGGTCAGTGGAAAAAATCTGTAGGAGCTGTGTGAGACAGGAGAGTGGTAGAGCTCCAGCCCCAGAGCAGCGGGGAAGAGAAGCTTGCAGCAGTAGGGACAGGGGCAGCAGTGACTCTTTCTGGAGCTCTAGGTCCACAGATTTTGGGGGCATCAAGCAGCTGACAGTACCTTCCCCCCCAAAAGCAGAACTACCTTAACAAAGAGCTCAGAAGTCAAGTAAATAGCTGGGAAAATGAGCAAAAATTGGAAAAAGAATCAGATTATAGAGTCTTCCTTTGGTGACGTGGAAGACCAAAATATACAAGCATAAGACAACAAAGTCAAAGTTCCTACATCCAAAGACTCCAGGAAAGATATGAGTTGATCTCAGACCATTGTAGAGCTCAAAAAGGATTTTGAAAATCAAGTAAGAGAAGTAGAGCAAAACTTGAGAAGAGAAATTTGAGTGAAGCAAGAAAATTATGAAAAATGAGTCAACTGCTTGCTAAAGGAGACCCCAAAAATGCTGAAGAAAATAACATTTCAAAAAATAGACTAACCCAAATGGCAAAAGAGATCCAAAAAGCCAATGAAGAGAAGAATGCTTTAAAAAGCAGAATTGGCCAGATGGAAAAGGAGGTCCAAAAGCTCATTGAAGAAAATAATTCTGTAAAGATTAGAATGGAGCAGATGGGAGCTAATGACTTTATGAAAAATCAAGAAATAATAAAACAAAGCTAATGGAATGAAAAAATAACAGGCAATGTGAAATATCTCATTGGAAAAACAACTGGCATGGGAAATAGATCCAGGAGAGACAATTAAAAAATTATTGGACTACCTGAATCACCTTCTAAGAAATTATCATGGAAAACTGCCCTGATATTCTAGAACCAAAGGGTAAAATAGAAATGGAAAGAACTCATTGGTCATCTCCTAGAAGAGATCCCAAGAAGAAAACTCCTAGGGATATTATAGTCAAATTCCAGAACTCCCAGGTCAAGGAGAAAATATTACAAGCAGCTGGAAAGAAACAATTTGATTATTGTGGATATACAATCAGGATAACACAAGATCTAGCAGCTTCTACATTAAAGGATCAAAGGGCTAAGAATATGATATTCTAGAGGTCAAAGGAGCTAGGATAAAACCAACAATCACCTACCGAGCAAAACTGAGTATAATACTTCAGGGGAAAAAATGGTTATTCAGTGAAATAGAACATTTTCAAGCATTCCTGTTGAAAGGACTAGAGCTGAATAGAAAAGTTGACTTTCAAACACAAGAATCAAGAGAAGCATGAAAAGGTAAACAGGAAAGAAAAATCATAAAGGACTTACTAAAGTTGAACTGTTTACATTCCTACAGGGAAAGATCATATTTTTAATTCTTAACACTTTTCTCAGTATTAGAGTTTTGGGAGGGATTATATAAATACAGACAGAGGTCACAGGTATGAGTTGAATAGATAGGGATGATATCTGAAATAAAATTAAGGGGAGAGAGAGAAAAATATTGGGAGGAGAAAGGGAGAAAGTGAATGGGGCAAATTATCTCACATAAAAGAGGCAAGAAAAAACTTTTTCAATGGAGGGGAAAAGAGAGGAGGTGAGAGGGAAAGAGTCAACATTACTCTCATTGCATTTAGCTTAAGGAGGGAATAGTATGCACACTCAATTTGCTATGAAAATCTATCCTACCCTACAAGGAAGTAAAAAGGAATGGGGAGGCAGGGGGAATGGGAGATGATAGAAGGGAGGGCAAATTGGAGGAGGGGGTAATTAGAAGTAAATACTTTTGAGGAGGGATGGGGTCAAAGGAGAGAATAGAATAAATGGGGGACAGGATAGAATTGAGGAAAATAGTTAGTTTTTCACAATATGACTGTTATGGAAGTGTTTTGCATAACTACACATGCACAACCTAAAAAAGAAGACTCTCCCTGGACCCCTCCTCCCATCATCCCAGACTATTTGGCCACCCCTAGATCCTTCCCACTGTATTTCTGTATATAAGCTCCTTCTTGTCTCCATGAAGGTGCTCAGAGTCAATCTAGCTTAATCTAGCCCACTTGTTAATACACGTGTCACAAATGTACAGATTCCTTAAGCGTCTGTCCAATATGGCAGATCTTTAATAGACTTTGTTTTTCTCTGGTTGAAAGAAAGCTTGAGTCAAATTTATTTGGGCAGAACCTGGTGTGTCAGTATTTTGGGGTTCCTAGCACCCCTAACTTCAACATCTTGAAAAAAGTTTCCTCTCTGAAAAATGAGAGGGTAGTGATGCGGGACTGAACTAGATGAACTCTAAGATGTACTATCTAGCTCTAAACCCTATTAAATACCTCCATAACAACAATGAGAGATGGAACAAGAGTAATTCCCCATCCCCATTCAAGAAGTAAGACAACTAAGGTCTGGAGAAGTCATGTGAACTCTTCAGGGTCACAGCCATTATTATGATCCAGTTTTCAGACTGAAGTCTCTACCATCACTCCTCCTATCCTCTTTCTACCCCAAATTATTTCCCCTTCACTCACTACAGCTAGGATGGAATTCACGTGGCATACTATACACATATATAATCAATTTACTGTTACTTATCCTAACTAGTAGATGCAAAAACTAATTAGAATTATGCTTTTCAATATGTGCACTTCAACATTATTAATCAAAACTTACAAACAATACCTTCCTCTAAGTGCCAATTTGCTTCTTATAGGTTCTGATAAGTTTCTTTCATACCGAATTTAAGACCAAGTTTTTTTTTGTGTCTTCCAGGTAGTTTCATGTCACCCCACCCTCCTCACCCAGACCCTTGCCCATGGTCATCTGGAAAATCTCTTATCTGTACAAACATAGCCTTGTATTTTAAGTGTGAAGAAAGCAATAGTGGATCAGCATGATGTCTGAGGAGTGTTTGGGTTTTTTGTGTGTTTTTACATTTAAATATGGGTATCCCTAGGTAGTTTACCACATATACGGTTAATAGTTTACTTCAAAATTACTGACAAAGTTGCTTATAATCCTTTTCCCCCATTGGTAGGTTGTTTGATCTGAGGGTAAGCATGTGTTTATCAGTTATTTGTGTGTATGTATGTGTGTGTGTGTATACACACACACACATATATTTGTTACTCCATCATACAACACAAATGCTTATCATTGAAAAACAGCTTACCTGATATAAGTCAACTACAGGAAGGTTAAAACAAAGTTATGTTATCAGTTATGTTAAATTGACAATTCTTTCTTAGTGTCTTTATAAGATACTAAAATATATTCTTGAGATAGTCAGAGAAATCTCCATTAAAATCCCACCTCTGACACATACAGGCTTGGGGATCCTGAGCAAGTTATATAATTTTTCTGCCACATGTTATTCTTTAAAATTCAAAGTTTCAGGCAGGTTACTGATTAGCATTGGTGAAAGAAGTTTTTCCCTAGAGCATCTTTTATGGATGAAATCATAAGTCTGGTCCAAAAATTATTTTTGATATATTTGGTTTTAATGTATAAATTACTTTTTAATAATCATCCTGATTATCCATAAAAGAACAGATTAGCAAGACTATCTAACATAGCACTTGTAACCAATAAAACATGTAACTTTTTGCTCATAGTTTCCCAAAGAAAGAAAGTGCTTATCACCAAAGTCCTCAGCATTGTCAAATGGTTCAACACTAGAAGCTGATATGATTTTGTCAGTGGATATGACAGCTAAGAAGATGCATTACCATTTTCTTTGTTGCTATACATCAAGGACCATGGGGCTTTTCCACAAAACCGGTAACTGAAACCTTTTCAGTGTGTCATCTCTCTATTAGATGTTCACCCTTTCAGAGGAAAGCTCTCTAAATTTTCTATTTGGATCCCTAATGCTTATCACATAGCAAATACCTAATTGTTATTCAATCATTTCTTAACAGAGTGAAAGTATTTTAAATCCAGTCATCTAGAAACTTCAATAACCACTAAATTTGATTTCAGTTTTGTTCTGTTTGAGTGATGTCCTCATTTCCATTCTGGTGGTGTTGTACATATTGTTTTGATTCTAATTTCTTTGATATGCATAAGTTCAGAAACATTTTGTGATGTTTCTCTAAATTTCTCTTTATATTTATCCTTCTTTATAATTCAATAGCGTACTACTATATTCACATTCCACAATTTACTCAGTCATTCCCCAATTGACAAGTATATAATTTGTTTCCAATTTTTTTTTCACTGCTAATACTGTTGTCATGAATACTTTGATAAATTTGAAATATTTCTTTCTATCATTGACCTCTTTGGAGTATAAATGAAGTAATATGGCTAGTAGGTTCAAAAAAAGGATATGAATAATTTGGTCACTTTTCTTGGTTAATTATTAATTGTTTAGTAGAATATTTTCAATAATCCAGGGTTCAGGTCTTGTTACAAACCTTTCATTTTTGACAATATCCATCTTTTGTCTGATTCATTAATTCAATGTAAATAAGCCAGTACCAGAGATTTATTTTAATTTGTGTTTTTATTAATTACTTAAAGTTTTTTTTTAATCTGGATGTAGATATTATACATTTTTGTTTTTGAAAACTGTTTTTCGTACTCTTTTACCATTATGTATCAGTACATGACTCATTAAATTTTTTTAAATTATTTTTTAATGGTTAACAATCACTGCCATACAATTGAGATTTTATCCCCCCCACACCTACCCCCCACTACCCCCCTCCCTCCCCACAACTGCATACAGTTCTATATAGGTTCTACATATACTTTCCTATTGAGTACATTTTCACTATAGTCATGCTATATAGTCGGACTAAAATAAATGGAAGAAATCATATAACAAATCAAAACATGATACACAAAAACATACACATACAGAAACATGATCTGCTACATTCTGCGAATAACTTCCATATTTCTTTCTCTGAGTGTGGAAGGCATTTTGCCTTAGAGAACCACCATGGGGATTTTATTATTTTTTTTTTTAAGTTCTTGCGTTATTACAAAATTCCAAGTCTACCAGAAAAAACTCTCGCACACTGTGGTCGTTGCTGTGCACAAAGTTCTCCTGGTTCTGCTCCTTTCACTCAGCATCAGGTCATATAAGTCCTTCCAGGCTTCTCTGAAGTCTTCTTGTTCATCATTTCTTATGGCACAATAGTACTCCATTACATTCATATACCATAATTTATTCAGCCATTCCGCAATTGATGGACATCCCCTTGACTTCCAGTTTTTAGCAACTACAAAGAGTGCTGCTATAAATATTTTTGTACATGTGGGACCCTTTCCCATTTTTATGATCTCTTGGGGATACAGTCCTAGTAGCGATATTGCTGGGTCAAAGGGTATGCACATTTTTGTAGCCCTTTGGGCATAGTTCCAAATTGCTCTCCAGAATGGTTGGATGCACTTGCCGCTCCACCAACAATGAATTAGTGTTCCCACTCTCCCACATCCTCTCCAGCATTTATCATTTTCTTGTTCTGTCATGTTTGCCAATCTTATAGGTGTGATGTGGTACCTCAGAGTTGTTTTGATTTGCATCTCTCTAATCACTAGTGATTTAGAGCATTTTTTCATATGATTATAGATATCTTTCATTTCTTCTTCCGAAAATTGCCTGTTCATATCCTTTGACCATTTATCAATTGGGGAATGACTGGTATGATTATACATTTGAGTCAGTTCTCTATATATTCTAGAAATGAGGCCTTTATCCCCTAGCTCAGCTGTAAAAATACTTTCCCAATTTACTACATCCCTCCGGATTTTGGTTGCATTGGGTTTGGTTGTGCAAAAACTTCTCAGTTTAATGTCATCAAAATTATCCATTTTGCATTTCATAATGCTTTCTATCTCTTCTTTAGTAAAAAATTCTTCCCTTCTCCATAAATCTGATAAATACATTATTCCTTGCTTCTCCAGTTTATTAATGGTATCAATCTTTACACCTAAATCATGTACCCATTTGGACTTTATTCTTGTGTGTGGTGTCAGGTACGGGTCTATGCCTAATTTCTGCCACACTGTTATCCAGTTTTCCCAGCAATTTTGTCAAACAGTGAGTTCTTATCCCAGAAGCTGGGGTCCTTGGGTTTATCAAACAGAAGGTTGCTATATTCCTTGCCTACTGCGTCTTGAGTGCCAAGCCTACTCCACTTGTCTACCTCTCTGTTTCTTAGCCAGTACCAAGTGGTTTTGATAATTGCTGCTTTATAGTACAATCTGAGGTCTGGTAGCGCTAGGTCACCTTCCCAAGCATTTCTTTTCATTAGTCCCTTTGATATTCTGGACCTTTTGTTTTTCCAAATGAATTTTGATATTATTTTATCCAGCTCTAGAAAATAATTGTCTGATAGTTTAATTGGTATGGCACTAAATAAGTAAATTAATTTAGGTAGAATTGTCATTTTTATTATATTAGCATGGCCTACCCATGAGCAACTAATGTTTTTCCACTTACTTAGATCTGACTTTATTTGTGCAAAAAGTGTCTTGTAATTGTGTTCATATAATCCCTGGGTTTGTTTTGGCAGGTAAACTCCTAAGTATTTTATACTGTCTACCCTAGCTTTAAATGGGATTTCTCTTTCTATCTCTTGCTGTTGGACTTTGTTGCTAATATATAGGAATGCAGAAGATTTGTGTGGGTTTATTTTGTAACCTGCAACTTTGCCAAAGTTGTTTATTATTTCAAGTAATTTTTTACTTGAATCTCTGGGATTCTCTAAGTAAATCATCATATCATCTGCAAAGAGTGATAACTTAGTTTCTTCTTTGGCTATTCTTATTTCTTCAATATCTTTATCTTGTCTAATTGCTACAGCTAACATTTCTAGTACCATATTGAATAATAGTGGTGATAATGGACATCCTTGTTTCACCCCTGATCTTATTTGGAATGCATCTAGCTTATCCCCATTGCATATAATGCTTGCTGAAGGTTTTAGATAGATACTGCTTATTATTTTATGGAAAGTTCCCTTTATTCCTACGTTCTCCAGTGTTTTTAGTAGGAATGGGTGTTGTATTTTGTCAAAAGCTTTTTCTGCATCTATTGAGATAATCTGTGGTTTTTGTTAGCTTTGTTGTTGATGTGATCGATAATGCTAATAGTTTTCCTAATATTGAACCGGCCCTGTAATCCTGGTATGAATCCTACCTGATCATAATGTATTAATCTCGTGATAAGATGCTGTATTCATTTTGCTAAAATCTTATTAAAAATTTTTGCATCTATATTCATTAGGGAAATTGGTCTATAATTTTCTTTCTCTGTTTTGTCTCTTCCTGGTTTGGGTATCAAAACCATATTTGTATCATAGAAAGAATTTGGGAGGATTCTTTCTTCCCCAATTTTCAAAAATAGTATATATAGTATTGGAATTAACTGTTCTTTAAATGTTTGATAGAATTCACTTGTGAATCCATCTGGCCCTGGAGATTTTTTCCTAGGGAGTTCATTGATGGCTTGTTCAATTTCTTTTTCTGAGATGGGGTTGTTTAGGTATTCAACTTCCTCTTCTGTTAATCTGGGCAATTTGTATTTTTTAAAATATTCATCCATCTTGTTTAGATTATCGAATTTGTGGGCATAAAGTTGGGCAAAGTAGTTTCTAATTATTGTTTTAATTCCTCCTCATTGGAGGTGAGTTCACCCCTTTCATTTTTAATATTAGTAATTTGATTTTCTTCTTTCTTTTTTTTAAATCAGATTGACCAAAGGTTTATCAATTTTATTATTTTTTTCATAAAACCAACTATTGGTTTTATTTATCAATTCAACAGTTTTCTTAATTTCAATTTTATTAATCTCTCCTTTGGTTTTCAGTATTTCTAATTTGGTATTTACTTGGGGATTTTCAATTTGTTCTTTTTCTAGCTTTTTCAACTGCAAGCCCAAGTCATTGATCTCCTCTTTCTCTATTTTATTTATGTAAGCATTCAAAGATATAAAACTTCCCCTAATAATTGCTTTTGCAGTATCCTGCCAGGCCTAGAGGCCTGTGGGCTACCCAAGTCTTCTTACCTCACCTCCCGAGGTCTTCGGTTGGCCAAACCGGATGCTCGTATGAGAGAAAGGACGTTCCAGAGTCGAACAAGGGTTGAGCTTTATTTCAGGGTCTAGTTACAAGTGCAGGGGAATTCTTCCTTAGGAGGGAGCGAAGAATCTGCCAAAGAGGCAAAGATCTTACAATAAGAGATTGGAAGTAGAAGTATAAGTGGGGAGAGAGGGGGAGGGGAGAGAGGAGAGAGGAAAAGCGGAGCCTTGTTGTCCTCACACGTGGCCCCTCCGCCCAAGAGAGCTTTCAGGCTTTCCTGATCCTACTTAAGCTCTCCAGCCGCATAGTTTGCATCTGAATACCGTGCCTGTTAGGTAACTAGGTGTGCCCAGATCCGGGACAATCTCGAGGTGGGGGAGACCTCTCTCCCATCACGTCTCTCACGGGAAGAGGCGGAAATACACGAGATAGCTCGGTTCACCTCGATTCCCAGTCGTTTCCTGGGGGGCCTCGTGAGAACTCTAAGATTTAGAAGTTCCCACCTTTACCTGCCGGAGACTGTCCACATGGAATTGAGCTTCCATCCCCAGCAGTATCCCATAAGATTTGGTATGTTGTCTCACTATTGTCATTCTCTTGAATGAAATAGTTGATTGTTTCTATGATTTCTTCTTTAACCCAACCCTTCTTTAGGATTAGATTATTTAGTTTCCAATTGATTTTTGGTTTATCTTTCCATGGCCTTTTATTACATGTAATTTTTAATGCCTTATGATCTGAGAAGGATGCATTGATTATCTCTACCTTTCTGCACTGGATTGTGAGATTTTTATGTCCTAGTACATGGTCAATTTTTGTAAACGTTCCATGTACCACTGAGAATAAGGTATATTTCTTTCTATTCCCATTCAATTTTCTCCAAAGATCTATCATATCTACCTTATCCAGAGTTTTATTTACCTCCTTAACCTCTTTCTTGTTTATTTTGAGGTTAGATTTATCAAGTTCAGAGAGGGGGAAGCTGAGGTCCCCCACTAGTATAGTTTTGCTGTCAATTTCTTCCTTCAACTCCCCCAACGTCTCCTCTAAGAATCTGGATGCTATCCCACTTGGAGCATACATGTTTAGTAATGATATTGCTTCATTGTCTATGGTGCCTTTTAGCAGGATATAGTTTCCATCCTTATCCCTTTTGATTAGATCTATTTCTGCTTTTGCTTTGTCTGAGATTAGGATTGCTACTCCTGCCTTTCTTACATGAGCTGAAGCACAATATATTCTGCTCCATCCTTTGACCTTTATCCTATGTGTATCCCCCCGTTTCAAATGTGTTTCTTGTAAGCAGCATATTGTTGGATTATGGCTTTTAATCCATTCTGCTATCCATCTCTGTTTTATGGGAGAATTCATTCCATTCACATTCACAGTTATGATTACAATCTGTGTATTTCCCTCCATCCTCTTTCCCACCATTTTTGCTTTTAGCTCTCCTGTCTCCCTTCCCCTCCTCAATAGTATTCACTTTTCACCCCCTCCTCCTGCAGCCTTCCCCTCCTTCTTTTAGCCCCCCTCCCTTTTACTCCCCTTTACTCTTATTGCTTCTTCCCTCCCTTTTAGCCTCCCTCCCCTTTCTTCCCCCTTCCCCTCCTACTACCTATAGAGCTAGTTAGGATTATCTACTTAAGATTATTGTTCTCTCCTTTAAACAAATCAGATGAGAGTACCTCTCAAACAATGCTCATCTCCCTTCCCTCCTTCCCTCTACTATAGTTTTGTATTTCTTCCTGTGATGTAATTTGCCATTTTCTGCTTCCTCCTTTTCACACCTCCTATTATAATCCCTTCGCATACTTAAATCATATTTTTGACATGACATCATTTACTTTATACCTGTTCCCTCTATCTATATCCCTTTTATCATAATAGCTGCACAGTTCTCAAGATTAACAGGTATCACCTTCCCTTATAGGGAGGTAAACAGTTTGCCCTAATTGAGTAACAAGTTTTTGTTTTTGTTTTTTCCCCCCGTTTACCTTTTTATGATTCTCTTGAGACCTGCATTTGAAGATCAAATTGTCTATTGAGTTCTGGCGTTTTGTTCAGGAAGCTCTGGAAATCCCTTATTTCGTTGAATGACTTTCTCCTTGCCTGAAATGTTATGCTGAACTTTGCTGGGTTGTTGATCCTTGGTTGAAGTCCCAACTCCTTTGCCTTACGGAATATTGGGTGCCAATTCTTTTGATCTTTTAATGTAGAAGCTGCAAGGTCCTGTGTGATCCTGACTGTATGTCCTTGATATTTGAATTGTTTCTTTCTGGCTGCTTGTAGTATTTTCTCCTTCACTTGATAGCTCTGGAATTTGGCCACGATATTTCTTGGGGTTTTGAGTTTGGGATCCCTTTCAGAAGGGGAACAGTGGAGTCTTTCGAACACTATTTTGCCCTCTGAGTCTAGTACTTCTGGGCAGTTTTCCTTGATGATTTCCTGGAAGATATTGTCCAGACTCTTTTCTTCATCATGGGTTTCTGGCAGGCTAATAATTCTTAAATTTTTTCTCCTGGATCTATTTTCCAGATCAGTAGTTTTTCCAATTAAATATTTTACATTTTCTTCTATCTTTTCGTTCTTTAGATTTTGTTTGACTGATTCTTGCTGCCTCATTGAGTCATTAGTTTCTACTTGCCCAATTCTAATCTTCATTGTATTGTTTTCTTCAGTTAACTTTTGCATCTCCTTTTCCATCTGACCAATTTTTCCCTTTAAGGAGCCATTTTCTCCATTTAATTTTTATATTTCCTTTTCCATTCGACCAATTTTCCCAGTTAGGTTTTGTGTTTCCTTTTCCATTTGATCAATTTTCCCAATTAGGTTTTGGGTTTCCTTTTCCGTTTGATTAACTCTTCCTTTTAGGGAATTATTTTCTCCAGTTAACTTTTGAACTTCCTTTTCCATTTGTTCAATTTTCCTTTTCAAAGTGATGTTCTCATCAGTGAATTCTTTTTTTATCATTTTAAAATCGTTGGCCAATTTTTCTTCTATTTCCTTCTTCACCTGTTCCAGGAAAGCTAGTTGTGCTTGTGAGAGGTTCATAGTCCCTTCTGAAGTTTCAGATGGAAGTACAGTCTCAACTCTGACCTCTTTGGTGTTTGTGTTTTGGTCCTTATCCCCATAGAAAGATTATATGGTTTTTTCTCCCTTCTGCTTTTTCCTATTCATGATTTTGGCTGAGTGTTGTAGCTTCTGGTTCTTTCAGTCAGAAGGTACAGAACTTTGTGTTGAGCTGATGTGTGAAAAAGCTAAAAGCAGGTTTTTGTTTTTTGTTTCCCAGATCAACCCTGGGGTTAGCTTGTTAAGTGTGTGGGAGGGGTGGTCTGGTCACAGGAGATCTCCTCAGCTGAACTGAGGCAAAGGCAAGCTCTGGGGATGGTGATCCCAGCTTCCCTGTTGTCTTCCCTTTTCCCCTGGAGGGCTGAAGCACGCCTAGATGCTAATGCGTGTTCCCACCCCTCCTGGGGCTCGTCTTCTGGAGCTGAGGCTTGCCTGGGTCTCAGTGCGAATTTTCCCTGTCCTGGGTCCTCTGTCCTTCCAGATCACCTCCACCACAGTAGGAAGAATCCCCCTTTGCTATTTTCCTAGCCTCTGGTGTTATGAGACTACTGGCCCCCTTCTACTGTTCCCTCTGATCCAGGATTTTTCTGAGGAAATATTTTATGGTTCTTTCTCGGTCATCAGGGAGGAGGAGAGAGCATTTACTGATCACTCCGCCATCCTGGCTTCCGGAAGTTCAAGTAGGTGACTTACCGAAGTTTAGTCTTCAGGCTGAAGGTTTCAAGGGCTGCTGCACTGATATCTGGCGCTCAGCGGCTCTCACCGGCTCGGTTTGTCTGGTCTCCTGCTCCACTGGTTCCACCCGCCACTCTCAGGCTTCTCAGGTCCCTTCTGCCCCGCTGCGCTGACCGCGCTGCGCTGTGCGCTGGGGGCTCACTCCCGCAGAACAGATCCTTCCCGTGGACCTTCCAGTCTAACCTGGGCTCCAAATCTGTCAAAGTCTGTCACCCACTGGATTCCACACCTCCAAAATTTGGTCACATTCTCCTTTCAGAGGTATCCAGAGGAATTTGTCCAGGAGCTTAGGTGAGTTGTTCCTTTCACTCTACCATCTTGGCTCCGCCCCTCATTAAAATTTTTGAATAAAATTTCTTATAGATTTCAGTCAGACTTTTATAGAAATGTTTGATGTATTTTCCCAATAAATATATTTTGATTTTATTCTAGTTTCACTGACTTTATTTGTATATAATTCAATAATATTAACATTTTATTTTTGATTTTTATAATTAATTATGTTCCTTACCTGGTTAAGAATTACTCTAACTGCAGTTATAAAATATCTCTGCTCATTCAGCTCTATTTTTTTATGATAGAACCTTTTAGAATTAGATTATTTGGATTTTATTTTAGTATATGTTATAATATATTGGTCTGTGCTTATTTTCTTCAAAATTGCTTTATAGTTTTCAGAGTCTTTTTAAATAAATAATTCCTACCTTATGTTATTTAAGCCTTACAATTATTTCTATTAGATTATCATACCCTAGCAAAGAACACTTAAAAAGATTAAATTAAAGTCATCCTTTGTTTCTGTAAAGATTTTTTTGTAGTTACATGAATATACACTCTGTATGTGTGCTTGTTTATGTGTGTGTGAATTCCCTCAGTTATTTTGGAGATACTTTAATGTAATGGTAATTTAATTGGAAAGATCTTTCCCATTCATTAATGAGCCCATGTGACCTGCTTAGGTCACATGGAAGTCTGAGTCACATGGAACCTGTCGTGAGAGGAGTTTGCTGCAGGAATGCAGCAGGCAGAGTGGAACAGGAAGAGGCAGAGCTAGAACAGACCTGAGAGGAAATTGGTGAGAGAGCAGTTAGAACTGAAGGATGCAGGCAAGCCTGCAGCTGACTGTGGGCGTGAGAAGGGCATTTCGTTTAGGGGAACCTGTGTGGGATTTCTTTAAGGGAGTGGTTTGTGGGAAGCCCAGCAGAGGGAAGGCTTGGGGATGTTGTTCTATGCATTGTTACTGTATATAGACTGTGGTTGCTGTGATGGATTTGATTTTCCAGTGTTGGGATTTGGTTCTCTGGTGTCTGAATAAATGTTTGGGCTCTGTCTTCCATGTAGAGACTCCATTGTGTTTCACTGTTCAAAGTTGCTCCAGGATATTCATGGCCACCATAGGTGCTGGGAATTTCACATTGATGCTGTTTAGTTATTTTTAATATAATTTCTCTTTCTCCTGTATTTTATTAGTAATGTAAAGAAATGTTTTTTCTATAGTTTTTATCATTTTTATACATTTTTATCATTTAAATATATATAATGTTATAATTGTGAAATTCTTTTTGGGCATAATGACTGATTCTTATTCATTCTGTTATTTATGTATTATGTGTATTGATTACTTATTAATATTAAATCATCCTTGTAGCTAGGTAGAAATGAAATTTGGCAACAATTGACATTTAATATATAGTTGTAGTTTTTTGGTCAATGATTTTATTTAAATGTTTCCATATGAATTCATAAGTAAAATCTATTTATAGCTCTTTATCTCTGATTTGTCTCAACCTGGTTTTATGTCAGGATCCTATTTGTTTCCTCAAATAATTTTATCAGAGTGTTTTATTTCTCTATTTTTGTGACAAGTTATGCATGCAGCAGAGGAATTAACTATTCTATAAAAATTGATATAATTCACTTGTAAATTTGTCTAGTTACGAGTTCTTGTCTCTCTTTCCCAATTGAATTCATTAGTGATATGTTGTACTTCTCTTTCTGAAATTATGTTGCTTGGAATCATTGCTGTTTTATGAATTCAGGCAGTTTATCTTTTAATTGACCAATCAATAATCATTTATTAAATACGTATTATGTTCTCAGAACTGTGCTAGACACTGGGGATACCAAGAGAAGAATGAACCAGTATTTACTCTTAAGAAGTTTACAATCAAGTTAGGGGAAAAACAGAGGAAGACAGTAACAAGTACAGAGTTTCATGTTGGGGGGGCAATTTGAGCCAGGATTTGAGTGACCCAAGGAATTCTAAGATATGGAGGCAATAAAACAGGTTATTCCATGCTTAATTAGGTAGTATATGCTTACATGTGTTTATGTATGTGTGTATGTAAATGTATGTATACATACACCCACACCCATGTACACACATTGCTATTTCTATTATATAAATATATATATATATATCTTGCCTCCCTTAATGACATGTTAATTTAACAATAGTAGTATAATTATATTTATATAGTACTGTAAGTTTTGCAAGGACCTTTATAAATATTGTCTCATGTCATCTTTGTAAAAACCCTGGGAGGTAGGTGCTGTTATCATCTTCCTTTTACAGACCCAAAAAGTGATATACCCATTCTTACACATCATAGTAGTATCTTGAGGGTAGCAGTTATTTAATTTTTGTCTTTGTATCTCCAGGACTTAGGACAGTTCCTGTATCAAAGTCAGTGGGTGTTGATAGTGAATGAAGAATAATAAAGTTGGTTTGACTGAATTTTAGCAAACATGAAGGGGAATAATGTGTAATTTATCTGAAAAGGTAGATTAAGGCTAGCTTTAGAAGGGCCAAATGAGGACTCTTTATTTCATACTTGAAAAAGTAGACAGGCAGCCATTTTAATTGAGTAGGAGAGTGAAACGAACAGGCCTTAAAAATCACTTTGGCCATTGTTGTTCTTCATTCTCCTGAAAAAGACCAAGGCATCAGGAAGGTGATGCCATGACTTGCAAATAGATTGGATATAAGTGAAGGAGGGCTGTGCAAAGTCATCAGCCCTATTTTCTCCTCTGGAGCCATCTGGGTCTAGGTGCAAGACATAGATCAGGAAAACAGCTACTGTATGACGTGTGTACTAGAGGAGAGAGGGAATAGCTTATTGTAACAGTGTAGAAGAAAGCCTGAGCTTGGCTAGTGACTCTGTAATGGATGGAAGAGTCTCATCCATTAACACAAATACTTAGTTTTGCTGTGCTATGATTGGACAGCCTGATTTCTGACAATTTTCTTGAGGGTCTCTTTCTGCATTATGAATTCATTTTTCTCGGTTTTGATTTTGGCAGTGTGGTTTTCTTCTCTCACTTAGTCCATTGTGGTAGCTAGTGATTTATTGCTTTTGTTAGACTTCAAAAAACATGGCTCTTTTTTGTTTATCATTTCAGTTGTCTTTTTGTTTTCTGTTATTTATTTCTCCTTTAATTTTTGAAAATATCTTCTTTCATGCTTGCTTTGTGCTTGCCGGTTTGTTGAATTTATCATTTTTCATTACATGAACAAACAATCCATTAATTCTCTTTTTTATTTTGTTAATATATGTCTTCAGAAATAAAGTTTCTTTTAAGGACTGCTTTAACTACATACTACAAATTTAGGCACATCTGTTTCACTGTTATTATTCACTTTAAAATCATTTTTTCTATTATTTTTCTTTCATCTACTCAGTGTTTAAAATATTATTGCTTGATGTTGATTGTGATGTTGAATTTTTTGTTCAACATTAGGAAATTAGTTATCATAATTTCTATTTTATTGAATTGTGATCTAGAGGGCATGTTTATCCTTTTCTGTAAGTATTTATCATGCCTTCATTCTTCTGACATGATAATTTTTATACAGCTAATAAATGATATATGTGATTTAATATTTCTATTCACTAATATAACCCAGCAATGTCCTTCTGGTTTACCTTTCTGTTACTTTTTAAAAAAAATCTTTGAAGTAATGTTAAAATTACCTACAATTATTTTCTTGATATCAAATTTATTTTCATTTGAGTCAGTTATATTCTTTTAACCAGTTAGATGCTATGAAATTTGTACTACACAAACATATATACTTATATAAGTATGTATATATAAGTACATATATACCTGCCTACCTGTCTATATCTATCTATCTGTATCTCTCCATCTATATATGTAGATGATATTTGTTACAAATTCTGTTTTTGATTTTAAGGAAATGTTATTTAATTAATTAGTTAATTAATTTCTTCCTATTTTTTTGCATTTTTATTAACCATAAATGAGTAGTCTATTTTGTCAAAAAGCTGTCTCTGTAACTATTGATATAATTAAATTGTTGTTGAATTCTTTGAGGGCAAGGGCTATTTTTTTGTAACTCCACTGTTTAGTACAGTACCTTTTACATATTAGGCATTTAATAAATGCTTATTGGCAGAATGACTAATATATTTGACTGTGTTCACAGCTTTCCATATGTTGAACCAGGTATGTATCCCTGTTATTAATCTAAATAATCTATTTTAATATATTATTGCAGCCCCATTAGCTAATTCCATATTTTTCTTCCTTATCCATTGGAGATATTAGTTTATAGTTTCCTTCATCTTTAACCAGTTTAGGTATCAAGAACATATTTTTTCAGAGAGTAATTTGGTAATATATTTTTTCTGTTGTTTTGCAAACAATTTATGTAGTAATATAGTTTTAATTTTTCTTTGAAATTTTAATAGAATTATTTAGTAAGTCCATGTGGTCCTATTTTTTCTTTTTCAATTAATTTACTACTTATTTGATTTTTTCCTGAGATTAGATTATTTAAATTTCCTATTTCTGCTTCTGTTAACCTGTATTTTTTATTTTTCAATTATTTATCTGTTTCTTTTATCACTTATGTCGACATATAATTGGACCAAATAGTTTTTAATAATTTAATTTATTTAGTTATTAATTTTGTTTAATATTCAAAATATTTATTTAATATTTATAAATATTTAATTAATAATTTAATTTGATAAATAAATTATTTTAAAATAAATAAATTGATTTAATGATTCCTTTTATTTTCTCTTTACCTGTTGTGATTTCTCTTATTTAATATTTTTATATTAATGATTTGTTTCCTCTTTTAATTTTATTAGATTTTTCTCCCCAAAAGTCAACTTCTTGTCTTACCTACTCATTAACTTTTTTCTTCCATTTAATGCCTTTTTGCTTTTTATAGTATCAAGTTTTATATCTAATTGGAGAATTTTGATTTCTTGAGTTTCTTATTCATACTGTAGTTGTATGCTCAGTTTATTGATCTTTTCCTTCTCTTATTGATGAATGTATCTAGAGATATTACATTTCTTTAGTTGCCATTTATAGTGCTATCATTTCCATTTGTCTAAACTTACCTATTATGTCTAAGATATGTCCACTTATTGGTTATTCAAAAAGAATCTCACATTTAGAATTAGGAACAGTCAAATTAAAACTTTGTTGATGGTCCATGTGATTCTTAGCACTCTCAGGTGCCAATACAACAAATCTCCCATCATCATTTTTTAAAAAATTTAATTAATATATTTGTTTTTAGTTTTCAGAAATCACTTCCATAAGTCTTAAATTTTCTCCCCCTCCCCTCCCCTCTTTCCCTGAGGCAGCTTGCAATCTTATATGGGTTCTACACATACTTTTGTAGTAAACACATTTTCACATTAGTCATGTTGCATAGAAAAATTAAAACGAATGGAAGAAACCATGAGAAAAACCAAACCAAAACAAAGCATAACACAAAAGAAAATAGTCTGCTTTATTCTGTGTCCCAATTCCATAGTTCTTTCTCTGAATATGGATGGCATTTTGCCTCAAGGCCTTTCCCATCATCATTTTAAAAGTGAAAGGTGCATCCCAGGAGTGAGGGCTATTTAAATTTGGATTGTTTTTGATGGGTTATCATGGCCAAATAAATTTCAAAACCAGGTGGTCAACCCACCGGCCACATACTAATCATTATGACTATTTCAGTTGTTCTTCAAAGCACAGATGTAATCTGTTTCTGGGGCCATATTTGAATTTTTTCCAGCATGATAGAATCTACCAGAATTTGGCCTCCACAGGACAAGTCTCTAGAACTTAGGGTCATCTCCATGAAATAATAATCCATTAAAAAAGGACATTATGGAATGTACTCACTTTAGAGTTATTTGCTCCTCCTGGGACTTTATTTTGATATTATTTAAACTGATATAATTTACTCATTGTAGCAGGAGTTTTTGTTTTGTTTTGTTTTCTGTTGATTCATGTCTACTCTTCCAGTACTTGAGTTAGCTAGGCCTACATTTCGTGTCCTACTGTAGTCCTAAAGCGAGACAATGTTCAGCAGCAATAAGGACCTGCTTCACTACAATCTGGTGCCTATAGTCCAGAGGTAGGAAACTGCCTGGAGCTTACCACTCTCCCATGGTTCTGGTCCGCTATCACCATCCAGCCTTGTTTCTGTGTATAACACAGCAGTGGTGCCAAGTCCTGTATGTTGCTGTATTTTATTTCTATCTTTGGGGCTTCCATCTCCCCTAGTTATTTATTTCTTTAGGCAGGTACTCCTCAAAGAACCACAATATGAAGATTGGTCCCTGGAGTACCCAGACCAAGATGCTGCTAATTTCATGCTGTTATCCTAAGGTATCCCCCCAAAGTCAAAGCCTACTGTCCTTGGCAAATTTCTTTATGTACTCACCTATATGAAGATTCATGCTTCTATGCTGGTGCACTGGCCCTGAAACAGAGATGACACTAGTGATGACACTGGCTTCAGGTTTAGCTTCTCAGGCTATCATCATTTGTAAATCCCCTTTTCTTGGCTTGGTTTCTATGAATCATAACTTAATGAGAAGACAGCCTCTGGATCAACCCTGTCTCCTTGTGCTCTTGTTTATGGGATAGAGAAACTCCATGTTATTTTCCTTTGGTTCTTTGTTTACTATCATGATCTTTTTAATCATTAATAAGTATTTCTCAGGAGAGCTGTGTTTGTTTAGGAACTTTAACTTATCCAAGTTATTAAAAGGAAGTCTGATTTTCCTGCCCAGATTTGTAAGGTATACTTAATATTCCATCAATAAGTACTAATATTTGATATATAAATAAGAACAAAATAAAAATAAAGACAATGAAAAGATAAAATGATTATGAATGGTTTGCGTAGGCCTCTGAACTTGTTCTTTATATGGTAGTTTTTAGAAGCAGTGTTTATTATCTTTAACAAAGTTGTTACACATTCATCCCGGGTTGCTCCTGTTGTCATCTGTATCTACGTAGCTACAACTGGTGCAGAGATTACTCTTCTTGGCCCTGCTTTCTTCACTCTGCATTATTTGATGTTTGTGTTCTGAAATGTTTTTTGTTCATCACAATGTTATCTACCTCATTCTAACACTGGGTCCTTGATATCATGGACTCTGCGTTTTCTATTTGTATCCTCAGAATTTGAGGACTTATAAAAGGGGATTTTGGAGCTTAGACCAGGGATCATATCACAAAGAAAAGTCGCATCAGTGATCGTGTTTTAAATGCAAACTATGAAGAGATAATATTGAGGTATGGGAGGATGAGATTTCTGGGGATCATGCCGTCCTCCCTGTGACCAGCTTTGTCTGCTAAGTAGT
Source organism: Notamacropus eugenii (assembly GCF_028372415.1). NCBI lineage: Eukaryota > Metazoa > Chordata > Mammalia > Diprotodontia > Macropodidae > Notamacropus > Notamacropus eugenii. The sequence goes on along the minus strand of NC_092875.1, from coordinate 357,715,397 downwards.
GTCAACAATAGAAAAAAAGAAAAAGCATTTATTAAGTACTTACTATATGCCAGACACTGTGCTAAGAGCTTTATAAATATTATGTCTTTTGATCTTCACACAGTCCTATGAGGTAGGTGCTGTTATGATCCCTGTTTTATAATTGAGGAAACTGAGGCAGAGAGTAAATGATCTGTCTAGAGTCACACAGCAAGTACATGTCTGAGGCTCAATTTTAACACAGGTCTTCCTGACTATAGACTCAGAATTCTAGCTATTGCTCCACCCAGTAAATGCCTATGATGTGCCCAGCATAAGGTATAGAAAGCACAGAATCTCAAAATCTAACATAGGAAGCAAAATCTAAATGACTATGGTTAAACAAAATATGTATATATATATATATATATATATATATATATATATATATATATATATATAATAAATTGGAGATCATATCAAATGAATGAAGATTATCTTGGAGATATCTGCTAATCTCATGAGTATTGTGGATTAGGAAAGACTTTTTGAAGAAAATGGGATTTTAACTCGAACCTGAAAAATCCAGAGAATCCAGGAGAGATAGGAAATGAGGAGGGAAAGAATTTCAGGAGCCAGAGATCTCCAGGGCAAATGTCTGGAACTGGGGGATTGAGTATCTTTTGTGAGGAATAGCAAGGAAAATTGTAACTTCCCATGGTGCAGTGGTCCAGAGTGCAAATTCAACTTTATGGAATTGCCACATTGGATCACCTTCATAACTGGTACTCGCAGGATGCATCAAAATTAGCAGCACAATTATAAATATCTACTTTGAAATGTTGTTGGTGTCTTTTGGTGGTATTAACATAAAACAAAGGCAACCATTGCTAAGGAAGAGTCAGTCATGTGAACTTTCTACAGCAGCTGCACTCAAAGACCAGTGCCTCTGAAGACGTCTGAGAGCTTGCTGAGTGCCTGGAGATGTGTCTTCTTCATGGGAGGAGCTCAGCATCCCAGTCTTAGTATTACCTTTCCTCAAGCTCATTAATGTCTCAGCTACTATAGTGAATTTAGGTGGGGCTTTTTGCCAAGTAGGTTTTTTGTGTGTTTGTTCTTAAGCAATAAACATCTGTCATCTTGAAGACCTGTCCATCGCTGGCCAGTTTTCCTGATCACTAGTTCACTTTTTTTTGCTCTTGAACAATTTATAGGACATGTCAAAAGCCCTATAAAAGTGATTGCTGCTTTATCTCTTCTGGTGCTGAAGGGAGCTAAGAGCATCTCCATGTGTATTAGAGGAAGCAGGCTGGGACAAGTCACCTATAATTGCCTATTAGATCATTTTTCAAAGGGATTAACTTGTGAAAATGTTCCCTGTACAAATATTTCATATTTTTTTCTAATTACCTTCTAGCTATCTAAATTAATTCCATCAAAAAAGCTGTGGGCTGGAAATCTTGCTTAAACAGGGCTTTTTGACTGGTAACCAAACCAAACCAAACCAAACCAATCAAAACAAAACCAAAAAAACTGTTTTCCAGTAAGGCTAAAAGTGACACAATCACAGCTTTTCACAATAGCACTCACTTCCTTTTTAGGACTCAGTTAAAATATAGAACAATTGAGTCTCACAAAACTCCAAATCAGTGGGGGAAAAAATGGTAATGAAATTAAAAGGTAGTTAAACCTTAAATGTTGTGAGGGAGGGGAAAATGAAAGTTATTTTTTTTCCTAATCATTTATGGAAATTTTTCTTTCAATCTTTTCTTTTTTCCTCCTAAATTATTAATTTATTTCTCTTTAGTTTTCAACATTCACTTCGATAAGTTTTAAATTTTCTCCCTTTCCCTTCCTCTCCCTCCCCAAGACTTCATGCAGTCTGATGTGGGCTCTACATATAACATTCCTATTCTCAGTTTTTTTAATAACTTCAAATGTATCTTTATTTTCATCTTAATATTGTGAGATGAATGATAAATACTTCTTTCCCAATCCCTCACCTGGGAGAATTTAAGTTTTTTGAGAGCCAAGACTGTTTCTGTTTTGTCTTTGAATCTTCAGTCCCTGTTACTTAATAGTTTCTTAATAATTGTTCATTTGTTGAATTTGCATTTTACAGAAGAAAAAACAATGAGGCTGCAGGGTGTGATGTGAGAGGTCAAGATTACAATTAGAAAGGCAGGGGTCTTAGCTCTCTAGTCCACTAGCTGCTTAAGCACTAAAGTTTCACATTCTTACTGTATTTGTTCTGTCTCATATATTGTTCATATATAGAATACTTTCACGTTGGTGTTCTTTTCTCTTGAGAGTGAATGCTAATCATTTCTACTTTTTTTTAAAATCTAAGAGTGTTGTTTCTATTACTTTGTAAATATGGTTTTGGAGGAATAAAAATCTAAAAGTTGGCCATTGTTATTTCTGGACTGTTGTCGTCCATTTCCTGATAGCATAATGGAAGATTGAATTTCTGTTCCACAGTCTCACATGTGGAATATCTTTTGATACTATTATTAATAATAAAATGAAAATAGCTAGCATCTATATAACACTTTAAGGATTGCAGAGACCTCTGAATATTTTACTTGATTCTTTCAACAACTTTGGTAGGTTGGTATTAATATTATCCTCATTTTTCAAATTAGAAAACTAAGCTAGACAGAGGTTAATTGATTTGCTGGAAGTCACATATGAAGTAAGTGTCTGTGGATTTGAACTAAGATCTTTGTGACTCTAGGTTCAAAACTTCATCCAGTAAAAAAGGAAAATGCAGCCTCAAGAGGCTAAGTGAGTTTATGAGCATTCTAGAATATTGTCAAAGACAGGATTTGAATGCAGATCTTCCTAACTCCAGTGTTTGCAGGTTTGCCATTCTGCTTCTCAATATATATTATGTAAGAACGGAAAGCTAAAGGAAACATGAGAAATAATTATTCTAGAGGTGGAAACTCTATTTGAGAAATATATGTAATTAACTTAAATCCAGAACTTCTAGGGACAGTTCTTTATTTTAACATTAAGAATCTCTGCAGATGACATGCTTTTTTTTGTTGAATGTTTATGTTTATTATTGATAATTAAATTTTTTCCTTGTCCATAAACCAGGGCAATGATATTCATTTTTATAAATGATAAAAAAGAATAAATATTTTTGTAAGGGAAATGAAGGGAAAATTAAAATTAAATGGCTTGTGATAATGGGGGGAAAATTCAGCTTTTAGGATTAGACCCATTTTCTTCTGAAGTTATTACCTGTGTAACTGGGCAAGTCACTTAAGGTCTCTGAGATTATTTCCTCATTTCTTTCCCTGTAAAAAGAGGAGACTAGCCAGAGGGCCTCTAGGGTCTAGCTTTCTATACATCTATGGGAAAAGTTTCAGTATGAAATTTCTAAGAAAGAATTTGATACTTCTGACACGCAAGCTGATGCTTTTCTCAACAGAATACTATCATACCCTATTCATTATCTGTGCCCCTTCCCATCAGAAAACCTACTTCCTTCCCTTCCTGCTGTCTATAAAGTTTAATAAATAGATGAGATTTATTTGGGAGCAAAGTAGCAGTAGCCCCTTCAAAATTCCTTCTTTGCATTTCATTCAACTCTCCCTCTTCATATTTGCTTAACGGGTGTATTGAGGCCCAAGCTAAATTAGCAAGCAGACTTTTCCAAGTCTTTGAAAGTTATTAACCTGACACGATCAACATCATAGATTCTGAAAATACAGAGTGAAAGAGCAGACTGAAAATGAAATAAGAAAGGGAAAAATCTGCAAAGCCATTTCTAGCTAATTCTCTTTCCATAACTAATGCAAACCCAAAGGGCGAATTGGGAGCAGCTGCCAAGATGAAGGCACATGAGTGCCAAGCAAGTATGAGAATAAACGTCAGCATGCTTTTCCTTAGAAGGGATCGCATTCCTCGTTTCTGAAGAGTTTCCATTTCTTTTTTTTTTTTTTCCAAGGCTCCAGAGGAGCTGTGAGGTTTCATTAAGAGGAGATTAGGAGAGGAGCCAGATTTACCATCCTGGGGACTGAAGATGCTGAAAAGGTTTCTTTTCTCATTGATAGGACCTGGGGACCAGCATCTGCTGCATTGGGACACTCTTGATCAGAAGTTGAGTGGATATGAAGACATGGAGGTCCTGAAGGGAAGCTAAGATTGCACTGTTTATTTCCTTATTACCATAATTATCATATTTATCCTACTTCATTAGGACAAGAACAATCAAGGGTCAGAAAGGATGTCTGCTCACAATATTTCAAAACTTCTCACATCAGATTTTTATTTGTTCAGACATTTGGGAATTAGGACAGCTCAGGTAATTTTATCATGTCATTCTTCAGAACTTAATATTTCAAGTGATATTGACCTTGCTGAGAATTTGCAGTGAAGGATTTGGAAAGGCTCTACAACCTCCAAGGTACTAGGAAAATGCTATCTCTGAATAATAGAAGTTATTTCTATTTTGTGGAGATAAAGGTCCAATGAATCAGGAAGTTGGGGGTTCCATCTCTGCAATATTTTCCCCATCCGTTCTGGCCGCATTTTCATGACCCCAGACAGGTCCTTAAGCAACTCTTCCCTGGATTATTGCAATAGCCTCACAAATTAGAAGCAGAGAGATGGTGATTTGTTGGCCTTGGAACCAGGAAGTTCTGAGTTCAAATTTGAACTCAGACACTTACTACCTGCATGACCTTATGGAAGTCACTTAATCTCTGTCTGCCTCACTTTCCTCCTCTCTAAAACTGAGATAATAATAGCACCTATCTCTGAGGGTTGTTGTGAGGATCAAATGAGGGTTTAACATGGATGATACTGGTACCATTAATTCCTTCACAAGGATAAAGGGAGGTGATATACTGTAGCAGACAGAGGACTGGCCTTGGAGTTAAAAAGAGCTGGAATCAAAACCTGCTTCTAACACATACTGACTGTGTAGTCCTAGGCAAGTCTTTTAAGCTTCCTTGGTCCTGACAAGCACCCTTAGACTTGAAGAGAAGGTTCTAATCTGTATTGGTAGAAGGGATTTCCATGTCTAGAGTTCCTTATACCTTAAGTGAAATTACAACCAGGGGTGGGGAACCTGTGGCCTTGAGGCCACAAGTAGCCCTCTAGGTCTTCAAGTGTGGCCCTTTGTCAGTCACTTGAGGACCTAGAGGACCACATGTGACCTCAAGGCTACAGGTTCTCTACCCCTCTAGACCAATAAAACACAAACCAAACAAAACCAAACACCATCCCCAGATGTTTAAAGGATGACTTCTGTTCTGACATTATATATGGCTCCCTGTGCAAGGTGAAAGTTACACCCATACTGATAGTACTTTTGACAATGTTTTGACATTTAACATTTATGATGTTTCTTTGGTGGTGTGTAGATTTGACTTTCCCAGTGGTATTTACTGGTCATTGATACTCTGTAAAGGATTAATGGTTCAGTCATGCCCCTATTTCAGAGGAACTGGTATATATTCATAAACTTGGTCTTTACAGGGCTGAACTCTAGGGCAGTTAAATCTAAAAGATTACATGGTCCATTGTGAAGTGAAGTCCTACCAATAAAAAGAGAGTCATTTAGACAGGCTTTGGGAGTGAGTTGTTTTTTTTTTGTTTGTTTGTTTGTTTGTTTTTTCTGACTGATGAAATAGAGACTATCCTAGGTTTGTGGTTTTTAATAGCTTTGTTATTGTGTGGGGGCTAAGGATAGAAACCTACATATAAGTCAAATTCTGAAGTTCTAGGAGATATCTAGAAGGCTCCTTAGATATCTTTCAGTTTGAGCCCTGATATATGTGAAAACTACAAATGAAAATTGCTATTAATGAAATGAACACGTTGTACACACATATGTATTTCCTTAAAATTTTTCATCTTATCCAGGAGATAAAGAAAAATATATTTATTCAAGAGTGTCCTCTTACCTAACCCTGTAGATACAATTAATTCCATTATCTAAAATTTATGCTTATTATAATTGTTTCACAGATTCAATCACTCCACTCAGAGAAGCATAATCTACTTGAAAGGTGTCAGGGATGCCCGAGGTTAAATGACCAGTATGTTCATCTGGGAGTATTTCATGGTATAATAATAATGCATTGGTAGGTAACTATTTGTGCTGGGAGCTTGGTTGTTGTTACTCATCATTATTTTCTGTGCATAGTTTTGGTAGATTTTTTTGTTAACTTGACCTATGAAACAGTAAAGTTCATTCTGTCAGTCTATAGTAATGACTGAAATGAGTTATCATAACTATGTATTTTTTTAAAATAAACAGTTTTGAAATGGTTTCTCATTTGAATTCAGGGGAAGAGAGGATCTTATTTAGAAACTTGACTAAAGATGATTGTCTCCAGTTAGATCATGCAAGTTCCTTCTTTCAACTTTAGACATAAACGTTCAGTACACTGCCAATGTCAGACGTTTTTTCCCCCTGAAGTGAGAGCTCAGCTAATTTAGGCAGCTAGTTTTGTCCACGCATGACATTTACAAAGAGATAGTGAATGCCCAGTATCCTTGATGAGTTCGGCCAAGGGATTAATGTGAGTGGGTGGCCAAGGGAAAAGATTGATTAACAAGAGAGAGCCACGCACATGCTGGGAGTTTTCATGGGATGACACAACTTTTCTTCTCTTGGCTCCACACAAAAAGGCTTTTTGTTAAAAGAAGAATGACCCATGTAAGTCCATGACTTCTCTCAGCCGTCAATTTTCATTTCCTTTCAAGTGGGCATGTTTGAAAAAGCTGAAATATTTGTTAATGTAGGTTAAAGTACTTCAAGGTGTCCAGAACTATTTTCAGTCATTCCATCTATAAAAGGATAGTGATTAAGTTTCAGGGATGGGGGCAGGGAGAGGGGGAACGACCTATTCATGGTAATATCATCTAGTGGATAGAGGGGAAAAGGCCAGACTTTGAGTCTGGAATAGTTGAGTAAATTCTGAAATCTGGCATATTCTGGCTGCCTGACTCTGGGCACAACATTGTATCTCTACAGTCAAGGCAATAATGCTCTAAGACTTGAAGTACCAGAACAGGCAGCTGATACTTATTTGTGGAAGGAATTCCCTTACTTAGTGTTCCCTACAACAATGAAATCATAAAAAAAATGGAAAGAAAAGTCGATTTGGATATGCATAAAGTCAATGAAAGTCCTTACATTGTATTAAAGATAATATAAATGAAAGAGTTAGAGCACGACAGTTAGGCCTGGAGTTAAGAAGGCCTAAGTTCATATACTACCTTTGGTCTTTATTAGCTGTGTGATCCTGGGCAAATCAAGTAGTCCCAGTGATTTTTCTCCCTTAAATCCTAGAGATTTACCTTGGTAAAGGGAGCTTCCACATTAGTTTCCATACACTAAAGAAATTGCAGATTTTCAGATTCTCTCTCTCTTTCTCTTTTTCTTTTTCTCTCCTTTTCTCCTCCTCTTCCTCTTTCTCCTCTTTCTCTCTCTCTCTTTTATCACTTTCCTTTCCCCTATCTTTCCCTCTCTTCCCCTCCTCTTTCTTCCTTTCTCTCTTCTCCTCTCACCATCCCTTCTTTCAGTGGGATTGAAGGATTAGATTTAGAACGATGTAGGTGCCAGATTTTTTTTTTCTGACACAAAATAAAATAATGGAATGACTATGGGAAGCAGGAAGTAATTTTAACTCTCAGTGGTCAACTATCTAAGACTATTGATTTCACAAAGGTAGAAGTTTGCATCAATGGAGGGAATTTCCACACTAAAGTGTATTTAAAAGATCCTCTGAAAATATATTAGTTTTTAAAAAAGTAAAATAAATATTCTATCAAAAAGCTCTTTTTTGTCCAGATGCTCAAGCTGGGAATATTTTCTCTAATTGCATTTATGGTGGTAAATGGGTGGACCGGCTATTGAAGTCTATCTCTGGGTTAAGATGTCACACTATGCTTCTGACCACTTGCTTTACTTGGCTACCTCCTGGCACCTTTGGCCCCTCTCCAACACTGACAATTATTTTATCTGCCTCCTTAAATTCCCCTTCCTGTGATTACAACTGAATAGGATATTCTTTATTTCCTGACTTTAACTGTTACATAGAGCTACTGCTCTGTCCTATTAAGCATCTGCCACATATCCTTGCAAAAGCAGAGGCAGTTCCGCAGGAGATAAAGTAATTCATCCGGCAGTGTGGCTAAACAGGAAGATAATTGGGAGAAAGGCTCCTAGCCCACTTTTAGTATCACTCATTTCTTGTAATTCAAGATAGGCAAAATGGACACTTCAGATACCCAAGAGGGTTTCAACAAGGCTGGTGGGATAAAGAGGAGATTCTGGACATTTGCCCATGTCCTTTTAAGAGTGGTTGACAGGGATGTGAGAAGAGAGAAATAATTGCTAACACTCCCCACCTCAACCTTTTTTGTATGAATTTGGTCAGAACCACATCTTTTTCAGTATCTCAAGGTGAGATTTGTTTTCATCAGCAATGATTGCAAAATGACAATAGAATTGTCATATAAGAAGTCACGAGTTTTTTTGAATAGTTTATTTATTTACTGGAAAAAGTCAAGGCTTCCCAAGACTTAGAGACAAATGATCTGATGCTCTAGTACTTTAGTAACTTTACTGAGAATTTAAATGACTTGTCCAGTGTATATCAGAGTCAGGACTCCAACCCAGGTTGACATAAAATAACACTGTATATTAGAAACGTTTTAATTTATAGGCTCAGGTCATCACCATAGGAACCTACCTGTAAATGATATTTTGCTTTAGACGATTATATTTCAATAATAGCCACATTAGGTAAGTAGTAAGAACTATAAGCATTTCATGATGAGGATGAAATGAATGAGGAGAATGAATCTTGGAAAGTTTACATAATGGTCAAGTTCATATCGCTAATCAGTTAGATGGACTCCCTACTACCCTCAGCAAAATTCAGTTTGTAATGAGATAATGATGTAGAACAGACAGTATTTAATGCTTATTTTATTTCCTGCTTCATGAACAAAACAAAAGCTCAACATACATACATATAACTATGTGGATATTTATGTGTATGTTAAAATATTTCCTGTTTTTCCTAATCTTATGCTTACTTTAAATTGCCTCTACTCATTTGGAGAGGGAAAATAAAGCTAGAATCAAGAGAAATAATGAAAAACTAGGGATGAATGGGAAATAATATTTCCAGATGTCAAATTATACTATAAATCAATAATCAACAAAATTAGTTGTTAAGAAGTAGAGTAGACCAGTGGGATAGACTATATAAGAAGGGATAAAAACAATTAAACTCAACATTCAGATATTAGACAAACCCAAATCATTAAGGAATTAATTGAAGAATTAATGAAGAACTTATTTGATAAGAATTACTTGGAAAACTGGAAATCACTTTGGCAGAAATTAGGCATAGAAAAAATATTCTATCACATACCACAATAGATTCAAAATGAATATATCATTTAAAGATTAAAAATAGCACTAATATAATTAGAAGTGAACTGGATCAAAGCCGTGACTAGTAGGAGAATTGTTAAACCAAATAGAAGCTAGAAGCTATCACAAGAGATAAAATAATTAATTTTGATTCCATTAAATTGAACAATTTTTAGACAAATAAAACCAAGGTAATTAACATAACAAGGGAAGCAGTAGTTTGAGGAAAAAAATCTTTGCAGTAGATTCTTCTCCTGTAGGACTGATATACAATAAATTGAGAAAACGAATAAAAATATGGAACACCAAAATCTAAGTCCCCAATGGACAGGTAGGAATTCAAAGAATACAGTTGTGCAGTTCTTAAATGAGCACTATAAGAGTATAAGTTATAGATAAAAATAAGTTGGATTAGCATCCTAATTCAAGAAATTTTGAGTAATGTTTTTAAACTAACACTTTATCAATGATTTTAAAAGTTATTTTTAATAAGGTATAAAAATCATAGCATGTTACCAGGATTTCTCATAACAGATGGTCCAATAGTTTTTGTTTGTTTTTATTTCTTTACCATTGAAATCACATATTCATGCATTAACAGTGGCAACATAAATGCTAGCTTATATTTTTACAAATCACTCATAAGCTAGAATTCCTGGGTGTGTAAACTTACCTAGAGCTTGTATTTTTACTGATTTACATGGGCCATTGAGATTTTAAGTGACTTGCCCTTGGTAGCACTGCTTGTATGTTTATGAGGTAAGATTTGAATGGACCTGTTGTTGTCTCCATGAATGTTCCTGTATCCACTATGTCAAACTGTCTATCGTGATCATGACTATCATCATCATTGATAATACTAATTATTTTATAACCACAGGATATTAAAGATTCCTGCTTTGGATTTTCATTTGTGAACTTTTATTTGTGACTTTCAAGAATTTGAAGCTACTCTAAAGTTTAACCTGTGTCCATCAAACTGAATAAGAAGACAAAAATGAATGTCAAATGTTGTAGGAGCTGTGGGAAGACAGCTATATATTCCTGTACTACTGGTGGACCAATGAAATAGTACAACCATTCTGCAAAATAATTTGGAATTAGACTAGATACATATCTAGTCTACATAAACCCTCTCATATAATAATGCCATTACTAGATATGGACCCTGGTAGGGGGAAGGGGTTACTATATATATATATATATATATATATATATATATATATATATATATATATATATATATATATATATATATATATATATATATATATATATGTATGTATGTATATATATGTATGTATATATGTATATATATTTATATATGGAAATATATATATATTTATATATGGAAATATTTATATCAGAATTTTTTTGTGGAAATAAGGAACTGGAAATACAGAAATAAATTGTGGCATGTGAATATAATGGAGTAAATACTATCCTTTTATGAAATGAGGCAGAGTAAAGTGAGCAGAAACAGAGGAACAATTTCTTTATAGTGATATAGAATGCTATATTTATTAGTTCCTTTTTTTTTAGTGGTACATAAATTTATAATGAAAAAAATACATATATATTTGTAAAAGAAAGATCTATTTTCCTGAAAAATAAAGGCACGTAGTTAACTTTGCTAGAATTCTTCTCCTTTGCTGCCATGAGTTCTGAAACGATATATGGTCACTTTTTCCCAAGGTCCCTGTCACACATAAGAAATGTCTCCTGATATTTCTGCCATGTTGGACAGAATTAAAACCAGAGCAGCAATTCCACAGAGGAGCAATTAATAGAAGGACCACACTTACATAAAATAAACAACGCTGAAAAACATTGAATGGTACAGCGACTCACTGTGCCTTCAGTAAAATGCTGGTGGAGACATTGCCAGAGATGGGATAGACTATGGGTAGGGCATGAAACATACACTGTCAGCTATGGTTCAGTATTCCTTTGTTTTGCTTGTCTTTATTTTTCTGTGAGAGAATTCTGTTGCAGAGATGAGAGTCAAGTCATGAAAAAGCAAAAGCAATATAAAAAATCAATAAAATAGATATTTTTTTAAAAAAAGAAATAGCTACTGTGATTTAACTAATTTTTAAAAATATTTGTTTTATTGATTTTTTTTTTTAAATAAATAGCTGCTGTGATTTAAGGACAGGTAGGTAGTGAAGTGAATACAATGGTAGGCCTGGAGTCAAGAATACTCCATATTCTAAGTTCAAATCTGACGTCAGACCCTTAACTAGCTATGTGACCATGGGCATGTCCCTTAATCCTGTTTGCCTCAGTTTCCTCCTTTGCAAAATAAGCAGGAGAAGGAAATGGCAAGCCACTCTAGCATCTTTGGCAAGAAAACCCCAAAGGAGGCACAAAGAGTCAGACATAACTGAAACATAACTGAAAAACAGCACTTTGGTTTAAATGACTTTCTCCTTTAAATGCTTACTGAAAACCTTAGGAATCTTTCTAGAATCCAAAGACATACAATTTGTTTCTTTCTGTTTTCTTTTTTTCCCCATTTCCTGGCCCTCACTTAGGATAGCACAAGCTGATGTAATTCTCTCTTCTGCATGATGACCAAATTTATATAAGAATAAAAATTGGTGGAATATAACAAGCATACTGACATTGGAAAGAACACTGTTTATCATCCAGTGTAATGGTGCATGTTGAAATACCTCTCTCCTATTTTGAAACCATTTATGAATTCCACAACAGAAATCAGTCATGGAAATAGGTCCTTAACATAAATTAGCCAGGCATTCACCAAAAGTGAGGAAACTGGGAAATACTGAAAGCTGAGCAACCCCAAAAGCCAAGCCTCATTTTACATTTCAACATACTGAAACTGCCAGGAAAATCCTAGCCAGAAAACAGAGGAAACATTATACATTCTACCTTCTTCCAAGGCTGTTATCTCACTGACACTAAACAGGCATAAATATGGATTAGACCATTTTGTATGTAAGTAGAAACATGAGTCCTTCCAATCAACCAAGTTTAGTTTCTTTTTAAAGTATATAAAAGCGGTATTCTGCCTCTGTCTCCTAAAATACTGTTCTACCTCACAAAAAAAAAAAAAATGTGGGGCAGTACGCAGCAACAGAGGCATCAGATAGAAAATGACTAAACATTCATGGTCACGGAGGAACAAGCCCTAAGGCTTTGTGTTATTCCCCCAGAGATGATCCTTTACTCATGCCATGTTCTTCATCAAAAGTATTAGCACTGATAAGTGCCTAAATAACAACCACAACCCATATTTCTGTAGCATTTTAAGGTTTATAGGGCATTTTAATAATAACTGACATTAATATAGTGCTGTAAAGCTGTCCCAGAGCCTTACATATATTATCATGAGAGGTAGGAGGGAATGTGCTTTTGGCCAGATAATCTGGGTTCCAGTACTGACTCTACCCCTTATCAGCTGTGTGACCTCAGACAGATCACTCAACCTCTCTGGACCTCCATTTCCTCATCTCTAAAATGAATAGATTGAACTAGATGGACGTGAAAGTCTCTTACAGGTACAATTCTGTGATCCTGAGTCTCACTTATGAAACAAGTATTAATAATCATCATCTGTAAAAATGAGTAAACTGAGGCTTGTCCAGGGTCATAAATCTAACAAAAAAAGACAGAATTTTGAATGAGATTTTTCCCATATTTAACTCCAAAAATCTACTACTACCCTCCACTGCTTCTTCAAAATAATCCTGTGAGTAAGGGCGTGCTAGTATTATCATCTCTTTTAAATATGAAGAAATTAAAGGAAGTTATTTGTTCAAGGTCAAACAGCTACCATTTGATCTCTAGGGCCCTTGTCTTACCATCTATAAAATGAGAGGGCTGAACCACATGACCATTAAGGTCTCTTCCAGGTTAACTTATGTTCACAAGAAAAAAAATAAGTATTAATATTCTTATTTTGCAGACAAGTAAACTGAAGCTTGTTCATAGCTCGTCCATAGTCATATAGCTCACAAGTAAAAGAAATGAAGTTTTAAACCAGGTCTTCCTAACTTCTGTTCTAGTAAACTAGTTATTCTCCCTGTCTGCCCCTCCACAATAACCCTGTGTGGTATGTAGCTTCAGTACTATCATTTCTGTCTTATAGATGAAGAAATTGAAAAAAGTCAAGTGACCTTAGATGGTCAAATGACTATTTAAATGTCACATTGAAATTCAAACTCAAGTCTCTGACTTCAAGTCCAGTACTCTTTCCACTGAAGAGAGCTGTTACTGCTTATGTTTTACTGAAAACAGGAGTAATTACGTATTTTCAATCCCCCCTCCTCTGCAGAAATCTTCTTCTGACAATTCTGGTCCACATTATTCTCATTCTTTTCTCTAAACTACTATTGCTATAAGGCAGTACTCTTAGTAACTTGTTCTCCGATTTTCCCCCCTTTCATATGTATTCATTTTCTCTTTTCCAGTAGAATGAAGTTCCATGTGGAGTTGCCCCAGGGGCTTTTTTCTCTCTATTTCCCATAGGGTATCATATAATATGCTAGGTCTAGAGTGGTACTTAAAAAATATTCAAGCATTCTACATAAAGAATTATTCCTGAAAGAGTTAAGTCAGTAGCCTGTTGTTTATCCCTACAGAGGGCAGAAGAAAATAACATCTGAATGGAAAGAATTTAGGTCAGCTTATTGGGATAGCTCCCTCACTCTTAGGTTTTTGAGGTGCTACGTGACATTTTAAGAATAAACTAGAATGCAATCCCAAAAGCATTTCTCAAACACCTGCTGTGTGTAAGACATATATATCAGGGATAATGTTAGCGAATGCTTGGACTGAAGGAGAAAGCAGAACATTTAAGGCCCTCTTTCCTTCAGCCCTATGATTCTGTGCCTCAGACTACAGTGGAGTTCTTGTATGGAATTCTTATTAATATTTGAAATGGAGGCCTTTGATATAGTCTCATTTAACTGCAAAACCAGAATAGGTCTCTTCAAGATTGAGATTTCCTGGTTCGTTAACTGAGGTTTTTTGGCCCATTAATGTAGAGAAGTTGGTAGACCCACATTTTATAGCCATGTCTAGAGGCTATGGGAGTAGAATGGAGGTTGGAGGTACTACTGGTCTTTCATTTCCTTGAAAATTCTCCAGTGCTGAGGAAAAGGGCCACCTTATAGCCCCAAGAAAGGATGAGATAGGCGCTGTGCAGTAAGAATAGGCCTACATTCAGGACATTAATAAGAATTCCCTGCAGTTCTCTGTGGTCTGGGATATGCTACAGTTAGAAATAACTCTAAGTACAGTATGGCCTTACATAGATTCATATGAACGTACATGTTTATGTATGAATATGATATAGATATCTAAGTATATGTAAGCGTATGTATATGTTTATGTGTATGCATGTGGATATACATACATATGTGGATGTATATGTACCTGCATAGACATACATACATACATATATCCCACACACTTAATTGTAGCCTTCTTAGGGGTGGGGGAAAAAGGAACAAAGTAAAAAGTACACAGCAGAGACCAAAAGGCAACTTACAAGGAAACAAAGAAAAGATAGACAGCTTTAAACACAATATATAGTATTTATTATGTAAGATTTCTTGACATGGAAATGGATTGCTGTATATTTTGAATCCTCTTTTAATGTTCTGCTATGAACATGACAATGTTTTTCTCATTTATTTTGTATTTAAGTTTTCAATAAGTTTTTTTTTCTTTTCTCATTGTGTATTTAAGTTCAAAATAAATTAATAAAAAATAAAGAAATCTGACTAGGAAGGAATGTCTTAAGCATCTTGTCTGTCTGAGGCCCTTTGACATAAAGGTGAAAATAACAGGAAGGGGATACAGCAATAGGAATGTTCCTTCTTTAGCTTCTTTTCTTCTGGTAAAACTTCTGGTAAAACTGAGAAGGGTCAAAGTTGTATACCAGTTCTTACAAGGAACACTCATCTAGTACTCTATTTGTCTGCGTTAGCCCAGGGGGAGTGGCAGCTAGATGGTGTGGTGGGTATGGTGCTGGCCTTGGTGTTGGGAAGACTTGAGTTTGGATCCTGCTTCAGTCATATACTGTGTGATCCTGGATTGGTCCACATAAACTCTCCACCTCAGTGTCCTCATCTGTGAAATGGGCTTAGTAATAGCAACCATATATGTTGAGAAGATGAACTTAAATAATATTTTAAAAGTTCCGTATACCATAAAGTAATGTAAAAATTCTGGTTATTATAATTATTAAATAATTATTATTTTCCTATCTTTTCTTTTTTGGCCCATGTTAGTTTCCTTGTAGGAAGTTATGAATTGTTATCTCCCCCCACCCCCATTGCTATAAATTCATATTAATCAAACATGCAATCTTCCTGAATGTTGGCATTTTTCTTTTTACTGTGCTCAAGTTTTATTTACAATTATACATCGATGTGATCTGTGGTTTCACATGTAACAAATATGGCTGAGATGAAAAAGGACCACATTTCGGAGGATTTCTTGATCTAAAACCATGTTGCTCCTTGGGGGAAAAAAAAAGAGCATATCCTATGAAACTTGTGCCAGTAGCATTGTTATTGATTGATGAATAGGGATTTCTGGGAAGGTGGAGGAGTAGTGGAGAGCTCTGCTCAGATTGTGAACACATTGAGGTCCTAACTGGGAGCTGCATAGATGATTATGGCCAGGAGAGCACAAATTAGCACCTGGAGGCAAGCCAGCCAGGAGCTGTATGGAGAGGACATAGCCTGAGGCAATGTAGTGAAATGGGTTACAGATATACACTGGGACAGCACCAAGGGACCACAATGACAGTCTTTCATTCTTGTCCTGCCGCCCATCCAGGTGGCCATCCTGGCAATTGAGAACTGTGCTCATGCCTTTTCACTGGTACTGGCAGCACTACAGGAGCTTAGTTCTTGAACTTCTTGGGGGATGAGAAAGGAAACCAAATTGAATTCATTTGGGAATATTCCAGCTATAGCTGGAATTTTTATATTCTATTTCCCAATTAAATTTTTTCATCATCCTTTCAGTGTGTTTCATTTTGCCTTGGTTTGATAACAGTGTGAATTTGGTTGCTAGAACTAAATTAACATTAGAAATTTTCTAATTAGATGAGTACAAAGTTAGCCAAATGGATAATTTAGCCCTAAGGATTTCCCCATTAAAGGAACCCCATTCTGTGGAAGGTCCAAAGACAGTTCAATCACGGATGGCCCATATTTTCCTGCATATACGCACATTTTTTATTATGGCACACATTAATTTACTCTATCATCCCCATGTCCATGACTAAGTCTAAATATCTAAACTGATGTGGATGGGGTGTAGTTTGCAGCTATTTTGACAAATTTTACTTTCATGAATTAAGATGACCAAAACCAAATTGTAACTAAATATCTTTGTCCACTCTGATGTACCTGGTATTCAGGAGGAACCTTTGTTGCCATATGAGTAAGTCCATCCTTCCACTCATTGTCAAGTCTATACCACGATGGTAAACAAGCAAACAAACAAAAAAAAACCACAGGGGGAGATGCTTCCTGTGATTAGCTACACTTAGAAAACAATTGAAACTGAACTTCCAACAACTCAGAAAATAATTTTCATTCATGAGTTAGTTGCTTTTGCTCCTATGAGTCCCCTTTGGCCCTGCTATATAGACACATGGTTCTCATTGGCTTTAATGGGAGACAGTCCTCATGTAAATAGAGGTGGAATTTGGCCCAGGTTGTCTTATTTGATACTTTTATTCATCCTTCACCTCCTTGTCAATGTCCACTCTTTTTTGCAGACCTGTGTTAAAAATGCCCCAGGGCCCCACTTCAGACAACTAGCTGGCTGAACTTTTTGGCTAAAGTACCTTAAACCTTCCTGATTTCTGTTGAGGAGTACTGAGCACTGTGGTCTTTCGTCATCATCTCTGCAGCCTGAGCAGATGCGGACGATGCGCAGACAGCCCCAGCCCCCAATTCTTTCATTACCTCTCTCTCCGCTCCAAGTGTACAGGGGCTTTCTATTTTAATGACAAAGCTTACAAAGAAGAGTGAGAGAGACAATGCACAAATTATGTCCTGGTTTCCAAAGGCTCTACTGCTCTTGAAGAAGCCCGTACTTCTGTCCTCAGTGCAGTATGTAGACAAAACACACGCACACACACATGCACACCTATCACATCATATAGTACTTTATTGTTTTAAAAATATCATCTCATTCCACCAGCATTACTTCTAAAATTTCAAACTGGCATATGGCTTTTTCTTAAGGGAAGCCAATTCCATCTAATTGGTTTTCCCTGTACGTACCTGACTGCTGTGATAAGCCTTTATACAGAATATATCCTTCCATATGTGTTTTTATTAGGCACACTTTAAGGCACAATTTTTTATTTTCATTTTAATAACTGCTGCACAAATGAAGGCATAAAATTTGTTTTCAGCTCAGATTTCATCTCATAAAACTCCTCAACCAACGTTACTAAACTACCATTTTAACATCAGGTGGCTAGAAGAGTAGCATCAGCCTTTTGTATGAGTGAGCAAGCCTTTGTACACTGTCTTAGAGGTGGCAGAAGCCCATATGTCCTGGGTCCCAAAGACATCATGTTGTGCCTAATGAATCAGATGGTGAGCCTACAGCATATTTAATATAGTTTGCTACTTCTTATTTATTTATTTTTGGGGTCTATTTCATTATGTTTACTTTGCTTAGGAATCTTTTTGCGGAGGAATAAATGGAGTTCATTTGTTATAGGGAAATGCTCAGGCTCCTTTACCTTCCCTCTGTCTTTTGTTTTCTGACTAACCCTGAGCAACTATCTTCTACATGTATCTCACTGGTAACAAGAGACTATGCATACATAAAAAGCTTTTGCCTGAACTGGAAAAGCAAATCAAAACATATGCTCTGTTGATAATTGGTGAGCAGTGTCTTCTGTATTTGAAGGTGGCTGTATATTTTCACATGTAGACATCAAAATATAGAGGGGAAGGCTGGTGAGGTTCAAAGACTAAATTGCTAATTTACACTTTTGTAGAATTATTATTTTTGATCATCAAAAACCTGCCTTCTCTCCTCCCACTCCAGCCTTCCCTTTTCATATTGAAAATGAAATAAAAATAAAACCCCTATTACAAACATTTATAGTCATGACAAAATTCAGAATTGCCATGCTATTTATATATATTTATATACACACATACGTGTGTGTGTCTGCATGTATGTCAGTTCATAGTTTTTCCAGGCTTTTCTGAAACCACCTCCTTCATCATTTCTTATGCTATAACAGTAGTCCATGCCATTTATATGCTATAACTTTCTCCATCATTCCCTAATTTCTGGGTACTTCAGTTTCACATTCTTTGCCACCTCAAAAAGAGCTATGCATATTTTTGTATGTTTTTTGTTAGTTTGTTTTGTGTAGAACTGATCTCTCCCTTAATTTACCCTCCCTGTAATCTCTCTTATCCCCTTCTCTCCCTTCAGAGACAGCTAGGTGTTCCATTGGACCTGTGGTTAGGAAAGTCTGAGTTTTGAGTTCATGTTGAGTTCAAATACAGACTCTGATACTTGCTAGCTGTGTGACTCTGGACAAATCATTTAACCGCTATCTTCCTCAGTTTCCTCAACTCTAAAATAGAGATAATTATTGTACTTACCTACCAACCTTGGGAGGATGAAATGAGCTAATATTTGTAAGTGGTGCTTGATAATGCTTAGTCCCTTTCTCTCCCATTCCTCTATTGAATGAAATTTACTTCTGTATACAATTGTGTGTGTATCTATATCTATCTCCCTCCTTTGACTGGTTCAGAAGAGAGTGACTTTTTATTAACCAATCTCCCCCGCTCTCCCCCCCCAGATCCCTGCCATCTCTCCTTCCTGTTACAGTTGCCTCAGTATGAATCTCCTCTCCCTCTGGTGTACACGCTCTTTGTAGGCACTGGAGTACTCTGCACATCTGCTTTTGGCCAAATCAACTCCCCAAGGTTTGCAGACATCTGTCTGTCTCCTTTTGTTGACTTGGGTTGGAAAAAAATGCCTCACTGTGACTTTTTCATGGATTTCCCTTTCAAGAAATCAATCTAAATCCATTTGGAGGGGTTTTGTAGGGCTATTCTCTGTACTTCTACTCCTGTGACTTTGGTCCCCAACAAGTTGCTAATTGACTCTTAACCATCATTTACTAAATAATCAATTGAAATAATAACTTGTACCCATTAGTCACTAAGGAAAATGTATGTGTCCTTTGGAAAGCATAATTTGACAATTGTAGAGTTTAACTATTTGCTAGTAAGAATAAGGTTTGCCAAGCTATGACAGGCAGATGGTTTGGAGGAGAGTGCAGTGGAAGGCGAAAGACAAGGGGATATGCGAGAGTCCTGATATGGTGGAAAGATCATTGGCTTTGCAATGAGAAGGATTAGGTGGAAATGCTGTCTCTGATGCTTACTATCTCTTGTAGGAAAATTGCCCTCTGAGAACTTCAGTTTCCATATCCATTGAAAGGGAGATTGGACTAGATGACCTTTAACGGTCCCTTCTAGCTCTAGATATACAGTCCTAAATATGATTAGTCACAGCTTCTGAGTGTCTCTTTCAATATTACATATAAATGGAAAAGAATAAAATTACAAGGCCTCCAGCTTACTAATTAATGATTTCCATATAAGAAGCTGCTTATGCCCCATGAGAACTGTGAAAATATGGCTTCAGTGGATTTCAGTGATTTCTTGGGTTTGCAGGAATTTAGCTTCTTTCAATTTCCTTCTGAAAATAGAAATTTCCAGATAATCCTAGCACAGCAAGAAACAAATGATTCTGTATAAATATCTCCATTTTCTTTAGCTAGAAGGATAAGGCTGTTGACATTTCTATGCACTAAAAGACAATTTCCCAAATTACAGTCTCAGATGTTTTAAATTTTCAGATCTTATATTTAGAAGAAATTGCACCATGCAAATATTTAAGAATTGTTCATGTGTTTATTTCTGTAGTGGGTACAGTGACTCTTTACTTCACACTGACACAAACTATAAAGCAATTTGATGTGCTATTATAATCAGCTGTTAATCTACATGTTTTCAAAAGCAACTAAATCGACTGCATGTACATCAGGGAGTCTGAGCTTCATGTTAAGTTCTCAGTAATCTTCAGTCAAAATAAGATAATATGTAGCCCAGCCCAATAAAAAAGTCAACAGATTCACCATGATTTTTACACATTTCTACTAATATTTCCGAACCTTCAAAAGCCTCTGCCATTCTGTGTGTTTCCTCAGTATACTTTTCCATCATACTTGTTGACTGATAAATATCACAGAGATTATATTTCACAGAGGGAACCCTGAACAAGAATTATATTAAAATCATCACTATAATGAAGATTGATGAGTTGGAAGTGGGTATAAGGAATGAATGAATAAGAAATAACAGTCTTTACTAAATGTCCCCAGTCTGAGGTATCATTGAGGCATAGTAGGTTCTCAAAGGCTATACTGGGAAAGAATAAATGCTATTAGGAAGATATTTGAGAGATTATGAAAACTATCTGTAAACCAGCCTATGGAATTACAGAGAGGTTAACTACCAGATTAGCAAGTTGCCATTTTTTTTTTTTTTTTTTTGGTACCAGTGACCCATAAAAGAGATAAAAATATGAGATGGTCTTTAGTTCAATCAAATCTCCTCCTTCCACAGTAATGGTGACAGGCTGGTAGAAAAGAAATAACAGGATTCTGTGTTTTCTTTCCATAGTCAGTCAAAGAATATACTTCAACGATATTTAAAGAGATAGGATAGGAAGCAAAGTAGCAAAAAAAAAAAAAAACAAACCAAACAAACAACCCACATTTCTGTTCTTAATGCTGGCTATAAACATGGATTTAATTCTATGAACTCTTAATGAGAAATCTTTACCTAAAGATCAATGAGCTGATATGCTAATAGATGATCTGTGTGACATCCCACAAAATATTAAAATTAGAACAGTATGATTTACAAAATGTTGAGTGGCTCATCTATAAAAGATTGATTGCATTTGGAAAAATGGGCAAAATTCCACCAAATTTGTTATAGCACAAATATGATGCTGATATCCAAATCAGAAAGAGCTAAAGCAGAGAAAGAATATTATAAACAAATTTCCCTAATGAATATTAATGCAAAAATTTAAATAAAATGCTAGTAAAGAGATTACAGCAATATATCACAAGGATTATACACTATGACTAGGTGAGATTTATACCAGGAATGCAGGACTGGTTTAATTAATATTAAAAAACTGTAAACATAATTGACCGTATCGATAAAAAACCAACAGAATTATATGATTATCTCAATAGATACAGAAAAAGCCTTTGACAAAATATAGCACCCATTCCAATTAAAAACACTAGAGAGAATAGGAATAGAGCTTATCTCAAAATGATAAGTAATATTTATCTAAAATTATCAGTAATGAGGACAAGCTAGAAGCCTTCCTAGTAAAATTAGGGGTGAAGCAAGGATGCCCATTATCAACTCTATTATTTAATATTGTGCTAGGATTGTTAGTTATAACAATAAGAGAAGAAAAATAAAGGAGTTCAAATAGGCAATGAGGAAACAAAGCTATTATTCTCTGTACATGATATGATGTTATACTTTAAAAAATTCTAGAGAATCAACTAATAAACTACTTGAAATAATTAACAACTTTAGCAAACTTGGAGGATACAAAATATACCCATGTAAGTCACCAGCATTTCTATATATTACCAACCAAGTCCAGCAGCAAGAGATAGAAAGAGAAATTTTATTTAAAATAACTCTAGACAATATAAAATATTTGAGAGTGTACCTGCCAGCACAAACCCAGCTCTATGAACACAAATATAAAAACACGTTTTCACACAAATACAGTCAGATCTAAATAATTGGAAAAACATTAATTGATCATGGGTAGGCTGAGTCACTATAATAAAAATGACAATTCTACCTAAATAAATCTGTTTAGTACCATACTGTAATGCCAATAATAGGCAGCACACCTGAGGAGTGCTACTGCGAATGATTTCAAAGGTTTAGTCGCATAGTATAATGAACTGTCTATTCAGCAACACACTAAGCATTGTTCAATAAAGTAAAGCATGACATTCACAGTAACATCCTTAAGTAAAACACATCATTCAATATATATGTATATGTACATATATATATGTATATGTATGTATATATATGTATATGTACATATATATATATATATATGTATATGTATATATATAACAATAGCCACATCCTTAATCAATACCAAGTATCCAAGTAAAGTCCTCTTTCATCTTAACTCAAGGCTGACTTCCAAACCCCATGGCTCTTCCTCTGTGGGCTGACCACTCCCAACTGTCTCCTGGATTCACACATAGGCAGCACTCTACTCCTGCTCCATGTCTCAGGTCATGGGGATTGCTCCACTTCACAGCTTCTGCCTCTGGGAAAATAAAGCACAGCAGGGCAACAACAATACTAGCACCCACCAACCAGCATCATCAATCTCAATTCACTTATAAAAACTAACAGACAGAATTTCTGTCTGAGAAATCAACACAGATCAATAGACAGGGCTTCCTCCAGGGTCTCAGAGGTCTTCCTCTGCACTCTCAGAGGTCTCAGTTCTCTTCTTCTCAATACTGGCTCACCCCTTTAATGCAGGCTCTCTTTATGTCTGCTTCTTTCAGCTCTGGCTTTCTTTATATAGGATTCTAGTCAGCATCTGATTGGCTAGACCTCACATATATCTGATTGATTAGAGCTCACTTGCACATGTCTGGTTGGTTAAAGCTCTCTTTACTACAACACACGCACATACATCCTGTTTCTAGTCAAACACTCTTGATTGATTCAATCAAAGACAAGATTCAGTCAGAGGTACTTGATCATATAAAACAACAGCAAAAGATCCTACTTTGCTTGCCATTACACATACCAACCAGACTATCAAAAACTATCTTATAAAGCTAGAAAAAAAATAACAAAATTCATCTGGAACAACAAAAGATCAAGGATATCAAGGGAATCAATGAAAAAAAATGTGAAAAGTGATCTAGCTGTGCCAGATCTCAAGATGTATTATAAAGTATAATTATCAAAACAATTTGGTGCTAAGAAATAGCATGGCAGATGCATGGAATAGATTAGGTAAAAATTATATTATAGTAAATAACCATACTAATCAAGTATATGACAATCTCAAAGATCCAAGCTTTTAGAACAAAAACTCATGTGACAAAAGCTGTTGGAAAAACTGGAAAATATTTTGGCAAAAACTAGGTATAGACAAACATATCTTACCATACACCAAATTGAGGTCAAAATAGATGAATGATTTACACATAAAGTGTGATACCATAAGCAAGTTAAGAGAGCATGGACTAATTTATCTGTCAGATTTATGGATAAAGGAAGAATTAAGTACCAAAGAAAATACAGAGAGCAGTATAAGATATAAAAGATAATTTTGATTATATAAATTGTTTTTCAAATTGCACAAACAAGACCAATGCAACCAAAATTATAAGGAAAGCAGAAAATTAGGGGAAAAGATTTACAACAAATATCTTTGATAATGGCCTTGTTTCTCAAATATATAGCAAACTGAATCAAGCTTGTAAAAATACAAGTCATTCCACAATTGATAAATAGTCAAAGGATATAAACAGTCTCTTTTCAGACAAAGAAATACAAACTATCTATAGTCATATGAAAAAAGGCTCTAAATCACTATTGATCAGAGAAGTGAAAATTAAAACAGCTCTAAGGAGCTACCTCATACCTATCAGAATGGCTAATTAAACAAAAATGGAAAATGTTGGATTTTGGAACTGATGTGGAAAAACTGGGACACAATGCATCATTCTGGAGAGCCATTTGGAACTATGTCCAAAGGGCTATAAAATTGTGCATATTCTTTGATCCAGCAATGCCACTGCTAGTTTTATATCCCAAAGACATTCAAATAAAGGGGAATGAATCTATTTGTACAAAAATATTTATAGCAGCTCTTTGTGATGGGTAAGAATTGGAGATCAAAAGGATACCTATCAATTGAGGAATGGCTAAACAACCTGTGGTATATGATTGTAATGGACTGTTATTGTGCTATAAGAATTGATAAGCAAAGTGATTTCAGAAAGAAACTGGAAAGACTTGCATGAACTGATGCAAAATGAACTGAACAGAACCTCCCTCCTTCCCTCCCTCCCTGCCTCCCTCTCACTGAGGTCACTGCCAGGCTCATGGTCGTTCTCTCCACTCTAACTCCTGAACATCTTTTTTTTTTTTTTTTAAATCATACTTAATGATATCTTTTCCTCTTTTGCTTCTTTGAATTTCTTTACTTGCTTTAAGTTGCAGACAACTTATATTTATCATTCCCTCTGTGTGAGGGCAGTATTTAAAATGTGTAGCACATTTTTCGTTATTTGGGCATCAAATGCCTCGGCTCTATAATATCACTGGCAGAATATTGGTATTAATAAGGTGAGACTTTGTTTCTAGGAGGAACTTAGGGGAACTTGAGACTTTCTCAAAAGCAAACTAGTCTACTCTTCTCCCACTTAATACTGAGCATCTGCTGCTTCTTTCTCTCAAGGAAGTGGCAGCCCTGTAGCCAAGAACTCCAACTGAAACTCAAAACTAGCAGCACAGAGAAACCCCAGAAGACATGATGTGCCTGGAGGTGGCCAACTTAGAGTCCACCCCCATTGGAGAGTAGAAAGTAGTAGATCGATGAAGACCAAATGATGGCACCTACAGAAGAAATCAGTAGCTCTGCAAATGTTTGTGTACATATGTATATGTCCATATATATACATATATGCATATCATTTGTCACAGGAGACGATTGTATGACAGTAAAGATGAGATCTGTGGTTTACTCTGAAGTACTGTTTGCAAAATTCTGTTAAGTTCTCAACTAATGACCTCATTGAGCATACTCAATACCTGAATGATTTTTTTTAAGTGCTCAATAAGTGTTTATTAACTGATTTACCTGTCAACATTAATGCCATTCACAAGCTAGACACACCTCAAGCAACGACTTTGCATTTCTTTACTCCACAAAGTTTATCAATGTCAGTGTTTTCAATCAGTTTAGATTGAACTGTATTTGTCAGGATGCTTAGCTAACATGCAAACTACTTGATTCACCTATAGGGAATTCATTCAAATCTATCCAAACACATGCAATACAGCTACTCTTATTTTATTGTTACTCACCCTTCATTCTCAAAGAGTACCATGTTATCAGGAAGGTGATGCCATGACTTACAAGTGAATTGGATTTAAGTAATGGAGCACCCACAGGTAAAGGTATGATGCCCTTTGCAGACAGAGAAAGAGAAAGGAGGACAGAATAGGGAAAAAAGGAAAGAAAAGAAGAAAGAAGGGAGGAAGGAGCTGTGTTGCCCAAACAGCTAGTGACAAATAATTGAGTAACTGGAAGCAGCAACTTATCCTAACAGTAGCTCTTCCAGGAAGTTGAAACTTAAAATATTAAAACACTAAAACAGAGTTTTTATGAGAATTAAAAGAGATAACATATGTAAAGTGCTTTGCAATCTGTAAGGCACTATATAAGTCCTATATAGTGCTAGAAATAACTATAATAATAATAAGAGTTAGTAATAACTCATGTTGAATCAGCATTTCACATTCACCTTAGCTTTATACTATAACCCTCAAAATCCATATATTCTAATAAGACAGATCAGGAATTGGGCTCCTAATTAAATGGTTGTCTTTTTCTTCAAGGAGGCATATAGTGTTAGTGACACTTCCCAAATTGCAACTAACTCCAAGTGAAGTACCTGGAGCAACTGGTTCTTGAACTTATAAGGTTGCCTTCCAGGATAGAAGCATCTGTCTCAGGATTACTGCCTAGTCACTTATCCTCAAAGAAACAAATCAGCAGATGAAATCAGAGGTCCAAGGTCCAGACTTAATGCACCTAGGAAGTATATATGTTTAATACTGCCATAATTTCTGGAAGTTGATGAAGGTATCTCTCCCTCATTCCTCATAGGAAGTCCCATATAAAGGGAGTTATATGACATATGTTCAAAGGGAGGAAGACGAAAGTCAGAGGATGAAGTTACTCCTTTTAAAGTACAAAGAATGAATTATTCTTCTTGCCTCAGAGGTCAGATTTTTGCACAGATGCCTCTTGTCACCATCATGAGAACAAGAGGTGGCTATATCTTTCTAAAGCACCAAGTCCTTTAGGATTTAAACCTGCTAGAAGTGATGAATGGTCATGCAGCTCTAGAGAGGTTTCATTGATTATCCTTGTTTTATGACAGTCTTTTGGCATAAAGGAGTTCCTCCTGGGAAGACAGGGTTCCCCTGTTGATAGTTGCTTTCTATGACTGGGCTTACAGTGATGGCCATATTCCCTCAGAACAATTGTGGCTACTATCAGTTTAAGTCTTTGTCCAGATATCTGATTTACATTTGATGGAAGATCAGTAGGCTAGTCAGAGACATTTTCATGTGTTTCTTGATTCTTGTATTTGAAAGTCAAATATTCTATTCAGTCTTTTCATCAAGAATGCTTGGAAGTCCTCTATTTCATTGAATGAAGGATTATACCCAGTTTTTCTGGGTAAGTGGTTCTTGGTTTTAATCCCAGCTCCTCTGACCTCTGGAATATCGTATTCCAAGCCCTTCAAACCCTTAATGTAGAAGCTGCTAGATCTTGTGTTATCCTGATTGTGTTTCCACAATACTTGAATTGTTTCTTTCTGGTTGCTTGCAATATTTTCTCCTTGACTTGGGAACTCAGAAATTTGACTATAATATTCCTAGGAGTTTTCTTTTTAGGATCTCTTTCCAGAGGCTATCAGTGGATTCTTTTCATTTCTATTTTACCTTCTGGTTCTAGAATATCAGGGCAGTTTTCCTTGATAATTTCATGAAAGATGATGTCTAGGCTCTTTTTTGATCATGGCTTTAGGTCTGACATCATCTTGCTTTTTAAAAATTTAAAAACAATTTTATATTTTAAACAAGTATTTCCTATGGCTGCCATATGATGATGCTTAGCAATTAAGTCAAGTATTTTCTAATTAAAGTCTTTTTATGCTCTTTTGGTATATTTGTTATGAAGATTGATTAATTATAGATTAAATCTGTTGGGGGTGTAAGCTCAGTTTCATGTGGACAGTCTTGGGCAGGTAAAGGTGAGGACTTCTAAACCTCAGAGTTCTCATGAGGCCCCCCAGGGAACAGCTGGGAATTGAGGCGTGAGACACGGGCTATCTCGTGCATTTCCGCCTCTTCTCCGTGGGAAACTTGCTGGGGAGAGCATCTCACCCTTGAGATTAACCCATGGTCTGAGCACACCTGTTGTTGACTAGCTAAAGGCTGAGAGCAGGCACGGTGTTCAGGTGCAAACTATACGGCAGGAGAGCTTAAGTAGGGTCAGGAAAGCCTGAAGGCGCTCTTCACGCTGAGGGGCCCTTAGAGGGCAGAAGGTCCCTCCCCTCTCCCACTCCCACTCTCTTGCTGTACGATCTTTGCCTCCTTGGGAGGAGGATTCCTCTCTCCTGAGGAAGAATTCACCCTGCACATGTAACCAAGACCCTGAATAAAGCCTAACCCTTGTTCAACTCTGGAAAGTCTCTTCTCTCAATACGTTTATCCAGTTGGCCACTGAAGACCTGCGAATGTGAAAGGTAAGACTCGGGTAGCCCATCGGCCTCAAGGCCGAACATAAATCTCTATCTGCTAATATTGTAATCTGTGTCTTTGTCCTTTCTACCACCAGTAATGATTTACTATCAATGGTTTGCTTAAATAGATAAGAATAAAGTTGTTTTAATTGTATACTGCATCTTTTTTCTTACTTTTAATATTCTTTTATACTAATGTTGTTCTTTACTCTAACAAGTTGATGACCTTATATTGATTCACAAATTACTTCTATATTCTGTTGGAATAATGACTCCCAGGTATCATTTTCTATTCATTAAATTGTGATCAATTTAATTTTTGTGGAATTACTTGGTATTTAGTAGATCTCTTATTTATATTCCTGATCCACATTTCTATCTCTGTGGATCTAATCTGTACCATAGGAGTGACTGTCTGTATTCCTGAGATGATGGGCCTGCTGAAATGTTGTACAATAAAAGCAACTTTAACCTTAAGGCATATTAAATATGCTGAAAGATGATTATTTCAGTAGATAAGGATAATATGATCAAAGCTTCCAGGTTGGAAGGGACCTCAGACAAAGAGTGCTAGGAAGATGAAGTCCCTTGGTCATGTCTGTATAGGTTGTATGTGTCAGAGTGATGATCTACTATTACTCCAAATTCAATACTTGGGTGATCAGAAATCCCCCAATACTCCTGGGACCACACCATAGATGCCATACCTATTTATAAGGTCACTAGAAACTTTACTATTTCCTTTACATATGCAAGAGACATAGACATATCCTTTAATCTTATTTGCCAGAGGTATAACTACTGAAAACTTAAGAATAACTTTGATGAAAATAGCAAAGTCTAGATGTATGGGACATAAAATGGACATATATGAAGATTTTCCTATATTTCTTTTTTGATTATGACTATTCAATACCAGGGGCAGCTAGGTGGCCCAATCATCTTCCTGAATTCAAATCTGGCCTCAGACACTCACTAACTGTGTGACCCTGGGCAAGTCATTTTATCCTGTTTGCCTCAGTTTCCTCATCTATAAAATAAGCTGGAGAACGAAATGGCAAAGCACTCCAGTATCTTTGCCAAGAAAACCCCAAATGGGGGTCACAAAGAGTTGGACATGACTGAAATGACTGAACAACAACCACAAAAAAATGGAGTACTATTTTGTATTATCATCTGATGATGGTAAATCTCTTTTAGTCTATATATATATATATATATATATATACATATATATATACATATATATATACATATATATATATATGCATATATATATATATGTATATATATATATATACATATATATATATATGGAAAGAAAAAAAGCTAGTGCCAACTTGGTTGAAATATCAACAGAGATTTTAAAGTATTTCCTGTAAATGCAGAAATGAATAAATTTGTATACAGCACAGTGGAAATTTGTTAATTTGCACTAATGATGGCAATGAAATTACTGAGGGATGTGAACTAAGCAAATATGTAAACAAACATGATAAAAATGGAACAGGATAGTTACAGAATGAAACTGATTCATTTGTTTTGGTGAATGCAATTTTGTTTTAATTATTTATGATATGACTTCCTAGGTTAAACTATATTTGTCATTTGACCTCTGAGACTCAATATCTTCATATGTGAAAAATAAAGATAACAGCATAAAACCTTCTCAGCTAATGATAATAATAATGACAATAATATACAACATTTTTGAGTAAATTTCATTTGTTTTACTTAAACATTTTTTAAATATTATCTTATTTGATCCTCACAACAGTTTTGAGAGGTAGGTGCTGTTATTATCCCCAGTTTAGGGAATTGAAATTAAGAATGAAAAGAATTGAAAGAATGAAAGAAAAGAAAAAAAGAATGAAAAATTTAATTAAGAATGAAAAATTGAAATTAAGAGTGGTCCCTTAACTAAGGTCATAGAGCTAATAAGTATCTGATATTCCAGATCTAGTACTCACTCCATCAATATTCCTACTTGGCTGCCAAATATACAAACAGCAGCCACATCCTCTTCCCTCTTCACTCCCTGGAGTTCTGGATAGTCCTGCAAAAGGAATTTCTGAGGAAAAGTCTTGGAGATTTTGGAATATATGCATTCAGAAGTTAAAGGAAGAAACTTTGAAAATCAAGACTATTTAAACAGATATAAACTTACGGACAGAATCTCAAGAACTCCATGATGGGATAAGATGAAGATATGAGAGAGAGAGAGACAGAGAGAGAGAGAGAGAGAGAGAGAGAGAGAGAGAGAGAGAGAGAGAGAGAGAGAGAGAGACAGAGAGAGAGAGACAGAGAGAGAGAGACAGAGACAGACAGAGAGACAGAGAGACAGAGAGACAGAGAGAGACAGAGAGTGTAAAGGGAGAGGAGAAAGAACAACTATAACAGAGCTTTGTGTCCTCCCATCATGACAGGTCATGGAATAGCTGATCATCCAGGAAAAGAAATTAAGAAGCACCATTCAATCAGATGTGACAGAGTCAAAGAACAACAACAAAAACAAGAAGAAGAAAAAGGGTGTGGGAAAGAATTTACTACAAGAAAAACTTCAAAGAAAAACCAGTACAGGGATTGATAAAAAGAGAAATAAAGAAAAATGTAGAAAAAAAAAAAAACAAAGGGACTAAAATGAATAGTATGGAATGGAAAAAATTGTCCAAAAACTCTGATAAAATTAAAAGTACTATAGCAACTACCTGAAGATTCCCTGAAATATAATTAAATGACCTTCACAATGTTCTGGAAGGACAAAGAGAATATTAAAAAAAGAAGAAATAGTATTAAAATAGGGCTCTCATTTTTTTTAAAGATATACACTCTGCTGGAACAAGGTATAAAACACATGGGCAAACAATTTATAAAGGAGGAAATGCAAACAATTAACCGCTAGAGAAGATGTTCAAATTCTCTACTAACAGAAAAGCAAATTAAGATGCTACCTTAAGCACACTAAGATGGCAAAGAAACAAAAGCCATAAAAAGTCAGTGTTGTTGCATTGTGGGTAAATAGGAGCTCATATATTTTTGGTGATGCTGAAGACCAGAGTAAATATTTTAAAAAGCAACATGGCAATATGCAGGCAGTCATAAAAAGTGATGCCTCTTGAGCGTGCATTTCCAGTGATAAACTCTGTTCAGGTATATCATAAAAAAGCAGAGGAGGGGAGAAAAGGAACCTAGTTGTACAAAAATGTTCATAGCTTCCCTATTTTAAGAGCAAAAGGCAGAAACAAAGTATATGTACAACATTTGGAGAATGGCTGGATGGGTTATGGCATACCAACAACAACACAATGGAATATCATGGTTCTATCTAAAGAGGAAACTCTACAGTCAGAAGATTTGGCTTTTAAATACTGTACTATCCCTTTAAACAATAAGCATTTGTTTTGTGGTTGTTGTTGAGTCATTTTTTCAGCCACATCTGATTCTCCATGATCCTATTTAGGGTTTTCTGGGCAAGGATACTAGAGTAGTTTGCGATTTCCTTCTCCACCTCATTTTGCAGATGAGGAATGGAGGCAAGCCAGATGAGGTGACTAGCCCAGGGTCACATAGCTAGTAAGTGTCCGAGGCCAGATTTGAACTCAGGAAGAAGAGTCTTCCTGCCTCCTGGCCCAGTGTTCCACTTCACCACCCAGCTGTTCTATGTTCCAGTGACAATTAGCAGTGCTAATTGCTGGTAATACAAAAAAAGATGGGAAAAAAAGAATTCTAATATCATAGAATACTATCCTCTGTGTTTTAAATAATATTGAGAAATAATCATATTCTAAGTATGTATATATTTATAGGTAACACTGAAAAATAATTTATAGTGCTATATTCAGTATTTTGCTATTAAATATATGTATATATATATAAAGTTGATTATGAAATATATGTATAAACATAAAGCCAATACCTGTGACTTTGTAATATTTCCAAGGATGTAATTTTTTATTTTAGCAGAATTAAAAAGTATTGAATCAGTATTACTAATGAATACGAGAATTTTCTTTGAGGCTAAATTGTCTTAAATTGGACATCAAACCAGTTCTTCTAGGGTATTAATTTAAAACAATGTAAAAAAAACTTAGAGAAATAATACCTTTGGTTGGCAAGTCTGTATTTTTTCTTTCTTTCTTTCTAAATACATTAAGTGGAATGCTATATGGTCTTCTGTCAAGGAGAAAAAAGGAAATTTTACACAACACGCAATTCATGGACAGGTATTTAATTTCAAGTCCATAGAAGGCAGCTGTATAGACAGTTTCTCCTTGAAAAATTCCTGTCACATTTAGCCACAGTCTGCAATATAAGTTTTTAAGTGTCTGACTTGAAATAATGTATGAAAAGGATTATCCATTAAAACACACACACATACACACACACACACACACACACAACTAGTTTTGAGGTGAGAGAGATAAGGTAGTTTACTCAGACCCTTTCAAAGGTGATGTCCCTAACGTTATTTATTACTTGATTTTCAGCTTAAGCTCTCATTCAAATCTAAAGGCACAAATATTTGGTCTCTGACATTCTCTCTTACATGAATATGTACTATTTTTCTTCATTTGCTCCTGAGGGACTGGCAGCAATGACAAATGGCCTGTGCAAAGGTGTGCCAATAACTAGGAGTCTCCCTTAGAAGATGAGATGGTTGTGCTCTTCTGAGAAATCTAACTGCTCTCTAACAGTTGTAAACACTTACGTTTATGGGCTAGCAAGACCCAGTCACTTTGGGTCACAACTGCTTCAGAAACACTGCCCAATAAAAGATGGAGGTCCATCATCATTCATGCTCATCTTTTCTTAATAGAATCCCTTCATCCCATCACTCTTCTTTTCTGAATGGCTATTTTCTTTTGCTGTTTTATATTTTTCAGGATTCATTTGATTTTTCAAGTCATCACCAACACAAAATCTAATTGGGCCATGTCAAGCCACACTGCAATATGATATGCAAAGTATGTTTCTATGGGAACAGCACACACCAAATTCATTCAATTTGTACTGTTCTCAATAAATCAGCAATGCTGTAAACTTCTAAACAATGTGTTATAAAACAATTTGCTTCACTGAAGTGAGAATATATTACTTATACTGCATACTAGTTCATTCAGATGAGTCTGCAGAAGGATGATTTAAAATCTTGGTCTGATTTTTTTTCTCAGATCACAAAAGATTTTTTCAGTTCACCTAAATGAAGGAAGCTTGAGTCAAGTTGTATTACCAAAACATGTTATCCTACTTCAAATTTTTGTTGGTGTTCAGTTGTTTCAGTCATGTCCAACTATTCATGACCCCATTTGGGATACTGGAGTGCTTTGCCTTGCTTTCCCTAGATCATTTTACAGATGAAGAAACTGAGGCAAACAGGATGAAGTGGGTTGCCCAAGGTCACACACCTAGTATCTGAGGTCACATTTGACCAATGAAGATGAGTCTTCCTAATTCCCAGCCCAGTGCTATATCCACTACACCACCTCGCTGCTTTGACAAAAGTGTACACTGATTATTGTTTTACTTAATTATACATTTTATTATATTTATGTGAACTGCTTTTTAGGTCACATAGCATAAAATCGCAAATAGCGACTGTAATTCTTCTTTGAACTAATTCTAGGAATGTTCAGCTCTAGAGCAGAAATTTTACATACATTTGCATAGATCCTTCCAAAACTTGTAAAAGGTGAGATCATCATTTGCACATCTGTAATATCATTCACTGTTGAATATCCTGCAAAGTATGCAAAATCAATTTGATATAG
Source organism: Notamacropus eugenii (assembly GCF_028372415.1). NCBI lineage: Eukaryota > Metazoa > Chordata > Mammalia > Diprotodontia > Macropodidae > Notamacropus > Notamacropus eugenii. The sequence goes on along the minus strand of NC_092875.1, from coordinate 357,681,571 downwards.
AATATAAACCTTAACAGGCATTTGGGGGTCCTAACTCACTTAAATTTATTCTCATTAATTCAGCCTTCTCAGCTTTTGATTATATGCAAAAGCATGCTGGATCCAGTTTGAACTGGTTTCTGAAAACCAGTTCTTAAATTTTCAGTGTGAATATTTGCACTCCAAAAATCAGCAAATGCTACAAATCTGGGCTTGATTCATTTTGTCAATTGTCTAGATTTAAGAAAGTGGTGCAGAAAATATTAACAATGCAGAATAAACTTAAAAGTGTGTTATTTGAATATTTTTCTTCCAGGAAGTCAGTTGTTAAAACATTTTTTCCACTGTAACCCTTGATTATACGTGTATACGTGTGTAAGCTATACAACTTAGGAAAATATCACTAGAAAGAGGAAGCACATTATAAAACAGCAAATACTGTGATACTCACCAAACCTTTCGTTAAGAAACTCATACACAGAGCATAATATATAGTAAGAATAAAGAATCTGGTCCACCAGATGGTGGAATGAAGGCTTTCACCATTTTGCTTTGCAAGTGGGAGGGGAGGGCAGGGTTGGTGTGATAGGAATTAAGTTTGTTCAATATTATATTTTTCAGAGGGGCATTATATCATTATTATGACAGTTTCATAGTGGTCTAGTGAGTTTAGAATATTTTATACAGTATTTACACAAATATATTCATTTCTCTTTTTCTGAAGCATTATTGGAAATATTCAAATTTACATTCAGTTGTTTTTAGTCAATGTGGAAGGTTCTTTCTAGGGATCAAATGCAAAGAGGATACATTGCTCACCTCTCTGTGGGTGAACCATTTTCATGGATGTGACCTTAGCCCCTCACTTGATGGCTCCCTTTCTTAATCCATTGGTTTTAAATGGTAACCAAGCCCAAGGGAAGAGGTTCTGGGACCACTTTGCTTCACACATTTGACAGTTTTCATGTTCTACCTGTCTGAAGTCTGGCACATTCACCCCACTGGGTCTGTCAGATAGTTAGTTTAGAAAACAGCCTCATTTGGTCTATGGCTATCTAGCCACGTGTATGTGTCTTATTCGTTGTTTTGTAATGTGTGGATTTTTTTCCTGTGCTCTTCAAGGTGAAACTTCTGTCATCATAATAACGAGCTCATGCAGAGAAAATAGGAAGTGACATTTATGACAGTACTGTTGTTGGAGCTCAGAAAATGCCTCCTAAAATGCTAAAATACTCTCTGACATGGGAATAATACCATGCCTGTCACCTAAGATGAATGGTGTAAGCAGTGTGGGCAATGAGGGATACAGCCCCCAAAGATTTAAACCAGGCAACTAAACTCAAACTTGCAGAAAAATTGTTCAGGTTGGGTCTAATCAAAATATAATTTATGGCTACCTGTGACATCTTGATTTGCTCCACTTGGTAACATTTAAAATTAAATTCAATGTAATTAGAGTAGATGTTTGTTAGCTCCCCCACTGCTGAAAAGCTCCTTGGTGTCATAGATTTATGCTGTCTCTGCAAAGTTAGGAAAAGTGAATAAAACAGAAGGCAGAAGTACAGATCTGCTCCAGTGAAGTTCCCTTACTTAAGGTTCTGGCATAACAAGTTGTAAATTAGAATTCTTGCTGAAGGGTTGGAATGTGGCGGGGTTGGTTGAGATACCCTGAAAAGTCATTTCCAAGTTCTTCCATTTTAGGTGTTAATTGATCTCTCACCTTTGCTCCCTGTTGATGTAGTAAGAAAGTAAGAGGTAGATAAATAGTAAAGTAAATTTACTTTACTGAGGTATTTTACTAAAGTAACAGTGTATCTGAGTTCTATGTCCCCTCAGTATGAAAATATTTCTCCTTTAGAGAATTAGGTCAGCCAGTAGGCTGGAAAAAGTTTGGTCATGCCCAGGATTGTGGTGATAAACAGCTGTCTATCTGGAAAATCAACAAAATAACTCATGAAATGATTTTAAGTTTAATCTTCATTATAATGTTTTCTTTGTTATTTTTTTACATCTAGATAATCCACAAAGCAATAAATCAAATCCTACTTTAGGTTTTTTCCTTCTGATGTCCAGTGATTTGCATGCTCATATTGAAAATGAACAGTTTCCTCTCTTGAGCCCCTATCAGCTGGCCTCAGCAAACCTTTGGATCCCTGAAAGTCCAAGTTAACCAGATCTGCAGGCAATAAAGGGGAGGAACAGTGTTGTGCATTGTATGTCTGCTTCCTGTCTTTCTTCCTAGGAGAAAGAAAGAATAAAGGAAATGAATTTATTAAGGGCTTACTATGTGCTGTGTTACACTGTGTTAAAAACTTTACAGATACCTCATTTCATCCTCATAGCACCCATGGGAGGCAGGCATTATTATTCTCATCATTTTACAGTTGAGGAAACTAAGGCAGACAAAGGTTAAGTGACTTACTCAGGGTCACACAGCTAATAAGTATATCTACTGTGCTGCCTAGAAGTGACCTCCCACCTTCCAATCTCCCACCTTCTGGTACTGGCTCAGGAGTTGCTCTCCATAACTTTACTTCAGATTTCATAAGAGGACATAGAATATAGATGCTTCTTTATTGTTAGTTAAACATCACATTAGCTGTCCTTTATTTTCTGTAACTCCATTCATTGGGCAAGGAGATTAATTGGTCATGGTTATTACCATACACTTCATTCCAATAGCCTGTGATTCTTTGATAAGCATCTCCTTTTGCTTGTACCTTTAAGGCCCTTTGTATCAATTTCCTGAAGCGTAAAGTAGACTGGGCATCTTTTATAACCACAATGCATCAGGAGAGACCTGAGTTGGACCTATTTTATACTTCAGGACCTACTTTTATACTTCTGTTCTAAGTCTAGGTCAGCCCCTATGTGGCAGAGGTCTACCATGGTATCTCCTCCAATTCCAATGACTAGCATTAGTAATATTCTTAGTCCAATAAGTAGAATCTATACTAATAATAATGGTGATAGTAGTATAATATATAAATGGGAGTTGGGAGCAGGATTAAAACACAGGACTTCTAATTCATACCTCCAGGGTGCAGTCTTCTTTGAAAGCAGGACCACCTGCTCTCCAAAATTCATTTCCTATGATTCTATAACTATTGAATATCTCCCAGAGATCCTGAATTAAGAGCCTAATCCAAAACAGACCTCTACTAGTGACATAACCCTGAGTCTAGTAGAGTCAACTCCCAACATGACCTTCATTATTCATGGGGTAAAGTAGCAGCCAAATGCTGCAGAGAAAAGGTGGAAGAGGATAATTAATTGTTTATATTTTGTTAAAACATATGTCATAAATAACACATTAAGTTTGTGGCCAGTGATCACTCAGGTTTCTTTAGAGATGTTGGATGGATATTCTGGAAATTAGCTTCTTATTGATTTTAAGCTCTGGAGGGTTCCAGTGCATGAAATCTGTGATTGTTCCAAATCACGTTATTGAGTTTCAGGCTTCAATATGAGGAAATTTCCAGGTCTTACTATTTTATGTAAAGCATAGGGAAGGAGATTGTAGTAAAAGGTTTCTCCTGGGAGGGGGTAAATAGTCTTGTAGGGTAGGATGAATGAAGGCAGAGATTGGTTGAACAGGGACAGCAGGCTGAGAAGTTTTCTTCTTTGTTAGAGGAAGCTGGTGTTTCTGGAACTTAGCCCTTAGGGTTAATTTGTGGAGTTCTTGGGGAAGAAATATGCCAAAGTTGTAGAACAGGCAAACCTGTGACAAAAAGAAAAAATGCTAAAGGTATAATTTTACCCCCAAATATATATATATATATATGTACCTCACATGGGCATGCTCTCAAGAGACATTTCTAAGTACATTTTCATCACTTTTTGTTTTTGCTATTGCTTTGTATACTGCTCTATTCTGGATATACTCTTTTTTCTTAAGAGGCACCTAGCCAACTAGGTGTTGCAGTGGATAAATCTCAAGACTTGGGATCAGGGGGATCCAAGTTCAAATAGGGCCTCCAATCCAGGAAACATTTATTAAATGCCTGCTATGTATCAGGCACTATGCTTAATACTGGGTATACAATCCATAAGGAACTCACAATCTAAGTAGAAGAGACAACACACAAAAGGAGAGGAGAAAATAGGTAAGCCAAGGTGGAGTTGAAAGCAGAATAGAATAAGCATGATCCTAGTTTCTGCCCCCTAAAAAGAAAGACATTTGGAGGAGTTTAGAACTCTGTCCTACAGCCCTCCCATCAGAAGGGGAGAGGAAGCTGTGGAAGGGGTTGTCCGCTAAACCTTGAGTTTGCAGCTTGGTGGTGAGAATATAGGTGATGAGTTTAACCTGGGAGCAGCACCTTGTTCCTTGGGGTTGAAACCAGGCAGAGCAGCAGATGCATGATGCAGAGTGGATTCTCAGTGCTTACTACCTGTGAGACCTTAGGCAAGTCACTTCTTTACTGGACCTGTTGAAAACAGTAATAGTAAGCTTTTTTACACTGTTCATTCATGGTCTTGTGGAATGTTGACATGATGCATGTGATAACAAGCATCTTCATAAATGAACTTGGTATTTCTTTTTTTGTTTGTTTGTTTTAAACATAGATATTACTTACTAGTTGTGAGACCTGAGGCAAGTCACTTCTTAACTTGTCTCTCTCAGTCTGTAAGACGGTGGTAATAATAGTAGCTACCTCACAGGGTTATTGGGAAGAGCAAATGAGTTCATATATGTAAAGTAAAACTCTACGCACACCTTAAACTGTGAAATAAATGCTATCATTTTTATTTTTTTTGTCATTCAGAGGACATAACATAGAGGACAGAATATTGACCTGAGTTACAATTCTGCCTCTGACATTTACTAGCTGAGTGACCTTGAGTAGGTCATTTAACTTCTCTAAATTTGTGGATAGAATCTAAGAGTTACCTAAAATGGATGGGTTGCAATTTGTGTCATTGCCACAAAATAAAAAATAAAAAGGTTCCTGATGTATTTCACAGGATTTTTGTTTTTTAAGGAATGAATTTATACTTAATTCAGTAGAGAGCTACTGAAGATTTTGGAAGAGTTCAGTTACTCCCTATAAGACATATTGACTGTATGACCCTGGGCAATTCATTTAACCTCTGAGTGTCTTAGGCTACTCTCTAGAATTATAAGTAATAAAGGAGACATAAAGAAGAGGTTTTTCATTGTGGAGATCTGTAGATAGCTGGAATCATGTCTACTTCCTATCCTATAATGATTACATCTTTCTCCTCTGTCATTTTATGGGTGTATCTACAGGTGTGTGTGTGTATATATATGTATATGTGTATGTGTATGTGTATATATATGTATACATGTGTGTATATATATACATACACACACAAACACAAATACACACATATACATAAACACATACACATGTCTACATACATATTATATACACACATATTGATCTGTGGATAATACAAAATTTTGTAATAGATAACAAAACAATTTACTTAGTAAAAGGTGATAAAAATGATGAAAGGTGCTAAAAGAATGACCAGATAAGTGTTGTATCAGAACTTTAGATTGGGAATGAACATTTGAGATCCTCTGGTACAAAACCTTCTTAATAACAGTTAAAAAAAAAGAGAACCAGAATGGTGAAATTAGTTAATGGTAGTTTCAGAACTGAACCTACAGTTGTCCCACTTACAAGTCAGGGTTATTTCTACTGAAGTTGGGATTGACTTTGTAAACATTGTCTTCCCAAATATGAATCAGGAAATTGTTTGCAAAACAAATGTGGAAAATCCACTAGACTCACTTTGCCCTTTTTGGCTACTCTTTTGTATTCACACTTTATAATTCATTTGTTTTGTTCAGTTTTTGTTTTTTCAGTCTCTTTTGAGGCTGAAACAAAATGAAAAGAATCATTATCACCTGTGTCAAACTGTGAAAAAGTCTTGGATTGACCAAAAATGTCACCTAAGTCTTAGCAGTTTTATGTTTAAAACAAACAACAAGAAAAGGAACTACCAGTCTCACTGAAGAGAGCATTTGCTATCTTCTGCATCATGCCAATATTTCACAAAACCATACTGAATAATGTAAGACTACTTGGTATTCTTGAGTTTTCAATTCATTCAGGAATTCTATAAGAAAAGCAAAAAGTTAATTTAAAACCTTCCTGAATGATAAGAGGAATTCTCAAGATGAATTGAGAATTTTAGGAAGCATTCAATGGTTTCATTACTTATCCCTCAATTGTTTATGTTTTCCAAAAAACTCTGAGAGTTTTCCCCTCCCAAATTATTTTGTTTTGTTTTATTTGGACTGGGTAAAATGGGTCATTCTTTGCCTCATTTCTTAAGTGAAACCTTGATCACTGAATGAGCATTGTTTCAGTCAAACTGAGACTCAGGAAATACTTTAGCTTAAAAAGGCCAATGTCTCTCACTACATCCCTCTTTTTTTTTAAAATTAATTTAATTTTTTAAAAATGTTTACTTACTATTTTTAGTTTTCAACATTCATTTCCAAAAAATTTTGAGTTTCAAGTTTTCTCCCCATCTCTCCCCTTCCCTCACCCCATAACATTTTGCATCCTAATTAGCCCTTTCCTCAACATGCCCTCCCTTCTATCAGACACCTCCCTTCCCATATGCCCATCTTCTTTCTTTTCTCGTAGGGCAAGATAGATTTCTATACCCCATTACCAGTATTTTTTATTTCTCAGTTGTCTACAAAAACAATTCTCAACATTCGTTCCTAATACTTTGAATTCCAACTTCTCTCCCTCCCTCCCTACCTACCCTTTCCCACTGAGAAAGCAAACAATTTAATATAGGCTGTATACATGTAGCTTTGCAAAAGACTTCCATAATAATCATGTTGTGTAAGACTGACTATATTTCCTTCTATCTTACCTTGCCCCACCAGTTATTCCATTCTCTCTTTTGACCTTGTCTGTCCCCAAAAGTGTTTACTTCTAATTACTCCCTCCTCCCATTTGTCCTCCCTTCTATCATACCCTCACCCCACTTGTCCCCTTCTCCCTTACTTTCCTGTAGTGTAAAATAGATTTTCATACCCAAGTGAGTGACCATCTTATTCCCTCCTTAAGCCAAATGTGAAGAGAGTAAGCTTCACTTTTTCCTTCTTACCTCCTCCCTTTTCTCCTCCATGGAAAAAGTTTTCCTTGCCTCTTTTATGAGAGATAATTTGCCCCATTCCATTTCTCCCTTTCTCTTTCCAATATATTCCTCTCTCACCCCTTAATTTCATTTTTTTTTTAGATATAACCCCTTCTTATTCAACTCACCCTGTTCTCTCCATCTCTGTGTGTGTGTGTGTGTGTGTGTGTGTGTGTGTGTAATCCCACCAACTACCCAAATATTGAGAAAAGTCTCAAGAGTTACAAATATTATGTTTCCATGTAGGAATGTAAAGAGTTCAACTTTAGAAAATCCTTTATGATTTCTCTTTCCTGTTTGCATTTTCATGCTTCTCTTGATTCTTGTGTCTGAAAGTCAAATTTTCTATTCAGTTCTGGTCTTTTCATCAAGAATGCTTGAAAGTCCTCTATATCATTGAATGACCATTTTTTCCCCTGAAGTATTATACTCAGTTTTGCTGGGTAGGTGATTCTTGGTTTTAATCCTGGATCCTTTGACTTCTAAAATATCATATTCCACGCCCTTCGATCCCTTAATGTGGAAACTGCTAGATCTTGTGTTATCGTTATTATATTTCCACAATACTAGAATTGTTTCTTTCTGGCTACTTACAATATTTTCTCCTTGACCTGGGAACTTTGAAATTTGCTTAATATTCTTAGGAATTTCCCTTTTTGGATCTCTTTCAGGAGGTAATCTGTGGATGCTTTGAATATTTAATTTTTCCTCTGGTTTTAGAATATCAGGGCAGTTTTCCTTGATGATTTCATGAAAGATAATATCCTGGTTCTTTTTTGATCATGGCTTTCAAGTAATCCTATAATTTTTAAATTGTCTCTCCTGGATCTATTTTCCAGGTCAGTTGTTTTTCCAAAGAGATATTTTACATTATCTTCCATTTTTTCATCCTTTTGGTTTTGTTTGGTAATTTCTTGTTTTCTCATAAAATCATTAGCTTCTATCTGCTACATTATAATTTTTAAAGAACTATTGAACTTTTGAAGCTCCTTTTCCATTTGACTAATTCTGTGTTTTAAAGTATTCTTTTCCTCACTGGCTTTTTGAATCTCTTTTGCCAGTTGAGTTAGTCTATTTTTAAAGGTGTTATTTTCATTTTTTTCTTTTTCTTTTCCAATTTATTTATTTATTTAACTTTTTCAACATTCATTTTCACAGAATTTTGGGTTCCAAACTTTCTTCCCCGTTATCCCCTCCCCCTACCCCAAAACACTGAGCATTCCAATTGCCCCCATCACCAATCTGCTCTCTCCTCTATCATCCCTCTCTGCCCTTATCTCCATCCTCTCCTCTGTCCTGTAGGGTCAAATAACTTTCTAAACCCCTTTACCTGTATTTCTTATTTCCTAGCGGCAAGAACAGTACTTGACAGTTGTTCCTAAAACTTTGAGTTCCAACTTCTTTTCCTCCGTCCCTCCCCACCCCCTCCCTTTGGAAGGCAAGCAGTTCAACATAGGCCAAATCTGTGTAGTTTTGCAAATGACTTCCATAATACTTGTGTTGTATAAGACTAACTATATTTCCCTCCATCCTATCCTGCCCACAATTACTTCTATTCTCTCTTTTGATCCTGTCCTTCCCCATGAGTGTCAGCCTCAAATTGCTTCCTCCTCCCTACGCCCTCCCTTCCATCGTCCCCCCCCCACCTTGTTTATCCCCTTATCCCCTACTTTCTTGTATTGTAAGATAGGTTTTCATACCAAAATGAGTGTGCATTTTATTCCTTCCTTTAGTGGAATGTGATGAGAGTAAACTTCATGTTTTTCTCTGACCTCCCCTCTTTTTCCCTAAACTAAAAATGTCTTTTGCTTGCCTCTTTTATGAGAGATAATTTGCCCCATTCCATTTCTCCCTTTCTCCTCCCATATATTTCTCTCTCACTGCTTGATTTCATTTTTTTTAAGACATGATCCCGTCCTCTTCAGTTCACTCTGTACACTCTGTCTCTATGTGTGTGTGCGTGTGCGTGTGCATGTGTGTGTGTGTGTGTGTGTGTGTGTGTGTGTGTAATCCCACCCAGTACCCGGATACTGAATAGTTTCAAGAGTTACAAATAATATCTTTCCATGTATGAATGTAAACAGTTCAACTTTTATAAGTCCCTTATGACTTCTCTTTGCTGTTTACCTTTTCATGCTTCTCTTCATTCTTGTGTTTGAAAGTCAGATTTTCTTTTCAGCTCTGGTCTTTGAATCAAGAATGCTTGAAAGTCCTCTATTTCATTGAAAGACCAATTTTTCTCCTGAAGCATTGTACTCAGTTTTGCTGGGTAGGTGATTCTTGGTTTTAGTCCTAGTTCCTTTGACTTCTGGAATATCCCATTCCATGCCCTTCGATTCCTTAATGTAGAAGCTGCTAGATCTTGTGTTATCCTGATTGTATTTCCACAATACTTGAATTGTTTCTTTCTAGCTGCTTGTAATATTTTCTCCTTGACCTGGGAACTCTGGAATTTGGCCACAATGTTCCTAGGAGTTTCTCTTTTTGGATCTTTTTCAGGTGGTGATTGGTGGATTCTTTCAATATTTATTTTGCCCTCTGGTTCTAGAATATTAGGGCAGTTTTCCTTGATAATTTCATGAAAGATGATGTCTAGGCTCTTTTTTTGATCAAGGCTTTCAGGTAGTCCCATAATTTTTAAATTGTCTCTCCTGGATCTATTCTCCAGGTTAGTTGTTTTTCCAATGAGATATTTCACATGATCTTCCATTTTTTCATTCTTTTGGTTTTGTTCTGTGATTTCTTGGTTTCTCATAAAGTCATTAGCCTCCCTCTGTTCCATTCTAATTTTGAGAGAACTATTTTCTTCAGTGAGCTTTTGAATCTCCTTTTCCATTTGGCTAATTCTGCTTTTGAAAGCATTCTTCTCCTCATTGGCTTTTTGAACTTCTTTTGCCAATTGAGTTAGCCTATTTTTCAGGGTGTTATTTTCTTCAGCATTTTTTTGGGTCTCCTTTAGCAGGGTGCTGACCTGCTGTTCATGCTTTGCTTGCATATCTCTCATTGCTCTTCCCAGTTTTTCCTCCACCTCTCTAACTTGATTTTCAAAATTTTTTGAGCTCTTTTTGAGCTCTTCCATGGCCTGAGCCCATTTAATGGGCTGGGATACAGAAGCCTTGACTTCTGTGTCTTTCCCTGATGGTGAGCATTGTTCTTCCTCATCAGAAAGGGAGGGAGGAAATACCTGTTCACCAAGAAAGTAACATTCTATAGTCTTGGCTTTTTTCACTTTTCTGGACATTTTCCCAGTCAGTGACTTGACAGTGAATATCCTCTTCACACCCACTTCACCTTCTGATCCACCCAGCCAGCGCTTGGGGTCTGAGATTCAAATGTTGTTCCCCAGCCTCAGGGCTTTGGGCAGGGGCGGGGCTGCTAGTTAGTGTGAGATTAAGTTCAGGTGCTCAGGTAGGGGTAGGGCCGCCTCCCGAGCTCAGTTCTCTCAGGGGGTTTATGCAGAAACCTTCAACAATGGATCCAGGCTGCTGCCTGCTTGGGGAGCCCTGGTCTGCTCCCACCTCTGCTGTTGCTTCCCGAGGGGGCCTGAGTTATGGGGGCACCCCACTCCCTTCTCAACCCACCAAAGATACCCTCTCACCAACCCTTGTCACCTGTGGGTGGAGGGACCCACGCAGTTGCTGAAGATTCTGTCCCTGAAGCCTGCTCAGATCTGCTCTTCTCAGTGCTGTGCAGCCATGGCAGGGCTGTGCTCGGCTCCCAGTCTGTGGTGCAAAGAACCTTTTGTGAGAGGTTGTCACGCTGTCTGGAACAGAAATCTCGTCCGCTCTGCTGTTCTGTGGCTTCTGCTGCTCCAGAATTTATTGGCAGTTCTTTTTTACAGATATTTTATGGGTTGTGGGTTCAGAGCTAGTGTATGTTTCTACTCCGCCATCTTCAAGATGTTATTTTCTTCAGCATTGTTTTGGGTCTCCTTTAGCAAACTATTGACTTGCTTTTCATGATTTTCTTGCATCACTCTCATTTCTCTTCCCAATTTTTACTCCACTTTTCTTACTTCATTTTCAAAATCCTTTTTGAGCTCTTCCATGACCTGAGACCATTGGATATTTATTTTGGAGGTTTTGTATGCAGAAACCTTCCTCTGATGGTATGCATTGTTCTTCCTCATCCAAAAGGATGGAAGAAAATACCTGTTCACCAAGAAAGTAATCTTCTAAAGTCTTATTTTTTCTCCCTTTTTTTGGGCATTTTACCAGCCAGTTACTTGACTTTTGAGTCTTTTGTCAAGAGAAGGGTATACCCTGGGGACCTGTAAGTTCTCAGTTCCTCCAAGGTGGCATAATCAAGGGAGAGGAACAAACTCTTTTCCTGGCCTGCACACTGGTCTGGGAGCAACCAAAAACTTTTCTACTCAGAATTTGTCAGTAGAATGCCCTCTCCACACCTGCCTCCAGCTCCACCACACCAGCACTTCTCCTCACCCCAGGGTCAAATTCAGAGCTGAGATTCAGATCAGCTGCTCAATTCCCCCAGAAGCTTTAGGCACAGGGCTCCAAAAATGGACACTGCAGCTGCAGTGGCTGCTGCTGGTGGTCCAGATGGCATTTCTGAAGTAGAAATGCTCACTCTGAAAATTTAAAACTGACTTTTCTAACCTGAATTGAATTGGTTCTAGCACATCTCTGGAGAGGTTCTGTCTCCTTGAGAAGTCAAAGGTTCTCCCTGTTTTTCAAAGGTTCAAAGTTATTATTAATATTTATTTTTGGTGGGTATCTGGAGACAGAGGAAGTAAGAGAAAGTGTAATTGAAGAGATAATATAGGGAAAACTAGAGAGTGGTAACTGCATTTACTACAATGAAGGTGACATATGGGTGACATGATACTACAGGGAAAAGAACACCATTTCTACCATCAGAGGACCCATGTTCCATTCCATTCTCTTATATTTACTAGTTGAGTGGCCCCACTTAAACTGTGGGGACCTCATTTATCCTGATTGTAAAATGAAGGGGTAGGATTATATAGCTTCTCTGATCCTTTCCAACTCTACATCTATGAGCCTCCAGCTTGGGTCTGAGGGAAGTTTGTCATCTAAGGTTGGCTGTAATTCCAACTTGCTCACCTTTACCAGAACATACCTGAAGTTACTACCATTAAGGAAGCAACATAGTATAGTGGAAACAGAATGGATTGGAGAACTATGAAACTTGGATCCCCCCTTTGTTTTCATGCATACTAGCTATGTCCCTAGGCTTCAGCTTCCACATTTGTAAAATACTAGAATTTTATACATTCTCAACATTTATCCTCAGAATTTTAAAATTCTAATTTTATAATTAGAATTCTAGAATTTTATAAATTAGCAATTATTAAATCCTAATGAAATTTTGGAGTTGAAAGGGACGCTTCAAGATGACCTGGTCCAAACTTAGCCCTGATGCAGAAATATTATGTACATCATCCTCTGCAGTTCAATTGTGCCTGTGTCTTAATACTTTTAGTGAAGGGTTTCTCACTGCCTAGTAAGGCTCTAAGTTCCAATGTTGGACAGCTCTAAATTGCTAGAAAGTATTACTGAAGTGCATCATGGCAGGGTCTCAATGTCAGGGAACAGATGCAAGTAGGTCCCCAGTTTATTTTTATGGGATGGGTTCCTTAGGTGATGATTTGGAAAAGTCACACAAGGTGAAAAAGGTAGGATTAGGTGACAATCTGCATCATAGATGAGAATGTTCATATCCTTTAAAACACATATGTATTTGAGTAGCAACAAAGGATTTGTCATTTTGCTAGGGGAAGCTCTAACAGCTATATAGATCATCCTTATGTGAACTTGGTCAAATGAAACTTCTTTGCATATTTATAGTTCTTCAGGGTATTTTCTGTCTTCTCTTTAATAGCATTTTGGACAACGATGTTAGGTCTCATTGTGGTGGCTCTGCTGTTGTTGATGGTGAAGATAGAAAAGCAAAAATCTTCACAAGTCTTTCCAATTTATCTTGTTTCTCTGGCAATATCTTTTGATCTTGGGCAAAAGAGGGCTATGACTGATGTGACTATGATTGAGGGAGTGGGAAGGAGAGAGAATGGGCAAGTTCAGCCACTATTTATCTTTGGAATTATCCTGTCCTTTTCCCTATGCTCTGACTCCTCCAGTGACTAACTGACAAATGTCAGTGCCTGCCTTCCCTATATTGGTCTTTTCATTCTGTCCCTCATATCCAGTGCTTTTTGCTGAAATGCTCTTTTCCCCTCTATTCTCTCTCTGCTTCTGAAATGTGTCCAGGGTGTCAGCTGGCTAAAAGTATAGGAGGATCTGTGATTTCATGAGTATAAGTAATAACTTATGGTAAGTGGAACTCCTCCTACCAATGCAAGTCAGCACCTTCTCTGCAATTTTATAGTTTCAGAGAGTTCTCCTGCGAGATGAAAGTTTAAGTGACCTCCTCAAGCTTACATAGTCCTGTCTGGGCTGGACATGAACCCAGACCTCGTTAGTTTCAAGGTTACTTCTTTGACCATTATCCCATGCTAGCTAATATGATCACACTGATATCTGCTTTGTGCAGAGGGCTAAGGGACCCACTACATTGAGCATTTTGCTTCTGGTCTTCTGGATACCCTAATCTTACCTTGTTATCTACACCATATTTAACTTCTGTTATTAAGGATTTGGTGGGGTACATTTTTTGGAAGGGAGGGGACACCTATCCTGATTATATATGGTATTGACCCATGATATATATTTAGATGAATTCTCATGTTCAGTCACTCGAGTTTGATCCAGATGTGTACATTTGGCTTCTAAAAGTATAAAACTATAAAATACTGAGAACCAAGACTCAAGGGAATATGTTTACATTTTATTTTTTTAATAAACCCATATTTGCTCTTGATCTTCCCTTCAGCCATTTTCTGTTCTTGCCTTTCACAGTTTCCCCATGAGTGAACAAAAAGAAGAGTGTGTGTCACGATCACTTTAGTATTTTGATGTACAAAGGCATCATTATGCCATGGGTGGTCAAGCTTGGAACAATCTTAGGGTTGTTTGATGGCCAATTACATTGTGTGAGGCTTTTCTTTAGCACCAGAAGAAATAAGGGGGAGATGGAAGAACAGATATTTACAGGAACCCAAGAGAAGAAAAAAATCTTTTTCCAAAGGAAAAGGAAAAAAGTAAGTACTTAACTCTACTTATATGGGAAAGAAAAAGAGGAAAGTTTATTTCTTTAAGATCACTTTCCTTTACCTATACAATTATATCAGTTGTTACTTACCTTCCATATGCTATTGTATAAGCATGGTGTCACTAATGTGCATGAACCCAGATTGCTCTTTGTGCTAAATATTAATAAATATAATAAGAAACAATAAATATGTGATAAATGCATTTGGGAGCTTCAGCACAAAGAACCACGTGAAGTCTAAGAGAATTACCTACTATGGGGATACGTGGGAGGGGAAGATTTCATCAACTAGGTGACATTTGAGTTGGGCTTCAAAGGATAGGTAGGAATTGAAGAAGCAGATGAGAAGATATAGTCTATTCTAGGAATATGGAAGTAAAAAAAGGTACATGGAATGTTACAGGGAAAGAAAGCAATCCAGAGAGCATAGGAGGCCTGGAGGGCAGGAATTGAAGAAGGTGAGAAAGGTAAAGTGGTGCTACATATGGGAGGAACTTGAGGTGCCAGACTTCATGTCATGCTGCAGACACACTTTAAACTTCACTTCCAACCAAATCCTTAAGTTCCTAACCTGTAATGGAAGTTAAAAATCTTCAGGGCCTATTAATAGGCCTCAGGTGGAGCTTGATTTAGGGTAGACTTGTTTGCTGGAACACTTTCACACATTTTGGTAATTAGGTACTGAAGCAAGCCAGCTGTGATGCCTTCTGGCTCTATATATACCCTAAGATGAGGTTTTGCTTTGGGACTCAATCACTGGGAGAGTATTCATGTGATTAGGCTAGCTGACACTCGGGGAAGTTGCTAAGGAGCGCCCCTGGCTTTGAAAACCTAGATATTGGTGCTTCTCTCTCTCTGGTAATTGTGTGAGTATGTAATGATCAGACAGTTGGACCTGTCTGTTGATTCTGATGTATATATTGCCTACAGACAGACAGGTGGAAGCCCTGTCTGTTGGTCTCTCTATTGGTATATGCGTTTTATTAAAGTGATTGTTGACCCTTCAAAAGTTGCTTTTCTTTTAGAAAAACAGATCTAAGAACCTGTATCAGTCTGTCATCCTGGGCATGTCAGGATGCTTGCTGTTACACTGCCTGATTGGAGACTATTCACCCTATCTAGGTAACCTAAGATTCTCCCAATTTGTGCATATACTTCTCACCACTGCAACCAGAATCAAATTAATATGACTATTCTGGGAAAGAACATGATAATCAATTGGTCTATGACACTACTCACCATCATTGTGACTTCCCAGGCTAAAACATCTCTTCTTGCCCACCATTTCCCTATATTTTATATCTCACTATATCAAAATATGGGCTACTGGAAGGTAAGCCCTGTCTTGTCTTTTGTCTATATATCCCAAGCACTGAACAGCCTGGGTTTTACTTTTTCATTTATTTGTTCAACTTTATTTAGAGAGCAATGAGAAATAACTAAAAATTTTTATTTAATAGGTAGGTTAACCAGATCGCTGCATAAGATTATTCTGGTAATATAATGGAGCACACATCAAATGAGGAGAGCATATGGTCCATTGGGAGATAACACCTCTAATGCCTACCTTGTCGTCAGGATAATACTTTGTACTATGTATATACTGCTAAAGTGGGAGTGGTGACAACTAGGCATCTCAGTGCTTAGTTGTCACCACTCCCACTCTAGAGTCAGTAAGACTCATCTCTATGAGTTCAAATCTCATCTTAGACACTTACTAGCTATGTGACCTTGGGCAAGTTACTGAACCCTGTTTGTCTTAGCTTCTTCATCTGCTTTCCGTGAAGAAGGAAATTGCAAACCACTCCAGGTCCACTTTGCCAAGAAAACCCAAATGTGGTCATGAATAGTCAGATATGCCTCAACAACAATAGAATGCTAAAGAAACCCAAGTTTTTTCCCTTGTCAAACTTTTCTATCCTTTGTCTTTCTTCTTTTAGAGCCCTGCTTTCTTCTAGGTTATTGTTAGCTAATCTGATAAATGAAGTCATGCTAATGCATTAATGGTTGCCATTTAATTTTCACTTTTCACTGCTCACTTGTCTAGCTTTTTTCTGGTATTGTCCTTCATGTACAACACATTTAGGAAATTATTTTTGTGTTAATGACAATGAAGAGGAGGAGAAGGAGAAAGAGAATGACTATAGTTTAAACTGGAGGTATGCTGGTGATGGGATTTTAAACCTAATAGCAGGATGGTAAATAGATATTTGAGAAATTTAAGGGGATTTCAACAGCACTCATATCATATCTTGTAGGTTACTTTTTATGCTGCCTACATGTGGGCATAGCTGTGACTACTTAGAGAATTCCCTCATCTCTGAAGCTGCTCTGTTCCCTGTAGGAAATCAAAGTCTTAAATGCAAACAGAAGGAAAGTCGAAGAGTTATATATGCTCCTGAATATTATAAATAAAAAGGCAAATAAAAATGTATCCCCAAAGTTCTTTCCTGGTCCTTCTATTTGTATTCCAGAATATCCTAGAAAGTTAATAAGTGGAGTACTCATATATAGATGTGTTGTATGTGGATACAGGGGTATTTGAGCAGGGAAAGTAGGGCAAGGATTGTAGTGAAATGATTAAGGAATGCAGAAACACATGAAGAAGACTTAGGTTCAATATTTTGTCCTGCCACTCCTTTCTGTTGTTCCATTTAACATTTAGCCTCCTGATGCAACTCTTTTTTAAAAGATAAATCTACCATTTTTACTTTCTGGGATATAAATATATGAAAATCAGAGGGAATTAAGTTTTTGTCTTGAAGGGATTTTGTAACATTGCTTTGGATAGATGTAGACCCCTGTCAGCAATAGCAAACAGAATAAAAAATGTAGTGAATTAGAATGGAAGTTCCCTGAGGGTAGGGATTATTTTTTCCTCTTTATATTTTCAATGCCCAGAGGAATGTAGAAACCTAGTAAATATTTGTTAATTCATTAAACAACATCACTCCCCAAAGTGACTATAGGTATATGAGAGGCAGCCTCATAAAACAAACAAAACAATGTATATTGTTAGTTGCATAGATACTATAAATGGAAATAGACATATGAGGCATCTAGGGGTCAGGTGCATGATTTCAGTAAAAGACTCTTAACATGGTAGTGTGGTATACAATGTGTATGGTTATCCTGGCAGGGGTGGGCAATGGGTTGGAACTTGTGCCCAAATATTTTACCATAAAATAGGTTCTAAAAACATAATTTCCATAACTGATGTGTTCTACTTCAATGAACATATTTAGGTAGTTGTATAATTTGCAAAGAAAAATTCTTTATGATCCCCCCAGGTAACCAATAAGTCAATAATTTAACGTGGGAAACTCAAATTGGGGAGCTGTTTGTCTGGTGGTGGGGCTACTATACATTTTATTCCACAGATAAGCACTGCATCAAGTTGTTAAAAGCAATATTTCATATTTTCTACAAAAATAAATTGAAATTGTTAGCAGTTAAAGAAACATATGATCCCTCCTCACCCTTCAATTATTCCTTGGTTCAGATTATATGTTGAAAAGTATATTAACTCTTTAAGGTCATCAGCTATTGATTTCCATTTTATCCAGAATAATTATATGTTGTGGCATTCTAGTTAATTGATTTATCACACATTCTACATTATAATTACTAAATTGTGAAGATTTAGGATACCCTAAACCACTTAACAATAAAAACATATAGAACTCAAATTTAATGCCCTTTATATTATTCAAAAATTTTATCAGGTCTTTTAAAAACTCAATCATACTAAGAAAAAACTAATTATACATTAAAATTTTTGGTTGTTGGATTGAATAAACGGACATTCAATCAACCAGTCAATAGGCATTTACTAAGTGTCTCTCTGAGGTAGGCATTGTGAATAAAGAACTTGAAATTGTATGGCTAACAGTATAGCTAGAAATAACATGCATGTGGAGAGAGAATCTGTGTGTGTATGTGTACATACATACATATGGAGAGAGAGAAAAAGAGTGTGTGTGTGTGTGTGTATGTGTATGTGTGTGAAGGATGAGGGACAGTGAAGTCATTTTATCTGGACTGTAGTGTTTATCAAAGAGAGTAAGGTAGGTTGGGGTCAACTTGTAGCCAACCATTGGGATGTATATTTGACTCTAAAGATTTTAAGAAAATATTAGCGTTCATTGAGTATATGAATGACATGATGAGCCTTGAACTTTAGGAAAATCACTATGAGAGCTATGTGAGGAACAGAGTTTTAGCAGGAAGTCAATCAACTAGAAAGCCATTGCAATAATTGCAGTGAGTTAGCAATGACTTATAATAGGCCATGTTATTACATAGAAAATGATGGACGCATGACATTTTATAGAGGTATGAATGACATTTAGCAACTTATTTCATACATGGGACATGTGAAAGTGAGGGGTCAGTGATAATATTGAGCTCAACCTGGGTGACAGTAAAGATGATGGTTTCTTCAACAGAAATACATGCTAAATAAAAGCATATAATAAGTTATCAATACTTGTTAGAGTATCCTAGGAAATTCATTTACTCTCTCAATTAATTTTTGAAGGCTTCTAATCCTACAGAAAAGATAACCTTTTGTATCTGTGGGATGAAATTCTACACCTAGGAGTTCCTAATTCCAATGGAATCATAGGTCTTGTAAATGGAAATATGTGTATGTATTCAAATATGCATTTAGTGTATACATACACACATACACACACACACACACATATATATATATATATATATATTTACAGCTATCTATACATGTATCCATGTATCTCTCTATATGTAACTATATCTGTATTTATATCTCTATCTATCTTCCAGTATTCTTGTAGTACTAGTATAGAAATTAACAATTAGTATTTGTGAATCAGTTAGTATTTGGTGTCAAATAATTAAGTTTTAAAATTGGGGGATGAAAAAGGAAGATATATGGCATATTGTCCTAAAGGTAAACGTAGAATTGAAAGAGTTAATTAATCTTTTCTCCTTTGTCAGTACCTAATGTACTGG
Organism: Notamacropus eugenii; assembly: GCF_028372415.1. NCBI lineage: Eukaryota > Metazoa > Chordata > Mammalia > Diprotodontia > Macropodidae > Notamacropus > Notamacropus eugenii. Next base: position 357,662,317 of record NC_092875.1, on the reverse strand, counting down.
TACCAGAGAATACCTTAGGCACAAAAGGCATATATGTCTTTTTAAAATTAATCTCTCTCACTACAGAAATTCCAAATGTAGAATGCCAAAAGTCCTACTCTTTCAACTTTCAATACAGTGGTTTGCTACCTTAGAGTGAAGCAACTCAAGAATCTGTGCAGTAGAGGAAAAGCTAGAACTCTTTCATGTGCTTGGCAAATCCTTTATGAACTACTGATATGTGTGGGCCATCTTGCACTAAGAATGACCTAATGAACAGTTGGGGCTAGAGTGAATGCTATTTTCTCCTATCGTTTCTCTTACATTCAGGACTTACGCTACCCATCTCACCTCCAACTATATACCTTTAGGCAGAAACCTGGAAACTAAATATTGCTTAAACATAAACACTGAGCAAGGAGTAGGCAAGCACTAGTAGACCTGGATAATCAATCAAAGAAACTGTTGATGTGTAGCCTTCCATTGTTGCATTATATGAAAGTACCAAGTCATTTTCTCTGTTATATCATTTTTCTCTGTTTTGAAATCTTCCCTTCCTTTAAGTAGCAAGTTAAACTTTTTTTAAAAAATATTTTGTTTTGTCAATGTCCTTCAGCATACTTCTGCTAAAAATTAATCAGGATGCATAAACACATATACATATATACATATACACATATGTGTGTGTATGTGGATTTGAAGATCATTAAAGTTAACACACAAAAAATGAAAAAAAAACTTACATTAGAAGAATGTACTGTGCACTTTTAAAAAAAAAGGGTATATTTTCCAGTACTGATAGTTAAATCCTCAAACAATATTTGGAACATCTTTAATGCATTTCATTTCATCATTTCCATAACATCATAAATTGCTCTTTTTTATTCATTTGCGTGCTGGGCTGACACTTTTCCATATTTCTCTTTTTGCTTTTAAAAGATTTATTTACCAGTTTTGGGAGGTTAGCTTGTTCTAATTTATTTTTTATTTTAATATTCTTTTTTATTTATTTATTTTTTTGGTTCATTGTTCTGAGGGATGATTCTGTGTTTCTAAGTTGTCATGGTAACGAGATTGTTACTCTAAAAGGTGAAAATTGAAGATGGATTTTTAGCTTTTTTCCTATTTGTTATCTATGATGCATTGACTTTAGCAAAGGTATAATTCCAATTTTCAAAGGTGTGACAGGTAATTTGGCTTAGTTACACTAAATAGGTTTGAGTATCATAGACTTTGTACCAGAAAGAATCTTTGGAGTTATCTAGTGAAACTCTCTTATTTTGAAGGTGATGAAACTGAGATCTAGAGAAGCTAAATAACTACATAAGATCAAAGGTAGCAGATATTAAAGCAGATATTAAATACAGATCCCTTGATGTTTCATCCAACAGTATTTTCATTAATCTATGGAAAGGTACAGTACATAGTACCACCGCCTCACCTTACTTTTTGGAAGTGCTGGAAGTTCCTGCTTCATTGATCCTCTCTCTATTCATTTTTATGCTTACCTGAATTGTTAGCACAGGTTGCCAAGTATTTTAGAAACCTTCTTAGGAACTTGGAGGAGGTTGGTTTCAGCACCTGCTAAAACAGAGAAAAACAGCACACAAATCATAGTGTGTTGGCTAATGCTTAACAACTGGCTCTCTCAGGAAAAAAATATACCCATAGTACACTGTGAAGTTTAATCTGCATTATTGATATTTCCTCCATCACTGTCTTAAGCCAAGATAATCAATGAAACAGTAAAATCAATGAAATAATAAAAACCCTAATATGTAATGTTTGCCTATTTCCCTCATGGAAATGCTCACATAGAAGATTTAATAATTTTAATGATGATAAGAGTCATCAAGTGTTTGAAGCTGGCTTCAGCAAATTAACTTATAGAGTTCATCCTGGCCTTACCCCCAGACTTACCTTAACACAGCTCTAACCTCAGCTCACCTTTGGAAAACCTTCCAGACAAGATTGTTATATATCAAGCTACATAGAGTATTTGAACAAAAAGGCCTTTACTCTCTTTAGTTTCCTGAAAATCCACTTTCTCGCTTTTAATTCAGAGACTTGGGTTCATTCTTTGGAAGATCATGGCTGTAGGACTTTGACTGGATCAGACTGTCATAGAAACATTCTGTCATTTCCCTTTCATGATATCTTTGGTTAGATGAACATTGATTTTTCTTCTGATTTTATACACACACGCTATATATATATATATATATATATATATATATATATATATATATATATATATACATATATATACATATATTATAATATGATATACAACATATTATATTTATATATCTTGATATGGGATAGTTTTCATCTTTCTAAATCTCTGGGAGAAGGTTGATTAACTCTACTTTGCCATACTCCCTTCCCAGTGATTAGTGTTAATGCAATGTATCCAACAGATCAGTCACCCATTCATAATTATCTTTTATTTACATTCTTCAGTAGAGGAACTGAAAAGGACTAGAAGGCTTAATGACATTTTATGCAATTGCCTATCAGGATTGTTTCAGAATTCATGGTTTGTATCAAATAAAATCATAATTTAATTATGGTGAAGACCTAAAGTTATTATAAAAAGTCTGGTAACATTGACAACATTCAACAACGCTTGCTACAGCAGAAAGAACGCTGACCCTAGCGTCAATGGATATGACTTCAAATCCAATCTCGGGCATTTTCTATATATGTGACCTTGGGAAAATTGCTTAATCTCTCTAGGCCTCATCTTCCTCATCTATAAAATGAGAGGGTTACACTAGCTGGCCTCTTATTTCCTTTGTATCACTAGATTTATGATCTGTGATTTTGTGATATGTGCAGCCCATTCATTTATCATTTTAATAACTATTTATTGTATCTGTTAGGTGACAAATACTTTATGAGCTTCTTTCAATGCATATTTACTGATTATCTGTTAAGTACCCTGTTATGTCCTATAGACAGAAACATAAAAATGAAAAAGTTCTTGCCCTCAAGGATCTTATATTACTTGTAATTTTTATTATTTATTTTATTAGGACCTTAAGGAATAAAATAAATATTTCCATAACATAGCTAAATAGGAAAAAAAAAGATGATTGCACATTAAATTGCAAATCTATTATACACAACTTGCTATTCCTTTTAAATGTATATTAAAATTTTGTAACTTTTTTCTTCCATCTCTTCTGACCTAGAGATAGTTGGCAATAGACAAAAATATGTATCTATGTGTAAAATCATTCTACACATACTTTTATTTATTAGTTCTTTCTCCAGATGCAGATAACATCTCCCTTCATAAGTCCATTGTAGTCAATGTGGGCCTTTATGATAGTGAAAATAACTTAGTCACTCAAAGTTGTTCTTAAAACTATTGCTCTTCCTGTACACAATATTCTCTTGGTTCTATCTACTCTTTTCATTGTTCATTATTACATGCCATGTTTTTCTAAGATCCTCAAGCTCATCATTTCTTATAGCACAGTAGCATTCCACCACAATTTTATAACACCACATATTCAGACATTCCTTAATTGATGAGTTTCCTCATAATTTCCAGTTCTTTGCTACCACAAAGAGAGATGCTATAAATATTTTATAACATATAAGTTCTTTTCCTGTTTTTCTCTAGTCGCCTTTGGAAACAGACCAAATGGTGATATTGTTGGGTCAGAAGGTGTAGGTGGTTTCATAACTCTTTGGACATAATTCCAGAATGTTCTCCAAAATGATTCGATCAATTCACATTTCCACCAACAAAGATTGTATCCCAATTTTTCCATATCCCCTCCAACATTTGTCATTTTCCCTTTAAATCATCTTAGTCTATCTGATAGGTATAAAATGAGGTCAACTTTGTTTTAATTTTTATTTCTCTGATCAATGATTTAGAGAATTGTTTTCATATGACTATAAATTGCTTTGGTTTCTTCATTACAACACTATCCATAGCTTTTAACCATTTATCAGTGGAGGAATGACATATTCTTATAAGTTTAACAAAGTTCTTTTTATATATGAATTATGAGAACTTTATCTGAAAAACTGTCTATAACTTTTCTCCAATTTTCTGTTTTCCTTTTGATCTTGGCTGTATGTGTTTCGTTTGTACAAATCCTTTTAAATTCAGTATTATCCATTTGACACCTCACACTGCTCTCTATCTTGTATTTCTTCATAAATTATTCACCTTTCTACAAGTTTGATAGGTAATATGTCCCATGTCCTTTACATTTTCTTGTTATATCTCTCTGTCATATATCCATTTTGACTTTATATTGATAAATGGTGTAAGATATTAGTCTGCGCCCAGTTTCTGCCAGACTGATTCACAACTTTCACAAAAAAGTTTTACCAAACAATGATTTTTTTTCCAGAAAACTTAATTCTCTACACTTGTCAAACACAGGTTTATTATAGTCATCTGTTGTCATAAATTATGTCTACTCTATTCCATGGACCTACCTTTCTGTTTTTTAGGCAATAGCAGACAGTTTTGATAATTGCTACCTTATAATATACTTTAACATCTGGTTCTGCTAAAGTTCCTTCCTCTACATTTTTCCATTAATTCCTTTGATAGTCTTCCAAATAAATTTTGCTATTATTTTTTCTAACAGTAATTTTTTTGATAATTTAATTGGGATGGCATTGAATATATAAATTATTTTAGGTGAAATTATCATTTTTATCATATTGGCCCTGCATACTCATAAATAATTAATATTTTCCTATTACTTGATTCTGACTTTATTTGTATGAAAAGATTTTTGAAAAATAATTTTGTTTGTTGGGCTTGTTTTGGCAGGTGCATTCCCAGGTATTTTATATTTTCTTGAGGTATTTTAAATGGGATATCTCTTACTATCTCTTCTTGCAGGACTTTGTTGGTGATATATTGGAGTGTTCATTATTTATGTGGATTTATTTTACAACCTACTACTTTGCTAAAATGATTAATTAGTTGTTTCAACTAACTTTTCAGTTGAGTCGTTGAGATTTTCCAAGTATATCATCATATCATCTCTGAAAATAAATGATTTTATTACCTTATTTCCTATTGTGATTCTTTCTAGTTCTATTTTCCTCTTATTACTATTGATATTGATAGGATTTCCAATACAATACTGAATAATATTATTTGGAGTAACAGGCAAAAAAGTGGTCCTATGAAACTCCTTCTATAAAACAAATATGATAATGCTCCCTAAATCAGTAAGAATAAAAGCAGAGAAAGAAAATTATGGGTCAATTACCTTAATGAATATGTATAAAAATTCTAAATTAAAGACTAGCCAGAAGTTTACACGAATACATTATAAAGATTATACATTATGATGTAGAGGAATTTGTACTAGGAATTCAGAGATTGTTTAACATAAGGAAAACTAGTAATGTAATTGATTATATCAATAATAAAGGTAACAAAAACCATATGTTTATATTAATAGGTGCAGAAAAAGCTTTTGATAAAGTACAACACTAACTTTTACTAAAAACACTTGAAATGAATTTTTTCCTTAAATTGATAAAAAAAAGAGTTTACTTAAAACCACCAACAAGCATTATTTATTATGGGAAAAAATTAGAAGCCTTCCCAAACAAAGATGCCTTCTGTCCCCATTACATGTAAGGTAGTAGATGACATTCTAGAGTTTTGTATCCTTTACCCTTTGTCACATACTCTTCAATGCAGTGACACCAGCCTATTTGATATTCCTTAAACCAGATGCTCCATTTCTCTGGGCATTTTCACTGGTTGCTCCTATGCCTAGAATATTCTCTGTCTTCATCTCCAGCTCCAGGCTTCCTAGCTCTCTTCAAGTCTGAATAAAAAGACTGAAAATAAAAAGATTTTATTCAAGATTGAATAAAAATTCTATCTTTTATTGGAAGCTTTCCCCAACCCTTCTGAATTCTAGTGCCTTCTCTCTGTTAGCTATTTCCTATTTATTCCATAAATAGCTTATTTGTCTACATTTGCTTTCTTATTATCTCTTTCATTAGATTGTTTATTACTTGAGGGTAGGGACTGTCTTTTATCTCTTTGTGTATCCCTAGTATTTAGTATAATTTAGTACATAGCAGGTACTTAATAAACAATTATTGACTGACTGAAAAATTGGTTATCTTGTGGCCAAGTTGGTGATGAGCCTCTCTAAACATAACTACACCAATCCATAGATTATTAATATATAGTTTATCAATAGGCCAGCATTTGAAACTTGCAGCTTGGTAGGATCTCACAGAGACAACTGTGCTGGCAAAACCTCAGACAAAGCAAGTTTCCCTCAAGGACCACAGTGAGGCAAAGGAGGAGATTCAATAGTACATTCGATAGATCTTCATAGAAGGTTTCATATTCAATTTTAAGTCACTGCATTCAATTATACATCTGAAATCTACCAGCAAATGGATAAAATGAGGTAATTTACACATAAAAAGCATCTTATAAAATGAATGGTATTATAAATTATTATCCAGTCTTGGCTTGTCCTCTTGAAACTTAATAGCTATTTTTGAATCAATTGGTCTATTGTTCAGTAAGCCATAAAAAGTTGTTTTAAGAATTTCTTTCCTTTTTATTGATCCAAAACTTCTTCCTCTTCTTTCCACTCACTAGTCCTAACTCTGAAACTACACAAAGGATTTTTTTCCCCTTTTTTGTCCTATCTGCAAGGAAAATGCATAACTTCAATATTTAGCCAAGGGGTGCTATGTTGTAGTGTAAGGAGGTGATATGCAGGATGATTCAGCATAAAAGATGAGCTTTCAGGACAGACTGGATAGAGCAAATTGTCACCTATAAAATCTAATCAGATAACTGATTTCATGCATTTTTGCTCTCTTGATCATGTTTTCTATTTTATTCTAGTCTGAGGTACATGCCTTCTGGTTTTTTTAGACACTGATTGGTTTTTAGCTTATTTCTGTCACTTAGCCTTTCACTGGGACATGTCTTTCCCTTCCTTTCTCTTCAAAAACACATTCCTTCTATTTTCGTTTACTGGTCTCTTTTTGCCCCCACTGATTCCTCCAAAGACCAGGTTACACAAAATGAATAGAGGACAGAACTTCAAATATTTGAAGACCATTCTTCCACCTCTCACTCAAAAGTTTCATGCCTTATTGTGACAAAGAGGTGACTATGAGTTTCTGAAATCTATTATTATAGGACTAATGCTCTATCAGTTTCTCTCAAGCTGCTAGACTTTATGAGTTTGTCCATTGTTCAAAGTCCATCCTAGCTAACTTTGGAGAGGTTCACCACCAGAATGACGCTAGTGGATGAAATTTTTAGGTATGGTGACCTGTGAAAAAAGAGGAAAAAATAAATGGCTCTTAGTCGTGAAAAGGGAAAACAACTACAAAGGTATTGAATCTGGCTATCACTGTGTCTTAGAGAAGTTTAACATAAAGGTCACCATGACAATGATACTAAAAGAACCTAGGAGCTCACATAGACAGTAAACAACCTTAGAGTTATGGCAGCCAAAGGCTACATGTACTGACTCAGAGTAAAAGCTAATTTGCCAAATTTTACATGTAAGGAAAGTTAAAAAAGTCATACTTAGAATAACTTCATAAAAATAGAAAAGTAGTGGATGGGAAAAAGAGAGCCAGGAGAGAACTTTGTGTAAGATAGTGAGAGATATGGTAAGCTAGATCATTCCAATAATATTTAGAGATGAAAAATGGCCCTGAAATGGAATAGACACATCTTTGCCTCAATTTGTTTATTTTCTGGAACTAGACCTCCTTCCCAAACCGTTTGCTCCAAAGTTATCAATGATCTCTTAATTGCCAAATTTAATAATTTTTCCCAGTCCACATTGGTATCTCAGGAACCTTTGGCACTAATACCCTCTTTTCTTTGATATTATTCTCTCTCTGTTTCCATGACACTGCTCTTCTTACTTTTTTTGCCTGTCTGACCAATATTTATAAGTATCCTTTGCTGGTTCTTTGTCTAAGTTGGGTTTTGTCCTAGATCCACTTGTCCATTTTCTCCTATTTTACTTTAGTTATTGCTTCCACATTGCAGCTTTCCCCATCACAATTTTGATGAATCATGGATTGGCATAAGAAACAAAAAAGGAATTTTTTTATAATTTCGTACTAGCCATTAGCTGTGAAGGCCAGCAGATGACATACACACAAAAAAAACTTCAGAAACTCAGAAAGGCATTTATATATATATGTATATATATATATATATATATATATATATATATATATATATATATATATATATATATATATATATATATATACACACACATATACGTATGCACACACATTATATGTATATATAATGTCAACATATTTTATATTTTAATATCATAATAATTCAGACTTCTTCTCTGATACGATGGGAAGGCCAAAAAATTTTAGATGGGCTTTCCAGGTCATAAGGGTGTTGCACTCACATTTCATTGGTGATCTCATCAGATCCAATGGGTTCAGTTTTCATGTCTTATGCTGATGATTCTTAGATCTATTTATCTAGCACTATACTCTCTTCTAATCTGCAGATTTACATATTCAGATGCCTATTGCTCATGTCAAATTGGATGTCCCACATATATCTTAAACTCATGTACAAAACTGAACTCATTTTTATCCCCCAAAACCTCCCCTTTTCCAGTCTTACCTATTACTATTGAATGTTCTGCCATCCCCCTCTACTCTTCTTTTTTTAATTTAAGTTTTCAACATTCATTTCCACAAAATTTTGAGTTCCAGATTTTCTCCCTATCTCCATCTGTTTTATTCTAATTTTTAAAGACCTATTTTCTTCAGTGAGCTTTTGAACCTCCTTTTCCATTTGGCTAATTCTGCTTTTTAAAGCATTCTTCTACTCATTGGCTTTTTGAACCTCTTTTGCCAATTGAATTAGCCTCTTTTTAAAGGTGTTATTTTCTTCAGCATTTTTTTGGGTCTCCTTTAGGAAGGTGTTGACCTGCTTTTCATGCTTTTCTTGCATCTCTCTCATTACTCTTCCCAATTTTTCCTCCACCTCTCTTGATTTTCAAAATCCTTTTTGAGCTCTTCTATGGCCTGAGACCATTAAATATTTATTTTGGATGTTTGAGATACTGAAGCCTTGACTTTTATGTCTTTTCCCTGATGGTAAGCATTGTTCTTCCTCATCAGAAAGGATGGGAGAAGATATCCGTTCACCAAGAAAGTAACCTTCTATAGTCTTATTTTTTTCTCTTTTTTGGGCATTTTCCCAACCAGTTACTTGACTTTTGGGTCCTTTGTCAAAGAGTAGGATATACTCTGGGGATCTGTAAGATCTCATTTCTTCCAAGGTGGCACAATCAAGCATGTACACTGGTCTGGGAGCAAACAGAAATTTTTTTGTGCCCAGAATGTTAGTAGAGTTTCCTCTTCACAACCACCTCACCTCCATTTCAGCCAAGCCAGCACTGGGGGCTGAGATTCAGATAAGCTGCGAGGGCAGGGCAGCCATTCAGTGTGAGATAAAGATCAGATGCTGTAGGGCCTCTACATAGGGCTGAGGTAAGAATCAGCTGCTCAGTGCCCCCAGGGATTTTATGATCCAACAATGGATACAGGCTGCTGTAGGGGCTGCTGTGGCAACTGCTGCTGCCTGCCTGATGCAGTCTCTTCAGCCGCTGCCTAAGGCCAGAGCTATGGGAAGGCCCTTCTCCCTTTTCTGCCAGCTGAAAAAACCCTGTCACAACCTTTGGTGCCTGTGGGTTGAGGGATCTGCAAATCGCTGCTGCTTCGACTGGGGATTCCACCCCTGAGGCCTGCTCACATCATCCTCCCAGAGCCGTGCTATGTGGCCAAGGCTGAGATGGGCTTTGCAACATGTCCAGCGCAACAGGCATTTCCCTTTCAAGTGACCCTGGGCTGGAAATCTCCTCCATTCTGTTGTTCTCCACTTCTGCTGCTCTAGAATTTGTTCAAAGTCTTTCTTTACAGGTATTTTATGGGCTCTGTGGAAAGAGCTACTATGTGTATGTCTTTCTACTCTGCCATCTTGACTCCACCTCCCCTCTACTCTTCAATCTCTCACCCCTGTATTCAATCAGTTCCCAAGTACTGTCAATTTAACCCTTGTCATATTTCTCATATATTCCTTCTTCTTTGACATTTAACATCACCCTGGTCCAGGTCCTTATCATCACATTCTTGGACTATTGTCATAGGCTTTTGATTGGTCCTTCTGTTTAGGTCTCCAGTTCATGTTCCATGAAGTTTTCAATATTTTCTTCCTCAAGCATAGATCTGATTCTATCACCCCACCCCCATTCAGTAAACTTCAGTGGCTCCCTGTTCCTCAATGATTAAATATAAAATCTTCAATGGCATTCAAAGTACTTCATAACCTGACTCCCTCCTTCATTTACAGTCTTAAATCTTGCTTCCCCATCTTTCAACCACCATAAACTGAGGGAGTCAGTGACACTGATCTCCTTGCTGTTCCTCACTCAAAATACTCCATTTACTTGACTCTTTTTATTTTCACAGCTTGGAACCCATGTCTGGAATATTCTCCCTTTTTATTTCTCCACCTGGCTTCCCTGACTTTTTCAAGTGCCAGATAAATTTTACTTTCTGCAAGAAACCTTTCCCATTCCCTGACTGCTAGTGTCTTCCCTCATTTTTTTTTCTGGTCTTCTATTCATTTCTGTCCTAGTTAAATGTTTAATTACTTCTATAGGGTTATTTGCCCGAGTCTATTATCTTGGTGAACTTTTGCATACCTGGACCTGAGTTAATTTCCTGTGTTCTTCACTTTTAAACTAGTAGAAAGGAAGTAAGACAGAGAGATAAATTACCATTAAAAGCAGTGCTGTGCTGATAAATGTTAAACAACCAGTTCTTTGAAAAATAAAACAAAATAAAACAAAAACTAATAATAATGTACTCACAAAAAAGTATTTTTATTTGCATTATTAACATTTTCTACATCACTTTCTTAAATCTAGGCAATCAATAAAACCATAAATCAAGGACTGATTTATATCATTTGCCCATTCCTGAGAAGTATATGCTAACACCAAATATTTAATAATTGTTTTTCCTGAGCCCCTTGGAGCCAGTCTCAGCATATTCCTGATAAAAGCTATCCATTTGAACCTATGTTTTTGAAAATTAAGAACTTACAGGAACAAAAGTTCGATTTAACAAATAAAATGTATACCTTTGTAAAGATATTAACACTTTGTGGTCTATTTCCTGCCTCTTTTGTGATTTTTACCAGCTAGGCTGAAAGTGAAAATTAATTTACTGATCCTGTCTGAATCACTGACCTGCCCCATGCCTACGCATATATCCTCATATGTGTGTTTCTGTGTTTACATATACATATTGGGTAGTGATGGGAAATTGGTGAAATGCCTTTGTGTGTTGTGGGTGTGGGTGTGTACAGTGTCTGTACAATGGGCAGACACTGAGGATCAATCATGAGCTTGGTACAGAACGCAATAGGTAAACAGGGTGCATTGATTTTAGGGAGTTGAGAAGCAACTGCTTTAAGGATTAAAGAGATTTTCCTCAAAAAGACTAGATGAGGAGAGATAGATCACTTTCACATGGGGAAATTAGGGAAAGCTTCATGGAGAAGGTAGCACCAGAGCAGCATTTTGACGAAAGAGAAGGATTTCAGCAGCCTAAGAGGGACAGAGATGAAGATCTAGAAAAGCAGCCCACCAATCAAAACATTTTTTCTTTCTTACTTGTGTTTTTAATTTTATTTATTCATTTTAATTACAATTTATTGAAGTGTTTTGTCCTTACATCCCAGTAATTTCCCATCACCCTCTCCAAATTGATCTTTCCCTTGTAACAGAAAAAAACAATTAAGTAAAACCATGATAGACATGTCATATCTTTTATTGTGTAGAAGGCATTATCCTACTCATTCTTCTCTATGTCATGAGAGAGGAAATAGGTTTTATTATCTCTCCTATAAAACCTTCACTGGGATTTTTGTTTGTTTAATTTTATACTCCATTTTGAGCTTAGCAGACATGAAAATTTCAGTCTGCAAAGAATCCAGGATAACTATGAATTTGTACTGTGTAGAGCTTTAAAGTTACATTAAATTTGACAGTATATTAACAAAATTACTCTTCTTGGCTATGTATTCCCTTCTTTACTTTTTTGTGTTCTCTTCTGAAAACTTGTGTATTTGTTTAACATTTCTTCGATGCTATTTTCTTTCATTTCTTCTTCTTTTTCTTTTTCTTTTTTTTTTGCAATTTGTAAGTACCAGCTCACTCCCTGCCTTATTTTTTTTTAATTACTCAGAGTGACATTTTCATATAGCTTGCAGTTCTTCTTTTGATGATTATTTATATCATTTGATCATTTGGGGAGTAACTATTGGCTCCATGTATGCTTTTGTAATTTCTTGTATATTTTAGATACCAGCTTTTATCAATGAAATTTGATAAAAAAAAAAAAGATTCTCTTCCTAATATTTCTCTTCTAATTTTGTGTGCATTGATTTTATTCATGGAAAAATAATTTTAAGCAGGAAAAATTGTCTAATTGATTGCATGATTTTCTGTATCCATTATTTGAGCAATAATTTTCTCCTCAATTATAGTTTCTTTTTTAATTTTTTAAACAGTCAACCTTGTTCTAACTTCTTTATGGTATGACCTTTTACAGTCAGATCATATATCTACTTGGATTTTATTGTGATATATCGTGAAAAATGTTGGTATAAATTGAATTTAAAACTAACTGTTTTTCAGTTTTCCTCTCAATTCTTGTTACATAGGAATAGGAGCCCTCCCAGTCAATTTTTATAGGGTTTATGAAGTATATGACTCTTAGAGTACCATTTTGATTACTATTTTTCTTGCTTATCTACCCCATTCTGTTCTTCTTCTTTAAAAAAAAAACTGTTACCCAACATTTCTATAACTATTTATAATATGCTTTAATGTATGAAATGCTTTGTTCCTTTCATTCATATGTTGTCTACTTGCCACTTACCATTGATTGTAGACATTCTATGCCTCAATTTAATTTTATATTATTTTGCCTAATTCTAAAAAATATTCCCTTAATAATTTGAATAATATAGCACTGATTTTTATAAATGTTATTGCTTTCATTATATTGTCACAGCACATGTAGTGAATATCTCTCAAATTTTTCACCTCTATTTTATTAAAAGTTGCTTTGTGATTGTATACATGCAGAAAGTAACTATCCTTGTACATTAACTCACAAACATTTTTGCATTTTAATGGACTTTTCATTCTAATTATTCTAATTATTACTTTCTAATTACATTATAATTATTCTAATTATTACTTTTAAATAGCATATAGAAGAAAAACTAATGATTTTGTAAATTTATTTTGTATCCTACTATATTGCTGAAACAATTAGTTATCGCAGTTTCTTCACTGATTCTCTTAGGTTTGTATGTGCATAATGAGACATTTTCAAATAGAAATAATTTCCCCTCCTCTTTGGCAGTACTTATACCTTTGATTTTTTTCTATTGTCTTAATATGCTATCTTTATTTATTGTATTTTAGTATATTTCTAGATTTATGTCCAATATGAGAGAACATTTTTACTTAACTTTGTGTGTGTGTGTGTGTGTGTGTGTGTGTGTGTGTGTGTGCATGCTGGGAATGAATCTAGTATTTCTCCATGGCAAACATCACTCTGGTTTTTAAATATATTCTTTTCATTATATTAAAGACGACTCATTCTATTGGGGATTTAAGATAAATGAATGCTACATTTTGTTAAAAGATTTCTCTGTTTTGAAATAATCATATAGCTTTAGTTGGCTTTTATGTTTATATGATGATTATGTTAATTACCTTCCACATATTGCACTCTCCTTAAACAATGCAACAGAAAATAGTGAAGGCTCTCATCAACGCTGACGCCCTAACCTCTCCTTTTCATCTATTCCTTATGGGACCGAGTATAAGTGTTCCCTCTTATTCCAGAAGTTGTAAAACAATAAATCAGTAGTTCTCATCTAAGCTTTGCGTCCCCAGCCAGAAAAATCATTCTGGCAAAAGTAATGCAGTTGTAAATCAATCACTCCTCTGCATAGGCATTCTATCAATCACTTCATCTCAGCAATATTTGAGTAATGATGCACAGATTAACATGTTTTTATCATAATTGTCTTAGGAGCCAGAAGTAAACATAAAAGTAAAAAAGAATTAAAGAAATAGGGCTGTCTCCCACTAGGAAAACACCAAGAACTCTCTCAAGATTCACTTGCTCTTGTTACTGTTTCTCCTTCATTCTCAAAGAGAACTGGAAGAGACACAGGGAAACTAGAAAAAGGAGACGAATCTTAGTTCTTGCCTTATTCAAAAGTTTCAGCAAAATAGGATATACCCAGAAATCCCTCATGGACCTGGACTCTGACACTGGTGACCTCAACAGTATAGTCCCTCTCCTAGACTAGCAACTGCCATCCTTCTCTTCTTCTCTTCCACACCATATGGGGCAGGGTCAACCTGCCAAAGTCAAGCTTTTTATGAGTACCAAGATAAAAGCAAAATTTCCCAAGACATCAAATCAAGGAAATATTTCGATACTTATGAACAACTTGTCTCTCTTTTCAGAATATAAGCACCTTGAGAGGAGCATTTTTTTTGTGTGTGTGTGTTTGTATTCCCAGTAACTAGCACAGTATCTGACAAACAGTAAGTACTTTACAAATGCTTTATTGATTGATTGATTGTAATACAGACTGTGTGTCTCTCTAGACTGCCTCCCTCCCTTTCCAATATTGATCTCAGATTTTACTTTTGGCAGCTATTTGCAATGTGTAAAATTAAGCAACTAACCAGCAAACCAACCTAGGATATGCTGGTAAATATTTAACAAACAGCTCCAGGAAAAAAAAAAAAAAACTACATAGGATACACTCCTAAATTTAATTTTCGTTATTAACTTTTTCTCCATCACTGTCTTAAGGTTAGATAATCAAGAAGACAATAAATAAAGCCTTAATTTATAGCATTTGTCAATTTCTGAGGTAAAAGTGCTCACACTAAAATTTTAAGTTTAAGTTCTTTGATCCAGTAGGCTGCTTCCTTGTAAGTAGCCATTTCTCTGTTAAAAGATGAGAAACAACATGTAAGTAGGAATAATAGATGGGGAATTTGGTGATTTTTAACTAGCACTTTTAATGCTATTTCTGGAAAAAGGGAGCTTTCTATATACATAGTCAAATGAAAGCAGAAAAAAAGAGTGTTAGGTAATCCAAACAACCAGTCCTGGTCAATCTGTTCTTAGATTTAAAAAACAAACAAGAGAAATCAGAAAATCTTAATTGTCTGTCTGCGCCGCTCAAATTTACAAGCTATTTCATTGCCTATACTTTGGCCACGCATGCAAGCAGCTAGAATAAACAAGACAGGCTTGCTTTGTTGGACTGTTGCGGAACCAATTCCACAACATCTGTAGTAATTCAAAGATCCCCAAGCTTTGCAAGTTTGTGTAATTATTCAACGAGTGTACCAAATAACACTTCCAGCAAACTGGTCCAAATATCACGTTCCTGTGTGGGTTGTTTTGTTCCTCAGAAACAAAGGCTAGAAATCTCACAGAACCACACAGTAGCTTGTTATCCATATCTTCCAGGTAAAGATTTTACAAATAAGGGGAAATAAATCATTCAAAGGACCAAGAGTAAAGTTGAAAGCAGGATTTTTCTTTTCAATTTACTTTAGAAAATCAATCTAGTCATTAAAAAATGTTCAAAGTTGGTGCATTGAATTATTTTATTACTATTAAGTTAATTTTAAAAAGTGTTTTCAATGTGAGGGGCAAGCCATGATTACTGGTTTAGGAGTCTTAGTAAATAGTAAGATTGTTATTGATAATAAGGCCAGAAGGCTAAAAGTTTAAAGCTTCATGAATTACTAAGCTAGAAATCACCTCCATTTTTAATGGTTTCTCATTCTCTCCTCATAAATTTCTAATTGTCTGTACATTGAGAAGAAATTGGATTGGACAATGAAAAATGAATTACAATATTAACTTCAAATGCTCTTCTCGTCTGAAGTTAAAACATAAGTAACAGAGACATTGGAAATAAAGAATAATAGAAGTCCTCCAGGGGCCAGAAAGTCAAATAATGCGTATTCCCTTTATGCTGAACAATACTATTCTGATTATATTAATATGTAATATAGCTGTTGATTCCTGCAAAATTAAAGTATAATTTATTTAAAATTAATACTTAATAGAGACTCTGATTTTTTACTCAGTCTCAAAGGATATACCCTTTTAGGCTCATACAAGGGGAAAAAAAAAGATTGTGAAGTTTATATTCAGTTTTGCATACTTAAACTATTAGTCCAACTATTCTAGGAAGGTTTTGTTCTGTCTTAACAATCATAAAGGAGGAAGGCATGAAAGCAAAATGAGTATGTGCTATCTTGGAGATTTCTTTCCTTGACTCCTTCACTCAGATTCAATCAGAAAAGTGATTGCTTCTTAGACTACTATTAAGGATGGCTGCTTATAACTTGTATGACAATGGGCATAAAATTGTATTTCGCATGTCCTCCATGATGATAAAATGCTTTTTGGCTACTTTGGTGATTTGGGGCAAGTTATTAGGATTCAGTTTCTACATTTTTAACATAAGAGAACTATATTAGATGATCTGTAAGACATCTTCCTTCTCATGATTCTCTTAGCTCTCTCTATATATTTTATTTATATTGAGGTTTTTACCATGTGAGCAGAGATAAGTAAGGTAAATTTTAATATTTTCAAAGTTTTTTGTTAAGAATCAGGGACCAAATGAAAACCAATATTAATTGTAGAAATAATGTTAAATTCAGAGACACATAGATTATGTTAAATTTGGTAGTTAGCAGAATTCTTATGAGAAGTAATAATCTTGAAGTGATTTTATTTTCTTGAAAGAAATGGTCATATATGTATGCTTCTTTAGAGATTGTTCTGGATTTGCTTAGAATTATTCTGGAATTTAGAAAAATGCAATGAAAATCTCCAAAATGGATGTAGCATATTACAGTTTGACCTGAAGCATGAAATACATCATGGAAAGTTAAGAAATTTATCCAAGAGATGAAGATAAATGATATTGAAAGGCATAGGAAACTGCTTAATATAAATATCAGTGAAAACCTATGTCCAACAATCAACACTAGTCTTGGGAAAATGAGTAGTTTGCCAAAAATTTGTTTAATGCCCAATATGATAAAAGCATCGTTTTATGATGATTTAAAGATTATGGTTAAAAAATGTTATACACCCAATGCCAAATTGTGTAAATTAAGTAATTACAGAAATAAATGACATATTACATAATAAAAGTCTTAAAACATGTAAGTATTTTAGGTAAGATCTATTATATGTCGATAATTTGATTATTTTACTTTGTTCTGTTATTTTTCACAATATTGTTTTATAGAAAGAACAGCTTTTTTTTTTTTTTTGACTGAACAGCAAAATAATAAGAACAGTTGATACAAAGTATTTCCCCAAAAAACTTAGGACATAGTCTTCCACAAATGCTCATGGTGTTCATAGTTCAAATTTAAAGTATAATGGTATTGAGACTTTATAAAATACTTTTTATGTATTATCTTATTTGATCCTGACAGCAGTCTTCTGATGTAAATAGTTCAGGTTATCATCCACATGACTAAACGGAGGCCTAGAGATTAGAAAACACTGTCCAAGGTAATTTATACATGTGGTAAAGGATGACCCAGAACTCTGTTACTGCATAGCCTGAAAGTTCTTTCTTTGTAGAGTCCTTTCCATATGTGCAAGTTGCCTGACGGGCAGGCCAGTCATTTGGGCTCCTGGAATCAGCATCTTTCTTCAGTCCATAGCAATGCTCATGACGTCATGCTTCTTTCTTTTTTTTTTTTTTTATTTAGCTTTTAACATTCATTTTCACAAAATTTTGGGTTACAAATTTTTCCCCTTTTCTCCTCTCCCCCCCCAAACGCCAAGCATTCTAATTGCCCCTATGACCAATCTGCTCTCTCTTCTATCATCCCTCTCTGCCCTTGTCTCTGTCTTCTCTTTTGTCCTGTAGGGCCAGATAGCTTTCTATACTCCTTTACCTGTATTTCTTATTTCCTAGTGGTAAGAACATTACAGTTGATCCTAACACTTTGAGTTCCAACTTCTTTAGCTCCCTCCCTCTCCACCCCTTCCCTTTGGAAGGCAAGCAATTCAATATAGGCCAAATCTGTGTAGTTTTGCAAATGACTTCCATAATAGTTGTGTTGTATAGGACTAACTATATTTCCCTCCATCCTATCCTGTCCCCCATTACTTCTATTCTCTTTTGATCGTATCCCTCCCCATGAGTGTTGACCTCAAATTGCACTCTCCTCCCCATGCCCTCCCTTCTATCATCCCCCCCCACTCTGCTTATCCCCTTATCCTCCACTTTCCTGTATTGTAAGATAGGTTTTCATACCAAGATGAGTAGGCATTTTATTCTTTCCTTTAGTGGAATGTGATGAGAGTAGACTTCATGTTTTTCTCTCACCTCCCCTCTTTATCCCTCCACTAATGAGTCTTTTGCTTGCTTCTTTTATGAGAGATAATTTGCCCCATTCAATTCTCCCTTTCTCCTCCCAATATCTTTCTCTCTCACTGCTTGATTTCATTTTTTTTTAAGATATGATCCCATCCTCTTCAATTCACTCTGTGCACTCTGTCTCTATGTGTGTGTGCGTGTGTGCATGTGTGTGTGTGTAATCCCACCCAGTACCCAGATACTGAAATGTTTCAAGAGTTACAAATATTGTCTTTCCATGTAGGAATGTAAACAGTTCAACTTTAGTAAGTCCCTTATGACTTCTCTTTGCTGTTCACCTTTTCATGGTTCTCTTCATTCTTGTGTTTGGAAGTCAAATTTTCTTTTCAGCTCTGGTCTTTTCATCAAGAATGCTTGAAAATCCTCTATTTCATTGAAAGACCAATTTTTCCCCTGAAGTATTATACTCAGTTTTGCTGGGTAGGTGATTCTTGGTTTTAGTCCTAGTTCCTTTGACTTCTGGAATATCCTATTCCATGCCCTTCGATCCCTTAATGTAGAAGCTGCTAGATCTTGTGTTATCCTGATTGTATTTCCACAATACTTGAATTGTTTCTTTCTAGCTGCTTGCAATATTTTCTCTTTCACCTGGGAGTTCTGGAATTTGGCCACAATGTTCCTAGGAGTTTCTCTTTTTGGATCTCTTTCAGGCGGTGTTCTGTGGATTCCTTGAATATTTATTTTGCCCTCTGGTTCTAGAATCTCAGGGCAGTTTTCTTTGATAATTTCATGAAAGATGATGTCTAGGCTCTTTTTCTGATCATGGCTTTCAGGTAGGCCCATAATTTTTAAATTGTCTCTCCTGGCTCTGTTTTCCAGGTCAGTTGTTTTTCCAATGAGATATTTCACATTATCTTCCATTTTTTCATTCTTTTGGTTTTGTTTTGTGATTTCTTGGTTTCTCATAAAATCATTAGCCTCCATCTGTTCCATTCTAATTTTGAAAGAACTATTTTCTTCAGTGAGCTTTTGAATCTCCTTTTCCATTTGGCTAATTCTGCTTTTGAAAGCATTCTTCTCCTCATTGGCTTTTTGAACCTCTTTTGCCAATTGAGTTAGGCTAGTTTTCAAGGTGTTATTTTCTTCAACATTTTTTTGGGTCTCCTTTAGCAGGGAGCTGATTTGCTGTTCATGCTTTGACTTCATGTCTCTCATTTCTCTTCCCAGCTTTTCCTCCACCTCTCTAACTTGATTTTCAAAATTCTTTTTGAGCTCTTCCATGGCCTGAGCCCATTGAGTGGGCTGGGACACAGAAGCCTTGATTTCTGTGTCTTTGCCTGATGGTAAGCATTGTTCTTCCTCATCAGAAAGGAAGGGAGGAAATGCCTGTTCACCAAGAAAGTAACCTTCTATAGTCTTATTTCTTTTCCCTTTTCTGGGCATTTTCCCAGCCAGTGACTTGACCTCTGAATATTTTCCTCACACCCACCTCACCTCCTGATCCTCCCAGCCAGTGTTTGGGGTCTGAGATTCAAATGCTGCTTCCAGCCTCAGGGCTTTGGGCCGGGGCAGGGCTGCTATTCAGTGTGAGATTAAATTCAGATGCTCAGGTGAGGGCAGGGCTGCCTCTCAGGCTCAGTTCCCTCAGGGAGTTTATGCACAGACCTTCAACAATGGATCCAAGCTCCTGCCTGCTTGGGGAGCCCTGGTCTGCCGCTGCCCCTCAGCTTCTGTCTCCCGAGGGGGCCCGAGCCATGGGGGCACCCCACTCCCCCCTCGACTCGCCAAAGGGACTCTCTCACTGACCCCCGTCACCTGTGGGTGGAGGTACTTGTGCGGCCGCTGGAGATCCCGTCCCTGAAGCCCACTTGGATCTGTTCCTCTCGGTGCCGCGGCCACGGCAGGGCTGTACTCAGCTCCCAGTCCTGGCGCCCAGTCCGCAGCACGAAGGACCTTTTACGAGAGGTTTGCAGGTCTCTGCGGAACAGAAATCTCCCTCGCTCCAATGTTTTGTGGCCTCTGGGTGCAGAATTCGCCGTGAGTTACTTCTTTGTAGTTGTTCTATGGGTTGTGGGTTCGGAGCTATGTGTATGTGCGTCTTTCTACTACGCCATCTTGGCTCCGCCCCGAAAGAACAGCTTTTACAAAAGTTTATAATAATAATAACCTGTATAGTTTACAAAGCATCTTTGTCATAGTAACACTGTGGGTTTAGTGAATACATTTCCATTCTCATTTTACAGATGAACTAATTGAGACTGAGAGAGTTTGAATGACTTAACCATAGTCACGCAGTGAGTGATAGAGTAGATATGATGACCTCTTGGCAGCCCTGTTGATAAAAAATAAAAACTTAATTTCTGCCCTCAAAAAGCTTATATTCTAAAGGGGTAAACAATTTGTGTGTATATATATAGTAATACAAATCATATTTATAAATGTAGGTACATATAAGTATAGGGACTAGATCTCTGATCTTAGCAGTACAGGGAACTTCTGGAAAAGGCAACTTTTTTCTACCAATACACCACTATAGATCAGTACCATGTTTGTGTGTTAGAGTTGTGAAGCCTTGCCAAGAGCAAAGAGAACGTAAGAGATTTGTTCAAAGTCACATAGTATGTTAGATATGATACTTGAATCCAGGTCTTCCTAAGTTCTGATGCTATGTGTCTATCAATAATCTCTCTGTCTCTCTGTCTCTTTCTCTCTCTTTTTTACCTCCCTCTTTCTCCTTTCCTTTCTCTGTCTCTCTGTCTCTCTTTGTCTCTGTGTTGCTGTCTCTCTTTGTGTCTCTCTCTCTTACCCTTCCCCCCTCCACCCCATTGCAAGTCAAGAAATGAAAAAAAGACTCCTGTGGGAGGTAACATTTGAACTCAATTTTTCAGGAAACTATGAATTCTAAGTGACAGATGAGGAGAGAATTGAATCCAGGTATGGGCAACCTGCTTGGTCAAAGGCATACAGATGAGAGACTGTTGTATGTTTTAGAAACAGCAATTAAAGATAAGAACTTGGCTGGATGAAAAGGAATAATGATAATGATGACAAAGCTGGAAAGTTAGGTTGGAGACATACCTCAAAGGACATTAAATGCCCGAAAGAGAAGCTTGTGATTGTTTCTTGAGGTAATGGTAACTGGAATTTATTAAGCAAGGGAATGACATATTCAGACTTGGACTTATGTGCACATAAAGACTGAAAATCTAAATCTAGGATACCTATGGGTATAGTATTTAGTGTTCAGTCTTTATCTGACTCTGTGAATACATTTGGGGTTTTCTTGGTAAAGACATTGCAATGGTTTGCCATTTTCTTTCCCAGCTCATTTTAAAGATGAAGAAACTGAGGCCAACAGGGTTAAATGATTTCCCTAGGGTCACAGCTACTAAGTGTCTGAGGCCATATTTGAACTCTGATCTTCCTGACTCCAGGCCCTGAACTCTATCCATTTTTCTACCTGTTTAACATTTCTTAGGCATGTGATTGTTAGAATACCAGTTATTTTCTTCACATTTTCAGCCACAACTTTCTCCCTGGTAGTTTTAAACTTGTTTTTGTTTGGAGGCGAATAAGGAATTTATAAGTGTCTTGTTTATCCAGTGGTTCAATTTGGTCTCCAGATATAAGCTTGAAAGCTTTAGTGTCTACCTTTGCTAGGTATACATTAAAACCTTGTCCTCTTTTGAGTCCAAAGAACATTTTGGTATCTTGGTTGAAAGACTTCACAAGGCAAAGAAAGGAAAAATAAATATGGGAAAGGAATGTTGAATATGATTTTTAGGAAAGTCACATAAAATGATGTTTTATGTATATGTATATATGCACATATATGAGATGTTTAATTAGAAATAATAAAAATCCCCCATATTTCTCTTCAATAAGAAGAAAAAAGGGAAAAATAAGAGAAGGTATCATGAAATATAAGTGTATGTGTATGTGTATATGTGTATTCTTTTAAGCAGGAGAATTTTAAAGTTCCAATGCAATTTCTGGTAAAGAAATTAGAATTCAGGTCTACACAAGTCAGAAAGTCCCCAACTGGCTTAGTGATATGCCAGTACCTTTTGTGAAAATGAGAACTAGATAGGTTAGAGTCAGAGTGAAATGACAAAATTCATAAGATAAGTTGGGAGGAAGGGATACAGGAGAAAGAATTGGAAAGATATCATCAAGGTCAAAGTTCAGAGATGGAGATACAAGTCTGCAAAAGAGTAGCTAGCACCCTACCACTGCTGCCTTTTCCTTTCATTCCCGTCTATAGTAAAGATAGAGCAAAGCAATCACCAACCTCATTGGGCACTATACCTATACCAAGTTAAATTCTACTTATATGAAAATACTTCCAGGTTATCTAAAAAACAGAGA
Organism: Notamacropus eugenii; assembly: GCF_028372415.1. NCBI lineage: Eukaryota > Metazoa > Chordata > Mammalia > Diprotodontia > Macropodidae > Notamacropus > Notamacropus eugenii. The sequence continues at coordinate 357,639,447 of NC_092875.1, read as the reverse complement.
AATACTTGATTTGCCTCCTTCCCCCCCCCCCCAAAAAAAATCTTGAAAAACACTTTGATTTATGTAAAAATAACTGGAAAGCACTAAGGGGACTTTTTGAGTTTTCCCAATAAAATGCATCTTTGAATGAAAACAACCCCACCTCCACCTCACTGTTCCAATTTGGCTATTTTTTACAAGAATTTATAAGTGACTGAGGATAAGGGTTTTGAATGAAAGCAACTCCTCACCCATAGCTAATGATATTCCACCAACTTTTTCTTGCAACTCAGCAGTATATTTCTAGAAACACACAAAAAAAAAATGGAGTAAAATAGTTTTGGTAAAGAAAGTCGGGAAAGAAAAACAGATGTTCTCCACTTAGTGCTAGATGAAGGCTTCTCAGTGTTAGGTTGTTTCTGACACCAACCTTGAAACCATGGACAAATTGCTTCACCTTTGTCAACTTCATTTCCCTCATCTGTAAAATAGAATAATATTTGTACTACCCTCACAAGATTTCTGTTAGGAAAGTATTTTGCCAACTGCCACATGCTATATAAATGCCAGTTGCTATATTACTATTATCATCATCATTATTATTATTAAATCTTCAGTATTTCATCTTTTCAATTATGTTGAGACAGAAATGATACTGAGACAGGTCTCTAACATATTATTTTACACATCTGTGAATTAGTATTGCTTGGGGAATAAAATGACTGATTTTTTGGTGAATTTAATAAAAGTATTGGGTTATAACTCATCTTTGGTAGGTTCACTGAAAACATCTTTTGGTCAAATTCAATAGCATAGCAGAATTATATGGATAATATGTACCTCAGCTAAGACCCACTAGAGTCTTTCTAGTCCTCTATATTTTCAAAGCTTTTATTTATGGACATCTTGGAGATTATGAGTATCTGGTAAAGTGATATCTATTATGAACATTGTTCTTAAGTTTTTATGAATCAATATTATATTAGGACAATTGAAGGCAACAATTAGATCTGTGATAATGCTCCAATTTTAGTAAAAATTATTAGTTGAAATCTTAAAGTTATTTTGAGGTCAGTAGTATAGGGATTATTTGCTTACAAGTTCATGAAAGAGAGTGATTTTCCAATGTACAATTCTAGACACCAAATCATGTCTTGCTTTCTAATGATTAGGTTTAAAAATTTTGTAACTCAACGCACAAATTTTTCAAGACTATCCCTTCTGTAATTTTTGAAAGTGATGACCTCCTCAAGAATTGCTACCACAAAACCATCATTTTTCAAAATCAGAAATTTGTGTCATTCAACCATTTGCTTTATAATTTTTTGTTGATATATTATGGTTGAGAGTACCCAGATGTCACATGAAGGGTCATTGTCTTTTACTCTTGGACCTTAGGTATTTCATCAGTTCTATCCTCAGATAAATTGTCATCAGATACAGACAAATCCAATAGTATATACCTCTTAACATCCTTGGCTATTATTCTGTGAAGTGGCATCTACGTGTTCTAAAAACATTTCTTTGAACTTATGACTTGTTTATCTGTTCCTCTGCTGATGTCTATCAATCTTCTTTTTTAATGCAGAAATTTTCATTTTTCTATAAATAGCTTAGAAATGCCTCATTCTTCTCCAGGAAGGGAAAAATGAGTTTAAACCTCTCAGGGAGAAAACCGTGACTGAAAATGTTCAGAGATTTACTACTATTCTGAAACTGGTGAAGTGGAACGAACATATCCAAGTTTTATATGTCTGTCTAACTATCTATCTACTATCTATCTATCTATCTATCTATCTATCTGTCTGTCTGTCTGTCTGTCTGTCTGTCTATCTATCTATCTGTCTATCTATCTATCTCTCTATCCATCTATCTGTCTATCTATGTGTGTACACACATATATATACACATATATGTATGTGTCTCTATATGTTATACATACATGTATAACTATATATAGGTATATAATACATAGGTAGAAATATGTACATCTGTGTATATGTATGTATATATCTTTACTGATATACAGAACTGAAAATTCACTTTAAAATTGTAGAAAGCATTCAAATTAAAAATTACATGATAATATTTAAGTTAATTATTCTAAGTTAACTATAGAAAGATGAATATTCCTGCATAAAAAGAGAGGAAGATTGATAGACATTGACAGAGGAAAGTGAGAACTTGGAAAGACATTAGCTTCAAAAGGCTGAAATCTCCCACTGCATCCTGGACCATCTCCAGTTGTCTTGGTCTATATCTGACCACTGTCCCCAGATGGCTCTGGAGGAGAAAGTAAGGCTGGTGACTTTGAACAACCTTGCTCATTTAAATCCAGTTCACTTGCATGTCATGGCATCATCTTCCTGATGTCATGGTTGTCTTTGAGAACAAAGGACAAACCACAAAACCTGATTTTACCGTATATATTTGTGATATATGAATAAGCTGTGAGTGCAGAATTAAGTAAAAGGTTTAGTGACAATCAATAAAGTATTTGCTAATGTGCCACATTACTGTAAAAATTTAGGTATTATTTTATCAACAATAAGTTGCTCTTTACACCTCTGTAACATTTTGGTACCCATTTTTTATTCCTTCATCAATATAAAATTTTCTTTATGGGCTACGTTTGGAGAGCTGATTGGTGTTCTCTTAAGAAAGGTAAGATTGTGAAAATCGAAACTGAAGTTTTATTTCACACAAAGCAAATTTACAAAAATGAAAACAAAATGTAAGTAATTAATATTGGAAGGATTGTATGACACCTTAATAGCTATAATGAGAGTTGATGATGATGTATAAACAAAAAGAGCAGTAAAATATATTAAAAGAAAGAAATACAAGATGAGGCAAACCTAGTAAGGTGTTCTGCTAGTAGTACTTGAAAATGGAAACATTTGAACTAATAATTATAAGTCTTAGGTGGACTTGCTTGTTTTCTGTTTTCAGAAAATTAGAGTTTTTGTGAATTCTATTCATATGACTGTTCTTCCATTTATTTTACTAAAAGTAAGCAATTTTTAATTTTCTTATTTGATTCAACATGAATATTTATTGTTAGGTTATTTTTGTGACCACTAAATAAGTAGACATATTATATGTCCTTCTTTAAAAGTTTTCTCTTTTTCAAATTTTTTTTTACTTAGTGTCATTTTTTACGACTGATATCATGTATCACTTTAAGCTAGCTTTCAATTGCTGATTTAAAAAAAAAGTCTACAAATTTTTTATATGTTTGTTTTTCAGATTCTGTATGACAAATTTTCTTTTTTATTGCTTTTAACTGGGCGATATGGCATTCCTATATATGTTGTATGAACTTGCTAAATGTTGGTATAGCTTATGGTGCCTTTCTGATAATGTTCAATAGTTCTTTCAAGTTTTTAATGCTACAATGATTTGTGATACTTGTACTGAGGACTATTTCTTGATAGTTGTACTTGTGATTCTTAGCATGGGAATATTTGCTACTACTCTAGTGGTCAGCACTATACGTACCGAAGCATTTCTAGTGGATGTTAGCATTTCTGATTTATTCCATTGCATATTGCCTTCTAGTGGTACAAGAAGAAAGAGGAGTAATTCTTGATCTACTGATCTCCAAGTCAAATTCATCATGATGACAGTTGTATGGAGGGGATGACTATTCTTGGGGGCAAGCAGGTAGCACAGTAGAGCACCAGGCCTGGAGTCAGGAAGATCGGAGTTCAAAGTCAGCCTCATCTACTACCTGTGTGCCCCTGGACAAGTCACTTAACCTTGTTTGCCTCAGTTTCCTCATCTGTAAAATGAGCTGAAGAAGGAAATGCCAAACTGCTGTGGTATCTTTGCCCAAAACCAACCAAAACAAATGCACAAAAACAAAAGAGGTCATGAAGAATAGGGCACAATTGAAAAGACTGAACAAGAAGAGCAGTCTTTGCTTCTCTTGTTCTCATCTATTTCTCAGATTCATAGGCGCAGTTCTGTCACTGTCCAGGGTGCTACTAACCTGGTCAGTGGTATCTTTAGAGCCCAAATGTCCTCTGTTTTGAGACTCTTGATAAGGCTAGGGAGCTAGAGAAGAGAAAAGAAAGGGATAAGCATTTACAAGGCAACAACTATGTGCTAGGCAATATACTAAGTGTTTTATGGATATTATCTCATAGAATCCTCACAGTAAACCTGTGAAGTAGATAGGAACAATTATTATCTGCATTTGGAGATGACGAAATTGAGGTAGATAGAGGTTAAGTAACCTGTCCAAGATCACATAACTATTAAGTGTCTTAGGTAGAACTTCAGTTCAAGTCTTCTTGACTCTGTAGCTCTGGTGCAGTGGGTACAGTGCTGGTCCTAGACTAAGAAGTCTCATCTTCCTGAGTACAAATCTGGCCTCAGATATGTACTGGTTGTGTGACCTTAGGTAAGTCACTTAACTCTGTTTGTCTTAGATTCTCATGAGCTAGAAAAGGAAATCACAAACTATTCCAGAATTTTGCCAAGAAAATCCCAACTGGGATTATGAAGAGTCAGACATGACTGAAAAACACCAGAGCACCTTGCTAACAGTTAGGCCTAGCACTCTATCCACAGCTCTGCCTTGTTGCCTTCAGGTAGGCCTTTAGCTACTCTAGTGGCCTCATTGAGCACAGAGGCCCAGATATATATAACCCTGAGATTCATTCTCCTATGTTGCCATTCATACCAATCACTAGACATGAACTATTGAGGGCAAGGGTTTATTGTTGTTTTTGTGGTTGCCACATTTATTATTTGCAATATAGGTATGGAAATGAATGGCATCAAATTTAAGAGCTTCCATTCAAAGGGGAAATAACTAGTTTGAAGCATTTAAAACCATATAAAAACTCCCATAAACTGATCTCTTCAAATTCAACTATTTAAAGTGGCAAAATCCAATGAAAATAAGCTGAATCATGAGACTGGTCAAAGAATAGACTATTAGCTTTAATCAAATAGTCTTCTTAATATAAATTTACCACATATGCTCACACATGGATGAATAATTTTCTTTTTTTATAAATTATTTATTTTTAGTTTCCAATATTCACTTCCATAAGTTTTAAATTTTCTCTGCCTCTGTCCCTTATCTCCTCCCCTAGATGGCATGCAATCTGATATAGGCTCTCTAAATACATTTTATTAAACATATTTTCACATTAGTCTTGCTGTATAGAAGAATCAGAACGAATGGGAGGAACCATAAGAAAGAAAAAACAAAACAAAACAAAAAAAGAGATCAAATAGTATACTTTAATCTACATTCAGGCTATATATTTCTTTCTCTGGATATGCATGGCATTTTTCATGATGAGGCTTTTGGAACTGTTATAGGTCCTTGCATTGCTGAGAAGAATTAAGTCTATCAAAGTCAGTCATCCCACAATGTGACTGTTACCGTATACAATGTTCTCTAGTTCTGCTCTCTTCACTCAGCATCAGTTCATGGAAGTCTTTCCAGGTTTTTCTGAAGTTCACTGGCTCATCATTTCTTACAATACAATGGTATTCTATTACATTAACGTACCACAGCTTGACCAGCTATTCCCCAATTGATGGACAGCCTCTCAATTTCCAATTCTTGGCCACAAGAAAGAAAGCCAGTAAAAATATTTTTGAACGTGGGGGACCTTTTCCCATTCTTATGATCTCTTTGGGATACAGCCTGAGAAGTAGGATTGCTGGGTCAAAGGGTATGCATATTTTTGCAGCTCTTTGGGCATGGTTACAAATTGCCCTTCTGAATGGCTGAATCAGTTCACAACTCCACCAACGAGTGTTCCAATTTTCCCACATCATCTTCAGCATTTACAATTTTCTTTTTTTGTCATGTTAGTCAATATGATAGGTGTAACATGGTATCTCAGAGTTGTTTTGGTTTGCATTTCTCTAATCAATAATATGACTTTTGATTCATATGACTATAGATTTCTTTTTTTATCTGAAAGCCATCTGTTCATATCATTTGACCATTTGTCAAATGGGGAATGATTTCTATTCTCATAAATTTGACTTCGTTCTCTATATATTTTAGTAATGAGACCTTTATCAGAGACAATGGTTGTAAAAATTCTTTCTCAATTTTCTGCTTTTCTCCTGATCTTAGTTGCACTGACTTTGTGCAAAAACTTTACAATCTAATGTAATCAAAATTAATGGATGAATAATTTTTAAGGAATTACATTGTGAATATATCTTATGCACATGTGTATGTCTATATGTAGGTTCATGTGTGTGTATATCACTTGTCAATGTAGCCATACACTAGGATGGGTATGCTTTAGATACAATCACTTAGAACTGCATTGTCTCCAAAACTTTTAGCCCAGATTCTCTTTCAAAACATACTTTTTCATATTTTTATCTCTTTCACTCCCACATCCATATTAAATTAAAAAAAAATTTCTTTGTGATCCTGATGATTTTCTTACCCTCAGCTTTTCCCTATTGTCCCAATTTGTCCCCTCTGTTCTGCTTTCAATTCCTATCTTAGTTTTTATTTTATAGTTTGTGACTTTAACTATTTTCTGGTGGTTTATTTATTTATTTGTAAATCTTTACTATTGATTTTCACAGTGCTCTTTCAGCTACTGAAAGGGATCTATGAATTCACTAATTTGAATGTTCTCTTAAATGATATATGTGCTTATCCATTCTGTGTGACTCTGGAAACATATTATATGAGTTCACCATAAAGGGTCTGCCCAATGTGCCAGTGATTATCTCCATTTTCCCAGTGTTTTTCTTTATTTTTTTGTCATCAATGATTTCATTAGAGCACTCAAGCTGTCATTCCTAGCCCTTGCCATATGACCAGATCAACTTCTCTTCCTATCATATAGTTTCCTGACATCATCTATGCTCATTATTTTTACAGCCTGCACACATCCAACATGAGCCTATTCATTGTCTTTACTATGGTATTAGTTTTCACTTCTTTAGATAACATTATGCTTCATGTCTCACAACTCTGCAGCAGTTTAATAACATTAAAAGGATGAGCCTTTCCTTCCCAGATGTTGAGAGTAATTAAAACAGCTTTGAAATTTCTGAAAGCCCACACTTCTCCTGTTTAACTCTGCAAGCATCTTATAGTCTATATTGTTTTTGCCAGGATTGTAAATTCCTATCTACAGTAAACTATGTTGGCCACCCTCCACTGAAGTCCTACCTAGATGCCTTTTTGTGGTATAGAGGTGACCCTGGGTTCTCAAAGGTTGTACCTACCAAGTATAAGTTCTGCCAGATTCTACCAAGCTGACAAGGTTTCAACTATGACCCTAACCATAGACTGATTTTTGAGCATGATCCTAGATATTTATGGAGAGGCTCATCTCCAGTTGGCACCCTCTGATGGTGAACATTTGGTCACGTAAGTCCATGAAACAAAAGAGAAAAGTTCAAAGTGTTCTTCCTGAGTAGGTATGAAATAAACAGTTGTGAACCCTAATTAAATCAGTCCTTACTAAAATTACAAATCAAATCTTAAACACCATCCTTTAAGACAAATAAAAAGTATCACATTTGCATAATACTTTAAGATTTGAAAATGTTTTTATCATTATAAGTATTACAGATAAATAGAGTATTATTATCCCCATTTTACAAATGAGGAAACAGTGCAATTCAATAATTTCTTTTTGGATACAAAGCTAATAAATGTCTGAAACAAGAATACAATGACATTTACAGGCTTGATGTTATGATGCGCTGTCTCTTATTGATTAGGACCTAAATGGAACTGTTGTGGACTTGAATTGGAAAGATCAGAGGTTAAAATTAAAAAAAAAAAAAAACAACCAAAAAAAACCCAAACAAACAAAACCCTCACTCACTTAATACAAGAGTGGCCCCTTCTAACCTAAGTCTCTATTTCCTCATTTGTAAAATGGGGATGAAAATAATAACAACTTCCTCCTAAGGTTGTTGTGAGGACCAAAGGGGATTAGGATGTTACAAAGAACTATGGAAATGTAGGTATTGTTATTTTTATCAATTGGACTATAACACGATAAATCATAAAATTGTTATATAATGTTTTGGTTAACCTTTTTATAAAAACTGGAGTTTGGGGGCTATTTCTCAAGTGAAATTCTTATTAGTTTACCATAAAAATTCTACCATTTATTTATCTCACACAGTCATTAACATTTAAATGTTTTTATAAGAGAGGACAATCATTTTAAATAAAATTAGCCATTTGGAAATATTTGGGGTAAAAGAGGGAAGAACATCACAATGAAAGAAAAGCATTATGTTTAATAATAAATAAAATATATACATGAATAAATAAAAAACTAAAACAGACAAACAAAATAATTAAATAATTGTTTGATCATAAATTAATTATATATAATTGTAAAATATAAATACAATTATTAATAAATTAATAAAATCAATTATGTTAAGAGAATTATAGAGGTCTGAATTTCAGATAGAATATAGACAGGGGCAAAAGATGGGTAAGCTCTGAAGCAGTAGTTTCTCAGTGTGTGATCTGTGGACCTTTGGCAGTTCTAATAACTTTTTCTCACAATATTAAAAATATTTTCACCACAACACTAAGATATTTTAATTTCTTATTGGGTAAATATCAATAATCCATGTAAGCAAAAGCTCTTTTGGAGTGTCTTCTAATACTACTAAGCATATAAAGAGGTCCTGGCACCAAACAGTTGGCAAACTACTACTCTAAAGTGTGGTGATGCTGGAATGTGGCTGGGGTAAATGAGTTACTGACTGCAGAGTTAGAACTATGATGCGATATAGATTTATTTCATTCTTATTTGCTAATTTGAAGGGGATCATTAATAATTTAGCTATATAATAATTGGTAGAATTCATGTAGTACTTTAAGGTTTGCAAAGCACTTTGAGGCAGGTGCTATGTTTTCCCACCTTCTGCAGATGAGGAAGCTGAGACCAGGTTGTTAAGTGATTTAGCAAGAGTCACACAACTAATGAATGGCAGAGACATAATTTGAACTCAGTTCCACCTGATTATGAATCCAGCTGGTTTGTATAGTGTAAAGAGGGCCAGACTTATAGTCAGGAAGAATCATCTTTCTGAGTTCAAATCTGGCCTGAGACATGTACTAGCTATGGGCAAATCACTTAGTTTCCTCATCTGTAAAATGAACTGAAGAAATTCCAAGCCACTTTTATATCATTACCAAGAAAACCAGAGTCAGACATGACTGACAAAAGTGAACAATTAAAAAAACATTCTATCTCACCTAGCTTCCATTGACTTCAGGACAAAAATGGAAGAGTTTTGACACAGAAGATTACTTGCTGAACAGTGGCAATGCTGGGAGAGAGATAGGGGTTTGATTCTGGTCAGTGCTGTATAAATACATTTTAAACTAAATTGACTAAAAAACAACATAATCATAATTCTCCTGCATCTGGATGTGTTTTTATTTTTCTTTTTTGTCTTTTTATTTTACTTTCAAATTAAATTCCATTATTTAACTATCCCATTCTTTTCATTTTTCTTTCTTCCTTTCAGAGCTGAGAGAATGGAGGCCAAAGTCCCGTTCCTAAAGCAAATAGATTTTCAAATAGATTGCCTCACTGCATGAAATTTTACCAAAAAGGACTCATCTTTATGGATGAAATAAGGTGTGCCTAAGTTTAAAAATGAATATTCTTTGAGGTCCTATTCTTTTTGCCCTATACTATCTCCTTTTATGAACTCATCAGTTTCCATGGGTTCAAGTATGATCTCTCTTCAAATGATCTCCAGACCTACACGTCCATTCCTTCTGAGCTCCAGTCCCATATCATCAACAATCTAGTGGGCATCTCAAATTCGATATCATGTAGGTCTCTCAAGTTCAACATACCCATACCCCAAATAGAAACCCTTTTGTAAATGGTCTCATCTCAACTAGCCTATTATTTGAGAAGATACTCCTATCTTTCCCATAACCCAGACTCACTACTTTGGTGTCATTCTCAAATATTAACTTTGATTCACCCCACATATCCAACCTATTGTCACAACTTATTGTTTCTGCCTTCACAATATTTCTCATTTAAGCCTCCTTTCTATGTATACAGCCTGTATGCTAGTTCGGCACCTCATCCTCTCTCACTGGGACTTATCTGAATAACCTTCTTATTGGCATCTCCCTCAAGCTCTCCCTGTTCTAACCCATCTTCCATTCAGCTGCTAACGTGATTTTCCTGAAGTGCAAGTCTGATCATGTCACTCCTGTAGTCAATAAAATTCAATAACTCCCAATTACCTCCAGGTTCAAATATAAAATCCTCAATTTGGCAGTTAAAACTCTTCTTGTGGTTTTTTCCTACCCTCGAGTCTTTATATACTTTATTTCTCTTTATGTCCTATAGAGTAAAGCCATACTAGTGATTGTTTTTCCTTTCACGCAATACTCCATCCCCCATCTCTTTACTTTTACTTTGCACATTGCCCATGTCTTCCTTCTGACTATTAATTTCTATGACTTTCTCCTGATATCGTCTATGATATTTCTATATTTATTAGTTTCTATGACTTTCTCCAATATCATCTTACCTCTTGCAGGGGGCCTCTCCTTGACTTACTCTTATTAGTAACTTCCCTCTGAAACTAAACTCTTTTCACTCTGGATATTTTTTTCTATCTCCCTAATTGTTTTCATGGTTGCTTCCCTCATTAGAATATGAGCTCCATTAGGGAAGGGACTATTTTTGTTTTTCTTTGTTTTCCCATGGCTTGGTACAGTGTACTTAACCTATTAAATACTAATAAATGCTAGCTTAAAATGCTAGATGTTACCAGACCTTGAGACCTTTGAATTATTTATTTTCAACTGATGTGAATTAATTCAGAAAAGGATATTGAAAGGATGGTCACTTTGCTTGAATCAGAAGCACTGGGTGAGAAGGGAAGAGGCATAGAACTTCAAAGTGGAGGTAAGTCTGCTAGGCTAGCATGGCCATGTTGGGTGCCTCGGGAGAAAGACAGCATCAAGTTAACGAAAAAGGGTGCTGGAATAAGAGAAGGGAGAATGCTAAAGAGAAACTGTTCCCACTTCACAACCTGATCTAGGTCTACCTTAACTATAACAAATGAAACAAAGTTTTAAGGAGTAGATCATTTATGTATCCAATAAAATAAATTATTCTCTTTCCGGGCAGATATAAACATAAGGTAGAATTTCTCCTTACTAGCTGATTTATGCATGTTCTGCTCCAGATTCGTGAGAACTCCTTAGCAATAGCTTTCAAAGGAACATAACACATGGAGTTCTATCTTACATTCATAGGAAAAAAATAGCAAATAATATCAGAAATAGACCAATGGGTGGAGGGGTTTACTTCTTAATGCATTAATTCAATGTAGTTACATATGCTTTCTTCCCCTTTTCCTTCTTTCTCCACTAAATCCCTCTGCCAACTCATTTAAGTCAAGCTGCTGGCATTTGGATCGATGAGAACATGGATGCAGCTGGACTGATATGGTAAATGGCTGCTCTAGCAGAAGCTGAGCTCACGTATTATTCAAATTGAAACAACTTTTTTTTTTTTTGTTGGAGAAAGTAAGGGATCATCGTTTGCTTGTTTTCATTATTGTCTAAGATGTATTGAAAAAGCTTGTTGCTCTCTTTAAAGCCTAAGTTGCTGCCTTGCCCACTACTCCTCACCATTATGCTCTAAATCAGTTGGAGTAAATAAGTAGCTGGAGAATATTCTTACCCTATGTTGTAAACAAGAAAATATTTTCACTAAGTGGGGTGGACTGAGATGAAGGTGTGAATATGAGGGATGTTTATGTTATTCTTTGAGATAATACATAATATATACTTTAAAGTTCAGTTCTGAGGGAAAATGCATACATACATTCATATAGACCTATATGTATATATGTTCATCTTTAAAGAATGGTCTTAGGGCAGACCAAGAAGAATCCTATGAATATATGGAGGAGAGTCCGGAGGTTGTATATGATAGTCATACAATATTTATTGAATTTCATCGGTGAAAGACCACCACTGGAATCAGAGGACCTATGTTGTAATCAAATCTCCTATGATTACTACTTTGTGACAATAGGCACATCATAAACTCTGTGGGCTTCAATAAATTCATTTGTAAAATGAGGGACCTGAACTAGATGATTTTAGTAGTCCCTTCATATTCTTTATTTAAAAATATAAGATCTATTCTTAGCTCTTAGACACTACAAAAACAGGAAAGGGCGAGCTTTACTGGCGCTTGCTCTAGGCAAATCTTTTGTTATTGTTCAGTCATTTATGACTTGTCATGACTCCATTTGGGTTTTCTTGGCAAATATATTGGAGTGTTTTGCCATTTCCTTCTCCAGTCATTTTGCAAATGAGGAAACCGAGGTAAACAGGGTTCAGTGACTTGCACAGGGTCCCAGAGCTACTAAGTGTCTGAGGCCTGATTTGAGCACAGGAAGAGAAGTCTTCCTGATCCCAAGGCTAGAGTTCTATGCACTGTGCCACCTAGCTCCCCTGACATGGCTTTATTTTGATGCTTAATTGTCAGAGGCATAATCACTCTTTCTCTGGATCAGTGGGCCTTTTTGAATTCTATTCCAGATGGTTCAACTGAAGCATTTTCTTTTTCTTTGCTCTCATAGCAATGATTTTGACAACATACTAGGCAATTTCATTTACAATGTTTTTGAGGACTTCCAGGAAGATTTTTCCAGCACCCCACATCATCACTATTTACTTGACATCATGCTTGAAATTATGTCATAATTCTTTTCTGGCATTGTTGCTTACAAGTATCTCTTTAAAATATTCATATTCAATAACTATAACCTCTGGGATGGATCATATGTAAGTTTTCTGAATAACAAGCTAAAGTTCAGATAAAGTTATTTCTGATTTGATTATAGAGTAATGACTTTTTCAGAGCAATTTTTGAAGACTACCTACTACATTTTAGAGTGTTTGCAATCTACATCAAGGTAAGTATACAAAAATTGAATTTTAAATCCCTGAAACACTAAAGCATTATGCTATTGCAATAGAATCCCTGTCTATGGTTTCTAATCTACCCCATTGTTTTTGTTCAATCATGTCTGACTCTTTGTGACTCCATTTGGGATTTTCTTGGAGAGGATGCTAGAGGGGTTTACCATTTCATTCTCCAGATCATTTTACAGATGAAGAAACTGAAGTAAATGAGATTAAGTGTCTTGCCCAGGATCACACAGCTAATAAGTATCTGAGGCCAGGTTTGAACTCAGGTTTTCCTGATTTCAGGTCTGTTGTCCTACCCACTGTACCACCTAGCTGCCCACCAACCATCTAATGCAAAACTCCCTGTAATAATATTTCTAAAGCATAGCTTTTATTATTATTTTAATATTTTTTTTGTTTAGGATGGCAATCGGGGTTAAGTGACACAGCTAGTAAGTGTTGGAGATCAGATTTGAAGTCAGGTCCTCCTGAATCCAAGGCAAGTACTCTATCCACTGTACCATCTAGCTGTCCCCCATAGCTTTTATTATGTTCTTGTTTAATAACCTTTGATGGCCTCCTATCATGTACCAAATAAAGTTTAAATTTCTTTTTGTTACATTCAATGCTCTCCATCTTCTAGATTCACTCTACTTCCAACTGAATAGAACTCTTCAAAATTCCTTAAATCAATCAATCCACCAATCAAGATTTATTAAGCATATTCAGGTTCTGTGTTAGTTGTTAGGGACACAGACAAACTGAAACATTCCTTGACCTTAAGGAGCTTAAAGTCTAGCCACAGATATGGTCATGTACAAATATAGGCATGTCTAAATTTCATATAGAAGATTGCTGTTGAGCTGAGTCTTCAAGGAAAGTTAGGAATTTCAGAGAGGAGCTGAGGAGAGAGGGTATTCTGAGCAGGGGGTACAGCCATTTTCAAAGGCACAGAGGTGAAAGATGAAGTGGAAGGCACCACAAGTAGTAGGATAACAACTTTGACTGGACTTAAAGAGTTAGATTTGGGCAAAGTTTGCTGGGTTTTAAAAGTCAACTGGAGTTGTGCATTTTTGCTTTTAGAAGTAATAGGAAGGCACTAGAAGTTATTGAAAAGGATAATGACACGTTAAATTTTTACTTTAGGAAAATCATTTTGACAGCTATGTGGAAGATGGACTGATGTGGGAAAGGACTTGAAGACTGGAGATTCATTAGACGTCCCTTGTCATTGTGTAGACAGGAGGTGATGAGGAATTAGATTTAAGTTGTGGCCACCTGAGTAGAGAGAAGTGAATGGATATGAGAGTCTCCAAAGTGTCGTCAGCTGAACTGATATGATTCAGAAACTATATAGATGTTTAGGGTGAGTGAGAGTGAGTGATCCTAAAGCCATAAATTGCAGTGATTGGAAGAATAATAGTATCCTAAATGAAAAGAAGAAAGATAGAAGATAAGTGAATTTGGGAGAAATGATCATGAGTTCTGTTTTGGACATACTGAGTTTCAGATATTTAAACACATCTTGCTCGTGCCATCATTGTTGAAGCTGCAGTGCCTTTTTCACCTCATCTCCTGCCATCTCTTAAGGCCTAGCACATATACACAGGAGGCACTTAATAAATGTTTGTTGGGCAAGGAATATATACATCTTGGGGTCCTCTATAGAGTGGAGTGCCTGGAATATAGTAATGGCTTAAAAATGCTTGTTACCTTGAGTTGGCTGTAATAATATGACAGACAGGAAGCAATTAAGGAAAAATGTAAATAATAAGACAAATTAGTTGTTGGCAAATACTCAAATTAAACTGTAAAGACAACTGGACATCCTACAGTGATTCAAGATACCCAGAACTCTTGGTGGAATGTTTTAGCAAAGACATTAACTGACCACCATAATTTTTGCAGCAGCAAGATCGAGGCAGTTGTTTTAAGTTTAAGTGGAGGCCCAAATTACTATGCAGTGAGAGAAATTGAGGTAACAGAGTTATTTCTTTGAAATAACAGAAGGCATTGCTGCTGAAAGCCCTGGGACTCCGAGGAATTGGTACCAGAAATGGAACCAAATGTCATCTGGATCAGAAGCCTTTAAAAATAAATGTTTCTGAATGAGTCCTTGTCAGTGTAGATGTGAGCAGAATCTGGTCAGGAATTTGTACAGAAATCTTTAGTGCAAAACCCAGATAAAATCAAACTGTGCTCTGTCAGGCTTTGAAAAAGCATTGCACTCTTTTAGGTATAAATTTTGCTTTGCTCCTTATCCTGACTACCACTGAGATCTAAGCAATTGAAGCCAGACACTGAGGGAATTCAGTGCAGTTTATTTCCAAGTGTCTATGTCTCTGGAATAAAAAGGGAGGTATTATATCATTCAAATAAACTATTTGTCCTTATTGCAAAAAAATGCCTGATATTCAAATGTCAGAGAGGCACCATGGCCTGATGGATAAAAGGGGGGGCCTACCTAAGAGTTGGGTTGGAGGCCTGTATCTGCTGCAGACAAATTAACAGGAATAAAACACTTAACCTCTCAGTATCCTAGTTGACTCCTTAAAATTAGAAGCTACAGATTTGTTGCAATCAACATTGCTATTGTATTATGATAAACGTTTCTATGGATAGGTAAAACTTCTCATGGGTTTATCAAAATGCACACATAGACATACACAGTAGTCAAAGTATTTCATATTTGTACTCTATGTATGTCCCTTTTCTTCCTGATATAAGCTTTTAGAGGGCAAGAATTGTGTCTTCTATTTCTCTTATGATATTTATTTACCTTTTCCCATATAGTTTTTTTGTTTACAATGTATGATGTCATCTCTGCCCACTGTAAACCTCTTTGCTATCTTTTGAGTGACTCCAGTACTAAATGACCTTGGGCTGTGGTATTCCAAGACTTTTATTCATAAAACATCACCTGAAGGATAATAGAATTAGGGAGGACACCACTGACTTCATGCCAGAGGGGGGTCCTGATGAGGTTCTTCCTTTACCAATGCAGGTTGGTACCTTTTCTGAAACTTAGAGCCTTAGAAAATTGTCAAGAACACTGAGAATTTCAGTGTTTTGCCCAGGGTCATGCAGCTGGTACGGGTGAGAACAGGGACATGAACTTGTCTTCCTAGCTCCAGGGCCAGGTCTCTATCACAGATATCACGTCTAGAAGCATAAAATTGTTAGAAATATGGATTTTTATTTCAGGGAGAAGTTTGGGGTCATTAAAGGCATTGTGCACATCTGATATACTCTCTCACTGTCTAACTATGGACCTAGCTCGTTGTCCATTTACAGTATCTGTCCAATAGCTATACTTGTGTCAATATTGATATAAATAAATATGTGCCCTGTCCAGACACTTAAAAATACTTGAGAAAAGTAAATTTGTTAAGAGAATGCATCTTTTGGGAATGGTAAATAATAGGTTTTCTTCCCTCTGTGTTTATCCTAAGAACTTGACTCTGCAGGCACTGCCTAAGTTTCTGTTCCTTTGACAAAAACATAGTTTTGGGCTACTGTAGTGTTCCTAAACTAATAAACAAAGCCAACTTAGCATTTTCACTCTGTACAGGTAATTGGTCTGCCAAGGCTATTGTGCCTTCTGTGCAACTAAGTCTGAAAATATTCAGCAGTAAGGTAGCATATTTAGAGGGATGATTATGCAGCAAGAATGCCAATGAGTTATCACTTTCCATTGAGCTGGATTTTCTTTACAGCAATTACTTCATTACTGTAAGCTGGGACAAAAATCACTCCATCATGCCAGAAAAACATTGCTGTTATACATTGACCTTTACATTTTGATTGGAGAGGGTCATATTTTCAAAGGAGTCTGAATCTTGAATCTAAATGTATCTCTACACATTTTAGTTCTTGCAATTTGGCTTTTGCTTGCTCCATCCAAACCTTACATTTGCATAGATATGTGATATTTTGGGGTATAAAGTAATCTTCCTGCAAATAAGTGGATTTGTCTGAGTATAGGAAAAAAATACAATCTATCTACAAACATGATTTGGGGTTTTGAAATTTGGGTTATGAATTAGTGAAACTGAGATAATGACTATGAAACACATTTAAGATACAGGACTGGCTTTATCATACTGATGATCTGTTTTTTATTTGCAAATGGATATTGACTGATACCTTAAGTATTCTTGAATGCCTTTCAGAAAATATACACTGTTCCCTGTGGCCTCATAAAATTGACCTTTGATGAGATATAAAATTTTGGGATTAATTCCAACCACAGAAAACAGTCATTAATTATTTGTTAAGTTAGTGAATGGATTCCCTTTCTCATCATTAAAAAATGGTCAGAAAACTAGTTGCTTCACTTGTGGTTCAGGTCAAAGACCTGTTACGTAGCTAATTAATTCAGTAGTTTAAAATTAAAGTGTCTATTCAACGTCTTTTGATTTTTTCCTTTTTTGTATGTTAGCACACTACCTGGCACATAGTAGGCACTTAGTAATTATTCATTGACTTATTGCTTGAGTAGCTAGTGGTTCAAATGCAGCCTCCCTGACAGAATTTTGTAAAAATAAAAACAAAAACCATAGAAATCTCCTTAGCACACAGGAGCTGGCAGTTCAGTAAGGCACAACCATCTGAGATATTTCCATACTTCAATACCTTTATGGATTAGTGAGAGCATCAAATATAGACACTTTCTCCACTGGTACAGTTTGGAATCCATCTATGCCATCTCACTCCATGCAATTATTGTCTATGTCCTTCTGGAAATCTTCCTCAGATGATTTCCCTAGAGCTCTAGAAGCCTCTCTGTGACAATAGGATGACAACTTTTTTTTTTTTTAACAGTGATTCACATTCCATATATTATGCCTTAAAATTTCATGATAATCTAGCCCACTTCCTTTTCTGGTTGCTCATATACTTGATGATGCTTTGTATGCTCCTTCAAATAATTAATTCATCATTAGAACTATGCAATATATTACTTAAACCACAATTATAGGTCAATTCCTTTTTGTAATACCTCAGTTTTGAGGTATTCCTTATTTGGAATAAATCAGTTTTGATTTCTTCGAGATGATGGGTATTTCATGTTTTGTAGTCATTTTTTATTACCAGAAGAATATTGGGCCAACAATGACATTTTGTATCTGTAGTACCAATGTGATATTCACAGCACCTACAGTGGCCATGAGTATCCTGGTACAATTCTGAATCATGAAATACCACAGACTCTCCTTATGGAAGACAGAACCAAAATATTTATTCATACATGAGGAAGTCAAATCCATCATGGTAACAAAAATCTATACCCAATAACAATGCAGAGGACAGCACCAGCCCCAAGCATTCCCTGTGCTAGACTTCCCACAAACCAGCTCCATTCACAAACAAGCTCTCTCACTCATGCCAGCCTGCTTGCCTGCATCCTTCTTGGCTCTGACTGCTTTCATGACTAACTTCCTCTCAGATCTGCTCTAGCTCCACACCTTTCTGCTCCATATGACTTAGATTCATGAGACTCAGGCTTCCATGTGACTTAAGCAGGTCCCATGGTCCTATTAATGGATGGGAAAGATTTTCTCATTAAGAAGCAAGATTATATTAACAATAAGCAAAATTGCATTGTCCATACAGTATCAGAGAGCACTTTAGAGGTAGTTGTAAGCACTGCAAATGTAATCCAGCCATAGGATCATAGATGTAGAGCTAGAAGATACTTTAGAGGTCATCGAGTCCAAGATCCTTCTATTTAGCAGATGAGCAAATGGGGGTTTAATCTCTTCCACCTTTTTAATGCTAGTTCTAATTCATTGTCCATCTGTAACATACATATATGCAAGATATTTGTACTGATGGACCAGTTTAACGGGCTAACTGCATATTATAGTCTAGCAATAACCAATAACCCTGCATTTGAATTTTAAGGATGACCTCTTTTGAATTGCTCATCTCACTGAGGAGCCTTTGCAATGCTTTGAGCTGGACATAATGAGAGCAGTGCCTTCCACAAATGAGAGCACTGAAAGTTCTCACTATCATAAGGAATCTCTCTTCTGTTTGGATTGTGTTAGACATGCTCTGTGACAATAACAAATACATCTGTATCTCCCTTTTTTACGCCTGACTTGGTAATGGTCATCAGAAGATTGTTGTCCAAATTGTCTCTGCTATTACATTTATGAATTATCTAAACGTGCACTTTGTTGAATGAAAACATTTAAGGCTGCATATCACTTTAAAAAATGGAATCACTTTAAAAAAATTAGACAAAATAAAACAACAGCAACAGCTGGACTCTTTTTTTTTTCAATCAGTTATCGTGACTATAATGATCTCAAGAATATCATTAGATTTGGTTCAGATTCTCTCATAACCCATCAATGTCATCAGAGAAAGATTTTGCATTGAGTAAATGCGATTAACTGAATTTAAACCCAAGTTTCCCTGACTCCAAGTTCAGCAAAGTACCTACTATGGTATAATTTCCTCAAGAGATTAAAATATGGACCAATTTCAGGAATTCAAGAATCCTACATGTAAGGGATAACAGTGCAGAGAGCTGGCATTGTTGTTTAGTACCTGTGATATAATTCAGTTTTGTTGAAGTTCAAAAACAGGTGAGGGCCACATGGCTGTAGAGAATTATATCAGAGAAAGAGTTCATAATCAAAGTTTCAATGGTTAGAGTTAACATTAGGGAGTACATCAATATATCCCTAAACTTTCTTCTGTCTTGTAGGCACAGATAATGAAATTTAACAATGACTCCTTAAGAATCCTAGGAACTACCATGTAAGTATCTAGTATTGTAAACATAATAAAAATTAAATAGCTTAGCCATTTTCTGCCAAGGTTACTGTTTCTAGAATAGAAAAATGACATGTAAAGAAGGAAAATTTTTCATATGCTTCTACTAATATACTTATCTTCTATCTTACCTCAACAGGTAGAGTATTGAGGAATCCATATTCCCCAATCCATTAGTTTCTTAAATGTGTGTGTGTGTCTGTGGGTAAAGGGGTGAAAGAGTGAAGAGGATAGCATGAGGACAGAAGAAGTTAGTCCTTTCTTTGTGGCATCACTTCATGTATATTTCTAAGCATTTACTCCCTTCGATAGTCTTAGGAGGAAGGGAGTGTTATGCTATCTGGTCATGATTGATCACATATCTAGAGAACATTATTGTCAAGTTCAGGCCTCAGACTCCTTTCCTAATTCCCTAGTTAGTTTTATGTAATGATAAAACACTAAACTGAGGCATCCAAGGAAACAGAGGGGGCTTATTTATCATTCTCCACTTGCTCCCTCCCCCCTATTGTTAGATTTGAATTCTGCAAACATCCATGAGCCACGTATTCCTTGATCCCAAGGAACACAGATTTTGTTTTATCCTCTTCTTTATTGCATAAGCTGCTCTTAAACTGTTGGCAGAGTGGGCTATAGGCTTGTAGTAATGCTGCTTTTGATGCTAAATTGAGACTATTCAGAGGACATCTGGTTCAGAGAAAATTTGGCCCAAGATATATAGGTTATGTGCCCCAAATGGCTAGGTTATTTCAGGGATCAGAAGTGCAGTAAAAGCACCTTCTTAAATGTTCTGCATGACTTGCCCCACTCCCACAAAGAATGGAGAAATTTGGTAAAGCCACTTTGTGTTTTGGTCACAAGGAAAAAAGTTAAAGCTTTTCTGAAGAGAAAAAAAAATTAAATTAACTCCTTTATTTCCCATCACTAGAATTCTTTTACCTGGAGGGTTAGGATTAGGGATGGAAGGTAGTTTAGAGTATTAGGACCAAAGGTGGTAACAGCACTGAAATGGGAAAAAAATGATTAAGTGGTTGTTGGACAGGTCACAACACAGAAGAATGTTCAACCATCAATGCCTGTGAACTGGAAGGAGAAATAGGGGACCACTGCTCCCCCAGAGAGATTGTTCTTTGTTATCCAGGGTTGGTGCAGCCCCCTGAGAGGTTACCAATGTAATAGAACCCTAAGGATATGGCTGGGAGATAGAACAGGGTGGTCTTACTATGCTCACAAATGATCCTGCAGCACAAAGATATCTGTCTCCCTGAAGCATGGGGACTGTAGTTCCTGGACTACTTTCCCTGTACGAAAGTTCTTATCACCCTTTCTAATTATAATTCTGCCTCATTGCCTCATTCAGAGGTTGCTTACCATCATGAAACATAATCATGCAATAGCAAAGGACAGGAAATGCATGCATTTGAAATTGGAATCATGGCTGTCATCAGGGCACCTGGCAATATAATGTACATTTAATATTAGAGGTTCCTTCCTAAAATGCCAATGGGAATGACTCTGATTTCCCCTCTTTGTTGAAAACTTAACACTGAAGTCTAAGCTCCATGATAGCGTTCAATTTTTTTTTCCAATAGCCAAACACACTTTACCAAACTTCTAACCATGCTTAATGCTGAGGGGTATGGGATACAAATATGCAGAGACATGCTCTTTGCCCTCCTGAAACTTACATCTAGAAAGAGAAAGAAGAGAGAAAAAAATAACTTTAATATTAATTAGAATGTAATAACATATAAAAGAGAGATATTAAGTGACATTTTAATTTAGAGGAAGGAGAAATTACTTCGGCAGGGCATTGATGTAAGGCATTCAAGACAAAGTAGGATTTCAAGGAAAAGACAGAAGACATAGAAGCAATGAAGCCTGGGGACACAGAACATTTGGGAAACTAAATAATTCTCTTAAGATCAACATCCTAAGGTTTGGTTAGAATGAGTCCTCGATTATTAGAGCACTTGTCTCCCTAACAGGCCCCACACTGACTTCATTGAGTGGGCTTTATTCAAAATGTTATGTTATATTTTTGGAATAAAATATTTCGTAACTTTCCAAAGCTGATCAGATTTCAGTGACAAACATGGTCAAAATCTAAATTATTCTTCAAAATCCTTTTGAGATAAAAGACTAGAAATATTAAATTACTAACATTGCTCATCTGATAGGATTTAAATTGCACATGGCCAGTTTCTTTGGGATAATTACCAAAGCTGGGACTTGAAACATCTGCCTCCTTGCTACCTCTGTGGTCTTCACTGGTCTGATGACTTTTGCTCAGCCAGATGGGAATTATGCATAGTTTGCCCTTTGTGTGATCTGTATTCTTTTTCAGCTTCCAGGATTCCTGATTAGTAAACTAGGAAGCAAGCACTGCCTTTTCCTAAGTGGATGTAAAGCGTAATTTTAGCTGAAGTTTTACAAGCATACAACCCAAGTTCTTTGACAACTTACATTGATTAAGATTGGCAATTTGCAGAATGACCATTTTGACTTTTTTAATAGATGTTCTTTCTGTGTTCTCTTTCTTTCTTCCTTCCTTCCTTCCTTCCTTCCTTCCTTCCTTCCTTCCTTCCTTCCTTCCTTCCTTCCTTCCTTCCTTCCTTCCTCTGTCATCACTGGCCTCATTATAAATTAGGTACGATGATAAGTCACATCCTATAAATCCCCAAATGATGGCGTTCCAATCGTTATAGATAGACTACATGAGTCATAATAATAAAATAATTGCCTCGTTATAGATGATGCTCCTCTAAATTTACCAGTAAATGTCTGAATCAAAAGGTACCAGGGGGATATTTCTGGTGTTTTGTGATTATTAAAAACATTTCAAAAATTGTAAGCTTCTGTTCTTGAGTTTAGTTAGAATTAAGATTCCTAAGGCAATGGCTTGGGAATAGAAACACCTGGCTTTGAGATGGGAGACAGTTAAGTTATATAGTGGTAAGCTTACCTCACCAGAGAATCCCTGGCAGGGCTACGTTCACTCTGATGATCCACCGCAGCAGATGTTCAATATCAGAATATGATAGAAGTGAAGAGAAATGATAAATTAGAGGGAGAAACTCATGCTTCAAAGAGCTTGGAGTTCAGTGTTCCATATGGAACGACTACTACATGTAGCAATTCAGAATTAAACAAATGGAAAATCTCATGCATACAAACATATACAATGCATTTTCTGGAGTGGCATCTGTTCTCCAGACATTTTATGAAGAGAGGACAGTACCACATGCAAGCCTTACTTTGTAGAAAGGAAAAAAAATAACTCCCAGTGAATGGTGAATGGAAGATCCTTCCCATTCCCATATATGCTAACACATACACAAATACCCTTAAATTATAATTAGCAAATTACTATGGAAAGGGGTCAATAATTCAGATTAATGCATTTATTTTCTTATTCAACTAAACATGTTATCACAAAAAGATTATATCAGTCAGGAGACAAGAAAATGAGCGATATTGTTCAAAATTGGCTCATGACTAGGAACATACAAAGCAGTGTAAGAACTGTCAAGTATGATAGGAAGGCATAGAAAGTTAAATAGATGAGTAGAGAGAAAAATAGGCATTCAATTTTTGAGAATTGGTAAAAAAAAAAAAAAAGTTCAGGCAGGTGAATATTAATGAAGGCTAATAAGTTAGAGGAGCATTGTGTTGGATTTCAGATCTGGATTCAAATTCCAGTGCTGCTACATACTCCCTATGGCCTTGGACAAGTCTTCTGTACTGTTTGTGGCCCATTTTCTCATCTGTAAAATCAGAGGCATTAACCTAGATACTCTAGGGTCCCTTCTAACTCTAAATCTATGTTATTACAAATAGCAGGAATGAGGAATGCAGAGAAACTTAGGAAGACTTGTATGAAATATAAAGTAAAGTAAGCAGAACCAGAAGAGGGAAAAATGTGTGTGTGTGTGTGTGTGTGTATCCGTATACATTTGTTACCAAAGAAATGTAAAGAAAATTAACACAAAAATTCAGATGACCTCTGATTAATTCTAATGAGCAACCTTGGTCCCAGAAAAGAGATGATGAAACCCACTCCTCTCCTAGGTGTGAGAAGGTGAGTTCTACAGATGGATACCATCACTGAGTTGGTTGATTTTGTTTAACTTTGTTTTTTTCTTTGTTACTAGAAACAATTCCGTAGAAGGAGATGTATTTTAGGTAAGTACTAGGATGTAAAAACAAACCAAAAAAACCATAAAAAAATTAAAATAGGGAATTGGATATAGAAAACACCTGGAAATGCAGATATGGAACCTCCTAAGGCCAGAAATATGCAAATTATTTAATCCTGTCTAGGTTCCCAGTGCAAATCATTTCCATTCTCACTAGTAGATAAGATCACTGCTTAGTGGACTTCCAAGGAAACAAAATGCCACCCATTGAAGCACTAACTACTCTCCTTTAGCTCCTGCCAAGAGAAACATGAAACACCTGTCACCAGCCCACCGAACACAGACCATTTAAATCTGGTCCCTCTACAAAAGGATGCAGTGTGTGCAGAAATGTAGTAACTTCTGATTAAATGTAATGGACTGAAGCATGACATGACCGTAAACTAATCTCACCATGTTGTACTTCCTTCCCCAAACCACAGGATTACCACATGAGAGAAGACTATAAAAGTATGATCACTAATAATAATCACTAATAATTTTAAGACTTGTAGAAGTGATAATCTTCATAATAATAATGAGAGTAACTTGTATTTATGTGGTACTTCATAGTTAAATAGTACCATTTAGCTTCTAGTCAGATGGAATAAAAACGAAAATGAGCTTTCTTTTTTTTCCTTACCTCTGGTGCCCCAATTAAATGTTGTTTTTTTTTATGTGTTTGTACAAACATGAAAATAATGATTTTTTTATTACAAATGAAAGAACCAGGTTGTTGCAGCTCTAAAGTTAATTTTTAAGTTGCTAATCTTTACAGTGCTCTGGCTCAGATCTATATCCAATACCCGCTACCTATCTTCCAATGTTAAACAAAATAAAGGTTTAAAGGTTAAAAAAAGAAAATCAGTGCATGCTCTTTCTCCCTCGATCTTCCTTCCCATTCTAGTCTTCACTTCTCATGGCTTTGCAGCAGCGATTTCAGAGACTGGCTTTCAACTTGTCTTCTTTTCCACTAAATTCTACCCTCTTCCCACCACACTAAGCTATCTTTTGCCTTACACTTCATAGGCACTTTATACATTTTAGGTGAGTTGAATTAAACCTTTTAGGAACAAAAGTTATGGGAAGAATTGAGGTATACCTTGTTCAAATTGTTTTCCTGAGGCAGTAGTGGTCACTCCTCTTCTTGGTAATTATTTTTGACTAAGTAAAAGTACAGCACACAATTCACAAACCACAATAATAGATGAGCAGCAACTTGACTTTCCTTTGACCTCTGACATTGTATTAAGGGTCATAGAGTTAGAGGTGCAGGGATGAGATTTGTTGAGGTCAAAGTAGTGTAGGTGGTAGTAATATGTAAGGTGAAGGAGACAACCTCAGGTAGATACTTCAAATCTCAACAGGCCACAATTTCCTGTGGAACCTGGTATATAATATGCATTCAGATGCCAGAGAGTTCATTACTGTGAAAACCTGCAAGATCTTAGAAGATTCCATTAGTTCTAGCACCCTATTTTCTCACCGCCTCTGCCTTTCTGATGGAAGGATTGGACCACAAACTCCAAAACCTCCTTCAAAGGAAGAGGGGAATCTCACTTCTCACCTGGCTGCAGTACTTTAGGACTTCTCTGACTTCTCCCTACACCCCTCTCACATACACTTTCCAGCTTCCTTTTGTATATTGTCTTACCCCATTAGATTGCAGGTTCCTTATAGGAATGATTTGTATCCCCTGCCCAGAGCAGGTATTTAATATTTAGGTGTTAATTGACTGACTATTGACAGACATTTGCAATGCACCTGTTGGTCCTTCTCTCTGTTTCCTGGAGGAGACATGTTCCTAAATATTCATTCCTTTGAAGAGACATCGTGTACACACATGTTCGTTTTTCTCCTTGTCTTTCCATGCCTTTTCTCTTACACCTCTCAAGCTATATTATTGACAATACTTATGCTTTAAAAAAAACATTACTTGTTGTTCATTCAAAGGATGCTCTTGTTCCTACCTGAGGACAGTGCTGCCTTAATAAAGCCCTGTTATTTCCATGTGTTTGCTCATCTAAGAATTTTTAGAAACAAGAGTTTGAAACTCAAAATGGACCAAATAAGATGGTATATGTGGGGTGGCATTAAAAACATGAAGTGTTATGCAAGAGTGAAGAATAATCACAACTCTTGCTATTATCCTCCTCCTTCTTTTACTCCTTCATTTACTTCTTCATATCAAGAGTAGTGACAGTCATAGTAGAAGTTACTAGCTATTATAACACCATTGTAAGAACTATAGCTAATAGGTTTTTTCCTTTCTTTTTCCTCACTGATTTACCTCTTTTAAAAAAATGCCATGCTATTTTTTCATCTAATTAGTGATTATCATATACCGATTGCATTTTTTTCTTCATTTAAAGGTTATGAAAGTAGAATAAGGTCTATGAACTTGGAAAGTAGAAAATACTTGAGTTCAAATTCTGTCTCTAATACACGTTCTAGGTGATATCAGATGAACGTTCTCTGAGACCCATCTGAACTTTTGTTCCCAAACCTGTAAAATAAGGATAATTATATTTATCTTGTACAATGTATGTCATATATTTGTTGTGAGGAAATCACTTTTGCAAGTCAGTAGAAACCATTATTGAAATATAAGTTATTGTACTTCCCCCAATAGAATATGAGTTTGTTGTTGTGTGTTTGTGTGCGCAGGCGCGTGTGTGTGTGGTCTTTGGACTTCAAGTGTCTTCCACAATGCCTTGCACATAGTAGGCATTCAAAGTACATTTATTGAATTTGAATTTCAATGTTGTTTGTATTCTACTGTGTTTCAGAATTGATTGTAATGTAGTCTGTGACTGTGGTGAAATTCTTTAATAAAACCAAAACTCAGTTTTCTTCATGTACAAAAGAGGGATAATAATTTTTGAAATATATACTTTTTCCAGTAATTGTAAAGATCAAAAGTAATAGTGTATAGAGTAACTGTAACTATAAAGTGCTACGTAAACGTAAGCTACTATTAAAATAATAAATGGTTTCTATCTGATGAGGGGGTCAGATATAAATTTTAATCTCAGGTCTCATGATACATGCAAATTGTCCTTTGGACCATTTCCAGTGTAGGACCACTTAGAATTTTGTTACTATTTAATATTAATGGTATATTCAATTCATGAGATACTTACTAAGCACTGTCATATGCCTGTTACCGTGCTAGGTGCCAGGAATACAAACAAGAAAAGAACAGTACTTATCTTCAGTAACCTTATGTTTAAGAGGAGGAGGTGAAAAGTACAAAAGTATAATGAATGAGTAAATGAAAACAAATCATTTATTAAGTACCTGCTTCACACAAAGCATAGTACTAAGCACCAGTACAAACAGAGAAATAAAACAGTCCCTGCTCATGCTCTAAGGAGGACATCAATATATTCAGGTTTCATATGAGAGCAAGATGGAAAGGTTCCAAGGTCCTTAGGCTGCTACTACAGAGGAAATGGTCATGTATCTTCTTTAATACTATTTCCACTCCAGGGTCTGGTGTTGAACCATCTGACAGTGCTAAGAACTTTGATGGTAAGAATTTGGGACTTCAATAACTATAGCTGTAGAACTAACAGGAGTAGTTACCACATTGCATCTCCATAGGAATCATACAGACTTTGGATGCTGGGCTAGAGGCATTGTATTCCAAAGAGTTTGGAGTTCGGTATCTCATCTGTGACCATTAGAGCATTAGAAGAGATAGCAGTCAAAGTGGTAGAAGATGCTGCATCCTGACTCTCCCACAGGGTGAGTGACTTATTGCAAGACAGAATGTAATTAGGAAAAAGGAAAGAACTAGAAAGGTTCTTAAGGAAAATATTAGTAGGGAACTAAATGCTAACTGCAGTTTTATTTCCTGTCCTATATTGTCCATTATTCTGTTGCTAGGATAAGTATATAAATTAACTAAAATTCCTCAAGTCTTCTGTGACTTTTTCACTAGTCAAAGCCTGGTAAAATTGTAATAGTTTTGGAGGACCTGACATAGAGTTATGGAAGCTTAAAGTTTCAAGAGACTTAAGAGCTCATCTATTTCTGATTAATAACCCTTTCTATAAATTTCCTAATAAGTGGTTATCCATGCACTATTTGAAGATTTCCAAAGCCAGCCATGGGATTTACTATCTTCCAAAGCAGTCTATTCCAATACTGGAAAGTTGTAGTTGCCAGAAAGGTTTTCTTCTTGAGCTGAAATTATGTCTTTCTTTACAGAGGGGTGTTAACTTCCATCTCCTGCTCCAAGCCTAATGTCATATAAAGAAAATTTAAGCACCTATCAGGAAAGTCATCCAAATACTAGGAAGCAGCTTGTTAAATAGTAAATAGTCACTGAAAACCTAGCTATATACAGAAGAGATTAAATTCTCCTTCATCCTTGAAAGGAAACAAGTAGTTGACTTGCTGTTATAGAAACAGGAGAGTTTATGTGAGTTGAAAGAAGGATATACACATCTCTAATTATTTTTACAGCCAACTATCTTCCATGCAGTCAAGGTATTTACTGTGTCAATGACTCCAGCGTTTGAAGCACACTTCACATGTGCATTGCTCTGAGCTGAATTTTTGTCAGTCTAGTTTTGGATGATTCCTCTCTGTTTCATTTTCCAATAACATCATCTTTCATCTCTATATCAGCTCAGAGTTTCTTAAAAATCTTTCCTTTTCTTTATTTTATCATAAATTCCTTTGGCAGTGTAAGGAAGCCTATGAATCCCTTTCAAAATGCTTTAAAAGCATGAAAGAAAATATGTAGAATTGCAATATAAATCAACTAATTTGAAAAGCAATCATCATTGTTTCCTACCACTAATTTAAGTATGCCCTACTTTAATTGAAACCAAGCTCAGTCACTCTCTTTGAGGTATAGTTTATCTTGCTCCAAAAGAATCACTGAGAGAAACTGACAATCTTTTTCTAATGAAAGTTGAAATATTAATTTTATTTTTCTCTTTAATTTCTCTGTTCATGTCTAAAATTATCCATTAAGAAAGACATATGGGAAAATTATAATGTTAACTTGCTCTTTTGTGTTTCTTTTAACAGAAAGATTCAAGTAGTTATAGATGAAGGAACACTGAACGCTTATCCTCTTACACTGTTATAAACTGATAGAAATGATAGAAACAGAAGTTAGTAACTCCAGAAGAAATATTGTTGAATCTCACAGAAAGAGATTTATATGTTGCTAGAGTGAAAATATGGTGTGTAGCTCTAATGACAGAAGACCTTTCACTTAGTATACACTCCTACCTTCATTTTTCCTCTTTTTTGCTATAATAGCTAAAGGGATCAGCACAACAACATAGGAAGTGTTGAAAAGTTCAAGAAGAGAGGAAGAAATCAAATATAAAACTAGAATTATGAGCTTTAGGCCCTGAAATTGCTGTTTAGTTGTTTCAGTCATGTCCAACTCTTTGTGACCTCATTTGGGGTTTTCTTAGCAAAGATGCTAGAGTGGTTTTCCATTTCTTTCTCCAGCTCATTTTACAGATGAGGATACTAAAGCAAACATGGTTAAATGACTTGCCAGAGTCACACAACTAGTATGTGTTTGAGGCCAAATTCGAAATTGTGTTCCTGATTCTAGGTCTACACTGTACCACCTAGTTGCCCAGACCCTGATGTAGACGATTTCTATTCATATCTTCAAGCATTTCCTGGTGAAGAAGAATCTTAGAATATAGTAAAACTTTTATTCATCTCATCAATTTGTAGTACAAAGACTGAATAATTGCTTAAAGATGAGATTTTTTATTTCCTAACATACTTAGAATGGGTTTCGTTTGCTTGGTGTCTGAGAAGACATAAGATTCTTTCCCTTCCTGGAGTTTTATGGGTGAAAGCTACTGCTAACTGGACATAATATTGAGTCTTCGACGAGTTGAGTAATACAAACCATTGGCAATCCCATGGAATTGTGGTTGGTCATAAAATTAATAAGAATTTTTAAGTCTTTTGAAGTTGTTGGTCATTATAATTTTATCATATAAATTATTCCCTTGGGTCTATTCACTTCAGGCTACATTATTCATATATCTTCTCAAGTGACTCTGAATTCATTCTTTTCATCAATTCTTATAGTTGATTAATATTTCTTTACATTCATATGCTGTAATTATTTCCAACACTCCCCAATAATGGACATTTTTTATAGTTTCCAATTCATTGTCACTACAAACAGAATGGTTAGAGATATTTTTGTACGTGTAAATCCATTCCCTCTTTTTTTGGTCTGTTTGGGGTATAAGCCTATTGGTATCACTAGGTTAAAGGATATGCACAGTTTAGTGACTTTTTGAAAATAGTTTCAAGTTGCTTTCCAGAATCTCTAGATCAAATCAAAGCTCTATCAATATATACATTAGTATTCCAGTTTCTGTGCACCATTTTTTTTTTTCATCTTTGAGAACCTGATAGGTAAGTGGTGGAAATTCGGAGTTGATTACTTTGTATCTAAATAATAATTAGTGATTGGAACATTCCTTTTGACTACTGACAACATGGATATCTTCCATTGAGAATTATTTTTTTCATATCCATTGATGATTTATTAATTGGAAGACATAAATATAGATTTTAATACATTCATTGTAAAGTGTACATGTACATATGTATGTGTGTGTATATATTGTGTATATGTATGCACACATGCATACATGCATATATGTGTAGATGTATAGTGTAAATGAGACTTTTTGCAGACATTATTCATTATGTCTGCCCAATTTCTATTTCTACGAAGAAAAAAACTTCCTATTTGAGTTATCCAAAAGTGCCTCAGGTGGTAGTGGTTTCCTCTTTCCCCATTGCCCCTTGGGGAAATCTCCAGACAAAACTAGATAACCACCTGTTATAGGGGTAGTACAGAGTTTATTCACTTGGGTTTAGATTGCATTATATAGCTTCTAGTAGCTTACAATACAGATTCTGTGATTAAGTATAATTAAAAAAAAACTGGTAATAAAGAGAGGAGTACGGGCATGTCTGTCTCTAACAGTGGCAAAAAAAGGAAGAAAAAATAATGTAGAGAGACAAATGTATGTTGATGTAAAGAGAAGGGAAGATAAAGGAGCTCATGGCAGATGATTTCAATCTTCTCAATAATGTAAGCAGAAATAGTTTTACTCTACATATCTTATATTTTAAGTAGTCAGATGTCTTAACAGACACATATTTAGTATTGGAGAATAAATAGGAACAGATCTTGTGCATTTGCTAAATGATCTCTTCTTTGAATATAATATGGTATCTGATTTTTTGCTACAAATATATGTATGAAAAAGAAAATAATATCTGTTTCTCCATGTGTACCTTAGTTAAATGTGGCTTAATGTTTATGGAAAGCATGTGAATCTACCAAGGGGCTGATTTTCCCATATAATAATGTAAATTTTAATTTTAGAATACTGTAACTTTATTTAGGTATTAAAAACACAAAACAACCTTAAAACCATCACTATTTTCCATGTATAAGGGTGGGTCTAAATTACATATACACATACATATATATATATATACACACATATATGTGTGTGTGTGTGTGTATTATATACATATAATATACACACACACATACATAAATTGTTGCTATTCTCCAAATATCAAGGAAAATGATTTTAAATGTATGGATGTTTGGGGAATGGTTCCTTCTCCATTGGCCAGTTCTTAAAATCTTGCTTTAAAATTCTTGAAAAGTAATTTTTCTTTTGATTTAATTGATCTCTGTTAAAATGCTATTAAAATGCAGATTGTCTCCAGTGGAACTCTAAACGGCATAAGCTTTATGCCAGTATCCTCTGCCTTTGTGAAAAATCACATCATCTTTGGGGAAATGAGTTGAAAAATCAGCAGAAGAAACACTTTGACAGATCAATAGCAGGAATGACAATCCTCAGGCCCTGGAGGAAAAGGATAAGCCAAACTGAAGAGCATTCCTGTGAAAACCAAAAAGATAAGAATTCAGAAAAAGTACACAACATATAGACAAATTTATATAAAGGATCCCAAACATACCCTGAAAACTAATGAAAAATATATCTTTCATATCCAACCAGTGTGGTTCTGACAAAATCAGAATGTAAATTTAGTATCAAAGATGTAGAGATAATTCTTGTGAGGATACTGGAGTTAAATATGAACAAAACCCGTCAAGAATGGTGCTGGGAGTGAAAAGTCAAGGCAAAAACTGTCAGAAGGTTCTTACCATTTAATATTAAAGCAGGATAAGCTTCTAATAAGATCTGGCTTTCGCCTCAAAATTCAAAGAATCTCAAATTTAGAAGGGATGGAAAGGCCAACACATATCTGGCCCTTTTAAAGATACCCGAATAAGTTGTCATCTAACCTTTGCTTAACAACCCATATGGGGGAACCCACTGTCACCTGAAGCAAGATATTCCATTTTTTGAAACCTCTACATTTTTGCTGAAAATGTAAAATAACCAAAGAAAAAAATCCCATCTTATTCATTCTTAAAATGATTTGTGGTAGATTAAATTAATTGATAAGCAGATGGTAGGCTCTATGCTAAGTGTAGGAAATATACAAATATAAAAATGAAACACTTCCTTCCTTCAAAAGTTTGTATTTTATGGGGAGGGGGGAAGAAATATGGATAGATGTGTGTGAGCATACATAGGCAGAATTGACCAAGTTGTGTTGTAAGAGAATAATTCAATTCAATTCAATTCAATAACCATTTATTAAGCAACTCACTGCTAAACACTGTAAATAAAATAAGAAAAAGAAAAATTGTCTCCACCCTGAAGGAGCTTACAATTTTAAAAAAATTTACTTTCAGCTACAAATTCTCTCCCTCTCTCAGCCTCTTCTTTACCCACTGAGAAGGCAAGCAATATGTTATCCATTGTACATGTGAAGCCATGGAAGACATATTTCCATATAAGCCCTGTTGCAAAAAAAAGAAAAGAAAAGAAAAGAAAAAAAAGGGTAAAGAATATGCTTCAATCTGCATTCAGAATTCATCAGTAATCTACCAGGAGGTGGTTAACATTTTTCCCCATCATTCCTTTGGAGTTGTCATGGATCATCATATGAGCAGTTAAGTCTTTCACAGTTGATTTTCATTTTTCAGTCATTTTTTAGTTGTGTCCAACTGTCTGTGACCCCTGTTTGGGGTTTTCTTGGCAGAGATACTTGAATGATTTGCCATTTCCTTCTCCAGCTCATTTTACAGATGATGAATTGAGGCAAATAGGGTTAAGTGACTTGCTCAGGGTCACTTAGCTGGTTAAGTGTCTGAGGCTAGATTTGAACTCATGAAGATGAGTTTTCCTACTTCAGGCCCAGCACTCTATCCACTGTGTGACCCAGATGCCCCATAATTAACATTACAGTATTGCTGGTACTGTGTAGAATGGTCTCATGGCTCTGCTCACTTCACTTTGGATCAGCCAGAACCTGTCTTTCTAATTTCTTAGGGCACAATAATATTCCATCATAATAATATACATAACTTTTCCAGCCAATCTGCAATTGATACATATTCCCTTAATTTCCAAGTCTGTGCCACCATTAAAAGGTCTTCCATAAATATTTTTTAGTATATATTGGTCCTGTTCCTTTTTCTTTGATGGCCTTGGGATATAGACCTAATAATAGTATATTTAGGATCAAGGGTATGAACAGTTTTATAGCCCTTTCAACACAGTTCCAAACTGTTCTCCAGAATGGTTGGAGCAATTCACCACTACACCAACAGTGTGTTGATGTACCTTTTTTTCCACATCCTCTAGCATCTGTCATTTTCCTTTTTAGTCTCAGTAGCAAATCTGATAGATGTTAGGTGGTACTTCAGAGTGTTTTAATTTGAATTATCTAATCAATAGCTATTGAATATTTTTTCATATGATCTGATAGTTTTCATTTCTTTTTCTCATTTGACTCATTTCACTATATGTTTGAGAAATCAGGTCTTTATCAGGGAAAAAAAAAAAAACTTGCTCTAAATTTTCCCCAGTTTCCTGCTTTCCTTCTAATTTTGGCTACATTAATTTTATCCGTACAAAGGCTTTTATTTTTATTTATTTATTGGAGGGGGAAATGCAAGGCAATTGGGTTTAAGTGCCCAAGGTCACATAGCTAGTTAAGTGTCAAGTGTCTGAGGTAAGATTTGAACTCAGGTCCTCCTGACTCCAGAACCATTGCTCTGTTCACTTTGCCATCTGCCTCTCCTTTTCATTTTCATGTTATGAAAGTTAACCATTTTACTTCCATTGATCCTCTCTATGTCTAGTTTGGTTATAAACTCTTCCCTTCTCACAGATCTGACAGGTAATTTTTTTCCTCCATGCTCCTCTAATTTGCTTTATATCTAAATCATTTATCCATTTTGGCGTTATTCTGGCATATGGTGTGAAATGTTGGTTTCTGACTATTTTCTGCTAAACTACTTGCCAGTTTTCTCAGCAATTTTTGTCAAATGATGAATTCTGGTTCTAAAAGCTTGGATCTCTGATTTTATTAAACGCTAGATCACTATGGAAATTTTCTACTATGTATTTTATAACTAATCTGTTCACTTATCCACCACTCTATTACTTAGTATCAGGTCTTTGTTTGTTTGTTTGTTTTTTTAATGTAGTTTAAAGCTTCCTTTCTTCACATTTGCCATTTTCCTATTCTTTCATGCTAGCCAATCTGATAGGTGTTAGGTGGTACCTCAGAGTTGTTTTAATTTGCATTTCTCTAATCAAAAGTGATTTGACAATAATATTCCTGGGAATTTTTATTTGGTAATATTTTTCAGGAAGTAATTAGTGGATTCTTTCAATTTCTATTCTACCTTCTGGTTCTAAGAAGTTTTCTTTTGTAATTTCTTAAAATGTGATGTCTAGATTCTTTCTTTGATCATGACTTTCCGGCGGTCCAGTCATTCTTAATTTTCTTTTTTCAATCTATTTTCAAGGTCACTTGTTTTTCAGAAGCAACAATTTACACAATCTTCTATTTTTCATTATTTTGACTGTATTTTATTGTTTTTGATGTATTATGAAGCCTTTGGGTTTTACTTTTCAATTCTAAATTTTTATGGAATTATTTCCTTTAGTGAGTTTTTATACTTATTCTTCTCTTTGGCTGATCTTTCTTTTTAAGATCTTTTCTCCAATGAGATTTTTTAAAATTTCTTTTACAGTTGGGCCAATTTTGTTTTTTTAAGTATTGATTTTGTTCATTTTTGCCTCTTTTACCAATTTTAATTATTTTTTTCATAATATTCTTGCATTGTTATCATTTTTTACTAATTTTTCCTCTCCCATTTTTATCTGATCTTATTTTTTATTTTTCCTTTAGCTCTTCCTGCAGTTATTTTGGGGCTTGTATCTAAACTGCCTCTTTCTTTGAGATTTTGCTTGTAACTTTTTTCACAATGTCCTCTTCTTCTGAGTTTGTGTTTTAATCTTCCCTGTCACCAGTGTAGCTTTTTTTCTGTTCTCTTTCTTTTTCTTTCTTTGTTTCTTTCTTTTTTCCTTCCTTCCTTCCTTCCTTCCTTCCTTCCTTCCTTCCTTCCTTCCTTCCTTCCTTCCTTCCTTCCTTCCTTCCTTCCTTTGTTTATCTCTCTCTGCTCATTTTTTCCTGCCTATTTCTTGATTTTGTACTTTATTTTAAATTTTAGCTCCACTCACTTTGGGGGAGGGTGTCCCAAGCTTCAGGCTTTTACACTCTATTTTCACTGGTGGTCTTGAGCTTCTGTAATTTTTGGTTGCATCCAAGGTGGTATGATTCAGGGAGAGGTATGGCCATACTTGCCTAGTCTTTGCTCATATCCTTACCCAAGAATGTGCCTTTGTAACTGCAAGCACTATTGTTTGTCAGGGTCTGTAAGTGCTAGCACTTCTCTCCATCATGGAACTACAACTCAGAAGTGTGTATGGTGACAGCACTGGGAAAAATTGTCTGGTCCTGTACTCATTCCTAACATGGTGGTCTCTATAATATCTTTCTGACCAGTTGTCCCATCCATTTGCAATCTCTGAGGTATGAGCTTCTGAAGCTATTGTAGCTGTTATCACATGATATAGTGTTTTGTTACTTCATAGATTATCTAATGATTAACTTCTACATTTTGAAAAGCAAATCCCAGTTTTTATTTATTTTTACAGGCTTCTGTATATGACAGTTTTTATCATATTAATGAATATGACATTCATTTTTGACATTCTTCCCTTATTTTGTTCATGTTGCTTAAGGGAAGAATACTTTTATGAACCTGGGATTAATGTTAAATTCTCTCTACGACAAGAGCTTGAGGTATCACAAAATGAGATATTACTTGTTTTGAATAGTTCTTAAAACAAACTCTGACAACAATAATTTCATTTAATGTTCCATTTTGAGCAGTTATTGGAGTTTCACTAGTGAATAGCTGGATGATGGTCATGCATTATTAAAATTATCTTTATCATCTACAGAATTGCCAAACACATAGCAAATACATTTGAAAAATGATTGCTAAATAAATCTAAAAGATTTTATTTTTAATTGAAGTACTTTCAAGGATCTGTCAACTCTTTTTGTATGCAGGTTTAATAATCTTTTCTTAAGTCAATAAGAAAAAAATATTTTTAAAAAGCTTATGACACAAAATATCAAGAAGAAAAAAATGGGTTAGGAGGACTTCAAAGACTGGAAACAGGCTGTACATGAACACAAAAGAGAACTTGTGGTTGAATTAGAACTGGGTTTAGGTCCAGGAGCTGATAGTCAAGTCAGACCAGGTTATGTGGAGCCAGATAAGCCATCTGAAGTACAGAAATAAAAGGTTGAAGGAAGTCTAGATATTAAAATCATATATGAAAGTATGCATCAAAGCATCCATAAGGTTCAAGTCTCAGCATAAAAACCTAACAAGACAAACATGAACTAAGAGGAAACAAAATGGAGTACAGCATTATCAGGATAGCTTTTC
Source organism: Notamacropus eugenii (assembly GCF_028372415.1). Taxonomy (NCBI): domain Eukaryota; kingdom Metazoa; phylum Chordata; class Mammalia; order Diprotodontia; family Macropodidae; genus Notamacropus; species Notamacropus eugenii. The sequence goes on along the minus strand of NC_092875.1, from coordinate 357,602,618 downwards.
TTGTTTTCACAGCAGATTAGTGAGTATTTATCCCAAAAGCTGGAGTCTTTGGATTTATCAAATAGTAGATTACTATAGTCATTTACTAGTGTGTCTTGTGTACCTAACCTATTCCACTGATCTACCACTCTATTTCTTAGTCAGCACCAAGTGGTTTTGATGGTTGTTGTTTTATAAAATAGTTTTAGCTTTGTACAGCTAGGACATATTCCATTGCATTTTTTTTTTTGATTAATCCACTTGATATTCTTGACCTTTTATTCTTCCTTAAGAATTTTAATGTTTTTTACTAGATCTAAAAGATAATTTTTGGTAGTATGATTGGTATTACACTGAATAAGTGAATTATTTTAGGTAGAATCATCATTTTTATTTTATTAGATTGCCCTACCCATGAGCAACTGATATTTTTTCAATTATTTATATCTGACTTTATGTGTGTGAAAATTATTTTGCAATTGTGTTTATACAGTTCCTTGATTTATCTTGTCAGGTGGGATCCAAAATATTTTATATTGTCTACATTTATTTTAAATGGAATTTCTCTTTTTCTCTTTTGCTTCTGGGATTTGTTAGCTGTATAGAGAAATACTTATGATTTATGTGAGTTTATTTTATATCCTGTAACTTTGCTAAAGTTGTTTAGTATTTCAAGTAGTTTTTTATTTGATTTTCTAGGATTCTTTAAGCATACCATCATGTCATCTATTTGACACGTAGATGTCTGTTTCCTCACTGACTATTTCTTTCTATTCTAATAGACTAATTTCTTTCTATTCTCTTATTGCTAAAACTAACATTTCTAGTACAATATTGAATAACAGTAGTGATAATGGGCATCCTTGTTTCACCACCAATCTTATTGGGGAAAGTGTCTAACTTATCCCTACTAGATACAATGCTTGCTAGTGATTTTAGATAATATGGCAGAAACTAGGCATAGAGCAACATCTTACATTGTATACCTAGATAATGTCAAAATGGATAAATGATTTCCAGATAAAGAATAATAACATAAGCAAGTTAGAAGAGCAAGAAATTGTTTACTTGTCAGATCAACGGCAAAGGGAAGAATTTATGTCCAAACAACAGATAGAGAACACTATGAAAACAAAATTGATAGTATTGATTACATTAAATTAAAAAGGTATTGCAGAAATAAAACCAATGTAATCAAGATTATAAGGAAAGTAAAAAACTGGATACAATTTTTACTGCCAGTGTTTCTGATAAAGGCCTCATCTCTAAAATATATAGAGAACTGAGTAAAATTTGTAAGAATGTCATTCCCCAATTAATAAATAGTCAAAGGATATGAACAGGCAATTTTTAGATGAAGAAATTAAAACTAACTATAGTCCTATAAAAATACTCTAAATCACTATTGATTAGTGAAATGCAAATTATTATTTTTTCTTCCCCCCCATATTTGTTAATTTATTTGTTTTCAGTTTCCAACAATAATTTCCATAAGTTCCAAATTTTCTCTCCTTCTTCCCCCCTTCCCCAAGATGGCGTGCAATCCTATATGGGCTCTACACATGGATTCCTATTAAACACATTTTTCACATTAGTCATGTTGCATAGAAGAATTAAATGAATGGTAGGAACAATGAGAAAAGCAAAGCAAAACATAACAACAGAGAAAATAGTCTGCTTCATTCTGTGTTACAACTCCATAGTTTTCTCTCTGGATGTGGATGGCATTTTGCATCATGAGTCCTTTGGAAATATTTAGGTCCTTGTATTGCTGTGAAGAGTTTAGTCTATCAAAAATAGTCCTTGCACACTGTGACTGTTACTGTGTATAATGTTCTCCTAGTTCTCCTCACTTCACTCAGCATCAGTTCATAAATCTTTCCAGGTCTTTCTAAAGGTTGCCGGTTCATTATTTCTTATAGCACAATAGTATTCCATTACATTCATATACCACAACTTGTTCAGCCATCCCCCAACTGATGGGCATCCCCCCAATTTCCAGTTCTTGGTGATCAGAAAAAAGAGTTGCTACATGTGGGACCCTTTCCCGTTTTTATGATCTCTTTGGGATACAGCCCTGAAAGGGGTATTACTGGTTTAAAGGGTATGCACATTTTATAGCACTTTGGGAAAAGTTCCAAATAGCTTTCCAGAATGGTTGGATTAACTCATAGCTCCACTAACAATGAATTAGTTTTCCAATTCTCCCACACCTTTTCCACCATTTATCATTTTTCTATTTTGTCATGTTAGCCAATCTGATAGGTGTGATGTGGTACCTCAGAGTTATTTTAATTTGCATTGCTCTAGCTCCATACCAATAAAACTATTTTATAGAGCTAGAGAAATGCAAATTAAAACAACACTGAGTTATCACATCACACCTATCAGATTGGCATGACTAAAGAGGAGAGATAAATGTTGGAGAAGATGTGGGAAAACTGGAACATTAAGGCATTGTTGGTGAAGTTATGAACTGATCCAACCATTCTGGGGAGCAGTTTGGAACTACGGCCAAAGGGCCATAAAACTGTGCATATCCTTTGATTCAGCAATAGCACTTCCAGGTCTGCATTCCAAAGAGATCATAAAAACTAAAAAAGGGCCTACATCTACAAAAATATTTATAGCACTCTTCTTGTGGTTGCAAAGAATTGGAACTTGAGGGGATGCCCATCAATTGGGGAATAGCTGAACAAGTTGTGGCATATGAATATAATGGAATACTATTGTGCTTTAAGAAATAATGAGCTGGCAGATTTCAGAAAAAAACAGGAAACACTTACATGAATTGATGATGAGTGAATTGAACAGAATGAGGAGAATATTATACATAGCAACAGCAATTGTGTGATGATCAGCTTTGGTAGACTTAGTTCTTCTCAGCAATACAATGTTTTTAGAGAATTCCAAAAAATTCATGATAGAAAATTCGATCCACATACAGAGAAATAAATTTGTAGTTTGAGTGCGGATTGAAGCATACTATTTTCTCTTTTTTTCCTTGTTTTTCCCCCTTTGTTCTGATTCCTTTTTCACAATGTGACTAATGAAGAAATATGTTTTATATGCTGTACACACACATACACACACACACACAAACACACACAAACACAAGTGTAGCCTGTATCAAATTATTTGACATCTAGAGGAGGGAAAAGGGAGGGAAGGAAGGAGGGAGAAGGGAGAGAGGGAAGGATAAGGAAGGAAAGGAGAAAAAACTTTGAAATTCAAAATGTTATAGAAGTAAATGTTGATTACAACAGAGAACAAAAAAAAAAAACCTATAAGGAAGGAAAGAAAAGATGAACTGCTTTCAACATATGATGTAGTATTTATTATTTAGGCTTTCTTGAAACAGAAATTTATTGCTTTATAGTTAGAATCCTTTTTTATGTTGTGCTGTACACGTGACTTTTTTTTCTTTTCTCAATTTACATTCAAGTTTTAATATTTAAGTTTATAATATTTCTTCTTATTATATATTTAAGTTTTTAAAAAAATGAATGTCTGAAACCATCTATATATCTAATTGCAAAAAAATAAAATACTATTAAGTGAGAAAGAAAAGATAGTTTTTTTAGCTCAGGACTCCCAAGGGCTTTTTAATAATTTCTCTTGACCTCCCTCCGCTCCTTCTCCTAGAACTTAGCCTAGGTTGAACATGCACAATATTTCTAAGGTGGATAGTGAGAGAAATTATTATGCAGTCCTCAATCATTGGGCAGATTCAGAATTTTTCCCTTCCTCATTTGAATTAGGTCAAAGCATAGCTCTATGAATGGCAGAATAGATGATGAGATGAAATCTTGGAGTTATCACCCCACTCAACTAGAATACGTTAAGAAAATATTTACTCTAAGGTGAATTCTGTCCATGGTATTCTATTCAGGCAGGTTTAGGCTGGGGGTGGGGAGGAGAGGGGAAGGTAAATCTTTTTATCTATCAGAGTCATGTCCCTTAGCCCCTCATTAGAATTGGTTATGATATTCATTCTTCTCATTAGTTGTTAGCTCAGGAACACACACTCTTCCAAAGGCTTGAGTGAGTTCTTTAGTATTTGAGGGATCTTTAGCATTTAAGAATGCCACTGACAACTTTGTTAACTATTGATAATATTATTAATATAAAGATTAATTACCCAGAAACTATGTCTCTTGAAATTTTGATGCTTCACAATAGGAAGAGGGCAATGATAAGTAATATACTTCTTCAAGTATAACAGAGAACTCATGGTATTGATTAAAGTAACTCCTTTCTTTTCACATGTTTTGGAATGGCCTTGCTCCACAGAGTATGATAGAATTGCATAAACATAGGGGACCAAATTACAGTATTTGAAACTATGAAGTAATGAACACTCAGTGATGGGAGAAAAAAATACAGAATCTAATGGGAATATTTTACCTCTTTGGAAAGCTCTACTGTAGAACTTTCCCTCAAAAGACTACATGTACATAGAAGAGGTGTAATTTAGGTTCTGTCTTGTTTGTGATGTGCTTTGCTAAGATCCTTGAATGATCTTCACTCCACGAACTTGTTCTTTCTTCAAAACATCTTTGATTTGCTTTTGTTTACCTTTTATTCAATGGCTTATATTTCTTTAGAATGAATAATCTAAGAGATTGGGTCAAACTCTGTACCCATAATTCAATACAAATATTATAAATCAGCGTCTGGAGGTTTGGGACCTTTCTTTTATTTATCTATTTCCCTCTCCCTTTTTAAAGACGACAGGTTAAAACTTGGGGAAGCAAAAAGAGCAACAACAAAAAAATGAAATTTTTTTTCCTTTTTCTCAGGAAAAGGTAAGAAATGCCTATAGCATTATCCCATACTAACCAGCATTTTTAGTGGAAGTTTTACTAACCGCTCTGATTCTTTGGAAATTGGAACATGATTAAGGGATATTCATTTATAAGAAAAGACAGTTTAGTCATACAGTGCTCATGTTTAAAATATTTACATCCTATAATAACAATGTTACCACGTCTTCATGTTTTTGAGGCACTACATTAAAATAGTATTTAAATTCACATCTCCCTTTGAAACTGTAAATAATTTGTCAGTGTTAACATAATTCCTTTCTCCTATTCTTAAAGCAATCTCAAGAGAGATTGATGGTGTCATAAAAATAAGAGATTGACACAATAATTTACCATTATAACAAGTTATGTGTGTGGTAGTGAATGAATAAATCTTTATTATTTATTAATACACATTATCAACTATTTGTCAAGCAATGTGCTGAGTATATCGATGTTGTCCTCTGTGACCAGTCAAAAGTTGAGAGAAGACTGATTTTATAAAATTCAAGTTTATATACAATGACAAATTTTCTCCTAGGCATACTCTCCTCTAGAGGTTTCCATGACATTGCTGTTTCTTAATTCTCTTCATAGCTGTTTAAGCTCCTTCATAATCTCTTTTTTTGAATCATCATTCCTATCATGCTTCCTAAATGTAGGTTTGCTTCAAAGTTCTGTCTTGAACTATCTGTTTTCTCACCAAATATTTACTCAGAACTAGGCAGAATCAAGGTATTAGAGAAAAGACAGGAAGTTGCCTAAACTCTCCCCAGTTTCCCCTGAAAAGCTTTAAATCACACCTCAAAAGTAATTCTGGGTGGGTATAGGGAGGTAGAGCAAAGATAGCAGAGTAAAAGCTGATTGAGCTCTCTCCCAAGACTTGAAGAAATAGAAATTGAAAGAATCCAGCAATCACCTCCTGAAAGAGATTCCTAAAGGACAACTCCTAGGGATATTGTAGCCAAATTCCAGAGTTCCCAGGTCAAGGAGGAAAAATTGCAAATAGCCAGAAAGAAACAATTCAAGTATTGTGGAAACACAATCAGAATAACACAGGATTTAACAGTTTCTACACTAAGGGATCAGAGGGCTTGGAATATGATATTACAGAGGGCAAAGGAGTTAGGATTAAAACCAAGAATCATCTACCCAATAAAAATGAGTTTAATCCTTCAGGGAAAAAATAAACATTCAATGAAATAGAGGACTTTCAAGCATTCTTGATGGAAAGATCAGAGCTGAATAGAAAATTTTCAAGAACAAGACTCAGGAGAGCATGAAAAGGTAAACAGTAAAGAGAAATCAAAAAGGATTTATTATTCTTACATGGAAAGATGATATTTGTAACTCATGAGACCTTTCTCAGTATTAGGGTACTCGTAGGAAATATGTGTGTATGTGTGTGTGTGTGTGTGTGTGTGTATGTATGTATGTGTATATGTGTGTGTATGTGTATACAGGAAATATCCTAAAAACACAGTTGGGTATGGGAATCTGTCTTACACCACAGGAAAGTAAACACAATATCAGGAAATAACCTAAAAACACAATTGGGTATAGGAATCTGCCTTATACCACAGGAAAGTAGGAGGAAGGGGATAAGTGAGGGGGAATGATAAAAGGAGGGGCAGATTGGGGGAGATGATAGTCAGAAGCAAACACTTTTGAGGAGGGACAGGGTGAAAAGAGAGAATAAAAATGTAGGGGCAGGATAGGATGGAGGGAAATATGGTTAGTCTTTCACAAAATGACTAATATGAAAGTGTTATGCATGACTACATGTGTAAAACCTATATTGAATTGCTTGTCTTCTCAGTGAGGATAGCTGGGAAAGGAGCAAGGGACAAACTCAAAGTTTTAAAAATTAATGTTAAAATTGCTTTTACATGCAACTGAGAAATATGATATACAGGCAATGGGTATAGAAATCTATTTTGCCCTATAGGAAAATAGAAAGGAAATGGATAAGAAAAGAGGGGGTGATAGAAAGGAAGGAAGATTGGGTGAAGGTAATCACAAAAGTTGACTTAGTCATACAATATTGTTTTTTATAATAAAGCAGTAGTCATCAAAACTATCTGGCTAAGAAAAAGAGTGAGAGATTAGTGGAATAAACTAGAAACAAAAAGCACAGTAGTAAATGACCATAGTAATCCACTGTTTTATAAATCCAAACACTCCAGCTTCTGGGATAAAAATTCACTATCTGATGGAAAAAAAAATCCTGGGAAAAATTTGAAAGAAAATATGGTAGAAACTAGGTATTTACACTATGTACACTATTTACACTATGTATAAGGTCAAATGGGTTCATGATTTGGACATGAAAGGTGATACCATAGCAAAATTAGGAGAGCAAAAAATAGTTTTTCAGTCAGATCTATGGAAAAGGGAAACATTTTTGACCAAACAAGGTAGAGAGCATTAGAAGATATAAAATGGGTAATTTTTATTATATTAAATTACCAAAGTTTCACACAAATGAAACCAGTGCAACCAAAATTAGACAGAAAAAAATCTGGAAAATTTTTATAGCAAGTATCTCAGATAAAGGCCTCATTTTTCAAATACATAGAGAACTAAGTCAAATTTTTAAGAAAACTGGTCATTCTCCAATTGACAAATAATCAAAGGATATGAACAATTTTCAGGTAAAGAAATCAGAGCTATGTATAGTTATATGAAAAAATGTTCTAAATCACTATTGATTAGAGAAATGCAAATTAAAACAACTCTGAGGTAGTACCTCCCACCTGTCGATTGGCTAATATGATAGAAAAAGGAAATGATAAGACACTGGAGAAGATGTGGGGAAATTGGGACACTAATACACTGTTGGTGGAGTTGTGAAGTGACCCAATCATCCTAGAAAGTAATTTGAAATTATGTCCAAAGGGCAATCAAACTGTACATACTCTTTGATCCAACAATAGGACTACTATTCGTATCCCAAAGATATTATTTAAAAAGGGAAAAATACCTATACGTACAAAAATATTTATTGCAGCTATTTTTGAGATAGCAATAAATTGAAAATTTACAGGATGTCCATCGTTTGGGGAATGACTAAACAAGTTGTAGCATATGAATACAATGGAATAATACTGTATTACAAAAATGATGAGCAGGCCAATTTCAAAAAAATCTGAAAAGACTTACATGCACTGATGCACAGTGAAGTGAGCAGAATCAGAACTTTGTATATCACAACAGCAATGTTGTGCAATAATCAACTATGAATAACAGCTCTTCTCCACAATACAACGTGAGAGAATTCCAAAGGGCTCATGATGGAAAATGCTATCCACATCCAAAGAAAGAAGTGATGGTGTCTGAATGAAGATCCAAGTATACTATTTTAACTTTCTTTATATTTTGTATTTTTTTCCTTTTTTTCTGTTTCTTCTTTCTCAACATGACCAGTATTGAAATATGTTTTACACAATTGCACATATACAAACTGTTTAAAATTCTTACCCTTTTGGGGAAGGGAGGAAAGAAGGAAGAGAGAAAAATTGGAACTCAAAATCTTCAAAACATTAATTTTAATAATTGTCTTTACATTTAATTGTATAAAATAAAATACTATTAAAAAGTTACTCCTTTGGTAACCTCAATGGCACCAGTGGATTGAAATATCATGTACATGCAGATGACTTCCAGATATGCAGTCTGAGCTTCTCTTGCAATCTCTAACTCCTTTGACTAATTGATTATTGAACATTTCGAAGGCGATCTTACCTAATAAATATTTTAAGAGTAGATTTCATATTTTAATTTAATTCATATCTATTCCAAACTTCCTTGTCTCTTTTTTCTCTTCTAATTATCAGCTTCTTAACTTCAGTCATCCAATATTTTCTCCCTGTCACCACATATATCTAATTCATTTCAAATTATGTCTTTTCATTTTGATGCCTTTGTCCATTTGCTTCACAAAATTCATTTCTATAAAACCGTAGTTCAGGTCCTTATCAACATTCACCTGGACCATTTAATTCTCCAATATGTCTCCCTGCCTCAAGTCTTCCACTCAAGTTATTTCTCATTCAGATACTAAAAAAATTATCCCTAATGTTTGGATCTGATTATGCTACTCTTTTGTTCAATAACATTCAATAACTCCCTATTGTTGTTAGAATCAAATACAACATCCTCTCATTGGTATATCAACCCTTTTCAAACTTGTCTCCAACTTACCTTTCTCAGGCTTACTAAATTTATGTCTTTTCATGCACTTAATTGTCTGGTCATGACAGACTTCATGTTATACCTTACACATGACATCTTATTCTCAATTTCTGGACCTTTCCATGTACCCTGTGTCTCATATCTGAAATGTACTTCCACCTAATTTCCACCTCTTAGAATTCTTGGTTCCTTCAAAGCTCAGTTCAATTGCTACCTATTTTATGTTATTTTTTTTCTTTCTTTACCACTCCCTTTGGCTAGCGCTGCCCTCCTGAAACTACCTTACACTTCTTTTGCATGTAACTTGTGTATAAACATTTGTATATTACTTCAGTAATAGAATATAAGTTTCTTGAGGGCAGCAACCAGGCATTTATTGATAAATATTGAACAATTAGTACTGCAAGGGAAAAAATGTATACATGACACACTTTTAAGCTTAATCTACATTATTAACATTTTCTCCATCATATTCTTTAGTTTAGACATCCAACAACACAGTAATTCAAGCCCTAATTTGTCATGTTTGCCATTTTTGGAGATTTAAATACTTAATTTTTGAGCTGGCTACATGACACCCTTGACAGTGAGTTTGATTTTCTTATGGTACATAGTAGATACTGACCAAATGCTTGTTAATGGATTCCTTCTGTTTCTGCACTCTTCAGAAAGAGAAAGCAGAAGCCGTACCTTTTCATTCATCTCTCCCTGGGATCATGCATCTGATCTTGATATTTTGATATTCTTGATATTTTTCGACTCTACCTGAAGGTATATACCTTTTCCTTATCCCCTCTTTTACTTATTATTCTGCAAAATGTAATCAAATTATTTATTAAAACACTTAAAAAGCATGTGTTAATAACTTGATCCATTATTCCACTGATCACCTTTATGACCATTACTCCCGACTACTACAATATATGTTTAGTATCTATCTCATTAAAATGAAAACACTTTGAAGGAAAAGACTGTCTTACATTTATATTTTCATTCTTAGTGTTCAACAGAGTTCCTGGCACATATCAAGGGATTGGCAATGTTTTGTATTATTCATTCGTTCAATCTCACCATTTCTTCTCCCATTTAATTGTTCCCCTACTTTGTCTTTACTTAGCATCCTCTAAGAATGTACCATTCCCCTAATGAAATGCTTAACTTAATTACATATGGTTAAATTAAAGATGAGCAACAGAAACAAGTGTCTGTTGGCCAGATCAGCCACCTCAATTTCCCCCAAAACCTGAGTGGAGCCTTATTCTAACTCAATGGTATTGAAGAGTGAGAGAAATAGAAGTTATTATTCTTAATACAACCATCTCTAGCTTCATAACATTCAGTTACATTCATTCAGTACATTCAGTACAAGATGGGAGGTGAAGTTCTTCGCAGTCACTCAAATGACTGCAGACGTGATTACTTTCCTCTTTGGCTCGCTTCTTTTTGACTGGACATCTATCTGCTTTGGGTGCAAGGAACTAGATCACATTCCACTCACCATTGTAGATACAGTAGGAGCCACCTATAGATATTTACCAGCTACTAGGAAAAAAGAATGCCTACCATGCCAGCCTTTCTTTTGCAACATTTCCCTTAGTTTCTCTGACCTTCATTTCCCCAAATATCTAAGGCCATTGATAGATATGTGACATCACACACAGAATCCTAAAAATTACTTTAGGGATTATGCATTCTAAGCTCTAAGGCCTTTTGGAAAATTGATTCCATACAGATAAGTCTCCTGATCCAGGTCTTTTATATTCTGTAAGGGCACTCAGACCTTGAAATCAAGAGATTTTCTCAGGCTTGAGTATAGTTCATTCAGAAACGACATTCAACTTGATTTTATTTCCCTAGACTCTGAGGCACAAAAAGAAGTAAATTGTCTTCTTTTCCTTTAAATATCTGATTGAGAAACTGGATTCTGTCCTTCTTAATCCTTTCTTTTTTCATTCTGTAGAAGAAATGGAGGAATAGAGCCAAAGACTACTATCCATTAATTTTAAGTATTATCAGTTTGAATAATTAATAATATCTCACTAAGTATTTTAGTTAAATAGAGAAAATTGATAATTATGATGTCTCTCAAAATATAAATCTTTATCTGAATAAAACCAGAGTGGAATAAATTCTTACAGGGAAATCCTCTGATGGTACACAGAGAGAATGAGAGAATTTGGCTTTTTCTGCAAATCAGAATGGCCAATAAAACTTTTTTTCATAATTCCTTCAGAGAGAATGGCATATCCTGGGGACCTGGGAAGGGAAATTAGATTTAAAATATCATATTCCAAAGAATTCCATAGTAACAGACCTCATGAGAGTAGTGTTTGAGTCACTGTGGAAAGCAGTAAATGCATTGTGATTGACTTTGATGATCCTATGGATTAAGAAATACCACCAGTGATCTCTAAGGCACCTTCTAACTTTATTACCCTCTGTTTCCATGTGGTCAAATCATGTTCCCCAAATGAAACCACAAACTCTAAAAAGTAAATCATGTGGAACAATTAAGGTATAATGAAATCATGCAAAAACAGCCCAGGGCTACTGAGCAGAAGAGAAACATATGATGAAGTAGAGATGAAACTATCAGGAACTGACATTTGTAAGTACATAGCAAAATGAAAGTTTCCATTAAATAACCATATTTCAAGATAATTCTCTTAAAGAGAAGCATAAAACTACTTCAAGAGTGATGCTTGCTATATTCAAACTTTACATAATTTATAACTAGAGCAAAGTTAAATCACAAAATATAATTCCTAAGTTTAGTCTTTTAAAAACTATACTAACATGTTTTTCTTAACAATGTTTTCATAATTTATTAAATGACACTACCACTCACTTAAACTTTTCTAGACCTAAAAATGAATACTTAAAAAAGTGTTGTGTCTTTCTGTAAAATTGGTAAAGATGATAGTGCATATCTAAATACAATGAAAATCCATTATCACCAATTTCTATTTTCCTTGCTCCCAGCTTCATAGAACTAAAAATCACTGCATGATTTCAATGACTGGAGGATTTGTTTATGCAATTTCTAATTATTCTAAGCTTTATATCTTAAAGCTGATCATTTATCTGAAAGCTAATTGTGACTCCAAACCCATCTGTCTCCATGGGGACCAGATGAGACATACTCAGGTACAGAGAAGCAGCTGTCTCCCATAGTTCCAAGTTATGCCATCAAACTAGACTATTCTGATGACTATGCCACATTAAGGAACTCATTTATAACAGCAGTGGTATGTGTGTGTGTGTGTGTGTGTGTGTGTGCGCATATGTGTGTATGTGTGTGATTATATATGATTAACAATGTCAGGCTGCTCAGATTCTCCCAATCTTGTCCTCCAAAAGGTAAAGAAAATTTTAAAGCCAATCAGGGGAGAGGAAGGGGTTCAACATCGTCCTAAGGGTGCTAGCAGCTGCTTTAGCAAGTCAGTTCATGTTTCACTGAAACACTTGGCCATGAGTGATGCAGAACATTCAAGGAGAAAACTCAGAAATTTCACAGTTCACTGTGAGGTGACTGAAAGTTCAGGCTGACATATAAACAGAATTAAAATGATGACCAAACAGAACATGATGTCCCATTTTCTCTAAGCTGAAACTTCTGGGGTGTGGGCAGCATGATGTGCCACTAGCAGGAATACTAGACCTCAAGTTAGAACATTTATTAATTGTGCAGACATGAATAAGTCACTTAACTCTAAATCTTAGCTTCATTTTCTGTAAAGTGACAATAAAAAGAGTTGACTACCAGCCTTTCAGAATTGTGAGAAAATGATTTTAATGCACTTTCAAAATATGAGCTCTTATTACTGTTAGATGTACTTTGAGGTTAGTTTATGAATATTGGCGTATTTATCTCATTTTTTCTGTGATGCATTGTAGGCTTTGTCCGATATAGTATAAAATGGACGATCCCCTGATATGCATACTATTGTGGAATAAAAAACAAAATCTGTGCCTACATTCTTTCTGAGGGCATAAAGAATTTATACACTGATCCCTAAGACAGCTCTTATGTGATTAGAGTTCCTAAAGACAAGTAAATATGTAAAGGTCACATCAGAAAGAGAAAGATATATGGCAATTTATTATAAATTTATCTCAGACAAATTGTATTTCTTTTTTGTTTTTTTTGTTTTTTTTATTTTGTAATGTTTAACAATCACTGCCATACAATTGTGATTTTATCCCCCCCACCTACCCCCCACTCCCCGCCTCCCTCCCCACGACTGCATACAATTCTGTATAGATTCTACATATACTTTCCTATTGAGTATATTTTCACTATAGTCATGCTATGTAGTCAGACTAAGATAAATGAAAGAAATCGTATAACAAATCGGAACATGATACACAAACACATACACATACACAAACATGATCTGCTACAATATGTGAGTGACTTCCATATTTCTCTCTCTGAGTGTGGCAGGCATTTTGCCTTGAGATCCTCCATTGGGGTTTTTTTTTTTTTTTTTTGGTAAGAAGTTCTTGTGTTATTACAAAAATCTAAGTCTACCAGAAAAAACTCTCACACACTGTGGTTGTTGCTGTGCATAAAGTTCTCCTGGTTCTGCTCCTTTCACTCAGCATCAGGTCATATAAGTCCTTCCAGGCCTCTCTGAAGTCTTCTTGTTCATCATTTCTTATGGCACAATAGTACTCCATTACATTCATATACCATAATTTATTCAGCCATTCCCCAATTGATGGACATCCCCTTGACTTCCAGTTTTTGGCAACTACATAGAGTGCTGCTATAAATATTTTTGTACATGTGGGACCCTTTCCCATTTTTATGATCTCTTGGGGATATAGTCCTAGTAGCGATATTGCTGGGTCAAAGGGTATGCACATTTTTGTAGCCCTTTGGGCATAGTTCCAAATTGCTCTCCAGAATGGTTGGATGCGCTCGCAGCTCCACCAACAATGAATTAGTGTTCCAACTTTCCCACATCCTCTCCAGCATTTATCATTTTCTTGTTCTGTCATGTTTGCCAATCTTATAGGTGTGATGTGGTACCTCAGAGTTGTTTTGATTTGCATCTCTCTAACCAATAGTGATTTAGAGCATTTTTTCATATGATTATAGATAGCCTTAACCTCTTCCTCTGAAAATTGCCTGTTCATATCCTTTGACCATTTATCAATTGGGGAATGGTATTTCTTTTTTTGTTGTGGTTGTTGTTGTTTGTTTTTCAGTCCAGACCTCCCACTTGATTGGTGCATTTATCCACTAAAGGAAAAGTATCTTTAAACAATCATTGCCTAGGGTTGGGCTACTAAAAGATTAAGTAAATTTCCCAAGGGTTGGATAGCCAGAATGTTAGAAGTAGTATGTCAACCAGGTCTTGCTGAAATTCAAAGCCTGGCCCTCTCTCTACTATGCCACACATAAATACACAGGAATATGTATGATACATATGTACATATGTACACGTACATATAGCTATAGAGAGTTCTGACCAGTGGCACATGCACACACATACACACACATATACAGATATATGCAATCAGCATACATATATAAATATGTGTGTTTATGTTTGTTATATATGGTATACAGTTATATATGTGTGTATACATACATGTGTTTACATATACATAGACACATATACACTGTTTCCTTCAATAAAATAGAAGGAAGAACTGATTCATTTTTTATTTTTGCATTCCTAGTAGTAGAAGAGTGTCTGGCACTCTTCCTACTTGCTGCAAAACACCTACTTGCTGCAAAAAGGTTTGTTGATACATGATCTTTGGGTGGAGGACCTGAGGGCTCAGTGTAAGCCTTTTTTGGCTTTATATTCAGAGGATGTGACAACTAACAACCTTATCCACTGATGATATTGGGGGGCCAGGTTGAACACGACAGGCTTGGCACTAAAGTCTAGGTTACCAAACATGCTAGCAAGTTAGGGACCCCACAAGAAATCATGGAGGCTTCTATAGCCTTTAGCATTATTTTATGACTATAATACCAAACATGGAGTGGAGGAAGGGGAGAGGAAGGGATGTATAGCTGATTTATTTCTAATTGAGGGAACATGACCATCTTCCTAGCAATAGATACTTTCTTAAGTGTGCTGCGAAGATACCATTTACTCCAAATATAATAGGTTCTAAATGGGATTATTCACCTTCAATGACTCATATATTATTTACCTTCAGTGACCAATTACTTTAAGCAGCTACAGTTTAAGGCCAAGTCTTTAAAAGAGGGGTTCTTAACCTGGGACATGAGAACTGCTTCTTTTAAATATTCTCATCATAGTATTTCATTGTAATTGGTTTTCTTTGTAATCCTATATATTTTATTTTATATCTAAAAATAATGTTCTGAGATGTCCATAGGATCTGCCAGATTGCCATAGAAGTCCATCACACAGAATTATTTAAGAACTCTTCTTTAAAATGACCAGAGAAAATTAGGTCTTAACTATTTATCGTTCAGTATCCAGCTATCATGCTCCAAACCAGAATGTAAACTCCTGTTCTAGGGCAAGGACTTCATATTGGTAAACATTTGTCAATTCTAACTCAGACCCAGAACTGCCATGCTGTTTACTGGATATCTTTATAAGCTTAGCTTTTCCTGAACTTTCTAATTCTGGTTCTAAAAAAAAATCTATAATTCCTCTCCTAAAAAGTTAACACTTATCAATTGCTTTATGATTTCAGTTACCATACCTGTACTTCTCTTTCCAGAACAGTTCTTTCACATCACTACTCACCTCTATGTATTGTCTGACTGTACTTGAATTTATGTTAATGTCTTTGAGTTCAGGGACTGTCCTGCTTGCTTGTAATTGTAGCCCCATTGCTTAATATCCTTTTCTTGTTACCCCATCCCTACTACCCCCTATGCCTTGTGATAGTGAAGGGACTTGCATAGCTCATTGAAACTGTGTGCTATGTCATGCAGAGTTAGCCTTGATAAAAGATGATCTGCTGGAGAAGGAAATGACAAACCACTCCAGTATCTTCGCCAAGAAAATCCCATGGAGAGTATTAAAACACACACAAAAAAATGACATTGGAAGACTGACTCCTCAGGTTGGAAGGTGTCCAACACATTACTAGGGAAGAGTGGAGAACAACTGCAAGTAGCTCCAGTACTAATGAAGCAAATTGTCCGAAACTGAATGGAAGCTCAGCTGTGAATGTGTCTGATGATTATAGCAAAGTTCAATACAGTGAAGATCAAAATTGCATAGGAATGTGGAATGTAATGAATCAAGTGGATGTAGTCAAAGAGGAGATGGAGAGATTATATATTGACACCTTGGGTGTTTGTGAACTTAAATGGATGGGAATGGGTGAATTTAATTCTGATGGTCTTTCAGAAGAAATGGAGTAGCCCTCATAGTAAATAAAAGGGTGAGAAAAGCAGTACTGCAATATAATCTCAAAAATTATGAAATTATATTTATTTGAATTCAAGGCAAACTGTTCACATCACAGTAATATAAGCCTATTCTCCAACTATTGATGCCAGAGGCCAAAGTTGATCGGTTCCATGAAGACCTACAGCATCTAGAAATAGCAAAAAGGTGTCATATTCATCATATATGATTGGAATAACAGGCAAATTTGACCTCGTACTACAAAATGAAGCAGGCCAGAGATTATTAGAGTTTTGTCAAGATAACTCATTGGTCATAGCAAACATGCTTTTTCAGCAACCCAAAAGGCAACTCTATACATGGACGTCAGCAGATGATTAATCAGATTGATTCTATACTTTGAAGCCAAGGATGAAGAAGCCCTATGCAATTCATTAAAACAAGACATGGAGTTGACTGTGGTTCAGATCATGAGTGTCTTATTGAAAAATTAAGACTTCAACTGAAAAAAATAGGGAAAACCATCAGATCATATAGGTATGACCTAAATAACATCTCTTATGAATATGGAATGGAAGTGATGAATAGATTTAAGGGATTAGATTTTGTAGATAGGTAGAAGCTTGGACAGAAGTTCACAATACTATACAGGAGGCAACAACAGAAGCATTATAAAGAAAAAGAAGAACTAGAAATTGAAATGGTTGTCTGATGAGTTTTTACAAATAGCTGTGGAAAAAAAGGAAAAGCACACGAGAAAGAACAGGATAGACCCAATGTAATGGAGAATTGTAGAGAATATTGAGGAGGGAAAAGAAAGTTTTCTAAATTGAACAATGCAAAGAAATGAGTTCTGCCCCCAATATGCTAGAAAATTTGGAAAACTCAATAGTGATTACTGGATTGGTAAAGATAAGTTTACATCCCAGTTTTAAAGAAAGGCAATGCCAAAGTATGTTCAAATTACTGAAGAACTGCACCTCTTTCAAAGATTCGCAAGGTTATGCTTAAGGTGCTGTAATCTAGACTTCAGCAACATGTGAGCCAAGAATGATCAGAACTGCAGTCTTCTTTTTAAAGAGGCAGAAGAATTAGAGACCACATTGCCAACATTCACTGGATTAAAAAAATCAAGGGAATTCCAGAAAAAGCAAAATAAAACAAAGCAAAGCGAAACTAAACTAAATTAAAAAAAAACCCATCTATTTCTATTTCTTTGACTGCACTAAAGATTTTCTGTGGATCATAACAAAATGTATCAATTCCTTAAAGAGATGGGGATAACAGATCGTCTTACTTGTCTCCTGAGAATCTGTATGTGGTCCAAGAAGAAGTAGTGAGAACTTAACATGTAACAACTGATTGGTTTAACATTGAAAAAGGAGTATGACAAAGCTGTATATTGTCACATTATTTGTTTAACTTACATGCAGAGCTCATCACGTGAAATGCCAGTCTGGATGAAAAAAACAGAATTAAAGTAGCTGAGGGAAATAAAAATAATCTGAGATATGCAGATGATACCACTCTGATGTCAGAAAGTGAAGAAGAATTAAAGTGAGGGTGAAAGAGGAGAGAGAAAAAGCTGGCTTGAAACTTAACAAAAACAAACAAACAAATGAATAAATAAATCTAAGATCCCGTCAACTGTTCCCATACTCTCTGGCAAATAGAGGGAGAAAAAATGGAAGCAGTGTCAGATTTTACATCAAAGATCACTGAAGATGGCAACTATAGCCATAAAATTAAAAGACACTTGCTCCTTGGAAGGAAAGCTATGGCAAATCTGGATAGCATACTACAAAGCAGAGACATTACCTTACAGGCAAAAGTCCTGTACTATGAAGGTTATGGCTTTCCTATATCAATTTATGACTATGAGAGTCGGACTATAACAACAGCTAAGGGTCATAGACTCAACATTTTTAAATTGTGGTGCTGGAGAAGACTTTTTTGAGAATCCCTTTGGCACCAAGTAGGTCAAATTAGTCAATATTTAAGTCAATATTTTATTCATTGGAATGTCAAATATGGCAGCTGAAGTTTAAATACTTTGGCTACGTAAGAGAAAACCCAAAATTCTTTTGAAAAGACCTTGAAATTGCAAGGTGGGGGAGGAAAATGAAGTCAAAAGGAAACATGAATGGCAGAAGATAAGGTGGATGGATAGTGTCATAAAAGCAATAAACATGAGCATGACCAGACTTCAAGAGATAGTAGAGGGCAGAAAGGGCCTGGCATGCTATAATCCATGGGTTCACAAAGAATTAGACACAACTGAGCAACTAAGCAACAATAAATACTTTAGTATAGTACTTTGTGCAAAATTTAAATAAATGCTTTTACCTTTGTTCCTTCCTTAATAGGCTCTTCTTCCTTCTTTATTTCCTAGGCCAACAAGTACATGGAGTAGATTTCTGCCGTAATGGATCTTGTTCCTTCCCAGGGCAGAATTAATGAAAAACAAGGTGTTTTATATATATATATATATATATATATATATATATATATATATATATATATATATATATACATATATACTCTGCCTTTGAAAGTTTAACTTTACAAATGGTCTGTGAGTTCTCCCCACATGTGTACTTAATGAAGGTACAAGAAACTTAACAACCATCTATCAATTAGTTGGAATTGGTGAAAATAAAAAATCCAAGGCAGATGATGAGCCTTGAAATAGGGATGGAAATAAGAAAATCACTGAAGAACTTGGTAAAAATAAAACAACATGGTAAAGGAGATAGAGAGGTATATATGGAATCAGGAAGACCTAAGTTAAGATCCTGATTCTGAAAGTTATTTTTTGTGTGACCAAGGGTCAGTCATTACCTCTCTGGACCTCAGTTACCTCATTTGTAAAATTAGGCCATGGACTTCACGATCTTTTCTTCCTTCTTCTGTAAATACATGATGAAGTCCTAATTTTTAGAACAACGAAGCATGATGTGTGGCTAATGCACAGTTCCTCATATGCAGTAGCTCCCACCTTTTAGACAGATGAGACTTGGTACCATTCATTATTTTTCTTGAAACTGAAACTTGCAACTTGTGAGGAGAGATGTTCTTCACCCTAGAATATTTACATCTTCCATGTCTTCTATTTCAAACATATGTATCCTCTAAATTTCTACAATAACAACCATAACAATCCATGTCTATGGGAACAGGACTATCAAGTGTCAGAGAATTTGGACTCAAAAGAAAACTAAATGGAAGACTGAAAGAGACATAGCTCAAAGGGCTGCACATGGGAACTGATGGAAAATATACGTCTACATTTTGGTTAGAAAATTTCACTTAATGTATATAGAGAAGTTAAGATCACCTTCCCAGAAACAGGGGAAGTATTATTTCAGGATTGTAACAATCCAGCCAAGACAAAGAATGGAAGAGAATAGGTGAAGCTACCCTAAATGCTTGGACAATTGCAACAATTGATGCAATGATGTGTTAAAAATGATTTTTTTTATAATTTTACTGTAATTTATTAGAGTTCTTCCTATCTCTGAATACAAAAATTATAAGCAGATGTTAAAATTTTACTTTGAAATAAAGTAGTTCATTCTGCTACCTTTATATGGGAAATCTGCTATATCAATTGATACAATTTGATCTACTGAGGTATTTTAAATTCTGAGTTGTTCGCGTGTTAAATATAAGCAGAGGTACAGTTTTGATTGGTGGAAATTTTTTGAACTACACCTTAATGCCCTTGGGTAGAGGTGGTTGAGCAGAACTAGGCCAGTTAAGACTTTGGCTCAGAAGGAAAGCATGCAGCTGCAACTTTGTAAGGGACCTAATTCTTGTCTTTTGTGGGCGTCCTGTATGCTTTCTTGCTATGCTGATTTTCCAGGAAGGATGCCTGGGGCTTCTGTAACTCCTCTTACCAGGTGTCTCTTCTACTGCAATCCATCCCTCAGTTAGAAAGTTGGGGGAGGGGAGAAAGGAAAAGAGGATTGAAGAAAGTTAATTCATCCTAAAGCTTGATTCAGATGCACTGTAGGTTGCGTGCATGACAAAATGAACTGAGCCCCAATGCCATTCCTTCAGGAGGCATGTTTGATAACTCTAGATATAATGGGAGAAAGTAAAATAGTAAGGATGAGTGAATAGTTAAAAGTTACACAGACAAAAACATAAGTGACAGACTCAAACCTAATATGGATCTGGTGGTTCTCAGTCCTCTATTTTAAAAATATGAGTAATTTTTGTTCAGATATGAAATTCATATTTTATTGCTATCCACAGACACATAGAGATTTCAGATAAAATTTTTTGCTGAAAGGGATTGTGAGAATGCAATTGTTGTTGTTCAGTCATTTTTCAGTTGTGTCTGACCCTAGTTGGGGTTTTCTTGGCAAAATACTGGAGTGATTTGCCATATCCTTCTCCAGCTCATTTTACAGATGAGGAAACTGAGGCAAACAAGGTTAAGTGAGTTGCCTTGGGTCAAACAGCTGGTAATGGCTTGGGGTCAGATCTGAACTCAGGTTTTCCTGACTCTAGGTCAGGTGCTCCATTCATTGTACCACTTAGCTGAATATAATTATTAATCATATATTTTTGAAGCTCACAAATCAATATAATTTTGTATATGAATAATAAAAATTACACATTATAAGCAGATAAAAGTAATGAAGAAGATACTTTGAGAAATCTGAGATATTATTTCTGGTGAAGGAGTCCAGGAAATATTGTACGGTGATGGTAGGACCTCAGGTTGATATTTAAAACATGCTGATTTCATTGATCCTTTAAATAATGTAGCGAATTATAATTTAGCTTGTCTTTTATGATCACCTTTATTCAATGTTTGGTTAAGTCCTTGCCCTATAGCCATTCCTGTGAAAAGTATCTGATCTCATTGTCTTTTCATTTTTATATGGTATCATTATCTTAACTACTGTCTTTTCTCTTGCTGTCCATTCATGTGCTAAAATTCATTGGCCTTAAGTCTGGGAGAGAATTTATTTCCCTCTTCAGATTTCACCAGGGCAACACAATGTTGCTTCTGCACATCTGGTTCCTAAAGAATATCACTCTCCTTTAAACAATAACATGGGAAATCCGCTTTGCAAGTATTTGCTAGAGAAGTAATTCTTGGCAACTACAATAAAATACTTGCCAAAGGTTCATTTAAGACATTATATTTGAGAGAGAGAGAATCAAACAGACATGCTAAGTACCAATTCATCTCGATTCTCCAAGCTCCAACTCTATGTTTTGATAATTCCAGAAAACAAAAGACCTATACTTTATTATTACAACTCCACACAGATATACCATCACTAACTATTATGCTATCTGCCTTTATAAATAACTTGAAAATGATCTAAGTGAACAATATTTCTGTCTTTCATGGATCTATATATTGCATATATTATACACTCATACCTAATAAATAGGGGATCCATTTGGTAAATGGTTCCTTAAAAAAGCTTCTAAAAACAATTTTCACCCTTTTCCTCATTAGAAAATAAAAATTATAGTATATTTGTATTTTCTCATCTAATTTTAAGATCTATGGCAATAAATCCTATGCATAATCAGTTAATCTCAAGAACCTGCTTCAAGCATCTACTTCTGTGTTCTTTAGATGTTTCTGGCATATTTGGACCTCTAATTTTTAATTATTTTGTATTTTGTTTATCATGTCAGCTGCTGCAGATCTTTGGAAGGAATGTAAGACATAAATCATCAGGATCTTTGGCACAGTGATAATATATGACTGAACGAAGGACCAGTTATTTATCTATCATTTTCCTTTGCCCAATCTCTTTCTTCTTCAAGTCGTATTCCACACAGCCCCCAAATTAGCATTTGTAAAACGTACCTCTGACCATCTCATTCCCCTGATTAGGGAACTCCAGAGCCCTCTCTAATCTGGGATAAAATATGAAATTCTCTGTTTGGCTTTAAAGCACTTCACAATCTGGTTCTAGCCTACCTTTCCAGCATATGACATGTTTTTTAATCCACATGTACTTTCTTGTGTTCTTAAAAAGCTGTCCAACTTGCTGTTCCCAGTGCATGATGTTCTATCTCCTCTAACTGAACCTTTTAACAGACCTTATCATACTACACCCACACAAAAGAAAAACAAAAACACTTATATAATGCATTTCCCTCTCACATCTGCTTCACAGAATCCCTAACTTCACCCAGAGTTTAGCAGTAGTACCACATTTTACTTTCTTGCACAGTAACTTTCAAAATGATCCCAGTTGTGAGTGTTGTACAATTCATTATTATTTGTATTTGTTTGGTTTCACACAGACACAGAAACACACATACACACACACATACACACACACACACACACACAAACACACACCAGGGTAGACAGACGTATCTTCTTCTTTTGTTCAATATTGGTCATGATGATAACTTTAAATTAGATCTCTGTGGATATATCAAATTAGGCAACTCAGCTCTCTCATTTTTATTTTGTATCTCAAGCACATAGGATGTTAACTAGTACATAGTAGGGTTCTTAATAAATTGTGTTGAATTGAATGAAGTATAAAGCATCTTTAGAAAGTACATGGACGATTCCACACGTTGATACAAAGTAATTTTCCTTAAGCACAGATCAGGTCATGTGACTTCCTAACAATCCAATCCATTAGCTTTCTAGTGCCTCTACAATAAAATATTCTCTGTTCACCATTTAAAATGATTCGCTACCTAGCTCCAATCTGACTTTTCCATCTAAACAAAAAAAAAAAAAGAAGCCTTGTTGATTTATTGATTAAATAAGCTTCTCTTTTAAAGAAAAGTCTATTTAAAAATATTCTTATTGCTTATGGCATGGAATATCATAGTCTCTGAAAAATTAAATTTGAAGCTTCCCTAAAAATTAGAGCAATGAATACTTGGAATAAGTAGTCTAAAGTGCAATGGCAATGAAGAAGTTTGTAGGACAAATGGCTTAAAATTTTATCAAAGTAATTTATAAGAAAAAGGAGGTGAGTCACTTAAATATTGAGGCATAACAATTGGACAATTCTTGTGTTCTGCTAACTAATTATACAAGTGAAGAACTTCCAGAATGGTATTTGGTTAGCCATGAAAGGATTCATTTAACTTTTTAAATGTTTTACTGATGATTTTTTGTTTATTATTTCATTTCTGGAAAGCCTCTCCCAGTACTCCCATGGAACTTTTTCACCAAGGAAAATCACTTAATTAAAACATCAAATATATTTGCTATACCTGATGATAAATTTAGTATTTTGCCCTATTATTCTTCCACATCTCTGTCATGAAGAGGGAGGTAAATTTCATTATCTGTCCTTTAGGACCATTGCTTATTTAACAATTACAGAATTAAGCATCCTTTTAGTTTGAATGCGTTATGTAATGTATTGAATGTTATTTGTATTGAATATGTTTGTAATATAGTGTATTGAATATATTTGTAATATGTTATAGTTTTTTTTGAAACCAATTTTTTTTGCTATCGTGGCTAGTTTATTTTGGTTTGGCTCATTTCACTCTACATTATTTCATAAAATCTTTTCATGTTTCTCTTCTTCCATTATATTCATCTTTTCCTACTGAATAATAATATTATACTCATATAACCACATGTTTTCATGTATCACTCATTAGGCAATGACTTTTTTTTAGTTCTTTGCTATAACAAAAAGTACTACTGTAAACAATTTAGTATGTTTGGATTATCCTTTCTTTCTTTAACTTTCTTGGTTAGTTGAATTTTGGGGTTGAAATATGTGGAACATTTAGTCACTTATCTTGCATAATATTAAACTTATAATCTGGTACAGTTGGACTGGTTCATAGATCTGCCCCTACTGCACTGATGTGCTATTGTCCCAAAGAATACCCCCTCACCCCTCACATTCCTCACTCTATGCCAAATGTTGAGTGTACCTTGTCTTTCTTATCGTTCCTACTTCTCCACCTTCAGGGTATAAAGTCAAATCTCAAAGCTATTTTTTTTTTTGTTATCTGTGATTAGAAACCTTTCAAGGGTCACTTATAAATTTTAATTCTTCTTTTGAAAGATTATATACTTTGCCATCATATCTAGAGAAGTGACTACTTTACACAATTATTTCAATTTTCTATGTATCTTGGATATCAAACCTTCATAGACAGATAGTGCTGAACCTGAATTCAAATAGAACCTTAGATATTGAGCAGCTGTGTGATCTTTGGCAAGTCACTTAACCTCTGTGTATCTCAGTTTCTTCATCTGCAAAATGGAGATTACAGTAGCACCGACTTCTCAGGGTTGTGGTGAAGATAAAATTAATCTTGTAAAGTACTCCAAACTTAAAACACTATATAAACACCAGCCATTGTTGTTGTTGTGTTACAATTATCAGTAGTGTTTGATGTGACTATCTTTTCTTGCTGATTTTATTCTTATTATTTTTTAAAATATATAATCAAAACTTTCTGTTCTGTCCTTTATGATCTCCTCTGTCCCTGTTTGATTATAAATCTTCACAGTCACAATTTTAAAGGAACTTTGGTTCTCCAGGTTTTTCTTTTAAGTGACTATAGTTATATTGAATGTATATTTGTGACATATTTTGTGTAATTTTGTTTGAAACCAAATTTCTTCCAAACTGCCTTCAAGGCTTCCTAATAGTATCTTGCCAAAAATATATTCTTTCCTGAAATAATTTATTTTCTTGGATTTAGTAAAAAACTGAGAAACTGAGCAACTGCTTTCAGTCACTTTTGTATGTTATTTTTCTAATCTGTTTTGCTCACCTAGTTTTCTCTTTTTTTAAACAAATATCAAATATTTTCATGACTATTAGTGCAAAAGTCTCGAAAGGACACTTGAAGGAAAGCTTCACACATACTGTTTTTTTCTCCCTTATTTCCCTTGAGATTCTCATCTTGTTTTAGTCCCAATGAATTTTGTCAATGTTTTCTCTAGTTTTAAGAAGTATTCCCTAGTTACTGTGATTGGCAAACTATAGCAATTAAAAAAGTTCAAGAGAAACATAGTTCCTAGGTAGTTTCATCATACTATTTATAGGGACAGCACATTTATTAATAAAAGGAAGGTCATTTGGTCTTCTATTTGACAAAAGATAATCATGGTGGTGGGCCCCCAGTTTGTCTAACCTGTGAAGAATATGTGTTCAGTGAAGGGCTGAGAGTGACACCATGCCACCTTTTGACAGAGAGAATATATACCCAGACCACCTATGGTCTTAAACAATATACTCAAAGAATTTATGTCCCACCCAAAAGTCAGCAAAATACAACAGGTACTCTACCTGGGTGGGGTTTTGAACAAAAAAGTTAATCCAATCTCATTAGTAGCAATGTATTCAAGAGACTGAATTTTTTTTAAATTAGGACTTAGGAAAACGGGAGAACTCTATTTCTTCCCAAATCATTGGTTATTAACAATCATTTCTCTCAGAACAGTTTTAAAGAGGTTAATTTGTGTAGAATTCTCATTTTTATTATATTTGCATAGCCCATGAAATGAGCACTGAATAACTATATTCCTGTGTCTGCCTTTATTTTTGTAAATGTTGTTTTGTAATTGTATCAGTGTAAATCTTGTGTGTGTATTAGCGGATTAACTTAAAATTTGGAAGTTTTATGAATAGTGTTTCTTTTATTATTTCTTTCTCTTAGGTATTGTTAATATTGTATAGAAATATTGATGGATTTTTCATAATTCCTTTCATCATCTCCATTAATCTCTTCAGTGAGTCTTTTCTCCTAATACGTCATCTGTAGATGATAATTTTATTGTCCCTTTTACGACGTTTATATATTTAATTTTGTTTCCCTTTAAGATTCCTTCATCTATCATTTCCATAACTATGTCAAATCATCAATTTTCTCTTATTTGTAATGAGAATGTTTCTGATATTTCAGGATATTATTGTAAACAACGTCAGATTTTCATTTTAGATATGTCTTTTTTTTTAAAAAGAGTCAAAATGGCAGGGAAAAGGTAGGTTTTTGCCTGAACTCTTTTCCTACCCCTTTAAATATCTTTAAATAATGGCTCAAAACAAGTTTTAGGGAGGCAGAATGCACAAAAGGATTGAGTGAAAGAATTTTTCTACATAAGAAAAGTTAGAAGGTTGGCAGGAAAGGTCTGTTACCTGAAGGTGAGAGTGGAGTGCAGTCTATCATAGGCCAAAGCAGCATAGACTAAGGCAGCATTGCCCCAGCAAAATAGGAGCAGGCATTGAATCAATAATGGCAGTGGTGATTTCTGGATCTCTCAAACCACAGAGGGTAATGGGGTCAAACAACTGCTCAGAAGGAAATTACAGGGGTCTGTTTGCTGGCACCAGAGGCAGGAACTCTCTTGCATTGCCCAAACTTGAATCTGTCATTTTCCTGGGTCTCAATCCAAGGGCAAGGAGAAGAACCAGCATATCAGAGCTTGTGGCCAAAGGGGATCAAGGATCCTGGTCGCAGTTCTAGGGTGGAAAAGAGTTCTTGTGGTCATTTACAGACCAGTGTACAGTGAAGGAGAGTAATAAACACACCTCTCCTTTGATCATGCCACCTTGGAAGAACTAATTTGTAGGTCCCCTGAATTATCTCTGAAAAGAGTTTCACAAAGAAGCTTGAAGCGTGGGACTTTGGCCCCCTCCTTTATGGAAGAAGAGTCACATTTTAGCCTAGAGTTAAAAATCAATAAAAAGGCTGGAAAATGAACAAACAGCAGAAAAATTCTGACTATAGAAAGTCACTATGATGACAGGGAAGATGAAAACAAAAACTCAGAAGATAACAAAATCAAAACTTCTACATCTAAAGCCTCACAGAAAAAATGAATTGGTCTCAGACCAATCAGGAAGATGTCAAAAGGGATTGTAAAAATCAAGTAAGAGGGGTAGAAGAAAAGCTGGTAAAAGAAATGAGAGTGATACAAGAAAATAATGAAAAAAAAGAGTCAACAGCTTGGTAAAGGAGGCACAAAAAGTACTAAAGAAAACAACATCTAAAAAAACCAGAAGAAGTCAAATGGTAAAAGAGGCACAAAAATCCAAGGAAGAGAAGAATGCCTTAAAAAGCAGAATTGGCAAAGGATGTACAAACATGCACAGAAGAAAAGAACTACTTAAAAAGTAGAAATGGCCAAGTAGAAAAGGAGGTATAACAGTTCATTGAAGAAAATGATTCCTTAAAAATTAGAATTAAGTGGAAATTAATAACTCTATGAGACATCAAGAATCAATCAAACAAAATAAAAAGAATGAAAAAATAGAAGAAACTTTGAAACATTTACTTGTAAAAACAAAGGACCTGGAAAATAGGACCAGGAGACATAATTTTTTAAAAAATATTCTTTTCTTTTTAGTTTTTAACATTCATTTCCACAAGATTTTGGGTTGCAAATTTTCTCCCCAAATTTCCCCTCCCCTCACCCCAAGGAACTGTGTATTGTGATTATCAGGTCCCCCATTCTGCCCTCCCTTCTATCACACCCCTCCCTTCTATTATCCCCATCCCCTCTATTTTCTTGTAAGATAGATTACCTGTACCCAGTTACATGCATATACAATTTTTAACATTTGTTTTTAAAATTTTGAATTGTAACTTCTCTCCCTTCCTCCCCCCCCAACCATCCCCACTGAGAAGGCAAGCAATTCAATATAGATTATATATGTGTAGGTGTGCAAAAGACTTCCATAAAAGTCATGTTGTGAGAGACTAACTATATATCCCTCCATCCTCTCCCTCATTTATTCTATTATATCTTTTGACTTTATCCTTCCCCAAAAGTGTTTACTTCTAATTCCCCCCTCCTCCCATTTTTCCTCCCTTGTACCATTCCTGACACACCCCACTTATTCCCATATCCCCTACTTTACTGCAGTGTAAGATAGATTTTCATACCAAATTGAGTGTTCATATTATTCCATACTGAAGCCAAATGTGATAAGTAACCTTCACTTTTTCCCTCTCACCTTCCCCCTTTTCCCCTCCATTATAAAATTTGTTTCTTGCCTCTTTTATAAGAGATAATTTGCCCCATTCCATTGCTCCCTTTCTCCTCCCAAAATATTCCTCTCTAATCACTTAATTTTTTTTCAGGTGAAAATATTTATTTATTTATTTTTCTTTCTAATTGAAACTGAATTCAATATATTTTATCAATTGTATTTTGTCATATCAAAGCAAGATTTTTCTAAAACAATTTAATTTATTTAGGCATTTTATGTGGTTGATCAATGGTCTCAAAATGGTACAGAAATTGATGACCAAAGGAACTTCTACCAGCAAATGTTTTTTTTTTTTTCTTTTGGCAAATGTTTTTTTTTTTATTATATATTTTTTAATTTAAGTTTTCAACATTCATTTCCACAAAATTTTGAGTTCCAGATTTTCTCTCCATCTTTCTCCTCCCCCATCCCCAAACTCCAAGCATTCTAATTACCCCTATCACCAATCTGCCCTCCTTTCTAATATCCCTCCTTTCCCTTATCCCCATCTTTTCTTTTGTCCTGTAGGGCAACATAAATTTCTATACCCCATTACCTATATTTCTTATTTCCCAGTTGTATGCAAGAACAATACTCAAAAGCTGTTCCTAAAACTTTGAGTTCCAACTTCTCCTCCCCACCCATCCCCATTGGGAAGGCAAGCAATTATAGGCCATATATGTGTAGTTTTGAAAATGACTTCCATAATAGTCATATTGTGTAAGACTATATTTCCCTCCATCCTATCCTGCCCCTCATTTCTTCTATTATCTCTTTTGACTTTGTCTCTCACCAAGAATGTTGACTTCTAATTGCTCCCTCCTCTCATTGCCCTCCCTTCCATCATCCCCCCACCCTGCTGTTCCCCTTCTCCTCCACTTTCCTGTATTTTAATAGGTTTTCATACCAAAATGAGTGTGTATTTTATTCCTTCCTTTAGTCGAATGTGATGAGAGTAAGCTTCATGTTTTCTCTTTCCCCTCCTCCCTTTTTCCCTCTATTGAAAAGTCTTTTACTTGCCTCTGTTATGAGAAATAATTTGCCCCATTCCATTTCTCCCCTTTCTCCTCCCAATGTATTCCATTCTCATCCCTTAATTTCATTTTTCTAGATGTGATCCCATCCTATTCAACTCACCCTGTGCTCTCTGTCTCTGTCTCTCTGTCTCTGTCTCTATCTCTATCTCTCTTTCTGTGTGTGTGTGTGTGTGTGTGTGTGTATGTGTGTGTGTGTGTGTGTGTGTGTGTGTGTGTAATCCCACCAACTACCCAGGTACTGAGAAAAGTTTCAAGAGTTACAAATATTGTCTTTCCATGTAGGAATGTAAACAGTTCAACTTCAGTAAGTCCCTTTTGATTTCTCTTTGCTGTTTACCTTTTCATGCTTCTCTTGATTCTTGTGTTTAAAAGTCAAATTTTCTTTTCAACTCTGATCTTTTCATCAAAAATGCTTCAAAGTCCTCTATTTCATTTAAAGACCATTTTTCCCCTGAAGTATTATATTCAGTTTTGATGGTAGATGATTCTTGGTTTTAGTCCTAGTTCCTTTGACTTCTGGAATATCATATTCCATGCCCTTCCATTCCTTAATGTTGAAACTGCTAGATCTTGTGTTATCCTGATTGTATTTCTACAATACTCAAATTGTTTCTTTCTAGCTGCTTGCCACATTTTCTCCTTGACCTGGGAACTCTGGAATTTGGATAAAACACTCCTAGGAGTTTCTCTTTTGGGATTTCTTTCAGGAGGTGATCAGTGGTTTCTTTCAATATTTATTTTGCCCTCTGGTTCTAGAATATCAGGGCAGCTTTCCTTGATAATTTCATGAAAGATGATACCTAGGTTCTTTTTATGATCATGGCTTTCAGGTAGTCCCATAATTTTTAAATTGTCTCTCTTGGATCTATTCTCTAAGTCAGTTGTTTTTCCAATGAAATATTTCACATTATCTTCCGTTTTTTCATTCTTCTGGTTTATTTTGTGATTTCTTGATTTCTCATAAAGTCATTATCTTCCATCTGTTCCATTCTAATTTATAAAGAACTATTTTCTTCAGTGCGCTTTTGGACCTCCTTTTCCATTTGTCTAATACTGCTTTTTAAAGCATTCTTCTCCTCATTGGCTTTTTGAACCCTTTTTGCAAATTGAGTTAGCCTGTTTTTCAAGGTGTTATTTTCTTCAGCATTTTTTGGGTCTCCTTTAGCAAGGTGTTGACCTGCTTTTCATACTGTTCTTGCATCTCTCTCATTTCACTTCCCAATTTTTACTCCACCTCTCTTACTTGATTTTCAAAATCCTTTTTGAGCTCTCCCACGGCCTCAGACCATTGAATATTTATTTTGGATGTTTGGGATACAGAAGCCTTGACCTTTATGTTTTTCCCTGATAGTAAGCATTGTTCTTCCTCGTCAGAAAGGATAGGAGAAGATTATCTGTTTACCAAGAAAGTAACATTCTATAGTCTTATTTTTTCCCCTTTTTTGGGCATTTTCCCAACCAGTTACTCGACTTTTGGGTCCTTTGTCAAAAGTAGGGTCTACTCTGGGGATCTGTAAGATCTCAGTTCCTCCAAGGTGGCACAATCAAGTGTGTATACTGCTCTGGGAACAAGCAGAGATTTTGGGCCCAGAATCTTAGTAGAGTTTCCTCTTCACAATCACCTTGCCTCCAGTTCCACCAAGCCAGCACTGGGGACTGAGATTCAGATAAGCTGCAGAGGCAGGGCACTCATTCAGTGTGAAATAAAGATCAGCTGTTGCAGGGCCTCTTCACATGGCTGAGGTAAGAATCAGCTGCTCAGTGCCCCCAGGGTTCTTATGATCCAACAATGGATGTGGGCTGCTGTAGGGGCTGCTGTGGGAACAGTTGCCACCTGCCCAATGTGGCCTCTGTTGCTGTTGCCTGAGGTCGGAGCTATGGGAAGGCCCTTCTCCCTTCTCTGCCAGCTGAAAAAACCCTGTCATTGACCTTTGTTGCCTGTGGGTTGAGGGATCTGTGAACTGCTGCTACTGGGACTGGGGATTCTGCCCCTGAGGCCTGCTTGTGTCCTCCTCCCAGAGCCATGATGCATGGCCAAGGCTGGGCGGGGCTCTGCTCCATGTCCAGTGCCACAGATGTTTCCCATTGGCCATTCAGGTCACCCTGGGTTGGAAATCTCCTCCACTCTGTTTTTCTCCACTTCTGCTTCTCTAGAATTTATTGAGAGTCTTTCTTTACAGGAATTTTATGGGCTGTGTGGGAAGAACTAGTTATATGTACGTCTTTCTACTCTGCAATCTTGACTCCACCCTCTCTCATCCCTTAATTTTTTTTTTAAGATATCATCTCTTCCTATTCAACTCACCCTATGCCCTTTGTCTATATGTATACAATACCTCCAACTACCCAAATACTGAGAAAAATCTCAAGAGTTAGAAATATTATCTTTCCACGTAGCAATGTAAACAGAACAACTTCAGTAAGTTCCTTATGATTTTTCTTTCCTGTTTGCCTTTTAATGCTTCTCTTGATTGTTGAGTTTGAAAGTCAAATTTTCTATTCAGCTCTGATCTTTTCATCAAGAATGCTTGACAGTCCTCTATTTCATTGAATGACCATTTTTTCCCTGAAGTATTATACTCAGTTTTACTGGGTAGATGATTCTTGGTTTTAATCCTAATTCCTTTGACTTCTAGAATATCATATTCCAAGCCCTTGATCCCTTAACATAGAAGTTTCTAGATCTTGTGTTATCCTGATTGTATTTCCAGAATGCTCAAATTGTTTCTTTCTGGCTGCTTGTAACATTTTCTCCTTGAACTGGGAACACTGGAATTTGGCTTCAATATTCTTTGGAGTTTTCCTTTTGGATCTCCTTCAGGAGGTGATTGGTGGATTCTTTCAATATTTATTTTACCCTCTGGTTCTAGAATGTCATGGCAGGTTTCCTTCATAATTTCATAAAAGATGGTGTCTAGACTGCTTTTTTTTTTATCATGGCTTTCAGGTAGTCCCATAATTTTAAAATTGTCTCTCCTGAATCTATTTTCCAAGTCAGTTGTTTTTCCAATGAGATATTTCACATTATCTGCTATTTTTTCATTTCTTTGGTTTCATTTTATAATTTCTTGGTTTTTCATAAAGTCATTAGCAGCCATCTGCTCCATTCTAATCCTTAAAGAATTATTTTCTTCAGTGAGCTTTTGGATCTCCTTTTCCATCTGGCCAATTCTGGTTTTTAGGTAATTATTCTAGCTTTTTAGAGCTCTTTTGCCATTTGGATTAGTCTATTTTTTACAGTGTTATTTTCTTCAGCATTTTTTTGTGTCTCCTTTTGCAAGCAGCTGACTCGTTTTTCATGGTTTTCTGGTTTTCTTGCATCACTCTTATTTCTCTTCCCAAGTTTTGCTCTAATTCTCTTACTTGATTTTCAAAATCATTCTTGAGCTCTCCCATGACCTGAGACCAATTCATATTTTTCTTGGAGGCTTTGAGTGAAGGAGCTTTGACTTTGTATTCTTCTGTTTGCATGCTTTGATCTTCCTTGTCATCAAAGTATGATTCTATAGATGGATTCTTTTTCTGGTTTTTGCTCATTTCCCCAGTCATCTACTTGACTTTTGAGCTTTTCCAGTGGGGATGGGGGGGGTGTACTGTCAGCTGCTAGATCCCCCCACAATCTGTGGGACTAGAGCTCCAGAAACAGTGACTGCAGCTGCCTCTGCTGCTGCTGTGGCTGCCAGAGGTTCCTCCATCCCCTCACTGTCTTCTGCCTTGGTGCTGAGGCCAGATCACTCCACCCTCCTGCTCTGGTTCCACAGACTTTTCCCACTGGCCTTCCAATTTATCTTCAGTGTTTGGGGTCATAAAATCTGGAAACCATCACAGGTGTGAGAAAGTCAGTCTCCTCAAGGCCTGCTCAGGTCCCCTCTGTGTACTCATAGCCCACACTGGATTCTGCCCTTCCCTTGCGTGGCATGATAGACACTTCCTGTCAACCTTCCATGTTGTCTTGGCCTGGAGATGTGCTTCACTCTGTCATTCTGTGGGTTCTACAGCTCCAGAATTTGTTTAGAGCCATTTTTTACAGGTATTTGGCTGGGTTTGGTGGAAGTGTTTTAAAACTCCAGGACGTTTTCAGGCAAAGTATTCAAAGCTACTTAGAGTCATGTATAACTTACCTAAATCACTGTTGAGGAGAAAAATGAAATTAAAACAACTGTGAGCTACCACTACACATCTATCAGATTGACTGGTAGGATAGAAGAGGAATATGATAAATGTTGGAGGGAGTATGAGAAAATTAAAATACTAATGCACTGTTGGTGAATATGTATACTGATTCAACCATTCTGTAGACCAGTTTGGAACTATATCCAAGGTGCTATAAAGCCATGCATAACCTTTGACCAAGCAAAAACACTGCTAGGTCCTTACCAAAGAGTTTTAAGAAAAAACCTACGTATACAAAAATACTTATAGTAACTCTTTTTGGTGGCAAGGAATCAGAAACTGGGAGGAAGTCTATCAAATGGGAAATGACTGAACAGACTGTTGTATATGATTGTGATAGAATACTATTATGCTAAGAAATGATGAGTAGGATACTCTTGGAAAAACCTGGAGAAACTTGGATGAACTGATGCACAGTGAAATGAGCAGAACAAGGAGAACATTGTATACAGTAACAGAGTTATTGTATGATGAGCTACTGTGAATAACTTAGTTATTCTCAGCAATGCAATGATCCAAGACAGTTCTGGAGGTCTTGTGATGACAAGTGCTGTCCATCTCCAGAGAAAGAACTGGTGAAACCTGAACTCAAATGAAAGATACTTTTAATTTTCTTTCTCTATATTTCTTCAATGTTTTTTCATCTTTTTTCTTTCACAGTAGACTTACATGCGATCTGTTTTGCATGACTACACATTAATAGCCTATATCAAATTGCTGGCCTTCTGAATGGGTTGGGAGAGGGTAGGGAGGTAAAGAATTTTAATCTTAAAATTTGAGAAAAGAATGTTAAAATTGTTTTTACATATAATTGGGGGAAATAAAACATTAAAATAAAAAGTGACCCATCCATCACTATGAATTCTAGGGTTTAGATTCCCCCTCTTTCTCCCAGAAATCAGTGCTGTTTTTGTTGAAGGGCATTTTTTTGCATCAATTTAAATAACCATGTGCAATTTTGGGGGGAGGAGTATTTTTGTCTTTATGTGATTAACTACACAAATTGGCTTTGCAATGCAAAACCATTCTGCATCCATGATATAAATCCAAATTGATTATGATTTATAACTTTGATTTAGTCTTTTCTAAGGATTTTATTTAGCAATTTCCATTAATACTCATTTGTGAAATTGTTCTTCAGTGCTCAGTCTCTAATTTGTCTCTACCAGATTTGGATGTTATTTCCATGCCTTTCTCATTAAAAGAATACGATATAGTACCTTCTATCTCTATGCATGAGAATAATATTTAAATCATAGGCATTTATTACTTTACATGTTTGAAAGAATTAATTTATAAATTTATTTGATCCAAGTTTTTGTTTATGTTGTTGTTTTTATTCTCTTTTTAAGATTCATTTTCAGTTTATTCAATTTCTTTCTATGAGATTATTTTAAAAAATATTGTTTTGTTAACTTGTGTAATTTACATTTTTATTCATAATCGTTTTATGTTTTTATGGATAATCATTCTGTTTTACTAGCATGTACACTCATGAAGTAATTTCTTTTAGGTTTCTTTGTTCCCTGTCTATTACGAATTTAATTTATTCATTTAAAAAAAAGTTGGTCATTTATTTTGCTTGCCTCCTTTTGTTTAACCAATCAATTAATTAGGTAGTATTTATAGAGTACATGGCACTAGGGATACAAGTTAGAAAGTGAGACAGTCCCAGCCTTTAAGGAATTTACATTGAATTAGGGTAATAAAACATATTCATATACAGTTCCAAGAGAAATACACATTCAGGCAAATAGCAAGCCCTATCTAGGCAGATAAATACTTAAATACACTAGTGAGAAAATAACAGAGTAATAAGA
The DNA here is from genome assembly GCF_028372415.1 of Notamacropus eugenii. NCBI lineage: Eukaryota > Metazoa > Chordata > Mammalia > Diprotodontia > Macropodidae > Notamacropus > Notamacropus eugenii. The sequence goes on along the minus strand of NC_092875.1, from coordinate 357,567,286 downwards.
CAAAATGAACCCATGGGCCCAATTGCCCTAGAACAGAGATTCCCAAACTTTTTTATCCTACTGCCCCCTTTTGAAAAAAAAAAAATTACTCAGTGCTCCCCTGGAAACCAAATTTCTCTAACTTTTTAACTTTCTAAAAGTCATTCTCCACCTTTTAACCGGGAGACCTAGGTCACTGTGTTCTTCTTTATCCCAAATCCTATCTTATACTTGAAGGCTTCTACTTGAGTATTAATACCCCTTCAAATATCTAGTGTATTGACTTCTTCAGTACCTATTATTTATCCCTGTACTCTCCCACAGCCATACATTTTTGCTGTTATTTAATCATTTCAGTCTTGCTTAACTCTTTGTAATCCCATTTGGGATTTTCTTGTCAAAGATACTTGGAGTGATTTGCCATTTCTTTCTTCAGCTGATTTTATAGATGAGGAAATTGAAGCAAGCAGGATTGATTGACTTGCCCAGGGTTACATAGGTAGTAAGTGTCTGAAGCAGAATTTGAACTCCAGAACTTGAGTCTTCTCATTTCAATATCAGTGCTTTCTCAATGTGCCACCTTGTTTCTCTTAGCTATACACAGGGATAGTCATATTCTGCTCTAATTTTACAGGTGTTGCACCTCCCTAATTCATAATTCTGCTCTATCAATAAAAATCACTGTTGAATCCAAGGGACTGAGACATTGACACCTTACTTGTGCATTTTAGCTCTGTAACTACATGCATAGTCCAAATCTCATTCACTCCTAGGAGATTATGACCAATTAGATGAAATATTAAATTCCTTTTTTTTTCTTCACACTGTTTTTGTTCATTAGTGCCCCACTCCTATATCCCAAGGACAATTACTTATGGCTTAGTTTTCACTAGGATATCCCCAAAAAGAAAGCATCACACAAGCTGGAGAAAAGTCACTGATCTGTAAATTATGCCACCTGGAGGAGTGGAATAAAAGCGTATGAAATAGAGACACTCCCATTAAAAATATCCAGTGAGGTCATCTCCTCATCCCAAAAGTCAAAGTCCATTCAGTACTGATTCTAATACATGTAATTGGCTACAAACAAACAAAAAAAAAACATTATGCCCTGTTTGATCCCAACATACACTGAGATTGCACTATTTAACCTTAATTTTGTCCCTTTCTAGATCTTCCTATGCCTCTCAGAAAAACCCTGTTACTCCATCCCTCCCTGCTTTCCTAGACCATCACTTCTACTTTCAGCCTTCAATTCTGCCCTTAAAAAATAGGTCAATCAGTTCAACTTTCCACTGCTCTCAACTCCTAAAAGCCTTTTCCAATAAATGTTTCCACTGCTACTTCTTTTGCAACTAGTTTGATAAGTAGTTTACATAAATGCACACTAAAAAAAAATCTCTCCTTCCAAGAAGATTTGATGTAATATTTATAAGAATCTTGAATAAGGAAAATGTCATAACTTGTTAAAATACTATGATTAACATTCTACTTCATGAAACTGAACAATAGCCACTTGATAACTACTCAGTTCCTTCTTTGACTACTTCCCTCAGGGATTAAAAAGGTCTCCTGCCTAGGAGAATATATATATATATATATATATATATATATATATATATACACACACACACACACACACACACACACACACACACACACACACACATAATGTATCTGTGTATATATGTGTATGTATATATGTATATTTATATGTGTGTATATGTGTATGTATATATATTATATATGTAGAGATATATGCCACTAAGATCAGGATAAGTTTATATACACATATACATGTAAATATGTGTATACTTAACACATATATATGTATATATGAATAGTTTAAATATTGAAAGAAGAAAACTGTCTCAAGTGTAAGATGAGCAACAGAAAGGGACAGAAAAGAATAAGAAGGAGGTCTTATACCCTATTGGTTTAGGACTCTGAGGAGGTATGGGCAGTAGTTTCATCTTGTACTAGAAATGGTAGAATGGGATACTGGAAGCTGAGAGATTTGAATTTCTATTAAGGAGATGAAAGGAATATAAGATAAAGAGGCCTAATAGGAAGGGAAGTTTCTTAAAAAAAAAAGCTGAATGGAAATTCAATGGCTAACAATAGAAAGAGAAGGTAGAGTTTGCTTAAAACCTGAGAGAATTAGATGTGACATGGAGATATATGAAGGATAAAGAAGTTGTGGCCAGGGAAGGGAACTTTGATCTAAGCAATCTACCACAATGAAACACAGGGATTCTGAATGGGACTCTAGGCAGTAGTTTGTCATGCTCTTCCAACTAGCAATAGTGGAGGGAAGAGAAGGGGGGGGGGGATAGCTATTGGAACAGAGACAGAGATGGAGAGACAGAGAGCATGGTAGAAGTGTGGCATCAGGGCAGTTAGCAAGATGCCCATTTTCTAGGCCCCAGGATCCTGATGTGATGAGTAGTAAAGATATAGCTCAGACAAAAGCTGGCTATAATAGAGATGAAGTTTTACTTATTCAATCTAGAGTCAGATTAGCTCCACCCCAGGATAAATCCCAGGATTGTGTGAATCCACTTCCCTAGAGCTAGGGGCAGGGATTGTGCAAGTCCTGATATACACTGAACCAGATGGTGAGGGACAGGAGGGAACAGAACAGAGGCAAGATGCCTATAGTAGCTAGTTTGGTATCCATGAGAGATGAATGTAAAGCTCTTGATCAGATTAGCAGTTTTTAGATAATTTTTTAAAATGAACTTTTATTTTTAATTAGTACCATTTTTATTTTTATTTTATTAGTACCATTTTTTTAAGTTTATTTCTCTCTTTAAAACTTTTAAAATATGTTCTTTTCTACTATTTTAGGGGTGTAGATTTACTTGTTTTCATTCTTTTAAATTGCATATTTAATTTATTGATTTTATTTTTATCTTGGTAATTAAAGATTTTTAGTGATGAGAATGGTCCTATCATACTTACTTGAGCTATACCTGATAAATTTTGACATTTTGGTTAATTGCTTGTTCATTGCCACTTTATGGTCTCCAAAGAATGTCTTTATTGTTTCAACATTTTTTGAATTTGTTTATGTTTTCTTTGTACCTTGCTTCAAGATCAATTTGGTAAAAATACCTTGTAATTCTGATTATATTTTATATAACATTTTTAATATATGTAAATATATAGATATACATATTCTTTAGTGTTTCCACTCAGAAGTCACCAAGACAATTAAATATCATTTTTTTCAAAATCTATTTAGTTTCATATTTTCTTGTTTGTTTTTCTCTTAGATATATCAAACTCTGGGGGGCTGAGCCAAGATGGTGGAGTGAGAAAAACTACTCATCCAAGCTCTTAGACAAACTCCTTCAGATACCTCTAAAAAGAGAATCTGACCAAATTTTCGAGGTGCACAATCCAATGGGAGACAGACTGTGGCAGATTCACAGCCCAGGACAGACTAGAAGATCAACAGGAAGGATTTGTTCCTCTAGGGTGAGCCTGCAGCACATGGTGCACTGAATCCCACAGCAGTGTGGCCAAGCAAGAAAACCCCGGGGTGGCCGCAGGCAGCAGCAGCATGGCAGAATGGCAGAGTGGCAGCCCAGGGCAAGAGACCAGCAGAGCTGAGTGAGTGACAGCCGCTGAGCCCAAGGTATCAGCTGCAGCCACTCCCAAGACTTTCAGCTCACAGATTAAACGTCTCTATGAAACCTACTTGATCTTCCTGGAGCCAAAATGGTGGAGTAATCAGTAAATGCTCTCTCTCCCTCCCCTTATTGACCTCAAAAGAACCATAAAGTATTTCCCCAGAAAAATCCTGTGCCAGTGGGAACAGTTGAAGGGGCAAAACAGTCTCATAGCACCTGAGGCTAGGAAAATAGCTAAGGGGGATTCCTTACTGTGGCAGAGGCTAACCAGGAAGGAGAGGAGCCCCAAAGGGTGTGAAAACTCTCACTAGGACCCAGGTGTGCCTCAGCACTAGAACAGGAGCCACAGACAGGGTACAAACTCCCACTAGGACTCAAGTGTGGTGGAAACTGGCACTAGGAGCCAGGCGTGAGCTAAGGCTGCTTTTACTCTAGTTCAGCTGAGGAGATCTCCCATGACCAGACCATCCCTCCCCCACACTTAACAAGCTAGCCCCAAGGCTAAGCTAGGAAACACAAAACAAAAGGAAAAACAAAGGCACCTACCCTTAGATTTCCCACACCAGCAGCTCAATAACAGATTCTCCAGCTTCTAAGTGAAAGAACTGGAGGCCACAACACACGAAGCCTCACCATCATGAGCAAGAAGCAAAGGAGGAGGGAAAAGACCACAGAATCTTTCTATGGGGAAAAGGACCAAAACACAATTACCAAAGGGGTCAGTTTTGAGACTGTACTCCCATCTGAAACTTCAGAAGGGATTATGAACTGCTCCCATGCACAAACAGCTCTCCTGGAACAGCTGAAGAATGAAATAGAGGAAAAACTGGCCAATGATTTTAAAAGTATACAAAAAAAATTCTCTGAAGAGAACTTCTCTTTAAAAGGGAAAATTGGACAAATGGAAAAGGAAGCACAAAAACTTACTGGAGAAAATAATTCCTTAAAAGGAATAATTGGACAGATAAAAAAAAGAGAGGAAAAAGTTAATTGAAGAAAACAATTTGATGAAAATTAGAATTGGACAAGTAGAAGCTAATGACTCTATGAGACATCAAGAAAAGATAGAAGAAAATGTAAAATGTCTAATTGGAAAAACAATTGACCTGGAAAATAGATCCAGGAAAGAAAATTTAAGAATTGCTGACCTACCAGAAAGTTATGATAAAAGTTATGATAAAAAAAAAAACAATATCTTCCAAGAAATCATCAAGGAAATCTGCCCAGAAGTACTAGATCCAGAGGGCAAAGTAGTCATCAAAAGACTCCACTGTTCACCTCCCGAAAGGGATCCCAAACTCAAAACACAAAGAAATATTGTTGCTAAATTCCAGAACTATCAAGTGAAGGAGAAAATACTACAGGCAGCTAGAAAGAAACCATTCAGATATTAAGGAGCTACAGTCAGGATCACACAGGACCTTGCAGCTTCTACATTAAAAGATTGAAGGAATTAGAATATGATATTTTGCAAGGCAAAGGAGCTACGACTACAACCAAGGATCCCAGCAAAGTTCAGCATAACATTTCAGGCAAGGAGATGGACATTCAATGAAATAAGGGATTTCCAGACCTTCCTGACAAAAAGGTCAGAACTCAATAGAAAATTTGATCTTCAAATGCAGGTCTCAAGAGAGAATAAAAAGGTAAACACAGGAAAAGAAAACTTGTTGCTCAATTTGGGCAAACTGTTTATATTTCTATAAGAGAAGATGATACTCGTTAATCTAGAGAATTGTATATCTAATATGAAATATAAAAGAGATATTCAGAGATAGAGGGAACATGTATAAAGTAAATTATGTGATGATAAAAATGTGATTGAAGCATGTGAAGGCATTGCAACAGGAGATGTAAAAAGGAGGAAGCAGAAAATGATAAATTACATCACAGGAAGAAGTGCAAAATTATATTACAGTAGAGGGAAAGAGGGTAAGGGGGATGAGAATTGTTTGAGAGGTACTGTTATTTGATTTGGTTGAAGGAGGGAACAATAAACTTAGTTATGTATATAAATCTAATTAGCTCTGTAAGCAGTAAGAGGGGAAGGAGGAAGAAAGGGGAAGGGAAGCTGAAAAGGGGAGAAGAAGTAGTAAGGGTAAAGGGGAGTAAAATGGAAGAGGGCTGAAAGAAGGAAGGGAAGACTGTGGGAGGTGATGGTCCAAAGTGAAAACTCTACTGAGCAGTTAAAGGGAGATGGGAGAACGAAAAGCACAAATGATGAGAAAGAGGATGGAAGGAAAGACACAGATTGTAGTCATAACTGTGAATGTGAAGGGAATGAACTCTCCCATAAAACAGAGATGGATAGTAGACAGATTAAAAACCATAATCCAAAAATATGTTGTTTACAAGAAACACATTTGAAATGGGGGGATACCCAAAGTATCTTTACCCTAAGGTAAAGTTAAAAAGATTGGAGCAGAATATACTGTGTTTCAGCTGATGTAAGAAAAGCAGGGGTAGCAATCCTAATCTCAGACAAAGCAAAAGCATAAAAAGATCTAATCAAAAGAGGTAAGAAAGGAAACTGTATCCTGCTAAAAGGCACCATAAACAATGAATCAATATCATTACTAAACATGTATGCTCCAAGTGGTATTGCATCCATATTCTTAGAAGAGAGACTGAGGGAATTGCAGGAAGAAATAGACAGCATAACTCTACTAATGGGGGACCACAACTTCCCCCTCTCTGAACTTGATAAATCTATCCTTAAAATAAACAAGAAAGAAGTTAGGGAGGTGAATAAAACTATGGATAAGATAGATGTGATAGATCTCTGGAGAAAATTGAATGGGAATAGAAAGGAATATGCCTTTTTCTTAGCCTTACATGGCACATATACAAAAATTGACTGTGTTCTAGGGCATAAAATCCTCACAATCCCATGCAGAAAGGCAGAGATAGTCAATGCATCCTTCTCAGATCATAATGTAATAAAAATCATATGTAATAAAAGGCCATGGAAAGATAAACCAAAAATTAATTGGAAACTAAATAATCTAATCCTAAAGAAGGAGTGGGTAAAACAACAAATCATAGAAACAATCAACAACTTCATTCAAGAGAATGACAAAAATGAGACAACTTACCAAATCTTATGGGATACTGCATAAGTAGTTCTTAGGGGAAGTTTTATATCTTTGAATACCTACATGAATAAATTAGAGAAAGAGGAGATCCATGACTTGGGCATGCAGCTAAAAAAGCTAGAAAAAGAACAAATTGAAATTCCCCTAGTAAATACCAAATTGGAAATACTGAAAACCAAAGGAGAGATCAATAAAACTGAAATTAAGAAAACTATTAAACAAATAAAACTAATAAAGAAAAACTAATAAAATTGATAGACCTTTGCTCAATTTGATTAAAAGAAAGAAGAAAACCAAACTACCAATATCAAAAATGAAAGGGGTGAACTCACCTACAATGAGGAAGGAATTAAAACAATAATTAGAAAGTACTTTGCCTAACTTTATGCCTATAAATTTGACAATCTAAATGAGATGGATGAGTATTTTAAAAAATGTAAAATATATGTTTTATGTATTATATGTATGTATTAGATTTTAAAAAAACATATAATGCCCAGATTAATGGAAGAGGAAGCTGAATACTTAAACAACTCCATCTCAGAAAAAGAAATTGAACAAGTCATCAATGAACTCCCTAGGAAAAAATCTCCAGGGCCAGATGGATTTACAAGTGAATTCTATCAAACATTTAAAGAACAGTTAATTCAAATATTATATAGACTATTTGGGAAAATTGGGGAAGAAAGAGTACTCCCAAATTCTTTCTATGATGCAAATATGGTTTTGATACCTAAACCAGGAAGAGACAAAACAGAGAAAGAAAATTATAGACCAATTTCTCTAATGAATATAGATGTAAAAATTTTAAATAAGATTTTAGCAAAAAGAATACAGCAACTTATCATGAGAATAATACATTATGATCAGATAGGAATCATACCAGGAATGCAGGGCTTATTCAATTTTAGGAAAACTATTAGCATTATTGATCATATCAACAACAAAACTAACAGAAACCACATGATTATCTCAATAGATGCAGAAAAATCTTTTAAAAAAATACAACACCCATTCCTATTACAAATATTGGAGAGCATAGGAATAAAGGGAACTTTCCACAAAATAATAAGCATTATCTACCTAAAACCTTCAGGAAGCATTACATGCAATGGAGACATGCTAGATGCATTTTCAATAAGATCAGGGGTGAAACAAGGATGTCCATTATCACCACTATTATTAAATATGGTATCAGGAATTTTAATTATAGCAATTAGACAAGAAAGAAACTGAAGGAGTTAAAATAGGCAAAGAAGAAACTAAGTTATCACTCTTAGCAAATGATATGATGATATACTTAGAAAATCCCAGAGATTCAAGTAAAAAACTATTTGAAATAATTAACAACTCTGGCAAAATTTCAGGTTACAAAATAAACCCACACAAATCTTCTGCATTTCTATATATTAGTAACAAGGCCCAACAGCAAGAGATAGAAAGAGAAATCCCATTTAAAACTAGGGTAGACACTATAAAATATTTGGGAGTTTACCTGCCAGAACAAACCCAGGGACTATATGAACACAACTACAAGACACTTTTCTCACAAATAAAGTCAGATCTAAGTAAATGAAGAAACACTAGTTGCTTGTGGGTAGGCCAAGCCAATATAATAAAAATGACAACTCTACCTAAGTTAGTTTAGTTATTCAGTGCCATATCAATTAGACTATCAGGTAATTATTTTCTAGAACTGGAAAAAATAGCATCAAAATTCATCTGGAAGAACAAAAAGTCCAGAATATCAAGGGGACTAATGAAAAGAAATGCTAGACAAGTGGAATATTCTAGGTACTCAAGAAACAGTAGACAATGAATATAGCAATCTACTGTTTGATAAACCCAAGGACCCCAGCTTCTGGGATAAGAACTCACTGTTCAATAAAAATTGCTGGGAAAACTGGATAAAAGTGTGGTGGAAACTAGGCATAAACCAATGCCTGGCATCATACATAAGAACAAAATCCAAAGGGGTACCAGATCTAGATATAAAGATACTATGGACAAATTGGTGGAGCAAGGAATAAGTATTTATCAGAATTATGGAGAAGGGAAGAATTTTTGACTAAAGAAGAGATAGAAAGCATTATGAAGTGCAAGATGTATTCAACTCTTACAGAAATACTAGTCTTTTAATATCATTTGTTACTTTCATTGTCTGTAATCCTTAATTTCTAAAAGAACTTACAATTTGCAGTATATTGAATTAGGAAGAATTTACAAGAAAACATGGACAAGATTGATGAAAAGTGGGAAGGTATGAATGAATTATAATATGCACTATTTCAAGGATATTCAATACAATATTATCATATATCTTATTCCTGACTTTTAAAAGTACAATGTAATGCCCAGTATTAGGTACCTTTATCCCTCTTCCATCCCTTCCCTTTTCAGAAACTTCTTTTATGTTGTTATTAGAATGAAGAGTTCTTGAAAATAGGGATTCTCTCTCTCTCTCTCTCTTTCTCTTTCTCTTTCTCTGTCTCTATCTCTCTCTCCCTCTTTCTTAATTTGTGTCCCCAGTATTTGTATCCCTAAAGCACAGTGCCCAACCACATTTAAAGAATGTTTATTTGCATGCTCCCCTATACTCCCTCCATCATTGCAAAGAATAGAGAATCCTCTATCCTTCCTTCCTTCTTCCTTCTTTCTTTCCTTCCTTACCTGTTACTCAACCTTTCCCATCTAGAGGAAAAAGTCCTTTTTTCCATTCAAAAAATATTTCTCTCTTCATATATATATGTTATATATATATATATATATATATATATATATATATATATACACACACACACACACACATACATATATATACATAAATATATACATATACATACACACATATACACATACACATACACACAAACACACACACTTCTACACACTCACACATACACACACATGCCTAGATAGATAGATAGATAGATTCTCCTAGGGAGGAGACCTTTTTTAATCCTTGAGGGAAGTTGTTAAACAAGGAACTGAGTGGTTATTAAGTAACCATTATTCAGTTTGATGAAGTAGAATGTTAATCATAATATTTTAACAAGTTATGACATTTTTCTTGTTCAAGATACTTAGAAATATTACACCAATTCCTCTTGGGAGAAGAAACTTTTTTTTTAGTGCATAACTATTCAAACCAGTTATCTCTCTAAATTAGAGGCATTTGGATATTATATTAATTTTAAATTTAAAAAATGCTTCAGGTAGTTTCATGCTTAAATACAGAGTATGATATTAATATTTTTTCTTTGAAAATTAAATGGTATCGTGCCTTAAATTCCAACACCTATTATAAAGTCAACATGAGCCCAGGACCACTTCTCTCTGAAAAACTTGTATAGTCAACTACATAGAGGTAAGTGACCTATTAATCTCTTACTGGAAGTTTTTTTGAGGAAAAGTACACAATCTAGAAAATTCTTGATTAGATTTATGGAATGTGATCCTTTAAGAGAAAGAGCAAGTTGGTCAGACAGAGTAACAGAATGTCTATGTGTCTGTTCATGTCTATGTACCCACCTTGTATATAGTGAGCATTAATTGATATTAGCGCTTTGTTGTTATTCAGTTGTTTTAGTCATGTTTGATTCTTCTTGACCTCATTTGGGTTTTTCAAAATTAGCTCACCAATTTCTTCTCCAGATCATTTTACAGATGAGGAAACTGAGCTAAACAGGGTGAGGTGTCTCTCCCAAGGTCGTACAGCTAGTAAATGGCTGAAGTCAGATTTGTACTCCAGAAGATGAGACTTTCTGAGTCCAGGCACAGCATTCTATTCACTGTGCCACCTAGTTGCACCCATATTATTATCATAAACCCTTTTCACAGCTATAAATGACTATATCTGTGACAAAGTTGATTTTAGCCAACCTGAGAATTTTTCATTACTCTTTTCTTAACAATAAATAGCAAATTGCACCCAGGAATAGCAACCTAGACCTTGAGTGGACATTTAATTTTTCCCATCACTTTAGGAATTATACAATCCTTTCAGTTCTTTTTTTTCTTTCCAGAGACTCTTAACTGACTAAAAGTAGTACTTTTAGGATTTTATTCAGTTTGATAATCATCCACTAAGTGTCTACAAATCTATGTTTGGAGATGCAAATGACTAAGAAGTAACTGATCTTAAAATCAGTAGATCCTCCACAAAAGAGAGGTATGTTTTGCAACATTACAAAGATACTTCCTCTTCCTCACCCACGAAGTTCTTGGCCAACTCTAGAGATCCTTCTGGTTATTTTAATATAGTAAGAAAAATGGTCCATAGATTCTCCCTACTGAGAGAGTATAAACTCTTCACAGATCATCAGGAATGAGAAAAAAGACTCAAGAGGTCTTTAGGTCAAGAAAAGGCCAGATTTCTCTTTCCTAAGGACTGGACTGGATAGCGGTCTCTTTTTGGTCAGTGATCTTGAAGATAAATTTCCTTCTTTGAAAGTTAAGTCAATACTGAATGTACTTTGTAGGAAAACTTGAAGGAATGTCATGGTGGCAAAACTATATTAAAATGTAACTCACAAGAAAAATTGACAGTATAAGTACAAGAGAAGTGACTGGAATTGGAGGGCCCAGCTTATTCTCACTATATGGTCAAGTCAGTGAACTCTGAGCCTTAGTCTCCTCATTCATGAAATGGGAATAACCATACTTGTATTACCTATGTTACAAAGTGTTTTTTAATACTTACCTAGTTGCTCTATAAATGTAAGTTGTTATCATCAATAATAATATTCTATAATAATATGATAAATGAATGTTAGATGAGAAATTAACGAAAAGTAAGATAATTTGTGAAACTCCTGGTTTTCTGAATTACCAGTTAATGGGGGCGGAGCCAAGATGGCGGAGTGAAAGCAACAACTCACCTAAGCTCCTGGACAAACTCCTCTGGATACCTCTGAAAGGAGAATCTGACCAAACTTTGGAGGTGCGGAATCCAGTGGGTGACAGACTTTGACAGATTTGGAGCCCAGGTTAGACTGGAAGGTCCACGGGAAGGATCTGTTCCATGGGGGTGAGCCCCCAGCGCACAGCGCAGTGCAGTCAGTGCAGCGGGGCGGAAGGGACCTGAGAAGCCCGAGAGTGATGGGCCGAACCAGCGGAGCAGGAGACCAGCCAAACCGAGCCGGTGAGAGCCACTGAGTGCCAGATATCAGCGCAGCAGCCCTTGAAACCTTCAGCCTGAAGACTAAACTTCGGTAAGTCACCTACTTGAACTTCCGGGAGCCAGGATGGTGGAGTGATCAGTAAATGCTCTCTCCTCCCCCCTGATGACCGTGAAAGAACCATAAAATATTTCCCCAGAAAAATCTTGGATCAGAGGGAACAGCAGAAGGGGGCAAACAGTCTCATAACACCAGAGGCTAGGAAAATAGCAAAGGGGGATTCTTCCTACTGTGGCGGAGGCGATCTGGAAGGACAGAGGACCCAGGGCAGAGAAAATTTGCACTGAGACCCAGGCAAGCCTCAGCTCCAGAAGACGAGCCCCAGGAGGGGTGGGAACACGCATTAGCATCTAGGCATGCCTCAGCCCTCCAGGGGAAAAGGGAAGACAATAGGGAAGCTGGGATCACCATCCCCAGAGCTTGCCTTTGCCTCAGTTCAGCTGAGGAGATCTCCTGTGACCAGACCACCCCTCCCACACACTTAACAAGCTAACCCCAGGGTTGATCTGGGAAACAAAAAACAAAAACCTGCTTTTAGCTTTTTCACACATCAGCTCAACACAAAGTTCTGTACCTTCTGACTCTGAAAGAACCAGAAGCTACAACACTCAGCCAACATCATGAATAGGAAACAGCAGAAGGGAGAAAAAACCATAGAATCTTTCTATGGGGATAAGGACCAAAACACAAACACCAAAGAGGTCAGAGCTGAGACTGTACTTCCATCTGAAACTTCAGAAGGGACTATGAACCTCTCGCAAGCACAACTAGATTTCCTGGAACAGGTGAAGAAGGAAATAGAAGAAAAACTGGCCAATGATTTTAAAATTATAAAAAAAGAATTCACTGATGAGAACATCACTTTGAAAAGGAAAATTGAATTACCAGTTAATCTGAATAGTTTTATTGTGAAAGGCATTATCTTTAGGCTCTATATAAAGACAAAGTACCCATCACAGAATGATTTTTTTTCTTATGTGTTAATTGAGGTCCCTTCCAGCTCTATATTAATGAATGTATGATCTAATGATGATCCCACTTTCCAGAATGATCCTGAGAATTATCTTACATAGGGATAGACTTCTGGTAAGCAACAAACAACTCATCAGAAAACTTATTTCCTATGGAAATCTCATTTTAAACTTTGTGCCTTACCACAGAAAATAAACAGGTTTCTCAGGAATATAAGTATAGGTTATCTCTTCAGGTTTTCACAATATCACCTTCATTGTCAGTTCAAGCCTATTTTTAAAGAGAAAAAAATATAATTCTTCCGACCCATTGAAATCTTAATTTGCATGACATGGAAATGATTGCATGTAAAATGGTGGTTCAAAATATCAGTGGTATGCTATTTCACTTCATCTTCTTTTTGAAAGTCATAATTATTACTTATAATAGTGTTGCTATAGATTGCAAATAATGATATTCTTCTTCTAGTTATTAGCTCCTTTCTGGAAATAGTTTCTGAATAATTGCCTTTGGGGATTGACTTGAAATTACATAATTGCATATAGACAAGTGGTATTCAAATTCTTATAAGCAAATAGAAATAACAAACATAATATTCTCTGTTATTTTTGTGGTTTGGCTGTCTTGCTTGGTTTCAGGCAGTGCATTTTTATGGATTGATTTCTCTTCCCAGTTTCCAATAAAATTTGTTGACATTAAAAAAAAAAAAAAGCTGACTTGTCCACACAACCACCAGTCTCTAAGAGAGTTTGTAAAGTCTATGGAAGTTTATTTTCAGTGATAATGTTTATTTTTACTATTACCTTGTCAGACCTCATGATTTTTATCCCTACTTTTTATTTTTTGCTGAGGAATAATAAATTCTGCTTTCAGCCTTCATTTTAACTCTTTCTTTTAAGTTTGAATATAAGTTAATAACTACTGTTGCATACAATTTTTCATTGTCTTCATGATGGAATGATTTTTTCCATTTTGCATAAAAGGAATATGAAAAATTGCATGGTTAATGACCTATCCAAGGTCATACAATGAATGGAGAAAGTTTATATTTCATGTTTTCCAGTCCAACTCTAAAAGAAATGGAAACATTCTACGCTATGTAGTAAGAACTGTTTTGATAAAAAAAAAAGATTTTATTATAATATAAAGAGGTTTAATAACAAGTACAAAAAGTATTTCACTTTAAGGCATTGTCATTAATATTGTTCAGCAGCATGAAACATTAATGAAAGCTACATGGATAGACTCCAATGTTCATTTTATACCTATACATAAAGGCAATATTAATCCATAGTAATTAGAGAAAAATCAAGTTTAATTAGTGAACAAACTAAACTATAGCATATTCACAAAGAAATTATTTTATTACTGTGAAATCCACATAAGTAATTGTAAAACATTATATAATAGAGGTCTTCATGAGTTATTCTTAATGAGGAAAGAGCAATTGTAATATGTAAATATGTGCTTGAAAATGTTTAAAAAGCATTTCTTCAAAACATGCATGCATACTTTTTAACCACTATCAATTTACATAGCAAATCATTTTCTTAGAGATCAGACAAAAGTAAATTTCAATGCAGCTTCTGTCCAACTTACTACAAATCCTGAATTAATAAATTTTAATGGGCATTTCATGTTGTAATTCTCAAGGAAATTGCCATCTGTGCTCCTTAACTTCCTTCTCATTGTGTCCACTTTGACTCCTAATATTGCCTCTTTCAATGATACATAATCATATCTGCAATCATCTTGAGTGTCATGGAGGATATAAGTTAAGTACAACATATGACAGCTGACTTTCTGGAGTTCATTAGAGAGATATACAAAAATCAAATAGAAAATATACCAGCTTATACTTCCAAATGTTAAATTACATGGGATAGATATGTACTCTAGAAATATAGTGAAGGGCAAAATTCAGGTGAGTTGATGTATTTGCAGAAGACTTCATAAAAGGAAACAAGTTGTAATTTCATTAATGTTTAGGATTTGGACAGACAGAAGCAGATGATAACAAAAATGATACAAATGCGTATACTAGTAAGGGTTACAAGGGTTGTTTAAGGAAGACCGGCACCTTTGGTGTGAGGGTTTTCCAAGCCCTTGGAAAGGGCTGCTTATACACTTTTGGTGTTCACCTGGACCTCAACTCTCATCTGTGGCTCTAAGTAGCATTGGCAGCAGCCACACTCCTTATTTATACATTAAATATAGAGGCTTAGAGACCTGAAGTGACTTGTTTCAGCAACTAATATATGGTTAAATTAGAAATGTAACCAAGATTTTTTGCCTTCATAACCCTGTTTTTTCTACTATTGACCAATATCTTGAAGAATATTCTAGGCAGCAGAAACAGGATCCCAGAGGAGGGACTAGCAGGATGATGAGGAGGAGACAGAGTAGTCCAGTTGAGATTTCTGTGTTGAGAACTTTGCCTTTATAGTAGGGATGAACTTTTTGCCATACTGCTCTTTAAATGAGTCTATTCTCATTTGTATATTCTGTAGGTATTGGATATATCTTTTGTCATTGTCTGCATCGTAAAGCCTAAACTGACTATATGTTTGTAATCAACTTCTTCAAGGAAAAGATGAAAGGAAATACAGCCTGCTTTGAGAATTTACATTTGAATATTCTAGGCAAGGAGGCCATTCTCTGAGAAGAAATTTCAAAGATAAAGTGGAAGTGGATAGGGCCTGCTTCTACTTAGTGTAGACTTAATCCATTATCATGGAAAGGAAGACATCTGCTCTTTGTTGATTGGCATATTGGATTCATTGCTCTAGCATCTCTTTGATACATTACTTATTAAAAGGCTACATTTATAATAAATATCCTTATAAATGAAAATAGAGAAGCTAGAAGGTACAGTAGATAGAGAGTTGGGCCTGGAGTCAGGAAGACGAGTTCAAATTTAGCCTCAGACATTTACCAGCTGTTTGATCCTGGGCAACTCACAATCATCTTTTCTTCAGTTTCCTCACCTGTGAAATGAGCTGAAGAAGGAAATGGCAAATCACTTCAGGATTTTTGTCGAGAAAACTTCATATAGGGTCACAAAAAGTTCAGATATGATAGAACACCTGAACAAAAAAAAATATATATTGCATAAATATATATATATATTTATATGTGTATATACCTATGTTTATAATTACCAACCAGGCATAGTGGCATTAGAGTAAATAAAATTCAGAAAATGAAAACGCATAGGACCTGAAATGAAAAACTATATAAGTATAGGTCCTAGTATTATAGATCTAAAAAAAGATCTTGAGCAAGTTGGTGAGGTCCACCTTCTTGTTTTCAGAGAGTAAGTATTACAGAGACAGATTCATTTCAAACTGATGAGATATTAGATATTGAGAATTTTCTAGGAATTCTTGGGGACTGCATCCTGGGCTGTCTCTACTCATTCTGATCCAAGATGGATCAGGAGGAGAAAGTGAGGTTAGTGACCTTGCATAGCCCTCTCTCAGTCAAAACACAATCAAGTGCAAATCATGTCATCATTTCTTTGATGTCATGGTCTTCTTTGAAAACGAAAGATGAACCCAACCACAACAAGGAATTCATTGGGCAATCATGATGGATATTTCCCCAGGTTAATACTACCCCTCAGTTCAATTTAATTCAACAAACATTTGTTATAATGTGTTAGGTACTAGGAATACAAAGGTTTTTAAAATTAAAATATAATGGTCCTTATACTTAACCTAACCCCATTCAACAAACATTTATTAGACAGCTAATGTGGATATTTGCTAAACACATAGGATATAAGAACAAAACTGAAAAAATGCCTGATTTTGAAAACTTTGCATTCTACTAAAAGTAGGTGGAATAGAAACTTATACACAGAGCAATAAACAACTGGAAATTCATGGAGAGAAACTTGATGATTGGCAGGGGCAAATGACAGAAGCTTCCCAAAGAGGTTACAGAAAAGTGAACCTAGGACAGGGATTATAAATGGCATAGGTGAGAAGGGAATATATTCTAAACTTGGGAAGTGATTTGAATGAAGACATGGAGATAAAAAACAGAATATCAGCTTTAAGAAATGATTGGTAGGTCAGTTTCAATTGAAACTGCAAGATTCCATTGAGGAATCAAACACTCAACAAGTACCTACTATGTGCCCAGCAATGTATTATGAACTTGAAATACAAAGATAAAAGTCACCAAGTCCTTCTCCTAAAGAATTTATACCTAAAAAGGCAAGTGCCTTGATATAGTGAATCAGTTGCCTCAAAAAAGGCAGTGGGAGGAATGAAAGATTGATATCAATCAGGCCAGATGGAGAATGCCAGATTGTGGAGAGCTGCTGGGCTGAGGAGTTCACAGTTTAATCTGGGGGAAATAAGGGTTACCTGAAAAATTTTGAGCAAACATTGACCTGGCCAGACCTGTAATATTAATTTGGCAGCTGCCTGGAGGATGGAATAGAACAGAGATGCTATAAGCAGCGAACCCAATTAGCAGGTTATTATAATATCCTAGGCAAGAATGAATGGCATTAGATGATGGGAAAGCTATTTTGGAAGTCTCATTTCCAAAACTTGGAAACTGGACATGGAACTTGAACAAAAGGGAGAAGTTCAGTTCAGGGTGACCTTAAGGTCTGTGAAACTGTGACAAAAGGAGTGCTAGTACACTCAACACATAGATAAAAGTTTGAGTCAGAGGATCAAAAGATTTAGTCTAAAGTGTATTTTAGAGTTATCCAGTCCAAATTCATAATTTTAACAGAAGAGGTTAATGAATCCCATTCAGGATGAGTTCAAGAAAGAAGATAATTTTATATTTGTTGAACTGGAAGTATTGATGAGACAAACAAAACCACTGGTGATGTGGGATTGGGGCATAGGAGAAAGATAAAGATTGCCTAGATAGATGAGGTGGGCCACCTTTTTTTTAAACTGAGACTTGAATCAGACAATTAATCAAGCAACTATTAGTTGTTTATCATGCATTGTCCTTGGCATTTAGGATACAAATAAAAAAGAATGAAAAAATTCTAAAGAGTTTACTTGCTGTGTCAGACAGAACAACAACAAATATTCAAATCATCTCTCTACATATCTCTATCTCTCCTTTACCTTTACCTCTATCTCTGTATTTATACATTTACTTATATCTATATCTATATAATTTGTATTTATAGCTGCATATCTTAATCTCTGTGAATCTTTGGATAGATATATTACTTTTATCTATATATAGATATTCACACAATAAATGTAAAAAAATAAATACAAGGTAACTAAATATGAAGAGTTGGAGGGAAGATACTAATAGTTGGGAGGATCATGTAAACAGTAGCACTTGCTCTGTGTCTTTAAGGAAGAGAATTAGAAGAGAAAGAGGTGTATTTGAGGTATAGAAGATGGACATTTAAAACAAATAAAGAAATGAGATGGAATACCATGTATGATGAACACAGACGGATGCTGGCTGGATTTATATCCTTTATTCTCTTTCTATCATGGTTGGATATGACTGGAAAAACAAATTTTTGGAGAAGGTTGTGAAGGACTGTAAAAACAAGAGTAGATGATATTTTGTCCCTGGGGTCTTCCTTTATTAAGTAAGGGAGAGATATGATCAGACCTCTTCATAGAGGAAATCCTTTTGGCAGCTCTGTGGAGGATGGATTGGAAGGTGAAGAGCTCTGACTCAGGGAGACCAATTAAAAGGTTGTTGCAATAATTTGGGATACAGATATTTGGGATAGGGATAATAATCTCTAGAATGGAGGCTGTGTAAAAGTAAGAAAGGGGCATATGTGAGAGCTATGATGAAGGGGAAAATGGCAAAATTAAACAAGCAACTGCATATATGCTCTGAGGGAGAATTAAGAGATAAAAATAACAATGAAGTTTTGGACCTCAGAGACTGGAATCATAGTGATGCTTTTGAGAGAAAGAGAGAAGTTTGTCTGAAGGATGGATTGTGTGGAGGAAGAGAAATGGATTCTATTTTGGACTTGTTAATTTTAAAATATTTCTAGGATACAAGTTTAATATGTTCAATAAGAAATTGAAAATAAAGGACTGAAGAGTTGATGAGAGATGAGGCCTGGATATATAAATCTCAGAATCATTTCCATGAACATGAAAATTAAATCCATGTAGCTTAAGAGATTCTCTCAAGGGGGGGAAAAGAATATATACATATACATATATATATAAACATATATATAAGCACATACATACATACACACATATACACACATATATGTACATACACTATATATACACATATACATATATACATACATACATATGCACACATGTGTAGGTTCAGGGGTGCTGGGAGATCCCCAAATAATGACACGCCAGGTCCTGCTCGAATGAATTTGACTCAAGCCTCCTTAAAGCCAAAGAAAACAAAGTTTATTAAAGATTAACCACCTGGGGTTGACTTTTAAGGAGCCTAAGCATTTGTAATGCTTGTATTCACAAGTGGACCAGACAGAATCTCAGCTAGACAGTCTAAGCTAGATTGAATCTGAGAGTCTTCATGGAGGCAAGGTGGAATTTAAATACAGAAATGACTGAGGGAAGCATCCAGGTGCTGCCAGGTAGTCTCAAGTCCCAGGGATGGTCTTGATAGATCAAACCCAGGGAGGATACTGATGGGAGTGGCTGGTAATAGGATCAAAGGGAGGAATATCTAAAGAAAGTTAAATAGAAGATTGGGAGTATAACAAAAGGAAGGTGAATCCAAGGAGCTCCCTGCCAAGGCCAGACTTTCCAGAGCCCTTCAGAGAAATGTGACAAAAGCCCTTCAGATCCAAGGGGAAAAGGTCTTGGCTTAGACTTGTACCCCATCATTTCCCGCTCAAACAAATAAGACCCAAATTCTTTTGTGGTAATGGGTAAAGGTCTCAGCTTCTAAAACTGCTTCCTGCTGGCAAGGGGTGTAGAGATGTCCCTGCTTCTCTGGGTCCTGTTCAAGGGCCAGACTTCAGAGCCTGGGCAGTGCCAGGTTCAGTAGGTTGAAGACCTTGGATTCAGTCAGAGGTTGATATATTGCCTGGGCCATCATCTGGAAGCTATTGGCTTGCACTCTGGAAAAGATGAATCTGGCAAGGAATTTAAGAAAGGAATAAGAATAAGGGCAAGTATAGAAAGAAGCCAGGATTCCCATGAAGATGATCAGGGGGTACTAAGTTATTACAGTCTGAGTTTGGGTACCCTAAGGATCCGAATGGTTGCACATTAAACTCTCATTTGAGAGGGGTATCTTTAAGGGATCAATAAGAGTATTGTAACTAGAAGGAGCTGTGGCATTGTGCTTTAAACCTCCTAGGAGAGTAGGGGGAAGGTTTCCATCAAAGGTACAAGTAGGAAATGCTCCCTTGGAACAATTGGTACAGTTGGTCAATGTAAAGTTCCAGATACACTTGTAAACAAGGTGTTGAGATGGAAAAAGCAACCCATAGAGGGGTGGGCAACATAAAAGGGGTGGCATAGACCTCTGAGGAGGGCATATTGGGGAAGAGAACTTTTGCAAAAGTCAACTTCCCCCCTACCTAATGAGTTTTCCAGTTTGACCAAGGAGTTATCCTCCCACTTTAGCAGGCCAAGTGTATTTAAAGTATCAGGGAGCAGGAGAAAAAGGGTTAACACAATCATTGCCAATTCAAAAGGAAACAGTTTCACAAGAGAGAAAGAAGTAAAAAGAAAGAAATATTTTCTCTGGAGGGGATTAAAGAAGACTATGGCAAGGCCAAAACATAGAAGGGCATGTTTGATAGGGGAGTTTTTTTTTTGTCAGATATCACCTTTCTTTCCAGGTTGCTCCATGGGCATATAGAACAAGGAAAACACATTTTGAGTAAATAAAAACATCAACTGACTTAGGGTCAGGTCCCCAGGGTTGGGTTAAGACTCCCAAAGTCTGTCCTCTCTTTTCATCAACATACAGAGGCGAAGGATTTTCTACATTGGGTAGGGCTTATGGTGGTGGTCAAATTAGTTTTCAGAGTCTCAAAAGCTTTAACCTGGTCTCAGTCAGTGCCCTGAGTAGAATTATAAAGAGGTTTAGCAATAAAACCCAAATTAGGAATCCAGAGTCTACAAAATTCAGTCATGCCTAAAACATTCGAACTTGTTTCTTAGTGGCTGGAACAAGGATAGACAAGATGGTCCTTTTTCTCTCAGAGGTTAAGGAGTGAGAGGTGGGCTTGAGTTCTTGTCCCAGATACTTTATGGACTGACATGCTATCTGAACTTTGTTCAAAGAGACCCCATAGACTTGAATGACCAAGAAATTAAGGGCTTCTGTGGCAGCAGCCAAAGAACCTGCCTGGGTGGGGCTACTAATAAAAATATCATGCCCATACTGAATTAAGCTACTACCTGATAGTTTCAGATCCTTTAAATCCCTTCCAGAAGCCTGACCAAATAAATGAGGGTTACATTCAAAGGCAAAAATAAATTGTGAGAATCCTCCATTAGGCTTTTTTACAGGAAGGATTGCAGTGTTGCATGGAGATGAACAAGGGACAAGGATATTATTCTTAAGGAATTTTTCAATTAAAGGTTGTATGCCAGGCCTAGAGGCCTGTGGGCTACCCGAGTCTTCCCTTACCTCTATCGGAGGTCTTCGGTTGGCCAAACCGGATGCTCGTATGAGAGAAAGGACGTTCCAGAGTCGAACAAGGGTTGAGCTTTATTTCAGGGTCTAGTTACAAGTGCAGGGGAATTCTTCCTTAGGAGGGAGCGAAGAATCTCCCAAGGAGGCAAAGATCTTACAATAAGAGATTGGAAGTAGAAGTATAAGTGGGGAGAGAGGGGGAGGGGAGAGAGGAGAGAGGAAAAGCGGAGCCTTGTTGTCCTCACACGTGGCCCCTCCGCCCAAGAGAGCTTTCAGGCTTTCCTGATCCTACTTAAGCTCTCCAGCCGCATAGTTTGCATCTGAATACCGTGCTGTTAGGTGTGCCCAGATCCGGGACAATCTCGAGGGCGGGGAGAGCTCTCTCCCATCACGTTTCTCACGGGAAGAGGCGGAAATACACGAGATAGCTCGGTTCACCTCAATTCCCAGTCGTTTCCTGGGGGGTCTCGTGAGAACTCTAAGATTTAGAAGTTCCCACCTTTACCCGCCCAAGACTGTCCACATGGAATTGAGCTTCCATCCCCAGCAGTTGTAGTTCTTCCCAGGCCTAAGGCTTAATCAGATACTAGATGAGATGGGGGAACATTTTAGGGTCTGGGAGGCTAACAACGGCTCGGGTGGCAGAAGTAGCTCATCCTGGAATTCCTGGATCCCAAACAATTGGTTCGACTGTCTCTCACACACTCAAACGAACATGGGGAGATTTAGTGAACAAAGGGAAAAGGGTGATGGGAAGATTAACTACAGAAAATTGGCTCCCCAATTTCACCATCAGGTCCATTTCCAACAAGGGGGAAGGGCTAGAGGAGGGCTTAATGAAGGAGTGTTTAAACAACAGATTCTTAAGTAGGCTGGGGAGGGGCATGTCTGGAAAACATTCCTTAGTTTCCCCTTCAATGTCTATGTCCTGAGTGGTCAAAGGGTGAGTAGGGCCAGGGTAGCTGGTTAAAGCAGAGAACTTAGCCATGTTAAAGTGGGTAACCTTACCTTTGGCCTCCATTTTTGCCCAGGGCTTGGAGAGAGAGGTGGAGAAAGTGGGAGCACTGCCAGCACCCAGGCTTTCCTATCATTCCAAGTCTTGAGAAGACTGGAGGATAAGGTACTGGGGGGAGGTTCCACCACTTTTCCAACCTTGGGGACAATCCTTCCTGCAATATCCCTCCTGGTCACATGGGCCAGGTACCACAGGCATTGGTTCCTGGAGCTCCCTCTGGGGGGTGCCCTGGAGGACACTCCTTGGACCAGTGACCCTCCTTGTGGCATTGAAAACAAGTTTTCTCATTTCTCAAGTAGCCTGGCTTCCTCCAAGGACGCACCCTGGAGGGGGTACTTCCTGGGTCTTTTCCTGGCCATGGCAGCTGCCAAGAATTGAGCATGCTCCCTGTCTCTGGCCCTTTTCCTGCGTTCTCTTTCCTTTGTTGCTACTAGGCCTCTGTTGTTAAAGACTCCAAAGGCAGTCTCCAGTAACTGGGCCTGAGGGGTTTGGGGTCCCATTGCCAGTTTCTGCAGTTTCCCTCTGGGGCAAACTTATTAATAAAATACATGTTAAGGATTGCTGCCCCTTCTATGGAGCCAAGATCCAAATTTGTATGCTTTTAATAGCTTCTACTAGCCAGTTTTGAGAAAGAGCAGGCTTTTCCTTTTCTCCCTGAGTAATTTCCCTAACTTTTTGAAAATTTACTTGTTTTTGAAATGCAGTTTTTAGGTCTTCTAACAGGCAAATTACCATATGGTCTCTCTTTCCTCTATCCTCACTCTTTTGATAATCCCATCCTGGGTCACTAGCGTGAACAGCAGCTGCTCCTGCGGGGTATTTTATGGGATCATTGCTAGCCATAGAATCCCCATACTTTTGGGGGGGGGTTCCCAAATTCTCCCCTTCTTCTCAGTGGTACAACAAGCAGAGAAAAGAATATGCAGATCGTTCCAAGAAAATTCAAATTGTAGGGAAATGTCCCTAAAACCCTCAGTAAACTTAGTGGGGTCTTCCCAGTGTCTCTCCAGTTTCTCTTTAACCTGAATGAAGTCTGAGATGGAGAATGGAGCTCGTACTATGATTGTCCCACTTCTCGTGAGGGAGGGGCTGGGGAATGCTAACTGAACTGGTTTGGGCTACAAGGTCAAGGGATCGGGCTGGCAGGGGGAAAGATCTGCTGGCACCTGAGGAGGAAAAGGGGTTAGAGGGGGAGATACCCCAGAGACTGCCATGGATGTGGGGCCTGAGGTGGGAGTGAATGTTGCCCTAGGGAGCAGGGCTGGGGAGAGAGGCACCTTTACAAGACCCGTGGCTGGGAACTGAGCAGGTGTTGCCAAGGGGGGAGGGGCCATGGGAGGAGATACAGGATAGGAGACATGGAAGGTAGATGATGCAAGAATTGAGGGGGGTTGTGGTAGAGAAAAAGGAAAGGGAAACCAAGGGAAGGAAGGGGTGGCCAAGGAGGGGGAGGCCAGGGTTGGGGGGGGGGTAAGGAAGAGACAGGAAGGGATGGGGGAGATTAGGGTGAGGATAGGAATTGGGATGGTGGGAATATAGATAGGGAAGGAGGTGAGGCTGAGGCCCCAACATCCAATTCACCCCCATTGCCTTTTTGTGGGGTAGCTCTATATGCAAGCATTTTGCAATCTTTTCTGAGAATGGGGTTCTCAGAGAGCTTGACAAAGATTCTTATGTAAGGTATTACTATCCATTTTTCCTTTTGGCAACAATATAATTCTAACTGTAAAAGAGTATTACATTGTAAGGTCCCCAAAATGGGCCATACTTCATGATCCTCCAGGTGATACTGAGGCTGAACTGTGTTGCAAAAGAACACCAACTTTTTCTTTTTAAGTTCTTTAGAGAAGCTAAATTTTTTCCAATTTTGTAAGAGACAACCTGAAGGCAAATTTTGGGGGATTGAAGAGGATTGATCCATTACAGGCGTGGGGCTAGAAGTCCCTCACTCAGTAAAGGAGGACATGGCAGTAAGCTTTGGAGAAAAAAAAAAAAAACCAAGAAGAAAAAAAATAACTGACATTTCCTTAATTCCCTAGCACCCAGGGAACTCAGAGAATTGGAGACACACTTCCTGATCTATACTTTGGAGGGTGTGCTCAGGTCCATGGTTTCAAACACAGCCACTGGACTGACAACCTGAGAGTGTTCCCTAATTCCCCAGCATCCAGGGAATCCAGATAGTTGGCCTGATACTGGGATTTGAGGCCAGGTCTAAAAATCCACTTCCAAGGTGCTTGGAGAGTGAGAAGGGGATAGGGAGAGGGGGAGGCTTACATACCTTCCAATCTTGGCAGAAGAACTTGAGATTAGCAGTTATTCCCAGTCAGGGAATCATAAATGTTGAGGTTCAAGTGTGCTGGGAGACCACAAAATACTGACACGTTGGGTCCTGCTAGAATGAATTCGATTCAAACCTTCTTAAAGCCAAAGTTTATTAAAGATTCACCACCTTGGGTTGACTCTTAAGGAGACTAAGCATTTGTAATGTTTCTATTCACAAGCAGGCCAGATAGAATTTCAGCCAGACAGAGGCTGAGCTGGATTGAATGTGAGCGCCTTCATGGAGGCAAGATGGAACTTACATACAAAAAAAGACTGAGAGAAGCATCCAGGTGCTGCCAGGTAGTCTCAGATCCCAGGGATGGTCTTGATAGATCAAACCCAGGGAGGAACCTGATGGGAGTGGCTGTTAACAGGATCAAAGGGAGAAATATCTAAAGAATGCTAAATAGAAGATAGGGAGTATATGGTCTGGGAGAAATGGAAGGGGAATTCAAGAAGCTCCCCCACTCCCCACCCCAAGAGCAGACTTTCCAGGGCCCTTCAGAGAAATGTGACAAAAGCCCTTCAGATCCAAGGGGAAAAGGTCTTGGCTTGGGCTTCTACCCCATCATATATATATACATATATGTATATATATATATATGTGTGTATATATACACATATTTATGTATATATATATATATATGTGTGTGTGTATGTGTGTGTGTATGTGTGTGTGTGTATGTGTGTGTGTATATGTGTGTGTGTGTATATGTGTGTGTGTGTATATGTGTGTGTGTGTGTGTATATGCAGGGAGAGAGAGAGGGAGAGGGAGAGAGAGAGGGAGAAAGACTTGGGGAACATTCACACATTTGCAGATAGATAGTGTGACACTAATGCTGACCCAGTGAAAGATTATGAGAAGGAACAATCGGGTTGCTGTAGAATCATAAAATGCTGACATCATGAAAACACAGGGATGATAGATTATCCAGAAAGAAAGGCAGCTCATAATGTCAATGTCAATGTCAACGTCAAATACTGAAGAGAGGACAAAAAGAATTAAAACTGAGAAAAGATCAAATTTGGCAATTAAATTATCATTTGTAACTTTGGATAATGTAGTTTCTGTTGACCAATGAAGTTGGAAGACACTTTACAAAGGGTTGAGAAGTGAGAGTGAGGATACACCTTGGAAGCCATGACAGTAGAAAGTTCCTTATAATAAATTGTAAACAAGTGAAACAAGATGGGAAAATTAAGTTAGATGTTTTTGAAACTAGATTTTTGTGGATCTGACCTTCCAAGCTAAGAGAATTTAATTTTATCCTGTGGATGGTGAGAACTTCCTGAATATTTTTCATCATGGATATGATATGGCCTTACCTTTGCCTTAGATTACTTTTTCAGCTAAGGGAAAGATGGATTGGAGACAAGAAATACTGGAGGCAAAAAGACCTAGGACTTCAATTAAAAAAGAATTCTTCCAGCAAAGCTGAGAGAGCATTTTTCCACTCTCCTCAATCTCATTTTTTCTCTATTTCTTACAACTAAATTCCTAATTCTTAAAAGTGCACCAGATGTACTTGGGATGGTCATACTGGTTCTAAGTTACCTGGTGCTTCTAAATAAAACAAGCATTCCAGCTGATACATATATATTTATACACACACATACAAACACATGCACATAGATATAATCAGGGTTGAGTGACTTTCCCAGGGTCACACAGTTAGTAAGTATCTGAGGGCAAATTTGAGCTTAGGTCCTCCTGACTCCAGAGCCAGGATTCTTCTCACTATGCCACTGTAAAGGCAAGTAAAGTGAGATCTTTTGCTGTTTTTATTTCAGTATAATCAAGAAGTATAATGCCTCTATTTGAATGTGACTGAGGAGGATCTTTCCCACCCATTGTTGAGCCTGGAAAGATTTGTAAGAAGGTTCAAACCTTTTGTAAATGAGGCACTGGTTCTCAGGAGATGTGATGCCCTCTGGCTCTAAAAAGTGTATAAACTCTCTGAGGGTGAGGTTTTACTTTAGAGGTTAGTTTTTGGTAAGAAGGTATGAGTACCAGACAAGGACTCTGGGAAGCTGCTAAGGAGCCCTTGGATTTGAGAACCCAAATGTCGTGCTTCCCTCTTTGGTAATGATGGTCATACAGCTGTACCTGTCTGTTCAATTATGGTTAGGCAGTGGAAGCCATGCCTGTTGTTTACTTTGGGGTTCAGGGTGTTGACTCCCCTGAACTAGGTGGATGATGTATGTGTTTGATTAAAGGATTGATACATGTGCTTAGTTAAAGCGATTGCTAAAGTGAAATTTGCCTTTCCTTTTATGAATGCATCTAAGAACCTGTAATAGCAGCCCCCTCCCTGTGTATGTTGGGGTGCTTAATGATAGTCACCTCGCTGCCCCCAGATGATAGTTTCAAGATTTCCTTGTGAAGGAAGCAAAGGGTTCAGATTCCTTTTAGACTTGACTATTATTTCATTTATTTGCTTTCATTTTGGAAGTATTTCTTTCTAATTCTTGGACATCTTCGGGATATTTTTCCAAATGAGCTGGACTTCATGAATATACCTT
This sequence comes from Notamacropus eugenii, assembly GCF_028372415.1. Classification (NCBI taxonomy): domain Eukaryota; kingdom Metazoa; phylum Chordata; class Mammalia; order Diprotodontia; family Macropodidae; genus Notamacropus; species Notamacropus eugenii. Next base: position 357,539,948 of record NC_092875.1, on the reverse strand, counting down.
TTTGTGTGGAGTTAGCAATTTGGATCTGAAGCAGAAATGTGTTCAAGTGAGCAAAGTCCTAACAAAATCTGTTATAAAGCATCCATCTAACACACTGTCTAAATATGGTGCCTAATGATACAGGTTCTCCTTAAAAGCTTCCTTTTTCATTAAATTTGACTAGTTCATTTCTGGACTCTTTGTTCTTGCTTATTTACAGTCACTTTCCCACAGGTACCATATATCCAGTGTTTATTGTCTATTCACAGAATTAACTTAAGAAATAATTGGCTCTAGGTATAATGAACATCCCACATATAACAGACAATTTTGCTGTGTCAGTCTTTTAAAACTTGGCACTATTAGGCAGATAAGCAAGGAGCCATAAAAATCAGCAGGGTCCAAACCAGCACTAGAAGAGATAAGGAATGGGCAAACCCAGAGAGGCATAAAGAAAAAAATGGGTTTGTTTTCAACTTCAATAGAATCACAAGATTGAAATGGGCTTTAAAATATTCAGTAGACATCTATACCAAACCTCTTTCTTCCAGGCAAATTTCCTCTTTTGTCATACTCCCTTTTCTCTATGCATACCCATGAATATTGAGAATGAGAACCTATGTTCAGTTTAAATGTATTAAAAGCTGAGGGATTAGTGCTTATACCTATGGTGAAGAGTAACAGAAGATAATGGGGAAGCCATATATTTATGTTGGATGGTAAGAAATATGCACATTGTTTGATGTCCTTGTAATGAAGTCTATGTATACAGGTAAAGACAGGAGAACAGAAATAAGCACTCATTAAGTGTGTACTATGTGCCAGGCATTGTGCTAAGTATTATACAAATATTATGTCAGTTGATCTTCATAGCCCTGGGTAGCCTATGGTAGTTTTAAAATTATGCAATAGATAAAATTAAATTGAGGTAGCTAGATGGTACAGTGGACAGAAACCTAAAGTAGGAAGACTTGAACTCAAATTTCACCCCAAACACTTGCTAGCTGTGTGACCCTGAGTGGGTCACTTAAGCTCTATTTGCTTCAGTTTCCTTACTTGTAAAAAGAGGGCATGATCCTACCTACCTTGCAGTTAATGTGAGGAACAAAAGAGATAACATTGGCAAAGTGCTTGGCATATGCTAGGTACTATATAAATGTTTATGCTAGATACTATATAAATGTTCATTCCCTTCCTACTAAATGGGAAAGTGAGTGAGTGAGTTATATATGATGGTGACTTTTTCAAATGATACCCAAAGATAACAGGTAATTATGCTATGACCTCCTTTTAGCTTGACTAGGTACCAGTTCACTCCATAAATTAGTGTCTCAGAGAGGTAGAATCAATGATGGATTATCTTCTAAACTCTTCATATGTCTGATGTTGAGATAGTCATGGCCAAATGCACTTTTTACTTTAGCTTATATTTATTTTGCGTAACAGAAAGGAAATATATATTTACATATAATATGCTACATGTGTATTTTATACATATGAAAGAGAGAGAGAGAGAGATTTGAGGAGACAGGATACATTCAAGGGTCAATTGAAGCATTCACAGATAATAACTCTGTACCGCGAAAAAATATCAGAATTGATACAAACTCTCAGGGTCCGCTGAAACATAAACATACGTATACCTGTGTTCTTGTATACATACACATGAACCTGCAGGACCCTCTTCTGAAAGTACCCATAAATTGTCTCATTTGGTTCCTGAAAAGACCTTGTGATATAGTAAACCAGTGGTGTCAAACTCTAATAGAAAGGGATCCCTTCCCTGGCATATTGACTTAGAAACTTACAAATGAACATCGTCTCTGCTGTATTATATTTTATTTTCTTTGTTAAACATTTCCCAATTTTATTTTAATCTGGTTCCAGTGCCTGAATTTTGTCAGCACTTGTGACTGGGATCTATAAGCTTCACACCTTTTAGGTCTTCCCAGCTTGAACAAAGCATACTTGAATAAAACATATGTGTTTGAAACTATGTATGTAAAGGAATCAGTATCAGAGTTGAATAGACTATTTGACTAGCAACCTTTTGCTATTTGTCATTTATTACACTTTGGTACTAAGAAAACAAATTATCAAGTAGTGCTAAATGAACATGAAGCTTTTAATGATAACCTATAACACAATATGAGTAGAAGGGTGGAAGTCATTGAACTGATCATCAATTATGTACATGAGTGATAAAATTCTAAGCTCTAATACACTTATCATGTGAGAACACATCTCAGTTCCCTAGATACCTTGAATCAATCAAAATAATTTCAGTTAGATATCATAGGAGTCTGTTCCAATTGAATGAGGAGCTTGCTACCATCTCATGGGTTGTATGTAAAACCAGGGAGCTAGTTCAGGAGGGAAGATAGTTGATTAAATAAAGAGGAGAGAGAATTGTGTCTAAACTTCTGAGAAGCACTCCACAGCACCATCGTTAACCACCATCATGGGCATTGGAACAAATTTTTCTTTCTGCCCATTCTACAAGAGAAAGACATCACATCCTTGGGGTAGACATTCCCCTAATTCACCAGTGGGTTTGATTCCCTTGGAATATATTGAGGATTCCCATAAAAGGACTTTAAGCCATCATGAAAGATAAATTACCTCTTTGCCACATATGTTCCTTAATCTTGAACCCATTTTTTCATGAATTCTGCATCTAAGGTGAAATAATATGTCAGAGACCTGTGCAGATATTTTGTACCAACTATGCCACTGTAATCAATATCTCAAAAATAATATTCTCAAAGCTAAGACAGACAAACTTATATGAACTGAGAATCACAGGGAGAGCAAACTAGTGGGGGCTCATGTGCTATAGTTATAACAGTAAAAAAGCAAGCTGTCACGAGCATCAGTTACAGCACTGAAAAGGCAATCCCACAAGTCCTTAGAGTTAATCCAGACACCTGAAAGAATATGGTATGCATGCTCTTAGTTCTTGACTCATTAATGAGAATGGCACTTAGAATGATACCCTAGAGTACATCTGTGATATAAAATACACACACAAACATACATATATACACATATATAATGCATGCATGTATATATATATACACATATATACATATATAATGCATGTGTGTATGTGTGTATATATAACATACATACATACATACATACATACATATATATATATATATACATGTTGTGTGTGTGTGTATGGCAAGGTCGCTGATTTTAGCTTTTCTTCTGAAATGTTATTTCCCCCAAAATTTGCCTTCTTAATAGCAGTAAGGTAGAAATTTAATTATTCCTGATTCACATATAAGGAAAATAGGGATCAATCATCTGATGTTAAACACATTAAATGCAGTAGCAGCTTTTTGCCATAAGACTCGTTTCACCCCCTTCAAGGTTTCCTTTCAACCTGCCTCATTTATCTAATCAGTCTATTCCAAGAGCACTGCTGGCTTTAGGAAGGAGTATGTTAGGTTGTTAGAGGATAATGTGAACACTGAATTCAGAGGTTGGTTAAAGAGAAACTTATTAAAGCCCTTTTGTGATCATTCAGCCTTTGGGAGTGATTGTTCCACTTGCGTGTTGCTTGGTTGTCATGATACCAGTGGCAGACAGAAGCAATAAGACTAAAACCTGATACTGTGTTACAAAATAAATAAAAAATATGATACAACATAGAAGACATACATAGATATTCACACAAATATACGTGGACATATACATATATATAAACGTATTATAGCATTTTATAACATGAAATTACATTTTTCTTATTTTAAAAAATGTGTTTCAAGCTATAGGAGGATGTTTTCTCATGTTTATCCCCATGCTCTTTTGTGTTATAGAATATAGTAGCTTTTATGTCATTGTACTCAAATCAAGTAAGATTCCTTATTCTGCAGTACCTTTTCTCTGGCTTATCCTTGCATAAACATATTCCCAAGGTTAATTACATCACTATCTTATATCCAGGGAGTTAGATTCTGCCAAGTATCAGGATTTGTTAGATTTTCCTGCTGATCACACATGACTGAAGTACTCAGACACATAGCTGAACAAATAGGTAACCCTTTCCTAGCATGGTGAAAAAAGGAAGAGTTGATTTGCAACTGCAACCTGAAGAATAATGTTAAATATGATTATCTTTTAAAATAAGCATTTGCATTGGATGGGTTTTATTATTTAGAGAAATAAACTGTAATCATGAAACACATCTGCAGTATGGCATATTAGATAGCTACTTCCCAGAAAGACCTAGTTTCGAATCCCACTTCTGACATATTCTTGATTTGTGACCCTCGACCTCTATGATCGGGAGTGTTTCCTTACCTGATGATTCTTTCTACTAATGAAACCACAAGTCTAGCCCAAATCCCTATTCAAAGTCAAACATTTCTTCAAATAATTTATCCTCTAATTATTTTAGAATAAATTAAATCATGATATTGGCTAGATCAGTTTTCTCCAAAATGGCTTGATACCAAAGGGTGTATGATGAATCAGTCAAAGGGTAGGAAGATGGTTACCATCCCACTCTTCTTGAAATAGTCAATTGTGGGAATTGTTTCCAACACAAATACACCCACACATGTTCCTCTAACACTCTCTTCTACTTTCCCTCTTCTTTGCAATCCACCTACTTCTACTTTTTTTGAATTAAGTATTACCACTTCAAAGCAATTATAACCTGACATCTACATGGTTACCCACAGTAGACGCTGCACAGATGCCATTAGAAAAAAATCTCCCAAATCCAAGTATACCCACACATTGTTTCCAAGAAAAACTAATGCTTGTAGTGAACACTGCTCTGACAACACAATATGTGTTCCAGGACAATGGCCAGTAAGAAAAAAAATGAGTCTTCTCTATGTTTATCTTGGCTAAGTCAGAGTTAGCCCTGTAGGATTGCTAGGCATAAATGAGTTGTGATCTTCCTTAAAAATCTCCTTATATTATTTTTCCTCAAGAATCTATCCCTCTTCTACACTTTTCTATCACTGACAAGAGTTCTAATATTTCTCCAATCATCCTGGGATTGCATGTTTGCCTTCTCACTCTCACATATGAAGGTTCTTGCTCCACAATGTCTCTTAAATCTGGCCAGTTTTTTTTTTTTTTTACCTGTATATCCATCATGCTTGTTGATTCCTTCATCATTTTCCACCTGGACCAGTGAAATAGCTTTCCAGTGGGTTCCTTGTTTCAAGTCTCTACATTTTTCAATTCATCTTCAATTCATCTTAGTTGTCAAATTTATCTTCCTGTGATTCAGGTCTGACCCTATGCATCTGTGACTAAATAAATTCCTATCACTTCCAACTGATTCTTGGGCAAAATATTATTATACTTTTCCTTATCCCTTAAATGTTTTTATTTTTCACTTTATAATATGCCTAATTATTAGTATAATATATAAAATTTAAAAATAAGTGTATTGGAATTGTATGTGCTTTTATATAAATAGGAGTGAATGATTAAAAAGAAATGTGGAGAAGACTGGAATAATTAGCTTCCATGCAAGACCAGCAAGTTTAACATTTTAGCTCAAAATATAATCCAGCTCTGAGCATTATTGAATTGATAGGGTATAAATTGGAGAAATGCCAACTATGAGAGCTAGGAAAGATAAGGAGTTCTGTTTACAGTCACATACAGAGGTCCAATGTATTTGGGAAAATATGACCTTCAGGGGTAGAGCCAAGATGATGGAGTAGAAAGATGCATATATTCTAGCACTTCCCTCACAGCCCACGAAATACTTGTAAAACATGACTCTCAACAAATTCTAGAGCAGCAGAAGTCACAGAACAACAGAGTGAAAGAGATTTCCAGCCAAAGGTAACCTGGAAGGCTGACAGGAAAGGTCTATCCCACTGGACGTTGAGTGGAGCAGAGCCCAACCCTGGCTGTGTGGCACAGGGAGGAATAGGATTGAACAGGCCTCCAGGCCAGAATTCCCAGCAGGGAGGGTCCCATATCCCTCAACCCACAAGTGACAAAGAAAGTTTCAAAGGTCAGTGTGGGAGGGTTTTCCCAGCTGGGCGATAGGGAAGTGGGGTCCCCCCAGTACCACCCCCAGGTGGAGGCAGAGGCAGTGGTGGCAGCTGCAGCAGGCAGCAGGTGCCTATGGTGGCCATAGAAGCAGTCTGGATCTATTGTCTGAGAAGCTCAGCTTAAAGTCTTTGGGGGAATTGAGCATCTGATATGAATTACAGCCCTGAGCATGATCCTGGGGAAAGGAGGAGCACTAGGACCCTCCCCTTGACAAAGGATTCAGAAGTCAAGTAACTGGCTAGGAAAATGCACAAAAAAGGGGAAAAAAATAAGACCATAGAAATAATGTTCTTTGTGAACAGGTATCTCCTTCTGTCTTTTAGGATGAGGAAGAACAATGTCAGAAGAAGTCAAAGTTTCTTCCTCCAGTACCTCCAAAATGAATGTGAAATGGGCTCAGGCCATAGAAGAGCTTGAAAAGTGAGTCAGCAGGTTGCTAAAGGAGAACCAAAAAAAGGCTAAGGAAAATAACATCTTTAAAAATAGGCTAACTCAATTGGAAAAAGAGGTCCAAAAAGCCAATGAGGAGGAGAAGGCTTTAAAAAACAGAATTAGCCAAATGGAACAGGAGGTTCAAAAACTCACTGAACAAAATAGTTCTTTAAAAATGAAAGTGGAGTTCAGAGAAGCTAACAAATATATGAAAAACCAAGAAGTCACAAAACAAAAACAAAACACTGAAAAAATAGAAGATAATGTGAAACACCTATTGGAAAAACAGCTGACCTGGAAAATAGATCCAGGAGAGACAATTTAAAAATTATGGGACTACATGAAAGCCATGATCAAAAAAGAGCCTAGATATTATCTTTCACAAAATTATCAAGGAAAGCTGCCCTGATACTCTAGAACCAGAGGGCAAAATAAATATTGAAGGAAACCACCAATCACCTTCTGAAAGAGAAGAGAAACTCCTAGGAATATTGTGGCCAAATTTCAGAGTTCCTAGGTGAAGGAGAAAGTATTGTAAGCAACCAGAAAGAAACAATTCGAGTATTGTGGAAATACAATCAGGATAACACAGGATCTGGCAGCTTCCACATTGAGGGATCAAAGGGCTTGGAATAAGATATTCCAGAAGTCAAAGGAACTGGGATTAAAACCAAAAATCACTACCAGCAAAACTGAGTATAATACTTCAGGGGAAAAAATGGTCATTCAATCATATAGAGGACTTTCCAACATTCTTGATGAAAGCACCAGAACTGAATTGAAAATTTGATTTTCAAACACAAGAATCAAGAGAAGCATGAAAAAGAAAACAGGAAAGAGTAATCATAAATGACTTTCTAAAGCTGCACTGTTTACATTCCTACATGGAATTATAATATTTGTAAGTCTTGACATTTTTCTCAGTATTTGGGTAGGTGGAGGTATTACACACACACACACACACACACACACACACACACACACTACAAGCTGAGTAATAACAGAAGAGATGATATCCATAAAAAATAAGATAAAATTAAGCAGTGAGAGAGGAAAATATTGGGAGAAGAAAGGGAGAAATGGAATGGGGTAGACTATCACTCATAAAAGAGACAAGAAAAATCTTTTTCAATGCAGGAGAAAAGGGAGGAGGTGAGAGGGGAGAAGTGAAGCCTACTCTCTTCACATATGACTTAAGGAGGGCATAACATCTTCACTAAATTTGGTATGAAAATACATCTTACAGTACAGGGAAGTAGGGGAGAAGGGGAAAAGTAGGTGAGGGGGATGATAGAAAGGAGGGCAAATGGGAGAAGGGAGTAACTAGAAGCAAACACTTTTGGGAAGGGACAAGATCAAATGAGTGAATAGAAAAAAAAGAGGGGGACAGGGTAGGATGGAGGGCAATATAGTAAGTCTTACACAACATAACTACTATGGAAGTTTTTTGCAAAATGACACATATATAGCATGTATTGAATTGCTTGCTTTCTCAGTGGGAATGGGTGGGGAGAGAGGGAGGGAGAGAAGTTAGAATTCAAAATATTGGAAGTGAATGTAGAGAATTGTTATTGCATATAACTGGGAAATAAGAAATACAGGTAATGGGATATAGAAATTTATCTTGCCCTACAAGAAAAGAGAGAAGATGAGGATAAGGGAAGGGTAGGATGTGACAGAAGAGAGGGCACATTGAGGGAAGAGGTAATGAGAATGCAAGGTGTTTTGGTGTGGGGGAGGGGAGAGATGGGGAGAAAAATTGGAATTCAGAATTTTGTGGAAATGAATACTGAAATCTAAAAATAAATAAATAAATCTATTTAAAAAAAAGAATGTGCCAACAAAAAGAAAAAAAAAAAAGAAAATATGACCTTCAAAACCCTTCATGAAATTTCCAGATGGCACTGAATCAAGTTCCTGATATAAGATTAAATTTTGTCTACTCTCCAGGCCAGCTTATCTAGACAACTATGGAATTGGACCAGCCAGTCAATGACTTAGAGTAGTCTCCCATTCTTCCTTAGCAGGAACTGATACTTTCAGAAGGATAATGATGCAGTTTTTATTGGTAAAGAATGATACACATTAAGGCACAGAACCAAGAAAGGAGAAATATTGGATTTCAACTCTATTGGCAGACAGTTACCTGGTAAGCTCTACATTATGAAAACAGGGTATTAAAATGATACACATGGATCAGATATACACATTAGGTAATGATTTTTCATGTTACATAAACAGTTCTGGCTTTACAGAAGCATTGTCCTAACATTTTCTTTGATTAATAAACTTCCTGGAACATTGAAAAGGGCTGATTTTGTTTTCAATTCAGTGTTATTCAGGAATATATTTATTGTGTGATAAGTTTTATCTTTAGATGTGTTAAAAGTATTACTCATCAATATCTCTATTCAATTCCTCTTAGAATCACTTGTTTCCTTCAAAACTGCTCAAGCAACACCTTCCACCTGAAGACATTCTTGATCCCTGTAGCTACTTGTGCTCTTCTCCCCCACCTCCCCAAAATGGATATATCTTGTGATTATTATCCATATGCTTATGTGTGTACATGTCACCCCCACGAGGTGAACATTCTTTGTGGACTAAGATGATTTCATTTTTGGTTTTGTATTGACTAATTATGTCAAATTGTATCACGAGAATATCTATATATGTGTGTATATTAGTATATACATATATCATATATCTCTAGAAACATGTATACATATATATGGATATACATGTTCAGATATGTGTATATTGAATAATTTTTCTCTCTTGTAAACAGATTACTGTCTTCTTTCCTGAATTTTGGGTTCATTTGGCACATCAACTGAATATTCACGATTTTTTAAATCAATATACATTGCTTTAGTATAGTAATATTCACTCACCCTTTGATGGTACTACTTTTAAAGATTCTCCTTTAAAGATGGCATGTCTGTTATGTGTTCTAGACTTAGAGTCAGAGGACTTGGGTTCAAATAGTATCTTCGTTGTTATTTTTCTGACCTTGGGCAAGTGTGTTAATCTCTCTGATTTTACTGCTGTTTTTCAGTTATTTCAGTCATATCCAACTCTTTGTGATCCCTTTAGGATTTTCTTGGTAAAGATACTGGATGATTTGCCATTTCCTTTTCCAGTTCATTTTATATTTGAGGAAACTGAGACAAACAGGGTTAAGTAACTTGCCTAGGCTCACACGATTAACAAATGTCTAAGGACAGATTTGAACTCACCAAGATGAGACTTCCTGACTCCAGGCCTGATGTGCTATCAATTTTATCACCTAGTTCTCTGATTTTAAGTTCTTTAATCTGTTAATGAAAAGGTTGATCTAGTTCATGACAATAATTCTTTCCAGATGTAAATTCTATATTATAATCTCTGTGAGGACATGCGTCATATGTTTAGTTTTGGAAAAGGAACCACAAGCTGGACTGAAAGAATTTATCCAGTACCATTACCCTATAGTCATCATGTTCAGACTCCCCAATCCTGCAATAAGACAATAACATCCACATTTTGCATTACAATAGAGTTATGGGCAATGAGCATGGTCACTGAATATCTACATTTCGTGGAGGAGTATCAACAATAATTTCTTTTCACACAAACAGGCTAATTAAGAGGTTGTCAGAAACATTGGTTTGTGCATGTGGCTAAACTTTTCAGTGGAAAATGGGATTGCAAAATGAGAAACATATTTTTTCTACTAGGAAGAATAATTGCAGGTCTTAACTGAGATGAATATGAACTAGAATATGGCATAAGCCCAGAAACTAAAATGTTTATATTTCATCCCTCACTTCAAAAGTGTAGTTAATGTTGTGCTTGCATTTTTTGAAGTACTTTGTGAAATGGAAGCTATAAACCACTTATATCCACTCTGATGAATATAGTACTATTGCCATTTCCTCCCTTTCTTTCCTTTATTCAAATTTGTCTGTGTGGGGAAATGATTTTTATTAATCAACTAACTCCCATTTTGAGTAGTTCCTGGGCCAACTCAGGTTCACCTGGACTTGACCAGTGGGAGGCCTGAGTGGGCCTTGCCTATTGGAGCAGAAGTAGAGGTGGTATAAGGTGGTAGAAGGATAGCAAGTCCAGGTGAGACTAGTGAGCATAAGTGGAGGTCTAGGTAGAGTACCTAGCTCGTTAACATGGAACTTGGTCAGATATTTGGTCAAGGGAAGCCAGAGGTTGATGGCAAGGAGACTTCTAGGTAGGATCAAGGCACAGACAGATGTGAGGTATATAAGTGGTACTCATTACTAAAATGAGGAACTAAATGAAAAAAGAAGAAGCTCCAAAGTAGTTACTACAGGTTTGTGATAGAAAGAGCAAAAGAAGAAAAAAAGGAAACAGTTTAAAACTAACATTAACAACATAAAAATAACATAAAATATAGGCATTAAAGATAACTTGGAAAATTAATGTAAAAAAAAAATGTCAGTAACAACAACCAGAATATCTCCTGGAGCAAGGGTAGAGGAAGAGTAAATTATGTTACCATAGTCTCAACTTGAAATATCACCTGGGCTTTTGGGGGTTTTCAGATGGTTTTAACCCTAAGAAGACAATCTCCTTTGGGGTTGAGAAGCCCAGCTGAACTCCATTATAACTGCAAGTAGGTAGCACAATGGGATAAAGAGGGCTTGATTTGGAGTCAGAAAGATCTGAATTCAAATCTGTCCTCAGATACTTAATAGTTATGTAATCCTCTGCAGGTCAATCAACCTCTGTGCCTCAGTTTCCTCATCTATAAAATGAAGATAACAGTAGTACCTATTTACCATGTTATTGTGATGTCTAAAAGAGATAACATGCACAGCAAAATCTTAAAGCATATATAAATGTTTATTAATGTTGGTGTTGTAATTATTGTTATTTTTTTATCAATTTTTTTTGAATCCTATATTCCAGATTAGAAGTATTCAAAGATTTAAATTCAATAGGACAGTAAGTTTGGGTCTAATGGTCTGGGCCCTCATCCCCACTGAAAGGGGTCCACAAACAAGAATACTGGCATCATTTGAAAAATTTACCCCCAGGAGCTCTGGTGCTGCCCCTCTCTTGCTAAGCCCCTGTGAGATAATAAAATGCCCAGGCTTCAGCAGCGCAGGGCTTCTCTTCATCTGGAGGCTGCCCACCACTGATGATGCGTGCAAAGAAGGTTCCTTGAAACATGGTTGGCAAGTATTCCCCTCTTCTCCCTATATGTACTACTCCGTTTTCCCTATTTCCTTCTCTGCTGCTGTGTGTGAGTGAGTGAGAGTGTGTGTGTGTGTGTGTGTGTGTGTGTATACCTTGCTGGGTAGCTGGACTGGACCACTCAGTTGTTTTCATCCTTGAAACTCCCCTCACAAGTCTAATAAACAGTTGTGATTATCAGCATTCCAGGTGTCCCCCTTTCATTGCAGAGTTGGAACCCACTGGTTATTTCAGGCAGCTCAGTAGGTGGTACAGAAGGTTGGATGAAAAGTTCTATTTCAATGATGATAGATATGGTCTTTTGCACACTGAAACTCTGGTCTAATTCATCCTTAGGGAAAAGAATCTAGGAGACTTATTAACTGGGCATTGAAAATTCCATGATGACTTGATGTGAATTCTTTCTCAGTTAAGGTCTTTTTTTCAAGACATGTGGAGGAATTTTTTATTGCTATTTCACTCGGTTTTGAAGTGCCACAGTTGCCCCACATATCACTTTCAAGAAAGTGGTGGGTACAGCCAGATGCCCCTATAAAAAAGGTCTAGTCACTAGGGACACAGGATGAGATACACAAATAATCCAATTCTGGTATTGTAGACAGATTCATTTTCTCATTTCCCATGGTTTCCTAACCTGAATCTTGGCCTGACATTGGGTTTCTGTGATCTTTGTAGCTTGTTAGATTTTGATACTTAACATACAGCCTGTTTCTAGCCCTTCCTGGCTTCTCTCATTCAGTTGCCCTTGTGCCAACACTGAAACTGCCTCATTTGCCCTGGGCTAGTATTTCCCCTCCCTACCTAGGAATTTGCCTATCTCATTCAAGTGTCAATTTTGCCTCTATTGGAACATGTTAGTGAATACTTTAGATATTACTTGACACTAGATTTATGCCTCATTTGTTAAGAAACAACATGGTGGGATGGAAAGACTGCTCAACCTGGTGTCATAAGTCCTGTAGCACAGAGTTTGATGCCTGACTCTGAAACTTGCTACCTGTGTAATTTTAGGCAAACTACTTAACCTTAAGGGGTCCACAGTTTCCTTCTTTGCAGCTAAGTATCACCTTTGAGAAGAGAGGACACAATGCTTGACTATTTCTAATCCTATAATTTGGGGATGTTCTAGTTTAGTTGGATCTTATCCTAATGTCTTGATAGTCTTGATGTTTGAACAACCATTTCCAGAGTCAGTGTGGATAGGGATTGAATCTATGATTGCGATGACATAGGAAACTCCTAGGTTGGCACCTAGATGATATCCTTTAGTGTAAACAGAAAGTTGGAGAAAGGTGAAGCTTTGTTATTTGCTGTCACTCCTGGCCTGAGAACAAAAGGTACAGGGGCTTTTGCCACTTCTTTATTATCCTCATGCATACTAAAAAATGATCTTAAAAAGTGTATCTGTGAGCTCTATTTTAATTGTTTAGTGCATCATCAAAATGAGTGAATGACTGGCTGGGCTAATCTTTATAATGATAGCCATTTTGAGGAGCTTGGAAGTTTTTTGGCTTAAAGAGTATTCATGTTAAGAGCTAACACATTCTAAACACCATTTTAAGAAGCACAGTTGTCCAAAGACTCTTCAAAAGTCTATGTTTGAGTGGAGAGGAAAAAAGAATTTTCCTGATTGAAGAGTGGTGAGTCAACCAATAGTCAAACAGTGAAGAGAGAAGCTGTTTTATGTATTGCAGATGTTTCTGACTGGAATCACAACACATCAAAGACTGCAGTCTAGAGTTATGAGTTTTCCTAAGCACCTGAGTTTTCTTTCCTCAGATTTTTCCATGCCAAGTTTCTATAATAAGTATAGAATAGAATGCCCACTCTTCACCATAACTATTGAGTGTATTGGTGCGAGAAAATCATTTGGGTTTATATTTATACTGCATTTTATTATTTAGGCCTTTGCTTTAATAAATCAGTATCTATAACAATATTTCTTTTGCCATATTTTTAATAAATTACTGTTGTTTAAGAGCTAAATGTGTCATTATTCTGAGCAGCTGGTTGTATAGGGAGATAACATGGTTCAAGGATCAAGAGTTACAGTGATGAGGAAGGTTAAATGTTTTTCTCCTCAAGAACATTTCCCCTAGAACCTTTTGAGCATTTGATTGTAACCATAAAGTCATAGTCTATTTTTGGGAACATGGACCCGCTAATATGAGAACACAATTCGAGCAAGCCAAACAACCCCAGAGTGAAGAGCTGTCTCATAGACCTAGTGGATAATTGTATACTCTCTATATAGCACACATTATAAAGTGTTGCCTTTTGTAATAATTAGAGTGAACCACAAATCAAGCAAGCCATTAGCTTCATTCCACACACAATCTAATATTTGCGAGGTCTCACACACAATGTACAAAAAAGCTGAACCAACTTGCTTGATAAGAGAAGAGTTTATGTTGGGGTATAATAGGAGATCAATTTTCATATCTAAGATGAGATTATAAATGTTCTTTAATACTTGAATTAATGAATTGGAATTTTACCATTAGCAATGATGAATAATTGGAAATTTTTGAATAAGAGAATTTAATGCTACAGTAATAATTTTAGAAAGAATGATATTAGTAATGTACAGGACAGAATATAATCAAACTACATCTTATTCTGGTAGAACATTTTATAGATAATTTTGAAAATTACTTATAAAATCTTCCTTCATGAGAAAACTTCCTCTACCAATGCAGATAAGCAATAGCTTTACAGTTTATAATCTTAGAGATTTGTCCGAGGTGGAGAGTTTCAGTGACTTACTCATGATTAATAGCCAATATGTGTGAGAATTAGAATTTGAACCTTGTTATATATTTTCTAAGTACCTATAATAGGTATTAATTATATACATACATATATACATATGCACATATATATGTACATATATGTATATATTTACACACATACATATATAAAATATATACATATATTCCTTATTATATAGATAAGGAAACTGAGATTCAGATGTATTGTGACCTAGTCTTATAGGGGTATTGACAGTATGGTTCATTAGAAAGAGCCCTGGGGGCAGAGCCAAGATGGTGGACTCAAAGCAGGAACCTGCTTGAACTCTCCCCCCAAACCCCTACAAATACATGTAAAAATGACTCTAAACAAATTCTAGAGCTGCAGAACCCACAAAGTGATGAAGTGAGGCAAATCTTCAGTCCACAACAGCCTGGAATGTTAACAAGAAGCTCCTGTTCCACCAGGCTGGTAGCAGAGTGGAGCACAGTCCAGCATATGCAATCTCAGCACAAACAGGATGGAGTAGGCCTCAGAGGACAGAATCACTGGCAGCTGTGGCAGTTTCCAGATATCTGAAGCCACAAATGCCAAAGATGGCATAGAAGGTGAGTGGGAAAACTGTCTGACCTGAGTGGGGGAGGGGCATGGTCCAGCTGGGGGGTCCAGCCTCAGTGGAGGAGGAGGTGGCAGTGCTGGCAGCAGTGGTGGCAGCAGCAGCAGCTTCAGGAGCTCCAGGTCCATAGTGTGGACTGAAGATTTGCCTCACTTCATCACTTTGTGGGTTCTGTAGCTCTAGAATTTGTTTAGAGTCATTTTTACATGTATTTGTAGGGGTTTGGGGGGAGAGCTCAAGCAGGTCCCTGCTTTGAGTCCACCATCTTGGCTCTGTTCCCAGGGCTCTTTCTAGCAGCTGACACAAAACCCCAGAAGTCTGGGATAGTAACCTACCCCCACCTCAATCCCACTGGAAGCAGAGTCCTAATTTGACAAAGAGTTAGAAAGTCAAGTATTTGTCTGGGAAGATGATCAAATAGAGGAAAAAAGACAGACTATAGAATCTTACTTTGATGACAAAGAAGACCAAAACATATACTCAGAAGACAACAAAGTAAAAGTTCCTACATCAAAAGCCTCCAAGAAAAAATATAAATTGACTGCCTGCCATGAAGAGCTCAAAAATGATTTTGGAAATCAAGTAAGAGAAGTAGGAAAAGAAGTTTGGAAGAGAAATGAGAGTGCTGCAAGAAAATCATGAAAAACCAGTCAACAGCTTGCTAAAGGAGACTCCCCCAAAATACTGCAGAAAATAACACGTTAAAAAATAGAATAACCAAAATGGCAAAAGAGATCCAAAAAGCTAATGAGGAGAAGAATGCGTCAAAAAGCAGAATGGACAAAAAAGAAGGTTCAAAAGTTCACTGAGGAAAATAATTCCTTCAAAATTCGAATGGAGCAAATGGAAGCTAATGACTTTATGAGAAATCAGGAAAGTATAACACAAACAAAAAGAATGAAAAAACAGAAGGCAATGTGAAATATCGCAGTAAAACCACTGACCTAGAAAAAAGATCCAGGAGAGATAATTTAAAAATTATTGGACTATCTGAAAGCTGTGATCACAAAAAAGAGCATAGACATCATCTTTCAAGAAATTATCAGGAAAAACTTCTCTGATATTCTAGAACCAGAAGGTAAAATAAAAATGGAAAGAATCCATTGATCACCTCCTGAAAGATATCCCAAAAGGAAAACTCCTAGGAATATTGTACCAAATTCCAGAGTCCCTAGGTCAAGGAGAAAATATTGCAAGCAGCTAGAAAGGAACAACTTAAATATTGTGGAATACAATTAGGATAACACAAGATCTAGCAGCTTCTACATTAAGAGATTGAAGGGACTGGAATATAATATTCTGGAGATCAGAAGAGCTAGGATTAAAATCAAGAATCACCTACCCAGTAAAACTGAGTATAGTACTTCAGGGGAAAAAATAGACATTCAAAGAAACAGAGCACTTACAAGCATTCTTGATGAAAAGTTCAGAGGTGAATAGAAAATTTGACTTTCAAATACAAGAATCAAGAGAAGCATGAAAAGGTAAACAGGAAAGAAAAATCATAACAGACTTATTAAAGTTGAACTCTTTACATTCCTACATGGAAAGATGATCTTTGCAACTAATGAGACCTTGCTTAGTATTAGAGTAGTTGGAGTAAAGATAGATAGATAGATAGATAGATAGATAGATAGATAGATAGATAGATAGAGAGATAGATAGATAGATAGATAGAGGTCACAGGGTGAGTTGAATATGAAGGGATAATATTTCAAAATAAAATTAAGGGACAAGAGAGGAATATATTGGTAGAAAGAGAAAGGGAAAGATAGAATGGGGTAAATTATCTCACATAAAAGAGGCAAGAAAAACATTTCCCTGTGGAGGAGAAGAGTAGGGAGGTGAGAAGGAATGAGCAAACCTTACTTTCATCAGATTTGTCCTAAGGAGGAAATAATATACACATTCAATTGGGCATCTTACCCTACATGAAAGTAAGGGAGAATGGGATAAGGGTGAGGGGAAGATAGAAGGGAAGGCAGATTAGGAAAGGGTAGCTAGAAGCAAAACTTTTGAAAATGGACAGGGTCAAAGTTGAAAATGGAATTAGTGAGGGGAGGAATATAATAAAGGGAGATATAGTCAGTCTTTCACAACATGACTGTTAAGGAAGTGTTTTGAATAACTATACATCTATAACCTCTATTGAATTGCTTGCCTTTGCAATGAGGGTGGGTGGGGAGGGAGGAAGAAAGAGAATTTGGAATTCAAAGTTTTAAAAATAAATCTTAAAAATTGTTTAATTGTGTAGACCATATACACTTTATGTCTTCAAATATATTTTAACTTATTGCTGCAGATGAAAATTATTACACAGTAGTGAACTTCTTAGTAATGAACACCTGTACTCTTAACTAGATGAGTTTACATATATCCTATCACCAAGTACAAAGCAGGAAGAGTGGTATTGTGAAAAGGACAATGAACATGGAGTGATGACTTGGTATTCACAGAGAGTGAATTCCCTCTCTGCTCCTTGTTATCTCTATGACCTTGTCCAAGTCTCCTATCTTCACTGAGGCTCAGTTTTCTAATCTGTCTGAAACAACAGTAGGTGATCCTCTATCCTTTCTTATCCCTCTTCAATTCTGGAAGGGTCAGAGCTAGATCTCACCAAAATGTTGGCATAGAAAACTCACTTCGCTCCATGATGCCTTGGTTCCTTTCTCACATCTGAGAATGGAGAGTCTGATTCTGTTACAATTCCCTGGCTTTTAGCCCAGGGATAATTTAATAGAACTCAAGCCTATGTATTCTCTTCCTTTATTATTTTAGAGTATTTATATTAGACAAGAAGTTTTTTATATAATTTTAATAATTTAGAGCCCCCACTTAGGAATATTCACAGCTTTTGGAGAGATGGTCAGCTTTCTGTCATAATTTAATTTAATTTTTTCAATTTCTAACTAACACTTTTTGTATTTGAGGGAAAATAAGTATACAGGCATTGTTCAGATAAAATAAATCAACAGAGAATATTACAGTATCTATTACTGCAGGAAGAGTAGGATGTTCTGTTGTTGTTGTTGCTATTGTTTGGAACTTCCCTCAGTCTTTTTGGAGTGGGGTGCAATTAGTGACATTAATCTGACTCTTCTGCTCTGAGATTTCTGCTGAAGTCCATTTCCATCTTTTTATTCTTTGTTTTCAGCTCAGCTTTCTTTTTCAGTTTCTCCTTTTTCCTGTTTCCTCATAAAAACTCATTCTTCCCAGCTCAGCTCATTTAGTGCTGAGTAGATCTGGGGAATTTTCCACAATTGCTTCTGCCTTTCAGATCTTATATTCCCACTTCCTTCTCGTGGTTTGCTTTGTAGAAGGTTGTATCTCTTTTTAAAACTCCTAAACATTGGTCATGTTCTCCTTTTGGCTCATGAGAGACCAAAATGCTCTTGAGCTTGCATGGAAGTATTTGTTCCTCTTATCTACAAATCCTGGAATGTCAGTGAGTTCTCAATCCTTTATGGAATTCAAATATAGATTGGACTTGAGTATCTCTAGGGATGTTTAGCACTGTATCTGATGGAAGGAAGGAAAAAAGGAAGAATGACTTTTCTGGGCCATAAATTGGTTGGTTTATTGTTGTTACTGTTTTAAGATCAATTGATCTAAGCAGTACTCAACTTATGAATGTACTGTGTACATGGAAATTTGATTGAAAGTTGAAATGATAAAAGCAATGCTATAAATTAATGTTAGCTTGCCAGGATATTACATTAAAAGTTAGTTTTAAAAAACAATGTTTCTGGCATAATATGGGGAATGAGGTAGGCATTATAGACAGAAAGATTAGTACCAAGAAGGGTATGCATCTTATTTGTAGATGGCAAAATTTTCAAATAAATAAAGTTGGTTCTTCATAATTCAATATTTACAAAGTGAGTAAAATTTTCACAAAACAATTCAGTGGTTTCTTTTTATAACTCCAGACACCTCATATTCACATACAGCCCTAACAGCCAATTGTGGTACTGTACCTAAGCCACAGTTACTCATAAAATACATTATAATGTGAAATTATCAATTTGTCTCTTTGCTCTGGTTAATCTAAACTCTTATTTTCTCAGTAATGATGATCTCAGGTGTTAGGAAGAAAGTGAAATAATTTGCACTAATAAGTTAATGACTGACAACCTATTCAAAGCATCACCTCCAAAGCATGTGCATCTTCAAAGTGAAGGCTAAGCCAAGTGAATTTCTAAGTTTTAAAATTTCAGGCTTTAAAATCAACCTTGGGAAGTGGAAAAATTCTAGCGGAATGTTGTTGAGTCATTTCTGACTCTGTGTGACTCCATATACGTTTTGGTTTTTTTTTGTTTTTTTTGGCAAGAGATACTAGAGTAGCTTGCAATTTTCTTCTCTAGCTCATTTTACAGATGGGGAACTGAGACAAACAAGGTTAAGTGACTCGGCCATAGTCACACCACCTAGTGAGTGTCTGAGGCAAGTTTTGAACTTATAAGGAGAAGTCTTCCTGATTCTAAGCCAATTGTGCGGTCCACTGTGCCACCTAGCTTCCTTCAGGCAGAGTAAGGAAAAACATAATCAAGCAGAGGTGCCAAAGAGAAAACAGTCCTACCAATAAGAATAGAAAATGATGACCTATTGGGTCAACTTCCCTAAGCTCTTGTCATATAGGCATGATGAAGAAATGGCAAGCCTTTCATTCATTGATGCTGGTCACTTCTTTATGAGTTATATGTTTACTTCTAGTCTATATAACTAAAGAAGAAATGCAAAACAAGGAAGGGGTACATAAGAGAATCACTAAGATAAGAAAATATTATAAAGAAATATGAAAGGAACTGGACTTATTCCACCTGAACAAAAAAAAGGGGTGGGGCATGTTTTAATAATGATTCTAAAGGGCAGAGTGTGCTCATATACATGTAATGGTGAAAAGCTGTTTTCCTTCTATGGAGATCTTTAAAGCCATAGATGTTCATTAGTTGGGACAAGTTAAAAGTAGCCCTGTCTGAATATGAGGGGAGTGAGTTAGCAAGTGATTTGTGGAAGTTCTATTGATCTTTTCATGCCATATTGATGAGATAGAAAAATCACAAGATTTTTGAATAGGTATTCTTCACATTTTAAAATCAAATCCATGTCAGTAATATTGACTGTAGATTTATTGAAAGCATGATAAAATGAACAGAACTAGTAAAACAAAATGCACAATCATTAAAGTCAAACTAAAAAGACCAAAATATCCCAAAATGAATAATTTTAAATATAATGAACAAGTTTGGCCCTGGTAAGGAGGTAAGAATATGTATCTCCATCCTTTCTTTGCAAAGGGGGGATTGTGGTTATGAAATATTGTGCATACCACCCAAATCGGATAATTTATTGGCTGATATTGTAGAACCTTTCCCTTTCTTTCTACCATTTTTTTTCCTTGCAAGGGATAGCTTTATGAGTGTGGAGATAATACACTCTGAAAAGAAAGTAATATAGAAACAAATTGCCAACAAAAATAAAAACAAATAAAATGAATTTTATTTTCCTACTAGCTAGCATTATCAAATTGGAGCTATGTTTCAACAGGGGAAAACTGTTTTCCTCATAGATTACATTAAAAATTCATGGTGAGGAAGCTGATGAAATGTTGACCAGACTGGTAGCTTGGCTAAATATTTTAGTACTGTGAGTATTTTGGCAGGACTTTCAAAATGTTACTGAATTTTTTCAGTTCTGGGAGCTCTGCCACCATTCTCCTTTCACCCTCAGCTCTTCTTCAGACAGTAGGAATTTCTCATATGCCTGAGGATCCTCTGACTCATGAAGCTCTCAGAAGTAACCCCTTTATTCATGTTGCCTGTACATTGTAATGTTTAATGGACTCTTACTGAAATATCTCACTTCATTGGTAAATATAATAGCAATTAATCTACTTGAACCCCAAAGTTCCATAAAATTGATGATTCAAATTCTACTCTGTAAAATATTTTCTGTCTTCTCAGCCTAGAAGTCATCTCTCCTTTCTATGAACACATTGTACTTAATTCACTTTTCTTCTGCATTTGCTTGATTTTAATATAATAGTGGTGCCTTTTTCCCCAAAAAGAGCTAGTTTGTTTTGAATCAAAGAAAAGTTCTATTCAATAAAGAAACAGTCTAAGCAAAATGATTTATTGAGGATAAAAGTGACCAACAAGGGAATTCTTTCCTATTTACAACATAAAACTGCTTCCTCAACCTATGATGGCTAATTGATCCTGAGGCCTGTTTTAGTGACTAGAGATGAGTAAGGAAGGATAAAGTATTTCTCCCAGCAATTCCAAATACCTAAAAAGAAACATGGAGTCATCTATTAACTATGATTTTGCAGGTCAGTAACTTGGAGAGTTCTGTGCACTGAACAGACTACGTGAGTCAACAAGGTGATGTAATAGCACAAAAAGACTTAGACTGAATCAAGAAGATATATCTGGACAAGGGAACTGAGGCAACTTGTGGCAAAGTGAAAAGAGGGCTGGAACCTTCAGGAAGACCTGCATCCAAATCAGACCTCCCACATTTCCTAATTGTGTGACCTTGGGCAAGTCACTTAACCTCTCTTATCCCAGTTTTCTCAACTATATAATGTGTGTAATAATAGCCCCTACCTCACAGAGTTTGTAAAAAAAAAAAAAAAGTGCTTACCACAGTGTCTGGAATATAGTAGACACTATCTAATTGCTTACTGATTTCCCTTCCTCTTTCCACTGTATTTAATGATTTCCAAAATGTATTCAGAATCCTGCATTTAGTTCTGAGCTCCATCCTTTGAAAGGATATCAGCTAGCTAAAGAGTTTCCTGCAGAGGGTAAATGTGATGATGCAGACCCTTGGGGTCATTCCATATGAGGATAATTTGAAGTGACTATGGAATTGTAGCCTAGAGAAGAGGAGGTATGGGGTCACAGGATAGCTATCTTCAAGTACTTGAAGGACTTTCCTAAGGAAGAAGGGTAGGCTTATTCTGATGATTATGATTATATAGTTCTTCTGGGCCATAGAAGGCAAAAATAAGAGCAATAGAAGGAAGTTCGAGTTATCCAAAATTGTCATGAACTGTCTTACAATGTAGCAGGTCTGTCCTAATTACAGTTCTGCTGGGTACGTGATTCTTGGTTTTATCCCTAGTTCCTTTGACTTCTGGAATATCCTATTCCATTCCCTTCGATCCCTTAATGTAGAGGCTGTTAGATCTTGTGTTATCCTGATTGTATTTCCACAATACTTGAATTGTTTCTTTCTAGCTGCTTGCAATATTTTCTCCTTGACCTGGGAACTCTGGAATTTGGCCACAATGTTCCCAGGAGTTTCTCTTTTTGGATCTCTTTCATGTGGTGTTCTGTGGATTCCTTGAATATTTATTTTGCCCTCTGGTTCTAGAATCTCAGGGCAGTTTTCCTTGATAATTTCATGAAAGATGATGTCTAGGCTCTTCTTTTGATCATGGCTTTCAGGTAGTCCCAAAATTTTTAAATTGTCTCTCCTGAATCTATTTTCCAGGTCAGTTGTTTTTCCAGTGAGATATTTCACATTATCTTCCATTTTTCTTTCTCACAAAGTCCTTAGCCTCCATCTGTGCCATTCTAGTTTTGAAAGAACTATTTTCTTCAGTGAGCTTTTGAATCTCCTTTTCCATTTGGCTAATTCTGCTTTTGAAAGCATTCTTCTCCTCATTGGCTTTTTGAACCTCTTTTGCCAATTGAGTTAGGCTAGTTTTCAAGGTGTTAATTTCTTCAACATTTTTTTGGGTCTCCTTTAGCAGGGAGCTGATCCGCTGTTCATGCTTTTCTTTCATCTCTCTCATTTCTCTTCCCAGTTTTTCCTCCACCTTTCTAACTTGATTTTCAAAATTCTTTTTGAGCTCTTCCATGGCCTGAGCCCATTGGGTGGGCTGGGACACAGAAGCCTTGATTTCTGTGTCTTTGCCTGATGGTAAGCATTGTTCTTCCTCATCAGAAAGGAAGGGAGGAAATGCCTGTTCTCCAAGAAAGTAGCCTTCAATAGTCTTATTTCTTTTCCCTTTTCTGGGCATTTTCCCAGCCAGTGACTTGACCTCTGAATATTCTCCTCACACCCACCTCACCTCCTGATCCTCCCAGCCAGTGTTTGGGGACTGAGATTCAAATGCTGCTTCCAGCCTTAGGGCTTTTGGCAGGGGCAGGGCTGCTATTCAGTGTGAGAATAAGTTCAAGTGGTCAGGTTGGGGCAGGGCCGCCTCTCAGGCTCAGTTCCCTCAGGGGGTTTATGCACAGACCTTCCACAATGGATCCAGGCTCCTGCCCGCTTGGGGAGCCCCGGTCTGCAGCTGCCTCTCAGCTTCTACCTCCCGGGGGGGGGCCCAAATCATGGGGGCACCCCACTCCCCACTCGACCTGCCAAAGAGACTCTCTCACGGACCCCCGTCACCTGTGGGTGGAGGGACTTGTGCGGCCGCTGGAGATCCCGTCCCTGAAGCCTGCTCGGGTCTGTTCCTCTTGGTGCCGTGGCTGCATCAAGTCTGGGCTGGGCTGGGCTCTGCGTCTGCAGCGCGATGGACCTTTTGCAAGAGGTTTGCAGGTCCCTCTGTGGGTGGAGCGACCCGCGTGGCCACTGGAGATCCCTTCCCTGAAGCCTGCTCGGGTCTTTTCCTCTTGGTGCAGCGGCCGTGGCAGGGCTGCACTCAGCTCCCAGTCCTGGCACCCAGTCCGCAGCGCGAAGGACCCCTCGCGAGAGGTTTGTAGGTCTCCCTCGCTCCAATATTCTGTGGCCTCTGGGTGCAGAATTCGCCGTGAGTTACTCCCCTGTAGCCGTTCTGTGGGTTCTGGGTTCGGAGTTATGTGTATGTGTGTCTTTCTACTCCGCCATCTTCCTAATTACAGTTCTGGAAGTAAGTTGTGTCAAGTATGCTATAGAGCAGTGGTTCTTAGGGTCTGTGAACGTTTTGTTGTTTTTTTTTTTTTAATTTTGAAAAATGTGTTCAAATATAACTAGATTCTTATGTAATCATAAGTATTTTATTTTATGAATTTAATACCATTATTTTGAGCTTAAGTCCATAGACTTTATCAGACTGCCAACAGAATCTATGACAATGACAACAAGGCCAAGAAAAAGCAGCAAAATATTAACATCCCCTGCTGCTGGCGGTAATCTTGTCCATTGACTCATTGATGGAATGGCTTACTCAGTCGCTTAGGTCCTTTCTAATTGTAAGATTTTGTGATACAGATAACAACCCCTGTATAACTTTGTGGAAAAATTATGTGCACGATAATTAGTCATTTTGCCACCAAGGTGGTAATAAGTTTTGTTGTTTTTCATGAATTTAACTAGGTTGATCCTCAAATGTTAGACCTGGATATTCTGCACCACAAAAGTATAAGAAGAGGAATGAGAGATATTTTTCCTGTAGAAGAAAAGAATGCAAAAGAAAGAGGAAAAACAATTGTCTTTGAGTGCCTAAAGGCCTGTTATATCCAAGAGATATTAGACTTGTTCTGTTTGTCTATAGAGGTCAGAACTAGGAGCAATGAAGAGGAATTTTAGTGAGATAGATTTTAGCTTATTTTATGGGAAACTTTAGAAAACAAAACTTCCTAAGAATTAGACTTATTCAGAACTGTCTTAAAAGATAGTGGGTTACTTATCAATGGAGGAAATTAATTCATATTCCAGTTGAGGGTGGTTCTTATCATTTGTCTCTAATATTTTACTAAATTACTGAAAAAGTCATTTCAAGTTGTGGGAATTTGTGCTTTGTAGCTGTATGGGTTCATGACAGCTGGGTAGTCTCTGAGAAATGCCCGGCTAGATGAAGTGTCATGAATCAACACTAATTTGCTCTCTTCTGAGGAAGGAAAAAAAAAGTCATATGCATATTATGATATTTAAGACCATCAGCAACCTGTGACCATTGTACTTTTCCAAAATTATTTTCACAACAAGCTGCTGTAAGGCAATATTGAAAAGTAGACAATGATGATCAAAACTGAAAAACAAGGCCAATTAATTTGTGATTCCCCTATAGAAACTTTAGCAAATAGGTATTGAAGTAGAGGCTTGTAATGTATGATGCATACTTAGAGCTGATTTGCTATTATGAGGCTAATTAGTATGATGGAAACACTAATTTCACTTCTCAATGCATGCAATCAAACTTTATTAAATGAAATGTGCAAACAATGCCTTCCACTGAAAACAAACCACCAAACTGAGTATTAGAGGTTTCCATGAGTCTTTTTTTGACCTGGCACATGTCCAGGTTCTCATTCTGCCCAGCTGGAGGCCACGTCTCCCTACAAAGTGGTCATCTGACAAGTCTCTGTCACTCAGTACTGCCTTCAAGGGCACACAGGCTATTCAAGTCTCAAATGTGGGGAACATGGGATGCAGTCCCAGGCATTACCTAAAAGCAGATTAGTAGTTTGGTCTTCCTTTGAGTTTCTTACAGTTCCTGGTACTCCTAAGCTGTTTATCACATAGTTTTGTCAGTAGTTTATTACATGAGCTATTGGTAGAGTGGTTTATATATCTTTTCTCTCAGGGCATCCATGGATTTATCAATTGCTTAAGAACACAAATATATTGTTTACTGTATCACATCACACGATCATCTATATTGTTAATGAAAAAAATACATATTTAAAAAAATACTCCAAATAG
This sequence comes from Notamacropus eugenii, assembly GCF_028372415.1. NCBI lineage: Eukaryota > Metazoa > Chordata > Mammalia > Diprotodontia > Macropodidae > Notamacropus > Notamacropus eugenii. The sequence continues at coordinate 357,514,276 of NC_092875.1, read as the reverse complement.
CTCAATGACAGGAAGCTGAAAACAAAATGGAATCAAATACACTAAATTGACAAACTTATTTCTATTATCTTATTAAGGCACTACGACTTATTCTCACTATATAGTTTGATGTCCACTTATTGGGCATATTGTATGGTATGGAAATAAAATAGAACTGTGGAAATAAAGCACTGGCTCTGGGGATGGAGTTGGAAGACTTGTATGCAAATCTTCTGCTGCTTATTACCTGTGTCACTTTTCATAGGCCTCAATTTCTTTAATTGTAAAATGAGGGCTTTAGACTAAGTACCTTTTGAGACCTCTCCCAACTCTAGAATTAGAGCTGGAATGTGATATAGAATATGATCCATTTAGGAGTAGGAGTATGAAGTAGGTTAGAATAGATTTTTTTTCTTAAAAACATATAGAAGGCATATGAGAAGTATATTATTTGCTGGGAAAAGTCACTTATCTTTTGAACATGTCCTCCTGGTAAGCAGTACAGTTTAGTTGTAAAGAGATAGGTTACATAAGCAAAGGAGGTTAAGGAACAGAAACCTCAAGGAAATGGGAACTATTCCACCATGAGTAAGGTAGAACATATGCGAAAACATCTGAGCAGAAGTAATCTGCATGTTGAATGCTTTTCAACCCACACAGTTGACAGGTAAATTGAGCTTTATAGTTTATTAAGTAATATGCTATGGGGGCTCACAGAGTCAACATAGAATATTTTTTTTTCATTTTTGAAATGTGATTTGATAGCTCCTGGAGAAGAAACTGCCCTCTTACAATTCAGGTCAGCAATTGTTCTGCAACTCTTATTCTTAGAGTGTTTTCTGGGAAACTAAAAGGTTAAATGACTTGCCCGGTGTCATAGTATATGTCAGAGGAAGGAGTTTCTCCTCTAAGAATGACTGCTCATTAGATATTTGTTCAAAAAGGCTTTAATTGGTGGACTTCTTGTACTTAGAATACTAATTTAATAAAACAAATGCACTTAATTAATTACTGCTTGTTAACTCTCTAGACAGGGTGAGGAGAAGCTTTTGGTCTTTGGCATGAATTATGCAAAGAGAAGCTGAAAATAGAGATAGGTAACTCCCATTGTAATTCGCAGTTCCTCACACACACACACACACACACACACACACAGTTTAGTATTCAGGGCTATACAAGTAAAAGCAAATAATATTTCAACTAGGATAAAGAGATATGAGAATCTTAAAGATTGGGTTAGTGGCAAATACATTGAAAGGAATGTTAGGATGCACTTTGGAGTAACAACACGAATACAAGACTTGTTGATCTATTTCAAGTTCCCTGTACTAAAATCTCTGCAAAGACTAGAAGAGAAATAATGTCACTGAAAAAGTCAATCATGAAAATATGAAAGGAGCACATTAAACTAAAATGAAGGATACAGAGACATTGCATGCAAATGAGATGTATGTGGAAAAAATATACAATAATATTTAGAATTCATCTGGAGAAGCCAACAAATGGGTTTATTTGGGGAACTAACTATAGTACTATTAAGTACATAAATATTTTTTACAGCAAAATAGAAGAGAAAAATTATCCTAGGATGAATTGGGAGTTATCACAGGATAATGAAGAGGAGCACACCATCTGTTGAAAAGAGAAGATACCGGATCAATTTGAATTGCTGGTATTGCTGTATCAAAATGAGTCAAGGGTCTTGACTGCAAAAAATGAGAAGGAAACTTACAACTCCCCTTGGATACATCAGAATGGCACTAATTCTGAGCCCAGCTAAAAAAGAGGAAAGAGATACAGGAAGCAGCACCCTGGGGATTAAGGTTTAATTCAGAAGACACACGGAAGTTGCTGGATGGTCTATTTGTATTTCAGACAGAAAAGTCGTCTCTAAATGACATAAACAGCAAGAAAAACAGGGAAAGAAGTGGCCAAGAATGAATAAAGGCATGATGTTATTCACCTAACTGAGATGAAAGTGTAAGTGAGGGGATTTATACTTGGTAAGAGATTTTCAGATGTCAGGAGGTATAGATATTCATATAATTATTTTATATTAATTTTATTTATTTTCAGGGTTCTACAAACACTACCATATAACTTAGATTTTTTTTCCCCTCCATGCCTCCACCTTCCCCCTCTTTCCCCAAGAGGGCATACAATTTTATATAGGTTGTACACATACATTCCTATTAAATACATTTTCACCATAGTTGTGCTATATGGAAGAATTAAGATGAATGGGAGAAATCATATAACAAACCAAAATGTAATACAAAAGAAAATGATCTGCTACATTCTGCGATTGAATTCCATAGTTCTTTCTCTGGATGTGGAAGGCATTTTGCCTTAAAAGATCACTGGGAATTTTTTTAAGTGCTTGTGTTGCAATGAAGTTCCAAGTCTACCAGAAAAACTCTTGCACACTGTGGCCATTGCTGTGCACAAAGTTCTCTTGGTTCTGCTCCTTTTGCTCAGCATCAGATCATATAAGTCTTTCCAGGCCTCTCTGAAGTTTTCCTGTTCATCATTCCTTATAGTGCAATGTATTCCATTACAGTCATATACCATAATTTATTCAGTCATTCCCCAATTGATGGGCATCCCCTTGATTTCCAGTTTTTGGCAACCACAAAGAGAGCTGCTATAAATATTTTTGTACATGTGGGACCCTTTCCCATTTTTATGATCTCTTGGGGATATAGTCCTAGAAGTGATATTGCTGAGTCAAAGGGTATGCATATTTTTGTAGCCCTTTGGGCATAGTTCCAAACCACCCTCCAGAATGGTTGGATCAGCTCACAGTTCCACCAACAATGAATTAATGTTCCAACTCTCCCATATCCTTTCTAACATTTATCATCTTCCTGTTTTTTCATAGTAGCCAATCCCACAGGTGTGATGTGGTACCTCAGAGTTGTTTAGATTTGCATCTCTCTAATCAATAGTGATTTAGAGCAGCTTTTTATATGACTCTAGATGTCTTTAATTTCTTCTTCTGAAAACTGCCTGTTCATATCCTTTGACCATTTATCAACTGCGGAATGACTTGTATTTTTGTACATTTGACTCAGTTCTCTATACGTTCTACAAATGAGGCCTTTATTACAGACAATAGCTGGACAAATTCTTTCCCAGTTTTGTGCATCCCTACAAATCTTGGTTGCATTGAGTTTGGTTGTGCAAAAACTTTTCAGTTTAATGTAATTAATATTATCCATTTTGCACTTCATAATGCTTTCTATCTCTTCTTTAGTCAAAAATTCTTCCCTTCTCCATAAATCTGATAAATACACTATTCCTTGCTCCACCAAATTGTCCATAGTATCAATATTTATACCTAGATTGTGTACCCATTTGGACTTTATTCTCTTGTGTGGTGTCAGGCATTGGTCTATGCCTAGTTTATGCCACACTGTTATCCAGTTTTCCCAGCAATTTTTTGTCAGTGAGGTCTTATCCCTGAAGCTGGCGACCTTGGGTTCATCAAACAGTAGCTTGCTATATTCATTGTCTACTGTGTCTTGAGTACCTAAGATATGCCACTTGTCTACCCTGCTGTCTTTTAACCAATACCAAGTGATTTTGATAATTTCTGCTTTATAATACAATTTGAGATCTGATAGCACTAGGTCACCTTCCCTAGCATTTCTTTTCATTAGTCCCCTTGATATTCTGGACCTCTTGTTCTTCCAGATGAATTTTGACATTATTTTTTCCAGCTATAGAAAATAATTATCTGATAGTTTGATTGGTATGGCTCTAAATAAGTAAATTATTTTAGGTAGAATTTTCATTTTTATTAAATTGGCTTGGCCTACTCATGAGGAACTGATGTTTTTCCACTTACTTAAATCTGACTTTATTTGTGAGAAAATTGTCTTGTAATTGTGTTCATATAGTCCCTGGGTTTGTTTTGGCAGGTAAACTCTCAAATATTTTATAGTGTCTACCCTAGTTTTAAATGGGATTTCTCCTTCTATCTCTTGCTGCTGGGCTTTGTTACTAATATACGGAAATGCAGAAGATTTGTGTGAGTTTATTTTGTAACCTGTAACTTTGCCAAAGTTGTTTATTATTTCAAATAGTTTTTTACTTGAATCTCTGGGATTCTCTAAGTATATCATCATATCATCTGAAAAGAATGATAACTTAGTTTCTTCTTTGCCTATTCTAATTCCTTCAATTTCTTTACCTTCTCTAATTGCTATAACTAAGATTCCTAATACCATATTTAATAATAGTGGTGATAATGGGCATCCTTGCTTCACCCCTGATCTTATTAGAAATGTATCTAGCTTATCTCCATTGCATATAATGCTTGCTGAAGGTTTTAGGTAGATACTGTTTATTATTTTACTAAAAGTTCCTTTTATTCCTATGTTCTCCAGTGTTTTTAGTAGGAATGGGTTTTGTATTTTGTGAAAAGATTTTTCTGCATGTATTGAGATAATTATGTGGTTTCTGTTAGTTTTCTTGTTGATATTATTGATAATGTCAATAGTTTTCCTAATTTTGAACCAGTCCTGCATTTCCTGGTATGAATCTTACCTAATCATTATGTATTATTCTCGTGATAAGTTGCTGTATTCTTTTTGCTAAAATCTTATTTAAAATTTTTGTATCTGTATTCATTAGAGAAATTGGTCTATAATTTTCTTTCTCTATTTTGTCTCTTCCTGGTTTAAATATTAAAACCATATTTGTATCATAAAAAGAATTTCGGAGTATTCCTTCTTCTGCAATTTTCCCAAATAGCCTATATAATATTGGAATTAACTGTTCTTTAAATGTTTGATAGAATTCACTTGTAATTCCATCTAGCCCTGGAGACTTTTTTCCCTACGGAGTTCATTGGTGGCTTGTTCAATTTCTTTTTCTGAATTGAAGCTGTTTAAGTATTCAACTTCCTCTTCTGTTAATCTGGACAGTTTATAGTTTTTAAAATACTCATCCATCTCATTTAGATTGTTGAATTTATGAGCATGAAGTTGGGCAAAGTAATTTCTAATTATTGTTTTAATTTCCTCCTCATTGGAGGTAAGTTCACTCCTTTCATTTTGATGTTGGTAATTTGGTTTTCTTCTTTCTTTTTTTTAAATCAAATTGATGAAAGTTTTTTTTTCAATTTTATTAGTTTTTTCATAAAACCAAATATTAATTTTATTTATTAGTTCAATAGTTTTTTTAATTCCAATTTTATTGATCTCTTCTATGGTTTTCAGTATTTCTAATTTGGTATTTACTTGGGGATTTTCAATTTGTTCTTCTAGCTTTTTCAGCTGCATGCCTAAGTCATGGAACTCCTCTTTCTCTATTTTATTCATTTGGCATTCAAAGATATAAAACTTCCTCTAAGAATTGCTTTTATAGTATTCCATAAGATTTGGTAGGTTGTCTCATTATTGTCATTCTCTTGAATGAAGTTGCTGATTGTTTCTATGATTTGTTGTTTTACCCACTCCTTCTTTAGTATTAGATTATTAGTTTCCAATTAATTTTTCATTTATCTTTCCATGGTCTTTTATTACACATAATTTTTTATTGCATTATGATCTGAGAAGGATGTATTGACTATCTCTGCCTTTCTGCACTGGATTGTGAAGTTTTTATGCTCTGGAATATCGTTAATTTTTGTATATGTGCCATGTACAACTGAAAAAAATGTATATTCCTTTCTTTCCCCATTCAAGTTTCTCCAGAGATGTATCATATCTACCTTATGCAGAGTTTTATTCACCTCCTTAACTTCTTTTTTGTTTATTTTAAGGTTAGATTTATCAAGTTCAGAGAGGGGGAGGTTGAGGACCCCCACTAGTATAGTTTTGCTGTCTATTTCTTCCTGCAACTCCCCCAACCTCTCCTCTAAGAGTTTGCATGCTATCCCACTTGGAGTATACATGTTTAGTAATGATATTGCTTCATTTTCTACGTTGCCTATTAGCAGGACATAGTTTCCTTCCTTTTGTCTTTTGATTAGTTCTATTTCTGCTTTCTCTTTTTCTGGCATTAGTATTGCTACCCCTGCTTTTTTACATCAGATGAAGCACAGTATATTCTACTCCAGCCCTTTATATTTTCCATGTGTGTATCCCCCCCCCCCCATTCAAATGTGTTTCTTGTAAACAACATATTGTTGGATTATGACTTTTAATCCATTCTGCTGTCTATGTCTGTTTTATGGGAGAGTTCATTCAATTCACTTTCACAGTTATGATCACAATCTGTGTCTTTCCCTCCATTCTGTTTTCCACCATTTATGCTTTTAGTTCTCTCATCTCCTTTCCACTGCTCAATAGAGTTTTCACTTGACCATCACCTCCTTCAGTGTTCCCTTCCTTCTTTCAACCCTCCTCCCTTACTGCCCTTTACCCTTACTATTTCTTCCCCCCTTTTAGCTTCCCCTCCCCTTTCTTCCCCCTTCCCCTCCTACTGCCTATAGAGCTAGTTAGATTTCTGTACTTAAGTTTATTGCTCCCTCCTTGAACCAAATCAGATGACAGTACCTCTCAAACAATGCTCATCTTCCTTCCCTCTTTCCCTCTGCTATAATATAATGTTGTACTTCTTCCTGTGATGTAATTTGTCATTCTTTGCTTCCTCCTTTTCATATCTCCTGTTCCATTTTCCTTTGCACATTTAAATCACATTTTTATCATCACATCATTTACTTTATACATGTTCCCTCTATCTATCTATTTATCTATTTATCTATCTATCTATCTATCTATCTATCTATCTATCTATCTATCTATCATCTATATCCCCTTTATACTTCATTATAGATGTACAGTTCTCAAGATTAACAAGTATCATCTTCCTTTATTAGGAGGCAAACAGTTACCCCAAATTGAGTAACAAGTTTTTCTTTTCCCCTGTTTACCTTTATATGCCTCTCTTGAGACCTGCTTTTGAAGATTGAATTTTCTATTGCGTTCTAGCCTTTTTGTCAGGAAGGTCTGGAAATCCCTTATTTTGTTGAATGTCCATCTCCTTGCCTGAAATGTTATGCTGAATTTTGCTGGGTAATTGATCCTTGGTTGTAGTCCCAGCTCCTTTGCCTTACATAATATCATATTCAAATTCCTTTCATTTTTTTAATGTAGAAGCTGCAAGGTCCTGTGTGATCCTGACTGTAGCTCCTCGATATTTGAATGGTTTCTTTCTGGCTGCCTGTAGTATTTTCTCCTTCACTTGATAGTTTTGAAATTTGGCAACAATATTTCTTGGTATTTTTAGTTTGATATCCCTCTTGGGAGGTGAATGGCATATTCTTTCGATGACTTTTTTGCCCTCTGGATCTAGCACTTCTGGGCAGTTTTCCTTGATGATTTCTTGGAAGATATTATTCAGAATCTTTTTCATCATGGCTTTCTGGTAGGTCAATAATTTTTAAATTTTCTCTCCTGGATATATTTTCCAGGTCAGTTGTTTTTCCACTTAGATATTTTACATTTTCTTTTATTTTTTCATTCTTTAGATTTTGTTTGACTGATTCTCGATGTCTCTTAGAGTCATTAATTTCTACTTGCCCAATTCTAATTTTTATCAAATTGCTTTCTTCAGTTAAGTTTTGTATCTCTTTTGCTATCTGTCCTAATATTCCTTTTAAGGAATTAGTTTCTCCAGTTATTTTTTGTACTTCCTTTTTCATTTCTTCAATTTTCCTTTTTATCAAGCTATTCTCTTCATAGAATACTTTTTTCATACTTCAAAATCTTTGACCAGTTTTTCTCCTATTCCCTTCTTCAGTTATTCCAAGAGAGCTGTTTGTGCAATTGAGTAGTTCATAGTCCCTTTTGAAGTTTCAAATGAAAGTACAGTCTCAGTACTGATGTCTTTGGTATTCCTGTTTTGGTCCTGGTCCCCATAGAAAGATTCTATGGTTTTTTCCTTCCTCATTTGCTTCTTGCTCATGATGGTGAGGCTTTGTGTGTTGTGGCCTCTGGCTCTTTCAGTTAAATGCTTTAGAACCTGGTATTGATCTGCTGGTGTGAGTTAGCAAAGGCCAGGTGCCTTTTTTTTTTCTTTTTCTTTTGCGTTTCCCTGAATTAGCTCTGGGGATACCTTGTTAAGTGTGGAGGAGGGATGGTCTGGTCATGGAAGATCTCCTCAGCTGAGTTAAAGCCAAGGAAAGTTCAATGCTTGGAGATCCCAGCTACTCTGTTGTCTTCCTGTTTCCCCTGGAGCACTTAGGCACACCTGGGTCCTAGTGTGAGTTACACCCCCCTGGGGCTCCTCTCCTTCTGGTTCACCTCTGCCACAGTAAGAGGAATATTCTTTAGCTATTTTCCTAGCCTCAGGTGCTATGAGACTGTTTGCCCCTTCTGTTGATCCTATTGATCCAGGATTTTTCTGAGGAAATATTTTATGGTTCTTTTGAGGTCAATAAGAGGAAGGAAAGAGAGCATTTACCAATAACTTTTTGGCTCCTGAAAGTTCAAATAGGTGACTTACTGACTTTTAATCTGTGGGCTGAAAGTCTCAGGAACAGCTGTGGCTGATACCCGGGGCTCAGCGACTGTCACTTCTTTGGTTCCCACTGGTCTCCTGCCCTGGGCTGCCACTCTGCCTTCCACCATGCTGCCGCTGTCTCAGGCCACCCAGGGGGTTTCCCACTCAGCTGCTCCATGGCAGGGTGCACTGCATTGTGTGCTGTGGGCTCACCCCTGCAGAACAGATCCTTCCTGTTGACCTTCCAGTCTGTCCTGGTCTGTGAATCTGCCACAGTCTGTCTCCCATTGGATTCTGCACCTCCAAAGTTTGGTCAGATTCTCTTTTTTAGAGGTATCTGAAGGAGTTTGTCTGACAGCTTAGGTGAGTAGCTGCTCTCACTCCGCCACCTTGGCTCTGCCCTCCTCACATAATTGTTTTAACTCTTTTTGTTTATTAATTTAAAGCAGGTATCTTTCTCATGGCAAGCTCTATCACTGATTTATTTACAAACATGTGACTTTGAGCTGACAGTGTGGTATAGTTTAAATTGCCTTACATTTAGGTTCAGAATATAACTTCCTAACCTAGTGATGATTTTTCTATATATTGGATAAATTTGCTATATTGGATAACTTACTTAGCCTTTCCATGACTTAGTGTCTTCATCTGTAAAATGAAAGAAGTGAGCTAATAAATATGTAAGGTCTTTTCCAGCTGCAAATATTGTGCTTGTCTTACTTTCTTCATTACCTACTCCGTTGTACTTCCTTGGCCACCTTCATCATGTTGCCAAGGACTTTTTCATCATGTCCCAAGAGTCCTCTTCATCAAGAACCTCATCATGCTTTAAGGTGGTTTTTGTTTTGGTACTTACACCTAATCAATAATACCTTATCAATACCTTACAATACAATACAACAATACCCTTGCCCCTGGGACCCTTCTCGTTAGAGGGTTGAGCAATGTGTTCATCCCCAAAGCTCCATTTAAGTAGGGCTCCCAAGCTAGTCATCTCTTCATTTCCCACTCCACTGTCCTCTTTTGGATTTCTCCCTTTTGTTCCTTTGCAGGTTGCCTCACTGCCTGCCTCCCGTTTTTTAGATTCCTTTTGTGTGTTGTCTTCTCTTATTAGATTGTAAGCTCCTTGACAGCAGGATCTATCTTTATTTTTTCTTTGTATCTCTATCCCCAGTGTTTAGAGCTGTACTTGGCACATAGAAGGTGCTTAGTAAATATCTATTGACTATTAGTGCAGGAAGATATTGAGTATTAATGACACATGTGCACCTATACACTTCTGAATAGCAGTGGTCTATTTATGCATAAACTCCTTTGAAATATAAAACTAATTTACTCTAGGAGGCTTGTTATTGAAAGCAAGAAAATCAGGAAACAGAATGGTCACTTTGATTGCTAGAGTATCAAAATCTTGTGGTTTGATTTTCTTCTTGAGAAATGCTTGAGAACTGTATCAAGCTGGCAAATCCTATAAGCAATAGACAAAATCACAAAATCTCAAAGTTGAAAGGCCCATAGAGGTCATCTTATCTTTCTACTGAGTTCTAATCTTTCATCATCTTCTATCTCCTGGGCATCTCCCCTGGGGAATCAAAAACTTAATGTTGCAAAAATGGAATTTATCACTTTCCTCCTAAATCCTCCCATACTCCAAATTTCCCATTTCTACTGACAGCTCTACCATCCTCCTATTTCTTCAGGATCATAAGCTCAGATTTGAAACCATCCCTGAATCTTACACATAATTTACCCCACAATATCAACTGCCTGTCAATCTTTCTTCCACTGTATTCTCTCCTTCTCTCCACTCACACAATCACCAACCTAGTTCAGGCCCTCATCGCCTTTCACATGGATTACTATTACACCCTCCTATTGAATTAGTCTCCCAACTTTGTTTCTCCCTTGTTCCATCCAATAGATAGATGCCAAAATAATCTCCCTAAGAAACATGTCTACTATATCACTCCTCTGATAAAACAAAGAAATTCAAGCAAAAAACACACAAGCAAAGTCCATTCAGTGGATATCCATTGTCTCTAGAGTAAAATACATACTCAGTCTAATATTGAAGTCCTGCCATAATTTGGTTTTGAGCTACCTTTTTGCTTTATGTAGTTATTCTTTTTCATATACTGTGCAATTCCCCCAAAGTGGATTATTAGCTGTTCTCTGGATTTGATATTACATGTCCCATCTACTTACCTTCACCTATACTATGCTTTAAGTCTTGAATATAATTCCTTCTCATCTTTGTCTTCCTGAATTCTTATTTTTTTTCCTCTCAAGGCTATTTTTTTCTTGTCCAAGAAATTTTTCCTAATACCCCTTCATTAATACTTTCTCCTTCGTCAACAATTTTAACAGATGTAGATACTTATCTGTTTAAGTATTATTTCTGATGTGAGCACAAAGTAAGAGATTATTGGTGCACAATTGAATTATTGGTTATATGAGATTGTTGGTGTCATTGAAGATAGGGTTGTGATATTTCTAAGATGATAAATAGAGAAAAGAACTATAGAGAGAAAATATCAGAATTATCTATTTAAATATAGATTTGGGAAACTGGGATAGGTCCTAGAAACCTGGAGTTGATGTTAATTGAACAGAGACTAAAGAGCACAGGGCATCCTGCCAATGTGCAAAGTAGACTTGTGGATAAGCAACAGCGCCCCCTTGTGGGCAGTATTTTTACTATTAAACAAATACTATACATGATCACAGAGAAGGAAAGTCTGGAGGATGCTTATAATAAGGATTTGATCCTTACTTTGTTCATTATGGGCTGAATTTCAAAGGCAAAGAATGCGAGCAGTTACAATTAATAGATTAATATAAAGTGTAGGCAAATTGCAACTATTCTCCTGCTCCCTCCTCCTCTCCAACATAACTAACTTCCTCTTTCTAAACTAAATCCACATTGGGAAACTGACAATAGGTTTTATATTGTAGTTCAACTCAATAGACAACAAAGGTGTGTATTTTAAAATTATACTGATGGCTATATAATAGAGAATGCCATTTTGGAATGAACAGAAAAAGTATAAGCAGTATAACTGCTAAGTTATCACTTCCACTGGAGTCTCATTGACCAGCAAAAGAAACCAGACACAAGCATGCTACCTGCCTTCCATGGACCACTTTTAATTTTAGAATGCATACAAACAAGAGGAAACCATTGTTTGATTATTTTTCCACATTGCTACATAAAAATTGACATCAGATTTTAATAGACTCAGATTTGTTAAATCAGAATCTTTTTCTTCTAGTACGGCTCAGGTCATGTGTCACCTTGGTTCTAGGAAATCTTTCCTAAATACCCTTAATTAGTGCTTTCTCCCTTCTTGGAACTATCATATACTTATCTGTTTGCATTTTATATCCTTCCAGTAGAAGAGAAAATTAAAACTTACTTCCTCATAAGGGAACCAATGCTATTATGTTTATTGGTATCATGTATTAAACAACTAAGTTAACCAACCATAGAATAAAGCTTGTCAATATTCACATTTTGTTTGTATTTTTGCATTCAGCAGAAACAAACATGTTAACCTCCAAAGTTCACTTAAAACTTATAATGCATAGAAGCAGCATCAGGGGAAACCACTGCCTGCTTGGCATTCTACCCAAAAGTCATAGACAAATGGGCTTAAAATGTTAAAACAGAGTCAAAGATGTAGTAAATCTGCTATTGACTTTTTGTAGTTTCTTTTGATATTGAATCAAGTCTAATTTATTAACTCTAATGCATACACAAATGATATAACGATGGTAGCCATTTTAGGGGAGGGTAACATTGAATAAGGGACATTAGCATAACATTAGGGGAGCAAAACATTGATTAGGAATCAAGGCAAAGAGATACTCAACTTTTGTTTGGAGGGGTCAAGATAGGACAAAGGAATAATAACTTCACAAAGGGGTGTGTGCATGAGTATATGTGTGTGTGTGTGTGTGTGTGTGTGTGTGTGTTATGTGCATATGTGTGAGTATGCTGTGTGTATGTTTAATGTCATCTCTGTTCCAAATGGTTTGCAAAAGCCCAAATTTGAAGCTGCATGTTCAGTATGGAATCTTGTTTGTGTACATGGTAGGTGATAGTTCAGAAATTACTTGCTAGACGTTATTATTTAGATCCTAATGTTGTTAGCAGTCATGGAAAATGTAAAAAAAAAAATAACATTTCATTCTTTTATTGGTCAAACAACTATATAGCTAAGGGAAAGAATACATAATAAAATATTTCTGAAGAATTTGAATAGATATCACAATTTCCATGGCCTATTTTTATTAGTTCAGGACTAATTTTTAAGAAGATTGGTCATCAAGATTCCAAGTAAATAGCAGATTAAAAATAGTACATTAGTAGTGAACTGGCAAACTGCTAAAAGCAGAAATAATTTTTTTAAAGTATGAACAAGAAGAGACAGCAGACATCCTGAAAGGAAAGAAATTTAAAAAAATATATAATGGCAGTGGTATCCACCTTTCTCACAGAGTATATAGATACTTACTCACTCTTTGATCTGGTTTGAATTTGCACTCAGCTAGTGGTGCAATGGATAGACTGTTGGGCCTTGAATTGGAAAGATTTGAGCTCAAATTTGGTCTCAAACATTTATTAGCTGTGTCATCCTGGGTAAAACATTTAACCTCTGATTGTCAGTGTGTCCTCAACTATAAAATGGCCATAAGAATAGCACCTACTTCCCAGGATTGTTGTGAAGATCAAATGGGATAATATTTGTAAATGTGCTTAGTATAATGTCTGGCACATAATAGATATTCTATAACTGTTTATGTCTTTTCCTTCTCCTTATGTTCTAAGAAAAGGACAACCAGCATATAACTATATTGCAAATCTCTTAGGTTCATGGTGTAAACCTCTTTAGGGAAAATTTACTATCTTTACTTACCACTGTAGCTCTCAAGCCCCTACCAGTGCACTTCCATTTAAACTAACCATCTCTTCACAATGATTATACAATTAGATATTAAACATAAGACAACTAATAACGCAAGTACTTTTATAATAAACCAAATGTAGTAACAATAAATACATCACAATCCATGTATAAAATTGAGTCACATTCTCCCACCAATGCACTCAGTATGTATGGGTGAGAGTGAGCACACATTTAAGGGAACTTAACATTTGTTCTTATTCCTAACAGGAAATCAAAACACCATTTGCATGGAACAATTCACAGTTGTGGACCACAAACTTTTGTGTCATTTATCTATTCCAGAACATGAGCTTTTCTGTTTTTATAAGCTCTTGCAACTTTCAACTTTTCTATCTTCTTTTCAATCTTTAAAAGTATGCCGAGAAAAAGTGTCACTATTGAATTAACTATCAGTTCCTTTTAAGCCATAGAACTACAGAATTCATAAAACTAGATTTTTCAGGCAATATAGAGTCCCACACTGATGTTTACTAACCTGGATGTTATACCATCCAATCAGTTTACAGTAAACATGATTTCATAGAAAGCAGTTGAAATAAACAATTTTTTACCCTCCTAATTGGTCCCCTTGCCTCTGGGCCTTTATCATTCCAGCCTAATTTATGTACTGTTTCCAAAGGAATTTTTCTTAAATACAAATCAGATCATGTGACTTCTTGATGAAAGAAACTCCAATGTCTTTCTATCAGTTCTAGAATACAATATAAATTCTCACATTTAGCTTTAAAATCATTATATAGTCTGTGCAAAATTACCTTTCCAGGTTCATTGTACATTACCACCACAGTCTGAGATCCAGCCAAACTGTCCTCTTTCCTTTTTGCATTCCAGTCATGCAATTTTCCATGTTAGTGCCTTTGCACTGTCTTCTGAGGCCTAGAAAGCATTTCCCTCTGTTTCACAGAGCCCTTCCCTGGACTCTGATGGTGCCCTCAAGCATCATCTTCTACATGGAAACTTTCCTGATCTCACAGACTCCTAGAGTTCCCACTCCCAAATGATTTCACATTTTAGAACTTCCTTATATTTTGAAACTTCCTACAGGTGCATAGATACACAAATGTATACAACATATATATACACATATGTATGTATATATCTATATATATTTATATATGAACTATATTATACATATACAAATTCACTTTAAATTTATACTGTATATATGTGACATGTTTTACATATATATATATATATATATATATATATATATATATATATATATATATATATATATACATACATAGATACTATCTTTATCTATATCTCTCTCTATATATATCCATATAATAGGTAGTGGTCTTGCCCTCTTGAATGTAATTTTACTGTGATAGGGATTATTTAATTCTTTGTAATTTTATCTCCAGAACCCAGCACATGTTAGATGCTTATAGTTTGTGGAATAATTCTTCCTTCCAGTTTTGCTTCTCAAACCAGTGAAAAGTTGCAGAGATCAATCAGTACTTATGAGAGACTTCAATTATCTAAAAGTTTTGATGATGTTGAAGGGGCATATCTAAATTGAAACTTTCTTCAAATGACCTCATGTCTCTCTTCCTTAATCAAGGACCTTACCCCTTCATGTGCAGTTCTGAGAACACTGGGTTTCCTTTCCTTCTTTGGATCTTTTCTCTCCTACTCACTTCTGATCACTTTAGCCAGACTTCTTCAAAGTCTTTAGTACACTCTTAATGAATGGCTAAAATCTGTACCTCCTGAAATTGAGTGACTCACTTTCACTTAGGAGGAACAAATACAGCAAATCTCCATTATGAAATGAGCAGTCTATTGCAGCCATTTATTAGCTCTTCAAATGATTTGCTTCCACAATCTGTGTCTTTGAAAATTGTGTTTCTCTGCACTGAATTAATATCATTTTCATTAAAATAATTTGCTAAAATTTAAGTTCTTTCTCTGACCATTTAAATTATCAAACTGTTTACATATAAAAGCAATTGTTCTACATTGTTTACAAGATGGTTTAAGCCTTTATAGTAAAACTGCAGTTCATTTTTTGCCCCAACTGATCCTATCATATTTGAAAGGTGTGTTTCTTTATTCATAGATTTAAGTAGGGTTTATTTTTTGTTTGTTTGCTTGCTTTTTGTTTTTGCTTTGTTTTGTTGCTTAGGTCACCGTTCTTTGCCTAGCAAAGTTAGGTGGCACAGTGGACAGAGTGCTGTGTCTGGAGTCTGGAAAACTCATCTTCCTGAGATCAGATATGACGTCAGACACTTTACAAGCTATGTTACTCCAGGCAAGTCATTTAAACCTGTTTGCCTCAGGTCCTCATCTGTAAAATTAGCTGGAGAAGGAAATGACAAGTCATTCCAGTATCTTTGCCATGAAAATCCCAAATAGTGTCACATAGCGTTGGACACCACTGAAATGACAGAACAATGACAAAATCTTTCCCTACTTCTTCCAGGTACCAAATTGTTAAATTATGAAAAAGTTAATACCTTATTTAATTCATTGTTTGGTTTAATTAAATTTCTTTATGCATTTTTCTATCCCGTTCAATATTAAACTGATCTATAAGAAAGATCACTTCTTTAAAGTCTTTGTGCACTGCCACTAAAATGGATAAAAGGAATCAGAGAAATAGTATAACCCACCTCAGTAAACCCTGACTGCGTAACTATATCATAGGACTTTAGGATAGCCAATAATTATCATGTTTCAGTTCAATAAAGTGAATATTTATCAAGTGCCTTGGTTACAGGAATGGACTAGTCCCTGGGGGAAATAGTGTAAGATATGATTACTCTTTTCATGAAGGTGTTTTTGAGTCATTTAAAAAATATCAATTATATGGTGGAAGAAATCACAGAAATATCTAATTTGTTATTGCTAAAGTTCAACCAATAGTGATCTAGTGCTTTAAAATTCAAGTGTCTAAGTATGATTTATGCAACTTTTCTTACTGTTTGAAAAGTATCATGTTTACTATTTTAAAAACTGTAAAGATAATTTCCCTCCATGGAAGAGTTATCCTTGGAGGGTGGTGTGTTAGAGGGTGTTTGAGGGGACTAATAATAGTAGTCTTCCACTAAGGGCCTATTCCTTTTTAGTATGATGTTGTGGTGGTGCCAATCGGTTATTTTTTTTAATTTAAAATAGTTTTAATATAGAATTTATTTATTTTTCAGTTCTTAGTACTCATTTCCACAAGAATTTGAATTCAAAATTTTCTCCCTGAGGCAGAGTCAAGATGGCGGAGTAGAAAGACGCACATACGCTAGCTCT
Organism: Notamacropus eugenii; assembly: GCF_028372415.1. Classification (NCBI taxonomy): domain Eukaryota; kingdom Metazoa; phylum Chordata; class Mammalia; order Diprotodontia; family Macropodidae; genus Notamacropus; species Notamacropus eugenii. Next base: position 357,497,624 of record NC_092875.1, on the reverse strand, counting down.
GAACCCACAGCCCATAAAATAACTGTAAAAAAGAACTCCTGGCAAATTCTGGAGCAGCAGAAGCCACAGAACAACGAAGCTGAGGAGATTTCTGCTCCAGAGAGCCTGAAAACCTCTCACAAAAGGTCCCTCATGCCCTGGACCCAGAACAGAGCCCAGCCCTGCCTTGGAGGCACATCGCCGAAAGGAGCGGATCCAAGTAGGCTTCAGGGATGGAAGCTCTAGCGGCCGCACGGGTCCCCCCACCCACAGGTGACAAGGGTCAGTGAAAGGGTCTCTTTGGCGGGTCGAGAGGGGAGTGGGGTGCCCCCATAACTCAGGCCCCCTCGGGAGGCAGGAGCGGGGGCGGCAGCAAACCAGGTCTGCCCAAGCAGGCAGGAGCTTGGATCCATTGTTGAAGGTCTCTGCATAAACCCTCTGGGGGAACTGAGCCCATGAGGTGTCCCTGCCCCAACCTGAGCACCTGAACTTAATCTCACACTGAATAGCAGCCCTGCCCCTGCCCAAAGCCCTGAGGCTGGGAAACAGCATTTGAATCTCAGACCCCAAGCACTGGCTGGGAGGATCTGGCGGGCAAGTGGGTGTGAAGAGAATATTCAGAAGTCAAGTCACTGGCTGGGAAAATGCCCAGAAAAGGGAAAAGAAATAAGACTATAGAAGGTTACTTTCTTGGTGAACAGATAACTCCTCCCTTCCTTTCTGATGAGGAAGAACAATGCTTACCATCAGGCAAAGACACAGCAGTCAAGGCTTCTGTAACCCAGCCCACCCAATGGGCTCAAGCCATGAAAGAGCTCAAAAAGGATTTTGAAAATCAAGTTAGAGAGGTGGAGGAAAAACTGGGAAGACAAATGAGAGACATGCAAGTGAAGCATGAAAAATAAGTAAACACCTTGCTAAAGGAGACCCAAAAAAATGCTGAAGAAAATAACACCTTGAAAAATAGGCTAACTCAATTGGCAAAAGAGGTTCAAAAAGCCAATGAGGAGAAGAATGCTTTCAAAAGCAGAATTAGCCAAATGGAAAAGGAGGTTCAAAAGCTCACTGAAGAAAATAGTTCTTTCAAAATTAGAATGGAACAGATGGAGGCTAATGACTTTATGAGAAACCAAGAAATCACAAAACAAAACCAAAAGAATGAAAAAATGGAAGAGAATGTGAAATATCTCATTGGAAAAACAACTGACATGGAAAATAGATCCAGGAGAGACAATTTAAAAATTATGGGCCTACCTGACAGCCATGATCAAAAAAAGAGCCTAGACATCATCTTTTATGAAATTATCAAGGAAAACTGCCCTGAGATTTTAGAACCAGAGGGCAAAATAAGTATTCAAGGAATCCACAGATCACCACCTGAAAGAGATCCAAAAAGAGAAACTCCTAGGAACATTGTGGCCAAATTCCAGAGTTCCCAGGTCAAGGAGAAAATATTGCAAGCAGCTAGAAAGAAACAATTCAAGTATTGTGGATATACAATCAGGATAACACAAGATCTAGCAGCTTCTACATAAAGGGATCGAAGGGCATGGAATAGGATATTCCAAAAGTCAAAGGAACTAGGACTAAAACCAAGAATCACCTACCCAGCAAAACTGAGTATAATACTTCAGGGGAAAAATTGGTCTTTCAATGAAATAGAGGACTTTCAAGCATTCTTGATGAAAAGACCAGAGCTGAAAAGAAAATTTGACTTTCAAACACAAGAATGAAGAGAAGCATGAAAAAGTAAACAGCAAAGAGAAGTCATAAGGGACTTATAAAAGTTGAACTGTTTACATTCCTACATGGAAAGACAATATTTGTAAGTCTTGAAACTATTCAGTATCTGGGTACTGGGTGGGATTACACACACACATGCACATGCACACACATATAGAGACAGAGTGCACAGAGTGAATTGAAGACAATGGGATCATATCTTAAAAAAAACGAAATCAAGCAGTGAGAGAGAAATATATTGGGAGGAGAAAGGGAGAAATGGAATGGGACAAATTATCTCTCATAAAAGAGGCAAGCAAAAGACTTATTAGTGGAGGGATAAAGAGGGGAGGTGAGAGAAAAACATGAAGTTTACTCTCATCACATTCCACTAAAGGAAGGAATAAAATGCACACTCATTTTGGTATGAAAACCTATCTTACAATACAGGAAAGTGGGGGATAAGGGGATAAGCAGGGTGGGGGGGATGATGGAAGGGAGAGCATGGGGAGGAGGGAGCAATTTGAGGTCAACACTCATGGGGAGGGACAGGATCAAAAGAGAATAGAAGTAACGGGGGACAGGATAGGATGGAGGGAAATATAGTTAGTCTTCTACAACACGACTATTATGGAAGTCATTTGCAAAACTACACAGATTTGGCCTATATTGAATTGCTTGCCTTCCAAAGGGAAGGGGTGAAGAGGGAGGGAGGTAAAGAAGTTGGAACTCAAAGTGTTAGGATCAACTGTTGAGTACTGTTCTTGCCACTAGGAAATAAGAAATACAGGTAAAGGGGTATAGAAAGTTATTTGGCCCTACAGGACAAAAGAGAAGATAGAGACAAGGGCAGAGAGGGATGATAGAAGAGAGAGCAAATTGGTGATAGGGGTAATTAGAATGTTCGGTGTTTTGGGGTGGGGGCAGGGGACAAAAGGGGAGAAAATTTGGAACCCAAAATTTTGTGAAAATGAATGTTAAAAGTTAAATAAAGAAAGAAAGAAAGAAAGAAAGAAAGAAAGAAGGAAAAAAAAATTTCTCCCCATCTCTCCATATCCCCCACCCCAGGATAGCATGCACCCCATCCACCCCTTCCTCCAATCTATCTTCTCTTCTATTATCCACCCTCCTTCCATCCCCCTTCCCCCTCTATTTTTCTGTAGGGCAAAATATATTTCTATACTTCATTGCCTGTATAGCTTATTTTACAGTTGCATGCTAAAACAATTTTTAACATTCATTCTTAAAACTTTGAGTTCCATATTCTCTCACGCCTTCTCCACCCATCTTCATTGAGAAAATAAGTAATTTAACATAGGTTATATGTGTGAAACAATGCAAAGCACCTCTATAATATTTATGTTGTAAAAGACTAACCACATTTCTTTCTGTCCTATCCTGCCCTTCATTTATTTCATTCTCTCCTTTGACCTGTCCTCCACCAATGATGTTTCCTTCTGATTATCCCTTTCTCCAATTTGCTTTCCCTTCTATTATCTTCCCTCTCCTATCCCTTCCCTGTTGCCTTCCTGCAGTGTAAAATATATTTCCATATCCAATTGAGTGTATGTTATATCCTCCTTAAGCCAAATCCCTTGAGAGTAAGGCTCAATTTCCTTTCACCTCCCCCATCTTCCCCTCAATTGAAGAAGCTTTTTCTTCCCTCTTCTATGTGAGATGATTTGCTGTATTCTGCCTTTCCCTTTCTCTTGCTCCTAGTACATTCCATTGAACAAGAAATTTTATTTTTTTAGGTATTCTCCCTTCATATTCAGCTCACCCTGTGCCCTCTGTCTGTGTGTCTATCTATCTATCTATCTATCTATCTATCTATCTATCTATCTATCTATCTATCTATCTATCTGTCTGTCTGTCTGTCTGTCTATCTATCTATCTATCTATCTATCTATCTATCTATCTATCTATCTATCTATCTATACACACATACATACATATACATATATACACATGTACATATACATACCTGCACATATATAACATATGCGTACACATACATACCTACATATATAGCTAACTCCCTCTAACTACCCTAACACTGCAAAAGGTCTCATGAGTTACAAATAACATCTTTCTATGTAGGAATGTAATCAATTCAACTTTAATGAATTCCTTAAGGCTTCTCATTCCTGTTTACCTTTTCATGTTGAACTTTTACATTCCTACATGGAGTGATAATATTTGTAACTCTTGAGGCTTTTCTCAGTATTAGGGTAGTTAGGGGGATTATATACAGATAGACAGAGAGTGCAGGGTGAGTTGAATATGAAGGGATGATATCTAAAAAAATAAAATTAAGGGTGAGAGACATATATTGGGAGAAGGAGAAAGGGAGAAATAGAATGAGGTAAAATGTCTCTCACATTAAAGGCAAGAAAAAGCTTTTTCAATGGACGAGAAGAGGGGGCAGTGAGAGGGAAACAGTGAAACTTACTCTCATTGGATTTAGTTTAAGAAGGGAATAACATGCACACTCAATTTAGTATGGAAATCTATCTTACACTACAGGAAAGTAGGGGGGAATGGATTAAGTGGGGGATGAGTGGGGAAATGATAGAAGGGAGAGTTAATGGAAGAAGGGAGTATCAGAAGTAAATGCTTTTGAGGAGGGACAGGGTCAAAGTAGAGAATAGCATAAGTGGGGTGCAAGAAAAGATGGAGGGAAATATAGTTAGTCTTTCACAAAGTGACTGCTATGGAAGTGTTTGCATGATTATACATGTATAACCTATATTGACTTGCTTGCATTCTCAGTGGTGGTGGATAGGGAGCAAGAAAGGGGGAGAAGCTGAATTCACAGTTATAAAAACAAATATTAAAAATTGTTTTTACCTTTAAATAGGAAACAACATACACAGCCTTTATTCAGGGTATAAAAATCTATCTTGCCCTACAAGAAAATAAAGGGCAAGTGGAGAAGAGAAGGGAGGGGTGTGATAGAAGAGAGGGCAGAATGTGAGAAGGGACAATCAGAATGCACACTGTCTTGGGGTGGGCAGAAGGGAGAGATGGAGAGAAAATTTGGAACCCAAAATCTTGTGGAAGTGAATGTTGAATACTAAAATTAATTAATTAATTAGTTGATGGGAAAAAAGAGGAAAACATTCAAATTCTCAGGATTATAGGCAAAATTTTAAGACTGTATGGTGCTAAGAAAGTACCAATGTGCATTGGTAAAGAAAGTTTCTAGGAGCTTCCTGTATTCAGCAAAATCACAAATCTAGTCTCTATGTCTATCTTTAAAGCATCATACTATAATGGCAAGAACACTAAACTAGGATTCAGTATGATGGTATTTCATTTTCAGCTCTGCAACTTGCTATCCTTTGGTCTTTAAATACATCACTTGAGTATTATGAGTATCAGGTTCCTTATCTGCAGAATTTGGATTATAATATTGTTCTACCTGCCTTTCAGGCTATCATTAGGAAAGTGTTTTGTACTGTTAGTTTAAAAATATATGTGAGCTACTTGAGACCATCTTCATGGAGCTGGGACTGAGATTCTCCTTTTAGAGTCTAGCAATCCCAGGGTAACTTTGGGTCACCACCATCCTGCCAGATAGCAAATTATTGATAGTAACATTTCTCTGAGGGAAAGAATTTTCTTTCTTTCTTATCTTCACCACTCCCCCCCCCCCCATATAGCTTCTGCCCAGTTGATCAGAAGGGTATATGTGACTATGATTAGACTAAAGAATAGAGCCCAGGCATGAAGGGGAATTTTGGGTGTGATGATTAGATTGGCAATGGAGCAATGGACTAGGAATAGAGATAAAAAGAAAGAGAAAGACAAAGGCAGAGTCAGAAAGAGAGAGGGGAAAGGAGAAACAAAAAAGAGGCAGATTAGAGAAGGAGGGAGGCACCAAATGGCACAAAGAAAAGAGAGACAGAAAGAGAGACACAGAGAAAGAGAAATTTGGATTGAGAGGAGACACAGACAGAGACTGAGAGATGGAGACATTACTGAAAATGCATTCTTTTGCTGGCAAAGACAGAGCTAAAAGTGATTGATGTAGTTGATGATAATAAGCAAAGCACAAAATTTCCCAAACAAAAACTCCACAGATTTCCAGTAAAATTGTCCTATCTCCATCTGACCTATACAAAATACAAGTCATCTCCCTTTCCAAGAGTGGGTTCCCTGGGGAGAGATTTACATTTCACTATTCTTATTTTTCTGTTAAGAATTATCCAGAGATCCAACATCCTTGCCATGAATGGCAACTATTTTTTTTGAAAGCTATATGTGGGAAAATGGAAATCAATATTTCAAAAGCCTATCTATTCCTTCAAAGAACAAGGTTCTTTTTAAGGACTGAGGCAAGGTAGGCTTTCTATAATGCTTCGGCCCTAAAAGGCTCTTTCCTTTTTGCTTACATTCCACCAAGAGAAAACAAATAAACAACAAAAACCTGAATTCATGAATATCAGATAGTGATTCTTTCAAGTAGCTAAAAGTACAGGGAAATATGTATTCGTTCATTCATTCATGATGTATTCATTCATCCATTTATGTTCATGTATTTATCCATCTATTGATTAATTTAGTTATTCATTCATTCATTTGTTATTTATGTATTTATTTCAGTCAAAACCATAAGAGTTCAGGATGTAGGGGCAGAATGAGCTGCAGAGCATATGATTGAAGTTTGACTTAGTCAAACAACAAGTATTTATTAAGGACCTCCCATGAGCCAGAAACTTAAATGGACTCTGTTGCTGCAAATATGTTGAATGGAGCAATCATTACTCACCAGAAGCATATATCTATCTTCCCTGTATTATTGTGGTCCACCACACATTTATTAAAAACAACAACAACAACAACAACAATGACAACTTAGAATGCTAAAACAAAACAAAAAAATCACTACAAAAGTGCAGATATCATATCAATGAGATATAAGGATAAGCAATGAAAATTCGCCAATGAGGCAGAAACTGAAGATAATCATTTGGCATGTCAATGTGCCAAAGTTTCAACTGCTCAGGATTATATTCACATCAGGGAAGCAACATATTTTGCTTACAATTGCCTGGCTGTTGGCATTGACACTTGTCTTCAAACCTATGTCCCCATACTTCTATCTCCTAGGATCCTTAAATCCCTCCTTTCAGCTGTGAAAAAAAGCCTACACTTCTCATCAGTATCCTTGCCAATATGGAATTATATAAAACTAATTCCATAAAGAAAATATGATTTTGTGGTAAGAACAGGATTTCTCTAAAGTCTAAACAAAGGGTTTACCTTCAGCTGCCTCCTACATTTTAGAAGATCAATAACAACCAAGAATAAGGAGGCAAGGGGGGTAAGGGAGATGAGTGGAGACCATACAGGATTGCTTGAAGAAAGTGAAGCTGTGTAAGTGGAAAGGAGAAAATGTAGGGAGGACAAGATCACTTTCTTAAAGCGTATGAGGAATTTTCATGTGGAGAGGGGATTGTAATTGTTCTCTATGTCCCCAGAAGGCAGATGTAAGAACACATAGAAGAAGCTATAGTCAGACAGATTTCCATGTAAGGGAAATCTTATTTGAAATGACTCAGATGTAGAATATCGTGTCTCAGGAAGTAGTAAGTTTCCACTTCATTGCAAGTCATCAAAGTTTGGATGACCATTTGTAAGGAATATTGTAGCATGGAGTCTTTTCAGATGTTGATTATAAGTAGTTCTCAAGCATTTTTGTCTCAATACCAATTAGGGACTTAAAAATTATCAAAGACTTCTTTTTCAGTACATCAAAGATCTTTTGTTTACATAGATTATGTCTATCTACATTGAACATACTAGAAATTAAAATTGATAATTAAAAATATTAATGCATTTAAAAAGTACATTACTCTATTACATGTTAATGTAACTAATAATATTTATGAAAAATAGGTCTATTTTCCAAGACAAAAATAGTTAGTAAAGTGGCATTGTTTTAAATATCTTTGTATACTTCTTTATTGTTTGAATTAAATAGAATAGATTCTCATATTTACTCCTGAATTCAATTTGGTATAATATATCCTTTTGGTTGAAATATGTGAAGAAAATCTGGGCACACACACTTCTGTAGTTGGAAAAGGGAGGAATGTTTTAATAGTCAAATTATTTCTTGGGATAATTATTGACCATATGAACTTCCTGAAAGGATCTCAAGAACCTCCAATCTTATTGGACCATTCTTAATTAGATGATCTCTGAAGTGTCTTTTATTGTTCTTTTTTTCCTCTTCATTTTGATGGGCCTTCCTGTCTGTCATCTAGAATATCTGAAGATTCACAAGTTTTACCTTCTAGCTAGACTTCAAAATTATCTCCTCTTCTTCTCTCATAACATTCTAATTCTTACCTTGACACTTACCAAATTTCAAAGAAGAAAGAAATATGATAGTACTACTTTAATGTACAATGAATGACAGATAACACTTTCAGTGTTGACCCTCAAAGCATTACTGATAGGTTCATAAATTCCAAAGAATGAAATTCCAATAATAGGATTTCAGACAATGTGGCAAATATGTAGATAATCTATTGTGGAGGATGTAACCTTTTAAAAACTCTTCAATTTCTTCCATCCATGAGATAATATATTATTTCATGTGACCTCAAACTGAAATGTTGGTTTTACTAATATGAAGCAAGGAAGGAAGGAAGGGAGAGAGAGGGAGAAAGAGAGAGAGAAAGAGAGATAGAGAAACAGGAAGAAACAAAGAAAGAAAGAGAGAAAGAAAGAAAGAAAGAAAGAAAGAAAGAAAGAAAGAAAGAAAGAAAGAAAGAAAGAAAGAAAGAAAAGAAGAAAGGAAGAAGGAAGGAAGGAAGGAAGGAAGGAAGGAAGGAAGGAAGGAAGGAAGGAAGGAAAGAAAGAAAGAAAGAAAGAAAGAAGGAAGGAAGGAAAGAGAAAGAAGGAAAGAAAGAAAGAAAGAAAGAAGGAAGGAAGGAAGGAAAGAAAGAAAGTGTGTGTAGTGGTTAAATGAGTTTCAATAAGTGATCTCAGCAAAGTTTTCAGTGTTCAAGTCGCACATAAGCTCCATTTAAAAAAAAGCAAACAACTTATCAAGCAATATTCATTCAATTTTATTTGATACTGAAATTGTCTTTGATCGTATTTCTCAGATTCGAGTAGGATCTATTTATCAATATGATATACAAAATACTATTGAAGCTTAAACTATGGTCTATATTACTATATATAAACTTCTGAATATTTAAAAAGATTACACAAAACATTTGTTTCACATGGGCATTACAGAGGTTGATCTACATGAGTCAGATCTTCCTTTTGACAGAAAGTACCCTGTTTTCACTCTGTCCCATCTGTTGACTTAGAGTTATATTTATGCTTACCTTCCAGAGAAACTAATAATCTATGCCAAAGAAAACAATTGATCTTTTATTTCTTATAATTAAATTTTTTTTTCTAATGGAGAAGAGGCACTATTACAACATAATACTGAACTAAGAGATAAGCAATCTAGCATGTTAATCAGTCTCTACCAGTAAATAGTTGAAAGACTTGGCTTAGGACTTATTTCTTCATATGTAGAATAAGGGAGTTTCCTTGTTTTCTAAGGTAGTTTCCTACTCCCAAATTCTTTGATTCTTTATGTCATTTCAAAAGTCAGAATAATCATCAGAGTTCAAGTTTGTGGTTTAAGTTTAAGTACTGATGAACAGTGAAGAAGTCTGCATGACATTTCCATTCACTGATTCATGGGAAATTCCCAGTTTAAGAAATAAGATTAGAATATGCACTGTTACAAGAGCAATGAACAGAATACTGTCAGCTGTATTTCTGACCCAGTTTATGTCTCCTAAACGCAATTATGATGAGTGCAGCCATGTGTTTAAGGCCACTGCCTGAACCAAAAATACAGTTGGAAAATTGGTAGCTTTATCTTTTAATCAGCTGATACAATAAAGTACAAAGCATTAATACATATGACACCAAGCATAGTGCTAGAGATTGGTCAAGAGAATGTGATCAACTGGTCATGGAATGTGATGTGTAATTTGATTCTCTATATCATTATCATTGCATCATTGTTAAAGTAGTAAGAAGTAGGTTATCTGGAATAATACTTTGCATTTCAGAAAATGGGAATTGTGTTATAAATCTGTTATTGGAGATCAAAGATAACAGTTTGCTTTAAGATTTCCCTGAATGATGGAATTCCCCTGGCAAAGACACTTTTGGGAGGAGGAGTTGGGGTTTTTGAGAGAAGAGTGGCAGGTGGGGCTGACTTGTGAGCTCCTTAGCCTTTTTGTTCCCCTAGCTTTATTCAGTTTGCTCCCAGGCTAAGATATGTCCCCTAGATTTAGAATGTGGTTTTGCCCTTCATCCCCACTGCCTTTTTTTTAGTCCCATGCAGGGGAAAAAAACTATTTATATATCTTCAAATGTTCCAAAATTTTCAAAAAGAATAGAGAATATAAAAATAAGACAAAACTTCAAAAACATTTTAGCAATGTGTGGGTGGAGGGGGAAAAGTTGATGAGTACAGGTCTTAAAGGTTTCCAAAGTTGATCCTAAGTTATAAATTAAAAGCTATCCCTAAGATTCAATCCCATCCAATGAATATTTATTAAAATAGTTTATTTTGTGTCAGGCACTGTGCTAATAAATGCAGTTACAAAACTACAAATAAAACAGTTTCTGCACTGTAACTGAGGACTGCTGCTGTGGGGGTCTAATCATATGGTAAAAAGAACTCTCTGTTCATCAATAAACTAACCATTGTTCAATAAAGTAAAGCACAACATTCATAGCAACATCCTTAAGGAAAACATATCATCTAATACATATATGTGTCTCATAACACTCAGTGTGTCATATGGTGTATGTCATATATCATTACATCCCCAAAGTCAGGGAGTCCCAGGGTAGGGTCTTCCCTAGCAGGACACATCCTTAAGGGGCAGCAGAAAATACCACACCATCCACCCCTAGGTCACTGGAAGAACAATCTCCTTAATCAATGCATGGTGTCCAAGTAAAGTCCTCTCTCATCTTGAATCTAGGCTGACATCACCCATACCATTTTACTATGAAACCTGAAAGTCCTGTGGCAACAGACTAGTGATGAAGCAGCATCATGGATACCCCAGGAGCTGTAGTCACAACCCTGTACATCGACAGCCCAGCCCATGAGGTCATTTCTCATTGGAAGTAGCAGTGAGACTCAGCAGCACTCTGGTTATCTGAGCAGCCTTTGAATGACTGCACTGCTCAGTTCCTGATGTGAGGAAGGGGGATAAATAAGGTGCCTGAAAAATTGCTTGCTTATACAATCTTGCCCTGATTATCTCAGCATGTGGGGAATCCCACTCTGCAGTTGAAATGAAAAAAAAAAATGTACAAAGAGGACACCATTCACTGTCGGCACATGGAACATGTGCACACTTATAGACAACACAAAATCCAGTAGACCTGAAAGACGAACTGGTCTTGTTGCAAGAGAACTCAACAAGCATCAAATCCAAATAGCAGCCCTGAGTGAAACAAGGCTGGCAAATGGAGGCCAGCTTACTGAAGTTGAAGCTGGAAACACATTTTTCTGGAGTGGCCATAGTGAAGGGGAGTGCTGTGAAGCTGGCATAGGTTTTGAAATTAAAACTAATCTAGTCAGCAAGCTGGTATGCTTGTCAAAAGGAGAGAATGACAGGCTCATGACAAAGCAATTGCCACTCCCTGGGAAACATCATGCCACCATCATCAGTGCCTATGCTCCCACCATGATGAACCCTGATGAGGCAAAGGAAAAATTTTATGAAGACTTAGAGACCCTTATCATCAATGTGCCAAAAGAAGACAAGCTTATCATTTTGGATGACTTTAATGTTAGAGTAGGCTCAGACTACCAGACTTGGCAGGGAATCTTAGAGAGGAATGGAGTTGGAAACAGCAACAGCAACCGTCATTTATTGCTGAAGATTTGCACGTCTCATGATCTTCTCATCACCAACACTGTTTGTTTTCCTTTTACCTAAACACAACAAAACTTCATGGATGCACCATCGCGGCAAACATTGGCATCTAATAGACTATGTGATTGTAAGAAGACACAGACAAGATGTGAGAGTGCTGGACTGATGATAGACTTATCCTTTCCAAACTAAATATTCACATTCATCAAAAGTATTTCCCCAAGGCAAAATGACTACCAGAAGAATTAATGTCCACAAATTAGATCTCTTCTCTGAGGTAAACAGTTTGTTGCTAACTTGGAGGGAAAGTTGGGCAACAGTGGAGTAGAAAAGAAGTGGGCAACTTTCAGAGATTTGGTGTATAACACTGCATTTGCTCATCTGAGTCAGAATACTTGTAAACACCAACACTGGCTTGATGAAAATGATGGGGAAATTCAAAACATACTAAATGAAAATGAGAACTTCACAGGATTTACCAACAGGATAGTTCATCTCTAGGAAGGCAACATTTAATTCCATCAAAAGCAAAATACAAACAGAACTTAGAGAGATGAAGGATTCCTGGCTCAGTAAGAAGGCAGATGAAATTCAATTTTATGCTGATAGTAACAATCCAAAGCACTTTTATGATTCCCTGAAAGCTATTTATGGACCAAAAATCTATAGTGCATCACAACCACTCATTGTCGATGGAGCCACATTAATTAGTGATAAGGACATGATCCTAAAGAGATGGGCTGAACACTTCCATAGTGTTCTCAACAGACCATCATCAATCAGTGCTGAGGCTATTGACCATTTACCTCAAGTTGAAGTCAATCTCTCCTTAGCTGAACTTCCAACTGAAGAAGAGGTTTTGAGGGCCATTAGGCTCCTTTCATGTGGCAAAGCACCTGGTACTGATTCTATTCCAGTTGAGATTTACAAGGTAGGGGAAATATTGCTCATGTAAAAGCTGACTGAAATCTTCCAAGAGGAAATTTTCCAAGAGGCAAGAGGAGGTTATTCCCTAGGAGTTCAAGAATGCCTCCGTTGTCCATCTCTATAAAAGCAAAGGAAATAGATTGTCCTATGACAATCACTGGGGGGGGGGGGGGGGGGGAGGGTCTCTCTCTTAGTCATTGCTGGAAAGATTCTTGCTAGAGTCTTCCTTAATAGGCTAATACTTCACCTGAAAGATGGTCATATACTTGAGAGCCAGTGTGGCTTCAGAAAGGTCCAAGGAACAGTCAGTATGGTGTTTGCTGCCCAACAACTCCAGAAGAAATGCCAGGAGCAGAACAGAGGTCTGTACACAACATTTGTAGATCTGACCAAGGACTTTTACACTGTTAGTCATAACAGCTTATGGAAAATTATGTCAAAATGTGGTTACCCAGAAAAGTTTATCAGTATTTTACATTAATTTCATGTTTGCCTAGGTTCTGGATAGTGGAAAATGTTCTTTTGTTTCCCAGTCACCAATGGAGTGAAACAGGGCTTTGTGCTTGCTCCCATGCTTTTCAGCATGATGTTTTCAGCCACGTTGTCAAATGCTTTCAATGAGGATGAACACGGCATCAAGGTGAACTACCGTGCTGATGGTAAGTCCTTCAATTTGAAAATGCTACATGTCAAGACAAAGTGCAAGGAGTTTTGGTGCATGATTTTCTGTTTGTAGTAAATTGCTCACTCAATGCAGCCTCTGAAGCTGAGATGCAACAAAATATGAATCAATCCTCTCTGTGCTAATTTTGGCCTAATAATTAACACCAAGAAAACACAGGTGCTCCATCAGCCACCAGCACACCATCCATGCATGGAACCATCAATTACCACAAACAGAGAAGTTTTAAATGCTGTGGATAAGTTCACTTACCTTGGTAGTATACTTTCTAGGGATGTACACATTGACAATGAGGTTGATGCACACATTGCTAAAGCTAGTTCAGTATTTGGGAGGCTCCAAAGAAGAGTTTGGGGGAGAAGAGGTTTTAGACTAACTACCAAACTGAAGGTCTACAGAGCTGTTGTGCTGATCTCATTGTTGTATGCCTGTGAAACATGGACAGTCTACCAGCGTCATGCCAGGAAACTGAATTGCTTCCTTTTGAACTGTCTTAGGAAGATTCTGAAGATCACTTGGCAGGATAAGGTACCAGACACTGAAGTCCTTGCTTGAGTTGAATTGCCAAGCATTCAAACTATTCTTCAGAGAGTGCAACTTCAATGGGCTGGTCATGTTGTTTGAATGTAAAATGTATGCTTGCCAAAAAGACTATTTTATGGAGAACTCGCATGGGGCAGGTAATCACATGGTGATCAGAAGAAGCAATACAAGGACACTTTCAAGGTCTCTCTCAACAACTTTGGATTTGATTGTGGGACATGCAAACCACTGGTACAGGACAATACGTGAGCAAAACTTAATCGAGACACCACAAAATAAACGTAGGATGCACAATTTTTGAAGTATCCCCCCAAATGTTCACACAGACTCTCTGTGTCCAATCTGTGGTAGAGCATTCTGAACTTGTATTTGTCTGATCAGCCACAGTCAGACACACTGGAACTTGAGTTTATCATAGGGTTGTCATTTTGGTGGTCTTCAAGAATGAAGTACAATAAGCAACCAGACTGCCTTTCAATCCTCATGGCTCCTCTTCCATGGGCCGACCACTTCCAGCTCTTCCTGGACTCATACACAGGTATCTCTGTGCTCCTGCTCCTTGTGTTAGCTCATGGGGACCATTCTACTACAATGTCTTTCAGCT